>NC_052063.2:27079259-29599259 GCF_903992535.2 Arvicola amphibius
GAATAAACTTATACCTCAATCAAAGAAAATGTTAAATCAAAATAATGTAAGCACAAAAATGTCCAGGAAACCTTTGACACTATGAAAAGACTAAATCTCTGAAAAATGTGAAGAGAGGAAGTAGAAGAAAGGTTAAAGGTGAGGAAATATTTGTAAACAAAGTCATAGAAAAAAGTGTCTTATCTAAAGAAGTGTACAAAAAGCATACACAATACTAAATGTGCAGGACCAGCAAAGAAATTATCCATGACACATAATAATGAAAACACAAAGTGTACAGGATGAAGAAAGAATACAAAAGTATTCTTTTATTTAAATAAAAGGGAAATAGATCAACTAACATATAAAAGCAGGCCCATTAAAATAATACCTGATTTAATACATTGATTCACAATGGGAATTCTGCAAGCCAGAAGGGCGTAGACAGATGCTGTTCAAACTCTGAGAGACTACAGATGCCAGCTGAGTTTATTATATCAGTAAAACTATCAGTCGCAATATACCGAGAATGAAAAATATTCCATAGTAAGACCAAATTAAAACACCATCTATACCCCAATCCAGATCTATAGAAAGAACTAAAAGGAAAACTTCAGTCTGAAGACGTTAATCACGCCCAAGAAAACAATGGAATAATAGTCCTAGACCAGTAAATCAAAAGAGGAGTGTGGGAATCCACACCATAACAACAAAATAACAGGAATCCATGAACACTTTTCATTAATAACTTTCAAGAGTAATGGTCTCAGTTCCCCAATATGATGACACAGATTATCATATTAGATTAGAAAAGAGATCCATATTTTGGTTACGTTCAAGAAACAACTCACTATCAAGAACAGATAAAACCTCAGAGAAGACAGATGCAAATGGAACTTCTAAACCAAAGGATCCTAGAAACATATAAGTACAGCCATTTTTAATATCTGACAAAATATACTACAGACCAAATCTCAGCAGAATAGATAAGTAAGGTCAACATATTTTTATGAAAAAAAAATTCCCTAAGAGGACATTGCAATTCTAAACATTTAAGCACCAAACACAGGGCCACCCAGGTTCATAAAAGAAACAGTACCACATCTAAAATGGCATATTGATCCTCACATGCTGATGGTGTGTGATTTTAATACCCCAATCTTGCTAATAGACAGGTGATTTTTATTTAAAAAAAAAAAAAAAAAAAAACAAAAAAAAAAAACAATGAACATAAAGAAAGTCTCCAGAACCAAGAATGGCTTACTTTTGTCAAATTATTGGCCGAATGGGCCCATAGAAAACCACAATCATGGTCTATTGACCAAAGCTACTGTCTACTCTCCACCAAGCAATGACAAGACCCTGCTTTTGAAATGACATTAATGTATATGATCAAACTAGAGAAACCAAGTTGGTGTCTAACTACTGACTAGCGCATTCATGGTACATGAGAGTACTCTCCAAGTTCCCTGATGGGGAAAGGTAATCTTCAATATCACCCAGCTAACATCCCTGTGACCTACCTGCAAAATACACTGGTGTAAAAGCTGCACAAACATTGTGGGAGTAGCCACCAACTTTCTAATTGGATGTACGACCCATTCCATGAGATAGGACATGGGCCTAGAGTAAGAAGCAATACTATTATTTTTTTTTTTTTATTTTTCAAGACAGAGTTTCTCTGTAGCTTTGTAGCCAGTTTTGGAACTAGTTCTTGTAGACCATGCTGGCCTGGAACTCACAGAGATCCACCTGCTTCTGCCTCTTGAATGCTGGGATTAAAGGCATGCACCACCACCACTCGGCAAGGCACAATACTGTTATTCTGCTAAAATGGTATAGTAGTCATTAGGGGTGGAACTTCTGGTTAGGCAATAGCTTGACCTAGTAATATAACAATTCCAACTGGCATACTCTTCTACCCATAGATAAGTACCTTGGCCAAACCTCATCAGAGAAGCTTATTCTTCCAGTAGATGGGAACTGCCAAGGCAATCCAAAACTGGGCAATGTGCAGAGAATGAGAGGATTTGGAGCACTCAGTTCTAAATGGCAAGACAGTATCCTCTGCTCAAGGATCAGGGTAAGAGGAGGGCAGATCTATTATAGTGGTGACAGGTAATAGCTGAAAGCAGGAAAGGTGTCTTCAAGACACAAAAGAATTCATGTACGAATTCACAGAGACTGTATCAGCATGAACAAGATCATGTATAGGAAAAAAGTGGATGGGGTACCAAGTACTAAGAGGGGGAATCAGATATGTGGTTCCACTCCTAATCAAGAAACTATCAGATTGATACCTGCTGGCCGGAGAAAAAAAAACATAGTTTTCTCCAATGAACTGGGTATAGTACCCATATGGTACATATAGGGAAGGACCCATAGCCGGGGTAGCTGCAGCACAAACTATAACCAGTGGCATTGTTGAAGGTATTTTGTGTCTCATTTTGCATTGTTTAGATACTTTTTCTTAATTGCCTTTTGTTTTTATTTTTGTTTTTAATCCTTTTCTGGGATGGATTGTGCTTATATCTTTTGTTTGTTTGAAGAAACGAAGAGAAAAAGAACATAAATTTGGGTGGTACGGAGGAGGGGAGAATCTAGGAGGAACTGGGGAAGCAGAAAAAAATGGTCTAAATATATTATGTGAAATTTTTTTTCAATTAAAAAAAGTGAATGTTTATTCTGTTGGTTACTGAGGATTTGTTATTCTATAGATTTTGGCAGGAAGCATTGAATAATTAAATAGAATTTCTTACAATTGTGGCTACTTACTATAGTAGTGAACTTTTTTTTAACAAGTTGTATTTAGAAGGTATTTTGATAAATGGCTCCTCTTTCCTAGGGAATTAGATCCCAGTGTACCCGTGGGCTGAGCTCGGCAATTCTATACAAACCACACAAAACTACAGAAATGATCCAAAGTCTCATACATGACTAAATTATTTTTAAAATGTGAAACTATGGTCTGGCAAGATGCCTTAGTTTGTTAAAGCACACTCACCAAACTGGATGGCCTGAATTTGACCCCTGGGAACATAAGAAGAAATGAGAGAGTTGATCCTGCAGATAGTTCTCTATTTTAAACTTGTCTACCCAAACACACACACGTAAACTCACACACAAACACTCACGCGCGCACACACACACACACAAACACACACACACAAACACACACACACAATCACATATGCCAAAGAAATAAATAAAAATATTACGTAAATAAAAATTTTAAATGAATAAAATATACAACTAGTTGATGTATTTACCAATTTTTTTCAACTTGGATGCATAGTTGGCACAAAATAAAGGTATCCATTGTATAGATTTATGGCGCTTTTATTTCAAACGCTTTCTTTGCTTCATATTTTCTTATAGCTTACATGAGTTCTTAAATTATTTTTATATAACTTATTTATTAACTATATATTTCATGGTCCTGGTGGTTGAATCCAGACCTCATGTCATGCCCTTGCTTTAGCAGTGAAGGAAGAGTGGCAGCTGAACTCTTCAATTTCCTTTAACATTTCTAGTTTTGAGTACCCAGTCCTTTGTCCTTACTCATAATAGAGCTGACAGCTTCCTCTCTATGTAGTCTAATTAACATTTCAGACATGCAGAAAGTCTCTATTATACCATTCATTTTTCTAAGCCTTTCTCTGAAGAGAAAAGAGTACTCAAAGTGTTGCCCCATTTACTAATTACCTAAAGTAAGCTTCAGACTCAAAGTCACAATATTTCCTTTGATAAAAATGTAAATGATTATAGCTCAAATTTATAAAAATCAAAAGTAAAGCTCCCAAATCTATTGAAGTTTAGAACAAACAATGAAATCAGTCCCTTCCTTGCTTCAGTACTTAAAAAGTTTAAAACTAGTAAAACTTGAACTCAATGCTAATCATCACATTGAAATTAATTGAAATAATGTAAATAAAAGTACTTCATAAATGTTTAAGCTATATTCAGATAAGGTATTATTAGTAATCATCAGTTCAGCCATATGATGCTATAGTTTTGATTATGCAAATAAACATTTATTTCAAAAATATTAATTGGTAAAATCATGTCAAAGTAAAGTACATATTGGCTTTGTTGGTTGTGAAGTTTTATTTTACCATTTAGAATTTTAAAAACAAATATACCCATATATTATAGCTTAGTAACCACACACTCAAAACTAATCTCTGTTATTTTATGCATAAAAAGTTATAATCCTATAAGAAATAAAGATGCGGTATTAAAATTTACAGTTGTGTTCAAATTTAAAGTGTTTCATAGGTTAAAGTGCAGACAAAAGAAATACAGCATATACCAATAAACCCATGACATTCTCCAAAAGATTAAATAAAATAAATGAACAGTATTTATTTACTACTATTTATATAAATGCTTTTTGAGAGCTTACCAGCAAGTCTCCTCTTTCTTTCTTAAAATTTCACCTCAAATAGTGTTTATAATTAACCTACATCCTCATCCAAAGCATTACTAAGAGAATACAAATGAAATTTCCCTCAAATTTCCATAATAATCACTGAGATTTACATAAAATTTACATAATAACAATCATAATTAAGTATCATTATAGTAATGGTTAAAAAACAACCCTCATAAATAGCATATACTGGTATATGTCTAGCAGAGACAGGAGTTTAAAGCCATCTCTACATTTATTTTATTGTCTCATTTTATTGGAAATGTATTCAGGTAAATTATCTTTTATAATATGTGTGCTTTCCTTCACACAGCTTTTGAGGTAAGTTACTGTTTTTGTTTTGAGAGTTATATAATTTAGTGTAATGATATGAGGACAGGTAATTTACATTGTTTCCATTTGTGAGCAACAATTTGAGGTACATGTAAGGAAAAGCACACCAACTGATTACCCAATACCAATAATTAGTTCTGACTATGTATGTATATGCATATATATATACATATTGTATATGATGCAATATATACATATATGTCTTACGCATGTAACAACAACTAATAAAGTTAGAGCCTGTGAATTTGAAAGAGAATAAGGAGAGGTATAAGAGAGGGTTGGGAGGGCAAAATGAAAAGGAGAAATATGTAATTAAAATCTCTAAAATACAATATAAATAGAGAAAAAGAACATGGAGAAATAACATTAAACAGTTCTGTTATGTGATTTTTATATGTTTTATATTTTTCTTCCCCTCTGTTTCTTGAAACTTTAACACATTTTTTGGGGGGGGACTTTTTTCTGAATTTCTTGGGATGCCCTAAGAGCTAGGGGACTCCAGATTGAGTGCAGAGATCCCATGTTCCCTCACCCACTCTTCTGAGTGCTAGGATTGTATCCCGCTCCTGCTAGACATTTCTGCTTTAATTTAGTGACTTATTTAAAATATACTTTTCTACTCTTGACATTTTACCTTTTCCCTCCAGAATGGCTAAATCTATTTGATTTAATAATATCAGTAATGAATAGACAGCACAGCATATAAGAAAGACAATGTGTATTTACAATGATATTAATTAGAAAGAAAGGAGAAAATGAGTGCAAAAATAATAGAAAATAACTTATATATAATCATGTGTCCCATGATTATTAACATTCTGATCCCATGGTTTTTGATCTGTAAAAGTAAATGTGGAATCCTAAGGCATAATAAAAATATGTGGGGGCAGTAGCAGCACAGACTTTTAATCCCAGCACTTGGGAGGCAGAGGCAGATGGATTTCTGTGAGTTCGAGTCCAGCCTGGGCTATAAGAGCTAGTTCTAGGACAGGCTCCAAAGCTACAGAGAAACCCTGTCTCGAAAAAACAAATATATATGTTCAATAGCGCTTACATATTTTTCTTAACATACAAGAAAATAAAACAATAAATATGAGATGAAGGAATAGGTCTTGTGGAGATGGAGAAAGATGGGAATGAATATGTTCAAAATAACTTTATGCATGTATGAATTCTCAAAGAACTGATAAAAGTATGTTGGTGGAAAGAAACATTTCAGAGCAAGGTTAAACAAGTCAGGTAGTTTCTGTGGAAGATAACTTCCTAAAGGGGGAAGAAACTGAATTCAGTACAATAAATGAAAGGAGAGATGGATGATAAACAATGGAAATAAAGGGAGAGTATTGAAGATATCAGGGTGAGGTTCTTCTCTATAATTAAACTATGTATGCTTGCTAATTTGTGATTATCAAAGAAATGTTATCTTCTACATATATTAGAGAAAATTATTTTTTTTTATTCTAAGTGTCTCTCCACGTGGTCTTTCAATAGAGTTTGTATCGCTCGGAAGAAAAGCACTCCAAAAGAACAACACACAAAGAACACAACTATGAGTTTGGTAACAAAACAAGGAAATGTTTGCTTCAGCTTCTGGAATCAGCTCATGGCTGTGGTTCCTTGGCCAGATGGTTTTGGAGAGTGGGTGAATCCTTGAGCCGGGGTGCATGGCTTAATGGATTTTCTGTGGACCACAAGGCAGCCAGCCAGGGAAACAGAAAAGAAGGACTCATTTACATAGCAAAGTCATCAGCCATGGAAATTATGAATCTGTAAATGAGATAACCCTTTCATGAGGTCAGATTATTTTTCTGCCTTTTTTACTAAAATTTTTTAATATATTTTTCCCATTTTACATAGTTATCCCTGTTCCCACTCCCTCCCCTCCTCCAGTTCCGCTCTTCCCTCCAGTTCCCATCCACTCCTCTGAAAGAGTCAGGCTAACCAAGGGAGTCAACAAAGTCTGACACTTCGCTTCAAGGCAAGATCAAGGTCCTCACCTCTGTAGCTATGCTGAGCAAGGTATCTCACCAAAGAGATGTGCTCCAAGATTCTAGTTAAAGCACTAGGGATAAATCCTTGTCCCATTTCCAGTGACCCACAAACTGCCCAAGTCTCACAACTATCTCCCACATTCAGTGAGCCTAGTTTAGTCCTATGCAGATTCCCCTACTATCAGCCCAGGGTTGGTGAGTTCTCACTAGCTCAGGTCAACCATTTCTGTGGTATCACCATCATGGTCTTGGTCCTTTTATTCATACTATCACTCTTTGAGTGCTCTTGAGTGCTCTATGGTAGTCTGGCTCAGGGCTTTTGTTCTAGATCTCTGTATCTGCTTCCATCAGTGCTGGATGAAGGGTTCTATGATGACGATTAAGGTAGTCATCAATCTGATTACAGGGGAAGGCCAGTTTAGGTGTCCTCTCTACCATTGCTTAGGTCTTAGCTAAGATCATCCAATGGCTTCCTGGGAATTTCCCTAGTGCCATGTTTCTCTTTAGCCCTTTGGTGGCTCCTACAGTCAGATATCCCTTTCCTTACTCTCCCTCTCTGTCCTTCCCCTTTCTTGAGCATTCTGTTCTCATCTTTTCCTTTATCCTCTTATCCCCTTTCCCTCCCTTCCACCCTACCTATTTCCTCTACTCCCAATCTTTTCAGGAGAGCTTGTCGGTTTTTCTTTTTCAGGGAACCCATGTAATGCTCTCTAAGGGTTTTCCTTGTTACCTAGCCTTCTTTGGGATAATAGAATATAGGCTGGTTATCATTTGCCTAATGTCTAATATCCACCTATATAGTGAGTACATACCATGTTTGTCCTCTCTGGACCTGGGTTACCTCACTCAGGATGGTTTTTTTTCTAGTTCTATCCATTGCATGCAAATTCCAAGATGTCATTGTTTTCTACTGGTGAATAGTACTCCATTGTATAATGTACCTATTTTCTTTATTCATTTTTTGGGTTGAGGCACACCTAGGTTTTTTTCCAGGTTTCTGGCTATTAACACAGGTGAACAAATGTTTCTTGGGGTATGACTGTGCATTCCTTTGGTATATGCCCAGACTGATTATTCCTGAATCTTGAGATAGATTAATTCCCAATTTTTTGAAGAAAACTGCCATCCTGATTTCCAAAGTGCCTATACAAGTTTGCACTCCTAGGAACAATGGAGAAGGTGTCTACCTACTTCACTTTCTCAGCATCATAAGCTATCTTTGGTGCTTTTGATCTTATCCGTTCTGATTGCAGGTAACAAAGTATCTTGGCATTGTTTCTGATTTGCATTTCCCTGATGGCTAAGGATGGTGAGCAATTCCTAAGAGTCTTTTGGCATGTGCCAATCTTCCACTAAGGTCCTCTGTTTAGATCTGTACCCCATTTTTATTGGATTATTTGGTAAACATGATGTCTAGTTTCTTGAGTTCTTTTATATATTTGGAGCCCTCTGTCTGATGTGGATTTGTGAAGAACTTTTCCATTCTATAGGCTGCCATTTTTATCTTAATGACAGTGTACTTTGCCTTACAGAAGCTTTTAGTTTCAAGAGGTTCCATTTAATTTATTTTTGTGCTCAGTGTCTGTGCTACTGGTGTTTTACTAGGAAATAGTCTCCTGTGTCCATGCAGTTCAAGGCTACTTCCCATTTTTCTCTTCAATGAGGTAAAGTGTAACTGGATTTATGTTGAGGTTGTTGATCCATTTGTACTTAAGTTTGTTGCATGGGCATAGATATGGATCTATGCATTCTTTCTGGTCAACATCCAGTATGCCAGCACCAATTGTTGAAGATGCTCTTTTTCCCATTGTATAATATTAGCTTCTTTGTCAAAACTCAGGTGTTTTAGGTATATGAATTATTATCTGGGTCTTTGATTCAATGCCATTGATCCACCTGTCTGTTTTTTGCCAATATTAAGCTGTTTTCAGGGATGCATGGGATGTATCTAAATATAATAGAAGCACTATAGAGCAAAACCAACAGTCAATATCAAATTAAATGAAGAGAAACTCAGGTGATTCCACTAAAATCAGGAACAATACAAGGCTGTTCACCCTTTCCCTAATCTATTCTTATCAGATAGTACTTGAAGTTCTAGTTAGAGCAAGAAAGAAACCAAAAGGAGATTAATGGGATATGAATTGGAAAGGAAGAAGTCACAACTTTCACTATTTGCAGATGATATGATAGTATAATAAGTTACCCAAAAAAGTTTTGAGGGAACTCCTCCAGCTAATAAACACCTTCAGTAGTGTGGCAGGATACAAGAGCAACTCTAAAGAAATAAAGTATCCCTCCTATATCCAAAAGATAAATGGGATGAGGAAGAAAAAATCAGAGAAACATCACCATTTACAATAGCCACAAACATAAATATTGGGGTAACACTAACCTAAGAAGTGAAAGACCTGTTTGACAAGAATTTTAAGTCTTTGAAAAAGAAATTGAAAAAGATATCAGAAAATGGAAAGATTTCCCATGTTCTCGGATAAGATAGGGTCAACTTAGTAAAAAATGTCAGTCCTACCAAAAGCAACTCTACAGATTCAACGCGAGTACCCACAAATATTCCAGTATAATCCTTCACAGACCTTGAAAGAAGAATATGCAAATTCATATGGGATAAACAAAATACAATCTAGGATAGGAAAATAATCTTCCAAAATAAAGAAACTTCCAGAGGGATCCTCCACCATCACTGCCATCAAGCTCTATTATTGAGATCAGATTTTAAGTATCTAATATAATATTAACTACAAGCACAGTGATGTATAATCATATCTACATAACTTATTATTTTTTTGAGTAAACAGAACCTTAAGCCAGTTGAGTAGTAACCCTCGATACTATCAGTATTTAAAACAAACCATAGTAAACATGCCCTCTTCTATGTTTTCTGATAAAACTGACTTTAGACATCACCAGAGAACTTATTGGATCAGCCATATAGCCCTTTGTCTCTTTAAATGTTATCCTCTGAAATTAAGGATCAATATGTGTATGTTCCTGACCAACCGGTCAAGTGAAGTACCCCAAAATAGCAATATCTTTATAGAAAACCATCATTTGCCCCAGGCTTTGAGCATCTTCAATTGATAGCAAATATTTGGAGAGATTAAACTGTCCCCATTGAGATCTGCCTACATCCCAAATTTCAAATACAATGAAAATGACATGTGTTAAGTTAAGAAGTATTTTGTCATAGAAATAAAATAGTAGCACAACGTGTAACTTGCCAAAAAATAATTCTAAAATTAAATAAACTTTGATTGATAAGAAATGGATTTTTATCATGTCATTTCCTGTATCTCTGTTACTATTGAAACATGTAATAAGAAAGATAAACTGTCTACTCTGAAACCAAAATAACAGTGAAGCAATTTTGCACAATGGGAGAACAGCATTGTGAGCAAGATTCATGTTTTGGAATAGAAAGTTGGCTTTTGTATTGAAATTGGTTATACGGATAAATCGCTATCAACAAAAACACTGAGGTCCCAGCCAGGATCCAATACTGGGTGCTTTATTACAAATGCTTCTGAATTGCCAAATTCCGCAGACCCTTTCTGTGTCTGGCCCTAATTCCAGGCTTAGAAGGACGATGCCTCTCATTTCCACAGAGACACGACAAAAGGCATGACAATTAAAGGGATCTGCCTGGAGAGCTTGCTAGGTGGAGTTTCATAACCAATGCTATGTCTGATTTCAAACTTTGCCGCTAGCCATGGTTCTGACTTCACTCCAGCTGTTGGAACTGCCTAAGCCTGAGTTTCTACATATAGAAAATGAAGCTTTTTTCCATCTGCCTTGCAGGGTGTTATGAGGATTAGCGATAAGGTGCTTAATGTTTATAACAGTGCCTGGCATGGCAAAGACACCACTATTAAACAATAGTTTCAAGCACTGAAGCTAATCCCTCTTGGAACAAGTCTGAAGAGATTTCAAATCCTTGTCAAATCAAGAAGTATCTGTTAATCTCGGAGATGAGTTCTGATTCTCTAAGCAGTGATGAGTTTGACATAAATGAGACTCACATAGATGACTGTAGAAACTTCACTAACTTTACATAACAAATGTTCAAAAAGTTCTAGAAATATCTGTACTAATCTTAAAGCGACTAGATAATTATGACCTTTTTAAATTAAAATTATACATATTCCAATTAAACACAACAAATTATACTATGATTTCTTGAAAGAACTATGGAAATGGGTAGCTCAGTGATTAGAGCCATAAGAATGGCTGGATGAAAACAGGAGAAAAAACAGTCTGCATGCATTTGGAAAATTCTAGAATGTGGCCTTTAGAACAAGATGATATTCCTAGAGATGATGGCAATTGCCTCCTAAAATAATAATTCTCATTATAGCTGGAACAAGTAGTCCATGCCCATCATCCCTTCATTTTGAAGGCTGAAGAAAGAGAATGCCATTAGTTTGATAACAGAGAGACTCGCTAGCAAGCCATTACCTCCCAAACAAATAACCAAGCAGAGCAAAAACAAATGAAAGAACCTTAATTCTCCATCTTCACAGGTTCGTACAAAAGGATAATTCTTGGTGGAACAGGAAAGGGGAAGCTTGTTTTAAAGATTTATTTTATTTATATGTGTTTTGCCTGAATGTGCACTCCATCCACTCATTGCTCATGGAAACCAGAAGAAGGAATCGAACCCTGGGACTGGCACTACAGTTATCAATCACTATGCTGGTGGTAGGAATAGAATCTGATTCTCTGCAAGAAAACTGAGTATTTCAACTTCAGAGCCATCTCCCCAGCTTCAAGGAGGTCAAGATGTAGTGAAAGGATTTGCAATTTTGGAGTCAAATATGATCTCCATGTTTGAGATTGTCACTTTTCAATATGATTAACCTCAATTAATACCTAACTTAATGGCATAATGTTGTTTCAGAAATTAAAGGGATGTAAGCAAGGACATGAAACAAAAATATATGCTCAATGAGCACCACTCCATTCCTGCTTTTCCCATTTGCTTCAGAGCATGTCCTATTTTTGCCCCGTCCAAGCTGAAAATAAATGCATTGTCCTTCATTGGCACAAATTCTCCACATGTGCATTGTCAAGGTCATGAGATTTTACTAAAGCAGGGTAAGTACTTTGATCTCAAAATTCCCTTATCAAAAACTTATGGGTAGAGAGGAAATTTGTAGACTATTTGAATGACCTCATGGAGGTATGCATAGAATCCTTTAAAAAAAAAAAAAAACGGTGCTTAATAACAGAAGACTACAGTGACATCCTGGCATTGGGAGTAGGCTGCAAGAGCACAGTGGATGCAGCAGGTAGTGAATCCTAATACAGCCATTCCCTCTGATGGGGAACAGACATAATACATACCCCCAAGGATACCAGCATACACTAGTGAGTGCACAGGGAAAGAAATCCAACCTGCTTCACTGTAATTAGACTTCAGAGTCACTTGCATGCCAAAGGTAGGATCGTTGTTAGCCACTTGCTTTGTTAGGTTTTCAGGTCAGAAACCTTAGTGCCCTGTTGGTAACTGAATGTCAAAGTAAAATCATCATGTTTGCCATTTCAAATGAATAGATCTATGAGTTATCTCTAAGATGAGGAAAGAATCCATAATAATATGAAAGCTATTTATTAAGACACATGGGAAAATTATGCTTTAAGAGCTTATAGTCATAGCGCAAACAATAGAGAGAATATTTAATTAATAGAAGCAGCAGTGGGTAAAAAATCAGAATCAGACTGAGAGTATTCTAGAACAAAGAGAGAAAATAATGTGTGTTTAAAAAATTGCAACCCACAGTGAGATCATTAGACTGACAAGGTCAGCAGGAAACAAGAACCTTCAGAAACTAGTACAGTGATCGGAATTAAATAAGGACAACACACCCCTAACACAGTATATCATCCTACATGTGCCTCCATGTTCTGTGTCCTTCTGTTATGAGTGATAAACACAATCATCCTATTACCCATTGTTCTTCAAATCACAAACAGACCCAGGACTGGAAGCCACATTACAAAAGAGACTGCCAAAATGCGCTGACAGCCAGTGGGATGCTTCATAGCTGTCAGATTTCAAATCCCTTTGCACAAATAACCCAAAACAAGCCAATAAACAGCAACAGATAGTGCCCCGATGGTGGTATGTTCATTCGATGTTGTAAATGTACAAGAGAACATCTAAAATACAGAATCATCTGGCAAATTTCTAATGCATCCATTTAAGTGCTTAGTAATTCCCCGTGTTCTTTCATAACGTTCATGTTGGAGGGCTAGTATCCTAACTTTCATTTTAAAATGCTCAAAATTTGCCTTTAAACTAAGTTAAAGATTAGGGATTAACCAGGGTGAGGGAGTTGAGGGAAATAGTGGTATAATTTGTCACTTCATTTCTAATTTTGATATGAAATAAACCAGGCAAAAAAAACCCTCTCAGCAGAACAGCCATCATCTCGTTCAGGCAGTGTTGTGCCCCTGAGTACCAGAGTTGCTTCTGGAGGCAAACAACCATAATACTAAAACATGTTTGCTATATGCTTCAAACAGTCTCCAAATGGATTCTGCCATCAAATCGAAATTCTCATAGTTTCAGTAGATATTTTCTTGACTTATACTAACTATTATTTCACAAGGCTCAAATGACATCTTTTAGTGCATTTTTGCTTCTGTAAGAGACTATCACTGACTGGGTCATTTGTGAAGGACAGGTTTTGTTTTCCCATAGGTCTGCAAGCTTAGAAGTTCAAGTTCAATGTGTGCAAGTTGCATTGTTTGGCCAGGGTTGCTTCCAACTTCACGGGTGGTCCCATGGAGATGTCTGTCACTGAGGAGGAAGGCTGATTTCATGGCGAAACATAAAGAATTATAGAGGTATCACTATGTGAAATTTCCAAGGAAAACCTTTATCTCAATTGTGAGAAAAAAAGCCTCCATAACTCAGCTACTGCTTACTAATACTACACTGACAATTAAATTTCATCTCTCACACTTTGGAGATGACATGTTGAAACCATAGGTGTGGTTTCAATACAACATAATTTTCTATGAGAAAAACATGTAGTGCTATGTTTTTTTCCCTTATAGTGGTATGATGTTACTCTATCGAATATGGGGAGAACAAATAGAAAACAAATCTATTGATAAATCAGAAAACAAAGTGTAGACTTATTGAAAAAGGATCAAAAGTTTTCATATTGACATTATTATAGCCAATGAAATAAAGCAAAGTAATATTTCCAAAATGATTTTCCAATATTTGTTAATTTCTAGTAAACAGAAAACAACTATATTGAAAAGGAACATGTATTTGTAAATGAGTGCTTAAAAGTGCCCTTCAGCAATTAAACACAAAAATATAGATCGCCACATTTTCAATATGTGCAATGTACCTTTGAACTATAGATTTTTACAGCAGTATTTTAATAGTATATTCAATTTCACCATGAAACATTGTATGCTTTGAGGATTGGATGTTTAACTTAAATTCTAATGCTATTCCAAAGTTTTATAATTTATTGGTAGAAACTGAGTACCCAGTTATATTTACTGTCAAGAAGGATGTCATCTTTATTTACTTTTTCTTATTGATAATAGGTATTTTATACAGTAATTTGTGATTTGTGATCATGATTTTCCCCTTCCAGATTCTCTCTCTCTCTCCTCTCTCTCTCTCTCTCTCTCTCTCTCTCTCTCTCTCTCTCTCTCTCTCTCTCCCTCCCTCCCTCCCTCCCTCCCTCCCTCTCTCTGTCTCTTTCTCATTAGGAAAAAATAGACTTCTACCCAGCAAACTAACAAACCAGAATAGGACAAAAGAAACACACAAAAAGAAATGAAAGTCATGGGGATGGCACAAGAAATACAGACAGACAAAGAGACACACACATCACATTCACATACAGAGGACTCTCATAAGAATACAAGGACCTCCCAAGAAAGGGAAAATAGAAAATTATTTCTGATGCTTTTTTTTTCTTTAAATTTCCTAACAGTGGTTTTCAATGACAGGACCTTTCAATTGTTCAAAAATTGGTTCTAATGACCAATGTTGTAGTCACCCTTGAAGGTGGGGTCACGGACCACTGTCTGATGTCCTAGAAAACAAAGCTGAACTGATTCAGATACTATACAAACAGCACACATTAACCTAGATCAGAGTATTGGTGAGCCAGAATCTATTACATGAGGAACCTACTTCTCAATTCTCTGTGTCATTTCCCACTTATAATAAATTAGAGAAACTAATCAACCATTAGTATCTGTGTTTATAGTTATTGATTTAATTTAATAAGTAACTGAAGAAATCCACTTTAATCCTTAAAACAGTTCTTAAAAATAAGTAAATGGACTTATTTTATTATTTTTGACATAGTGCTTATCATTGGAAATAAGAATACAAATACACCTTGAATGATTCTTTACCACACTATAAAGATTATAACAGTATGTTTTAGCCTTTAAAACTCTACTACTTGCTAACAATACCTTTCAAAAGAAAAAAACTATAACAAAAATTTTAAAAAAACACATTTTTGAGAGATCAATATTTCTTGCTAAAACAAGGGTTTTTTGTATTTATCTATATGAAGCATACCACAGAATTTAATTAAGGCCACCCAGGATTAACTTTGTAGCATGTACCTTTAGTACTTCTTGACTTTTACACATTTATTAAATAAGAAATAATCTTTGAAAACCATGGAATCTTTGACACATTTGAAGTACTTAAGCTTTAAGAAACTTATTTTAGATAAAATAGAACCCTTGCTGATCCTGGCCCACTTTTAGAGACACATTCAAACCCCAAGCTTTTGTTATTTCCGAAGTAGGTTGTTAAGTGATTTTTCTTTGTATTTCCCTTTCTGCCTGAGAGGACTCACTTCTAAACATTCACATCGTTTGTAAGGGCATTTCTGGAAAAAACAGAAAGAACAGTTATAAATTTCTTTTCTCACACTTAAATTTCACAGTTAGTCCTTCTGTAGACTTTTTAATGGTGGTTTGTATATATCAAAACTCCAGTTTGTAATAAGTGCAATGCAAACACCAATCAGATAATCACAAATATTATTTGGAAATCTGAGTTTTACCTTTATTCTGATATCGCCACAGATTTGTGGACTTCATGAGTTTTCTTGGATTTCCCAATGAAGAACAAGAACAAACCGATGCTGGGAAATGGTCATCAAGCTTTTGAATCACAGTTACATTCCCTTCCATTTTTTTGCATCAATGACTATAAGGTTTTTGGTGCAACTGTGAAAATACATCTTCTGTGAATGAAGTTTTCCTACTTGAAAGTACCAATAAGGAATCGACACAGGGGCACAGGAATGACTTAGAAGAATATGACTCTTTCACACATAGGGAATATGTTTTTTTATGTTGCTTGTTTTCTAGTTTTGCTATTACAGAGAACAACAGCTAGTCAAAATGAAAAGAATAAGTCATGATAAAGTGCCCATCCCCAAATAGGACATCTAAAATATAACTCTATACCAAAGGTTCAGAGAATATTATGAAAGAAGGAGTGAAAGATTTTTGAGGGTTAAAAAAACAAGAGAAGTGTTGCAAAATGGCATCTTCTGGATATGATAGCAATCATGTACCCATGAACGCTCAACTGTAGATTTGTCTGAACAAGATGTGAATCACAGAGTACCATTTGACATCTTAGCATGGAAGGGATAAAGGCTCCCAAGTCACACCCTGATTTAAAGACCTACAGTCAGCATGACTGGCTTGGAAGACAGAAACAGTTTCCATCGGGGATAATTACCCTGATGGGTTGCCCATCTCCAAGGGATAAGCTTTACACACATGTGCATGCAGACAATAGTAACTGGACAAAATAGTTCGGAGGTACATATACTAATACCAGGTATAGAAGAAGAAGGAATGAATTGGAGAGGATATGTGAGGTTCATGGAATAAGTTGGAGAGAGGGACACCAAGAAAAAGTATTATAAAATGTATGTATGAAATGGTCAAAATAAATAAAATTGAAATACTTTGAAAATCTACTCAAGACAGGCATGGTAGTACACACCTTTACTCCCAGCACCCAGGTGGCAGAGGCAGATGGATCTCTGTGAGTTCAAGGACAAACTTGTCTACAAAGCAGGCTGTTCCAGGACAGCCAGGATGGTTACCCAGAGAAACTCTATTTTGAAAAACCAAAATAAATAAGATAAATAAATAATAAAAAGAAAAAAGGGAAAAAAGAAAATTCTAATGATTATTGGGGTATTATATACATATTTCATATAAGAATTGCTAGGAATATGTAGTAATGTTAATTTTTTCTTTTTATTTTATTCAGCTTACTGAAATTCTTTAAGACTTTTAGAAGTAAAGGGCACAAGTAGAAGTTTAACTTTCCCAAGGAGAGTACTGTTAACACATGACCATGACAGGCAACACAAATCAGTATGCTGTCTTGGTCAATGATTATCACAAACAGAATTAATTGTATCACAATGAGAAATTAAAAATAAATCGCTTGTCATAGTCATAGTCATACATTTAATAAACATAACACATATCCTATTTTTGAAAGTTAATCTAAAAATATTTTCTCTTCTTGATTTCCACATGTGTTGTTGATAGTAACAAATTTCATTTGTTTACATCAAACTTTAGCCATTATATAATTGAAGCAGATGTGTATGTCATTAATAACCCAACTTATGATATTTTGAATTAAAGATTTATTATTGGGAAATACTATTTTAAGGTGTGTTACTTTTGTTTATGTTGTGGGACATTTGTTTATTGATGCAAATATGTGTTGCTTTTGTTTATGCTGAATTAGTTTAACGCCATTTAGCTGTGATTATTTACCTGTCTTTATAGCTGAATGGCCAATAGCGAGCAAGGAGCAAGGATAGGTGGAGCTTTCAGGCAGAGAGGATAACTAGAAGGAAAAATCTGGAAGGAAGGGGAAGAAGAAAGAAAGAACAGGGGGAGGAGGAAATAAGAGGCCAGTCACCCAGCCACCCTGTCAGCCACAGAGTAAGAATGAAAGTAAGATAGAAAGAAATGGAGAAAGACAAAAATCCAGATACAAAAACCAGACGGTTAGTTTAAGTTCAAAAAAAGCTAGCAAGAAACAAGACAAGCATAAGCCCATGTATTCATAAGTCATAATAAGCCTCTGGGTGTGATATATTTGTGAGCTGCATGGCAGGTCCCCCAAAAGGGAAAAGATACAAAAGAGTAAAAAAAAAATATTGTATTAAATTTCCTACTTAATTTATTTATTCACTGCGCATCAGTATTTTTGATATATTGTTTCCTCTTAATGTCTTTGTAGATGCAGGAATGTATGAACACAAGAGTCCACTCTGGGTAAAATGAAATTAATGAATAAGAATATTTCCACTACTTTTCTGAGAGAGGTGAAGAAACATTGTCTTTCTAGATTTCCAAAAACACTTTTATAGAGCAAAACTTACAGAATCCTAAAAGCAGATCCTTTCATTACTTACAACTAAACCCAAGAATTATATAACTGTGCTAAATTGTCCAAATCGAAATCAACCTAGTTCTCTTTATATAACAGGACTAGTAAATGTTACATCTCCCTCCCTACTCTCCAACTCAGAAAGAATAGAGCAGACTATATTATTGAAGATCAAATTTACTTTCCTCTTTCATTTCACGAAAATTAAAGTATTTCTTGGAAGGAGGCAAATACATCAAGATTAAGTTCCAATGAACATGATTTTTGCTTTACCTCAGAGCACCAACCTTTACTACAGAATCATTTCACTTCATTTGATTTCTAATTGAAACTAGTAGCTATAAAAGCAGAAGTTGCTCTTTCTGAAAAATAAACAATGAAGCCTCTCCTGAAACCTTACAAATACGTAATTATAATTGATAATGCTCCTTTCATTGACAAGTGTGTGTTTAAAGCAGAACTTTTCATTTATACAGTCATGGAATAATACTCATGAGATAGTGCTCTGGGACAATGGCCTTGTACACTGTAAAGTTTTGTCGCTTGCATTGGTTTAATAAAATGCTAATTGGCCAGTAGCCAGGCAGGAAGTATAGGCAGGGCAACCAGAACAGGAGAATTCTGGAAAGATGAAAATCTCAGTCTGCAGTCAGCACCCAGACACAGAGAAAGCAAGATGAGAATGCCTCACTGATAAAGGTGCCAAACCATGTGGCTAAACAGACAAGAATTATGATCTAATTAAAGATGTAAGAATTAGCTAATGAGAATCCTGAGCTAATAGGCCAACCCGTTTGTAATTAATGTAGGACTCTATGTGTTTTTTTAGGACTGATGGTACAGAAACCTCTGGTAACAAAATTGAACTTTGGATAATTTAAAATTTCTTATTATTTGGCATACAAGGTCACACCATTACTTTTGTATACTTCGAGATTAAGTACATTATGAGAGTTTTAAATAAGGACATAGGAAATGTTTCAGCCATGATTAGAATGGTTGAGTTTGCTTTAATAGTCAATAAAATGTTATTGGAGAAAACCAGTCTGGGTAACAAAATTTATTTAAAATTCTCACTCTGATCATAAAATACCCAATGTAGGGATGAAAAAATGAAATGAAAAGAATGAATGGCAGAAATTTCTGCAATTAAAAGAAAATCTTTTCTCCAGGAAGAGGAAACTGGAGGAGGTTAAGAATGCTGGAAATACTGATAGAACTAATAGAAACATCCTGGGCTTCATTTATGTGAATTGTTAACGTGATATGTTAGGTTTATGGGAAGACAGGTAGTGTAACTAGCATAGTTTGCAGTTGAACTATAGCTAGGTGTATTTAAATTTTAAATTGCCATGATTTAATGAGTAACCATTCACTGTCAATTTAAAATATACATTTTTCTTATCTTATTTTTAGAACTGTACAATGAGATACATAAAATATGTAATATATTTTTTACATGTAGAGAATATGTTACTTTCCAATGGTAAGAAGTGATAATGGGTGAAGTCAAAATTTGAATTCCGATGATCTAATTATCCATGGACTATGTTACTGCTAGAAAGTCAAATGAAGACAGATGTCTCAGTGAGTATGAGACACTTCTGATTGAATTTGTATCGATCAGTAGGCAGATGCGTAGACACCAGTATGAAAATATGGCACAGACATGTATATAAAGCCTTTACATTTTGTTTCTAGACCACAAACATTCTGACTCACAAAGCTCTTTTAGTGATTCTTAATCCTCCAAACAGCTTGTATAATGACAAAATGCTCACAAAATGGTGGTTTGAGAAATTGTAAAATATACTAAAAGAAGAAGCAGAATACTATTTTTTTCATTTGTATATCTAGCATAAATTTGTGTATGTGTGTGTGCACATGTACATGTGAGCGTATACTTGTGGTACACAGTCATGCCATGGTGTACAGGCACAGGTCAGGTATGACTTTTGGTTATTGGTTCTCTCCTTCTACCATGTGGGTCAAGGGATCTAACTTAGGCCACCAAGTTTAGTGACAAGTGCCTTTAACGCTGAACCTTCTCACAGGCCTACCATCTGATTTCCCTGGAGACCATACATTGTTTAGAACGTACATTTGTGACTTCTAGTCAAACTTGCCTTATGGGTACAACAGATACAGATCCACTCAGAGAGGATCTATTTTTGCTGAGTTGAATGATGACCACCCAAGTACAGTGTCTCACCTTGTCTCTGATTGTCTTAAAGCCTGAGAATGAAGTCTCCACAACATGCTTAGAAATTCTGCCAAGCCCAGACCTTAGCCTGGAAATCACCTCACATCAGAAGGGGTTCCACCAATACTTCTGTCAGTCAAGCTAATTATTTTGAAAAGAACTTGTGCCACTCACTTTGACTATCAGACCATGATCATGACAACATTGTGTTCCATGAAGTTGGGATTCCTCCAGGAATCACACACTGGCCAAAGAAAATGGCCAATGTTTGAGCAAACCAGAAGGAAAGCTTGTCTTCCAAAAAAAAGACTTACAATTTTGGCAGCTGTGAAAAGAAAACAGACAGTTTGGGTGTCAGCCACTCATAATGAGCTAACCTAGAATGAAGAGGAAAAAGTGAAAGATCCAAATGCAGCCACTGAATCATTATACTCCAAAAACTTTTCTTAATCTTCTAACTGTAGCCAGAAGCAACAGCTTTTTTTCTTTCTCTCTTTTAAATGAAACAGAATATGAGTATTTGGACTTCGCTTCAGACTTAGTATGACGCTTAATAAATCCAGTAGCAATAATATGTCTGTGATTTCTAGAGGCACCAAAATACAAATAGGAGCTGATCTGATAGAATCTCATTCCACAAGACCAAGTTTTGTTGTTGAAGAAGACCTCCCCATGAGAAATTGGATCCATAGCATTGATCGAGCATTCTCTCGCTGTGATCCCGTTTGAACGAATGTTCCCATGGACTGTTCATCACAAAGTAGATTTTTATTCTTTTTAGACTGTCAAAAAGATTTCCTATTCTTCTCATTAATTCTAATTCCAAGAAAGGCAATCTTTCTATGGAAATTCAGGTCTAATCAGCAATTTTTATGAACACTTCTACAGCCCTACATCTATCTCATGTCAGAGAACATATTGCTTATACATTATTGATTTCTCTAATTCTTGATCTAGTAACCATAACAACCAATATAAGCAGATCCTAAGATAAAACAGTGTCCTCAAATGGTTCTAAAATAAGGAGTCAGGAGTTAAGCTAAGTTCTTTTAAGTAGGTTTATGCCTTATAGATTTCACTAAAGAGGCTGATTTAGTTTATGTGGGAGAGTGCCCAGGGATATGTACTCCTCAAAACTGATAATGTTATATTCTGCCCTACAGCTGGGAGAAGGACTGAGAGAAATAATTGGATGTTGCCTCATATTTGCTGAGGCTCTTGTTTCTAGGAACAAGGTAAGTCACAGTAGATTCAACTAAGACCAAAGAAAATTATGCCCCAATTCACTAACAAACCATGGAAGCAAGCTCAGACTACTATACCCAGCAAAGCTTTCATTCACCATTGATGGATAAACAAGATATTCAATGACAAAAACAGTTTTAAATAATATGTATCCACAAACCCAGCCTTACAGAAAATAATAGAAGGAAAACCTCAACCCAAGGAAGCTAACTATACCCACAAAAACATAGACATCTGATAACCCCACCACCACCACCAGCATAAGAGGAAAACACACAAACACTACTACCAAAAGATAACTGGAGTGAACAACCAAATTGAGGGCTGAAATCAACAGAATAGAAACACAGAATATCATAAAAAAGAATCAATGAAACAAGAGCTGGTTCTTTAAGAAAATCAACAAGATTGACAAACCCTCATCTAAACTACTTAAAAGGTAGAGAGAGAATACCCAAATTAACAAAATCAGAAACTTCAAAGATTACTACAGAAAAATTTATTGTTCATCGTGGAAAACTTATGCATATACAGAAATAAAAAGGGGACATAACAACAGACACCGAGGAAATTCAGAGAATCATCGGGTCCTACTACAAAACCTGTACTCCACTTTTATAATTAATTCAGAGACTTTTTCCACATGTTTTTAATTTTTTACTTGGTTTATGTGGTAAAAGATCCATTCTAAAATAATATCTTTCTTACTGATTATTTTTTTAGTTAATCTTGTATCCTCCTACATTAATGAAAGTGTTTATGAGTTGTAGAAGTTCCTTGGTAGAATTTTGGGGTTACTTATGTAAACTATCATATCATAGGCACACAGTGAGAGTAGAATTCCTTTCCAATTTGTATCCCCTTGATCTCTTTCTGGTATCTTATTGCTCTAGATAGGACCTCAAGAACTATATTGAATAGATATGGAGAGAGTGAACAACCTTGTCTTGTTCCTGATTTCACTGGGATCACTGTGAGTTTCTCTCCATTTAGATTGATGTTGGCTATTGGCTTGTTGTATATTACTTTTGTTATGTTTAAGTATGCTTCTTGTATCCCTGCTCTCTCCAAGACCTTTATAATGAAGGGATATTGTATTTGTCGAAAGCTTTTTTTTGGCATCTAATAGATGATCATGTGGTTTTTATTTTTCAGTTTATTTATACGGTGGATTATTTTGACAGATATTCATCTGTCATCTCTGGGAAGAAGCTGACTTGATCATGGTGGATGATGGTTCTGATGTGTTCTTGGATTTAATTTGTCAATATTTTATTGATTAACCAATATTTATTACAGATTGGTCTGTAATTATCTTTCTTAGTAATGTCTTTCTGTGGTTTGAGTATCAGGGTAATTTTAGCCTCATAAAGAGAGTTTGCTAATGTTCCTTCTGTTTCTATTGTGTGGAATAATTTGAGGAGTATTGGTATTAGTTCTTTTTATCTTATCAGATCACCATGGTTTAAAACTAGAAGTCAACAGCAATAATAATTCCCGAAAGCCCACAAACACATGGAAATTAAACAATGCTCACCTGAATCATCAATAGGTCAAGGAAGAAATAAAGAGAGAAATTAAAGACTTCCTAAAATTCAATGAAAATGGTCACACATCATACCCAAATTTATGGCACACAATGAAAGCAGTATTAAGAGGAATGTTCATAGCACAAAATGCCTATATAAAGAAGTTTGAAAAATCCCACATAAGTGATTTAACAGAACAACTGAAAACTCCAGAACAAAAAAAAGCAAACTCATGCAAGAGAACTAGATGGCAGGAAATAATCAAACTGAGAGCTGAAATCAACAAAATAGAAACAAAGAAAACAATACAAAGAATCAATGAGACAAAGAGTTGGTGCTTCAAGAAAATCAACAAAATGGACAAACCTTTATCAAACTAACCAAAAGGCAGAGAGAGAATATCTATATTAACAAAAATCAGAAATGAAAAGTAGGACATAATAGACATAAAGGAAATACAGAGAATCATCAGGTCATATTTTAAAAACCTGTACTCCATAAAATTGGAAAACTTAAAGGAAATGGACAACTTTTAGATAAATATCACTTGCCAAAATTAAATCAAGACCAGGTAAGCAAATTAAACAGATCTATAACTTTTGAAGAAATAGAAACAGTCATCAAGTCTCCAAACCAAAAAGAACTTAGGACCAGATGGGTTAAGCTCAGATTTCTACAAGATTTTCAAAGAAGGTAACAGTTTTTTCTAATAATATGTTGTGATTGAAGTTTTTCCTTCTTCACCTTCCCTGAAATCTTCTCTGTTTCCCTTCCTATCAAAATACACTATTATTGTCTCTCCTTAGAAATCAAACAAGCATCTGAAGAACAATAATAAAATAAGTTAAGACATAAAAATGGAATAGGAAAAATGAACAAACAAAAAAGAGACAAGGTTAGATGCTGAGATGCTCATCCACAGATACAAGATTCCCATAAAAATTTAAAACCAAAAGCCATAATATTTATGCATGGGATCTGTATTTTGGAATTCAAATTCATGGATTTTGCTATAGTGTGTTCATAGAAACTGAATTACAATAGAAATACTAGAAATTTGTTTTGTTTGCTGGATTGCATACACAACACTGAATACATCTTAATCTAAACTAAAATATCATACAGCTAACAACTCAATAAGACTTATTGAAATCATTCTTTATGAAAATCACATATTTCATTAAAATGAAGTTCAAATTTCAATAACACAATCTTAAGTGTATTTTACACATCTGATGCAGAAACTGTATATTCATAAAGTTCACACAAATCATCGGGTTTATATATTTGAGACACTGGCATTTTTTTTTTTCAAATTTATCGCCTTTACCTTCTAGTACTTAGAAAAGTGTTTAGGAAAAGATGACCACAGTATCCCCCAGATTTTATAGAGGTCTTTTATAATACAGGTCTTCTCCATATAAATTTTGCAGGATGGATAAAATTGAAAATCACCATCATGTTGACCTTGAAAGTAAGCTGTAAGTAATGTATTTACTGCTTCTGGTCTTGTTTTTCACACTGGCACACATTTCAGACATAAAGTTGTGTTCATCTTCAACAAGAATAAAGCACTGTATTTTCAGTCATCGTTGAGATTTATTCTGTTTCCTGAGAGCTGCCACATCCCTGACTCGAGTGCTTAAATACTATTCTCTCTCTTGTTTCGATCTTCCATTTGAAGGTAGCTTAAATGAATTAAGAAAATATTTAGAAGTTTCAATAATTTTTTTCCAGATAATTTAGTATCTTATGTGTTTAAATTCTCTGTGTGTTTATAAATACACAAACACACACACGCACACACACACACACACACATATATCCATATATATAACAAAATTAATAAAAAATAGATGTCATCAATCTGAACAAAAGCAAGGAGGGGATATGGTAGTGTCTGGAGCGTGGAACAAAGGGAGAAATGATAAAATTATGATTTCAAAAAATAAAACAATTTTTAAAATTCTATCAATAATATAAAATCCAGAACTCTTAACAGAAACATCCCAGGTAACTGTTTTTCATTCATTCAATAACTATTCCTTGAGAAATCACAGTGTGTAGGCAAATTTGGAAAAAAAAATGTTTATTTCATATTCTAGTGTTTATCCATATATACTTTTGTTTCTTTTTATTACAAACATGTAAGGTACTCTGATTGCATTCAGTAGCTTAGCTTGTCCCATCTCACTCTTACTGAACTCCTTTGTTTTTCAAACAAGTCTTGCTCTCACTTCTGTGACGTTTAACAATTGAGTCATGACTTGCAGAGTATTAATTGATGGTATGGTCCTATGCAAAGCAAAAGCTATAGCACATATTTCTCGGTATGTTCTAACACTTACTGAATGTTTTTTTACATATTAAGAACTAGAATTAGTACTTTTACATCTCAAATTTTACCACTAATATAATTTGGAAGAATTTAAAAATATGTGGATAAGGGGCCTAACACTTGCCTCTTTTGGGACACATACACAAACACACACAAGAAGAAACAAAAGACTTAACTTCATTTCAACTGCCTTGTACCAAAAGGCATGAATTGGGACCTTGATACACAGTCTCAGGACTTAAGAGGTATTACCTCTTCATTGTTCTAGCATCCACTGATATATTGGACCACCAACAATAATCAAGACTGAATGAGTACGCTCTCTGTCCATTCTCCTCTCACTACTGCCATCAATCACAACTGAAGAAACTATAATAAGACTGCAGGGCAGCATCTAATTGAAATTAAAATCAATATTCCCTTCTAAACTGACACCCAAATACGCCTCTTCTAGAAAAAAAAAAAAACTTTTATTACAAAAGTCATCCTGTAAATGAGTTAAACCCACCAGACTCATCAGATAAACAAATATCAACATAATGACAAAAGATGCATTAAACAGTGTACCTGTAAAATGTAGACAAAAGTTTCTGTCCTGCCTGGTCCCATAGCCATTCAGTCCCAAATAAACACACAGAGGATTATATTAATTGTGAACAGTTTGGCCTGTTGTTTGGGCTTATTATTAACTTGTTCTTACAACTTAAATTAACCAATAATTATTATCTATGTTTAGCCATGTGGCATGTGGCTTGGTACCCTTTCTCTGTAAGGCACTTTCATTTTGATTCCTCTGCCTCTGGTTGATGACTGTGTCTCTGCCTTTCCTCTTCCCAGAATTATTCCAGACTGGGTCTATATGTTGAAGATGTGTGCCGCAACATTGCGAAAGAACTTTGAGTGACCATGCAGAAAGCAAGATGTCTCTGTCATTTCTAGAACTTTGAAAGTTACTTACAATGCATTGCCTGTTTACATAGGTAATATTACATATATCTAGATATAAAAATGAAGTTGAAGACTAAATAGCTATAATTATAGTTTTCCTTAGTTATGATAAAAGATAAATTAGATATAAAAATTTAGAGTTATAAAATAGGATAGATTATGATTATTTTTCTTAATTTGCAAAATATAAATTGACTAAATATTGTAACTATGATATTTGTTTGATAACTATTTTGTATATATAATATTATTATCTTAAAGTTAAAACCTTCCTTTTTAATTTTTTTATTGATTTTTATTAAGCTCTACATTTTTCTCTGCTCCCCTCCCCATCTCTCTCCTCTCCTTCAACACTTTCACAAGATCCCTGTGCTCCCAATTTACTCAGGAGATCCTGCCGATTCTACTACCCATATAGATTAGACCTATGTGTGTCTCTCTTAGGGTCTTCATTGTTGTCTAGGTTCTCTGAGATTGTGGTTTCTGTGCTGGATTTCATGGCTTTATGTTCAAAACCCACTTGTGAGTGAGTACTTGTGATAATTGTCATTCTGGGTCTGGGTTACCTCACTAAAATGATATTTTCTAGCTCCATCCATTTGCCTGCAAAATTCAGGGTGTCATTATTTTTTTCTGCTGTGAAATACTCTATTATATAAATGTACCACATTTTCCTTCTCCATTCCATTCCTTGGTCGAAGGGCATTTAAGTTGTTTCCAGGTTCTGGCTATACAAACCCATGTTGCTATGAACATAGTTGAGCACATATCCTTGTAGCATGATTAAGTATTCTTTGGATATATCTAAAAGTGGTATTACTGGGTTTTGAGGAAGGTTTTTTCCTAATTTTCTGAGAAATCACCACACTGACATCCAAAGGGGCTGTACAAGTTCCCACCAGCAATGCAGGAGTGTTTCCTTTACCCCACAACCTCTACAGCATAAGTTGTCATAAGTGTTTTTGATCTTGGCCATTCTTTCAGGTGTAAGATGGAATCTCAGAGTTGTTTTGATTTGCATTTATCTGATGACTAAGGATGTTGAACATTCCCTTAAGTGTCTTTCAGCCAATATATATTCCTATGTTAAAAGTTCTCTTTTTGGTTTGTACTTCATTTTTTAAATGGATTATTTGTTCTTTTGATGACCAATTTCTTGGGACTTCATGAAACTAAAAAGCTTCTGTAAAGCAAATGACACAGTCAACAAGACAAAATGACAGCCTACAGAAGGGGGGAAAATCTTCACTAACCCCACATCAGACAGAAGTCTGATCTCCAAAATATACAAAGAAACCTTCCTTTTTAATTAGAGAGAAAAGGGGAGATGATGTGCAATATTTTTCTGTATATGTGTTGCTTATATTGTTCGATGAAAAAAAGCTCTTTCATACAATTGCCAAGTGGAAAATCTGAACAGAGAGAGTAGGCAGAGCCATGGAGAAGATATATACCTGCTGAAGGAGAAAGATGCCAAAATATTACCAGAAAGCCACAGTCTTGTGGCGATATGTAAATTAGTAGTGATGGGTTAATTTCAGATTTGAGATCTAGCTAGGAATATGCCTGAGCTGTTGGTGAAACTGTGTTGTAATTAACATTGTTTCTGTGTGATTATTCATGTATGTGTGTCTGGGAACCAAAAGTGCAGCCTCCATTTACAGTAAAACTTCCAAAGGGATAAGATCTCTATAGTTACCGACAGAAAAGAAAATAATATGGCTGAACTATACGAAAAAAAATGGTCTAATAAATAGCTGAATGGTCAATAGCTAGCAGGAGATAGAAATGGGTGGGGCTAGCAGGCAACAGAATAAATAAGAACAGAAATCTAGGAAAGAGAGAGAAGAACAAATAAAGAAAAGAGGAAGAGAGGTGGATACCAGGGTCCAGATCCCCAGTCACACAGCCAGACATGGAGTAAGAAGGGAAGAAATATCTAGAGAGAAAAGAAATGGAAAAAATAGTTAAAGAGAAACAGAATAATTTAAGTTAGAATAGCTGGATAGAAAAAAGCAAAGCTAAGATCAGGTACTCATAAGCAAAAATAAGTCTCCATGTATTGATGTGGGAGCTGAATGGAGGACCTCCAATGAGTAAGAAAAAAAGGAAACAACTACAGGAGTGGATATGGAAAATCAATTCAAGTTATATGAAAGAACAGGATAAAGACAAGTCTATAAAGGACTTATTCATATTTAAGAAATCTACCATAAAGAGATAGCAAATGTGTCCAAAGAAACATTACAGGAAAAGGGAAAATAGAATAATCCATGAAAGATTTGAAAATAAAATTAAAACAAAACAAATACTGGAAAAAAACCATGATAATCATACTTCAGAAACTCAAAGCAAACTAAAAGTTTCCCATGGGTGGTAGGGGGGAGTACTGAGCAACTTATAACTGGCATATCCCAAAATACTGAGAAGTGTGTGATACCTTGAATTACCCTATGCTAATAATGGATTGCATTTTGTTGAGCTATTAGCCATAAGGGTCCAATGAAAGCCTCCAAAACCACATGCTATTTCCTAGGCTATTGGTTGATCTCTAAATCTGATGGTAAGGCTGTATTACTGAAGACAACACTTCCTTAAGTCATTGAACCAGGAAAAGTGGAGCTGATGACCAACCAGAAACTTCTTGCCTACTGACTATCAAATACTGGAGGGTACTCTGTAATCTCACAGGAGAATGTAATCATCAGTATTACCAGCTACCAACCCTATGATCTACAACAGTGATGTGCCTTCAGGATATGCTAGTACAATAGTACCACAAATTTTATAGGGATAATCAACTATTTGTTACTGAATTTAAGACCCACTCCTTGAGATAGAAGTCCTATATGACTCTGCTAAAGCATCCATGAACCTGAGACTAGAGAACTCAGGGACCTAGAGGAAAAGCTGATGCATTCTTCATCTAGAGGATCATAGAAATAAACTTACTCTTAATAACATCCTGCTTGTATTAATAAATGTCTTTTAGAGTAACATAACTTGTAGAATAAATCCTTTTCTATGTATTTATAGGGGATTTACAAGAATGACTTACAAGGTATAGCCCAGCAAATTCTACAGTGGTTCCTGTAGTGGCTCAGTCAACAAGGATGAATGTATCAGATTATTTTCAGTATATACTAGAATACCAACAAATTAGGCTCTAATAACACTGAAGGAATGGACTCGCTAGCAAGGCAAAGGCAAGCAGGCAAAAAGCAAAAATCTTTCTTCTTCCACACCCTTTATAGACTTTCAGCAGAAGGTGTGTCCCAGATTAAATGTACATGTCTTCCTCCCTCAAGATTTGGATTAAATGCATATGTTTTCCAACCTCAAAGATTTATATTATAAGTTTTTATCTACCTACTTCAAGTTAAGCAAAACTGTTTCACAGGTGTGCCCTCCAGTTTTGGATTTTAGTTAATTTTAGATGTAGTCAAAAATTATCCATCACCCTGCTATCACCAAAGATCAATGACTTGCTCCACCCTCATCAGAGATACTTCTTGCAGTAAAAGGGAATCTATGTTTATATCTTTTAAAGAAGACTAAGCAAAATATATTAAAGATATGAATGTAAGTAGTGAACCTTTCAGAAGATAACTAATGGGAAATGCCTAAAGATATAAAGATCAACAATATTGTTTTGATTGAAAACCTCTAAAGCACAGGACATAAAATAAACTCATACAAGTGGTATTGTATTAACCTAAATGTTTTTGATAAAAGCAAGTGTTAAAAAATAATCTGTAAAATGTGAGAAAATGTTAATTGTTCAGCTAGCAAAAGAACAATAGTTTAAATAAATAAGGAAAATAAAACAAAACTCTCAATATATAAAAATCAAATAAGTCTAATAAAAATGGAAAAACTTTATAAACATTTACCATAAAAATATTTGCAAATGACAAAATCACCCATGAAATATAAATCAAAACTACCAAAATTCATCATTACATCCCAATTATAATTATAGTGACTATTATCAAACATAAATATGGAAAGAGCATAAATAGAAATATCAGACATTGTTGGGAAATAAACAATTACTGTAGTTATAGAAAACAAAATAAAGGCACCTCAAATACTGAATGTAGAATTACCACAATTCAAACATCTCACAATATGTGTGCACTGCAGAGAAAATGACATCATTATGTCAAAGAAACTCCTGAATATATCCATGGTTATTGTAGCACAATTCAAAATAGTTGAAATCTGAACATCCATCCATATGAAAATAGATGAGTGGATTAACAAATATGCTTTAATGCCAGAGACTGTATGCATCTATGAAAGAAAGGAATGGCGATCATTAAGGAAGCATGGACGGAACCATAGAACATTATGTTAAGAGAAATAAGTCTGTAGCAGGAAGCTATTGTTCTGTAGGTTCTCAGTCATTACTAAAGGTAGAAGTGTTGATCATATAGAATAAAACATTAGAATAGAGGCCATTGAAGATTAGGAAGGTATGATAGGCTCTCTCTCCCTGTCCCTTCCCAGCTTGCACCCAGAATCCTCCCCCCCTCCCCCTGCCTCATCCTCCCGTCTTTGGGGCCACAAAATCCCACAGCTCAGCCTGTTTGGGCTCTGGGGACCTGGAATTGAGTGCACCCAGGCCGGTGGGAGGTCCCCCCCTTCATTTGACTGCCCGGAGTCAGACAAAAGGCCTTTGTCTGAGAGCTGCTTGGCCTGCAAGGGGATCTGACAGTCTGCAGGAGGATCCATCATTCTTTGGGGTGAGTGAGGAATGAGTGCCCGAACCACGGCAGCTGCCCGGAGAGGGACCACCGACTCTCCACAACTCCCCCTGCCACCAGCACACTTCCTGCTCTTCCTGCAGGGGTTATTCTCCCCGGATACCGCCTCTCTCTCCCTGTCCCTTCCCAGCTTGCACCCAGAATCCTCCCCCCCTCCCCCTGCCTCATCCTCCCGTCTTTGGGGCCACAAAATCCCACAGCTCAGCCTGTTTGGGCTCTGGGGACCTGGAATTGAGTGCACCCAGGCCGGTGGGAGGTCCCCTCCTTCATTTGACTGCCCGGAGCAAGGTAGGCCTTTGTCTGAGAGCTGCTTGGCCTGCAAGGGGATCTGACAGTCTGCAGGAGGATCCATCATTCTTTGGGGTGAGTGAGGAGTGAGTGCCCGAACCGCGGCAGCTGCCCGGAGAGGGACCACCGACTCTCCACAACTCCCCCTGCCACCAGCACACTTCCTGCTCTTCCTGCAGGGGTTATTCTCCCCGGATACCGCCTCTCTCTCCCTGTCCCTTCCCAGCTTGCACCCAGAATCCTCCGCCCCTCCCCCTGCCTCATCCTCCCGTCTTTGGGGCCACAAAATCCCACAGCTCAGCCTGTTTGGGCTCTGGGGACCTGGAATTGAGTGCACCCAGGCCGGTGGGAGGTCCCCCCCTTCATTTGACTGCCCGGAGCAAGGTAGGCCTTTGTCTGAGAGCTGCTTGGCCTGCAAGGGGACCTGACAGTCTGCAGGAGGATCCATCATTCTTTGGGGTGAGTGAGGAGTGAGTGCCCGAACCGCGGCAGCTGCCCGGAGAGGGACCACCGACTCTCCACAACTCCCCCTGCCACCAGCACACTTTCTGCTCTTCCTGCAGGGGTTATTCTCCCCGGATACCGCCTCTCTCTCCCTGTCCCTTCCCAGCTTGCACCCAGAATCCTCCCCCCCTCCCCCTGCCTCATCCTCCCGTCTTTGGGGCCACAAAATCCCACAGCTCAGCCTGTTTGGGCTCTGGGGACCTGGAATTGAGTGCACCCAGGCCGGTGGGAGGTCCCCTCCTTCATTTGACTGCCCAGGGCAAGGTAGGCCTTTGTCTGAGAGTTGCTTGGCCTGCAAGGGGACCTGACAGTCTGCCAGAGGATCCATCATTCTTTGGGGTGTCCTGCTCCAGTTCTAAGGCCATCCACCCAAAGGGGTCAGACTCTGGCCTCCAGGCAGGTCTGAGGATTCCTGTGGAGGGGTGTGGGCTCCTTCAGATTGTGCTGCCAGGTTCGCTGTGTGGTATTCCATCCCGCCCTGCCCCCACCTTGGCCCTTTTGTCTGGGCTGCGACCCTGGGCTGCCTGGAATCCCTGATCCTGTGCCCTGACATTCCATCTGAACTGGTGAGTGAATGCGGACCCTGGGGCAACCTGCCCTGGAAGAGAGCACAGACCCCCTACCCCCACTTCCCTCTGCAGGCTTGTGTCGGTTTCTCCCTTCCCTGTGTGTCTCCCAAGCTTTCCCTAGTGTTCTCAGGTGTCCTGCTCCTGTTCTCTGACCATCCACCCAGAGGAGTCAGACCCTGGCCTCCAGGACACCAAACACCTCCGCGCTCCTTTTGAAGGAAGAGATGGGCAGGCGCCAATGCAGGAGCTCCTCCAACAACATGAAAGACAACAAGACATCACCACAAGCCAGACATCCCGAAACAACAAGAATTGAACACCCTACCCCAGAAGATATAGAAGAAACCGACATTAAACAGTACTTTATGAAAATAATAGAGGACCTTAAACAGGAGGTAAAAAACTGCCATAAAGAAATGGAGATGACAAACAAAAAGGTAGACGAAATAAATAAATCTCTCAAAGATACACAAGAAAAACAAGAAAAACAAGAAAAAGCAATCAAACAGGTAAGGGAAACAGTACAAGACCTGAGAAATGAAATGGAGGTATTGAAGAAAACACAATCTGAGGGAAGACTGGAAATGGAAACTCTGAGTAAACGAACAGAAACTTCAGAGACAAGTATTTCCAACCGAATACAAGAGATGGAAGAAAGAATCTCGGACTCTGAAGATACTATAGAGGAAATAAACTCACAGATTAAAGAACTAAACAAATCTAACAAATTCTTAACACAAAACATTCAGGAAATCTGGGACACCATGAAAAGACCAAACCTAAGAATAATTGGGGTAGAAGAAGGAGAAGAATTACAACTCAAAGGCCCAGAAAACATATTCAACAAAATTATAGAAGAAAACTTCCCCAACCTAAAGAAGGATGTTCCTATGAAGGTACAAGAAGCCTACAGAACACCAAACAGACTGGATCAAAAGAAAGCATCCCCACGCCATATAATAATCAAAACACAAAACATACAGAATAAAGAACAGATATTAAGAGCTGCAAAGGAAAAAGGTCAAGTAACATATAAAGGGAAACCTATCAGAATTACACCTGATTTCTCAATGGAAACCATGAAAGCCAGAAGAGCTTGGATAGATGTGCTACAGACACTTAGGGAACATGGATGCAAGCCTAGACTATTATACCCAGCAAAGCTTGCATTCACCATTGATGGAGAAAACAAGATATTCCAGGACAAAAACAGATTTAAACAATACGCAGCCACAAATCCAGCCTTGCAGAAAGTAATAGAAGGAAAATCACAAACCAAGGAGTCCAACAACGCCGACAATAACTCAGGCATCTAGCGACCCTTCACCAGCACAACTAGAAGAAGGGAAACACACAAACTCTACTACTAAAAATGACTGAAGTTAACAACCACTGGTCATTAATATCACTTAATATCAATGGACTCAATTCACCTATAAAAAGGCACAGGCTAAGAGACTGGATACGAAAACAGAATCCAACATTTTGCTGTTTACAAGAAACACACCTCAACCACAAAGACAGACATCTACTCAGAGTAAAGGGTTGGGAAAAGGTTTATCAAGCAAATGGCCCTAAGAAACAAGCGGGTGTGGCCATACTAATTTCCAACAAATTTGACTTCAAACTAAAATCAATCAGAAGAGATGGAAAGGGACACTTTATACTCATAACAGGAAAAATCCATCAGAATGAAGTCTCAATCCTGAATATCTATGCCCCTAATATAAAAGCTCCCACTTATGTAAAAGAAACACTTCTAGAACTCAAGGCAGCCATCAAACCACACACACTAATAGTTGGAGACTTCAACACTCCTCTCTCACCAATGGACAGGTCAATCAGACAGAAACCTAACAGAGAATTGAAAGACTTAAAGGAGGTAATGAACCAAATGGACTTAACAGACATCTATAGAACATTTCACCCAAATAGGAAAGAATATACCTTCTTCTCTGCGGCTCATGGAACCTTTTCGAAAATTGACCATATACTTGGTAACAAAGCAAACTTCCACAGTTACAAAAAAATATTAGTAACCACCTGTGTCTTATCGGATCACCATGGATTAAAATTAGAATTCAACAACAATGCTACCCCCAGAAAACCCACAAACTCATGGAAACTGAACAGTCAACTACTGACCCACACCTGGGTCAAGGAAGAAATAAAGAAAGAAATTAAAGTCTTTCTTGAATTTAATGAAAACAAAGACACAACATACTCAAACCTATGGGACACAATGAAAGCAGTGCTAAGAGGAAAGTTCATAGCACTAGGTGCCCACTTAAAGAAAACGGAGAAAGCGCTCATTGGTGACTTAACAGCACACCTGAAAGCTCTGGAAAAAAAAGAAGCAGACTCACCTAGGAGAAGTAGAAGACTGGAAATAATCAAATTGAGGGCAGAAATCAACAAAATAGAAACACAGAAAACAATCCAAAGAATCAATGAAACAAGAAGCTGGTTCCTGGAGAAAATCAACAAGATTGACAAACCCTTAGCCAAACTAATCAAACGGCAGAGGGAGAACACGCAAATTAACAAGATCAGAAATGAAAAGGGGGACATAACCACAGACACAGAGAAAATTCAGAAAATCATTAGATCTTACTACAAAAGCCTGTATGCCACAAAATTGGAAAATGTAAAAGAAATGGACAGTTTTTTAGATAAATACCATATACCAAAGTTAAACCAGGACCAGGTAAATGCTCTAAATCGTCCTGTTAGTCGCGAAGAATTAGAAACTGTTATCAGAAACCTCCCCACCAAAAAGAGTCCAGGACCAGATGGTTTCAATGCGGAATTCTACCAGAACTTCCAAGAAGACCTAATACCTATACTCCTTAAGGTATTTCATAATATAGAAACACAAGAGTCACTGCCAAATTCCTTCTATGAGGCTACAGTTACCCTGATACCTAAACCACACAAAGACTCAACCAAGAAAGAGAATTACAGGCCAATCTCACTCATGAACATTGACACAAAAATTCTCAATAAAATACTGGCAAACCGAATCCAAGAACACATTAGAAAAATTATCCATTACGATCAAGTAGGCTTCATCCCAGAGATGCAGGGCTGGTTCAACATACGAAAATCTATTAATGTAATCCATCATATAAACAAACTGAAGGAAAAAAAAACCATATGGTCATCTCATTAGATGCTGAAAAAGCATTTGACAAAATTCAGCACCCTTTTATGATAAAGGTCTTGGAGAGATTAGGGATACAAGGGTCATTCCTAAATATAATAAAAGCTATTTACAGCAAGCCGACAGCTAACATCAAATTAAACGGAGAGAAACTCAAGGCTATCCCACTAAATTCAGGAACACGACAAGGCTGTCCACTCTCTCCTTATCTCTTCAATATAGTGCTTGAAGTTCTAGCAATAGCAATAAGACAACATAAGGGAATCAAGGGGATTCAATTTGGAAAGGAAGAAGTTAAACTTTCATTATTTGCAGATGATATAATAGTATACATAAGCGACCCCAAAAACTCCACCAAAGAACTCCTACGGCTGATAAACTCCTTCAGTAACGTGGCAGGATACAAGATCAACTCCAAAAAATCAGTCGCCTTTTTATACACAAAGGATAAGGAAGCAGAGAGGGTAATCAGAGAAGTATCACCTTTCACAATAGCCACAAATAGCATAAGATATCTGGGAGTATCGCTAACCAAGGAAGTGAAGGATTTATTTGACAAGAACTTTAAGTCTTTGAAGAAAGAAATTGAAGAGGATACCAGAAAATGGAAGGATCTCCCCTGCTCATGGATTGGGAGGATCAACATAGTAAAAATGGCAATTCTACCAAAAGCAATCTATAGATTCAATGCAATCCCAATCAAGGTCCCATTAAAATTCTTCACAAAGATTGAGAGGACAATAATCAACTTTATATGGAAAAACAAGAAACCCAGGATAGCCAAAAAAATCTTATACAATAAAGGTTCTTCTGGAGGCATTACCATCTCTGACTTCAAACTCTATTACAAAGCTACAGTATTGAAAACGGCTTGGTATTGGCATAAAAACAGAGAAGTTGACCAATGGAAGCGTATAGAAGACCCGGATCTTAAACCACAAACCTATGAGCACCTGATTTTTGATAAAGGAGCCAAAAGTACACAATGGAAGAAAGAGGGCATCTTCAACAAATGGTGCTGGCATAACTGGATGTCAACCTGTAGAAGAATGAAAGTAGATCCATATCTATCACCATGCATAAAACTCAAGTCCAAATGGATTAAAGACCTCAATATTAATTTGAACACATTGAGCTTGATAGAGGAGAAAGTGGGAAGTACTCTACAACAAATGGGCACAGGGAACCGTTTCCTATGCATAACCCCAGCTGCACAGACTTTAAGGGCAACATTGAATAAATGGGACCTCCTGAAGTTGAGCAGCTTCTGTAAAGCAAAGGACATTGTCACTAAGACACAAAGGCAGCCTACTGACTGGGAAAAGATCTTCACCAACCCTGCAACTGACAAAGGTCTGATCTCTAAAATATATAAGGAACTCAAGAGACTAGACGGTAAAATGCCAATTAACCCAATTAAAAAATGGGGCGCTGAACTGAACAGAGAATTCTCAACAGAAGAAGTTCGAATGGCCAAAAGACACTTAAGGTCATGCTCAACCTCCCTAGCTATCAGGGAAATGCAAATCAAAACAACTTTGAGATATCATCTTACACCTGTCAGATTGGCTAAAATCCAAAACACCAATAATAACCTTTGCTGGAGAGGTTGTGGGGTAAGGGGCACACTCATCCATTGCTGGTGGGAATGCAAACTTGTGCAACCACTTTGGAAAGCAGTGTGGCGGTTTCTCAGGAAATTCGGGATCAACCTACCCCAGGACCCAGCAATTCCACTATTGGGAATCTACCCAAGAGATGCCCAATCATACAACAAAAGCATATGCTCATCTATGTTCATAGCAGCATTATTTGTAATAGCCAGATCCTGGAGACAGCCTAGATACCCTTCAGTGGAAGAATGGATGAAGAAACTGTGGAATATATACATGCTAGAATACTACTCAGCGGTAAAAAACAATGACATCTTGAATTTTGCAGGCAAATGGATGGAAATAGAAAACACTATTCTGAGTGAGGTAACCCAGACCCATAAAGATGAACATGGGATGTACTCACTCATATTCGGTTTCTAGCCATAATTAAAGGACATCGAGCCTATAAATTTTGGGATCCTTGAGAAGATAATAAGAAGGTGAACTCCCAAAAAAAAAAAAAGATATAGTAATCCTCCTGGATATTGGAAGTAGACACGATCGCCAGGCAAAATTGGGAACTTGAGGGTTGGGCAAGACTGGGCCAAGGGAATATGGGGAGAGAAAAGTGTGAAGGGGAGAGCGGGGGGAGCTCGGAGGAATGGGGTGCTTGGGATATAGGAAGGGTGGATATGAGAGCAGGGAAGCATATATCTTAATTTAAGGAGCTACCTGAGGGTTGTCAAGAGACTTGACCCTAGAGGGGTTCCCAGGTTTCCAGGGAGACGCCCCCAGTTAGTTCCTTGGGCAGCTGAGGAGAGGGAGCCTGAAAAGGCCAGTTCCTATAGCCATACTGATGAATTTCTTGCATATCACCATAGAACCTCCACCTGACGATAGATGAAGAAAATGACAGAGCCCCACATTGGAGCACCGGACTGAGCTCCCAAGGTCCTGATGAGGAGCAGAAGGAGAGAGAACATGAGAAAGAAAGTCAGGACCGTGAGGGAACCTCCAGCTGGCGACAGATGGGGAAGGTGACTGAGCCCCACATTGGAGCACTGGACTGAGCTCCCAAAGTCCCGATGAGGAGCAGAAGGAGCGAGAACATGAGGGAGAAAGTCAGGAACGAGAGGGGTGAGTTCACTCATGGAAACGGTGGGACAGAACTAATGGGAGATCACCAACTCCAGTTGGAATAGGACTGATGGATCATGCGACCAAACCCGTCTCTCTGAGTGTGGCCAACAGCGGGGGCTGACTGAGAAGCAAAGGACAATGGCCTGGGCTCTGATTGTTCTTCATGGAAGGGCTCGGTGGGAGCCTTCTCAGCTTGGTCGATCACCTTCCTGGACCTGGGGGGAGTTGGGAGGACCTTGGTCTTAGCATAGAGTGGGGAACCCTGATGGCTCCTTGGCCTTGAGAGGGAGGGAGGGGAGGTATGGGTGGAGGGGAGGGGAGGGAAGGGGGAGAAGGAGGGGAGGGAAGGGGGAGGAGGAGGGGAGGGAGGGGGGGAGGAGGAGGGAAGGAGATGGAAATTTTTAAATATAAAAAAAAATAAACCATGAGAAAAAAAAAAAAGGAAGGTATGATAGGTATAATCAAAGAGGTAAATTAACGTCCAAAGAGTGTTGAAATATGCAGGTACTTGTGCTATTTTGTGGCATAAAAGGACAATCTATAGGAATCTGTGTATTTCTAAGTCCCTAATGTAGAAGAATTAGAGAGTTTCCATCGTACATCACAGTTAACATTTGGACAGATGAAAAGGTTAACTACCTGGATTTATCATCATTTGTATTAATTTGCCAAGTTTTTAATAATTTACCCATAATAAATAACAATAAAATTAAAATATAAAAATAAATATCAAATAAAATATAAAATTAATATTAGGAGCATAAGTACCACAGTTCAAAGAATTCTCAGAAGGCCATACACACACTTTGATGAAATCAGTTTGACTCTAATATTTATTTTCCTCCCACATTCAGTTCCCAGGAGGCCAGAGTAAGGGAGAGAAAAGTCCAGATATTAATTGAAAGAGAGGTATATATGATCGATAATTCATTTTTATACGATCCATAAACATAATTTATTTATTTATTTATTTTTTTGGTTTTTCGAGACAGGGTTTCTCTGCAGCTTTTTTAGAGCCTGTCCTGGACCTAGCTCTTGTAGACCAGGATGGCCTCGAACTCACAGAGATCCGCCTGACTCTGCTCCCGAGTGCTGGGATTAAAGGCGTGTGCCACCACCGCCCGGCCATAAACATAATTTAAATAGATACTTTTTTGAACAATACACTTTACAATTTACAGATTATTTAAAAATAATTTTAACTATAGTGTAACCTCATTTTATTTGTTAATATGTGTTTTGTTTGTATGTATGTGCATGTGTGTATGTGCGTGTTGTTTGTTTGTGTATCTATCAAGGTCAGAAGAGGGTATCAGATCTCCTGGAAAAGGAATTACAAGAGGTTGTGAGCTTCTGGACTTTGGTGCTAGGAACCCAATCCTGGTGTCCTGGAAGAGCAGCAAGTGCTCCTAATGACTAGGATCTGCTGCAAACCCCCAGAGTAAATTCATAATGTCTAAATTCATATAGTCTAAATTGTACATACTCTCATTCTAAGAATTCTCTTTTAGTCTTTATTCATTGTTCAGGTCTATGCATCCTGATTATTTTCAGTTTCAGACACACCTAATGGAAATGTACAACAATGTTTCTTAGCTTTTGTTTTCTTATAACAAAGCAGACAATATTGACATAATGAATTTTAAAAACTGGCTTATTGTTGCTTCTGAAGGAAATTTCAAAGAGTTAACAGATAGATGAGTTTGGCCTTAATTGTATAAGTTACAAATAAAAACATGTTTTGATTTTGCAAAGAAAACCAATACAAGGCAAGTGGCTTAAATTCATCATTATTATTATTGTTATTATTGCTAACATTATTATTATTATTATTATTATTATTATTATCTTGAAACTTTGAGTTCCATGCACTGCCCAGTTTGCAAGACATAGGTAAAAGCTATGAGACCACTTACTGGTGGGCATCATATATATCTTCAGTCACAGATACTCTGATTGTACTGGGATTGCTTTGTTACTACAACCACTAACTAATCTCTCCCACACTCACCACTCCCAGTCCAGAGATTTTGAGTTCAGTTCAGTATACTTAAATACTTTGTAATCCATCCTGGATGCTCTGACAGTAGATTAATTCAATGATTCAACCAAAAGTAAATCAAACACTGAAATAAGCTCGTATATTTGTTCTGCTCCTGATACCTACCCAGAATAAATATATAGTTGCTTACCTAACCATTAAATGAATTAGATTTTGTACTGGCTTGTTTATTTATGAGGTTGGACTGCTCCTAGTTCAGCAAACAAGGTCAAGCAGGATACAAATCTACATTCTACTTGACTAAATAGGCATATAAAATACACAAAATATTTTTCTGAAACAAGTTGAAAGCAAACTCTGTTAAATTAGAGAATTTAAGTTCATGAAAGGTAGAACAGAGAGGAATTGGACAATGGGTTCACTTTCTGACAGTTCCTTTTGGATGCTAAATAGAACACTGCATTTGAGCAGCTCATCCCTCTGGTACTGGACATCTGGCTTCCCTTTGATGTTCTCCCTAAAAGATTTTCATTTAACTTTTCTCCACTTATAATCAGAGGAAGAACAATAGTTTTCTATAAACACACACACACACACACACACATTTTACAACTCCTGTTTCTTAAAATTATTTTTAAATGAGCTCATTTGTCTCACTGCAACCTTTTCACCGTCTGTACCACAGCTCAATCTTTTTTCTTAACATTTAATTTAACATAAATTCTATGTTTAAAAAAAAAGAAAGGAAGAAAGAAAGGAAGGAAAGAAGGAAAGGAGAAATTCACTGCAGCTAAATATTTCTGATGCTTTTCTGTAATTCCTTCATGATTATTTTCTTCTTATTCCTAAAATTATTGAGGCTTTCTTAAACAATGTGTGGCACGTAGACCACATAGATTCAGTGCAGAAAAGTCTATAAGCCCTACTCTAAACCTACTAAACTACTGATTTGGAATATATCATGTGTTCATCAATATATCAATTGTATATATGTATCTTACATTTGAACCACTTCAACCAGTGTGCACGATGACATTTGAAGTCTCCTCTCAAAGAATCGTTTAGTTTGTTGGTCTGATTTTCATAGCCACAGTATAATTCATTTCATATCAGTAGCTATTTACAATGTGATGAATAGATATAACACAAAATGAAGAAAGGTCATTTTAAAATAGTAAAAAAAAATGCCTCATTTGCAGCACATAAGCATGCTGAGTCTAGTTATTCTGAAGTGTAAGTTATGGGTGTGTGTGGGAAGCAAAAAAGCACAAACAGAACATATGCATTTAGAAAACTGTAATTAGAGGCCTACTCATGCACCCCCCAAAAAGAGTAACATGTTAAAATATTAACATTTTGGGAACTACGCACCAATTGTCATATTTGATAGATTATCAGACAGGGATATGAAAAAGAAACTGAACTGAGACAAGGTTGTTTCATAAAATAACCCAGATATAGAAAGACACTTATCACATGTACTCACACATAAGTGGTTTTTAAACATAAAGCAAAGAAAACCAGCCTATAAATCATAATCCCAGAAAACTTAGACAACAATGAGGGCCCTAAGATAGACATACATACATCTAATCTACATGGGAAGCAGAAAAAAAAACATGATCTCCTGAGTACATTGGGAGCGTGGGGACCTTGGGGGACGGTTGAAAGAGGGGAAAGGCAGGGAGGGAAGCAGAGGAAAATGTAGAGCTCAATAAAAATAAAGAAAAAAATAACTGACTACAAAGTCGTGACAACTGATTTAAATTTTCATTAGTCTTTGGAGTAACCTCATACCACAGAATGGCTGGATGGCTTTGCTTTATCAAGATACAGTCAATGGGCATATTTTATTCTGGAAACTCCCAATCTCCTGTTCAGATCAGGATCTCTTTTCATGTGGCAAAGCTATCTTCAATCAATCTTTTACGATATCCATGAAGTGAGCGTGAGGCTTAATGGGACAATGAAAATAGTCTAAAATAACAGATGGAAATAATATTTCTAGAAAACTTCTTTTTACTGAAGTCTTTTCATGTGAGTCATCATGAGCTAGATCTTTGGGGGAAGAGCTTTCAGAAGATAATGACTTTTAAACATGAATATCTAGTATTGACACACTAGGCAATATATAAATGCAACTCTCCACTAATGCTTTCAACACAAAGTTCTACATAATAGACAAATTAGGCAAAGAAATTTCAGGGTTGGGAAGAGTTTCAGTGGCAGAATACTTGCCTGGCATATATGATATCTTGAATTCAATTAACACTATTACAAACAAAAGAAAAAATGGCCCCAGCAAGATAAGACATGGTTAGTAACTTTTTTCCCCCGTGGAAATACTAATATATGAGAAGCATGAGGTAAGCATGACCTTCACTGCACCAGCATCATATTTGAGGATAAATGCTTCTTTCCTTCCTTCCTTCTTGTACATGGATCATCATTGTCATCATCATTTGATACTTCCTTCTTGCCCGGAAAATATGAAGGCACTATGAAAATAGACCAATTATCAAATGTATCATCATCGATTTACACATTATCACTTGAGAGTTAATAGCATGTTAATTCAGATTCAACACAAATTAAAATTTTCAATAATGACTATAATTCAAATGACTTTTATAATTCCTAGTAGTGTGGACCAAAGATCTATGGAAAGAAACATATAAGGTACAGAATGCAATAATTTTCTATTGGCTATCAGTTATCTACCTAAATGGTATGACCTTCTTATTGTGAAAACAGGTACATCATGTGTTACTGATAAGGTGTGAAACTTCTTCATTAAAGTCAAAACCAAAATTTATATAGACATTTGGGATGAGAATACCCTTAAATCTTATGAGTTTGATTTTTCAGGGAAGAGTGAAATGAACTTTTCATGGTATTATTTTTCCTCCTAGAATTTCATTATTGAGAAGTGAGAGAAGTCCATTCAGTTGCCACTGTAATACTGACTACTCTTAAATGAATAAATAAACAAGCACTTTTAATACTACTTATTCAGTCCCAAAATTTTCCAAATCCTTGAAGGTATTTTTTATATAAAAACTTTGCTTTTAATGCAAATATCCAGTTATAGTGTCAGATCCATTAGAAATAACCTTTCTAAGGTATTTTATATCTTTCAACCTCACTTATTTGTTGCTTCAGAATATAGAGTAACTAACCCAGTGACTTACAGTGGTAATTTTTGTCTGGCTCGTGGTTCTGATCTTAACTTCTCTCTCTCATCCTTTAATCTAAAGATAGCACAGAAGCTAACTAGCTCCTGGCTTTTCTAGCTAAATCAAAACTAAGAAAATTCAGTTCTGCCCCAAATACCCTTTCATTCTACAGTACGACCACTTTGCTTATTGTATATGGCAACTGGTATTTTCCTGCTGAAGTTTGGAAATAGTATAGCCTGTACACACACCCCACAACCACACAATACACATACATGTACACACACACATACACATGTGCGCACACACACACACATGCACACGCACATGTACACACACACACTTTGGTCACGAAATTTAAGGTTTAGAAGACTGAGGTAGAGACTCTACCATTTAGTGAGGAACAAATGAAAATTAAATGTGAAGCAGCCCAATTAAAAACATAATTCATAATTGGAAAGGATAAGAGAACATATGTGATGTAAAAGAAGAAGGCAGGCTTAAGTTTGAGCAAGGATGTGGACAAGAGCATGGGAGTAAGGGAGCAGTGTGTGACAAAAATCCCTGAAAAGGTGCTATACAAACATCTATCACCCCAGATAGGGAGCCTGTAACAGAGCAAAGTATGGATACCACCCAAGTTAACTTTTTTGGTGAATGAATATATTTAATTGGGTTACATAAAGAAATATGGATAAGGGGTTACTTATAGGAGCAGAAATGACTCAAGGACAGCTGGTTCACTAAAACACATCTCAGCAAAGGAGACAGCTCACAAAATCTGGGATGCTGTGCACATTGCACAGCCTACAGGCAGCTCAACAGTTAGAAGAGCATCCTTTCCAAGTGATGCAATTGCTATAAACATCGTTCAGGCAAGTGGGCTTATCTGTGCTTTCTTTTCTTTCCAGGCAACTGATCTTCTTTGTTACTGGATCTAGCTGAGAATCACTCTCAGTCACTTTACTGCTTACTGTGGGAGGGAGGACCTAGTGAACCTGGTCAGTTTCAGGGACATCCTGAATTTAGGTGGAGTTCTTTACCTTCCTGCTGCAGGAGCTTCCCTGAATGATGGAATGTTTCAGTCACAGAGATAGCTGTCACACATACAGAGTGACTGAGGAGTTTTTGATAAAAGGAAGGATGCATGAAAGTCTTACAAAAACTCTTGTTAGTAAGATAATTTGAAAAAGATATTTAAATGGAGATACTTTGTATGGGCTGACAAGGTTGCCTTAAGAAGATGTAAGTTATTAAATGAAAATCCAACCATCAGGCTTGGGATATGTCTCTGTTTCTTACTTAGACCCCAGAGGTCTCCTAAACAACATTGGCTATGGCCATTGTTCTTGGCTACCCATCTTAACTCTACAGTAAGACTTTGCTTTGTTGGGGGACATAGAAAAATAAACAATCTCAATCTCAAATCAACAAGAATATAATAACTCCATGAATGTTAGTTTCCATAGAATTAAAAGGTACTCTGTAAGCTGTTGATGAAGAAAAGACTTCAATGTTTGTTAACTATCAGTGTATCCTGCATTCTACAACACCGACCTGCATCAAAGATGCACACACGGGTGCAATGATGCCATGGCTATTAGTGTGTAAAACCAACTGCGTTCTGATTTGATTTCGAGTCCTCATCTAGAGGAGGAAATTTCATGCCTGAAACTATAATATTGGTCAATAGCTCATGGCTGGTAATGTCATAAATCCTAGAGTAGAACCTGCTTTTGTTATTTTGCTTAATGATCATATTATCAAACTACTTAGTTTTACATTTCTACCCATAGACCTGGGTTGCTCACAACTTTAGTAAGAGAAGCTTCTTTTTGCAATGGGCAATAGGTGATGCAGAAACCAGTATTTGGTCAACGGGATGAGAAAAGAGACTGAGAGCTTCATCCTACATGGGAGATCTTAATCCACCCCGGGTTCCTGGTTGACATTTCACTTCTCAGGGACACAATAGGAATGAGACAGGAAGATTTTAGGAGTCAGAGAGTGATAAGAGTGCTGTAAAATGCTGTCCACTGGACATGAAATAGATATTGCATTTATGAACTCACAACAGTTGCTATTGCCTGTACAAGATGAAGCATGAGCAAAGAGCTCATGAGATCCCAACCCTTACATAGGAGCTATTGGTAGTTGACAGCTGATACTTAGGAAGAATCAGTCTTATTGAAGACGGCCACTGATAGGTTACCCATGTTCTAGGGGAAGCCATCCTGCATTAATGGGCTGAACTAATTGGACCTAATTGATGAGTTATTTCTAATAAAAGCAAATAATATGAAGTTATGAAGAGGTGTGTTAGAATATCCAGGGGAGTTTGGAAGGTGGTGATGAGAAGTACATACAATCATGTTTCAGTATATGTATGTATGAAATACTCAAAGAATGAATTATTAAAAGAAATGTGTGAGGAAATAGCTGTGACCCTTTTGGCTGTTTTTGAAAGTCAGCAAAAGAATATGCAGTGCACATTCTTATGCATGGACACAATAGATAAAGCTTTCCCAGCATTTCCTAAACTCATTTCGAGGTTCATGAAACTGAGTAGTTCCAGATGCATTGTGGAAGCTGGCATTGTTTTCTAAAAAAAAAAAAAAAAATCTCAAAATTAATGACTATGCTAAAATGTGTTCTTTATTATTAAAAGTGACAGAATAGAAAGAGTAACAGAATAAATTTTGAATAATGTCTTTAAAGCTTAGATCTGTTTGGTGGAAGTTCATCTAATGCACTCTCTTATTGATGAGTTTTTAAGTCAGTAGGACCTCCATTCATAGATGGCATTTGAAGGAAAAGAAAATGAGACAGAATGTTCTGTTCTTTAATGTGGGAAAAACTGTAATGTGTACATATTCTATTTCAATAGAAAACCACATGCAAATGTAGTATTCCAAGTAGTACCAGCATTCAGTACAATGCTGCCTAGTAATATGACTTCTAAAAAGCTATCATAATGCATAGTTGGATTTCGGGAGTCTTGTTGCTCATGAATGTTCAAATTGCAGGGAAAACATATTTAGAATAATTGTCTGTTTAAAATCACAACAAAGCCGTGTGGTGGTGGCGCACACCTTTAATCCCAGCACTTGGGAGGCAGAGGCAGGCGGATCTCTGTGAGTTCGAGACCAGCCTGGTCTACAAGAGCTAGTTCCAGGACAGGCTCCAAAGCCACAGAGAAACCCTGTCTCGAAAAACCAAAAAAAATAAATAAATAAATAAATAAAATAAAATAAAATCACAACAAAATACTTTCTTTTCTTCATCCTTACTGTGGATATGAGTACAGAACTTTAAATGGAATTACCAAAATTTAAGAAGTGGATGAACAACATGACCTATGTTGCTGGAGTGAACTATGAATGAATTTCACTAAAAAATATGTATATTTTTCCAGAAACAATGTAGGCAATGCCTTCATGTTTGAGGAGGAGAACCTGTTTTTCTTTTTCTTTCTTTCTTTTTTTTTTTTTTTTTTTTTTTGGTTTTTCAAGACAGGGTTTCCCTGTAGTTTCTAGAGCCTGTCCTGGAGCTAGCTCTTGTAGACCAGGCTGGCCTCGAACTCAGAGATCCGCCTGCCTCTGCCTCCTGAGTGCTGGGATTAAAGGCGTGTGCCACCACCTCCCGGCCTGAACCTGTTTATATTGGAATGTACCAAATGATTTTATGTTGTGAATTAAGTCTTGAAGAATTTGTGTTGTGTATTTGTTTGACCAGTATGTGCACACAATTTTAATTTTAGTACTCTCCTTAAACATACATAAAATATAGGATACTCTATTTGCTGAACTCTATGAAGATACTAAAATTCATGTAGATGGATTACTTCTTAAAAATCACATTGTTAATATACAAGTGTAAGGGGAAAATGTTTATTTTTCAGTTCTTTATCCAGGGCACTTAACCACACAACAGTAGACATTTTGCATATATATGTATGTGTGTGTGTGTGTGTGTGTGTGTGTGTGTGTGTGTGTGTGTGTATGCTGGAAGGAGGCTAAAGGATCTCTGGGGGAAAATATTGCTGAAAATAGAGGTGTGTATGAAAGATTTTATCTTACAGGAATATTTTAGTAGGAAGAGAGGAATAATATTTTTGAATGAGGCAGAAGCCATTTAAATCAATTCAAGATTCATCTTTTGGCTATATGGATTTGTGGTTGTGTTGTGGGAGAGAATAAGAAGCAAGCTATTAAGGAAAAAATAAATGTTCCAATGCATTCTGTAAACTGTGCAGAAGCAACTTTGCCACAACTCTTCTTCATTTGGGTAGAAGCTAAAAGATTTCTCATCTCCACAGTGCCAAAGAGCTCCCCCACTGCTCTATGCAGTCCTTGTCTCAGTGAGTGATGAGGGGGTGCTGTTGACTCCACACTGGTAACTGTGGGAGACTGTGAGTTCCTGTTGAGAATGAATGAGTAATCCCCTGTAGGAAGTACAGCTTCAGTGAAGCAATAGCCAAAAAAGGTGTATTTGTGAGTACCGTGTTGTAAAAGCTATGCTGGTTTCCTAAGATTTTTCTAATATGACTTTCATAAGTTCTTCCAATGAAGAACTTTGGTCCCTTAAGCTACAGTCTACTGTGTCCTATTCAAGCATACTTCATATGGTCAAATGTTTTGTCAAAATAATTTAAGTCATTTCCCACTTCACTATCTAGCTATCTGTATGGTAAATGGTTATCACAAGACTTTTCAACCATGTGAACTCTCAGTCTTTATCATGATCCAAGATCTCCTCAAGATTTTCAACGTTTCAAATCAGGAAAAGGATAGAGTTTCCAGGTAGTTTCTAAGAAAGGCTCTTCATTCTGACCACTGAACAACAGTGACTCTGTGGGCTCTTTTGTGTTGTTATTTTTCTTGGTTTAGTGACATTCCATGTATAGTCTCACCCCTTTTCACACAGTGCACCTTGTTAATTTATGCAGCTAGAGATATCCTCACTTTAAGGCACTGCTGCTGGATAGATAAGGTTTGCACACCAAGCCTCCATGCAGTGAAAGTTTAATTCTCAGTTCAGTGATATGAGGGAAGGGGCAATGGCACCTTATAAAGTCTGTCTTCACAGGTGATCCTATGGTCATTGGGGACCTCAGCTTTGATGAAAATGTGAGCTTGGTTCTGCATGCCTTGTGGGCTTTATAACTGCAAAATGAGCTCCAAATTATGTACCTTTTCCTGCTCTGTTGTCATCTGCCATTATGCTTTTTGAACCGTGCAGATGAGAACAGTATGTCTTCTAGTCATCACAACTATGAATTAAATAAACCTTTAATTTACGAAACTACTCAAACTCATGTTTCATTATAGTAATATGAAATATATTAATACCTATCATAAACACATTTGCTAACCGACTATACTTCTGCATACCTGAAACACGTCTGCAGGATTCAGGAACAATTATAAGCTATCTTATTTATCTTACCACATTTGGATGAGGAATCCAGGAAACTCTAGGAGTTTACCCAAAGGCATCTTCCAGGCTTTATATAGAAAGAGGTCTTAGTTTACTTTCCAGATGCAGGGAGAATAATGGGGAAGATAGAGTTCCCATTGGCCACAGTCATTTCTGATGTGAAGTATTTCTTGTGATGGTTATATATAAATATGTGTGTGCAAAGATACATATATATGCATAAGCATAACATGCAAAAATAAATGCAGTGTTCATGCCATGACTCAGGCATTTTGACTCATGAATACAAACCATAACTTTTGTCTTGCCACAAAGCTCTCTCTATACAATATACAGTAGGTTCTGCTTCTCTGAAGAACTTCATCTAGTACATTTGTGAGAATGGAAGTTTACTAGGGTAGAATATGAAGATCTTTCATTAAAAGAGGAGAACAGCTAGGTTGGAGTGCAAGCTGAATCCTCACAGTACTTAACTTACAAAATAAAAGGTCTGAATTCCATTTTCAGTAGCCATGCTAAAAAATGGAATCTAGTCATGGATTGGGTACTTACAATCCCAAACACAGCAGCCTGAAAAGGAGCCACTTAAACTTGCTGGCCAGCAGTTGAGTGCATTTAGATAGTTCCAGGCCAATGATATATCCTATATCAAAAAGGGGGTGGGAGCAACATCTACTGAGTGACATCTCTTTGTCTCTGTCTCTCTCTCTCTCAAACACACACACCAAAAGTAAGATAACTCAGCCAAATAAAATATGTTACTAAATGGATTCTGCTTCTGGAAAATGAACCAACCTACCATAGTATTCTAATTTCATTTCTTTTGTGGAGCACATAACACCTAGTTACAATCAGCACATCTGAAACTTCTTAATTTCACATCTTCATTTCACATCAACATTTTCACTGGATTTCCTCAAGGAGCTGAAATTTACTGATTTATTTTCCCTTTTTAATTCTCCTTCTGTCCTTTTATTTGTCACATTTTCAGGTATTATATTCAGTGATAAAGAATGACATTAAACAAGTTTAAATACTTATTTTGGAGGTTGTAGTCCATATGTAGTAAGCAAAAGACAATAAATAAGCAGAAGGGAAGTGATGAGGAAGGTAAACCAATCACATCTGGTTAGGGTGTGGCCCCCTGGAGCCCAGGTAGTAAAACCAGGAGATACAGGTGCATCCTCTCTTGCCACAGTACCTGCAGGACCCATCGGACTTTGGAATTCCCATTCTTATAGTGTAAGTTTCCCCTCTTTAACCATTAAAGTATTCCTGTTACTCTTGAGGTAGCCTGGTTACTTATCGTAACGACCTATTTCGCCAGCAGGGAAGATATTAGGTAAATGAAATGAATCATCAAGAGAAGGCATGATGCTACAGTAGCAGTTATAGTTGGTAGTTTAACAACAGTTAGGAAGCAGTGTAAGGAATCTGTCCCATAAAGAACTCCCACAAAACTGCCAGCTAGGAATTTTTGCCTTGCTGGTTTGATTTAACTGATCCTATCTTTAATATTCCTACCTGAAAATGAGAACAGGAATAATAATTATTTTGGAGAGCTATTGAGACTATTAGAAGTAATATATTATCTAGCACATCTAAAGCATACTTTGGATATGCTTATCAGCTGAGGATAGTTAAGAAAAAGGAAAAATGGGGAGGAGTGGGATTTGAGAATTGTAAGTGAAACCTTCTGAGCAGAAGAAATATTCCATGCAAAGGCTGATTGAAAAATTAATTTGTGTTATTCTGGGGGTAGAGCAGTCACTAGGGGGTCTGCATGATGGTGGGCAGGGGGTTGAAAGAGAACATGTGGTATTTTTCAAATTCTTTATTGAACAGGGAATTTATTGTGAGTTTAACAGGTTGTTTTCAATATTTAGTTTGGTGGGTGAAAATAGGTTGGACACAAGAAGTCACAGTTTTATCTACTCGTGAGATGATAGCTATTTGTTGTAGAATTAAAACTGCATTGGTGAAGTGGGTAGACTGCCAAGCAGAACGGAAGGTGTCAAAAACAGAGATCATGAAAGAATGGTGTGCGTAGAAAGGAGCTGAGAAATAAATACACCCCAAAAGTGAAAAGTAGAATGCGCTTTAGAAAAGAACTATCCAGTTCTAGAGACATTATTAGTTTAAAAAAAAAAAAGAGGGAAATGAGTACGGGAAAAGAATGGCTGTCATGTGGTTATGATCGCTGAAAATCCTGAACATCATTGAGGAAGAGGCAGGATTTCACACAAGGAGAACTGGAGAATGTGGAGAGAGGGAAGGGATTATAGAAAGCATTCCCAGGGGCTCTGATGTGAAAAGATGTGGTCTTAAGGCAGAGATACTGTTTTAAATAATAATTATTTTTATTATCTGGTTGCTTGATATTATTGTTTTTAGTAAGCAAAATACTGAAGCATCCACTTTGATTTTCTAGAATTATTTTAATTACTTGTCAGCAGATAAAACTATAAAAAAACTTCAGATATCTACTAACACTGCTAACATTTATGTTTTTCATGATTTAATGAATTTGAGCTGCTCAGATATACAGATATTCTTGTGACTCATTGATATAAGGAAGAAGAAAACTTTGTGCCCATTATTTTAATGTGTTCCTGTCGAAATACATTGCTGGTTTGTTAGAGGTCACGGCCTGCCATAAGCCTAGCAGCGTTTTCTCTAAGCTCAACAATATGAAGCTCCCTCCCTCCTTTTCCTTCCCTCCCTCCCTGCCTCCCTCCCAGTAAAGCTTCCTGCTCTCTAAGTGCACTTATCTGGAAAATGTCCCTGGGCCTGGAGGACTGACCTTATCTGAAAGGTGTCTCTAATGCCAGTCTCTAAAACCAGATGCCCGGTTCATCTTTAGTTTGACCCTTGGCACAACTCCCTGCTAAGAAGACTTGTGCTAGGGGCTCCACTATAGGGTCCTACTGCCACATACTGAGCCTTGTGATGGGAGTGTAACACTTAATGCAAATTAGGGCTTGTCCTCAAGTGCCCCGATTATATATATATATATATGTGTATGTAATATATATATATATATATATTTTTATATATATATATATATATATATATATATATATATATTCCTTACACTCTGGAGTAAAGTTGAGCATATTCACCAAAATCTGTCTCCCACAGGGTTGTCTCCACTGGTGCTCATGGGTAGTCTACAAAACATGCTATCACCCCTTCTGCCTCTTTCCTCTCTCAATCTGCTGGTCAACAGGCTGAGAGGGAAAGAGGACCCCCACATTTTCCTATGTGTTTAATGATCAAAACTCCAAAATGAAGGTGCCAGTGTTGACCAGAAACCCACTCAGCATGAAATGACTCCAATGAACGACACCTGAAGATCATGTAGGTTATGCTCTTACTTTGGTTTACGTTAGTTGACTACCTTTTGGCCCTAGAGTCAGTCTAAATGGTAATGATCTACTTTAACATTTTCAAATACAGGTTCCCAAATAACTAGTAATATTAAAGGAAACTGTACTTTGAGTCAACTGTGACCCTTCAATGTACCTAATCCCCAGATTCCTGATGTTCTGAAGATTCCCTCTACTGAATGTTTCACACATGACATAGAACATGAAAGGTGTGCCTGATTTCTTAAGTGACACACTAGAAAGACAACATAATCTAAGGAATAGCCTTCAAAAGATTTAGGCTGGATCTTGTAAAAGAAATGCTCCTTCATTTCCTGGCTGCCCAGATATCAATAATCACTCAGAAACTATATTAATTACAATACAGCTTGAACAGTAGTTTAGACATTTGTCTAGCTAGCTCTTACATCTTAAATTAACTGTTTCTATTAATCTGTGTATTGTCACAAGGCTGTAGCTTACCAGTAAGGATCTGGGTTCATCTCCTCCTTCAGCAACTAGATAATGTCACTTTGACTCCACCTACTCTCTCTCTCTCTCTCTCTCTCTCTATATATATATATATATATATATATATATATATATATATATATACATATATATATATATGTATGTATATATATGTGTGTGTGTGTGTGTGTGTGTGTGTGTTCAGATTTCCTGTCTTGCCATATTCTGTCCTTCCATAAGCCAAAGCAGACTATTTATTTAACCAATGGTAATAAAACACATTCATAATAAAAGAGGGGAATCCCACACCAGGATCTGATAGGAATGTAACAGACACATTCAGTTGGAAACTGTTCAGAAAAACAGTTCATTCTGGCTCTGCAGTACATTCGTTCTATGTAGACTCCATGTAATGCAACAGGAGGGTAATGCTCTGTATTTTCAGACACGGACAAGAAATAACACCAACATGCCACATAAAAATATTAGTGAGGTATAAAGTATTATTTTACAAATATAGCTGAAAAGGCAGAATTCAGATAACTATGAGCATATTCATATGGGCTGTAAATTTAGATAACAACACTACATCAATGTCACATTTTCTAATATTCATGGCCATAACTTGTAGATATAAAAAGAATGCACATAGTTTTAGGAAGTAAAGACTGAATAAATGATGTGAATAAAAATTTTTGTGCTTATTTCCTTTTTGTTTTTGTTTCTGTTTGTTTTCATTTTTGTTTTGGTTTTATTTTTTGAGATATGGTTTCTTTTTTGTTGCCTTGGAACCTACCCTGGAGCTTGATCTGTAGACCAGGCTGGCCTAGAACTCACAGAGATCCACCTGCCTCTGTCCCCCAAGGGCTGGGATTAAAGGCATGTCCTACCACTACCTGTCTGTGAATAAATTTTTGAAAATCTATATTTAAATGATTTGGGGAGTGATAAATAACAGAAATGCACATAATTAACAAGACACTAGATTTTGCAATTTGAGATAAAAGGGTTTTCAATAGACAATTTTGCTTATTTTAGAAATAATTTGCAATGATATCTCCAAATAAAATATGAACAAAAAATGCATTCTTACTTTATAGACCATATGTAGAAATTTAATCTCCACTCCAATGCACACAGCACTTGTTCACTAGTAGCAATATGGTTCCACTTTGTTTGATTCCATAGCCTTCTAGGCAAGAAACAAGTTATATCTTATTATATAAACATAAATTCTAGAAAACAAGAGAAGGACAATCAAGTAAAACAGACTCAAGAAATGTTTGTTGACCCATACAAAAAGTGCTTAACATACTGAGGAATGTTTCCCTAAGATAGATTTCGTTTCTATAAAGGAAAAGTTATAGCCTATGTGATTATTTTTAATTTCAAACATTAATTGGGCAGTGTTGGCACACACCATTAATCCAGCACTCAGGGAAACAGAGGCAACCTGATCTAAAGAATAAATCCAGAACATCCAAGGAATTATATATTTTAATTAAGGGAGCCATTCTAGGGTTGGCAGAGACTTGACTCTAGAGGGGTTCCCAGGTGTCCAGGAAGATGCCCCCAGCTAGGTCCTTGGGCAGCTGAGGAGAGGGTGCCAGAAATGTCCAGATTCTATTGCCATACTCATGAATATCTTGTATATCACCATAGAACCTTCACCTGGCGATGGATGGAGAAAATGACAGAGCCCCACATTGGAGCACTGGACTGAGCTCCCAAGGACCTGATGAGGAGCAAAAGGAGGGAGATCATGAGCAAGGAAGTCAGGACTGTGAGGGGTGCGTTCACCCATTGAGACAGTGGGACAGAACTAACGGGAGACCACCAAGTCCAGTTGGAATGGGACTGATGGAACAGGCGACCAAACCGAACTCTCTGAATGTGGCTGACGGTGGAGGAGGACTGAGAAACCAAGGACAACGGCGATGAGCATGAACTCTACAGCATGGACGGGCTCACTGTGAGCCTTGTCAGTTTGGTTGCTCACCTTCCTGGACTTAGGGGGAGCTGGGAGGACCTTGGACTTAACATAGTGAAGGGAACCCTGATGCCTCTTTGGCTTGGAGAAGGAGGGTGTGGGGGTATGGGTGGAAGGGAGGGGGGGAGGGGGAGGAGGAGGGGAGGAGATGGAAATTTTTAATAAAAAAATGAGAAAAAAATTTAAAAAATTAAAAATTAAAAAGAATATATATATACGTATATATATATACGTATATATATATATATATACACTCTTCAAACCCCATAGGTCTTCAGTAAAAAATACACCTCAATTTAAACTGATTATCATACTGATTGTAATCAGTTACACAAGTCTTTAACCAACCTACTGTGGAATAAAATTCAATAGTGAAATATGAATTAATTTTACTTAGATATTAGTTAGAAAATATAAAGATAAAAACCATGAAATTTGAAATATATTTAAATCACACCAATTTAGCTCAAGAATAATGAACTATATCATGGATATTTAAAAACTGTATTTTTACAGAACATGCACACACACACACACACACACACACACACACACACACGTGTGTGTGTGTATATACACATATTTGCAAGTGTCCCTGGATTACCGCTGGGTATATCAGATTCCCCTACACTGGAGTTAACGGTGACTGTGACCTACCAGAAATAGGAGCTGGGAACTGGCCGCTGGCAGCAAGAAAGAGCAGCAATATCATTTAACAACTGAAGAGATGCTTTAGTCTACATTTTAAAGAAAATTCATGGAACTACAATGACACAAACTGACCTTTCTGTTTACAATTTAAAACTGAGTTTCTTCTTTCCCATTCCTCCCTTTAAATTTCTCATATACCCCTCCTTACTCTTGTTTAAATTGATTTAAATTTTTACTTTTCTATTGTATGCATATATGTATGTGTATACACACACACACACACACACACACACACACACACTTCTAAATATAACCTGCTCAGTCTCTCAATTAATTGTGTTATATTTTCAGAGCTGACCATTTAGGACTTGGATAACCAATTTGTGTGCTGTTCCTTGGGTAAGACTTTTTCTCTTGCGCTCACACCCCTTAGTGGTGTGCAGTTCTTTGTGTAGGTTTGTTCTCATGGGCTTTTTGCTATCCATTTTGTCAGGTTAATTTTGAATGAACAATTTATACAAATCCGGCCTATAGCCTTTGCAAGAGTCCTTTCTAAACTGTCTCTCAAAAAGCCTCGCATTAAGGCAAGGTTACTGGTAAGTTTGAAGAAGCCAGATTGCATTAACAAATATAATACAGAACTGCCTTTAAAAATATCGTCATAAAGAACTTAAAATTCTTCTGTTCAGAGTGGAGGAGGATAAAAATAATGAGGAATATATACTGCATAAAACAAAATTTTAATTAAAATTGTTTTTCAGGTAAACTTTTGATTACTAAGTTATATTCTTTTCATATTTAATCCAGATTAACAATTGCTTAACAAATATTTACTAGAAAATTCCCTTGGTCGTTTTACAACTTTTTTAAAATTTTAAATCAGTTTTTATTAAAACAATCTATCCAATAATAACAAAAAAGAAAAACAGCCATCTCCAGCTTATTCTTTTTTTAATATTAAACCTGGTGCTTTGGAATAAGTGCTTAACATTTTTGCCTGGTTCTGACTTCTCTGTCGTTTGCTCCTAAAACTAAAATTTGCTCATATAGCTTCTTCTTTGTTGGCCATTTCAGATTTCTTGTTCTGACAAATGAAGATTTGCCTCATCTTAACATCATTTCATCCCCGCATATTTTTATACAATATATTTTAATCATATTCTTTCCCTTCCCCCATCTCCTCCTTTCTCCTCTCACTGAGCTCCCAGAAGCTATGGAAATCTATACTGAGAGTGGCGGGGGGGTCTTGCCCAACCCTATCATTTATGTTTTTTATTTAAGAGCATTGCCACGCAACAGTTACTATTCAGAATAATTCCCGGGCAGTGGTGGCACACTTCTTTAATCCAAGCATATTGAATTGGAGGAAGAGGATGGTCAAGGTTACACAGAAAAAAAAAAAAAAAAAAAAAAAAACAAAACTTGTCTGGAAAAAAATCCAAATGTGAGATTACAAAATAGATTTTCCCAAATAGGTGCAAAGATTTTATTTGTTTGTTTGTTTGTTTGTTTGTTTTGGACATTGTTCTAGTTTACTTCCAAACTGTAGTAACCAAAAAACTGACCAAAACCAACTGGGAAAATTTGCAGTAATTTTGTTTACATTGTCATGTCATAGTCTCTCATTCACAGAATTCGAGCAAGGAACTCAAGGCAAGAACTAAACTTGGCATTAGGAACTAAAACACAGACCACCGAGAAACATTGGTTACGGGCTTGCTCTCCGTGGTTAGCTGTTCTCTGTGGTAAGCTTAGTCTTTAGTCTTCTTTTTCTTTTTAAACAAAACTCAGGACCAGCTGCGTATGGTAACACCACCAAGAAGGGACTGAGCCCTCCAACATTAATCACTAATCAAGAAAATATCCCACAGACTTGCCTACAGGCCATTCTGATGGAGGGATTTACGAAGGTCCACATTGCCTTTTTCCAAATGAACCAAAAAGATTAACCAACATGACAGACTTCATCAAAGATATTTGGATTTTTGCATCTTTGAATCAATTCCCCCTTCTTAGTAACATCCATGTGAGTGAGGATCACCTAAGGCAGAAATAATTTACTGGGACTCTAATGCAGAAACTGACCCCTCAGAGGCAAAGAATATAGGTCGGTGTCCCAAGGTCAACAAAATGTTATGCAAAACACAAATGTTACATGAGGGCCTGCTTTATTGGGGGGTTTCTGTCCTCCCACCTGGCCCCACAGCCAGCAAGCCCCAAAGAAATCACACAGAGAGTTTATAAACTGATTGGCCTATTAGCTCAGGCATCTTATTAGCTCTTATTACTATATTAGCCCATTATTCTAGTATACGTTAGCCACATGGCTCAGTACCTTTTTCATTGGGGCAAATCACATCTTGCTTCTTCCATGATCTGGGCAGAACTATGGAAGAGCTTCCTTCTTCCCAGAATACTCCTGTTCTCATTTCCCCACCTACACTTCCTGCCTGGCTACTGGGCCAATCAGCATTCATTTAAAACATGATTGACAGAATACAGACAATTCTTCCGCACCACACAAACCTCTACAGAAGGAGCCATTCGCTTAGATCCTTTTCAAGAAAGAGTGATCCTGTCAGAATGAATGAATGAATGAATGAATGAATAAATAAATAAATAATAAATAAATAAATAAAGCCCGTCTTGTGTGTGAAGCTTTGAAGATGCTTACCGTCTTCCAGTAAATGGTTTCCACGCATATTTTATTCATCAATTTTTAAATTTCTACACAGTGATCACGACAAATGACAAAACATATCTTTCGGTGCCTTCAATGGATGATTTTTCTGGGTTCTCCCTTTAATATTATCACTTGCAAAGTAGTATATAAATAGCCAGGCTACATCATTCATCCATAACGGGAGCATAATTGTATAAAACACACAGTCACCATCTGTATGCCACTGCAGATTTTACTTAATCAATGCTCTTAAGGTTTCCCTTTATATTCCTTTGAGTGTCTAACCTTTCTTCAACATCACTACCTGTTAACACACCCACTTACCATCCCATTCTCTAAATCAATGATGATTAAAAGAAGTCATGAGTCCCTCCCAGCCAAAGAAAATCAGAGAATATATTCTTGTCTATAATGGGAAAACAGAAATGGCTTAAAAACTTAGCTGAGAGCCTCTCATTACTTTATTTTGAAATGAGCAAGCAGCTGTCGATGGGTCAGTGTTATCTCTTAGGACCTCTGCGTGGGAAGCACTGCTTTAAAGTACAGTACGGTGCCTCTTATCCTCTTCCAAAGGTCACAATGAAACAAAGATGTCAAAGTAGGAGAGGTCAGAAAACAGTTAATGCTGCCGACCCTCGAGGGTGGAATGGAAAAACTGTCATACAGGGCAAATCTTTTTTATATTTTTTTAAAGATATTTTCTGCAACAAAAATCTTAAAGGTAATCTAAGGTTAAAACCCCAAACAAGCAGGGGGCCCTTTTCAGGCAATTTGTGTGATTTGGTTCAGAATTCTCAGACCCCAGAGGGAATCATCACAATTCTGTCCTCCATTCGAGACTCCTTTCACGTATTTTAAACTCACCTTTACCTCCTACTTTTATTTTATGTTCATTTAAGCTATCTAGCCATCAGTACTTCATAAAAACTGTGTCCTCGATCTTCAGAGTGATTTGACCCCTTTTAGAAGCACACAAACCTTTAAGTATATTACTAACCCGTTTTAACCTATTTCCTCTCATTTTATCATTTAAATAACGCTGCTTTTGAGCAAGGTTTTTTATATGGGAAGAGTGAGGTCTTTGAAAGTAGTTGAAGCTTGATCGCTCACTTTATGAGAGCACAACACAGAGGCCTAGGGTCTCAGAAAGATCAAGAGACACCAAAGCGACACCAGGGTGGTGGCTTCCAGGCCTTTTGTCTAACTAATTCAATCGTGAAAATCACAAACTGGAAGGAGAGTCTAAGCAGGCACTTTTTTCAGGATTGCAGGTGGAAATGTAAGAGAGAAAATCAGTATCAAAGCATCAGGTCCTAGTAAACAGGGGACATCGGCCCTTACAGGATACATGCATTTTGTAGGGTTTAGGGTGAAAAGGGGGTGAGGGATGGGAAGACAGACTGATCAATTCAACCAGTCCACCCACAAAGTCAGGTGTCTCTTGGAATGCTTCAGACAGAGGTTCCAGACAGGGTTATTCATTTAGGATAGGTAAGAAGGAAAGAAAGATATGAAGTCACATAAGGAAACAGCTACCTTGTGGCATTTCTGGCCTCCTCCCTATGCAGAACCAAAGTGTGTTGAAGTTCTCGTTGTTTTCGTTTTTTTCCAGCTTCAGACTAAGGACAAGAATTAGATCTGTTTGTCTCATAGTCACAGCCCTAAAACTACCTGACCAGTTTCTAGATGTTGTTTTCGCCACCCTGTTCTTAACTGAAGGAGGTTTAAGAAAAAAAAAAAAAAAAACTTACAGGTAATTAAGTATACTTCCATATTTGCTAAAATAGTTGTCCATTTAAGATAGTCAGACAAACTTACTTATGTCTCATTCTTTGCTAGCAGAGATAGTTTAAGTGATTTTAGGATTACAAATTTAATAAAAGTCAAGTGGGAATGGAAATTTTAATTATGCATGCGCCATTAAATAAGTATATGCATAAAGTACAAAAATATCAATTTATTCGTGTACTCTGTATTTGAGGGTTTAATATAGTTAATTTCTATTTAAAATATGCCCTTAATAAGGGATACAATTATTTCCTCAAAACCAAACTGAAAAGCTTTTGTTTTAAAACACATTTCAGATTTTATTTGTCCAAAGAGTTCAATATACAACAAAATTTGAAGTTCCAACATAGACCCTGAAATTAAAAGTAGGCTCATTAATTACTGCCTGGCTACCTGCCTATCTGTGGTATACCTGATTCATTTTGAACGTCTGAATGCCTTGGTTGAAGAGTTTGGCCTGTCCTCCCTCCCACACATGCCCTGCCCCTGCCAGAAGTGGTGAGTTCTTAGGCACAGAGTCATTATTCTGTTGTCCTGAGGGCACCTGTGTGGCATTTAGCTGCACTCTGAACTTTTAATATCACCGTGGCACTGCTAAGGAAATCCCTGCATTGCGTTTGCATCTGTGGACATGAAGGGTCCTATTGTTACACAGTGTACTGTGAAGAAAGTGCATGCCTTTTATTCCTGTGGTCCCTTTATAGCATCTGGTGTTATTGGGGCAGAGACTGCTGAGGGCAAGAAAAAAAAAAAAGTAGGGCATGCTAAGAACCGGTGAGTTAGTGCATGTCCTTTTGTGTTCCCGGGTGAACCACTCTCGGTGATAAAATCTTTCTTTTCGGCACTCAAAATCCTGAAATTAAAATGACTATAGAAACATATCACAGGCAATTTACTTTTGTGAGATAGATGATTTAAAGCTGTACGTTATGTGCTTAAACTAATAAAATACCAAAACAGAATTTGTGCCCATGGTTGACATGATTCTGGATTTGATATTTTGGGAGAATTTCCAGCAGTACATTAGAACACACAAAAGTTTCATGTAGATATGGAACTGTTGAAAGTTAAACTGGAGCTAACAATTCTGGAACTGCGCAGGAAGCACCGCTCTCCACACCATGACTTCTTTACCAAATCCACCATATTGTTAGATTTCCACTCTCTTCAGAGTTTAGACTATCTGTTTAAAAATCTCATTTAACAGCTGTGAAAGATGTAAAAAGATGAATAGTGGTTATCATCTTTTATCTCTAAAGCTGACACAATCATAAACAAATTGCAAGTAATTTGTTGATTAAAGAAGATGGGCAAATAGATAATCAAATAATAACACAATTGAAGGGATTATAGTGTCTGAATTTCTGGCTTGGTATAAAGCCAGAGTAAAGGTGATATAGTTTAGATGAAATAACACGCAATCATATTCATGGAACCAAATAGAGAAACAGAAAACAGAAATAAAGCTATAAAAATATAATCAATTGTGCAATCAAGTGATTTTGGAAGAAACAGAGAGATAGAAAGACAGAGATAGAAGAAAGAAAAAATTATAAATAAAGAAAGTCTTTACAACAAATGGTTCTGGAATAACTGGATTTCTACATGCAACCTAATAATAAGAATAACGATCAATTAACTCCTTAAAATACAACAAGAGCCTGTATAAAAATGGAAAACTATAAAACTTCTTGAATTAAAAATAGGAGAAACTTGGGACTTGGCAGTACAATTTCATAAACAGAATCAAAGCATCATTCATAAAACAAATATTGAAACCAGAGACTTGAATAAATCTCTATGAAATATATACACAAAGGATTGAAAAGAAAATTTAAAAAGAAGAAAACAGTTATAATTGGCATATCTAACAAAATACTTATATCCAAACTAAAGAAATAAAAATAACCTAATGATAATCCATAAGTAACCACATTAGAAAAATTGTGCATACATTTGGATAACCATGTCAACAAATAAATATAATAAGTGCTAATATCAAAAGGTTGTAGGAAGCTCAACATGGCCATCCTCCTGAAAAAGGAAAATGAAAAAAAAAAAAACAGACCTATCTGAATGAGTATTAACAAAACTAGAATAGAATCAATGAATAGGGGAGGCTGGTTAATGCCCCTACCCTAGCACTTAGAAGGCAAAATGAAGATTTTGTGGTCCAGGCACCTGAGATTCAGTGTGAGTTTATCTCAAGAATAAACAAAATTCTCACTACCCACTGTGGAACAAGGCCAAACATTTCTATCTGCTGAGTAACTGCCAATGCAAAAAAAAAAAAAAAAAAAAAAAAAAAAAAAAAAAAAAAAAAAAAAAAGTCACTGTACCCCAATACTGAAGCTTGGCAGAACTTTTATTTCCATTTACTAGGTTTTCCTTTCCAACTCACTATATGTATATTTTCAGAGGTGACCATGTTGGCACTGGATAATCAATTTTCCAACTCTTCCCTGGGGAAGATCACCTCTCCAACTCTCAGCATTCCTTAGTTGACAGTAGCTCTTTGTGTAGTGTTGAGGCCTTGTGTGCTTTTCCCTGTCTACTTCAGCATGATTATTGTAGTCCTTGTTCTGCTCATGTTTGGGCAGTCGAGTTGATGAGGCTTCATGGGTGTAGTTTCTCTACCCCTCAGACATACTATCTCACAGCAACCTGCCTGATCCGGGTCTTTCAATTTTCATGCCTCCTGCCCACCACTTTTACAGTGATCCCTAAATGGTATGAGAGTGTTTGGATCCAGGGGTACTGGGGCCCGCAACTTTTCAGTTTAGTTGGTTTTAGATTTTTGTATTGGTCCTTATCTGTTGCAAAGAGATGCTTTCTTGGTAAGGAGAAAGAACTATACTTATTTATATGCAGGTATGTGAACAAATATTTAGAATGTGGTGAGAGATTGTGCTGATTTAGTAAAGTGAGGATTTTTTCGATTCTCCTCCTACGTTAATGATTTCACCACCTCACAGTGGCTGTTTAGGATTTTAGTATGACTCTCTTTTATTGACTAGGTCTTAAATCCCATTAGAGAACTGTTGGTTACCACCAAGGTATTTATCCCACTACTACAGTCTTAGGATTATGATGTCATGCTTGTCATTATTGTGGTTCATAGATGGGAAGGATTTGTAGAACAAATGTCTCCCTTTGGAAACTTGTGTGGGACCTTCTGGTACCAAGAAAGGTATACAGTGATGTGTTCTGATCATATTCATCCTTCCCAAGTAACTTTTCCAAGGTCAACAGTTTTGTCCCTGCACACCGAGTTTTATACACTCTTTTCTTTTCTCTCTCTCTCTTTTTAAACCATAAAGTCTAATTTGAACTTTGTGTATCTTCTTGGATATGTTGACTTGCACTGGAAGACAACTGACATACCTACCAGGGGTTACACTCTTGAAGAAAACTGACTGCCCCCTTCTAAGAAGCTATCAATTATCAATAGCTACTTTTCTATACATGAGAATTTATGCTTACCTTCCCTCTTGATATTGAGACGTGATCTAGCTTGAGCTTTCAGAAGTGTTTGTACATGCTCTCACAATCTTCTCAAGGTCATATGTGCAACTGCCCTGATGTGTCCAGAATGCCTTGTGTCTTTGAAGTTATCTGCCTCTACTGGCTCTTACAGTCTTTTCTGTTCTCTCTTCCATAATGATCCCTGAGTTGTGTAATGGGAAGGTATTATGTGGCTAAATGGGTGGACTTAAATTCTTTTTGACCTAACAAATATATTGCACTGATATAAATGGTTAAAAATACATCTAGTGACTACAGGTCTATCATATATACATGAAGACCTGAGTTCAGATTGCCAGTGTTTATATAAAAACAAAACCAGGGGTTGATAAAAGAAAATGAGGCAGCATGTGCCTATAGTGCTTGTACTATGAGAGGTAGTAGAGACAGGCAGGTTCTAGGAGCTAACTGACCATCTTGTTTAGCTGATCTATGAGCACTGAGTTCAATTAGAGATACTGTTTCAACAAACAAGGTAAAGAAAGAAGATAGCCAAAATCAACCTCCAGCCTCCAAACGTGTACAAACAAATACACACACATACACACACACACACACACACACACACACACACACACACACAGAGGCACACATAAATATCTAATTGTATTTGGGTTATATGAAAAAAATTATGGTCTATCATGATTTTTATGAAAATCTAAAACTGTCAGTAATAATAAAGTTAATATAAAAATATAAGCAATTCTCTTTTATCCTGAGATAAACATGTATACATTCGTTTTTTATAAATTTATTCATTTGTTTATTTTACATTCTGTCCACAGTTTCTCATCCCTCATGCCCTCCCTCTATTCTCACTTCTCAATCCTTTCCTCCTCTATTTCTGTTTAAAAAAAGACAGGTCTTCTATTAGTATCAACAAAACATGCTATATCAAATCGCACTAAGTACTTCCCCATATATTAAGGCTGAGCAAGACAACCCAGTATGAGGAGTAGGATACCAAAAGTCAATAAAAAAAAAAAAAAAACTCAGAGAAGTCCGTCTTCCCACTGATAGGAGTCCCACAAGAAAGTCAAGTTTCACACCTGTTTCTATTTTATGAAATAATTTGAGGAGTATTGGTATGAGCTCTTCTTTGAAAATCTGGTAGAATTCTGCATTGCATGAAAGCCCTTTGACCCCGAGCTTTCCTTAGCTGGGGGACTTTCAATCACTGCTTCTATTTCCTTAGGGTTTATTGGTATTTTTAAATGTTTTATCTCATCTTAAATTAACTTTGGTAAATAGTTTCTATTAAGAAATTTGTCTGCTTCTTTTAGATTTTCCAAGTTTGCAGAGTACAGGTTTTTGAACTATGACCTAATGATTCTCTAGATTTCCTTGAAGTACTGTTATGTCCCCTTTTCATTTCTGATTTTGTTGATTTGGATATTCTATCTCTGTCTTTTAGTTTGTTTAATCAAGGGTTTATTTATTTTGTTGATTTTCTCAAAGAATATACTCTTTGTTTCAATTATTCATGGTATTATACATTCTCTTTCTATTTTTACTGATTTCATCCCTCAGTTTATTTCCTGATATCCATTTTCCTCAAGTGTGTCCGCTTCATTTTGTTCTAGAGCTTTCAGGTGTGCTGTCAAGTCACTAGTATGAGACTGCTCCAAATTCTTAATGAAGGCATTTAGTGCTATTAACATTCCTCTTATCACCATTTGCATTGCTACGCATTCATTTTTTAATGTGTCTAAGCATGGAGTTATGTGATTCGAAAGCATGTAAAACTGTCATCCATATAAAAGATAATTATCCAATGAGTAGTTCAATGGCTGAGTTAAATGGTCATGGTCATGCTGTGCAATGTTTAAGATGAGAGACTCATTTACAATAAAATTTAAGCAAAGGGATAGAAAAAGACTCTTCATTATTAGGATCTGTCATTTTCTCCTACCTCTCCATGGGTGGCAGCCTCCATAGAAAGAGCAATGCATTTAGAATTTCTAAAGAAATTGCTAAAGAGCTACTGTCATGACCTTTATTCCTGTTCTTTCCCTGAAAAAGATGAATTTTTCCCTTTCTCCTTTGCTATTCATCATGAATGTTCATATAGTTTTCCTGGAGTCTAATGACTCCAGAAGCCTTAAGGCCGATGGCTGACCCAGTGGGGGGAAAAATCTTCCTTAACTAGTCAAGCAGAACAATTTGCATGACCCATGATGAACCCTGGATGCCCTCCCACAGGGGTTCTAAGTTAGATTGTTAGGGTATTTCTAGAGCCCTAAGTTATTATCTGTGACTGAAACACAGTTATTTTACATAAATGTGTTTAAAGAGAAAAATGGATGTAATAATGCTTTTATTTGCATTTTATCTATGCAGCAGATTGTCTACAAATTGGCTAGTGATACCTGGCCAGTCCCCCAAAATGTCTTAAACAATAATAAGACTTTGTATTTGACTTAAAGTTTCAAAAACAGAAAGGTTGAACCTACCATAAAATTAGTAGTAAAATGGGCATGGTAAGAAATAATTAAAAACAACTATAGAAAGAAACTATTAGAAGCAAAATTAATAGATTTATAATTAAATATAGAAGGTAAGACTCCTAAATTGATATTCCAAGTTCCTATTTTAAGAACTTTTTCAAATAACATTACAACCAATAATTATTAGAAAAATTGGAAATGATGAAATATCAGTAAAAATTAACAATATTGAATTTAATAACAAAATTCATGATTTCTAAAAGCAAGTATTTGCACAAAATAGTCTGATAGATAGATAGATAGATAGATAGATAGATAGATAGATAGATAGATAGATAGATAACACATAGATAGATATAGATAGATAGGATAATAAAAAACAGGACATTGCCTAAAATTTTTCAGACAAAAGAGAATGTGTCTGAAATATCAAAATATGTTTGCTGCAAGCTTGCCTGTATCTTCACACCATTTCACTCTCTCATTTTTCTCTCAGATTGACCAATGTACCAAGGAAATGTATTCTCCTTTTTCAGTAGTATATTATGAAGAAGTATATTATTGCTCCCTCAGTGGTCAACCTCAATGTAAAGCCAACCACACTGAACCGCAGAGAAGAGAAAATACATTTGAATACATTGGCACAGGAGAACACTTCCTAAATATAACTCCCATAGCATAGACACTGAGAGAAATAATTAATGAGTGGGACCTGCTGAAACTGAGAAGCTTCTGTAAAGCAAAAAACATGGTCAACAAGACAAAATGGAAGCCTACAGAATGGTAAAACAGAGGACTGATCTCCAAAATATACAAAGAACTCAAGAAATTAGACCAAAAAGAACAAATAATCCATTAAAAACAAATGTGGTATAGACCTAAACAGAGAACTATCAACAGAGGAATCTAAAATGACTGAAAGACTCTTAAAGAAATATTCAACATCCTTAGCCATCAGAGAAATGCAAATCAAAACAAATCTGAGACTCCATCTTACACCTGTAAAAATGGCCAAGATCAAAAACACTGATGACAACTTATGCTGAAGGAGATGTGGTGTAAAGTGAACACCCCTGCATTGCTGGTTTGAGTGCCAACTGGTACAGCCCCTGTAGATATCAGTATAGTGATTTCTCAGAAAAATAGGAAACACCTACCCACCTCAAGATCCAGAAATACCACTTTTGGGTATATACCTGAAGGATGCTCAACTGTGCCACAAGGATCTGTGCTCAACTATTTTCATAGCAGCATTGTTTGTCATAGCCAGAACCTGGAAACAACCTAAATGCCCCTCAACTAAAGAATGGAAAGGAAAATGTACACAATGGAGTACTACACAGCAGAAAAGAATAATGACATCTTGAGATTTTCAGGCAAATGGGTGGATCTAGAAAACATCATACTGAGTATGGTAACTCAGGCCCAGAAAGACAAACATCGTGTGTACTCCCTCATAAGTAGCTTTTAGACATAAAGAAATGACAACCAGCCTACAATCCCAGAGAACCTAGACAATAATGAGCACCCTAAGAGAGACATATATGGATCTAATCTACATGGGAAATAGAAAAAGACAAGATCTCCTGAGTAAATTGAGAGCATGTCGACAATGGGAGAGTGTAGAGGGGAGGGGAGAGGAAGGAAGGGGAGCAGAGAAAAATGTATAGCTCAATAAAATCAATAAAAAAGAAAACCGTAGGGATATTATTAAAAATAAACTGGCAAAATACTAAAGGGCAGGATACTGTGATCTTTTATCCTATGGGCAACACAAATGAAAAAATTAAAGGAAAACATGAAAACTATGTTTATTTCATGAGTAATTATTATTTTATTACTGAGAGTTCACACAGATAAAAGATTTTTTTTTGTTTGACTTTTTTTTGTAGTATGTCATATCTATGTATTCCCCACTAGTAACAGTAGCAAATTTTTGGAAAGTTACGAATCATAGTTTTAAGCTTGATGCCTTACAATCAGAATGCATTGTATTAGGGACAATGGTGCAGACTTAACTCGAGATTAGAGCAATAGTATTCATATTACTTTTTTCAAAGTATCCAATAGAAAGATGCTCAAGGCAGGGAAGATTCATCCCTGAGACTTTAACAATGCTCATGGATTCTAGTTTATTTAAAGACCAGTCTTTCTGTCTGTGGAACATTTACCAAGTGCCTGCACGTGATGTCAAATTCTAGACTCGGATAATGTTGAAGTAAACAAAACAGAACTTTCTGATGTTTATAAATTCATAATATAAGGTGTACAGGATGCTCTCACACAATGCAAGGTGACCATGATGTTGTTTAACCCTGTATATCCCAATCTGCTCTAAAACCTGCTCATTGAGAATAAATTGGCAATCATGCACATTTCAGTGTCCCTTGGAAGGGAATTTTTAAAATGATGATGAAAAACTCCATCTTTTCATCAAAAATGTACTTGTTATCTCTTTATTATTTGTTTGAAGTAATTGTAAAATAAATAAACATTAAATTTAAAATATACTTAACCCATGAGTCTCAACTAACGTATGCTGTATTTGGACATTTCATGTCTTGATTGTGAATTTTGAATTATCACATGACCTCTCAAAGGATCTCAGGTTGTTACACATTAGATTAATGAGGCATTGGATAGCCATTAAGAAACTATTTGAGAATATGCATTTAATTAAAATGAATTATGTATGTGTGATAATGCCATTCAACCTTTTTAGTGTAGGGTGATAAATCATGGCTATTTCATTCCTGAAAAGGGTCCTAATGTTGGTAAATTGAATATTGATGTTACAATGCCCAAATAATTAATGCCAGCCAGAGTCATCCATAATGGTATATCCTGAGACTTTTCCTACTAGATAAAATTAGAATTTCTTTTTGAATTGACTATGTGTGTTCTTCTTGCACATGTAATGAGATACAAATAGTAACTCTTACCATAATCTCTGAATACAAAACACTGGTAACATCAATTCTGATGAAAATACTGGCTAGCCACAGCTTTGACTTATGCGTTAGTATTGGTGATTCCTCCTCCATCTAAATGCCTTCTTTAAACACACACACTATTCATATGCACAACATCAAACGTCTATTGACTTAGCAATGCTTCCAGTGATATTTTTTTCGGCCCAAGGGAAATGATGCCACTATTTTAATTCTAACAAGTTCGCATTCAGCACACTGTCATCCATCCAAAGCTATTTAAGAACCCAGTGAACAGAAATTGCCTTTCTTTTCTTCTAGACCTCGTACCAGGAGAGCTTTCTGTCTATGGAAAATGAGTAGAGCAGAGCAGACACTATGATCATCCACCTTCATGGGACATTGCCCTTATGCTACTTTTGTAGATGAGGAAACATAGACTGAAGGCATTTGAGGGGTTGCCTAACATCACAACACAAGTAGGTAATGGAACTTTAATTTGAAATACAGTAATCAGACGCTCAGCATTCCTGAAGACTTTTCTGTGTGAAAATTACATCTTCCTGTGCTTAGACATCTCAGGGATGCACAGTGCACCTCCTATATTGACTTAGTTAAGCTAAGTGAACTCAATAACCTCATATTTCATGATTGATACTCAAAACAGATCCATTCTGAACCACATTTACTTGTTCTGTTTTCTAAGTAGATCCAAATGAGTTTCACCAGAAGGAAATATACACCCACACTCTTTTAAATATCTGTATAAATGTATTTTAGTCATCTGCCTACCTAACAGGTACCCAAATATAGAACAGTGACATGCCATACAGGAGTTGAGATTTTCATAGATTTTGAATGCCTTCCTAACAACAAAAAAGGAAATAATGTTTAATTAGAAGTTTCCCTTTAAAAATGGAATTTAATAGTCACTCTGGGTGGGGGGGGGAGTGGTGAAATGTCAAGATTAATGTGTTTCCATATTCCTAAAAACATCTCATTTGTTTTTCAATCACAGACGTCACAAGTGCAGCCATCTGAGTGCAAGCGTAGCAATGATCTTAAAAGGCTCATATCACATGGTTTATGCTGCACTTCCACCAAGAGCTTCCCAGCGGTTTAATCAATAAAGCAAGGCAAGCTGTGAACAATTACAACAACACCTGAAGGAACGATCCACAATTAAAAGGTCGAGGAGAAAAACACCCTCCATTTAGATCAACCAATCTGCCACTCACTTGGAGAAAGTTTGAATGAAGGGTTCTGACCCTTCTTGTGGCATGTATCCACAGAAAGGCCTCTCTTCTAAAACTAAATTAACTCTTCATGTTGTATAAGAATAAAGAGTATGAGACCCAAGTTATAGGCACTGAAGCATTGCTTACTGCTGAGCAATCGGCTTCCCTTTGAAATGTCCCATGGAAAGTTACTACAAAAATCTCTATATCAGTTTTAAGAAGTACGATGAAGCAAGCGTCTGAACTATGACATCTTTTCAGGCAACCGCATGAAAACTGCTAAACAGAAATTCACAGTTCATTGAACAATATATGATTACTTCCAATTTGCTTGATAACACACCTTAATAGCAACTATTACATGATCAATACTCTCTCATAGTCTAGATTATTTTGATGGTCTGTCCTTCTCTAAATTTGAAGACCTTAGTGGAAAAAGAAGATGTTACAGTGTAGGAGGAAGCCACTATTTAGTTCCTGGCCATTTAGCCCTGAAATAATAACACAGAAACTACATTATTTGAATCATTGTTTGGCCCATTAGCTCTAGCTTCTTATTGGATAACTCTTATATATTAATTTAATCCCTCTCTAGTAATTTGTATCTGTGGCTTACCTGCTAAAGTTTTGGCGTTTGTCTCTAGTGGGGCTACAACGCTTTTTTTTTTTTTTTCTGACTCCGTCTTTCTCCACTTTCAAAATGGTGGAGGTACCATTACTGCCGGTTCTGGGACTGCCGGGTAGGAGCTGTGCTCAGCACTTTAACTCTGAGAATGAGCATGCAGCACATAAACACGTTTTATCTGAGTAATAGCTAAATATGCCATGCAGAGCATTGTTTGGCCCGGAAATATCTCTGTGTATGGCAGTGGAAATCCACCATGCTCTTCTACCTGTGCACTCCTAGCAGTCCTGATCCCACCACCTGCCCAGGCAAGGACGGGCGGTGCTGAGCCGTGGGCATGGACTCAGTTACTTTTTCCAAGCGGGCATACAACAAGCACCCAGGCCTACAAAACCCCATTCAAGTGCTCCATCATATACTGCTTGCTTTGGAAGCTGCTTGATTGCACTTCCTGCCTACACAAATAATATCAGCTCCCTTCTCAGGCCTTCGACGGGGTTGAAGTTTAGATAGTTGTAGTTACTTTCCTCTCATGATTTAGCCAAGCTTTTTTTCCGATGCAAGATTTGAAATACATTTATCATGTATTCCTTGCTTAATATTGCTTATGTTGCTTATAATTTTATCCCTGATATCTGTTCCTACTTTACATAGTTTTGTATTAGGTTTGTGTTGCTCTTGTTTAGACAAGGGGGGGGAGGTAATGGGGAAATCTTGTTAGCCAATTTTCTTTAAGAGGTGAATCTAAGTTAAGGTATGGCTTGCTGGGACCAGGAGTTAAATGGGTGCACAGCCCAGATGCTCTTTCTCTGTGATTTTTGTGGGGCTGAAATAGCTGAGCTTGGACTTCTCATTCCTGTTTCATGAATTTTCCCCTTATAATAAATAAAAATATAATTGTTTTATCCTTTAGCTTGCCTGGTTATTTCCCAAATCAAGCAAATCTCTACGGTACAGGGGCATTAATATGACAGGTCCAGACAAGGGGCTTCTATGTACAAAGTCCTGGTGTTTAAAACCAGTTTGTCCTTTCAGAATTTTAAGGTGACTTGGAGGTAAAGGCAGACCCTGAGAAGTCAGTATATCAGAGTTTACATATTAAAGAGTTAAGCCAATAAATGACATGGTTTGACTCTGAATGCTCCAGTTTAGAAATGATCTCTGGATTTAGTGACAGAAAAGATTAAGAAGAAGAAAGTACCATATCATTTCAAGGGGGAAGTTTAAAGAATTGGCTCATTCTCTCTATCTCTGCTGCTGTTGCTAAACAAGTATCCATCATATGTTCAGACAAAGAGGAGTCTGTGTGAGGAGAACTTAGACCATCTTCAAGGTTGTAATTCCTGATATTTATTATCTTAATGCTTATTTATCAAGCTCATAGGATTGCATTAAAAAATCTCCTTTGTAGAAATATGTAGGTTGGTACACATTTAATTTTCTCTTGAATATTGTCTTCACATTCACTTAATTTAGAAGTGGTTCTAAAATCCTACAGTCAGGTCAAGAGTATGACTTGTTACGGGAATATATGCAATAAAAGACTGTGAGAGCAGATGAAATTCTCATGGAAATTAGGTACTAGAAGACACAGCATCTCTATTGAATACCATTCAGAAATACAGCTCAGAAACGCTGTTCGGGTGACCCAGCTGGCTCTCAATACCCAGAGTTGGATATGCTGTGATAATTTAAAGATGTAGTAATTTGGAAAGCAATTTTTCCACTATTATGGTAACTACAACCAGAGTTATGGAACAAGGTGTAGGAAACACAAGAAAAATAAAAAAAAAAATGAGTGAATACCAAATAAGTAGATTTATAAGAGGTAGGGATAATGAAAGAAACCTGAAATATTATTAATTTATTATTAGATATTACACAAAACACTATACTTGATATAAAAGATATAGCAATGAAAATAAAAGTTCTATGATGGTCATATTAAGAGGTTCTGTGATAAGTAACACCATTCTGTCCTTAACATTTTGCAGAACTCTGGTTTGCCAAGAACTCAGAGAGTAGCAGTCTACTGTGCACTGCTGTAGCAGAATACTACACACCCAGTGTTTCTAATGAACAGCATTTCTCCTGTTTCTGAAGCCTGCAAGTCCCAGGTCAAAGAGCCAGCGTCTGACTAAGATCTTCTTATTGTCTTCTGGTGCCAAAAGGCATGAGAGGAATAGTGTGAGAGTTGGGGCTTGAGCTAACTCTTTCCTTCAAAACAGAGCCTGCTCCAATGATGATGGCATTAATCATCCCTCATTACACCCCAGCACCGTCACACTTATTGTAGGGATCATACTCTTAGTTTCTTTAAGAAGACTCATTTAAACAGAAACAATGTTGTTATGTTAGGTTTAGTGCAATTAAATGCTAATTTAGACTTTGTGAGTATTATTAATCATTTAAAATAGAATACAGTACCACCTGACAATCTAATGGTAATCCAAATGAAGACTAATTAATGCTATCATTGGTTAGTATAAACAACTAGAAATGAATTACACTAACAACATAGAAAATGACTAAAGTCAACTATTCTATGTGTCTCCACTTCTGTACCACTGATAAATTAATCAATCACTTGGAGGCTCCTACTTACTTTCTTAAGATCACGCACAGGTATTTGGTGAGGCTTCATGTAAGATTACATGTCAGACCAAAGGACTGACCACAGTTTCCCCCTCATAGTGTCAGTCAAGACAATGCATTTCAAAAGAAATGTGTTGGTTCAATGCTCAAGTATGTATAATGAGTAAAGAGAATGGGTTACCTGATATAGTGGTCTTCATCTCATTGTAGAATTATGATGGGGAAAAGGTAGCATGGAAAATCCTCAGTGGCTCAACCCAATTCTTTTTGGTCCATGTTTGGGGAGTAGGTTCAAGTACTTTTCCTCACAATGTATACTGGTGGACAGTTCTCAGAGCTCTCTAGAGTTCCTGAAAACCATGTCAGCAGCAGTGCTAAGAGCCCTATCTTCCAGGCCTACTTTAACAGTTTGTGCAACAACAACTTGAAAATCAATTAATTATAAACTGTTTGGTGTATTAGGCCAAGCTTATTAGTAAGTAGCTCTTACAACTTAAATTAACCCTTAATTTTTAATCTGACTTTAGTCACATGGCTTGGTATCTTTTCTCAGTGAGGCGTTCTCATATTGCTTTCTCTGCATCTGGCTGGTGACTGATTTCTGCCTTTTCTCTTCCCAAAATTCTTAGTCTTGCCACCCCACCCATACTTCCTGCTTGGCTACTGATCAACCAACATTTTATTGAACTAATATGGTTGACAAATCTTTACAGTGTACAATAGCATTATCCCACAGCAAATATGTATAGCTGTAGTTCATTCTTTTATATAATAGATATAGTTTGGGTAAGTGCCCCCTCCCCACTGTCTCTACAGATATTAGTCTTAAAGAACTGGGGCTTCATTAAAGCTTTTATAGAGATTCTTTTGGAACCCACCAGCCATGACAGCAGGCAAACAGACAGCCTAAGTGCAGATTTAAGGTCTATCTCCTCCTTCCTTGTTCTGTGACAGACCACCTACCTCAACCCCTCCCCATTCTTGTCTGCCTCCGTCACCAGCAGATCACACAAGTTTCTTCTTACCTTCCTTCTTACTCATCCCATTGTCAGAGCCCCCAAATCTGGCAGACATTCCCTGGGAAACTACCAGACCAGCCTGCCAGAAATGCAAACAGTCCTACACAGCAAGGAAGTCAGCTTCAGACCTTCAATATCCCACCATTCGTCCAAACATGATCCCCCAGTCTCACCCTCAGCTCTGTAGATTACTACATATTATGGCCTCTCCTCACTCTCTGATCTTCTTCACAGGGTAATAGGCAGATCTGATTGGAACAACCTGTTCTCCTACCTCCTGTAGAATTTTCAGCACCACTACCACCCCAACCCACCCCACCCCCACACCCAACCCACCCACATCCCTATGTGTCAGCTCCCAATACCTAACACATTTAACTTGGATCTCCTAGTGCTCATACTTGGCAGGATGCTAGAATTCCCTACAGGCAAGATACAGCCTCTATACCTTCTTAAAGATCAGAAGCCAAGGAACAAAACACCCATACATCAAAGAGAAAACTAGACATCAACACCTAGATTTAAAATAAACCAAACTTAATGCTTCTTGAGTGACTAAGAATTTGAGACTAGACAGCTCAGAGACCTAGGGTAAATACAAATATTACTGTTTTGCTAAAGAAATATAGCAAGAAAATGACTCCGACTGACATTCTGCCATACTTATAGATCAGAGCCTTATTCGGCTATCATTAGAGAAGTTCATCCTGCAGCAGCAGATAGGAACAAATACAGAGACCCACAAACATACAATGTGCAGAGAATGAGAGACCTAGGAACAGTGGGCCCTAACAAGAATGGAGACGTCTCCATATAATCCCTCCCTTCAGGGCTCAGAGAACCCTTTAGAAATGTAGACAAAAAGTTTAAGAGCCAGATGGGATGGGAGATATCAAGGAAAAGAGGTCTTATAAATACAATAGGACCAATGCATATAACAAACTCCCAGAAAATGAAGCAACTTCAGCGGGGTCTGCATCACGTTATATCCTAGAACTGAAAGAAGCTGATACAGCCCTTACCCACCAAGCAGAGGTATTGCCAGATGATAGCCATTTGCAAATGAGAACTTAATTTCCTTCAAAGGACTCTTACTAAGGAAATAAACTACTCTTTAGTGTAAGCTACATGTCCAGGAGTAGATTTCCAGTAGAAAATGAACTCAAAGGAATCTTCAGAGCTACCTAGTCTCAATATCATGTAAGAGCCTTTTTTTCTTTCTAAGTTTTATATTTTAATTTTTTTAAAAAATATTTATTTATTAATTATTCTCTACAATTCATTTATATGGGTCTGTATATGTATATGCATCATATATAGATGACATATGTAGATGGTTTTCAGTTTTTTATGGATAAGTTAAAATCATTTAATAGTTCACAAATATAAGCATGCTCAGGCAATTATCACTAAGATAAAAGAACTGGCTGCTTCATTTATATTAATGTATGTTGTTGACAGTATGTGACTTTTAAAAATGAATTTTAAAATCTGCTCTATCATGAATACAGCTGTTAGAAATATCAAAAGGTTAATGGTGTTAAAAAATAAGTGTCTAAAAATCAATGAGGCTTTAAAAATATAAACTAAGGATCATATTGCAGAAGTATATTTGCTATAATGAATGATAATACTAAACATTTTTATTTTGGGTATTAAAGTAACTAGAAGTGAATAATTTTTGCATATTTTATTATGAAATTATATACCTATATTACTTCTTTATTCACACTTTTTAAATATTTTGGGTTTTTTCGTTTTTGTTGTTGTTGTTTTGGGGATTCCGTTTCTTGACTTTTGGGGGTTTTTTGTTTGTTTGTTTGAGACACTGTTTCTCTGTGTTACACCCCTGGCTGGCCTAGAACTCACTATGTAGACCAGAAAGGCCTCGAACTCAGAGATCCACCTGTCTCTGCCTCCCAAGTGCTAGTATTAAAGGCATGCACCACCACTGCCTGGCTAAGATTTGGGGTGTTTTGTTTTGTTTTGTACTTAGTAAGTTCCCTTTGGATATAAGGTTAAAAGAATAGCCATTTATTAATAACCACACTTAAGTTATAGAACAGCTCCACATTTTATCATCTAAATTCCTTTTTATTTTAAATCTAATAACAACTGTATCTATCATGGCGCTCTGTCAACCAGTGGTTCAGTTATTTATTGTTGATCTGGGTTTCTACACAGATGACTTTCATAAAGGAATTAAGGAGTATATATTCTGTTGGTTTTTAATTTATTCACTGACAAGCACACATATTTGAAACTCGTTAATGATGTTATATATATTTGATACATTATAATATGTACATTATATCTTAGAGAGAATATTTCTTTATATTGTTATGAATTATTAATTTTTGTTTATTCATTCACAAAAGAAAGAAAATTTTCCATGATGATGAAGAAATACACTATAAACATTGCATCATTTAGTTTTCTTACGTCTGTTACAGAATACCTGATAACAGCAACTTAAAAAGAGAAGGGTTGCTTTGCCTCGTGATTCAAAGGCATATAGCCCATTCTGGAGAAGATGGCAAGGCTGAAGGAGCATGAGATAGTTGGTGGCACTGCATACTATTGTACACTCGATTAGGAAGCAAAGAACAATTTTGCTTTCCTTTGTGTTTTTTTTGTTTGTTTGCTTGTTTGTTTGTTTGGGATTTTGGGTTTTTTTGTTTTGTTTTGTTTTGTGCATTTCATTTTGATGCTCTACTTCTCAGCACAGTGCTGCTCACATACAGGATGAGTCAATGCTCCTTAGGCCTCTCTGGAAAAGGCTTCAGAAACATGTTCACAGTGGTGTGTCCAGTGACTTTAAATTTGTTGAGATTGAAAATTGACCATCACTAACTTGCTCATTTAGTTATATATGACCATTTTATTGTGGTTGATAGATAACAGGCCATGAGATTGCTGAGTCTATCGCATGCTAAGCTTAGCATAAATGTGGGAAATTTGGTAATGTTCAACACTCTTCTAAAACTTAATTTACCAATTTTGCATTGCAACCTCAAAAGTGTGAGCCTTGCCCACATGACGCTTCACAGTGTTTTTGTTTTATCTTTAATTTTGATACTCTGGTATATATGTGATGGCATATTGTCGAGTGTGTAATTTGCATTTACTAATAATGAAGGCTATTTTGCAACTTCCAAAAACTCTCTTATAATCTATTTCGTTCTTGAAAAGATGTGTACTAATATCTTGTCCTATTTATAGGGTTTGGGAGGTTTTTAATTTATCATTGTTATCTAAGTTCCTTGTTTATTCTCAGACATGTAATTAGACAGGAATAGGATTTGTACGTCATATTTGCTCTCAATGTTTAGCTTATCTCTTTCTTCTTTCATAATGAATTTTACAAAACAGGCATTTTAAATATGTTATGATTTATTTGTCCCTTTTCTATGTTTGTCTGTTTATGCCTGCTTTTTAGACACTTTTAATTTAGTTGCTCATCCCAAAACTTTCGCGTAAAACAATGTAACCAAGACATTTACAGTTTTGCTTTATACTTTATACATTACGTATGTGTCTATTTCTGTATAAGGTGCAATATATGAAATTTTTCATGTTATTACACATGACTATCCAATTTTTCTACACAATTTATTATTGGAAGAGTACAACACTGGCTGCTTTCCACAAATTTGATTTCTTCCCTTTGTGGTATAAAGCAGTTGACTATACTTATTTGGGTCGATGTCTGAAAGTTCTGTTCTGCTTCATTAATCAACAAGTTTTATTTCCATCAATAGTACAATGTCTTGATTATTATACTATCATAAGTCTTTAAGTCAGAAAGTGTCAGTCATTCAATTTTGTCCTTATTTTTCAAATTTGTTCGGCTTCTCTGTTTGCTTTTCTTTCCCATATAGATTTTGGAATCATTCTGTCAATATTTACAATGAAATCATGGTGTGATTTTGATTAGAATTTTATTGACATCATAAAAATATTGAATCTTCCATCTGTTACAACATTAAATCTCTTTTGAGAGAAATTCTTTGTCTTCTTTCATTTGCTCTTGAGTTCAAGCATTCAGAATATGACAACATTCTGTTAAATGCGTGTCTGATTATTTCATTCACTCAGTAATATTTCAAATGGTAGTTGTTTTGGTTCAAATTCAGAAAGTTTTGGTAGTGGTTTAAAATAATGTCAACTATTATATGAGTTGAACTTGTACAACACATTGTTTTGTTTTGTTCAAGAATAACAGAGCAGTACATGTACAGGACTCTATAATGGACCCTAGTTTTCTAGAGACTGGAAAATCCACCACCTGGCAAGGTCCTTTGTTCCTCATGCAGAGAGAAAAGAGGAAGAGAAAGCACAATGGAAAGCTGAAGTCTTCCTTTTTATAAAGAACACAACTCCAGACAACACCATTTATCTAGGTGTTTATAAATGTGATGATCACATCCTAACCCCTTCTCTTAGATGCCACCTAGCAGTACTGTTATAATGGGAATTAGTAATGAGTTTTTGAGGAGGCATTTCAACCATATTTGCTGCCTCTGAACCCTCAAGCTCATTAATACCTACGACCACTAACCCCCAAATACATTTATCTTTATAGTATTAAAACTTTTACTTCATTTCAAGATCAACTCAAAGGTTTGGTCAACTCAAATTCCACAAACTTATTTAAATCATAAAATTAAATTCAGGGCATGGTTTTTCCTGAGGCAAATCCCTTCCTGAAATAATTGTGTTTTTCCTAAAGATGGTTAAAGAGCTGCAAGATAGACATCTTCATTACAAAAGAGAAAAATATGGAGACAGAGAAAAATATAGCTGACCTAAATGAGGCTAAAATCTCAACAGGGTGAAGAGCATTAAATCTTTTTTTTTTACTGTCCACAGTTTCTCCTCCTTCCTCTCCTCCTGGTTCCTCCCCCCTCCCCCCTTCTACCTGCCTCACAACCTCTCTCTGTTCCCATTCTCCCGATCCACGCCACTCCTCCTCTTTATCTGTTTAGGAGAGGGCATGTCTCCCATGCGTGTCAAAAAAGCCTGACCTGTGAAGGTGCATTAAGACTGAGCACCTCCCCACGTGTTATGGCTGGGCAAGGCAGCCCAGGATGAGGAGTAATAAAGGCCAGTGAATGGTCAGAATCCTAAGCTTCCAGCAACACATCTCTTGACTCCATGCTTAAATCGTCTGCATATACTGGGGTGCACATTATGCTCCAGAGAGGACCCTGCCAATTGCATCTCCATGAATTTGCTGAGTTTAGCCACTGCAGAAGCTCTAGTGAACATAGTACTGAGAACTGGGTGCAAGCCAGTCCCCACAGTCCCTTTGAGCGTTGTTCTAGAGAGAGTGTTTCTAAGGAAGCTTTTGGTTCATATTTCCTGGGCAATTTTCTATTAAGTGTCCTCTATACTCGGTCTATTCTCAGCCTTCTAGCATAAAGAACAACTATTATATACTTTATAAACTTCGTGAGCATTCGCTGAGGTCTATGGTGCAGAGATGCTTAAGCAAGAGAATTTCTGTTCTCTTTTTACCTTCCAAAGGGTCCATATTGTTTCACTCCCTATTACACCTGGCTTTTGAAATTTGGTAACAATGTTATCTGCATTGTACTTCTAGCTCCTTTATTCCAGGCATTCAAGTATTCTGCTTGAAGGAGCTTTTCATTCCTTAGAATACAGCAAAGTCAGTTGTCAAGAAATTTCTATCGTCTGACAGTTTAATCAAAGTTACATTGCTGTGTTAAATGTGGAGTTGAAACTACAGCTTTACCCATTCCACAATGAAGGCAGAAATCTCAATATTCACTCCACAGAATATTAAAGTACACAGATGCTCAAATATTCATTAGATGTTACTAGTAAACCTTCTTAAGCAGTAGTACATTAACAAGACGAGTTTTCTAATATGCTTATGTCTGTGCTTGAATGATATCTCAAAGACCGTTGCCAAAGAATAAAATGAACTAGCAACGTATTTGGCTTTACCCATCCTGCTTCAAGAGAAATTATACTTTGTCCTCCAGATATGAGTCCCAGAGATTCTACAGAAAAATTTAATCCTAGACAATCACAGGGAAGTAGGTAAGGTGATGGATATTTAGGACATTTTGCAATCAGATATCACAAACAGCTCAAAATAGAATGTTTGTGTTTGTGTCTATTAATTTCCAGGGACATGCAGTTCTCATCACAGACTATGAAACAGAATATGATACTGAAATGTATATGACTGGCTTTGTCCCCAGGTTCACACATACAGACAATAGTGTGTACTTGACATCATCATAAGTAAACAGGAAGCCATCTATAGAACTTAAGGAAGTCAAGATTTACAAGTGTATTATTTCCTTTGTTATTTGAGAAATAATTGCCTACTGAGGCAATATGTTTTCTTCAATACCAAAGATGTATTTTTGGAAAGCAAATGCTTCTGCAAAAGTTTGACTAATGTTATGCCATTAGTGAAAAGAATAATCCACAGCTCAATTAATTTCAGGTCTGGGAAACTATAAGGGTCATGACCAAGTTGTGATATAAACAATTTCCTTAATAAGGACTTTCAACCATTATGTAAAATCTCCCTCAATATCCTCAAGTTTTCTATTCTTACTGAAGGGTACTCCTACACAGTGAAGATTCTCCAGACCACAGATTAGGCATGAACCATGCAAAAACACCTGTTTTCACAGAGTACCTTTGGCTGTCCATGCCAGAGGAGCAGCAGGTGGCAACTGAAGTTCTAGGTGTCAGTCCACCAGAAGGAAACTTTCTTTGACCGATCTCATTTAGGCAAGGTCATGGGACTGCAGATCCCCAAGTGTCTTCTGCTTTTCTGTGTCTTTGCCTGTTTGCTTCAGCTCTCTTTCTCTAGTATCTAGCATGGAGTGAGTGAATGTGTGGAAATCTCCACAGCCTAAAACATAATATGTTTAACTTTTGGAAAGATCGCATTCTACTGGGCATTTTTATCTATTGATTGTCAAGAAGAATATCCCTCCCTATGCTGTACTGTCTAAAGTAATAACAATGATAGCCTATATAGCATTTTGTTTAATAAAAATAATACGAGGATATGTTTCACAGTCAGGGCCTGTGAGTTTCACCAAAGGAACTGCATAGATTGTAGCTCAAGTTAATGATTAACATTTGCGTTCCAGTAGCCCCACTAGTTTAAATTTTTTTAACTTTAATGTTGGAAGATGTGTCAGATTTTGGATGCATCACAGCTGAAACGAAGCCTTGAAAATAGCAAAGAGTATGATGTTTTGATGAAATGGCTTCTAGGTGAAAACTCAAGAAGACAAATCTAAAGTTTTAGAAAAGCACATAGTTGGACTTGTTAAGGTTAGAAAATAAGAGCAAAGCAGCCCAATTATCATTGACTGGTGTATCTTTCTTGCTAGTATTGGTTGATAACCAAAAGGTGATGATTAATTCCTTATACCCATTTTTGTCCTCACTCTTCTGATAGTAAAACTCTTGATGAGTAGTTATGTACCCTAAAAATTTAAAATACAGCTGTCAGATTCTTTTTCATATATAAACGTTTAGGTTTGTGATTCCTTTAAAACTCTTCACAAGATTAGCTTCAAGAGAAAGAATAAACTAATTGGCCCTTTATTTGTAACTGCAAAATGCTGCCTACCAGGAAAAGACCTGACAAGAACACCTTGCTTTCCCACACAGTTAATCTATAACAAGTTGTTTAGGTACGAATGTATGTGGATTCTTGGGATAATTTGTTTTCACCTGTAGCACATAAAATGTTTAATCATGTAAGGAATATGGAAAACATGCTGTTTTTTTTTTTTTTACTGTTTGTTTTGTGTTCGTTGCAATCATTCACTTGAAAAACAGAATGTTAACACATTGCAATTACTCCATTGCCTTAAAACTTGGTTGGGATAATATAAGCTGTAAAATAAAAAAGGATACAGAACACAGAAGATGAGAGAAGAGAAGAATAAAGAAGGAAGCCATCAAGAGAGTGTGAGTGTTTCTTTTCCTGAACCCCTTTCAGATAGAAAAGACTGGTTTACTCTGACCCTGTGAATTCCTCTTAAAGCCCTGGGATGCTGGAGGCTGGCCACTCAGAGGGCAGTAACATTTACCAGGAAATAAAAATTAAAGGCGCTTCTTTCTGACTCTGGCAGAAAAGTGGTAGCAAATGACCTTGTAGGTATAATTTTTAAGAGAAGATAAAGGGGAGGTCTGTGTTAGAATGGGCTTGGATGCAGTGGTAAAAGAGATAGAGAATGAGGGAGAAGGAAAAGAGACAAGGGAAAGGATCAGGGGTATTCGTTCCTCCCCCAGAGGTTCAAAGGTCTTCCTCTCCATAGAGAGGAGATAGATGTGGTCAAATAAGGGAATAGTACTTGGTGGTTAACTTTAGGAATAATGTAATAATGTAATAGTTTTTAGCAAGACAGGGGAATGGGGGAGAAGGGCAAGGCCTGTCAAAGACGTATGTCATGCTCAAGCTAGCCCGAGTCCCTTCACCTACCATTTAGCTTCTCGAAACTAAAAATTATTATACGTTTAAATTGTTGTACCTTGCTCCAGCACACACAAACAATTCTTCATTTTATTTTTATCTTATTTGTTAGTCATCTTTCACACTCCTCTGCTCATAAAAGGAAGTAGATTTTAGGACAAAATATACTTTCATTATTTGTCACATTTAAAATAGCAAACCTGTTCGCTAAACTAAAAGAGGGATAAGAGAAGGATGAAGTGATGTAGAACATCAGGAGAATCACTAGGTTGAAGTAGGGTGAACTCTGAAAAGTTTGGAGAATGCAGTTCTTGCTATGAAAATATAAGGTAATTGCTGGAGTACAGACCTGAACTAGTTAATGACAATTTTAGGCAAATTCAGTGCAGACTTGCATAGTTCTTTGATGGTGAAGAACATTCATAAGTAATCAGTGTGAACATAAGTTAAATTCATTCCTGCTTTCCACCCTTGAAGTTCATTAAAGTTGTTGTAAATATTTGGCTTGTTTTGTTTTGGTTTCTCCAGTTTTATTTTCTGTCTCTATCTCCATGATGACTCATTTGAAGTCTTAATTGACCTAATCCACTGTGCTCAGTTTTTTTTTTTTCCAACAACAGTCTAGACCACTCAGTGAAGGTGTATTTTCGATAGGCATGATTTTTGATTATCGTTTAGTTGGTAGTCTCGGCAACAGAGGATTCTCCTTCCCATATTTGAGTAGACCCCATCCTGTAAACTGAAGATCATCAAACAGAAGGGTAACTGCTGAAGGGGACTTCTGACCCCGAGAAAATGTAGAATGAGAAGCTAGCAACTCTCTAGGTCTTCACCCTAAAGCCCTGCTGCGAACATATTCAACTTACCATGCATCTGTCTGAGTTCACATCTTCATATTTATCAACTTCTGCTTATCTGTATGAATTCTCTTCTTCACTTTTCTCCCACTCTGTCCCAGCACATCCAACTTCCTTTCACCACATTATCCTGGCTCATGTGAATCAAGTGTATGTCCTTCATCAGTGATTCTTCTTTTAGAAATATTTAACTTGTTCCCTCTTCTCCTGGAGCCCCATCTCACAGTCTTGTCCCAAGCACTGCACTAGAACATCAGCTGCAGCCTTCCTTAACCCGTCCTCAGACCTCCTGTGGATCCCACACAATGTCCCCTTCTAACTCCTTTACCCACTCATCACTGTAACCTAGACCCCAGCTCCAGCAGATGTCATCTGTTAACCTAAGGGCAGCTCAACCAGGGCAACAAGTGGTCTGGAGGCAAACCCACACATCTGTTCCTGCTCTGAAGAGCCAATTCCACCCACTGCAGCCACAACTCTGTAGCTGGAAACCTGCCATGGTCTCCCTTTCCTCTCTGACCCCATCCACAACAGAGCACATAGACCTTCTCCTCCAATTCACCCCAATATCCCAACCTCCAACACCAGCAGGCATTCCCTGGGGACACACCAGCTGAGCAGGCCAGGAAAACAAGAAATGCACAGACATCATACTACCTGCAAATACAGAAAGGAAATGGAAACCAAGAAAAAAAATCTACTCAACAGAGACAAATCCAGAAGCCAGCACCTTAGTCCTGTAATTATACCAAATGCAGATGCAGAGACATCAGTGTAAAAACTTAATAAACCACAGTCAGGGTAATATGTCTCCACTAGAACCCAGCTAGGCTATCACAGCAGGCCTTGAATATTCCACCATAGCAGAAACACAAGAAAAAGACCTTAAAACCAGCTATAGGAAGATGATAGAATTCCTTAAAGAGAAAATGAATGAATCCCTTAAAGAATTCCAGGAAAACACAAACACTTGAAGGAAATGAATGACTAAAGAAACTGCAAAACACAAACAAAGATTTGAAAAAAAAAAAAACAAATACAACTGTTCAAGGCCTGGAAATGGAAATAGAAGCAATAAAGAAAACACAAGCTGACAAAATTCTGGGAACGAAAATTTTAGAAATTCAAATAGGAACTACAGAGGAAAGCTTTTCTAACAGAATACAAGTATAGAAGAGTGAATGTCAGGCATAGAAGATATAACAAAGAAAATAATACATCAGTCAAACAAAATGTTAAATCTAAAAAACTCCTGACACAAAACATCCAGTAAATTTGGAATACTACATAAAGACTAAAACTAGGAATAATATGTATAGAGAAGGGAGAAGAATCCCAGCTCAAAAGCCCAGAAATGTTTTCAACAAAATCATATAGAATTTTTTTTCCTAAACTAAAGGATATGGCTACAAAAAGAAAAGAAACATACAGAATACCAAATTAAATGACAAAAGAATGTCCCCTAGCCAAATAATAAATCAAAGCTGTAAAGATACTGAACAAAGAAAGAATATTGAAAGTTGCAAGGAAAAACAGGCAAAGTAACATATAAACACAGACATATTAGAATTAAACTTCATTTCTCAGAAGACTCTAAAACCCCGAAGAGACTGCACAAATGTGCTAGAGACTCTAAGGGGCCAGTGATGCCAGCCCAGACTACTATACAGAGCAAAACTTTCAATCATTTTAGATGGAGAAAATATGATATTCCATCATAAATTCAAATTTAAACAATATATCTACAAATACTTTCTTATTGAAGGGTCTAGAAGGAAAATTCAATAAGGAAAATTAACTGTACTCATAAAAACACAAGAAAGAAATAATGTCACACCAGCAAAATTAAAGAAGGGACAAACACACACACACAAACAGAAACATACACCATCACAACCACCAATACCAATAAAATAACAGGAATCAACAATCACTGGTCATTGATAATTCTTAATATTAATAGTCTAACTTCTCCAATAAAAAAACACAAACTAACAGAATGGATGTGAAATTGGAATCCATCTTTCTGCTTCATCCAAGGAATACACAACATCAAGGATAGTTATTACCTTAGGGTAAAGTGTTAGTAAAAGATACCCAAGCAAATGGAACTAAAAAGGAAATGTTGCCATTTTAATATATAAAAACATAGACTTCAAACCACAACAAAATAAAAGAGATAGAAAAAGATGCCCATCAAATGAAAAATCTACCAAGATGATCTTTCAATTTTTTGGTTGTTGTTGCTATTTTGGTTTTGGGTTTTGGTTTGTTTGATTTTCTTTGATTGATTGATTGATTGATTGCTTTTACATTTCAACCAAGTCCCTCCTCCTTTCCCTTTCCCCAATAACTCCTCCTCCCCTCTACTCCTTCAGCCTTCCACTCCTCCTCTTCTCTTTGTTTTCAGATACAGGTATATATATCATGGGTATCAGTCAGTCAAGTTATATCGAGTTGCATTGTACACTCTTCTCCTATTAAGACTGAATGAGGCAAACCAGTAGGAGAATTCTTAACATCTATGTCCAAAATACAAGGTCACCAAAGTTTGTAAAAGAAACCCTACTACATTTTAAATCATATATTGACCCTCACATACTAAGAATTGAAGACATTACCCCATTTCACCAATGGATGGGTCACATGAACAAATCTCAAAAGAGAAATACTGAAGCTACGAGACATTATAAAACAACTGGATACGTATATACAGTTGTTTAGATATGTATAGAGCACCTCACCTAAGCACAAAAGAATATACCTTCTCATCTGTACCTCTTAGAACTTTTTCCAAATTTGACCACATATTTGGACACAAAACAAGTCTAAACAGATACAAGAAAACTGAAATAATACTCTGTATCCTATCTGATCATTATGGATTAGAGCTGTATGAAACCAAACACATGGAAACTGAACAACTCTTTCCTGAATAAAAAATGTCAAGACATATATAAGAAAGAAATTAGAGACTTTCTAAAATTCAATGAAAATAAATAGAGTATACAAAAACTTAAAGGACAAAATAAAAGTAGTGCTTAAAAGAAAAGTCATAACACTGTCTATATTAAAAAAAAATTCGGAGAGATTTCATACTAGCAACTTAATAGCACACCTCGAACCGCTATAACAAACAGAAGAAATCACACCCAGTCAGAGCAGACAGCAAGCAATATCTAAGACATGAAATCAATAAAACAGAAATGAAGAGAACAACATAAAGAATCGATGAAGCAAAGTTGGTTCTTTGAGAAAAACAACAAAATAGACAAATGCTTATCAAAGTAACTATAAGGTAGAGACAGAATATTCAAATTAACAAATCAGAAACACAAAGGAGGTACATAACGGCAGGCATTGAGGAAGTCCAGAGAATCAAAAGGACATAATTTAAAAATCTGTATTTAACCAAATCAGGAAATAAAAAAAAAATAAGTAGATAATTTTCTGAGTATGTACTACTTACCAAAGTTAAATCACTATCAAATAATCAATATAAATTCCTCCTATATCCCCCCCAATGAAATAGAAGCAGTCTTTAAAGTCTAACAACTCAAATTAAAACCAAAATCCACCCAGATTCAGCACAGAATTCTACCAGACTTTCAAAGTTGATCTAATACCAATACTTCTCAAATTATTTCACATAATAAAAACAGAAGGAAGATTTCATAATTCATTTTATGAGGCCATAGTCATCTTGAAACTCAAATCACAAAAAGACTCAATGAAGTAAGAGAATTACAGACCAACTTCTCATAATAACATAGACAAAAATGTTCAGTAAAATACTGGCAAACTGAATTCAACAACGCATCTAAAAAATCAACCACCATAATCAAGGAGACTCCATCCCAGAGATGTAGAGATGGCTTAATAAATGAAAATCATTAAATGCAATCCTCTATATAAACAAACTAAAATAAAAATGATAATCTTATTAGATGCATAAATGACCTTTGGAAAAAAATCTAGTATCCAATCTTGACAAAAGTTCTAGGTAGATTAGGGATACAAAGGACATAGATAAACACAATAAAGGCAGTTTCAGCAAGCCAATAGCCAACATCAAGTTAATTGGAGAGAATCTCCAAACAATTCTACTAAAGTCAGAAACAAAACAAAGTTGTTCACCCTCTGACCATACTCTTCAACATAGTACTTGAAATTTTAGTTGGGCAATAAGAAAAGTGAAGGAGATCAAGGGAATACAAATTAGAAAGAAAGAAGTCAAAATATCATTCTTTGCAGATGATAAGATAGTATACATAAGTAACCCAAAATTTCCACTAGTGAACTCCTACAGCTGATAAATATTTTGAGCAAAGAGACTAAATACAAAATTAACTAAAAAAAAAACCAATAGCCCTCCTACATACAAATAATAAATGAGCAGATAAAGAAATCAGGGTAAATTACACCATTTACAATAGACTCAAATAATATAAAATATCCTGAAGGAAATCTAACCAAGCAAATGCAAGTCTTATAAAGAAATAGAGAATAAAGAAACAGAGGAAGATACCAGAAGATGGGAAGATCTCCAATGCTCATAAATTAACATCATAAAAATGGTCTTTCTACCAAAAGCAACATACAGATTCAATGTAATCCCCATCAAAATTTAGACCTCTACAAAGCTTGAAAAGATAATTATCAAATTCATACAGAAAGCCAAAAGCTCCAGGATAGCTAAAGCAATCCTAAACAATAAAAGAACAGTAGAGGCAGGGCAATAGTGCAAGGACAAGCAAGTTCATGCGAACTCCCAATTAATAAGGAAAATTGGCCAAAACTATTTTTCAGTGGACTATAAGCACAATAATAATGATGTGTACTCCTAGCCAATCACAGCAGGTCAGCAGCAACTACCAGTTTCAAAACGACTAACCAAAAACTTTCCTGCAGCAGCTTAATTTCCATAACCCCATAAAAACCTCTGACTCTTTTACAATAAAGAGCTTTTGCATTGGAATATTTTGGAGTCTGAGTCTTTGCTTCAATGTCTTCTCATCCCATGCCCCCCCAAAAACAGGGATCATACAACAGTGAGCAGCAACAAACCCACAACTACAAACACCTGTGTGACCCACCATTCCTTATTTCAAATTATACTACAATGCTATATTTTTAAGAGAAAACACATGATATTGTCATAAAAACAGAAATGTTGATCAAGGGAATTGAATTGATTACCCAGATATCAGTATATACATATATGATTACATGACTTTTTTTTTGGTGTAAAGTAAGATATTTATTTGGTATATTCTTTTTTTTTGCTGATAACTGGACTGAAATTCTTTTTTTTCCTCATTTTTTTATTAAAGATTTCCATCTCCTTTCCTCCTCCTCCCACTTCCCTCCCTTCCCTTCCACCCATACCCCCACTCCACCCCTCTCCAAGACAAAGAGCCATCAGGGTTCCCTTCGACTCTAGAGGGGTTCCCAGGTGTCCAGGAAGACGCCCCCAGCTAGGCCCTTGGGCAGCTGAGGAGAGGGTGCCAGAAATGTCCAGATCCTATTGCCATACTCATGAATATCTTGCATATCACCATAGAACCTTCACCTGGCATTGGATGGAGAAAATGACAGAGCCCCACATAGGAGCACCGGACTGAGCTCCCAAGGTCCCCATGAGAAGCAAAAGGAGGGAGATCATGAGCAAGGAAGTCAGGACCATGAGGAGTGCGTTTACCCATTGAGACAGTGGGACAGATCTAACGGGAGACCACCAAGGCCAGTTGGAATGGGACTGATGGAACAGGGAACCAAACCAGACTCTTGAATGTGGCTGACGGTGGAGGAGGACTGATAAACCAAGGACAACGGCAATGAGCATGAACTCTACAACATGGACAGGCTCACTGTGAGCCTTGTCAGTTTGGTTGCTCACCTTCCTGGACTTAGGGGGAGCTGGGAGGACCTTGAACTTTACATGACGTTTTTAATAAAGAAGACAGGAATATGAACTGGAAAAAGACGCATCTTCAACAAATTGTGCTGACTCAATTGGATGTCTGTACGTTGAAGAATGCAAATCAATCCATATTTATCATCCTACATAAAATTCATGGTTAAGCGAATAAAAGACATCAACATAAAACCAGATACACTGAACCTGATAGAAGAGAAAGTGGGCAATATCTTTAAATTCCTTGGATCAAGAATAAATTTCTGAAAAGAACACTGATAGCACAGATACAAAGATTTTTATAGATGATTCGGGACTCATGAAACTGCAAAGGCAAAGACACTGTCAATCAGACAATATGACAGCCTACCAAATGGAAAAAAATATTTTTATCAACTCCACATCTGACAGAAGATTTATATCCTAAATATATACAGAACTCAAAAATTTAGAAATCCAAAACCAAATAATTAAATGATGTGGTATAGATCTAAGTAGAGAACTCTCAAAGAAGAATCTCATATGACTGAGAAACACTTAAAGGAATGTTCAACATGCTTAGCCATCAGGAAAATGCAAATGAAAATTGCTCCGAGATTCCATCTTACACCTGTCAGAATGGCTAAGATCAAAATCACAAGGAGCAGTTTATACTGGCAAGAATGGGAACACTCCTCCATTGCTTGTCAAAGTGCAAAATTTTACAGCCACAATAGAAATCGATATGTTGGCTTCTCAGAAAGTTGGAAATTGATCTACCTCAAGACCCAGCTGTATCATTCTTGGGCAATGATGTTTAATCATACCACAAGGACAGTTGCTCAAGCAAATTCATTGCAGCACTATTCAAAATAACTGGAAACAGAGATGTCCCTCAACATAAGAATGGATAAAGAAAAAGTGGCACAGTTATACAATGGAATATTACTCAGCTGTTTAAAAAAACATGCCATTAAATTTGCAGGTAAATGAATGGAACTAGGGAAAAAATTCATCCCTAGTAAGATAACCCAAACTCAGAAAGATAAATATGGCATGTATTCACTTATAATGCGATGTTAACTGTTAAGTAAATGGTAACCAAGGTACAGTCCTTAGACACAGAGAGGTTAGGAAAAGATGAGGTGTCTCAAAGAGAGGGAGAGATCCCTCTAGGAAGGGGAAAGAAGATATTTTATGAGCAGACTGGTGGGGGTTTCAGGTGGTGGGGAGAGAGTGTAGGAGGCATTTGCTGCTGGTGGTGTGGAAACCTAATGCAGGGGAAACTTCCTTGAATCTATGAAGGTGATCCTAATGAGAACTACTAGGAACAGGGAAACAGAATCTCAAAAGGCCAGGTGAGGCTCCCAGTGGTGGGATGTGTGTGCATTCAAATGAGTTTTGTCCAAGGCTGTCCAGCGGAAATTCCCAAAGAACCCAGACTATTGCTAAGACAAAAGACTGCTCTCTGGAAATGGACAATAGAGCCCCATTGCCGAGGACAGCATACACGCAACTCACTGAACATTGAGAAGTCAAGCTGGTGCTTATATGGAGTACTCAACTCTATGTCATAGCCTCTTAGATGCAGGATGTTACTCTCCAATCTACCTAAACAGAAATGTTCATACCAACCATCCCGAAAACCCTTGACCTGCGATCCTTCCAACTTGCAAAACATGCTAGCACTTTGATGACACAGAACATATAGGAGTAGCCCACCAATGTCTGATTTGATCTAAGGCTTACTCTATGAGAATAAATCCTCGTCCTATACTGCTTAGGTAACCCAGAATTGGAGACAAGATAGTCTAATATCTAACGCAAATCTAAACATTACAGGTCTAAAAAAATAAAAATTAAATCAATAAAATGATTTCTAATGATATTCTGCCACACTCATAGATCAGTGCCTTATCTGGTCCTCCTCATAAAGGCCTCCACAGCAGCAGATGGGAACACATGTAAAGAGACACAGCCAGGTATTATGTGGATGGAGAATCTTAGTTGGAGAATTTTAAGTTCCCATCAAGTCTCTCCTCTCAGAGCTCAGGAAATGCCACTGAAGAGGAGGTGGAAAGACTGTAAGAGCCAAAGGGGATGGAAGACACTAGAACAAAGTCCTTTGAATCAACGAATCAAGGAGCATATGGGCTCATAGAGACTGAGGCCGCAATCACCAGTCCTACACAGGTGTACACTTGGTCCTCTGCATATACATTTTAGTTATTAGCTTCATATTTTTATGGAACCGCTGGCTATAAGAACAAGTGGGTCTCTGTCTCTTGTGTCTAGCGTTGGGATATTTTTCCTCCTGTTGGATTGGTGTGTCCAACTTTAGTATGATAGGTCCTATTTCATTTTACTAAATGTTATCTTGTCATAAAAAGAGATATATAAATTTACCTTATCACTCCCTACAAATTAGTTAATGATTAAAACAGGGATCTGTAGAAAAAAATTCCAGAGGTGGGAGTATTACCTACACATCTATTCTAGGAGTCAACATCATATATTATCATGCATTCCCTTTATTTGCAGACATTCACTAGACTGAAGTCTTGAATGATTTCAAATTTAAACTATTTTTGGATCAGTTAAAATTGAAGTTCTATGTATCAAATTTCATCTTAAAAGTTAGATGACGGAAGTATGCATTTTAAGTAAGAACTTTTGAAGAGTCTATTGTGCTACTGCTAGTGATATAAATCATTGTGTAAAGGTGCTTGCCATACAAGCCTGACAACGTGAGTTCAGATCCCCAAAACCCATGTAAAAGCTAGACTCAGTAGCACAAATGTCTAGAATCCTAACATACCCATTGTGAGTTCAGACAGGAGAATCTTCAGATCTTAAGGCAGCCAGCCTTGCTTGCTCAACTGTTCAGAGACTGTTTTAAACAAGGTATAAAGGTGAAGATTGACTTATGAAAACAAGCCATTGCATTCATGTGTATAGTTAGTACACTCACAAAATATACAAATATATGAATCAATTATAAGATTGAATCCAGGAAAACTTAAAGCCTGCTCAATTATCAGAAATAAGACAAAGGTGTTTGTTTACCCAGTGTTACTTAATTTTTACTCCTATACATATAGTGTTTTGTTCTATAGATAGGAGTTGATTATAATGTATCAGAAAACCTAATAAGGTTGTATGCTATAAGAGGAAAAAAAAGAACCTACTATTACATAACCCTTTTTTGTTTTGTTTTGTTTTGTTTTGTTTGTTTTGTTTTGTTATTAGAGATAGAGGTTTTCTGTGTAGCTTTGGATCCTGTCCTGGAACTCGCTCTGTAGACCAAGCTGGCCTGAGACTCAAGGAGATCCACCTGCATCTGCCTCCCATATGCGGGAATTAAAGGCATACACCACTACCTGGCATACTATAAAACTCTTACATAGAATCTCCAGTACCTGAATTACTGCTGGAACTAATTAGATTGAGAAGGCAAAGGGGTGTCTACAAAATGAATTAAATACAAAAAAAGTCACTGCTATAATACCCAAAATTTTCAAAGAAAGTTCTGAAAGCAATGAAGTAAAATATATAAGAGAAAATATCACACAATATGTGAAAGCCTTCATGAATATAAACAATTTATTTGAAGAAGATAAGTTCAATGTATAAAAGGATTTCTTCACGAATGGAAATCTTCAAATCATACAGGCAACTAAATAACTCCTCAAAATGAATGTTTGCCTTAGTTAATGCAGATTGCTCAATAATAGCTGAGAAGCAAAGGTTGCAAATGCAGGAAATGCTTTCACCATTGAGGTTAAAGAAATCTCCGATATAAACATAAACACTCAAAATAGAAGGTAGTAATAAATTCCGCACACTTAAAATAGGATACAACACACTCTTAAATCTAGCCTTAGGACTGAATCTGAACTGACATGAACTACATACAGGTGCTTCACATCTACTCTAAAATTAGTTAGCTGTGAGCTGTACTGGGGAAAGAGCAATCTAATCCTACAGAATGCATGAGAAAAGCTTGCGCCATGAATGGCAGCAACCTATTGTATGTCTAAGAAAATCTCAGAAAGGTTAAGAATGAGACAAACCTGAGTTTAAAATAGGCACAATTATGATTCTAAAAGCAAAATTTTATTCTGGGACCTCTGTATAAGTTTGCCACACATTATTAGAAATGAAGGCCGCTCATTCAATGTGCTTTAATTTGCATGTGAACATGACAATTTTGTCTCCAAGTTAGGCTAATTGTTAAAGCATATAGTACTATTTTTAGTGACATTATCTGTAGGCAAATCTCAAGGAACCTAATCTTAGACTCAGCATAACTCAGATTCCTAGAAAATCTGTCATCCATTCAATGGCAGACAAGAGTATGAAATTAAATCGGATGCTTGTGAAATCTTATCACTGGATTGTATCTTCTTAGATCTTCCCCACTTCCATCTTTTTCTACACCTGCAGGGGTGGTAAATTCTAATAACATTTTCACACAAGGTGCATGAACAGTTCTACTGCATTACAGTCTAGAATATAGGTAGAGACACTATGCACAGTCTTCTTCTATTGTGGCCCCATGAAGTAGTATCTCTGGCCACAGAGGAGCCACAAGGTCTTCTTTAATTGAAGGATACTCTGACTCCTAAAACTAAACATTTCTATACTTTTAATTTGAAATTATAGAGCCAAATTTAATATATAAAGACAGGGCTTTATACCCTTAAATCCATGAATTTTATTTTCCATGTTTTCTCCACACCTTGTCACATATCCTATAGTATTTCACCAACGCTTGCTTTTGTTTTGTCTTACTTCTGAAATATTGTGAGTTACCAGATATAAAACAAAGGTGTTAAACATAGAGATAGAGTGAATTCAAAGATATCCACTTGCAACTGTTTACTCAATAAGTTCTACTGTGCTCTTCCCAAATATACTCAGTGGTCTTTCATTCGAAATTTACCTTGCCTTAGGGAAGGAACAGTCACAAAATGGAAACCAGTAAACTCTGTTCATGAGTCTCACTGGCAGAGCCCTATACAGTTATCTTTGCATTTCAGAAAAAAAATTGAGTGGACTAAATAAAATTGAGTGGACTAAACAAATTTCAATGATTTCACCGTAATTCTACTAAAGTCTATATAAATATAATTTATCTTATTGCAGTCCACAAATTTTTCTTATAACTGTGCACACGGAAAGAGCTCAAGCTGCCCTAAGGTTCCTCACCTAAAATGATGATGATCATATTAATAATAGTAATAGCAATAATAAATAAATAAGTCAAAAAAGGAAGGGAAGCAGAGATTAGAAGGAAATAACCACACAGCTCACATGTGTGTCACTGGCTGTTCTCAACACTTCAGGGACCAGGGACTTCATGCAAGCCTCTCCTGATAAGCATCATAACAAAGTGAATACAGAATGGTATAAACTCCTCCCAAATAAGCCACTGATTCTAACACAGGAAGATCAGAGAGGCTACTATCAGCAGACAGTACTGGATTGATCCAGAACAGCAATAAATACAAGGCAGTCAGCTCCACTAGTAAACACATTGCTCTCCCTTGGAACTCATCCCTGTAATTCAGTATTCAGATTCATCACCTGCTCCCAGAGCTATTGACAGAAACACATTCACATCCTTCCCAGACCCAAGTATAGATGAAAATCAAAATCATATTCGCACCTGAAATTCCAGAACCATTGACCAAAGGTGTTCAATGAAATGAATGATTGCAAACAAATGAAGAAGTAGATATTATTTGGCACACAAGTATTTAGTTCTGCTTTCATTTTTCTCAAACTCTCTTTGATAATGTATTATGAATTGTTAATTACTATACTTTTCTACCTCTACTTTTCATTTTGTTCTTAAAATTAATCTTATTTAATTTTTGTCATATTTAATTCCAATAAATAAAAAAAACAGGTTAAAGTGATGTTTTAGTTGAATTGAGACATCACTGAAAAATTATCTTATGTTTCTAACATGTCCTTTAAATATGATCTAGTAAAAAAATTCAGGGCAATACAATCAGAGCATTTTTCCTTGTTGTTTTTGACATCCCCATTATTATTGTTATTAATTTATGGTGTGGATAGCAAACTCAACTATTCGTATATGCCAAACACTCTATCAGAATTCCATCCTGAGCCATCTTCTGTCTTCTTTGTCAAGGTTAGTTTTATTTTTCTTTCATGATTATGTTTGTGTGTATGTGTGCTTGTGTCTGTGTGTGTGTGTTTGTGTGTGTGTGTGTGTGTGTGTGTGTGTGTGTGTGTGTGTGTGCCCTCAGAGGCCAGAAGATGGAACCAGATATCCTGAAGATAAAGTTACAACTGGATGCTAGAAACTGAACTTGGGTCTTCTGGAGCTATCTTCCTAGTCCTAAGAAATTGCTTGCAGATGGTTCCATTAAACATGATTAAGATGTCAATGAGTAGGAAGTCTATAGATGGATGGGATCTTCAGATGAACAAATCTATCATCTCTGCCTATTAACATAGAGTGAACACCACTGACATTTCATTCATATAAAATATGTGTCAATATCCTGAACTGTTCATCCCTCATTCAATTGTTCTCTACCAGCAATCTATGCAAACAAACCATTTACAAGACGTTTCCTCTATGTATTGTTTCTTTTAGTACAACAGTAAAATTTCCTTTCTCAAGTGGAAGCTAAAATGGCATCATAGTTAGACAACTTGGGGATTTATTACCCATGCTAATGTGAGGAAAATGCTATAGATACAGTGTGGGGGGGGGGGAAGACAAATGCTTGAGTGTTCATGGGAGAAGAAAACAGACTGAGGAGCCAGAGTGTAGCCAAAGCAACTGGACCTTTAAGGCCTTAGGTAAGAATGTGTCCTGTGTGTCAGCAGTTTGGAATCAAAAATGTATAGTTGGTAATATCAAGTATAATTATTAAAGAATAGCCAAAGTGAATCTGGGCAATGTGACTATGAATTAATATGAATGGTGCTTTAGCAAATAAACCTGAAAGTCCCTTGAAAATTAATTCTGTGAACTGCTGAAGCAGGAGGGAAATTATTACCAAAATATCCCTGATATGAGAAATCTGTAGTATATATTTTGAGTATCTTCCAACAATCATTTGAGTAGATTGACTTAAAACAATCAACTATTACTTATTTAACATCTGGTTAGGTAAATTAGTCAGAACATTGACAATGTTATTCTACTGAAATATGATCAAGAAAATAATTTTGAAGAAAGTAATATAGAAGTTATAAGAAAATGAAGTGGTTACTATGTATTGGCGGCCACGTGAGCTATGTCAAGAAGTCCATCTTTCGCTGTCAGCTCTACTATGTGTGTTTTCGTGGGCACGGGGGATTTGGTGAGTATGGGGGAATAGAACAGGCTTAGAACTTCATTATTTTAGGTTAACTTGAATTCAATATAGAGGCTGACAAAAATCTATGTTTTCTATTTTCATATTATGTGCCTTACAAATTAAAATACAGATTATACATAATACATAAGCCACTATGGAGTTGGCTGACATGAGGTTTCCATTGGTGAAATAAATTCTGAAGGATCACACTGTAATATTCAGATGCTCTTCCTGGTATGAATTTTAAAACATTTTTTTGTGACATCAAAGGTCTAATTTCTGACTTACCTGATATATTAAAAATAATGTATTTCTTCCTTCTTTAATCCAGCTTCCTGGAAAGAACAAATTGGAATACTGTAATATATTAACTTTTTATTAAAATACATGCAGATCTCTCCAATGTGGGAACCAATTTGTCAGCCTTATTCCTTTATATCTATTAAAATGCCTGCTAGTGAACATAAGAGCTTTTATCAATACATTTCTTCCCATATGAGTCATTTTCTATGGAAAACTAATTGGATCAAAGAGGGAATTTCCTGTGTGAATGAATTTGTCATCACATTAACTTCAAAGTAAATAGCAATCCCTGCAGGAGTTATACTTTTATCGTTGGTCTACACCACTAATGTTATTAAAATGATAATATGGTTTCTTCTTTATCCCATCTGTGAGATAGATACTTTTAAGGAGTTGAAAAACCACATTCCTAATTAAAATCCATACTTCATCTTGGTACCCTTCACTTTAAGTATGCTAGGACTATAATTATGTGAAGATTGAGTTTACAGTTTCTCTCACTTCACAATAAAAGGCATTACACTCGAAGTTTTGAATGTAGAGATGTCTACACACTACAACAGATTTTCTCTCAAGAACATGTGAAAGTCATATGGGCAGATTACAGTTCACCTTCAATGAGCCAGAATTAGACAGAATGTTACCTCATCGCCCTTATCTCTACTGCAAAAGGAATGATCAAGAGATAAAAGGGAAACTTTGCTAACATAATGAGATATTTGAAGTAGAGTTCAGAAGAAGAGCTCTAAATTTAATTATGCTAAATACCTTTTTTCAATAAATTTGGATTGTAGTGCATTACAAGGTAGGCTGAGTTCAGCCAAATGTCAGATCCATTTAACAAGGCTGAGCTTGTGTAATTTGCTTGACCAGTGGGAAGTAGAAAATTGTTGATGCTCAGGAAAACGATTTAATTTAGCATTAAAACTCTTTGAAGACGTCAAAACTTTCAAAGTTCTATGTTTAGCATTCTAATTATTATTCATTATTTTTCAAACCAGAAACTAATATATAGAGTCTTGTGGAAAAATTCCATTTCTTTGATATGTAGTAGGAAAAAAAACAATTTATTGAATGAAAATGTCCTATTAATGATGGTTCTAAAGTTATTCAAAGGAAATATTTGATGGTTTACTCTGGTTTTATTAATTATAAACAAATAAATGACTAAATATCGCTGTCTCTCTATAGATTTACAGATAATGAGATATATATATATATATACATATATATGTATATATATATAATATTTTGCTGATAAAGAGGCAAACAAAATTCATAGCACCAAGGAATGCTCCCAGACTGTTAGGTAACAAAGAATATATAAGGTTTACTCCTGCTGTCTGATCTTTTGTTCTAATTAAAATCCTCTGCAGTAATGGCAAGGCTTTGTATTTATGATGGTCTATTGATGGTGGAAGATGATGTTGACTATGGTGTCATGTAAGGTCAGTTGGTGTCAAGCCAAGCAATCAATAGAGTTAAGAAAACACAAGTCAGGCAGAAGCTGAAAAGACCCTCCCTTTTAGAACTGTAACATGTCCTTTGAAGTCGTGCCTTGAAATTAAGCGATATAGTCCTTCAAAGGTATTGTTCAACTCTCAAACACTTAAAACAAGCAAAATTACATTTGAAAATGTTTTCTTAACAGTTATTTTAAAAGCTGCTATTTGATATAGAAATTTTAGAAATTGTTGAATATGGCGTTAGAATTTGAAAGTTTCAGTGTTGGGCAAATCCACTAAGACCCTGGAGAAAGTTCTAGTAACAAACACAAGTTATAGATGGCAATGAAACATCAGGACAGTAAGGCTTAAAATGTTATTACCCTGACCCCCTACTGAATTCTTCTGTCTAAAAATCCCAGGTACTTCACTTAGAGGGGTATTTTTTTTTAACTACATAGCTCTGTTCAGAGGTAGCTACACAGGGGCTGCGAGTTTATTACAAACCTTTCTTATACTTTCCTCTGGGTATACTTCCCAATAGAGAAACATGGCCAAAGGTAGAAATTACCCACCAATGGTCATTATAACCTGAGATGTGAACTCAGCAACAGGAAGACTAGAAATGCCAGAAGCCTAGGGAGCAATAGAACGCGTAGTCATCTGTGCCCTATCTGTTGTTGCAAGCACTTCAAACTACTCCAAATTGAATAAAGGCAACTTTCCATCATAGTTACAGAAAAACAGTGTTGGAGAATAAAGTGCCCCCTTTTTTACTATATATATATATAGTGTATGATACCAACATACACTATTTGGTATGTTTATCAAATATTTTTTCAAGTTTAAAATAAGAATGGTTCTCAATAAGGCCCACAGAGATAATATGGATCTAAGACCAAACAGTAGAGTAAATTATATTTTTTTCCAAGCAAATAAACACAAGCTAAAAAACAGAATTGAATATTCTCAACTATATTTTAAAGCAGAGTATTCCTATTGTCATCTCTAGACAGGTCAGTAAAAGAAACAGAAACGAAGTAAATAGTTTACCTCTAGATGAAGGGCAGAAAGACAGAATGGCACTAGGGGACAGAATAGAACATGGCCTGTGTCCTTATCACATCCATTATCCTGAAATCGTGATGTTTCTCTGTGTTCATTGGCTAATTTCAGTTTCTACTGAGGTCCATGAAGCAAAAGAAAAGTGAGACATCACTCTTAAGGATGTGCGGTAAAGAAGCCCTTCAATGTTCCACACCATGGTTAAGCATCTGTTGATTCTTAGTGAAGAAGGTGGAGGCAGGAGTCCATCTTTCAGAGGACCCTTGGAACTGCCACTCTTGTTAATATCTCACAAAAATGGAACAAAGAGTCCGTATTCCTTACAAATTAGGTTGTCTACTTACAGTAAGATTATTGACCTTACCCAGAGCAATATAGTTTTGAACGTGATAACATCCAAAATTTATATATAAGAAGGCAAGGGAAAGTCTAGAAACTCATAGGTATATAAGCAAGACTAACAGGTACCTGTAAATTGGAAGTCTGTGGAAGGTTTTGGAAGAGTGTCTGAAATTCAAGAATTTTAAATGAGTGTGATTTCTTTGAAATATTATAAATATATACATCGACGACGTACATAAGAATAGATTTTTTGGTATAAATTTTAAAAAGGTAGAATGACCTAGGAAATGTATATTAATATTGTGAAATCTGAAGTCAACACCTATATATAGAACATAGGAAAATCAGAGATAAATAGGATGTCTCACAGCACAAGGAATCAGAAAGGTATCCCATTGTATTGCATCACAAGATCCAGGTAATTCTGACTTCACCACGACACTTAGCAATCTCGATGTGTTTGGTGTCTGAGTGTGTGACATGAATAACTGTATAAACTGATTAGAAGATACTTAACTCATTGTTGAAAAACAGCAAGAATCTGACCTGTATACTTACTCATACTATGAGGTGAATGGTGACACACGTGTAGGAAGAAACTTGAAAATACCCAGTAATGGTAGACATTTGATTAAAAATGAGAGGATTTAATAAAGGATTCAGGCATCCTAAAAAAATTATTTTCCACTAATAAAGTGATGCCTTATAGAAAATGGATGAGGAATGACCTGGATGGTCCATGGCTTAGTCTCTTTACCTGGTGTTTTGATTAAAAAATACCCTGACAAAAGCAACTTAGAAGGGAAGGATTCATTCCAGTTCATGGTTTCAAGGTGTAGTCTACCATTATGGGAAAGCTGCAGTAACAGCAATTGCGAAAGTCTGGCTGTCTTACATCGTCAAGTAGAGAGCAAGGGATAAGTGCATGCGGGTGTTTGTCTGATATTATTCTATGCAGGTAAGGATTCCCTGCTCAGAAAATGTTCCTCCAGAGAGTTACAATGAATCTTCTCACATTTGCTTACTAAGCCAATGAAATTCTTCACAGAGCTTCAGAGGCTAATCATCATCAAACATCAAAACGGCTCCTGACAGTTGCCATTGCTGTGAAGGGACTCCATGACCAAGGCAACATTTATGAAAGGAACCTTTTAATTGGGGGGAGTATTACAGCTCAGAGGTTTAGTCCACTATCATCATGTCAGGGAGCATGCTGGCAGAACACATGGTGCTGGAGCAGGCCTTGAGAGTGAAACCGACAACCTGAGCTGCTATTTCAGAGAGAGAGAGAGACTCCCACGTTACACACTTCCTCCAACAAGGCACTGTCCCTTAATCATTCTAATCTCTTCACATAGTGCCACTCCCTCGTAATTAAGTATTTTGATATATGAATCTAGGGGAGTGAGCATTCGTATTCAAGTCACCAAAAGTCCTAAAAAGCACAGTACATTTCTCTTGAAGCCACCAAAAGACACAGCATTTAGAGAAAACAGGAAATTATTGATAAATAAACAATAGAAGATTTTGTATCTTCCAAAGCTCTCAAAAGTGTGACAGGAAAATTCCACTTGTGTAATCTAAGATAAGAACTTTGGAGTAATGTGTTTAAAAACCTAGAACCGGAAATATGAAGGAGAAAGAGTTAGTCCCTCTAACCAGAGACCAAAATGGCATAGTGCTCCCTTACCATTGGTTTTGCTTACCTTACCTAAACAATCCAGATAACCTTTATCAGGTTATTAAAAGTACTCACTTATTATTAAGTGTTTTTAATCTCCCAATATGCCTAATTAATAATAACTATATCATGAATATGTATGCATACCAAAAGGCATACTCTATATAAAGTTCAATTACAGCTGAGGCTTCAAGAAGTTCCCTTTAGTGTCTGGGAATGCACCCCTGCTGATTCAGGAAGACTGTATATTTTTATCATTAGGGTTTTGCCTGAACAACTCCAGGAAGGTCAGGTCTGGATTCTGGTTATTCTCATTGAACACTTGAAAAATGTCAATACCTAATTTCAAAATATAGTTTTTAAAAAAATCATGTTGTAGAATATTTTTAAAAAAGAAAACATCTCACTCATAGATACCTTTGGGATTTTTTAAAAATTAATTTTATTACTTTTATATTTAAACCAAAAAGGTCTGTAAACAAATCTGCGTTTGAAGATGACATTGCTCTTCTGAAAAAGGACATTAGATCTAAGGACAGTGTTCGAAACAAAATGAGCTGTAATGACAGGGGCTGTTCCTTTCAACTTCAAGCAGATTTTAGAAGTAAACATTCCCACCTAGTAAAGGGATCTGTGGAGTCCTTCAGAACAGAAGTTAAACATAGAACAACTGCATGATGGGATACCTAAGTTCTGAGAGGATGGTTTAAAATTCCTACAAAAAGCCTTAGATGCTTTTCTTTTAAAACATACATTTTCACTGTATCATATTTGCTTATTCGGTCGTTGATCTTTTTTGTTATTTGTTTCTTTGCAACATGGAGCCCTGAACGTGTTGGTCAGTTACTCTGTCACTGAGAAATACCTCTCGCCCAATCCTTGAATTTCTTTAAAAAGCTAAATAGCCAGACTACGTTTAGTCCAGAAAATATGAGATAAGACTTACTTAATTAAAACTTTTGCTCCTTTAGTTTTATCTGTCCCAGTTTTTTTATATGTCAGAATTTAATATTTGAGTTCATAAGAAAGAGATATTTAAATTAGTTGTCAGAGGCTCTGCAATGACCTTAAGAAAATAGACATGGTTTGATTACTAATTTAACAAAAGATGATTATGTGGCTGTGACATTTAATAAAGCTGAACCTTCTTAACAGAACACATAGTGAATAAAATTATTTTTGCATGTTTTACAAATGTCCATTTACTTACGTATCTCATATTTAACAAAAGTGAATAAGAAAAACAACACTGTGAAGTTGTTTATTGCCTGACCAGACCCAAGTGTATTATTTCATATTCAACTAAAGGGAAGTTTGCATAAAACATATTGGTATATGTGCCTCAGATGAATATAAAGAAGAACAAAGGAAAAGGGAAGAAAAGAAAGGATGGGATTGAAAAGATATTGTTTGGAAATCATACTCAAGAGGACTGATATGCATGATGCCTAATGCAAATACTGATATTTCAAACTACCTCTTATATGTCATGGAAATTTAACCTTGATTATGTGCTTTGCACATTGTATTTAATTACACTTTTATGAAACTTTTTGACTGATATTGGAGCATATACACTAGAAAAGCATATCGAGAACTTCATATGATTTTCTTAGTAGTAGTTCCAATACTCAGGACATTGAGGAAGGAGGGTCATGAATTTGAGACCATACTAGGCTCCTTAGGAGATTTGAAGCAAGACCAAGGTTGAACAGCAAGATCCTGGCTCCCTTCAAAATAATTGTTTTAAGAATTAAATGTGTGCCATTTGTAATATTTGTATAATATCAAACATAAGTCATCTATTATATATTTTTTAAGCTCTGAAGAGTGAAGCCAAAACCTTATTCCTGGCACCTAAATGTTCTCCCAATCCCCACAGCTTTTATTTGTTGTAAAACTTCCAAAGAAACAAAATACTAAAAGTTTCCCTCTGAGCACACTACCGGTGACTCACTGTCCTCTTTTGTTATTTGCATCTCATTGCCTGACAAGTTCTGAGGTCAGACAGCAGGGGTTTGTCGGTTTGCTTTGGCAGATGTAAAATTCAGCAAAATAGTCTTCCATTTTCACTTAACAATTAACTGTACTTATGAAATAAAAGACCCACATTTTACAAGGTGTCTCATTACACTCTCTGTTGATCCAAAAATTAGCAAAAGATACAGCAAAAATTGGTATGTAAGAGTGGCTGAAGATAGCCATGTAACACAATGGAAATCAGGGTCGGTTGTGGTGGCGCACACCGGTAGAATTTGCTGAAGGAGGCAGAGGCAGGAGGATCACGAGTTCGAGGCCAGCCTGGGCTACAGAATGGAAAGTAGGGTAACAGGGATGAGAAATTGACATTATTTCCTACAAAAGAAATGGGCATAAAACGATTACAACAATAAAGGCAGAAAGCACTAATTTAACTGAAGATAATTTTAATTAATTAATATTTCTTTATTTCTTGAAATTAAAACATTATTACAACATTTAACTCTTCACTTTTCTTTCTTATATACACCTCTTCTCCTCTCCCTCAAATCCATGTACTCTTTTTCTTTAAACTGTATCTCGCCCCACCTCTCAGACACACACATACAGCACTACTCTATCATCAAATGTTACTGGTACCTATGTTTTCAGGGCCGTCCACTGGTTTATAGATAAACTCTTGTGATTGCTATTACAGAGAGAAGACCATTGCTCCTGTTCTCAGCCTTCCCAAGTTCTCTGTGGTTCTTTGTCTAGGGTTAAGGTATTGGTTAGTTGTCCCCTTTCTGTGTTAGCATGTCTAATGGTGTCTTCCTCATTCCAATTTTGTTAAAGTCCACTCAGCAAGAAAGAAGTACTTTCTGGTACCAAAAACCTACCATGGTTGCAGATAATAGATATTTTTATGACTATTCAATGATAGTTATCACAGAAAATGAGTACTTAGACACTGATTATCCTTTTATTGTCTGAGCTTTAGAGGATGTATAACCAGAGAGGGGCATTGAGGGACAGAAAGAACATAAATGCAAGAATAGAATATTTTAATTCATTGATTACTTTCCTATTGCTATGATTAAAATTAAATAACAAAAGAAATTTAGGGGAGAAAGAGTTTATTATGGCTAAGGGTTCAAGGATAAAGTCCATTGTGGTACCAAAGGATGGAAGCCAGAATCCAAAAGGGCTACATCACAATTGGCATGCAAGGAATGGATGTGCACTGATGCTGAGCCTTTCCCAGGATCACAGATCCTAGTTTAGAACTGGATATATCTATAATATATGGGTCTTTCCATATCAAGCAAGGCAGTCTATATCATCATTGAGAGCCACATTAAGAGTCCTGTCTTCCAAGGACACCTGTCAATATGACCATTAACTCTGTCCCAATGCTCGACTGGAAAACTGGTCCTTCAGGTTTTCCGACCCTAACGCTTCCATCTCGTTTTGTCACCGATATATGTGAGTAATATAAAATAGAGTGAGCTACTTCTTGCTTTTCTATGTTCAAAAATACTTCTTTGGAAACTGGAAGTATCTATCACTTCAAATTTCGTTTAAATTTCCTGTAAAATGTCATGGGCCATATGACCTTCCTAAAGGCGCGTCTTTTACGGACACTTTTATTGTTTTTAAAAGATTATTGTTTTAGTCAGATTTCTTCCTTTTTCCAGGGTCAATGGTGGCATTTTTAGAGTTCTCTTCAAAATTGTCTAGGCTGAAACTTTTTCAGGATAAAGTTGTGCATGCTGCTCTCTGAAAACAGTATTTTAATCTCCTCCACACCTGCAGTCATGACCTCCTTTTTTCATTCTGACAGCTTTTTTTCTCCTTTGTGCCTTCTCTCTTTATTTAGCTCTTGAACATATTTGCCAAAGGCTTGTGTGTCTTATTGATCTTTTCAAAGAACTGACTTTTCCTTTTATTGGCCAATTTGGCAGCCTTTATTTGATTGTTTCCTGTTTCATTAATTTCTGGGTTGAGGGACATAGTCCTTCTGCAGTTTAGAGGTTATTTCTAAGTTTCTTTGCTAGGTCCTGGAATGCATGTTTCTTTGATTTTATTCACCTTGCTTCCTAATAATTATCAGAAGAACTGAGTTTTCTTCTGTCACTTTGATCAGATGTCACTTTATTTTTTTTTTTCATGTATTATCTTGGTTAGAGTGGAAGAAGGAAAGATTTCTTACTACAGTTGTTTGAATTCAGGTCCCAGTCATGTTAAAGGATAGATATTAGAGATGTAGCAAATTATATAAGCACCTGTATCTTTAATGGATTCAATAATAATGCAAGTTACGTGGGATTTATTGTGATTTAAATATGTGCATATAAGATAATATTTTAACATTAGTTACAATCCACAAATATGAAAAATAGTGGATATAAATCTTTTATAGGTTCAGACCAGGGTCTGTGTTCTATATATTAAAAAAATACTTATTTGGAAGTGTAAATGGGTTGTTCCTTTTAAGTTTCATGTTTTAATATTTTGTGAATTCTTTTATCAACCTTTAAAGTTATTATTTTATGAAACATAACCCTGAGCATTAATAATTTTAAACATGTTTAAAGGTTTTCCTTTAAACATACAAATATTGGCTTATATATATAATGTGCTTAAGGAGTTTTCATATAATTTTTCCTTCTTTAGGGACTCTGCTGAGGCAAAATCCTATAGTTATTACGTAGTATACACATGTCTATTACATGAGTATGTATAATAGATGAAGCCTACCCACTGCAGCCTTTTTCCTTCGTTCGCCTCTCTCTATACCTTAGGACCATTAATACTGGCAATTTTCTCTTAGTATTGCAGGATAATGTTTATCTCTAATTGCATTTGTTTTCAGACTTTTAGTACATTATCACAGTTTCTTATTCAGTGATGCCTTGCTTTTATTGAGTTTATTTAGTCATGGCTTAAATATAATGTAGTTTCTATATATTTGATGTAAGAAGATAAAAATTAAGTTTACGTTTAGGTCAATACTTTTTAGAATTGTGTGTTTATATGTCATATCGCTTAGATCGGGAGTTTCATGGTCGTGAGGCGCTTGATATGGGTGCAAGGATCTGAACTTGACCTTCTGTAAAGGCAGCAAAGCCTTTTTAGTGGCTGAACTGTGTCTGTTTCCTTAGGTCACTATTTTGAAACTCAAGTGTCATCCCTTGATACAGAGTCACCTAAGAGATAAACCTCTGAGAATGTGTATGAGGGGAACTCTTAACAGGGTTAACTGAGATTAAAAGATCCACCCTAACTGTGGCAGCACAATTACATGGACTGGGATCCCTGACTGGATAAAAAGATAAAGGTGAGTTGAGTTTCTACCCTCATCTCTCTACTTTCTGCATACGCACAGGACCATATGCCTCACATTCCTGACAGTCTATCTTCCTTGCCATGGTGGATGTTTCTCTCAAACTGTGAGCCAAAGGAAGTCTTCTTTCCTTAAGCTGCTTGTGTCTGAAATGTTGTCATAGCCATAAAAAAACTCACCAATAAAACGAACTGTAATACAATATGTATTGATTACATACTTTAAGTATCATAAACTGTATTTAGCAAATTTTAAAATGCTATTATATATAGAAAAAGAAAGGAAGGGCATATCATCAACACTTCTAGAAATGTTTATATTGATAGATTCCTCAGTGCCTGAAATAAAAACTAGTGAATTAATAAAACAATAGAGATGATAGCCTAAATATATTTTATCCATTTGTTTTATATTTAATATGATAATATAACTTACTAAGCCAACACTATATAATTATAATTTTTCATAACTGTTTTGACAAAATTGTGATTCTTCTATTAGGGTAAACAGAACTTTCACAACAGGGAATAAATACTAAACCATAGTGAAAAACAAAACTTTTAATAATATATATTTACATTCTGGCATTGAAAGACATGTTTTTATTTATATATATGCTACATGGAGTAAAATATTAGGGCATAGAACCAAACAATTCTATCATATTATTACAGTATTTTACATGATTTGTGTGACTGTGTTTCTAAGAAGAAAACTTAGGGAAGAAGGGTGAATGTTTCCCTACAGTTAAAGATTTTAGTCCTATTATACAAGCAACTCAGGGCGACTTGAGTACATTGCATCTGCTTTCAGGAAGTAAAGAATTCTGAATGGGTGTGTTCAGCGCTCATTGTCTCCTTTATATAACTTAGGACCCAGTGCAGGAAATGGTACAACCCACAGTGGGTGGGTGATCCTAGCTCAACTACCACAGTCCTCACTGGCATGTCCAGAGGTCCTTCTCTGGTGGCTTTAGAGCTCATCAAGTTGACAGTCAATATTAGCCACCGCAAATAGTTACTTAATGATTTATATGCAAGTTACAAACTAACTCAGCAATAAATTGCTTCAGTTTTCCTCTCCTTTACTTATAATTGTATGTCAAATGAAGGAATCAGCATTAGTGTATAATGTTATGTTGTATGGTGACATATTTGTGCTCCTGAATATTAGAACTTCACACAGCTGCTATGTTTGTCCATTCTGCTTTATTGACTTGCTGAATTATCAATCATATTTGTCAGAATCTCTCTGCCGCAGGAGTGGCCATCATTTGTGAATGGTATGAGTCTTATATGTTATTTTGAAGACGATTCTTGCATAAGGACTTCCATGTATTTTATCAGAAAATTTAGAGGCAGCTTCTGATGTCTCCCCAATAGTCAGTCTTTGACTACTTAAGAGGCTTCACAGTATGACAGCAAAGACCTTTACAGACTATGGAGTCTTTTGCAAGTTTGTAACTGAATATTTGAGGAATTTAACCACAAGTTGTGTCAACTTTCAACTATTTTGTTCGTAATCAACATCATCTATAATACTAGCATAAACTCTACAAGTTAATTCATATACCATGCCTTTACTGGGGGGAAAAAGAAACCTGACTGGAAACTGAAGAGACAGAAAGAGAAGTTTGACATAAAGGATTTGGGCACTTTGGTGAACTCCTCTAATCCTAGCATTTAGGGAGCTGAAGAAATGTGATTTCCTGGACTTTCAGGCTAACCTGTCCTCAATGTGTGATTCTGCCTCAAAAGAAAAAAAAATACTAAAATAGTAGAAATCTGATAGGAAGAGTGCACATTATCTACTAGTTTTCTGCTTTGTTAAAAGCTAGAGAAATTCATTTTACATGCCCAGAACCTGGACATACAAAAGCACAGGTCAGCAAAAGCGCAGTGTAGGCTCCGTGGTGCAACTCTACAAGGATGTCTTGCCTCCTCTAGCTCTTTAAGTATCTACCTTGCAGTCAAGTCAAACCAATTCTTGCTTCTTTCTTCATGTGGCTTCCCCTACATGCCTCCTGTTAGCCATTTCTTGCAGAAGCATCAGTTAAATTTAATTAAAGCCAACTCTACTGCATTTTGACCTCATTTTAAATTTCATTACTTCTCAAAGACCTTCTTTCCCAGGAGATTCCATTCATAGAAACTAGGAGGGAAAGTTTCAGAGCAAGTCTTTGGAGATAAAATTCAACCTGAAGCACATGGCTTCTGCCCAATGCCAAACAGGTGAAATAAAATAAAATAAAATAACAACATGCTGGGAACATTCACTGAATCCTAAGGGAGTTTCAAAGGCCTGAATGAAAGGATATGATTAATTTTCCACTTCTTGCATCTAGGTTTGATGCAAAGATTCTTTCAGCCTATGCTAACTCAATTTGCATTCACCTTCTCTGCTGGTCTACAGTCTCCCTCTGTTACTTCACAATGATGAACACATATATATAAGTTGTTTGGTTAGAGCTGAAAATACACAAAAAACATAATTTTTCATTTTCATTGCTTTAGTAATTGCTTCTTTTACCAACAAAATCTGAATAAATTTCCCCGGAAATTCTTAGAGGTGATTGTACCTGGTGAGTTTACTTGGGGACTCTCAAATGAAGGTATCATATTCCACTGGAATCAACACTGGGAAACGTAAGACTTCACTTTCTATTTCCCATGACTTAAAGGACACAGAAATGTCACCTCTATATGGATTTTCATGTGCCATTAAGACAGAGTGGCTTTAAGGTTCCATCTACTTGTCTGGACACCTAATGCCCTTATGTCCATTTAATTTTCTATCTACTGTTTGGTGGTTTAAAATGAGTTCAAATATGCTATACTCTTTTGTTATTTTCAGTGGAAAGCGATTCCTCCAAATGACCTAATCTGCCATTTCTTTAAGAAGTACCATTTTTTAAAACAGTAGATGAAAACTTTGATGTTAATCTGATACATCAATATGAAATAATTCTGAATGCTATTTGTATAAAGAAAAGTGCACGATCAACAAATCACTATAATAAGAAAAGACTATTAATGATAAATTCAAGTGACATCATTCCAACAAACTAATAAACAAGTAAAAAAAATGACAGAATGGGCAATAGTATGACCCACAAGGAATTGTATGATGGTGCATTACCTGGAGGCTGCAAGAGAAACACACATAAAACTTAGGCAAAAAAAAGGACCTTTTGTTCAATTTCTGCATAACACATTTAAGTTGCATTTCATCATTTTTATCCCAAAATACCAAATTCAGCTCATAAATTAATGATGTAAGTGCTGCATGTTTAAAACATTGTATTTCCGATTTTGCTGTTTACCCATGCCTCCTTGCCTCAGAGCACACACAAAACCTTTCCTTCAGGCCATTTCATTACCACCTCATTTCGTATCTACATTTCCAGAAGTAAGACATTCACCCACACTCCATACATACCAGTGATTTCTAATGATTATCAATAACATCTTTCTAGAAAATAATCTCTTTGACCTAAGAGCATTTTTCTTTTGTAATAGGAAAGTTAGAAAATAGCCAGAGGAAGACTTTAATTCCTCACCCTGGAAATATAGAAATGGATTAAACTGATTTATGGACTAAATTAATATATTTGGGAGTATTTCAATGTCAATTGTTATGCTGACTTTCATATTAAATGGGCCAGTATGTTAGAGAACTACCTTAAGGCTAGTAAATATTAATAAAAATATCTTACCAGTGTGTATTTTTAGTAGGAAAATAAAAAGGTAGGGATTTTAAAAAATATTATTGTTATACACCCTATCACTGCAGGATAAGAAAATAACTCTAAAAGAGAAGGCTTATGAAAAAGAAGATACCTCTACTTGCAAAATGTAATGTGAGAAAAGAGTGACTCATTATTGGATCTAAGTTAGATCATGTTTGTAGCCAGCCAGGGGATAATGGTGATGGAAATGGTATGAATCCACACCTAGAAGCACACACAAGACTTGGAGTTTGGAAATGTCATGCAGGAGCTCAGGGAAGGAAGGAATATTGAGCATTTCAGGGTGATTTCGCTCCCCTATTCGAAGTTTTGTCTCTGTGAAGCTGTTAGAAGCTGATTTATGTGTGGGAAGGAAAGGATGTGATGGTTGAGATGTGGTACCCAATCGCACCTTGCTGAAGTTACTTAGATAAATAGAGAAGAAAATTCAATTGCATAACAGTAATAACTAATGAAATATGGCAGAAAAAAACATTGCAACTCTACAATGTCACTAAATATCACATAGCATACAAGACTGCTGAGGAGTGACTATCTTACTTTGGGTTTCTATTGCTGCTACAAAACACCATGACAAAAAAGCAAGTTGGGTAAGAAAGGGTTTATTTAGCTTAAGCTTCAACATTGCTGTTCATCACTGAAGGAGGTAAGGACAGGAACTCAGATGGGGCGGGATCTAGAGGCAGGAGCTGATGCAGAGGCTATGAAGGGGCACTACTTACTGGCTTCCCCTGGCTTGCTCAGCCAGACTTCTTATAGAACCCAGTACACAAGCCCAGGGATGGCACCACCAAGAATGGGTAGGGCCCTCCCCCATCAATCACTAATTGAGAAAATGCCTTACTGTTGGATCTCATGGAGGCATTTCCTCTACTTAGGCTCTTTCCTCTCTGATGACTCTTCCTTGGGTCAAGTTGACACACAAAACCAGCCAGTGCAGCGATCAAACCTCATCAGAAGACCTTCCCCTGAGACAAATGTTGTATATGGTTGTGCCTGTCCATCACCCCTGACATCTCTTCTACCCACTTCCCAAATGTTATAGCCTGGGTATTGGGTGAAAGGTCGTCCTCAGTGGAGACCTCTAAATCGCCTTTCTACCACCACATTCTGCCAAATTACCCTTCTCGTTCCCTTTCTAACACTTTTAAATTGAATTCTTTCTCAGTGATCTTTTAGCATTTACCCTCTCAGCTAGGTTCTGTTTTCCTGGAGAACCAAAGCTAGCTTCAAAGGCTCAACCACTGTCGAAGAGTTAGTGCACTTACAAGATAATACACAGCAGGCACTAGCTGAAAACAGAATTAAGTGTGCATATATAGGCAAATATGAATAAACCATATGCATTAAAAACTGCCAAACCATCAATTTTAATTTAGCAAAACTATATTTTATATAAACAGGTAAAGATGTACAACTTACATTATTTTGGAATGATTAATTATGAATTCAGAGTGGTAGATTTGTAAAACACATAGATTCAAACTCTGATATATAAAAATTAAGTGTAAAATATGTAAGATTCTTTATATAAAAGGAAATAAAATATTTGCCAGAAATCAGTGGAATTCTTGGGTTATAGAATATTAGACTGATATATTTGATTACATAATATTTTAAATTTTATAGACATCAAAAAACACAATGGAATTTTTGTCTACAATTATGTTTAAGATTATTTTAATAATGCTTATTATCAGGAATGGTATAAGATTCTTATTTCCAAGCAAATTTGTCATCCCACAATATTTGTAGAAGGCATCGATTATTGGATAATAAATGTAAATAGCTTCTTGTATAAAAGACACCAGTAGCAGACACCAGCATCCTGGTCTACTTCTGTTTCCCTCTTCGTATGGTGACATGGGCGAGCAGAACCCTGACCAAACAGTAAGCTTCAGTCCAAGGGGAATGCTAAACAGGTGGAACACAAATGTTTAAAAGAGCAGTAAACCTGTCAGCTATTAGCTGCACAGGGTGTGCTGTGTTGCTTCTGGCTTGCACGCCTATTAATAAGCTTGTTCTCTGTTACGAAGACTCTGTCTTTCTCTTCAAAGACTGTTGAATACATAAATATTCTTCACCTGTTGTCCAGACCACAAAGCAAAGCCTACTGAAATGACAGAGGCTCATGGAGAATGATATCCTAATTTTTATTTATTCTAAGCCTCTTCCTCAGGTAAACATAAATCCAATTACTCCAGACTTATGTCCCTTTCTCTCTAATATCTATCACTACTCACTATCTACTGAATTCCCTTTCTCCGTCTACCTTGTAGCAACATTTTCTATTTTTTGCTTGTTTGTTTACTTGCTTGCTTGTTTATGTGTTTAGTCACCTGATATGTATGTGAGGCAGTGGGAGAGACAGAGAGAGACAGAGAAAGGGAATTCTGCATGGAGGAGCCTGCCTGACTTGGGTAGGAGTGATGAGGTTATCCGTGAGAATGACAGTGAGTAACCCAGAGCAGGAGAAGCTAAGAATTGCATCCAGTACAATGACACATATTGTGACAATATTGAGACCAAGATTTATTTTCCCTTTCCTGATTTTTGTCCTCATTCTGTCTGCATGCTTCTGCTCTCCACGTGCTCACTAGGAGGCTAAGACGCCATATCATCTTAAATAAAGCTCTTGTAAGTATCCAGAGCCCATTGCAGTTCAACAAAATTTTAAAACTTAAGGCTTTTTCAGTATGGAAACAATTCTCTTTTCAGTATTCCATGGAGACGTTGACCAAGTTTTTCCACATCTTAAACTTTAGTTTTTCGGCTTGTTATCTTTCAGCACAGCTTGGTCCTTCATAAAAGTGCCTGCTACCTGCACAAAATTATGCAACTGTGGTGACTTCCTTTTAAAGAAGAAAAATTGCCATAGGGGGAGGCAGCCAACTCACCAAGGTTCAACTGGCCCAAATGTGTGGAGAAGCTGTGAAGAACATACAAGGGGAGATGACTGGAGCCTAGGGCATTTAGGAAAATATAATTTGAGAAACTTTCAGTTTCCTCAAGAGCATATCCAGTAGAAAAGCACTTATCATAGCGTGGAGAGCCTGCCTGTGTAATTCACTATGGCAGGGGTTCAATGCATCCAATATAGTACTGCATTAAAAAAAACAAGCTTGCTGTATATTCACGACAAAAATGGTGTTATTATCTGTTTGCCAGGAGAGGGAAAATGTCCATTCTGAGTTATGGGGTTAAAACATTCTTGCAGGCGGAAAGGAAAATTTTCTTTATCCCTGAAGCTGTGGGTATCCAACAGTGGAATGCACCCTAAGTCTTTTATTTCATTCTAAATCATGGTCTTTGAATAATTTTAATACATTGACAATGAGTATTAAATATCAAGATTTGATTACTCAAAAACAAATCATTTTTAGATTAAGAAAGAGCTCTAAGCTTCTTAAAGAATTCTCAAATATATTTCAAAGTATTTAATGTGTTTGATTTTTTTTACTTTCTATTTTATAATAAATAAAACTCATTTAATCATTACCCTTTCTCAAAAAAAGTATTAGCATCTAACTCGCTTTTGTAAAACTTGACCTTAGAAGTTATATATTCAATAATTGTAAAAAAGTTATATTTTAAAGGCCAACATTTTGAACACAGAAGAAGAACTATGTGATCTGCAACTGTTCTATATATTTAATTTTGTTATTCTGGTTTTGTTATTATAGATTTCATGTATGTATGTATACAAACATATACTTGTACTCACAATATCTTGTTATTGGATACTTGTAAGTTAATTTACCTTTATTGACATAGATGCATTTGTATCTAAAAGCATCTAAATATCTGCATATAAAGAAAAATGCTGCAATCCAATTCTGTGAAATTAATTCAATGATCTAACTCATTTCAATTTTTCCTATCTTATTTTTATCTTTATTTTTGGAGACATTAATGGCAGCATTTGAAGATTAGTTCATACTAGAGACTCCTTACTAAAATATTTTCAAGATATTTAGCACAGCCTGCCCTTTTTCAAGTATGTCCTAACCTGTTCATGCTGTCTGTAGCCATGGAACGTCAACCATAATCCTGTCCTTCATGGAGGCATGAATGCTGTTCTTTTTTATTGATTGGTTAAAATGGCTGTGTTTGAATATTTTTGGTTTGTTTTACACCTGTGTGCTATGGTCTACTTTGTCTTCATATTATTATTTTAATTGCATCTATGTTTCATACTTTTTTTTCATGCAAGGCTTTGTGTGTATGTGTGTGTGTGTGTGTGTGTGTGTGTGTGTGTGTGTGTGTGTGTGTGTGTTTATATGGACATGAACACTTGAAGATGAAAACTGGCCTTGCAGCATTAACCTATGGAGCAGCAAGCACAAAAGCTTAATTGTGCACCTGTTATGTGTTGCCCCGTTGCTTATAATCTTTTCAGCATCAGTGTTAGGGTGGTCTCAAGTTCTGTTTCTTTTAGTTGTTTTCAGCCACAATTTCTCTTACAGTATAATTTTACAACTATCCTTACCCACACAATTGAGAATGTCTTCATGTCTTATTTGCTCAGAGAAAAATTGCAGAACTGCAGGGCGAGATCATTTTTGCCTTCGCTGAAGAGTGTCGAATTGTTCCCTAAAGTTTTTTTTTTTTTTCTTAACCAAATTATACTTTCACTAGACACAGACATGACTTTTCCTTTATGCTCTTGGCCACACAAGCGGCAGAATTCCGTTTGTGTGAAAGTCACTCTATTCAATTTCAGTGCGTCTTCCTGAGCTCATCTTACTCTGATCTGCATATTTTCTGATGCACAGTTACCATTTCAGTTTCTCTTTATTGCATTCTACTTTCCAACAACTTGTGGACAATTATGACATCTCGTTCAGTCCCACATCTCCATTAATATTTTATTGCTCCAAACACCAGCATTTTAGGATGAGAGGTGATATGACGGTGATGGGGGTGTTTCTAACAAAGATCATGCAAGACAAGGGGGGAGGACCTGGACCTGAGTAGATTATATAAAAAGATTCAAAGTCATGAGTAAGAGATGGCCAGAACTCTGGCTAAACTCTTAGAAATGCAGAGTGGATCTTCACCACAATAAAAGTCGTCTCCAGAACAGAGTCCCCAAATCTCTACTTGCATCCATGTGATGTGACCAAATGCAGCCATTTGCATGGCATATAAAGACTAATTAGAAAGCTAACCATGAACATTCTAAGAAAGTGAAATGAAAAGATATCTTATGCACCTTATCTGTCAGTTGAAATCTGTAATTCTATTCTATTTTCCAACATTCCTCTTACTGTGAGATAGGTACATTAGTTTAAAATATCAGAAACACCCCAAGATATATATACACAATGGAAATGGGAGGTTTTCAACAATGATAAATTCTCTCAATCCAGACACTACAATAGCCCATGGTTTACTTACACACCAGCCCTAAAATTTTTGATATACTAGGAAATGAATAAATATATTCATCCTTTCAGTTACAGAGTAAACTTATTGATCTCCAAGTCCCTGATGATCCACAACAATCTTGTAAACTATTCTACAGTAATAATTTTCAATTCACAACCAATGTGCCAGTGTCTTAAAGAAAAAAAATTGCATGCATTTCCACACCAATGCTTGAAGATATCTATGTGTGTTCTAGGATAAGAGACACACATTTCTTCCATGTTTCATGGGCAGGGGGTTGCCCAACTTGTAAGGGACAACTTTTTTGATGACTTAATGTAGTTTTTTAAATCCTAGCTAGACAGTTTCAAAAGACAGGAGCCAGAGGCTAGAAATAGCTGTAGGGAATACATTTCTAGCTCCCTCCCAATCAAATGAAAAGTGCTTGAAATGATCACTAGAACCGGAGAAAACTTAACAAGATTCGGGGGTACCATATTTGAGAGTGATGGAGAAAGAGGAAGTAAAGGAAGAAAGTGGAGATAGTGAGAGGGGGAAGGCAGTGAAGGATAGAAGGGCTCGAGGGAGTTCTTTAAGGCAGCCTCTGTCTCTACAACTGTACAGACTAGATGTTGACAAGAAACTATTAAAAAAAAACTATTGAGAATAGAGAAGAAAAACTGGGAAATGCAAAGGAAAGAAGTGTTACTCTTCTGCTTCTCCTCCCTCAGAGAGAATATTTCCTGAAGGGCATGCACATGCTTGGGACAAGCCCTCCTTGCAAATCTATGTGATATATAACATTTACAAATAATTTTAAAAACGTGGATACAGGAGAAGTTACCAAAGCTACCTAGGGCTGCATATTTTCAAGCCTGCATTAAAATTTAGTTAATAATTTTTCTTTCATTCAGCTTATTAGCTTTTATTTTTATAATGGACAGATGATATTAATCACTAAACTGAGATAATTTAATAAATCAAAATATCTAGAGGAAAATACACACACAACACACACACACACACACACACACACACACGTCCTGGATTGAACACATATCCAGTTTGAGCTATCTGTTCAAATATATGATATATGAGAGGACAATAATAGCCCTGTAGGTTGGGATTATAGAGGTAATTATAAACAGAAAAGATGTCATTGTGATTTAACCTCTGGGTGGTGCTTGTTCAATGGAACAGTTAATAATATGAGAGGAGCTCAGAAAGTGGGGTCAGGTATGAGTAGATCCCCATCCTACACGGGGAAACTATCGTCAATGCTAACTTGGGTTCCTCAGTTAACCTGTCTCAATACTCTTATCTTTAAAATGCCAAACTATAAAAATTAAATGCAATTATGTGCATAAAGTACCTAACAGATTGCTGGCCACATGGAGAATCCTCAATTCACATAAATTTCTTTCCCATAGCAAATAACAGCCTTCTGAGCACATTTATACACTCTCTAAAACCATTTGAATTCAACTCATTTCAACAAACCCTCTTCTTTCTCCATAATTATAATTAAAATGGTATTGAGAGGGGGCTGCAAACGATAGCCTTTGGGCTAAATCCAAGCCACCACCTGTTCTCATAAAGGGCTGTAGTAGAAGACAACACCACTTACTCTCTTCATATACTATGCAGTTCTTACATGCAATGGATTGGCATTTTGTGCATTGTAATAACAGAATTGAGTAGTGGCAGAAAAAGCCAGATGTCAAAGTTCAGTCTATTTATTTTCTAACTATGAAAAAAAAATGTTTGCCAAATAATGCATAAAAGGAGGCTTTTGCGATATGAAATAGAGCAAGATGTTGCCTTTATGGCTGTTATTTTGTTTGATTCTAACAGGCATCTCTGTATGCTAATCTTTAACTCCCAGGGGAATGATATAAATACAAGTGTGTTGAGTCATCGAACTGAGTAAATAATCAATTTGAAAAGACTGTGGTGGAGGTGGATCCTCTATGAAGTTGCAAGAGGTTATTTATATTTACGTTGTTTCCATGTGCTTTAATTTTTGAGGCAGTGTCTTACACATAGTCTGGCTGAGAACTCAATACCCTAATGCGATACCACGCTCACAAAGAATATTGATGTTCTTCCTTCGGCAATTATTCTCCAGAATGTGTTCACCCTTTAATGTCTTTAAAGATCTGAAGGTTGCTTGCTTGTTTCTATTGATTGATTGACAGATTGATTTATTGATTGATAAATGGAGATGAGACCTATAATCTCCCTCACCAACCATTGTTGAGAGCAATTTACATGATTTCAGCCACCTACAAGGAGTTGAGGCAGGAAGATATGAATTTTTGCCAATCAATAATTTTGTGCCTTATATAGAATATCTAGCTTGTTATCTTGGAAATTTAAACATTTTTTACATATTTTGTGTTAATATTTCTTTGTTCAGCAACTCTTTGAGTATTTAGTTTGAGTTTAGGGTAGTGGTTCTCCATCTGTGTGTTGCGACCCCTTTGAGGATCACATATCAGATATCCTACGTATCTACATTATGATTCAGAACGGTAGCAAAATTACAGTTACAAAGTAGTAACAAAAAAATTTTATGGTTGGGGTCACCACAGCATGAGAAACTGTGTTAAATAGTCACAACATTAGGAAGGTTGAGAACCCATGGTTTAGGGTGATAATTAAAGAGTATGACATGCATTTCCCCACAGACTGTCCATCAAGTCTTCTTGAGGATTCCAATAGAACTCGACATGCTTTGACATATTCAACATACATATCAGAGGACTTCCTGAACTCCCCATGCACAGAAATTAATTTCTCTATGTTCATTTTTCACCTTTCTCTAATTTTCTCTGGATCTGCACAGTATATTAAATAAACTACACAAAAGTGACTAAGCAATTGAAACAGCATACATTATTAAAGTCAACAAAAGCACATATTTCAACCTGGACCTTTCCCTCACATTTAATGGCCAAAATAGATTTTTAAAGATCTTCAGACAAAAAAAAAAGATTTTAAGTGAGAAAAGGAGTATACAATAAATGCACGTGTTATTTTATATTAATTTTCTAACCCTAGAAAAAGCAAAGATGTAAATTTTCACAGGTACCGTTTGATAGCCCCATGCATTTTTCAATATTTCATACTATACAGAATTAATATCTATAATGTGAGGTCCATTTGAAATCAAGCAGAGAAGCAACAGTTACATTTTGTGATTTCAACTCTCTATCTTTTTCGTTATGAAAATTGTAAAAAAAAAATTCTCAGAGAGTATAACAAAAAAGTGGCAAAGGATCCTGCGGAGAAGATCCTCAGGCATATTATTCAAAACTAGATCCAGTTTTTCTCCCATGCCATTATTCTTGTCCAGAGTCTGAAGGAAGCAGCTTTCAGACCTGCTGATTTCTCCCAAATTGTCATAAACGAATGGCATCCTTATTCATGAGAATCTGTTCTCATGCAGAAGCCCACCTCAGTATACACCGTCATCACGAAGGCCTCAGGGGAGAGGATTTTATTAACTAGCCCCATGAGTTCTAAACAAAGAGACACAGCACACACAATGCAATTCAATTCCAGGTACTTATGGAAGGCAGCACATGAAGAAATTGAAATCTGATCATGTGTTTATGTACAGTGCAGTGGGGTGCTGTATTCTGAACACAAAAGTTATTTGAATGTCATTAAAAAGATATTTCTCCACATTTCTATATTTTATCAAATAGTTGTCAATTTGTGGTTGAAAAAGTTTTCTCTCAGCAACGCCCAAAGACATTGTTGAGAATAATACATTTTTTTTATGATTTGTCTACCTTAACTCAAAATCTATTTCACTCTTTGTTTCAAATAAGGACTGCCCAAGATGTGTACAGTTCCCTGGTCACAAAAGAGATTCTGGTGAATATTTTACCAGATATATGATTGTCTCAAACACAGTTTTAAGGTTTTAATTTTTACAATAAATACGATGTCCAGTGCTCCAATGTGGGGCTCAGTCACCTTCCCCATCTGTCGCCAGCTGGAGGTTCCCTCACAGTCCTGACTTTCTTTCTCATGTTCTCTCTCCTTCTGCTCCTCATCAGGACCTTGGGAGCTCAGTCCGGTGCTCCAATGTGGGGCTCTGTCATTTTCTTCATCTATCGTCAGGTGGAGGTTCTATGGTGATATGCAAGAAATTCATCAGTATGGCTATAGGAACTGGCCTTTTCAGGCTCCCTCTCCTCAGCTGCCCAAGGAACTAACTGGGGGCATCTCCCTGGAAACCTGGGAACCCCTCTAGGGGAGCACTGGACTGAGCTCCCAAGATCCTGATGAGGAGCAGAAGGAGCGAGAACATGAGGGAGAAAGTCAGGAACGTGAGGGGTGCGTTCACTCATGGAGACGGTGGGACAGAACTAAAGGGAGATCACCAACTCCAGTTGGAATGGGACTGATGGATCATGCGACCAAACCCGTCTCTCTGAATGTGGCCAACAGCGGGGGCTGACTGAGAAGCAAAGGACAATGGCGCTGGGCTCTGATTCTTCTGCATGGGCGGGCTCTGTGGGAGCCTTCTCAGCTTGGTCGATCACCTTCCTGGACCTGGGGGGAGTTGGGAGGACCTTGGACTTAGCATAGAATGGGGAACCCTGATGGCTCCTTGGCCTTGAGAGGGAGGGGAGGTATGGATGGAGGGAAGGGGAGGGAAGGGGGAGAAGGAGGGGAGGGAAGGGGGAGGAGGAGGGGAGGGAGGGGGAAGGAGGAGGGAAGGAGACAGAAATTTTTAAATATAAAAAAAATAAACCATGAGAAAAAAAAAAGAAACATCAAAAAATAAATAAATAAATAAATAAATAAATAAATAAATAAATAAATAAATAAATAAATGCGATGTGAAAATGCAGCTCTTAGAAGAGAAAAGGCCACAAGATTTAGACATTAAGGAGCATTAGACAATTTTAACTACATGAAACATGTAACTGAAAGGGAAGCAACGATGAAATTATAATTTTTCACTCTCCAGATCGACTCAAATCAAAGATTTTAATATACTACTTGGAGTGAGTTAAAATTATACTCTCCCTTCCATATTGCTAATGAAGATATAATTGGAAAGGCCTCTCTGGGTGTGAATTTGCAGTTATTTGTGAAAGGTTTTGATCTATTAGTCATTTTTATCAGAAATCAATTGAAGGGACCATTTCAGGGCTTTGAAGATGTGTTAGTAATTGCAGTCAATTTAATGCTGTTTTAATGGTAAAAGCTGAAAGACAAACATCTGAGTCTAAATGAAACCGGTAAGGAATCAGAGAGTAATCAATAAGGTGCATAAGTGATCAATAGAGGAGAATGACAGTGTGCTGGAAAGTCACAGTGTTTGAAACACTCAAAGACATGTGAATGGATGAAGCACCATTCAGAAACCAGATGCTCTAGGAAACTAGTTAGTGTTTTTTGTAATTTACACGCATTACCAATTCAAAAGTGATTTAGAAGGAAATGATTTAAGAAACTACACTTCAAATGATATGTAAGAATTAGAGATGCAATTGTTCAATTATTGCCTTCTGCAATAAATTAATATTAAGATAAAGCATTTTAAAAAGAATCAAATAGCCATGCATAATAAATCTTTCAAATGTTATGCAGTATAAATGCATTTTATATTTATTCAAGAAAATCTGTTATTTTAATGTGAAGAAGTAAATGGAAGCTGTTACTCTGCTCATTCTCCATCTCTATACTGCCTTGCATTTTATAAAAATTCTAATATTTGGTTTTAGATAATAATGCTTCTCCTGAAATTAATCTTATCTTTTTAATTATTCAAGTTCCCAGCTTTGCTCATTCTAATTATCCCCAAAGCTCAACAGTATTAGTAAAAATTACATTCAAATTCAAAATAATTCAAATAGAGTCCTTAATATTTCCACAAGCACTTAGTTATTTTTATATTTTCACCTTTTGAGATAAAAAAATAGAAGAAAAAGATTAATGCAGTCAATTTTATTGTTTTAATGTAAGCTCTTTTGTGTTTTTACCTTCACTGCAATACCATAGAAGGTGGATTGGAATTTGGTTTTTCTCTCTTCTGATTTGTGAATCCTATCTCTCATATTAAGTCCTCATTTACACTTTTAAAATTTTTATGATTCTCATATTCTTTTATTATCTGTTAGGTTAATCAGCAGTCAAGATTATATGTATATTTTCTAGTGCATTGCCTTTGAGAAATGAAGCTTATTACTCTTTCTGAATAAATAAATATGTAAGGTTGTAATGGTAGATTTCAAACAACATTGGCTGCTACTGAACATAATCTGGTCTTCAAAGATAGGGCAGTCAACTTTCTAAAAGATTATGTGCATGCATATGCAAAATAGTAGTAGACAGTATTGAAAATAACATGGGGGTATTTGTAAAACTAAAAAAATCTATTATGGCATCTATTAAATTATGTAACAGATAATTTTCAGATGGTAATCCTAGTATTTAACATTGATTTGAGTCAGAGGCAAGAGCTCAAGCTTATAAAAAAGGGATGAATAATGGTAGCAATAAGTACCCTCCTCTCGTGAGTGAGTGTTAAGACTTGATTTATGTCAGGTAAATTAAATTATTATGGCTGCTGCTGCCTCTCTCACACCATGGCAATATTATCCCTCAGAGTCCATGCTTCAACACTGGATGTGTGGTTTTCAGGAATGGCATTTAGGGACTCTGTACATCATCCCTTCCTTCGGAAACGCATACAGCAGGGCAATCAGGCCCAACAAGATGGGAAATGACCAGCTCAAATATGAATTTTCACTATATTTTCTGTGCTTGATTGTTCCAGACGTCTACTCCATAAATCTCCTTCTCAGAGCAAATTAGGAAAAACATCCTTATTCAACTTTTTTTTTTTAAACAAGCAAGCAAATTCAGTTCTCTGACCTTTGAAAAGTAAGTGGGATGCTTTATTGTTCTTACGTCAGGGATGCAAATTGGCAATGGATTGGAAATCCCAGCCTCCCCTCCCACATCAGAGTATGGTGATTCCTTCTCATTTTCTCCTCCAAAAGCCTTTACAGCAAGGATGTTGTACCAAAGATCAAGTCCACTACAAATTCTATTGACTGAACGGTTGATTCTGAGACCGCATTACTGAAATTGTTAAGGAAATACTGAGTGTTACATACACTTGAAAATTCTTAGTTATTTCCGAGTGAAAGAGAAGTCGGTAATGACTTTTTAAGGTCTAATATATCCTCAACCCCAGTTCTTGTTTGAACATAGCAGTATCAGTATCAAGAGGAAACCTTCCCATCCAGATGGATGAAAACATTGTTTTGTGATGATCATCATCTCAATTGATAATTGAGAATGAGTTAATGTTTCCTCTTTTATCCATTCAAATCAGAAGACACTCAACCATGCTTCATTTTTGTGAAAGATTCTGAAAGCAAACTGTTGGCATGGAAGTGTCACCCTAGTCCCTGGCATGCATAGATCCAAAGACTCTGGAATGTTTGACAGTTCCATCCCAAGCCCCTTCCCCCGGGGTCTTGCCTCATTCCAGACTCCACCTCTGAGAAAGCCGAAAGCCGGCCAAATGATGACCCATCCGCAGAGATGCTTGAGACCACTCCATAGGGTATTTAAACTGTCCCTCAGAGACCAAACACACGCTTTTTTTCAGTCTTCCTTCCCTGTCTCCTCTCTGGGGTGCTGGAGTGCCATCCAGGAGCATTGGTATCCATTAAACCTGGGCTTTGTCTAATTCGGTTTGATTTGGTCTGATTTGAATTATTGTGTCAGCGGGGAGAGAGTGCAAGAACTTTTCGTCTGGTGGTTCCACGGAGGGGAACCCACTGGTCCAGGGCCACACGTTGGAAAAACACTCTTCTTCCCTGCACTTTCTCACTGCCAGGCTAAAATCGGCTTCGGCTGGGTAAGTTCCAAGTTCTAAGTCATTGCTTTGGAGGCCCAGGGCCTCATGTGATTTTGGGGTTGTCCTCTTAAATACATGGCCATGCCAGACACCTGACCTGACAGGGACAAGGACCTGTCTTGTTCTGGGGGTCAAGGGCCTACCTTGTCCCTGTGGGGCTGCTTTATCAGGAGACATCCTGTTAAGGAATTTCTCATACCCACTCTGTTTTTTGACCCAAGTGGATGCATTAAGCTCGTCTTTGAGTCCCGCATCCCAGCATGGACTTAAAAAAAGGAACACTTAAAATTTAAGGCCTCATCTTCAAATGCCCTTAGACTGCCTTTTACAAATCTTTTTAAATTGGGGCTGTCTGACACTTTACATCCATTAATGCCTAAATATTTTTTCCTGGTGTGAAACAAACAAGCCCTACATATGCCAGTGGTTTCAGGATGCTGTGCTCATGCTTCCACTCACCCCCCTCCAACCTCCCTCCCTTCTCTAGCTGTTTATTGTTTGTCTGCATTCCTGGCGTGTGATCTGGTCACACTGGGCTTCTCTCTGAAACGGATCCATTCCCCCTGTCCTTCCACTCTAGAACTGCATAGGTGTTTCTGTTCTACTTAGAGAATCTACTGATCTGGCCCTAACAGGATCACTTATGTACTCGCCTGGATTCAGCAGCCTGCTCCAAAATGTTTAAGTTGGTCAGTTGATGCAGGTTCCTAAAGAAAAATTTTGTTTGTCTGTCTGTTAATATACATATGTGTAAATAATGTGGCCACAGTGTGCTTGTTTCATGTCTGTGTGCGTATGTGTGCTTATTTTAAAATCTGTAAAACTTGTAACTCCAGATTACAACAGCTCTGGTAAAACACAAACACATGGATAGCCACTATTTTTGGTTGAGGTCCAAGTCTTTGATAAGAATACCCACATGTGCTGGCCATGCCAAGGAGACCTTCTGCCTCCTATATAATTTGGCTTACTAAAATAGTCCTTCTAGTCTTCTTGCCTTTACTAACATTGGTGAATTGTAACTGGTTGGGTAAAGTCTATGTCCAAGTTTAACTTATATGTCTAAATTTGATATACCTGACAGGTAATGGTACTCTGATTCTTAAGTGCCTTTACAGATCTGAGAGTATGACATTTAATAAAAGAGCTTCTTATTACAGAGACATGCCAGCTCCTGCAACAACCTATAGCTCCTCAAAGAGGGTGCATGGCTGCTGAAGACCTTCTGCCTGGAGGCTTGCCTTTGGGTTTGGCAAAGTCTCCCACACAGCAAAAAGCTGCCTTCTACCTCATCAGTTTCCTGAACACTACACAGGGGGACTTATCATCTCATCCTGCCAAGACAGGTAGACTGAAGCCTACCCACACAGGAATCTTCAGGCCTCCTGAACTCAACTGCTTCTAAGACTGATATTCGTTAAAGACCATGGAGAGACTTGGGATTGCCTGCCTAGCTATAAAAAGCTGTCTCACTTCTGCTCATTTATTTACTCCTCTCAGATATGTCTGATGGCATTTGATGACTTTAGGTACTGAAAACTCATTACTTCATTTGTTAAGTTTCCTATAAAATTACAGATGGTGTGCCTCTTTCACAGGCTTCGTAGTCCAAAATTGACAGGTTTCAGATGTATCTTCAGAGGGTCAGATTTTCCCATTTCTTTTAATTGTCTTCTAAAATGTTCATGCCTTTTGACCTAAAGCCATAGCCTTTTGCTATGAGACCAAGATGTAAATCTGTTCCAGTTGTCTGCAAGTTCCTGAAAAAAAAAAAAGTTTTGCTGCTGTATCAAGAAACCTGGTCTGATAAAAACAGTCTCCAGAACCTATTTTAATACCACCCATTATCAAGCATATTTTAGAGATCACTCTTGCTGTTGGGGACAAGACCAACTTACAGAGGGCCTACCAGATAACACTAGTACCTATGCTAGTTTGTGGAACTTTTCCATTGGTACCACTTCTCCTGGCTTAAATGGACACCTACCCAACAGCTGAAATCTGGTTTTAAAGACTGCTCTTGTGTATGACTTATTCACATGTGCCTCTCCTGTACAACCAGGGCAGTAGTTCTCTGTTCCATTTCTTCTGGCAGTTAATCACCCTTCCATGGCTAGCCCCATTCATAACTGGTAATAACAATCTATTTTATCTCCTAGCAACCTGGCTTCTCATCTCCTTCAAGGAACAGATGCCTGAGGTCTCCAGGATGGCAGTTAACTGGAGGTCTCCAGACACACCTCCTGCTGAGTATGAGCCCACCACTCTTCCCTTCTCCCACATTGCACCCATGCCTGCAGGAAGCAGTCAGACTTGAACCAGTGCCCTATATCCAAAGAGTCTGGGATGTTTGAATGGAAGCTTCACCTCAGCCCCTGACATCCATATATCCAAAGAGTCTGGAATGTTTGGAAGATCCATCCTCTTGGAGTTGCCTTAGTCCAAACTCCACTGCCTATAAAGTCCACTCACCAAATGTTGACCCCTCCCCAGAAATGCTCAAGACTACTCCCATAGGGTATTTAAACTGCCCCTAGAGAAGAAACACACGGTTTGTTTTTGTTTTTGTTTTTTTTTTTATTTTTGTTTTTGGTCTTCCTTCTCTGTTTCCTCTCTGGGGGGCTGGAGGGCCACCTGGAAGCATTGGTATCCATTAAACCTGAGCTTGTTCTAATTCAGCTTGATTTGGTTTATTGCGTTGGCAGAGAGGTTTATTGGGGGTACAAAATCTTTTCACAAACTTTATGGACATACATTATTAGGACAGTTGCTGCTCTGATAATAATTTCATGTCTTGTGAATTCTGTGGGCACTGAGAAAAACTGAGAGAGAAAATCTTTAAATATCTAGGAGGCAGTGCTGCTAATGAGATTTGCTCTCTCTTTCCCTCGTAAATCTCATTAGTACCAGTTTTCAGATTTTTACATCATTGCATTGATAAGCAAAGAAGGAGTATGATAGGAGTATGATTCATTTCCTTCCCTGATAAAGGTAACCAATAGTTCAAGAGCTACTATGTAACAGAGAGACTTAAAAAGGGATGAATACTGGCTGAAGTTCCTTACATGGCAAAGAAGTGATATTTATGTCAATTATCGCCCCATTCGTGACTGAGAGAAAGTGTGGGTAGATCTCTAAATATGTGTTCACTCATCTAGTGTTTGATGGCTCCTTCAGTAGATTAAGAATCCTTGATAAAAATCAGATGTTCAGCTGAGTACAAGATCCACTGGATTCCTGGCTACAGGCAGAACATACAACACCACAGAGGCTGGGAGCAAACCTCATGACTCCTTTCTTGGAAACATTTGCTCTCAGGAAAAGCTTTACATGTTTATTTTAAAATTTTGTTGAAAGCAGGTCAAATTTTAATTGAGTTACTAATTTAATAAAGGACCTCTAAACATCACATTTCCTCAAATAATGTTCACTATTGATAGATGAGCAGAGGCCAGTGAATAAAAACACAAACAAGCAACAAGCAAATGAAGGGCACCATATTCCTTGGTGGTATTAAACTTCTTTAATACTAGTTTAATTTGGGGGGGTAAACTGCTTTAGTAGTTCAAAATACATAATTTAATTCAAACTTTAATTGCAAAAATGTAAATCAATTTCTTGAAAAAAAAATACTCAACTTATTTTGGTAATGCACAATTTTTTTTCCCTCACAACTCCTTTAAGATAGGGTATGGTTGGGTATTGTTTCACTCACTTGTTTGACAATGTTGAGATCAAATCCATATGCCAGGCAAGGAGGCTATGACTCAGCTACACCCCAGGCCAGGCTTCTGCTTTTATTTTAATCTTAAGTCTGCTTCCTTAATGAGCATCGATAAGACTGGGTTTTCATCTCTAGTGTTTTCTTAGGGCCAGGTCTTCCTAAGGAGCCTTATGCGAGTGAGACAACAGCACTGACCAGAGAACAGTCTGTGATACAGTTCAAGAGAGGATGACCCTGCGTGCCCCACCTACAAGCAAGACACTCCCAAGATCCATAGCCTTCCAGGTATAAGTCACTGCATCTGGCACCCTGGGAAGGGAAAGAACCTGGGTCAAGGCACTTACAGATGATGTCAGCTCCTCGAATCTATGGCAGGTGGCACTCTCAGCAGGCAAACAAAAGGCTGTCTCAGTCTAAAGGGAGATCTACATGATTTTCCATATGAATCTAAAGTCATTTGGCTTCCTATTATGAGAAGTCTCCAGGTGCAAGTTCCTAATATCTCCACACATCCACGCCTATTTCAGCTTCGTGTATTCAGAATTTGATTAACTCTGTGCACAAACACACCTGGAATATTTGTCAATGTTTCTGTGGAACTTTTATAGACAGAAAGGGTTGTTTGGCATCATTGATTTCTTATTAGAGACGTTTAAAAGGTGGGGTATGGACACAGCACACAGTTGCAAATAGACAAGATTTATGTTGGTACAACTGCCACAGATGAAAAGAAAGGGCTTTGCTTTTGTAGTTCCTCGTTTCAATCAATATCTGTTTAGGACTCAGATGAAAGGGACTCTGTGAGCAGGTCACAGGCTTTTGTGCTGACATAAATTCTGTCGATTTGCAACCATGTGCTATCTCAGGTCTACACGGACTCTCAGCTGGGCTCTTACAATAGCCTGCCAGCAGGTTGCTTGGCATCCTCTCTCCTCTTTCTAAAATCCATTCTTTGCAGAGGAGCCAGGGAAAAAGCCTTTTAAAGTTTGAAGAGCCCACCACATTCCTCTACTGAAACTCTTTTCATGACTCCCCAGGCACTCTGATTACCTTGCAAAGTCTTGTCACAGGCTACAAGGAGCTAGGTGATTGGGTCCTACTTGTATCTCTGGAATTACCTACTAGCATCAACATTGAGTTCATGGAACTCTCACAACTCTGGCCTCATTTCTCTTTATGTAAGTATTCAACTGTGACTGAGGCCTTACTGTTCTGTATCATGACCTTAACAGTCATCTTTTAAAATCCTTATAATTGATTCTGACCACTATCTAATCTTTAACAGCTATTGCCCCTTAAGTACTTACCTGTATCTTATACCGCCTGACTAATGTCTCTCCATAGTATTCTTATCACCCCTTAACTAATTCCTTTATGAATGGTAACATGTATGTATTCTATCATGCTTATGAAAAGCCCACTGTATGTTTTGTTCATCCAATATTTTATAATCCACAACATCTGGTGACTGAAGTTTTCTGTCCAGCCCTGTCCTGCAACCATTAAGTCCCAAGGAATCACACAGGGGTCTACATTATTTATAAACTGTTTGGCCCATTAGCTCAGGCTTCTTATTAACTCTAATAACTTATATTAGCCCATTATTCTTGTCTGTGTTAGCCATGTTTCTGTGTTAACCATGTGTTAGCCATATATTGATCACATTTATCACTTCCTCCAACATATCCCAGATTTATCCTCCATGTCCCCACTGATCCAATGTGTGTTTGTGCATGCACACACATGTATGCTTGTGTGTTGTATTGTATTGTATAAATATTCTAGGGTATAGATGATCTACCATGGATACACTCTTAAAGAAAACTGACTCTTTCTGTTGAGGAAGGCCGTTTGTTGGTTCCCATCTTCCCAGCTAGCTTAGACCAGAAATAATAACAAAGAAACTGTATTAATTAAATCACTGATTGGCCCATTAGCTCTAACTTCTTACTGACTAACTCTTATATTAATTTAACCAATTTCTATTAATCTGTATATTGCCACATGGCTGTGGCTTACTGGCAAGATTCCAAATAGAGTCTGTCTCCAGTGGCTCTGCAATCCCACATCCTCTTTCTACAAGCAATTATTAAATGTCAGTAACACCACAACTGGGCATTAGACCTCCTGCAACCAATTCCCTTTCTTGCTGGGATTTAGTCTGACTTGACCTTGCTCAGGTCCTGTGTATACTGTCACAATCACTAGGTGTTCATATGTGCAACTGAATAATTTAACCCAGAAAACACTTTATATACATATATGTGTATATATCTAGCATATGTGTGTGTGTGTGTGTGTGTGTGTGTGTGTGTGTGTGTGTACACGACAAAGCATACACACACAATGTATTGATATCAAGGATGTTTACATGTCCTGGATTTTGTGAACACAGATGAGCAGGCACCTATAGAGGAGGCAAGGAATCCTTCGGATGTATCCCCGGGACTGATATACCTGACTCAAACTGATTTCAACAATAGCAGCATTAGTTTGCACTGCTACCAGCAATGAATAAGTGTGTCTCTTTTGTTTATTTATTCACCAGAATTTGCTGCCATTTATTTTTTCATTGTGGTCATGCTGACTGGGGTAACTTGAACTTCTGGAGGCATTACCATCCCTGACTTCAAACACTATTACAGAGCTACAGTATTGAAAACAGCTTGGTATTGGCATAAAAATAGAGAAGTCGACCAATGGAATCGAATAGAAGACCCAGATCTTAACCCACAAATCTATGAACACCTGATTTTATCATTGTGAGCTAACAGCACACAATGGAAGAAAGAAAGCATCTTCAACAAATGGTGCTGGCATAACTGGATATCAACCTGTAGAAGAATGAAAGTAGATCCGTGTCTATCACCATGCACAAAACTCAAGTCCAAATGGATTAAAGACCTCAATATCAATCTGAACACACTGAACCTGTTAGAGGAGAAAGTGGGATGTACTCTACAACATTTGGGCACAGGAGACCGCTTCCTACGTATAGCCCCAGCAGCACAGACATTAAGGGCAACATTGAATAAATGGGACCTCCTGAAGCTGAGCAGCTTCTGTAAAGCAAAGGACACTGTCACTAAGACAAAAAGGCAGCCTACTGACTGGGAAAAGATCTTCACCAATCCCGCAACAGACAAAGGCCTGATCTCCAAAATATATAAGGAACTCAAGAGACTAGACTTTAAAATGCTAATTAACCCAATTAAAAAATGGGGCACTGAACTGAACAGAGAATTCTCAACAGAAGAAGTCCGAATGGCCAAAAGACACTTAAGGGCATGCTCAACCTCCTTAGCAATCAGGGAAATGCAAATCAAAACAACGCTGAGATACCATCTTATACCTGTCAGAATGGCTAAAATCAAAAACACCAATGATAGCCTTTGCTGGAGAGGATGTGGAGTAAGGGGTACACTCATCCATTGCTGGTGGGAATGCAAACTTGTGCAACCGCTTTGGAAAGCAGTGTGGAGGTTTCTCAGGAAATTTGGGATCAACCTACCCCAGGACCCAGCAATCCCACTATTGGGAATTTACCCAAGAGATGCCCAATCATATTACAAAAGCATTTGTTCAACTATGTTTATAGCAGCATTATTTGTAATAGCCAGAACCTGGAAACATCCTAGATGCCCTTCAGTAGAAGAATGGATGAAGAAAGTGTGGAATATATACATATTAGAGTACTACTCGGCGGTAAAAAACAATGACATCTTGAATTTTGCATGCAAATGGATGGAAATAGAAAACACCATCCTGAGCAAGGTAACCCAGGCCCAAAAAGAGGAACATGGGATGTACTCATTCATAATTGGTTTCTAGCCATAAATAAAGGACATCGAACCTATAATTTGTAAAAAATCCTAGAGAAGCTATATAAGAAGGTGAACCCAAAGAAAAACATGTAGTTATCCTCCTGGTTATTGGAAATAGACAAGATTGCCGGACAAAAAATGGTAACATGGGGGTGGGGTGGGATGGGGGGATGGGAGGATGGGGAGAGAAAAGGGTGAAGTGGAGGATGGGAAGAGCTTGGGGGAATAGGATGGTTGGGGTATAGGAAGGGTGGATATGGGAATAAGGAATTATATATCTTAGTTAAGGGAGCCATTCTATGGTTGGCAGAGACTTGACTCTAGAGGGGTTCCCAGGTGTCCAGGAAGACGACCCCAGCTAGTTCCTAGGGCAGCTGAGGAGAGGGTGCCAGAAATGTCCATTGTCATACTCATGAATATCTTGCATATCACCATAGAACCTTCACCTGGCATTGGATGGAGAAAATGACAAAGCCCCACATAGGAGCACCAGACTGAGCTCTCAAGGTCCTGATGAGGAGCAAAAGGAGGGAGATCATGAGCAAGGAAGCCAGGACCGCGAGGAGTGCTCTTACCCATTGAGACGGTGGAACAGATCTAATGGGAGACCACCAAGTCCAGTCGGAATGGAAATGATGGAACAGGGGACCAAACCGGACTCTCTGAATGTGGCTGATGGTGGAGGAGGACTGAGAAACCAAGGACAATGGCAATGAACATGAACTCTACAGCATGGACGGGCTCACTGTAAGCCTTGTCAGTTTGCTTGCTCACCTTCCTGGACTTAGGGGGAGCTGGGAGGACCTTGGACTTAACATAGTGAAGGGAACCCTGATGGCTCTTTGTCTTTGGAGAGGGGCGGAGTGGGGGTATGGGTGGAAGGGAGGGGAGGGAAGGGGGAGGAGATGGAAATCTTGAATAAAAAAATGAGAAAAAAAATCTTAAAATTTCCCTAATAACTAATGATATTGTTCATTGTAAAAAAAAAAAGTAGTTTTTGCCCATTTGTGTTTCATATTTTTAAAATTTTGTTTAGTTCTATAACTCAATTTTAATTGTGTTGTTTTGTGGATATTTAGTTTGTTGAGTTTGTCATGTGTTCTAAACACTAACCCTCTGTAAGATGTATAGTTGGTGAAGATTTTTTCCCACAAATTTTGTTTTATTCCTATGTGAATTTATGTGTTTGCTAATTTCTTCTGGTTACTGATAAAAATAATATGAGAGTTTTGAAACATTGACATTAAGCCACTTCTTTGGTAAATTTTATATGTTTATATTTATAAAATGTGTCTTGATCTCAAGAAGAATCATCGTACTTTCAAACTAATTAATATGACTCCCCCTTCTCGGTCCTCCTTAAACTCCAGTTAATTATCTGTCTGGTGTTATTTTGATCAAATCTATGTTTTTGTTAACTTCATGATTACATAGGACTAAACTGTTTTTCTGTCTTTTATCTCTTATTCCTGAGAATAAGGCATAACAAACAGAAAGAGACTCATGATGTTCGTCAAATGAATGACTGAGTCTGATAATCTATGAAATTACAATTGGCATCTTCAGGTGTGGCAGAGCTGAGTAAATGTGATCTCTTAGTCACTACAGGCATTTCACTCTGAAAATGTCATAAAAATTAATCTTTTTTTAATGCTTGGTATTTACATATGCAAATGATTGCTTAACCCAAGGACTCATAACTTACTAGCAAGTAGGAAAACTCTTTCACAATCTGATTTTTGCTTATGTTAATAGCAAACATGTAATTTTGACTTGTTAATTGTTAAATTGTTATGTATTATTTGTTATACCTTCCTGGTAATTATATTGTTATCACACTAAGAGAGTCACTCTTAATATTAAGATTCTATATATATATATTTTAATATATGGTTTATTTTTTATATTTAAAAATTTCCATCTCCTTCCCTCCTCCTCCCCCCTTCCTCCGCTCCTCCTCCCCCTTCCCTCCCCTCCTTCTCCCCCTTCCCTCCCCTTCCCTCCACCCATACCTCCCCTCCCTCCCTCTCAAGGCCAAGGAGCCATCAGGGTTCCCCACTCTATGCTAAGTCCAAGGTCCTCCCAACTCCCCCCAGGTCCAGGAAGGTGATCGACCAAGCTGAGAAGGCTCCCACAGAGCCCGTCCATGCAGAAGAATCAAAGCCCAGCGCCTTTGTCCTTGGCTTCTCAGTCAGCCTCCACCGTCGGGCACATTCACAGAGTCTGGTTTGGTCTCATGTTCCATCAGTCCCATTCCAACTGGAGTTGGTGATCTCCCTTTAGTTCTGTTCCACCGTCTCCATGGGTGAACGCACCCCTCACGATCCTGACTTTCTTTCTCATGTTCTCCCTCCTTCTGCTCCTCATCAGGACGTTGGGAGCTCAGTCCGGTGCTCCAATGTGGGGCTCAGTCATTTTCTTCATCTATCGCCAGGTGGAGGTTCTATGGTGATATGATGGCTCCTTGGCCTTGAGAGGGAGGGAGGGGAGGTATGGGTGGAGGGGAGGGGAGGGAAGGGGGAGAAGGAGGGGAGAGAAAGGGGAGAAGGAGGGGAGGGAGGGGGGAGGAGGAGGGAAGGAGATGGAAATTTTTAAATATAAAAAAAAATAAAACATGAGAAAAAAAAAAAAAGAAAGAAATTCATCAGTATGGCTATAGGAACTGGCCTTTTCAGGCTCCCTTTCCTCAGCTGCCCAGGGAACTAGCTGGGGGCGTCTCCCTGGAAACCCGGGAACCCCTCTAGAGTCAAGTCTCTTGACAACCCTCAGATGGCTCCCTAAATTAAGATATATGCTTCCCTGCTCCCATATCCATCCTTCCTGTATCCCAAGCATCCCATTCCTCCGAGCTGCCCCCATTCTCCCCTTCACACTTTTCTCTCCCCATCTTCCCTTGGCCCCGTCTCGCCCCACCCTCAAGTTCCCAATTTTTGCCCGGCGATCGTGTCTACTTCCAATATCCAGGAGGATTACTATATGTTTTTCTTTGGGCTCACCTTCTTATTATCTTCTTCCACTCTTGGGAATCTACCCAAGAGATGCCCAACCATACTACAAAAGCATTTGCTCATCTATGTTCATAGCAGCATTATTTGTAATAGCCAGATCCTGGAAACAACCTAGATGCCCTTCAGTGGAAGAATGGATGAAGAAACTGTGGAATATATACATGTTAGAATACTACTCAGCGGTAAAAAACAATGGCATCTTGAATTTTGCATGCAAATGGATGAAAATAGAAAATACTATTCTGAGTGAGGTAACCCAGATCCAAAAAGAGGAACATGGGATGTACTCACTTATAATCGGTTTCTAGCCATAATTAAAGGACACCGAGCCTATAATTGAAGATTCTATATATTTTTTAAAGAAAAAATACCTATCTACATTTACAGACATGCACACGCACACACATACCCATGTGTCAGCTGGAAGTAAAAAAAGGGAGATATTAGAGAAAGAAGAAAGGAATGAATGAAGAGAGAGAAAGAAAAATGGAGAAGCTATCTTTTCCATTTGCCATTTCATTACCAGTGCCTACATTAAACATAAAACACATAGCATTCATTTAATAAATATTGAGAGTTTAAAAATTAACATAGTTCATACTTAGGTCAAATGAGTGAACTTTTTTTCTTGAGTTAGACATATATTTATCTCTCTGGTCTTCAAGTTTGATTTTTGTCATAGATTTTGCCAGGCTAAAGTGGGAGTAAAGATCCCTGTGTTAGCTGCTTCCCAAATTATCAGTGAAAAAAAAAAAAAGCATTGCCCTTGACATTTGGGTTGTGCACCTACCTTCTACTGGCTAAGCTATCTCTCCCGCCAGATGGTTTTATATTTAATTTGAATTTGAAGGTGAGTCTTCATTTTTGTTTTGTTCACAAAATGGACCTTGAGGAAGTTTCACCTCCTAGAAGAACTTGTTTTTAAGCCTATCAATTCTCTGTCTCCAGACAGGATGGTATGATGTCATTCATAATTGTATCACTAGGAAATATTGACTATATCAGCATTGTGTCTCCTAGGATCCTACAATCCTGTGAGTGAAGTGGACATTTGACTTACTTCAGGTACTTTATGCATGTGGGTACTGCTGATCAATCCCAGTATTCAGATAAAACTGCCCAAGCATATCCTGTACTATTCAGAAAAAACTCACTTTTAACTTCGTCAAAGTCTACTCCTCCATGGATATTGTGTTATAAAATAACTTTTATTTTATCAGAATTTTGAAGCAATTAATTTCCGCCACTAACCAGTTACTTTTTTTTATCTTACTTAATAGTAACTTCTTCAGTATAGCATCATTTCCATCACCCTCCCAAGCTATATGTTTTACTTTGAATGTTATAGTATGGAAAATTAGTAAGGAATACATTAAAGACAATTTGTCAATAGAAAATTATATCTCTATTATTGTTTTCCTAAGGAAAAATATCCGAGGAAAGTTTATAAATTAAGCACCTTTTTTTTCTTTCATATCTCAAATAGAAACAAGATTTCAATCGCTTTTTATCCCTCTGATTTGACCTACGAGGTGGAGTTAAGCACTTTAGCCACACGCTGTACTCTGAGAGGAATGTTAGAAATCAAAGAGCTGTGTGGCTTCACATGTGAGATATCCAGAATTGGTGGAAAGAATAGGAAAGGGAAATGTTTTCACTTAGTTATATTATTGTGCTTTATCGCCTTAAGATAACTGCGTATCATTATAATCTTGCATATACTTGGGCCTCCATCACCTGTCTCCTTGCAGAACCATGATTGTGCATGGTACCCATTCCAACGCCCACATCATTGAGGACATGAAAGGGTCTTCAGCTCTGAGGTCCTTCCTCTACCACAGTCATATCACATGACTCTCTCCCTTCCAATGTGTGACTTTATGTGTAAGCAGGGGTGGTGTCCTTTCAGTCATCTGGTCAATCATCCTGTATCCATGTCTGCAATGTGCCAGCATTCTGAGTCCAAGGCGACACAGGAGGAAATAAAAGTACTGTATTTCATAGAATTTATATTTTTGAAGAAATATGGAAGTTAAAATAAATCGATAAATAAGGTCTCTGTTAATAAAAAGTGCTATGTGGAAAAAATAAAGCCAAGTAAAAGTGATAGAGACATATGTGGGGAGAAGGGTTCTGGACCCAATACTTGAGTTTATCCAAGGGCTTCTTGTCACATGACACAGAAACTATGGCTTAACAATGGGAGGAAGAAAGCCAGAACAGTCAAAATTACTTCAACAACTGTAATTACTGTGTGTACTAAGAAACAAGAACAAAAAGAAAAAAAAACTGATTTGCGTATCTGTCCTGCCTACTGGTCTTCATGTTGGACACACAAGTATCTGGATATCTTCAGTGACAAAAAGCAAGAGACTTGATTCTACTGATGCATCCACTCAACTGGAGATGCCAGGTAAATCTTACTTGTAAGTCAATGACGATAGTACTTAATAATAATGAAGATTTGACCCGACTATGCTTTCTGATATATTTTCAGCTCTGGATGGCATGCAGACTGCATTATATTTCATTTATTTCTGTTTTACAATCTAAGAGAAACCCTCAAAACTTTTGAATATAGTATAATATTATCTAACAATGTCTTAATATAGTCCTCCTTAGACCCTTAACAGATTTATAATTAACTTTGGGTAATATGTAGCACAAAATAATGAAACCAATATTATTTACATATTATATTTAAAATGTATACATATGTGATAATGTAGGGTTTGACTGAAAATAATACAAATAATATTGTGAAGAATTCATTCTACTCTAGTAATTCACCAAGTCACTGATTTGTTCAAGATGTAAAATCCAGTATAAGGATTGTTTGTTTAAGTATATGGGGAATGTTTGTTGCATAAAGAAGGCAAACTACTTCTTATGCAAATTTAAAGACATCAAAATTTAAAATATAGTCTAGATATTTGGTGAAATTTAGCTAGGTAGGATTTAAAAAGAAAATAAATATTCAGTTTCTCTAAAAGCAATCATTAAAATAATTTGTCTGTAAAATAGGGTGATATCACAAATGTAAAGCCTATTGGAAGTGTGATTTAAACAAACAATAGCTTCAATAAATTTAATACTTAGCATAGAAGTAAAAATCTCTGCCTCCAAATAATCTTTGCTGCGCAAAATTTATGCTATGAGGACATGAAATAGATTTTAAGCAGAAATCTGAAAACCAGGGAGAAGGGGGATAAATTACTCATGAAGGATAAAGATAAAGTAAGAGCACAGTCCTGTTACAGGAATGGATCTGAGTTCTTTGGCCAATCGTGATTCCTAGAATTATATGGCCCATTGCCCCTTGACTATAGGCTAAGCCAAGAAAATAAGCAGCCAGAGTCTAAAGTTACTAGAGTTTAGAAGCATAGTTTGGCATTCCCTGCCTGTATTCTTATTTTTTCATAGAATAATAAATGCACCAATTTTTTAAAAGGCATTTTGAGTTCATGGTTATTTGTTGCTTGCAGGAAAAAGATACCAGGCAATGTGAGTTCCTTTCTATATTCTTTTAATCTTCTTCAAATTGATAAACAATGAACAGGCAATCTTGCAGGTGCTGAGCCAGGGGACTTTATTTTCCAAGAAGATTTGCTTCCTCATGCTTCCAGATAACAACTTAAAAATACTTGCCACTTCACATGAAGCTCATAGGCCCCTTTGAGCGTCAGCAGGGAGTCCCATGGGGAAAATCCTTATTCCGGGGTTACTAAGTTGGAGAATAGCGGGCCCTAGACACTGGACATCTGGTGCTCAAGGGCCAAACTGCTACTTTCTTTACAAACCTCCGTTATTACTGGTCTTGGGGATTACTGCAGGCTGGATGGGATTCTAAATTAATAAATTCAAGAAGATGAACTTCTAGTAAGAAGATTTGGGGCAAGTCAGTTGGAAACGATTTGGTGAATCAGCCTTCTCCATGGTGTCCTTCTGGAAAAAAAAAATGTCCCATTATAACAACTCATTTATTTGAAAGTTTAGCCTAATATTGGAAGAGCCAGGTGCATGTGTGGAGTTGAGAGAAGGGTATTCATTTAATGCTGAGTATTGGGATTTACTTTATCAGTCCTAAATGTTTTGGGAGTAAAATGCATTAACTATGAGAATGATAACTTCTGAATAATAATATCCTGGGGAATGACAAGCATGGAAGTACTAAACAGGGTACTAAACTCAACAAACTGGGCTGCTTCTCACAAGTTTCATAGAGAATCTTTAATTTTACTATGCACTCTAGCCAATTCTGATATCCTTACATGTAAACTAATACAAAGAAAATATAATCTTGTATTGTTTGAACATGATATCAGAAACGGAGGGGCAGCCGATCAATGAGCTAAATGTGAAACGTGGGGGAAAGAGCAGCTAAGATGACTTCCTCTGTAAAATGCTGCCTTGAAGACAAGAGCCTGTGTTTACTTCCCAGAATCCATCTGTAAAAGCCCAGACACAAGCACCAAATGCTAGCTCAGAGCTATGGTGGCAGGTATGGCTCACTGGCAAGCTTGGCAACCCTATTTGACAAGTTCCAAGTTAGTGAGAGACCTTGCCTCAAAATTGAAGGATAAACACAGTCAGAACATGAAAAACAATACAGGAAGCTTAGTCTGGCTTTCATGTTCATGTGCACTCTGCCAGACAAGAATATTTACTCATACAAAGAAATAAATAGGACAGGGACTCAGAGTATAATAACACAAAGATTCCCTAAAAGGAGAAATGGTAAGACATTAAAGGATTAAGATATTTTTTTTGAAAATCAATTAACTGCGTAGAAACTTTTATGAGAATGAATATAATTATGATCATATGGAGAAAGTCCAAATAAAGAATTTTATTATATCACACTATAAAACCTTAAGAAACAGACAATAGAACAACAGACAATTTGAACCATTCATCCCCTATATACCACACTAAAAATAAATGCATGTTGTTAAATACATAGTAAAGTGAACTGTTCCTTTCAAGGTAAAAGAATACTTTCTCTTTCGGCTCCTTAAAAAAATTTACTCCCTTCTTACACAGTTTCTTTGTTGCTGTCATTTACCTTCATTAAATCATCTCCTCATGAAAGAGGAAACTCCCTGTGAGATGGTGCCCTTAAAGGCTGATTTCAGATTACAAGAGAAGACTGAACATTGGGGGGGAAATGTGTTAATTAGGTTGCAAATTAGTCAGTAATAGAAGGTTCATAGCCTGAGGTGGGACACATACCAATGTCAGTCCTGCTGGTCCTTCCTTGAAGAGAGCGGCTAACAATTAATGGCACAGACGCTTTCTGCACCTAAGTCTTTCATTTGGATGTTGGTTTCATCCAAGCAAATATCTGTTGGGAATTTATAGTGTCTGAGACAGATGCATTGGAGATGTAGTACCATACAAAACGTGAAAGTCAACATAAAGCATTTTGTCTGGTAGAAGATACAAAAGATAGAAATGATATCCAAGCGAACTGCCATCCATGTTTGCTCCAGTTACACACCTATAGAGTATATTGAAGCACTGGGTGGAACTCAATCAGAAATTTTGACAGAGCATGAAAGAACATAATACAGCCATGGGAGGTCTAAAAGAAGGAATCCCGATTGGGGTGGGGGGGGGTCTCAGAGATGGAATTCCTAGCAGACAGAAGAGCAGGTTCAGGTTGGGGTTACAGCACAGTTGTGGAGTGTGTGTTTTGCAGTCATGAGACTAACAGTCAATCCCCAGTGCTATGAGAGAAAGGAAAACGTAGAGGAGTATTTGGCTGCCACATACCAGTCTGCGTGTTTGATCTCCAACACTGATTGAACCTGTGGTGGTGGCACACATCCTACCATCCATGAAGTAGGAGAGTCAGAAGTTGAAGGTCATGCTTGATTGTAGAGCAAGTTCAAGGACTGACTTGGAAACAGAAACCTTATCAAAACAACAACAACAAAAAAGACAAACACAATAGATACAAAGCTATAGACGTGAGAAAGACAGTGGTACTCTAAGCACCAGCCCAAGGTTAGCAAATGTCTGGAGTGGTGATCATGCTTGGTGCGGGTAGGGGTTGCGGCAGGTGGGACTGAGAGCAACAAGCATCTTTACATCTTAGGCTTGTCTCTCTTTCTCACAAGTGGTTCTGAGAAGAGTCCTGTCTAGAAGTATTTCAGCATATAATTTAACAATGATATCAGCATTGCCACAGTCATGGAGCAAGTGCTTACGAATGCTTTGCTTTAACTGGTATTTCCTTGAAAAGATGATCATTTAACTGGCTTGACACTGATTCTATGACAATCAGGAGACTCCAGAACTTTAGGTTTTTGTCAACTTTGTAGTTTTGTCTACAGGGGGAATATGCCCATGTGGGTGCTCTAAGGGCAGACAGACAGAGTTCACAGCCTAAATGCACAGACTTGGAATTTGGTCACTAGGAGTCTAAATGATGTTGAGAAACATCTCCTAAGAGAAGCGGTTGCCTTTCATTCACCCTCCTGGGAAATGCTTGTGATGGCAAGAATCTCTGCCAAAGAAGATTTCCCACGGAGGCGTTCCTCTGAGAAGCATCCTGAGGAAAGCTGGCAGCTGTGTCTCCCTCTGTCACCTAAGGAGTGTACACCAGTTTTAAGAACAACATCTCGTGTTCATTTTAAATAAACAGGTTAAGCCTCTGCATCTCTTTCACCTCACAGCTGCAGGCCTGAGGTGCAGAGAGAAGAAGACATGTAGTGACATTTCGTTTGTATTTTAGTGCATAGAGCTTGCCTGAAGATCAAAAAAGGAGAACAGCTGTAGTGACCGGCCTTACAGACTAGTCAGCAATGACACACACGTTTAATACCAGTATCCACACTAGTCTGCCATAGAAACCAGGCGGTAGTGTTGCATACCCTTAATCCCAGAACTAAAGAGGATTATAAAATGAGAGGAGACAGCTCTCAGTCACAGTCTCATTCTGAGGTTTCCTGGAGACAGGATCACCATTTTGGACTGAGGTCTAGGTAAGAGCTGGTGGTTGGCTGCTTTGTTTTTCTGGTCTTCAGGCTAAATATCAATATCTGTTTCTGCCTTTTTATTAATTGTGCTTAAAAGACATAAACCTGGTTTTGAACCAACATACTGCAGGATAAAGAGCCAGGTTGCCTACTATCAGATAGGTGATCTTGAAATTGCCTGAATCTTTAGGTCTTGGTTTTCTCGAGGAGCTCGACTAAAGTGACATAAAATTTTTCTGAATACAAAGATCTTGAAATTCTAAATAAATAATGAAATGGAAGAATGAATATAACATTTGAGGGAGAAATTTAACGGGCCTACAAATTAACAGTGTGTGTGTGATGTATGATTAACAGAGCCACCACTGCCACATATAGCTTATGTACAGGAAATTGAGGAGCTAGAAGGAAGCCAAGCAGGCTCTGCATGCTCCCACAGGTAGAAAAACCTAAGTACATTGATAGCTACTAACGTTTGTTTAAAGCTTTCACTTAATAAAGTCACTTTATTAAAAAGGAAAAAATATTAAGCATTAATGAAGCTGATGGTTTCCAAACAAGGGGATAACCTCAAAAAACAAAACAAAACAAAACAAAAAAGTCTAGATACATATCCTAAAAGTAACTATTAAGGTCATTCCCCAATCTTGCTTTTTAAAAGTGCGTTAAGGAGTACAATGCCCCCCGCTGCAAGATGCCACCAGGATATGTTCTTTATGCTAGAGATGCCTGTCTTTTCTCCCTTGGATCACTGGTTTGTGTGTGTGTGTCTGTGTGTGTGTGTGTGTGTGTGTGTGTGTGTGTGTGTGTGTGTGTGTGTGTGTGCTTCTTTGACATGTTAAAGGACTTGAGGACTTTGCAGTCCACGTCCCTAGCTATTTTCCACCCTGTCGCATTAGGAATAGACAATGCTGCATCACAGAAAACAACCCTGCACGTGTGCAGCAAGGAGGCAGAGGAAAGGGAGACTGAAACTGTTCTAAAAAAATAAATAAGTGATTTGTTCCCTTCTTCTAAGGCCATTTTAATCTGCTGTTTAAAGGCAGGCATGTTTGCCATGGGAAATGATACTTTAATGCCTAGTAGACTAATGTGTTTTCTTCTGCTGGCTTGATACAGGTGCAATTAATTTGTGATCATTTTATTTATCCTGATCTAATTGATGCATTTGACTGAAGTATTAGAGGAGTGTGGGGCAGCACAAAATCTGATCTGTAGGGGGAGCTCTGTTATATGCATGTAGCTGTTGTGGGCTCCTCAGGAAAACTTTGACAACACACATTGTTAGTTTTCTGCCTTTTTTGAGGTGATCTGTCTCTCTTCCCTCTGCAAAAAAAAAAAAAAAGAAAAAAAAGAAAGAGAAGAAAGAAAGAAAGAAAGAAAGAAAGAAAGAAAGAAAGAAAGAAAGAAAGGGAAAGGAAAGGAAAGGAAAGGAAAGGAAAGAAAAGAAAAGAAAAAAAAGAAAAGAAAAAAAAGGGTGTCTCTTCCTTTCCTCTTGAATAGTGAGACTATTAAGGGACGTGTCCATCAAAACTGCCATTAGAAAATCTGAGGAATAAAATCACAGGATTCCAGTGTCAAGAAACTGAGACTTTAAACCCTCATAAAGTTGAGATATGTGTAGAGGCTGCTTAAAGAAAGACACAACTGAACATATTTCATTTGATTCCAATAGATCCCATCTGTTTTTAGCTAGAAGAGGAATAATTATTTGTGATTTTAAATCAAATCTTCCTAAATGTTGGGCATGCAACTCTATTGCTGTTTTTTTTTTTTTTTTTTTTAGTAGATTATCCCCTCTCTCAAAACAGCCTCTTGTAAAGTCTATTAAAAATAATCAGAGAGTGAAATATATTTTTTGGAATATTTGCAGTTTCTCCAAGGCAGCTCAGGACTCATAAAAAATATAAGTATTCATTATCTTATTACTTTGAGCATTTAAAAAATAATCATGGCAAGTATTTGAAGAATCTAAATTCTCTCCTCCTTGATCACTCTCTCAAGAGTTTCTTATTTTCCAGTGCAAGCAAGAGTGTAATCCAGCAGGCGTTTAGCCTAAACTATAGGCTGTTCTAGGAAGGTTATTTTTTAAACAGTGAAATAAAATGATCCTCGATTTCCTTGTCATTAAAGACTGTTCACAAACCACAAGCCTAACGGAAGTGAAATCAACTGAAGAGAAATAAGTGCTACAGAAGGAGCTGTACCTCATGTTCTGGCCATTTAGACAAGATTTAATGGCACCATTGATTTACGTCATGTATTGTAGTTAAGATAGTAATTGCTACATCACACTTTATAGCGTCGCTAGCTCTCCTGAAAGATGTTCTTTCTAAAATACCGCTGTGCACTAAGAAGGTTTGGGGCCATTACTGGTTTGCATGTATTTTACTTTTTACATGACATCTTTTATTTCTACAAAATGAAAACATTCTTCCCCTAGTTCTAGCAATCCAGATCAAAAAGAATCATTTCACAGGCTCTACAATGGTACATTTTAAATATTGTTTGAGCCTTGGATTATCATGTCACTGGAGGAGGTGTTGGGAATGAATAACATAAAGACTCCTACCCTTAAAGAGTTCACGGTGTCTTTGACTATGAGAACAGACAAGTTCCTACACAGCACTCTAGAAGGTGATAATAGCACCAAAGTACAATGTTTGATGGAAAAAAAGAATGACAGAAAGACGTATGAATGGATCACGAGGCTTCAGAGTGTGGTCCCTGATCAAACTGAAGGGAAGGAAGAGGAACAAAGGATATCCTTGAAAGACAGGAGGGCATTTTCAAAGGAAGAAGATATGTGGTGGTTATTTGAAGATTCATAAGAAGTTAGTTTTTCTGGAGCGTGAAGTACATTTCAGAAGCATCATGAGATGAGCATTGACAGGCAAGAGAGACACAGGTATTAGAAAGGCAGAGCTTTAAACTGAAGATGATAAAGAACCTTCAATGGACTCCACTGACAGCTCTACATCAGACGCCCTTACGCACTAGAACAGATCCAATGGACTGACCTGCCTCAGAGTTCTAGGCATTTGTTTTCCAGTCCAGTATCTGGTACAGTGTTCAACTATGCAGACATAATATTTTACACGGGGTCACACTGGCACACCATCTCCAGCCTTCACTGTGTGATTTCAACATATCCAACTCTCCTATTGCAGTAGAAAATTTCCAGAGCTTTCTTAGTGACGCTGTACAAGTACCCAGGATTATGGAGACATTTTGACCCCCCTTATAAGTTAAGAGCAAAATTAGAAGCCATATTCTATATATCTATTAAGGTATTACTATTAGAAGATAAGCTTAGCAAGTTCTTAGTCAAATATGATTTATTAATCTAAAAGCCTTTACAAAATATGATTTTCCAGACATGTTACTGTTTCCCATATGTGTTACTCATCTTTTTTCTTCTAATAAACTTCCCAGTGTTATCTTCCACAAATGACAAATTCAAATTCAGCCCAGCCTCAGAGTCCCTCATGGGGTTACAATGAAAATGTTCAGACTTCTGAAAGTTTTTTTTCTGTGGCTGAAGCATCCTTTAAAAGACAATTCACTGTCACATCAATTATTTGCAGATTTTTAGCAAATGGACTCACTTCTTGACATAAAGATGCCTCCGTGGAACAACTTATGTATCCTTGTATCCACTCAGCTGGCTTCATCCTCCTCTCTGAGGAGTCTAGGGAAGGTGGAAGAAAGGGAGGTGTAGAATGGAGCGGCAGGCTGCATCCCGCCACCCGGCTAGCTTTACCCAAAATAATTACACAGAAACTGTATTCATTTAAATACTGCCTGGCCCCTGGCCCGTTATCTGTAGCTTCTTATTGGTTGATTTTCATATCTTGCTTTAACCCATATTTAGTAATTTATATAGCACCACGAGGTGTGGCTTACCAGGAGAGATCTTAACCTGCATCCATCTCAGAGAGGAGAAGCATGGCGACTGCATATGGCGACTGCCTGAAGCATCTCCCCACTGCCTGCTACCCAGCATTCTGTTCTGTCTACTCCACCTACCTAATTTTCTGTTCTCTTAAAGGGCCAAGGCAGTATCTTTATTAATAATGAAAGTAACACATAGACACTCCTCCATCAGGGAGGAAGAGAGGGAGTGGGAACTCAGATTGGTATGTAAAATGAGAACTGTTTTAAAGATAAAAATTGGTGGTGAAATGGCAATCAAGGTGAGTGTTGGATGATAAGAACCAGACAAGTCTTCCCCAGAAGCAGCAAGTAATATAACTACTACTATGTAGATATAAGTAATATAGCTGCTACTATATAGATGACCTCCAGCCACTCCAATTTTCATCTGTAGAGTACCAACAAGAAATCCTAGAAAATCAATAGAGGCCAGCATGATAGTAGCATCACAGGCATCATCCATTAAGGGCAACGGTGACTGTGTTTTCCTCAAAGGAGTGAGAGAAGTGGTAATATTGTGCTTGCAGTTTAGAAAGTGTGTTACAGCCGCAGTATGGCAAGATTCAAGGTAATAATTCTTCAGGCAGACAAAGTAGCTGAAATTCCATAAGAACTGGCTAGGGGAGATGTCATAACAATTATGTTGAAGATTTTAAAACTAAGGTAACAAAAATTATAAAAACTAGAGAGATACTTTGAAAGTGTATAAGATAAGAGATGACGACCCTCAAGTGTAAAAACAACAAAGAACTAAAAATGAATAATGGTTGAATCTTGAATGCATTTTAGAAATCTGGATAGGTGTTGACTAAGTGAATGAAAATGGCATAGCCAGATAAACACTTGTAGACTCAGTGCAAGTACTCTCATGGAAGTAGACAACAGAGAAGAGTATGTTTTTAGAGAAACGATGACGTGAGTTGTTATTTCTACTACATTATGAAGATTTAAGATTCTTAGAAAACTGTTTTAAGATAGGAAACTTTGACAAGATTTTAGTGTTACTGACTAATTTTTGTTATAGCAACTGAATATAAAGTACAGAACACTAAAATATGAATTCTGGCTTTTTTATGGATTTAGTAACATAATACACAGAGACTCAGAAAACAGTACCCAAGGAAGGCAGCCACAGCCTTAAACAAAAACAAAGACACTCAGGTTTTTTGGTTTTGCTTGTTTGTTTGTTTGTTTGATTGATCGATCGATCGATCGATCTTTGGTTCATTTTTTACTCCCTGGCTACTCTCAGTGCCTGCTATAAGTGAATACCTTAGAGTCCGTAACTACATCTATACAGAGATGGCAACTATTATAGGGACAAGGAGAATAAAGATAATAGATCCCATCGCATATAACCGGCTGTGGAGTTCCATCTGGACGGGTGAGTGTGTGCTATCCTGGGGCGACCTGCCCTGGAAGAGATCACAGCCCCCCTCCCCCAGCTCCTGGTCCAGGGGTGTCTTTGTTACACACATCCCTGCCTCTCCCAAGCCTTCCCTAGTGTATTCAAGGTCCTGAGCTCAGGACCAGCGTCCTGCTCCTGCACCAAGGCCATCTACCCAAAGGGGTGAGATGTTGCCCTCCAGGCAGGTCTTAGGATTCCAGCAAGGGAGTGCGGGCTCCTTCAGATTGTGCTGCAAGGTTCCCTGTGTGATACTCCACCCGGCCCTGCCCCCACCTTTGCTCTTTTGTCCCTGTGGCATCCCAGGACTACCAGCATCCCTGATTCAGTGCTGAGGAGTTCCATCCAGTCAGGAATAGCTCCTGCTCCTGCACTGAGGAGATCCACCCAGATTCAGTCACAGCAAAGATTGGACCAAGACACCAAGTCTCTCCTGGCCCCATTTGAAGGAAGAGATGGGCAGGCGCCAATGCAAGAACTCCTCCAACAACCTGAAAGGCAACATGACATCACCAGAATCCAGGCATCCCGAAACAGCAAGAATTGAACACCCATCGCATATAACCAGAAAAATGTCACACAAACACACACACATACACATCTTTTTTTATAATTATATCTTTACAAGGATTCCTATTGTTGTTGTGTCATTAGTGGACTAGGAGCAGAAGAGTGAACTTAGCAAACTAGATGGAGTATGCTAGACAGAGCTGGTAGGCATAGAATTGAAAGAACTCAGATGCAAATTAGCAGGGCAGTGAATGCAAAAGAGAGTTTGAAGCCTGGCTTTTGAATGTGGGTGGGACTCACTCATTGAAAAAGAAAAATGATGTGGAAATGTTGATATTGAAAGACAGATGTCAGTCTTTTATATGAGCCATAGTAAGTACACATGCCTCTTTCCAACACAGCAAACAACCTTGTGCTACAATTTATATTGTTTCATACAACCTATCTCTGTGTAGAAAGTTTTCTGTCCCTAACAACAACCCAATACAGGCAGTATCTACTCAAATGTATCATCAGTATATCTAGAGAACAGAAGTGTTGCTCCTTCTCCTTTTACTTCTTTCCAATATCCAGAGTTTGGGTAAAATCTTTGAACAGCAAAATGGGAGATTTTGAAGATGTTAAAACTGAACTACAAAGACATGACTTGTATTTTAAATCACTTATTTTCCTCTTATATTATACATTAATATTGATAATAAAATTATAAACCCTTTTTATTTCTGCATCAGAGGCCAAAGTGTAAGTTTGTTTATATGTGAATATATTCCCTAGGGATAATGAATCGACAGAAGGAGATTATTGGAGATAATACAGGGAACATTACTGAACAAGACAAGAACCTAAAGTAGAATCATATAAAGAACTAATATGCAAAAAAGAAGAATATGAAAAATAATCAGCAACGCGAACTCAATAACAAAGCAAGGCATCATCAACATATATCATATACATCTGAATATTTTATAATAGAGACATTTTTTGTAATATAGATTATACTTATAATATTTGTAAAAAAATAAATGAAAATTTTGGACTGGAGCCTTATAGAAGATTACTGGCCTAGCACATTCAAGGCTACATGCTCGTTCTTCAGCATTTAAAAAATAAAGAATCTGAATATGAAATAGCAGTAGAATGTGGTGCTTAACATAAGGAAGACAGTGAGAGAGGTTTTTTGGAGTACAATGGTTCTACAGGCTAAAGAACGAAAATTCAATGTGACCATTTACTGTTAGCAATTGGTAGTTTTCTGGTGACCTAAAAAGGAGTCCTTTTAGTGAAATTTAGTCATTAGATGTTATTTTACTCTAAAAGAATATATAGAGGGTAAAGGAATTGATAAAAACAAATTTAGATATCTTTCTACAGGATTAGCTCTGAAGAGGAGAAAGAAGCCATTAGGCAACAGTGGATGCTGAGGATTTAAAACAGTTACTTGGTGGTGGTGGCTTTGTTGTGCATTTGCCTTTCTTTCCCTGGTGTCAGGAAGGACAGTAGGCTAACAAAGGCTCCACAGAGACTGCAGCCTGCCTAAGGTCAACTTCAGATGTTGTTTATTCTCAGAAGCCAGAGCAAGTTGAAGAAGAATTACTTCTCTACCGTAGAGAAGGCAAGAACATGCAAGACTAATTAGGATAGCTGATGTTAAACATTAAAGCATGAATGAGGGTCTTGAAAAAGGATTCACATTGCACATGTTCTTAAAGGTTTAAAAAGTAATTTCTAAGCTACACAGATTTTCTTCACTGACATTTATTTCAAATTGTCCTGTGATATGTATTGATCATAATAAATATTAATAATCAATTTCTGGCTTTATCAACACTTAGAAGCTCTTACTTGGTACCAGCTATCTGGAAAAAGTGTCAGCTGGTTATTTCTGACTTGGATATTTTACTGGCTTAAGAGACAGTCCCAGAGAATTTTCCCTCCCTTGGTTTCCTCCAGTACTTTCTCCTAATTACTGATAAGCATAGTCAAATCAAAAAGCAATTCTAGGCGGCTAAGCTGCTACTCCTTCTATCACACAAGTTTGCTGGGGAGTAATTGCTATTCTGACAACTGCTGTAGCTTTCCTTAAACCCCTACAGTGACCTCTCTGACATCTAACTTTTTCCAGCATTACTAAAATCTATTATCTTTCAATGAGAAAAATCATCGATTTGTGAACTTACCGCCAATCTGAGCTAGTTCCAAAGCCAGGCAGCAGGACAACTTTCATTTTCAGTTCTACATGCCCAGCATTTTGTCAAAGCAGCCACATTGAGACCTACAAATTACATGTCAAGGAGACAGGGCCACATGATGTGCCTGTCTGAGATTTTCTTTCTATTTTTTTCTTTTTCTCTGATTCCATTGCTTTGAAAACTCCAAGATTTTAAAGTAAACAGTATGTTTCTACCCTCATAAAAATACCTAGTTATATATTATTTTCATAAAGACGCTAAAGGGACCAGTATTAATGTTTCTTTAGTTATACTTTGACAAAAAATATCAGAAATTATTTTCCACTTTAACCTGCTTGCTGTGTTTAAATGACTTTCTGGAAGTAATAGATCATGACTCAATGTTCTACCATATGAAAAGACCTGAAATTATGAATATTCTTCATTATTAGCTTACATAAGGTTATATATATATATATATATATATATATATATATATATATATTATGTATAGCATGTCTACATTGTATTAGTGAAGGTTTATCCTCTTCACTTTTTAATATTTTGAATAAATAGTCACTTGGGCATATAGCTTTCTCCAGATTTACATATTTCCCAGGAAAAAGAAAATTTAAAACAGCTTAATTATACATGTGATTTACTTATATGATACCATTCTTTTATTAGATATGTACTGTGAGCATTTCATGGAGCCTCATTCTTTTATTAGACGTGTAGTGTCAGCCTTCTATCGTTTCACTGGTGCTGCCTTTACTTGCTTGCTATCAAAGATGTATATTAAAATGTTTACTTGATTTTCTGAGTCTAAATTAATCAAAGGAAAATACTCTACATAGTAACTTTCATTAAAAAAAAATCCCAAGGTTTTACAGTAACAAGTCCTAGTAAAAGAGGCCATGGCATCCCCAGAGCCCTTTCTCAGTCATATTGGAGAACATTTGGTCACTGACTTCCCACTCTTCGTATTTGATAAAGCATTATTACAGCATCTGAGGACCATTTCAAGCATCAATCAGTCGTTTGTTTATAGGCAAGGAAGGGTACTGTCTGTCCCCTTTGCAGAGAATTTACAGTGTCATACGGACTTGACCTAGTGGGTTGTTTGGAAATGTTTCTGATAACACAATAAAATAAACTTTTTTGTAGAAACTGAAGATAATATTATTTGAATCCTCATCTAGGGAAATATTAAAATAAGAGCTCTATGAATTGAAGTTCTTTAACCATCCAACTTGGGGGTGCATGCCCTCCCACAGTGTGGTTTTACAAAACAGATGGAGTCAGTGCAAGCAGATTCTCTGCACACATTTCAAGAGGGAGTATAAGCAAGGAGGCGCCCCAGAACTTTCAATCAATAGCCTCTCAAGTTCCACAAATAATTATTTTTATCTCAAGTGACTACAAGAGGGTTAAAGGGCTTTAAGGTTGCCAGCGCATTGGCACAGCATTGATTAACAACTTGCACATCTGTCGCAATTTAGATTGAGCTTGCTTTTTTAAAAATCAATTATCTATTTTAAGATCCAAGAAAAAAAAACAACACTATGCAAACAGGCTTACACAAACAAACAAATTAGCCATTTACACCTCAACATTTCCTCAGAGATCATGAAATAACCTCTGTGAGTGCTTGTCTTTAACTTTACATAAGAGTAGAATACTTCGCAAATGACAAATATCAATTGAAACTGTCACCATAGTGCATCCAGAAACAGATAAACACTGCGTGTTATTTCACTGTTTTGATGTATCTCTAAAGGAAGCTCATACCACAGAAACATACTCTCACTTATCAGGAAATAGAAATGGCATACACTCAGTTTTGACAATTGGCAGAAAAATGACTTTTTCTTCTCTCATTGACAATCAAGGAAACCCAAAATCATTTTTTTTCCCTCAGATCAAGAATTAAAGACCTTTATAATGTCTTGGTTATGTAATTTACAAAGCACACTTGAGGATCAAATGTCAGGTTCTTTGAGTTATTGTTATACCATCTGCATGAATTTTGCACCTAAAAGTATTAATTAGTACCATCTACTTTGCTGATATTCTTGTTATTTAGGGGTACGGTTGTGATAGTTTTCATCTAAAAATGGACTTCATGTAAAACACATCAGCAACAATGTTCCACCACACTGTCAATTAGCTAAAAGTCACATAATTTATTTCACACGTGGAGTTTTATTTAATTATAATTAGTGTTTTAGGTTACTGAGGTTTTGTGTTATTTGTTTAAAATACTCTAAAATGTGTTTACTAAACATATTAATTCCCTAGTAAGTATCTTTTGTTAACATTACTGCATACTTTTGCTTAAAGAACTAACATTCTCTCCCAGTTTCACCACAGGTAGGGTTACTCTTTCCTCTAGCCATCTCCACATTTCTTATTTTATTTTATTTTATTTTCTCATTTTTTTATTAAAGATTTCCATCTCCTCCCCTCCTCCTTCCCCTTCCCTCTCCTCCCTTCCACCCATACCCCTACTCCCTCCCTCTCCAAGTCAAAGAGCCATTAGGGTTCCCTTCACTATGTTAAGTCCAAGGTCCTCCCAGCTCCCCCTAAGTCCAGGAAGGTGAGCAACCAAACTGACAAGGCTCACAGTGAGCCCATCCATGCTGTAGAGTTCATGGGATATACTCACTCATAATTGGTTTCTAGCCATAAATAAAGGACATCGAGCCTATAATTTGTAAAAAAAATCCTAGAGAAGCTAAATAAGAAGGTGAATCCAAAGAAAAACATATAGTTATCCTCCTGGATATTGGAAGTAGACAAGATTGCCAGACAAAAAATGGGAACTTGGGGGTGGGGTGGGATGGGGGGATGGGGGGATGGGGGGATGGGGCGAGAAAAGTGTGAAGTGGAGGATGGGAAGAGCTTGGGGGAATAGGATGGTTGGGATATAGGAAGGGTGGATATGGGAACAAGGAACTATATATCTTAATTAAGGGAGCCATTCTAGGGTTGGCATCTCCACATTTCTTAGTCATATAAGTGAACCACCCTCTGACTCACTGACCCGCTTCTTTACCAAAAGCACTCTACAACATCTCCGAGGTCCCTATAGGAACATTACAAAGAACTTAAAACATGGAACTGTTCAATAATTAATAGTGATTAGGAGGCTCACTAAGGCAAAGCAATTAGTGAGGCTATGAGTCAGGTTTCACTTTACAAGTCTATGTCTAAAGTTTAACCCTGTGAGTTCATAATTTACATGTCTTTGCAGTGGTCCGATTTGGAAGTGCCCCACCAATACTGTTTAGTGTAAAAGGCATAACTGGAAAATTCTATAACTCTTATAGCTCCTATGAAATTGATCATAATTTTACTTGGAAGGTTTTCATGACAACAATCAAATTTGAAATTGAAAATATAAGTGTGCATCAATAAAAAATAATGAATTGGATTATTATTTCTCTAACTCAGACCCTTTTCCAGATTTGGACTTAGTAGGTAATGTTTTATTGTTCTAAACAAAATGTATGATTGGTACTTTTCTTTAATAGACATAAGAAAGTTATTTTCCTGTCTACTCATCACAAATCACATTTTGGTAAAGAAATCCTTCCAATAAGCCTATGAATATAAAAATATCAAATGACGTTATACTTTTCATTATACCAGATACAAATAAATTAATCATTCTTACTGTGCCTCTAACAACAACAACAAAAATAGTATTGATAGACATTCCTACAGAAATGATAGCACCACCCTGCTACCAAATTTTCCTTTTTCCCTGTCATATGTGTGGGCCATGGTACTTCAAAGAAAAGCTGATATTTACAACTATTTAAATTTGATAACTTTCAAATGTCTTCCTTATATTTCATTGCCCTAGTACAGAAAAAAAAAAATACAGAAAAGCCAGAGAGTGGTGGGCCATACTTGTATTCATTGGTCTAAGAAAACATAAAATTGTTCATGGTACCCGCTATGACCCTAAAGACATAAGGATTTTACCTTGTGTTTTTCTGGAAAACAGCTCAGCAATTAATCCTTACTACCTGGAATATTTGGGTTTGCTCATTAACTGTCAACGGAATGATATGAGTTGATCCACAAAGTGAATTACCTGGGACAAATGTCACCTGGTTTCCTGAGAATCAGCACTCTGCTTTATCAACAGATAAACTCATGCCCAACACTTGCCCTCCTCAGAAGAGATACAGAGCCCCAGGACTGAAACCACACAATGTTGAAACAAAACCGCAGTCTTCCAAAAAGGGTTGGCACAGTTGAAAGTATGGAGAAAGAAAACACTAAATTACACGGTTTTCTTTTCTTTCTCCACAAAATAAAGCTTTTCAAAGAGGACATTCAAATGAACCTCTTACAAATAAGTGAAGCTGCATTTTATAAGACTTGGCAGAGTTGAAATTTAAGTTTAATTGCAGGTACACAACTAAATGGTTCAGTTTGAAGTGTTCAAGATAAATAGCTTAGAAACATACTATCCAGAAGAAAACATAATAAATTTGAATTACATTCATTGCCAAGGGAGTGCTCTCTAGAAGTTTCATATGTTACATATGAGTTTAACTTGAGAACTTCTCGTTATGCTTAGATGAGTATTCTTATGGCAACTTATGTTAATTAAACTAAACCCCAAAGATTTCACTCGGTGAACTAAGAAATTGTAAAAAGTCTCCACAAGAGAGATAATGGCATCCGTGTCATTGATTATTGTTGCTTTCTTTAATGTCTGGAATTTTCATAGTGATTTCTCTAAGTGCCCGATAATGTTTAGTCTTCCTGAGTTATTTATGATATGGGTGTTGTTTTCCATAGGTACCCTAGCATGAGCTATTGCAGAGAATTTCACAGCAGTGCTCTGAAATCTCATAAGAAATTGATACATAAATGCTGATTTACATGGCTTATAATATATTATCCATTATTGCCTCTGAGCATTCCATTTCTGTAAGCAATATAATACTCCCAGAAGCCATAAAAGAAATGACAGCCACACAGTAGAGCTTCAAACCTTTAGGATATCAAAGGCTATGTATCTTCAAAGTGGAGCAGAGATTCTGTGTCACCAAATTTGGGAAGTTTCTCCTGGTGACCACTATTCTTAAAACCTAACAAAAATATTTTAATTGTCATATCATATGCATTGCCCATGCTACTGGGCTACACAAGATCATTTTCAAATTCATTTATATGGTACACTGAGTGCTAGCAACTCGACAATAAAAATGAGACATATGACTTACAAAGTGATAACATAATTTGACAGTGAGGAGACTTGCCTCCTAGGAAAGAATATTTTAATATATTTTAAATGACTTTAGGGCAGAGAAAGGCAGATTAGAAATTTTAGACAAGTATTGAAAGGGCAGGCAAACCTATCTGTGGATGTCCCCTTAATTTGATTTTGCATCTGTATTTCCTCCACAACACACCTTGTAGGTATTCAAACTTTCTTGAGAATAAAATCTAATAAACTTATTTTGGGTCACAACACAGACCAATAATTTACATTAAGGGGAAAAGAATTGGATTACAAGCAGAAAATAATTTTCGCCGAATCTCGCTTCCCATTTTACCGTACATATATAGTGAAGGTATACAAAGAAAATCAGAGAGAAAAAGCTTTACTTGTGGTGAGACTTTACCCCGGGAGGAGAGCCATATTCAAGGCTTCTCAGATATGAATGTTGGAAGAGGAAAAAAGAAAAAGAAAACGGCCCCTCCCCACCCCCACCCCCAAGTCAAAAGCAGGCTGCTGATTTCTAGACACTCCTTGGCAGCCATCCCAGCCTCCTGTATCCCAGGAGCACCATGACTCCTGACAGCAGCACTGGTCCCCAGAGTCTCTGAGAGCTTTCATTTCTGCCTTGATTTCTCTAAGAGCTACTCTCTTACTTACTGTCCTTGTCTGTGCTGAGAAGCTGAGCTCTAGGGAGCAGGACCTCCCTGCTTGTTAGGGCAGAACTAACAAAAAGAAGACCAAATGGTAGTTTTTGATGATTTTCAGACGTCTAGCTGTGTACACTTGAGCAGTTAAACGGAGCCGGTGAGCCTGCTTTGCGCTGGAAAATAAAACCGGCTCCTCCAAATTGCCATTAAAACAGCAGCATTTTCCATTGCCCTGTGTTCCTCCTGAAATACGGCTAGTTTATCTTTTGAGAGTTGATGGCTGCTTTTATTTAGCAAAAATCATTTCCTTTGTTCCATTTCTTTCTGTCACATTATTCAAGGTAATAAATACTCTGTGGCAGAAACTGTTCCTAAGGGAAGTCTTTAAACCCAGTTGGGGAAGAGCTGAACTTTATATATTCCAAATCTCTCTATCATCCAACAGTGCAGCGTCTCCGCTGATTCCTGTGAATTATATGTTTTCTTATGCCCAGGAAGGGTGGCGAGGCCAAAGCTGCCCTCAGAGTATGCCACATTTCATGTACTGGGGACTCTGAGCATTTTGCTACACTTTGATATGCTTTTAAATATCAGACCCAACAAGTTATAAATTTCTCCCAGGCAGGATCAGATGATGAAAATACCCAATTTCACACTTTCTAAAATTCCCCGAGTTTGCAAGTTTTCTGGTCATTAACCATTCAGTATTGACCTTTATGCTTTTACCCTGAGTGGTAGTGGACAGTGAGCTGAAAAATGCAGGCTTTTTACAAAGCAAATGAAATAATTAACTGCATACATAGGAACAAAGTCTTCATCGGTCCTGACAGTAGTTTATTCCTTACCCAAACAGAATTGGCATGAACATTCTGTAAATTAGCAAAAATTTAAACATAATATTGGCTATGGAAGTAGTATTTTTACCAACCAGTTAAGAGGATGAACAGTTAAGAACTCTATGATAATTTTATGATAATTTGAACTCATGGCAAAAAAAAATTGAAAGGGACCCTTGGCTGCTGAGTTAACTTTCTCTGTAAATGACGCTGATATGAAAGACAGAACAGAGCTACGAAAAGCCCAAGACTGGGATCTTCAAGCCCCTCACAAATAAGAAAATGATCTTATTTCTAGTCTCTGGTATTAATGTGAAAGAGTCCCTAATAGCACAGAAATGATTCAAATAGCAACCGAGGTTTTGTAATTGTTAAACGGTACTAAAGGTCACCTACTATAATTCTGTGTTTAATTTTTCAATCCTACCAATTCCACCTAGCAACAACAAAAAAAGGGGCAGAATGGGGTACCTTGCGGTCTAGCAGACTATGTTGTGTTATTCTTAGATTCATTATTAGCTAGAAATTATTTTGAAGCTCAAAGTAATTACTCAAATGCTTTATAACAAGTAAGTAAAATATTTCTGATAGGTTGGTCAAAATAAAAAATCACATTCACTTAAAAGATTAAATAGATGTAATTACCCATAATTGCAACTAGGAATAAGTAAATATAAGATCCTTTGGATTTAAACATGTAATAAAACCTTTTTATTGTGTGGATTTAGTGAACAGAAGGATACTTTTATAGCAGTGCATATTGCACATTGTGCATAGCATAGTTTTACAACATGATATATACAGAAAGTGTGAGCGCAAAATGAGTAATGGAAATGAAAATATGGAAATAGATTTTGCAAAATGCAATGCTGTTATAGGACCAGGCATTTTAAAAATCAAAATTCATTAGAGAATACAGGGAAAATATTTTTTCAATAATTGGCAACTGTGCAATACTACGACTATAAAAAATGACTACTTCAGATATAATATTATATTAGGATGGACCAATTAATTTAAATTTAAACTACAACATCAGCTTCTTCTGCCCAATAGAAAACCATTCCTCCACTTGGAGACATGAAAGTCTCCAGTATTTCAGATCTCACTGGAGAACTAGGAAACCCAGAAATGGCTAGAGATTGCATGGCTGTATAATTTGACTTTCCCTATAGCATGATGACTGCAGGTATTTAACCATTTTTTTTAATTTTTAACCCATTCATAGAAGGTTGGTATCAGACAATGTCTGGGTGTTATATGTAGAACTATATGTACCCTAGTGATGTCTGCCAAAACTCCTTATAGGTAGAATTCTGAGTTAATACAAATCCCTTGTATTAGGTCACCTTGAAAATAGACAGTTGTCACACAGCAGAGATCCACTGTTGATTCACAAGTCACAAAAGCCATTAAAACCTGGTACTATCACCTCCTCCATACATCCACTCTGTAGTTTGGGATACCCCCAGTTACCTATGGTCCATAAATATTCATAAAATAATCAACAGAAATAAATAATTTTATGTTTGAAAAACTTTTAGTTCAGTATATCGTTATAATTGCCCTATGTTATTATTCATTGCTGGATTTATAAAGTAAACTTCACCACAATTACATATATGTAGAAAAAAATAAAAACAAGATCTATAATGATTGATACTGTCTGCGGCTAGAGTTACTCACTGGGGGTCTTATAGTGTAACTTCTGAAAATAATCAGCGACTCCTTTATATTGCTATTGACATTTTTATAATATAGAGGGAAAGGGAACAGTTTACTTTCACTGATAGAAACAGAGGAATCTAATTTCGGGTCTAAAGTAAACTTTTACTGTCTCTGTCATAACACAGTCTTCAGGAAATAGATCACTGGGGTCCATTATATCAGACATGTTTACTCATTGGTCCTGGTGAGCAGAAAACAGCAACACATTATCCTCTTTACTAAGACACGTGCAGGCCAAATTACAGACAGATCTGCCTGTCTTCGCCTCCCCAGTGCTGGGATTAAAGGTGTGTGCTACAATACCTTGAACTCACAGAGATCTGTCTGTCTCTGCCTCCCAGGCATTGGGTTAAAGGTGTGTACCACCACACCCAACTACTCCCTTTCTTTTTTACTTTAAGAATTTTAACCTTTAGCCTGCATATATTTTAACACACTGTAAACCATTTAGAGGTTATCTTTGTCTTTAAATCTCTCTTTACTGTATCTCTCTCTTTCTGACTACAGGAGACTTTAATTTGCTAAGCAGTATGGAGAGGATTAAAGCTGTGGCTTTGGCAGCTCGATCCAGCCCATTTCTTAGCTTTCATGGCTGAGGTACCAGCTGTAGGCAAGTTTATCACCACAACTCTATGGCGCTTCAAGGTCCTGGCCAGCAAGCAAGCTGCATCATTCTGCTCACAGACCACATTCAAGTGCTTCGGGCTGCCTGCCTGAAAGAGTCAGTTTGCCAAGGCAGGTCGACCCAGAAAGTTGGCATTTTAAAATGGTGCAGATTTTTTCCTGCTACGGCTGAAAACTGAAAAGCATATGTTCAGCTTTTCATCAACACCGTTTACGTGTTTTGTGGCAGGACCTCTTAAAAGAGCTGCAAGGTTTTGCAGCTAAAGCTGAGTCAGGAAGCCTCTCTTAAATGAGAGCGCTTGCCTCTAGTGAGCAGAGCCCACCTGAGAGAGTGCTGCTACCAGGAAACCATGTTCAATGCTGTCGTTTTGTTCTAGAATTACTTCTCAAGCTGTCTCAGGCTTTATGAGGATGCCATTGTCCACGTGGGTGCCATTCTGTAACATGAAGGGGCCTGCTTGTTGGGGTTTCAGTCTCGCCGGGTACCCCACAGCCAGCAAGCCCCAAAGAAAATTTCACAGAAGACTCCATAAGATTATAAACTGATTGACTCATTAGCTCAGGCTTCTTATTAGCTCTTGTAGCTTATATTAACCCATTAATCTTATCTATGTTAGCCACATGGCTTTGTACCTTTCTCAGCAGGGCAGCTCACATCTTGTTTCTTCCCAGTCTGGGCAGGAGTGGGGAGGAATGGGTTTCCTCCTTCCCAGCATTCTCCAGTTCTACTTCCTGTCTGGTTTACCCACCTATACTTCCTTACTGGCCAATCAGCATTTATTTAAAACATGATTGACAGAATACAGACATCCCACACCACAGTACAAGTTGATGTAGTATGATGCTGTCATCTTAATTCAGGAATAATCTATAAATCTAATAGTAAAGAAAAATCCTTTGATAGGTAGATTTAGAGTATGAAAAAAATGATCAAAACTTAATAATACATATTTTTGGTCATTTATATATTAAACTCTAGCCACTGATAAATAGAAACATAATAAATAGCCTATAAATATGACTCTTTCTTATTCTTTAGTCATTTTGGTGAGTGTGCAACAGCGGTCACACAAAACAGCACTGGTAAAGAAAAGATACTGCATGGGGTCAATAATAATTCACCTCCCCAAACCTCATTTGTTTTCTAATCCTTTTGAATGTGCAGACTGCCGAAAGCAGTGACCAACATTCCCACTTCCCAAGACTGATTATTTCTTGGGATATCTGACCAACTACCTGCTAACAATCTACTAATCTCTTAGATTATTATTTCACTGGTGAGAAATTTGTTTCTCATATCCTTCTGAGAATGTAGCCCAATCTACCATGTTTTGACATCGTCAGTTCTCATGGACTTGTGAAATGCCTCATTTGCCATCTTAGTATACTACACAATGTTTGCTTCAGCACAGTAAATCGAATAAAGTAATTAAGTCCATTGGTTCTGATGATTTTTAGCAACTACCTTATTTCTACAACAGAGATGACCTGATAAATTCATTGGATACACTTCTAAAAACTCTGTTACATTGCTATTTAGGTAAGGGAAGTAATCTGATAAAAATATGGAATATGTGTATGGATTCATCAAGAAATAAAATGTACATGTTTTTTAAGAATTGGAAGATACAGTGGTCCTTCTCACGCTGGATCTGCTAACACATTTGAAGACAGATGATTTCTTACCTAACTCAAGCCTGATTTCTTCATAGCATAGTGCTCAAAACTAGACGCTCTAGCCAGGGTGCTGCTGAATTGGAAATTATGACTGACATTTGCGTTTCTGTTGCCTCCTGGTCAGCAAGCTAAAATAAAATGGAAAGCTAAAGTTAATAACCTTTGGAGTATTCTATTACCAAAGAGAAATTAAAATTTATCTCCAGTTACACATTGAGACAAACAGACTATAAATCCCAGTATGTGCACCTATCCGCCTTTACTATTCTGGTTCATTATCAAGATTTAATAGGCAAAAACTCACTAAAAGGTATACTACAATGGACTTTGAATTTAAGATTCCCATTTGTGAGGAGGAAATGCTCTTTCTAGTCAAACTCACTTCTGAATATACTTAAAATGGGAAGGTCCTGTCAGGAAGGACTGTTTGGAAGAAAGGAGAAAGCACCACCTGCTTTCTGAGCTCCTTTGAATCAGCTGCCTCTCTAGAAGTAATTGCTCAGTCTTTACCTTTTCCAGCTGCCTTAAGTTGCTTCATTATGGATGCAGTTTGGGCTCTTGAGTTCTGGATTTCTTCTTTGTTCCTCATAATGATAGGTGATTGCCTTTTACTGCAAAATTTTTAATTGGTACACTATTCAATATTTGGTTTTAGGCTTTCCCTACATTTCACTATGTTAAATGTCACTTCCTAAACAATCTTCTGCAAACTTTTATTCCCCCATTAGAACACTTTACTAGTGAAGAACTGGGAGTCAGAGAACTTTCATGTTTCTTGATCAGAAAAAATCTTACTCAAATTTATCCAATGCCTTGCATTTTACATAACTGCCTGGGTCAGTAGAATCAATAAAGCCATGTTTGAAATAATCATTCTATGTTTGCTGGGTAAACAAGGGGTTCTAGAGAGTCAGCAAAATGAATGTGGAAAAGGGAATTCAGCACTGAAACTTCTCACAGCAGGCCGGTTTTTGAAAGAGTGGTTGTGCAGAGTCTCCAACAACATAGAAAAAAAACTTAAGCTATTGTATGCATATCATGCATGAAGCATTCTGGTTATTCTCACCACACTCTCTCTGAGTTCCATCCCATACTGTTACCTGACTCCTATACCTACAAATTTCTTTCCCAATTTCAGGTTTTTTTGGTTTTTCACTCACTGAATTTAACTCTGGCCATCTGTGGGAGCACAGGTTTGGAAGTTTGTAGGCTTACCAGTGAGTACACATTGAAGAAAACTCTTTCTCTCTCTCTCTCTCTCTCTCTCTCTCTCTCTCTCTCTCTCTCTCTCTCTCTCTCTCTCTCTCTCTCTCTCTCTCTCTCCTAAAATTATGTAAGTAATCAAATAGTAAAATAAATTTCAAAAAGGTTTGCCCCCAAAATGAAAACTGCACACAAAATTTCAACCCTTAGCAGGTTCACTACTGCTAAGACTCCGAGATTAGTCAGGGAACTCACACTGAATCAATAAAGGTCCAGGATGTAGAAGAACCAAACTCAAGATTGCCTGTGAAGGAAAGGTAATGTGGAAAGGGTAGTTAAGGTGAGGGAGGAGTGGATATATTCAAAATATATGGAATAAAATTGTCAAAGAAGAGTCAGAAACAGTGGTGCATGTCTTTAATCTCAGCATATAGGAAGCAGAGGTAAGTGGATTTCTATGAGCTCTATGCCAACCTAGTCTACATAATGAGAGTCAGTTTTATCTTATATTCCCCCACCTCAAATAATAATTAATAAAAACATTGTTAGGAAAGTAATGTTCAATCACTTAGATTAATGCATTTCAAGAAATGATTTTTAAAATATTTTGTTCAATGAAATTTTCTGCTAAAAATTTAAACAATGTGTATTTACATATAATTGGATATATATGTGTATGTACATACACACACACACACACATATCAGTTTTTCACAACAGGGTTTCTCTGTGTATCTCTTGTTGTCCTGGAACTCTCTTTGCAAACCAGGCTGGCCTCAAACTCGAAAATTAACCTGTCTGTGCCTCCCACTTGCTGAAAGTAAAGGTATGCAGCACTGTATCCAGCTATAAACAATATAACTTAAACACTGCCACAATTTAAAAAAAATATAAAAATCCTACATATAAAATAAACCTAATTAGAATTATAATAACAGAACCATGGTCGTAGAAATATGGACATCACATATTATAAAAGATAGAAACTACTTAAAAATAAAATTATGGATGTGCCCTTTTTTTCAAAAATATTGAACATATAATATTAATCTGGTTTCTAAATAATTTTTAATCTATGAATTTAATTTATTTTACTGTGATATGGATGTGTGATATGTGTACATGCATGTGTGCATGTGTGTTTTCTCATTTGAGTGGGTACAAATGCATGTGTGTCTGCAGATCAAAAATTGATGTTGAATGTTTTCATTAATTTTTCAACATCTTATATATTGAGGCTTGTCTGTCACTGAAGTCCCTAGGTCAGTTGTTATTCTGGCTAGCTAACTTGCTCCAGGAACCTCCTGTTTAGACCCTAAGAGCTAAGATCAAAGATTACTGTCCAATCAAATCCACTGGTATTTACATGGATAATGAAAATCCAAACTCCATTTCTCATGCTTATGAGACAAGCACTTTACCTATTAAACCATCCCCTTAGATCTTAATTTTATTTAAAAGTATATATTATTCTCATTTAATCACCTTTAAGATTTTGTATCTAAAATATTTTCATGTCACATGTTTAAATTTAACCTTTTTTCTCTCAAAAATTTAAAATATCACTGTACTTCTTGTATTGATAAAATGTTTCTAAGAATATATGCAGAGAATGGAAGAATGTACAAGAATTACCTTTTTTTCTTCTTTCAAAAGATTGACTTTGGGGTGCACTGACAAAATAAGTTGAAAGTAAAAATTTGTAAAAGATAGATATTCCATGCAAAAGAGAGACTATGCCTAATATCATGCAAAACAGAATTTAAATAACAAAGTTTATGAGGCAAAAAGTACATTGTAATTTCATAAAAGCTCAGTTGGGTCCAAAAGATACAAACATCTTAAGCTTATTGACCTCTAATGGGTGACTAAAAACATATGCAGAACAAAAATAGGACAATATTTGAAGGACCAAATAGAAAGTTCTACAGTAATAGCTTCAGACTTCAATAACTCATTCTCAATAATGGATATAAAAATATAGCACACGATACAAAGACAGTAGAAGACTAAACCCAGCAAGCTAACAGCATTTAGCAGCTATGCAGAATACTATCCAATATCATTATACACACCCTTGCCTCTGGGACACTGAGACAACAGGGGAGAAATCTTTAACTGGGCTGTAAATTAAGTTTCAAATTATTCTTTAATTGCATATAAAATTTGCTCTTCTACCAAAGTTTTAAACAAATAATCAGATGTTAAACTGGAAAAAAATCTAATTTGTGTTAATTAAACAACACAGTCTTAAGGACAAATAGACAAAAGCAAAACTCATGAGGGATATTAGAAAACAAGGATACAAGGACTAAAATTTAATACAGCAAAGTTTATGAGATGTGGCAAAAGGAAAAAAAACAGTGTTAATGAAGAAATATGTAATGATAACCCCAACAAGACCTAAAATTGATAACTTACTTAAAATTTACAGAAAGACATAATGAACAAACTAAATCTAAGTTTGGAAGACAGCAATAGCAAAGACTAAAGCATAAATAAATGAAACTGAAAATAGAAAAACCACAGAGAAATAAATGTAACCAAAAGAATTCTTCCACAGTTTCTGCCTGAAACCTGCCTACCTGAGGTTCCTGCCTTGGTTTCTTGACTGATGATGATCTGTAACCTGAAAAGTCAAGATTCCTTTCCTCCCCAAGATAGTCTTCACCAGTGTTTGACTACAGCAATCATTTGGTCTTTTCTCTCCTTGTTATTTCCTGAGTGTTTCTCTTTATTACTGTTATTATAAATGGAACTGTGTTCACAATTTCCTTTTTGACTGTGATTGTATGAAATGCTCCTGGTATTTATTACTGTGTTCTAAAATTATTTTTGTCCGGTGTTCATTAGGGAATTCTCCAAAGAAGGTCATTTTATTTTGATTAGATATATTTTTCTTTTCATTTTTTGTGTTTCTCTTTCTTGCTAATTTTGAGTTAGAACTTCCAATATCATGTTAAGTAGAAATGATGAATGATACCTTGCCTCATTCCTTGTCTTACAGGACCATTTTCCAAGCAATTCCCATTGAGTATGACTTTTGTTGTTGGGTGCTTCCATTGTGTTTAGGTAGATATTTCTTATTCTGACTTCATTGAATATTTTTTAATTAGGAAAGGTATTGAAATACATGAAAGCTTCTTCAGTGAGATGGTCCTGTTTATTTTTTCAGACTCTTATTATAATGTGTTACATTAATCAATTTTCTTAAGTTCAATGATGCTTAATGGCTTGCTCTCCCTGGCTCAAAATCAACCAGCATTCTTGTGCATCTTGCACATGGGCTACCTGACCATGGAGGTATCACTCAAAGTAGTCTAGGTCCTTCTCCATCCATTAGCAGTAAATAAAATGACTCAGAGACATACCAACAGGTAAACCTGTTTTCGGGAAAATTCTTCCGTTGAGGTTTACTCTTCCCAGATGAGTCAAGGTGACAGCTGACGCTGACTATGTCATCCATACATAAAAGAAAGAGAATATTGTCAGAAGACACAGAGGAAAACATAAACAAATGATGGCATATTCAATATTCATAGATTGGACATGGGAGTTTCACTGGTGTCATCCTGATCCCTTATCTTCCCATCCTCCATGTCCTGCCCTCTATTCCCCTGCCCCCAGCTTACATAGGAGATCTCATTTATTTCCCCTTCCCAGGGAGATCAATATGTCTCTCTTTGGTCCTCCTTGTTACCTAGCATCTCTAGGGCTGCGGATTGTAGCCTGGTTATCATCTGCTTTACATCTAATATCTGCTTATGAGTGAGGATTTGTCTTTCTGTGTCTGGGTTATCTTACTCAGGATAATTTTTTTTTCTAGTTTCATCCAATTGCATGCAAATTTTAAGATTTCTTTTTGTTTTTGTTTGTTTGTTTGTTTGTGTGTGTTTTTTCGCCTCTGAGTAGTACTCCATTGTGTAAATGTACCACATTTCCTTCATTCATTCTTCAATGAATCTTCAATAAGGGGAAACTAGGTTGTTTCAAGGTTCTGGCTATTACAAATAATGATGCTATAAATATTGTTGAGCAAGTGTCCTTGTGGTATTATTGAACATTCTTTTGGTATATGTGAAAGAGTTACGGTATTGCTGGGTCTTGAGGTAGATTGATCCCCAATATTCTGAGAAACCGCCATACTGATTTTCAAAGTTGTTGTACAGGCACTCCCACTAGGAGTGGAAGAGTGTTTCCCTTATTCCACATCCTCTCCAACACAGACTGTCATTAGCATTTTTTTATCTAAGACATTCTGACAGGTAAGATGATATCTCGGAGTTGTTTTGATTGTCATTTCCCTGATAGCTAAGGATATTAAATGATTACTTAGGCATATCTTGGCTACTTGAGATTATTCTATTTACAGTTCTCTATTTAACTCTGTAACTCATTTTAATATAGAATTACTTGGTATTTTAATATCAAAATTCTTGAGTTCTTTATATATTTTGGAGATCAGCCCTCTCTCTTATGTGGGGTTGGTGAGACTCTTTTCCCAATCTGTAGGCTGTAGTTTTGTCTTATTGACAGTCCTTGCTTATGCTGAATTTTATGTAAGATTGAAAGGCCTCTGAATCCACAACCCAGCACTGAAAGAGAAAGAAGCTGGGACTCTGACAGCTGACTTCAGTGAGACAGGCCTTAAGTTCAGTCACAAGTTTTGCAAAAGCAATGCAAGTTATCACACAGTTCTAAAAGTCAAAGCAGTCTAGTATGACATATAGATACATAGAGCATAAGATATAGAGAACATAAGGACACCCAGCAAATTGCAAATATGGGCCCTCATGTGTACCATCAGGTTGTTTTCAAACATGGTTCCAAATTAATGTCTGAAAACAACCCACTTTTTTTCAGAAATATTTCTGAGAAAAATCTATATACATTTTGCAAAGTAATGAAGTTGGACTTTTATCTAATATTTTATTATAAATGGTGCAAATGAACCCACAACATAAATAGGTGACTTAATTGGCCATCTATTTAAAGAAAACAAAGCACAAGACTCATAATAGGTCTGTTGATATAGTTCAGTAGTAGAGTACTTCCTTTGGGGATCCCTGGTTTGCTCACCAAACTATTCAAAACAGAAAGAAAAAATGTCAATCACTTGCAACTGTTTCTTGAATATGTAGTCAAAGGAATTGCCAAAGGATAAATAGACAGACTGGATTTTGTGAAAATTAGAAGGAAATTGGCATCAAAAGATGTTATCAAAATATTAGAATGGGAGAGAATGCTTATAAATTATGTATTTGATAGTCATTAATATTAAACAAAAAATTTCTGAAACTCTTTTTTTTCCCCTCAAGATAAAGTTTCTATGTGTAAACTTCCCTGGCCTTTTTTGATCTCCCTTGGTAAACCATGCTGACCTTGAACTCACAGAGATTTGCCTGCTTCTGACTCCAGAGTGCTGAGATTAAAGGTATGTACACCATCCCCAGCTAAATTCCTGAAAGTCAGTAGCAAAAGTAAACTGAAATAAATATGGGCAAATATCTAAGGATGGCTATGCATGTCTTTTTCACAGCTTTGCATAGCTTGAAACATGAGCATCACAAGATCAAGGCCAGCCTAAAGTATATAGAAAGACCCTGTCTCAAAAAGCTGAAGTCAGAAGGACTGCGTAAGGATTTGTGTAGACATCTCTCTAAAATTTATATACATTGGCAAATAAGCATGCAGAAACTGCTTAATAGTTCCTGTTAGAAAAATACAAATTAAAGCAATGAGAATTTCCCCATGTGGGTAGACAGTGTGCCTCCCAGAACACATAGGTTATTAAATGAAAATTGCAATGCAAGGCATGAGATACCTCCTTACAAGTTATTAGTTAGGGAGGTCCCAGAAGTCTCCAAAACAGCACAGTCTGTTAGCACTAACCTTGGTTTACCACCGCAACTACACAGTAAAACCCTACTGTTAAAGATACTACATATTTTAACCGCAGGGTATAGAAAAATCAATTGCAAACCAACTGGGAACCTTCCTCCCTACTGCCCAGCTTTATTAGTGTTAGAAGGGGATAAAGGGCCTTCTGGGGAAGAGAAGACATCAATAGTCTTCTCCAGCCCTGGACCCAGCATGCTGCAACACTAACAGGCCAGGCAGAGTACTGGTACAATAGAGCCACAATTGCTTTCTGATTGGATTTGGAGGCCTGCTTCATAGGAGGGAATTTCAAATCAGCTACTGTGATCCTGTTAAAAAGTTCAGCATGGGAGACAGGACCCACTATTGTTATTTTGCTAAATGGTCATGCTGTCAAACTGCCTGCTACTTATTTCCTCTTATATACATAGACCTGGGTTGCTCGCATGAAGAGGAGACGAAAGGAATACAAGAATCCACAAACGGAGAGGAGTGAACCCTGTCTTCAGGCATGCTGGGGCCATCACACTCATGACTTCACCAAAGATATGGCTACCTGCACAGGACCTGCACAAGGGCAAGACAGTCAAAATCCTAGCGTACATGAGCTGTATGGTTTCTAAGCCTATCCCTCAAGGAACCATTGGCATTGAATAGTCAAAGTTGGAGGGAGGAACCTTTCTTTTTGGAAGATATGGTGACTGGGAGGTTCCCAATGTTGCAGTGGGTGTCCCCACATCCTTATACATATAAACCGTACAGATTATATTTGGAAGTTTATCGATGAAATGTGGGAAAAAAGAAGACATGAAGTAGGAAGGAGGACATGTCAGAGAAGTCATGTGGGAAGTTGAAATGAGAAAATGAGGATGAGGGAATACGATCATATGTCATTGTATAAAAATAGAAAATTTTCAAATAATAAAAACATAATAAAATAAAAGGGCATATTCATTTGGATGACAACATTCTCTATTCACAATAGCCAGAAATTGAAAACAGACTAGGTGTCTGACAACAGATGAATGGATACAGAAAATATATTACATTTACAAACAAAATAAAGAAAATTCACAGATACAAGTGGGAGAAAAAAAAAAAAAACATCCTGAGGTAACCCAGACCACAAAATAATGATATAGTATGTCTTTGCTTATATCTGGCTGTTAGCTGTTAAGTCTTCAATAAGCAGTCTACAGCCCATATGAACATATAACCACAGAGGTTAGATAGAGAGGGAAGGACCAGGGGTCAGATGAATCACCCTAGGAAGGGGAAATAGAATGGATAGCTAAGAAAAGATGCGGGGAACACGGAACAGAGGATCAAAGGAGGAGGGGTGGAAGAAGAGGGGGAGGGAGGAAATGCAGCTAAGGTCAGCTAACTAAGGTCCATTTGAGGGTTTTAAGGAAACTTAATATTCTAGAAGCTTCATGAGTGTGTACGTGTGTGTGTGTGTGTGTGTGTGTGTGTGTGTGCGTGCGTGTTCACCAGTGGAATCACCAAATAGCAGGGCCAAAAGAGCCCCAACTGGACATCTCTGTTCACTAAATGAAGACTCCAGTTGCAGAAATAGGTTACATCTAATTGAGTAGTTGGCAAAAGGGGTTTCATCAGAGCCCCTAAACAATACAAGCTGTTTGCAAAAGCAAATGGTTATGCTCCAAAAACTGTTGGTAAAGCCCATTGCTGAAGAAAACATCTATACAATGCACTGAACATGAAGAAGTTGAGCCACTGCCTACCTACAGCCTTCACCCGACCTACTAGTGTTAATGGTTCTGGAAGTTATTTTGCACACTACCACCAAAGAAGAAGGTTGACACCAACCCAGCTACAAGCCCTTCAGTCTACAATGGTGACCTGCATACAATATGCATTAGCGCTAAAGACGACAAAGCCTGTGGAGCTTTGATTTTGATTTTGATTTGAATGGATTTATGACCCATTCCATGTGATGGAACCCATCCCTGACACTGCTCACGTGTCTCAGAACCAGAGACTAGATATCTCAGGGTCCTAGAATAAAACAAAATACTACTGTTCTGCTAATGAAAGAAAAGGTGTTGATTTGGGTGGTGGTGGAGAATTTGGAGGAAATGAAGTCATAATCAGAATATCTTATAGCATAAAATATATCTTCAATAAAAATAATAATATAAAGTAAAATTCTTGGTGAAAATTCCACGAAATTGAAGCTTTTGTGGCACCATTAATGGAATGTCAAACAATGAGGTCATTATTATAAACATTATAATAATTCCTCAAGGAGCTACCAATGAAATTTTTACATTGTCTGGAAGTCCCACAAATCGTTACAGATGGCCAAAAGTACTGGATAAAGAATCTCAGTAAGATACTTTTGTGTCTATAATCATAGCAGCAATATTCATTGCAGCTAAAATGTTGAGGAAAGTAAAAGATTGTCTATACACCGAAGACTGGGTAAAGGAAATGGGGTGTTTGAACATATTGGGATAAGACTCCACATGAGGATGGAGAAGGATTCTGAACCACACAGATAAATAACATTCTACAACACAAATGCACCTGTAGAATATCAGGTGAAGTGAATAAGACAGTTCCAAAATGACATATCCTTTATGATTCTACTCATATGAGGCAGAGAACAGGGCATTATCTGCAGTGCTAGCTGGAGGCAGTTGATGAAGAGTTATACTTTCAGTTTTGATGAAATGTTTATAAAGAATTATGATAGTTTTGATTGCATAGCAGAATGAATTATCTAATTCCAGTGATTTGTGCACTTAAATGATTAAGAAGATAAATTATTTTAACTATATTTTACCACAAATTAATACACATGAAGGATTGATTTCATGAACGGTGCAGGTGCATCTGCCCTATAGTTTATGAGATGCATGTATCCCAAGGCAGCTATAAATGAAGTCCAATATGCATGTAGAGAATAACTTGTCACAGTGTCAAAAGGTTGAACACATGTATGTGAGATGAGGGCCCAAGAAATACATTACTATATTATATTCCATCTTTGTGGTTAATTGATTATATCCAAATATAATTTTCAGAGGAAATAAAACTTATTTCCAGTTGAGAGTGTAAATTCAGTGCTTCATACACATAAGCCTATGATGCAGTCTATCAACTGCTGGATAGAAAGTTCTCTAAAACTTGGTGCCATGAAAGCAAGAACTGTTACAGAATTACTCTCCTGCATGATGTTTGGGACAAAAAGTCAATGGATAATTCTGTTGAGACAACTCCACTCTCAGGATAAAACAGAAGAATAAGTCTCTTGGCAAAAACAAAACAAAACAAAACAAAAAAACCAAAACAACAAAAACCCAACCACCATGGTTCCTAAATCTCAAAGCACTCCCAGTGTTGAATAATGCAATCTAATGAAAGAAACTGATAATGAGATTGCCCAAGATATTAACAAATCACATTATTTTCTCTTCTCTATCTGCTGCAGCCAGTCTCCTGAAGGAAAGCGGGCAGCAGTTCTCCTCAGCATAGAGGATATACACTGAGTTAGGCAGGTCAACATGGTAAACTCACCTTTACTGGGAAGGAAACTTAACTCTGAACGCCACATAGCAGGACATGTGTGCAGCCATTTCTGGGATTTACTGGCTCTCGGTGTAAGGCAATACTAGACATTCCTTCTTGCTAACAATTATAGTTTAAAAAAAATGAGCCAGTTCTTAAGATTACATTGCTTGGAGGTCTAAAGCTCTAGGCTTGAACTCCAAAAGTATTCAAAAGCTAATAACAAATTGTATTTTTACAGAGCATTTTTGAACCAACTCGATTTTCCATGTACATGGCATCCATAGCTTCAAGAGTATGTCTCTGCTCATAAAAACAATAACATTCAAATTATGAAGCCTTTGAAAGAGAGAATGGTACCATGCTGGTTTCTGTACTCACCTCCCAGATCAAACTGCCAATTACCTACAGCTGTCTCCCAGCACTTAGAGGGAAAACTTCCACATACATGCATGTGGCTAAGCAAATATTTATCTGTCGCCCTTTCTCTTTTTAATTGCAGCTGCTCATTCCCCATAAGTGGTTTTTTTTTTCAAGTGAATAGCAGGGAGGCTTTAGGAATGGTGTGTGCTGAACTCAAAAGTGTAACAATTAAAAATGGGAAGTGTTCGCAGCATTGAATAATGACATTCTAATGAAAGACGCTGATGATGAGGTTGTCCACAATATTGTTTGGTTATCATTAACAAATCATATTATCTTTCTCCTCTCTCTGTAGCAATCAGTCTCCCAAAGCAAACTATGTGGTAAATTCTTTTGACAGAAGGCAATTCCGTTTCTCCATTTCCCCCTTAACTTCATAATGAAAACCTAATGAATACTAGAGGTTTCTGTGAAGAGCACAATAATCATCTATTGTATTACTGATTGAAAAGAGCTTGCTGCATATTCAGACAGATATAAAGAACCTGATTTTCAAACAAATAGTTTTGATAGGATAGGCAGATTCAGGACAAAGCTAAATTGTATTTAATTATGCTACTTTGCAGGGCTCTTATGATGGTTTTCCACATGTCAAGTAATATCTCTCATATCTTTAAGAACTATTCTGATATGTAGAGTTTATTCCTCAATTAGTTACATCTATTTTAATTCCATTTCTGTGTATCAGTACTCTGGGAAGAATGGCATAATAGTTGCCTAGGGAGTCCAAATATTGTCCTAAATAAAGATTTTAGGACTAACATTTGAGACATTTGTGCCTCTGGGGACTTCAGCTTTCTAAAAATAATTTGGATTTTCTAAAAAGATGAAGGCATTTTTGATTTCATGTGTCTCAACTGTCTACATGCTTAAGCTTAGTTTTGCAAAGAAACATGTACAGCACTATAAGAAATGTCTTGTTCCTACTGTATCTTTTTTGACACCTCAAGTACTGAACATCTTGCAGTAGTGAGGGCTTGAGGACACTATCTTAACACTTCTACACATAGCTCATACTTTGTGCTTTCTCTATCTCTCTAGTGTTAACTGAGAAATATATAGACACATATGAAATGTTTTTACTCAGAACAAAAGCACAGTGATTGGTAATATCAGATTTCAAATAAACAGTGAGAAACTACTGATTCATGGGGAAAAATCTTAGCTTTGTTACCCTTTTTGTCTCTCTGACTCTCTCTCTGTCTCTGACTCTGTCTCTGTCTCTGTCTCTTTCTCTCTCTCTCTCTCTCTCTCTCTCTCTCTCTCTCTCTCTCTCTCTCTCTCTGTGTGTGTGTGTGTGTGTGTGTGTGTGTGTGTGTTTATTGGTTAGTGGGATCATGGTATAATTTCCTTACTTTTCTACCTTTTGGTATTTTTCCATTTTATTGGTCCTCTATTCCAATTTTTATGCTTGGTTAAAATATATTTTTGATCCTTATCGGGGACAAAAACTGCCTTTTTTTCCCCAAATAAGTGATACAATTAAGAAGGCAAGTATGTAAAAAAATAAATGAATAAAAAACAGAATAGCACAAGTGACCCAAGAGAAGAGCTTTGTGACAGGTGAATGGGTCTCAGAACCTTATCAATCTGTGCAATGTTCAAAGTTATTGCTATTTAGCTTTGCTAATGTTATAGTTAATCAAGATAACATGCAAGTTTAGTTACTTTTGTTTTCCCTAATGGCATCTCTTTTCTGATTATCCTGATTAGATCCTACATCTAATGAGTCAAGTAATAGATTCTACACAGAAAATACTATAATTTTTTTCTTCAGAATCCTCTCCTCTAGTAAGTGTGCATGCTGATAGGAAAATGGCATACCAGAAGAAATGCAATCAAACCTTTAAATTATATTTAAAATTATATTGTATTTTATATATTATATATGGTATAAATTATTTAAAAAAAAAAAAACAACTTTAGAGCCAGGTATGGTAGTGCTGGCCTTTCATCCTAGCACATGCAAGGTAGAAGCAAGCATATTTCTGAGGGTTTGAGGCCAGCTTGGTCTACAGAGAGAGTTCCAGTCCTGTTAGGGCTACTCAGAAAAACCCTGTCTTGAAAAAGAAATAAAAAATAAAAAATAATAGAAAGAGAAACAATTCAAAATAAGTTCTCTCATGTTGGTGTTGGACTTCTAAGTTTAGAAAGTTCACTGCAAAATGCATGAATTATCATGGGTAAAAAAGTATTGTTAAAGATGTGACTAAGTACTGGATTAGCGTTAGGGTTCGGGATCCAAGGGAAGAGAGCAGTCTCCTTAGTTAATAGGAGAAATAGTCATGATTAGTAAGAGTGGAGCTCAATCAGTCATGTACCAATTGTCAAAAACAATGTATCTTGAATAAAATATGTAATAACATACTGCACATATGTGAAAAAAATTACTAGTGATTGAGACAGCATACTCCATGCAGAGTGTGACAATTCAAATAATGGTGAGATATCATTTTTTAACTATCATATGTAAAAAATTTATAAGTAAATATCAAATATTTGCAAATGTCCAACAAAGTGAGTAATTACATGGGGTATGTTTTTTTGACTTTTGTAAATGCAATTACTAAAAATAGTATTCATGACAAACATAATTTTCTTTAATTATGTTTTTATTAAATCTACCTTTAAGAATTTATTCTAGGGCTAGGGAGATGAGTCAGTAGTTAAGAGCACCAACTGCACTTCAAAAAGACCCAGGCTCAAATCTTAGCACCCATATGGCAGATCACAACTGTCTGTAACTCCAGTTCCAGGTGATCCAACCCCCTCATATGGACATACACACAGGCAAGAATACAATGTATGTGAAATAAAAGTAAACATTTTTTTTTTTTTTTGGTTTTTCGAGACAGGGTTTCTCTGTAACTTTCGAAAAAGTAAACATTTTTAAAGAACGAATTTATTCCATAGGTTTTCCCAAGCACTTAACAAAGTTCTGATGAGGAGCGGATGGAGAGAGATCATGAGAAAGAAAGTCAGAACCATGAGGGATGCGTTCACCCACCCACTGAGACGGAAGGACAGAACTAATGGGAGACCACTAAGTCCACTTGGAATGGGACTGATGGAACATCAAATCCAAATCGGACTCTCTGAGGGTGGCTGATGGTGGAGGCTGACCGAGGAGCCAAGGACAATGGCGATGGGCTTGGTCTCTACGACATGGACGGGCTCTGTGTGAGCCTTGTCAGTTTGGTTGCTCACCTTCCTGGACCTGGGGGGAGTTGGGAGGACCTTGGACTCAACATAGTGTAGAGAACCCTGATGGCTGTTTGGCCTCAAGAGGGAGGGAGTGGGGGTGTGGGTGGAGGGGAGGGGAGGGAAGGGGGAGGAGGAGGGGAGGTGATGGCAATTTTTAATAAAAAATAAATAAACTGGAAAAAAAATTCTGAAATGTTCATTTCAACTTCTATTAGTTAAAAGGTCCAAATAATTTAAATATTAAAACAGCACATTGAGTAAATACTATGCATTGTGAACAATTTATGTTTCTGGAAATTTAGTAGCATTTTAAATACGAAAAACATAAAATATGAACCCATATCTTGCAAGTATGTCTTCTGTCATATTGTCATTTCTTTTGTAAGAAAAAAAGCTATCTTGAATTAACAACGGGGTAAATGTGTTCATTCAATATTTGTTTCATATAAACACCATTTCAAGGGCACAATGGGGTAATAAAGTGACCATTCATTAAATGACAATCTTGTTAGTCAACAACCCAGGCTGGACTCTGATTGGCTGACCTCTCGCTGGCTTCTCTATGGACATGCATGTAGCTGCAGGCAGGGAAGAGATTTATATGAAAATGTTGTAAGAGGGCATTTTGTGCATTTAGATGCCAGCTGTGAGTAGGTCACATCTGCCATGTCGGGGTGATGGAGTAACCTGGGAAAGGTTTGTTTACCTTGCAGATTGGCCTGGGCTTGCAGACTGAAGAGTAGTTTCAGACTTTCTTGGATCAACAGGCTTCAGTGAGTGATCGATCACTCAGAATTTTACCTTGCATCCTGTTCGTTATTGTTCCATTGGCCAATGTATGTGGCCAAACTCAGAGTCAACAGACAAAGCTAACGAAGCCTGACTGCTTCAGTCATCATTACCTACTGGGTTTTTGCTTGGGTGCAATAATTTGTTTATCCATAGTCACTAAAGTTTGTTTCTGTGACCAGTGTTCCTATGAATACTTTGGTATATTACTTGTTGCCAGGTATTATATATATATATATATATATATATATATATATATATATATATATGTGTGTGTGTGTGTTATGAAAAAGAAAATCTTTGGGGAAGTAGAGGAATTGCCAACTGTATAAGCCAACATCATTTTTGCCGAATAAATTTCTTCCATGTGTGTTTATAATCTTTGCACAGTAGGGGCGGGAATGAAGTAAAAGAGGAGTATCTGGAGATGGCTAGACAAATTGACTCGCCTAACTAGCAAGATCCGGCCGGGTTCAGTAAAAAGCTGCATCTTAATTTTTTTTATTTTTTTTTGCAAAACAGTAGAACTACCCAATACAAAACACTAGCCTTGACAAATATGCATATAAATATGTGTGCATGAATTCCCCTTGGGCACATACCAAACACATTTAAAATTTCCCTCCAATTATATTTCTTCTGACAAAGTGAAAGACAGACCACTGAAACACGTCATCAAAACTTATACCCTTTTCCAAAGATGATCTTTCAGGCACAATTGAAAAAGTAATATTTCAATATGGCAAAATCAATTTATATGAAGGAAGGGACAAGAAAGATTCAGAAACCAAATGCTAGAAGGCAGATAATCTTGCTGGAAATTTTGTTTATAAATATCTGTTAAATATTTCACTTTTCAATTTTTGAAGACCAGTGAATTTCCTAGACAGAAGTCCTAGCTCTCTGTTCAGTTTCAGCTTAAATATCATTTAGTCAATTAAGGTTTCCTTTACGTCACAGTCCTGTCCATCTATTCATGAGAATAATCTCTGCTCCTCCTTCCTGGCTTCATCATCAATAACATTACATTGCTCATATTTTTTTCAGTCTTGCTGACTACATACTAAATATATGATTTTTATAATGACTATATATATATGACTTTTATTAAAGCAAAATATCTGGAATGAGATTCCATTAAGATGAATATTGGTTAAACAAATAATGCCTATGAATATTATACCTAAATTTGGAAGATTTCATACATTTTGGAACATACACACATACATGATAAGAGAGAAATATATGACTCTAGGAGGTAGAATGGAAGTAAATGGCAAAATAAACTAGATCAATGATGAAAAATAATAATAAGGAATGGTCCAAAGAAGACCAGCTTAACTGTTCCCTGTATATTGTCTCTATTTTGATTCACTGATGATTTTTTGTTCTGTTGCATGAATGACAGAGTAGGAAGAAATGTGAGAAGAAAAAAAGAAATACCAGACACTTCAATTATAACCCAACTAGAAGGTTAACAAATACCAGTTAACACTTTTCTTAGGGTATATGAAATATTTAAAGACCCAGTACATCAAAAGTAGAGGAGCCTATGGCACATGGGTGCCAAATTCAAATTTGTGTTCAATGAAACAATTAAAATGCTCATCTTCCAGCAAACGACAAAATGAAAAAAATGTAAATTACAAGCAGAAAAGTTACCAGAGTGACTGTCTATTTTAAGAATCTGCATTGTCAACTGAACCCAGTTAACTCAATTATAGTTGAGTATCCCCCAACAATGGCAAACCCAAAAGAACGGCTCCAGCTTTATTGAGGTTATTCACAATAATGTAAGGAAAGAGTTTTGAACGTATTTTAAGCTGTGTTTATGTAAAATTTCTACATTTTCAAATAAAAAATAATTCTCATGAAGCAAAAAGAACAATAAGATAATGCCATCTCTGCATTTTTAAAAGTATCATATTGTTCTCAAAAATGATGCAGCTAGTAAAGATAATCTAGACTCTTTGGGGCTGAGAGTAGAAACATGGTTAAGAATATTTGACTGTTTCTCTATTCCTATGTCTTTCTCTTTCCCTTTGTTACTCTTTCTATCCCTCTCTGTGCCTCTGTGTGTCTCTCTCTTACACACACACACACACACACACACACACACACACACACACACACATATGGTCACCTGTAGAGAGAGAGGGGGGACATTTCATGAGTAAACCACACTGGGTCAATATAACAGACACCCTATACACTCTGAATTCCAGAGACCCATAACAATGAGTTTACTTCCACATCTCATATCCACCTGGAGTTTGTTGAGTGTGCTGCATCTGGGGGGCCTCTTGATCAATATGTATGAAATGTTACCAACAAACAATGCAGTTGGTAATAATGCAGGTGTCACACAACATTTTTGCCTGTGTTTCATTGACCAAATCAGATAAGTAGCTACACTAAGCACAAGAAGATACAACCGTACAATCTAATCAGTCCATGGGAAGGTGTTTTAAGAGGTTGTTTGTTTGTTTCCTGGCTGGCCGGCAGCTCAGACCCAATATAATCACACAGAATCTATATTATTTAAAACACTGTTTGGCCTATTAGCTCTGGCTTCTTATTGGCTCGCCCTTACATGTTAATTTAAACCATCTCCATTAATCTGTGTATCGCCACGTGGCTGTGGCTTACCGAGTAAAGTTCCAGTGTCTGTTTCCAGCAGGACTACGAGTGAATTCTCCCTGACTCTTTAGCCGGCTCTTCACTCTTTCCCTGTCCTCTTCCATGGGGTACTCTGTACTCTGAGAAAATGATATGATAGAAACATCCATTTAGAGCTATATGCTTCTTCTGCATAATGTTTGGCTGTGGATCTCTATATCCAATCCCATCTGCTGTAAAAGGAAGCTTCCTTGATGATAACTATATAAAGCACTGATTGATGAGTATAGCAACATATCATTAGGGTTATATTAAAGCTGGAGATCTTACTGCTCCTGATACTACAGAGCTGTAGTAAGAAAAACTATATGGTATTGGCATAGAAACAGACGAATGGGTCAATGGAACTGAATCAGAGACCCAGACAAAACTTCACACCACTATGGACACCTGATTTTTACAAAGAAACCAAAATTGTTCAATGGGAAAAAAGAGAGTATCTTCAACAAATGGTGCTGGCCTAACTATAAGTCAGTATGCAGAAGAATGAAAAGAGATCTATATCTATCACCCTGCACAAACTGAAGTTCAAGTGGATTGGAGAGACCTCAACATAAAACCAGATAAACCGAACCTGACAGAGAAGAAAGTGGATAATTGTCTTGAACACATTGATGCAGGAGACAACTTTTTAAATAAAACATCAATAGAGCAGACATTAACATTGACAACTAAAAAATTGAGACCTCAAACTGAAAACCCTCTATAAATGAAAGACACCATCAATAAGTGACAAAAGCAGTCTACAGAATCAGACAATGTCCTCACCAATGCCATCTCAGAGGGTTAATTTCTAAAACAGAGAGAGAACTCAAGAAACTACATATCAACAAACCAAATAATCCAATTAAAAAATGGGGTACAGACCTAAACATAGAATTCTCAATGGAGTAATCTCAAATGGACAAGAATCACTTAAAGAAGGAAGTGATACAGCTGGACAGAGAGAAATATAAGGTGGGAGGAGCCAGGAGTTCAGCCCCTTTCAGGTTGAGGTGTTGACAAGGTAAGAAGTGGCTGTGGCATGCTCCTTTTCTCTCTGATCTTTCAGCATTCACCCAGATTTCTGATTCCAGGTCTTTATTACTAAGACCAATTAGAATCCACACTACACTAGAGAGAACTTCTTTCCAAACAATATAATGTCTGAATAGGAAGCGAACATAGGAGTGTGCTAAAATGACCAAGCCCACTGCAAAGATGGAAATCCAAGCATGGCAAACAGCATTTGACCTTTACTGCAAAGGACAGAAAGCATTCTTTTATTTTAATTTTTATTGAGCTCTACATTTTTGTCAGCATTCTTAATAGTCTTGAGAATGTGAGAAAAAGATGCCATTCAGAAAGCTTCTATTTTGTTTTGTCAAATGAAATTCATTAAAAAAATCAATATAGTACATCTGCCTGTTAAATAATTTTTGCATTATTGTGTATGAAATAAATAAGTGTTATATTTTGAGGCCCCTCCCCAAAATGACATCATGAAATTTGTTAGGAAATGGATGGAACTAAAAAAATTTTAAACTTAATCAAGTCAACCCTGACCCAGCAAGATAATTATGGCAAGTATTCACTTATATGTGGATATTAGTCATTAAATAATGATAACCAACTTATAATTCATAGACATGGAGAGGTTTGTTATCGAGGAAGGGATGGGGGAGGACACATATGTCCCCTTGAGGGGGAAATAGAATGTATTTTATGCATAGACTGGGGGCAGTTTGGGATAAGGACGAGAGGCTCAGATGGTAGGGAGAGGAAACATAGGGTTGAAGAATGGAATCCAGAGAAAGGTAGCTAAAACTGAAGGACATTTGAACAATGGAATGGAAACCAAGGGTTGTGGAAAGTCCCCAAAATAGAAAGAGCATCCCTAAAGAGGATTGCTAATGATGGGGGTGATGAAGTCCCAGCTGGCTATCTCTTGTCACCAAATAAGTCCTTCAGTAGTGGGACTGGGTTGCATTCAATTGGGTTGATACCCTGCCAATGAATTCCCATGGAAATTCACCCCTGAAAACCAGGCTGTTCCTCAGACAATGGGTTTGCTCTCTATAAACTGACTGTGAGTACCCATCATCAAGGACAAAACCCACGCAACTCATTGAATATGGAGAAACTGAGCTGGGGCCTTCATGGAACATGCACCCTTACATTTTAATCTCTGTAGTGTGGGAAAGTACTTTGCAGGATACCAAAAGGAAAAATGTAAACACCAACCCAGCCACAGAAGCTCTGACCTTCTCTATATCCTTCCTGTAAGATAGGCTAAGGCCGTGGGGCATAGAACTTGTGGGAATAGCCAAGCAATGTCTGATTTGACTAAAGCCTAATCAATGACATGAAATGCATACCTGACATTGTTTGGGACACCAAGAAACAGAGACTATACAAACCACTTTTTAAGTCAGGCCCATGACCAACAGATAACCAACACAGAATAAACTAGATGTTTTGTCAGGGCTTTTTGTTTTTGCACCCTACAGGTCCTTAGCATATATATTATGGATTCCAGTTTTTTATTTTGTTTGTTTGTTTTATGGGATTCCTGGGTATACAAAAGTGTGTGTCTCTGCACACTTGTTTCTTGTGTTTTTTCTTTGATTCTTTTTCTTCTTTTCTGTTTGTTTTGTCCTATTCCAGCTTGATTTTTTTTGAGGGGGGTTAACATATTTTAATTTATTGTTACTTTTTAGATGCCTATTTATTTTCTAATGAGAGATGGAAAGAGGGTAAGGAGCATCCCAGAGGTATTGGAACAGGGGAAGTCATAATATATTGTATCAAAATAAAATCTATTCTCAATTAGAGGAAAATAGAAAGAAAAGAAGAAATGGTTCACATGTGTCTGTTAATTCACCTTAACACATACCCAATATTATTTTCAAAAATATCTAGCAACAGTTACTGCTTTTGAAAAATTTTCTCATTATTTCACTTGAAAATATTCACCTTGGTTTAATGTAGACACAGGACAAAGGATTAATATAAACATACGTGCCAAAATAGTATCATTTGCTATATTCATGTTTATCACCAATTTGACAAATCTACTAACATGAGGTTTACATATGCAGCTTGGAAACTTTTCTACTGTGAAAAATCATCCTATTTGCATATTTTCTATAAATATGTGATCTATTTAGATATAGATATATATCCAAATATATGAATATGTCCTGAAATGACACTAGCATATGATTTTTATCAAGGATATATTAGCAATATTGGTTAACAGAAGAAAAAGTCACAAAATTTTAAATCAAGATTAATATGCGAGCAGCTAAGCAGTGGCTAGAATTAAACCCAGTCTGAAATATTCAAAAGAACAACTCAGACTATATCTGCTGATCTGTCATCGTAAATAATTAATTAATATACAAGCACATATAAATAACTCATTTGCACATACACTCTTCAGAAATTTTGAGAGACATATAGATATGGAGTGTGCATAATTATTTTTGAGACACACATTATATGGGTAAATATGAAAGAGGAATGAACACCAAGTGAGACAGCATAGTTTACAAAGAAGGAAGAAGGGAAATGATTAGGAAGTAATGTATGATATTAAAATGTTATAATATGTATGATTTTATTCAGGTATATAATTATAAAAAGAACTGATATATATATATATATATATAATATATTTAATTGGCACAATAATTCATACCATTATTTGTTTTTCTAAAAATAAACTTTTATTTTCCAGTGGAAACATTTCACTTTCAAAAGCACTTTACAACATATTGATCCTTTCCATTAAATGAGATCCAGATCTAGCCTTTATTATTGATTTTAGCATACAACCTTTACCCTGAAGGTTTCAGGCTAACTTTGTATAAGAAAATTGTTCAATCATTAAAATAGTTTAAATACCACAGACAGAAGCTTTTGTTGTTTATAGCTGCACATGGTAATCAAAAAATACCTCAACTCTAAATCCCAAGAGCTAGGCAAGCTGATTTTCAGAGAAACTAACTGGTCAGCAGAGAAAATTGAAACCATCCAACAGGAACTCCTTTAAATTGCTTCCACAAAACACAGAACTTACAGACTTATATATGTCAGCACTCACTGTCCTTTTTCCCCTCTTATTATATTAATAGAGATGTCATCTTCTTAGCACAGTTCTTTAATTTATAGCATGCAAATTATTTATTTCTGTATTATGCGATGCTTAAGTTATTAATTTTTACTTCAATTTATTTTTATTAATCAATTTCTTATCTTGATATTTCTACAGTATTTGAAATGTTGATGCTATGCAGCATTTCTCTAAATTAAAGTATTTTCTCCTAGATGGAAGAGAAAAGCTCATTATGTAGGAGATAAGGAAATATTCTAAAGTCAGCAAGTCTCAAGAAGTTCCTGAAATTTACAAGAACCATAAGGTATCCCAAAAAGATACAGAAGTAGTAACAATTGCCAGACAGACTATTTTCTGACTAGCAGAGCTGTGTGCAAATCATAAGAGAGTTCCAGATATGCAGTTTCCTGACTTGTTATCTATGATAGAATGGTGTGGGAAGTCCTTCTGTATATGTGCTGCTTTATTGGTTAATTAATAAAGCTGTTTTGACCAATGACTTGGCAGAATAGAGCTAGGTGGGAAAACTAAGCTGAATGCTGGGAGAATGGAGGCAGAGTCAATGAGACGCCATGTAGCTGCCCACAGACGCCTCCGGTGGAGCCTGCTAAAACTTCGCAGGAAGGCCACGACCTCGTGGTGATGCACAGGTTAATGGAGTTGGGTTTAGGATATAAGAGCTACCTAGAAATACACGTACACTACTGGCCAAATAGTATTGCAAATAACATAGTTTCTGTGTGATTATTTTCAGGTAGGGGCAGCCGGGAACAAACATGTTCCTGCCAACAATGGAATGGACGTTTTGGTGTTGTAACTGCTTTGGGGTCACCCATGAAACTGTAAATAGACCTCCACTTAAATCTTTTTGAGTCCAGGGCTAAGATTTATACATTGCTGATGATTGTCTGTTTTACTTTTCATACTGTTCTAATGTGTAGCAAAACTGAGAACATGTGTCATTGCTTATCACAGTATCTGAAACAGAAAATCTACTAACACTCAGGTGTATTATGCTTCCCAAATTAGAAATATTATCCTTTCTCTTTTTATCTGAGACTTTCATAGCCAAGAAGTAAAATATATTAATTTGTATTTTCCCAGAAGATGAATCTGCATATCAAGTAAGTAAGTTATCTATTTTAATTGCTTCAGAGCTGTCGTCTGACATTTAAGATGCCAAGGCTTCCTGCCCAAGGCTTTGGGACTTCACTGGGTCCTGTCATGTCCAAGATTCCTATGCAATGTGTCCACCAAACATGCTCTAAACTCAGTAACAATTGAACTTCATGAAACTGTACATTAATTTATCACAAGCTGTGCATCATCATCCCTTCTCATTCTTATTTGTCTTCTGTGGGTGAAAACGCTCTTGCCTTTAAATGCAGAGAAATTCTTCAGAGTGACACCCATTCTGCACTATGTATTTCCTAAACACCTAACCATGTTTTATAAACATTATTAGTAAATGAAAACATATTTGTCAATGGCCTGACAAGAGGCAGAAATCATTACTTTAAAATATTCCTATCATCTTCAGGGACCAGAAGTTAGTACTAAATATGAGTGGATCATGAGACTTAAGTTCAGGGAAGGTTCATCCAGAGCAATAGTTTGTAAAGGCTTCTTACTGGATAAATTAAATTTTCACCAGGGCTACTGATTTCCACAGAGGCACTCTTATAGCTTCAAGGGACATTCTGTATTTTTGAACCCATAAAATTTTCATAGCATAGTTATTGATAGAGATTTAAATGTTGTTTTTCCAAAAGGTATTGACATTATTCATATCTGCTGCAATTTAATTATGCCTTTCACACTAATATAAACAGGTAACATGTAAAACAGTAAGCACAAAACCAAAAATACCACTAAAGCAATATATCTTTTTTATATACCAAAAGAAAATCTATAATATTTTAAATACTAATAGTTATGGACTAGATCTTCCTAGTCAAAACTAGTAAATGAAAACACAAATTTTGAGGTACATGGATTATTTATTTTACATTTTACCCTACATAATTTTATTATTTTTTGTTTTCTTCTAATTCACATTGACTTTGCTCCAGTGTGTGTGTGTGTGTGTGTGTGTGTGTGTGTGTGTGTGTGTGTGTGTTATAGTTTATCACTAAGAGCTGTCAAGTAGATATAAAAATTAACAAGTCGGTTTGTTTACTTTTACCATGGACTTAAAGTCTTGTAATAAATTCCAGGTTACTAGATAGTTTTAAAATAATAGTTTAAGGGTAGAAATGGTTCAAGAGGAGGAAACTGGATTGGAAACAAACATGGAAACTATTATTATTTATTTTGATGAAGTGATTTCTTAGATTATCTTTTGAGATATGATGGAGACTTAATTGGAGCAGGCTATATCTCTTTACGTCCTCCTGACTGTTATTCTTATAGTGAAAACCTGAAATATGTTGGCCAAATAGTTGACAAAGAATAATTTATGTGGTTTTTGGTCTTGCTGAAACCAATAACATGTTAAAATGGAAAATATCCCATTAAGTAGCATCTGTTTAGTTATGATTTTCTCTGAACTTATTGTTTCTTGTCAAATCAAAGAGTCATGGGGAAGGAGAGATGGCTCAGTGCCTAATAACATTTGTTACTCTTGAAGAACAGCTGCATTTTATTCCTAGCACCTGTGTTGGGCAACTCACCAATCCCTTGTAGCTGTAGTTTCATGGAATCAAAATCACCCTCTTCTGGCCTCTGTGGACACCCACGCACATGCAAGCACACACAGTTAGATACAAACAAATTGATAATAAATAAAAGAAATATTTTTAAAAGAGTCAAAGGCATTTTAAATTGTGGAAAAAATAAATAGTTGTTACAATCTGCAGGTTAAACGGGATGTTATGCTTGACTTAAAGGAATGAAAAAAATAAAAGAAAGAAAGGGAGGAAGGAAGGAAGAAAGGAAAACAAGAAGGAAGAAAGAAAGAAAGAAAGAAAGAAAGAAAGAAAGAAAGAAAGAAAGAAAGAAAGAAAGAAAGAAAGAGGAAGGGAGGGAGGGAGGGAAAGAAAAAGGGAGGGAGGGAGGGAGGGAGGGAGGGAGGGAGAGAGGGAGGGAGGGAAGGAGGGAGGGAGAGAGGGAGAGAGGGAGGGAGGGAGGAAGGAAGGAATTTCAAAAGTAAAAGAATAGAAGGAAAGGAAGAGAGAGGAAATGAGTGGGAAGAAGATATCAGTGTAAAGGTCTTTAATTTGCAGAATGCTTAAAGATGTGGGATGAAGAATGAGTGTGTGAACACGTCAGGTCAATGTTCAGGGACTCAGCATTGTGAACTTAAGATGTGAACAAAATAAAAGGAGACCCATGCTGAGGACAAGAGATCAACCTAGGCAAGGAAATACTAACACTATTATTATGCAAGATAGTTCATGTGTTTTTAAAGAAAAACAGAACCTTAGCCAAAAAAATATTCAAAATATATTGCTTAAAATCACATTTCAATAACTGAAGAATATACAATATGATAGTTTATAAAGGAAAGGATCTATAGCCACAGAATTCATAGTAATTTTGGAATAGAATTATGCACAGTGGCTATGTTAATGATTATTTGTTATCATGTACTTTTTACAATGCATCTTTACTGTCTTGAAAGACATACTTGGTACTGAAAAGTCACACACTTTAAACACCATTGGGATCTGCACCTTAATACCAGCTTCATTGCTCTCATTGGAGCACTATGGCCTTTATTTTGAAATGGAAAGCCACTCCTTGGCAATGTTCGGTTTCTATTTTTTGTCATTGGTTTTTATTCCTCAATTTGAGTAAGATGGACTAAATTAGAACGGCGAGCGTGAGAGAAACGGATAGGCTCTAATCTCAGTAACCATTCAACAGCTAGCTGTTCCTGACCATATTAAGCTTCCTAGAAACTGGTCACGCCATAAAATTAACATCAGTGACTCAGAAAAAGATGAGGTAGGAGTTTCCCAGCAGTTCTTAAAAGGCCATGTCCCCAAGTGTGATATGAGGCTTCTCAAAGCTCACAAATGACAGTCATTAAGGACTCACATCAGATGTTCTAATAGGTACCTCTTGTTTTCAGAATTAAGCAAATCTACAGTTACTGGGAACCCAAAAGCACAGGTAGACTTACATTAAAACTAACGTAGTTTGTATAGAAACTCCCCCGTCTTTGTGCCTCCTCCAGAAAGATCACAGCAGTTTGCCTCTCTGCTCTCCCTTCAGGGTCAGACATTGGACTTACCAGCTCTGCGTTTCTCACACATGCATCAGATTCTCAGGATTTATGTTTACAGAACCTGACAAAAGTGTAGAGTAGCATCTGCCGCAATACAGACAGCATCTTTTCTCTAGATATGAGCCATTGTTTGCTTCTGGCAGGATTCCTCAGAACAAAGTTTGTCACTGCTTTCTTGAGCTTTGCCTATGCTTACAATGTGAACAAATCTGAGAACTTGTAAGCCTAAAAACCAAAAAGATTTGTGTCAATATTTCTCTGTTCATCTTCGTTAGATTTGGGTCGTCTGTTTCTATGTGCTCTTTTATTGTGTTTACTCCTAATGTTTTTGCACATTGCTCTACTGTCCTGTTTTCATGAGTGTGTCTACATTCCTACTTCCTTTCTAGAGCCACACAGTCACCCTAGATTTCCTAATGGAAATAAAAACAAGTCAGTCCAGTGAAGATCTTGTTCTTGATCTTGATTACACAAGGAGATGTAGTTTTCTGACCTGACTTAAGGTCAAATGCCTATAGAATATAAACACACCTTAATAATATATCTTGCTTAGCCTGGTCCCTGAAATGTTCAGAGATGTTTGTAGCGGTTTTTTTTTTTTTTTTCTGTTTTGTTTTGTTTTTACTTTCCTCTCAGGACATGTGGCTAACCGTGAGTTTTGCTATACTAGATAGTAAATATGGCAGAGCCTGGCTCCTAAGCCTTGCTCCAAAGGATTCAGTGTAGGAGAGACTCCAAATCTCAGATTAAAAGTAGGTGGTGAGTCTTATCAGGGTGCATTATATGAAATTCCCGAATAATCAATAAAATATTACCTTGGAAGTAAGAAGCAGCTGAAAAGTAAACTCTTAAGATTAAAGTGTTAAGTTAGAATTTAAGGCGAATTTCAGATAGTTGCTCTCACTCCACAAATATTGTGAGCCTAAGAAATCTTATAAACGTGGCTGGGATATAGTAAGGAGAGGAGGATCATCCCAAGTGGATAGGAGAATATTCTGCCTTAATCAGTATTCAAACAGCCTTTTATGCACTGGCTATGCAGCCGAGCTTGTGCAATGAAAAGACGGAGTCACAGTTCCAATGTCCAGCCCCCGTTAGCCTTCTGACCTCCACAGTTACCACACCAGGGAATGCATCCATCCCATCTCTAGCCCTTTAGCTCACGACCTTGCCCTTTCAGATAGCTGCTCCATTAGAAACTATTACTTACAAGGTGTTAAAATTAGCTTAGAAGGTAATCTTAGCCAGGAGGTATTTGCATTTTAATGAATGAAGCTTAGTGATTGAGAAGCCTTTGAGAGGGAGAAAGTGGGGGGGGGGAGACTGAAGTTCTAATTTTGTAATTAAGAGCGAGAAACCTTTGGGTATAGGACTAATTACAACAATTATATGTTGAGAACTAAGTATGCAACAGGTTCTGAACCAACCACTTCTCATTTATTATTTTAAGGTCGTATTATGCCTAGGAGACAGGAACAATTAAAATTAATTTTCTTAGTAAAGAAACTGAGACTGAGTTCTTATGTTAGAGAGTTATTTCCCAGTGGTTTAAATTAAAATAGATCCATAATAGATACAGATAGATGATTGACAGATAGATAAACAGCTAGATGATAGATAGTGATGAAGAAAAAAATAGAGAGAGAGACATAGATAGATGATAGATAGATAGATAGATAGATAGATAGATAGATAGATAGATAGATGATAGATAGATAGATAGATAATAGATAGATAGATAGATAGATAGATAGATAGATAGATAGATAGATAGATAGATAGATAGATGATAGTTGATGATAGATAAAGAGGTAGTAGGTGACCGATAGACAGATGATATATAGATTTATGGTATTTTTATTTTCTTTTTACCACCAGGATTCTCTAAGCAATTCTATATTGGCCATCAGCAGAGTAGAAGGGTTCTAGAGAAAAGATTTTAGAAAAATAGATTGCTTAGAAGTATAATATTGAATTTGACAAAGTAATGGATAATCCTTTGACTTTCTGTTGCCTCAGAGTTCCACTGAGGAACCCCTTCCAAAAACTACGTCTAATCAGTAATGTGCCTATAACCTTTAATGAACTGTAAGACATCTCTACAATGAACCAAATATATGTGGCCAAACCATGTCCTGTGATTCCTAACAATTCTATCTTCTTATAGACAAGCATGAAATAGAAATAAAACTCAAGCAGTTTTAAAAGGGATATGGAAAGGTATCTGTGGTCTTTTCCTCTTGCTTCCTAGCTCATAAGCTAAGTCACACGAACACAGAGTACTATCACAGATACAGTGTACAGTATTTGACAGTCAGCAGCAAAGATGATGACCGTACTTTACAGCTTAAGGATAACTGGGTTTAGAAACCCTTGGCCCTTTCAAATGTGGGGGTAGACTGAGAAAGAGCCCCCGCAAGAAGATACATAACATGGACAAAGAAGATTCTAGAAACAGAAAGCAGAGGAAGAATGGAAAAGTCAGAAATGTTTATCTCAGAGCACATGATCTACAGGAAATCTTAGGGAGCATCTGTCTAGTTTTCTATTTCTCTTTTTACTATTTAGTGCATCCGACTAAAGCACAAAATTGTAGGACTCGTCTGCTCCTAATTCTATTCCTCCTACTTGTAACTTGAAAACTAACTGGCTTCAGCAGATAGGGGAGAGAACAGCAATTGTTTTTTTCTTTTTTTTTCTTTTATCAGTGCCAAATTGCCAGCCTAGAAAGCATACATACAAGTAACATTATGTATATTCAACAGGTTATATTTAGAAACATTTATGTATATAAAATGTGTATACACATGCATTGAAAAAAAGAAGAAATGAATTTGTAGGGGAGCATGAAGGGCATATGGGAGAGATTTGAGGGAAGAAAGGAAAAGGAGAAATGTTATTAATTTTCAATCTCATAAACAAACAACAAAAAAGAAAAAGGAAGTGACAATGATTTGATTAAGTACATTAATTAATGGAGATTACTTAACCTATTTACATATATTAAATATATATGTATATATGCAAGCGGAGACAAAGGAAACTACTCTCCATTTCTCTTGTATCAAAAAACAGATTGATGCTAGCCAACATGAGTAGAGAGTATGGTCAGTAAGCAAAGTATGATAGGTATTCTAATATCTGAGAAGAAATGACACCTGCACTTATGATTGTAAAGCTTGTAAGCGTACCTATTGTGAATACTTATAACTGTATCACATAAGTTCATATAATAGCCTAAAGAATGCTGCAAAATCTGTCATTTAACATTCACTTGGCCACAGGAATTACCAAGAATGTTAACAGCATAAACTACAATAGTAGGCAAAATATACCAAATTAGAATGTCACAGTCTCACTATTTGCTCAGATCTACTTAGAATATGATTAGTAGCCAGAAGCCCTTTCTCATAAGTGTGCCACCCTCTTGGAACTTTTTAAATTGCTCATGTCACCGGAACTTAGAAATAAGGTTCTTCATACAGAGCTTTAATACACTTAATAATTGGATTTACCTTTTCGAAGAAGAAGTTAAAAATACTTCCACATATGTAACTATAGTCCATTAAAATAGAATGTTGAAATGAAAATGGCATGAAATCTTTGCAAAATATCTGGAATGGTCCGTGAATAGGACAAATCATAGAGAGATGAAAAACTTATGAGCTGGTCCAACTTACAGAATGTCTCTGAAGTTATGCGAAAGTCTTCATCTGGCCTTGGTTTCTACGTAGGTTTTAGTAGAAGAAATCACTGTGTAAAGGGTTAGGATGATACTTGCAACACAGCTGTTTCAGAAGCTACTGTAAACTGCAGCTAAGTCAATCTTATTTAAGGAATGCCAGCCGTTGTTCAAAGACTCTGAATCAATGTTGATACATGACGTTCATCTCCAAAGCTGAGAACTTTGATGAGGTTGATGAATTCCAACAAAGGAACTGTGATTGTGAATCAGTGTGTAAAACAAAAGGAGAAAATACAATCAGTCAGGTTTTGAGCTGCGGCAGGGTCATTTTCACAGGACATTTCTTTGGTAGTGTCTCCTCATCCTTTCGCAATAGAAGCAATGATTTCCAATAATATATGTTAAACAGTCAAATTTTCCCTGTACATGAAATAGCTTTCAGATGTTTCATATCAAAATATAAACAGCAAAACTGCAGCATTATTACATTGTCATGAAGTCTACTTTAAAAGACATTGCATCTGGTTCTTTAAATTTTTGAATAATGTGAGCACATTTCGGGGATATAAAGTATTTCTTGAAGTGTCTTGAGATTCTATCATCGTTCCATTTATTAGCAATTGTTGTTTCCCATAATGACATTTTTACAGTGACGTCTGAAAAGTCCAAAGTACAAAGAAGAAAAACACATCCTCAGAAAAGTAACAATAAGCCAAATTGAGAAAATCTAGCTGCAAAAAGAAATCATCGTATCCAATTGTGTCACATTTCCAGCTAATAAACAAAGGTTCAAAGAAATGTAAATCAACTAGTGTTCCTAGCACATGGAAGAAAGCCAGCAATGTATATATTTATATCAACCCTCTCTCTCTTACCCTGGTTGTCATTCATCAAGAAAACATTTTCTTTCTTTATTTTATTTATTTTGTGAAATTTTAAAACCTTGCTATATTTGAATGCCTTTATTATAAAGTATGGGTGATAACTTCTTAAAAATTGGAACTTGAAGGAACCCAGCTACTCATTCCAATGTTCAATATGGTTTTAATTATAGTTCCTTGTCATATTTGACGTTAAATGATAGATTTTAATGATCCAAATAAATATAAAGAAATCATAATTATCTCATTATTAGTTGAGATCTAGCCTTTTAAGATATCTTTTGATATAAAATATGCATGTATAAATTCATTCTAGATTGTTATAGATACCAAGATTATCGGCATACCAGATGAGTTGCACAACAAATTAAAATTTTTACCCTAAGTGCTGTTTCATATTGTGATTAAAACGTGAAAGAGTTCCCTATGTCCTTCATTTCTAAATGGTGATTTTCACATGCATTTATAGCGTTGCATTTCTTTGTTAGTTATCTCAGTTCAGATCACCCAAAATAATCTGAAACCAGAAGGGAAAAACAAATGCAAGAGAACAGTCTGCTTACTTTAGGGATTCAGGTCAACCATGGTAGATATGTCAAGATTAGTCAGACTATAATATTATATAAAAACAGGATAGCATCTCTCTACATAAATTCAGATTCATCTATGGAACGTGTGTTTGTTTCATCAATAGAAGCAGTGAATGTTGGCATAGATGACCTTAATAAAAATATGAAAATATATTTTGGGTTCTTTGGTGACTACATTTTTATATGAAATGTTAAATTTTAAAATTTTGCTATATTTACTATAATACAAATAACCACAGAAGCTACATACCTAGGAAGGGTTTGGAGGAGGAAAGGATCATGGAGAGACAAAGAAGAACTTTACTAGAAGGGTTAAATGAGCATAGGATGGAGAACGGGGTAAAGGAGAGGATGTGGGGAGGAACAACTGACACTAAAGCCTTGATAAACCCTATGGCAACCCATTAGTATAGGAGCGTTCTAAAATCTATACATATATAAAAGGAATTCAAATGGGGTCACCACATGATGGATATTCTTGGTTGTCAACTTGACTAAAAATGGCATTAGCCAAAACCCAAATGTCAGAGAATACTTGTGAGGGTTTCTTTTTTCCTTAATTAAATCATTCGAAGTGGTAAAACCCACTTCTAATCCGGATCGTTAAAGTAAGAAGACACACCTTTAATCCAGATCTTTTGTACTGAGAAGTTCTAACTTTCATCTGGGCCCCCCTTTTTGCTGGCAGCCTATATAAAGGACATGTAAGAAGGAACCTTGTCTTCTCTTTGCCTGCTTGCTCTCCCTCACTTCAGCCAGCAAGTCCATTTCTTCATTGGCATTAGAGTCTACTTCTTTGGAACCCTGGTATATACTGAGGACCAGCTGAGACACTCACCCTCATGGACTGAACAACTACCAGTTCTTGGACCTTTCTTTAATAGACAGCCATTGCTCGAAGAGCTATAGCACAGCATGTAAATTATTCTAACAAATCTCTCTCTCTCTTTTTCCCTTAAATTATATATATATATATATTGTTCCTCTAGAGAATCTTCTTAATATATCACATAGTTATTGAAAGAATTCCCAACTAAACTTTGTATGCTATGAACTAAAACCTCCAGTGTCAAAAATGGATTATATCTTGTTGAGACATGTGTTGTGATGAGGAGCAGTCTGTGTCCTGCCACCCGGCTAGCTTAATAATCACAAAATAATCTCCACAATAATCACACAGAAATTGTATTAATTAAATTACTGCCTGGCCCATTATCTCTAGCCTCTTATTGGCTAACTCTCACATCTTGATTGAACCCATTTCTAATAATACGTATCGCCACCTGACTGTGGCATGAGTCTAACCAGTGTCCTCCTCAGGCAGGAGAATCATGGCATCTGCCTGCCTCTGCTCTTCTTCCCAGCACTCTGTTCTGTCTTCCCCGCCTACCTGAGTTCCACCCTGTCAACTAGGCTAAGGCAGTTTCTTTACAAACCAATGAAAGCAAGACAAATACAGAAGGACCTCCTACACCAGACATGAGTCAATATTTTGATTTCCCATCCCCCACAAGTTGATGTGGATGTCATTGGTCGCACTCTGCAGGGTGACTGAAAGGCCCTCTTGTTGAGTACAACATTGACTTATGTCCTGAAACACAGAGAGGCCAGGTGGATGCCCAGCTGGAAGCTTCACCCCTACTGATAAGTGTTTAGGGTACTGACAGGCTTTCTGCATATTTTCGACTACATATTTATTTACTTATTTTTACATATCAATACCAGTTCTCCCTCCTCTCCTCTTCACAATCCTCCCCCTTCCCTCTAGCCCACCACCATCTACTCCTCAGAGAGCTTAAGGCCTCCCCTGGGAAGTCAACTAAGTTTGCCCTATCACCTCACTGAGGCCGGACCACCAAGACCCTCCCCTCTTCTGCTCCCCCCATGCCTAAGTTGAGCAAGATATCTCTCCACAGAGAATAGCTCCACATAGTCAGTTCATGCATTAGAGTTAGATCCTGGTCCCACTAAGCCACACCACTGTTACCTGTAATCAGGGAGCTTAGTTCGGTCCTATGCAGGTTCCCCAGTTGTCAATTCAGAGTCAGTGATCTCCCACTAGTTTGGGTCAGCTGACCTACCTATCATGTTCTCCCTTTGTTCATATTATCACTCATCCCTCTCTTTGCCCAGAGCTGTGCCCAGTGATAAGTTTTTGATCTCTGCCTCTGCTTCCATTAGTTTCTGGAAGAGGATTCTAGCTTCTCTGAGGCTGTGGACTATAGGATGTTTATCCTTTGATTTATGTCTGTTATCCACTTATGAGTAAGTACATACTACTATATTTATCTATCTGGATCTGGGTTACCTCACTAAGGGTGTTTTTTTTTTTTTTTCTAGTTCCATCTATTTGCCTACAAATTTAAAAATGCCATTGTTTTTTACTGCCAAATAGTAACCCATTGTGTAAATGTGCCACATTTTCTTCATTCTTTGGTTGAGGGGGCAATTTAGGCTGTTTCCAGGTTCTTGCTGTTATGAATAATGCTAGTATGAAAATAGTTGACCAAATGTTCTTGTGGTATCATTGTGCCTCTTTTGGATATACGTCCAATAATAATATTGCTGGATTTTGAGACAGATGGGAATTAACAGAGACTTAACTGAGCAATAGCAGACTTCAGAACTATCAGTCCTATGTGAGATAGCTTCATCAAATTCTTTCCCCCAACGCTCAGGATCTATGTGGAATGGAATACAGAAAGTTTGTAAAATGTTCGAGGTTATGGCTAGCTCCTTGAAAACAGTGTCTCCTAGGCTCAAAAGGACTGATGGCCATATGGACTCATATTGGCTGGACTGGCACAGGCAATGCCTTTATAGATTCAAGACAAACAGGAGCCCAACACTGAGAAAAGGCAGTGGAAACAAGGTCCCACCTCCAACAAAGAAGCCATTTGAAACTGATAGCTGCTGACAAATGGAAAATCAATTTTCTCAGTTGGAATACCTCTGGATATACCAACCACACTCTAGGCCAGGCCCCAAGCTCAAAAGTAATTGGTCAAGAAAAAATAACTCCAAGTGTTCATATGTAGAAAAAGCTTTTTGTTTTGTTTGGGCATTTGTATTTTTATATTTTTTGCTTGTTTTTTGTTTTTAGCTCATTCTTTTTTTATTTCTTCTTTTTTTTAAAAAAAAAAGAGGGTTGTGTGAGTAGGAAGGTAAGAAGTATCTAGAAGGAGTTGGGTGAATGAAAAACTTGATCAAAATATGTTGTATGAAATCCCCTAAAATAAAATCAAACAATAAATAAAAATAAAATATATGAAGGCTTATGTTGAGTTTATTTGGTAGCTCAGGAAAAAAAAAACTAGATCTTATAATCCTCCTGCCTCAGATCTCTATGTAGCTGTGGCTACACTCCCTTGCCATCCTATTAAGCAGGTTCTCTTTAAGGACAGAATCAATTCTCTCTCTCAGGGTTTGTGTATATAATCTAAGAAGCAAAGAAGAAAGAAGTGTTTCTATAGAAGATATTCTGTCTTGAAGAGAGGGCTGTAGGACCACAATGAGGTCAGGTCTTCTCCACTCTGCTATCCATTTCTAGAAATGTCCAGAGGTGTGTCTCCTTAGTAATTAGAGTCTAGAGTTCTCATTACCACCACCCTTCCTGACTGTCACTATTTTTAAAATTATAATATATTGTATTGCTTTTTGAGGCTTGCAACCATGCTTACAATGTGTTTTCATCTTATTCATACTTATTCCTAAACTCTTCCTTGGTATATATTCCCTACACTCCCAACCCCTTCACAACTTCATATTCTTTTGTGATAAAATTGACCCATGGGTCCAGTTTCTGCTATACATGTATGCATGTATGGGTCTACCTATTGGAACGTGGTTGAAGTGCCCAGGACCATAACTTTAAGAGAAGTTCTACTTTCTCTCTTAGCAGCCATCAAAGGTCAGAAGCCCCACAAATAACTTCTGCCCCTACCCATGCAGAAATAGCAACTGTCTTGATCTCGTGAAGGTCAGCTACAGCTGCCATGAAGTCATGAGGGCAATAGTCCTGCTACCCCCTCTGTTTCTTTCTCTCAGTGTCTCTGTAATTAGATAGCAAGTGACTGCAAACCATCTAAGTTCTTGAAAACATTCTTTCCTTCCACTTGGACACATTTCACAACAGAATAAAAATATTTCCATTGCCAGAGTTCATTCCTTTTCTTGATGCCAGAATATAAGGGAATTTCAAAGAGAGACAGAAACGGAGGTATTTTCAGTGGCCTGAGTTCTTTGCCTTTCCTGTTGCTCCAAGGCCTGACCTTTTTAGTTATTTTATTAAACTGTTAAGGATAGTCTGCATCCTAAATGGGAAGATACAATACAATTCGTTTTTCTATGTTATAAAATCATTTGTCACCCCATTCATCTTTCTCACTTTGTAACGTTCTGAACTTCTGAACAATCTAATCATTGGCTTCTTTATGAACATTTCAAGAAATCTCAGGAGGTGTGTCTTCTTAGTAATTAGAGTCTAGCTTCTGCATGACCATCACCCTGCTTGCCTATTATTATTTTTAAAAATATAATATATTGAATTGCTTTTTGAGGCTTGCATACAATGTATTTTCATCATATCCGTACTTATTTTGTCAACTCTTCCTTGTTCTATTCCCCACACTCTTTACTCCCAATATATATATATATATATATATATATATATATATATAAACATATAACATCTCAATATTCTTATTCTGCCTTACTTATTTTGTTTTATGCTTCACATATTTCTAGGAATTCTTTTAGTGTCTCTGAATATAAAACCCCCCAAACAACTTGAACCCATACCTATTTAGACTCAAAACTAGGATTCCTGATACAGTTTCCAAATTTGGTTTAATGGTTTATGGATTGCACTAACTAGAACTATTTACTAATTAACTATTTACAAAGCCACTGGCAAAATCCTCTGGATTCTCCTGGAGATGTTCTTCCTTACCTGAGGTGAATTATCTGCTTCTAATACTTCTAATACTTTTTGGTTTTTTGAGACAGGGTTTCTCTCTGGCTTTGGAGCCTGTCCTGGAACTAGCTCTTGTAGACCAGGCTGGTCTCGAACTCACAGAGATCCTACAGCAGGCAGGCTTCTATGTCATCTTTCTCAATCTGAATTATTGCCATTATCCCAATACTACAACCCCACTATTCTTATTAATTTCTTCAGTTATGACTCTGAAATAGCTTGTCCCCAAATTTATTTTACTAGCAGTAGGAGTTTGGGAGGTGTGTGATATACGTGTATTGAACAGAAGCAATATTTTCAGTGCCAGGCCCTATAAATCTTTTTTTTTTCAAGACAGGGTTTTTCTATAGCTTTGTGAAGTGTCCTGGAACTAGCTCTTGTAGACTAAGTTGGCCTCGAACTCACAGAGATCCACATGCTTCTGCCTCCAAGTACTGGGATAAAAGGCATGTACCAGCCGGGCCACTACAAATTTGATTACTGTCTATTGTATCTATACCTTAAAAGTTTTATATCCACTAATATTCTCATTGTGTGTTTTAAACATAATCCAAAACCTTCTTCTCAGTCTCCTACTGCTGGACTTCTCTATCAACTAAATGTCTAGTTACTGAGGAGAATAAGCTCTCAACCAAATACTGACTCTAATAGAGTTTTCAATAACAGTCCTGTTACAGTTAATAAAACTGATTGGGTATCGTAATTAGCTCAACCATGTCTGCAATATACCCCCTTTTCTCTTAATTGACACGTTCTAATTTTCTAAGAAATTATGTCAAGCCTAGTTTAAACACAAATTTATAGATGCATGCTTTCTTGAAGGAGTTTTGTTGTTCTATTCTAATAAGCTCACAAAACATTGGGCATGCGTGACTCTGCAGATAAATTTTTCCAACACCCAACCTTGTGTTGTTTTAAGGGTGTGTCCACAACATCGTTCTCAATATTAGTCTCCTTACCAAGGAACATCACTGTTCCTCCAGGATCAAGCCACATTCCCTGTGCCATTAGCTAGTGTGTGGAGACAATAGCAGCTCAAAGTAACAATGCTATACAAAAGACTGCTGGAAACAATATCTCAGAAAACTAAGGTCCAAGCATGACTCCTATGCGTTACGCATGTAGTATCTATTTCTACCCAAGGCTAAGCATAGCTTTTCAGTAAGAACTGTTCTATAGTTCTCGAGGGATTTTTAATCACATTGAGTACATAGATCTTTCTTTTTAAGCCTCAGCCAACATTTATGAGGACATATTTATTGCTCTTCCCTTTCGACCTTAGCTTCATTCACTGCATTTCCTCTTTAGCCTTCATTTTACCCAAGTGAAGAAGCTAAGTAAGGGTTGGATGTCTGGCATCCAGGCAGATCATTTTAAATAGAGATATACTTTTGGAATTTGGGGGAATTTAGAGGGTATACTTAGAAACCAGGGACTGAAGCATTCTAAATTTAGGGGTTAAGATATAAGGAAAGTTGGAGAGAATGAAAGGAAAAAGAATAACATAAGCATAAGGAGAAGCGCGGAGGGCATACGATGGAGCTCAGTCATAAAAGAGCTTGCCTAACGTGTTTGAAGCCCTGGGGTCTGATGGCCAGCACCACATAATACTTACTTTGGTGACACACACCCAAAATCTCAGGTATGGGTAGGTAGTAGCCGGAGAATAAGAAGTTCAAGGTCATCCTCTGCTAAACGGGTCAAAAAGAAACTGTTTCAAAGGAAAGAAACAAGAGGAAGAAAAGTCATCAGGAAAGTATAAAAGCCATGGAAACAAAGTTTCAAATGGTAAGATAACTGTCAACTGTGTTAAATAATACCATATTCTAAATAAGGTGCGTAGTGATAACTAATCTTTAATTTGACAATAAAAATAGAATGCCACTAATTGACTTGACAAAACAGTTGCAATTGTCAAGATCAAAAGCCGATGGAGTAAATTCAGGAGAAAATCAGATCGGAGCTAGGGTCAGTAACTGTAGACAACGATTTTGAGAAGTTTTGCTGCAGGTGACCAAGACGAGACAAAAGTCAGCCAAGACTTTATGATCAATATAAGAGTTTTCACTTAATTAAAAACATCAATGTATATGTTTATGAGCAGGGATAACATATAGGAGAAAAAGAAGAATTTTCAGGAAACAACTTTACAAAGCCAAGGGCCTTACTTTTTAAGTGCAAAACATACAGTATCTCCAGTTTGTTTGGCCATACGGTGGCTTGCATAGAGTAAGAAAGACTTTCATTTAATCAGGATTTCATTTGCCTAAACAAGTCTAACTGTGTGAGAGCACAACATAAAGTTTAAAACGCAGTCTAATGTGCAAAAGGACCGCTGAGGGACTTAAGACACAGACAGCTAAGAAGTATAAAAGGGGCCGAATCGAAAGATTGAAGGGCTTTCTGCATTTTTTTTTCTAGATTTGGAATACAAAAGTGAATGAAGGTAGATTTAAAAACAAACAAACATGTTAAGACTGGCAGATTGCAGTAGGAGAGAGTAAAAGATGCTGAAAACAAAGACAGAGGTCAAGCTGTTGTCTTTGAGGATGATCAAGTATAAACAACGACCTTAAAAAACAAGAGACACTTCAGGCAAAAGTCCCCTAAGAAAAGAATTCCCAAGAACAAAAGTCTCCATATTATAGGACACTGAGTGTGATGACCTATCAGGACGTGAGTCAAAGGAGAATATAGAAAAGACTCCAACTCCTTTTGGAAATCAGAGAAATGACTGAAATATTTACAGAGACAACAGACATCCATGTTGTCTCTGCTAAGAAAATGAATGCATTGAATAATACCATTATAGTTTTAATGATAAGCAAGAGAGAAGCTTCATGAAAACGTGAACTTTATTAATATCCTAACTTTTCACTGTGCAGATGTTGATGGTTCTCCGCTACCATGAATGTTCAAAAACATTTACTTTACTTTTTGAAATTAAAATATATTTATATCATTTTTCCCTCTTCCCCTTTTTCCTCCAACCTTCCCCATGCACACCCAGATTTGGTCTCAAAATTATTGTCTTTATTTATTTTATTTGTTGTGACATATGTAATATATGTATATTTATATGTAATATATTCAATTAAAGTATACATTCATATATACATACCCACACATATATATCCTGCTCTATATATAGAAAGTCACTTGTAAGTATATGATTTCAGGGCTATCATACTTTATTTTTTTAAAGATTTAATTTATTTATTATGTATACAACATTCTGCCTCCATGTATGCCTGCAAGCCAGAAGAGGGTGCCAGATCTCATTACAGATGGTTGTGAGCCACCATGTGGTTGCTGGGAATTGAACTCAGGTCCTCTGGAAGAACAGTCAATGCTCTTAACCACTGAGCCATCTCTCCAGCCCCCATACTTTATTTTTAAATCACGTCACAAGGACTGTTGGGAACAGTTCAACTGTTTCGGTGAGGTCTTTTATGGGTCATCCCTATTTCTTCTTCGCTGCTAACTGGTTAAGGGTTGACTTGTGGTCATATCTGTGACAATGAAATACCACAGAGCTTTCAATGCTTATAGTAAGTTATTTTTCTTTCTTTTTCTTAAAAAAAAATCTTCTAAAATTGACAATATCTTTCATCTTCCAGTTGCTATTGTGCATGAATATAAAACGTGTGCTTCTTGCTCTCTGCCCAAAAGTAAAGAAGAAAAACAAGGAGAGAGAAGAATTCAAATAATCCCAGGTTTATTGTGTTTATCCTAAAACCAGTACTATTGAAAATTTCCATTTATATGAGTCAATAAATTTCCTTATAGTTTAGGATGGGCCCTTTTGATGGGATTTTTCTCTTACTTTGATAACATAAAACATGTAATGCATATGCAAAGAAGATTACAAATGTTGATAAAACTTCACATAAGGCATAGAAATGCAAATGGAATCATTGAGCAATCTTCACTTCAAAGAATGCATCACACCTTCCATGGATATACTAAACTGTGGGGTTATTTTAATTCTCCGAAATAGCCCTAGGGATTACCTGTGTCTTAACCAAGGAAAGGAAACTGTTTCTTATTTTTATAAATTAAGCTGGGAACATTTAATTGTCTAGTATATGGCTTGAAAAAAATCATTTAAACAGTGAACAGTCTGCAAATGCAATAAATTTAAGTAAATGAGTAAACATGGAAGTCAAAACTAGTGATTAGAAAAACTAAAACTGTACCAATAACTAAAAATATAAGTAATATGTGAGCAGTAGAAATGTGTTCCTTAAAAAAGAAGAAATTATTTGGAAGGAGATTTGTGGCCATGGAGCTCTCCGAGTATCAAGAAAAACTGAGGACGAGGAGTGGTGAGAGCTCAGCAGCTGCTATTTTGCTATTATCCCTAATCAATGATTAAAATAAGGTGGAAAAATCACCCCAGTAGGAAGAAAGCGAAATATAGCAAGAGGGTAAATAGACCACAGATGCTCAGCTGTGGCTCACTGGGGGAAATAATTCTCTAGGAATGAAGCAAAGTACTTTTAGTTTGTACAGAATAACGTAATTAAGCATGTGGGTTATTGGATTACCATTCTCATCTCCGTGCAAGCAGAGTGAGAAGATTAACCATCTTTGCCATTATCCTGGTCTCTACCGTGTCCTTCTCTTTTGTACCAAGGAAGTAAGTGACCTGCGAAGTCATTTCTCTGTGGTGCATTAGCAAACATCGGGAGGTCCTGCATCCTTCTTTATGTTGTGTTTTGTTACAAGAACAGACTATTATCAATAGGGCTCTTTTTGTTGCTATTAGATCTTAGAATGAAGAAACAGAATCAAGTCAAAGACCATGCAAAGTTTACATAGAATTAAGAAAAAAAAAAGCTTCATATACCTTTAAAAAGTATTTGTGTGTGGGAGTGGTTAAGTGGTTGTTGGTGTGAGTTTATGTGGACCATGTGAATGTAGATACCCTCAGTGGCCAGAGGGTACCAGGTCCCCTGGAACTAAATTTCCAAGTATTTGTGAAATGCCTGATGTGGGTGTTGAAAAACAAACTTAGTTCCTCTGCAAAAGAGGTAACTAACCGCTCTTAACTGCTTAGCCTTCTCGCCAGCCCTCAGTATAGTTTTCTTTTCACTATAATGAAAAGACATGTGCAGTTTTTTGTTATTGTAGCATTGCCTTGCAAATACTGACTAAATAATATGCATTTAACCAAAATATATATTCATATATGTATATACATAGGATCTAAATAATAAGTTTTAAGGAAATTTAAAGAAATACCATGTAAAGATACAAAGGTATATGCATCTATAAAAGCCAACATTGTATATATAATCACCAACTGGAGCATATTGAAGATAAAATTAGATCCACGATAATCACCACAAATAAAATTTTATGTTTCTCTGCCACAATGGCTCTACATCCATTGAATCCTAATGCATAACTCCCCTCCACAAATTTCTGGAAACACATCTGGAATATTTAGCGAGAGATGCAATGTTAGTTAATGCCTTGGTTATCCTGAAACAACTCCCCATTTGGCCCCTTTTGGCTAAGACTGCAGAACAGATGTCTTCTGTATCTGCCAGCATAAGAAAGAGGATTTCCACAGCTAGTGCACACCAGGGGCATTGTCACTGCTGTTGGTGTCTCTTGGTGTCTGGACTGAGGCATCTGATGCTAGATATCCAGGGAGCTGATGTCTGCAAGAGCAGCATCAACTACATCCTTGATAAGTGGCAAGTGCTAACTCAGCTACTCTTACTGATACTGTTGATCCCTTATACCATTGAGTCCTTCAGAAATTCAGATAAAATTGTTCATTATCTCTATTCTCTCTCTCTCTCTCTCTCTCTCTCTCTCTCTCTCTCTCTCTCTCTCTCTCTCTCTCTCTCTCTCTCCCTGTCCTTCTTTTAACTCCCTATATCTCACCCTATCATTATTTGCTCTCCTTTTCTCTTTCTTTCTCATTCATTCTCTTTCAGATTTTCTCTTCATCAGAAGTAGATAATTCTGTTTGAAGGGCTCTAGCAAGCTGGAATATAGCAAACATGGTGCCATAAAGCCTTGCTAAACCATTAGATTACATTCCTAAACCTAGTTATCAATGTCTCTTCTCTTATTTGGCCACTTTTTTGTGTTTAGCTCATTTCTGAAGATGAACACCAAGGTCCAGAGATTAAAACATCAAGATTCAGCTATGGAAGGTCCTCATTTGATTACCCTAATTAAAATGCCCAATCAGAACTTACCAACACATCCAAGCTCATTCTAGCACAGGTCCCCTTTCCTTCTTAAAATTAACATTGCAAAGCTATTTGTTGCCATTTCTGCCCCATTCAGATTCAGTCCCATTGTCTCTTTGCCTTGCTTAAAGAAGGGATCTCTTTGGGTAGAAAACTGGTGTTTGGGTGTGGTCTGTGCTTTATCCAGGGACCAGTGGAGTGTATCCCTTCATATCCCTTGACTATTGTACTGGACCAATGACTTTGAAACTAATTCTGCTCTATATTTAGAGTGGTCTCATTACTCATTGATAGCACTGATACACGTGAATCCAGCATTTGTCACTTTGCAAAATTATTTTCAAGGTGTATCCACAGGGTCTTATATACTCAGCATTGCCCTCAACAATACCTCAGTGAAACATTTCCAGAAATCAGACAAGAGTGTGCTGAAATCCCACTCCTTATTGGGCGTGATGTTAAGTATTGAAGATAGAATGATAAATAAGAACTCAATGTGAGCATTCAAGGAACATATATTCTATGGATGAAGCTCAGAAGTACATTGGAAATTAGAATTGAGCTAATTCTAAATACACTGTATGAGCCTACTGATGGAGAACAAATGGGTGATAGTAATTAGAGTGGCTTTTCCTGGAGAATAGCAATATAATCTTAAACACATCTATTAAGAGAATTATCACATCAAATACCCCACACACAAAATAAAAAGCCAAAGAGAAGCAGAGACAATATAAATTTCAAAAGAATAAAACCAAGATGAAATGTGATGGCTTAGAGGACTGGAGATGAAAATAATATAGATGGTTCCATGAAGTCCATGCAATATCTGACTGGAGAACAGGATGACACCATAGCACATGCCTAAGACTGCCTCAACACAGTAATTACTCAACTGAATGAATGAATGAGCAAGGTGACTCTACATACTATATTAACACTTAAAAGTTATAGAAATAAATGAAGGGAGGGAGGGAGGAAGGAAGGAAGAGAGGAAAGAAGGAAGGAAGGGAAGTAGGAAAGAAGGAAAGAAAAAAGGAAGGAAGAAAGGAAGGAAGCAAGGAAGGAAGGAAGGAAACCTGTGACTGATGCATACTGCATATCTAAGATGGACCTGATACATAATAGTTATTACTATGGAAAAAATAAAATGAATGAATAAGTGTCATTATATACAATATACCTAGGATTGAGCTAAATAACATGCATTAAGCTTGGGATGAATGAGTCAATAAATGAATGAATGAATGAATGAATGAATGATCAAATTGTGAAGGTTTTAAACCTACAAAACTAATGGCAGCTGTAACATGAAGGTTGTAGTATGATATTCACACACCAACATCAGTTGATACCTTTCGAAACTTTAATAAGAATCTTAAAAGACAGAATTCAATTGCCGTCTGCAGCACTTAGAATGGTGTTTGATGACCAAGAGCAAAAAGGGGAAACAATTCTGTTTAAGAGATCACTGAAGTCATCAAGTAATATAGGGAACGACTAATAATTATTTTGTATTTACTGTGAGTCTGATATTATTCTAATTTTTTAATTTTATTATTTTCTGATTTTTTTAAATAAATACCTTGGCAAAGTAAATAAGATTATTTTATTCCTTTTATAGAAGATGAGTGTGAATCATAAAGTCTTGACTAGTTCAGAGAGCAAATTAATTGATAGGTAACAAAACCAGATTCGAAACAAGGTAATCCTGCTCAAGATTCACTAGCTTTAAATTTCTTTTTATATTTCATATCACAAGAAAAATTATAACTACTTAATATTATATGTGAAGGATTGATGACAGAAATTTTAAGAAAGTTGATTTGGAAGGGGACTAATGAGTAGAAGAGGAAGAGTAGAAAGATTCAAGGGTGAAATTCAAATTTCTATCTTAAGACAGGGAGGAGGTACCAAAAGATGCTGAGTGTGGGACACGTGTAAGTTTTAATATGGGCTCAGTACCAACCGATGTTGAATAGGTACTTAAGACATTGGTGTTGATGGAAATCTGGGATGCAGATTAGATGTACGTCATCAGCTTCAGCTGGTCATTAAAGTGAATGAGTAGATCCTCATTTGAAGACTATATAGTGAGATGGGGGAAGACTGTGATTATGATGTGCATGAAAATCAAAAGACTGAAAAAGAAACAGATGAGTCATCTCAGGAGAGCATGATGTTATAGAAGTCAGAGGAATCAAGTGTTTGAAAAAAGAAACAGGCAGCCATAGATTCAAACATGGCAGAGATACTGAATAAGAAAAGATTAAACTACCCAATGAATATAACCACAAGGAAGTAACTAGGGACTATGGAGAAAAAAAAAGGATAAATTTTTTACTTATGAAATTTTTAGGATATACCAGATATTCTAAGTAAAGTTGACTTTTGCTTAAAAATGCAAGTAATAGATAAAAAGAATACAGTATAAGAAAGAAATAGGAAGACCTCCCCCAGCTCCCTCTGCAGGCTTGTCTTTGTTTCTCATGTCCCTGCCTCTCCCAAGCCTTACCTAGTATATTCTGGTGTCCGGCTCCCTTACTAAGGCCATCCACCCAAAAAGGTGAGACTCTGGCCTCCAGGCAGGTCTGAGGATTCCTGCAAGGGAGTGCAGGCTTCTTCAGATTGTGCCACAAGGAATAGCTCTTGCTCTGGCACTGAGGAGATCCAACCAGATTCAGTCACAGCAAAGATTGGTCTAAAACACCAAGTACCTCCCGGCTCCATTCGAAGGAAGAGATGGGCAGGCGCCAATGCAAGAACTCCTCCAACAACATGAAAGGCAACATGACATCACCAGAATCCAGACATCCGGAAACAACAAGAATTGAACAGCCTACTCCAGAAGATATAGAAGAAACCGATCTTAAACATTACTTTATGAAAATAATAGAGGACCTTAAACAGGAGGTAAAAAAACTGCCATAAAGAAATGGAGATGACAAGCAAAAATGTAGACGAAATAAATAAATCTCTCAAAGATACCCAAGAAAAACAAGAAAAAAACAAGAAAAAGCAATCTAACAGATAAGGGAAACAGTACAAGACCTGATAAATGAAATGGAGGTAATGAAGAAAACACAATCTGAGGGAAGACTGGAAATGGAAACTCTGAGTAAACGAACAGAAACTTCAGAGACAAGTATTTCCAACCGAATACACTGAGCTTGATAGAGGAGAAAGTGGGAAGTACTCTACAACAAATGGGCACAGGAGACCATTTCTTATGTATAACCCCAGCTGCACAGACATTAAGGACAACATTGAATAAATGGGACCTCCTGAAGCTGAGCAGCTGCTGTAAAGCAAAGGACACTGTCACTAAGACACAAACGCAGCCTACTGACTGGGAAAAGATCTTCACCAACCCTGCAACTGACAAAGGTCTGATCTCTAAAATATATAAGGAACTCAAGAGACTAGACTTTAAAAAGCTAATTAACTCAATTAAAAAATGGGGCGCTGAACTGAACAGAGAATTCTCAACAGAAGTTCAAATGGCCAAAAGACACTTAAGGTCATGCTCAACCTCCTTAGCAATCAGGGAAATGCAAATCAAAACAACTTTGAGATACCATCTTACACCTGTCAGATTTGCTAAAATCCAAAACACCAATGATAACCTTTGCTGGAGAGGTTGTGGGGTAAGGGGTACACTCATCCATTGCTGGTGGGAATGCACACTTGTGCAACCACTTTGGAAAGCAGTGTGGCGGTTTCTCAGGAAATTCGGGATCAACCTACCCCAGGACCCAGCAATTCCACTCTTGGGAATCTACCCAAGAGATGCCCAATCATACTACAAAAGCATTTGCTCATCTATGTTCATAGCAGCATTATTTGTAATAGCCAGATCCTGGAAACAACCTAGATGCCCTTCAGTAAAAGAATGGATGAAGAAACTGTGGAATATATACATGCTAGAATACTACTCAGCGGTAAAAAACAATGACATCTTGAATTTTGCATGCAAATGGATGGAAATAGAAAACACTATTCTGAGTGAGGTAACCCAGACCCAAAAAGAAGAACATGGGATGTACTCACTCATAATCGGTCTCTAGCCATAACTAAAGGACATCGAGCCTATAATTTGGGATCCTTGAGAATATAATAAGAAGGTAAATCCAAAGAAAAACATATAGTAATCCTCCTGGATATTGGAAGTAGACACGATCGCCGGGCAAAAATTGGGAACTTGAGGGTGGGGCGAGACGGGGCCTAGGGAAGATGGGGAGAGAAAAAGCATGATGGGGAGAATGGGGGGAGCTCAGAGGAATGGGATGCTTGGGATACAGGAAGGGTGGATATGGGAGCAGGGAAGCATATATCTTAATTTAGAGAGCCATCTGAGGGTTGTCAAGAAACTTGACTCTAGAGGGGTTCCCGGGTTTCCAGGGAGACGCCCCCAGCTAGTTCCTTGAGCAGCTGAGGAGAGGGAGCCTGAAAAGGCCAGTTCCTATAGCCATACTGATGAATTTCTTACATATCACCATAGAACCTCCACCTGGCGATAGATGAAGAAGCCCAGCGCCATTGTCCTTGGCTTCTCAGTCAGCCTCCACCGACAGCGACATTCAGAGAGTCCGGTTTGGTCTCATATTCCATCAGTCCCATTCCAACTGGAGTTGGTGATCTCCCGTTAGTTCTGTTCCACCGTCTCCATGGTTGAACGCACCCCTCACGGTCCTGACTTTCTTTCTCATGTTCTCTCTCCTTCTGATCCTCATCAGGACCTTGGGAGCTCAGTCCGGTGCTCCAATGTGGGGCTCAGTCATTGCTGCTCTAATCACAGTAGCCAGAAAATGGAAAACAGACTAGATGCTCATCTAGTGGATATCTAGTTGATAAGCTCATTAGTGGATAACTAAAATGTGATACATAAAAAGAAAGGAATACTATTCAGCTATATAGAAAAAACTGAAGTTCTAAAATTTATGGGTAAATGGATGAAGTTGGAAACAATCATTCTGAGTGAGGTAACTCATATCCAGTGAGACAATTAGTCCCTGTTCTCTTTTGTAGTTTGCTGGTAGAATAGAAAAATTAGACATGCATGTGTTACTTGGAGTGCCAATAGAATTCATGGAATTAGTTGAGGGACACAAGGGGAAACAGATTTCAATGGAATGAAGATGAAACACAGGTGCTATGAAGAGAGGAAGGGAGGCAACAGAACAGGAAGTGTTAAAAAGAGAGGGGATAGGAGGGCAGCTTAGAGAAGGAAATGTGTATTGATGCAACTTACACTAAAGACCTTTGAAAAAGTCATATGGAAACCTTTTACAAAATAACTTACTAAAATATGTACACATATGTATATAAAAGTAATTTAAATGGATCATCCCTATAGTAGAGATGATGCCTCTCCTAGACACCATAAGCTATCAAACAAAAGGTTCCAGATATGGGTTACTTCTATTCTGGTTGTTTGTCAGTGAGGTCTCATAGACATCCCTTTAACATTATAGGCTATGGTCAGAACTCTTGGTTGGTTTTCAGAATATGATGGTAAAACCCTATTGCTGAATACAACCACATAGGAATCAAGGGACCTGGAGAAATTAAGCTGGTACTGACCTGGAAGTAAATATCTGTGGTTAGGTTTCATGGTGATGGAAGATTCTATATACACTACAAGTGTAGAGAAGTAGTCAACAATTTTACCTAACTGTGACGCTTGTTAGATTCTTTGGTATTGATGAATGAGATAAAGTAGTCCCACACTAGCTCAGAATTGAGTATAATAAAGGGCTTGTTATTTAGGGTTAGACACACAGATCATCTGTCCTCTACATGAGCAGGGAATAGGAACCGAATCCAGCAGCTGATAGAGAGAGAGGAAGTGAGTTACGGCACAAGTTTTACATCTGCATTTATAGCACAAGAGACCACACAAAAGTGGGCTGGTGTCTTAAAGGCTGTTGCTTGAAGAAGTTCCCATAGAACCCCCCTTTGGTCTAAATAAAAGAGTTCCAAACCCAATGTAAAACCATATACAATAAGAACAAATATCAAGTATAAAAATTAAAATTACAAGTAGTATAACAATATCAAGCAATAAACATATGATAAATGTTTCAATAATTATTGAATAAAAAGTAACTTCCTTTTCTTGCTATAGATCTTAGCTAATAAAGGCACCCCAAGACTAGTCAACATGCACAAAATAAAAAACTGTACAATACCCAATTTTAAATAGGACATTTACATCACACCCTTTACACACAAGGGTCAGGCATTGTTTTTAAAGAAGGGGCATGAAGTCAGTATGAGTCAGAAATTCATTTGTTGATCTTCACATAACCATTGCAAACAAGAACTTACAGTGGCTGTGACTGAATATACAATTCCTGTACAACATCAAGCCACACAAAATCCCAGCATACACAAGGAGGAGGTTTATATTAGAAAATTTATTGGCAATTGAAGATTGCTGAGCTAGGAAGAGCAAGTTTTCCTCACGGACGAAGACCATGAAATAGTACCTGTGTTCCAATTGGTGGTCCTACGCTAATGTACACACAGGTGGTATTAACTTTCCTCTGTGGGTACAAAATTAAAAGAGAGTGAGCACAAGAAATTTGTAGGTAAAAACGGTAGGAGAATAAAGTAGTACCTGGAAAAGAGAGAATGATGGGTAGATTTGATCAAAATATGAAATTCCCAAACAATTAAAATCAACTCTATCCATCAAACCTTGAGATGACTACAGCTGGAATCAGTATCTTGACAGCAGCACAGAAAGTCCTTGGAAAACCCCCAAATTAGGTATATTTGGATTCTCACTCCTTAAAACCATCAAGGGTATTATTTTAGCATGTTTCATATCTTCAAGTGATTTGTTAAAATAGTAAATGAAAAAAGTAGGTGCCTAAGAGTATAAGCAAATACTTTATCTGCCTCTCTGCTCCTCTGCAGTCTGTCTCTAAGCATCACGGTAGAAAGTACAGATATCACGGGGCTCATGTTCTTCTAGAACTCCATGGCCACATACAATTTGTCTACTTAGTAACATTGTGCATGTTTCACAGAAAATAATCTCACTGTTCAGCCTCCACAGCTGCTGTTGCAAATGGATAAGGGAATGGGAAGTTATATGAGGTCCTTAGAAGCCAAAGACGAATAAAGTGACCAAAGATCTTTAAAAATGAATTTATTCTGTGTATGTTAGTGGAAGGAGAGTGAACGCATACTACAATATTTACAAATGTCTGAGGAAAACTTGTGGAACTCAGTTTTCTCTCTTTCTTACATGAGCTTCAAGATTATTTCCTTTTGCCTGCTAATTTATCTGGGCCAACGCACATGAGCATAGATTTGCAAAAGGGGTTCTATCAGGAATTCCTTATAAAGATTGTCTCTACAATTTCTGTGGCCAGCATTGACAAATACATACCAGATTTAAATTTCTGTATTTCCCCAGCATACAGCTTCCATTGTGAAATGTAAGCCATGTTGGATCATTCAACTATGAGGATTTTTAATTGCTTTCTGCATGCCTGGGGAGACGCTTGATGTCGGAGATCATTGTCATTTTCTACAATATCTGATACAATGGTATACTAATCATTCATGGTATGTGCTTCAGAACCAAAAGTACTCCTTTACTAGATTATATGGAAGTTATAGAAAAATGAAGCAGGAAGTAGGGGTGCTTTTTCCCCCATAGGCATGGAGTAGGAAATCTTCACATTAAACACCTATAGGCAACAACTGAGTACTTAATAGATCTATTAAGCCATCTATTTGTAATTGTTCAAATAACAGAAAGGAATAATAACAAAAGTGTTTCTATACAAAAAAAAAAAACAACACACATATCTATTGGAAAGCACAAATATATTCAATGGCCTAATTATAAACTTGGTTCTTTAAAAAGGATTAAAGGGTATAGAAAACTGAATTGTAATGACATAAAAATGGGGATATACGCAGAAAAGAAAGTATTTGATTGAAGTATAACCTTCCTGCTTCACAAATAATTTTAAATGGAGAGAACAATAAAACCCTAGGTAAAATAAAAGTAACATTATACGATTAAAAGAATAGGAGCATAAGAACTATGGAAATGTTAAAAATGGTTGTTTTTAACTTTAAATTGACTTTTTATTCCTTTTGATGGTATACACATACTCATTTATTTATTAGCTATACATTAAAGTCTCCTTCATGTCAGTCCTTCAGATAAATTATGAACAAGCAAGATGCTATTTCTTCCCTCCTGGTGTATTTTAAATTTTCCCCTTCAAACAAATATCTTTATTCTGAAAATTCATCAGCCCTGAGCAAAAGAAGGAAAATGGAATTGCAAGCAATACATTTTGTAAATGTTTAAACATGTCTAGTAGTTAAGTACTTTTTCTCTTGCTGTATCAGTGATGGCAAAATATCAGGCACGGAGAATAGTAGACAATGCAAAAACTGTGGGTATTATTGAGTTATTCTTAAGAATTAAACATTCAGGAAATAGTGCAGTTCATATTTAGATACCTTGGGGAGACTCCACTGTTTGATAACCTAATTGCACTAAATCCTGTTTACAGAGAGCAGACAAACATAATATGAAACCCCACATTCACAAGCTGATTTTTAACCCAGTTTTTACTCAAAAGATTTCATATTTATTGCTAACAAAATAGGAGGCTGTTTCATCAGAAAAGCGCGCACACACATACACAAAGGAAATAAAACATGATTTGGGGAGTGGTGGTTTGCTTTCTTTTTAATAAGCTATGCTATTCTTCTGCCTTCTTACTTGGGTTTCATATCTTAAGAGTTTTGAAATCAAAAGTGAATAGAGAAGACGAATAATTTCAATGTATGTGTTAACCAAACTTTAGAAAGAAAAAAAAAACGGAAAGGAGTAAATAAAACCCATTCAAGACCTCAGCACAACATTCAGAAGAGGTTATAAAATACCTCTCCTTAAATAAGAAACATTCAGTATATTTCAATTCCTTCAGCAGTTACTGGGAACCTGGGATATGTTCAACACTACAATAATGAGGATCCACGTATCTTGAGTAATGCCATGGCAAATCTCTTCTCACAGAGAACAGACACACATGCCCACACATACACAGATTGGCATAGTCCAGTTTGCATAAACGCTCTGAAGACAAACGCAAGCCACCTGATAATAATAGTGCTGGATTTGAGACTGCTGTGTATGGGAGACCTGTGTGAGAAGAGGAAATGGCCTTCATGGAAAAAAAATCACAAGAAGTAACTCGAGGACAGAGTGTTCTAGAAGGAAAATGCAATCTTTCACAGACTAACAAAACCAGGTTTGACATAGTCATAAAAATGCAAGAAAGAAGGAAATGATGAGCAGAGAGAGAAGGTTGGTCAGAGAAGAAAGACACCATGTGACATATATATCTGCAACAGTTAACACAAGATTTTGTTGGTCATTTGGAAGAGCTTTACAATTTATCAGGTTTGCAGTTAAAGTGCTATTAAAGTTACTATGGTCATCTCCGTCATTCCTTTGTAGAGAAATTGGCAGTTCTATTTTCTCAAAGCCAAATTCATCTGTGAATGCCTCAACTCTGAAGATTTTGTGCCTCCACATCTTTTGATAGGATCTGAAAAATCAAGATCATCATCCACAAAGTAGCAAGCTTTCCACCCGCTGTTAGCTGTCTCTTGTTCCTACTTCTACACCAAAAGCGCAACGGATTCTTATGCAGGTCTTGTGCTGGGAACCATGGCTGCCATGGGTTCATGAGTGCTACATGCCTGTCATGTGCAGAGGATGAGATTTAGTAGCAATCATCCAGACTTCTGACTTTTCAAATCTCCCCATCCCCTTTTCTGTAATCCAAAAGCCTTGAGGGGGAGATGTATGACATCGGGGTCTAATTAGGGCTGAGCTCTTTGAAGACACTCATTTACTTCACTTTTTCCATTTGTAAGTTTCTCTATTAATCTCCCACCACACATTGTTTTTATGCACAAAATAATTAAAAAATAAACCTTAACGAAGTTAAAGCTAAAGTAGAAATTTCTATACTTGAATTCTAGCCTTTGCTCTATCATTCACCTGTTCACAGATGACTGACTTCACAGCATCTCTAATTCTGTCCTCTCAGCTATAAGATACAAATAATAAAATGTTAATATTCCTCAGATTACCTATGGGGTGCTAATTTAATGTGATGTTCCTCCCATAAGGGAACTGAGATATAGGTGAAGAATTTGGGTTAAAAGAGGTGTCAGGAAAATGCTGTGTTTGCAGTACATTCATAACATTTGCTGAGAAATGCCATAAGAATATCATCTTGCCTTTCAAATTAAGTTGTGCACAAGGGTGTGTTTTGACACTATATGTATTTTTCTATCAGTTATTTGTCATATTTTGTAAACCATCCCCTGTCAATTCCTTCAGCTCAAAAAAGGGATAACAATATTCACTCTGCCCCTGAAGCAAGTTTTGTAAAAATGCTTTCAGGGCTGGAAACATGGCTCAGAGTTTAAGCACACCATCTGCTCTTCCACAGGTCCTGAGTTCAATTCCCAGCAAACACACGGTGGCTCACAACTGTCTATAATGCGATCTGGTGCCCTCTTCAGGCAAGCGGGTATACCTGCAGGCAGAACACTTTATACATAATAAATATATAAAGCGTTAAAAAGGGTTTTAATATCTTGTAAAAGCCTTACTTCAGTGAAGGGTAGAATAAGCATGGATTTTGTATGTGGGAATTTCCATGTGAGTGAAGCTGTAAAGAACAGCTTACCCTGAAGTTCACACCTGAACTTGGCCTCCATTTCTACAGCATTGCACTTGCTTATAGCCTTTTCCGCTCAAGGAAGATTGAGACATGGAGAAAACTTGGTATTATGGTATTTTGTGATTTTTCTTGGGAAGAAAAATAACAATTCACCACAGTTAGGACATTGAGGACAGACAAAAGAATCAATGCCACAACGTGTAGCTTAGTGAACTCATGAGGAATATAGGTGATTCAAACACAGCTAGATTTCTGAAGCGTCTATAAAATCAAGGGTGATCACTCACAAAAACTGCCTCCCTAGACCCCCCTATATCATTTACAGACAGCTGTCTTATCAGTCTCCTCTTGCACACCAATTGTTTCTTCCTATATAGTCCAGGAGGGGTCCTTGTGAGTTTTGTAAATTTTAGGTACTCAATAAGACTTGTAAGTTTCCTTTAACTTATAGGACCTTGGGCATTTTGTTTAGTTCCTGAGTTTTAAAAGCCTCCTTACAGAAAAGAATTGCTATGGAACCATCCTTTTCCACCCTATGAATATGTATTATTCTCATTGCTTAGCAAAAAGTTGACAGGCTGGTATCTGGGCAGGAATTTAGGTGGGAAAGTCAAACTCAGAATGATGGGAAGAAGGAGGGCACAGTCAGCAGAATGTGCAAAATATGAGATAATAAGCCAGGAGCCAAATGGCAAAGCCTAAATAGAATATGGGTTAATTTAAGTCTAAGAGTTAGCTAGTAACAAGCCAGAGCTATCACCTGAGCATTTTAAAGTAATATTAAGCTCCTGGGTTTATATTAAGCCTTTAGTGGTATTTGAGGACTTGAGGGTGGAATTGAAGCAGCCACCTATAAAGAATCGATTTGGAGAAATTTAGATACACACCATGTGAACCGAATCATTTTTTGATATCATGCAGGGATTCAGATATATAATAACTTGGAGGGAATGAGTGATATACATAAATAAACTCACTTTGTGGAAATTTTACTCTCATCTCAGATGACACCTTAATCCCTACATATTTGGAGATGGAATTTTGGAGGATGTAACCACACTATGATATTATAATTAGAATTACCACCTTAACAAAAAAAAAGGAAAAAATCATTCATTCTGCATGTCTCTTCTTATGTACATCAAGACAAGAACCAGGGATGTTCTTTCTTCTAAATCAGTTTGCACAACCAATTCTGCCATTTGGGTCTCATAGTTCCTTTGTTTGTATTTTGCTGTGAGAGGCACAATTTCATAATGTACTATCCCTGGCCGTCCTGGAGCTCACTTTGTAGATCAGGCTGGCCTCGAAGTCAGATATCTACTTGCCCCTGCCTGATAAATGCTGGGATTAAACGTGTCAGCCACCACCTCCCAGCAAGGTCTCATTGTTTTTAGTGTCTTAAAAACTAAATTGAAAACTTGTTGCTTAAGGCTAGCCTTAATTATTCTGTCATCACAGCCTGACTTGGATACCTAGGAATAAGTGGCAGGCCAATGAGGATGTACTGGCTAAAAGCACACTACATACCCTCAGTGTCTGTGCTAGCCTTGACTTTACTTTTAGTACAGCATTTGCTCTGGTTATTTTTTAAGCCTCCTCCCTATTTTTCTTATGTTGTTCATATTACTCTTCAGCTCTTTTCAATACCTAATGAATTTCGAATAATTTAACAGCATATTTAATTGCCCTTTGCCTTTTTCTTCTGGTTTATTTACTCTGTAGTCATATCAGCCCAACTTTGATTCTTTGTTCCATGGAGACAATGTGAGCCTCTTGATATCAGCTTTAAGTGTTCTATTTAAAACTATAACATGCCTTTCTCTTCTGTCTTACTATTTTATTAGCACTTTATCCAATCAACTATTTCTTTTTCTTGTTTTCTATCTTCTCTATTTTAATTTAGAAAGATTTTTTTTTGTCTGTTTCAGTTCAATGCTGTCATCCCATTCACTGGTGCTTCAAACAAATGGGATGATGCATGTGTGTTAAATTGAGAGGAATGAATGAATTCAATTTAAAAGCTTGCAAAGGTACATGTTCTCCAATGAAAACTGTGTTTCCTTCCAAGAGACATTGTTGTTTTTCCTGTGTTTCCGTATCCTTGATTCAACTGTTTCAAATTTGTCTTTATCTTCCTCTGTAACTGAGCACATGAATATCTTTGGTCTCTTGGCTCAAATAGAGTAGGTGAGGTTACTTGCATCCGTGATCTGTTCTGCCTGAACATTACTCAATTCTTCTCCTTCACTCTGGAGATGGACGGCTGAATGTAAAGAATTTCCCCGTTCAACAACCTGAAAACAGGGGAAATCTTAAGACCACTGCCAAGCAAAATTACAAAATTTTATATCTGCAAAAAGAATTATAGAATTTTATATCTGCATTTCCTCTCCCTAAACTTTTCCAATTCACTCAAAAATACTGCCTTATCTGTTGAGTTAGGAGCATAACATATACAATTACAGCACCTTATGAATATTATCTTCTGCCTTGGAATAAACTGGTCATATAAATGTTTTTTAAACATGAGTTCCTTTAAATGATATGGCAAAATCAGGTACTGGCAAGTTCTATTTTCTGTCTTCAATTATAAAAATGGCATTATTTTATTCCTGTTCACTCTCATATTTTCTAACATATTACCATGAAAGATGACTCTCTAAAAGATACAAAAATATGTCCAGCTACCTGTGAACATGGCCTTAGCTGGAAAGAAGTGGAAGTCTTTGAAAGTATAAATTGACTGAGGCTTTGGAGAGGAAGCCATCCTGGATTACTAGGGGGGCTTTAATCCACTGGGAAATGTCTAAGCGGAGATGTCCAGAGAAGAGGAAAAAGGCATTATGAGGAAGGAGATAGCTTGGCAGCAGCAGTTCAAGAAACTTCCGCAGACATCAAGAAAAAAAACCTTCCTGTCAGCCTCTAGAGAGATCGAGGCAGTGATATTGTGAGATTTGTGGCATCAAAAGTGAGACAAGTGCATTTCCATTATTTAAGGCAACATAATTGCAATAGCTTACTCTAGGAACTCCCCCAAGTTATAAAACCTTTTATGCCACCCTTCAGAATAGGAAGAAATTCCCTTCCTTTTACATGAATCATCTCTGCATTTATTAGAGACAATAGGCAGGAAAAAGAAATTGAAAACAAAGGGAAACTATGGCATGGATGTTATCTGGAAATCCTTCTATTGAGGGATCACTGTGGCATTAACATGTTCTTGAGAAAGAAGCTTCAAGGCCAATCTTCCCTTAGTTCCCCTGTCTACTCAAGTTTTGGACCCCTTAACCTCTCATTAGCAGAAAAAGCCAAATATGCTTTTGAAGACTGTTCTACATAGGGTCTGAGTAAAAAGTGGTATTTTTGCAACTCTATAGTGCTTATTGGATTCTACCTCTCTTGTTGAAAATCATAGTATATTTTACCAGTACCTCAAGCAATTCAAATGGAAGTTGATATAATCACACTGTATGTTGCAGTTTATAGGTATTATTTTCATGGCAAATGTTTTAATTTTGTAACCAAACGAAAAGATTTGTAAAGCTGTATTTTGAAATCCAATACTTTTAGTCAGTACTTTATTTTGGCTCCTTTAGGAAAATGGTGGATAAAACGCCTCAACCCCTCCATTGCCCATCGGAATGAATACTTACATATTTGGTTATATTTATCATTACAAAACATTAAGTACTGAAATAGAGACCCTTGGTTTTATAGAATAGCTGTGCTGCCAACATAACAGATTAATAATAGCAAAAATTTAAAATGGTTCGGTACTTATTATGTATAGTTATGATCTGTTTCTTCAGTCCTACCATAGTCTGCTATGACTCAGACCACGCCACCTTCTATGCACCTTCTATGCAGTTTGGTTTTATAGACGGTTTGATGTCATACCACTGACTATCTCTCAATGTACCTCACAGGCGAAATAAATGACTTATTCTAGAGAATGTATGCCAATGAACCACAGAGTGCCATCTTCACTGGAGGAATTGTGTCTGAGAAAAAAATATATATGCACGTGTGAGCGTGCACACGCGCGCGCGCGCGCGCGCACACACACACACACACACACACACACACACACACACACCACAACTGAAGAAAACAGGATCCACCTACCAAAATTCAAGTATTTCTTCCACATCTTAGATGTTGTCTTTTTGAAAAACATTTTTTTACCATGCAGCACAAACTCTTTGTTTTCAAAATCTTTATTTAAAAGATTTTTTTTTCATTTTACATCAAAACTGCAGTTTTCTCTCCCTACCCTCAGCCCACTACCCCTTCCACCTTATTCCTATCCAACCTCCCATCCCATGGAGAGTTGAGGCAGGACCATGACTCTCTCTGCTATCTCTGCTGAGCAAGGTACCCCTCTAAATTGAATGGGCCCCCAAAAGCCAGTTCACAGCATATATTCTTAAAGTAACAAAAATGGTAAAACTATTATAGAGAAGATATTCCCTAGATTCTCCAGAGACCCCAAGTAAAAACCACCCTGCTCTGGTTAACCTTATAATTAATAGCCTATGAAAGGATGAGTGTCAATAACATATTAATTAAATTCACAGCTGTCTCACAATTGAAAGGTGTATCACATAGCAGCAAAAGATATAGACTCCGAGGTTAAATATGGTAGGAATAAAACAGACATTGAGAAAGAACAATCTTCTAGTGGTAGAATTTCCTAAGTGAGATTCTTAAGCTGATGGCCACAGCTCCGTGGCCCACAAGTTGAAGGAGACATGATATGCTATTGCTGTGAACAAGTCAGAGATCCAGTTGAGAAGGAAGTACCCCCAGAAAGACAAAGTGCTTTCAAGATTCCAATTACCCCTTATGTGTGGAGTAATGGAGGATCCATTTTCAAATGTAACAAGAAAGAATGGCTGAGAGCAGTAACAACTTATAAGAATAAGAGTTCTTAACATTCCATAATTATTCTGAACTTATGATGGAAGCATCGTCAAATCATATGATCTTAAAAGAGCAAAGCAATTTCTTGATACTGTGGAGCAAACCACAAAAACCTAAACTTCAAGTTTTAAAATAATATCACTTAAATTCTTAAAGGGATAGGCCAAGGTCCCAGAATGAGTAATTAATAGAACCTGGGTTGGTGATGTGAGATTCCCCTCTGTATGCTGTGAATACCATTGGTTAATAAAGAAATAATTGCTTTGGTCTATAGCAAGGCATAATTTAGGTAGGCAGAGAAAAAAATAAACTGAATACTGGAAGAAGGAGGGTGGAGTCAAGGAAAAGCCATGTAGCCCCGCCCGAGACAGATGCCAGAACTTTAGCCAGTAAGCCACAGACTCGGCAATACACAGATTAAAGGATATCTGTTAAATTATTATGTAAGAGCTAGCCAATAAGAACCTAGAACTAAACATGTCAAGCAGTGATTTAATTAATACAGTTTCTGTGTGGTTATTTTGGGTCTAAGATTCCGGGTGGCTGGGAAACAAACAAGTGGCCTCTTACACCAGGTTGGAGTCTCTGTCTACTCATTTATGTGCAGGAATCCTGCATCATTGCCCAATTCTCCTTAAACATTATATCATACTTCTGAAAATAGCCTGATTGTCCTAATGAATTTATGTTTTATGTGTACGCTCTGTGTGTGTGCATCTATACACATTTATAAGTGCAGGTATGCTTGTTGAGGCCAAAGGTGGATGTTGAATGTCTTCCTCACTAACCTTCCATCTTAGTTTTTCTGGATAATCTCCCTCACTGAATCTGGAGCACTTTAATTAGACTAACCTGACTGACTGGGAACTCTGATGATCCACCAATCACACACACACACACACACACACAGAGAGAGAGAGAGAGAGAGAGAGAGAGAGAGAGAGAGAGAGAGAGAGAGAGAGAGAGAGAGAGAGAGACATGCACCCAGAACTGGATGACATTTATGCTGCCATACTTGGCTTTTCACATAGGTGATAGGGACTGAAAGGGACTAAATTCATACTGACATGGAAAGCATTTTATCAATTGATCTACTTCCCCAGTCCTATCTTGATTCTCATTAAGACAACTGCTAGTGTATGAGCTTCTATAAACAATATTAAAATGCTATACCAATACTTCTTACTTCTCTAAGTAAGAGAAGAGGCAGAAGCAAAGAGAGGTCTTCCCCATAGATGTAGAACTGAGAAAACAGTCCTCTTCAGAAAGTCATTCAGTGTGATATGTTCCAAGTTAACTTGTAGAACTGTCAGAATACCATGGTCTACATCGTGAGACTGGGAATAGAGCTTAATGATAACGTAATTGCCAAACATGGACCAAATTCTGGATTTAAGCCATGCAAAAATAGAGAAAAATAAAACAGAAGGATAAATTCGGTTTGAAAACTTGAACAATTATTTTATTATTATAGTTTTCAACTTTTTTGTTTTGTTTTTCGATACAGGGTTTCTCTGTAGTTTTGGAGCCTGTCCTGGAACTCTGTAGATCAGACTGACCTCAAACTCACAGAGATTTGCCTTCCTCTGCCTCCAAGTGCTGGGATTAAAAGTGTGCACCACCACTGCCCAGCATAATTTTCAATTTCTAAAGTGTCAAATGAAGGCCAAGAAGTGTATGAATCCCAAGAGAAGGAAATAGATTCGGCTTTTATAGGATTTATTAGAGGGTTTGGTGAAAGTGAGTGTCCATACAAATCAAGATATGACCTTGCCAGAAACCTGACATTTGGGTATGCTCTAATTTCTTAGTAGCTCACATTAGATTGAGGTCGTGCAACAGTAGAAATTCCATCTAGCAAAGAGGAAAGGACGCGAGGTTAGATGCAATGTTAAAAGGCTGGTTTCCACTAAAAGAAAGATTTCTAAGACTAAGACAGACTAGGAAATAGAAGTTTGATATGCTGTGTGTATACTCAATGCAGTAATGAAAAGTTTTTCAAGTCTTTAATTGATAGAACCATACAGAAGACCAGAATTCATACTCCAGTAGCAAATAAAGTAGTACACTTGCGAGTCAGAAGACCCCAGGTCTGAATTCTAGTTTCATTTTTTGCAGGCTGCAAAACTTGAGAAAGCCATCTAGTTTGAGCTTCTTACCCTGTAAAATATAAGTAATGGAGGATATCATGTAAACTATGTAATACAATCTAAATTTACATGAAACCACCTTTCTAATGTCCAATGCACTTAGACTCAAGAGCAAAAGACATACCTACAGATCTCATGGATGTCATCTTCTAGGACAAAGAAGCTAGATATGTAAACTGAATTGTCAGTATTGTAGTAAACAAATACAAATCTTACTATGAGAAAACTCTGCCCCACCAGATGATATTATTTTAGACAACTTCATAAATATGTCTGGCTTCTAATTTCTTTGGCTGTGACACTCTGTTTAAAAAAAAATCACAAACCTATCACACTTAAACTTATGTTGAAATGGTTGAAGGAAAGATTCTTCAGATAACCTTTTGCTGTGCTATTAGCTCCATGAAAACTAACATATTAAATACAAGGCAGGTCAGGTCTAGGAAGTAATAACAATTGGAAATAATGTGTCAGATCTTTTAGGCAGTCTTAACCACGACATAATCACATCAGTGATTTTCCCAGAGCTAACTGTTCATTTGCACCCTCACACTTATGAATCATTATGTTATTGTTTTCCTCTTAATTTCTGCTCTGCATCAATGGTTGTAATGGATGGAGATTGATGGGGAATTGAGAATGAGCAGCAACTTAGCAATTAAAATGCTCAACTGGTTTTTTGTTCTGGTGTTCCCTCATGGATATGGCCCTGTTCATTAATCTGCATGTTGATTAAACCACTGTGTGCTATTGATCACTGTTCCCAGCCCTGTGGTTGTAGGCGTATTAAGTTGCCATGAGCATCTATAACAGCTCATATGTCCAAATATAGTGTAGCTGACAATTATTCAGTAAGAAAATTATTATCACCTCTTTTTTCCTGATTTGAAGATAGCTGAAAAAATTTCTGCTGGCTATCCTAAATTATTTATGAAGAAAAAAATGAAGGCAAATTTTACCTCATAACGTAGATATAGGTTTAAATTTGTACATGCATTTACATATTCATCACTAATATAGCTCATGCATTTCAAGTAAATATGAATCGTATTCAGCTATTAGTTAATCCATAGCATTATTATAAAAATTTTTTTTCTTTCTTCCCAATGCTGCCTTCTGTGTAAATTGTTAGTGTGTGTAAACTGGCATTTAGGTGTGTTGAGGGAGCCAGTTATTCTGAAGAATGTGGTCATGGGCCTTTTTATGAAACAGCTTACTAAAATGAGAACAATTTTCCAGAAATATATATGGTTACATTAATCTTCTGAAAGCAGAATACACTCGAAAATAACTTGGAGACAGAGAATTAAACCACTTTGATTGACACAAAAGGAAGTCCTATTGATCAGAGAGATTGAAAAGAATGATTTTATAAGACATATTTAGAATACCTCAGTTAATATCACAGATGTTAAACAGGATTATTTGAAGCATTGTTAAACTCATCCCAGATACTATAAATACTTCCACTGAGATGTCTGCCTTAATCACTGGTGCATTTTAACAGTGTTGTTAATTTCTTGAGTCCTGCTTTAACAATAGTATTAGCACCTACTCATTCTTAAGAATTTAAATGTCCTGCAGATGTAACCTGACTTTTATATGTGAACTTCTGCTAGAATAATGAGAGAGTATTTAATTAGCTCTCCAAAGTAACAATAAATTTTGTTTGAAGTCAAAGTAATAAATCCATTTTAACATGAGTTTTATGAATATGTGCGCAACTACCCTGTAAATTGTGTTCTTTGTCTTAACTCGGGACTTTCTGTCAAGGTACACTATCAAGTCTACTAGTAAGGAAATGAAAACACATGATAAATTAGTGTTTTTCTAACAGAGTGAAAACTAGAAGAGCAGCCACCCCATTCAAGAACAGAATTCTAAACATTGCCTATGAACTGCTATTACCATAAGAGCTTATCCAATGGAGAGGGAGAAAGACACTTGAAATCAACTACTGACCTCCACATGCATATAGAGATATATGGACATACACCCTCATGCATAGGCACACAAATTACACACACACACACACACACCACACACACACACACACACACACACTGAAAAGTAGGTTCTAGAAAGTGAATAAATAATGATAATTACATATATTTAAATATATACATATGTATAGTTGCAAAGAATTTTCTGTACTTCTGAAGATTATGCACAAGTAATATTTACAAAGATATACACATATATATACATATATACATACAATGTGCATCTATCTATATATGTGCATGTACTGCAGATACTATATATACATATACATATATATATATACATTATATGTGTGTATGTGTGTGTTATAAAAATTACAAACAGAATAATCACCAACTGTGGGGTATTGGTAGGTCTGGTGCACAGACAATTCAATAAGAAAGCCCACACATCAAATTTAATTGATTTGTGGCATTTTATTTCTGGACTGTGGTACCTCTATGTATGATCGCTATCTTATTCTTTATGGATTTTCTGCCTTAAACTATTTTAATAACTTTAAAATGTTAAGCTAAATATACATGGCTGTAAGTCAAACTACTCTGTTGGATCCCACGTGGCTTTATAAATGCCAGGCAAGAGAGATCATATTTCAAAATAATAGGTGTTGTTCTAGGTTTGTAAAGATCACTTGACTAGCCTAAATCATCCGGTTGAATCACAGTTCTTCCCAAATACCAAATGTGTCCTTTGTCTGGTTTGAAGTCGTTACTTAGGTTTTAAGAGAGACCTTACTATATACAATTTTTGTCATTATCATGACCATAGTTTACCTGAATTCCAATGACTGATACTGAATAAAGACAAGTTCATATAGAGACACAATAATAAGAGAAATATACGTAAGAAAATATTCTCTACAGAACATAAATAAAATACTTTCTTAAAAAGGAGAAAGAAAGAAAAAGAAGAAGCAGCAGCGCTGATCTAGAAGAACTGCGGCAGTCACTAAGATCCAGTATAATTCCTGGGACATCTTAAGGCTCTACATTTTAACCATAATAAGAAATAACAGCTCTTATTAGTATGACTCTGCCTGAAACCCTTCCCTTTTCTTATTCACCAACTTCTTTGTGGGTGTGAAGCAATTTTTCCATGAGAAGATTCTTGCTGCCACTACCAGGACCCTTCCTCTTTCATGCCACATGTCTCCCTTTCCCTCCACGCATCTTCTTCAGTGCCTCTCATTTCCCTCCCATGGCCTTCTATTTAGTTTCACAGGTAATCCAGAGCATCACACCCACTTATATGTATACATGCAAACTGAAACTTTCTATCTGTTCTAGATAGAATATTACATTTTGTGTGAATTTGGTCACTTCATTTAATGTAAGTCTTTCCAAATCTATGCATTCTCTGATAAATTGTTTTTTTTTTTTTTATTATTGAGTAAAATGCCACTATAGGAGAGGAGCGGGAAGACAAGGGAGAGGAGAATCAACAAGAACATTTTTTAAAATGCCAATAAAACCTATTACTTTGCATGTTAATGAAAAGTGCAATGTAACTGAAAAATATAAAGGTTATATGAATGCATATAAAAGAACAACATAAGAAGTTTCTTGCTCATTAAAAGTAATTCCTGTGACAGGGTAAAGCGATAAAGAGGAAGAAAATGAGGGTAGAAAAAAATTAGGACTAAGAGACATTAACAGCTGAAAAACAAAAAAGATGTCACCTCTAAATAATTTCTTTCTCTTTTTTTCACAATTTTTCTACATTCCCTCACAATTGCATCACCTCACTCCACATTTTACCTTGAGAAAGCCAATTGCAGGAATTATAATTATCACTCAAAGCACTGATTACTTGTTCTTATTTTCTCTACTTAGATGTAAATTAATATGATATTAGATTCATTATATAATTAAAAGTAATAACACTGTACCTCAGTTCATTTCCTTCAGAGTATTTTTAGTCTAAAGTTTGAGTTAACACATTATGTTTTAAAAATAATAAAGCCCTTTCCCTCTATAAATTAATACTGATCCAAGTCATATTTTTACTGTGAAATTAACAAAAAATGAAGTCTTTATTTCTCATCATTTTCTGTCTACATGGAATTTGATTTGTTATTTTTATGACAGCAAAGTAGTTGATACTGATGTTGATATTTATATTTAAAAGCTTAATTTTAATTCACTAATTTTTGCATCGGAATTTTTAATATATTCTGTTTAGTAAATGGTTTTATTTTCACACTTATGTGCCAGTGAAATGCAGGCAGTATAGCCCAAACCATTCTTCAACCTTTTTGAATTCTTTGAACAATTGATTTCATTTATAATATTTTTTTTTCATAAAACATCATGCATTGGTAAGAGACACTCTTATTTTTTGTTTTTCAAGACAGGGTTTCTCTGTGTAGCCCTAGTTGTCATGGAACTCACTTTCTACAATGAGTGACCTGAAATTCGGAGAGATCTGTCTGCCTCAGCCTCCCAAGTGCTGTGATTAAAGGCTTACACTACCCCTGCCCTGCAAGTGCCATCTTATTTGAGTTAAGAGGTCCATCTGCAGTCAGCCACCTCTCTTGAGTCCCATCCTTAAGCTACATTCCAGAACACAAATAAAGCACACTAACCTACAAGTTCTTTGTTGATATTCCCATCAGCTAAAAAGTATTTAAGTGCCTGGAAGTCAATTTTCATAGTAAACCCAGATAGAATCCTAAGCATGCCGTCCTTTTAATCAGAGGTAAGAGTTATCTTTTCCTCACCAAGACCCAAACTCATAGACATAATTCCCTCCTCTAAAAGGATGCTACACTAACACTTATTCACAAGATTTTCTAAGTAACAATATCCACTGCAATTGTCTATGGAATGTGTTTCTCAGCATCCTTCCACAGGATCTTACAAATTATGCAGTGTACAAGCCATCCTTGAGTGCTTAATGTACCAGTACTGCCTTGCATGACAAATAGTTGATTGTACAGTTCCATTTGTCTGGATACTATCAGAGCAATAGCCTGTGAGTTTTCTATTTCTGTGCGTGTTGACAAATGAATCAAAACTATTCAGCATCTAATGCTACCTTCAAAGCCATGGGATAATGCTCTTGAACACTGTGAAGAGTTGTCACTCCTATTGGCTTAATAAGATGCTGATTGGGCAGTAGCCAGTCAGGGCAGTCAGACAAGGAGAATTTTGGGACGAGGAAAGGCAGAGAGTGAGTTACCTGCCAGATCCAGAAGGAGCAAGATGATAATATCTCATTGAGGAAAAAATACTAATCTACATGGCTAAATATAGACAAGAATTATGGGTTAATTTAAGTTGTAAGAGCAGTTAATAATAAGCCTGATCAATAGAACAAATAATTTGTAATTATTATAAGCTTCTATGTGTTTCTTTGGGACTGAATGGCTATGGGAACAGGCAGGAGAGAAACTTCTGTCTACAAATAGTGTCGACTATTTAGCAACTACATCCACCTGAGACATGGCTTCTTGGTAGCAGCACCGTCTCAGGTGGGCTCTGTTTCTTAGAGGAAAACAGAGGAATGGCTAATTAAGAGAGGCTTCCTGACTCTCAGCATTAATGGCAAAACCTCAGAGCTCTTTTAAGAGGCTCTGCCACCAAAGACTTAAGTGGTGTTTATGAGTCCTGGAATCAGGCTTCTGGATGGTGGCATAGACCAAGAAACCCCACAGAGTTGTAGCAATAAATGTGGCTCCTACCAGCAACTCAGCCATGAAGTTAGACTCTCAAAAAGCTAAGGAATGGACTGGAGTCAGTGATCAAAGTTGCAGCTTTAATCTTAGTCATATCACTTGGGAAGTAGAGGCAGACAGATCGCTGGGAGTTCGAGGTCAACCTCGTCTACAGAATGAGTTCCAGGACAGTCAAAGACACACAGAAAAATCTTGTCTCAAAAAACAAAAATCAAAAAATAAATATGAAAAATAGAATTCTTTAAAAAGTCATGTAAAGATGGAAAATACAAAGAGACTCTGGATACTGTATGTTGTGTTGTCTTTGAATTGTTTAACTGCTGAGGAAGGAGCAACAGCTGGTAAAAGACATTTGATTATAATTGCTGCTGCATTAAACCAATCTATATATTTAAAAATATCTTGACTTCAAATTTTAAGTCAAAAGATACCTTACTTTGGGAGAGAGTTTCTGCTTTTATTTATACAGGAAATAAGGAGTTGTGGATTAATTCTGAGTTAAGAAAAATAAAGTTTGATTGAGAAATTCCCTCCCCCAAAATTTTTTAATGGGAATCAGATGGCCCAAATGATCCAATGATTTAGAGCACCTCTATTACAGTTTTCTTCTGAGTTCTGCATCTAGAACAAATTCAGGGATGCTGCATGAGATGATAAATCCTCCCAGAATACTCCAGTCAGGACATGATCATAAAATAAATTTTCTTTGGGTCCCCATAAGATTACCAGCAACCCCTATTAGCAGGAAGTAGCCTGGAACACTAAACCTACATTCCCCCAAAATAGATATTGATGTTTGTTTTTGTTTAGCATGTTGGTTAAAATTTGTTATGAATAATGGTCAGTAAAAAAAATACTAAACAAAGGAGATTAGATTCAAGGTTTTTGTTTTCAAAAGAAAAATGGGGAAATGTTGTGAGATAATTCTTTTCTACACTGTAAAAGTTTTTCACAAATATTGGTTTGATAAAATGTTGATTGGACAGTAGCCAGGCAGGAAGTATAGGTTGGGCAAGCAGACTAGGAGAATTCTGGAAAGAGGAAAGGCAGAGAGTCAGTCACCAGCAAAATACAGAGGAAGCAAGCTGACAATGCCTTACTGAGAAAAGGTACCAAGCCATGTGATTAAACATATACAAGAATTATGGGTGAATTTAAGTCATGAGAGCTAGCTAGTAATTAGCCTGAGCAATAGGCCAGGCAGTTTATAATTAATATAAATTTCTGCGTATTCTTTCTGACTGAATGGCTGCAGGATTGAGTGAGACAGAAACTTCCATCTATACTTCAATATTGCAAGTAGATATACAAACAATGCTTGATAGGGAATGACAACATGAGCCATTGTGCACACAAGTTTCCTCCTGTCTTATATTGTTCATTGTCAATACTATATCACTCTTTAGTTCTCATGAATCTGACTCTGCATAAATAAAGTTGAAGCCAGATAGTGTATATTTCTTCTTAGAGACTGAGTTTGGGTCTTAACACAGAGTCATGAAAAGGATGAAGTAATAGATTCAGAGTTATATAGCTGCAATCAAATACTTAGGCAATACAATTTATGCAAAATTCAAAAGCAGACTAACTTGTATAAAAGTTAAAATTCAGCCTCCACTTCACACTTTTCTCTCCCCATTCCCCCCTCCCCCCATCCCACCCCACCCCCATGTTCCCATTTTTTTGTCTGGCAATCTTGTCTACTTCCAGTATCCAGGAGGATAACTATATGTTTTTCTTTGGGTTCACCTTCTTATATAGCTTCTCTAGGATTTTTTACGAGTTATAGGCTCGATGTCCTTTATTTATGGCTAGAAACCAATTATGAGTGAGTACATCCCATGTTCATCTTTTTGGGCCTGCGTTACCTCACTCAGGATGGTGTTCTCTATTTCCATCCATTTGCATGCAAAATTCAAGATGTCATTGTTTTTTACCGCCGAGTAGTACTCTAATATGTATATATTCCACACTTTATTCATCCTCAAAAAAAAAAAATTTAAAATTCAGATCCTGAGTATCATCTAAAATAAATGTTTTCATTGAAGACACATTTTTTAAATGGTAACATTAGCAGAAAATATGTTTGTTTGTCTGTTTGTTTTGTTGTTTTTTTTTAAGCAGGCAACCATCAGAGAAAGATGTAATAATATTGGCTGAGATTATACGGAAACAGATCAGTAGATGAGAAAAACTGAATAGACATACTTACCAGAGCATTGGTGAAGGAAAGGAAACAGAAATACTATGCAAAGTAGGCAAATAAGAAATATAAGGTAAGACATTGAACACATTTTAAATTTTAGGACATGCTGTTTAGGAGAGGAAGCCAATGGCAGGTTTTATAACAGAAATCAGAAGAATGATAACAATCAGAAAGAATACACAAACTGTCACAAAGAGATTATCTTAGTGCTGGGCAAATTATTTTTAACATATTCTCATTATGAAACATGATAAGATATAATAGGATAATATGAATATAAACAGAAGATAATAGATCTTCACGTTCATGTTCTGTAGTAACAAAAAATAAGAATTTAGAAGTGGAAACTATTGTCAAAATATTATTAGTATTAAAGTTAAACACAACCAAGGGTGGAAATTGTACTGTGCAAGCTCTTTTGGCATCAAAGTAACTAGGACATACCCTTCAAGAATTTTACAGGCTATCTAGACAGACAGGAATATTAATGAGTTAGTCCTCATACTAAGAAGCCAAAGCAAAATTCAATCAATTAAAACAAGCAACAGTAAGAAAAATTGGTGCAGCTCACAGTGTATTTTCCAGCAAATGAAACCATTCCTATGCATCTGGAACAAGAGCAGCTGACTCATTCTTCTACATAACAGCACTGGCCTGCATTGTCAGCAATGTGGCTCTGAAGGGCTTCTCTGTGGGTTACTGAATCTTCATTCTTGTGTTAGCCCGTCCTCCTGCAGATTAAAACAGGCTTATCCAAGTATATGTGCAAGGATCCAAGATTAGGAGTGATAGTTTGCAAGGTTTTGGGAAGCCTAAATGTAGACCTGGCAAATCCATCATTTCTCTAACTAAGCACATCACAAGACTATGCTTCATTTCTGCACGGAAGAAATAAATTTTTAAACTCTGAATGTGAGTGGCTTCAGAATCACACTTGAAGGGGAAGAGAATAGTGCTAAATCATACATGCCCATGAGAATTTCATATTCAGAGATAGGCAGTTCGTTTTTAGTGACTGCGGAGTAGGCTAAAAAGAAAGATGCATCAACCAAGTTGAATTGGTTACATCTTATGAGAAAAGTCAAGTTTATAAGTAGAAAAGACCTGGAAAAAAATATGTGGAGTAGAAATGTAGTTTTAAATGTTCTTGTCCTCCAAAGGTCTATACACTAAAGGGCTGGCCACTAGGCAGGTGCTGTTGCAGAGTGGCAACTGTGGAGCCTTTGAGAAGTGAGACACATGAGAAATCTTCACTTCACTGTTGTTGCCTTGTTTGGGATGCTGATTCAGTTTTTTTTTTTTTTAATTTTATTTTTTTTGGCCTAAGGGTGAGTGTCTTTGCTTTACTCTACATCTCTGTCATGATGTACTATCCTGTCATGGTCATAAGACAAAAGGACAGATAAAGCAACACTAGAACCTCTCAGATACTGAGCCAAAGGTTTCCTTTTCTCTAGATTCTTTATATTTAAAATTGCAGGCATATTAATTAGATAATTTGGATGGATGAAACATAGGACTTTGACAAAATAGCTGAAATATGGAAGATAAAAGCATTGAAAGTAGATTTAAGAGGTATTCAGCAAAAAGTATTGACAGATTAGATATTCATTGGATAAGAGGGATTTTGAGAATTAGAGTTTTGGTAATACTTAGTATTTCCTAGATCTGATAATAATACATTAAACAAAATGAGAAATTTAGAAGGCAAAGAACAATTGAAAATTAGATTTTAAGATATCTTATAGAATTAATTATTTTATGATACTCCTCTAAAAAGAATTTCAAGTTCTAGGCTTAATCAAAGAGTTAAAAACTTCAAGATATTTTGGATTTTTTTTGGTGGGTTTTTTTTTTTTTTTTTGCTTTTTTAGGATAGAATGGTGGCAGAACTTTATATGTTGAAAGAGAATAAGAAATTAAATATACAGATGTTGAAAGGTTCTGAGATAGAATTCACTTTTGGAACTAGAAGGAAGAACAATATCCAAAGAAGTCATTTATATCTTATGGGAGAAGACAGGAAGTTGACAGTTAATCGTCTCACATGCTCTGTTCTCTGTAGAGATTGTCCTGGTTAGCGAAATAGATTTAGGATAATGAATAAGATATTCAAACAGTTACCTTGAGAAATTAAGGAAAAGAGGGCAATATTAGGCTAAAGACACAGAAAATCCATGCAAAAAGGCTAAAGATGTGAAGGGGCTATCTTTGCCATGAGAGACAACACCTTTCCTGAGGGATGCATTTTGTTAATACTCAATGAAGCAAAGAATCTTATTATATATATGCAAGAGTGAAATCTCTTGGAAGTTCAGTTACATGGTAAACATAACACAGAAAATATGTAGCAAGGATTTGAACCTGGATCTCCTGGACTTCAAAGCTAACCTTCCTATATCTCCATTGCACTTCCCCCAATGTCAATATCAGCTTCCTATCATACTCAATGTGTACTTGCCCTCAATGGATAATTTCTCAAGTGCAGCCTCTGAACAGGAAAATCGTCATAATATTTCACAGGTAGAAAGTGTTTTCTTTTTTCCTCCTGGGGGCTATTTATAAACTCGGGAAGCTTTTGCAAAGACAGAACATTACTATTTTTCACTGTTTTCTCTATCAGGAGAAACAGGAATTAGAAGGATACAGTTTAGAAACATGCTATTCTTTACTGCAGTAATAGTTCTAGCCCGCTTCCCTTAGGATACACAATTTCTGTGGAAGGCATTTGAGTTTATTCATAATATCTATCCAAGAAAACTGCTGTCTCTACATGAAGATGCCAGCAGCAGGAGAGTGAGAAAAACATTTAGTATCAGCAGAGGTGAGCCCAAAGAAAGCCTTTTTAGTAGGTTGGCTGTGTAGCAGACTTATTCAGACTTACTGTGATAATGAGCCAACCTGTGAGACGATAGGACCTAGACATCCCATCTGTGAAGAGAGCACCAGAGATGGATGTCAACTGACTCTCTAGGGTCAAGATGGAGGAGAGAGAGGAGCTGAAAAAAATTGATGTAAAATTAACTTTATCAGAACTTAACCAAATAAAAGAAGTATAATTAGTAATAAAAATATGGCTAAATACAGTAACTGAAAAAACTACTTCCTTTTGTGTGTATTAGTATATGTGTAACTGTGTGCATGCCATTACCTGTGCTCATGCATGGGAAGGAAAGCTTTGGGTCCTGTTCATCAGGAGCTGTATATCTTTATTTGGGGGAGGATGGATTTGACATTAACGTGAAGCTTAGGAATTAATATAAGCCTGCTGCCCAGAAATACACAGGGGTCCTCCTGCCTCTGCCTCCCCATTGCTGGGATTTCAAATGTATATCACCATGCAGTTGACTAAATGGCAGCTCACAACTATCTATAACTCAGTTCTAGGGGATCTGATTTTCTTTCTGTTCTCTGCCAGCAAAACATACCTGTGCTTAACATACAAAAAAAAGCAGACAAATCATCCATCAATATAAAATAATAATCATAAATATAAAGAAACAATCCCTGCTGGTTGTTTACTTCTTATGTTCTCAATCTTTTGCTCTTCACCCACAGGTGCAACTCCAATTTTTATCCCACTGCAAAAATATTTTTTTCTGCCGGGCGGTGGTGGTGCACGCCTTTAATCCCAGCACTCGGGAGGCAGAGGCAGGCGGATCTCTGTGAGTTCGAGGCCAGCCTGGTCTACAAGAGCTAGTTCCAGGACAGGCTCTAAAAACTACAGTGAAACCCTGTCTCGAAAAACCAAAAAAAGAAAATTTTTTTTTTTTCTTTTTCATTGATAGCTTCTTGGTTTCTTTGATTCAAAATAAAGAGGGATACTAATCCATCCTCTATTTGAAATAGCTTTTTCCTCCGAGTTTTCTTTTCTGGTGCTAAGTGGCCACTGTTGTGAGGATTAGACAGACTGAAGGGCTCTTCAGCACACTTGAGAACAGCCAGTAACAGGTTCTCAGGCGTTCTCTTATCAAATATGTATTTTTTGGGTTCTGGTTATCTAAAACTCATTTAAAAATATAAATGCCTCAAATCAGTACTTTTTTCATAATTAAAATGTATGTTTTCAATGGATATCTGGAGATTTTAATGATGGTTATTTTGCACACTGTGTGAAGTTCTTTTATTATAGTCAATGATCTCAAAAACTAGATCACATTTCTTAGAAGTGTGGGAACAAATAAATAATCATTACATAGTAATGCTTCCAAAGAGATGGTGAAATATTTATATGTAGCCATGGAAAACCAAGGATACTTGTCAGGGGATATATAATATAATGACAAAGTGGCAGCTAAGAACAAAAAATTTGAAGTATTTGACATTTAATAAATGTTCACCCTCACCTCTTAGCAATCACAAAACATCTTTGCTATGTGTGTTTAACCAGAGCAAGAATGGAGTAGGTCTAGAATATCCTTCACACTTTTTCATTGAGATGTGTTTCTCTGTGTAACAGTCCTGGAACTCACTTTAGAGACCAGACTGGCCTCATGATCACAGAAATTTTCCTGCTTCTGCTTCCCAAGTACTGTGGTTAAAGATGTATGTATGCCACTGTCACCTGTTTTTTTTTTTAATATTTGAATCTCAATTAGATACATTTTTCTTAAATTTGTAATAAATTTTAATATCTTTTATTGAAAGAAAATTACATCAGTTTCACCCCCTTTCTTTTATCGCTCATCCCCTCCCGTGCTCCTGCTCAAACTGGTGGTCTCATTTCTTTCATTTCTATTGTTACATGCATACACATATGTAACACACACACACACAAATACAACCCACTGGGTCTGTTTTTGTTGTTTGTGTGTACAGTTGGCTTTAGGTCCAAACACTCCACTTTGGGTATCTCAAGCCCATTCTTGGGAAAGGTTAATTCCCCCAACAGTCATTAGTTGCCAATACTTTCTGTAGGAGTTCAGACCCTGCCCATTTTTCCTCATTCCATAGTAGTATGTCCTTTGATGCTGCCATTTTTCTGGTCTTTTCCATGCATTCATTTCTAAGAGAGATTGTTTTGCACATGTTGGGATTCTCCTTCTACCAGTTAACTCAGACCACCAGGATTAGACACACACACTTTTACAAGATGATGAGTCATCTTGTGGGCCCTCATTTCTTTCCTTTTTATTTTAAGTGATGGTCTTCCCTGGTTACCCATTGAGGCCCTCAAAGCACTCTGTAGTCCAGGCAGGCTTTAAAACTGTGATCTTCCTTCTTCAGCTTTCTGAGAAGCAGCCCCATTCTGAGTAAATCAAACTATAGGCTTTTCCCAATGGACTTGACTCATCTCTTTGGCTTGTGGCTTCTTCATTTACCCTCAGAATTAGTAGTCTCCTCTTTAACATCTGCTTATGCATCTTTGAGCAGACTGACAATAGAAATATGGATGTTTAAAATACTGCTCTTGACGGATATTAAGTACACTGTCATGAAAAGACAACAGAAACAAACAATTCTTTTTTAATTAGCTTTTTTCATTTATTTTACATACTCACCAAATTTCCTTTTCTTTCTCTCTTCTTGTTCCTTCCTTCACTAAACCCCCACTCTCTCTGTCTCCCATCTACCCCCTTCTCCATCCACTCCTCCTCTGTCTGCATTAAGAAAGGGTCATGCCTCCCATGGACTTGAGCAAAAGACAATATGTCAAATTGAGGCAGGACCAAGCACCTCCTGCTTCATCTAGGCTGAGCAAGGTAATCCAGCATGGGTAATAGGTTCCCAAAAGCCAGCTAAGGGCCAAGAAGAAGTCCTGATCTCACCTTTTATAGGGGTTGGTGGTTGCTTCTAAGAAAAGAATGAAGAATAAGTTCCTGTACCTGGAGGGATAGAGACCCAGTCATCAATCACATGGTAACAAATCTTTAGCTGAGGATATTTTCTAGTCAGTTGTTGAAGGCGTGTGTTTTAGTTACTTTTCTACTGCTGGGATGAAACACCATAATGAAAGAAACTTAATATTATAAGAGGAAGCTACAATAAGAACTACAATTTTCAAGTATATATATGTAAAATATTTTAGTTCAACACAGGAAATTTCCCTAATACCTACTTCAGAATCCATAATTTTCTATTAATACTATGCTAAATACATAAATAAAAACATTAACATGTAGGACTAAAGGAGAATTAAATTAATACAGAGAATCAGAGAAGGCTGGTGGACCTCCAATTTACATAGGCAGAAAACAGACTTATAAAAATTCATCTGAGAATATATTTACCAGTCTTCAAAATAAAGGAAGCATGGCCTCCACAGATGAGCAGGGAACTCAGAGGATAGAGGTGAAGTCTCGGCAGCCTGAGGTCAGTCCAGGACACCTTCAAGATCTGAGTCGTTTTCTGCTGAGAGCTCAGAATTGCTTGTGACTGACAACTGCTTGGGGCTTTGTTGTGTTTTTTTTTATTTTTTTCTCATTTTATATTTTTCATAATTTAATAGATCTTCTCTCTCCCCCCCCTTCTTTCTCTGTTTGTGTGTATGTGTGTGTGTGTGTGTGTGTGTGTGTGTGTGTGTACGTTTGTGTGTGTGACAAAGAGAGAGAGCAGGGGGAAGTGATAGATGATTTTTGTGGCTTATAGACAAATAGTTGAATGTCTTTCCTGGCTTCCTGTTTTTGAAATAGATATCTTGTTTTCTAGTTTCACAAGTTTAAAGATAGAGAGGAATTTTGCTAAAGGATAAATTAGTTTCAGAATTCCATGCCACCCAATTTAGATGACAGCGCTGAGGATTTGTGAGGAAGTAAAGGTTCAGTGTGTTTGGAACTGAGATGATGCCGAATGGCTTGAAACTTCTGGAGACCTTGGGGTAAGGTGACGATCTTTCCACTCAGGATGAATAGACATCTGGAGGACACAGGCATCCGTCTTTGCTTTATGCCGTTTTAAGGATACTATTTCTGGCAATCATCTTCTAAAATAATTCCATCAACATTTAAAATAAAAGAATTGCACAAATGAAGATACAGAAATAGGATTTAAGGCAGCTATTTTCCTTAAAAAGAATTCTTAAAAATAAGTATAGAGTTCGGCAATCTTTAAAATCCATCCAGGAAGAAACACATTTTTCTTGTCAGGATGTAATTCATTTTACAAATTAATTCCCACTAAGTTATGAATGACAGAGGAAGAAGCCATGGAGTTTATCAAGGTGTTTCTGAAGAAAGTTCATTTTGAGCTAGGTTGTGTTTCATTCAGACATTCTGTCTGCACAAACAGACTATGCCATACAGAATCTTGGGTCTAGCTTGGAGAACATGACTAGAAACAGCTTTGCTTAGAGAAAAATTATAGAAAAATTAGGTACTCAAGTCTGAGAATCTAGAATATACCCATGAAGTAAAAGAACAAATAAATACTGTGGAACCCACAAACTCTTTTAACCTGAAAAACAAAAACAAAAGCTCACTTTCTATTTTCCATCAAATATAGAGTCCCTTTCTTCTATACATATAGTACTTTACTTATTGTTTAAAAAAACTTCCTTGGAAACCTGGTGAGTTGTATTCCCAGGGGTTTGGTTCTCCATCTGCCCAAGCAATAAAGCTTCATAACTCTTGGTAAATATCAGTATCAGGCTGTTTCTACACTGCACCAAATTAAAGAGAGATTCACAGTGCTCTAAATAATTTGAGTTACCAGATATGACACTTAGAGCATGTGGTTTTTAAATGTCATCTGATAAAAATAAATATGTTGCTAGTATCTTTTATAATTATTTTCCTCTTTTTGTTTAGAATATTTTCTGAGTCTGTTTGGTTAATTGATTAGGATTCTAGTAGTGAATATTCATGAGAGTAGACAGCTAATGATACCATATGACAAGATTAGATTTATAAGAGAACTTACCCTGATTATAGTTTGTCTAGAGATGAGTTTATTATATATTTATTCATTCAAAATGCTTAACTGTACTTTTATTACACATTTAATGTATTTGTGGAGTTTAGACTAGAAAAACATTACAATAAAATAATTTGTTTTTATATTCTCATGCAAATACATTTGAAAAGAAACCATCAGGCTAAAAGGTTTAAGTGATAAAATTAAGTTTATCATATTAGTGTGTGTACTCATGAATTACATTATTTTTGGTAGTGGAGGGCAGGTGTGCACAGCCTTTTGAATGGAAGCCAGAGTTCAAAGTTGGATACCCTTCTGAATTTCTTGTACCTTATCTCTTAAGATAGGTTTCTTTACTGAACCCTGAGTCCTCCCTTTCTGCTAAACTTGTTTTGTAAGGACTTTACATGCTGATTCTTCACCCCATGTATGAGAAGTGCCTTTTAGAATGACCAGAAAAGAGATGTACTAAGAAGATAATTGTTTAACAAACTATAAATAAGAGAGTAAGACGCACGGTCACCCAATAAAACTTCTTAAGAAAAGTTGGTGCAAAAGCCCTGAGACAGGATCTCAGAGGGAAAAAAAACATTGTTATGCTGATAAAAAGGGGGCAGTTATAAAAGAAGAGTAATAATCTCTGGGTTATGTGAGGGTCGGGGTTCCTGTCGGGGCTAAGGATTTAGAGACTAAGTGTTTAGAGCAGTGGCATGATTTCATTTATATAGTCTTTAAAAAAATCCCTTGGGTCATGAGGTAGAGAAGAAAAAAAAATTCTGTGGGTATGAACACAAAAGGTAGAGCAAAATGAATGTAAACTGCAGAAGACAGGAGAAAGGACTATAAATGTCATACCCCCAGCAGAGACCATCCAATGATGTCATGACCTGCCACAGCTGTGGCTGCCCACAATGGGCCCCTGTAAAACCGGACCCATCAACAGTCAGTAATGGACTAGGAAGGAAGTCTTGTGGAACTGTAAATCTCCGTGAAGAACGGCTTTTCGATTCTGATGGTTTGTGTGGGAAATGTCCCCTCACAGGTGCGCTTTGGTCCCCAGATGACGGTGCTCTTTGGAGAAGTTATAGAGCCTTTAGGAGGGGAAGCACTGGGAGAGGAATTTGAAGGTTTCTAGCCTCACATCACTCTCTGCTCTTTCTCTCTGTGCTTTCTATGTTTGGATGAAAGAAAAAGTCTCCACCAGCCTCCTGTTTCCCCTGTTCACGCTGCCATGCCATGCTTTCCCTACTACGATTGACTATCACTTTGTCCTAATTATGGTTCCTCTTGGTGTGAATCAAATACCATGAGGAAAAGCAACTTCTGGAGGAAAGGGTTTGCTTCAGCTTAGAGTTCATCACAATCCTTCACCGAAGAGTTAGGGCAGGAATTCAAATAGAGCAGAGATCTAAAGGCAGGAACGGATGCAGATGCTTTCTCCTCATGGCTTACTCAGCCTCCTTTCTTATACACCAAGGACTACCTGCTCGAGGGTCCTCTTACTTTAATCAATATTAAGAAAATGGTCCCACGGGGTTGCCCATTGGCCAGTCTTTTGGAGACATTTCTTCAAATGTGGTTCCCTCATCTCAGAAAGCTCTCACTTCTGTCAAGTTGAAAAAAAAAAAAACTAACCAAAACACTAAACACATTTTACATTACAGTATGACGTTGGGTCTAAAGGGCCTAAGGGCAAAATACGGTGTTTTTAATAATAAATGACTCCATGGACTTAGGTTTTAAGTAGTTGGTCCCCAGTTGGAGATGGCATATGGAGTAGGTTAGGGGACCCTTGGGAAGTAGAATCTTTCTTGGGGAAGTATGTCAAAGGGGTGTTTGTGAACTTAGCATAGTTCCTAGTCTCTCACTGATTCTTGTTTGTAGATGAAAAAGTGACCATCCAGCTTCCTGACTTGCTAGCATGCAGTGCCTTCTCCATCATGACTGCTTCTACTGAGAGCTATAAGTCAAAATCAGTTTCCTCCTAAAGTTTATTTTGCTCATTGTACTTTACCATAGCAACAGAGACATAACTAATAGACTATAAAGGAGCAACCATTTTCTTCAGTTTCAAATAGGTCCAGTGGGGGTATTTAGTGTGGGGACAAAATAGGTAATACATGGTAGCAATTGAGCTTAAAAACATGAGGTTTTGTGAATAGATTGGATGCAGGAGGAAGAAAGGCCTGAATGGCTTTATGAAACTAGGAAACTGGAGTGGATGGCTGGGCCATTCACTGAATATGGGAACTCAGGGAAAGAGGGAAGACGATAAGGAGTAGGTGGAAGAAGAGAGAGAAAGACTCAAGGAAAGATTCCATTCCAGGTGTATTGGATGCTTTTCATAAATCTAAATGAGGAATTGATCAAGCCATTTGTAAAATTATGGGGCATGCTTCACAATAAATATGGAGTTTTATTCATAAAATCATTGGAGTGCAGAGGAATAACATCTGTGCAAATATATATTTTCTTTATTGCTATTCAGCAGAATGATTCATTTATTTCCTCCCTTCTGTGTACCCAGATATGTGGGTTACTGATATATTTAGAAACAAATCATTCACCAAGAAGCTAACATACTTGCATAATATTTCATTCAAAACAATTTACTTGTGATTGCTTAAACAAAATACTTTTAAGTTTCTATTACTAAAATTGGTGAATATTACTCAGGCATGAAAATTAACTATGGCTGGTTGTGTATGGTATCCTCAGCCCAGACAGAGCAGTAGAAACGCTGCATTTTTTTTTCCTGGTGAAAGTGCTTAAAAAGGTATATTCCTGCTGATAAACACCCTGTCTAACTAGCCCCAGAGAAACCAGCCTGTGCAAGTTAATTGCTTAGGCCTGACAGTGCAGAGAACAGCATTAATAAATGGGGTGTACTGGGCTGTAGGAAGAACAGATGGGAGTTTTCTGCTCCACTGTACGATGAATTAATTCTTTATCCCTCCATCTATATACTGCAGTCATCACTGAAGACCTATGTTAAAGACTCTACGGTAACACAACCTTCACACGGTCTCCACTATTTCAAAAGCCCCTAGTGGCATTCAAAACCTCTCCCTTCGATGTAGTCCTTTTTTACAACGATGGGAACAGGGGAGGCACTTTTCCTTGAAATTTTGCTGAAATATGATTTTTGTTTCTGGTTGCTCTAAACATGTTCTTACAAACCTAGTGCCTGGAGAAAGTAGAACAGTACAATTACCTACAACTTCATCCCAGTGGAAAATGCAGTTGAAATATATTGTTCTGTAAATTTTGCTACTTTATTTTCTTATCTGCCTCAAAAGATGCATGTCTTTTAGCCCCTAGGAACATGGCTTTCATTAAGGGTATAGAAGATTGATTGGTCCAGGAAGGAAATACACATATTTAAATAGAACATGGAAGTAAATGCAAGTTTTGTCGCAGACTTCATTCTTCTGTGTCAAATGTCACACAAGCCATATGGGAATTTACCACTTCTTGGGGTATAGACCAAACACTCTGAGAATCTATTACCAGGAAGAAGTTAAGATATATTTTCCAGCTTCTAATATGTTCTAAACATTATGGTAGGCATTTATATTGCTAGAATATCTCAATGCACATAGTAGGCTAGCATGATAGTAAGAACTCCTGCTTATGGAGAAGTACCTTCCCAATTAAATCTCAGGGACCTCATTTGTAAAAGAAAGAGGTCAGGCATATGTAACCCATCTTGTCTCAGAGAGTTCTGGCTCTAAATTATTCAACCGAGTACTTGCAATGGAAGCTCTGTATGTTTGGCTGCAGAGACATTGAGAAAATCCCAATAAATATGAAGAAATAATTTGCCCTCTAGGTAATCTGGACTAAATCCATGGATAATTAGAGAATCATCTAGAATTTATATCCAAGACCATCTCTGCTCATCTAGAAATTTCACAGTTACTGAACACTTCACTTTAGAGTAGCTAGGGATAGATATGCTACTTTCTTAGGCAAACCAACAGTGATAAGAGTAATATTATTTCCAAATCCTAATGAAAATAGTATAGGCCAAAGGACAGTAAAGAATACACCAATGACTGCCGGAGTGCATAGAGCAGAATCCATGCCAAGTTAACTACATTTCAACTTATTCTGATCAGAATCTTATTTTGGGAGCAATGCATAGGTGTCCACTTAAATGGCCATGGGATAAGTTGACACCTATCAAAATGTGAATCTTCTTGTGTATCGTCACTCCTTCACACTCCAGGAATATCTTTATTGAAAGTCACTACCCGATTAGAACCCTACTGAGTGCTTCAAAACAGCAACCAATTGACAAAGCCCTAGTGAGTGTTCTAAGACTGTCACCAGCCATGACAGGGCTCACAATGAACCCTATGATGTCACAGTGCAAATTTATGAATCAGTTTCTTTGAAGAAAGGAAAAGCCATTTTAACAGGATCAGAATGAAACTCTGAGTGATTTTCAAAACTCCTCAGTACCCTTCATAAAGACATAAAAGGTCAGACCATCCAGATAGGACTAGTGTCTGACCCAATAAAACCAGATAAACAAGATCTAAAGTATCCCAACTTATATGTTTAGAAGAGTCACTGTCAGTCATCTGGATCTGTAGCCCCTTTTATCAGAAGAAAGTATCAAGATTATAGCAAACAAGAGAATGTACAAATTACAGCATGTATATGTTTGTGTGTGTGTATGTGTGTGTGTGTGTGTGTGTTTGATTGCATGTATGTGTGGTGTATCCACACACATGTAAAGGCCAGAGGTTAACGTCAGATGACTTACACTATCGCTCTTCGATTTATCTTTTGAGACAGGATCTCTCACTAACCCAGAGTTCACTGATAGACTAGACTGGTTGACTAGTGAGCTTGGAAGACCCACCTGTCTCTTACACAACCCCCGCCCAAAGGGATGTCCTTGCAGACATGTATAATCATAACCAGGTGGACTGTGGAGCTTCAAACTCGGGATCTCATGATTGTCCAGCAGGTACGTTAAGAGGCTGAGTAATCTTCCAGCGAAGCTCAGTTTTAAATTAATTTTTTATATTATATTGTATAATGCATCTTAAATATATTCCTCTAATCCTAAAACTCTATTGAACTCTCGCATTACACAGTTGGTATCAGTACACATAAAATACTCTGAATGGTTCATTATTTGTTTTAGTTCTGTGACCAAAACATTTAGAATGGTGTTGCCTACATGCAAATGAATATGTATACTTAACCATGAATTTGCATTTCCTTCAAGCAAACATTGAAGCTTTTAGAAATAATTAATTCTTTAAAAGATCCTGGTCGGTATTATTAGTTTTAATTGCCTTTAATCTCAGGGTTTTCTTTTTTTTTTCCTTCTTTCTTTTAAATGTTGTGAATATAAAGAAAAAAAGTGTTACCTAGAGTCCCATGCTGCAATGTGGGAAGCTTCCTCACGAACCTGTGCCAAGTTGAAACTCTTTTAAGATTAAACTCATTTTTTTTCTCACTCATCATTTGCCAAATAATACTGGAGCAGAAACAAAGTAAAAACAACACAGAATAAATTAGGACTGCAGAGCTAAAACTAGTTCTCTCAAACTAACAGGTAGCCAGGAAAGGCTGTGATAGTCTTCAAACTCCGGTGGTCTCATTCAAAGGGACAAGATACATGATGAACCATCTCAATGGAACACACTTTGATCAAGTTACAGGAGGTTTGTTTCAAGGTTGACATTTAACAGAGAAACAAAGCTAAGGCAACAAACTGGTCAGAAATTTCACTAGCGAAAACTCCAAAACCACTTATGCTAAGAGATTTTTTGCAGGTGGAAAACCCAAAAGCACCATTGATGATAAACATCATAACAAGAAATTCAGAACATCTGTGCTTCCGGTAACCATAGCAATAAGGCCTTACAATTCTATTCAAATTTCATTTTGAACTATTGTGTTCAATACACAATTGTGTTCACATACACAATTGTGTTCACACACACACATACACACACTAAAACTCCATTTTTCTTCATTAGCTGATGTGATGGCTAATCTTGGTTGTGAACTTGAATATACCTGTAATGAAATAAAAATTAAGAAACAATGCAAGCCTACGTGGTATTTTCTATATTATCATTTAAGGTGCAAAGATTCACCTGAAATCAGACCATCCCTCCTGACAGCATCCCACATATAAGGACATGAGCTTTGAATTTTGTTTTCTTGCCCTCAACCTTATTGGCAAGTTCATTTATACTGTTGCTGGGGCCTTGTTTTCTTGCTTGTCATTAGATGAATATGTTATTTGACCTAAGTTTTCTCATAAGTAAGATAGCAATGATAATCCCAAAATCTTGGTAACATGACTTAGATAGGGTCACAAATACAGTTTTACACAGTTTCATGCACAGATGCTCGAATTTTTAGTCTAAAACATTATTATAGCTACAACCAGTTAGCATTTGGTTCTCATTATATGTGCAAGGAGAAAAAATTAAAACTGAACACTGGAGAGGCTCTTAATTTTCCTGTGCAATCCCTATTTAACCTGTATGTGGCTAAATACAATATGAAACCACACTTTTATCCCAAACAGAATTATCACTGGACATGGGAAAATCAAATTAACAATCAATTAATATTCAAGAATTCAAAATCTTACTGGTTAGTGACTGCTATTTCAAACATATTTAAAAGATATTTAAAAGTATCTGATGAGGACCCTCAGTCTTGGAGAAAGATAAGGAAATGGTCAAAACTGACCTCAAGCTAGGGGCACAATATAAAGTTAAGCAAGGACAGTACTCTTTGACTCACCTGAGAAAAGAAGAGTACCTTGTTCTTTGAAAGGTGTCACTGCAATAAATCCCACTGCTGGGGCAAGGATTAGTGTGTCTCCTTAGCTAAGTATATGGGCCCCATCGCTGTCCACAGACTTTAAAAGGTAATCCCAGAAGTTTAGGATACACTTTAAGAATAAAGGGTAATGGGAAGAAATTCCATAACATAATATTTTCACCTTAAAATAATTATAAAATATTTATATTTCTTTACAATTATTAGGTGTGGAATCTGAAACTGGGTGAAATTGGGGATAAAGAAACAAGTGAGATCCAACTATGAAAAAAATATGTTTTTTAGACATTTATTTGTGCATTATGGAAATGTGTACTTTTCCTATATATTATGTCCCTTATTATGGCCATTGAACAGAATTTATTTTCATGTAATAAAGGAATAGCCTATGAATTTGAGTGTTTATGATTAGCTTCATACATGCATATATATACACGCACACACACACACACAAACACACACACACACACTATTGCTGTAGCTGTAACTGCTGCTAGTAATTTGAGTCCTAACAATTTGTACAGAAGTCCAGTGTTTCTACAATATTAAGATATATAAGAAGGTTATTAAAATTAATCAAGCATGGAAATACTGATTTCTTTAGTCTGTTATAAAGTATAGAAATTTGAAGCTATTGATTGATACTTTTTGATGCCTGCAAGTGAGGTTATTCTGGCTTTAGTGTAAAAGACAAAAACTAAAAGAAAAAAGGACAAATAAGTGAGTCTACTAAATAATAAAATGATTATACATATTTAAATAACTATTATTTCATAATAATGTAATTATTTATTAATGGAAAAATAAGTTGTTTGAATGTTTAAGAAATCTAGTTTTTAACTGCAGATTGCCATTTAAGTTGATCCATCATTGTTTGAGAAACTATAGGCATAATCTATTGTTAAGAAGTACAAAATTTTGTTAGTGTGCTTGTCATCCCTTGATAAAGCAAGAATATCTCTTTTGTTCATAACTTCCAGTCACTTCCTTTGGGCCAGTGATGAATCAGTTCACTAAAATGGAGAACTCATGGAAGTGGCAGCTGATCATTTCATAGCTGTTGAAAGCATAAACAGATATAAGTAGCAATGAAATATAAAATCTCTTAGGGAGCATACCTTGTATTAGGGCTGCCTCTTAGAGGTCCAATCACCTAATAATGTCTATGCTTGAACCAAACCTTCCACAGGCAAGGCTTGGGGAACATTCAAGATGTAAACTACAGCAAAAAAGTTTTAAAACAATTACAAAATGAAATGATTAATAAAATATGCAAATATGATCAAAGAGTTCTCATCCTAAATTCAATCACAGTGAGAACAACATATTGTGCTTTTAAATACAATTATTAATCTAACTAGCAATATACTTTCAAAAATCTGGCTAGGTAAGAATATATTACATCTACTAGAGAATTCAATCAATGGCCAGAAGTTGGGTGACGACAATAACAAAAAAATGGTGACTATCTTCTTTTCAAACCTTTATCTTTATTGAATCAGAGGATCTGTGAGGTTAAAGATATCAGATCTTAATCAGGCCAAGTGCAATGACACAGGGCTTTTACCCCAGTCTTGAGAGAAACAGGAAGATTTCTGTGAGTTCAAGGCCAGCCTGGTTAATATAATGCATTTCAACCTAGCCAGAGCTATGTAGTGAGGTGCTGCCTCAAATAAAAATTAAATAAATAAAACAAACAAATGGAAAGCATACCCTTGAAGGACACATAAGTATAATAGCTCTAACCTCAAATTTTATCAGCACACTGGAAGTCAACAGCTCAACAATTATCCAAGTATCCCCAGAACTAACCAAGTTTTAACACTTAAAAAATAAATAAATAAATCCATACACCAAGAAAACGACAAGTGTCAGCAAGAGTGAAATGTTTGACTACCCTATTTATGGAGAAAACTATAGTATAACTGAAAGAAATAGCTACAGTATTATGAATATATGTATAAAAGGAGTAATGTGTTCAATGCTGTGAGTTTTCCCTTTGACTTCCTATACAAGAAAACTCCAGTTGATCTACCAAAAGTCTTCTTTCCCCTTAGAACACAACATATAAACAGCATCTAGAGTGTAGGGTTTCATATGTATGAGATTCATGGTTAAAGAACAATATAATACTTGACCTCTAACATGGAACTCAGTGTGCTGTATTGAGATGGTAGTGCTGCCAGCCCAACTGTGTTCTTGAGAAAGAATTCATTTTCTTGATCCCTACCCCACATTTACCTCATTTACACAAAAATCAAAAGACATATTGAGCTTCTCCCTCCTAGCATTACAATGAACACTACCTTCCTAAGAAAGTGAGGTTACTTTTGTGCTTATTTATTTTGCTGAGACAACTGATTTGGTGGTAGCAGTCACTAAAAATGAACAGAACAAGGACAAGTAAAAAAACTTTGATATTCAAATCTTCCTATTCTCTATATGATAAAAGATATACAACATCTGTTGGGGAACAATAGCTACATAAACATTTATTTTATCCCCACTTATAAAGAAAATTATAACTTTTTGTTCAAGAGGATACGAAATGTGAGAATTCGCATCTGTATCTACAGGGGACTATGTTTTTTTTGGCAGATACCTATCACTTCCATAAAGCAATCTATTTTTCTGGCTTGGACCCATCAAAGAGGAGGGTAGTTAATATTTCCACTTCATGATTAGGGGTCATGTAGAAACCACTTCCTCAAGTACTTTTATAGCACTCAGAGGCGATGAAAGGTCAAGTAACACAAAGGGCACAGAGGACCCTAAGCGGTAATGCTTAGTCCCTCTCTGGATCCATGCCATATGTATGGGTTGGCAGTCAGTAGCCCATGATGGCACATACTACAAATAAACAAAGTGTTGCTGTCATGGCAGAGATTGTTGGAATGGTGAACACATTGGAAAGAGAATATGGTAGATGCTGAGGTTCTACCTAAGGCAAAAACCAATGTGACAGAGCATCACACAAGAATGTACAAAGGTAAAATAGACAATCATAACTGGTTCATCATATGAACATAAGGACTACATAGGCTACATATGAATACCAGAAACTCTCAGAGATCCAATTTCTCTGTTAAATGTGTTTGTCTCAGTAGTCATAGAAACCCAACCCAATATGAAATTACTTCTGTTGTCTTGAGACTGTGCATTTCCACATATCTCTGAGCATTCAACAAGCTTCAGCTAAAGGGATAGTCTTCAGTACTTAAGACACTGAAAAAAAATGCCCAAAGGAAAACTAAATTATTTTGAAATGAACTATTTGAAATAAGAGATCACATTAACTTCAAAACAAATCAGTTATTTTTACCAATAACCATAGACTGGGTGTTTAAAAATAACTGTGCCATTGACTAAACAAAGAAGTTACTTTTTTATTCCTCCATGTCTTTTCTATAGTATTAAATGATTCTACTTAGAGCAAGGGGTGTATTCTATACGCATTGACTCTTTTTCTTTAAAAAAAATGAAACTAATGCCCTAGTTTACTAAAGTCTTTTTAGTATTTCCAAATCCCAGAGCAAAGATCTGGTCTATATCCATAAGCCTTCTTTTTAGCTCATACCAGTGAGTCTTAGCGGAATACAAGTAAACTGAGAAGTGCTACTTATTCTTTGTCGAATGTACTCTTTATATATGTATTTATATTTTCTTGGCAGTGTCTAGATACAGGAAATGCCAAGGTAGATGCTACAAATACAGAACATGGGCTCACAACATCCAAGTTTCCAGAGTCCTAAGCTGTCTACTAACCCAGAAGGGAGCTTGTGTTAAACGAATGCTTTTATTGAAGGGAGCTTGTGTTAAACGAATGCTTTTATTGTGCTTTGTTGATGGACATTTAGGACTTGTTTCTGCTGGAAGTTAACTTTACCTTAGCTAAGACTGGAGAAAGAGAGTGAGACTAAAACGTAGAGACTCGGAGAGGAGAAAAAACTATCAAACTGTGAGAATCCTGATGCAGTTGCATAATGGTGGAGATACATGTGAAAGAAACTTAATCATTAGAGAAATTTGAGTTGAAAGTGGCAGAAACTGATTCAAACTAGCTAAGGCTAAAAAGGTACCAATCCCTCACGTGTGGGTGTGTTTCCTCTAACTGCACACTCACTACTCTTTGAAGAAAGCTTTTCCTACTAAAATATCACAATTATCCAGAATTTCCAAAAAGCGTTCCAGAGTACATCAGTGGATCTGATCTTGAAATGATGTCTTTCCTGAGGAATGTGGTAATGTGCATGAACAACCTTCACCACATGCCTGGCTCTCTAACAGGTCTACTGAGGGAGAAGTGTCCCAAAGAAAATAACTCAGGTGATGTTAACATAACAGGGGGCTAATAATATAACAGGGACATAACATTAATAAGCTAAAAAAAATCACAGTTTTGTAATAGGTTGTAGCTAGGCAGGTGATTGATACATGATAGATAGAAGATACAAGAAGATAGATAGATAGATAGATGATAGATAGATGATAGATGATAGATAGATAGATAGATGATAGATAGATAGATAGATAGATAGATAGATAGATAGATAGATAGATAGATAGATGAGAGAGAAGATAGATATAAACAGACAGAAAGAGAATAGACAGAATATTTGACACATCATCTAGTATCGTCCCTGGCTTTCAGCTAGTTTCACAATATTCTTTCCATCGCTAAAATGAATTTCCATTCCATTCCCACTGTTAGAAGTATAATTAAAGAGTTGCATTTAGAAGACTACATTCTTGAGGTGTAGAAATACTGAATTGGTGTGATCAACGAATTAAGTCCTAAAGCATAAAGGAAGTCAGCCAGATATCCTACATCCCAGCATGCAGCTTATCTTGTTATTAACTGGTGAATAAGAAAGCACACCTCAAAACTTGGCAGAAGCCAGCAATCATTTTGGTCACTTCCTTTGATTTGCCGCAGACTCTGATCTTCTAACTAGAATATCTGCACAGTGCGTTGTAAGCAGGGTCAGGAGACAAAGGGTCAATTGACCCATGTTGTAGCTCATTGTCCCTCAGAGAGTGGTTTAATTTTTTCTTGATGTGATAGAACGACTAACTTAGTGTATAGAACAATAGGAGAACTTTATTCAGTGGCCAACAACTAGGAAATAGGAACCTCTATTACCACATCAACTTTCAACTCCAGCGGGCTGGGCAATGATGGAGACAGCATGATGAAGGAAAACACAATAACAAATGAAAACAGACTAATAAAGAGAAATATTGGTGCATTTTTGAGGAACTCACTTGTACATACTTTTGTTTATTTTACAACCCAACTTTTCAAGACATGGTACCTTCTAGATATCCTTATCTCAAACCTTAGAGCTTCAATGGATGCGTATACCACATGAAGTCAGAGGCGTTTACCTTTTCCATAGCAAGGTGGTTATATACTCAGGTGGACATCTGTAGGCCAAAGAGAAGACAGTGTTGTCAGTAAAGTCAGACTGGACATCCCTGAAATCAACAGGTAACTGTGTCATAACCAGTAGAAACCAACAGGCAACTGGTGTCATAACCAGTAGAGATGTTATCCACTGTAAAGCTACTTGGAAACTAATAATCTGATGCCCAGCTCTCTGACTCTCAAATCATCAGCTTTAAAGGAAACTAAGGAAAGGAAGCTACTGGGTGTGTTTAAGTACATCCTTTCCACAGTAATGTAACTTCTTCACTGAATCAATTGGTAAGTTGCTCCCTATGAATGTTCACCTTGTCACTTCCATGTGGCCTCTCTCTGGGCATCATGTTGCTCCTAAATATTAACTAGGCATTAGATGAAGTACACCCATAGCAATGTTGTAAGAATTACGGGTCTGAGGGGAAGGACTTAACCAGTGGATGTGTTGCGGCTCTGTGCGAAAAGATTGCCCCAGTGGAAGTGTTGAAGCTACATGAGGAAAGGCATCCTGGAAGTCAGGAGCCAAGGAATACCATAAGGTCACACTGCACAACAAACCTCACACAAGAGACTTATTGAGAAGGAAAACCCCAGCAGAGTATCTTGCCTGTGCTTGGGTGAGAAGCTTTATATAGGGCTTCTTTGGGGGTGGATTTTTCCAAGGTGTGAACTGGTGAGATTTCAAGCTCAGAGAGATTGGTGAGTTTTGGTAAATTTTTGGTGTCAGTCTTCTTAATCTTTTAAGATTTCAGTTTTATTTTATTTGTATGTGTGTTTCTGTGTACCACATGTGTGCCTTAGGCCCAGGGTGGCAGGAAATGGATCTGATTTTAGGGAAAGCCAACATGTAAGTTTGGGCAGTTGAACCGGGTGGATGGATTGAGGGATCAGCAGTTAAGACCCCTTGCTGCTCTTGGAGAAATAAGCCATGTCTTGTTGGAAACGGTGGCAAAAGTAAAATTTCAATTATTTTTAATACACACTCTAGAAACCATAAAAATGGCATGAAAACACAAAGGAGCCCATCAATGAGCATCAGAGAAGCTAATATCCTGTTATAGTCAAAATTATTATTATTAGCAGGGAAATGAGGCCAATAGGAAAAGAAGGGGGAGAACACATGAGTGAGATTTAGTTCAAGAAAGTGACTTACATGGTCCTGGGAGCTGGTTAGTTAGGACAGAAATCCACAAAGCATACCAGGTTTTCTTTACAAAGTATGGTAGTTTATTTTGATCCCGAGCCATAAGTGCCTTCATATGCCCCTTGGGCTACACTTCAGATGGCTTTCTCCTTCACTACAGGCCACTGTCATCCTTTTTTATTAGAGCACTTTTTAAGGTAGCTTAATTCTTCCTCTATTCCTTTGAGATACAGATATTTTACAGTCCCAGGAATGTCTTGCTCAAGAACGTGAATGTCCTTCCATTGAAATGTAATCACCAAGAATCTAGTATCCAAAGCCAACAAGACGGCACAGTTAGTAAAAGCATATCCATCTAAGTGTGTAAGGAAGCCGGCATCACAAAGTTGTCCTCTCATCGCCATAGATACTCAGTGACATATATCTTTCTCCACACACACATATAGTCTTAATATAAGTTTAAATAATAAGTTTAAAGAATATAAAATCACTTCCTCTTATCTCTGGGAATGCAGGTGTCTCACTTCCATGCACGGAAATTAACAGACACAAATGACATGATCACATCCACCAGCTCTTCATCGATATTACTAATACGTTTTCACTAGCTCCCCCAAATGCCCAACTCACATACTTTCTTGAGGCTTTTCATTTTTATTTATTACTTGATTTATTAAAAACGCTATGAAAGGCAGGAAAATAGTTCTTTACCGTGGATCATATATTAATGAAATATAATTTTTTTCTTTTTCAAACACACACACACACACACACACACCCGTACACACTGGTCAATTGTAGCTCTCAATAACTCAGATTGTTTCTGTTGATATTAAAGAGTAGTCAAATTATATTCCTTTTAAAAATAAATGTTAAGTATAAAATGTACAGACATAAAAATTAACGACTTAAAATACCAAATTAAAAATACATGATATTTATTCAATATTGATATATAATATGAAAAAACACTAAACGGGCTCAGTAGGTTATAGTTGTGTATATCTGTGTGTTCTATGTTTTGTTTCTGTGAAGTTGAATTGAATGTTTTCTTCTATTGCAACAGATTTGAATAAGAACTTCTTTGCTCATTTAATCAGCCTGGTAGAATATATATATATATATATATGTGTGTGTGTATATACATATATATATATATATATATTTATTTACTTTAGACACCATGTGACCAGATTCTTGCTTTTGTGGAGTATTTTTGCTTTGGCTTAGAGTATTTTTTAAACTGCATTGCTCTCAAAGCTTCATTCACCCTATAATTAAGACATGTCATTTTTGCAGTGGTCTTCATTGAATGCTTTTGTTTTGTATAATGGAATATACAATATACAATATGGAATAGGCCAATTTAACTAGTTGTAAATTGGTCATCTCTCAAGCTTGTGTGAATGATAGATATTATGTGACCTATAGCACTCTGGTATTCATTCTTTAGTCATAGCTATTCTCCACATATAACAGAAACCGCTTTTGTGACAGAACCATGGATTCCTTCCGCATGCTCTACAACATAAGGGAAAGAATAAAAGGCTAACTTCATTGTCTTGATTTTATATATCTCTCTTATTTGGGTCGGATACCTGATTTACTCTGCATGAAGACATGTCAATCACTAGAAGGAAAGAACCCTCTAAAGGATGAATGTGTAACAGTAACTATGATGTCTATCAGATCATGTCATTCCTTTTCCTGAATCCTAGAAAGGTACCTGAAAGTCTCAAGTCACTCACTGTCCATTGTCATAAACATGCAGTCACCTTGGATTCTTACAGAAACAGACCCTCAAACAGGTCATGGGAATTGAATCGTCTCAAGTAATAAAACCTTCTCCAGGGCCATCTTGCAAATAGCAGAACTGAGATACTAGTTAACTAGACCATGGAGCTAAGATTCATTAACTATTCATCTCTCTCTCCTCCCTTGCCCCAGTTCTTCCTCTATTTAAATTTAAAGTATCTTGTCTCTTGGCTAAAATTCTTTCTTTACATATTGTTAAAATGACTATTTTAATTAAATTCCTTTCCTGTCTATCACTTTTACTATTGCTTTGTTTGTCATGTTTTTCCAAACCTGGTATGTTGGAAATTCCAGGTTGGCTACTGTCCTAAGACTTCAGTTAACTACTGTGTGCATATAAAGGCCAAACCCTAGCCAAAGTCTCAGGTGGATCCCAATGCAGCCTAGATTTCTTCATCCATGGAACTCTTATCTATAGTGTATTGCTATGTGAGATTTTTCTATATCTGTCTTCTTGAATTTCTGATCTTCCAACTAAACAAAACTCAATCAGAGTCTCCTCTCCATCTGTACATTCCTGCCTGGAAATCAGCTCCCGGCAGAAAGCCAGAGCTATAGAAAGATTCACTTCACATTCTCCTGTTGTTCTCGGAGATCACCTTCCCCTTCAAGTTACCTGCTGAGGGCGTTGCTCGAAGTTGTTTATATCTCAGTGTTTGTCTTGTTTTTGTTTTTAATTTGTGTGTGTGCTTTAGAGCGATCGGTCAAATACTGTACTCTTTGCTAGGGAGACAGAAGTGGCTGTCTTAAAATATTACACACTTAGAAATGGCAGTTCTGTCACAGACACAAAGTACATTGCCAAAAAAGAGCTCATTAGAATTCCCAATATCCTTATGTGCTTATGTAAAGTGTCCTCTTGTTTTCATTGAAAAACATAAGTTTCCTACATCAGTTCCTAAATACACAGCTGGTCAATTGCTTGAAGTGACTTAACATCAACCGGAATGGCACACAAATATTTATGAATTTCTCTCAAAGACATGATGTGTACTTTGGAGATTATGCTTAGGCCGATGGTGCATGGAGTATTTTAAAAAAAATATTTGTCTGTTTATGTGTATTTTTTAACTATCTTTCAAATTCCAAAATTACATAAATAATGTAAGAATGCAAATTGAATTACTGTAAAATGTTCTCAGTGAGGCTATTAAACCTCTAAGCACATCTAAAAAGGCTCTTTCATGCTGTTACATTTGCTTTTCTTGACCTCAAAACCACTCTTATTGTCTCTGTAACTGCCAAAATCTCTGGCTCAAAGAGAAAAATTGCATTGTGTCTGTAATTTTCACCTGACAATCTAAGAGAAACAGTTACTGAGTGAGAAGATGCCTTGCTCATTTCCTTCCAGTGAGGCTATTGTGGTACCCACGGCTATTGTATACCTAGTAAACATAGAGATAATGGTTTTACCAAATTCCTCCTGTCTGCTGGTATATGGCCAGTGTTGCCTGCTACCTTGAATGCTACTTCAGAGTTGTAAATATGATTGATGTCACCCCTGGGGTTAGTTTATATTTCACATTAGTAAGAAGTTGTGAATGAATCACCTAGATGTAATTATACTAGTAATTGATTTTATTTTGAGCTAATAAAAGAAATTACATCAGATGGGTCAGACCTAATCAGATTTGTCTGCTATTTTTCTTTTTCACCTTTTTTGAATAAGTCCTTTTATTCTATGAGAATTTCAGAATTGTAAGCAACATATTTTTATCATGTCCATAGACTTCTATTAACTCTCCCAGATCGCTAAAAACATATTTCCATCTCAACTTCTTGTCCTCAGCTTTTCTTTGTATTTTTCAACCAGTGAGTCTCTTGGTGTGACCATATTCACAGGGCTGTGGAGGTATCCAATGGAACGACCTACCAGTGGCCACAAATGCAAATGAAAATAACTCACTTCTGCAGTGGTCATAAATGCTCTATAGCTCTTTAGCTAAAAATCGGCCCCATGAAGCTGTCCCACATCTATGAAGAATTTTTTTTCTAGTTTTATCTTCTGCAGGTCTTATGTGAATACCTGCAGTTGCTGTGTGTTCAGAAGCATGATGTCACTGCCATAACCATAAGATGGCATTTTAGAGTGTCCTTCTTCATACTTTCTTATGTTTTTTCCACCCCCTCCTCTACAATGTTCCCTGAACCTTAGAGATTGTGTATATCCCATTTAGAACTGAGAATGCTGTCACTTATTCTCAGCTCTTTGATCAATAATGAGTTTCTGCATTAACTGCTGCTGCCTATCGCAAAATAAAGCATCTCTGCCCAAAGTTGAGTGCACCACGAATCTATAGCTTTAAACATAAACACTTATGAGGAAGTTTGGCAACCTGGCAGTTTAACAAAACAATAGTAGGTCTCTGCTTAGGACCTGTGGGCTTTTGGATGGGATTGCACTATCAGAAATGCAATTTCCTCACATGAAGAAGGTCTAAAATCCAAACAGAAAGCAGTTGGTTATTTCTATGATAGTGATGTCACTTTTGTACCAATGGACATGTCTTACCTGCAGGTATTTTAGAAGCCAAGGTCCAATTCGTTTCTACTCAGCAGCCTTCATATCTCCTTCTGGCACAAGCCAGCAGAAAGGACTTTGGCTAGTCAATTTGAGATTGATCTATGTCTTGCTAACAAAGTGTTTGATGTCTTCAGCAATAGAGTCTTGCCAGTAGCTATGGTAGACAGAGTGAACTTTTCAAAGGAGAGTTTAAATACACTAGAGAGATTTCATACACTAGAAGGGTTTGGCAATTCTAAGAGAATGTGTGAGACTCACACATTACATACCTGTGAGAGACAGCTGATGACTGAGATTTGCTCCTGCAAGAAAGCTATCTAGTTAACATGAACCTCAGTTCCCCTGCCTACAAAAGACTGAATTCTGTCAATACCTAAAGGGTTAATAATTAAACCAACACAGCTACAGAAACCAGCTTTATTACTATGAGAGTTCCCTTTTGACTGGTCTACCATCAGTCACCAACATTTTTAAATAGTTCTATATCATTCTAGGATAACTAAAATGTGATTCAAAGAGTTGTAAAAATGGTATGGAACGCAACACTAAAATTTGCCTTCCTTTAGGCTTACCAATGAGCTGTAAAGGAGAATAAAATAGAATATCAAATTAAATAATACTTTTGGTATTGATCAATAGCAATAAGGAAATGAACAAGTCTATAGAACAGAAATGTCTGCTACATACCTAGGGTTTTCTAGTTCTTTTTCCAGAAGCCTCTTTTTTGCTTTATTGCCTTCTTGGATTCTTTGCTGATTTGATGATGATGATGACGATGACATCAATGACACAATGAAGATGATGACACAGTAATAGTATCAGAAGTTCACAATAGGTATGCTTCCCATTGTGAAGTGTGAAGACAATCCCTTAAACTATATTATTTTATGTATATTATTCCATGCAACAACCCTATGGTTTGACTTTACTGGCATGTTTAATATGCAATATAGTAGTATAAAAAGGAAAGTACAATCCAGTAGATGTGACTGAAAACCTTCAAAAGTACTATGGATTGATACCTAGACCAAGCTGATATGGAATGATGGGCAAGAATGGAATATCTGGACATGGTGGACTTAGAACTGAGATATAAAGGCTTAAATACAATCAGTCATGAAGCAATATATAAAAGATAATATCAAGAAGGAAAGGTCAGTCAGTTTATTTGAGACTCTTGAGAATTTTGTGAAGAGTAGTATCTTTTTAAGTGATAGAAGGATGTTTGGAATAATTTTAATAGAAAGTTAGTAACATGGTTTCATATATGTCTTAAAATTATCACTGTGGTCTACACTACCCTTTACCATCTAACCGCTATTGTCCAATGTGAGGAGCTGCATTTATATTGCTTTCAAATGAACAAATTCTAGTTATTTGCTGCTACCTAGTTTTTCCTGACACTCTCCAGTCCAGAAACGTGAAGGCAATCCACATAACTCTAGTTGTTGCTATATTTCCACACATGTTGATGAGTTATCTTTGTAGCTGATCCTTATATTTCTATTTCTTAGAGAAGCTGGCAAACCTGGAAAACATAGTTTCAACCACTATCAAAGAAGAAATAAACCTGAATAGCTGAATAACTAAACAGAAATCACTGTTTTGTATATCTGTCTTTTAACCGATGCATTCCAACTGAATTGTGTTTAGATGAGGTCATACCTTTGACTAGTGTCTAATTCACTAGACCTTTTCTAATGTGGTGTAGCACATAACTCAAAGAGGATTGCATTTGAGAAGTAGCTTTATTTAAATGATACAGATGACAGTTTATGGCTGCATGTGTTCTTCATTCATTACTAGTCTGGGGCCGCTCCCAGAAGGAACTCCTTCCTTCTCTGGCATCACATGCTGAGGTCAGCACACACAAACAGCTGCCAAATGCTCAGAGGGCACCAATTTAGCTTCCTCAACTATATTTGCTTTTATTTTTGCTATTTTTGTTTTTGTTTTTTTATTTTTTGCTTAAATAAATTTTCTCTTAGCTTGTTTTCTTGTCAGAAGCCCAAAGATGGTAAAACATAAGTCAAACGGATACTACACTGATGTGTAATTCCCCTCTGTATGTTGTGAATATGTTGTATTACCCTTGGCTAGCAAGAAGAAGAAGGAGGAGGAGAAGGAGAAGGAGAAAGAGGAGGAGGAGGAGGGGGGAGAGGAAGAAGAAGCTGCTTTGGCCTATGGCAGGGCAGGACATAGCAAGGTGGAAAATCCAAGCAGAGATAGAGGAGGAAAGAAAGTAAGGTGAAAAACACCATGTAGCCACTCACAAAGCAACAAACCTAGTAGTAAAATATAAAATAATAGGAATGGGTTAATTTAAGATGTAAGAATTAGTTAGGAATACACCTGAACCATTGGCCAAAGACTCTTGTCATTAATATAGTTTGTGTGTGATTATTCAGGTCTGGGCTGCTGAGAAACAAACACACAGAGTCTCTACTTACACTACACTATGAAAATTTTGTAATATATAAAAATAAATATTTTATAGGTGCCAGAGAACTTTTATAAGGGCATTGTATAATGCTTAATGCAAAAAAGGAATTTAAAACTATTAGACATGTAATTCCAACCTGAGGATCTTCAAGACAGCCGTATGGTTACAGAAAATTAATTAAAACCAAATTTATCTCATTAAGTAATACTGTTGTAACTTCTATTAAAATACTAGATATCTATTATTTTAAAAACTATGTTTCTTTAATCATGATATTAAGTTTCTTATAAAACTTTTTGGTGTATAGAATTTGAGTTTGACTAGCACTTGTTCTTATCTGAAAGGAATAATCACAGATGAAGTTAAGATTCACTTTTCACAGATGACTTGAATCTTTCTATTTTGTCTACCTATAATCTGCTATGTAAAATTGGCCTTCTTTGTCTTTTTTGTTTGTTTATTCACTTATAATCCAATAGTGCATATTTGATGGCAGAACAATTTATGCTTATTAAACAGCAGGAAGGATATATTTTCTGGCTAATCTAATGGATACAGAATTGAATACAATAAGATAGAAATGCTTTTTTAAAGTAGGTGTATTCAGGCACCTTCTATTCCATGGCTTCCATATTACCAGAACAGATAATTCTACTGATCCAGATGACAATAATTCTTTAGATCCTACTACACCCACAAGTGGAATGAAGTGGTCATGTTGAAGTAGAACTTTTCTAAAGTGACTTTCATCTTTACATTTGCACACATATAGATGAACAGGGAGGTGGAATAGTCTCATTCTAAGAAATTCCTTCACCAATCATTGAAATTTTTAACAAAGAATTTACAAATAATTTAAAGTAGATTAATAACTGATTATAAAACAATTATGAAAAATAACTGTTTCATGAATGTCAATAAAAATATGAAAACATTTTCTATGAGCCTTTTTAAAGCACTCTCAAACTCTATGAACCAAACTTACTTTTGGAAACAATTAGTCACATTATTTTATTTCTGAAAGCACAAAAAATGGCTACATTCAAAGAAGAGAGTAAGTAGATCACAAATGAAAATGTTTGGAAGGTTTTGTTTTTTTTTATTTTGCTTGCTATTTAGATGATCGAGCAAATTGTCAAAGACATTCCAAGTGGAGTATACACTACAGAGACATTATTTGATTTTTAAAAGAATAAGATCTTGAAAATATATGTTGGAACAAAAGAACATCATACAGCAGTGTAGCTACAAATTTTTCCTGTCTACATTAATATGTTTTGTGTGGCAGTTGGTTTTAATGTCAACATGGGACAAGTTAGAATCACTTGAGTGATTGAGAGAATTGCATTGAGGTTTTGTTCTGATGCCTTGAATTGATAAATAAAGGTCTACACTGGGTATGAGTGTCATCTTCTGACAACAGACTGAATCAAAGATCATGGCCGAGGAAGATTACTAATCCTTCACTCTGTTGGTTTCTCCTGGGAAAGAGTTTATTTACCCTGTTATTACTACTGCTGATATCTTCACTGATTTGAGAACCAGGATTTCCAGGCTTCCATTGTTGACTACAGACCACCTATTTTTCATGACCTCCTTATGTTCGGGATACATATTGAAAGTGCAGAGCCATCAACCTCACAAACCAAGCAGCTCCAAGGTTCTTGGATGTTTTCAGTGTAAGGAAGCCACCATGGCACCACCCTGATGTCTTCAAGGACCGAGTAAGCACTGAGTCCCAATTCTCACAAATGTGAGACAATTTTTGTTAGTATTTTAGCATACCCCTGATTTAGCAAATTCTTTAAACATGTGTGTGCGTGAACGCACACATGCGCGCGCGCGCGCGCACACACACACACACACACACACACACACACACATGATTAGTTCTGTTCCTCTAAAAAAATCTTGAATTATTATGTTCATCATGTTAAGTTACAATATTTTTGTAAATTAAATAGAGTTGAACTGTAATTCACCATATTTTAACAGAAGCAACATTTTTTGTTGTTTTATCCAATACTGTTTAGTTTCAGTAACACAGCTTCATGAACAAAGACCTGGCATTTAAGTAACTTTCTTTTTCCTGAAAAATGTTGTTTTGAGGGGATATAGTGATTAGATTATGGGAATGCTTGCTTTGGTAATTTATTTGCATATAGAAATATATATGCAGAAGCTACTGTTTACTATTTATTAAAGTTCATTACACTGGCATTTTCTTACAACCATTTAATTCTCTAAGAAAGCTGATACATAAAATGTGTTAAGTATTTTTGGAATGTAGCCTTTTGGGATGATTTTTATATAAAAATAAGAAGTCTAGCTAAGCAAAATTACAGTGAAAATTAAATAGATAATTGAATCTATTTTTGTGAGCCATTTTCTTCTTGTGAAAATTGTAGCTACCGTGTCAAGAGGATTTTCATCAGTTTTTAGAGTTTGCATTCACTTTATTATATTTATTTTCACTGAAGGCCCCAATACTATTACACATTATAGTTGTTTCCGGTAATACAATTACTCTTTATATTTTACAGTACAAACTTAACCCTTTCAGTTGTTGATCGGAATTTTTCAACTTTTTATTGTTGCTATACTAGTCAAACTTACGAAAAGATAAGGAAATTAAGCTTGAAGGTGGCTGGAGCTGTTGTAGAGCCAGAAGAGCAAGTCACTATAATCCTCGTCGTCGTGAATGTGTCTATATAAATAAATTAATGTGAAGTGACAATCATCGGAGATATGAAGGAAAATGCAGACCACTAAATCGTAGTGGATAGTTTTAGAGAACTAGATGGATGGGCTAATAGTGTCTGTGAACATTTAGCACACTGAATGAAACTTGGGCTCTGAAGTTAAAATGATCACTGTCTTAAATTTCTCAACTACTGACTAAGTGATTAAAAAGTCTCTGAGAATAATCAATGAGGAAGTATAATATTGGCCTCTGTCCCACAGATGCTGTTGGCTGGTATGCATCAGGTTTATATAGTTTTATGCATCTTCATAGACTTCATATACGGAATGGAAATAAATATATAATTTGTCAGGAGGTTAAGTAAGCAAAATGACAGAATAATACAAAGTCAGCAAGCAAGAATTTAATAATTAATTTTAAATTTTAATTAATTATTAATTAATTTTAAATTTAGTGATTAAACAATTAAAGTATTAACATTTTAGAAATGATGCTAAGATCTCACAAGAAGATTGAATGGGAAGAATTAAAATAGAAATCTATATATATTTCTAGGAAAAACATTACAAATGAAGAACAAGAGAATGTCCAATCCAAGAATAGACATGGTGTATATAACAATAAAGATCCAAGGAGAGTCCAGGAAAGTTGGGCAGAAACAAGGCAATACTTGGAAAATAGATGAGAGGAAGTGAAGATGTATCAGATTATACAGGGTCCAGAACCCTGGTAGGAGCTCTAATAGAAGTCATGCAGTGGTGGCACATGCCTTTAATCCCAACACTCAGGAGGCAGAGGCAGGCAGAACTCTGTGAGTTCAAGGCCAGTCTGGTCTACAAGTAATAGTTCTGGGACAGGTTCTAAAGCTACATTGAAACCCTGTCTCAAAGAACCAAAAGTAAAATAAAATAAAATAAAATAAAAAAATAAAAATAAAACAGAAAGAAAAGAAAAAAGAACAATAACAACAAAACTTCTAATAGAAGTATGTAGCCACTGGATCATTTTTTTTAGAGCATTTAGAGCACTGGCATTGAATTGATTTATAGTTTATTAAATAGCTCCGATTGAAAGGTGTGCTTTAAAGAACTATAATAGAGAAACAGGGAGGGGAGACAGGGGAGTGGATGAAAATACTTGTATACCAACAAGTGCAGTACCCTAGTGGACATTATGAAGAGTGAATAGATTCTATCTATGAATTAAAGCAGAAGTTCTATGTTAATTTACTAATGTATCATTGGTTGGGCAATAGAAAAGAATGAGAATATTTTACCTAAGAAACTGAAAAAAATGGGGTTGACTATATAAGGAAAGTGATTAAAGAAAGATTGTTTTGACGGAGCCAAGAACTTTAGGAAATGATATATTAAAATTGATTAAAGATTTTAAATATATAGTTTACCAAAGGAGTTTTTTTTTTCTGGTTTTTTTTCGAGACAGGGTTTCCCTGTAGTTTCTAGAGCCTGTCCTGGAACTAGCTCTTGTAGACCAGGCTGGCCTCGAACTCATAGATCCACTGCCTCTGCCTCCCGAGTGCTGGGATTAAAGGCGTGCGCCACCGCCGCCCTGCCCAAAGGAGTTTGAAGTTCAGTAATAGACTTAAAATCTGTCAGTAAAATTTCACTAGCTGTAATTAGGAAATTCAGTGGCATACTTTTTACGATGAATGTACATAGATAAAAATTCAAATAATTGACTCTAAAGACTTACAGCATTTGACAGCCGATGAGTTAGAAACTAACAAAGAATTTGAAAAGAAGATGGCTAGCGAAGGAGTAGTACACGGGAAAATGCAAATGGTTACCAGGAAGTAATTAAATCAAATTAATTCTGTTGGAATTCTTTGAATACAAGCAATAGCAACTAAATATGACAATAGGGCTGCATAACTTACTTTCTTGGTCCTATAACCAATGTCGAACAGAATGACCTATTAGAGAGAGTATTTACTTTTGGATCATTGTGTCAGAGGGATTTAGTTCATCACAGCAGTAAGGCATGACAGAATGGGGTCATATCCATGGCAGTAGTAATTAATGACAAATACAAAATAAGATAATGGTCAGGACACAGAAAATAAAGAGCAAAATTAGGAGCAGGTATAATTCTAAAAAGAGTGAATTAGTTCTGCCAGCCCAGTTTCAGGTTGTAGATTATACAGTTTCCCCAAATAATGCTACCAGCTGAGAAAATGTATTCAAACTGTAAGCCTGTGGGAGACATTTCAAACTCAAAAAAAATAGCATTGCATCTCTGAACCTTAAAGACACATGATCATTTCATAGGGCAGAATCCATTCAGTCAGAGTTCAAAAGGACTAAGCTTCAACACTGTTTGAAGGTACTAATGTCAAAGTCACTTCTGAGACTCAAGGCAAACCATTTTCTATGAGGCCTTTTAAATAAGATCCAAGCTGCATGCTTCCAGTGTACAATGACCTAGAGCAAGAATTATCCCAAAAGAAGGGATTAGAGGATAACAAGAAGCAACTGACAGAAGATCATTACCCAAGAGGACCAACATTAAATCCTGAATCTTCATGTTCGTGGTCAGAAATAAGACTCACTTGTGATGTCAATTTTTGTACTAGTTATTTATCACATTTTAAAAACCAAATGCCTCAAAGAATAATATAACAGTAAAGAGATTGATTTTCGCTCATAGGTTCAGACAGACTGTAGTCTGCTATGGCAAGGGAGCCCTCAAAGCAGATGTAGCACCATCTGTGGATAAAAGAATCTACAGTTCTAGTCTTCACATAGCAATGTATAGGACACTTAGAACACACAGTGAAGCCAGAAATATGTGTAATCTTAAAATCTGAATGCCCAGTAACTCTGAGTCATGTTTGCTATCTGTACCCTGACTTCTGAAGTCTACACAGACTTACAAAACAGTACCACTAGCTAGAGAACACATGGTTATACATATGAACGAGTAGGAGATATTTAAGAGTCAAACCATGACAGTGGTGATGTCTGTTAACCTTAATGAGAGATTTTTTTTAACTCACGAGAGAAAAGCACTATAGAGATCAAAAATGAGTTTTATTATGGTATTGCCACATACATATATCACTGTCTTAGTAAGGGTTTCTACTGATGCAATGAAACACCATGACCAGATGAAAGGTAGGGAGGAAAGGATTTATTTGGTTTGCACTTCAGCATTGCTGTTCATCACTGAAGGAAGTCCAAAGAGGAACTTAAACAGGGTAGGATCCTGAAAGGCAGGAGCTGATACAGAGGTCATGGAGGTGAGATGCTTATTGATGTACATCCCCAGGCTTGCTCAGCCTACCTTCTTTCTTATAGAATCCATGGCCTGCAGCTTAGGGATGGCACCACCCACCACAAGCTGGGTCGTCCTCCATTGATCACTAATTGAGAAAATGCTTTACAGCTGGATCTCATGGAGGCATTTCCTCAATTCGGGCTGCTTCCTGAAGACTAGCTCGTGACAAGTTGCTGTACAAAACCAGCCAGTACAATAATCTACTCTGATCATACTCATGCCCCAATGACTGTCATTTGTTCCTTCCCCACGTGACAGAATATTTGCATCTCTCACATTACTTCCATTCCAGTTTCATGTGCATACCTATGAATTAAATCTAAATATTGCATATGAGAGAAAGCAAATGACATTGTCCTTCAAATCTGGCTTTCTTAACATATCCTGTAGCATATCCTGTAAAGTTCCATCCATTTTTCTCTAAATGACATTGTGTTCATATGTTGAGACTGATGATTGTGAATAGGTACCATGTTTATTTTATTCACAATTATGTTGATAGATATCCAGGGCTGGTTCCATATATGGCTGTTATCAGGTGTCACAATAAACATGGATATGAAGCTATCTTTGGCTGACTTCAGTTCACTTAAGTGTATACCCAAAAGTGGTATAGATAGATTGTATTGTATTTCTATTTTCAGTTATGTTTTGGTTTGAGTGGCCCTAGGTAGTGATAATTTGTTTGTGTTTTAGCAAATAAAGCTTGCCTAAAGATCAGAGTGCAAAGCTAAGCCACTAGAGACCAGGAGTGGTGGAACAAACCTTTAATCCCAGGACATGAGAGACAGAGGCAGAGAGATCTCTGTTAGTTCAAGGCCATCCTGGGCTATACAAATTGAATGTGCCTAGAAGAGAAACAGAGCTCACAAAACAGTGAACCCAGCACTTCAAACCACATGCCTTTAATCCCAGCCTTAGGGAAGTGGAGACAAGAGTAATATGGCTGAGTGTAGAGAGGATTATAAGGCAGAAAAAGACAGAATCCCAGGTAAGTCTGAGGTGTGGTGGAGACAGTTGCAGTCTGAGGATGAAATCTGAGGAGATAAAATGAGGACAAGTTTGCTCCTTTAGTCTGAGCATTGGTAGAGGTAAGAACTCTCGGGCGGCTGGCCACTTTCCTTCTCTGATCTTCAGAATTAACCCCTATATCTGACTCTGGGCTTTTATTATTAACACTAATTAGAATTCATGCAACATTTGGCACCTAAATTTTTGGGTAAAAATTAATAAAAAAGCTGCTTACCAGTGACTTTCCAGCCACAAGTATAGGCCAGAGCTACACACTGCCCTGGGGCTAGGTTTTCCTTTCTTCTCTCCTGGCAGGCTGTGACCTTCCCTGGAACCCCTTCTCAGGCCACTGCCAAAGTGGGTAGCTGTCTTAAATTCCGGTCAGGATTTTACTGTTCTACTCAGCGGCAATCAGTCTCACGTTTTCAGCATTATTGGTGGCAGATTTGGTAAGAAAATTGGGAATTCTTAAAGGGAGAAATTAGTTAAAAGGGAGAGTTTTTCCCACATTAAACAAATGGGAAACACAATTACGATAGAGGAAGTTAGGTCTCTGTATGATTATACAATGCATGACTTAAAATTGGAACAAGTAAGTTTTAAAAAAAAAACAAAACTAAACAATCAAATGAAGGGATAATCACCTTAAATGGAATCAACATACTGGTAATTATCATTTTGATAATCTTTGTTACCATTTTGGTAATTCTTGGTTTATCTCTAAAAAAGTTATTTAGTATGACTGCCAAGATACAAGTCTTAGAAAAACTTAATAAAACAGATCACAGAGATATTCAAATCCGGACAGAGGAATTGAAAGGAGAACCAATTTCAACATTGCATTATAAGGTTAGAGAGGAATAACCTAAGGTTTTCAAGCAACCAAACTTAATATATAGAGTAACCTTTCAGGAACTGCCAAATGATAGAAGCTCTTTGGAAGAGGTGACCTGACTTCTGTGCCAATGTTAGATTTAAGGAGATTCAAGGAAGCAACAATCTCATATGGTATGCATTCACCATTTGTGAAACAGATGTTAAATTCATGGTTAACTTGTAATAGAATTATCCCCTAAATACTGGATAGACTTCATTGCATCAGTCTTGGAACCAGATCTACAAAAAAAGGAACTGGCTCAGAAAAGTAGCCAAGATCATTGAACAAAAGAGTATAACTTGAGGAATGGAAATCTCCCAAGAACAACTTCTTAGAGGAGGAGATTATACAACTATAGAAAAGCAATTCCTTTTTAATAACCATAACCTGGCTTTAGGTCATACAGCAACTTTGAATGGTTGGGACAGAATTGAAGAAGTAGGAAAGATGATTTACTAAAGACATGCAGGGCCAGAAAGAAACTTTCAATGATTTTGTACAAAGATTGACATTAGCAGGAAATAAAATTGATAAAAATTCAGAAGCTAGATGAAGGATAATCAAATCTCTGGTTTTTGAAAATGCTAAATCTCAATTCAAATGGATAATTAGGCCTTGAAGGTAAGATCAGTGCCTTTGGAGGAATGGATCTGAGATACAATCAATATTGAATTTCATGATGCTTGGATAGGAGAGGTAATTTCTAGAGGTTTGAGGAAAAATTTAAATGTCAAGTGTTTAAATTGTGGTAAACAAATCACCTTTAAAGGGCCTGTAAACAGGTCATTCCTAGAAACAATGTTTGTTCTAATTTAATCTAAACAGAACACCCTTCCCTTCTGTATTATCCAGAATGTATGGAAAAGACAAACATTGGACTAGTAAATGTAGACCAACAGGGGACATTCAAAATAACTCTTTGCAGTCAAAAAAAAAAAAAAAAAAAAAAAAAAAAAAACCTCTGTGAGGGGCCTCTCACAGACCCCTATGCCAAATTCAGGTCAGTCATTTCCTGTAACCAAGGAGGAAACTCCATCTTAGATCAATTAAAGCAACTATTGTAAGAAACCATACTGTTCTGGATAATAGAACAACTATAGAAGAGAGTCTAAAAATTCAGGAAAAACCACAAGGCAAGTATTCTTGTCATATTTTGTAAAATGAACAAAGACAAAACTTAAAAATATGAATAAATGACATTGTCACTGAAAGTCTGGTAGATACAGGTTCAGATTTAGCAATTATTTCACCAGGATCTTGACATCCAAATAGTCCTCTTCAGGACAAAAAGGTTTAGTTTTAAGAATTGGAATTAATCTCAGATAAAACAGAGCATGAGATAGGTAACATGTATAGGGTCAGAAGGACAGAGAGGAAAATTAAAGTCATATGTGACTAACAGCAATAAATTTGTGGGGGCATGATTTATTACAGCAATGGAATACTCAGATTAACATTCCCCTAATCTTAGGAATAAACTATAAATTAATGTATGTTTCTGGGAAAACTATAACAAAATATTTTAAACAGTGTCACCAACCATTCAGGTTGTACAAGAACAGGGCATAATAACTGTTGATCTTTCAAAGGCACCAACCTTTAAAATGGTTGACAGAAAAAGCTGTATGGGTTGTGCAATTGCATTTAACAGCAGAGAAGCTGCAGGAACAACTAAATGCTCAGCATACTGAAAATTCAACCATCACTAGGAATTCACCTGTATTTGTTATTAAAAAAAATCAGGAAAATGGAGAATGGTAACAGATCTAAGAGCTGTTACTAATGTGATTCAGCCGATGTCCTCTCTACAAGCTGGAATTCCTTTGCTTTCTTTACTGCCTAAAGGATGGCCACTTATAGTTATTGATTTAAAAGATTGCTTCTTCGCTATACCTTTATGAGAAAAATTTCCTTTACGATGCGTACTTATAATAATTCTCAGCCCGTGAAGAGATAGCAATGGAAGAGTCTCCCACAGAGAATTTTAAATAGTCTCACCCTGTGCCAATATTTTGTTTGGCAGCCATTGAAAATGATATACAAGCAATTTCCTGAATCTATAGTTTACCATTATATGAATGATTTTTTCTTACTATCTGATAAGATCATAGATACTTAAGAAAGAATGTTTGAAGACATAAGGAAAATTATGTCTTGTTGAGGATTACAAGTTGCTCCTGAAAAAATACAAAAAGGAAATTCTATTAATTATTTAGTCTATAAAATGGGTTTACAAAAATTTAGATCCCAAAAGGTGTGAATCAAGAGAAATTGATTGCAGACTCTTTTTTTCTTGTTTCGATTTAATAAGGAAGTTTTTATTTTTATTTTACATGCATTGGTGTTTTGCCACGGGTGTTGATTGCAGACTCTTAATGACTTTAAAAGATTGCTAGGAGACCTCTCCTATCTATGGCCCACTATTGGGATAAAACCTGATGAACTGAGAAATTTGGTCAAAACCTTAGATGGTGACAAGGACTTAAATAGTTAGAGGAAATTAACATTTGAAGGTGAGAACTGGCTTTGGTGAAAGAGAATTACAGATTGCACATGTGGATTGTGTGGATCCAAATTTTAATTGCATTCTGGTCCTACTGTCCTCAAGCATTCCCCTACAGGAATTTTAATGCAGAGAAAGATATTATCTTAGAATGTATTTTTTGCCACATAAACTGAGTAAAAATTAAAAATTTATGTGGAAAAAGACTGTGAGTTAATCCTAAAAGGAAAATTGAGACTTTGTCAATTATCAAGAATAGACCCAGCAGCAATTAGAGTATCTTTTAAAAATTATGAAATTGACAAATTATGGGTAGAATACTGGCAAAGAGCTTGCAGTAATTTTGGGGGAAAGAGATTAACAGCAAATATCTAAAAAGCAAGAGAATTCAACTTATAAAGAAAACTAGCTAGATCCTTGTTTGCATTGTATGGAAAATACCAGTATCTGGAACCCCTACATCGTATACTAATGCAAATAAATCAGGAAGGATAGTTTGTAAATCAGAAAATTTAAGTAAATCTAAGCCCATAAATTCAATCCAGGGATGGGGAAGGGCTTTTTCTCTGTCTTTTCAGGAGAATAAAGTTATACAACTAATAAATCTGAAGGCCACTGGACAAATAATACATCTGAAGAAAAAGGGCAAATCATCTAAGAAAAAAAATGTCCCAAGAAAAGAGAAAACTGGCCTATTGATATATCACATTTCCAACAGGATAAAATTTCATAAATCTTCCCAAATGTTTGTTTCTGCTCTTCTTTACAGACATATAATGCAAATGATATTTTTGTAGTCCCAGTCCAATTAGAGATTAAAGCTCCCTTTGGAGTTGGAGTATGGCTTTCTCCTTTCTAAACCATAGCATGCTTATTAAAGTAAAATCCAAAATCTCGGTCTCATGTCAGAAGAGCCATCTGATACGATACAGAAGAAAAGCAAATATCTAAGGACTATTTTATTGCCACTAATCTCATAATCCCTTGGTTTTAATTGACTTTTTAACAGCTTTTCTTAAAGAACAAATATTATCTCAAAAGTTATAAGATTAATATATGTATTTTAAAGTTTTTGTCATGATATTAACTGTCATTAGTTAATATCATTAACTAATGTCATTAGTGTCATTAGAGCACTAAATAATTCTAGCAAAAGTTTTCATCTACCTTTCTGTAAATGGTTTTTGTTTTAAGTCCTGGGATAAAAGGTGTGTGCCATCATTACCTGGCCTCTAATGGCTTGGCTCTGCACTCTGATCTTCAGATAAGTTTTATTTGTTAAAACATAAACAAAATAAACTACAGCTATAGTAATTTACATTATTACCAGTGGTGGATAAAGATTTGTTTTCCCTTGCAGTCTTGCCAAGATATGTGGATTTTTGTTTTTTTTATAATAGCCATTCTGACTAGCTTGAAATGGAATTTTGAATTTTCATTTCTGAAAAGGCTGGGGATGTTGATAACTTTTCAAATATTTATTGGCTATATGTACGTAATTTAAAACTGACTGTACTATTGGTCTCTCAGTTATTGATGAGATTATTTCTTTTGGTGTTTAGGATTTTTTTGTTCGTTTTTATCCTATCAATTAATTTCTGGGATATACAGCTGTCAAGAGTTCCTCCCATTCTGTAGGACGTGTATTTGCTTTTTCTGCTCTGAAGAGTTTAGATTTCATCCAATCACATTAACCAATGGTTGCTGTTATTTTCAAGGCTACAGCTGTCAGAATCATAAAGTCTTTGCTTATATATGAACAATTACATTTTTTGCTTATTAGTTTTTTTAGCTTAAGGTTGTATATTAAAGCCTTTGATCCATTTGTAATTGACTTTATAAGATAGGGGTATAGTTCAATTCTTCTATATGTGGATATCCAGCTTTTCCTGCATCACTGATGAGGAGGCCCTTTTCTCTACTACATTTTAGTGTCTTTTTGGAACATCAGGTAGATAGGCATGTGAGAGAGAATTTCTTGATTCTTGGTTCCAACCCATGGATCTTTGTGTTTGCTTTTGTGTTTTCTGTTTGTGTGTGTGTGTGTGTGTGTGTGTGTGTGTATGTGTGTGTGTGTGTGTGGTGTGTCTGAAAATTTTCCTTTCATAGAATTGAAGTATAATGTGGAATCAAGTACCATTTGTCTCAAGCTCTGTACTACCTGTTCAAGATAATCTTGTATATTTGGGGTGTTTTGTGCTTCCATATAAATTTTAGTTATTTTACTTATTTTACTGAAGAATATCATTGAAGTTTTAATGGAGACAACATCAAATATGTGGATAACCTTCAATAGTATCTCCATTTTCACAAAATTAATTCAACAAATCTATAAGATGGAAGATATTTTTTATTATCTAGTGTTGTCTTCAATTTTACTGGTAAACCAAAATTTTAACTGTAGAGGTCTTTTACTTCCTTGATTACATTTATTTCTGTTTTTGTTGATTTGTCCTTTAACCTTTATTTATTCATTCATTTATTTATTCTTCAAAGAGTGGGTGTGTAAGTCAGAAGACACCTTGCTGGGTAGTTTTCTCCTTTTGCCATGTGGATTACAGTGATAGAATATAGGCTGCCAGGCTCAGCAGCAAGTGCCTTCACCTGCTGAACCACTGTGCCAGCCATATCTGGTCATCTATGAGGGTATTACAAAGATGAGTGTTTTCCCAATATCTTTCACTGCCTTGGTGTGGGAAAGGTTTTCTCTGCATGTGTTGTTTTTATTGGTTAATGAATAAAGAATCTGCTTTTGGCCAATGGCTTAAAAAAATATAGCCAGGCTGGAAAAGATATATAGAGAGAGTAGGCAGAGTCAGTGGGAAGCCATGTAGCCACCACAGGTGACAGATGTCTCCACTGGAGCCCACCAAAACTTTGCCAGTAGGGCACGAGCTTGTGATGATACACAGAGATGGGTTAGCTTAGGATATGAGAGCTAGCTAGAAATACACTTAAGCTACTGGCCAAATGATATGATTTCTGCGTGGTTATTGCAAGTCTGAGCGACCAGGAAAGAACAAGCAGTCTCCACCAACACTGCATGCTTGATTACTAGCACATAGAAATGTATCTGTATGAGGATTTTCGTCCATCTATTTGCCGAAAGTCTTCATCAGATCTTTGAGTTTTATAGTGGAGATGTTAAGGTGTTTAAAGCATATCATATCATCTGAAAGTAGTGATGTTTTGACTTTATTTTTTTCGGTAGTCTTTCTCAATATTTCAGTTATTATTTTAGCCTAGAATTTGATAATTTTAGTCAATTAGAATGAAAGAGAATGAAATTCATTTCCCATTCATAATTTTAGTTGAAACAGTCCAGTATTTCCCCATTTACTGTAACTGTCACATATAACTTTTATTATGGTCAATGTTCATCTTATGTTTGAGGATTTGGGTATTATGGGATGCTAATTAACTTGGTTTGTTTCTTCATGTTTTGGGAATGATCTGAAATTTCTGTTTAAGATTCTGTTCAGGTACTTTATAACATTCAATAATTTCTATGCTTTAAACTATTATATCTCTGTGATGAAACCCACGTGAATATGCTGTGTGGTATTTTAAAAGTGATACTGAATTGATTTTGCCAGCATCTTCCTGAAGATTTTCCATCAGGGAAATTGATAAACAGTTTTCTTTATTTATTGTGTCATTATCTGATTCTTATTGGTATAATATTAGCTTTGTGGGACAAATGTGATGATATTCTTTCCCTTTATGAATTATGAAATAGTTTAAAACACTATAATGCTAATTCTTTCTTTATGGCTTTGTAATAAGCAGTAAGTCAGCCTGGTGGAGTTTGTTGGCTGGATAATATTATTATTTTAAGATAATTCTACAGATAGTATGTATGTGCATATGTGCATGTGTGCATGTGTGTGTGTCCCCTCATGATTTTATTGCAGTTGTTCCCAAATGTCTAGAAACTCATTTAGTTCTTCTGTCATTTCCAGATTTTGATAATATAAGGTTTCCAAATGCCTTCCGATAATTACACTTACTTGATTGGTAGCTCCAGAATTTTCTTTGTCATTTCTAATTTTATTAATTTGGGTCCTTTATTTCTTTTTATTTATTTAACAAAGTGTTTATATTATTCATCTTTTCAAAGAAATAATTCTTCATTTCACTTACTTTTTGTGTTGCTCTTTCTGTCACCATGTCATTAATTTCTACCTCAATTTTTTTTGGCTACTACTTTTCTTGTTTGTTTGTTTGGCACCTCCTTTATGGCTAAAATTTTGAGGTGCACTACTAAGCATTGTTTTGATATCTGTCTGAATTTTCTATATAAGCAAGAATAGCTATAAAATCTTTAATACCCCTTTGTTGCATTCCAAAGCTTCTGGTAAATTATATATCCATTTTCATTTGGTTAAGAAACTATTTCTAAATATACTCCCTAGTTTCTTCAATGACCAATTGATCATTCATGTTGGGTTTTTTGTTGCTATCTGGTTGACTGGCTGTTTTGTCTTTTTGTCTTTTTCTGTATGTTTGGTTGGTTAGTTGGTTGGTTTTCCAATCCTCATGTGTTTGTAAGGTTTTTCTTCTGTTGTATGACTTCTGAAGTGCTGTGAACACATGCATACTAATTTTGTGCCTAGCAGCCTCATGTGTGAAGGATGCAAAAGCACGTTTATCACTAAAAAGCCCACCACAGCATGAGCGATGACTTTAAAAACTGCATCCTTGGAGCTCTCTGGTCAGCATTCATACAACTCCACAGGTCAGAGAGTCTCTTTGCAACAGTTCTTACTACTTGTATAATCTTAGGGAGAGAAAGCCTTGGCACATCAGATACATTTCAGGAACTTCCTGAAACTTGTTCATTAGTCCCTGAGTTATAAAGAGTCTCTTTCCAGGATGAAGTGTTTCAATTTGGAACATCCTTCAACTGGAATGGAATAGTACTGCGTACATTTAGGTTGGCTCTTCCCACCTTAATTTACCAATCTATAGCAAAGACCTACAAGAAACTTGCTTCCATGTGATTCAAAACCCCATCAAGGTACCTTTCAAAATTAATCATCACGAACACATTACCTACTTAGGAGTGAGCAAAACCCCAAAGTTTTGGTCTTACTTTTACAACTAAGAATGAGACTAAATAAAAAAAAATAACTAACTTAAATGACAACCTATTTTTATAGTCACTGTATTTCCCAGTAGTTGTAAGTCTTGGTTAAAAATTTGTTTCTGTTTTTTAATGTGTTATACATCCAGGACACAAACACACCCACAATGTGCACGTGTGCGCATGCATGCGCACGAATAAGGGGAAAATCTTATCAATAAGGCATTGTAATTTTAAATATTTTTAGAACATATAGTAACCTGGTTCATCTTCCTAATTATGTTTTTAAAATACTCAATATAATGCTAGTATTAAAACACAGTTTAGCTGGTTGAAATCTTGCCTGAAAATCCTGTATTTGAAAAGTGAGGCAGGGATATACAGTCCAAAGTCATCCTGTCTCCGGAGCACCTATATCAGCCCATGTATCAGCACGATGTATCAAGTGTATCAGCACGATGATACACTCCCTGTATCATCACGGAGTATGAGGTTCACCTGAGGGGAAAAAAACAGCAACAATTAAAATAGTAAATCATATAAAAGAATGTTTTTCTTTGTTTGCTGTTTGTTTGCTGGGAGAAGGGAAGGGCACCTACCTCACTCTTTGCCCTCAGCCTTGTGAGCACATGGTGATATTGTCTTCGAGGATTGAACATTTGTTTCAGTAACGGACAAAATGCTCTACACATGGTGAACTGAAAAGATATTTTCTTTTTGTACTTATGTTTTAACAAACCTGAGGATCATTTTTATATTAAGTCCATATTGAGCGACAAACTGCCCATTGGAGTTTTCTTTATCCTTTTAATTGCTCTTATAAAAGAAAAGAATCGCCTAAATTTGCACTTTTCAGGCCTATTGTGGGGATTCTCCAACCAGATTCTATTGAAGCAGTCTACATAAATCTAAGAAGCATTAGAAAAGTTTGAAGTCCACATTTTCACCCCCTTTTCTATGTGTAATGTATTAAAGGCAATAACCATCTCTGAAAAAAACACCACTTAAACCATTTAAGTGTATTCTTTCCAACCATTTTCTCTGGCAAGTGTTAAGATGCATATAAAAAATACAAAAAAATTAAAAGTACTTTAACAAATACATGTTTCAATATAATATTAAAGATGTAAATGAAAAGGTAATAATTTATTTGCCTGTTTCCTTGGACTTTGAGTACTATTAACATTTTTTTGAAAATAAAGGGGACTGAAGAATTTGCTCAGTACTTGAAAGCACTTGTTGCTCTTTCCCGGTACCTGAGTAAATTCATAACACATGTATGTCTGTTCAAAACCATGGGTAACACTGATCCCGGGGTATCTATCCTACAAGCTTGTATGCACCAGGTGTGCAGGTGGTACACAGACATGCATGCAGATGACAAAACAGTAACACACCTAAAAAAAATAGAACGTTTTCCAAAAGGAAAGAAACAATATTGTATATTTACTTATATATGCAGAGTATATATGCCCGTCAGTGTTTGCGCATATGTGAGCATGAGTCACAGAAGCCAAAGAGGATGGAGGATCCGTTGGATCTGGAGTTGGAAGCAGGGTGTGAGCTGCCTGAAGTGGGTGCTGGCAACTAAACTCTCTGGAAGAGCAACACAACTTAGCTCCTGTATTATTTGCTGGAATCAGCACATTCTACCTTCTTCTGAAACAAGTCTAATGCCTATAATACACTTTTTTATTTCAAACCACTCAAATGTCAATCATACAGCCATGAATGGCTTTCCTAAAATTTCTCGATTCTACTAGCTAAAATGTGCACATCCGTTATCTAATTTAATTTCTCTGAGATATTTGGTACTGCTGCTCTTTATCTTGCTTGACACGTTCCTATTTGGGGTTATGTATCAACACCTCTTCAGGTGTTGTCCTGTCCCTCCCACCAGACTACTGTGGGTCACTACTGTGGGTGTTCCTGATCAACATAATATATTTCTCAGCTTTCTTCAGTGGATGTTTTTGTGATATTGTCTACTCTCACTATTCTCTAAAAGTTAATTCTTTAATTTCTTGATATTTTATACTAAATACCAGATTGCTGTAGGAAATCCTACAGCAGTAGCTTTTAAGTTACCCGCCCACTTGGGCGTGGCCTCTTATACTATAGATGCCAATGTAAAGCCCACATTTGCTCGCTCTCTCTTCCAGCTGCTAGATTCGGTTCTTGTTCCTCATTAATGCAGAGGACTGTGATCTGTGAGTCTACCCCTAAATAAGTAGGTCTTTATTATACTCAATTCTGAGGAAATGTGGGATTTCTTTTAAGCATCCATCTTCACTAGATAATTATGGTTGAGCCTCAACATCAGTCAATCAATCAATCAATAAAACTAGAGGTTAATATATAATATTAATATTGCTTTTTATGAAATTTGTATTTTATTTAACAACTTTTGTGTATCTTTTGTTGTTGCCTTTGTTTACTTGAATGAAGATCTTGCTGTGTATCTGTGACTTACCTAGAACATGCTTAGGACCAGGCTGTCCTCAAATCTACATTGATCTCCTTCCTCTGTTCCCAAAGATGGAATTATAGGCATGCACCACCACATCTGAGTATTCATGTTGTGTTTATAGATTAAATTCTAGGAGTTTTTTTCTTGGTACCTGCCTCAATTTCATAACCCAGCACCCTTGAAATAATATTAATATTATTTGTTAATTTATTAATATTTATTAATTTATTAATTAATCCCACCTAATATTAACACTATTGTAATATGAGCAAATGTTTCAATTTTCTTTTTCTCTCTTGAACTACTTTAATTAACCTTTGATTTAATTCTTGATTGTCTCCAATATATTCTCTACCCCTTAATTATAGTACTCTATAAAAAGTTATTGTGATCATATCATCATCCTATTTATAAGACTTTAAACATTCTGCATGGACCTTCTATGCCTTTCCAAATTCTGAGGATTAATGTCTTTTTTAACCTAATCCCAAATAACATGATGTCATAAACCTCACACCATAGGGAGAACCATTATTGTGGTTCCCATTAATGTGAGTGCCTTGTTGAAAGTCAAATCCTTATCATTTAAAGAAGGGCACAGCTTTCTCTAGGACCTTCAAGGAAACACAAATGCCAGTTGTTTCCAGGCTTGCATGCTAAGTTCATTGTAGCATGCTCTATTCTCTGAGTCTTTATCTCCCTCTGTAATGCTTTGCTAAACCAGTGCGACCAAGCTCACTTTAATTACTACACACTGTCAGTCTAAGTTTTACGGAGCCAACCCTCTAACATGACAGGATGAGTTCATTATTTCATTTCCAAAAGGAACCATTATGAGGTTCCTCCCACTCAAAGAATGTATTCAACCTGTGCATGTCCACAGGGACCACACATTTGATGGCAAATCAGTCCTAAGAAGTGAGCATGGTCTAGTACCTCCTTTATTATCTGACCTTAGTATGTCTCCTAGAAAATCAGGGCATAATGATGAGGAGCTCTTCTGGTATTTGAGTTCAGACTGTATATATAAGTGATCTCAAAAGATCCAGACATTTCAACTTTCCCTATCAAATAATATTCTACTAACAGTAGAGTAATAGAGTAATAGAGGAATGGGGTCAGGATTGCCTCTGAACATGTGTTTTTCTATATTTCTTCTGTAGGGAACATTCTTTTTTTTCAATCAATAACTGAGTTTAAAGCAGGCTAAGGTTGGAGAAAAAGGATTGTGTTTTTCTATTATAGACCCTGACATCAATCTTCTCCTCACAGTTTTTGACCTTTCTTGATTATTTGGGTTAGGAGTCAGCAAACTTTTCTAAAGGTCTGGATAGTAAATACTTCATTTTTTTTTTTAGGTCATACAGTTTGTGTTGCACTTACTTAACTTTATCATTGTGGCACAAAACAGCCATAAACAATGGGTAAATAAATAGATTTGACTGCGTTCCACAGACAAAAGATTACATTTGGCCCATGGACTATAGTTTACTGACCCCAATACATGTCAACTAAGACACTTCCTATCTGCCAATCTATCTCATGGCCAGCTCTATGGCCTATTAAATAAGATAAATCTCCAAAAGAAAGTCCCCCCTAGTAATGGTCATATCCTTATTGTTGCTGGAGGTTAGACATCACCGATTGATGGTAAATATGTCATCTTTATCCATACTGACACCATGAAGTCAGGTTCCATATGAGCATCCTCCTCTCATCAATCCAGGATTACAGAGACAGCCACCACTACTGCTTTAGCCAACACCTTTGTTAGTGTTGAATTCCTTATGCTTTAAAAAAAGGAAGCAAACTCCGAGTGTGTTTAGGGAACAGAGAAAGATATAGTGACATTTTATTCGTATTTTAATAAATAAAGCTTGCCTGAAGATCGGAGTGGAAAGCGAGCCACACTAGTCAGCCATCCAGGCCAGGCAGTGGTGGCACACGTCTTTAGTCCCAGCAACCACACTAGTTAGACATAGAAGCTGGGTGGTGGTGGCACACACCTTTAATCCCAGCACTGGAGAGGGATATAGGATGGGAAGAGACAGGAGTCTGCAGACGGAGGTTGGGTGGAGAGCATTGGAGTCTGCAGTCACTCTGAGGATAGGATCCCCCCTTTGTTTGTCTGAGCCTTGGCAGAAGTAAGTACTCTCTAGTGGCTTGACTGCTTTGCTTTTCTGATCTTCAGTTTGAGCCCCAATATCTGTCTCTGGGATTTTATTGTTTGTACAGCAGTAAGATGATAACTTTACCAGACTTCTGCAAGAAATTCAGTTGAGCACTTTTCTGTGACTCTTTGCTTCATCCACAATGTTCTGCTAAGGTAGCTCTCCCAAGCCCTTTAAGTATATTGAGCTGCCACTCTAAGCTTGGAGGAGTCATGTCATGTCATGTCATGTCAGGACTCACTCATGATCACATTTCTAGAACATTAACATTAGCTTAGAGAAAACTACCTCTATAACCATATTATCAACTCTCTAGATCTTTGCACTATCTCTTTATGTCCTCTCCCCATAGAGCACTTTAAGTGTCACTCCTGGTGATGTTCTCTCAGCTATTGCTGTCATATTTTAACCAAATCCTAATATATAGAGCACTTTAAGTGTCACTCCTGGTGATGTTCTCTCAGCTATTGCTGTCATATTTTAACCAAATCCTAATATTTCCTTTGGTCAGTTACCACTTTCCTCCTGTTTTGGACGTGGGGACTTGGGGCATTCAGAGACAATCCTAGTTCTGATTTAAAGGTACCAAAGAGATGCAGAGGAAGACCTTAAGCAGGAAAACATACGAACGAAGAAAAGATATTCTGCTCTTTGCGGAATATATGTACTGCCCTAGAACACTTGGAAGATGTGAGAATTCAGGCTTCTCAATTTCATTCACCTAAACATCTTCAATTAGCTTTAGATACATCACTCATTGACTGTGTTGTGTTTATATAAGAGCTATGATTTCAATATCCTGTGAAAACGCACTGCACTTGAAATCAAGAACTTATTATTTTCAGCAGATACCATGACCTATGCGGTTTGTGATTCTCTTTATTATGACAGCATAAACAACATGGATTTTGTGTGATCCCTTTGTTAATTGGTAGCTGGACTGAGACTTGTGTGTATAAAGTCCTTGCTTTGGACTTCCATGGCAGTTAATGATAACCACTAATCTCTAAAATGTACGAAGTAGTAATTTCCCCATACTTGTCAAGGGCTGGAGCTATAGGGAGTGTCCGTCTCATCACAGGGTGTCATAACAATTGTGAAGTTGTGGATATCAAAAGTATACAAAAGGCAACATATTCTACTATTGGGGTTATTGTCTCTGAGAATATCTTCCTTGATGTAATTTATGACAAGAAGTACTGAATAAAATCACTGTAATAACAAGGATTTTCTCCTGTGTTTTCTGGTAATTATGAATGCTTGTTCTGGGTTTTTTTGTTTGTTGTTGTTTTAACAACATATGATGAAAGCCTTCCATGATGCAGGAAGAATTGATTTACTTCTTTATTAAGATCCTTTAGAGATTGTTAGTGTCTGAGAGAAGCTCTCAAGGAAAAACCAACAGCCACATATGCAATGAGAACACTTTATTGTTTCTAACATTAGGGTGGAACGTGGTGACAATCTGAGAAGGCTTCACACTCTTTTTAGAGGAGTAATGGAAATTCACGGGGCAGGAATTAATCTGGGGGTGATAGGTGGAGGAAGGATTAGTCTGGGTGTTGATTGATGGGAGGACCCAGGAGCAGGGTAAGGAAAACTCTTTAGTAATCAGGAGACAGCCGACACCTGCAGAACCAACAAAGAGGCTTTGGGGCCAGCTGAGCCAACAGAAGGGAGTGCCTGCTGAGCTATTAAAAGGCTGTGGCTCCCGCTGATTGGTTGTTCTTAAATGATGATTTTTCTGAGAGCTGTCTATTTAGCTCTGTCCCAATTTAGTGAACCGAAATAAGGCCTGGTTACCGTCAGGCTGCAAAGAGAGCCTGGTCTGCCCCCATCCAGTCCTCTCAGAGCTTACCCCAGGAGGATCTCACAGAGCTTAGAGATAGTTGGAGACTGTGTCTTCTTATAGTCTAAACAGAAAGCTCTCCAGTTCCATGATTTCATGTGTAAACCCACTTCCTTTTTCATCCTACCTCAGTTGAATCACTCTTCACACAAAAATCAAAGAAGGGAGAAGGAAAAAAAGGGATGAAGGGAGAAAGAAAGAAGTCAGTGAAGGAAAGGAAGGAGTGAATGAGAAAGGGACAAAGAAAGAAAGAATGTAGAAATAAAAAGGAGGAGAGAAGGAAGAGAGGCAACAAGGAAGGAAGGAGGAAGGAATGAAGGAAGGAGGGGGAGAAGAAAGAAAGGGAAAAGGGACTGAATAAGGGAGAGGGGAAGAATAGAGGACATTTATTCTATCTGACAGTTGTGCAGAAGTTAAGAGAGAGGACATAAAAAAATGTAAAAAATGCTGTCAAATTAAGAGAGTATGCTATGAAAATACTGCATGGGAAAGGAAAGTTCAATATTATTGTGGGCCTCTAGGATACCTTGTAAAACATACTTCACCATTATCCTTGCTAAATTTCAAGACAGCTAAGGTATTTATCTTCAGTCCATCACTGACAAGGGCTACATCTAAGGTATTAAGTCCCTTGTAGTTTGCAATGTAAGTTGAAAGTATTCGATGTGAAAGAGGCGGGAAATGGCACCAGCACACTGTGGCCTGTGTTTTCTGGAGACAATCAGCAGGATGTCAAGCATATATGCCACCCATGATAGAACAGATGGGGGATAAGAGAACAGTGAAGCTCAACGACAGGATATTTTAATTTTTCAGAAAGGAAAGTTATCAAAAGCATATGACAAATACTACCGATGAAAGGGAACAGAAGGTTATATTTGTCTCAGGTTAAACCTAAATTCCTGTCATAAAATGTCCCTCTTCCATACACTCTGTCAGACTCGAAGGCGATGGCAACGCTGCAGTATTCAATAAGTGGCCTCCCAGTCCCAGGCTTCTCATCCACGGTGGACGGAAAGAAATCTGAGGTCTTCATTTCATCTTAAGGAAAAACAATGATGCTAACAGACATCATTTACAGTCCTGTTATGTATGCAAGATCTTGTCACGTGATCACAAGGCTTTCTTTGCTCTGTCACTTTCAGTTGACCAGCTGTGCTCCAATGACTATAACTAAAAAGTCGAATAGGCTCTGCTTTAGGATCTCCTGGATACAAAAGATCATGTGACAAGAAGCAGTTACAAATATCCTACTGAGCCAGGCGGTGGTGGCACACGCCTTTAATCCCAGCACTTGGGAGGCAGAGGCAGGCGGATCTCTGAGTTCGAGGCCAGCCTGGTCTACAAGAGCTAGTTCCAGGACAGGCTCTAGAAACTATGGGGAAACCCTGTCTCGAAAAAACCAAAAAAAAAAAAAATATCCTACTGAGAACAGAAAAGTTAGCCATTACAACTATCAGAAAGTTAAAAAGAGAAGTAAGCCAAATGATGATGTCTTATGAAAGAGAATCAATAGAGATTCTCAAAAGGCAATAATCAAGGGTTGTAACTACCATGGCCCTAAAGCGATATTGAGCCACTATCAAACTACCCATCAATGTGATTGAGAACAAAAGTGTAGCTTCCCATCTGCAAACCTACAAACCTTGCTCTATCCTAGAGATCTATAAACCATCTTTGTGTGGAAGCCACATTCCCTGATTAGGTCACTTCTTCCTTTCCTCTCTATTGTACTTTCTTGCCTCCATCTGCAAACTCAAAGCCTAGTTTCAGACCTGTGGCTGTGAACTTCTTCATCTGTGAACCCTGTTTAACAAGACTGGGTCTGGACCAATGCCTTGGAGGCGTCTTTTTCTGGTCCAATTAAAAGCCCATCCCACCAGTTTTACCTGGACTAGCATAGGCCACACATCTCCTGCTCTGGTACAGTCTAACAGGGGTGGGGGGTGGGGATAGAGTGTCGTATCAGACACACAAAGAAGTCTACATGCCTCTGTCAAATTGAAGAACAAAAACAATATGAGTGGTCAAAACAGCATGTCTTCCATGTATACACAACTGTCGTTAATATACCAAAATATTAATACCTTAACTCTCTAATCAAAAGACACAGATAAGCTGAACGAATTAAGAAAAAATAATCTACCAATCTGTTGTCTACAATAAACTTATGTTGAAAGAACTAAATATTAAAGGAAAAGGATGGAAAAATATTTCAAACACATGAAGTCAAGAAGCAAGGAACTGACAAAATGGACTTCAAACTAAAATAGCCAGAAGAGACAAAGAAAGTTCATTCTAACCAAGAGATTAACAAATAGGAAAAGTATCACAATACTAAATATATATCTACTAAATTCTGGTGTACCCAATTTCATAAAAGCATAATGGGAATAAAGACACAGATTAACAGATATTAATAGGCAATTTCAATGTCTACTTTCTCCAATATTAAGATGTCTGAATATAAACAGAGAAATCTCAGAAGCTAATGGTATCTTATAACAAATGAACCTATATCTATAGAATATTCCACCTAAAAGCATGAATGTGTGTGTGTGTGTGTGTGTGTGTGTGTGTAATGAGGAAAGAAATTAAATCTTAACAAATACAGAAAAATGATAAAAATTCCATGTATTATAGCTGACTATTGTGCAATAAAACAAAATCAACAGCCACAAGAGTGTATATAGTCAGAGAAATGAAATAACATGTTACTGAATGATGAATGGATCAAAGAAGAAATCAAGAAAAATATTAGAAGACCATGAGCCTACTCCCATCTCTAATGGCATCAAAGACAAAAAAAATAGCTTCTAATTAACCCTTTTGAGGACATGAGAAAACCTTTGCATGAAAACTTCAAATCTCTGAAAAAAGACCTAGAAAACAGAAAGATTGCTGGCATTAATATTGTGAATATAATCATCCTACCAATTTACAGATCAAATGTAGTCCTAATCAAAACACTCAAAAAAATTTTTCACAGACATAGAAGAACAATCTTAAAATTCCAATGGAACAAGAAAAGACACTAGATAGCCAAAGCAATCCAGAGCAAAAAGAAAAACATTGGGAGATTGCTATTCTGAATTTTGAGGTATATTTTAGAGTTCTACTAATAAAAGCAATATGTCATTGTAGCAAAACATACATGTAGATCAATGGAATATAATAGAGAGCCCAAGCATAAATACTCATAACTAAAACAATTTGTTAACTGATAAAAAAGACAAAGAACATACATTAGACAAAAATATCTGTTCAGAGAAAGTCAGAAAAGAGGGCTTGGAATGAGTAGAAGATCCAGGGTACCACAAAGTCTGATAAGAGACATTTTCTCCTAGAAATGGCTGCATAAACAAGACCAATGGCAGTATTGATGGGCATGTTAATGTGCATGGGGAACAATTCCTAGGGTCCCACCACTGACGAAGAACTACAGGCAAACAGTGACTGATGGGAAAAGAATTAGCCTATCCCAGGGAATAGCCCCTTCTTGGTGGTCCAATGCAAAATGGTAAGCTATGAAACCATATACAAACAGATAATAAAAACCTCAACAATTTATATTCATGAATATTTATGTACACACATATGTTCATATGTACAAATATGTATATGTATGTAACACATAGCAATCAAAGAAAGAGGTTATCAGTTTGATAGAGAGTAAGGGTATGAAAAGGAATTAACTGACAGTATCTAGGAGTGGCTGGAAAAAATAGGGAGAATGAAATAATTCTATTTCAACTAAAACCATATTTTTAAAGAAACAATGAATAATACTTAGGATATGTAACTTCAGAAATACTTTCAAATATCAGCAGAGTACAATTCAAATTTAAACCTCACAATTTCTTTTAATATAACCTAATTATATTTTGACAATACAAAGAATACTATAGAACTTGATTTGATAATATGAAATGATTTATAAAATATATTAATATGTGAAACCATAACTGCATTTAAGCCAATTTTATCAGTGCAAGTAAAAAGAATAACACACAAATATGCTATTTTATATTACAAATATTCTTCAAAAGAAAAGACTTAATTATGATTATCTTCAAAGACTAAAACAGCTGGTCAAAAATATGGATTAGTAAAAGGTTTTGAATTTTTGAAGTGTTTTACTACATTATGCTGTTTTCACATATATCTAAAGAATATATTTAAAGACAAAATTAGCTCATTGGACTAAAAAGTTAAATACACTTAGCTACATAGTCTATTTGAGCAGGTAAAACCATGAACTTTCTAAACTTCCTTGGTGGTCACTGCCACTGCTTATTTCTCACTAGCTAGTGGAATCACCAGATCACGACTTGACAGAGTTCCATTGATAAGGGCAAAGAAGAACATTCAGCATTCCCATATGCACTGTCAGTGCTGTCCTTACTGAATTCAGGCCACTCAGAACACAGTCCAAACCAGTATGCAGCCATCCATTCTTCCATCAGTTCATTCATCTTCTGAATTTCAAGTCAGAAGCAGTAATGAAATCATGAGGATCACCTAAAGAAAATATCATGGTAATGGTGAGTTGTGTAAAGAGAATTTCTTGAGCATTAATGTTGGGGAAAAGAAATTCACATGCTTGAGAAAATTACTGTAACTATAGCCAGGACTATAACAAAGTCTTAGCCTTTCTTCCCAAAAACATTTATATTTTTAAAACTATCACATTATTTTTTTAGAAATACTAGCCCTCTAGGAATAAGAGATATTAATTAAATAATAAAGTATTCCCTAGATTACTTTAATAAGAGCACTTAAGTGTAGCAGATGACATGGTCCATCTGTTCATCTACTTTGTGTACAGAAAGAATAGTTGATAATGTGAAATTTCAGGATTTACATATGAATATATATATATTCATATTATATATGTATATTCATGTATTTTATTTTGCATAAGAGAAACTTTTAATCCACAGAATGAAATTGTAAATGGTGTAATTTTTTATATTTTAGTGCGTTTTGTCATGTTTGCTCAAAAAATAATAAAATTTGTCCTATATTTTATGCAGTTGTATTCATGTGCTTTGAAAAGTCATGGTGAATTTGATTTTGCATAATGTTTCTGATTTGGATGCATTTCAAACTGATTTTTGATCCATTTATTTAGGTCAGTTAAAAGCACCAGTGTTGGCTTAATTCTTTATCCTTCCCTATGGTTTGTTTTGAGGGTGGTGAATGTGTGGCTTTAAGCAAGTAGTCCAAGTTGATTCTACAGGGTTAGCTAAAAGTCAAACTAAGAAATGTACTCTTAGAGATCAGGGTCATAGAACCAAAGAAAAGAACAGAGCCAAAACCAAAGGAATATATCTCAAAATAGAAACCGAAGAATGTGATACCGATCCTAGTCTAAAAGTGGTGAACAGAAGCAGTTCTGGGCTTGGAAGTAAATATAAGACAACAAAAATTGGGGTTTTAAAATCCAAATGATACTTCATTTAGATGAATGGAGTGTGTGTTAAGGTGTTATCTATAATTAAATCCAACCACTCAGGGTCATTGTGTAGTCTGTGTAATTTTTAAAGTGCATATAAGTGATAGACAAAGTATAAGAAGTCTCACTTCACAAGGGAAGTTCTTATTTTTAATTCATACAGAGTCCACATAGACCAGAGAACTCTAGATTCAGACTATGTAAACAAACTTCTACTATGCTATCTTATGACTTTTAATCTCATTCTCTTTGTCTAAGTTATGTTCAGAGTTAGACTTGCATTAAAATAATGAAGTGCTGTTATTATAGTATTTTAAAAATTTTTAAATAGATTCTACTTGAAACAATAAATATTTATAGGGTACGGTGTAGCGTTTCAGTACCAGCAAACAATATGGAATGATAAAATTGATTTATCTATCTTCTCAGACATGTGTCAGTTCTTTGTGTTGAGAACATTCAAATACATTGTGCTCGATATTTTTGAGATATCAAATTGATTTTCGCCAGTCATAATTGCCTGATGGTCAGGATCACTAGAAGCTATGCTTCCATTTGCCCTGTGCTTATTGACTGGTCTCCAGCCTTCCTCTTCCCACATTGCCTTTCTAGATGTGTTATTCTGTTGTTTTAATGATGAGCTCTTGTCATTTACTTCTACAAATATTTACTGAGCTCCAAATGCATATGCTCTAGGAGGTAATCCGGAGGATGTATGATCTTTGCTTTTTCAGAATATTATAATACCACAAGAAGCCAGGCATCCCACATCAGTAATTATTCCTGCATAAATGTAACAACAATTGCATCTTGGACACATGGGATATTAGAAATTGGGTGTGGGAATATAGTACAGTTCACTCAGCTAACTCAACACCCTTGTCTCATAGATATTTTATGAAACTATGTCAAAACATTTCACTCCATATAAGATTAGAACATGGTTTTTGAATTACAGCAACCTGAATAAAATAACAAATTCCCTGTAGAAATTAGCCAATTGTTCTCTTGCTCTGGATTTTCAATTCACAGTAAGAAATCTAATTAAGGACACTTGGGTGAGATCACCTCCTTACGAAAACAGTAAAAGGATTATATACACAGGTGGTCAAAAGGCATCATATCCAAACTGAAGCTGCTTGGTCTCCAGCTCAGCTTCCTAATGTCTCAGAGGTTCAACTCTGAAGTAATGTGGCGATACAACTTGTTTGCGATCTCCCAAAATCTTCATCATCTGGGAACAACAACAACAAACACTAGGTGTCAACTGAAAAAAAAATGAAATGTGTAAAGAGAGAAGAACGCCAAGTATCAAATGTTCCCCTGATTCAGTAAACAATCAGTACATGGAGAGAAAACATAGTTTTGTTTTGCTTTCTTTAATGTATTATCTTAGTCTCCCAGTCAGCCTTAGGTCCAGAATTCTTGTGTTTTACTTGCCCTCTGGGCCGAGAGACCTTAATTAATTCCATTAATATGCAGCTGAAGCCTGAGATGTCACTTTGCAAGACAAATGAATGGGTGGCCACAGTGACTTGTGTAATAGCACATTTTTTTAATGCCATAATAAATTGCCAAACACTTAGTAGCTCCAAATCCCATTTTACTATCTCAAGTTTTCTGTGGGGCAGAAGTCCAGGCCCCTCTTGGCTCAGGTGATTCTCTGCTTTGAGGGCCACAAGTATGAAGCAGCAGTACCTGCAAGCATTCGATTATTTAGAGAACCCAGTATCTTGAGGTTAAGGGTTTGAGCAAAGATTAGAGTCCTACATCAAGAGATATATACTGAAATTAAGAAATCTCATGAGATGGTTTTAGTCTTGCTCAGAAGGGTGCCTCTTTCAGCTCCACCAGCAACGAGATACCTGTTTCGTAGTTTTACTTTCTTTGCATTCCTTGTGTGGTTAGTCAGCCAGAGATAGATCTCTATTTTAAAACACTATGTAATTAGATTGTGTCCCTACTCCCCTGCATTCTACGCCCCAGGAGAATTATCTGGGATAATCATTTTCTTTTAAGGATTCAAACTTTAAAACATCTATTTGTTGTATTACTTATTTAGCTTCTGTAAAACAAGGGTAGGGATGTTTTTCAAACGTCATTTGCCTGTTGACCTGATCTGGTTCTACCATTGGAGTTGGTAGAAAGGGTTTATCACTGGGGAAAGAGAAGAATTAAACACACATTACAACAAAGCTGATGAGTGGGACACAGGCTGATAAGAAAGAATTGGCCTGTTTATGAGCTGCCTGAGGTTGATTATTCCTACAGTGTAGAATGATGAAGAAAGCTCTGCCATTGATTACACAATTATCATACAACCTCAGTCTCTGGAAATATCTATGTTCACAGTCTAAGGTCTCTGGAAGAATGAGAACAAAGAACTACTGGGCTAGAGGACCAATGCGTTACAGTCAAGGAAAGAAGAAACATGAAAATCTCAGGCATTCAATGGTGATATCAGAGCACAAATAGGCCACACAATTTAGGATATTCTGAAACCAAATGGTGGATATAACATGAATTACTCTTTCATTGATTTTTCATAGATTCTCCCCCTTCAGAAAGGAGATGGGAGGACATCGAGAGGACTGAAAGGAAGTCTTCCTAGCAAAGCTGTACTCATGGTGTTCTAGTACTCAGAAATTGGCTATTATTATTGCCATCAACCCAGCTCTTGATCTGAGAGCTCGTCCTGTTCACCAAATGCCTAAAAATTGGGATTACCTGAGCTTAATGTCTATCTAATCAACATACTCATACCATGAGTAAACCAATCAGAAGCAATGAAGTGAAACAGCTCTTAAGAGTGCAGGTTTGAAGAATGGATAAGGGAAATGTGGTACATTTACACAATGGAGTACTACACAGCAGAGAAAAATAACGACATCTTGAATTTTGCAGGAAAATGAGTGGAGCTAGAAAACATTATTTTGAATGAGGTAACCCAGACCCAGAAAGACAATTATCACATGTACTCACTCATAGGTTGTTTTTAAACATAGAGCAAAGAAAACCAGCCTACAAACCACAATCCCAGATAACTTAGACAACAATGTGGACACTAAGAGAGACTTACATAGATCTAATCTACATGGGAAGTAGAAAGTAGGAAAAGACAAGATCTCCTGAGTAAATTGGGAGCATGCAGACCTTGGGGGAGGGTTGAAGCAGGGAAGTGAGAGGCAGGGAGAGGAGCCGAGAAAAATGTAGAGCTCAATAAAAAGAAAAAAAAAAGAGTGCTTCTAGACCAGGCTGGCCTTGAACTAACAGAGATCCACTTGCCTCTGCCTCCCGAGTGCTGGGATTAAAAGCTTGCACCACCACTGCCCAGCCAAAAACTAGGCTTTTTAGAACAAAGCCTGGGTCATCATTTGTCAATACTTTTCAACAGGAGGATATTATTTAACCCCCCAGTAACTCAATTTTCTCATCTGTAAAGTAGAAAAAGAAATGTGAATTGTCTGCATGGAGCTCAGGGCCATGAATATAAGAAGAAGGAGAGCATCTGCTGACTGTGCTTAGGTAATAAATATTGCATTTGCCAACATAAAGTCAGTTGGTTATACAACACTGTCAGTGTCTGCTTAATTGGTTTCTTGTTTTGTTTGATTTTGATTTTTTTAGTTGATAAGAGAAAGAGGAGAGAAAGAACTTAAAGTTATGTTGGTAGAGGGTAGAGGAACATGATCAAAATATATTATATTAAATTTTTAACAAAAATAAAATGATTAAGAAATTTATGGAATACATAGAAATATTCTACTATTTTATGCTTAATTTTAAAAAAAATCTACTAGTTTCTGACAACAGAAGTTTTATATATATACAAGCTATCATGGGCACAAAACCAGAATAGATATTAGGGGCACCTGTACTTGTATACGTGCATGCATGTAGTGGAGATACTAACACAAAACCTAAACTTTAGGAAATGTGAGGATTGCTTTTGATTGTCGGTGTAACACAGTGCAGTCTCACCTAGGGACGGGATCTAAGGAGGAGCTGTGTAGATAAGGCCAGCCTGTGGACAGGCCTGTGAGAGAGACTGCTCACTGGGTTCACTGTTGTGGAGAACCTTCCTGAATGTGGGTGGCACCATTTGTGTTGGGGATCTTGGACTAAATGAGGAGAGCTCAAGTTGAATGTGGCAATATATGCATTTGTCCTCACAGCTCTGAATGCTGAAGTTTTAGCCAAATAAATTTTTTTTTTTTTGAGACAGGGTTTTTCTGTAGCTTTGGACCCTGTCCTGAAACTAGCTCTTGCAGACTAGGCTGGCCTTGAACTCACAGAGATCCGCCTGCCTCTCACTCCTGAGTGCTGGGATTAAAGGTGTGCACCACCACTGCTTGCCTTAAACTTTGTCTCTTAAGATGTTTTTGTCATGTAGAATGTCATAACAGCATATAAGAAAACAAAGGCAGGACCGGTAATGGATGGCAGATAGGATTTGAGTATGTTTTCCCCACCACAACGGATAGTACGATTAGTCCCCAGTGCAGTCATTTAGGAATAGTACTGAACGGTGCTGCAGTCCGCTGCAGACTGGGTTCAGGTTCTGGGACGGAGAAGGGGCAACATCACAGAGAAATTAACTGTCCGACCACCAGATGAGTTTCACACAAGTGGATGGTCCCAAATAGCTCAAGTTTATCTACTGATACCTCCAAAACAAGCATGTTTCTGCATACGAACAAACATGTTTTTCTCTCCCTCCAATGTTAACCTGCAAAACCAAACATGTCACATATGTCTTTTCCCCAACTTTTACATCAAAACATCTTTTAAACCCCAAACAATTCTGAACACTTGTTGTATGAATTCTAATTGGTAATAATAATAGTAATAGAAATAATAACAACAATAATAATCAAACAAACCTGGAGTCAAATATTAGGGGGTTAGAGCTGAAAGATCAGAGAAGCAGAGCCACTAGTTCTTACCTCTACAAAATCCAAATGGGGTATCCTGTCTCTACAAGTCCTCAGACGAATGCCATCATCTAGACTCAATCCTGAGCTCCTGTCTCTTCCTACCTTGTATTTCTCTCTCTGCCCAGCCATATTACTTTCTGTCTCCAGCTCCTTAGTGTTGGGAATAAAGGTGTGAGCCACCAACACTCTGCTCTGTTTCTTTTTAAGACTGATTAAATCTTTTTTTTTTTTTTTTTTTTTTTGGTTTTTCGAGACAGGGTTTCCCTGTAGTTTCTAGAGCCTGTCCTGGATCTAGCTCTTGTAGACCAGGCTGGTCTCGAACTCAGAGATCCGCCTGCCTCTGCCTCCCGAGTGCTGGGATTAAAGGCGTGCGCCACCACCGCCTGGCTAAGACTGATTAAATCTTGTGTGGAACAAGGTAGCCATGAACTCACAGAGATCCATTTGCCTGTCTCCCTAGTGTTGGAATGAATGGTGTGTGCCACCACTGCCTGGCCTGTATGGTTAACTAATGGCTAGCTCTGTACTCTGATCTTCAGGCACAAGCAAAATACCACCACAATCATTTTGCTAGGTTGGCCAAATATTGAGCCAGGCATATTCTGTCTTTACAAACCATTTTAAAAGGTGATAAACATAGACATGTATTTTCAAGAACAACATTATTCAATACTTAACCAAGCATATTTGCAGAAATTAGATATTTTGCCTCGGGTCCTGTCAGTACTGAATCAGAACAGCTCCCAGGGTCTGGAGTTTGCAGCTGGCATCCCCAGACAAAAAAACCTAAGAAGCATCAGCTCCCAAAAAATTTTATGGGAAAATATTCGAGAAAAAAAAACCTGGGGTTTCCAGGAATGATTACCTCTGTCCCACGGCGTGGCTGACAAAGCCACAGTAAAAACCGCCAAGAGAATCGTCAGTGTTATGAGAGAAGAGAAGGTGCAGGCTGGCAGCAATGTTCTCTGTTGTCCTGAAGTCGACTGTTCCTTGCCGAATGAGGTTGTCCATGGGCTTTTGTCTCATCTAGAGACCAGCTGGACAAGTACTCGTATACTAGGCTACAAGGCTCCCACCAGTGTGGGAGGTGTCACGATGCCACAGCCATCATGAATACATGAGTGTTTCCTCATGTGCTCTTGTACTTGTAGGACTGGATTAGGAACCTCAAGGGGAGGTTGTCATAAAGCAAGGTTGTGCTTCCCGTTTCTCCTTTCCCCCACATAAGCTTGCCTTTGCACTTTCTGTTTGGTGCTAACACTGTCCTCAATTATTGTCTTGAACAGATGCCAGCGTTGCGCTCCTGGACTTACAGAACCAACGGCCACGATCAAGTTCATTCATTTTGAATTGCCTTGTTTTAGGTAGTTTTTGAATAGCAACACAAAGTAGACCAATTTAAAGATGCTCCCAAAATTTAGGGAGGGACCCAGGAGTATGTGAAGCTAGTTCGGTGTTGATAATTTTGTGACCTTTTTTTTTTTTTTTTTTAAAAAAAGCAGGTTCTTCAAAGTGATATTTAACACCAATATTTGACAAATATTGGTGGAAGAACACTTGTAGAAATGAAACAAGACATAAAGAAATGGTTGCCTAGAAGGTACTTCTTGTGGATAAAATCTTATCCTTTCTCGAAGTGTTTCATTACATCATTGCTAATGTTGTGCCTTTTCCTTTTCTATTATTGTCTTGAGTTTCATCAAAGCACATGGCACAGTGAAATAATGTCAACATTACCAACAAGCATAATGTAAAAGATAAACTCTTTGAAATTTGATGGAAAGCTAAAGGGAACTGTACCAGGAGAAATAAAAATCAGTGTTTACTCAGTAGACAGAAAATCCACTGCCCTTCATTGTCTCTCAGAAATACTGTGTCTCCAATCTTAGACAAAGTGTGAAATGTACCGAATGTTCTGTCTAAGATAAACATATTCACCATACAAAAATCAAAGAGATTTTCGTCTTCTAGGAAAAACTATCAGGTTGCATTAGATCTTTTCCTGGATCAATCTATGTTTTGTATTTCCATGGCTTGAAAACGCATATTGTATCCACATTTAAATTTTCAGCATACACTTCTGGGCTCTGCACATAATATATGCTGATATAGTTTGTATATTTGATTGCAGGGGGAGCATACAAAACAAAACACAGAGAGTGGAACTATTTCTCATTCTAGTACAAACAAGCAAAAATATGGGAACTTTAAGGAATAAAAATATGGTTCTTCCCCAAATTCCATAATTAATATCAAGATAAAAAAATAAAAAAATCCTCCTTGAAACAGTCACATATTACTATGAAAAGACCAAACTTAGCAAGATGTGATTAAGTTTTAGATATGCATACTGAATATAATTTAAGATCACTGAAAGTATTTACGCCTATATAAAAATACTCTACCGAAGAAATATATTTTGTCATTTATATTTCTAAAATTCTGGCACTTAATCTAATCTAAGATTACAAGCATAAAATTAGCATGTTATGATTGTAAATTAGGATGCAAAGTTATGGGCAGAAGCACATTATGAAGTGCCATGAGAGAAAAATGGATTTCTTTCTCCAGGAAATATTAAAAATTCTCTGGCTCCTATTATTAAAGATGAAAGAACCATTGCTCTTTATGTTTTCTAGGAACTGCTTTGTACATTACTGTACCAATGTGTTCTTACTTTCAAGTAAACGCTGGTGATATTATAGTTATTAATATATCCCTGAATTAATATGCACTCAAAGATTCCTAAAGCACATGGGGAGATAATGATTATGACAACTAATTATTGATGTCAACTATATGTCAAGAATTTCATAGAGGTTATTTGCACTCTTCAAAACATCTCTAAATAGTAGCTTAAAATATTGTGCATTCTATTTGATGACTGATACAAGAGAGGCTAGGAGTGTTGGAATTCTCCAAGGCCACAAACTTGGCCAAGGAGGTGCTGAGTCAGGGTCTGTCTCTAGTTACAGACTTGCTCACATCCAGTGGATCACTCTTAACACTTGGTGAAGCTTGAACCCTTTAGGCTTCTATCAACTTTGTCATCAGGGACCTTTCTTCCTTATAGCTCTCCATTTCCTGTGTGACTTTATTTCTGTCAGTCATGTCCCCTGAGGACAAGAACAGCTGGCCAGTGCCCTCTTCTTAATAACTTTAACTGATTCACTGGCTGAGTAATTTTTCTTGAGCGATTTTAAACCTCTAGAGAATCAAGTATTTACTTACAGAAGAAAAATTCTACACTGAACCAAGGGAAGAACCTTTCTTTCCTTAGCGGGAGCTTTCTTTATATTTTCAATCTTGGTTAGCTGGGAAGGAGTTGATACAAGAACCACAAGTGCAGATAAATTCCTACTCTTCTTCTCTGAACTAATCCACTGTGATTGAAACATTACCATTGGTAGAAAAGGTAATGAACACACACACAATGAAATATTAAGGAAATAATATGCAAACTTTTTCAGTATTTGAATTCCAAAGAAAATTATTGAAACACAATGCCTTATGTATGATGAAAATATATCTTCACTACAGTGTCTATTTCTTTAGGTAAGCTTGTTTTCTCCTCAAATTGAACATTCATTAATCAGTTTCTAATCATTCTTGTTTCCTGGATATTAGTGCTGGATGTGTTTGTCAACTGTATCTTCAGGCTCATTGAATGTATCCCTATGGTTTTACCCATTAATCTCTGACTCACCTTTGAAAGATAATCTACATTTAATGACTCTCTTATGTAATATTCAAAAGGCAGAACGCTTCCTTCCATTTCAAGAAGGGCAGCACTGAAGTGCGTCAACAAGCCCTTTGCATTAAAACTCCACTCCTCCTGAGGAATTTTGAAGTTTGCTTTAAGATAATTTCTATACTGACAGCAAGCTCCAAACAATCTTACTATTTCTCAAGGGGTTATCAACATCACAATAAATGAAAATAATATACAAATTTTGAAAATATATTTAAATCACCAATTGTAGAGCAGGATCATTCATTGGTTTTCTTTGTTATTTGAATCATAACTTTAGCTTTTCATGTTTATTGTATTTGACGATTAATTGAAAACCCAAGATACTTTCCCTTGAGTGTGAAAGTACAATTGAGCCCTGCTCAATCTAAAGTGTCTAGATTGTTTTAAACATGACAACGTATCTCTAAAAACAATTGAAAGTCAGCACTGTGTTCTAAAGAGAAAAGGAAAATGTTCATGCTCTAGTGAATGAGTCAATCAAAGTAATCTTGGAAGTAATTGAATTATTTGGTTATGACCCCAATGGGAATGTCTCTCACATGTCCCTTCTTGTAAATTTGCAGGGAAAAAAATAAGCTCACAAGTCCACAAACAACATAATGGGGCTCCCATTCATAACTTTTGTATCTTCCAAGTAAATTTAAGTGTTATGTGTGTTATCTAATCTCTGTATTAAACACCTACTACATATGATATTCTATGCAGCTATTTAACCTCTAAGGGTCAATAGTAAGTTCGTGTCTTCTGTGTTGTCAATTTGAGAGGATCTACAAGTATCGAGGAGATAAAAGTCTAGACATGTCTGTGAGGTAGTTTCTTGCTGAGTGGGTTAATTCTGGTGGAAGGCCTACTAAACTCTAAGTTTGGGACGTCTTCTTGCAATGTGTGAAGTCCTACAGTAATAAAAAGGAGGCAAATACATGAGAACCAGCACAGGTACCCACGCCCATCCTTTCTGACTATAGATAAATAAGATCAGCTGCCTCCAACTCTTGCTATAATGACTTCCCTGCCACAATGAACTTATCTTCTAAATCTGTAAGCCAAGGAAACCGTTTCTTTCTAAGCAGTTTCTGGCGAGGCATTGGGCCATAAAAATGAGAAAAGGAGTGGTACTAAGAAGTGGGGCCATTGCTATGATGAAACTAACCGGTGGTTCTTAGGTGTCTGAAACTGGTTTGCAAGAAGACTGGAAAATTTGGGGACTTTGAATTAGAAAAGCACTTGCATGCTGTAATCAGAGACTACTGAGTTAGTTTGGTAGGAGTTTGTAAGACCAGAATGTTGCACCTAGAATAAGAATTTCATCAGGAACTGATGGAAAGTCAGTTCATGTTGAAGCAACAGCAAAAAGACTGCATTCTGCCCCTGTCCTGAGAATGTAAGCCTAAATCCAATAGCAGTGCAATGATTTGTTTGGTGGAGGAAATCTTAAAACAGGATAGCATTCAGAGTTTAACATGACCACTATGCCCTGCTCTTAGACAAGTGTAAAGAGAGAAAAAGAGAAAAACTGGAGCAGAAAAACATAAAAATCATGTTGTTTGGTAAAGACAGGAGGAACTTTAAAGTTGAAAACAAAGTCTGCCAGAAAACAAGCTGTAATTCTCAGAGGCTAACACCATTAGAAGCAACCTTGTTTTCTGCGCTGCAACAATCAAAAAGGCATGCAAATGAAAGCTGCTCCCCACAGAAGGCTTCTTCTTATGAAATTTACATTCCTTTAGAAAAAGACACTAAGCTAAGCATATTGAAGGATTTTACTGCTGAAAAGCAGCTTCCTAAGTACTTCCCGGAGGTCATACTGGAAGGCACAGAGGCTGAAGCAACTGTGACATAAGCCAAGCAACACACATCTTCGACTGGCTGCAGAACTTAGTGGTATTGTCCATATAGGACATTATGGAACCATGGGAAGAGTAAAGAGTCTTGTGTTGAAGTTCCAGAAGTCCACTGGGGTCAGTTAGGGTGAGGTAAGTTCAAATCGCCTTAATAAAGCCACAGGAGAACACAGTGTAAAGCTTTATGTATGAAGCTAAAGTTGAAGTGGAGACCCAAACATGCGACAATGTCAGGAAAGTAATATGTCCAGGTAGGACAGCTGCATGCAGAAAATGGATCCAGTTCAAGAAAAGGGGAATGTGTGCTCCAGACAGCCTAAAGGATCAGGCTACCAAAATCTTTTGACACCTGCAAGATTTTGTGTTTTCTCTGCTATGTTTTATTCTTACTTTCGGTCAATATTTCCTTGCTAAGCTCCCATTTCTCCTGTTTGCAATAAGAACAAATGTTCTGTGCCATTGTATATTGGAACAAGGCCACTGATCTCTGATGTTATAGGGACGCAGAGATACGAGAGCACACATACACTCTTGAGAAGTGTGGGAACAGTTAAAGTCTTGGGACTTTTAGAGTTAGACTGAATACATTTTACATTGTCTACAATCCTATAGGGGCTGGGATGGGGGAAATTACTTAAAAGCAATGCCTTAGTTATCTACCAAATGGTCATCCCTGAAAACATATCAAGTAACATACAGACTGAACAGGTTAATGTTGTGGGCCCTGGTTCATTTAGGCAATGGCATTTGGGGTGGCTAGCCCTACAGGCATGGTTTACTCTGAATATGTGACCAGATAATACAGAAGAGGAGGTCTCTTTCTCTTGAGTGGTCAGAGCTGAAATAGTGACATGCGGTTGGCACTCTTCATCCTTGGGCAGAAATGGCAAGACGACAGGACCATGCAGTAGCTGTACCTACATTGCTCTGCGCCTGTGAGTTTGTTTTTCCATTGAACCCCTTCATACATTATTAAATTGACTTTTGTGGGTTTTCATTTCACCCTTATTTATATATTTAGGAATATATGGGTTTGTTCATACAGTTATATGTATATAACAACAACTAATGCAAAAAGGCTATGAATTTGAAAGGGTGGTAAATGGAAGGATTTGCAGGGATGAAAAGAGAAAAGATAGAAGTGTATTATAATTTTAAAAATAAATCATTTCTAAGCTGGGCAGTGGTGGCGCATGCCTTTAAGCCAGCACTCAGGAGGCAGAGGCAGGCAGATCTCTGTGAGTTCTAGGCCAGCCTGGTCTACAAGTAGAGCTAGCTCCAGAGAAATCCTATATTGAATATATATATACATATATATATATATATGTGTGTGTGTGCGTGTATATATATATATATGTATGAATGTATGTATGTATGTATGTATGTATGTATGTATTCAACTAGACAGAATCTGGAATCACCCAGCAGACAAATCTTAGTCTGCTTACAAAGGAGTTTATAGGTTGGAAGAACTACAGTGGAAAGACCATTTTTAAATACGGCTAGTGCTATGCCACGGGCTGTAGTCCCAGACTGAATGAAAAGGAGAAATCTAGCTGGTCAAGAGTATTTCTGAATCTCTGCTTTCCCACCCATCAAGCAATGTAGCAATTCACTTCAAATTCCTGCTGCTCAAATAATGAAGCAACACAAACCCTCAATCAGACACAACTATGAGAAAAGTGAACTAATTCATCTTCCATCTCTGGCGGAGAGAGAGATAAGCATATTGTTTCTATTCAGTATGGAATGAAGAATGGCTGGGTATGATTCCCTGGAATGAGAAATGGAAGGGTGTTTTCTAGCCCCTTCTAGAGCCCTCATTACATCACCCTATCAATTCAACCGATTTCAACTTTATACCAGGCTTTTTCTTTTAGCTGTCCAACCAGCTTCCAAATCATGACACAGAGTCTTAGTTTTGAATGCTCAGCCTGGCTAGCTCTTTTTAACTTAACCTGTTTCTCTTTATTGACATTTTGCCTCGGGGCTTTTTAACATTCTTTCCTTCTGTATATCTTACTTTCCTGCCGTCTCTATGTCTGGCTGGCAGTGGCTGCCTGGCTTCTTGCTTCCTGTGTGTCCCTCGCTTACACCTCCACCTTCGCATCTTCTCTCATTCTTTTCTTCTTCTCTCTTGAGCCCAGGTTTTTCTCCTCCTCTATATTCTCTCTCCTGCCTCAATATTGGCAGTTCAGCTTTTTATTAGACCAATCAGGTAACTTAGGCAGGCAAGGTGAAACAAATTTAAGACATCTTTACATCATTAAATAAATGCAGCATAAATAAAAGTAACGCACCTTTACACAGATAAAGTAATATTCCACAATGGAACTTTATTCTTAAACCATTTATATATGTTGGCTTAAAGCACATGCAGATGGTTTGGGGTTTGATTTCAGTACTATGCAAACTAGGTGTGGCTCTATTCAACTATAATCCTACCTCTGGTAATGTGGAGACAGGAAGGTTAGAAATTCAAGGTCATGCTTCACTGCATAATGAGTGCAAAGTCAGCACTGGACGAATGAGAAATCTGTCTGACAAAGGAAAGAAAAGAAAAAGAATGAAAAAAAACATTAGATAGTTTGTCTTTAAATTTTAAAATGGTTAATATATAACCATAGTCAACAGAAATCATTCCTGCCTTATTGATCTTATGGAGACAGAGTAACTGAGCTTCATATATTGAAATACAAATATAAAGAAATATCACTTAGACTATATAAGTTATATATAAAAATGTGTTTATATACAAGATGGTGCAAGACCTCAGAAATCCATGCATTCAATGCTAGAGCCAGTTGTTGAATTCACTTAAATCCAAAGGGTATTTATTGAATGGCTATTCATAGTTAGTAAGCAGGTATATTCCCTGAGCATATGGTATGATGTGATAAACATGATAAAATCATAAAGAATTACAATTCTATATTTATGTTAAAAGCATTATAAAGTTAAATAACAAATTAAAGGAAACATTTTTTTCTGGCATCCGTATTCCTCAGTTTTCTAAAGAATTAGTTACTTCTTGAAGAATGTCACTGAAGATGTCATAAAAATTCAAGATTTGAACTTCATTCCATTTTCCTTGTGTTAACATAAATCATAGTTGGGTAAAGCATTCCTCTGAATAAAATAAAGATATTGTACCCATATTGTAGAAGTCTTGGGAAGAGATGAAGCGTATATATTAAGAACCTTGTACACAGAGTCAAGCAAGTGACACTTGATAATTGAATCTTTGAGACTGAATCTATCTTGAAATTTTTCAGGAAAAATTATCTAGATATTACTCATTATAGTTCAAAAGTATTGAATATTGAATTTTCTATAAGTTAAACATTGCATTTGATCTTGCATGTCTCTTAACTTTTCTCTATGATACCTCTCATCTATCAGAAATGTCTATTGTTTATCATGTGTATGTAGGCATTTACATGTATGTTATATGCATATATGTATATAGGTTGTGAACCCATGTATGTACATACTGAGGCCAGAATAGAACTTTGGATATTTTCCTCTATTGCTTTCCATATTATTCTCTTGAGATACAATATCTACTAAACTGGAAACTCACTTCTTCGGTTAACAGCCTGGATGTCTGTGCTGCCAATGCTGGAGCCCTAGGCCCATGCATTCGTGCCTGTTTTATTATGTGTGTCCTAAAGATACAAACATATAATCTAATACTTCTAGAGCAAGGCTCTTACCCACCTGATCCATCTCTGCAGCCCCTGATTGTACCTATATAAAATGCCATGGATTCCGTTTCTCTCATGACCACTACCAGTAACCATCTGGTAACATTATATCTAAAACAAATTTTCATGATAGCCATTTATTTGGTAGATTCCTTGATTTTCCATGAAAAAAAATGTTACAAATTTGGTAAGTTAAAACAATTTGGTAGGTTAAAATTAATAAATTAATTTTCTTTTATTCTAAAATTCAAAAGTTTAAACTCAAGCTATCCATAAAGGCACACTTTGTACCTTAAGGAAAGGCTCACTTAGGTTCCACTTTGATTCTGGTGGCTCTCAGCACTCTACAGTTAGTCTTTGTCTTGTCGAGGAAAGACCCACTCTGCTTGTCTTGCCCACATTTCGCTCTTCTGTGACATCAATCATTAGCATAGGCCACATCTTTAAAGACTTTGTATTGGTGTGTTGATTATTTTTCTATGCTTAAAAAATCAGGAAGGATGTATTTAGGCTCACACTTAATAAAAATATACACACTCCATTATGATCGTGGAAAGCATACAGTCAAATGTGTCTTGGTCCATGGCATTGATCAGGAAGCAGAGATAAAGAATATCACTGATCAGTTGGTTTTCTCTTCTTTCCTTTTTTAAAATCAGCTTAAGATCCAAGACCATGGGTGTTGGAACTAATGAGTCCTGGTCTTCAGCTGCTCTTCCCTGCTAGAACCTTCTAATTGAAGTTACTAGAAGCTGTGCCTAGCTTAGAGGATCAGAGGATGGGATTTTCACCTGTTGGCCATTGACTACATTGTATTTAAGCATCCATGGTGCTATTAAAGAGGGGCTTTTGGTACCAGTGATTGAAGGTCTGTGTGTCGGTCTGTCTCTGCGTGTGTTTCCTCAACTAGCCCCTTGCCCGAGGCTCGCGAACTGGGTTCTAGAGCATAGAGCGCAGACGGGGGGGGGGGGGGGGGGGGGGGGGGGGGGGGGGGGGAGGAGTGGTGTGCGTCACATGGGATGGGTCTATTTACATGCATGAGGGTCTTCCATTTCTGGATAAGTGCTCTCGATATACCTTCACAGATATGTCAAAGGTATTTCTCCTAGGTGACTCTCAATCCAATCAAGTTGACACTGAAGATTAATTGTTGCAGACTCTACTTCTACACTAGGTGGTTTTCATAAATCTCAGAGAGTTAGAACTTCGACACACCTTCCTTGCCGTCTCCCCTGCTCCTGCTCTGTCTTTGAAGACACAGTTCAACTTCTACAACTTCATGCCTTGTCTCCCTGAACAATTGCTGAATAAGACAAATGCCCATGCAAAACTGGCACCATCTTCAAAAGTTGAGCCGGACCTATTTGAGAAAGCTTACCACAGCTGGGATTGTTGACTGTTACCATTTTTTCACACAAGGGCATAGAGGGCCATGAGACCTTCACTTGAGTATCCAACTATTCCTCCCAGCCAATTGCCTGTAATTCTACTCTAATTGCATATGGCCACAGATCTGGTGGTGAGGAGGGGCTAGAATGAATAAACTAGGTTAGACTAGAAAAGGACACCCCACCTCCACAGTCACACAGCTGGCATCACCCATACAAGGTGCAGACCTTCCTAAGTGGTTGCTTTAGTGTCACCCAGGATTTGGTTAGAAATCCCTCACCTGTGCTCTCTAAAACTCGTCATTCTCAGAATGAAATTTGATGAACTCTAATATTGGCTTGTTATTGGGGCCTTCTAAGAATTTGGGGGCAGACATTGCCTTGCTTCCTGGCAGGTTGAAATTTCTCACATCAGTTATTCAGCTAATATCTAACCAGAATATAATTATTTCCCATGTAAAATGGAAATAATGGAACTCAATCTCTCCAGTAATGCTCCATTTCCCTTGAAAAGAGTCGAATCCTGAAAAGGGTGAAAAATTCATCATGATTTCCCAAAGCCAGCATGCTCTACTCACCCAGGGCCAAACTCAGAACTAACATCCAAGGGACTCATTCAGTTTCACCTACACTGAGCCCTTTTTTTCTGAAGTACACACCATGGGGCATTTAGACTCTATGATCCAGTAAAGTGGGATGCCAGTTCCTTGTAACCTCTACAGACTAATGATTTGCTCTATTTCTTGAACGTTTAAATACCCCTTAGCAGACTGGTGTTCCTTATACTGCAAGAGAAATTCACAGTCCACTTCACTCAGCTTTACTTTCCCAATATTACTCAGAGACAATATCTTCTCTGTGGTTTATTATTTTCTCAATAGACATGCCAAAGCATCATTTTATCCATTTAGTTGCTTTACATTGAAGACCATGCCCTAACACACACACACACACACACACACACACACACACAGTGTAGTTATGTAGTTATGTACAGGAAGGTGTAACAGTGATGCTATTCAATTTTTTTATTATAATTTTCAGAAGAGTAAAAGCATGGCTCAAAAGGATTTCTTAATTTTCTAACTAATGAGGGAGCTAGGAAAAAATGAGAAAACATATCATCCTGTCTTCTCAAGACCATCTCAGGTCTTCAAACTGCCAAGGAGAGCAATAATTTGCATCTTTGAGGAAGGAGGAAGCATCTGCATTGCTAACACCCTTCCAGAAGTTAATGTCTATCTCTAGATAGATGTGGAGCACAGTTGCCAAGTGCAATTCAAGTTGCACTAATCATAATCGAACCCCTGGAAAACACTCTAGAGAATATCCAACATTCCATGAAAATCAGCATCAGTAATCTTTTCCTTAAGTCTAAAAATTTGAATCATGGGATTTCCTGGGTAAAATACTTTTTATAATAATGATTAGTTGTATGAAAGGGTAGTCCATTTAATGAAAGGTAAGTTAATTATTTATGTAACAAGTAGTGGAAGATCACTGTAAATGCTCACGGAATGACAGTGTGTAGGTGAGAGAACCGCGTGTTGGTTCCCAACTGCTTAGCTCCAAAATAATTCCTTCTGGCTCTGGTGTGGCTACATGGCTTCTCTCTGACTCTGCACTTCTTTCTCCCAGAATTCAGTTTAGTTTTTCCTGCCTCCCTCTGTTCTATCCTATTAGGCCAAATCAGTTTTCTTTATTCATTAACCAATGGTATTCACAGCATTCAAAGGGGAATCCCACATTACCTCCCTTTTCTGTTTAAATAAAACGGGAAGGTTTTAACTTTAACATAGAAAAATTACATATAGCAAGACAGGTATCAAGCAATAATTACATTTATATTTATATCTATTTTATCTCTTATCATATTACTATTGATTCTTCAATTCCATCATAGATTCTAGAAGGACATATAAGCTAAGTAAACAGGAAGTGTACTGTAAGCAACTTCCAAAACTCTAGAACTGACAAGACATCTCACTGCCAGGATAGTCATCCAAAGTTCTTCTGTATGTTGGGGCATCCATCTTCAGCCTACAAGCTCATAGTATCCAGCAGACTTTTCCAAGAAGCAGAAAATTTCAAAGACAGTTCCATCTATATTGCAGTTTGTCAGTCACTTTCTTCTGTGCCCTGCAGAATGTCTAGCAGACTCTTTCATGAAGCAGGAACCCAGAAGAATCATCTCACCTTTAGGCAAGTTCAGCAGTCATTTCTCTGTGGGTCCTGCATGTCCAATTCATCAAGCACTCCAGGCAAGAACAGTTTCTTTGCAAATGGCTAACCAACTCCATAAGGAGCCTCTTCAATGCCTATCATCCTCTTAAAGTTCCTTGGTATAGGGTTGGAGTTGTGGGGAAAATTATATAGAATCAGGGATCTCTTTGAAAATAAAAGGGAAATTGGATGGGATAATAGATTAGTGTGAGCTTACACTAATAATGATAGTGAGTGATATAGTGAATACTTGTGAGCTATTATTTATAAGCAATCTACATTGGTATATATTCTTGTATATTTATACAAGCTTAAATTATATTGAATATGTTCCTATTTTCATCTACAATATTTGTATACCTAGGCAAGGTTATTTTGTCATATTGTATGCATGCAAGCTTCTACCTCTACTGAAGACATTTTGTATATTGATACAATTTTAGAATATATTTATCATAGTGCAATTTACATTTCTACCTATGATCAAGATACTTAAACATTGTTTACATTTTAAGATCATTGTCCTCATTTGTTGCATAGTTGTTTAAAGATTGTTTAATATTCTAATATGAAGTCTTAGTTTTTAAGTTATATAGGTATTAAGATTCATAGGTCATAATCATCCATGTTTGTCATACTTATAGTTAGACCAATAAAGTTCTTTAGATACACAGAGATTGTATTCTGCGTTGATAGGTAATATTCAGCCACTTCAAAGATCTGTAGAATATGGCATTTAAATAACTTAGCGTTCTGTTAAAGTATTTAAACATGAATCTTCTGGCATCACTGATCTATTCCTGAGAGAATGTTGAGCACCAAAGACGCTCCACGTGGAGCTTGTTTTCTTCTTGGCAAAACTGGCCTTTGGGCAAGGAACTTACCATGCATTGACCACTGACAAATGCATGATATCCGGACAGGACAAGCAGGATACAAGAAAAAAGACTGTCAAATTTTGCCAAGACAGGGTAAGACAATTTTGAAAACTTTCCTGCCTCTGAAAATGGTCTGTCAGTTACTCTAGGCCTTAACCAAAGTTGGTTGCTCCAACGTTGCAAATGAGACTTTGGGTGATTGCCCTGGTAGCCAGTTGTCTCTGTCATTTGTTGCACATTTTGGAAGTTGCTTGATTGATCTTCCTGCTTACTCAAGTAATATTATTTCCCTTCTTGGGTCTCTGTTAGGGTTGAAGACTAGATAGTTGTAGTTACTTTACTCTCATGACGTTGTCAAATTATTTGTTATACAAGACTTAAACTCATTAGGATAGGATAATTATTGAAACATTTATTACTTGTTCCTTGCTTGATATTGTTTATGCTGGTTGTAATTCTAATTTTTATACCTGATATTTGTTCTTATTGTGTATAGCTTTGTATTAGGCTTAAAAATTTCTTATTTAAATAAAAGGGGGAGTCACTGTAGGAATTCCTATCACCAGTAACCTCTAAGTTACCCACCCACTTGTGTGTGACCGCTTATAGTATATATGCCAATGTAAAGCATGCATACAGCCTCTTTCCGGCTGTAGGATTTGGTTTCTGATCCCCATTTCAGCGGAGGATTGTGATCTGAGTCTACCCCTAAATAAATAACCCTCTATTATACTCAATTCTTAGCTAGTGTGGGATTTCTTTTAAGCATCCTTCTTCTTCAGTGGAAGAAATGAAAAAAAAATCATTTTAGTGGAAATGTGTAGGATTAGTTCTTAAAGTTGGAAAAGTTAGAAGAAAACAGGCAACAAAATACATCTAGAAAAATTGCGTAGAATGCCAGGGAAAGCATTCAGTCAGTAAACATTTGCCATGGAAGCTAAGAAACCTGAATTAGATTCCTAATACAAAAAGTCTTGCATGGAGCCTTAGACTTGTAAACCCAGCATTGTACATGAAGAGCTGGTTGGATTCCTGGACTCACTTGCTAGCTTATCTTGACTAACTGATGAGCACAAGTCCAACTGAGAGACCCAGGCTGACAACCAAGTGGAACAGCTCCTGAAGGTCACTTAACTCTCAAGGTCAACCTCTGGCCTCCACAGGCATCTACATGGGCAGGCACTCGTGTGCAGATACATTACCTCACACATGTACAACCATGATGAGAGGCGGCGGGGGTGATGTAAACCTGGTTTGGGTATATGAGATAAAAATGATAAATGATTTAGGGAAGATTGCCTAAAGAACATTGTTCTTTGTAGTAAAGTAACTGAGGTGCTTTATAAGAGAGTCAAGTGTCATGACAGCTTTATCTAATTGTGGATCGATTTTATAGTCCTATCAGTGCGCTTGGTAAAATGTGACAACTTCTTTTCCCTGTTTTGCATTTATCACTTTGTTTATAAAACCTAATAGGTAACTTTTGAACTCAAAAACTTATGGTTATGTTTTCTTTGAATCTTAGACTTTGGACAGTTTTCTTAACTAAAAGGCTTTCTTTTCAAAATGTTTTTCTCCCCTTTCACTTAATGAGGACATATGTCTACAAAATATCCAAATGTTTCCACCTATCCCATCTCTAGATTTGTTTATGTTATTCTTTCTATGATATATGCTGTTTATTTATCAGCGGTAGAGTAACTTGTTAATATAATTTCACTACAATGTATGTAAAGTCTTATTTAAATGCAGCACTGAATGCCAATTAAAGCTCCTTCAATATCTGCAGCAATACTTGAGAAATTCACCTTTTTGTAATTTGCTCATCCCTAGTTCAGTTACATGTGTGCTGATGCTGCACACACACACACACACACACACACAGGGATACATATGGTTTACTAGCTTTTTACTTTTTTAAATCAAAAAAGCATCATGTTTGCTCAAGGTTGAAAAAAAATAAAGCATTGAGATCATTTAAATCATTTATTCCACAGACACATATGTTTGCAAAGGTTGGTTTTTATATATTGATTTCCAGCAAGACAAAAACCAAGGAAATGTTTTGATGTAATTGAAACTGAACAATTGAAGTTCAAGTCATGTTTCTGGTCTTTGATTTAAATTTACTTCCTCTATTCACTTGGATTTTGTAAAAATTAAACAGTGATTTTTTAAAATGACCCTTATGTAGCTTGACATATTATAAGCAAATACACCAACACTCTTAAAAATGCACATTCAAAGTTAACCTTCTGAAAATTTACACCGTACTGAGGCCCTCATAAATGATTCACCAATGACAGACATAGAGGTAATTTTTATGACCTGAACCATGAATAGCGCTTCACTTCTTCATTCAAGTGACTGCTTTTCACTACACTGAGCCACGAGTTTCAAAAATAAACCTTCTGCTGATAAGGAGATTTACAGAGAACAAAAACTCCTGAGTCAACTATTTATCTGGGACCAAATTCTGTGAACTAAGCTTAGTTCGAGCAAGAGGTTTTCTAAGCAGTTCATTTATTTTAATATGGTACAAGCATTTTGGAGTTTCACTGTAGCTTATGTTCACAGGGCTTTGACAGAAGGGGAGGAGAAAGGCCTGGAGGTAACATTTCACGCATTCTTGGAGATAAGAATTGAGCAGCCCCTAGAAGTCAAGTTCTGTGTGGATGCACTGGGATGCACAGGCCTATTATAGAGGGAATAAAAACGTACATCCATTATGGTGTTATCACATTATTACATGAGACAGAATATTATAAATACTTCAGGAATGGGGACAAATGTAAACATTTTTAGAGACTAAAACTACGGCTAGAGTACATTGTTTTTCAAGGAAACGAGGAAGACTTAATGACATTGGAATAGAAGGGTATTTCTCAAACTTCTGTGTACATAAAAGGAGCCTGGCAAGCTTGTTGAAATTGAAATTTCGAGAGCATCTCAAGGGACTCATACTTAAAAGACCATCATATCTAATCAAAATCTCAGCTAACAGATAGTACTCTAAAACCTAAGTCACACTTTAGGGTATGTACTAGCATTTTACAAATTAATGCCATTGAATAGACAGTGGCAAAAAGATCTGGGTTTGCACGAAAGGACTGGTAGAACAAAACAGGAAGACAGGAAGGTAGGAATTTCTTTTGATATCTGTGTCATCCTAATCTTCTCTCTCCCTCCCCTTTTTCCCCCGGAGACAAGATTTCTCTGTAGTTTTGGTGCCTGTCCTGGAGCTAGCTCTTGTAGACTAGGCTGGCCTCGAACTCACAGAGATCCACCTGCCTCTGCCTCTGCCTCCTGAGTGCTGGGGTTAAAGGTGTGCAGAACCACCACCCGGCTTCCTTCTCCTTTTTCTATCAACCAACTTAAACAGCAATGCTTTCTTGGTGAGTAGTTCTACCGACTTCTGACTGGGATCTCAGCTATAAAACAAGTTTATCTTACATACAAACTATCCAAAGATTGCCCCTCATCGATGAAAGTTATCTTAAGTATCAGCAAGTGGTCCCGAGATTGCTGGCTCTCCTAAACAGCTGCAGTACTCCAGGAGGGAAAACATCTTCATGGTTATGCTTCAGAGGAGAACAGACAAGCGTACACTAGTTTTGAGCAGTACAAGGGCATATATGGGCCTTCAGTTCTGCTCTTTTGTTGATGACAAAAAGGTTCATCTCATCTCCCTTTTCTGCAGTGAAGGATGTTGATGGCTACAGCAAAGGATAATTCCATAACGGCTCATAACGTAGCATTAAATCTCATCTAAAATGAGGTGCAAGAGCCCAGACTAACTGGGCTACAGGAATAAGAGAACCTGATTAAGGCAGGAAGGCATAGAAACGGTATAGTAGGAGACATGGATTGCTCATACAGTGCTTCCCTTAGGCCCTGTCATATTAACCTGCTAAAGAAATTTTTGGTAATATTCAAAGAAGATTCTCATAGATGTTATTATAAATATTAATTTAAGTGCTTACGTTTTATAAATACTTGTAAAATAATGAAAACTTGAGAATCATTATACCTATATTTTTTTTTCTTTCCTGATATATACTTCTATCGGTGCCATCTTCCCACTATAACTACTACTTCCTAAAAATAGCCCACTGAATTAACAAGATCAGGACAACAGTTATATCTATGGGTGTATTAATGTGGAAAGAGGAAAACTGTCATAGATATACTTGTGAATACACATGCATACATACATACATACACACACATATATGTATACAACAACAATAACATAATGGTATTCAAGAGAAAAAAGGTTACCAGTTAGATGGGATGATGGAGGAGTGTCTATGTGCTAATTTCATTGGTTAATAAAGAAACTGCCTCGGCCCTTTAATAGGACAGAAAATTAGGTAGGCGGAGTAAACAGAACAGAATGTGCTGGGTAGAAGGCAATGAGGCAGACGCTTCAGGCAGTCACCATAGGCAGTTGCCATGCCTCTCCTCTTCGAGATGGACGCAGGTTAAGATCTCTCCTGGTAAGCGACCACCTCGTGGTGCTACACAGATTATTAAATATGGGTTAAATCAAGATGTGAGAAGTTAGCCAATAAGAAGCTGAAATTAATGGGCCAGGCAGTGTTTAAAAGGATACAGTTTCTATGTAATTATTTCAGGTGTAAAGCTAGCCGGGTGGTGGGACACAGCCCCGCCATTCCATCAACAGGGGGATGTGGGAAAAGTTCAAGGAAAGAAACAGAGTGGATGGAGGGTGGAAAATAAGAAGGAAAGTAATGTAATTCTATGTAAAAAATGCATTTAAAAATAATAAATACAACCATATACAAATGAGGGAAAAGATAAAGAAAAGTTCACCAAGTGTTCTAAGATTATAAAGAATTGAATAAACCCAGCAAAAGCTTTTCTCTAACTTGAGTATGTAAATCAAATGAGCCAGAGTCTCAAGCTCTTACTTAGCTTGTTCCTATGTGCTTAGTTGTGTGAGTTCATTCTACTATCTTCCTTGCCTCAACTTCACACTTTGCCTCTCACCCAAACTGTGGAACTGACCCTTATCCTCTACAGCTCAATTTACTCTACAACCGTCCCGTGGAACTGAGCCTTCACACAATTTGTCTTTTTACAACGGTGGACAAACTAAGTATGGTAGGACTTTCTGCATTGTTTTATGGCTGTTTGTTTGCCAAAGCAGAAAAACTTTCTGGCTAACTACCTGCTGGATACCTTTGAAATATCAGGAGTGTCTTAGGTAGGCTTACATATGCTAATATCAATGAACGCTGCTCTTCATTAGTCCCTCCGTGATTGGAGCCAAGACTTGTAGCATTTAATGGATACTGAGAAAGCAGAGCAGTGGCATGGGGACCAGATGGCCATACTTTCACCTGAGCTCTTTTTCATATTAAAGCATCAAAGAATACAAGCAACCACAATTTTCTACAGCCAGCCAACAATCTTACAATAAATTCCAATGGCATAAATGGAGTCATTTCTCTATCAGATTTAGATTTGAGGTAATAAGGAAGATACTGTGTTTTTATATATGGAGATAATTTTAGTAGGTGGCACACAGGCAAAATCAAGCACAAGAGAAGCTGGTGGAATATTAAATGGAAAGTGTGCTCTTTTTTTTATCCTTAATCATAGATTCTCCATCCACTGTGAACAAAAATTCCTTCACAGAAACCGTGGATACTTTATCTAAAATTATGCTTCTTGGTGGTTAGTTTAGTGGCTCAACTCAAATTTTTCTCTCCCTTGTGTATTTCGCAACCTTTTGGCAGGTTTGCTTTTACAAAAGCCAAGGAACATTCAAATTGTGCCACAGTAGGCCTGGTTTATCACTGGCAAACTTTCCACACTGTAAATGAATTCTGTAATAGGTGTGTCGTGAAATAGCATCTTATCACCCCTTCCTCTTCTACTTTCTTCACCAAGCAGGTCAATGCTGATAATAAGTGTTGCTTTAACATGATATTTCTGGACAATTTAAAGAGATGGAGTGAGCCTTAAAGCTTTAGGTTTGTAATACTTTCACATGATTAACACTTACTTCTAGCTATGCCTCTAAAGCTCTAACACACTTCTTGCTCTATGTGGGTTTTGCTTACAGTGAAAAGCTGTTGGTTTCCCTACTGGCAGGTAAATGCTTCTCAATCAGGGGAAGGAGCTGTCAATGGGGAAAGCAGATTCCAACTTGACCCTTGAGAAATTTCTATTCTAGCTGGGAGATAAAGAACATTTATATAACATACCAAATACATGTCAAGTAAGATTTCTACACACTGGATATGGGTACAGTCAAAAAGGTCTTCAAATGGACAGAGAAGCAACTTGTCATTGTATTTATGTCAATTTATGTTAATATCTAACATAAATTATAAGATTTCTAAAGACCTAAGTTTATTTAAATGAATTTGAAAGCATAAAGAGGAGATACTTTCTATTCTCACATTAAGATCATAGGGAATACATTAGAGTAAAAAAATAGATTGCAATGACTTATTGGGGAACAACATGTGTGTTGCATTTCTGAGTTAGCTAGACTGAAAGGATCAGAAACATACATTCAGTACTTCTCACCACGTTACTTTAGTTCCTCTGTTGAGCAATGAAATGTGCATCACACAGTTTAAACAGAGACCACCTCCTCAAATAAATCACATGCAAGCATAGCTAACCACGCCATATACCTATCTAACCAAGTGAGAAGTCACTGCTAGGCATCAGATACTAGATGACCATGTCTAGAAAAGAAATGAATATTTCTCATGGTTCTTGTTCCTTTGTTTTGTTTGTTTGATCGACTTGCAAGACAGGGTTTCTTGGTTTAACAACATGGCTGTCCAGGAACTTGCTCTATAGACCAGAATGGCCTGGAACTCACAGAGATCACCTGACTTTTCTCCCAAGTGCTGGGATTAAAGACACGTACCACCACCATTCCACTTTGTCTCATGGTTTTAATGAGAATAGTCAGGATAGTCATCGAGATTTGAAAAAAGAGAACAATTATTATAATGGACTGCAAAATCAAATTTCAAAATTTCCATATGAAATTTTGAAAAATTTCATTTTACATGAAAGGAATATTAAGTCCTTGACTTAAGCCAAGTGACTGAGAAGGATTCTAAGTTTAACTCACAGGGATTTCAATTGCAAACTGTTTGTGACAGAACCAGCAGATTCTCAAAATCACCTCTACTAACCAGGAAAGATGATTGAGGTGTTCTTTTGTTTTCATTTTAGTTCAAATAGATTTTTGATATGCCTCTATTGTACTCAAGAGTACACAGTTTCTATGTAGAGAGATAGCTACTGAATCTTTGACAGTTCTAGAATCCCTTGTCACTTTTTATTGGACCAAAAATGAAAAAAATGCTTCAGTCTAGTTCCCATTTCAATTAACAGCTATTTGTGTTACCACATTCCCGTGTGAAAACTAAGAGGTTTCAAACCAGCAAGATGAAGGAGTTAATTTGAAGAGACTGAAAATATTGTAACATGTAGCATAAGATTTATTTGTTTTACCATGTGGAAGTAACCTTGTTTCAAACATGTGTTACCTGTTTCCAGTACTTTTTCTCTGCCACTGGCTTCTAACAGAAGTACAGACACATGGGCACACAAATCCATCCTCACACGACATTACACATACATGAGGCACTGTGTTTGCTCATTTGCACACAAGCTGAACAGGATTGGATTCAATATCTGCAACAGAGTCTGTGTTTATCAGGGGAAATACTCCATTTACTTCACTCAGTTGCCTCATTTAAATGACACTGGATCTATCTGGGTCAACCAAACACCCAACTTGTGCATGCCTGTGAAATATATTCATGATTTGCTTCAAATACTGCTTCTAGTCATTCCCGTAGCACTTCTGCATATCCTGTTGGCAGAAATCAAACAGCTTCTTAAATGTGGAAAGCCTATGTGTGCTAAATTCTGGGTGTGTGTATTTGATACTAATGTTGAAATGGACCCATTCCTATTAAGGTTTAGATTTTAGACTTTCTCAGAGATCCTGGTCATTAAGCCATTCCCTGCTTTGCTTGTCAGTTACTCAAATTCTTGCGTAGACCTGAATTGGTCATATATGTCTTAATAAGTTGAGTCATCATAAAAACTGTGGTAGCTTAATAAAATGTGTTAACTAGGGAGGTCTTATTACACAGAAAACTTCCCTTTCTCTTATGAAAGGAGGTAAAGCACTAAATCCAATGAAGACAAATAATTAAATGGGGGAAGTTGTGCATATGGGAAAGTAGCAAATGTATGATAGATATATGAGTTTATGTTATAAGACATGACTCAAGTGTTATCCAATAGATGATTAGCATTTTTCTAGCGCACTAACATGTCCTGAAACTAACAGTATCTGTAATTCCCTTTGAGCTGAACAAAATGACTAATTTGTGTTATGAAAGCTCTGATTAGCCAAAAAATTTAGGGAAGGGAAGCAAACTTATCAATCTGGAGGAGGAAGAACTAAAGAACTGATCTGTGAGCTGCACGACTTGAGAGTACAGGAAGCATCTTCACTGTGCCCAGGTGTCCTTTGAGTCTTGTTTCACAGTCCGAGAACCCATGGCATCTTCCATCATGTGCACTGATACCAAAACAGTTTAAACTCTTCACCGTTCTTTGCATAATATCAAGTGAAAATACAGTAACTGTTTCAGAGAATGATCGTGCCCAGGTGGGAAGTCATATATATTTTAAAAAAAAACCAAAAAGGAGGAGAACGCCAAGGAAAAAAATGAAGAACTAGGGAAAAGAGCCATCTAAGGTGACAATAACATGGATATGTGTGATAGTCTGTGGAGTGCTTATCTCCCTTCTGTAACACAATTACCTGATCTCCAATTTCCAACACTTTCAATATGAGCTTCACCCATGTCCAGCAGGCACTTTTTTCCAAGGAGCAAACACCATTGAATGAAAAGCTTTTCCTAATTACCCACCATTTATATCATAACTAAATAAAGGTTGTAAACTTACTAATGGAGATAGTAAATGTGAATAGAATACAATAAAGAACATGAGAGATGCAAGAATACTGCTCTCAGAACACAGGAAAGTAAGACATTTACATAGCTGTTGCCAAACTCCTGTGAGCTTTTTTTCCCAGAGTAGTGACCTATCAGGGTAGGCAGGTCAGTTGATCAAATGACATGCTTTTTACTCTTGTGATAGTTGAGAGAACATTTTTTTGATTCTATATTTGGTGGCAAATGTTGAACAATAACAACTGCTTATAGTTTTGTTTAAAAAGTGCTGCAGGTGATATTCTATAACTATATCTACAGTGGTATTAGATGCTTTTAGCCCTAACTGTATGCTTTAACTGTATGTTGGAATGTGCTCTGTGCTTTACCATTACTGTAACTCAGACCTCACACCAGAGGCTTGTTGGTTGGTTGGGAGTGTAATATAGGATCCAGAAACCAGTATGCAATGGAAACCAGTCACATGAATGTGTGAGAATCAGGAAGGATAATCACTGTTCTTATAGAAAGCAAAATGCATTCTACGTGGACTATTTGAACAGAATGCTCTATAGACTGTCAAAAGGCAGATGATACTATCGAAGTTGATACTCACTTAGGCAAATCACTAGGGACCCCTTTTAGTAAATATAACAACCTTGTGTTGTGGAATATTAGTTTAAGATGTGTTACATTTGCTTATGCTTTGGGGCATTTGTTTAATGATACAAAGATGTGTTGCATTCTATTACGGTGCATGTGTTTAACTCCGTGGCACTGTTACTTTGCCTGTCTAAAATACCTGAAAGGTCTCATAGAGAACTGAGTGGCCAAAAGATAGGCAGGAGAGAGGTAGGCAGGGCTGGCAGGCTGAGAGAATAAATAAGAGAAGGAGAGAGAAAAAAAGAGGACAAGAAAGGAGGAGAGGACGATGCCAGGGGCCAGCTGCCTAGCCTCACAGTCAGCAAGTTAGAACAACAACAACAACAAAAAAAAAACATATAACGTAGAGAAAGGTAAAAGCCTAGAGGCAAAAGGTAGATGGGGTAATTTAAGAAAAACTGACTAGAAACAACCCAAGCTAAGGCTGGGTATTGGCAAGTAAGACTGGGTCTTCATGTATTCATTTGTGACCTGGGTGGCAGGCCATCAAGGAGCAAAGGGTGAGAAACAAATACAGCCATGCTTATTCTTTATTTTTGATACTTTATTATAGCTATTTTCAGACAAGTGAGTGATAGTTCTGCAGCACTTGTACCAGTTGAACAGATATACGTGTGTGTGTGTGTGTGTGTGTGTGTGTGTGTGTGTGTGTGTCTGTATGTGTGTATGCATGTGTGTGTGTTATGGATATGCGGTGCTAGAGATGCACTGGAGCATACATGTATAATTCATGAGCTATTAAACACATTATAAATATGGAAATATATGTAAACACTGATTATCTCTTCTAAGGATACTCCTCTGTAGACGTCACTTGATTGCTTTCTTAGCCCATGGTCATGCCCGCAAAGGGTGATGTATGGCTATAGAAAACACTGTATATTAGCTTCAAATAGCTGGCCAAGCATAGTCAGTCCTAACATTCCTGACCAATTCTTAGAAAAAGAAAAATCCAAAGGCATTGAAAAGTGTGGCTGGAGTACTGCTTATGAGCCGTGATTATGTATATTTTATGTTCTGTTGTTATTGGAAACTGTTCTTGAGATCCCGGGCGCTCGACAGTCTGACAAATGCAGGGAAGCCTATTAAAAAGCAATCTGAAATGCATTTCAGGTGAAATCACTTTTACCAAAGTGCAGACGACTTCATTTATCCTAAAGATATAATTAGAACGGAGACGGAATTGGCTTTTCTCATTATACAATATATTAAAAATAGAGACTTCCGTATCCTAGCATCAGTATGTTTGTTTCCTTTAAAAAAAAGTGCAAAAGAGTGGTTCTCCTTCCATGAACCTCTGCACTCCGTATATTTACAGCTCTCCAAATGGGCTCTCGGAGAAAGCAGAAGCACAGTAAAAGATACGGGAGGTGTTATTCCTGTTAGCCTTGTCTGCACATGTCACACAATTAAGACAGTGATGAATCACACATGACTGTACAAAACTTTATTATCAGAGGAAAAATCAAATTTTCTCTGCTTAAGGTAAGTAGACAAAGTTTCCCACTTAGAAAAAAATCATTTTATTTTAGCATCTGTTCAGGAAAGAATAAAAATTTCATGTGGAGTACACAGATTCAACTATTACTGAATAATCTTAAAGTCACAGCATAGAAAACATTTATCTGCTAAACTAACATAAGGTTATTCATTTGGAAAATGCTTTAGAATGTGTGTTTACTAAGAGACCAGTAACCTTTTTTAAGTTTCAAACCATAAAATAATAGAAAGGAGAAAAATACGCTTCTGTATGGCACATGCTAAGTTGGTCTGGTGTGATGGTTTTAGGTGCATAAGTTTTTTGAATGAGCAAGGTTCTTTATTAGGAATAGTCCTACAAGGTAATTTTTAATTATTTGATAAATTCAGACTTGGCCAGACAGCCAAAGATAAAATCTCAAAGGTAAAATTTATTTTACTGTTTAAGTAACTGAAAAATATGTAAAGTCATAAGGATAATGTGGTTTTTGATTAATAGTATTTACCTGTTGTCAACGTTTATTAAAATTATAAAAAGAGAATAAACTGCAGCCATAAAAGACGGCATGCTTACTAATATATGCCAGTATACAGCTGTCAATGAAAGGTTAAGATAACCTCTGCACAATACTGTAAAATCTAGAACAAAACATCTGAGAGGCAATTCATTTGAAAAATAGTTTACACTTGAGAAATGACAGTTAAAAAACCTGTCTGAGATAAAACAAGGAACGAAGAATTTCTAATGACTTTCCCACTCAGTAGGTGACACACTACGAGAAGGTGGCGGCAGGTCTGTACGTAAGAGTGAGTCTTGCATGGACAATTAACGTAAAAGAAATGTGCTGCACATTGGAGGCAGGTGTTCTTAATTCCCCTATTACATTTCCTACAAAACACTTGGCTCTTTCATTTACTTACATGACACAAGAAAAGTGTGGGCCATTAGAAGCAAGTTGACCTGTAAAGAAGCGAGTCAAAGCAGTTAGGTTAGACTGCATCTCCACACAGCAGGGCCGTTGGAAACATAACATCAAGTAAATTAAGCGCTGCAGTCTATCTATCGCTCTATGAAGAAAGAGAGAAAATTTCCTGATCTCTATGCTAAGCAATAGAAAAGTTCTGGATAGCCTAATAGATTTTTTTTCCACATGCAGGGGCAAGTTTAACGTCATCTTTGTGAGACATTGGTGAAGCACTTTGCAACCCATCCTTTCTGCCCCCCCCCCCGCCCCCCGATATTTTTCATGGCCCATTGGCTGAGTGCTGTCAATTGCTTGTAAGTTTAATGCCTTCACGAACAAAAAGTAGAATTCTTTTTTTTTTTTCAAGACAGGGTTTCTCTGCAGCTTTTTAAGAGCCTGTCCTGGACCTAGCTCTTGTAGACCAGGCTGGCCTCGAACTCACAGAGATCCGCCTGCCTCTGCCTCCCGAGTGCTGGGATTAAAGGCGTGTGCCACCACCGCCCGGCCAAAATGTAGAATTCTTGTGGCCAAAATAATTTTAGCAAATGAAGTAACCTTGGTAATAAATCAGTGATAAGTCAAAAGGGTACCAATTAACACTTATTTCAAAGACGTCCGTAATAATGAGAATGTGAAAGACTGGACAGATAATGTCTCAGGCTTGACAGATGCACAGGAGTGATGAATTTGCATCATGTGAAGCTTACGTTTACAGTTTTGGGGCCCCACTAATATTAGCAATTCCTTTTAGAAACCAATGTCTTTTAGCCTCTGTCCTCTTGAAGATCGATTGCAGCTCATAATATTCCACAGGGTTTTCACATGAGACGATACACACAGAGTGTCTGGAGTTTAATTGATATGCACAGGCTCACATTTTTTATCCTTCCCTATAATTCTCCATTTAGGAAAAATCTGAACAAAATGAACCCCGCTATTTCCTCTTTGTTACTGCATCAGCATATGAACTAGGAATAACCAAAAGACAAACTCCTCAAGCAGTTTTGTATTCAACGTAAAAAGTCTTTAAAGAGTGAGTTGTGAAATCTATGTAAAACTCATATTAAATAGAGTAGTTGAATAACGTAAAGAAATTTAAGTAATAAAAGTATGCAGTGAAGTATATGAGCACCCTAACCTGAAAACCTTTTTTAATGACTCCTTTCAAAATTTTCTAAAGCTTTGTAACGTTTCTTATCAACACTTTAAAAACAGAATTTCATGCAATGAAATTCAAAACAAAAACTGGTAGAGTCCATGTTTGTTAGACTTTTATTGAATCCATCCCAAAATGAAATAAAGTATTTGATTTTAAAACCTGCTAATTAGTTCAAGGTAGTGAGACTGAGGGCTAATCTTATATAATTAAAAAAGTTGAAATTTTATCACAATTCATGAGAATATTTTTGTACTCAGGTTCATGTGGACTAATTTGAAGAAATAAATTATTGCCTAAAATGGGAATTGCTGAACCTGATTGAAAAAAAATAAATGATTTTAAAATCAACGAATAAAGCAAACACTATTTTGGCAAATTTGAGAGACTTTTACAAGTGGATTAAGCAACATTTCTAAAGGTTTGCAATCACTAAATTGCACAAACAGCTTTTCACAAGGATAGTTTCTGTCCCGATTTTGAGTCTAACTATTATTGTTTAAGTTTTATGGCATTATTATAATTTTGAAATGGTACATATTTCTAAAATTACAAGTATTGTGAGATCAAGCAGTGAAAATGATCCACATGTTTGGGGATTAGTACAGAAAATAGTTGGGCTTCATACCTAAAAATGATCAAATTGCTCTCCTGTAGTATAGGATTCTGTCTCATGTTGCCTTAATTCCAACTGGTTCATGAGTTCTTTACATTTTTTCATGTGGATATATTTCGACCTGTTTTCCACCATCTTCCTTTCTCTCACTACATGCTCAGTTAAACTCAACCTGTTCAATAAACTTTTTTCTTGCCTCAGTTGAGTTCTGGACGGCACATAACTATCAATATCAAATGATAATTCAGCCATGCTTTCTGATAAAGGGAAATATGCTATGGAACTCTTGGCTTCTCATCATCTGTGCTTTGACTACTATATATGATATTTATGGATAAGTCACAAGAGCATTCACGAAAATATTTGAGCTACATTCTCTAACAACCTAGAAGACAATTCTTGAAATATTTAATTAGCAGTGGATTTGAAGTAAGTATGGTATTGCATACTTTGTCATAACTGTTGCATCTGATTCGGGACCACAGTTCTGCAACATTATTTGTTCACAGGTTAGTTCCCAAAGAGTTACACACATATTACTGAATATTGTTTCCAATTATTTAGACGAGAAAGCCTTCTGTGTGTATTCTGACCATCTGTAATGGTTATCTCTTCCCACGATCAGAAATATGTGTTGAAAATAAATCAAAGTATCAGAGTCTTAAGGTTTCATTTAAAGTATGTTCAATAACAGATTTGTAATGGGAAGTGTAAACAATAGACTATGTAGACTGACTAAAAAAGGTGGTCATTAACATGTGCATCCAGTAGTTTGAAATCATGCAAATTTGGAATATGAATGTTAAATATAATAGCGCCATTGTGGATGTCTTCAATCATATATTCTAATGCTGGTGTAGAACTTGTGAAGTCTCAAGATAATGAGATAGAAAGATGTAAATTAAAGACACAGCTGTTATGTTAGTTGTAGCCCATCTATGTTGAGAGATTTAGGTTATATCACAACTAAGGTTTTAGAGGTGTGAATGGCTGTTCTCAACGTCACTTCACCTTCAAGAAGTCAAGCATGCATTGTGTTTGGGGAAGAATCAAATCAGCATATGTAAAAGTTATTGATAATGGAGTGAGTTTTACAAATTCATGGCATAACATTAATTGCCTTGTACTATATATTATATGTGTGTGTATAATGAAATCCCAGAAAATCCAAATGTAATATACTTATTTTTAAATCATTTCAAAGAAAGGGGATCAAAGCCCAGCAGAAGTGCATGCTACTGAATTTTAAGAAGTGAAGCCAGTGTTATAGATGTCAGTCTTCTGAGTTTGAAATTGTGTAGTTTTTAAACTTTGAATTCTATAAGAAAATTTATGGAAAAGAATGTGTAAAACTGGGGAAAACATTTTATTTACAAGTTACTTGGCAATAATGAATACCCAAAGTGGCAAATAACCTAGTATTTTCTAATTAAAACAAAGTTTTACTGTTACACATATATTGGCACAGGAAATTTCTGAGACCAAATGACGAAAAGTTTCTATATGTTGTTATTTCATGTAGATAATTGATTTGTAAAACACACAAGAGAGAAAGATAAAAACTCTAAGTAGAAAATATAGTTTTATAGCTACATTTTACATAATATTCCAAGAGATATCATTGGTTATTTTATTACTTTGAAAATATTACTTATTTAAACAACTAAAAAAAAACCTTTAAAACCCAAATATAATTTCAACATTGAAAAGGTTAAATAACTGAAGAAATGTGTAGAGCACAAATGCAATCTCAATGCCATTGGTACCACTATACTGTTGAACAAGTATTGTATGAGGTATAAACATTGCACATAAGTATACACTGAGGATTTAGACTATAGCTAAACCAGTTGTGTTCAAGGCCACTAAAATACTGAAAGGGGATTATGACTACTAACAGTGGAGAGGAAAAAGAATTAAGAAAGCCACAAAACTCAAAGTTTGAAATGATGACTAACTTAAAATGAAAAATGCTATTACTCTGAATTTTTATTACTTCGGGAAACAAAAAATATCATACACGTCTACCCCGGGTCAGCTCTGTTTCATGGATAAATTTATCAGTGGTATAATGGGATATTTGGGGCCTTCATGACTGTACACTATTTATGAGCATTATTTTAGAACTTGCTCATTTCCAAGAGGTAACCTAAATTTCAGGTTCCACATCCAGCATGACCATGACTCTTTCAAGACACATAGTACTTAAAATTCATGTATTTTAATTGAATGAAGTGTTGGAAATTGTAAGTTTAAGAAACAGCCATCAATTGCTTATTTGATAAGACTCAAATTTAGTTGCAATTTAGTCTATGGGTTGGGAAATTGCTATTCATTTCTATGAACAAAATAATTCTAGGACTCCTGTTTTATAAATAATTTTCCCCAGCAGTGGGTGATGGTCTCTGAACCCATCATTTCAGTGATTTGCAATATTTGGAAGAGCTGAACACCACAGGGAAAAAAAAGTGGTTTCACAACAGTTGACTCAATTATAGTGATTGTAAACAGTCTTTTACAATGCTAAATTTAAAGTATGTTAAATCTGAAGCAAGTAACTGGCCTACTAGGGGAGAAAGACACTGAAATATAATTGCATTATACACAGCCATGGAAATGGCTCTTCAAAATTTCCTGGTAGAACGGGATTGTTAATTCCCCCAAAATTTGTACATTAACACAGCATAAAAGCAACTTTGTGTCTTCAGGGAGGGCACAACTGGCATAAAGGTCCTTAATGCTAACAGACCTGTTGAGGTATGGTTGCTTAATGGAGGATAGGAGCAATATACACAAAAAGATCAACACACAGAGAGAATTTAACTCTGTACTATCTAAGATAAGAAAAAGAAGCTATAAAGAAATACTTTCTTAGTACCAATCATTCTGAATTTACACAAAATTGGTTTATGCAATAGGAATGTTGATCAAAATAATGACAAAAACTGGTGAATGGCTGCCACCGATTCAGAGAATTTATAGAGTGGTTAGTTTACATATATGTTTTGTTAGGATTCATCTTCATGGAGTTGAATAGATCATTCTTCAGGACATAGATGAAAAAAAAGCAGTTAAGAAAGTGAGTTATAAAGTAGGAAGGGTAGTATTGAGATAAATTATATGAAGCTTTTTCCAAGTGTCCGCACATTTATAAAAAAGAGTTAAATTTCCTTTGATCTGAAGATATTCTTCACACAGGTGCATGTACAACATATTATATACATATGGAGCTTCCTTATGTACATATGCATATGTACATACTATCTATACATCTTTGCAAGTGTATACACAGCTGTCACTCAAAGAAAATGAGTTAGCAACACAATCATCATTGTCAGACAATCCAAGTGTTGAAACAAATAACACAGACTGTTTAAAGAGCTGCTTTATCTCTCTGTTGTCCATGGCTGAGAGTAGAATTCCCTTCTGAAGTTTTCACTTTCATTGCAACACTGATTGTCATAGATAATCTTTGTGCTTTCGCCTAATGCCCATCCTGGATGTACATATATTCACATACAACATTGGACATGTTAAATAAGCATGCTGGAACACAGGGCAGAACCATATATCCATGCACAAAATATTCTGATTTTCCAAACTGACTGCAACATCAACATGCACCACTATCATATTTGGTCCTGAACGGCAAGGAATGTACAGCTGACGTAGCCAGGGAAAGCTGATGCTTGCAAGAGTTTCTATACAGAGGAACATCCAGTAGAGAAACAAATGTAGAGAAAATGGGACAAAGAAAAATAACCACCACCCAAGCCAACGACAACAACAAAATGTCCTCTCACACGTTATCACTGAAATTCTGGCTAGCCTCTTCATTCCACAGAAAGCAGGTCCTCCCAAAATTCTGAGTTGAGTTCTAATAGGTGATACATATTAGTGCCTCATGGCTTTTCCCAGCCATTGGAACAGCTCATCTTGATAAAGCCTTTTCCAGCGCACATTGGCTTCCACGGTTTCCACAGCTCGTGAGAATGAGGCAGAGGCTACACCATCGTAGGTCTTCATGAAGTTCTTTAGCTGGAAATGGAAGTTGAGCATGGTTAATCTGTACGTATTAATATGAACTCACATGGCACATACAGGAATGAGAATGCATTTGGGGATGAAGTTTTACATAGAAACCTAGGACAAACTTGAATGAACCCTCTAGCTCCACTTATTTTGAGTTATATTTAAAGGTCATACTCTGAAATACTGCACTCCAAATCTCCCACTGCCTTTGCTGTGTAGTGCTAATGTCTCTGGCATGTTGATTGTGATGACAGGACTTGACCATATTACTTTTCACTTGAAGGCCACATTTGCTTAACCTACTGGGTTAACTCAGGCCTAAGCAGATGTTCTCTAGGATGACATTTTGATATTTTATACCAATATCCTGATATGGGATAATGCTTTTGTATACTGTAAAGATTTTTCACTCATATTGGTTTAATAAGATGCTGATTGGCTAGTATTCAGGCAGGAAGTATAGTTTGGCAACCAGACTAAGAGAATTCTGGGAAGAGGAAAGGCAGAGATGCAGTCAATAGTCAGACGCAATGCTGCATTGAGAAAAGTTACCAAGGCATGTGGCTAAACATAGGTAACATTTATGTGTTAATATACATTATAAGAGCTAGTCAATAATAAGCCTGAGCTGACAGGCCAAACACTTCATAATTAATATAAACATCTGTGTGTTTATTTGAGGCTAAATGGAAGTGGGACCAGGCAGGACAGAAATTTCCATCTACAATATCTCTTCCCATATATCATAATAACATGGCATTTTCTGAATGGGGATTCTATAAAAGCAATGAAGAGTAATTCTGAATGAACAACACACTGATCACATCACCTCTAATTGCTGTTCCTAATTTAAATCACCCTGCCTGTCTACCCCATGTGTACTTCCAAACTCTAATTTTATATTTGTAGATTTGAGGCTCATTCACCAATTTCTCCACCTGTGGCTAATATATAAATACTTTCTGATTTCTTTATGAAACTCAAACTTGCATTTCATTGATTGACATAGTACTCCTTCAGGAAATGGATTGGATTGGTAACATATTCATGGGAAGAAGTTAATAAACTCTAGTGGAACATGTTTGAAATGAGAATCAACACTGCAGGAGGTGTAAAGTATGCAAAAGTTAGAAGATAGGACTGCCAAGTGGTATGCTCCAGACAAGATACAGATAATAAAATATCAATTTAATTTACCTATTAAAAATAGGTTGGTGGTATTGTTTCAAAGACCAGGTCTAATTACGAGGCAGGTTCAACATAGCTAAGAGCATCAGAAACTGACTGTAATGCTAAAGGTTCATTTTTTTCTTTAAATAGAGAAAATTCTTAGTCATGTTCTAAAAATAAGCAGAATGGGACTTAAAATTATCTTCAGTGTCAAAAGATTACCAAAGTAACTAGATTAGAGAACAAAGGAGCAGAGCTATGAAAACTGGGTGATTAATGACATTGCAACCAACCAAATAGATTTAGAAAAGATAAGGAAGAGTGTCTTATTTAGTCAGAGAATTTAAAGTTGAAACTTTTAAGTGCTTTGTTATATTATTACCGATAGAAGTTCTTACTTAGAGAGTCCATATACTCTGGGAAGACTCAAGGAATTATCTGAAGATTAAACACTAGCAGTTTGGCTTTTTGTTCTGTGTGTCTTAAGAAACTGGCAACCCACCAACAATTACAGTGCTAACAGACAAATGTGAAAAATCAACTTGTAGCAAGGAAATATTATGTGAGGTAATTAGTGTGGAGTGTGAGTCATCGCCTGGGGGTGCCCCATGAAGGCTCTGCCAGGAAGGAAAATACAGGGCCTCAAGATAAGATCCAGGCAGGAAGAGTGACGTGTGGAGCTGTCGGAAATGGAGTTAATTCTACATTTCCAAATTAATTTGGATTTTAGTTCATGGACAGCTTGATTTGTTTATGATAGTGTTGCTTGATTCCTCAATACTGACGGACTTTCTGAAAGTTGATCTGAAAACGTTGGCAATGAAAAACCATATCATGGAACTACATACTTAACATGGCATCAAAATCACTGTATGTTAAAGCAAGCATAAGATATTGATACATAACTGAGAATTATTTTAGTATCATAAAATTAATGTACTAGTTGACAAATATTATATATATTAAGAAAAAGAGGTCTTGTCTTTTTCTCCTTGTTGGCTAGGTTCTCTGGTGTAGTGGACTATAGGCTGTTTTTTCTTTCTTTTATGTCTAAAAACCACTTAAAAGTGAATACATATTTGTCTTTCTGGTTCTGGGTTGCCTCATTCAATCTGTTTTTTTTTCTATATCTAATTATTTGCCTGTAAATTGGGAGGGTAGGGGTCATGAGAGAAGGTATAAGGGGAGAGAGGGAGGAAACGGATAAAAATAAATAACTCAATAAAAGCAATTTTAAAAAGAGGAAGGAAGAATTGATTGACAGTATATATTTTTTGCACATTTCCAACCTTTTAGGCTCTGCTCTGTACAAATATATACCAGACACTCCATACACTGATTATACCCACAAACACATGCACATGAAATATTTGAATTATAATTTGAAATTTAGTAATGCAGTGATACATTTTCATTTCGACAGATTCTATGACCATTCAGCAACCAATAATGCATTTTATTCAATTTTGAATTGTGTGTTTATTATAGAATATGACAACATAGTACATTCAATTAATATTAAGTGTCAAGGAAAAATACATCCACTTCTAAAAGTGTTTTCTTCAATATTGTTCCTAGGCATTTATTGAACATTCCAGATAATTATCAATAGTTCTTTGGCAAATTCCACTTAAGTAAATGATGTGGGATTCCCCTCTTATGTTATGAATATGTTTTATTACTGTTGGGTTAATAAAGAAGCTGCTTCAGCCTATAGCAGAGCAAAATATAGCCAGGCTAGAAGAGATATAGAGAGTCAGCGGAATCAAGGAGACTCTATGTAGCTGCCGAAGTAGAAAGACGCCAGGCACCAGCCAGAATCTTATCAGTAGGTCACAACCTCGTGTTGATATACGGATTAATAGAAATGAGTTAATTTAAGATGTAAGAATTAGCTAAACATATGCCTAAGCTATTGGCCAAACAGTGTTGTAATTAATATAGTTTTTGTGCCATTATTCAGGTGTGGGCATCTGGGAAAAAAGCAAGCAGTCTCCACCTACACATGAAGATGCTGAAGTCTCTTCCTGAAACAAGCTGAACGCTTGAAGAAAACTCCAAACCACTGGCTTGACCATGACTCTATCCAAAGTCAGATTGTCATGGAAGAGAACTCTGTAGACAATGTGACGAGTGGATTTCCAGAGTTTCATTTTGTAAATTATGATTGAGACGCACTTTCCTTGTGAGCTCAGGGATCCTGAGGTGACTTATACATTAGAAGAGGAGCTCAGTCATCAGAGCATATCTGGTACACTTTCTACAATTGCCATAAATTGATCTTGTGGCCAGTATCCCTCAGTACTGCTTACAGAGAATGTGTGTGCAGAGCCTTCTCACGGGTCCCTGAGGGGCCTGTGGTGTCTGGCCGAGCTTCCTTGTCTGTGCAGGTTCAGCAGCGACATAGGCACTTAGCCTCCCACTCTGCTTATTCCTCAGGCTCTTTGCTAGATTTTTCTGCCTCCATTAGGTTTTCTCTTAATTAGGCTTTGAGATATTTATCTGTGATACTTTTACTTTGAATAAGTGTAGACACTTTTGTAAAATAAAATTTAATAAAATTTCAGTGTTGTTCATGCCCTCTGATTTTCTTATCACAATTTCTAGGTGTGTTTATTAATCTATCTTTTAAAATTTGTTTAGCATTGAAAAATATCTTATTTAAGGGTATTCTAGACTTTGGCATCATAAATTACTTTAAGAGAGAATTGCAAAGCTTAATATAATCTTGATAGTTATAGAACTAAATAGAATTAGCTATTGGTCTCTTATGAATTAAAAGACTTCCCCAATAAAGTTTTAAATGGAGTCTCCCTGATGAAGAAGATGCATATTCTTATACAATAGGGCTGTGTGTTAGGTACACAGAAGAATCAAATAGACATTAGTCAGAAAATTACAAAGATCTCTGAGGTTCTATGAGGTTATGCTTCTGCTAGTCTAAAAAAATTAAGGAAAGGATGAATTGCCTCACGCAGGAATAAAGTCAAATTGCTAATTCCTTATGATTAAGAATAAATCCAGTCTTAGGTGTTAGGACTGTTTGATGGAAGGGACCATAAAAGAGGGAATTTGTTTATCTACTTAATACTCATGAAAATATTGAAGCTAATAATGGTCATTAAAATATTAAATAGGTTTATTTTCAGGGGGCTGGAGAGATGGCTCAGCTATGGAAAGCATATGGCTCTGTTGCTCTTATAGTGAACTCCAGAGAGGCTCCCATCACGGTCCTCAGTCAGATCTGGTTTAAGAGGCTCTGAAAGCTTATTCCGGCCTCGTGGGTGCTCCTGCACTCACACCACATACTCACATACAAACATATACAAATCGCATAATTAAAAATAAAAATATTAAAAGCAATGTCATAATTCACAAAGGTGCTGAGCCCCTTCAGATCTACAGGCTTAGCAACCGTAAGGCATAACCTCCAAGGGAAAAACACTGATCTTGCTTAACACATTCTGCTTAAGGAAGGAGTGAGAGAGAACAGAAATTAAGCCCTATCTCACCGTAAAATAGCATTCCCTCCATCTGCCGAAAAAGGCTAGGTGGTAGAGGTATGGAAAGGCTTCCGGCAGAACAGCGAAACTGGAAAATGAGAGCAAGCCAGTCCACAGTGAAATGACTCATCACCCATTCCACTGAGAGCCTGCATTGCTCAGTTATCGCTTTGAAGATAATGGACTAAAAGCCACAATTTAGCTTCATTTCTGAAATCACAACTTTCATGATGGGGTAGCTTGAAACATTAACATGGCAATTAATTAAAGGATAAAAACAAAATGTTTAACCGAAATGCAGAAAGAGGTTTGCAAGTGATGAATTTAACTAAATCTCCATTTAAAACATGATTTTTGCAACCTTTGTATGATCGAAACAGGAACTATAGAAATGGCAGCCAGTGGAAAAAGGGATAAAGGTGAAAGGAAACCAGGAGATGAGAGGGATACGATGGTCAGGGTGAAGGGTGGGAAAAAGGGAGAAACTTCTGAGCCTCCTTCAATGTTTGTGGGGGTTGTGGGTAAATCCAATACTTTATTTCTTGACTATTAAATATTAAATCATGATATTAAAAGCACTCAGTTTAAATGTAAAAAAATAATGAAAGCAATTATGATTTGCCCATGCCTTCTGTTTCCTGCAGGCACATAAAAGTTCTCTTCATTTTAGCTCCTTTCATTAAAAAAAAAAAAAGTAAGAAAAATATTCTGGGATTTCAAAACTAAATCCTTCAGGGTTGAGAACACACATAGCAGGGAAAAGGCTAACATTCACATCACTGGAATCCGAGCTTCAGCTCAGCACAGTATTCCTTATGACAGATCCTAAGTTAGTGAAAGACATGCTCTCAGGACACTGAGCAATATTAGAAGATGTGACAGATGTGCCAGGTCCAATGCTTCTAAAGGAATGCCATTCAATGGGATCATCTGTGGGTCACAGCTTCCAGCCGGTCTCCTGTGAAATCTAATGAAACTAGGAATTTCTATGCTAAATATAAGCTGTATGCTGTGGATAGCAGAGGAGAAAAAGGCGGTATCAATTATCATAACTGAATAAAAGAATCTTTATTTTGTTATTGTTTTCCTGTGTGATTGATAGTCCCACTTCAGACCCTCTTCTAGTACTGAGAGGAGTGAATGGGGAAGGGAAATACCTAGATGGCTTACATATTGAGAGATACAATTGGGAGTGGATAAAATAGATATTTCAGAATCTGGGTGCAAGTTCATTTAAAAACTCAAGCTTATTTTCATTAATAAAATTAATTTGTAATGGAGCCAAGCAATCTATCTTAGGCAAACTATTGCTTTCCGTGTGTGTTATCAGCAGTGGTGTACCTTCCTCAAATATGAATTTATTCCACTTAAAAGACGGGATAGCTGTTAGCAGGCTGCTGTGTCTACATAATCACTCAGACTTTGATGGTGAGCCTCAGCATCAAGCACAGACCCTAATGGACATGTAGTCATTGGCATAGTCGTTAGTGAATGGTTTATAAACTGAGTTCGCATAATCACTTGACGAGCAGCAGCTGGATCCAAGAGCTCTGGAATATGTGGTGCCCAACTACAAAATTAATTTTATTTGAGCAACCAACATAATTGTTCATAGTCATTCAATTCTGAATATGTTACAGGTTTCTTTGTAGGTAATGGATTAAGAAAATTAGTGTGTGTGTCATGCATTTGCATATGTGTGCACACATGCATGCATACATGTGTGTTCATATGCATGTGTGCATGTGAGTATGAGGAGTGTACATGGGGGGAAGGAACTTGAGTGAATCTAATGCACAGAGGTAGTTGAAATAAATCTGTAATTTAATGTGTTTATATAAGAAGATTGTAACGAGACTTTTACCTCTTTTAGCTCCCCTTCTGTATTAAGAAATTCTGTAACTCCGCTGATAAGTTTGGAATTCATAAATAATGCTTCTCCATACCTACAAAGATAAAAGAAAACAGTCTTAATGTCTATCGAGGTAGTAATTTAAGCAAACTGGCTAGAATAATTTTTGCAGTCATTCCCAAAGGTTGCATTTACCAAGACCATCAGTAATCACCAGCTCTCTAGGAAGGACTGGCTGCTCCCGTCAGGAGGGAGAGAGGCGAAGAAGCATTTATTACCCTGAGGTTCTACTAGGTCCACCTAGCCTGCTGCAGTGTTTCACAGACCTGAGTGTCACTGAGTCTGCCAAAGTCCAGGCCTTTAGAATTGGATTCAGGCATTGTTGTTCTATTTACAAGCCAAGACCTGAGAGAGAGAGGCATTTATAAATGATCTAGTGTACCACAACCTAGATCACTGTAGGTAAAAAGTCTCCAAAAAATGAATAAAAGCAAGACCTGTTCAACCACATATAGTATGTCACACGGATTCTGTGGTCTGACTAGTCATAAAAGATCTTGGAATTCTAGTTAAGTTTCAGAAACTGAGACAAAGTTTACAAAAAAAATTTTCATAAAAGAGCATCAGTTTCTCATATTATTAAATTCTCTAGTTATCTAAATATGTAGTTATTAAAATATCTAGTTATTTATTATATTATGTAATTCTTATACTATGAATATCATTTTTTTTGACTTACGATCCCTGGACGATATATATCTGTGAATGGGAAGCTCTCAATTTGTCAATTTGCCGCTACTTTGTTAAGGCCATCTATCACAGGTTCCATGCTCTTAGCACCAAAAATAACCAACAAGAAGACTGAGCATTTGGCAGCAAAGACCCTGCCATTATTATTATTAAATGTTTTCTTTTGCTTCCCCAACTTGCAGGCTCTTCATTACTTGAGTTGCTGAAGGACTTAGTCTTATCATTTAAAGAGGGGATCAAATGGGAGGATTGCCATGATGAGAAAAGGACATCTTAGTCAAAGCAAATAGATGGAAACTGATATTATAAACTGATATTACAATCCCACAATGTCAGCATTCGGGAGACAGAGGCAGTGAGAACGGTGCAAATGTGAGAATAGACTGATCTACTTGGTGAGATCCAGGGTGGCTAAGAGGACATGGTGACACCATCTTAAAGAAGTAAGCGACCAGTCACTTCAATACTAATACAAGTAGCTATTATGAAGGTCATATGGTCAGAAAAGTGGCTGACCATACAAGAAAAAAAGTCACTTCCTTCTAAGAGAGATCCAATCTTTTTCCTTTCCACAACCAGGTAAGGAAGAGTAGAACACATCTCTATCTCATACTTTATGGAGTTGAGGACCTAGACATGGCAAGAGATAATTCTCATTTAATGTAACTAGATATGGCATTGATGAAATGGTACACTGAATTCAGAGACGGCCTATAGCTCTTCGTTGTAGCAAATGCATATAAATGAGTACAGTGTTGTTCTGAGAAAGAAAGGCCAAGTGGAAGTGTGACATAATCAAAGGCAAGCAAGTGTGAAACCGCATGGTAAGTGAAGACAGCTGAAATCAATGGGCATCGGAAGGGTCTAAGCTGTGCGACTGGGCCAGAGGAAAAGTCTTGAGAGGTAAATGGAACACACACCATGAAGCTCCTATGCTTAGTGTGGCAGAGAATCATGGGTGAGTTCATAGAAGGGAGATAGCAACATGTTTTAGAAGGTTCTGAAACAGAGATAGATAGATAGATAGATAGATAGATAGATAGATAGATAGATAGATAGATAGACAGACAGATATATGATAGATAGATGATAGATAGATGATAGATAGATAGATAGATGATAGATAGATAGATAGATAGATAGATAGATAGATAGATAGATAGATAGATAGATAGATGATAGATAGATAGATAGATAGATAGATGATAGATAGATAGATGATAGATAGATAGATGGTAGATAGATGGTAGATAGATTAGATAGATAGATAGATAGATAGATAGATAGATAGATAGATAGATAGATAGATAGATAGATAGATGGATGGATGGATGGATGGATGGATGGATGGATAGATAGATAGATAGATAGATAGATAGATAGATAGATAGATGAATGGAAAAGTGTGGTCTAAGATTCAGAAAGATGGAAGGTTGCTTTAAGACTGCTGGTGGGGGAATAAAGAAAAACAAACAAGCATGTGGTAAGGAAGTGGTGGCAGAAATAGCAAGGAAGTCTTCAAGAAACATTTAGGATACTTGAGAGGACCTTGGATCTGCTATTATATATGGTGAAAGGAAGGAGGATGTCTATATAGACTTCCGGTTGTGTGACTTGAGCAATTGGTGAATACTTATCTGACTGACCAAGAAGAGGAAGACAAGTCTGAAAGTATAGGCTCCAACATTATAGGTTTGGTTTTCAAGTGCACTCCACAGGGAACCACAATGTGAATGGTTCTACTACATGGTAATGTCAGGTGAAAGGTGTGGGTTAACAGAAGTGATTCTGGGAGCAATAAAAGCAATGGGAGCACATGACACCTAGGACCAGAAGGAGCCTGTAAAGTAGAATACAATATCCTAGACAACCCTTCCCATGAGCCCTGATGTTCAAGAACTAATAGGAAAATCGGAACTGATCAAAGCACCCCTTGTGAAGAGAAACACTACTATTTATGTGGACTGAACTCTCAGTCTTTCTAGCTTTTGAATGGTGGTCATGGTTCTCAGAGACAAAATAAGCATGGCAAGAAACAGAGGAAAGAAATGGTAGATGTGTGGATAACACTGAGCTCTGGTCTATGAACCAATGAAAGGTTGGTGTGTGTTTGAAATCCTTCACATTGAAATGCTCATATGTATTAGTTTCACCTTCCTGCCTGCTACATGACACATTATAAACACAGTGGCAATGCAAGCTCTAATCTTCCTATCATTCTACGATATGAACTGCAAACACAAGAATGTCACTGTGACTTATAGGTATACCAGCAGTTTCGGGACAATGTGCAGCTATAGACAGAAATGTGTGTAACTGTAAGAGCACATTCTGATGAACCTTGCAAGGTTATCAAGTTATGCAAGGATAACTGGTAAAGGACTGAAAAAAACACACAATAGTTTTTACATCAGCTTTCAAGAGACCAAATGTTAGGTCTGCTTACTATCTGGAAAAAAAATTCATGTTGAGGAGTAACATGCAGCATTTACTTGCTCCATAATAGATTTAATTTTCAAATACCATAGAGATTATCAGAGGCATAAATTAACATTTATTATAATATATTTAAATGCATAATGAAATATTTTCTAAAATTGAAGCTGAAGAATTCTCACCACGAAACAAGATATCCTGGGAATTAATTCTACTGCAGCTGGAATAATACAACGATCCAAATGATTAATGAGACTTCTCCGTATCAGTGTTTTATTGAGGTGTTTTATGATATTTACATTTAATGAGAATTCAAACCATTCTACAAGAGTAAAGTTCTTTGTTGGAATTGCATTTATATGTGATTCATGTTTTTTTCTATAATATATACAGAATATACAAGTTTAATGAAAGGATTTCAACTATATAGAATTTGATGAATTTCCAAGTCAAGTTGCTCTGCTAAATAATTCTTAGTCTCTCCATGCTTTCACATTAATTAAGGTTATCATTCTTTATTAAATGAGAAATGTTAGAGACACGGTAAAAAATCATAGTGAATTTCAAGGAATGGCAACAACCATCTTTGCTGAATATTATAAAGTCTAATTTTATCATTTAGTTCACAGCTCTAACAAAAACCTTGGGTATCTATTCCTCAAACGTAGGCTTTCATTTATTCATTCAGTCTTGAATAGATTATAATCTCTACCTGGTATTTAGTATTTTCCATTTGTCTCTGAAAAACTTCCAAGCAAGATCTCGACCATGTGGATTTCTGGCTACGTGGATTATGACATCAATTGCATCTTGATCCAACACCACTTCAGAATTCAAAGACAGATTTAGAAGCCTAAAACGATAAAATGTGGATAAAAAAACTTTTAGTCTAAAAATGTAAACACTTTATAATCTTAAATTTAAAAAATTACAATTTAGTTATAACATTCAAAATTACTTGAGTTAAAACTTTCTCAACGAATAATTACAGAACAATTTCTGTTTAGAAAACACCGATAAAATTCATAGCACTTCCATGAAATACACTAATTAAACTCCAAGAATATCTATGGGATGGGAAAAAAATCACAAAGCTTGTTTGTTGACACAACTCCCCTCTCAAATTCATCACATTAAATATTTTTCTTTTACAGTGTAATATTTTCTCAAACACATATAACGCTTCATAAAATAATTAGCTATAATTCATGTTATCTTTCAAGTCAAGTTACTTTAGTCATTTCAACATGTAGGTTTTCTTCGCTCTAGAAAGATGTGTTCTATAACCCCGACTTTTAGAATACTGTATACTCAAGGAAATCAAATCAACTCCAGAGCATTTTCATTGTAGATGATAACGTTCATTACAGATATGACCTGAGACATTTAATGGACTCACCTATTTAATAAATTCCTGTCATCGCTGCAAGTTAGAGCCTCCAGTAGTATCTTCTTCTCCGAAACTGCAGTGGTGGAGTGGAATTTCATCCAGATGAACTCCCAGACATCCTCGTCCAGTAACGACACCCCTGTGCAGTAAACGATGTCTCGAACATTCAGTGGTATTCTAAAAAAGCAACCCGTGGTGGTTTCCTGTTAATTGAAAGCTTCAAGGTTTTGAAAATAAAGACCAAAGTTGCTTTCCTACAACCGTCTATCTAAAAGATGATTTGCCAATTATATCTCCTAAAACAATGCAATACTATAGAGTAATAATATTGGAATATATTGGTGACTAGAAAATAAAATCAAGTCTTTTATTCTACAGAAGGTTTGGATATAATTTTTGTTTGCAGCCAAAATGTCATCATTTAAGCAAACTAACAACAAAAGCATTGTTAAAGAACCAAAAATGAAGTCCATTATATTTTAAATAGCATTCATTGAATACCTATATGGCTAATTTATTGGAATAAAAGACAACCATAAGACAACCATTTGATTTTAAATTGTCATAAAATATCTATTAAAAATAATGGGCACGTGTGAGGGTCTGAGTGTATATAACTGCATTAGGCTTGTGCAAGAACCCGGAGAGATCGGGAGAGGACCTCCCATCCCTTGGAAGTGAAATTACATGCTGAGAGTCACCTGAGCTGGTTTCCAAGAACTGAACCCAAATCAAGTCTTCAAAAAGAACAGAAAGTTCTTTTAATCATGGAACCTTCCAGCACTAAGGAACTGTCGTGTGACTAGTAGAAGGGATAGAACCCATGACCTTGATGTCATTTAGCACCACTCAGTTGACCACTGAGTTAACTGGTCACCCTTACATTTTTATATTATTATCTAGAAGTAATTTCCTCAAACATTATAAATACGAATCATAAATTTAATGATAAATAATAAGACATAACTAGCAAAGACCTTTCCACTATGTTTATGTAGTTATAAAATGATAGTAAACTAGTATACTTTGGCTACAAAATAAAAAGTCAGAGTAAGAAAAATTAGCGTGAATTTAGTTAGGCTTGGCAATTCATGAATTATAAACTTGGAAGTCAGCTTGCTCACAGTGGCATTCCACGATACACCACTTTTCCTGGCTTTTTAAAATATTTCTCTTAAGAAATATTCAAAGACTTTTTAAAAGCTGAAAAGTGTGCATCTCTTTCTGTAATATTCATTAGTCTATTAGTTACACTTCCCATAAATAATTTGAATGTGACTATAGGTATTGTCTTTTCCAAGTCACGAGAAGAAACAAAGTTTGGTTTTTTTTTTTTTTTTTTTTTTAAAGATTCAGAACTTCTCTTAAACACTAGTATGGATAAAGCAGTATGGGAAAACTGATGAAAGTCTGAGTGTCTACTAGTGACATCTTCCCAGTGGTTCTGAGGGCTTCTCACAGGAGAGAACCCTTTCCCTCCACAATGTTAGCAGTCAAAGTTGTATTCATCTGATTTTTTAAAAGGTGAAATGGAGGAGGAGGATGGCTTCACAGCTTAATTTTGCTTTCTATCTCAGTCTGGATCCCAAATAGAAACTGTCAACCAGAGCTTTCCAGTCATGAGTTGGTGACAAAAGATTCCTTCCTTTCTGTTTATGGTCAGCTTGCCACAATGCACACTTAAATTTATGAAGAAGAGTACTATTACTACTTTTTAGGGAAATCATGTATTATCTATCTACTTATTTATGTATCTATCTATTTATGATATTTTTGAGACAGTGTGTCTCTGTGTAGCTTTGGTACCATCCCGGAAGTAGCTCTTGTGGACCAGGCTGGCCTCAGACTCACAGAGATCCACCTGCCTCTGCCTCCCAAGTGCTGGGATTAAAGGCATGCATCATCACCGCCCAGCGAAAGTCATTATTCTTAATAGGTATAATTTAAGATCAGCTGAATGTCTTCAGTGAATCAGCTCTTATAAACCAGGATAGGTCTTCTTTCCAAATACAGTGAGAAGTAGAGGCTACCACTGCATTACTGCATGACTTTGACCAAGATATTGGTACAGAACTTTGCAAGTAAAACTCAAAAAATCTCTAGCATGTCTACTGAAACCACTAATCAACAATCAATATTAGATGTTAGAAACAGTTTATTTTCCAAGAGAAATTCATTAAGATATTGACAGGTCAAAGATGAGAGTAGAGCACGGTAAGTTAGGATTTCCATTGCTCCAGAACTAGCATTCATATTAAGCATTCCCTAAATAAAACTAAAAAAAAAAATTAGAGGAAAGAAAAAAATTACACAGTAAATGTTTAACTATATTCCCTAGAAATTTCATGAATATTACACTGTAGCCACTAGCAAAGGCTGTTTCATTTATCTTCTAGAAGCAACTACTGGCTATGCCAGTTAAAGTTTGTAAGACACACACAAATGAACACATGCTTTGACCATGACAACCTCTTACAGATGTTCTAAAGAGTCATCAGAGGCTGGGCGGTGGTGGCGCACGCCTTTAATCCCAGCACTCGGGAGGCAGAGGCAGACGGATCTCTGTGAGTTCGAGGCCAGCCTGGTCTACAAGAGCTAGTTCCAGGGCAGGCTCCAAAGCCACAGAGAAACCCTGTCTCGAAACCAACCCCCCCCAAAAAAAAGTCATCAGAGGCCAAAAATAACATTTTGTGGAATGCCATGTTCTGAGTTATTCTTTTTGTAGTCTGTGTCTGAATTATTTTTGTCAACATCTAATGTCTGCATTATATCTGTGTCATCAACTACTTTTTAAAGCAGAAAGGACTCTGGGCTGAGAAGGAATATTTTCTACCATAAAAATATAGTTATTTTCCACTATTGCTAGAAGTCTTAGCTGGGATCATCTTTGTGAATTCCTGGGAGCTTCCTTGGCACCAGGTTTCTCCCTAACCCCAGAATGGACACCGGTCAAGCTATCTCTTGTATTATTCTTTCTGTCCATCCTATCGCAATCCACCTCACCTGATCCCTCATGTTCCCAGACTGCCACCTGCTGCCCACTCCCAGTTTACCCAGGAGACGTCTATGGGACGCCTGCCCCTTTCTGAATGGAGACTACAGAGGAGGAGGGGGGGGGGAGGGAGGGGGGAGATATTACAGGAGGAGAGGAGGTCAGCTAAACTGTGGTTGGTATGTAAATTAAACGGAAACATTTAATAAAAATAAAATACAGATACTTATCAACTTTGTGTATGTGAGTCTGTTCTACCTTAGAGATCAGTGACGCAATGGTTGTGGTGTATCTCTGTATAAATTCCTGGGATTCACTGTATTCTGGATCCTTAAACTCCTTGGACCTGCATGCTCATTTCTTCCTACCGACTAAGGAAAAATCAGCCACTGTATATTTCAGACAAAGTCCTGGTCCCTATTCTCTGTCTTTCCCTCTGGGACCAGAGCAGGGTTCATGTTGGTCCGCTTGATGGCTTTCTCCATGTCCCTTCATCTTTCTTCACACTTTCTTTCCCTTCCCTATGAATCTTCTCCATGATAATTATGTCTCAGGATCTGCCTTTGGTTTGCTGATGCTTCTGATTGCCTCCATCTGCCGGTGACGCCTTCAAGTGAATTGCAGTTCAGCTGGTCCTTTCCATGCCCTATTGGTGCCTTGAAGTATTTTAGTCTTCCTTGAAATTCTGGCTCTACTTTCAATTTCTCTTAGCTCGAGTGAGCAAGCGCACTTATGACGGTGATTTGGCACTGACAAGTAAACAATCAGATCTATTTTTCTAGATGTCTCTGCTTATCTCTTCATTTTCTGGCTTCATGATTTATATGGGTTTTTTCACTCCTCACTCCTCATTGCACAAGCCCCTAGAGAAGCTTCATACAGGAGAAGACCTATATAAACTGACTGGAGATTCTGGAAGGTCTCTAGCAGGCAGATTCTTCTCAGGAGAGTAGCAGATCGCTGTGGCTTTTGTCTGCTTACTCTACGCTGAGCTAGGAGAGAAACAGATGTCTAACAGTTCAGTCCACTGTCTCCATTTTACCATAGGTGTCTGAATCATATTAGATGCATCAGAAGTCCATGTCTGGAAAGCCTGGTGCTCTCTTTGGAGATAGAATCAGAGAACCTGAGGCACTGTGTGCACAGGTTAATACTTCTCCCAGAGGGGACCTAACGGTTGGAATCCCCACCTACTTTGGGTCGATGTTGACCAGTGGGGAAGGTACTTGTCACTTTCTTTTTTATTGTTATGTTTAATAACACTGTACATTTTTTCACCCCTCTCTCTTCCTTCCCCTCCACCTCTACCTTCTCTCGTAACCCCCATGCTCCCAATTTATTCAGGAGATTTTGTCTTTTCCCCTTCTTATATAGATCCATGTATATTTTAGAGTCCTCTTTGTTGTCTATGATTTCGGGGTTATGGACTACAGGCTATCTTTTCTTTGCTTTATATCTAGAAGTCACTTATAAGTGCATATATATTATATTTGTCTTACTGGGTCTAGGTTACCTTCCTCAATATGTATTTTTTCTAGATCCATCAGAACAAAAATTAATGGCAGCTTATGCTAGAGAGGATGTGGGGGTAAAGGAAAGCTCCTCCATTGCTGATGGGAGTGTAAACTTGCATAGCCGCTTGGGAAATCAATATGGCGATTTCTCAGAAATTTAGGAAACAATCTACCTCAAGACCCAGCAAAACTGCTGTTCGGTATATACCCAAAGGATGCTCAATCATACCACAAGATCATGTGCTCAACTATGTTCATAGTAGCATTATCTGTAATAGTCAGAATATGGAATAACCGAGATGCCCCTCATCTCAAGAATGGCTAAAGGAAATGTGGTACATTTACACAATGGAGTACTACTCAGCGATAAAAAAACAATGACATTTTGAAATTTGCAGGTACTCTGTGCTTTCTAGTCCATCACTGCCTCAGAACTCTGTTGGTGGCTAGCCTCTCTCAGATCTATCAGAACCCTTAAGACTGGTGAAGCAGATCATGCAAGATCAGTGCATCTTTTAAGAGTGCACCATTGTGAATCCCTAAGCCTAACCAATGAGAAATTTCTATGCCAGTATGACCAACATGTAATTCTCCGAGCGTTCAGCTGGGCATGGATGTCATCTCTAATATCTTCTTGAATTTTGTTTTCAAGCAGTGCTCAGTATGTCATTTTTCAGAAATACTTAGTGTTGGCAAGATTGGGTTTCTAACAGTTAGCCTTGTGGTTACCAGCACTGTCATATCCTAGTACACACAGTGTCTGAAGAGGAAACAATGTAGCAGTAACCTAAGGACCTACCACATAGAAAAAAATGACATACACAGAACAAGGAGAAGAAGCCTTGAGAAAAATCCAGCAATAAAAGTTCAGGTAAGACGATAGATACGCATTACTTAAGTTTCCTGGGCATACCTTTCAAATAAAAGCTACATAGAATGAGAGAAGGGTCTATGTAGAAATCTGCAGCTGTAAATCAAGATAAATGCTCAAAATATGGATGTATTTTAGGTCTACTTTCAGTCCTGTCACAAGTTGTCTCTCCCTCTCTGCACATATCAAACTTGATGAAGAAGACAATGAAACACATGTATGTTTTAATAGATAATCTAAATCCTGAAAAATAATCTTGAGTCTCAGGAACAAACAACCAAATTCTCAGGAAGGAAATGGTTTAATTAGCAGATACCAGGAGGTATAATTGCATATATCTCCTCCAAGAGTAAAGACAGTGCTAATTAGCCCAAGAACACTGATTTTTCTAGCAACATTCCCCACCCCATCAGTTCCTCACTTTTTAGCCATTCACCAGATTAAAAAAAAAAAAAATCAACGTATAGTTCACAAGATCAGTCTTACTCATTACTGAATAAAACAAGAATGGTAAGAAATGGTTATGCCAGGGGCTTTCAATTCCCGATGACTTCTATTGTTAATGAAACCCCCTTTTGTTTCTAAATTTGTAAAGATGTTCTAATAACATTTTCACAAAATGATTGCTCTGGGGACAGTTTAAGATCTCTTTGTATAAACCAAAGTCATTAGGAATAAATGAAAACGCTCATTTGTTTGTAAAGCATTATCTAAGAGACCACAGAACCCATAGTTTTGAATGGTATAAATGAGTCCTGGGAGACACTGGATATCGAGATTACAGGGATCGGGAAGGCCCTTCCTAGTGAACATGAAAATTGTTTATGAAGATGTGAATATCCCCACAGTCATTTCTTTTTAACTGCTGCATCAGAAGTAAATCTTTTAATGGGATTTTATCTGCTGAGATCTGCTGAGAGCAAAGCGCTGTTTGTTTTTTTTTTTTCTTTCTCTTTTCTTTTTGTTTAGGTATGGAATACAAGAATGGACAGTAAGCAAGTCTCACCTAGTTACCCGATGGAAGATGAATGGGGTAAGGCTTAGCCAACCTGAAAATGCTTTTTATCTTTCTTAGAGTAGAAACGCTGCAGAAATGATCGCCTAATTAGTGTAACTGGCACTCTGGTTTGCATTTCATTCTCATTTTAAATAGGATTATGTCAGAGTTCATTTGCGTGATAAAAGTTTTGAATGCCCGGAAGTTCAGAATATCATTATGGGACCATTTATTTTCACATTTCAATCATATACTTAATGGCAAGTGCTAAAATGCTTTGGAGGTAGATGTTAAAAATTAAGTAGGAGAGAGATAAAGATATTTCTTTCGGGTTAATTTTTTTTAACTAAGTTTAAAAATAATAATGGTAGTATGACTTTGATGGACCTGTTGTAACAAAGTATTATAAACTGGGATTTTATTAAAAAGGGATTTCTCTCTTATAACACTGAATACTTAAGTTTATGACCACCAACCATCAGGTTCAGGTGAGATCCTTCTTCAAGGACGTACAATGCTGCCTTCTCCTGTGATCTTGACCTGGCAGAATGGGAGCTGGAGAGTTCTTTGAGCTTGTCTTTAAATAGATTACACCATGCGGTCTCTAGTTCCTTATATAATTAATTTTCAAAGGCCACACCTCCTTACACAGTCATTTTGGTAGTGAGGAGTTCAGTATATACGAAGATTCAGTCCATAATAATAATGAGGTTAAGTCACAGTAATTTGATACTTTAATTAATTTATTAGAAGTGAAATGAGAAAACAAATAAATAAGAAAATTGCCAAAGGTTTACTAGCCAGAGAGCCTCATAGGTCCTTTCCTCTCTTTGGCAAACATTGGAACTGATGGATACTGGGGAAATAGAAGTTACTGTTTTCAGTTGGGTTATTACAGGTGAGCACTTGCACATTCTTTCCCATGCACACCACCCTGATTAAACTCAGTGGTCATGAGCAGAACAGAGACATAAATATTGCACACATCCCTGGTTAAGTTCAGTGGTCATGAAGCAGAATAAAGACATAAATAATGAACGTGGGGAAAAGAGATGTGGGGGGGGATGGCAGGTTATAGGGGTAGGAAATAGATCAAGTGTGGGATGAGAATAATCACAATGTGTTATGTATACGGATGATATTGCCAAGGAAGAAATTTGATATAATATTTTAAATAATACAACATGTTTATCTAGGGGGGAAAATACTGAAGGGATACACAGGAGAATATTAACAACATTTTTCTTCAAGTTCTAAGTATCATAGGCAGGTAGTATTTTTGATAATCATAATTTCAAGTCTGGTAATTAAATAGTTTTGCTGCTATGTGGGAAATAAGCAAACATTTAACTACATTTGCAAAGACAAGTCTACTCTTATTATGAGAATAAAATACATCCCACAAGGCTTCTATTGAATATTCAGACGTAATACTAATATTTTAAATACTAAAACTTAAACCATCTACCAAGAAACTTACATTGATTGAAGAAAAATACAACTTGAAAAATATAACTTTTTATAATTAATAAAGATAATCCTCTATTTTTGCGTGGGTTTCCTAGAACTAATTTGGCCAGCTGTTTGTTTCCAGTTGGGGTGAGTCAAGGTCAATGCTTTGGGCTTCGTTTTTCATCCTAATTGGACAGGGCTAAAGTCCAAGGGTTCTAAAGTCTCTACTTGCTCTGTTAGAACAAGAATCTTTTCATTAGTGATCATATTAACATTGAAATGTGGGTTTAATTATTTTCAAAGACAATGAGAGAAATATCGCTCAAGAGAGTCCATCTGAGAATACCACTGCCTCTCAGCGGAGGTTCACATGCCATCGATAAGGAGTGGGACCCAACATTTAATTAATTTTAATTAATGAGCATTGAATTCATTCTTTTGACAGATTGTCTACGCGCTCTACGAAAGAACAGCTTTGGTTGAAGCCTCATTGTCAATGCTCCAAAATTTGTGCCTTAGAAAGTGTGTGTTCTCTTTTGTTTTCCAGGACTTCGAGTTCATGGAGGTAGAGCATCCTGCTGAAAAACCGCTTGCTTCTATACAGGTTGACTTTTTGCATGGTGTCCGTTGATGCCTTCCTTCTCTGTCATAATTCCTTCGGTCTCTTGTCTGCTACCATGAACATCCACCCTGAATAAACTTACAGCTACTCAGAAGGAATCAGTGAGTTTGCACCTAAGTGTCAATGCACTCATCTGGGAAATGGAGATAAGGATCCCTGAGATAAGAGATAAGGCTCTTATGTCAAGGAAGTGAGATATTCTCCATTCAGTACTTACCAAACTACCAGTGCATGGTATGATATTGGTGTGGATTTTATTTCTGTGGTGTGCATGGTGCAGTACTGAGAACAATAAAGAAACTCACAAAATATGTGGACTCGCTTCTTCTTTATTTCTAATATTGGTGTGTGTGTGTGTGTGTGTGTGTGTGTGTGTCCTTGGATCCACATACATGTGTAGGTCAAAGGACAACCTCAGATAGATGTCATTCAGCTTGCTTTTTTCAGATAGATGTCATTCAGCTTTTCGATGACTTTTTTGGGAGATAGCAGTCTTTTTTGCAAACCTTGTACTCACCAACTAGGTTACTTACTAGGTTAGGCTGCCTGGAATCTGCATTATCCACCTCCCTAGCACTAGATGGCAAGAAATGAACGAATATGCCAGGCTTTTTTTTTTTCAAGTATAAGTACTGAGGATCAAATTAAGGTCCTTGGGCTTACACTGAAAGCATTTTACCTACTTATTTCTAAACCTAGCCCCAATTTTTAGGATAAATATTAACCAGCAAATATGCCTATCTTTGCCAAGAGATTAATGGGAATTTTTAAAAGCAAGCACAAATATTTTTAAATGAATAAAGCAAAAGTTAATAGTTTATTTTTTAAAGTGACAAGTTTAAGGCAGTCGCATAAGATGCATTTTATAATGAGCTCTACCTTTCTGGACATTTGCTAATCAATTATGATGCCCCTGGGAATTTGTATAAGAGCTCTGGCACCCGAGAGGGGTGCTGGACTTAAGTGTCTCTAAAATGGCCCCAGGAGAGGGACAAAATCCTGCCTGAAATGTTCAGTCAGTGACAGTGTAAAGGACATTAGGTAGCAAGACCATTAGTGAAGCACCTTCACATCAGACATAGGGAGACCTGGCTCTAGAAAATTCTCTGTCCTGTGTTCAGGACATGATTATTCCCAGTGAAGCCTGACTGTAACAAGAGGAATACTAAAAACATGGAACAAAGACAAATCAGTCCACAAACAGTCTGCAGTGCCCTTTTACCCGGAACAATGGGGAGAAATCCTGGGGGTGAGGAGAACAAATATATTAAAGAGATCTGAATGTGTACTCAGCTGATGTTCAAGACTTCTTGAAATTTCAATTTTGCATGTCTCAAAGTGGTTTGAGCTGATCTTTCTAGGCGAAAAGAGAAAAAGAGTTGTGACTGGTGGCAATGTTTTGAACTCTTCACAGAGCAACCATGTTTTAATATAACCATACTCCTTCTGAGAGGACTTAAAAATTAAAGGAAAGCTTACTTTGAAAAGGACATTTACTTTAAGTTCAAATAAAATATACAAAAATATTTTACATGTTTATGCTATATATAATGTGGGATTTTTTTTCCTCCTTCTCGCAGGGAGAAGGGTGATGAAAGATAAGTATATGACCATTTTATAAAATGTAATGGCTAAACCACAGAGAGAGAGAGAGAGAGAGAGAGAGAGAGAGAGAGAGAGAGAGAGAGAGAGGGACAGTCCTACTCAGAATAGCATGTGGCTCACACACATATACATGAGCCAAAAGCATAGAAAGACAACATAATAATTTTAATGGCTTACATGGGGGTTAAAAGTACTTACCAATGACAAAAAGACAAAAATGACAACCAATGAAAACGCAACATAGTAAAGAGCAAGTAATTGGAGAATTTGATGTGGGAGTTCCCTCTATGTGTTGCTTGTATTGGTTAATGAATAAAGAAACTGCCTTGGTCTGATAAGGCAGAACTTAGGTAGGCAGAGAAGACAGAACTGAATTCTGGGAGAAAGAAAGCAGAGTCAGAGATGCCACGGATCCACCAGAGACAGATGCTGGGAATTTTACCTGCTAAGCCACATGGCAATACACAGATTAATATAGATGAGTTAAATTAAGATGTAAGAATAACCAATAAGAAACTAGAGCTAATGGGCCAAGCAATGATTTAAATAATACAGTTTCTGTGTGGTTATTTCGGGGCTAAGCTAGTCAGGCAGCTGGGAAAAATAAGTGGTTCTCCCTTTGCACCAATTGGCACCAACATGATGGTCTAAATCCACTTGAAAAACTGAGAGAGCTTAACTATAAACAGGAAAATAATCAGCTTTGTTGATTATTACTTGTACTATATAGAGTGTTGGAGTGAAAACTATGTTTGTTCAAAAAAAATAAAATTAAAGGGGGATAGTAATAGTGGATAATAGAGTGAATACTAATAAACTATTATTTATAGATATTTACATTGGTATGTTTTTTGTATATTGATACAAGTTCAAATTATATTTGTTACTTTTGTTTAGATTTATATTCATAGGCAAAGTTATTTGGTCAGATTGTATATATACATGTTTCTACCTCGGTTTAGGACATTTTGTATATTGATACAATTTTTAGGATATATTTTCATATTGCATTATGTATTATTCATACCTCTAATCAAGATACTTATAGATTGTTTACATTTTGAGGTCATTGTCCTCATTTGTTGCACATTTGTTTACAGATTATTCAATATTCTGACATAAAGCTTTAGTCTTTAAGTTATACAGGTATTAATTATTATAGTTCAATAGTTGTTCATGTTTGTTATACATACAGTTTGATCAACTAGGTTCTTTAGATATATAGAGATTGTATTATATCTAGATAAGTAATCTTCAACCACTTCAAAGATCTATGAAGCATAGAATTTAAATAATTTAAGGTTCTGTTGACATGACACATGATGACTTCCGACAGCACCAATCTATTCCAGAGAGAATGTTGAGCACCTAAGACACTCTACTTGGAGCTTGCTTTCTTCTCTGCAAAACTGGCCTTTGGACAAGGAACTGACAATGCCTCAACTACTGACAAGTTACATGATATCCAGAAATGGATAAGCAGAACTGTCAAATCTTGCAAAGACAGGGTAAGGTGGTTTGGAAAACTTTCTGGCCTCTAAAAGTGATCTGTCAGTTATGCTAGGCCTTAGCCAAAGTTGGTTGCTTTGACATTGCAAAAAAAGACATTGGATGATTGCTCAGGTAGCTAATTGTCTCTGTCATATAGTGCTCACTATGGAATCTACTTGATTGTACTTCCTGCTTACTCAAGTAATATTAGCTCCCTTCTCAGGCCTTCAGTGGGGTTGAAGATTAGATAGTCAAAGCTACTGTACTCTTATGAACTAGCCAAGCCATTTTCTATATGAGACTTAGACTCCATAGGCTAGAATGTTTATTAAAACATTTAGCATATGTTTCTTGCTTAATATTGTTTATGCTGGTTGTAATTCTAATTATACTTGATATCTGTTCCTAGTGTATAAAGTTTTATATTGGGTTTGGAACTCTCTTATTTAAACAAAAGGGGGAGGTGCTGTGGGAACACATTCTGCTCCTTCATCCAATAGCTTTTAAGATAACAGCCCACTTGGGTGTGGTCTCTTATACTGTAAAAGCAGCAGTAACCATATGCCTGCTTTTGCTTCTGGTTCCCGCTTCTGGCTGCTAGACTCTGTTCCTGTTCGATCAGAGGACTGTTGCCTAAGACAGTAATCTGTAAGTTTTCTCTTTAAATAAATAACCCTTTTATTATTCATGATTCTGAACTGGTGTGGGATTGTTTTATGACATGTCATCAAGGATTAAAAGATGTTTTGTTTCCCCTCTACTGGACTTAAACTCACCCCACACTGCTGGAAAGCTGAGAGCAATGAAGGTTAGCATGTCACATCTTAGAGCCCCTAGGCCCTTCTTGTCATACAATCAGAATCAGCATTCTTCCATTACAGATCACAAATGCCCCATAACAAAAGTAGAAAAATTAAGAGTTCTATGATGACTCATAAAACAGGGAGCATCAGGCTGTTAATATAAATAGCTGTAAGAACACAGCATAATAACAGCATAATTTAAAACATAACATGTATACAGTTGTAGCCGAAGTTGTGAAGGGGCTGATAAATCACCCTATTTATAGAATTTTGCATTAAAAATGAGGCAAAGTATTTCCTGAGCATCACCTGCTTATTCTGCTCATCTGCATGTCCCAGTTAAGCATGTGAATTCTTTAGTCATCTCTGCCAAGTCACTATCATCTGTGTTCAATGATACATACATCAACATTAATAGTGAAGTTGTCTGAATCACAATAATTAGGGATCAGTACTCTGGCTTAACTGTTAAGGTAGGAATTCAATAATAAGCCTACTTCTATTACAATAGCAGGTACATGAACAGTGCTACTCAAAACACGACCCAGGTATGAGCATTTTGAAAATTCTCAGCAATATATTCAGCTCCTCCTCACCGAATAGCATTTGTTACCTAGGAATAATTTAGAGCAATAGCCATCACCTTCTGCAGTCATACAAAGGCTGAGAAATTATACAGATTTATTATTGCCATCATAGTACACCTTCTATAAATGGGAGTGATCAGTGCAAATGTCATTTCTCTTCATATTGTTAATGCATGCTAATGTCAGAGAGGTTAAGTAGCTGATTTTCCAACCTGGGAAGAACTGACTGTCATAAGTTAATTTCTTGGCATCCTGTCCTGAGGAGAGGATGACTAATGCCTTTTTCTCACTTAAAATGTCCTCTTTCCAAAATAGATCTGACTTTGGAAAAAAAAAAAACAAATAGTGGAATATATAAGGCCAGGAGGATAGAGAGGAATAGTGAAACAACATATGGCTAACATAGCAATGAGTTTCTGGTGGTACGATTTGTTAAAGCAATGGAACACTCAGATTCCTATTCCCGTAATCTTAGAAACAAACCATAAATTAAGATACGTTTGTGAGAAAAATATCACAAGACATTAAAAAGAACAGCCACTGACCATCCAGGTTGTACAAAACAGGGCACAACAGCTGCGAATATTTAAAAGGCACCAACAGCCCTACCCTTAAAATGGCTGACAGACAAACATGTATGGGTTAACCAGTGACCTTTAACAATACAGAAACTTCAGGCTTTAGAGCCGCTGGTACTGGAGCAACTAGATGCTCAGCATATTGAGGAATCGACCAGACCTCGGAATTGTCCTGTGTTTGCTGTTAAAAAAAATTGGAAAATGGAGAATGGTCACAGATCTAAGAACTCTTAATAAGGTGATTCAGCTAATGGGCTCACTGTTACCTAACAAGTGGCCTCTTACAGTCATGGATTTAAAAATTGTTTCTTCACTATACCTTTACAAGAAGAGGACAGAGAAAACTTGTTTTCACAGAACCTACTTTTAATAATAATTGATATCTGCTAAGAGATATCAACAGAAGATTTTCTCACAGGGAATTTTAAACAGTCTCACCCTGTGCCAATATTTTGTAAGTCAGCCATTAGAAATAATGTGTAAGCAATTTCCAGAGGCTATAGTTTACTGTTATATGGATGACATTTTGCAATGATTCAAATGTAGATACTTTAGAAAGAATGGTTGAAGAAGTAAATTTTATCTTGTTGGGTATGGCAAATTGTTCCTGAAAAATAAAAGAGGATATTCTATTAATTATTTAGGTTATGAAATAGGTTTATAAAAAATAAGACCTCAAAATGTAAAATTAAGAGAGACTGATTGCAGACTCTTAATGACTTCCAAAGATTGCTAGGAGATATTTCCCATCTACAGTACACTGTGGTAGGTCCTGATAACCTGATTAATTTAAACAAAACCGTAGATAGTCTCATGGAATTATCAGCTGAAGCTGAAAGAGAATTGGCTTTGATTGAAGAGAAATTGCAGAAGGCACATGTGTATCATGTGTATCTGAATCTTAACTGCAGTCTCATCATATTATGCTCCAAGCATTTACCTACAGGAATTTTAATGCAGAGGGAAGACATTATCTTACAATGGATCTTTTTACCAAATGAACCAAGCAAAAAATTAAAAACTTATGTGGAAAATGTCTCTGAGTTAATTCTAAAAGGAAAATTGAGACTTTGTCTATCAGAAGAAATAGATCCAACAGACATTATCATACCTTTTAAAAATGATAAAATTGACAAATTATGAGAGGAAAGTTAACACTGGAAAGGAACTGCCACTAAATATGGGGGCAATATTAACAAAGCAAGAGAATTCAACTTATAAAGAGAACTAACTGGATTCTTCTTTTCAGTGTATGGGACACACCAATAACTGGAACCCCTACATTTTATACTGATGCAAATAAATCAGGAAAGGCAGGTTACAGATGAGAAATTTTAAGTAAAGTGAAACTATGGGATTTTAAAGAACTTCTCAACATAGTTACGAATTTGTAATATGTAGAAAGGATTATTTTGCATTTTGAAACTGCTGAATTTATACCAGAAGATACAAAATTGACTTTGTTATTTACTCAGGACAAGGTACAATCAAGAATAGAAATCATCCCATATACAAAATACAAATCTGATCCAATCCCCTATGGTTCTGCCAGGTCTTCTAGCATAAGATAATGCAGAAATTTAAATTGATCAATTAGTGATTGGGAATGTGCTGAAGGCCTCAGAATTTCATAAAAACCATCATGTCAATAGCAAAGGTTTAAAAAGACTTTTCTATCATGTGGCAATAAGCCAAAGAAATTATAAGGAAATGTCTTACTTGTTATTTATATAATCAGACACTATTACCTGCAAGAAGTAACCTAAAGGGTACTCAAAGAAACAAAATCTGACAAATGGATATGATCCATTTTGTAGAATTTGGAAAAATAAAATATGCACATAACAAAATTGATACCCATTCTGGTTTTCAATGGGTAGCTGCTTTGAGTTCAGAAAAGGCTGATTCAGTAATCACACATTTGCTAGAAGTTATGGCCATAATAGGTATACCTTGTACAAATAAAGGCAGACAATGTTTCAGCATATGCTTCTAAGAAAATAAAGCAGATTTTTGTTTATTATAATATAAAGTATATTACAGCTATACCACACAATCTTACAGGACAGACAGTTATAGAAAGAACAAATTGAACTCTAAAGGATATGTTAAATAAACAGAAAGAGATGATAAATGCCTCCAGAAATAGACTGTAAAATGCTTTACCAACTTTGATTTTTTTCATCAAACACCATGGGCATTTAATCTTAATTAAACTATAACATTAACATGCTTTTCATTTGATCAGCTATAACTTGTCCAAAGATAATCTTTCAAAAATTAGGGTTTGGAAAGGATTTTGTTTCTGTTTTTTCAGGAGAATGGAGGTATCCAACTGAGGAATCTGGAGACCACTAGACAAATGAGACATCTGAAGAAAAAGGACAAGTCATCCAGAAAAAAATATTCCCAAGAAAAGAGTAAATTGGCCTATTGGTATATCACATTTCCAACAGGATAAAATTTCATAAATCTACCCACATGTTTGTTTCTGCTATTCTCTACAAATATGTAATGCAAATGGTCTTTTTGTAGTCCCAGTCCAATTAAAGATTAAAACTGACTTTGTAGTTGGAGTGTGGCTGTCTCCTTCTCTAACCTCAAGCATGCTTATTAAAGTGAAATCCAAACTCTGACTCATGTCAGAAGAGTCACCTGATATGAAACAGAAGAAAACAAACATTTAAGGGCTATTTTATTGACACTAATATCATAATCCTTTGGTTTTATATTGACATTTTAACAGCTTTTCTTAAGGTATAAAATTTATAATATATTTATTAATTATATATTTATATTATATAATACATATTAATTTTTGCCAAGATATTAATGGTCATATAGAGTATTAATTAATTCTAGAAAAAGGTTTTGACTACCTCCCTGTACATGACTTTGGGTTTGAGTATCTATCAGATTTCTTTAGTGAACAATGAACATGCCTAACAGCAACCTTTGAAGTTTCCATAAGGGAGATGAGACCCTACAACAACGATTCCTCCAGGAGTATGATAACACATCTAAGCTGGAAAACACAACCTAAAGATCAGCTTTGGACTACAAACTGGTCAAAGTAATTTTGAGTTGACTAGCTGAGATGATCCAGCCTAACAGACTATTCTCATCAGGACTTGAGATAATCCCTGTACTTTCCCATTACTCAGAGTTTGGATAATAAATGATACAGCTACCTCTCCACAGACATGAGAATTAACCCAATATTCCCATTTCAGGATCACCTAAAGATACCATATCCCCCAGACAATAGAAAGTAAATTTAAGTATATGACACCCACATTCCCAAGAGATGGGGTGAGTGGTTTTTGGCCTTTTGTGGGTTATAGATATTTGTCCTTGTTTAGGGTGATTGATTACAAGTTGTTAATGGTAATGATCAGGAGAAAAAGCTAAACAAAGAAGACTGGGTTCAAGGTCCTTGTTTTAAAAAGAAAAAAATGAGACTATAGATATGATAAGATAAAAGGTAGATTATTAAATCTACTTTTAAAAAGCAGCTACTGGTTTAAATGCTTTGCATTAAATTAGATTATTGTATATTATATATAAATTTTGTATATTGAAACAAATTTGCACTTAATCTTGTTAGAACATTCTGTACATACATCTCTACTCTTGCTCAAGGTATTGTACCTATACAACTCATTTAACAATAAAATGCAAATTTCTAGTCCTTGATAAATATTATTACTAACTGTTTAGGATAACAAGAAAGCACAGGTTAGCAGTTAATTGCCTATTATAATCAATATTGTATTGATTATATTGTATTGATAGATATGTTTTCAAGGTCAAACAAAGATATATTTTAGATAGGCAGGTCATCTTCAAACATGTCAGAGATCTATGGAGTATGGCATTTAAGTTGTTTTAACATAGGTTCTTTTTTATGACAGTGAGACATGTCTGCTTTTGGCAACCCCAATCTACTCTAGAGAAGATAATGGAATCAAAGAAACTCCACATGGAGTTTACTTTCTTTGTAGTAAAAATAAACCACTGGGCAAGAAAATGCCATTACCTCAACTGCTGACAGTATGCTGTCCTAATTGAGCAAGCAGGACACACAAAAAAATGACTGCCAAACATTGTCAAGACAAGGGACAGATCTTCAGAATATCCTGCTTCACAAAAAAGCCTGTCAGATATGCTAGACCTTTAGGATGAAGATCAATGCACCAACAATGCAGAGTAACCCTAGTTGACTGTCCAGGCAGCCAGCTGTTTCTGTCACTTCTCACTATTTTTGAAAGTCACTTCTTCACACTTCCTGCTTACTCAGTTAATATTATTTCCTTCTTGGATCTCTGTGGGAGTTGAAGACTAGATAGTTACAGTTGTAGTTTCTCTTGTTTACCAGAAACAGAAAGCAAGTTATGATAGAAAATAAATTAGGTATACAACTTTGGACTCACAAAGATAGGATAGATAGTATTTTCTCTAAATTTGCCAAATGATAACAGACTAGACATTGTTGATCTATTTATTACCTATATATAGTGTAAATAGTTATTGTACTTATTGAATATAATTTTTCCTACAATAGTTATAGCCTTCTTTTCTTATTTTAGATAAAAGGAGAAATTTAATGATATTTCATTTGTATTTTACTAAATAAAGCTTGCCTGAAGATCATAACGCAAAACAGCCACACTACTTAACCATATAGGTCAGGCAGTTGTGGCACACACCTTTAATCCCAGATGCCACAGTAGTTAGCTATTGATGCTGTGCAGTGGTGGTACACACCTTCAGTCACAGCACTAGAGGAATATAAAACAGGATGAGACAGGAACTCATTCTCTTTCAGTCTGAAGATTTTAAAGGAGTAAGAGCTCTCTAATGGCTTGACTTCTTTGCTTTTCTGATCTTCAGGTTGAGCCCCAATATCTGTCTCTGGATTTTTAATATTCATGTTACAAACAAATGTTAGTATTCTTGTATTGCGTGTGTTGTGTATGGTGTGTGTATTTTAGCCAAATATAATTTTAAAATTTTACCTGATATGTGTAGTACACAAGAAAATTATATACATTTTGAAATTAGAAAATAATTTTATATATAGCACATCTAAAATTATCTACTAAATCTTAAATTAAATTACATATATATCTGAAATAGTTCTCATATGTCTGTATACTCAAGGGAATATAATTTATGTCATCATATCTGATAAAGGGTAGTCATTTAAAATAGTCATAAAGTCTAGTTCAAATTAAAGGATCTAAAATAACCAAAAACAAACAACTTGAATTCTTAGTTAAAAGGAGGCCAATATGAATGGATAAAAATACTGCACATTATGTTAAAACACTGTACTTTGGAATTCTATAACTGAGGAAAACATACAAGATCATTGTTTTGTGGAGTAACTGAAAAATAAATTTCTCCATGTACAAATGTCCTTGTCAGATGCCAGTTAGTGAGTATACTGGGTAGTTATGCTTTGTATTTCAGGACAAAATAAAAAGGTGTTTGTTTGTATCTGAAAACTAAGCAGCACTAACCAACATTTTCCTACTTAGCTTTATATATAAACATGTTGGAGAATTCTGAAAATGAATCTGTGAGAACATCGCAATAATTTTATGGAAATTTCTACACTCACTTTGTTCTACGCTCACTACTATAGCACTCCTGTGGTTTCTTTTAAATACAGACAATAAAACATGATCTTCGAGCTGGTGATTCCAAACAGTTGTATGGCTTCTGTGAGTGACACCGAGAGATGGCCTTTTCTATTTTGTTCTGCATACTCACGGAAATTGTAAGAATAAAAATAAAACTAAAACTTTGATTCACAATATCTCCTTTGTATATTACCAAAGGAAAGGACACTACAGCACGCTGGATTTAAAGCATGTGATAATCATAAAATAGAAACCGAGAGTGTGTGTGCGTTAGTTTTCTGGGGTTTTCACTATGTGACAACTTACAGGAAGCTCTGCACATTAGCTTGATGGTGAACCGAAAGAACATAGTTGGGTCTCTGGAGATTTTAAGGTTAAATCTACCCTCTGTTTCCCTCCTGCCTTTGTGATGCCCCAAAGCCCATATCTCTTCACTATAGAGTCACTGTGAACTCTAACTCTGATTTTGTACAACTCAACCAACCCCTGTGTCCGATGTGTCTTTTAAGAATGCTCACCATTAAATGAAGGTTCTCTCTGATTCTAGGATTATGCCATCTTTAGCTCTATTATCTTGGCAAAGACCTTATTTCTAATAGATTATATGTATAAATAAGGTTTGGAATTTGGAAGGCCATCCTTCTTTAGAATAATTTTTCAATTAATACATGGCTGTATGTGTGCATGCCTTTAATTCTTAGGTTATTACCAGGAATCAAGGGGCCATTAAAGTTCTTTTTTTTTACTTTTTCACAGATTTTAAGATACGCTTTAAAAACAATTTTCAATATCTAATTTGGTCATAATTTTGATATTGCACAAATGCTGCACTGTATTAAGAGGACAACGTGAATTGCTTTCATTTATTTCTTTTGATGTAGATTGAATATTATATCTTCAACCAGTTCCAGGCTTCATTCACAGGTGAAAAGTTATAGGGAGTGGGGTTGCTAAAGAACTATTTTAGTGGATCCCAGAAATGCTTGCATTGTTTTGTAAAGAATGTATGGTAGACAGTTATTGCAATGATCCCAATTGATGCACATATCTGCACCTGCAAGTATAATCTACTTACTTGAGTCAGAATGCTGAGGAAACTACACATATTTGTATTGGCTATTCAGGTTTGACTTGGTAAGCAATAATAACTTCTATTATAAGGTCAATCAGGAGAGCTTGCCTTATTGTTTGTAGAGATCTATGCTCATTTTGCATTTACTCTGTTATAAACAGGCTGCTTAAATAAGGCTATTCTGTAATTAATCAATAGGTAAATTTTTGATAAATGACATGAGAATTCATAGCATTGTACCTGACATCAGTATAATTATTAGGCAAACAATACTAGCACAATAAGAAAATTACCATCGGCAGAAAATGTTGGAAAAAAACCAATTACAGTGTAAGGGAAAATTTAAATTAAATAGCCACCTTCAAAAAGCATACTTCTGTAAAAATTAAAATACCTTGAAGAAAAAGTATTCAGTATTTGCCTTGATACATGGTTAGTAATATAATTTTTAAAGCGAAATGTCAAGAAAAAGCCCCAAGTGTTAGAAGAAAACATGTGCATAATTATTTCTACATTCAAAATAGAATATAAAACCAGTAATTAACACATCCAGAATAAATTTAACAGTGGCTATAAAAATGAATAGAAATATGAACTTAATGTAGTTAGCAATAATTAATAAATTAATAATTAATAAATTTATTAAATTCTCCATATTGGAAGCAAAAAGTGGCATTTCATCGTGATCCCAGACATAAAAATGGAGACTTACAAAGGTTCTCTTCCCAGTTTTATAAACTCTTACTACATGAAGACCTATGTGTCTACAAATGCTCTGTCTGATGGCCATTATTGGCTACTGGCAAAGATTCCAGCCCAACTAAAAGAGTTCATTGCAGCCGTCTTGCTACATTCTGCTATATTATTTCTCTTCTACCTACATAGCTTCTGCAAAGTCCTTGTGTGGTAGATACTCTGATCTTAGAGCACAGTTCCCTAAAGCCCTTGATGAAGGTGTATAATCAGCTTCCTAAGACTTCTGCTCACTCAGCAAAATAAACAAACAAGCAGATTAAATGGAGAGAAAAATATCTCGCAAAACTTTTAAAGGATGTTCTCAGTCCAGCTGATTCTGCTCAATCAGCTAAACTTTTAGAGATATCTAAGAATCCAATCTTGAAAAAGGATGCTTGCTGAGGAAAAACTTTTTTAAAAACCTTCATGGTTTACAGTTAACTTTTTCTCTATAGGCTCACTAACATGAATCTTTAGCTGTGGATATGAAGTCACCTTCACCACAGTTCCCTTGTTCTTGTTCATGTCTTCTGAACTTCCATTGAAAATCAGACATTCTTTGTGTGACATGTGATTAACATGTGGATCAGAACCTTTGTATGGTAAGGTTGGAACCATGGTACCCTCTTCACCTTTGATCCCTAGTGCTCTTAAGCATGATGGCTAGGACATGGCAGAGAATCAGTTTTATATCTGAATCAATAACTACACATAATTTGTAATTAACCCGGGTTAAATGGGTATACCAATAACTATGGAAAATAAAGCAAAATATAATTTAGAAATACAAATGAAAGCCTAACAATAACATTAATCATATTCCCATTACGCAAATGTAGACCTGGGAAACTGGTCCTATGATACTGGTTCTCAACTTCCTAATGCTGTAACTCTTAAATACAGTTCCTCATGTTGTGGTAAAATTATTTTTGTGTATAACTGTAATTTTGGTACTATTATGAAACCTACTGTAAATATCTGTGTTTTCTGATGGTCTTAAGAGACCCTGTGAAAGGCACGATCTGCCCCAAAAGAGTCATGACCCACAAGTTGAGAACCTCTACCCTAAAATTTCACATTGTCACCAAGCAGGATGAGTATTGTTGGGACCAATTGGAGTCCTGGCCTTCAGCTGCTCTTCCCTGCTAGAGCCTTCTAATTGAAGTTACTAAAGCTGTGCTTTGCCTAGAGGATCAGAGGATGGGATTTTCACCTCTTGGCCATGACTACTGGGTATTAAGCCTCCATGGTGCTATTAAAGAAGGGCTTTGTACCAGTGATTTGGAGGATCCGTGTGTCTGTCTCTGGTGTGTGTTTCCTCAACCTCCAGCCCTTTGCCCGAGGGCCCGCGAACTGGATTTCTAGCGCAGAGAGTACAGATGGGGGGCACGGGGCACGGGGCACGGTAAAGTATGAAAATGATTGTGCTTCTTCCATCTTTAAAACAATGGAAGGATTGAGAATGAGGTATCAATAAAGAGCAGAATTCTTATGACTATGACTGAGAAAGGATTCCTAACACATCCTTCCTTAACGGCAACCATGGCCGAATTCTAAGACATCCTATCTCCATTTTTGCAGGCACCATTCCACGGTGTGACGAGCCACTGCGATGGGGTTAGCAAATCCTATGCACAAAGGGTGAAGAATGAGGGAAGGGAAACCACTGTTTATTTTACATTAGTAATATAATCAAATGGAAAAACATATGTATACCAAAGGTTTCCTCTAGAAATGTGAATGGAAAGTATTTTTAAGTTTGCATCCCAAACAGGTCAGTGTGTTCTTCAACATATTTTCCATATTTCCTCAATTTGAATCAAGACATTTGCAAATAACCATGTTTCATGTTTAACTTTCATTATCAGGGTAAGTCAGGAGGCATGCACATAGCTCCCCATGAGCTGTGTCCCATAGTATACAAGCACACAGCTCTCTATGAGATGTGACCCATAGTACACAAGCACATAGCTCTCCATGAGCTCTGTCCCTTAAACACACAAGCACACAGCTCTCTATGAGATGTGCTCATAGGATAGAAGCACACATGTCTCTACAAGATGTGTCTCATAGGATAAAAACACATAGTTCTCTCTAAGATGTGTCCCATAGGATACAAGCACAGAGTTCTCTCTGAGATGTGTTCATAGGATAAGTACACGTCTCTCTAAGATGTGTTCCATAGGATACAAGCACACAGCTCTCTACAAGGTGTATGCTACAGTATATAAGCTCACAGCTCTCTATGAGATGTGTCTCATAGTATATAAGCACACAGCTCTCCATGAGAGGTGATCCATAGTATATAAGCACACAGCTCTCTATGAGATGTGTCCCATAGGATAGAAGTACACAGATCTCTCCAAGATGTGTGCCACAGTGTATAAACATATGGTTTCTATGAGATGTTTTCCATAGTATACAAGTTATGGAACACAGACTAATGGGAGAAGACATATAAGATGTTGATCTGCTTCACACATAAGGAAATACAAGCGACTAAAATAACAGCTCAGTGTTAGGATACTGACATAATTCCCTGGGAATATCACACTCCTTAATTATCATTCTTCTCAACACCTTAGAAATAACCAGAGCAAATATTTTCTAATATGCTGGTGAATATATAAAGTATAGAGATCATTAGGAACTAAAAAGATACATATCTGACTTATAAAACACTATCAGCTAATTACTAAGTTACTATTCTAGTAAATACTCAAATCCAACTAAAAATTTATAGAAACTTTAAAACTAATATATAAACTGTGTATTTTGTAACATAAAAAAGAAAACAAATAGTTTTAATTTTAAAGAAATACTGGATAAAACAAAATTAAGAATCATATGGATATCAATATGTGTAGCTACAAGGGATCAATTTTTAGAATATATGCGACGATATAATTATCTGATTATCTAGATACATATCAGTATGTTAAATAAGTAGGTAAGGCTTTAGATTTTTAGTGAATGAATCATAACATGAAAAGTACATAGACCATGTAGAAAATTAAAGCTAATTTAGATTGTCCATTGAACATTGTTTTGAGAGCCACGTTTAAAACACACGTCAAACTTGCCACTCAGTGTTATATATACCAATTACTGCTCTTGATGAGCTCTTTGTTATCTGTGCTTTCTGTTCAGACATTTTCCATTTCTCATTCTTTGAGTCTCTACCATACAAATAATTCAGCAGTCTTCGCAAGTGGATACTCATACCTAAGAAATAAGGGAACCTGTGAATTATGTCACATGAACGCGAGATCTAAAATACTATATTTCCGTTCATAAAAGTGTTTCTATTTCTTTCACCATCTAAAGAAAAAGTAATTCTCACTATATTTTATCTTCCAAAGGTTCATGGTACTGCAATGGCAAAAGAGAATCTTAAAATATTGATGATATTATTTGTGAAATATGATTTTAGGCTCTTAAATTATTTGTGTTCATAACTATAAAGAAGCCCACATTATCAGATAATTAAATTTTGATAGTTGAATTATTATGACATTTGGCATAACATTTGAGAATATAGTAAAAATTCCTTTACAGTGCTTCAAAGAAACACTATTCTTATATCTTATTATTAAAAATGTTTTGTGTATGCAATTAATATATGTGTGCATATATACACATCTATTTCACACACACCAATCACATACACACACACAAACACACACAAAGGGGGGGAGGAGAGAGATTATTATTGATTGATTGATTGATTGATGATCAGGGATAATCTTGAAAGAATGAAACGGTGTCACCTGGACATGACATGAATATTTTTGTCATAAACTCACAGTATCTGCGATTGCCTAAACAAGGGTGTCAATATCCTAGCAAGGAATGGAAAAGGCACCTGACTCCCCATCACTAACTGATGGGTCTATTGACAGTTGGTGATTTCTGAAGGTAAGAGAGTCAGTTTTATTTAGGGCTATGGCTCTTACTAGGTCTACTACCAGCAGAGAAATGACCTCCCACCCATTAGTGTATGAGAAGCACAATCTGGATCTAGAGTGCTGATTAGAAAGGAAATAAAGAGGACATGGTGTGGGGAGGGATGGATCTGAGAAGACTTCAAGTCTTAGTATGATCAAAATACATTTCATAAAATGTCCACAGAATAAATATATTATGCCAAAATAAAGCAATCATATTGTTAAATGTTTAATACTAAGCACAACCACAATATGCTTTTTAGATTCCACTGGTTGCAGTTGGAGGACTTGAGTCATATTCTAAATGTCTGTTAACAATAGTACTGTGCGTTTAATGCCTTGAAATTATTTAAAATGTTTGTTTGATAGAAATGGGGAGACATCATCTTAAACATATTTTGGAGGACATATGGGCCACAGAGCTGGTGCCTATGGAATGATTTCAATGAACGTGCCTGAATATTCTTCTATTCATAAATGCAACCATCAAATCCTGTCAACCCTTCCTTCCTCAATAATGTTCAAAACTCTCCACCCTTTTCATCCTTCTACTACTGGCTTTCAGCACTTTAAAAAATTATTTTAATATAATCCATTCTTTGCACTGATTATATCTCTATATATTAATATTTTGACTATCACAGATCATATATCTCTCATTGATGGCACCTGGCTTGAGTTTCTTCTTTCAGTTTTCTGTAACTTTTTTGAACTTTGGTCCGCACCTGTTGTGGTCTGAATGAGAAAGGACCCCATAGGCTTCATGATTTGAAAATTTGGTTCCCAGTTGGTAGAAGTGTTTGGGAAGAATTGGAGGAGGCATGTCACTCAGGGTGGGCTTTGTGGTTCAAAGGCCCATGCCATTCCCATTTAGCTATCTCTGCCTCGTGCTTGTGGGATCAAGAAGTTCTCCGCGACTGCCCCAATGCCTGCCCTTCCTACTGCCGTGCTCACACTGTGATGTTCATGCACTCCACATGAGCCTCTAAAACAGTGAGCCCTGAACTGAAATACTTTCTTTTGCAAGTTTCCTTGGTCATAGAGTTTGCTTATAGCAACTGAAATGTAAGACACCATTCTATTAGACTTCATGGTTTATAATGTAGACGACTGCCAAGTTGAGAGAATGTTAGCGTACATCAAACCATGAAAACTGCTATAGTCAAGTCTTGAACACAGTACCCCAGCAAATAGAAGCTGCTTGATCTATGTTTACTGAATGTCCAACTCTGCCCTTGCACTAATGATCAAAAGAGTACCACAAACTGGACTAGTGTAAGAAAAGTGGTTTGGTTTACATTCTCAGACACCAGGCATGAGAATTTGATGTGAGCACTGGAGGCTTTGGTAACAACTACACAGAAGCATAGTGAGATCCTGAGAATTCTCTAAACTCGCATTTGTTTAGTATAAACCAGGATCAAAATGTAACTCCTTAAACTCATTCACTGGTGGTCTGGGCAGCCTGTGCTGTTCATACTGTATAAAACTTCCTGCGCTGTTTACTCCTCTATGGACAGTAATGTTCTTAAGCTAACACTGAAAGGCAGTTCTGGCTGCATAAATACTTCAAGACTATGAATGCAAAGTTGGCACAATATATGATGAATAGAATAGAGATTTTTTTGAAAGAACAGGATCAGAATACCTAAATGTGTGAACTGTATCTTAGAGTCCTATGTTTTAGAGGAAGATAATTAAACTTCTTTTAAAACAGATTCATTGAGACCTTGAATGCAGAAAACCTTTTGTCCTTCCATATGATAGTCTCATAAAAAGCAAGAATTGAGAAAAAGGATGAAATACAAGGATAAATGGCAATAAATTCCCACATCTACAGGATGAGATGTAGTAAGGTATAACTACTTAAGGTCCATGTGCCATAAATGGAAACGGATAATCAAAAGCAATAAAGGAAAATAATATTTGATGGAGTCATAGGTGGACAGTATTTTTTAAGGAGAGGAAAATAATCTCTTGTTCCTTAATTAGGACAGCGTTAATAGTAGTGGCCTTTTCTCTATCACCTTTTGCAAACCCAAAACGTAGAGGATGTAAACAATGCTGAAGGCAATTTAATACATGTTAACTTTACCATTTAAAAATTCACATTAACCATCACACAGAGACACATTGGAATCAAGGCTGTGCTTTGCATTGGTTTTGTTTTTTTTTTTCATCTGAAGTTTGAGTATCTGAAGGTAGACAGACATTCTTTTATTGACCTTTCCTAACCTAAATGGTTAATCAGAAAAATGATCACCACTTTTCTGACAAGAAAGCTAAGGAAGTTTGTCAAGGTTTTCCTAGAGGAATGGTTTCAGTTTGCTCATGAATGTCCTTTAAACTTTGGAGAGGTTATCAGCAGTTCCCAAAGTGTGTCGCCCAGAGCACTGGGGACCATGTTATAATTCAAATTTTTAGGTCCCACTCTACCAACTTAACCACAAAATTTAGGATGCAGTGCCCAGTAACAGTGAAGGTCTCTGGAAGTTGCCAATGCTGTTGAACCTTCAAGAGCCACCGTCTTATGCCCAATAGAGTACTAACTTTCTTCTTCGGTTACTTATAACATCTACTGTAGAGTTCTTATATACATTACACAGCTTTAATTTTTCATATTTAAAGCCATTCCTGAAAAATTATATATGTCAGTTTGATCTGCAATGAAACAGATTTGTGTGGGGAGGTAAGCATCAGGCTGGAAGGAATGGTGGCTCTATCTGATCACTAATTATCTTGGTAACTTACAGGACCTCTGCAAGAACTTCATTTTCCTTGGGGCAAAATTAAAAGCAAAAATAGTAAGATAATACACAAAACTAGCAGTCTCTGAAACTTAATAAATTTTAAAAAGTAAGGTAATATCTAGATTTCTGACCTGACATTAATGACATATTAGTGGCATTATGAAAAATTACATGAGCAGAGAAGTTGTGAATTAAACGCATAAAACTACAGAGAAGGTCTTCTATGTGTTTTTTTTGGTCCCCAAACGAATTTCAAATTAATTAAAGTTGATATTCACTAGGGTAGAGGTCATGTTTTGTTTCAGAGTATGTGTTTGGGAGTATGTTTCTACATGTATGTATGTATAGATGCACATGTGTGAGTGTGTGTGTTTGAACGGAAATCACAGGATAATATGAGGTGTTGTTTCCTCAGGAATTTTCCACCTCATTTTTTTTTTTCGAGACAGGGTTTCTCTGCGGCTTTAGAGCCTGTCCTGGAGGTAGCTCTTGTAGACCAGGCTTGGTCTCGAACTCACAGAGATCCGCCTGCCTCTGCCTCCCGAGTGTTGGATTAAAGGCGTGCGCCACCACCGCCCGGCCCACCTCTTTTTTTTAAACAGGGTTTCTTACTAAGCTGGAGCTCATCAAGTAGGTTAGAGTGGTTGACTACCAAGTGCTAGTCAGTCACCTGCCTCTGCCCTCTCCAGAACTGGGGTTATAGGAGCATGTCATTACATATAAAGGTTCTACAAATGGAATTCATGTGCCTGGAAAGTCTTCTATCAACTGAGCTACCTCCCCATATTTTAATGGTTTTTTTGTTTCGTTTTGCTTTTAAGCAGAAGTGAAAATGTCAGTCTTTGTTTATATGTTGGAAAAGGATATGTCTATCTATTAAGTAAATATGTTAAATCAATCTGTGCATGTCTCAGGATTCTCTAGTGGAAAGGAGATATCATGGAGAATTTTCTTATACACAGGTTTTACTAGTTTGTCTTAAATTATATAGTCATGTAGTCAGTCCCATAATATCAGTGTTAACTATCATTACACTCATTATGGGCTTAAGGTTTCCCTTGTGTCCTCTGATGCTATTTGAAAAATACATTATTGTGGAAACACATTTAATTTCACTTTAAATTTATTACTTAGAAAAAAAGCTATGATCTCTATGTGACCAACTGTATGTACTTCACTGTGTGCCACTACAGAGATTTGATTGTCATGTAGAAATTAATCTTTAGTAGCACGAGTATGGTCTACACTTGACTCAGTGGAAAACTTCTATTTCTTGTCTATTTATCAGCAAATGAGAGAAACTACTTTCTACCCCAGGTTATGCTTTTTATATATTAATATAAAACTGATCTTTTCTATTTTTTCCTTTATTTTATTTTTAGGAGTGAGATTTCTCTCCTAGTTCATATTTTCCAGATCTTTTTATCATTTGCATGGTTCTCCTCCTGAAGGCTGGGCAATTTGTCTCCTTTCTGAACTGTGGCACTCAGCTGAACTTAGCCTGCAAATTGCAACCTAACAAGATCTGACTGTAGGCTCCATCCATTTTTATGCATGACATCACCATTACAATTCAACACATTGTAGCAGTTGAATATTTTAAAAGGGATCAGGATGTCGACTCATTCAATTTATCATCCACTGTAACTCCTGGATTTTTCTCTCTGCTGCCATCATCTCCAGCTCCTGACTGGCAGTTTTGGTTTCCATTATCCCTCCTCATGCACTGACGTTCACATCTGTTCCATTTCCTGATTCTAATGTATCTGAATTTGCCCATCTGCCACATGTGTCAAGAACGCTGAACAGCGCTGCCGCAGTCCCTAAGATCTGTGAATCCCGCTACTTCTCAACTCATTGTTCTTCCCGTTTTTGGCATAAATACGCGTCTTCCACCATGTTTCACGTATTATTTATATGGGCTTCCAGTGCTTTGAGCTTAGATAATTTCTCTCAATCACTCTTTTTACAGTTTCAGTGAGAAAATCAAACAGAGGGAGGGGTGGGGGGGTGGAACAGAGAAAGCTGACTAAGCAAAGCAAGCTTGCTAATTCCTCTATTGTTAATTTAGAAAGTTAAATTTAGCACCAACTATCACTATCGTTTGTAGTGTTGTTCTCCTATTACACTGTCGTATGAAAAACTGAGATGAAACCTCTGATTTTTCACATAGCTCAGTAGGCATCATGAATCCTTGCTTCAGTAGACTACTGGTGTGCATACCACAGGGTTGGCTGAGCAAATCTAGGCAAACAGAGTAGGTTCTCCTTAGCAAAACTGCATGTCCCAATAGAGCTTTAAGGCACTCAAGAGACTATAAAAGCAAGAAGAAAGCAACAAAAGAATCATAAAATGTTTGGCATGAATTTAATCACTTTATGCCCTCGGAAAAAAGGCCAGAAACTATCAAACCAAAAATGAGCTGGAAATTGTGCATAAACTTTCATTTATAAGGGAATTATGGGAGTAATAGATTACAAAATCTTGTGAGTGGAAAAAACACTATATTATTAAACTAGTTAGCATCCTCCATGTGGGTGCCTCTAGAATCCCCATCCTCCTACTGCTCCCCTAGTCCAGACCGTCGCCATAGTCTTACTCCCAGGGCTTGGGCTGGCGGGGGGAGCAGAGAACTTCTTCCAAACAGAATCTCTTTCTTTGCCATGGACTCCCTGATTCTTCTGGGCACATTTTTTTTCTCAAAAAAATTAAACTATAATCTCATTAAACACCACGGTCACACTATATTGTTATTAGAACTAGGCATTATTAAATTTGGGATCACCTCTACTATTTGCTTTCCAGCTACAAGCTGATACAAAACCTTATCTAATAAGAGTTTGTGAAGAAAATGAATTATTTTAAAATTAGGGCCTTTTAATAATTGTGCTTTTTAAACGTAGATGCTAAGTCTGTATGCTCTTTGGGAAATTAATGAGCCAAATATTAATAAAATGGTAAGAAAATATGTTTACATGAATAAGTTCTTTGAATGATTAAGAACAATTAGCAGCTCTAAGAAAGGGCATGTGTTTATAGTCAATAAATAAATGCATCAAAAGGAAACAATTGCAAAATTAAAGGATAAGGGAGGAGAGTATTATCCTTTATAATATTACTATCGTTCATCTTTTTTCTCATATACATATGTATATCACATGTCCTCACTTTATGTTTTATATTATGGGTAAGCATTTTGTGTTCTAATTGCAAGTGGTAGAATTGAGAGAGCTGGTAACAGCAGGGAAGAGGACTTACGGTGTTCCAGTTTCTATAATATAGTTTTAGAAGACTTAGCACAAAGGGCAATTTGCCCTAACATCAGTAAAGATGCAAAAAAAAAAAAAAAAAACCCAAAACGTTAGTCCTAGAAAACACAGAATGACATTTAACCATTGACTTAGAATACATGATGGATCAGTTGACAGCTGACAGTGATAAAATCCTTCCTTCCTTAACTCAGAACAGGATAGCAAGTGGGAAACTGGTATAGAAAGTGAGAAATATTTAAAAAAATTACTAAACATTACAGTGAAAAAATTTTGCCAGAGACCTTTCCTTCAGATTAGATATGCTGTTTGGATTTGATTGGACTCAGCAAGATATTAAATTTAAATGTGAAATGGTTACTGGATGATTATCATTTTTTCCCCAAGCAGTAATAGTGCCCAGAGTTCTGTATGTTTATCTATGAGGTCAGCACCTATATCAGAGACAAGCCTCTAGTGACACACACAACATCATTCTGTAATGATGAATTACAATTCTGTAAATGTAAAAACATCATATGTAAATTGCCTTGCAGCTCCTTTTCCCTTCCCATTAGATTGTGGATAAACATGGAAGCCAGAAAGCAGAGAAAATTGAAACCAGCCAAAGTATCTACATACATATATGTATCAGAATATTAAGACTCCTATAAATACAAAGAAATGTCTCTACATCTGTAAGATGTGTGTGTAATCTATAAAAATATATAGATATATCTGCCACTCTCATTAAAATATGGCATTTAGTAGAATGCAGTTTGGGGGATGATTAAATGATTTTAGTTATCCAATTTATATTAAAATTGTGCATCATACTATTCTAAGATAAGATAAAAGTGCAAGGTCACTGTCAAGAGGCAGGCAAAGAGCAAAGGACTTGTTTATAAGCTTTTTGTTTTCAGTTTTTCATTTGAAAATTGGTTCTGCGACTTTGTTGATAATATATGGTTGCTTGAATAAATGTTTCCACCTTTATGAAAACCTTGAAGAGTTGTAAATTTTATTTGTTTTTCTTATAAGAAAGTTACTAGACTTAATTCAATGCGACACCTCCATATATGAAGAAGGAAGCCCTAGACAAGATAAGTTAGCTTTTCCTGGGAAGAGTGAGGGTTAGCTTCCAGGCTGCCATCTTGCACACAGGGAAGCTGAGACAAAGATCTAAGGGTACATTTCTCTCATCTTGCTTTTCTCAAGTTGATGAGAAGAGTGTGCCCACCTAGACCTGAGACTCATTGAATGCTGCCGCAAGTACAGGATGTGAATCAGGTGCAACCAGAAGTGCAGGGATGCCCTTGACTCACCTGTTCCTGTTGCTGGAAATCCAGTCGGAATCAGGGTGGACGCCTGCTGGTGACAGTGTTTGTTCCGAAGCTGTCATGCCAGCATGATCACTTCTCTCCGGAGTTCCCTACACATTATCGGAAGGGGGGACCAAATTAGAAGAAATGTCACTCGGACGAAATTCAGAGAAATTCATTTCGAAGTAGATGGACAGGTGATTAAATGGTTGCAGACAGACAGATTGACAGAAACCAGAGAGACAGATAAACAGAGTGCTATCTTAGATATGATGCGTAATCTCCACTGTCAACCCTGACTGGATTTAGAATTACCATGGAGATATATCTGTGAATATATCTGCTGCACCAGAGGTACTTTGCTGAAGAAGCAAGACCCCTTGTGACTATCCATAGCCCCATTCATTCCATTAGCAGGGTTCTAGTCCTTATGCAGGGAAAGGAAGATGCCAGTAGAATTTATCTATCTCTCTTTGCTTCTGGATTGTGGACACAATATGCTCAGCCATGCGTCACACGGAATGTATCCTAGTAAACCAAGGATCAAACCTAAACTAGAGTTTTGAAGAGAAACTGTTTACACAACTCACAGGGGCTGTTACAATGGTATAAGACATGCCACAGGTTCGACACATAGGCAATCACAGCATTGAGAAGGAAAAGTGAACACCAAGTTTACCCCCAACTGTAGAGCTTTTATTATTGCTACCTCAAGGGAAGGAAAAAATCAATTTTTCTACAGTCCAGTGTCACTGGGTATATACCCCATACTCAGGATAGCCTCCATGCCCAGGGATAGTGGACTATCACCAAACTGATTCCTATGGTTTTTGTTTTTAATGGCTTTTGTTGGTGTTGTTGTCATTTTTAATTTGGGGCTTTTTCCTTTCCTTTGTTCTTTCCTTTTTATTTTTTGTCTTATTGCTTTTGTTTGCCTGTTTTTCATTTTGTGTTTATTTCAGCTTTTATATACGAAGGACAAGAAGAACTTGAAGTTGGGTGGGGTAGTGAAGTGGGGGAGAATCAGGGGGGAATTGGGGGAGGAGAAAACCTGATCAAAATATGTGAAAAATAAACTTCGTTTTCTTTATCAGGAATTTTCTTAAACGCATTGGAAAACGTAAATAAGATGGTAGCTAAGGTAAATACAACACCAAAATAGGTTTAATACAGAAAATCCCATACTGCTGAGTAAAGAAAATAATTAGACAGAACGGGAGTTATGCCGACTTGAGTCTTTCCTGGAGATAGTCCTTTAGTCAAGGGCATGGGTTCTGATCCCAAGATCACAACCATGCCAGATCTTAAATTAAAACACAGTCATGAACTGCTTGGGTTCTCAAATCAGGCAGCAAACCTCTGTTGCTTCAGCTGCCGTCCTCCAAGGAAGGTGAATGCAGAATGCGGCAAGAGAGAAAGGCAGCCAGCCATGCTGCTGCAGCAGTGCTACTAGAAAGGCATTTTTGCACAGCTCTGGGGAAAGAGAAGAAGAGAATAGAAACGTACTCGTGTTGGTAGGATGTACTTGAACGAGAGATCCATTGATAGTTCTTTTTTGGCCATCCAAGCTTGATATACGTGGTTGCAACTTGTTTTAAAACGTATTCCTACATGGAGAGAAAACAAGATAATATTAGTTTCGTCTTCCCCAAATTTGGTAACTTGAAAGTAAAATCTGGGTAATCCACAATAGTGTTCTCTTATGCCTTTATTCAGTTTCCTATTTAAGACACAGAAGACTGTACTCATTTCTTCCAGTTGAATAATTTGCAGTGCTAAAATTTCACATGACCAAATTTTAATACAGTAAAGGATAATTGGGATGGTTCCGGGTGAGATTCATGAATACATACATGTAACCCATATGCAGCTACACATTAATAAGACCTAATGCAACTTTTTAAGGTTCTTCCTTTCATCTGTGTATAGGTGTGTACGCCCATGTGAGCAGATCAGGCATATGGACGGGCCAGAAAAGGGGTAACTGATTGCTGGTAGCTGGAGCTATAGTTGATTGTGAGCTGCCAAACACAGGAGCTGGTGATTGAACGGGGGTCCTCTGGAAGAGCAGCAAGCATTTTTTCACCCTCTGAGCCATTCTCTTCAACTGAAATATCTAATAGTTGGGCATTTGCATCAATAGAGTATAGTCAATGTAAAGGTGTTATACTGGCCCAGGCAGCTCCTATCATGGAAGAGAAGATGTGCCATAACACGTACACTTCTCTCTGTGATATAGTATCACAAATTCCATATGTATTCAGCTGTAACGATGCATTTAAGTATCAATATTGCTTTAAGATATGCTTCCCCACTTTAACGTAATCTTAGGTATTTGTCTAAGGAAAGAAAAGTGCTAAAATTACAACAACAAGGACATCTCTTAACGTTCACGGTAAGAGGAATCTAACGGGATATACTATTCAACAGTATAAACATACACATAGAATGTATTTTGCCTTTTTAGGAGTTTTATAGTTCAGCATCTCTTGTGTTAGGGAGAAAGGGGGAAATATAAGACTTTCCTCTAGCAGAACAAACATAATCCCCTAACTCTCAAATGACACATTTCCTTGCTTGTCTGTTGCTAAGGGCTTATGCAAAACTAACAACAATGGCTAGGCAAGGCCATGATTATTCTCGCTTTAAAAAAAGTAAATTGACAGTCGCTTTCGTGAAGCCCTGGGGGTAAGGAAAAAGGAGACAACTGTGATGAACATCAGACAACCTAGGACTGCTCGAAAAAACATCAATACCACCGACAATCCTCCTTGAATAGTTTCCATTGTGTGTGTTAATTTGCAGAGTCATTATGTCATAAGGCACAGAATGATTTCATAAGAACATAGTGTAGGTTCTTAAAATAGCTAGAGAAAACGGTAGAGTGCAGTCAAGCAAGCAAGGCAAGAAACTGAGGAATCAAAAAGATCATTAGCTGTACTTAATCCCGGTATTATTCAAAATGATCATCGAATCCGATTAGGTGCTGTTGGCAGTGCAATTTTGGGTTTCCTGGGATTTGATCTTAAGAAATCTGGTCAGGTACCATTTGGAATGAGTGTCATGCCTCCACGTCTGCCTGGATTATCTGTTGTTTGCTGCCCCACATTCCCCTTGGACCCAATTATGTATGGGCTTTGGCCTCAACGTTGCTCTCCTCCTTGTTAATTAAGGAGGTGCATTGGATTCACCATGCCCTTTTGGATAAAAATAATGACTAAGATTCTTTACTGAAACTATCTATATTCTGTTAAGTTTTCTGGGATTCCTCTACTCAGGTTAAGTCCTTGGCGAACACAGAGGCTTTTAACTCTCAGGAAGTAAGTTTGAACTTTATGGATTTGCCATGTACGTTCTTCCTTAAATTCTCGAGCTCTTAAGCTTAATTGACACTTTTAGGCCAGAATAAAAGGTACCTTGTGTTAAATTTCTTTTTTTTTTTTTTCAAATAACTGCCATCAGTATTGCATAGAAAATCAGGACAAAAATAACAGCCTAAACTTGCAAGAGGAAATGAAATAATTCAGACTCAGTTGCAAAGAGTGCTTAATGAAAAAATAGTTTATCTTCAGAAAACGAGAAAGAAGAAATTATATATTTTTACGTTGAAGACATTGTAGTTCTCCATGCGGTCCAGTAATTTATCCAGAGGATAAAGAGCTCGGCTGGCAGCGTGCCAAGGAAGAAAATCCTTTTCCTCAGACAGGTATCTGATAATCTCCAGGGGAATATTCTGAGGCAAATAGCCTGCTCTGCACAGTCAAAAGAAACTTAATGTTAATTAGATGCAGAGGAGCTACACAATGATGCAAAAACTGAAGATTTTATTTATGCAAAATAAAAGACAGAAAGCAAGATTCATCACAGTCTGAAGAGAGGGACACACAGTGATATGAAAACAAAATTACCCACTTTTAAAAACAGTGCTCATAAGGATGCCAGAGCCACTTAACATATACAGAGACAGAGAGTTAGAATTTTACAAAAATATGAACACATCAGAAAGTGTTTTTGTAAAGGAGAGAATCACGGAATTTGAACTGAGCCAATAGGTATTTCTTTGACAGAAACTCCAGGAATAACAAGTAATTGAAAGTAATTGAACACTCTCTTGTGGTTTTTGTAGCTCACATTGTTATCTAAAGGATGACTAAATAAGCATCAATTCATGATTTAAATGTGTGTGCTGTATAACAATATAAACATTTTTGATTGGATGCATTGTGTATGTTTGTGTCTATAGTTGGGGTTTCTATATGCAGCAATGAACTACCATGATCAAAATGCAAGGTGGGAGGAAAGGGTTTATTTGGCCTACACAATCAACATTGCTGTTCCTCACTGAAGGAAGTCAGGACAGGAACTCAAACAGGGCAAGGAACCTGGAGGCAAGTAGCTGATGCATGTTTTGGAGGGGTGTTGCTTACTGGTTAGCTTCCTATGGTTTGCTCAGCCCACTTCTTATAGAACCCACAACTAACCAGCTCAGGAATGGCACCACCCACCCCCACCATGGACTGGGTGCTCCTCCCACTGATCACGTTAATAAAAAAAAAAATGTCTTACAACTTGGATCTCATGGAGGCATTTCCTCAGCTGAGTGCTCTTTCCCTCCGATGACCCTAGTTGTGTCAAGTTGACACCAAAAGCAGGGAGTACACTGTGTTTGTACATATTTGGAGTTGTGTGTCTTACTGCAAGTATCTGCAAGCCACAGTGTACATGTGGAGGCCAGGGGACATCTTTGAGCCCCAGTCCTCATCTTCTTTGTTTGCAACCAGGTCTGCCTTGCTCATCTCTGCAAACGCCAGGCCAGGTGGCCCACAAGTTAGCAGCAAGCACGTCTTCTGCCTCCTTTCCTCTCAGAGGTGCATTATGGGATAATAACATTGCTGCAGAAGCAAGCTTTTTAGTTGAAAAGGGAGATGCTTTATTCCAAACTCTTTACTCAACGTGCCATCTTGCCAGTCCAAATATAAAAATTGTTTAGTACGTGCTGAAATGAAACATTAAGAAGTTGTCTGAGCACATTTTATTTCTAATTTGGGGGGGGGGTGTTCAGTGGAAAAGGGGAACCAGAGAGATCTGTGTATGTTGACTCTCCATAGATCCCATGCAAATGAGAAACTGAAGCAGTGTCTATTGAAGTACATTGGAAGATGCTCTTGGCCTAGATGTCTCACCTATATTGCAGCGCCATTTATTTGACTAGACATTTTTTAAAACTTAATTATATTATGGTCTGAATACTGATGTCTTCTCAAGTTCTTATGTTAGGAACTAATATTTAATGTGTGGTCTCAGAGGTGGGGGTGTTTAAGTCAATTATGAGAGCGTAACTCTCGTGGATGACATGGATGAACTATATAAGAAGCTCAGTTAAGCGTGCTTCCTTCTAATGCTGATGACATTACACTGAGACAACATTGTATACATACAGACTTTTAATATTAAAATATATAAAATAAACGTAAGAAAAATCACATCACTCTCTTATTTAAATTTCACAATGTTCTTTAAAATTCTTAATCCTGCTACTTGTGTGTGTGTGTGTGTGTGTGTGTGTGTGTATTTTGTCTCCATGTATGTCTGTGTACCACATATGAGCTTTGTGCTAGCAGAGGAAAGAATAGGGAATTGAATCCCCTGGAACTGGAGTTACAGATGGTGTAAGCTACCATTTGGATGCTGGAGGTTAAACATGGATCCTGTGGAAGAGCAGCCAATGCTTTTTACCACCGAGCCATCTTTGGAGCCCCCTCATTGTTCTGGTTTCTTGTTTTTTGTTTTTGTATTTCATTGCTTTCTGTTTTTTGTTTTTGTTTTTGTTTTTTGTTGGTGTTGTAAAAAATCCTTTTATTTGTGCATAATAGAATGTGGTCATGGTGGAAACAAATTTATCATTTTTATTTATACATTTTTACATAATATTTAGTCCTGAATGAGATTTACCAAAATTAGGCTATAGGTAAATATAGATGAATATTGTCACACTGTTGTGTTTATATTGTTGCTAACAAAAAGTAATCCTGAATATTGCACTTCAATTTTTCTCAAAGGTAATAAAACACTGTATGTCATTCTAAAGATTTTTATATAGTTACAATACACTAATGTAACTAACCTAATTAGTCATACCTAATGTAACTAACCCTCATTTCCAATTTTTTCTATTAGTAATGATGGTTTTGAACACATATAAATGACACTGTTCACATTTATATTTTCTTGTATAAATAACATCAATTTACCTAGGATGATGTCAATAAGCAACATTATAATTTAGCTAGGATTCTCTTTCAAATAATAGTTAAAGCTGGGCAGTGGTGGCGCACGCCTTTAATCCCAGCACTCGGGAGGCAGAGGCAGACGGATCTCTGTGAGTTCGAGGCCAGCCTGGTCTACAAGAGCTAGTTTACAGGACAGGCTCCAAAGCCACAGAGAAACTGTCTCGAAAAACAAAAAAACAAACAAACAAAAAAAAAACAAAAAAAAACAAAAAACAAAACAAACAAACAAAAAATAATAGTTAAATTTTGCTTTCCTGAGTTTTTTACCATTAAAGAAGAATATTAATTTTTAATAACATTGTATTATTTAAATTAAATATTGTCATAGTCAGAACCTGGAAACAACATAATGCCCATTGACTGAAAAATGGATAAGGAATATGTGGTACATTTACACAATGGAGTACTACATAGCAGAAAAAAATAATGACATCTTAAAATTTGTAGGCAAATGGGTGGATCTAGAAAACATCATATTAAATGAGGTAACCCAGACCCCGAAAGACAAATATCATATGTACTCACTCATAAGTGGTTTTTATATAAAGCAAAGAAAACTAGCCTATAATTCACAATCCTAGAGAAAGTAGACAACAATAAGGACCTTAAGAGAGACATACATGAGCATGGGGACCATGGGAGAGGAAAGAAGGGGAAGGGAGAGGAAAGCAGGGGGTGGAGAAAAATGTAGAGCTCAATAAAATCCATGTTAAAAAAGAGGAGAACAGGGGAAAACTTCCTATAAAAATAAATAAATTAATTAATTATCATTTTAAGAGAAATTTCCCCTCTTGTTGACAGACAGAGGACTATAGGTGATTCCCCAAATAATACAGGATGTTACTATTGTCCTGGTCTTCTGAACAGAAGAGTCTTCGGTGAGGACAACATACACTATGGTATAGGAATTAAAAGATTCAAACTGGAGCTGACCAAGGACTTGACCTCATAGTATCAGAATGGGGTACAACAAGTTTTCAGTAGAGAGGGGTAGCCAGTGGGTCTACCCAGCTGTAAATTCAATGAACTAATATAATGACTGAGCTGTCAAAAAAAATCCACAACAGTCCAGTAGACATACTTTTAGCTTGGAGGGTAACCAATATTTGCCTAATTGGACTGACATCCCACTCAGTAGGAGGTAACTCATGACTGGCACTGTGTACACTGGGCCAACCACCTGCATAGATGACACAGACATGACATGTCTTATGAACAATATGATTCCTATAAAAATTATAACAAATGACATTATAGAAATAAACATGCAAGGAAGAAAGGGTATACAACTGATTCTACTATGAATGCTCCCTGTAAAAATTAGGTAAAGAATTCCCATATTTTGTCTATGAAAATGTTAAACCAAGAAACAGCATTTTTGGCATGAGAGTTTAATTCTAATCTATATATCTACATTTAAACTTCTAAAGACAATTGTAAGTTTGAAAACTTGAAAAAAAAAAGGTTTTCAAAAAAAGTTCACATATTTCATTCTTCAATTGCTAACATATGCAAGTCTAAGAAGCAAGACTCAGATCTAGGTATTTAAAGACATCTGGCATTCTGCAACAGAGGAAGAAAAGTGGGCTAGGGTGTGGTAAGTCCCACATAACACTAAGGCAAGGAAAGCAATCATTACATACAGAAATAGAGCAAGCTCTGTTTCGAGGCCTGTGGCAGAAATTGCTATCACGCACCAAAGCCTGGGCTTTGTGTTTCTTCCTTAGACACATCACAAACCTAATTCCCCAAGGTTAGCACAGCCATGTGACTAAGATCTAACAACAGAATATAAATGTGGGTGACTTCCAGTTAATGTGTTTTTATATATACAAAATAATCCACCTGGAACCTGGAGAACTGCATGGCAAATCTACTAGCCTATCCCACCTATTAACACCAGTAGAAAGTAACTGCCATTTTATTCAATCCACAAACATGTCTGGATTTATTGTTTTAAGCAGTTAACCTTCTCTGATGCAGTTTTCAAAGAGAATATACGAAACAGATTCCGCTCAAATTACCCTCATTCTGCCTTACTACCAACATATGTGAGTAATTACCTCCTACATAATTCAATATACTTGCATTTAAGTCTACTAGACCAAAATATGGAGCTACCCTTAATTGGCCAAGGGGATGAGCAGCTTCATTACAAAATGACAGATAGTTAAGAGATAATGTTGGTTACCTAGTTTAGATGTGTTTGGGTAATGGGCTGGTAATGATGTTGGTGATTACTACCACTGATAATAAAATCAATATGGGAAGAGTGTGAATTCCAGTGAGTGGAGCATCACATTAGCCTGCACAAGGGTCCTGATGCTGAAATGCACTTTCCTTTAGATCACGTTATCAGGGCAAAAGTTGCTAACAATATGGAAGAATCGCACGTTTTCAGAATATTTCACAAGCAATTGCGTTCACTAATGTCTTAAGAAAATGTCATATCTGCTATCTAGCCCCTCGACTACTGTGGTGAGGGTGGACCTGAGAAATCAGAGGCAAGGCAATGGGTTACATTAACCACATTGCCTGTCCACGGACACCATAGAGCTGCTTCTCCCACCCTCCATGGGCCCCACATCCTTCCCCCTTTTCCCTCCTCCTTTTCCAATTTGCTAGAGCTTGCAATCAAATATTTCTTTAGGCATACAAGACAGCATTTTCATAAGAAGGAGATTAAAAGCAGACTAGATTAACTGATCTTAAAATGCTCTGATCTTAACTAGTTGTTTTCTTCTAGGATACAGAACCTGATTTTACAAAACTGTTCTGAGTCCCTGGGATTGTTGCCTCTTGGGTCTTCAATGATGGGGAGCTTTTATAAGAAGAAAAACCTTATTTTTCATTGTGGGTTTTCCTATAAAAATAATTGATTCATCCATGCTTTGAATCTAGGTGTTGGAAGGCAATATCTTCAGAATATTCTGACAACACACACACACACGCTTATTGCTTAGTTGAAAAAAATCATTTAAAACCAAGAAATAGCCTACTACATATTTAATAATATATGAAAAAGACAAAAGATACTGCTCATGTCCTTTAGGCACAGAATATTAAAGCATGGCTGAAATGCTTAATTGAAAAGATTTACCGGCTTTGATTTGCTATCCTTTATTATTCATTATTAAATGACTTATATATGCTCTTTGTAGGAAGATCCTATAGCTCAGATAGAATCCCCAATAGCACTCGGAGCATAGAATAAAGGCAAGAAATCATGGGGGAAGTATTTCATTCAGCCAATTGCACAGTTTTTGAAGAGAAAGAATTATAAAATCTATGCTTTGCTGAGCTACTGTCCTCAGAGATGGAAAAGGAAGTAACATGTGGAGCTTCATTGAATTCAGAAGAAAAGTGGCACAGCAAACAGTTCTTCTGGTCCTCCCAATCTTACTCCTCAAGATAGCTGATCCCAAGTCTCACACAGGAACCTCTATTCTGGGCTTCTGTAGTACTTACACCAATGTCTATTACAATAATCATAAATAATTAGAATAGAATATGTCATCGCTTTATCATATTCTTTTCATTTACTGGGTGCAGGTCCTTAAGAAATGAAAGTGTGTTTTATGTGTCTTTTTAGCCCATATCTTATTGCAAAAACTGGCACTAAGCAGGCACATGATCGATACTCCCTAAATTATGCCAATAATATCAGGTCATCAAAAAAAAGAGCACATGCCAAGTTATCTCAAACTTACACATTATCAAAATTTGCTCAAAAGTCAACATTTTCAAAGGTTAAATGGTTGAGCAGAATAGGGAGATTCAGCGGAATATAGTGTTATCTCCATCCCTTTTATTACTGACACATATGGATGGCGAGCTCATTAATATTTAGTCAATAGCTTTGAATGCACAAGTCTAAAGAGAACAAAATAGCTTCATAGGCAATGAGAGGACACAGCCATTAAGGGAACACCTCTGCCATTGTTGATTAGCAAACTACTCTCCTGAAAACAAGATTATGTCAGAAACTTAAACGCTTTGCTGAAGCATAGAGACACCTTTTCTTTATGGTCAGCAACTCAACCAAGGCGGCCGGCAATGTTTCATGGCTTTCTTCTTTAGCAAACATTTAATAATTTAAAACAAATCAATTAGACCTATTTTGGCAACATGCACACTCTCATTTCCACCATAGCAACCAGAATTATATCTTCACCTAGACTTCCTTATTCCCAAGCATTATTTCATAAGTGGTCAGCCATCATTTTAGTACAGTCGGTAACATTGCTGTCAAATGTTGTTAGAAATAGGGCTTATGTTTGACCATTAGGTGGAAAGGTTAATAGATATGAACTATTTATCCCCACAGAAAGAAAAACATCTGTTTTATGGAAAAACTAATTTGTAGAAGACTGTATTTTAAAAAATTATGCTATTACACATTGATAATCAATTGTTTACCAGCTATGATGTTATGGGAAAAGTGTCAATTTAAGAATAATGAAATTACTGTTCAAGTTCACTACAGTTATGCACACTTACCATATTACAAGAAATAATCATTGTGCCCATATTACCTGGTTGAACACATTAGTTGGAAGTCACTGTCAGAGCTTTTAATAAAAGCATTGTCAGGTGCCCCCACATGAAGCTACCTCTCAATATTCCATTTTTAATTAAGTTTAACTCCTTCCTCCCCCTTCCTTCCACACTTATTAACATTTGCCTTGTTTGATTTAGTATAAAAATGTGTCATAGAATATGAACTATTATAGAAAATAAGGTAGAGCAGGCTCGTGTTAGGGGCTTCAATCCAAACTGCCCCAACTTGCGCACGTGTTTGAATGCTTGGTCATCAGTTGGTGGCACTGTTTGAAAGGTCATGTCATCTTTCCATTGTACTTCAGAATGGGAGTAGTGTGGCATGGCAGGTGGGCCTTTAAATGTTCTACATGTTTCTGAAGGCAGCCTCTGTTTTCTGTCTCTGGTCTGAGCCATGTGAATAGGCAATCACAAGTTCCTGTCCCATCAATTGAGATGCTGATGCTATCACCATGACTCCCCTATCACGACGGAGAGAGAACCTCTGAAACCATAAGTCAACGTGAATCCTTCCCCCAATAAGTCATTTATGATGGGTATTTCTGCCACAGAGACAAGAGTAACACCTGCAATCAGACTCTATTTATCACTGGATGTGTAGGGAATAGGTGAGGATTCACGACAGAGAAGATCTTCTACAGCTCAGGCTTCCTTTTCATTGGGCCACCTTTCACTTGACAGTCATAAACAGGGGAGAGAAGTCAATTTCTTCTCCTTTTGTCTTATTAGCATTGCAGGTTAATACTGTTTAAATGGAAAGACCTTTCAAAGTGAAGTTTCGTCAAAAGAGAAAACTGGCTGGCAGATAAAGATGTTTGTGTTCAACAGAAGTTGAATTGAGAATACAGAAAAGTAGAGGAGACTTCCCTTTCTTAAGTGTCCAGCAAAATCATATCATCCTCTTGAAGCCTCTCCCCAATGTTTTCCTTCAGTATTTTGTCTGAAAGTATTTTATTATCCTACCAGGGAAACTAGACACATGTCTGCAATTAATATGGGAAGAGTTCGGCTTGTTGTACAGGTGGTTTACATCTGGCCTTTGCAAGCACCTTCTACTTCACCTGAGAGCCAGAATATACAGGAAAAGACAAAGCAGAGCAGCTGAGGTCTACTGCATGCCTGTTAGTACTATCCTATAGTGGTGCGGGAGAATTGTCTGTAATCTGTTAATCATGTTTTAAATAAAACGCTGATTGGCCAGGCAGGAAGTAAAGGTGGGAAAACCAAACAGGAAATAAAAATGATACAACGAGAACAGGAGAACTCTGGGAAGAAAGAAGTTAATTCCTCCCACTCCGGCCCAGACCACCGAAGCAGCCAGATGTAATCTGCCCCACTGATTAAAGGTACTGAACCACATGGCTAACATAGATCAGAAAAATGGGTTAATCAGGATGTGAGAAGTAACCAGCGAGAGGCTAGAGCTAATGGGCCAATCAGCTTTATAACTTTAGAGACCTATGTGTGATTTTCTTTGGAGCTAAACAGTTGTAGGGTACTGGGCGAAACAAAAAATCCCAACAAACAAGCAGGCCTGGCCCCCTCATGTTACACTATAGTGCCAGGGTGAAATCCATCCTTCCTGATCTTTTTCAGTAGCCTGCTGCTATGGCTCAGTGGGCTTTGGTATGAAGCAAGATGCCTAGGGCAGACTCTCCAGAACTTCAGGCCCACCAGGGTGCACACTGTCATGCGTGTGTCTACACTTGCACTGCACAGCAGGATCTGGGATGTTTCGCATATATTCTAGGCTGAGAAATGGTGTACTCTGACTTACGTTTTGAAAGCCTGACTCTGGCATCTGTGGAGGACAAACTCAAATGTGTCACAAGACCTTTCCAATTATGGAAAGAAGCCAATTATGATTCCATAGTTGATCCTCTCACTCTATGAAAACTTGGAAATTTTATATTTAGCAAGTGAAATGAATGGAGTAAAGACAGAACCACTGACTTCCTGGAATTTGCTAAGCAAAAGTTTGCTTTTGAAAGTATGAGAAACAAAGCTTCCTCAATTTCTCCATGCGCAGTATAGTTGTATAAACAGCTCTGAAAATGGAGGGGAGACCAAGAAAGCATACTTTAGTCAACAAGTGGGTATGTTTTAAAATAAAATATCTTTTATATCCAAAATACTATATATTTTTATCTGGGTTAATTAGTGAAATCAATAGTAAATTTAAATGTAGAAAATAAATTGATTGAATACAGAAAATTCATCAAGATAGTGTAAGATTTCCAGGGAAAATTGAATTCCTACAGTGATATTTTAGCTCTGTGTCTTCAGTTGTGAAGTTTTCTAATGATATCAGGAGACACTTGGGAATTAAATAATAATAATAATAATAATAAAAGCAGGATTTATTCCACAAGGAAGGTTTACTTCCACAAGGATATCAAATCATTTACCTAAATGCCCATACATCAAGGAATCTGCTAACTTCCTATATGACTGCTTTGTGAGTAATGTGTGAATAAGAGAAAACAAGAAAAGAAAAAGAAAACATCTCTCAACCCAAATAACTTTAAAATAACTACACATATCTCCTTCAGCCTAAAAATTGTCAAAAGGTTTGCTTTTCATTTATGCGTGTGTATATCTTATATATATTATAGTGCACATGAAAGTTTACATATTTAAATTCTATATTTTCCTGCCATCATAATTTTTCAGAAGATCCCAGGATTTGTTCTAATACTATTATGTCAGTAAAATAAGTTTAATTAACTATTGTAGTGTATTTTGGGCAAAAGCATCTTTTAAATCCTGAATAAAAAGGCCATGAATCCTCTGGGTACAGTGCTTTGCATGTTCTGGATAGACATATTACCTAAATTCATATTAAAAAGGTAGGTGCTAATATATAGCCAATATTAAGTACCCCCTGTAAATCTATAAGTATATGTTTAAATCTTTGTCAAATCACAACTTGTTCGAAACAACGGCAAAAGTAGCCACAGACACATGAACACACACACACACACACACACACACACAACATCAGACCATCAGTGATGACCAACATGGATACACCATTTGTGTGTATCCAATTACTAACTAGTTCTATACATGAATTATGTAATCAAAAGCTAAAACATTATTCCTATATCCAATGTACCATGAAAAAAAGTCTCTGAAAGATTCCCTTATGCCCTGGGGTCATATTTTAAATAAATGTAGTGTTAGTATTTACCAAATATTCTTTTTTTAAGACAATGCTATCCTTAACACTACTTTAAGCAGGCTCAGATCCTAGAGATACCAAGGATAGCCCATCTCATCTAAAACTCCCAGAAGAGATACCAATGATAGTCAATCTTACCTAAAACTCTCAGAAGATATACCAAAAATAGCCAATCCTACCTAAAACTCTCAGAAGATATACCAAGGATAGCCAATCCCACCTAAAACTCTCAGAAAAAAATACCAAGGATAGACAATCTTACCTAAAACTCTCAGAAGAAAATCTCAAAACCAAGTCCACCAGTAGTACATCTATAGAATTATCAGTATTGATGCATTTGAACTTTAACTTCCAGAATCATCTGAAAGCCAAAGACAAGAAATTCGAGAGTGTTTTGGAAACTGGGAAGAGCTGTACAAATGTGGATGGCTTTAAGAACTGAAACCCAGAGCAGGAATTCAGCAGCCACATGTCTGACATCTGTATTCTGACCTTGATTTGTTCCTTACATCCAGCTACTAAACCCTTGTACAGACCCCAGCACATCCATTTTCCCTGTAGAGACAAAGCGCCAAATGATAGTGTAATTGCCAGGGGAAAATTATTACGCTATTCTGAATTATTTCCTTCATAAATCCCAGGCCAGTCAAACAGGCTCTGTCAGAAAAACGACAGGGTTGCTGTACAGCCGTAGGAATCCTACACACAAATGTCCCATAAATCCCTGAGCATCACAACCCTCCAAAGTCATTTTGAGTCATGTGTTTAAATCAGGAGCAGGAAGCCAGGCTGGCAATGTGTTGGTCAACACTAAGGGAGCAAAGAAAATGAGATGTACTTGGTTACCAGTAAGCAAAAAAATCTGAAATGTTTCATCATCTGTCTCGTGTACATTGATGCCACATAGGAAGCACTATTTTATGTTTGGTCTTGAACATTTTAGTCTATCACGTGCATGAAAAATGAAGCAGCTTTTTATTTAATAACAACTAATGGCCTATCATCCTCAATTCTCTTAAAGTACATAGTTGCCATTAGGTATAGTAAAGCACATCCAAGAAACAGTTTCAAGCAATAGAAAAGGATGGAAAAAGGACAAAAGAGGATCCACCTCCTGTGTGTGCCACGCATTTTTCTCCTTCTTAATCGTGGTAAAATATTCTTTACTTATAGAGAACCGAAATAGCTAATCTAACTCTTTATGACTTAAAGTGATATTTTCCCAGCTCTCAGAATATTATGCTCTATTCCAAATTAGAGGTAAAAGCTACCCAGAGCCATTACAGATGAAATGTAGAAAGTAAGAAAATACTGTTTGATTACCAAACCGAAATGGGACTTCCAATTTATAATTCACTATATAGGAAATGATATGTCTAGGGACAAAATGTATGCACCCACTTGAGATAAGCAGGTATTGCAGTTATGTTTTTAGTCCTACGTCCTTATAACAGCACCAATCGATAACCTGAAGGAATAGAGGACAAAACTAAACATATCAATAGAGCCACAAGTATTGTAAGGTAAATGTTAGCGTCAAAATAATGATAACATATGTAAGTATTGCTACATACACAGAGTTTGAGATGGACTAGAGAAGTTCCAGTTTATAGAATTAAAATACTGTGAAATTTTATTTGGAATCTGCAGCTGGCTATGCATAGTATTATAATAATTGATATTCTCTACACTCCAAAATATTTTGCTTGAAACTTTACTAAGCAGGGGTTAGGTGGAAAGTCAGTGCTCAACTTTCTGTTTCAACAGCAACTCCCAGTGCTAGCAACCCAACATACATTAGTTGTGTAGAAATATTTAATTAATCCTAGACTCTGAGCTTCGAAATAGGAGACCTTAACTTTTCCTTGATTTTCTTTAATGTCGATAATGTTCACATAAAACTTGGGAAAAAATAAGGATAATGATGTCCTAACTGTTTAATGATGATTAATAATTAGAGGACATTAACAGTATAGATTTACTGTACTCCAACAGTGACACTCATTAATTTTAATAACAGCCCAATAGTTGAGCCTCTTTTACTGCCTGAAAGTTTACCCCTCATTACCACTTATAAGAAGTAATTTTCTAAAGTTGAAGCAATGATGAAAATACAAGTCAACAAAGAAATGTGCAAGCAACTTTAGAAAATCTATATATTCATATTATTCCAAAATAGGGCTCCAAACACACATGTTCATAAAAACACATGTTTTATAAAAATTGTACTAGCTTAAGAATTGTATCATGTTAAAATTATCACACTTAAGTTCAATAATATTTTAATATGAATATAAAACTTATATATCTCTCCAGTAAAAGATTAATAGTTATATGTCAATTCTAGAACCTCAATAAAGCCATTTTTGCTGTTCAGTGTGTAATACTAGTAGAGCAGCCATTTTCAGGAAATAACATTTCATACTGGGCAGCAGAAATTTAGAATAAAATATACCCAAATAAGAAAGTATGTTTAATGTTATTTTTGATGATTTCATATGTGTAGATGATTTGTTAAATCATACAGCCTTTCCACTCTGTAACTCTCTCTCATCTCCTCCTCCTGGATTTCCCCCAGTCCATTTAACTTTCTAAATATTATGAGTTTAAAAAAATGCTTTTTTAAAAATTCCACTAAATTAAGTTAGGGCTTCTTACATGACCCTGGATGGGGATTGTTTACTGAAGCATGGAAAACTGACCAATGCTACACCACTGAAGAAAATGACTTCCTATCATCTTTAACCACAATGGACATGGGGGGTTCCTCTATCCCAGCACACTGGTGTTCTCAGCCTTTTTACACTGTTAGTGCAAAAACTAACCATGGCTCAAAGTATTGAGAAGATGAGAAAGTCGAGTTCTCAACTCCAAAAGGTCATTGACACCACCTCTGCCCAGGCGTGGGAGTAATGGCGGAGAGGAGGCAGAAGGAATGCTAGGGTTGGAGGATGGGAGCAGTGCTGTGAAGCACCGTCTTCTGGGCACGCAAAGCCCTTTCTTGACCTCACAGCAGGTGCAGTAACTTACGTCAGACCTGTGCAAGCGTGGGTGGGCCCTTCGAAAGTCCATCATGGAAATGTACCATTAAGATGGGCAGTGCTGATAAAAGAAGCTAAAGAAAATGGGTGTGTTCCACATGGCTTTAAATGGGCTTGAAGAACGTATACCTTAATCCTTCATCAAAAGAAAGGTCATTGTGATTACATCAGAGTGTCCTTAGACTGTGTTTCCTAAGGATTCCTCTATTCCAAGTTATTCTGCATGCTCTCTCCAAACTGGTCCTTCATAGGAGCCACATTTCTTTATTTTAAATCCTTGACATGTAAACTGCCCAGATGGGTATATTTTTTGTTTTTTGTTTTTTGTTTTTTTTGCATTGCGTAAACCTCTGCCACAATTGTGACCTTTAACTCCTTTTTCACTTGAGGCAGTTTTCTCGAGGCTTTCCTTCTCGGCTGGTTGCATTACCATTCCTATCTGAAACAGGGGTTGCTGTACGACACGGCTAGAGAGCAGTTGTGGCGAGTAGATTGGAGCAGGAGCAGTTTCCATTTCGGGTTGTCATTTCAGACGTGGCTCTGATCACATCAGTGGTTCCATCTGGTTAGGGCCGTATTTCTTCCACATACTCCCCTTTCAGCCAGGCAATGGAGTGGTGTGAGTCACAGTTGAACCCTGTGTATTGCAGATTCTCATCACGGTGATTTCGCATTTAATTGTTTCTTCCAGCTGCCTCAATCCATGGCTGCCAAGCCAATTGCCACATATGTATCTTCCAGCCCACCACTCGTGCCCTCTGCGTCCCCCCCCCAAAAAAAAAAGGTTTACAAGTCTTAAGTAACAGGTTTGAATTTGTTTCTTGATGTTCCATGTGGAGAAAGATTCAGCGGTGTTACCCAGCATGCCTCCCGATGTCAATATTCTAGGTGAGGCAGTCCCGTTGGTGGTGTGGCTTAAAATATTGTAGGGTACTATGCCCCACAGAAGATCTGCAATTGCTTTCATCTCTACTCTCAGAATATGCTTGTGCGTTGATTCATAACTGACTGGATTTGCCATTATGTGATTTCTGTGACTTGGCATCGTGTCTCTCTTTAGATTGCATTTACACACATACCGAGTTGTTAGTTTTTACTCTCTATTTTCTTCCTTTTTATGGAGCTGGGAGAGGGCCGCTGCTATTCACAGTTGATATTGGGGAATTAGAGGAAAATAAATATGTATGCTCCACTTTATTCAAATAAATATCTGTAAAGGAACAAAGCAAAAACAATTGGTCCTGCTAACATGATTTTGAGAGGGCTGTTGGCACTGGCACCCTCCTGCATAACATCGCTCGGGGCATATTCGGTTGTTATCCGTAGATTATTCTGCTTACGCTTCGATGTTTTCTGTCTCTGTGTGTCCTTGAAATTAAGCACCGCTGTTGTCAGCGATGTACTTCTTAGAAAAGTAGGGTGATATGAAGCCAATCTTTTTCAGACTGGCATATTAAAATTGCATGTAAGTTTTTCCATACCGTAACTCCGTCTTTCTGTAACTGAAACACTTCCAGTTTGTCCAAAGGGCTACGTATTCAGAATAAAAGTCCAGAGTCAGGTGTGATCTCACCACGCAGGAAGCTGAGACAGGAGATTGCTAGTTTAAGGCTAGCCTGGGCCACACAGTGAGACCCTGTCTTAAGAAAACCTTTTAAAAGTCATAGGTAATTTTGGACATATTTGACACACATTTGTGTGTGTGTGTGTGTGTGTGCATGAAGAAAAATATTGTTAATAATTAAATATATAGCATTAGACAAGATACTTATTTTTGTCTTCCTTTTCTTGCTATGATACTAGATATGATAAATAACTGTGAAAGAGTGTTTAAGGTTAGTTAATTTTATTTGGTTAAATACCTATTTGATAACTGTCTGAGATAAATAGTGTTTTTAAGAACACTGTAACTTAAGGAGAAAAAAAAGGAGAGATTACAAGGTTTCTTTCCTTTTCCCTCCCCCGTTGTGGCATTATATAAGGAAAAATATCCTGGAACATATGTGGCTTTGAAGAAGCCCCACATAAAATTTCTATTTTAGACATTTTAAAAAGTCTCATGTTATTTCTATTTTGGAATATAAATGTAGAGATATAATTTATAACTTTATCTTAACATTTCTATAAGTTGCATTTGACTAACAATGTAATACAAAAATTCCATAAGATTGCTAATGGTTGTTCACAAGGAAAAAGAAAATGCTACAATATTCTAAGCTTGGCTCCAACACTGAAAGACTCCAAGGACTTGCAGGTAAAGGAGTCTTAAAGGAAGGATGTCTGCATGTCCACATTGCTCATGAGCTCTTCACAAAGCAGGTCACAGTCTTCAGGGGAACAGAGCTTTTCTTTCCTATGGCACAGTTTTCAGAGGGACTGCTCATTTCTTTCCTACGGTGCAGTCTCATTAGCGGCATAATTCAGAGAGAAATGTTTTAAAGGAAGATCACACAGAAAGGTGAAGTTGGTTGGAAAAGAGAACTTTTGAAAATGGCCTTTCTATTTTGGTAAGTCACTCTGAAGCTGGAGTCTGTACATTTTCCCTCTATCTCGACCAGCGGTTCTCAAAGTGTGGGGTCTCAACCCCTTTGGGGGGGGTCACATATTATATGATCTGCATATCAGACATTTATATTATGATTTGTAACAGTAGCAAAATTACAGTTATGAAGTAACAAGGAAATAATTTTATGGTTGGGGTCGGCACAACCTGAGGAACTGTACGAAAGCATCTCAGCATTAGGAAGGTTGAAAACCACTGCTCTAGACATTTAAAATCGGAGCATCTATGTATCTTAGTTTAAATTTCATAACACATAGCTATAGCTCCTGATAATGTAAATTTATCAATTTCTCATGTTGATTTTTTGAGACTTTTGTCTTTGCTATGCTTCTCTATTATAGCTACTTTATTTTAGGAAATCTTTGAAAATTATTCCCTCAATACTAAGGTCTGCTAAAGCTGTTTTTAGCAACTATTGGCATGACCCAACACTGGGTGTGAATGGTACCACAACATATACAAGGTATTATTTTTTTAAACATCTTAAAGACTGATTTGCTATCTTCTCTTCCATAGTCATCAGGGAACCTGTCAATATTATATTAAAAATGCACACTCCTTCCTTTCTAATATTTGGGTTTTTTGCTCGCTCTCTCTCTGTCTCTCTCTCTGTCTCTCTGTCTCTGTCTCTGTCTCTGTCTCTCTCTCTCTCTCTCTCTCTCTCTCTCTCTCTGTGTGTGTGTGCGTGTGTATGTCTGTGTGTGTTGTATATTCAAACATGCAAGCCACAACTCAAAAGTTGAGCTCAAAAGAACAAAATCAGAAACGAGGTTCTCTCTTATCATGTTGGTTCCAGGAATCAAACTCAGGTCATGAGGCTTTGAAGCAAGCGACTTTACCTACTGAGCCATTTGGTTTTGAACCATCTAAGATTCATATTAAATAAACACAGGCTATATTCAACAGATTCTACTAGAAAATCTTCTGAAACTATGTTTTTCAGATGTAAGAAATTTTAGTATATTCTATAAAATTTTGTAATACAAGTAAGAAAACGATGAGAAGATTCACATAACCATCAACTTGATGAAATACAAATGTCTCTTCCATTTAAGATTTAAAAAATGAAGGTAAAAGCTGGATTTGAATTACAATTACAAAAATGCCTTTCAGCAGAGATATGTGTTCCTCTGTCAGCCTCTTGCCAGGAGGTGTAAACACAAAGTTAGCACATAACTTTTATATGTTTAAGATTTCATGATATATTTTAAAGGATTAGTAGGTTATGATGACATTTCCAATCAAAGGAAAGCTAAAGAGAGCTCAATATAGAGAAATAAGAATAAAGTTTAAAGCTGGGAGTCAACTAGGACATGAAAATGAACTCACATTAAAATTTGATTATGTACTTCCAATAAAATCCATCCTCAGTCATTTGCTTAAAAATGAAGTGAAGTTAATATACAGAGAGAATTCTTTTATTCTATATTATCCAGACCTGAGTTCATTGTTCTATATCTCTTTAATACCATGACTAAGACTATGACCTGTGATGAATGTCACATGACAACAGGAAATATAAGGAAAGCCTTGGTCCCGGAACCATCCTGAGGATTTCAATTTCCTTTATTTTGTTTCATATTCAAAATAAGTATCCTTTTGCAAATGCTGTTTTATTACTCTTCATAAATGGTTAGGGTGAGAATAAGAGATATTATTTACTTGTTTCAGGTCATTTTTTTGTAGTTAAACATTTGTATCTAATTTCAGACTGAGAATCCTGAATCACTACATTTTTTCAAGCTAAAAATATAATAAAAACAATAATTAATTAAATAACATTTAAATATATACTTCTTAAATTTCTTTGTATCTGAGGTCTAAAATAATACAAAAGTGAAATGAATGGCTTCAGTTCTAAAAATTAATTATGCTAGAAACCACATATTCTGATTGATAAATTTACTTATTTCTAAGATCAACTTCACAATTTACTTCAAAATTTAGAACCATATTTATATTTATAAGTACAGTAATCAAATTTCTAGTAAAGGTCTTATTAAATAATTAAAATAATAAAACTGAGCATATAAATTCTTTTATCTATATTTTTAAATATTGCCAAATTTGTGAAGGGATAAAATTATATCATGATGCCCATCAATTATAAAATATGAGTTGAATTTAAACCAATCCCTAGCAAAGTGACTCCAAAGGTCATATTTCTTTGTGCTTGCTCCTACACCTGTAATCTGAGAAGTTTAATTGCACTAATAATGATAATAATGATCTTTACTCTGATAATGACAATAATATCTTGAAAAGGGGATAACATTGCACTTTCAGATTGGAGCTAATTGCACTTTCTTCATCCTGATAACTGGTATGGTAACAAGAGATGTACATGTGGGAAATCCTGCAGTTTTTCTCTCCTGGAAACCAAACCCCAAGCTTCGATACCATATTCACAGAAGAGTAAGGTGAACACAAAAGGGAAAGAGAGAAGGAGCATCCCTTTTGTAAAGTATATATTCTATGACTGATCCCTCTGTTTAACACTTATGTGGTTAATTAATTAAGGTAGTAAAAAGATTTTAAGTAATAATATGGCAGAAATAAGGAATTAAACTCAAACTAAAATAACATCAATAAAATGACAAAACATTAACAAAAATTGTAGAACTAAATTTATCTGAAGCAAGAATTACACTAAATATTAATAGGCTAAATAATAATTAAAAGGCAGTCACTATTCAGAATAAATATATAAAGTTTACATATCACAAAATGAGGAAATTGTAGTATACTGACAGTGAAATATTCACAGATGATATAATTAGATGAAGTGTCATAAAAAGGGAAAGAATAGGAAGATTGAAGTGGCTATATTAATGTTCAATAAAATAGAGTTCACAGCATAGTACTATTGGTGATAAAGAGGGATGACTCATATTGATAAAAGTATTAATTAGGGAGAAATATCAAGTAAACATTTTATTTGCCTCCAAATTAAAATAGCTAAAGGAAAAATTGGCATAATCTAATGAATAGTTTTATAACAATTATAATCATTGTCTCATGAGATTAAAACACTAATCCAAAATCAGGAAAGATAAACTGGACAAAAAAATGATACAACTACCTCTCCCAGGACTTGAAAAATAACCAAAATTTTTCTTTTCAGGATCCTCTAAAGATACCATCGACCCCAGACAGCAGGAAGTAAATTTAAGAATAAGACACCCACATTCCCAAGAGGTGGGTGGGTGGTTTTTGGTCATTCAGTGGGTTACGGATATTTGTCATTGTTTAGGGGAGTTTGGTTACAAGTTATTATTGGTAATGATCAGGAAAAAAGCTAAACAAAGAAAATTAGATTCAAGGTTCTTGTTTTGAAAAAAAGGAGGGTATAGATATGACATGATAAAACAGTAAATCACTAAATATACTCTAAGGAGAAAAAAGGAGGCTATAGATATGAGATAAAAAGGTAAATTATTGAATCTATTTTTAAAAGGCAACTAATAGTTTTAAATGTTTTACATTGGATTGGACTTTTGTATATTGTATAAATTTTGCATATTGAGATCAATTTTGTTAGAACACACTGTACATACACTTCTAATCTTGTTCAAGGTATTCTACCTATACAACTCATTTAACAATACAATGCAAATTTGTAGTCCTTGAAAATTATTAACAACTGTTTAGGATAATAAGGATATGCTAGCTAGTAATCACCTAGTATAATCAAACTTGTCACATTAGGTATGATTTCAGGATCAAAGAAAATATATTTTGTACAGACAGGTCATCTTCAAACATTTCAGAGATCTATAGAATATGTCATTATAGAATACGTGTTTTAATAACCTAGTTTTTGTTTTGTTTTGTTTTTTGTTTTGAACAATGAGACATGTCTACTCCTGGCAGCACCAATTTACTCCAGAGAAGATAATGGGCACTGAAAAAAACACCTCATGGAGTTTACTTTCTTCATTGCAAAAGTAAGTCACTAGGCAAGAAAATACCCTTCTCTAAACTGCTGACAGTTTGCTGTTCTAATTGGACAAGCAGGACACAGAAGAAAGTGACTACCAAGCATTGTCAGGACAAGGAGGGACAGCCTTTCAGACTATCTGGCTTCACAGAAAATTCTGTCAAATATGCTAGACCAGTAGGCCAAAGATGGATACCCCAACATTGCAGAGAAACTTTGGGTCCAGGGAGCCAGCTGTTTCTGTCATTACTCACATTTTTTGGAAGTTGTTTGGTCTTTCTCATTGCTTGATTAATAGTATTTCCCTTTTTGTCTCTGAGAAAGTTGAAGACTAGATAGTTATAGTTATAGTTTTCTTTATTAACCAGATGCAGAAAGCAATTGTGATAGAAAGTAAACAAAGTTCAAGAATTTGGGCTCACCACGTAGGATAGATATGAGTATGTTTTGAATTTTTCAAATACAAATGGACTAGACATTGTTTATATACTTATGACCTATATATGGTATATAATTATTGTACTTACTGTATAAAATTTTTCTTATATTAGTTATAGCTTTCTTTTTTATTTTAGACAAAAAGGGGAAATATAGTGGCATTTTATTTATGTTATAACAAATAAAGCTTGCCTAACGATCAGAAGGGCAAAGCTAAGTCACTAGATGTCAGGTTGTGGTGGTGGTGCACACCTTTAATCTGAGGATCTGGGATACAGAAATAGATGGATCTCTATGAATTCAAGGCAAACCTGGGCTACAGAAGATCAAAGCTGAAACAAATCCAGGTGGTGGTGGCTCACACCTTTAATCCCAGTACTAGAAAGTCATGCCTTTAATCCTAGCACTAGACCAAATATAAAATGGGAGTAGGGCAAGACTTAGTCCTCTTAGTCTAATTAGTCTGTGGTTGCCCACACTTGGTAGGTAAAGATTTCTCTACTGGTTTGACTGCCTTGCTTTTCTGGTTTTCAGCTTAAACCCCAATTTCTGTCTCTGGGTTTTTATTAATTGTGCCACATTTAAACTTCTTCAACATAATGCATCTAACAAAAATAGAACACACATTCTCAAATGAACCGTTTCTGGCTGGGTTTGAGGCAAAAAACAAAGTGAAGATTTGGGTTTGGAAAGATATAGAGTACATTATCTATCCATAATGCAATTTAGAAGTGTGACTTCCCAGGAAGGTATAAAATAAATAGAATATAGATAGATGATAGCTAGCTAGCTAGATAGATAGATAGATGATAGATAGATAGAAGATAATTATGAGTATTGCTACAACATAGACTTCAAATCACTACCCAAAGACCTTATGTAAAGGATAATAATGGATTGTCACACACAACCATTTAGCAATGCCTTTGGTGTTATACAAATACACCTCAAGTCAGGTTCCATGTTCATCTGTATATGACCAATACAAAACAAACTCAGTAGTAACTTTTTGGGACTTTTTTGGCCTCATTTTGCTTTGTATGGGAATTTTTTACCTTAATAATTTTTGCATGTTTATTTTGGTTTCTGATTTTTTTCAGTGCTGTGTATGCTTATGTGGTTTTCTCATCATTTTTCTAAGTATTATTACTATAATCATTATTATTATTATTCCTTTGTTTTCTAAAAACAGAGAAAAAAGTTGTGGGATTAAATGGGAAGGTTGGAGAGAATATAGGAGGAGAGAGGGAATCAAAATTTTCATCAAAATACAATGTATAAAAATATTTGGGATAAAATTAAGCAACAGATTGAATAACTTACCAAAAAAAGAGCTAAAAAGAAACACTAAATTAAATGGCTTCATTATATATGACCAAAACGCAATTACTTCCCAAAATGTTTACCATCTAGTACATTTTAATTTCAAAGAAGTTTACTGGTAAATCTATCAAATGCATAGGGAAGCTATGACACCAGTTACACAAATTAATTTGTAAACTTAATGGAAAACACTTGTCATTTAATCTTAAGAAGTTTTATTTTAACATCAACAAAATATATAAAGAAATGCAAAATAAAAGCAGTATTCTTTAATAATCTACTGAAAAAATTTAAAGTCTCTTAGCAAATCAAATTCAACTGCATTTATTACTTTATTCTTATTTTATTTTGCATTTTTTAAAAGTTTTACTTCATAGCTTTCTGTTCTACTGCCTCTAACTTTCAAACGCTGGAATTGTAAGCATATACCACACCCTTCTAAATTTAGTATGTCATTATAATGGAAATGCAATGTTGACTTAATGCACAGAGATCAGTAAATACAATTTCCAAGCTTAATTATTTTTAATAGATACATAAAAATAATGTAATTACCCTTGGCATCTCTTTGTGGTTATAACATTTCACCAAATTGAAAACAAGAAGTAAGTTCCCTAATATGGTAGAGTGTTCAAATAAATTCAATGTCTTTATCAATTGTTGGAAGCTCAGTATTTTCTATTCAGGATCTCAATTATGGCTAAATGTCAGTAATTCCTACTTCCTGAATTTTTACCTTAAGATTCTATTCAGTTGACTAGAAAAGAAAATGAAATAAAATGTCTGTTGTTAGAAAGCAATAAATAAAATTATGGTTACTTCAGACAATATTAAGAAGTAAAAAGAACACCCTAAAGATTATAAAATATGAAGTTAGTGAACTGGGAAAAGTGGCTAAAGATCATGAATTTCTATATAATAGGTGGGAACCTATATTACACTAACAAGACATCAACTATTTCAGGTCTACAGAGAAAAGGATCCTATTGTAACCACTTCCTACTCTGCTGCATAAATGTCTTCAGAACCAATATAGATATTAATGGTCATGGGTGTTTTCCCCAAATCAACTTTATAAAAGTTGATAGACCTTGTTTTCAATCTCATATTTTAGTCACAAATTACACAAATTAGATATTTATTTTGAAATGAATACCAAGCCAGTTTATATACATTTGTAATCCCAGAACTCTTGAGACAAGCAGAAGATCATGATTTCAAGACCAGTCTACGCTAAACTGTAAAGTGTTTCAAAAACAAAGTGAAGCAAAGGGAAAGGAAGCGTTGAGATGCATCTCAATGATAGCATATCTGTCCGTATACTAGCATGTGCAAACTCTGGTTTCAATTCTCAGTGCTACACAAGTAATTTAAATGGCACCACATTCATAAGGAGTTATTTCATTTTTTAATGATACAAAATTAGGTGAGGTTGGCAAGACATTATGATAAAAGTATAAGCACAGTAATTTGAAATGTAAGTCAAAACACTAAGCAAGTAATGAGACGTTTTCCACAATCATGGAAGTTATTAAAATGACAATATTTTTTTTTTCAAATTGATTTACAGTTGCAAAGCAATCTCAACCAAAATCCTAAAAGACTTTAAGATACTGTGATATTGGCACAATGATAGATGCATACAAGACAGCAGTTTATAGAGTCAAAAATAGATTCACAATTTATATGATCCATTGATTTTCACAAAGTTGCTATGGAAAGTCAATGGAAAAAGAAAGTTTTATTCCTGAAAATTACATGGAGAAAATTTACATGGAAAAGAATAGCCCTAACTTTTACCCTATAACCAAGGCAAAATTAACTAAATAAGCATCATAGTCTTATACAGGAGCAGCAATAAAATCAAGCTCCTGGAAGAAAAGCAGATGAGAAACCTATCAATCCTGGGTTTGAGTAGGACATAACAAACACAAACCATAAACCAAAAACATGAATGTGGCAAAATCAACATTAAATACATTAGAGATTGAGAAAGAAGAAAACAAAAAGGACACATTTTCAAACTAGGAAAAAAATTTTCAAACAATGTATCTCACAACGGGTCATGTTTCCATGAATTTAAAGGAATCTTAGGCTTGAAAAGTATCATAATATTGCCAAAGATTAAAGCAGATAAATTTTCTCTGCAAAAGAAGATGGATAACAAATTATGAGAGTCTCAACATCCTTATCATCAGAGAGTGCTAATTTAATCAGTCATGAGATATATTTAATACTCAAAGGAGTGAGAACATGAGGGAGAAAGTCAGGAACGTGAGGGGTGCGTTCACTCATGGAGACGGTGGGACAGAACTAAAGGGAGATCACCAACTCCAGTTGGAATGGGACTGATGGATCATGCGACCAAACACATCTCTCTGAATGTGGCCAACAGTGGGGGCTGACTGAGAAGCAAAGGACATTGGCGCTGGGCTCTGATTCTTCTGCATGGATGGGCTCTGTGGGAGCCTTCTCAGCTTGGTCGATCACCTTCCTGGACCTGGGGGGAGTTGGGAGGACCTTGGACTTAGCATAGAGTGGGGAACCCTGATGGCTCCTTGGCCTTGAGAGGGAGGGAGGGGAGGTATGGGTGGAGGGAAGGGGAGGGAAAGGGGAGAAGGAGGGGAGGGAAGGGGGAGGAGGAGGGAAGGAGATGGAAGTTTTTAAATATAAAAAAAAAAAAAAACCATGAGGAAAAAAAAAAGAAAATTCAAAATCAACACAATAAAAAAAATAAAATAAAATAATGACTATTGAAAAGATTGACAATTAGAAGTGTTGGCAAGGACAGAAAACAACCAGAATTGCTGAGCTTGAACATTGGAATGCCAAAGGTTCAATCATTTATAAAGAAGCATGATCACATATTTACTATAAAATCCAGTAATATATAATCCCCTAGGTGGTTACAGAAAAAAAATATGCATTCACATCAAAATGTATGTACAAATTTTCATAGCACCATTATTTGCAATACTATAGAACTGAAGCAAACTGGTGTGCACCAGATAGTGAACACTTAAAACCATGATATATTCATGAGATAATAAAAGTAATCCTTTAAAAAAACAAACTGTCCATAATGCAGCAATTTGGATAAATTTCACAAATATGATAGTGAATAGAAGTCAAACATATGTTTATTTATTATAAGCACTATGAATCTATCAAGAAAAAAATCAATAATAGCAATTAAATTAATTATTGTCTAAGGTTAGAATGAAGAAAAAATATTGGAGAGTGGGAATAAACAAAAATATGTTAGGGTATAGGACGTATTTTATATTTAAACTCTGGAGACAATTATGCATATCTATATATCTATTGCATATATAATATATGCAATATGTAGCTTATATACAATTCTTATGTATATATACATTACTACATATGTATAGAATTATTTATATATATTGATTTTATTATATATAATGAAAAATTAAAGTTTTAAAGTTAAATTTAGATTTATTTTTTTTTTTTTTGTTTTTCGAGACAGGGTTTCTCTGTAGCTTTTGGAGCCTGTCCTGGAACTAGCTCTTGTAGACCAGGCTGGTCTCGAACTCACAGAGATCCGCCTGCCTCTGCCTCCCAAGTGCTGGGATTAAAGGCGTGCGCCACCGCCGCCCAGCTAGATTTTTTTTTATGAGTGTTTTGCCTGCATATATATCTGTGCACTATATGCAGGCCTAGTACCTTAAGATTAAAAGAGGACATCAGATCCCTGGAACTGGAGTTATGGATGATTGTGTGCTGGGAATCAAATCCATGTCCTCTGCAAGAGCAACAAGCACCCTTCTCCATCATTCCAGACTCTAAAGGTTGCTTGCAAAAGTAACAACAAATAAAGAAAAACAGCTATGAATATGAGAGAGAACAAGAGGAGAACATGAGATGAAGTTGAGTAAAGAAAAAAATGAGGGGAAGTGATATAATTAAATTATAATCATTCTGTCAAGAGTACAAAAATGTTGGCATTTTAATTTAATGATTCTTGGGTTTCCAAAACAGCATTATCTCTCCCTAATGTTTTTCAGGCAAGCCATACAGAGACTCTTCAAACAATACAGGCTCTTGCAATGCTTCTTCTTTGCCCACCAAACCTTTATGATAAGAACCTATTGTAGGAGCAACATCTAGGTTGCACTAGACAAGAAAAGCAAGCTGGAACTAAGTTGGATGCTCTGTCCCTGATGACTAGCTATCATAAAAGACAGGCTATTCTGGAGACATAGAAGTATCTGTGAATGTTATTTACTGCAATATCTGCTTGTCAGGCAAGATGTGGCCACTGGTGCAAGAGCAGCAGGACAGTTAGGGGAGTCCCAAGCTACTTTCCAATTGGATTTGAGACTTCTCCCAAGGGAAGGAACACAAAAAAAAAAAAAAAAAAAAAAAAACAAACAAACAAAAAAAAAAAAAACAGCCATAAAAAAGTCTTAAACTCTAAGTTGTAATTTACAATTGTTGGCTAGATAAGCAGAAATGACCCCAAATTGCCTTCTAATATTTATGCTTATATCCCTAAATAAATGCTACACTCACCCTAAATTAGAGAAACTTCTATTTTCAGGGAATGGCAGTGATTACAGAGAGTCATGGCTGTTGAGAATAAGTGATGGTTGAGTGCCGCTCAGGACATACACACTTATACCACCCTGGCTAAGACTCGAGAAATGTACTAGAAGATGGAACAGAAGGAATGTAAGATCCAGAAGATAGGACAAAGGGCTGTGAAACATTATTTTCCGGGCGTGACTTACGTCACTGTAAGCATGACATCACTGCTACAAGACCAAGCGTGTGATTATTAAGTCATAGACTGAGGAAGGACTCCTGGAGCCCAATATTTCCCTAATGAACTATGAGTGCATTCTGAGGAAGAGGTCATCATTGTATTCTACTGTGTACCCACTTAGAGGACCACTGAGATCCAAGGGACAGGTCCATAACTATTATCATAACAGACAATCCTAGTTAAACTCAGAAATTTGCAAAAACAGTATGAACTTGTAGAAAAGTAACTGAGGTTGACAGCATTGGAAGACAGTACAAGGGAACGGGAAGTTGCAGTAACAGAATCCACTTGGCATATGTGTTAACTTCTCAATTAAATTTTTAAAAATCTTACTAAAATAACGAAATTCTAAAAACAAAAGCGTAAAAAAAATAATGATCCAAATACCTATCACATGGGCCAAGAAGATACAATAACAAGGGGATGACAGGACATATAGTTGCTCTGACAAGGATTTCAGTGTCCAAAATCTTGCTACCACTACATAATAAATACCTTTTGGCAGGCAGACTTCTGCATGGGGTTGTTAACAGGTTTGTAAATCCCTGCCACTCACGAGGCCACTGAGATGTTGTGCAACATCATTGTTCCTCCCCAGAACAACATCCATATCACAATCACAGCATACCTACCCTAGCTGCCCTCACAGTCTCCCTGTTTATATGGGTGCTCCCTCAGTGTTCCAAACCCAGTGACACATCAGTCTTTGGGAAAAAGGAATATGTTCCTATCATATTTCTGTTGAATAGTTTTTCATGCCACATAGAAGCACAACCTGTCACTATAATGTGAACAACTTTCCCTGATCGGTACCCTTTTATTTGCCAAAATCATCTGTGTACACTCCTTTTGTCATTCCATTAGAACTACATGAACCTATTCTGTTTTTTGCTAAGTCATGCCTTAGGGCATTTGCACTCATTGATCCTCTTTTTGGAATGTTCCATTTAGATAGCCTCTTAGTGGTCTTATCTGACTGATTACAAAACATCCGCCAGAAAATGAAAGATCCTTTAACTGTCATACTTACAATAAGCTACTGTTCTGTATGTAATCTTTATTTTTCTGGCTTTACGATTTTTCTCGACAAATGGCACCATTTGACCTGTACTTATTTGCTTGATAAATTTACTTAACCACTCTCCCAACTAAACTGTGAGATACTGGCTGCTGTAACTTACTGCTACTTATCCTAGTGACCACACCAGCATGTGTATAAAGTCAATGTCTTTCTGATTAAATGTCATTGTGACTAGGTCATTTGAGATGATGATTTCTGTCCTTTATAACTTTATATGCATTCAATAGGTGTCCAAAGCTGTCATATGTCAAAAAGGTGATGTCTGCTAATTTTGTATTACAGAATTGGCCATTTCTGAATTATTCTTACCAATGAGTACCAAAGTTTAAATAAGCCCCCAGCCCATTAAGACACCAAGGTGCACTCCTCATACATCTTACTGCTTACCGCTTAACCAGGGCCCATTTGTTAAAGATGCTCTCAAATCACTTACCTGTAGAGCATAAGGAGAGGGCCATTTGTTTTACTATCTTGCACATACTTTAAAAACCGATTAGCTTATCGACGGTGAAAAATGGTTGCCACATGATGATCGCATTTACAAGCCAAGTGAATAAATATTGAGAGATTGTCTCACTAGCATCTGTATTTTGTTACAGTGATAAAAATTCAAGCCAACAAAGAAGAAATATGCACTTCCCTCTTTCTCAATTCAAACTTGACATACTGTTGAAATAAGTGAATAGTTGAGAATGCTTATAGCACTTGAATTGTATATTGTTACATGTGATTTATATAATTCAAGGGTATAATTCTTGCCTCTCGGTATCTTCCTTGTAGGAAGAAAATCGAATTTATTTCAATGAAATATCAAGTTATGATCCTCCGTATTTTAAAAATGACAAAATAATCTTTATGAGGCCAAATACAGTGATTTAATCTTAACATTAAATGAATATGATAGTTCTATGCCCTCCACCCACTTCCCTTCAGACACATGTATGCATCATCTGTCCATCATCTAGCGATACCATCTACCTGCCAACAAACTTATTAGTGTTCATAAGATTCATTGAAATGCCCAATATATCATTTTCATATGCAATGAAATATAATATTTATACAGATTTCACAATTTCCCACACATCCATGATAATCCATCAATACCAATATTCAACAGAGTACAATTTATAAAAGAATGGAAATAGGAAAAGTAAAAAAGAACTCTAAAAAGGCAGAACGTTAAAAGTGCAGCAAACCAAGTAACTAATAACATAGTTATTCTGCATTATAATTATAACTTATACTAATTTTAGTGGCATTGTCTGTTGAGAGACAGTAAAGGATAGTTTTGGTGGTATGCTGAAGATAGCATTCATGGCTTTACATTAGCTTGCACAACTGATGCCCCATATGCTTCAGCACCGAGAATATAAAACCAAGCAATTTTTATCTTGAATTCTACTTTGTGATTTTTGTCCCATCCCAATGAACTTTGCCCTAATTTGAAGTGCACTTGTTAGGATCTGCTGATGAACTCTCAGACAGTCAACCATAGCTCTCTTTGGGCCTTTGTCAAATGTCCATTTCTAGACTAGAATTTTCTTTCTTACTGTACATTCTCCTTTTTCCCCTTTCTTGTTAACACTACTACCTGTTGACTTGAGGAGTTGAGACTGAACTTCTGTCTAATTCTGACCCTAATGAAGCAACGAGCTGCACGGTCTGAAGCTTCTAGCTCTCATCCTGAGAGACATGAATTGATGGGGATCAAGCATTATAAGATTTGCAGGGACTGCAATCTGTGACTCCCTAAGTGTTCTGATTCCCAACAGCTCAGCACGAGTTCTTAAATTCTGCATTGGCTGATCTTATAGTCTTAAAGTATACTAAATATCTTTGGCGTACCTGATTTAGGTTTGACTAATCTAATGTTTTCTCACATCCAAATCCACAAGGGCTTCTTCACTAGTACTTTACTTCACGTAAGGACATCCAAAACATTTCATACAGAAGAGCGCAAATCACACGCAATTAAAGAAGATCATCATGGATTGCAAAACATCCTCCAAGAATTTGAAAATTGGCCCATATGCAAAGGTGTGTGCCTATGTTTTTCACTTCACAAAACCTTGAAACTGTTGTTCTTCCTTTTTGTCTTCTCCCATTATCATCTTTTCATAAAAAACAATGTAAAAACATTTATTTTTAATTATCTCTATTATGGAAGCATATCTTCATTATGCTAAAAATCCAGCTGATGGTAATTTGATCTGCTGAGTTACAGAGAAATACTATAAATAGTTTTTGATGTTATTTTTTGCAGTTTGGCATGCTTCCTTTAAAAAGATAATTAGACAAAAGATCTCTATACACATCTAGGTATAGTATACAACACAATTCAGAGCAGTGTCTGGTTACCTTTATTTTAATCTCATATTAACCATTTGTAAAATTGATGAAGAAAATAACTCATTTCAAGATATGCATGAACTAAGGGAATTCATGACCATCAAGCTGGCACTACAGAAAAAAACATAGAGAAATACTGTGGACAGAAGGGTAAGAAGAAAGAGAGTCTTAATCATGAGACCACATGAGTGAAGACATTTCATTGAAAACACAAATAAACAAATGGGAGATAGGCAGGGATCCAGCAATATTCCAATCAAGCAGAAAAATCAGGTATCAAATATCTCAATTTACAATGCCAGGTTTTGTTGACTCCCCTTGGGAGACCTCACCCTTTCTGAGGAGGGATGAGGGGGTTGGTTGGGGGTAAGGTTGGGTTTGGGGGGTAGTTGGAGTTGGAGGAGGGAGATTAGGGGAACTGTATTTGGTATGTAAAATGATATTTTAAATTTAAATAAAAAAAAACTTAACTGCAGATGTAGGCTAGAGTAATGATTTAAAAGATATAAACTGTTTGGGTAAAAACCCAGATCTGTTGTCTCTAGAAAACAAACTTCACTGGCAAAGACTCATCCACAGAGGGATTAGCTATAAAAGGAGAGGTCAATACGCCAGACAAATGAAAGCTCTAACCACTTGATGTGGGTATTTTGCTATCTGATTAAGTAAGCCAAATGAAATCGTTCAAAGTAAGGAAGATAATTATGTGTTAATAAGGGGAAGAAATGACTGAGAAAATATAACCTTTGTAAATATTTATGTACCTTATGGCCCATTCTCTTGAGCTCTGCCAGCCTGTGACCCTTTTTAAGTTCCTTAGATTCTGATGTTATTCCATGTTATATACCCATATGTAAAGATTCAGAGGTAGGATCCATAAATAAGAGAGGACATGTTACATTGTTGTCTCTGAGTCTGGTTTATCTACTCTATCATATAATATTTTCTATTTCTAGCACTTACATGCAAATTCCATGATTTCATTTTTTTACAAATGAATGGTATCCCATAATGTATACGTAATATATTTCCATTATCCATTCATCAAATGAAGGATGTTTAGGTTGTTTCTATTTCCTACTTATTATGAATAGAAAAGCAATGAGAAAGGCTGAGCAAGCATCTGTAGTGTGGTGGCACTTATATCTGTGGTTATTAATATTGTGCAGGTTGAATTTAAGTCCCACACAATGGGAAGGAGTATATGTCTGGTACTGTAAACCACCCATGGCTCATGTCAGCATAGTTTTTAAAGGAAACCTTACTACTGCTACTTTGCTAAACCAGTATATAGTTGTTAGCTTTATTGTTGGGGGAGAGAGAGAGAGAGAGAGAGAGAGAGAGAGAGAGAGAGAGAGAGAGAGAGACAGAGACAGAGAGACAGAGAGAGAGATTAAAATTCTATTGGCAGAGAGATAGATTTTTAGGGAGGAAAAATACATGATCAAAATTATATTGTATAGAGATTCATTTTTTAATTAAAAAAACAGTAAGGAAATAAAAACTTACATTGGTAGGTCAAACATCAAAAAAATCAGTTTAAACTGGGTGGTGGTTGCGCACACCTTTAATCCCAGCATTTGGCAGGCCGAGGTAGGCAGTTCTTTGTGACCTCAAGACTACAAAGGTCTACAAAGCAAGTTCCAGGACAGCTGGGACTGTAACAGAGAAACCCTGTCACTATCCCCACCAAAAATGAAGAGTCAGCTTAGCTTTTGAATAGATGAGGTCCACCAAAATATTCTCACTTTCTACTCTGGGAAAACAGAGTCATGTTTTGAATGGATTCCTATTTAACTTCTCACTTTTTTTCTGAATGTACACAGGTTCCATGATCTTCGGCCAAAGGAGAAACAACTATCCTTCACCAGTTCTATTTCCTTTCAGAGTCAGTGGCAGGATATATCTATGGCGTTTGGGACAATCCAGGGAAAATGTTCTTAAAGAATGAAATCAACAGATATGCAAAAGACAAGAAAAATGCAGCAAAGAAAGATGAGGTACATTCTTATTCAGGAATGCTGTCTGCACCCTGAAGGTAGGAGGGCACAGAACAGAAATAGCCTTTCTGAGGTCTGCTAATTAGTTATGCCAGGCCAGTACATATGTGATCTACTTTAATCCTCATAAAAACTCCTAATCAAACTGTCAGTAATACATAGAGTGAGAATTCCAATTTCATCTATCTTGATAGCCAAGGTTCTTACTAATTAGGAAAAGAAATCAAATTAAAAGACAAGGCTGAGTATTCAAAATATATGACAAAATAAAAAAAGACAGGCAGCCGTGAATTTCTAGAATGCATAGACTGAGAAATCTGTGTTTGTTTCTTTTTTTTTTTTCCTCATGGTTTATTTTTTTTATATTTAAAAATTTCCATCTCCTTCCCTCCTCCTCCCCCCTCCCTTCCCTCCTCCTCCCCCTTCCCTCCCCTCCTTCTCCCCCTTCCCTCCCCTCCCCTCCACCCATACCTCCCCTCCCTCCCTCTCAAGGCCAAGGAGCCATCAGGGTTCCCCACTCTATGCTAAGACCAAGGTCCTCCCAACTCCCCCCAGGTCCAGGAAGGTGATCGACCAAGCTGAGAAGGCACATGGGATGTACTCACTCATATTCGGTTTCTAGCCATAATTAAAGGACATCGAGCCTATAAATTTGGGATCCTTGAGAAGATAATAAGAAGGTGAACTCCCAAAAAAAATTGGGAACTGTGTTTGTTTCTTATATGAAAAGAATAGAAAGTAACCTTTAAGCACTGTAATCTTAACCAAGTAAAGAGTCACAAGCAATAATCAAGACCCTAAAGCCCAGGATCCTTACTAGCTATGTCCATATTTGTGCAGATGACTGTAGCTAGTTAGAATGCGGGCACCATGCAGAGGCACGTGTTTCCTAAGGAGATGTTGTATAACAGTTTCCCCTGAGACTGAAGCATTCCATCTAGCAGTAAAACTCCTTATGCTCAGGAAGCCCCTGAAACTGACCAGATTCACTAGGCCCCTCCCTCTTAGAGCAATGTAACAAAAGTTGAGAGTGCTTTCCAGAGAAGTGAAGCAATGCTTCAAAGAAGATTCTCAGACAACCCAAGCTGCAAAACAAGACGGGGAGATTATCTGCATAAAATTCCTACAATGCTTGTAGCTCATTGTATAAAGAAATAAACATACATAGTATAAACAAATTTTTTCCCTCTGGGCTGACAATATAGAACATCTACCAAAATCTACAGCATCAGACATGGAAGTCCCTCTTTTGAGTTGCATTGTCCAAACTTCCAAAACTTTCTAAGTTGTTGCCATTGCCCTTGGTTGTCCCCCAAAGTTCTAGGTAAGTCCCTATTCCTGAAGACAGCATGTACTTTTGACCCAGGGCCCAAAGGCCCCTGAGCTGGAACTGAACTGTAAATCTCCTCCCTGCAGACTAGATGGCAGAGAACTATAAAACTTTCATTCAGTCTTCCAAAGGAGGGAAGCTATCAGCAGCCTTACCTCTGATGATAGCTATGAACGAAAATAATTAGCAGCATGGCACAATAATCATCACCATGCAATAGCAGCACAGATACCTGGGCAATAACAAATAGCTGTTTAATTGAACTCAACAAAGAAAAAGATAATTCCTGGTATTGGACGTACCCAGGGCTAATGAAGTCATAGATCTTCCATAGATCTACAACCACCACTTTACTAAACCAGCACAATTTCTAACTATATTCCAAATATTTGCCTCTACACCCACAGATAAGTGTAGTCATCACCTCCCATGAAGAAACTTCCTTTTGCAACAGGTAGAGGCCATTACTTAAAACCACAACCAACCAAAATGCAGAGTTGTGAAGTCTACTCCCTAGTGATATATGTACCACACAATTCCTGCACCTAAGGCTCATGGATCATAAAAGAAGAGGGCACAAAAAGAAAACAGGAGCCAGAGGAACAGGGAGGTTTTGTCATGTATGTCCAGGGAGTACAACTGCATTGGGAAAATATAACAGAAAGCATGTGATATAAGATTACAAGACAGCTTTTAATTCATGAGCTACTGAAGAACACAAATACACAGACTTATTCAAATATAATTGTACTACAGTTTAATAACCTAAACTACTGATTATCACAAAAGACTGCTTAAATGAAAAAAAAATCATGTAACCTACAGACATCCACCCAAATTCATAACTTAAGAGAACAAGATGTTTGCAATGAAAATAGATCAAACCTACGAAGTGATGTCAAAATTTCTCTTTTCTGCTTTCCACTCAGCACTTGCAGGCATTAGACATTAATATTAAAACCTTCCCCCTTACAGAGCTGAAATACAAATTTTGGCATGGGAAGGTTACAAATTTGCTTCTGATTTAATACAGCATGATTTAAAAATCTCTAAGGAAGTTGCCATTCTCAAGAGCCACAGGGCCAACCTTAATACCTCAGGAGATGGCTATGTCTCAGAAGTAGAGGGTACAATGCCTAACTTAAATCCCTTTCCCAAGGACAACATCTGTGACTCCGCCCTCAACAAGGTTTCTAAAGACAGCTCAAAGGAATACGTTAACCCATTGTCTAACCTTGAGCAAACCAACATTTGCCTGGAGGAATAGAACAGCCATACCTAGAGAAATCCAGAAATAAAGTCTGAGTTTTTACCAGGTATTAAAGAAAGAAAACTTAAGACTTCCAGCTCATTACAGTAAAATGTCCCGAAAATGCTCTCAGACTATTTTTAACATGTATCTGTGGCGATGCATTGTAAAAACTAAGCCCAATTTGGAGACCCTCTGGATATGGATTTTTAAATAATTGCATGCAGAAAGGTCTGAAACAAAGCAGGCTTCAAGGTGACTCTCTTGTGTGTCTCAAGATGTTCATTTGCAGCAGATGACAAATAGATAATTAGAGCCCACAACCTAGGGATGTGAGAGGTGTGCTCTTTTGGGAATGGACATGAATCTCATGAAAAGACTCACTCCGAGTTACAGACACATAGGACAGAAACGCCTCCACTGGAAAAAAAGGTTGGGAGGATACTGGGGAAACCATTATAACGACTTTTATTCAGGGAAGAGGACAGGAAGCACACAGCCAACAATAAATCTCATTTTGTGATAAACAATTTTATCATTTTTAGGATTTATAAATATTTAATTTTAATTCTCCTGCACATACAGTCCAGTGGCTTAATCGAAAATTAAGTAAAAGCATAAACATACATGAATCCTTCCCTCAAGAGAGTCTAATGAAACAGCTTGAGAATCACACTTCTCTCTGTGTCCAGTGAGTACAAGAACCTGCATGTAGCAATCCATGTTCTGTTATTATTAATAACCCCAGCTGGGCATGGTAGCACATGCCCTTGGTTTCAGCCCGTGGGAGGTAGAGGCAGGTGGTTAACCTTGTCTACAAAAGAAGTTCCAGGACAGCGAGGGCTTTTACACAGAGAAACCCTAACTCCAAAAACCAAAATAAATGAATAAATAAATATATGACAGATAGATAAATAAATTTAAAATTAATACCTTAACCACCACATGTTAACCTATTTTTTTTTTGTTTTTATTTTTCCGAGATGAGGTTGCGCTGTAGCTATCAAGCCTGTTTTAGAACTAGCTCTTAACATAATTTAAAAAGGTGTTTATGGCAAAAACAAACAACTCTTTACAAATAGATAGGACTGGAAGAAAGAATTTGAAGTTTAAATACCCTCATGCAATCAAAATCCACAAAGCAGTAGATAGCATCAGGGGAATCAGGATCCTTGATCAGTCTTTTCAAACCCCCTGGAATCCTCTCATCTCCAAATCTGAGTGAAAAGGCCCATGACCAAAGGCCTATCAGCCGAAATATTTTCAGCAGAGCTTTCTAAGCCAATTCTATGCCCATTGCCTTAGGAAAGGGCAGAATGTTGTATCTCAACAACCATCTATGAAAGTAGGAAAAGCCATTCCCATCCTGTGGATTCTTAGAGCAGTTATGCTTTTTCAAATCATGCTACTATTTTCTGCATTAAATGAAGAAATGTCTAACACCTGAGCTATAAGAGAACACTTCAACAAGGGACAAATGAGTCATGCAGAAGACGTAAAAGCGGTAACAAAAAAACATGTTGCAAGAAGTTCCATTAAAAAGAAAGAAATGAAACAAAGATGTTTGAGTACAGAAATCGTGTCATTGTTTGCAGCAGTATGTATCTTTAATAAAAAAAATAAGGCAATAGTACTAAACCCATGTTTCTCAAAGCATTGTACTTCGCCAAGGGACCTGAACAAATAGCAATTAATAATACACTGCCAATTGAAAGATAACATAATGTTATCTATACACTTATAACCCAATGTATATCTCTTGCAAAACTCTGTAGAATTCACCAAAATGACTCCAAGATTTATATAAAATGTAAGAATTGAATAAGAAACGATATTTTGTCACATACAATAATAAAAATCTAAACTTACGAAAAATGTGTCAACAATAAACAAAAGAGCATTGTGACAATGTCACTAAAACCAAACTAATTCACTAACATGACCTTTTATATGAAGATAAAAATATTTCAAACATGTAAAAGAAATTATTTTAGTCAAATATGGATGAAATAATTAGTAACAAATTAAGCAATCTTTTAAAAAAGTGAGTCCTTTTTTATCTAATGCATACAAATTGATTAAGGAAAGAGTACCGGGGAGATGAATAGAAAACAAAATAAAATTGATAGAAAACCAGAATATTTTGCTTGATGTATGATGAAATACCATGAAGTATGAAAGTTCAGTGTAATGATAGAGAAAATATTTCAAACAGATGCTACTGAATGGAATAATACCCCCAAACAAATCAAAGCATAGAAACAAAAAGACTTCTGTTGGCTTTCAATTAAGTTTGTAGTTACTGTGTTTAACTAAGTGATGTTTTATAGAAAGAAAGATACAGGCAGTACACATGCAAGATAAAACACAACTTCTTTTGACTGTGAATTGATAACTTATAAGTAATAGTTTGAGCTAGCAAAATGTAAAATTTTAAATAATTATACTTTTGGTGTAATGGAGAATTTGAGGGAATAGGACCTTCCATGTGCTTGACAGGGCAAACTGACTAAGAAAGGCCCCAAAATACACTTCCTTGATTGTTTTCAAAGATATTATACTTTTCCATCCTCAGATTCCACAGCAGAAAACTAGTCCAGGGTACTTGCCGTAGGCTGCATCATAAGAAGACTTTCACAAGTGATGGAAAAGCTTCCAAGGTTTATTTTTACAAATGAGTCAGAGGAGAGAATAAATCTCTCTTCATGATTTTAAAATTTAACAGCATAAAGGTTTGGAGGGCGGAAATGTCTGGTATAATATATACTAAATTTTTCAAATTTTACCTCTGAGGAAGATAAAGCAATGGTAGGTGGTAGATTTAGTGAAATTATGACTCAGCACTGCCTTGCTATTGCTCTGAACCATTTGTTACTAGAGGGTACAAGTCAATCTCCTTTGCCTTGTTCGTTGCTCGTCTTATTTTGGGGGACATAGTTACTCTGAATCACAGGTTGGTCTGGAACTCACTGTGCATTCCAGGCAGATCTCACACTCATAGCAATCCTCCTGCCTCAATCGTTCAAGTTCTGGGACTGCAGCTATACAGCACAAGACTGGCTCTGTATTTATACAGCTAAAACCTACCAAAACTTAGTGATGGATTTTAGCTAATTTCACCAAAATAGTGACATGAAAGTTTCTAGCTTGCTAAATTTATGATTACATAAATAGCGTAATTCTGTCCCAGACGTTAAATGAAGTGACAGTAACCACAAAGATGACACACAGCTCTCTCCTTTGATTTGTGCAAGAACTACTAGGAAGGCAGAAACTGTGTAACAAAAAGACATTTTCGTTTCCATGGAAGGAGAGACAGGCCTATACTCAAGGGCAGAAACTAAATATTTCCACTTGTTTGTTTTCTGTTTTAGTGAATAATAATCCAAAGAGATAAGGAGGACGTTATAGATAAGAATTCCATAAAGTACACAACCTCACGTGGCCTTGACTTAATGAACTCTGCTGTGGTATTGTCGGGTAACCAGCACCCGCCTTCCCAATACGCATACACTCAGAATCTGTACAACCACAACTATGTGATTTAATCCCTCTTAACCCCAAGTCTACTATGAAACAGCCATGGCAAGCACAGTGCTTGGATGCATTTGCTAAGATCCAAAAAGGTCACTAACCCAAAGCCTCAGCTTTGTTTTTAACTTGCTTGTGTCTTTTTTTTCCCCTTGTTATTTTCAGAGGCCAAGGAATACCTGACTTACCCTTGTGCTTGAAAGAGATTTATATAAACAGGATTTTTAAATAATGACCTATTGATTTGAATACATAAAATATAAATAATACTTAAGTTCAAGTAGATAGAATGTATTTGCAGAAATATATTATCTTCTACTTATTTACTTTCCTTTTCGTAATGAAACAATTTATGGACAGTAGACCAGAGTGTAAATTTGAAGTCGATGATACTTAAGTTTTTTCATCTTTTCCATAAATAATAACAAGATTATATATGTCAAAGCTTTAAGGTCTTCATAATATATTTTCTGGTCATTATTTCCTACACAACAGTTTATATAGTATTTGTATTGTATTAGGCAGTAGGCAAAAATTTAGGAAACATTTAATGATGTTCACAGGTTATATGTAAGTAGTATGTCACTTTATAAAAGACTGTGGACATCCACAAATTCTGGTGTCTGGCTGGGTACTGGAGTCACTCTGACATTAAAAAGAGAGATGCCTGTATTTTATGAAAACAGGGAGATTTCCACACATATTGTATATTTAATTAGTTGCTAGTACTAGGGTTTTTGGTGTTGTTTTTGCTACTAATCCTTCACTCTTTGTGTTCAACATGTTCCTCCTTTTCTGCTTCTATCTCAATGAAGTATTACTGTAATCATAAGCATACTCTCATGATTTACTGAACTTATGATTTACTGAACTCTCTAAACCTGTGTTAAAATAATTTTTGTAGACCTCATATTTTCTTCAAGGTTTTCTGCAGAGCAAACTATATACCTTAACCATTATCTTCATATATCTCTCTCTTTCCAGGCCTTAGCTCCTCTCTACTGCTCTGTGTTTTTCCATACTAAAATGGTGTAGCAGCAGGGACAGGCTGTTACTTACCTTTGCTCAACTAATGGCTCAGAATAATTAGTATGTTTTTTTAATTTTTATTCATTATTCTTATGTATGTGTGTGTGTGTGTGAGAGAGAGAGAGAGAGAGAGAGAGAGAGAGAGAGAGAGAGAGAGAGAGAGAGAGAGAGAGAGAGAGGGCCGTGCATGATGAATTCAGGTAGACACAGATCATGGCGCTCATGTGTGGAAGTCAGAAGACAATTTGACGATCAAGCTTTCTTCCTCCACTGTAGGTTTTGAGAGTCAAACTCAGGTAACCAGGCTTCCATTATAAGCGTTTTTATTTTTTTTTCCAGTGAGCCTTAATGATCTTTATAAAAACTTCTTTGTAGACGATCATTTTTAGGTATTCTCAGTGAAGGACAGACAGGGTTGTGTCTGCAGCAGAGTTTGCCCCCTCATGGCATGCCAAATAAAAAAGGGAATTAGCGATGACCCTATGATCCTTCAAGGTAATAATGAAAGCAAAGTTCAGAGTTGGTTGGTTTTTGTACTCTGTGTCAATAGAACAGTACCTTGTATTTGTCCTGTAAAATCTTGCTTTTGAACATTGCTCGTTTACGCGCGCGCGTGCACGCGCGCGCACATACACACACACACACACACACACACACACACATACACACACCACCACCAACACCACCACCACCACCACCACCAACAACAACAACAACAACAACAACAACAGCAGCAGCAATCTAGTTAAGTTGGTTGCAGACCTTCAATTTTATAATTATCAAATGCTCTACTTGAAAGCTCATCAGTTCTGATGGATTAGAATGCCACAAAGAACGGATTATTTTTAACATATGTAAGAGAACTGAGATTTGCTTGAGCACATAAACTATAAAAGCAGTTTCAGATCTCATGAATGAATAAATATCTATTACTAAGTCAAGTCTTGTGTTCACATATGCACAAACAGAAGTAACTAGATTCATACAGTTAGGGAAAATGTAGCAAACTATGATATTAAAATAATAACAGATCACCATATTCCAATCTGAATCTTACAAAACGAGATTATTAAATTAAAAAACTGCATAAATATGACAAAGCATTAGAGGATGGGGTCTCTTTATCATGCTGTATCCAAATTTTGTAAATATCTCAATGAACATTCTTTCATTTGATGACTAGGCAGGGAAATAACTCATTTCTTAAGATTAAAAATCTAATTATGAAAGTCACTTAATATCATTATAATTGAATCAATAAAAACCTTGGGAAAAAGATAGGTATGTTGTAAAATATTTATTTCTTTCTTGCAGCATAGACTTTTCATAATGAATAATATTCAAATGTAGTTTTAAAATTAAAAATACCCTAGCATTTGTGATGAATAACATTGTTAATGCTTGAAGGTGTTTTCTAGCAAAAGTTAGACTGGCACAGTGGCCACAGTGTCGAGTTCATTAATGAAGAGATTACACAAACCTGCAGAGTGTTTAACTGAACTAGCAGTACAATTGATAAAACTTCTGTATAGGAAATACCTAATGGCTATTGTTGATTTAGGGTTTGGAGCACTGAGTAAAGTTCCGATACAAACAAAAATATCATAAGAAAAAAATCATATATAAATACAAATATATAATATATAATTTAAATTAATGTGAAAATCTTAAAGATATGCATTTTTATTATGAGATCCAGAGTAAAAACCTACCTGGCCAGGCTGAAGGAATCATCGATCAAGCCCGCACGGTTACTGACGGAAAGCACCTATGAGGCCAGTTAGGAAAAAAGAGAGGATGGGGGTAGTAATTCTGATCATTATAATGACAGCATTCACACTTCAAAACAGATCACGGATATGTAGATCACGGATGTACCTCATGGTTCCTGATTAATTGATCAATCAGTAATCTCCAGTTCCTTAGGTCATAGTTAACTCTAAAGTAGCCCGTTTGATTGATGTTTCCGAGGATCCAGCTTCCTTTGTCCAAGTATGTTATTCTGTGATGTTCTGAAAGTAGCATTCAAGAGTAAGTCTATTTTTAAATTTTTAGAGTTAAATTGGGTACAAAATAAGTCTTTCAATACCAGAAATCGCACTACCAATAATTTAAAAGACAATGCCACGTTAAAATGTAATTGAAATCTCAACTTTAATTATCCCTTTAATCTAAAATCGGATAGAAAGTTTTTATTTTGTTACACACTTATTACATCAATTAATTATTTTTATAATTTACGCTTTGTTCTTGGCAGAACAGGTTCTTTTTTTCATGTTTCCAGGAGTGCAAATAAATAAGACTTTGCAAACCACCCATAATGATAGAACAAGGGGGACCTCATTTGTTCAAGACTCTAAAGGATCCACACAGAATTAGAAACAATGAGAAATGCATCCTTCCTAAAGGAATTACTTAGGTAAAATTAAAACGTGTGTTCATCAAGTGATTCAATTAACAAAGGCCAAGAAAAATGTTGTAACTTTTCCATATTTAGCTCCTTCAAATATGGCAGAGTTACTTTTACTTGTGCTGACTTAGCCATCATAGACGTCATGAAGCAAACATCATCCACAATTCTAATAACTTTTCTGTCGAGCTTCCAGGCTCATTCTTCATGGGATTTTCACAGCGAACTATGAATTAAAATTTGCATGTGCAACACAGACATGGTGACCTCAGATGGAAAACCACCAACACAAAATAAAACAAACAGGTGTGCTTTACTTCTAAGACTCAAGAGCATAGAATTTCCATCAAGCTTTTTCAAATCAGAATCACTTATAATAAAACATGCCTGTAATTCTTTAAGAGAAGGGACATAGGCATACTCTCAAGTAAAAATGAATAAGAAAATGTGTATAGGCACTGCCTATAATAGGATAAGCAGTTTTCAAAGATCAGTCATAAATGAAATATAATAGGTGTCAAATTTATACTTTATAATGTACGTGCACTCTAAATCTGCTGTGGTCCCAGGACCTAAGGAGAACCTCCTGATTTCTGGCTAACAGACATGCTGTCAAAATGCCCTCTAAATATTCATTCTTAAGCCCAGGAATCTTTCTGCTCTTAGCTTTTTTCAGAAAGTTTTTTTTAATAGAGGATATTGACAAACAGAAGTAATTTGATAAAGATAATTCTTAAATAATTGTGTCTGAATTGGGGAAAGATTCAATCTCAAGTGATGAAGATATAAGTTTTCCTAAGTAATCCTGATTGCCTTCAAACATACCAAACTTTTAAAAATTATTTCCTTTATTTTTTGATATTATAGTACAATTATGTAATTTCCCCCTCCTTTTTCACATATTACTCTCGCTGTCTTTAAAATCCAAGGTCTCCTTTATATTAAAACGCTGTTACAAATACATGCAAATGTGGCATACATAAATATTCAGAAACACACAGCTATAAATAGGGTCAGTCTGTATAATGTCACTTCCCGTGTATGAATTCAGGGCTAATTTGTTAATAGAAATACAGTTGGTGATTTTCTCTTCCTTGGGGAAGAGTATTTCCCCTGCTCTCAGCATTTTGTAGTTGTCTGTAGTTCCTTGCTCCTCACAGACCTAGTCTCTCAGGACTTTTATCATGAAGTGGTGCTGGGCTTTTGTCAAAGGCCTTTTCTGCATTTAATGAGATGGTCATGTTTTTGTTTTTCAGTCTCTTTTTATGGGAGACTACATATACCAGTTTAAGTATGTTGAACTCTCCTGCATGTCTGTGATGAAACCAACTTGATCATGGCAGATGATCTTTTTGATGTATTTTTGGATTTAGTTTAACAAACAAGTATTTCATTAAGAATTTTTGCATATATATTCATAGGAAAATTGGTGTATAATTCTCTTTATTGGGTCTTTATATGGTTTAGGTATCAGGGGAACTGTGGCTTCATAAAATGAAACTGGGCAATGTTCTTTCTGTTTCTGTTTTGTGGAATAATTTGAATATTATTAGCATTAACTCTTCTTTGAAAGTCTGGTAGAATTCTGCACTGAAACCATCTGGTCATCTGCTTTTTTTCTGTAGATTTTAATCAATACTTCTATTTTATTAGGAGTTAACAGGTTTGTTTATGTGATCTTGATTTATGATTGGTAAGTGGCATGAATTGAGACAATTCTTCAAATGATTTTAGACTTTCCAATTGTGAAATGTGGATTTTGAAGTGTGTTCTTAGGATTTTCTTGATTTCCACAGTGTTTGTGGCTATAACCCCCCTTTATGTCTCTAATTTTGGTGATTGAATAATTTGGATATTCTCTCTATGCTTTTTAAAACTGGGATAAGGATTTGCCAAGCTTAGTGATTTTCTCAAAGAGCCAACTCTTTGTTTTATTATTAATTTTTTGTATTATTTATTTTATTTTACTGATTTCAGCCCTGAATTTCATTATTTCTTGCCATCTATTCCATTTGGGAGTGATTTCTTTCCTTTTCTTTTCTAGATTTTTCCTTTCCTTTTTGTTCTATATCTCTCAGGTTTAATGTTAAGTTACTTATAAGAGATAGTTATTATTATTTATGTAGACACTTAGTGTTACACATTGCCTCTTGGAACCTTTTTCATTAACTCTCATCAGTTTTTGTATGTTGTGGTTTCATATTCATTCAATTACAGAAGTCTTAATTTTCTTTCCTAATTTCTGTCTTGACCCATTTTTCATTCAGTAGAGATTTGTCCAGCTTCCAAGGATTTGTAAGTTTCCTGTTGTTTCTGTTGTTTCTGTACAGCTTTAAACCCTGGTGGTTGATAGGATGCAGGGAGTTTTTCAATTTTCTTGTATCTGTTGAGAATTGCTTTTTGTACAAGTATGTGGCCAGTTTTGGAAAAAGTTCCATGAACTGCTAGAAAGGGTATATTTTTTGACTTTGCAATGAAATGTTCTATTAAATATATGTTAGGTCCATTTGGTTTATGATTTCAGCTAGTTTCAACATTTCTCTGTTTAGTTGACCTGTCTATTGGCAAGGGTTCTGACCTCACCCACTATCACTAAGTGAGGGTCAATGTGTGATTTAAATTGTAGGCTTGTTTTTTAAGAACTTTGGGTGCCCTTATGTTTGGTGCATAAATGTTAGAAGTTGAAATGTCATCTTGGTGGATTTTTCCTTTGATATAGATTATAAAATTATATTATATATTATATTGTGTATAACTAGTGTGACTAAAATGAAAACCACACATACCCAAATTTATGGGAGGACAATGAAGGAAGCTCTAAGAGGTAATTTTATCACTAAGGGCTTACATTAAAAAGTATATATATATTATTACGTATAAGAATATATTATATATACGTATATGCATACATATAGATATATATCCTTTGTGCTCTAACATGCATTCTAAATGAATAAATGACCCTTATATTCAAATAATTAAATTTGGTAATATTATTTTTAAGGTTTATTTTTAACTCGGTGTGTGTGTGTGTGTGTGTGTGTGTGTGTTTGTGTGTGTTCACATTATTACAGGTACACTAAACATCAGAAGACATTGGATCCCATGAATGTGGAGTTATGGGATGTTCTGAGCCACCCAAAGTGGGTTCTGAGAACCAAACTTATTAGATCTTCTGTACTTTTAACTCCCAAGACATTTTCAGACCCATTTATTTAGATAATTTCATTAGTGATTTTTCTGGTTAAGCTATAGAATCGATCTTATTATATGAGCAAATGACATACAGTTTACAAACATCGAATGATAATGTAATCTTGCAATATTAAATTTATTCTGTAAAGTTGTTCCTTATTTACAAATTGGATACCAAAGAATGGATCCCAAGTAATCCAATTTGTTATTATTTTTATTTATTCTATTAAAAACCTTATAGGTAGATTATAGTCCAGTGAGTGTGTATATTGAAACATGAAAATAATCTATATATCTTCTCCATTGCCTGACTAAGAAAGACAGGCATCAATTGTTTCAAAGCTTTCTGTTATTAAACTTATAACCAAAACATAAAGTTATTACTATTCATGAGTATTTGTATGACTTTATTACAAATGAGATCTTTGGGAAACAATTCCCAGAAAGATTTTGTAATAGGTTTTAAAATGTCTTCACAGTACTAGTTAATTGTATTCTCAAAATGTTCTGCAAATTAACTAATAGCAGGCAATGAATTTTAAAAAGTTCTCTTCAGATGGCCTAATGAGGTATGATGTTTGATGAGTTCTGTAGCAAAAAGTATGGAAGTTATAATTCAAATGTTCATAATAATAATTGAAAACCTTATTTATATCCAAAATGGCACAAGACTCAGGCTATATCAAGGCACAGAGGAGTTGGCATTTTATAACATATTTTATTTTATAGTAACTATGGGAATGACAGTGGAAATGATAGTTAAGCATTTCTAGCCAAATATGCTACTTGTAGAAAATAATAATTAAAAATAATATAAGTAGAAAACCCAGCTAGAATAGCATGTGAAATTATACAGAAATTATAGCATATATTGATCTTTTTCACTGGACGCTTGTAAAAATTCAATGACATAATATCTGGCGAACCCCACAAATACCAATATAGAAGTACTGTTGAGAAACTGACAGAGCTACAAGCCAACTTATTAAAAATATAAGTAAGTGTGTGTGTGTGTGTGTGTGTGTGTGTTCAACTGCTGAAAAAACAAAAGGAAGCTCCTAAAAGGAACATTTAACTTAGCTAAACATTTGGCACATTGGGCAAACATTTATCAAGACTTGATCTTCACATTTGTAAAATGAAGATAAAAAAGAAAATACTGTTTTTCAGAGTTTGCAGATTGCAAGTCAATCACTATAGCAAAGCTATAAATAATGCTATGTTTAATATTGGGGATCAAATTATCTTCAGTATTGTATCTTTTCTTCCCTGATGTTTGGCATTAAATTTATCTCCTTCCTTTCACCATCCAGGAATAGCCAGTTAGCATACAAGTTATTAAATTCATAAATGTTTGTATTATTTTCATTTCCATAGTATAAATTGAAAAGAACATTTTAACCTGCCTTTAGAAACATAAAAATTGGTAGAAATACTACTTTTAGACTATAATAATCTGTAATTTATCTGTAAGTTGATTATATAGCCAATGTGTCTTTTAAATGAACTATAAATAACACATGATTAATTTGATCAGATTGATAGATATTACATACTAGTGACTTACCTTAATATTATAAAATGAAATATACAGTACTGATAATAAAATTATAAAAAACTGACTGGCCAATATAATGAAATTATATTTTATTTTAACTTACAGTGATAAGAGAAAAACATTATTTTTAATGTTTTATAATGTTTGCATTTGTTATTACTTGTTTATATTTTGAGTTAAATGAGACAAAATAGCATGTAAAAGAAAGGATATAAAAGCCAGTCTTTCACCCTGAACTCTATTTTATTTTACTTTAGTCATCAGAATGAAAGACTTCAAAACAATGTGGAACACATTTAAAATGGAAGCACAAAAAATTAATATTTATATATGACCCTCTTTCTTTCCTGTTTCTTCATTATAGGGTTTCAAGATGTACTTATTTCATACAGCATCTCTAGCAAGCCTCAACAACTTAACTTGACCACACATACATCAAACAGAACTCACTATGGCTTAATGGGAAATGACATACACTGTCCTATATAGGTTGCAAAGGTACCACAGGTCTGTGTATATAGTACCCTCCTAGAACTTTTTGTTTACAAATTGCACATCTACATATGATGATCAAGGAATTCAACATCATCAGTATTTTAGGTCAACACTTGGCCTAAGCAGAATGGTTAATTTTAATAAAAACCAATGCACAGATATTTAAAAAACAATCATCAGACATATCCATCAATGGGACAAGCAGTGTTTGGCACTATTTTTCATACTCATATGATTAAGGGAATATTATAACAAGAGCTGATAGAAATGGACGAATGAGATGTGTACTATGGGAATTTGCCAGTCACTACACCCGACCATAGTTTAAATTGATGCATTTATCTGATTTCTCTATACCCATACCACCATCCAAAGATACTTTGTTTTGTATCTGAGAATTATTCTGTCATATATATAATGCCAACAATCACAACATTACCATGACAACTCAGTGTTCTTGCTCATCATTTTGAAACAAAGTATATGAATAAATAAAACAGCTCTATGAGTGGAAAAGACATTTATAAAGATATATAAGTGGTGACTCAGAACCATGGTATAAATGTTAATTCTGAGGAATTGAATTGAGAAAGTATAAGTATTTTCTTTCAAATGAAAAACATCAAATGTGTTAAAGTAAAAATTTTAATGCACTCTTATAACATATATATATGTTATAAGAGTGCATTAAAATTATGTTTATAATTAAAATTATAACATATATATATGTTATAAGAGTGCATTAAAATTTTGTGTGTGTGCGTGTGTGTGTGTTGTAGGATATATATGTATATCCATACAAGAGCAATACCTAAAAGAAAATCAGTGCTTGTATATTTTGACCTGGTTTTACTCCAAAGATATGTGACATTAAAATGCTTTCTACAAATTAGTAAAACAATATCAATTACTAGCTCCTGGAAAGTAGTAAGAAAGTAAAATATGAGCACACTTGACCATCTAGATTTAAGTGAAATGTTACATAAAAGATAATTGTCTTTTTCTGCAAGTCAATGAAACACAGAAATATAAGAACCTGTTTCACACGCTGGCATGAAGGATATAGATTTGATTCAAGAAATAGTTTTCTTTCTGACAGTGAATTGAAATAGTTCACTATCTTATTTGAAGATATTTAGAAATAAAATGGAATCTTATCTGTTTCAGCTCCCTGAGGCTTGATTCTTCCTACAAGGATGTTTGATGACTTGCCTAAGTACCCCCCAACTGGCTTTACAATTACATAATATCACGAGAAATATGCTGATTCTCTCACCCAAAGGGACATCCTGATAAAGAAAAGGTAGCCACAAAGTGAGATTAAAAATGAGGCCTCATTTTTTTGTCCGGCAATCTTGTCTACTTCCAATATCTAGGAGGATAACTATATGTTTTTCTTTGGATTCACCTTCTTATTTAGCTTCTCTAGGATTTTTGGAGAAAATGACAGAGCCCCACATTGGAGCACCGGACTGAGCTCCCAAGGTCCTGATGAGGAACAAAAGGAGGGAGATTATGAGGGAGGAAGTCAGGACCGTGAGGGGTGCATTCACCCATTGAGATGGCGGGACAGAACTAACGGGAGACCACCAAGTCCAGTTGGAATGGGACTGATGGAAGATCCGACCAAACTGGACTCTCTGAATGTGGCTGACGGTAGAGGAGGACTAAGAAACCAAGGACAACGGCGATGGGCTTGGACTCTTCAGCATGGACGGGCTCACTGTGAGCCTTGTCAGTTTGGTTGCTATCCTTCCTGCACTTAGGGGGAGTTGGGAGAACCTTGGACTTAACATAGTGAAGGGAACCCTGATGGCTCTTTGGCCTGGAGAGGGAAGGAGTGGGGGTATGGGAGGAGGAGGGAAGGAGACGGAAATCTTTAATAAAAAAAATGAAGGAAAAAAATAAAACCTGAAATAACAACAAAAAAATAAAATAAAAAAAAAAATGAGGCCTCTGCCCAAGAGCAATATAGCTAAGTCTTGTGAGAGACTGGTTCCCAGTTTTCTGAGAAACTGCCACACTGACTTCAAAATGGCAGTACAAGTTTGCACTCCCACCAGCAATGGAGGACTGGTCCCCTTGCTCCAGTTACTCTCCATTATGTTATATCTCTTGTGTTTTTTTTTTTTTATCTTAGCTATTCTGACAAGTGTAAGATGCAATCTCAGTGTTATTTTGATTTGCATTTCCCTAGTGGTTAAGGGTGTTGAACATTAAATGTTTCTTGGCCATTTGAGATTCTTCTGTTGAGAATTCTCTGTTTAAATCTGTACCACGTTTTAAATTGGACTATTTGGTTTGTTGGTGTCCAGTTTCTTTTTTTTTTTCTTGGAAGGTGTTTTAATCATATTCATCAATTTTCTTCTGTTCCTCATAATCAACTTAGTATTTGATAAAAGAAGATAGTGTTCTATCCAAAAAATAAGCAATAAAAGTTTTAGTAAAGTGAGAAACAATCTGAAGATAATCTATTCTAGCTTCTTACCCCCTCAGCAGGCAGGTTTCATTCTAGTTTTACAAATGAGATGCGTACAAGGTACACAGTTCATCTTCCCACAATGGCTGGGACCAGTTCAATTTATTTAATAATGAGTGATCCTCTTTGCTTTTAGATTTTTCTCTTTGATTTGTGGTGTCTAGTTTCTTAAGTTCTTTATATATTTTGGAAATCATCCCTCCCAGATGTGGGGTTGGTGAAGTTCTTTTCCCATTCAGTAGGCTGTTGTTTTGTCCTATTTATGGTGTTCTTTGCCTTACAGAAACTTTCAATTTTGTAATGTCCCACTTATTAATTCTCAGTCTTGGTGCCTATTAGTGGTGTTTTCAGGAAACTGTCTTTTGTGCCAGTGCATTGGAGATTATTTCCTACTTTTTCTTTTATCAGGTTCAATGCATCTGTGTTTATGTTGGACTTGATTTTTGTGCAAGGTAATATATATGGACCTATTTGCATTCTTCTACATGCCATCATCCAGATAGACCAGCACCACTTGTTGAAGATGCTTTATTTATTCCATGTATGACTTTGGCTTCCTTATCAAAAATCTGGTGTCCATAGATGTGTGGATTTACATCTGGGTCTTAAATTCTATTTCATTGATCTACCTGTTTGCTTTGTGCCAATACCATGTGGTTTTTATTAATATAGTTCTGTAATAGAGACACTAAGATTGAAATCAAGGATGGTGATACCTTCAGAGGTTCATTTATTGTATAGTATTGTTTTAATTATCTTAGATTTGATTTGTCAGTTTTTCCATACAAAGCTGAGTATTGTTCTTTAAAGGTCTATATAGAACTATGCTTGGATTTTTAATGGGGATTGCATTGCCTCCAAGGATTGCTTTTGGCAGGATGGTCAGTTTTCACCATGTTAATCCTCCTTATCCACGAGCATGGAAGATCTTTCCATCTTCTGATATATAAATTCAAAGACTTGAAGTTCTTGTCATACAGGTCTTTCACTTGCTTGGTTAGAGTTAAACCATAATATTTTATGTTATTTGAGGCTATTATAAAGGGTGTTAATTCTCTGATTTCTTTCTCAGTCCATTTATCCTTTGTACATAGGAGAGTTACTGATATTTTTTTAATTAATCTTGTATCCAGTCACTTGACTAAAGGTGTTTATCAGCTGTAAGAGTTCCCCAGTAGCTTTGGGAAACTGTGTATACTATCATAACATTTGCAAAAATGATACTTTGACTTCTTCCTTTCCAATTTGTATCACCTTAATTTCCCTTAGTTGTTTTATTACTCTAGCTAGAACTCCAAGTACTACATTTAATAGGTATGTAGAGTGGACAGCCTTGTCTTGTTCCCGATTTTAGTGAAATTGGTTTGAATTTTTCTCCAATTAATTTGATGTAGGCAATTGGCTTGCTTTATACTGATTTTATTATATTTATGTATCTCCTTTGTAACCCTTTAAAACCCTTTAAAACTTTTACCATAAAATAGTGTTGGGGTTTGTCAAAGGCCTTTTAAGCATCTAAGGAGATGATCATGTGGCTTTCCCTTTTTTAGTTTGTTTATATGATGAATTGCATTGAGAGATTTTCATATGTTGAGCCATCCCTGCATCTCTGGAATGAGCCTACATGGTCATGGTGGATGATCTTGATGTGTTCTTGAATTTAATTTAGGATGCTCAAACATTACACAAGGACACTTGCTCAACTGTGTTCATAGCAGTTTTATTTGTAATAGCCAGAAATAAAAAAAAAAAAACTAGACATCCCTTAACTGAGGAATGGGTAAAGAAAATGTGGCATTTATACAATAGAGTCAGCTGTTTAAAAAAAAAAAGACACCAGGAAAATTGAAGGCAAATGAATGGAACTAGAAAAAAATCATCCTGAGAAAGGGAACCCAGACAGAGAAAGACAAACATGGTGTTTTCTTACTCATAAGTGAATATTAGTTGTAGAAGAAATAAAAAGGATAACTATGCTACAATCCACAGAACCAGAGACTAGGTAACAAGAAGGGTTCATTTGGGGACATGCAGATCTCCCATAGGAAGGGGCAATAGAAGAGATTTTGAGGGCAGGTGGGGATGGGAACATGAGCGATCAGGTTGTGGGAGGACGGGGAGAGCAATGAGGGAGTGATGGTGAGGGTCATTTCAGGATCTGGTGGAAGCCTGGCACAGGAGAGTACTGGGAGGACTCGGGGTTAGACTACTAGCAATGGTGAATAAGTAGCCTGAACTGGCCATCTCTGTGATTGGTGACTTGATCAACTGTAATCAGAGAGGCATCATCCAGCAACTGATGGAGGCAGATGCAGAGACCCACAGCCAAACATGTGGAGTTTGAGAATCCAACCAAAGAGGAGGAGAAAATAATATAGGAGCCAGAGGGATCAAGAACACCACAGGTAGGCTCACACAATCAACTAACCTAGGCTCAAAGAGGCTTACAGAGACTGAAGGGACAATCAGGGAGTCTGCATGGAACTAACCTAAGCACTCTGCATATATGTAGCAGATATGTAGCTTGGCCCCACTCCTAACAGGGAGAGCAAAGGTTAGTTTTTGATTCTTTTACTGGCTCTTGAGACCCTATTTCCCATATTGGGTCATTTTGCCAAGCCTTAATACATGGGGAGGGGCTTAGTCCTACTGCAGCTTGATATGCCATGTTTTATTGATACTCCTGGGAGACCTGCCCTTTCCTGGATGGAGACAGAAGAGGAGGAGATTGGGGATGGGGTGGGGAAGGAGTAGCAGGGGAGGATGGGAGGAGACTGGGTCCGGGATGCAAAATAAATAGATAAATAAAATAAATAGAATAGATGGATGGATGGATGGATGGATAGATGGATGGATGGATGGATGGATGGATGGATGGATTTATGGATAGACAGACAGACAGACAGACAGACAAATAGATAGAAGAAATAACCCACTTGAATCATTAGCACAGTTCTAGATGTACTCTGGCATTCAACAAATGTTATTTCTCAGTTTTCTATACATACAAAATTCTTATAATAAAAAGGCTGAAGGAAAGATTCTCTGATAATTCTTTTTATTTTTGGTAGAATAATGATAAACTTACAGAAGGGATTCCATTCTTCATTTCTTGTACTTCCCTACAACCTTGAAAGGACCGTATTTTTAAAAAGTGTATAAATAAAATCAAGGAAGACTTAAAAAAGAAGGTCTCTCAGGATTCTTCATATTCTGTGACTAATTGTGAGCATACTTCAATTATGTTTTGGATTATAAATTCATACAGCTCTAAGAAGATTGATACTATACTTAATTACTTTCTCTTGACTCTGAAAGAAACAAATAAACTTAATATTTCCATATCAGTCTAAAATTAGGCTATTTAGAAACTATATTGTGCTTAATTTTGCAGACGTGATTATCGCTACTATGTTTTCTCATGATAATTTATCTTCATTCACATTGTGAAGCAGCTGAAAAGAGAGGTTAAGATCTAAACAATTATCTGAGCACAACAGTTCCCTGGGAGAGAATTTATATTTTACCTGATTTGTTAGACACCCAAATAATTGCTTCTGAAGACACATGGCTTCTATTTCCTACCACAATTGTTAATGGAATCTGCCACAGGTAACTGGAAAATAAAAAAAGCTTTAACAATAAAACAGTTACATCAAAACAAAAGCAAGCAAGCATTGCCTATTTCCTTCTGGGCAAATTTCATTACATTTTTGGAAAAAAATAACCAATTCATCAATAAAGGAATCAATCAATGAATTACCAAAGAAGTCTCAGGCCTAAAGAGTGTATGTAGAAGGCAAACACACCTTCCCAATCACACTAAAGATATACTTGGTATCTAATAGTTTTAACTTCAATGCAAAAGAACTTCTACGAAACAATTTATTTTGCAAAAATAGATTTGCACTTTAGAAATAAGTGCAACTAAAATCTGTAAATCTGAGCTTTGCTGTTTATTGATTAAAGTCTATAAATAATTCTCTTCTACTTTTTTCTGGATTAAACTAATAGACAATTCAGTAGTTTCCTACATATGCATATTAATACTGTCCTTATTTATTGCCTAGCAAGTGTGAGGGACACTAACCACATATTTTACAGAGAGATTAATATGGAGCACCAAAGTAACTCAGCAAATAATAAAGTAAGAACAAAAATAATCAGTTTTCATTAAAATTCAGATCTATATAAAGAATAACGTGGGCACATTTTGAGCTCTGTTTTCTGAGAAGAATTTCTAAGTGGATGTTACAATGAAACCACAAACATGAGGGGTCAGTCAGTCGTGAATCTCGGCTATGAAAAAGAAGCATTTTGTTTCATTTACCTCTTTAGAGGATAAAAATTGAGGTCTAGACTCATAGATGAAGTTATGTCCATGCAATCTCAAATGAGTAAGTAGCCAGACGTATGTGGAATGCTTTTTTACAATAAATCCATCAACTGTAGTCTATAGCCTTCTAGAATGATAGACAAACTATTTTAACCTTGCATTGTGACTCTAGTAAGAGTAGCAGCCAACAATTACATTATAGGAAGATAAATACCTGAAATCCAACAGGAAATTTTGTGCATACTCTATCACTGTGTGAGTGAAAAGTGTATTGAAAAGTTTCGGGGGAGAATGTCTGAGGAAATAAACTGTGTAGTGAGCACGTCCATGCTTCTGCAACTGCTTGTTTCCATCAATGGATTCATTTTACAGCAAATCAACATTAAATTCTAATTAGTAGAGAAAGGCAGAAAACGTGTGCATGTTTGAGTTGAGAGGAAAGAACTTCTTATAAGAAATAGTATCAATGCTAAAGGAAGATCAGTATAAACTTTTGGTGCCACCTCAGAAGAGAAGGAAAGCCGGACTGAGTTGGTGCACATGTTTCTGTGTACATGAAAGCTTCAGGAACAACTCAGAATATCAGGAGACTTTATGCAACACTGCAGAGCAGTGATTTCATTTACTTAAAAATGCCACAAAAATGTCCAACTTTCTAAGTAACAGGATTCTAGCACAAATGTCACAATATGTCACACATCAGCTAACTTCAGGAAATTTTTAGTTATATAAGGATCTTTCTATGCTATAATACAAGGACTATGTATGAAAAATATATCTACTAGATCCAGTAAAATGTTTTGGGATATTGTAGTAACATCCCTATGTGCTTGGAAAAACTGTAAACAAATAATTAACTCAGCTTAGAAAATATGTCCAACTTACTAGAAATTTTGGCATAGGTGAACAAGTTCTATTACATCAATGGGATACATTGTATAGTAGAGTTAGGAGGGATCTCTGCAAAGACCAAATAGAACTGGTATTGAATCTTTGACCAGAATGTCACAGGGAATTAGATGATCAATAATATAAAATTAGAATGCTACATTTCAAGTATAGATTTTATTATGTTAAAATAAGAAAGTCATTCCTGGGGCCAATGTAAAGCTTTGCATCAGCATCACATCCCTTTATATAGTGCGTGGCAAGTGTTCAGGGTTGGGATCCTCCACATGCTTCTGTAATTCTAGCAGCTCGGGTTGCATAAGTTCACACAACCCAGACGGTACACTTTCTTTTAAAAGACCGGGTCCACAGCTAGTATAACAATGTACGTGATAAACTGACAAAGTATTCTTGTGCAAATTTGTCCTGTAACCCTTTATGTGTCCTTGATATTTTTACTACATCAGTGACACTGTGTCAGGATGGCAGCTCTCCCAGATCTGACCCAGTTTCTAACTTTGCCAGAGCAAAGTGCTTTCGGGTAAAGCCAAGTTTGATGCCTGGTAATGCTGACCCTGAATCCAGACAGGGAGGAAATAGCAAGAAGCAGTTGGTGCAGCAGGGACCAGAAATGGTAGAGAAGGACTGACACTCTTTCTGACCAATGTGATTGTGGCAGGGTGATGTGTACTGCAGGAGCTCAGAGAGTTGGCTGAGATAGATGAAAAGGTCAATGTATATGCAGAGTCAGGGATGTAAGGCTCTGCTTTATAGCCGGAGGGAAATATCAGTAGGTAACAGGTTTCCTGAATAGAAGACAAGTTCAAATACCCAGCACCCACATAAAGTTGTAGTACACACTTATATCATCTAAATGTTCCTATGGAGGTATGAGAGGCAAAACTGGGTCTGCATAATCCAGAAATCCTGCCTGACGTACACAATGATGAATAAGAGATCCTGTCTCAAACAAGATGAAAGGTGAGGACTGGTACCCGAGGCAGTTTTTTTAACCTCCACATATGCAATTTGGCATACAAAAATGCACATGAGCACATACAGATATATACAGAGGCTAAAAATAGTGAACCCGCTTTCCTAAACCAAATGCCAAATGCATTCATCAGAAAGCACCAGTGAATTTCTCAACCATGGCTCTGTACATCCATGCCTGGACCAAATTGACTTGGCAATGGTTTCCAGATCTCTTAGATGACAAGAAAATGCATGTGCCAGGTCTCATGGATATCCATGGTTGATAAAGTCAGACACCTAGTTTTCCAAAGTAACAAGAGAAAGCATGAGTAACCCAACTAAAAACTACTTTTCTTCACTAATATCAACCCCTCTGTCCCTACCTCTGCCCCTCCTTCACCCCACCCCTACAATCCACTCTTACTAGAGCTTCTTGTACGAAATGAACTGACTGATAAAATGTTTGATCTTCCTTTGTCTCAGTCTTTAAATGAGGAACAGAATAGAAAACATGTAATACAATGAATAAGAATTTCAATAAAAAGAGTTAAAATAATAAGTCAAGATTTCAGGCACATGAAATGACTGGGGAAATAAGATCTCTGTGAGTCATAGACCAGCCCATGATGCAAAGTGAACCTGAGATGAAGTGGGCCATAGAGTGAGATTCAGTTTTGAAAACACTCATCCCAACAAGGAGCAATTCTCTATGTGTTGTATCTAGTCAATGAGCTCAAGCACTGTAATGGAGAGGAAACGAACATATGTTGATCCGACATGGCCCCACTGAAGCTTGGATTATTTTAAGATCTATATTATGTTCCTTTAGCTCAGACATTATTAAGTACAGAACTTTGGTGTAATGAGTTTTTCTGGATTGTTAGTTTCGGTTCTCATTTGTCTTGTAAAGCACATTTGGTTCAATTCTACTTAATTCAGAGGAACACATTTTAACTATTGAATTTAATTCAAGAACTAGTCATAAAAAAGGGAAGATGCAAATCTTATCTTTGAAAGTTGCCATGCTAATTCAACAGTTCTGCCTTCTGAAATAAATGCTGATATGTTAAAAGTTAATTTTTGAGGGGAGGCTAGATAGGAAGTTCAGTGGTTAATATCACCGGCTGTTCTTCCAGAGAATCCTGGTTTCAATTCCAATACCCACATGGCATCTAACAACTGTCTATAATTCCAGTTCCATGGGATCCAATGACCTTCTGGCTTACCTGGGCAACAGGCACTCACTTGGTGCACAGACAAACATGCAGGCGAAACACCATATTTATTAAATAAAAAAACAAAATCTTTTTAAAATCTTGAGGAAATAAGAGCAAAAGAAGAACCACAATGAAATAGCAAATAAATAGATTAAAACTATATTCCACTTATATTTCAGAATTTTCTCAACATTAAATTAAACATTTTTCAAAATTTTTAAATGTAAAACATTTCTCAGCAATTTAAAATGTTAATGTGTAAAGGGAATTATTAAAAATCACAATCTCCTACGAGAATAAGGGTACCATACCTGTTATTATTTTGAAGTTGGAGTGCTTTGGTTTTAGCACTGATGTCATAAATGAAATGTTGTTGGGTGATAATTATTCTATTTTCTGCTGTCATGTTTCCCAGGATGGTGATAACAGGGTATCCCATCTGGAGTGTCCACTGGTCCATTACTTCTTGTATGTTCACGTATTTTCCATTCCTTTTTAAAGCCTTTGCAACCAAAATAATACAAATTAATCTATTAACACTTCTTGCAAGCATAATTAACATTAATCTGTCCTTATTTTTACCATTGCAATTCACCTCAATATGAAAACATTTAAAATCAGCAAAACTAGCATTATATGCTAGTAAAATTAATCGCCTTGCTTTGAACTTCTTATATTATTTTGTTCCACATATATATATGTACAGCTGAGTTTTATTAATATTAAATTTTTTACATAGCAGAATATAAAATGTAAGCAATTATTACAAGTACTTTTACATCATTTTGCATTCCTGATAGGTTCTACTATCATATAGTAAATGTTTTTTTAAAACGTTCAATATCTCTCTTTTGAACATGAACCTATAATACCACAATAAAACATCATTCAATAGTATTTAAGAGCTGTGCAAGATCATGCCAGCCAATGTAGATGGCAGAGGGAGATCACAAAGCCCCACCCTTAGCTGAGGCATTATTGGCAACTGGTGACTAGTGAGAGAAGGAGAGTCAAATATTTTTAAAGTACGTAGCCCCCAGGGTGCTATACAGCCTATCTTCATCACAGAGCTGATCCACACCGGGTCACACACTGACAACAATAAGTGGACTCTGAGATTTTAAAATGAACCCTTGAACTTGGGATGGAATCATGATGGGGAAAACAGGGAAGGCATGTGCGGAGAGGATGGAGGTAGATTTGCTGATCCAAATAGAATATAGACATTTGTGAAATTATCAATTCATTAAAAACAGTGTCATTTTTCAAAATAGACAAGGTATTTTAACCAACATTTTTAAGTCAAATAATTTTAAATCTCCTCTTCTTTATATTATATAAAAATAAAGCACCAAAGAAATATGAAAAAAGAGGAATTATAGAAAGCAAATATAAAATGTCCATGTCCATAGAAGTTAATGTCTTATAAATGAAGTTCAGTTGCTCAAGGAGACACTTTGATATTTCTGCTTCCTCTACTTTACCTCTGATAATGTGTTCCAAAGATCATTTCTGGCTGCATTGCCATACTTGTGAATAGTTAAATAATCCTATAAGAATATAAAATTGTAATTACCATTCAAAGGTTAAGCAATTACCAGTAAACACATTTATTTCTCCATTCAATTAACCATCTCAACATGTGGAACTGATTTAAGGAAAAGAGGAAGACAAGCAAAATGATTTAGAATAGCATTTGAAAATATTCCCGAGATGTTTAAGTAGAGCACACTTCCTAAGTCACCCAACAATCCTAATTTCCTAACAATGACGTCACAGTTATAATCACATGTTATGGATTCCCAAGGTCAAGGATATACTCTGACTGAGTTGGTCAACATCAGCTCATTAGGGAAAAATGACCTCTGCAATGAAATATGCAGAACAAAATCACCCCATTCAATTGTTCAAAGAGAAACACTCTTTCAAAAAATATTCTTTAGGTGACATATGCTGATACTGAGAGGGAATTACCCACTCTCCAATCTCTCTCTAGTTGCTCTATGCAAAGGAAATACTGACAATTGGAAAGGGATACTTATTTCTGTATGGAAGCACATATTACTAAGAATAATAATAATAAAAATGTCCTCCTAAGTTTGTTTCTCAACTTCAGGCTTAGGATCTTCCATTTCTCATTATGTTCCTTTAGTGATTAAATCTACACACATTGATTCACACCTTACTCCTTTCTAAGAAGTGTGGTCTGTCTCATTATCAAGGTGACAGCTATCAAGGTAATTAGCATCTGATTTTTTTTCTGATTTCAAACTACAAAAATGAAGAAAAAGGACTGATTTATATTTTAAAAATGAAGGAATCCCTACATTTAAAATTATATTTTCTTAACAATATGTAGGAAAGAAGACACAATTTCTAATATTTTTATCAAAGTTCTTGAAATGAAAAGAAGTTGCTGACTTTTCAATAATGTATGAGGAATTTGGCATTTTGAAGATAATTAACATCAGAGAAGGAAATTTCAGTATAAATGGAAGACCCTGTGACAAGATTCAGATTTTCTTGGCAATTCAGAGCAGAACAAGTGACAGTTCTCACTTAATCATGATCCCAGAGAGGTGATGAACAACCCCAACTTAGCAACCACAAGTTCAACTTCATCATCAGGTGCTATGAATAACATTATTAAACATAGTACATACATGCAATCAATTATAGCCAATATGAATGCCAATTCAGATTTAACCAAGCTTCAGGAATTAGTTGTACATGTATTCAGGAGATAGATTTGTTTGCTTTTGGGGGGCCAGGGGAGGTACAGGTATGGAGAGATAGGTTTTAAACAATGACTTCAGCTTTCAGTTTCTTCCTTTTCTTTATTTCTTTTAGCATTTAAATGAAAGAACTTGGGAAGAATGCAGAATTAACTACACCACTAGATGAAGAGATTCAGGCAGCATGTTATCCAATCCCAGGTGGTCAACATATATATATATGGGATTTAATATATATGTATATATGTATATGAGCAATGTTAAATGGCTCAATGGCTCTCAGGGATATATAGATCATGGTATATAACAACAATTACTATTACTCTGCAGGAATAAGTCATGAATTCCAGAGGGAGTAGGCAAGAGTTTGAGGGGAATAGTGGAAATAATATACATATAATGAACTCACGCGTGAAACTCTCAAAAGAACTAAAAAAGTATCGCATATGATTTTTAAGATCTTACTGAACATATTAAGCTAAAATCACTAGGATTCGGTTCTTATTGTGGACCATGCTTCTAGAACACTTACAAGGAAAAGCAAAGAATCCTATGTGATCCAACAATTAATTTTTCATCTCATAGGACACTAAAGCCCTCTGGTTTATGCTGTAAGTTGGACGAGTTCTACTGATGAACAGATGGATACTTAGTTGTCCTCAAGTTCATAATAACACTCCACTTCAAGTGGCTTGAAATGTCACTTCTCAAAGTTCAGTGGCAGCCTCAGCATTAGTGCCTCAGTGGTCAGTGATGGTACCATTTTTCTTGGAGCTACTCCAAACACAGTACTGAGATGTAATGGAAGTCTACATATGTTCAAATACTTCTTTCCCAGAAAAATGACTTCTTTGTTATTTTATTTTTCTCTTGCGCAACACAATTATTTCTTATATGAACAAAATGGCATTGCCTAGCAAAATTACAAAGAAAATCAAAGGATAGTGAGTGTTCGTCTAATAGTTAAGCATCCATTCATTCATTTTGTATAATGTATAAAGCCCCAGACATGCCAAGAGGCTGTGTAGGTGCTGAGGAGAGGTTGGCAGGAAAAAGTTTACTAAGAATATTCACAAAACCTATATGTAATTTGTGTTTGTGTGGGACTTACTCCTATGAATGACCCTGAAGATGTCATGGCACAACTACTATTTTGCAAGATATGTTGAAATATATGTATGTAATTAATAAAATTTTAATTTTATTTCATAATTTTTGAGGCAATGTATACAGAGATTTTAGACATATGAATCCAAAATCTATGTTTTTCTTCAGGTCTATGAAAGACAATCAGTAATAGATTTGGCATTATTACATAACATTGAATGTTTTAGTGTTAACATCTAAAAAAATTATGGGTACCACACACTAGTTATTTCAGAAATAGAGTTATTGGAAACAGCAAGCAACGGCATATAATGTGGATATTTGAAAATGTAGTCAATAAGCATACGTTTTGATAGATCTACTGAGGGAGAGAGGCATCATGGCACAGGAGTTTAAAGAGAAATGGGAACCTGACAAGTCTGGAATCAAATCTAAGGTCAAACACTCACTATCTATATAAAATATAAATTCTGAGCAAGCCACAATATTTAAGTTCTTAATTTCTTTTTTGCCTGTTTTCACATCTATAAGATAAAGAATATGAAAAGCATACCACATGTAGTTATAAAACAATGTTAGAGTACTGAAGAATTCTGTATATATTATCACTTATAATTTTTAGTGGTTTTATTTAGCTGTACATTTTTCTATAATCTTTTTTAATAATTTCAGGCTATAGGCTGGAAAACTGGACAAAATAAGGAAAAGTATAGTAGTAATAAGGAAGGGTAAAACACATGTAAAATAAATTTACCAAGATTTTGGCACAGTATGAGTTCTTTATACTTTATCTTATTTGATTAACCCCACATCATCATATAACAAATCAAAGGCTGGACATCAGTGACTGTAGCCCATACCCAAATCACAAACAAGCTATGCAAACAACTGCCTACTGACAGCCAGCAATCACAGTGTGCTGCAGACACAATGAGAATCACACGTGTCTGGGAGCTTTTAGCCATCCAACAGCAGCTGTTTCGGGTAACCTTTTCCAATGACAATTTTCCATCCCCTCAACTAGAAAGTCATATTGGTGCCTCTCTTTCCCCCACATCCATATGAGGGTTTATGGTAAAAGCATCTCCCCAAGGCCCTCCCATTCCACTTCACTTCTGTGTCAATCACTCTCCTGAAATGAAGACTTCCACTACCACTGTCTCTTTTTTATCACCTTGAGTTATAATCTCTACCATGAACCACTGATAGCTCTAAATACTATCCAAACTCCTTTATGTAGCTTAAAAACATACCCCTTCAACCCCATCTTTTTTCCTGTTGTTCTAGTGCCTCATCTGAGACACTTTGATGTTTTAGAATATGCCGAATGCATCTTTTTTCTTTGTTCATGCAGTTTTCTATCTTTTTTTTTTTTTTTTTTTTTTGGTTTTTCGAGACAGGGTTTCCCTGTAGTTTCTAGAGCCTGTCCTGGAACTAGCTCTTGTAGACCAGGCTGGCCTCGAACTCGCAGAGATCCGCCTGCCTCTGCCTCCCGAGTGCTGGGACTACAGGCGTGCGCCACCACCGCCCGGCTAGCAGTTTTCTATCTTAGCTTCTCTTTTGACTGCTTAAATTCAGTTTATACTCCAGAACAAACTTTTGATAAATACCTCCCAGGAATCTTTCCCTGCCCACTTCAATGCCTTTCTTGATTTTGAGCTATCTTTCTTAGATTGATATTCATCGTGCTATATAAGATCATTTCCATAGCATGTTGTATTGTTTACTGTTGGCTGCCCACATTATCTAAGCAAATTGCAAGGATTTAAGGAACTTGCCAAAACCATTTTATTACTGTTTAACCAGCATGCTTGTTCTTAGCCTGGTACACACATCAATGTATGTCTATGATACAGCACTCGATGTGCAGCATGGTCCTCTGTTAATACTGATAATGCAGTTATTAACTTGCATCTATTAGGCTTACTCAAGAAATCCTTTTAAGATCGTGATATGGGGCATGCCTCATTATTTCAGCGAATACTTCTCAAATATATGACATAAACTTAACTTCATCAAAAGTTTGAATTACTATATCTGAGACAACTTTCTTCTTTCTTTGTTAACATGTGACATGAATCATGACATGTCATATATGAAAGATAATTAGACAAAAATGACAAGAGTTAAAGGAAAGAGATTAAGCTCAGGAAGTAAAGCACAAGTACTTTTTTTATCATCTAAGACGTGAAAATAAGTACAGAAAACTTGTTCTCCTCTTAGTAAGTCCCTTCACAAGACTGGATGGAGAATTAGCAATTTAAGTGACTTATTCCTGGGGACATAGATAATGGTCCAATAAAATCCTTGTAGTTATTTTCTCTGGTTTGAGCTTTAAAAATAAGGAAACTTCTTCCTTTGTATTGGGGATAGAGCAGATCTGAGGTCTCTTGCTTTTATACATGTCTTAGACTCGTTCTCACTTACGTAGCTGGATGGCAACAACAATCTGAAGCATCACCTTTAGACAGGAACTTGTACAAAGGAGAAAGACAGCATCCCATAATGGGACTCTTTCCAAAACTCATAAAGTTTCCCCCTCAAATCCTGCAGCAAACTCATTTCCAACATTAATCACTGAACCAAATCATGCTGCGGGTTTTGGCAAAATACTGGTAATACAGCTTAAGGTAGCATCATTTGGTTCGATGCCCAGGGAAATCATGGTCTTCTAAAGCAAATAGCTGGCAATGGGGATGAGAACTAAAAGCAGGATGTTGATCATAAGAAAACGCAGCGGACTATCTCTGGATAGAGCAGGTACATTTGTGTACATTTCTATGATGAAGAGAGCCACTCAGGTTTGGACCTAGGTGACAACAAGGGGCAGAATGTTCTTCAGAACGTCAGGCAAACTCGAGCACTGGTTTTTCTGAAGACTAGACAAGGATGCTGATGCAAAAGTTTGAGCTATTGTTACTTTCTATCAGGAATAATTACACCACTAAAAAAAAATTTCACAAGCACTTTTCACATTTTAGCTTTTCAGCATTTGATCTCATTTGAACTCCATAGGAGCAATAACTCAATGTGGAATGTGGGCGGAAGGCAAGAACTCCCTCTCGGTGTTGAAATGGAAAGGACAAAATGCTAAATATTCCCTCTCACTTCCCCTGGCACCTAAAGTTTAAGCATGTGTCCTGGCCTCCAACAAGTGGAGGCTTCAGCACAGAACTGTGAATCCTAAAGAAGCAGTGGAAAATGTCTGAGACGCAGAGAGATCATACCCTGTGCTGAGAAGTCGGCACTGAGCACAGAGTGACCACCATGCTAATGACACCATCTGAGTGCCACATCTAAGGGTGTGACACTAGAAGTTATCATGATTTCTAAGTTTCATTATAACCTTTTGGTGAGTTTTGTTTGTCCATCCTTCTCAATAATGTGATGGATCACTTTTAGTCCTTTTAATAAATTCGTGTCACCTTAAATCTGCCATAGTTTATTATATTGTTTGAAACCTAAACTCATGTCTAATATATCAAAAGAGTTGATTTCAAAAAGCAAATGCAGATTTTCAACAAATCATTTTGGGGATCATGAAACAGTAAATAAATACTCTATTTTACAATTTATTTAAAATTCAAAGTATAAGATGACTATTTCATAAATGTGGTAGGCTTTCATCTGTGTTGTGGATAAACAATATGGGGAATGAGGTGTGCACTTAACAAAAAATATTGGCAGACAAGTAGTTTAAAGATAAAAAAATGAATACAAGAAAAGGCAGAAAGTTTCACAAATGGTGGGTACACAAAGTGACAATAAAAACTTTTTTAAAGATTTTGACTTAAATTAAACATCTAGAGTGAAGGTTTTTAAATTGGTAACGACATTCCTATGAACGTAACTACTTTAAGCAGATAGCATAAGGTGATTTTCAAGTGATATTGAACAACAATAGTGATCAAATGTTCCCATCATAGCAATGATACCAAGAGCTTGGCAGTCTTATTTGAGCCTGGCTCATGTACTTCAGAACAAATATTCAAAACCTTGACCTTGAGAGAAACAGAACCAGTTAGTACTATCATGGACAGTCAAATGAAACAGAGAAAGCTGCACTATAGACTGAGGTATTAATTTTGCTTAATATTTGCAGACTTTCCTGGATATTATGGGTCAAAATGAGTAGGAGCAGCAGAACATTGAGGGAGAAAGTCTTATGCAAAAACAAAAGGAATGTCTGTAGTTTAATTCTTACAAAGAAGAGCCAAGGATGGAAAGGAATAAGTCATTATTCAAATTTTCTCTGTTGCTGAATTCTAGTATGAGAGGAACCAGATCCATTACTGAGCATGCTCCATATAAGTAGTTTCAAGCATCCACATAAAGCTTAAAATATAGGGGGGAAAGTGAGGTGTTTAGAAAATTAAGCTATTTGAGGAAATATAAGAACAATAGTTGAGTATAATTGTTTGCAAGCCATTCTGAATCAGAAATTTAAATGTGTGTTTATTCTAAATTTACTTTCAGAAGCGGCTTGCCTAGACACGTATTCAGCTATTTTTTTTTTCAGGAACAAAAAAAAATGTGTTTTACATATTTTAAAAATCCATCACCTTGTTTAATGAATGCAAATTTTGTAAAAAAAAATAGTATTTTTAAAACTAGGTTGTCAAATATAGCATGCCACAGAGTATTTTAAATCAAAACAACCTGCCAGCATTTGAAAAGGGATTTTGTTTGTTTCTTCACTTTAAATTATAGACAATAGCTATATCCACACCACTTTGGTTTCCAAATGTCTCTTATGTAGCAATTATGGATCACAGCACCAATGCCTACAAGCAGAAGTCTTATGAGTTACAATATTGTCATTGCTACACTTGTACTCCATTGCAGAAGAACCTGAAAGGATTCTATACCTGTCAGCAAAAATAGTGTAAATATAATAGTCTACAGGGGTGTTTCCAGGTACTAAAATATACCCACTTCTCCCTGTTGCTGCTAGCTTGAAATATTACCAAGACGTAAAATGAATCTGTTGGCACAACTCAAGCTTGTGAAATGCTTTTTTTCTAAATGTCCAGATAAAGGGCTCTGACCATCACTAGCTCACAAAAATAGATAAAGTATATCCTGGCAGATAAAAAAAGTGCACTGCCTTTTGTAAATCAAGATGCCCACAGCTTACAGGAATAGGCATTGTGTCTCCCTAAAATGCCTAGTGGTTGCAGGCATGAGCATAGTGTGTCTTCACTCTCCGACTCTTTCCTCACACATCCATGGCACTAGCAACCAATGGAGAATAAGATGTAATTCAATCAATTAGAAAAAACATTGTTTATACACTGGAAAATCTAGTTAAGAATCCATGCTGATCCTTACCTATCATGTGGTTTTTAGAAATTATCTAAGGAGTTATCTATTTTCTCTAAACATTGATTTCTTCAGCCGAAATCCATACATAATAAACTACCTGATAAATGTTCATAAAGAATGCAACATAGAAAAATTTTAGAAATATCTATTACATAAAGAAATTCTGTTTATTTTAATAGTAAAATTGATAGTAAATAAATATAATGCTTTTTTAAAAAATAAAAAGCAAAGAGTTAATGTATTTTTCAATCCTTCCTCCAAAAGAAGTCAAAGTGACTCAGAGTCAAATAAAAGAACTCTATGCTCTAACCCAAGTAAGGAAAATGTCTGAAGAAAGCAAAGAGAGGAAGTTAAGGGAAAGGGAAGAGAAGACAAGAAAGGAAAGGAGAGGGGCAAGGCAGAAGAGGCCATCCAATCAGACAGGACAGGGTCTTATGTGGCTCCACTGGTCCTGAGGTAGACCATGCTGATTTTCCTACAGCTCTACTGAACTTATGTGAGCATGAATTATGGATTATAAGTGTAATTGTGGAAATGAGAAGAAAATGCTGGTGTCACATTTTATTGCAAACTGATTTGTCTCTTTTAAGTGAAATTGATGACTACAACATTTTTTCCTCTTATTTCAGAAATATGAGTAGTGATTTTCATTTCTTTTTAAAAGTTATATTGTTTCATTCAAGAAACAGAAATTCTGACCTCCATGCATTACAAACACACACACATGTATTTGATAATGTACTTCCTCATTTTAGCTTCGTGGCTAATTATTTGACAAATTAAATGCTGGTTAAGGCAGACCAGATGTCTAAAAACTTTGCAATGGTATCAGTATTATATGATATTGATTGATCACTAGAAATCATTATGAAATATTCAGCTTTATGCTTACGAGTATCGAAACCTTTACAAGCCTGTAAGTGGAGTTAGACACATTTGGGTGAAGTGTCAACGGTAATTTTACATTAAGAGTAATTCAGCTTTCATCATGGTAAATACGCTCTATAGTCTGTTTAGGAAAGAGTTATCTTCAGTTTACCATCTCTGCTCTGATGGCTAACTTTCAGTTTGTCTAAAAGTCCACATGCAAGGGAGCAAATACGCCTATACATAAGCCCATGATCCTCAAATAAAAATCTCGAATACACATACTTACATATAACACTTCACAGGAACATGTCATTAAGGGTGGTGTTGCTACTAATAATCACCGCGGCTTTATGCCTGTCATTACCCTCAGGCCATCATAATTTTATGAGCACGAACCAATAATAATGACATTTCCCTTTTGTTTTTTCTCCACACCTCATTGCTTACATTGATTTGCATAAGCAATTTTCAACCTGATAATTGGAGCCAAACATGTTGTAGGTTACCTTATGGAGGAGAGCAGTTAAATACTAATTAAGAGAAATCTTTCTCTATTCAAACATATTTTACAAGTTATTGACTTATTCTCACTGGCTGAGCTGGAAGGTGACTCACTCTGATAGGGATTTTAAGGTTTCAGTTTGCATCAGGCATAACAATGATATTTCGTGTGTGTGTGTGTGTGTGTGTGTGTGTGTGTGTTTAATATATATATATATATATATATATATATATATTTAATTACCTGATGTCAATTCATAATAACATGAAGAATGATACTTTCAGGCTCAGATCCTTAGGATACAATTATTTTGCTTTAAAAGAAAACGTGATAGTTGATGTGGGATTCCCCTCTGTATGGTGTGAATACCATTGGTCAATAAAGAAACTGGCTTGGCCTGATAGGGTAGAACAGAGCTAGGTGTGGGAACTTAACATCTTCAACATATATTAATTGTAACTGAAAGACATAATCTGACAACAGAAAAGTTTGTATTTGATTTTCTCCATGATCCATTTTCAATATGAACATTAAAACTGAAGCTGGTTTATCTATGATAAGTGCTAGTCCTTTAAGAAAAGGATCTACCTCTTTAAAGAAAGCTATCGACAAGGGTTTGCCTATCTGTTAGATTTTTAAAGGAGGCAGCATTGATAAGGGATAGCAGGATAATAGCAATACATGTGTTCATCGTGTTTGTATGAATAACGGTGTACAGAAGGGAAGGCTAATGGCAAGCATGCTTAGAACACAGGCTTCAAAGGTCTAAATCCCCTGAGTTCTGCCTAGTGTTAAAAACAGCTCCCCTAGTTGAGAAGTCCCTCCCTTGTCTGAATTCCCAGTAGTAATACTCAACAAGGTGAATGCTAATTCTCCTCAAAGACTACCTCCAAGACACTGTAGATAAAGTCAATTCCACAGTTAAGGGGAACAACTAGAAATTCTGACATAACATACGCTAGAGAAATCATCAACAAGTTTCCAACAGCCCTTAGCAAATAGCATGTAAGACAACCATAGATTATCACAAAAAATACTAAATATTTGGAATAAAGCAGAAAAGTTAATAAGTAGTTTAAACCCCAGGAGACCATAGGTTGATTTTTATACCAGAAAAAGAAAACACATTATTAACAAAAGCTGCAACAGGGCAGCAGATACTCAACTAGCTTGATATGGCTGCACTGGTGCATACCTTGATGGCCACACTGTACGATAACCAGCAGACCCCAGGAAGCTCAAGGACAGAGAGCTGCTTCTGTACATGCAGTTAATGGTATGCTTCCATCAAATTAAAAAAAGCTGTACCAAATTAAGAAATATCAAATAAAATTGCCTAACTGATCAACCGTCCTAAATAAATCCTATATTTAGAAACCATGAAAGATAGAAAAGGTCTGGAAAATTCAGTTTTGCAATAAGGCGGGAGGCCAAGAGAGATGTCATGGCTCGGAGGAGGTTGAATATTAATTAAGAGAAATGAGAATTATTTCTCGCTACTTATTCTATTGCCTCAAGCGTCCCACAAACTGCCTGCTATCATTTTGTGTAATGGATTATATTTAACAGTAGATATGTAGAGCTTGCAAAAATATAATCATTTCTGTGTCTTGAAATATATTAGTTATGAATGGTATATATAATCAAAAACAAAAAAGTTTAAATTAGGTTCATTTGGCATGTTCCACTTTCAATTCAAACATAATTAGCAAAATTATCAACTAATCTCAACTTATGAATACAATTTGTTTACTAAAGTAGAGGTTTGAGAAAATTTCTTTTTAAAAGTCATGAAAAACTAAACAATTTAAACTTTTCAGTAAACTCAATAGAAATAAGATGTCTGAAAACATCAAGACTTTCCTTGCAATTGGACATTTTTACTCATTTAATTTTCTCCTTGGTGTCTGATAGCTTATTTATAGTTTATATAATGAATAAAAACAAAAGTTTTCTGTCGTTTTTCTGTCAGCTTAGCAACTGCTCCTGAATCTCCTGATACATAAAGACCCGCTGTGGCCTGCAGGCATTCCACCAGCCATCACACCAGCTTGTCTGCAGATGCCGACTGTAGGCTGAAACTATTGTTCTAGTTGCCAATAAAGTGTCAGGAGTCAGATGAGAGCGTGAAAACCTCCTAGATCAGAACAGCCAAGAAGAAACCAGATGACTTTCCCTTTGGACTGGAAGAGATCCAGAAAGAGAGCATCTCTTCTTTCCATCCTAAGCCCAAAATGCTCAGGAATCTCTAAGTCTCTCCCTTCTCCTCCCTGTGAGGCTCTCGATCTGTATTCCTAGCTCCTCCATCTTCTCTAGGCCTAATTCCTGTCAACTACTCACTTGCTCCACCCCCTGACCCAAGGTTAATTTTATTAACTCAGTTTCAGAGTTTCACAGGGCAATCAAATATCCCACAACAATTTTTTTCTCCAAAAGTTTCAGAATCCCTGCCTGCTGTGATATATCTTCAGTTTGAAATTTAAACTATATATTGCCACACAAATTACTGTGTGATATGTAAAATATTGTTGAAACTCTATTCAAATATTATCTAAGAAAATGTGAATATATAAACTGACCTAGAAATCTACTAGATAAATTATACATAGCATATTTGTAAATATTTTTTGCCTTGTTCTTAAAAAAAGTTTAGAATAACCCATACAGAGATGAAAAAAAAAAAAACAGGTTTTGTTGGATAATAAAAAGAAGCTGATATCATAGCTTGCTATCATATCATAGTTAAGGGAATCATTTGAGTACATGGTGAAAAATTTAATGCAAAAAGAATGAAAGAGAAAGAAAAGAAAGAAGGAATAACAGCATGTGAAAGTGCGCCTCATTTGTAGTTTGGGGTTGCCTGAGCCAGTAAATATGAACATAATCTATTTGCAAACTATAAACTTTCATTTGTCAACATAAAAATAGCCATGGTTAATATATAAACAATGAATATATTTTCCTCAGAGGTAAATGCTGACATCCCAGAATAGCCCTTTCAACAACTTGTAAAGTAAAACTCTCCAGAGCCTTGTGACTGGCAAGCTTATTAATATGAACTCCCCCAACACTCAGCACCATGACATGAAGTGTCTGCTGAGGAGGTCATCTCCAAAATGTACCCCATACATCTTCATGCACAAGAGACGATAATTTATCACCCAGACAGAAGGATCTAGTGTCAACTAATCCGAACTGCTGATGATACACTAAATCAGTTTGAGTGACAAGTACCAATGAAGCTGCGGACCAAGCACTGAAGGATCCAGATCCACCCGATCAATGAGATGTCACGAGGCCAGCGAGGCCAGGGAAATGCAGTGTTGACAAACATAGACTCCCTTGCTTGAAAATTAACAAAGTCAAGTGTTGAGTACAAAATTGTGCATTATCATTAGCTTCAAATAAAAGTTTATTTCATTTTTTTTTTTTTTGCAATTTCAGATAAAACTGAAGAGGCAGAGTCAGCAAAACAAATTTTAAGATACACTCAAAATAATATGTTTTGTATACCATAGAAAACATGACAGGGTAAGGGAAAAGGCAGCAAAAACACTCTGCCCAAATAACTTACCACAGTCACTCAATCTGATGTGCATAGTGGAAGAGAAATAATAACAACTGTATGCAGAAAATGATTTCCTATCAGTTTGCCAACAGGAATCCAAATTCAATTTATATTGACCACATGAAAACTTAGATATTTTCTGAAACTGTCTTGTTACAGATTCGATGGGGAAAACAAAGCAGTGGGGATAAGGAAGGCCATTTCTCCAGATAGTTTATATTCATGGAGGGCTTTCTTTGAGGTGAAACAAAAAGAAAAGAGAAGGGAGAAAAGAAAAGGTTTTCTCGACTATGTGATCAGAATGGAGTCTTCATCCCTCAGCAAATAGAACCTACATCCTTGAGCAAATATGTTCAATGGACTCAGGTATTCTGAGGGTGTCTGTAATGAAAAGGGCTGATTAAAATAAATTTCAATGCCTGCTAAAACTAATCTGCAAGAGTGGTTTTTATAAGGAAAATTGTTCTCCAATAAATGTATATGCTCCTTTCGTTTGTTGCATTAAATTTAGAGTTTTTCATATCAAATTTTACTCTTGCCTTTGTATTTTATCTTTCAGTTTATTTCTGATAAGGATAGAATTCTACTACAAAAATATGACCCAATCCCAGTTGCAGTTTATTTAAATTTCAAAATGAAAAGTTTACTAAGAACAGATAAGATTGATTGCTCTCTCTGTCTTAGCATAATTGTATTTCAGGTGAACATCAATTTACTTTAAAGGACACTTCTAAGTAGCAGAATGCATCATAAATAATTCATCAATCACAGTGACTAAGAGAGTGATTTACTCCAGCAGATTCAATGGAATCAACATTCTAATTTTTTATTGTTTTATCTGCTCTACATTTTTATTAATTTTGTTTTGTACAAATCCATTCTTACATTTTCAGGCTCGTTACCCTAAATGCAGTTATATGCAATTGTTCCTTCTCTCTTTTTTCCCTTTGATTGAAAACACATTTTTTTCCCATACAATATATCCTGATTACCGTTCCCCCTCCCTCTACTCCTCCCAATTCCTTCCCACTTCCCCTTCTGTTTCTATCCACTTCATTTCTTGCTCACATTAGAAAAGAACGGGCTTTTAAGAGATAACCACAAAATGAAAAACAAACGATTATCTCCTTTCTTTGAAAATGATTCACACCTCTTTCAAAGAAAAGTATTTTATTTTCACTGAGACAAACAGCAACTCTGTACACCAATAATAAAGCAAAAACAGCGTGCATAACTGAGAAGCAGGCCCAAAGTTTTCTCAATTATGTAATTTTAGTAAAGCCAACAATTTGTTTTCATATTGTGTAAGCATATCAATGACAGTAAATAATAGCAGGTTTGCTGAAGTTCGGTCGAACTTAGTTCAGTTCCTCAATGCCGATTAAGCGCCTCTAAATTGTCTACCTGTTTGAGAATGGACAGACCTTACACTGTGTGTCCTGAGATGACTTTTCCTTCGTCATACTGAAGGACCGAGCCTGCCTAGCAATTCTTAAATTTTTCATAGAAGAAGCAATTTGAGATTAGTAACTTCCCAAAGTGTGACGTAACCTGCAAATAAACATAACGACAAGAAAACAATGGTCGGAAGACATAGAAAGCATGTTACTTACTTGCAAACCCCTCTGAAAAACCGAATGGCCCATAAAATTAGCCAGCATTCTAATTAAAGCAGCGCCCTGTGGGAAAGGTATTGAAAAGGAAAAAATTTCAACAAGTGTGATTCTCACAGTGTCACGTGTCAATCAAGAACAGCTCACTTCCTTCAGTCTATTCTACTTGGAAAACATTCAAGGAGAAACACATAAAATCATATCTCCTTTGACAGTTGAAAATTCCATGTTTTGTACATCTACATGTTTTCTGGATCAAAACCTACTGCTTCAAGGTGAAAATCCCTCGGACAGAACAGAACAGTCTGTAATTAGGAGTAATAAATACTTTGGCGAACATGGTACACGACAAACTTAATAAAACACGGTACTTATACTCAAAAACCATGATCTGGTAACATAAGGACACCCACGCCTAGAAATATTCAAATGAAAATAGAATCTGCTGGTAACATAGGTGGTTACTGAACTAAATCAAGTGAGGATGCTTCACAGCCGAAGGGAAGAAGAAAGTGTGAAGCCATCAAGTTTTCTGGGTTCAAACTTTATCTCTGTTATGTTTTTTAACACTTTTACCGGAACAAAGGATTAGACCTCTCGTTTCTTATTTTCTTCTCTTGCAACATAGAGTTACCAACAATTCCATTCAGTAAGACAGTTTTGAGACTTAAATAATTAGTGTGTGCATACGTATGTATATGTGTATATAAAGTACATACATTAAAAATTAGTATATATGTGTGTGGATTACATATATTAAAAGGTATGTGTGTGTGTGTGTGTGTATGCACGCATGTGTGTGTGTAGAAAAGTTCAAAACTGGGTCTGAAAGACATTGTGAGCCATCGATGTTGTTTTTGTTTGGCTCAATATTTTTGTCATATCCATTTCTGAGAGAGGCCAGATGTAGTTATATGTAAGAAAGGATATGTGGTTAATATATTTTGAGTAATAAAATATTAAATTAGAAAACCTGAGAACTACCGTTACAATAAATATAGAATGCAATCAGTGCAAAATGTGCCTAAAGTAACCAACCTGAAGCAATCCAAGTAATGAGCGGTAAGCCAGGATGATCACAAACCTGTATGTAAACTTTAAGTTAGCGTCTAGAAGCCACCAGTTCACACTGAGTTGCTTCAGGGTTAGCAGGCAGAGACTGGTTAAGTATAAACGATAGTCTAGGTTTAGTGGAAACTCCTTGGTGCCTACATAACCTCCGCCACTCTTACAAATGCACATACTACAACAGCACCTGCTCCAAGGTGTCTCTTTAACTGTTATTAATGCACATCAATGGTATATGCTGACGAGATTCACTGTGACGTCTCAAAGCACACACCCAGGGTATCCTATTCAAGGAGAGAACCCTACAGCCCTCACCCAACTTGCACCATCCTGCAGCCGTCAGTCCACCAACTCATCCGTGATTTCCCCCTTTTAACACTAAAACTATTGCCTTTAATTTTGGAACCTTGATGCAATCTAATATTCTCACTCCATTAGTCAATCATCCTTAAAGCACTCTCATAAAAAAATAAAGTCTCAATTCCCTGAAGAACTTGTTCCTCAAATGAGAATCTTATTATCATCTCAACAAATGAGCTGGTAAACCATGAAGTTTTATGCCCCTCCGCATCTCTCTCCCTCTCACATCTTCACTTTCTATGGATATTGTTTTGCTTCTTGCTCTTTGTCTTCCGCACACTTGTACAAGTCCATAAAACATAAGCACTTCTGATTCAATCTAGGGAGCAGCTGAGAATCCCCTTTAGAACGCATCAGCTCTGCTCCCTGAATTTTCTTGACACACTCTCCTCCAATGTATTTTCCAATCTAGTCTACCCACCCTGAGGGAAAAATCTGTCAGTTCTTCAACAACACTAACCCTTGCCACCTGGGGAGAGAGAGACTGTGAGACAGTCGGCTCCAGGTTCCCTTCGGAGCAGAAGAGCCATCTTCAAATGATTTAAGTGATTCCCTCCAGGTAATGATGACTTGGTCCCTTGTCAAGCTATAAAAACTATCAGTTGGCATGAACTGGTGATAAAAGAGTACTCTGTAATCATAAAGAATGAGCCTGTTTTCCTGTCTTAGGGAGGCTGGAGCAGGGGCCTCAGAAATAAGACGTAGATATATAACCAATATGCAAAAGACATAATAACCCAACTCTTCATTATTGTTATATCCTATAACTCAATTACGTTTCAGAAAACTTATTGCCTGGATATTTTGATGTTGCCTGGAGCCATCTACAGTCTTCTATATTTAACTGACCTTTTCTGGGGATTGCTAATTTTTTTAAACGCCTGTTTTAATGAAGTCTGCAAAGAGGTGTCAGGTGGGTTGACCTAATGTTCTTTAGTCAGTGTACAGGACAAGTACTACCCATTGCTGTAACAAAGGCCACACTAAAAGTCACCACACAGACTTCTCATTTCAAGGAAGTGCTGAATCACATGTCTCTGAATTTGAAAATATTTACTCGTCAAGCTAACCTCGTTTATGATGTGGCAACCTAAAATCACTTGTGGTTGAAAATTGCAGCCCCGAGAAGGCGATTTGGACTCTGAAGTACCTTGAAGAGATTTATGGAAACTCATGCTTAGGAAACGTCATCATAACTTTATAAAACAAGGTCCATGGGAGAACTACAGAAACTGACTGATTTGCTTAGAATATCATAAGCGATATGTCACTGTAAGAGGTTGGAAAACTCGATCATCATTTGGTAGTTTTTCTTCTGTCCTTTATTTATTTATTTCGGTTTACCTTGTTAGTAATCCGAGTACCTAATGATTTCAGAGGCACTGACTATGTACAGAGCAAAAGACCTCCTCCTTGCCTCAGACTTGGCACATCTCTCTCCTGCAGGTGGCTACGATAAGCTCCCTTAATTCAATAATGGTTGACAAAGAGAGAAAATGTCTGCACACATGACAGTCACTTTGGGTTCTTAAACAGCAGCTATTCATCAAGGAGATAGTCTTTATTGCCTCGCTGATATGTTTTCACGATGTGCAATCACTTTTTAAGAGAAGGTAATCTTCCAAACTCAATTATTTCCTTAGCATATGTGTAGTGAGTTGGTCGTTTCTTCTATAATATCCCACAGAATACAAATAGGAACCATGCCAGGACAGCTCATCCCTACGGGGCTGCAGGTCCTAAAGAGTGACATCTGGGTTCTGCCTCAAAGGTGGATATACTCAGCCCCCCATCAACATGATGGTACAAGGATCTGATTTACAAAGTGGGACAGGTGAGGAGGGGAGAAACCTGAAGGAGAGAAGGTCATACAGATAGGAAGGCATGAAGCCACGTATTGGGGGACTGAGCGGGAAGTAAGTTTGAAGCAGAATTCAGAGGTGTGAACTGCAGAGCTGAAGTATTTGGAAAGGTGAGAGCTTTGGTATGAAACCCCGGATAACCACATGCATGATACCCAGAAACGAGCAAGGTGAATTGATGGAGGAGTGTTTATGTGTTACTTTCATTATTAATAAAGAAAACTGCCTTGGCCCTTTAAGAGAAAATTAGGTAGGTGGAGTAGACAGAACAGAATTGTGGGAACAAGGAAGTAGAGTGGGGGAGACGCTTCAGGCATTCGCCATAGGGAGTCTCCATGCTGCTCCTCTCCGAGATGGACGCAGGTTAAGATCTCTCCTGGTAAGCCACAACTCGTGGTGCTACCCAGATTACTAAATATGGGTTAAAGGAAGATGTGAGAATTAACTAATAAGAGGCTGAAACTATGGGCCAGGCAGTGTTTTAAAAGAATACAGTTTCCGTGTAATTATTTTGGGTAAAGCTAGCCGGCGGCGGGTGGCGGGACGCAGCCCCGCCGCTTCTCACTACAGATTGGCGCTCCAACGTGGTGACTAAATCCACTTAAAAACCTTGCCCGCTTGGGATCGGAAAGAAAGTACTCTGAGACCATGCCAATGGCTCACTGCTCCCTGCCTGCACCTGGGCAGATGGCGGAATCAGGCTTAGGCGGGCGGGACAGCGTTTGCGGATTCCTGCTGCCATAGAGAGAGAGGTGTTTTCAGACTGCGCAGTGCTCTGCATGTCAGATTTGGCTGTAACTTGGATGAAAAGAGTTTTTGTGCTGCACGCTCAGTCTCAGAGTTAAAGTGCTGAGTGCGGCTCCTACCTGGCGGCCCCAGAGCTAGTAGAAAATGGTACATCCTCCATTTTGAAATTGGAGAGAGGTGGAGCCAACATCCAGAGCAGCCCGCAGCTCTGCAGCTCAGAGCTGCAACCGATTCAGAGTCACAAGAGGCTCAGCTATGTTGGACTGGGCGTGGCAAGCTCACAGTACCTGTTTTTTGACCTAGGAATGTCACAGCTTAGAGTCTTAAGCGCTTAGCAATGTAAAGGCTCAAATCAAACAAGTTTCTCGACAGTAAAAAAAATTACAGATTCACAATAGGACAGATTCAGACATAAAAGACTTTTAAATGAGTCACAGTGTTGGATGAATGTATGTAGGCTTGAGAGAGAGAAGAAGAAAATATAAAAAAATAAAGTTAATGCCTAAAAAAAGGCTAAAGTCTTTAAAGAGACAGAATAAAGTAAAGTGATAGAATGAAAATAAGCCGCATAAAAATGGAAAATTCACAGAGAGTCTGGATTATGTATTTTGTTGTGCTTTCTTTGATTTTTTTGACTGTAAAGGAGCTAAGTACAGAGAGACATTTAATTATATGGGCTGCCAGGCTAGACCAGAATGGACATCTTAATGGTATGACTTCAGGATTTGGATCTAAGAACATGATGCTTTGGAAAAGAGTTTCTTCTTTTGTTTTCACAGAGGACGAGACTCTGTGGATTGCTTCTATCCCAATATGGTATGATAGACCACGCCCTCCTGAAAGGTTGCTGTGAACATCTTCAAAAAATTACTTCACTCAACTGCCAACTGAGAGGAACCTAGCACACAGGTTACACCATGAAAGACCTAAATAACAGCGCCCCCATTCAGCAGGAAGTAGTTTGGAGAGAAAAAACTGTGCCCATTTTCCCAAATATTGCTTATAAATGTTCTTTTACATTTAAAGGGGGAGATGATATAGATATGAATTTGCACTGGTATAGATTTTAAGGTCAATTTGTTATATGTATATGTATTTCTGATCTTGATTAAGCTATTGTGATTGTAGTTCATTTTAAAAACTGTAATGTATAATTAGGAAATATAGATTGTTAATGGATAATCATTGATAATAGTTAAGCTTGTAGTCATGTTATTAGATTTTCTAGATATGTAGAGATATATTTCAGTTAGATAGACATTCTTCATATCTTTCAAAGACTGCAGAATATGGCATTTAATGTTTTAATAACTTAGGGTTTTTCATGACAATGAGACACATCTGCTCCTGGCAGCACCAATCTACTTCGAGAGGAAGATGGGCATCGAAGAGGCTACTTATGGAGTTTGTTAGCCATTTGGGCAAGAAACTGCTCTTGGCTGGACTGTTCCATAAACTGGACACAAAGAACCCGCAGAGAGAGGACTGCTGAACTTGCCTAAAGGTGAGATGGTCTTTTGGGGTTCCTGATTCATTAAAGAGTCTGCGAGACGTTCTGCAGGACACAGCAGAAAGTGACTGAACTGTCTTTGGAATTTTTCTGCTTCATGAAAATGTCTGCTGGATACTTATGGGCCTGTAGGCTGAAGATGGATGCCCCAACAGTACAGAGGAACTTTGGGTGACTGTCCAGGCAGCGAGTTGTCTCTGTCATTTCTAGAGTTTTATAAGTTACTTATTTCTTGTTTACTTAGGTAGCATTATATCCTTCTGGAGTCTTTGATGGAGTTGAAGAATAAATAGATAGTTATAGCTTTCCTTAGTTATGATAAAAGATAAAATAGATTTAAATATTGTAACTGTAATACTTGCTTGATAACTGTTTTGTTACATGTAATTTTACTATGTTAAAGTTAAAGCCTTTCTTTTTTGTTTAAACAGAAAAAGGGGAAATGATGGAGGAGTGTTTATGTGTTACTTTCATTATTAATAAAGAAAACTGCCTTGGCCCTTTAAGAGAAAATTAGGTAGGTGGAGTAGACAGAACAGAATTGTGGGAACAAGGAAGTAGAGTGGGGGAGACGCTTCAGGCATTCGCCATAGGGAGTCTCCATGCTGCTCCTCTCCGAGATGGACGCAGGTTAAGATCTCTCCTGGTAAGCCACAACTCGTGGTGCTACCCAGATTACTAAATATGGGTTAAAGGAAGATGTGAGAATTAACTAATAAGAGGCTGAAACTATGGGCCAGGCAGTGTTTTAAAAGAATACAGTTTCCGTGTAATTATTTTGGGTAAAGCTAGCCGGCGGCGGGTGGCGGGACGCAGCCCCGCCGCTTCTCACTACAGTGAATGAGAGGTAGCAAGGCGGTTTAACAAATGTGACAGAGGTAAATTTGAATTTTAGTCTGAGATAGGAGAAGATGACATTAGAAGCTATGCATAAAGACATACTTTAGACAAAGTTATTGAAACTACAGAAATCACTTGGAAAATGTGAAGTTTTAAAAATAGGTCAAGAAGCCCAGGACTGGAGAGGAATTGCGACAAAGAAATGAACTACAGGAGAGGGCACAGCTGGAGACACAACCCGGACTAGGAGTAGGTAAGAACTCTAGAGAGGTGTGCTCTTGCTTCAGTGAAGGCAACAGAAAAATGGAACCTATAGGGCTTTCTGCTCTTCTCTGTAGTGCTCAGGATAAACACTCGGGAATTTAAATTAAAAGCAAAGGTGGACACCAGAGCGTGACAAACAGCCAAAAGCAACATGGGTAAGAGTAGAGTCATGGAAGACATGGTTGAGAGTTGTGCTTCCGGTTTCAAGGAAAATGATATTGAACAGAGGAATGTAGTCAGTAACAATTAGGAAGGAACTATTTTAACATCCTATGAGGATGAATGAAGCTAAAAGCATGTGAACATGAGGCATTCGTGTTTTGCTTACCTGGGGGTTTTGTTTGTTTGTTTGTTTGTTTGTTTGTTTGAGACAGGGTTTCTCTGTGTAGCCCTAGCTGTCCTGGAACTCACTCTGTAGACCAGGCTGGCCTCGAACTCACAGAGATCTACCTGCCTCTGCTTCCTGAGTACTGGGACTAAAGGGGTGCGCCACCAACCAACCCCTTGGCCTTTACAAAGTATATACAGATACAGAGAGAGAATGTTGTTCCAAGAAATAACGAATTGAACAGAGATGGTGATTGGAGACATGCAGACTGAGAGGTAGGTGTTAGAACAAACTTCCAGGAAGAAGAAGAGGAGAATCTGAGTTATCTCAGGGAGAATGCGCGTAGGCTTCCTGAGACAAAACTGAAAAGGGAAATGAAGGGATAAGTCACTAAGATTCTAGGGCCCAAAGCACAGCTGGAATCAGTCTCAGCACAGCAGTGTGCAGCTGCACAAGGAGGCATGGCCTGTCTGTCTCACCAGGGTAGACCCATCACCCAAAACACTTCTTGGTACAAAGGATTTTCAGATAAGCAACCTGTCTTTCTCTTTTCCACAATGCAAAGGCAGTCTTAAGATTATATCATCCTGAGAGTAGAACTAGATTCAAAGTAACTATGTTGGGTAGGAAGGAGTGAAACATGGGAAGCTGTAGAAAAGTCCTGTGAGTGAACAGAAATCACTCGAAATGTAGCAATCACTAAAGGCTCATGGTGTGATACAGTCACACGGTAACAAAGAAGGTATCATTATTTTGTCCAATCAGAAGTATGAGGCTTAAAAGGTTGTATAACTTGCTGACATTGACCCAAATTAAGTAAAAGAACTGTGATTAGAGACCCACTTATATCCAGCTCCAAATCGTTCCCTTTAACTGATGTAGGTTACTGTCTTGGGATCTGCAATCAAGTCGGAACCAAGACACTCTTTAAAATCACTGGAGAAATGAGAAACTAGAGAGAAAAACATTCTGGGATATTGTCTTAGCTAGGCTAAGATGTGTTATATTTGTTTATGCTGCAGAATATTACTTTAACTGTGTGAAGGTGTGTTCCTTTTCCTTATGCTGCATCTGTTTAACGATGTAAGGATGACTGTCTAATTATGCGAAGATGTGTTGCATTTGTTTCACATTGCCTTCCAGCAGCACCTCATTGCTGAACAGCCAGTAGCTGGGCAGCAAAAGGACAGATGGAGCCGCCAGGCAGAGAGAACAAATAGGAGAGAAATCTAAGTTAAGGAAGAATGAGGAGAAGAAGAGAGATGAGAAAGGCCAGGAAGAGGGGCACAGGCCAAGCTGTCAGTCAGTCAGACATAAAAAGTAGTGAAAGTAAGAAACACAAAAAGAAAGAAAAGAAACGAGTCCAGAGGCAGAAAGGTAGATAAAGAGAAACCGGTTAATTTAAGTTAAAAGAGCTAGCCAGAAATGAGCCTAACCTAGACCAAGCATTCAAAACTAATATGTGTCTGTGTGATGATTTGGGAGCTGGTTGGGGGTTCAAAAGAAAACGCCTGCTACAGAAGGAAAAGGAAATTGTTCTAATTGTTCAGTTTGGAAGCAGTAGCACTCTGACAGCAGAGCATGAAAGGAAATTAATAAGATTGAAACGGCTTTCCCGTCCTCTCTGGCTGGAATTGAAACATTGGGAGGACATGGGAGGGTGGGGCGTGCTTATGTGCTAAGAAACACCAGGCTACCTTAGCACAAGTTCAGTACAAACCAAACACAACAAAAGATGAAAGTGCGTGAAAACACACTGCTCGATTGCCAGCTGCTTCTGTGGTCTCCCCCAAGAAAGCTGCAGTCCGCAGCTTACTCCAAGGCAATGACTGAGCACCTATCCAGTAAAACAAGAAGCCCCTCCAGTGGGGATATGATTCAAGGACATCGCTGGTCTGGAAGATACTTCCTGTAACAAGCTATCCACCTGGAGTTCTCCCATCCAAGGGCTTTCAACACCCTCTACTTGCTCATCCAAACTAATTCGGTTCCCTTGCCCAGTAATGCTCTATGTACCATGGTGTCTATCCTTTAGAAGATCAGAATTAATTTGATAGGGCAGTTTGCAGTATGGAGATCCCCACAAGTACGATCTACTTTTGGCTTGTCACAGACATTAGCTGGTGACTATAAACAAAACTGGAAGTTTCTTTTCAAGTCTCTGGCTACTACACCTTCTATGCTGTGTGCATGTGCTTCATGGTTCATTCCATTATTGGGCTGGATGGAGGGGAGTAACTCCACTCACTGCCTCTACTTTACAGATGGGAGAACTGAAGTAAAGAATCATTTGCTCCATATCCGCCAGCATGGTCAGACCCGGAACACGTCCCTGAATTGGCTTCCATCCACTCTGTTGTTTTTAATTATAGTTCTTTTAAAAAAAACAGAGAAACCTATGCAATGAAACATTCCTGCTATAGTCTGTGTTGTTGAAAGGGTTAGCATATTGATTTCAAAATCAAAGTGCTTTTCAGATGCAACTTTCAGAAAGATATCTGTTCACTAAGCATAGACAGAGAGAGACAGAGAGACAGACAGACAGACAGACAGACAGACAGAGAGAGAGAGAGAGAGAGAGAGAGAGAACAACATTCTGCCATAATCTGTTAGTATAGAAAGTCTTTGGTCTGAAGGGAAAGAATATATTAAATCCTCCTATGATTTTTTTTTTGTTTGTTTGTTTGTTTTTGTTTTTCGAGACAGGGTTTCTCTGTAGCTTTGGAGCCTATCCTGGAGCTAGCTCTTGTAGACCAGGCTGGTCTCGAACTCACAGAGATCCGCCTGCCTCTGCCTCCCGAGTGCTGGGATTAAAGGCGTGCGCCACCGCCGCCCGGCTAAATCCTCCTATGATTTTTTTAAAGAGAGAGAAAGAGAGAGAGAGAGAGAGAGAGAGAGAGAGAGAGAGAGAGATTCTTTCTTCTTTTAAAGATAATATGAGCTATTTTAGCATTTGAAAAACAGGGTGGGGGAGAAAAATACCTAACCTTGAATGGTCTTGACTCTCATACTGATCAAGCTCCCTGCCAAGCTCCCCTCCTTGTTGTCTTTGAAATTCATAGCCTGTTTTATCCATTGGTTGTATATATGTTTTCATAGCTGATCCATTAGTATTGGATAAGCACTTGGTATGATCTTCCCTGGAAACAAACTTTCTCCTGTTCTCAACCTTCTTTAGTTGCATATAATTATATTATAATCTAAAAAAAAAGAAAAAAATAAGAGGAGACGGAGAATGAAAATGGAAATAAAATTAATTCTAATCATGAAAGCGAAATTAATGACCAATTGCTCCATCACCCAGTCTTAGAACCCCGGAGTCCTCTTTGATTTATTACTTCCTGAGGCCAGGTCTCTACCTCTGTGCAGCTGAATTATTTCACAACCTCTTAATGACAACATCAGATTCATTCTCCCCTTCCAAAATCCATCCTGTGGGCCACATCAAACTAATTTTAATAATTACTACAGACACTTAATGTCGGCTAAGTGCTCTAGGTCTGCTGTCAACTCCAAGCTCATTAGATCAGTTAAATATCTACTATTAGACTTAAGAGATAGGAGTAATGACAGCGACAACTATATCGTTTTAATTAAGGACAAGAAGAAAGTCCAACTGTATTTTTCTGACAATTCATTAAAACTACAAAAAGCTTCTGTAAAGCAAAGGACATGGTCAACAAGACAAAACAACACCCCACAGAATGGGAAAAGATCTTCACTAACCACACATCAGACAGAGGTCTGATCTCCAAAATATACAAAGAACTCAAGAAATTAGACATCAAAAGAACAAATAATCCAATAAAAAAAAATGGAGTACAGACCTAAACAGAGAACTCTCAACAGAGGAATCTAAAATGGCTGAAAGACACTTAAGGAAATGTTCAGCATCCTTAGTCATCAGAGAAACGTATATGAAAACAACTCTGAGATCCCTTCTTACACGTATAAGAATGACCAAGATCCAAAACACTGATGACAACTTATGCTAGAGAGGTTGTGGGGAAAAGGGAACACTTCTGCATTGCTGGTGGGAATGCAAGCTGGTACAGCCCCTTTGGATGTTAGTGTGGTGATTTCTCAGAAAGTTAGGAAACAACCTTCCTCAAAACCCAGCAATACCACTTTTGGGTATATATCCAGAGGATGCTCAATCATGCCTTAAGGGCCTGTGCTCAACTATGTCATAGCAGCTTTGTTTGTCATAGCCAGATCCTGGAATCAACCTAAATGCCCCTCTACTGAAGATGGATAAGGAAAATGTGGTACATTTACACAATGAAGAACTACACAGCAGGAAAAAAATGACATCTTGAATTTTGCAGAAAAATGGGTGGAGCTAGAAAACATTATTTTGAGTGAGGTAACCCAGACCCAGAAAGACAATTATCACATGTACTTACTCATGGGTCATTTTAAACATAAAGCAAAGAAAACCGGCCTACAAACCACAATCCCAGAGAACTTAGACAACAATGAGGACACTAAGAGAGACTTACATAGATCTAATCTACATGGGAAGTAGAAAGTGGAAAAAGACAAGATCTCCTGAGTAAACTGGGAGCGTGGGGACCTTGGGAGAGCATTGAAGAGGGGAGGGAAGAAAGCAGGGATGGGAGCAGAGAAAAATGTAGAGCTCAATAAATATCAATAAAAAAATCAATAAAAAAGAAACAAGATTACCCACAAAATAGTTGGAGTAGTGTTTGCCATATAACAAGCTTCAATATAGTTAAATGGAATTGTGATCGTTTAACTTCCTTGTCTCCCAAAAGTTTTACTTCTAACCACCATTCTTAGGTCATAATCAAGGCCATGGTAAGAATATTTAATACTCCATATCTTCCCATATAAGCAAATAGTCAGCCTCCCTGCTAGCTAAACTCATTTTCTCATGTGACCATGTCTTCCACCCTTATATTTGTGCCACGATATCTACTCTAAGTGCAATGATAGCTCCACATTCTTTTTATAAATTTTAAAGTTTTTTTACATATATATATTTGGAGGTGTGGTGGCACCAGTGTGTGGATGTGGAGGTCACAGGAAAATTTGGTAGAATGGGTAGGTAACAACCTACGAAGTATGTCTATGGAGAATACTCAAAATCTCCTTCAGACCGTGGAACTGAGATGAAGGCTGATGAAATTTTTCAATGTGAAATTAATGTCTGACTTGATGGAAGAGATTTGGTCAACTGGCCAGAGTAAAAGCTCACAGCAATTTTAAAAGAAAGAGAATTGTAAAATTACAGTGTTGTTCCCCCCCCCCCAAAAGAGCATAATAATTGAGTAAATATAAGTCAAGGAGCTTTCTTAGTGAGATGAAAAAATTATAATAGTTTATACAGACCAGAGTGATTGAGAAGGGAATGAGAAGCGGATGACTGAGTGAGGTAACTCAGACTCAGAAAGACAAACACGGTATGTACTGACTCGTACATGGATATCAGATGTAAAGCAAAGGATAACCAGACTACAATCCACAACTCCAGAGAAGCTAGGTAACAAGGAAAACCCTAAGAGGGACACATGGCTTGCCCTGAGAAGGAGAATTAGATGAGGTCTCCTAGGTAAACTAGAGTCGGGGGAGGCACAAAGGGGGCGGGGATGGGAGAAGAAAACATGAGGGAACAGGATGATGGGGATTAGGGGAGGGACGGAGTGGGAGAGCAATGAAAGAGAAAGCCAATGTGGAGTTAGGGAGAAACCTAGTACTAGGGAAATGCCTAAGAATTCACAATATAACTCCAGCTTAAACTCCTAGCAATGGTGGAGAGGGTGCCTGAACCGATCTCCCCCTGGAATCAGATTAGTAAATACCCTAACTATTATTATAGAGCCTTCATCCAGTAACTGATGAAACCAGATGGCAGAGATCCACAACCAAACACCTGGCTAACCTCTGGGAATCCATCAAAGAGAGGGAGGAGGGAATATATGTGCAATGGAAGTCAAGATCATTATGGAGAAATCTACAGAGACAGCTGAATCAAGCTTGTGGAAACTCATGAACTCTAGACCTGCATCTGTGGAGCCTCCACAGGCCCGAACTCGGCCCTCCATATGTGGGAGACAGTGGTGAAACTTGGACCACGTGAGGGTCTCCTGGATGTAGGACCAGGATATATTCCTGGCACATGAGCTAGCTTGTTGGAGCCCATTTCCTCTGGTGGGATGCCATGCTCAGCTTCAATGCAAGGGGGAGGGTCTTGGTCTTGCCCCAACAAATTGTGTCAGGATTTGATGACTCCCCATGGAAGTTCTCACACATTGGGAGGAGTGGATGGGGTTTGGGCTGGAGGAGAAGATTTGAGAGGAGGTTGGGAGGGATAACTGGGGTTATAAAAAAGTAAATAAATTATTTAAAAAGGAAAAGCAAAATGGATAAATCATAAGAAAAGAGGCAGTGCTTCAAGAACAAACTTGAGTAGACAGCAGGACGCGTTCATCATGCAGGGGAGAGATGTTCACGTCATACTGAAGACCTTCATCCACTTCAGTGAAGAGCCAAAGAAATAACGACAGGGTTTGACAGGCAAGATGTACGGATTGGAGGTGGGAGGACACTGACTCCTGTATTGATTCTATTATTTCAGGAGGAAAAATAAAACAGAGTCATCATATGAAAACAAATAAGAATAAAGGAGTGGAGATAATGAAGACAGAAAAACAGATAACCCACTGTCCATCACACCGAAAAATTACCCCGGGAGATACTACACCTTACCACCAGCTATTCCTGACCAGCCCGCATAAACATAAGGTTGTTATGAGAAAAATTGCATGCATACCAATGCTTTCAGTTTACTTAGTTCCATGGAGATGAAGACAAACCTACAAAATTGCTTTTATTCCTGTTTTATGAAAGCTATGGATAGATGAACATACGGATGAAATAATATTCTCTTTGATCATCTGATTTATGCTACTGTAACAGGTAACCAATAGCATTAACCTGCAAGAGGAGAAGGTTCATTTCAGCCCACAGTTATGGAGTCTGTGATCCATAGCTGACAGGTAGTGTGGCTGTGGGGCTTGTAATGAGACCACACATAATGCAGGGAGCTCATGGCAGAAAGGGAAAGTAGGCATAGAAGGAAGGAGATGGATTCCTACTAATCCATAAGAAGTGGGCTTCTGGGAGGTCATTGTTCCTACCTTCAGTTGCTGTCACCTTCCACATGCACCTGTGACCTGGCCCTTGACATAAGGTCCTAGAGGTCATTTTATTTTATTTTATTTTATTTTATTTTATTTTATTTTATTTTATTTTTTTGGTTTTTCAAGACAGGGTTTCCCTGTAGTTTCTAGAGCCTGTCCTGGAACTAGCTCTTGTAGACCAGGCTGGCCTCGAACTCAGAGATCCGCCTGCCTCTGCCTCCCAAGTGCTGGGATTAAAGGCCTGCGCCACCACCGCCCGGCTTCTAGAGGTCATTTTAACCTATAGCAGCTTAGCTGCTATCTCTAGGAAAAGAAACCAGAATGTGGGTTAAGAAAGGGATAGGTGAGGGCTTCTAACTCTATTGCTTTACTTATTTGACAGAACATTAGTAATGATGTCCAACAAAATAGTGACATTTTACTGTTTGTGAGGTAATGAATAAATGACATAATTTTCTGTAGGTCTTAAATTTATCTTAAGGTTTTTATTTAAAAATGACAAATATACTTATTTGGGAAACTGTCATTTTATATGCCTTATAACCTTATTATCAATTCTATATGTTATATAAATATCTTATCACTCTGAAACTCCATGAGGTATTCAGAGCTGTTCTAGAATTATTATTGTTAGACAGTTTGTTTCTTATTTAAAGTTAATTCATCTGTAGAAAAAAATTAATAGAAATAGCCATAGACTTAGTATAAACCTTCAAACAATTATAATTTTATGAGTATAATTTTTTGGAAATATCAGTGTAATAGCCTCATCAGAGAATCTTTTTCTTGTAGTATATGGAAATAAATACAGAAATCTACAACTGGTCAACTTGGAGATAAAAAGAGATTTCAGAATTCTCAGTCAAAAATGTCACGTCCATATCACACACCTTTCCTCAAGGCTCAAGGATCTTTGCAGAAGAGGAGGTGAATGCCTTCAAGGAAACAGTATTGCCCTTACACCACAGGGTAGATGCTCATATGAAATCACAGTGCTTGTGGCAGCACACACAAGAAGTTCAAGTCAGGCAAAATCCCAGCACAGAGCAGGGAAGGTTTGCATGCAGTCTCATGCCTTGCTGAGGAGCTTCAGTAATTGATTGCTGCTGAGATAGAGGCATCAGTCAGTGGACTAACAAATGCTAATAACTACACTTCAGAGAAGAGTAAACACCTAGGAGTAGCTGGTCAACACATCTGGACATGAGGAGTGGACAGAAGGAAGGAATAAAATTAGGTGGGTATGGAAGTAAGGGGAGAAGGCTGGATGTGATCAAAGCACATTGTATGAAATTCTTAAAGAATTAATAAAAAACATTACAAAAATCAACTTAGTAGTTAATATATGGTAACTTATGCAAAAATATGAAGGTATTAATTACAGAATACTGATAAAATATTTATTTTCATTTTTAAAATCCTTAAATGTCACAAACCAGTGTCGATTGGATAAAGGAGATTTAATTTTGTTTGCAGAAGTTAAGGCAACATAATTTGTTAAAATATGGTACTCACTCATAAGTGGATATTAGCCGTAAATAATGGAAAAAACTATGTGCAAGCCACAAAACCAGAGAGACTAAGTAACAAAGAGGGTTCAAGGGGGACACAGGGATCTCCCTGGCAAGAGGAAATTCCTTAAGCAGACTGAGGGCAGGTGGGGATGTAAACATGAGCAATCAGGTTGTGGGAGTAGAGGGAGAGAGTACTGAAAGAGGCAACCAGAAAAGCAGGGGTACATTTGTGGGTCAGGTAGAAACCTGGCACAAGGGACTCTCCCAGGATTCTACAAGGATGAACCCAGCTAGGGCTCCTAGCAATAGTGGAGAGGATTCTGAACTGGCCAGCTCCTTTGACCAAGCAAGACTTCCAATGGAGGCTTTTTGACATCAACCCAGACACATAGCCTTGACCTACAGGCTGCTGCCTTACCTATGGGATGTGCTAGGGTAAGCACGGCCCAGAGATTGAGGGATGACTGATCCAACCAATGACTGATATAGCCTAAGACTGCTGTTATGAGTGTAAGCCCACTTCTGACACTACCTGGAGTGCCAGGACCCACGGGCTGGATACCTAGGATAGAGCCAAACACAACTAGAGAAAAAAAAAAGTCAATATAATGATGCCTAATGATAATCTGCTATACTCATAGATTAGTGCCTAGCCCAATTGTTATCAAAGAGACTTCACCCAGCAACTGATAAAAACCAACACAGAGACCCACAACCAAACATTAGGCTGACCTCAGGGAATCCCACTGACTAGAGAGAGGAAGGATTGTAAAAGTCAGAAGGGTCAAGAATATCACAAGAAAACTCACAGAATAAACTAGCCTGGGCTAACGGGCACACAGAGTCTGAATTGACAACTAACGAACCTGCATAGAACTGGCATAGGCCCTCTACATATGTTCTATATGGTGTAGGAGGGTCTTCTTTCTATGTGTTGCTTTTATTAGTTAAATAAAGAGACTGCCTTTGCTTTTTGATAGGACAGCAGCTTAGATAGGTGGAGGAGACAGAACAGAATGCTGGGAGAAAGGAGGCAGAGAGCTGCCATGGAGCCAGCCTCCAGGTCAGACATACTGAATCTCTCCTGGTAAGCCATGACCGTGGTGACGTACAGATTATTAGAAATGGGTTGAATCAAGATGTGAGGGTTAGCCAATAAGAGGCTAGAACTAATGGCCAGGCAGAGTTTAAATAAATACAATTTGTGTGTTGTTATTTCAGGCCAGGAACGCAGCCTGCTGCTCCTCCTGTTACATCTATATAACTTGATCATCTTCTGGGACTCCTAACAGTGGGAGTAGGTGCTGTCTCTGCCTCTTTGGCAAGCTTTTAGGACTCTTTTCCTCATACCAGGTTGCCTTGCTCACCTTAATACAATGAGAGGACTGAGTCTTACTGCAACTTGATATGCAATGTTTGTTGATATCCATGGTATCCTGTCATTTTCTGAACAGAAAGGGAGAAGAAGTGGATTGGGAGTGGTCAGAGAGGGAATGGGGAAAGAACTTGGTGAAGAGGAGGAAGGGAAAACTGTGTAGCTGGGCTGTAAAATTAATTAATTAATTAATTTTTTATTTGCGATACTGTTTTGCCAATAGCTCGAGTGTATTTCTGGCTAAATTTTTTATTGATTTTTATATTGTTTCTTGGCCTCATGGCTAAGATCAAGTGTAGTATCTGTTCTTATCAGTTTAATTAATAAATGTTAATTAATAAAAGAAAATCTAAATTCTTTTGCATCATAATGTCATTGGTTAAATATGCCAGACCAAGAAAATCTTCAAAGATGTCAATATCATTTGAATTTTTGAATATCAGCCAACAGACAGTGTCCCTATATATTGTAGAATAATTTCTCCTTGTCATGGTTAGACTATCACAGCTGGAAATCTATGTGAAATTTAGTACATTTTTTAAAAATACAGAAAGAATTAATGTTCATGAATCTAACGTGTATCATGTCAAACTTGTTCTGGAAATACTGTTATTAAAACATGCTTACATATACACTAACAAATGTCACAAATGAAATGCTTGATATAACCATTACCAGTTGGGTTTTAGATGCATTCAAATATGAAGTGCCATCTTAATTTTTGCCTAATATAAAATAAAGCATGGATATTTTTAAGTATTAGGACTATAATTGAACAGTAAATGAAAGAGCTTAATATGCAAGCAATAATATATAGTTTATTAATCAACTATACTAGTAAAAGGGACTAGAGCTGGACATTTGTCTAAAAGTAGAGCACTAACATTGAATAATCTTTTTATTAAAGTGTATATTTTGTAAATAACTCAAATATTCATTTATTCAACTGGTAGACAAATGTCACATAGTCAAATATTTGAAAACTACTCACAAACAAATTTATAAAAACCAACTCATTACGTAGTTGAACAAAAGCTTCATTTACATGATTCCTTCTTAAGTTTTATAAGACATGAATGGAAATACAAAGATAGATATTGATGAATATTATGTTAAAGTCTAGAGTATGCCAGACTCATTAATATATTATGATGATGATGATGATTCAATTTCTGGTTTGTTCCTCTGATGTTTCTCTACATTTTACCTCTGAATCTGATGAATTTTTAATTCACTAAAATAATGCTTTTCCCTTATCTTTGTCATATACCATTGTGTCCACTTTGCAAGTATCCCAGGCACTGAAGATTCAAGATCAGGTAGAGGTATGCACTGTGGCTCAGGTGGGATTGATCTTTAAAATACCCACTCTTCGCTGCTCTAAAACTTGTCTTTTGAGCAGCTCATACGATGGCCAATTATTAACTTTTACTATTTATTAGTAGAAAATGTAGAAATATTACTTAAAGTTTCAATATTCCTTTTGGTTGATCACTAAGGATAGAATTTATGTTGTGTTGTTGGGACAATTATATTTAGATGTTCTGTTGGGGATATCTAATAATTAAAATTACTCATTTAGAAATACAATCAGAGAGCTGGGCGGTGGTGGCACATGCCTTTAATCCCAGCACTCGGGAGGCAGAGGCAGGCGGATCTCTGAGTTCGAGGCCAGCCTGGTCTACAAGAGCTAGTTCCAGGACAGGCTCTAGAAACTACAGGGAAACCTTGTCTCGAAAAACCAAAAAAAAAAGAAATACAATCACAAAGACATTCCTCAAAAACCTTAAAATAAGATCATATAACTTTCAAACAAATTTCTTTGACTGTGTGAGTTTTCCATCAATGTGTCTCTGCTCTGCCATGGTTCACTTCTCCAGTGCCACTTTGAGTGGCACTACACTTGGCAGTGTTCTAGCTTGAGCACGCGGGGAGCAATGTTTGTGGCATCTGAGTTTTGGGATGCATGTCATTTTATGACTTTTATTTAAACAAGAAAGAGATTTTCACAAAGGCAGAATAAAGATCCTAAGTATGGAATAGTGGAGCACAGGTAACATGCAGGGGTGAAGGAAAAGTGGGAGATTTAAGTAGGGTAGAGGATGGGAGAGGAGGAAAGACGGTAAAGTGGGAAGAGGAATAATAGCAGTAAGGATGCTTTAAAAAGCCAAATGGAAATCTACTATGTCATGAACTTCCTCTATAAAAGATTTTAAATGCTGTAACCCTATAAAGGGAATGTTAGTCCTTCCAGAGGACATGGATTGAAAAATAAAATTTATGCTATAGATATAGGACATTCAGAAATCAAGTCAGTACTGATCAGAGAGTTTCTTACTTTCAGGCTATCTTTCATATTGCTAGAAGGTGCTATGTAGGTGGCTGACCAAGATAAGTCATCAGCAGTGTTTCCCATCATAACCTCTACATGCTACAATAGCCTTCTGGGAAAATGCCTGTGGGTGCATATGAATAGAAAATGACATCTAAAGAGGGAAAGCATCGTATACTCTATTCATATGCTTTGTGGAAACATTCATGGCTTATTAGTCCAGTTAAGAAATTTTACGATCAAATATGCTTCACTCTAGGTTTTGGCTTTGGTGGATAAATGCATCATTGTCCAGCAATTTTAAAATAAGGCTCAAGTCAAGAAGACTTCAGACTTGGAGGTCAGTGCTCTATAACCATGGGCATATGTTCCACATGAATGAGGTTTACTAGACAGAAGCATAAATAACCCTGTCCTTCATGTAGACTTGAGGCTGTCATTTGCGGGGATTTTTTTTCCTATGAAAATGGAGATGTGCAAACCACTTACTCATTCAGACAAAATGTCTCAGACTAGCCCCATGCAGTGAAGCTTTACCTAACTGTTGCTATGGTCCTCTCACAGTTCTGACACTACTGACAAGGACAAAAGTGTGCTATATTTTTTCATTAAGCATCCATATGAGGACTTCTTCAAGGATGGACTCACACAAAAGGCTGATGAGATTATTTACACAGAAAGGACCACCATTGAGTTCAAGAACAATATTGAATAAAGCCATGCTTCTTAACTCCACTATGCTATAAAACTGAATTTACCATCCTACTCAGTCCATAATAAATAAAACATGCCTTTTAAGAGAATACCAGCAAGGTGATGTTTTGATCATTGCAATTAATCCAGACAGGACATTGACCAAATGGGTTCAGCACTTCATTTTATCGCCCATGTACGTATGTAAAAGGGCAAAGAAGAAACATGATTTCTTTATGGCAAGGACGAGAAAACTGGATGATACTTTTGAATCTTTGTTGTTGTATGTTGTTGACTGATCTTCCAAAATGTAAAGAACTGTATTAATGCTTGAAAAATAACAGAAACAATGCCCTGAGCAAGGTTTTCTCTATCTTTTCCTCTGCTATTCTGTCTTGAGGGCAAGTTTACAAAAGGGACGAAATGCCAAGATTAAAGTTTGATCAAACCTCGTTCACTTGTTTTCAAGAAAATAAATTACCCCCTTCATGTATTTCATTGATAAATGGATTATCTCTTCCTTTGCTTTTCCTCTAGAAAAAGACAAGTCATAAGTCCAGTTCAGGTGCTTTTATGCTGCAGAGGACAATAGCAAGTGGGTAAGATAAAATCTAGAAGGCAGTCAGCGAGGAAAATCCCACAGCCACCCCTGCTTGTACAACAGAAGGACAGCTTTTGCCTCCAGCTTCTGGGTTTTGTTTTCAGTGTGGCAAAGCACAGATGTATCCTGTCCCTAGAGACATTCAAAACTCAAAAACGTATCATCCAGGAGAACAAAGCAGCCAGCCATTTATCACAAGGTAAATTCTCCTGGCAGAGGTGGTTCAGGAACAAAAAGAAAGAAAAAGCTGGAGTTTTTTATTTCAGGACAATCTTACCGGAATAAATTCAGCCATTGTATATGAGAAATTCATTGTTTAGTCTTTGCATTTAACACTTACTGCTGTCAAGTTAATTCAGTGAAACCTGAAGCTTCAGTGTCAGAGTTAAAGGGGAGAAAAATCACTCCTAGGAATGACTGTAGTTGTGCTCCGTGCAAACTAAGCACTCATGAGGTGGAAGTAGAAGGATCGCCTAGGCTACCACAGTGATGCTCTGTCTCAAAAACCAAACACACATCATATAAATGGCATCCACAAATCAGTTTGAGAACAACAGCTGATGGAGGATGGTCATCTGTCTATGTGTTACTTTCATTGGTTAATAAAGAAACTGCCTTGGCCCTTTAATAGGACAGAAAATTAGGTAGGCGGAGTAGACAGAACAGAGAAACCAGAGTGAGGCAGATGCTGCAGGCAGACGCCACAGCTCTCCTCTCCAAGATAGACACAGGTTAAGAATCTTCCTGGTAAGCCACCCCTCGTGGTGCTACACAGATTACTAAATATGGTTTAAAGCAAGATGTGAAAATTAGCCAATAAGAGGCTGAAACTAATCGGCCATGCAGTGTTTAAATGCATGCAATTTGTGTGTTGTTATTTCGGGTGTAAAGCTAGCCGGGTGGCGGGAAGCAGCCCTCTGCCACTCCATCAACAAACAGCTCTATGAAACAAATACTGCCACATTCATAAAAATATGCTGTGGTCTTTGCCCCTTGAGACCCACAAGGAATTATTAACACTCTCTTTGCAAACATGCACGTCATGGGTCTGTTTATCACTGCTCTAAACCTGGGTTTCTTGAATATATCTGGCTTTCCCCTACCTTTATTTCCAGCTGCCAATAGAAGAAACATTGGTTGTCGTTATTCTAGAAGCCTAAAATAATCAACCATCCTCTTGTTTTGAAACACTAAAAGGCAAAATTACCTTGTTGTGATATAATACATATAAAGGGGAAAGAAACAGGCCACTCTTTGTGCTTATTTCTTATAGAAATTAAAAATTAAGTATTATATTTCACTCATACCAAATTTCCCACTCCATCCACATCATGGCTCCAGCCTTCAGCAGGATCACTGCAAAAACCACTAAAATTAGATGGAGGGAAAAACCACTGGATCTCAATGCTATAAGAATATTTTCTCTGGATGCCTACAAAATAGGAAAAGTTCTTCAACAACCCCACATCAGACAGAGGGCTGATCTCCAAAATGCATGAAGAACTCAAGACACAAGGCATCAAAAAAAGTAAATAATCCAATTAAAAAATGAGGTACAGTCCTAAACAGAGAATTATCAACAGAGGGATATCAAATGGCAGAGAAACACTTAAATGTTCAACATGCACTAGTTGGAGCTCACAGATCTGGACTGACAGCTGAGGAGCCTGCATGGGACTGAACTAGGCTCTCAGAATGTGGGTGACAGTTATGTGGCTTGATCTGTTGGGAAGTCCCTGACAATGGGACTGGGACTTATCCCAGGTGCTTGAACTGGCTTTTTTGGAACCTATTCCCTATGGTGTAATACCTTGCTCAGACTTGATACAGGGGAATGAGGCTTGGTCCTACCTCAACTTGAAATGCCAGACTGTTGATTCCCCAAGGAAGATTTTACCCCCTCTGAGGAGAGAATAGAGGTTAGGAAGGGGGTAGGTAGGGGAGTAGGAGAAGAGAAGGAAGGAGAAACTGGGGATTATATGTAAAATGAAAAAAAAAAACACTTAAAGAAAAAAAGAAATGTTCAACATGCTTAGCCATCAGGGAAATTTGAATCTAAATAACTGATGTTCTATCATATACCTGTCAGAATAGCTAAGATCAAAAACACAAATGAAGGCTTATGCTGGAGAGGGCGATGAGCAAAGGGAACACTCTTCCATTGCTAGTGAGAATGCACACTTGTGTAATAACTTTAGAAATCAATACAGCAGTTTCTCATAAGACTGGCAATGAACCTGCCTCCAGACACAGCTACACCACACTTATGCACATACCTAAAGAATAATCAGTCATACCACAAGGACACTTAATCGATCACACTCATAGCAGTATTATTTGTAATAACCAGAACCTGAAAACAAGCAACATGCCCCTCAACCAAAGAATGGATATAGAAAATGTATACAATGGAGTATTACTCAGCTGTTAAAAACAATGAAATCATAAATTGAAGTCAAATGGCTGGAACTAAAAAATAAATCATCCTGAGTGAGGTAATCCAGACTCAGAAAGACAAACATGGTGTGTACTCACTCATAAGTCGAAGTTAACTGTAAAGTTAAAGATAACCGTGCTACAATCCACAGACCAAGGAAGGCTAGGTAACAAGGAGGGTACAGAGAGGGACACATGGATTTCGCTGGGAAGGGGAAATACAATAGATCTCCTGAGTGGACTGCGGGTGGATAGGGATGGGAATGTGAGGGATCAGATTAGGGGATGAAAGGAGACAGAGAGTACTGAGAGATAGCGGGAAAGTCAGGGGTGCTTTTTGAAGTCAGACAGAAACCTAATGCAAGGGGAAACTCCAGTGGATCTACAAGGATGACCCCTGCTAAGACTCCTAGCAATAGTGGATGCATAGCCTGAACTGACTGTCCCCTGTGATCAGATTGGTGACTATCCTAATTGTCAGCAGAGAGCCTATATTCAGTAACTGATGGAAACAGAGGCAGAGACCCACAGTCAAGCCTTAGGTTTGAGCTCTGTGAACCCTGCTGAAGAGAGGGAGGAAGGATTGTAAAAGCCAGAGGAGTCGAGGACAGCACAAGAAAACTCACAGAACCTACCTGACTCATAAATCTCACAGAGTCTGAACCAACAACCAGGGATCCCGCATGAGACTGACCTAGGTCCTCTGCATGTATGTGACAGTTGTGTAGCTAGGTCTATTTGCGGGACTCCTACAATGGGAGCAGGGACTGTTTCTAAGGCTTTGGCTGGCTCTTGGGAACCTATTCCTCATAGTGGATTGCCTTCACCAGTCTCAATACAAGGGAAGGTGTTTATATTTGCTTCAACTTGATATGCCTTACTTTGTTGACACCTATGGGAGGCCTGCCCCTTTCTGAATAGAGAGAGAAGAAGAGGAGTTTGAGGTTGGAGGAGTAAAGAAGGGATGGGAGAAACAAGAGGAGAAGAGAGAGAGGAAACTGAAGCCTGGGTGTAAAATAAATTAAATTTTAAAATTTATTGAAAAAAAACTTCTTTCTGAAGCAAAAGTGAAAATCAGAGATATATTGCCACAAGTGTAATTTTAGGAACAAAATTGTTAAAAAGGGACATATCAAAGGCTTGGCTTGTTAGACTGTGAGCTTTGTGACTACAGGCTTTCAGGGATGTGGAGGGACAGATATTTATGAGTCTTTCATCTCAAAGAGGAATGTTCTTGGAATATTCCTAATTTCTCCATCAATATTGTCTAAGGAATAAGCAGGAACCAAGGAAGGGATACACACTTCAGCTTGAAGAGAGTAACTTGGGACACACAGGAGAGGGTCCTAGTCCGTGATTTCCCACAGAAAAGCTGTCACTTCAAACCAAAGAACTCTGCTTAAAAGTCATATACATATGCATGTAACAAATAAAGGAAAGAGAAGACATGAATTTGAAAGAGAGGAGGAGGGGTATATGGAAGAATTTGAAAGAAAGGAAAGGAAGGGAAGACATGATGTAATAATTATATTGCTATCCCCAAAAAAGACCATTTATGAAAATTGTCCACCACACTTCGTGCTATGTTTTATATTTTTTAGGAAAAAAAAAACCTTTATTTTTAATCAAAGAATAAAAATTTTAAATAATCTTTTGAAAGATCTGAGAAATTCAAAGACAAGGAGAGAAAGAAAGAGTCAGAGACAGAGAGAAAGGAGAGAAGGAAGCGCTGGGATTGGTGATGTATGCCTTTAATCCCAACACTTGAGTGGCAGAGGTAATAGGATCTCTGTGAGTTCAAGGCCTGACTGGTCTACGTATTGAGATTTTATACTGGAAAAAAAATGCAAGCCTTTAATACACTATCACTGCTTAACAGTAAAAAAAAATCCATGTCTACTTATTTTTATTATTCACGCTAAAATTTAAGATATAAAACATTTAAAAATTCTCTAAGTTAACTGTTTTGCTATTTGAAGCAATGAAAATTAAATTTGAACATTAACTAAAAGTCTCAGAGGACTGGAGAGGTAGACTTCACTCCCAGTGACTCCATTCTGACTATAAGCATTTAGGTTTGCTAACTACCAGTGAAGCACCCCTCTAAGTGATATCTAGAATACATCACTCATATTAATGTATAGTGTGCTCTCTATACATTTAAGAAAAAAATTTCAAAGGATGACCCTCAGATTGTAGATAACTGAAGATATACCTGCCAGCTTCAGAATCTAACTTTTACCATTTCCTGACTATGAAACATTGTATAATTTCCTGCCTCAGTTCAGGTATCATAAAGTGGTGGGGGAGTGGCGGGCGGTAATAACATACATATCACATTTTAAAGGTTAAATGATTCAGTTATATAAAAAATTTCTTCAAATGACCATGCAGATAATCATAAATACCAACTGTTCTTATTATTCCAGATATTACAATATTTAAATATACTGATCCACCTCAACACAAACTTAAACAGACAGGATGCCAAAAATAATTTCAACCACTCTAAATCAATCCTGTTTTCTACTGTGTTAATGACCTTCCAGAAGGAAAATTATGTATCAATAAATGTTCACACATTATTCTTAAAATAAAGGGGTTGAAAAACAATTTGGAGAATACATATTTGGCTATTATTTGGCTTAGGTTTATTGTGCTGAACACAGGGAGACATACCAAAAATTCTTAACCTCAGGACAGCCATATATAAAAAAATACAGAGTCCATCACAACTGAACTGCAAGGCAGGCTTGCATTTGGACCTATTCCCTCCTGCAGAAGGCTACACAGCTTCTCACACCGAGATGCAGGTAGTCTCAGGCAATGATTGTCTCTACTCAGGGTATCTGGGTTTGAGAACTCATGGCATAGTATCCCTCTAAGCATCCTCAGGCTCCTGTTTCAAGCATAGAAAAGGCAAGCCAGGTGTCTTAGTCAGGATTTGTATTTCTGTGAAGAGACATAATGACCATGGCAACTCTTAAAAGGAAAACATTTAATTGGGGCTGGCTTACAGCTTCAAAGGTTTAGTGCATTATCATCATGGCAGGAAGCTTGGTGCTAGAGAATTGAGTGTTCTATAAATAGGAGGCAGGCGACAGGAAGAAAAGCCTGTCAGCCACTGGCCTGGCTTCCAAGCCACCCTTACTCTGAGGTGTGGCTTTCAAGTTCACACTTCCTAATAGTGGAATTCCCATGGAGCCTATGGAGTCCATTTCCATTCAAGGGACCATAGAGGACAAAGCTGCAAGAGGTAAAATAGGGACTGATGAGAAGGGACAAACAGCACCCTAAAATATCTCTCTGATCAAGACAGAGTCTTCTGGAACTACCAATGAAAAGACTGGTTTTATTAAGCAAGAAAGAAGTGCCCAAAATTCATTTAAAAAAAGAAGAAATAAATGGTTGAATGAAGGGGAAAAACTTTTGGAATAAATGATTAATCTCCATGGCAAAAAGTCAGTAATATTTGACTGTGCTCCCAGTAATCACACACACAGTAGAACATGGATCATGCAGGGCAGGGTTAAATCTTGTTTGGACTGCTTATCCAGCTATATAAATGTGACAAAAAATATATTTCAGGCTTTAGCTTGTTGTAATTCTTCAAAAGGATTGTGTAGGGTAAAGTACCAGGAACCAGGAGCCCCCAATAAATAATACCTAATAGCATGAGAAAATGCAGCCTTGGAAGTTACTATCACAGTTTTCATCTTACTCAACCTTTGAAAATGAAACAAAAGAGAATAAAAATGATAAAGTAGGTTCTGCTGTAATGGCTCAGCAGGTGAAGGCACTTGTGACCCTAACATTACTGAAAATGCTCTTCTGACCACAACATGTGTGTCTGGTATGTGTACTTGTATATTCTCTCTCTCTCTGTCTCTCTGTCTCTCTGTCTCTCTGTCTCTCTCTCTCTCTCTCTCTCTCTCTTTCTTTATCTCTCTCTCTCACACACACACACTCTCACACATGCACACAAGCAAAAACATATTTTAAACTGATATAGCAGGGATTTGTTTGTAAATAAAATTCTTTACAATGAATGTCTTAAGAGTTCAAACTCAGAGTTCAGTTTCTAATGATGCAATGGTTTTGTATAGAAAGCCATTTATCTCTGGAGTTGAGAAAGAATAATTTAGCAAAGAAAGAAAAGATGGAAAAATTAAGTAAAATTCAGCCTTGAGTTTACATATTGCCCCTTCCCACCCAGTCTTCTGTACATCTATCTGTATATGAAGGGATCTCATCTTAATCTCTATGTAATACACTCATGTGATGTATGGTACTCTATCCACTAGTTTATAATTATATCTCTAGCTTTTCTGTGTGAGTTAAAGTTGCTTTTGACAATTTTGACACAATTGGCAATTCATACATGTATACAAATCATGTCTAGAACACAGCTTTTGAATCTATGTCAGAACCACTAATTATATATTCATTTTACAGCATGTACCACACTTCCTTTCTAGGAATCCTAGTCGGTTTGTAAATCTTCTCACACATTGCTCACTTCCTCAGCTTATTAATGCACTATCTCTACTGTCTACACAGCATATGCATTGCTTTACATATGTATGATTTATTCTGTTGTCAATCATTTTTAGAGAATGATTTAGGAATGTGTTTCTTTGTACAATGGATGGGTTTTTTAAAACTCTTTTATCATGATTTAGTATTGGAAACCTGAGATGTCATATGAAGTATGAAGGCAAGTTTTTCTAGAAAGGATTTGTATTAGTTCGGAATGGTATATAGGGGCATCTTGAGGCATAACAAGCATTTTAAATTAAATCTTGGCCTGGGGTTTGAAATGCACTAAGGCAGGCTACATTTGCTCTCCGATACCAGATGAAACTTGCTTACAGAGTTGAAATTTTCCAAAAGTATTTTTTTTTCTTTCCTTCCTTACCTGCTTCCAAAGTTTACAACAGAGTTTCTTTGGGGTCTCTTAAGGATGAAGGTTTATTTCTGTGTCATCTTGTGCTAAGGTTCAGGTCTTTAAGGCCCTGACTTTGCAGGAGTTCCTCCCGTTAAACTTCTCACCTTGGGCTTCGTGTTCTTTTTCTGCCTATGTGAAACACTGAAAGCTATTCTCAAATTCTCCTACTTGAGAAAAATGACCTTAAGACAAAAGTCAGATTCGGTGACTTAAAAAACAATCTATCTCTTCCTTAAATTCAAAAATATATTGGATAAAAGTCACAGTCAAGCCTCTAGTTCTTCTGTGAAGAATTAGGGGAAAAAAGAGATTCTGTGTTTTAGAAGCAGAAAAAAGGCAAGTTGGTTTCTGCACCACCAGGAACTAAGCAGAGTCATAACTGTACAGGACAGAGAACATGTAGACCCCAAGTAACATTCTCAGTGGGTTATCAAATGGCCCTCAGTCTCTCCTAAAAAAATCTATGAAAAACAATCTGCAAAAGTGTGTCCATGATATTTGTTTTGAACATTTTAAGAAAGATTGTGTATTTCCATTAAAACAACAAAAAAGTACTTGGTAAAAAGGATGGTGATGTTGCTGCATGACTAGAATTTTATTATACCAGGATACATGGTACCTGTTTGAAGCAGAAACTCTGAGTCTTATGTCTTTGTTTATAGAGGGTTTATATAGGGGTCCTTTGTATACAATTATTAAGAACAGAAGTAGATACATTTTAAATTCATATTTTGACAGACTCCAAGAAAAGATACCCCAATAAGAAGACAGGAGTGTCTAGCCTTTTTAATTTTAAATGTAACATATAACCTTGGTGTGGTAGTTTGAATGAAAATGCTTGCCATAGGACATTTTGGGGTTAGGGAGAAACCTAATGCCAGGGAAATTCCCAGGAGCCCACAAGGAAGACCCCAAGTCTTCAAGCAATAGTGCAGAGGGTGCCTGAACTGGCCATCTCCTGTATTTAGATTGGTAACTACCCTAATTGTTATCAGAGAGCCTTCTTCCTGTAACTGATGGAAGAAGATGAAGAGATCTACAGCCAAGCAACGGCCCAAGCTTCTGGAGTCCTGTTAAAGAGTAGAAGGATGGATTATACCAGTCAGGGAGTCAAAATAATGGGGGTTAATGTCTTGATGGGAGAACCCACAGAGACAGTTGAACTGAGTTTGTGGGAGCTCACAGACTTTGGTCCAATAGCTAGGGAGCCTGCAAGAAACCAACCTAGACCCTATGCATGTGGGTGACAGTTGTATAGCTTGGTCTCTTTGTTGGACTCCTAGCAATGAGCTCAGTACCTGTCTCTGGTACTTGAGCTGGTTTGGGGCACCTATTCCCCATACTGGGTTACTTGGCCCAGCCTTGATGCAGGGGAGAAGCTTAGTACTGTCTCAAATTGATGTGTCATGCTTTGTCAACACCCATGGGAGAAGATAGTGGATGGGGAGGGGCATAGTTTGGAAGGGTTAGGAGAAGGAAAGGAGGGAGGACAAACTGTGGTTGCTATTTAAAATGAACAAAAATTTAATTAATAAAAAAAGAAAAGAAAATGGCTCCCATAGGCCCATATAAAGTAGTACTATCACGAGATATGGCCTTATTGAAGTAGCTGTGGCCTTGTTGGAGGAAGTGTGTCACTAGGAGCAGGCCTTGAGGTTTCAGCAACTCAAGCAAGGACCAATCTCACTTTCTCCATGCTGCCTGTCAATCCAGATGCAGAACTCTTGGCTCCTTCTCCAGCACCATATCTGCCTGCACATGCCATGTTTAGCACCATGATAATAATGTACTCAATCTTTAAAACTGTAAGACAGCTTCAATTAAATACTTTCCTTGTTAAGAATTTCTGTGGTTATGGTGTCTCTTCGCAGCAATAGAAACACTAACAAAGATAATTGGTAACCTATGACTTTAAAGATGTCCTACAGTATAATATCAGTAAGTCATGCGTGGTTGATTAAAATCAGACATGTAGCTTTGTGGAATAAAAACCTTTATCTGGCATGTACACAGTATACTCACATACACACAGGCAAAGCACTCATACACATGTACACAGTATACTCACATACATGCAGGCAAAGCACTCCATACCCATAAAATAAAATGAATAAATCTAAATTTCTAAAAAAAAAATCTATCTGATGTGAATGTGGTGTTATAAGCCTATAATCCCAGAACTCTGAAGGCAGAGGCTGGAGGAATCTCAAATTCAAGGCCAGTTTAGACTTAATAGGCAGTTAAGGCCAGTCTGAGACCCCCATCTCAAAGAAATCTACCAATACAAAGACATAATCCCTTCACAAATATTCCACAGGAAAATAGGGTCAACCTCATTCTCTTAATATGTATTCTCTTGTTGTAAGCACACAAACTACTAGCAGGGTGTAGGTCTTTATTCTGAATTTTCTGCAAATTCTCTTTTGTAATGTGGGGTGCTTATCCAGCTTTGTTTTTCTCTTTCTTTCTTTTTGTTTCTTTTGATAGAAGAAAAACTTATAAGTCCGTAGACCAAGATTCTTTCCTCATTAAACTTTGTTTTTCTCCTTAAAACTATAGTAGAATCGCATCATCCTGAAAAAAAAAAAAAAAAAAAAACTAGACGCAAGAATACCTTTTCTGTTCCAACTCTAGTCTAGAGAAACACATACTGTCTTCTTCCTGTTTATTTTTAGTATTTATCTTTTGGGATTTCTTTCTCAATATTCTCTATGACACAACTTGAGATTCACAAAGCACCTGACTGAATAACCTTGGGCTTTTACCTGGAGCCCCACTGCTTACTGAGATTCACTGTAGCCACCACCTCGCTTAATGGGATTATAGCCCACATATGGTTGCAGAGTGAGCACATTACAGAAAGGAAATACTCTTTTATAGCTCCATTTGTACTAATTGAAATGTTTTCTACCCTTAATTATAAGTGCTAGTAAAAGCTAGCATAGATGAGCCATTGCAAGAGTCACTCAAACCGGGCTTTTCTCAGAAGCAGCACAGCGAAGAACTGTAGTTGACACCGAAACCAGCAGACATAGCTCACTCAGTGACTATCTGCAAAGACTCACCCTGCTCGGACCCTGAGCGTCTTAAACCTGTGCTGGGCTCTCTTTCACAGAAACGAAGGCACAAGCCAACAGTGCCCCTTCCAAATCATTTCAGCAGGGTGAAGAAATGGTGCAGCAGGTGGATTCAACAGCAGCAATGGAAATCCTAAGCAACAACAAAGCCAAGCGACACGAGAAGGTAAGAAGGGAGACTCCTCTGAGTGGCATTAATCTGACGGTGGCACCATTGCATAACCTGTGGCCTGTTTTCATCAAGTGCTTACTTTTTCTTTCAGTTTCATCGTTCAAATGACACACAAGAAATGAACATCTAACAGGCAGAATTATAAGTGAAATACAGAAATAATATGTTCCAAGCATTTGGGTATTTTTATGAGAAAAAAAGAGAAAAAAAATTAATGCATTCAAGCAGTGATGAATCAGTCAAACACATGTGTGAAGGAAATTTCTCTTCCATCAGCCAAATGCATGAATTAATTATTTACCAGGGAGTGGTAAGGGCATTTTATCACCAAAAAGTCAATAAAACGATCCCTTTATATTATGCACAATTTCTTTCCAAAGTCATCAAAGAAAGATGCGTTAAAACCATCCCTGGCCCAGCAAAAAGGCAAAGATGGGACCCTGAGAGAATCAAGTGTCTTCTGCGGAGAAATTCTTTTGATGACTTGTCGGAGATGAGCGGCAGACCCTTCAGAAAGAGATGGCAATTAGCTGTAGATTTTCTAGTCTTACCTAAGAAGCAGGCATTCTGCTTTCTTGGCCATTCATGCGTCTATGTTTAAGGCAAGATGAGAAATGATTTTTCCCACATAAATGTGTGAATGCAAAATGAATTTTCAAAAACTACAGAATTTTATCCCATCGCCTATTCTGCACTGGGAAGTAAGATCAGAGGGAATTTTCTGAGTAGTCCTCCAATTTAGTTAGCTAATTTGAGAGCAGATTTTCTATTTTATCCTTAAATACTATCAAAGAATGAAGTTTATTTCCTATGACTCATATTGAAATACTTAATTCCCTTTAATGTCAAGAAGTTCTTTCTGATATTAACTGAGATGGCTTCCTGTAATTTGAGGCCATTTGTCTTACTTTGACCTTGATGTTGGCGGAGAAGTGGTGGCCAGGCTAACTATAATGGCCATTTATACGTTAGAGCCAATTACACAGTCATCATCTAACCCCTTAGCCTCCAGGGGATTCATATGTACGCTCTGTAGCCTGTGCTGACAGATTCTATCTTCAAATGCTTCTAACTCAATCTGTCCCTGCCTCGTTCCCTCTCTCTCCCTCTCCCCCACCCCACCTCGCTTAATTTTCATCATCTCTTGAACTTTTTCACATTTTTAAAGAGATCCTACCCACTGGTCATTGTTTCTCAGATTTTATAACCTCGTTTTATTTGTATGTAAAAAAAAATAAATATGCTGCTTATGTTAAAATATTAGCGTGTGATTCCCAGACGATCTCTTACCTGCTTGCAGTGTCTGAAAAGATTGTGAGCAGTTGCGGTTCCTAATGAAGCAATATCACAATAGGAAAGGGCCCTATTAGAACAAAAAGATCCTGAAATGGAATTGAAATGTGAATTTCTGCCCTGACACCCAGGAGCCTGAACACACCACTGAATTCTCTAGACTTATACTTGCTCTTCTGTGAGCTAAAGGTAATACCATTTCCCTTCAGGAGTGAGAGATAAAGGACGATAGTGGGTGGTTCCTGTCAGTCCCTGAAAGAAGAGCTGATGGCACAATTAGCTGTTATTGAACTCTGTGTAACAAAGGGTCCAACTGTTTTCCCCAAATGATCACAGGAGATGCAGTCAGTCAGCTACTTACAGAATGCATGAGTGTGCCAAAGATGTCAACACTGGCTTATTTGATAAGTTCACATGCAGTAATATTAGTTGACTAAGAATAAGGAAAATAAAGCTAGGAGGGAGAATCTATTTGGAAAAGTGAGAAGCGGAAGGATATGTTCAACAGGATGATGACTGTGTCTAAGGCAGGAAAATGAGGAGAAGGAAGAGGAGCCAAGCTGGCAGAGGGGTCTCATGAGCCATAGTCCAGTCAGACCATGTAAGATAGAACCCACCAGAGAACAGAACGGCTGGCCAGCACAAGCTGCCCTCCCCCTCTGAAATCCATACGCTTGAAATTCTTCAGCAGAGGCTTCCATCTTCTCAATTCCAAGAAAAAGATAAGTTTGCCTTTGAAATACCATAATATTTCCACAATTTTGTTTTAGTCTTTAAAAAAGGCCTTACTGCATAACTTTAACTGGCCTGAAACTTGCCACTTATACTATGTATGATCCAGTATTCCTCCTGTCTCCACTTCCCCCAGGGCTGAGATTGCAAACATGGTTCACTGTGACTTCTCTGACAATTTTTTAAATTTAGCTCAACAGATACTTATCCAGTGCCTGCTATGTAAAAACAGTATACTAATTAGTAAAAATCTGTTAGGGGACTATTCAGACATAGATATCTCACTTTATAAATATAATGTTCCAATGGGTGAGACAAACACATAATCCTGGACAAGTGGATAATATGTTAGAAAATAACCAACATTATGGGGCAAAACAAGTGAATTATAATAAAGAGATGGAAGAAAACCAAGTATAATGTCAGCATTTTGAGAAGGTCTCTTTTAGAAAGTGAAATGTAAGCAAAGCTTCCCAGGAGAGCCATGTGGACACTATTAGGACAAACAATATTATCTACAGAAGGAATTAGCAGCTCAGAGGCCCACTGTGGGGGGAGATTGGTAGCGCAGGGTATCACCAATGAAGGGACAGAAATGAACATTCACAGGCAAAAGAAAAGAGTTCCGTGGATTTGAGTATAGAGTGAGTAGGGACAGGGAGGACCGCATGCACCATTGTAAGGACATTGTCTTTTGTTCTTATTTTTGTTGAGTCTTTGTAGGATTTCCAGCAAAGAAGTGGCTCAAACTGACTTGGTTCTAGAAAGATCTCTCTGTGAGTGCTGTTAAAGGACATGACTGTCCAAATGTGACAATGATTCAGACAAGTATGTCACAGGGATGATGCTAAGAAGTCAGATTTTGGGAAGAGTTGACATCAGAAGCGAGACTTCAGATAATCAGAATAAGAGCGTGGAGAGTGACCTAAGAAACTTAAGTTGTCGTCGTGTGGAAATTGTTCACACCAGAGCTCTTATTGAGATGTAACTGTTTATAGAGCATCTTGTAGATGAGAGCACAGAATCAGACCTTACAGGTATTTCAAATATTGTCTCACCCACTTCCTAGAAGTTTAACCCTTGAACTATGTTCAGCGTTCAACATGAGTAAAGGTGCATGTGTTCCAAGATTTTCATTGGATAGAAATGATGTGGCACATGGGAAGCAGTTCACAAAACTTCTGTGGATGGAGAAGCTCATTAAAGGACATGCATGACTGCCCACTACAGTTATTCTTATTACTACCATTAGCTTAGTTTCCTGTACTCTGTATCTACTAAGTTACAGTTTTAAAAGAAGGCATAGATTTCCTCTTACAGAAGTGGTCCTGGCTACATTTTCTCTCTGTGTATTCATCATGGATTGACTAAGATGGCACAGGGGGTGACGTTCTTAGATATCAAAAGACGATGCATAAAAATGGATGGTTGGTCTTTTGTATGTCAGAGGTTGCCAGAACCACAAAAAAAATATTTTTTTCAAATTCTAGCTGTAGAATATACTAGCAAAATCTCACGAATTGAATTTCTATTACCATTCCCTTTACAAAACTGGGGTCATCATGACTGTTGTGGCTTTTTCTCTGTTTGACAAATCCTTTTCTTTGTATTCTATGCCATTTATGTTTAATCTTTAAAATAAACCAGTTTCTATGAGTTTCTGGAAAATGTTCCTGCTTTTAAAGCATCCTATTTAAAATGCTGAGGTCATCGCCCAATTTGTTCTTCTCTTGAAGCTTGCGACAGCCCCCTCCACCTTGGTATCATATGTAAATTTAATGAGCATTCACTCAGTTTCATCATCCAGGTCACTGGGTCATTGATTCTTATTTCCCTGTGTGCTGTGAGAGCAAAGATGCTGTCTCAGTGCATCTTTATAGTCTTTCTTGTCTGTGAACAGTATCATGCAATGTTTCATTACATTTTTCAATGAAAGAATCTTCATTTTCCATTATAAACTAACTTGTTATTTCATTAGACCTAAATCTTTATGATACAGTAGCTATCAGACTTTTTCTGTCCTAAAACCGTAATTTTTAGGAAGTCTTTTTGTTTCTTTGAATCCTAAACTTGGGATTACCCATAGCCAACGTCTCTAAGTAATTCTTTGAAGATCTTTGGATTTCAAACCCAACTCTACATACTCTGTATGTGACCTACCAGTTATTCTCTTTATTACTCTACAACTTTCTTTTCTCCTGTGATGTACTTCTCTGCAAGTTATTTAAAGTCAATGAAATTATAATTCAAGAAGAATAAGAGTAGAGGTAGAAATAATTAGGATATTATTAAAGGAATAATTACATAGCATGATAAATAAGGCAAGGAAACAGAAATGCAATGGGGGCTTACTGTTGTCCAAGGTCAGTGTTAACTAGTAACAGAGTTACTCAGGGAGGGAAATACAGAAAGAGCAAGTAATATTGTATATATATAATAACTCCAAAATATCTATACTGTTCACAATCCTTGGCAGTATTCTAAATTGTCCAGATCAAGCACATCCATCCCATCTCTACTATATCTATAGGGTTGGGTCTTTTCTAGGATAGTATTGAAACTGTTATGCATCCTCTTTAACACTTCTTTGGATCTCTCGGTCTGCTGTAGTCAATAGAAGCTCCTCATGACAGAAGAACTTTTCGGGTCCTGACCCAACTTGCCCAACTTGAAGGTCTACTGCTTCAAACCATTGCTATTTATGTGGCCACATGTGATTCCCTCTTGCTTTCCATAAATTCTACAGTGTTCCATTTCTGAGCCTTCTCTACAGAATGAGTTTCCTGCCAACTCCACCAATGCAGAAGATAATCTATTTGCCTGGACTGGCCTTTCAGAATATTACATCTCTGTGGACATAGGGTTTGGACAATTAATTCTATCTCCTAATTGAAATAAAGCTGAGTTCTTTGGAGAGACAAATAGACATTCTGTGAGGAAATAAGCAATTCTTCTTGAAGTATATTGAGATCAAAATATTGATGACCTGACTAGACTAACCTAGTCTGCTGCCACCTATGAAAAACATCAAGTAAATAGTGACAGAGCTAAGAAACTGAAGAAAGGTTGATTTCTCATGACAGTGTTCAAATATCTCAATTAATGGTTCCTAAAGTTATTACTACAGCTCAGATTTATCAATTAATTTAGTCCACAAACTTTTCCAATTGTTTGTTGTTTTTGGTCAGTTTTCTTGCCCTAAATGTAAACATTTACATGTTACTATACTCAATTATTTCTGTGACCTTTCTCCTTTCTGTCTTATTACTATACCCACAGCACTCTGTGGTAAGTACCTAGTCCCATAGGCAAAGGCTTGTCCAATTATCTTGTCAAAAATTTTTGGATTTATCTGAAGCAGCCAAGCTTTTTAATCAAATACAATAATGAAGAACGAGAGCTCGGAAACTTGATTTCCTTGGAATCATACCCCTGAATTGACTGTCATTTTCTTCTTATCTTTAAGATGAAATCAAAATAATAAGAACCTCATGTGGTGCCTAAAATAATTAAATTAAAAGGCTATCAAATGTTGGCACATTGCGTAGTATGGATTAAAAAACATTAACTATTATCATTTATTTATAGCTAATCATCTCTCCAAATTCTCAGATATCCTAGAATAAAAAGGTTTACCCATTCTATCTACAGGTTAACTGGATCATTGGGAATTACATCACAAAAGGAAGAAGACTGCTCATAATGAAAGCAGGATGACCAAGGAGACAAAAAGTCAGTAAAAATACAAAGACTTCACAGTTCTGTCCTCAAACTCAGCTTAATTGCCATTAATAGAACACTTGACCAACACCAGCATCCTCACACTGCACCAACTAATATTAGTTTCTAGGCCATAAAACAAGGCTTATCAGTCTAAGAAGAGTCAAGTCATACAGTGTGTATTATTCTAACAGCTACAGCAGAAGTCCGAAATTAACAGCAGGCATCTTTCTGGCAAACTTCGAGTACTCAAAAACTAAGAGCCTATTATAAATAACTGATAGTGTAGTTTAAAAAAATGAAACAGAAAATTATATAGTACAAGTGAATGAGATGGAAGCCATAATATCAGTGCTACACTTTTAAAGAATTCCTGAGAATACATCTAGAGGGAAAATATCATCGAATAAACACTTAAAGTTAAAATAGATAAACCGAGTTTTGAGTTAAACTCAGCTTGTATCTTAAGAAATTATGAAAAAAAAGAAAAGGATAAGAAAATAAAAAGTATACAGAAAAAGGGAATAATAATGAGAGAAGTAATATAAAAAAGAAGCAACAAAAGAAAAAATGTATATTATCAAGAGCTGTTCTTTGAGAAAATGAATAACGTTTATAACTTTCAAAGTTTTACACACCAGGCACAAAGGGGTACTATACAAGTGACTAGTATGTGGGCTCAGCTTACATCATTTGAGATTCTGTAGCAATTAAATTAATAATGGAAGATGTCTTAAACTTTGTGTCAATAAGATAAACATCTTAGTAAAATGGAGCCAATCCTTGAAAGAGAAACAAGTTATCGAAACTCAATCAAGCTGAAATTAAAAACTTAGAAAATGCATGCTATTTTAAGGAATGTAAATTCTCGATTTCTTGTGCTTTTCATGAAAGGAATTTTAGGTCTATCTATACTCCTATTTAGAAAAGCTATTAAACATTTCTTTAATTTTTAAAAAATTTACACATATTGTTATAACATTGAGGAAGATAATAAGTGCCCATTTTATGATGTGCTTAATAAAGTGATAAAAAGAGACAGTACCAAGAGAGGAGATTACCAATAGCAAAGAGCATTGATACCACTGATGAACAGTGGTACAAAATATCTAGATTTGGCTTGAGCAAGTTGTTTGAACAAAGGATTACAGGAAGAATATGGAATGGATATTGTCTGCCAGCAGTACAAAGAAAGATGAAAATTTGAAAGTCAATCAATAAAACTTGACACATGAACAAACTAAAAAGAAAAAAAGAATGGAGAGAGATATCTTGAAACACGAAAGGGATTTGATGGAATCTACATCCCACTCTGAATAAGACTGAGCACTCTGACATACCATGGTAAAGGGTACCGATAAATACCCAGAGATACCCAGTGCCAGGCCCGGATGGACTCCTTGTGATCAGCTCCCTGCTGATCAGAGAGAACCGCTGAAAATAAAACCTACAGTTAATGTTCAGCCATGGAGGGAAAAGCAGTGCCCGCTCCTTTAACATCATCTTAGGACTCAGGGAATGTTGTAAAAGAGGAGCAGAAAGAATGTAAGAGCCAGAGGATGAGGAAGGGAGGCATAAAATGCTGCCCAATAAACATTACATGCTGTCACAGATGAACTCACAGTGAACTGTGCATCCCTGAGCAAGGTCTGCACAAGGTCAAGTCAATAAAAGCCTCCAACGTGGATTGGGATAGGAATCCCAAGGCTCTCCTCCTAGCTGAGACGCTCTTGACTAACAGGGGAGGGAGGGTCACTTTTCTCTAGGAGTGTGATCCCTGGTAAGTTTTCCATGCAGCAGGGGATGACACCATGCCTTAGCACAGACGAGAAAAACAAATTGGACTCACTGAATTTACAAATATATACATAAATAAATAAACAAATAGGGCCAGCATGATCTTAGAAGGAAGACATCATGGGGATTTTTTATAAAATTTGGAGGGAGCAAATGATCAAGATACATTGATAGATATATCGACGTATGAAAACTTCAGAGACTAGAGAAATATAATTTTATAAAAGCTACAATTCATTTATTCATAGACAAAAACTCATAGCTATTTTACTATAGAAGTCCAAAAGACATATTTAATTCTAACTTTAATTTTTTTTAAATATGAAAGTGTTTTCAATGCATGTATATCTGTATGCCAGATGCATGAAATGCCTGTGGTGGCCAGAAGAGAGAGTAAGAGGGCCTGGAAATAGAGTTATGAAAAATTATGAGCCCCCATGTGGGTGCTAGGAATCCAAACCCAGTCCTCTGGAAAAGCAGCCAATGGTCTTAACACCTTCAGTTCCGCAAAGTTCTATCTATATAGATAACAAAAACTCGAAACACAAATTTAAAATACCACGTCTAATAGTTCCCAATGTGAAATTATCCAGGGATAAATCTGTAAGATGGTATGAAAGATCGTTATAAACTCCATAGCTGAGAGACCAGGACAGGGACCTGACAGAACTGAGTGTCCTGACAGAAGTGAATCAGAGTACACTTCGTCTGTTAAAGCAGTATTGTTAAAATGTCAATTTCCCCAGATGGTTTTACCAATACAACACAATCCTAACAACACCAGTGTAAATTTTAGAGGAATTAGCAAACTCCTTTCTGTAAAATGCAAAACACCGTGAAGGACTGAAGAACTTTAAAATAAAGCAAGCTGGGGGCGGGGGGAGGGGGGGCTGGTGTTTCATGACTCAGTTAGGAAGAAACAACAGTCCTGGAGCCAAATAAGTACATATACTAGAGCAACAGACGAAGCGGTCCAGAAACCAATCCTAACGTGTATGGTTCAGGGATTCTCAGCTCTGTGCAAAGGCAACTCAGGGAAGAAAAGACTGCGTTTGCTGACCAGGCGTTTCATCTTAACCAAAACATCCTCTCTAGTAGGGTGGAGGAAGGCGAATGCCATTTATATGGTCGGGGAAACGCACACAATTTAGCAAAGGCTCGAAACTAGAAAAGTGCCAAGACTCACAAAGACCCACCCTGAGTTACATAAGCGGCAAGAAGATGGGACATGGAGATTCTGCAGCTAGCAAAGATGCCTGAGGTTGTGCCGAAGTCATGGGCTGTAATATTTTCAATAGCCAAACCCAGAAATAAAGAAATTGATTGCATTCCTATAAATTGTCAGTGTGTATGTGCCTTGAGATAAGTATAATGTTTGAAAGAAAGAAAAAGCATGTGTGTGTGTATATGTGTGTGTATGTGTGTGTGTATATGTGTGTGTATATGTGTGTATGTGTGTGTATGTGTGTGTATGTGTGTGCATGTGTGTGTATGTGTGTGTGTATATGTGTGTGTATGTGTGTGTATGTGTATGTGTGTGTGTGTGTGTGTATGTGTGTATGTGTATGTATGTATGTGTATGTGTGTGCATGTGTGTGTGTGTGCATGTGTGTGTATGTGTGTGTATGTGTGTATGTGTGTGTATGTGTGTGTATGTGTATGTGTGTGTATGTGTGTATGTGTGTATGTGTGTGTATGTGTGTGTATGTGTGTGTGTGTGTGTGTGGTGTTTCTATAAGTCTATCAAAAATGCAAATTAATTCACAGGAAAGATGATCGGTGTGGAGAAGGCAGGATTTAAAATGGACTTCAAAGGTTCTTACAGTGATGTATGTATTCTCCAGTTGATTTCTATGGTATTTGCACTGCCTTTTCTTGTCAGCACCTAGACTGTGCCTTCTAAATATGTACCGCTTATCGTACAACAATGGCACTCTGAATATGAGAGCAAAGGCTACATTATTACTGATGATTGAAACAATTATATTACAGCTGGCAAAACGTTCATCCGAAACTCTCTCCGTTGTGGTCCTGAGAACCTCAACATAGGTGGCTGATGTTTCATATCGGTAAACTGGCATGCTTCCTTGCCAAAATATAAAGTGAATATAATGAAAATGGCCATACATTCAGACTTACTACGGTTTCTCTTCTTAGTCCACTTTGATCATCTGACACACTGCAATTCTATAGAATACAGATTGGGTGTTCCCTATAAAGGGACATTGATATGACACTTGATCAAAATCGTATTGGCATGATTTTAATCATGTTAATGTAAAACTAGTGTTTACAAACAGCCGTTTACAATCAAGAGTGGGGAAAATAACTAGTTACATTACTGTAAGTCTGGAATGTCTTAATAAAGTACTTTATAGATTATATCGAAAATATTACTATCATTAAATAAATTAAATACATAGCAACTAAACATAGCCAAAACTCATCACATACAAATTAATAAAAAATGATAAATATATCATGAACCTAAATGATATTACTCCTAAAATATTAAAAGATCTCTACTTGATCAAATGCAATGACATTTTCTACTAACAAAGCATATTTAAATACTATTGCCTACATTCCCAATTAGCAATCATTTAGAAAGACAATACTTAGCACAAAATCAAGTATCTACATTAGCATAGTCAGCATACCTAGAAGTTCTGATGAACTGTTTTATGTCTAATTATCATAAATAAATATATTTGTAGACAAGGTAATCATAGTGATTTTTAAAGCTTATGACATTATGAGACAACTGAATAAAAACTATGTAGAAATTTCAATAAGTGTATACTAAAAATGAGGTGAGTCTTCGCCTACATATTAAATGACTATTATCTGTCAAGGCTAAGACATACATCCTCACATAAAAATTAAATCAAGGGGTAGAGCTACAAGGATAAATCATAATCCTTGAAACAGTGAAAAAACTGAAATGTGCCTTAAAGTTATGACTTGTCACTGATTCAAAGTTTTTCTCACTCATTCAAAAGCTTCTGATTTTTGTTTACTTTGCCATACATCCAGGAAACATACCCAGTTCCCCAAAACACCTTTAAAAAGTTACTTATAACATGTATGTATTCTGTCACTACATAGACCCATTTGTATCAGTCAGTCAAGTATTTAAGGGGCACTAGCAGAAGGAATTTGTCACTAGTTAGGTCAACATTCTTCATACTAAAAACTGACATTTAAATACGCCATTTGTACAGCAATTTCAAACGAAGTTCCCAAACATTTATTCAATAATACTTTGAATATTTCCATTCCGTGTTTAGCAAACATTCATTTCCATTTTACTCATTTATAAAGCCAAGTCCTATTCATGGGATGATGTGAACCTAATAACCCATTTCCTCCTTACGATTAATTTTCATTTGCGAGAAAGAATAGAAAAATAGAAAACATCTAGCAACAAAATAGGCTACCTATCCCAACAGTGAAATAGCTCTTTGGCGTGTGCCTCTCTTCTATCCCACCTTTTTGTAAGCGATCCAGTCGAACACTCTGTCGATATCTGTTGCCCGGAGCACTTCCTGTGATACTGGATGGGAACTGGCCAACCCGTCAAGCAGCATCACTTCATGCAGAACATCTGTCAGAAATCTCTGCTTTTCCTGTAATACGGTAGATGGGATAATATTATAGGTGATTCATGGTCATGGCAGAAACTGCCAGATAACATGAACAGCGTGTGTGTCACCTAACTGATGGTGCTCATCACTCTTACAGAGTGAGACTCAGATTTAAAGGAAATTCAGTACATAAAACAGCCCCTTAGGATGGTAGAAAATAAAAGACAGTTGATTTAAACATAACATGAAACAAAATCAATAGGCTACTCTAAGCCCTAAGTAATAAGAACACCTGGCTGTTTTCTCAGGGCATGAAGCAAGTCTGAAGAGTGGACACATATGACAATGATAAGATTCAGGGTTGTTTGTGTCTTCTACAGGATGCAGAGCACAATTCCAGTCTCAAATAACGTTTTCATGTCAGGTCAATGCAAGAATCCTATCTATTTAAGTCACTATACTGAGTCTCGTTAGAACAAGTTAACTTCATTATCCCTACTCCTCCATCCCACCACACAGGTACTTTTCCAAAAGAGAAAGAAAAAAGAAAAGAACATGACACAACACATACTAAAATCATTGCTGTCATCCAGCTATAGTGCACATAGATACATACACAAATTTAGAATAAAGGCCATCATGCAGAGATCACCCAGTCTTAATAACCCACCATCACAAATTACTGTCAACAATCAGATCACGAAGCTTCTATTTATTACATGTAGTATTTCTCTAATAAAGGCAAACCTGTTGCTTTTGAAACGAACTGTAAAGGACGGAACTTTTTGTTCTTTTTTTTCTTTTAAGAAAAAAGTCGGTTTTAAAGAAAGAGCTTGGATTCTGTTAACAACAACAAAAAATGCTGCCAATTATTAGTCCTCCCAGCCACCTGCCTTAGTTGATGGAGGAAGGGAAGGAAAAATAAGTCACAAAAGACAACAAGCCTAAATAACCCCCTGGATTGCTAGGAACTGAGGAGTATCATTACTGAGATTAAAGACTCCAATGCTTAAATTGCTCTGCTTAATTCTGAACTTGGTCCTACAGTCTGTACATTTTGAGAAATCAGATAAACACTGTGTAATTTTGGACTGAGCTGTAATTTCCAGCAGAGAGTACAGCAACCCTCAGATTAAGGAAATGGAAACAAAGAAGGAATATGCCTTAGGAAGAAAAGTTAACTAAGCATGTATATGTTGCTCATTAAAACCTATTTTTTAAAAAAAATGGTTATGTTCATCACCACTTAATCAATGATTTAGTCCATTGAATCAGTACTTAATTAATTAGCTATATTTATAAGGTAATTTTCTAATGGTGTTTAAATAGTCCATAGTTCATAAATCTAGTGTGTATAGTTATCTTGCATTTTAAAAATTTTCACAATCATTGCCTATTACACATTAAAGAGTATTACATAGAAAAGACTAGAGCAACATTGCTCTTAGTCACAGAGGCCAATCCTGACCCTTTAAGACCACAGGTAGATATATCAAACTCCCCCTGAATTAAGTGATTAATGTGCCATAAATCAATTGCATATTACCTCTCAAATTAATTTCCACTTCACAACAAAGACATCACTGAACCTGTTGATTTTATTGTTGGAACAGAAGATAGTCCATTAAAATTAATAAAAACACCCTAAAGAAATGATCAAGACAGAGAACCTCATAACTCATTTGGCAGTTTCAAAATAAACCTATAAATTTTGTGATTAAGAGCTAATATTTAAGTCATTCAAATTTAAAATACATGTTACTGATCAAAGACTTCAACATAAAGCCAGGCACACTGAACCTCAGACGAGAAAGTGGGAAGTTCACTGGAATGCACTATCACAGGAGACCCCTTCCTAAATATAACTCCAGCAGCACAGACACTGAGAGAAACGACTAATAAATGGGACCTCCTGAAACTGAAAAGCTTCTGTAAAGCAGAGAACATGGTTGATAAGACAAAGCGACAGCCTACAGAATGGGAAAAGATCTTCACCAATCCAACATCAGACAGATATACCAAGAACTCAAGAAATTGGTCATCAAAACAACAAATAATCCAATAAAAAAGTGGAGTAAAGACCTAAACAGAGGAATATAAGATAACTGAAAGACACTGAAGGAAATGCTCAACATCCTTAGTCATCAGAGAAATGCAAATCAAAACAACTCTAAGATTTCATCTTACATCTATAAGAATAGCCAAGAGAGATGGCTCAGAGGTTAAGAGCATTGCCTGCTCTTCCAAAGGTCCTGAGTTCAATTCCCAGCAACCACATGGTGGCTCACAACCATCTGTAATGGGGTCTGGTGCCCTCTTCTGGCATGCAGGTATACACACAGACAGTATATTGTATATATAATAAATTAATTAATATTAAAAAAAAGAATGGCCAAGATCAAAAACACTGATGACAACTTATGCTGGAGAGGATGTGGGGTAAAGGAAACACTCCTGCATTGCTGGTGGGAGTGCAAACTGGTACAGCCCCTTTGGATATCAGTATGGCAATTTCTCAGAAAATTAGGAAACAACCTTCCTCAAGACCCAGGAACACCACTTTTGGGTATGTATCCAAAGGATGCTCTATTGTGCAACAAGGACATGTGCTCAACTATGTTCATAGCAGCTTTGTTTGTCATACCCAGAACCTGGAAACAACCTAAATGCCCCTCGACTGAAGAATAGATACGGAAAATGTGGTATATTTATACAATGGAGTACTACACATAAGAAAAAAATGACATCTTGAAATTTGCAGGCAAATAGATGAATCTAGAAAACATTATTTTGAGTGAGGTAACCCAGACCCAAAAAGACAATTATCACATGTACTCACTCGTAAGTGGTTTTTAAAAAAAGCAAAGAAAACCAGCCCACAAATCACAATCCCAGAAAACCTAGACACCAAGGAGGACCCTGAGAGAGACATGCATGGTTCTAATCTACAGGGAAGTAGAAAAAGACAGGATCTCCTGAGTAAATTTAGAGCATGGGGACCATGGGAGAAGGATGAAAGGTAGGATAGTGGCAGGGAGAGGAGCAGAGAAAAATTTAGAGCTCAATAAAATCAAAAAAAATAAAATAAAGCCGGGCAGTGGTGGCGCACGCCTTTAATCCCAGCACTCGGGAGGCAGAGGCAGGCGGATCTCTGTGAGTTCGAGACCAGCCTGGTCTACAAGAGCTAGCTCCAGGATAGGCTCTAAAGCTACAAAGAAACCCTGACGCGAAAAAAAAATAAAAATAAAAAAATAAAATACACGTTACAATTATCCGATATTAGACTAGAAGTAAAAATTATAAAATGAATATTGCTATTGCAACTTGACCAATTAATGCTTTGATATTTCAAAAATTTTAATTAAAGATGTGGTGTCATTCAGAAGACAAATTAACATTAAATTCTTCAAAGAGGGATTGACTGTGAAAGACGTCTAAAATGAATTTTAAATGATGCTTATCTGAATGATAATTTTAATCGTTAGCAACAATAAATGCACATTGATCAACATTAAAATTTAATGAATAGTCCTTGCTTGCTAGAGCTGTGAGGGTTAAATGTCATAAACAGACTTTAAAACTGAAATCTAAACTCAGTTGCAAAGAACTATTAACATTAAAGGAAGTCCGTACCAATTATACATAAACATTACTTCATGCTTCCGGAAGAGAGCAAAACTAAAACTTTGTCACTTAAAGTAATTTCAGTTACCATTATTTAACTTTAGTGTGGGTAAGTCAATGGTCAATGATTTATCTTCTACCCTGTTGAAACAAAATGATATTAAATATCTGAAAAAAAGACTTGAGCCCCAAAATACTTTGGGGCCTGTGTTCCTGGTAGGGGAGAACATACAAAGCAAAAAAAGATAGCATATGTGAAACTGAGGAAGGAAAAAAGAAAACAAAATAAAATTCTAGCCAGAGGCAAATTCAGTTTGACAGTACTACCGATAACTCACAGGAAGAAGGGAACTGTACCTTTTTAAAATACCTACATCACTACAAAGTAAGAAACTACCTGGCTAAAGCCTATATTATTAAGACCAATAGCCCCTATAGTAACAATAGCCATCTTAGTCAGTGTTAGCTAATTGTAAACCATTTATCTGGAGCGATGAATGTTAAAAACTGAAGTAAAAGTATCCATTTTTACAATATTCAATAAGAGTTAAAATAAAATAGTTGGCCATAGGGAATGAAATAATAGTTTTATTATATAGATTAAAGCTGCCAACCTGATTTTTAGGAAAGCTATACAATAATTGACTCATCTTTGGAGACTTTCTTTAAAGAGTAAAAAAATAATCTAACCTTTAGAATATTTAATTTAGAATGTATATGTATGTGTGTGCTCTGGGGTGTCTGTATCATATACTCAGTGAATGTGTAGTACCTCGTTTTTCTTTTATTCCCATATTTCAGGCTGGTATCATTTGTAATCTACCACTTTTAAAAGGCAGCACATAAAAGGAGATGGGGCACTTTAAAATCTTTTAAAAAGAAGTTTGGTATTAACATTAACCACATAACCACAAATTCCACAGTTTTAACGTAGATATTAGTCAGAATTGAATCATGCATGTCTTTATTGCAACAGTTACAGTACTATAAAAAATGTCATTTTTCCACTATTAGATTGTGTGTGTGTGTGTGTGTGTGTGTGTCTGTGATTTGAACTTGAGACATTTATAAAGACATTTCAGAAAAATAAAGAATGGGTAACTGCAGAATTGTTCATGAAAACCACACAGCCATTATTTTATTTGTCCATTGATTTCTTCAATAAATATCTATTGAATTCCCACTCTATGCCAGATATAATACTGCATTTGTGGAATGAATGGAGGACTAAATCCTGAACTTCCTACTCTTGAACTCAAGAAGAGAAAAGAACTACAATAGACAGGTGCACAGCAAAACGATTATAACAGAATGGGTGCTAGAAAACTCAGGGGATAAAATGATGAATTAGTTTAACAGAACAAACTGCATCCAAGTAGGTGCCTGAGAGATGGGAGGGGAAGCCGCTAAATAGGGACAAATCCACGACAGAGTAAACATGCAATAAAAAAAATCCACACCACTTGAATCCTCAATTATGAGGTTGAGGAGTTTGATGTTAATAAATGGACAGTAATAGGTATCATGACAGGTTGTAGCTGTTGTATACAAGATAGCTAATAGAGCCCAGAGACAGGAAGTAATCACTAGTCTATGGGTAGAAGCAGGAACGATGGAACAGGACAGTTAGCTGCTGAAGCAGAGATGGATTTGAGAGATATCTTAAGTATTTTCCATGCTTTGAAATTACTATATGGCTTTTAGTATCAACAGGACTTAAAAAGTTGAAAGCCGGGCGGTGGTGGCACATGCCTTTAATCCCGGCACTCGGGAGGCAGAGGCAGGCGAATCTCTGAGTTCGAGGCCAGCCTGGTCTACAGGAGCTAGTTCCAGGACAGGCTCTAGAAACTACAGGTAAGCCCTGTCTTGAAAAAAACCAAAAAAAAAAAAAAAAAAGAAAAGAAAAGAAAAGAAAAGTTGAGGACAATTGACATAAAGGTTGGAAATATGTGGTTGGGAGAATATGCTTTAAAAAAACAGTTTTACACATGCCTATGAGCACACAATAGAGTCTCATAAACAACTGCAGGTAAGGACTTGGGTATAAGAGAGAGGGCTAAATTATCTTTTGAAAATACATAGTAGTTGCTAAAGAATATGAACAGAGCCCAGAATTCACTTCGGAAATCACTTTTTATAACATCAGCAGCTTGTAGATTGGTTTTTGGCTGTGTGTAGGTGAAGAAAGTTAAGAATTCTTAACACATCATTAAATATCCAGGAAATTATAGTCCTCAGTGCTCCAAAGGGGCTTCTGACTGGACATGTCAAGTCTAAGAGCTAGATGAGAAGATGGCCGCTCCAAACAGAGTTGCTGGATGTGACCTCTCAAACGAGAAGCAAAGTTCAAGATATCGGCAACTTCCTACAGGAAGTCTAAGGAAGGGTAATAAGGTGAAATATTAGTCACATGCTGTGAATCTGTCACCAGAAGAAAACATATAAAGGGAAAAAAAACCATAGAGAAATCTCTGAGATCAGAGAGTCAAACCAAAGACAAGGAAGATGAGGGACATGGCCGACACAAATCAAGTAGTGGTGAAATATTCAAAGGCATAAAAAAGAGCAAAAAAAATCTCAAGGCAGACCCGAGTGGCATCCAATCAGTTACAAAGACTCAGTTATGCCTAGAAGTTGGATCTGAACATTATTGATTCTTTTGATATACTTAGGAGAAAAGGCTGGCTGATGAGTGTGCAAAGTTGACGCAAGAGGCCACAGTGGAAGTCCATCTGCCTTTCTCTGGCCATACAACCTTGGGAGCCCACACAAACTTTTGAGCCCTTAGCATTCACACGTGCAGCTGCGAAGATTAAATAAGTGAATTAGCTTGACATAGATTCGTTAAGCACCTGCCGGATCCCAGATGGCGTACTTGGTTCTAAGGACAGAAAGAGCCATAGATTCTGTATTCAAAGACTTCACAGTAGTAGAAAGAGAGGCAAAGATGAAAGCAGATGTTAAAACACAACCTATTATATGCGAAAATGAAAGTGGGCTCAGGACACAGAAAGACAGTCGTGAGAAGGGTGTGACTTGTTATGCCTGAGGGAGGCAGGAAAAGCTTCTAAGCAAGAGTTTAAACTGCATTTTTACAAATTATTTAAGTATTTGAGGAATAAGTGACAGTAAAGGACATTTGGGGCAAAAGGGAATTAGCGAAAAGCCAAGGAATGGTTTTATTCTTGGAGGGTCCTACACAGAGAGGTTTTCGTGGTGCAGGTTATAGAGCAAATCTCAAGTGATGAAAGGGAGACACACAAGATCATAATTTCCAAGGACTCTTAGAAGCTGCAGTTATGTGACACTGTGGGACCTGCCTTCTGAGAAGTCTAGAGAGTAGCGAGTTGCTAGACTGGAGCCATGAGCAATGAGAACGAGAAGCAGAAAAGCATTGCACAACTGAGGACAATGACTGCACAATATGGACTTTGTCTTCTTAATCACAAAATAGTATTGCCAGTCATTTCCATAAAATTTAGCCTCATTCCCTGGCAAGCAAGGATGGTCAAATAAAGTATTTATTTTGAAAACCCATATATGAATTAGCTGTAGACATAAACAAAATTATGGGTATAGATGTATACATAAAATAAAAATATCAAAGTGAGTTCAAACATTTCATTTTATGCTAATTTATGCATTTATATAAGGAGTTCCTTTTTTCAGTTTTTAATGTTCACAATCCTTCATAGAGATAAGTACAGTTGTCTAACCTTTGAGTTCAACTCAATGAGAATCTCTGTTCATTTGATAAAAGCAGAACAGTGAAATCCCATATATTTACTGTCTGCCATAGGTAAGGTTCTGTGCTATGCCCTGGGGAAATACAACAGAGACACAATTCCCACCTATTAGCTATGCAGTGCATAGCATGAAAAACAGAAATGAGTATAAATGGCTGATATCCTACCATGATACAGTGTTCATGGGATAGAGTGTTATAATAGAGAATAGAATGAAAGGGATAAGTAAAACTACTTTTAATATCTGTAACCAGCCTGACTAAACTCTAACCACCATGAAAAGAAGAAATATGATAAATCACTTTTTACAAGTATGGAATCTGAGCTTCCACATGTTAAAGACTTTGAACATTCCACAGATAAAACAAAATCCCACGAGCCAACATTAACCTGAAGCCATTACTTTATAAAAAGATTTAATGAGGACTACTAGCATACCTAGCATTGCAGAGTTAGACATTTTACTCTTGGTTTTCATGCCCTCCTCAAACCATGACAAGAAGTTAACAGCAGAGGAATAAGATCAGTAATTCCAACAATAAAAGTAAATATGCTGGAGGAAAATAACATTTTATGCAGATAAAATGGCTAACATTGTAGCTGTCATATTTCGCAAATTTATAACACAAAGTACTCATTGTGAAAATTAGAAATTACTTGAACTTGAGATCTTATAACATTGAAATAACTTTATATTTTCATATTGTTATTCTGTTTTGCATACTTCTAAGAGTATTTTAAGATTTCTATTGGAAAGACTGAGATTAGACTTATTTGTAAAAAGTATATCACATTTAACTGAGTAGTTAATATTTACCCACAGCCAAATCATCTGATCGGCAGAATAGAAATAAAGAGCTAGTGGAAACAAATGTCGCTCTCGTGCAGTAATGTGCTTCAAAATTAACATTTCAAAGGCTGCTGTTTAAAATACACACCCAAGATGTTAATAAGCATTTCCATGGCCAGCTTGTTAAAGTAGCTCATTTGTATCAGAGTCAAACTTGTACAGACACACACATATGTAGCAGGCATTGACGAATAATTTAAAAACTAATCACCATCAATGCCTACAATGATACAAGCACTCAGCAGAAAATTTTGGTTCCACAATTGTTTACATAACCTTCTGCGGAAAGTACTGCATGCTTCCTAGACTCCAGGTAGTTTTCTATTGATGAAATATTATTCTGTGATTTCACATAAACCTTTCAACAAATAACTGAAATTATATGTTCAGTGTATTTTTGACTATCTCCAACATTTTCTCCATTGGGAAACCACACACTCCCTAAGAAATCTTAACCAATGAATATACTAAAAGTGGTTATTTTTCCATAAAAATATCTTTGAAGATTTTATAAACCTCTCAAAATCCTAGATAAATGTTAGCACGTGTCTTTATGAGCTATGATACTCTCAAACATCACTAACTCAGAGGAAGTGAGTTAAATTGTTTCTCTCTGGAGATCGCATCCTCAACTGCCTGATATCTTGTTTTAACATCCAGGCTGAATGTGTCATGTTTTATATTATCCAAGGCTTGATATGGCAAAGGGAAAAAGGCAAGATGTAACACAAAATGTGCTGAATTGTATATAACCAAACCGTGATTCATCTGCAGAGGTGCCCATGAACTATTAAGATATAGCAATATTGCTGAGCACATTCGGAAATCCAGGCACTTGGGAAGTACTGTCAGACTGCTCAAGATTTTAAGGCTATATAGTGAGTTGAAAACTACAGATTAACAGTTAGTAGGATTAGAGACCATGATCTTTTCTTTTTGAATTTGAAACACAAATATTTTTTATTAAAACATAAACCATAAACTTCTCTTTTTCCTCCCCTACATCTCATGTTGACAGTTAATTCACAATACAAACACTATAACATTGAGTCCCTGCCTTTATCTTTCATACTTTAAAAGTCTAAGTTATTTTTAAAAATCCAATGTTCTACTATATGTCAGAGTAACTCAAGTTTCTTCCAAAAAATTAAAAAAAAAAAATAAGTTACCTACATTCTTACTTCAAAAGTGAAGAAATGTCACCATCACAATTGGACCAACCAAACCAAAATAGAATTATATAAATAACATATGGTCTAATATCTAAAATTCAGGATCTTCTGGTCTCCAAATGGTCTAGTCAGCTCCATTTCTCCTGCTTTGCTGTCTACAACACACACATTTTATCTCTAAGCCCAGTCAGCTCCATCAAATGCCAGCTTCTGTCCTTGGGGATCTTCACATGATAGTCATTACTCTGATATCCTGATTTCCCCACTGCAACTGAGGCTAAACCTTCACCAATGAATAAACCTTCACCTTCCCTTGGCCTCTCTTCTTGTGTTCCAGTCCCCACCAGGCAAGAAGAGTCAAGCCTTAGCTTGACTCCTTGGAATCATTCATGACTAAAACAGATGCAGAGACCCACAGCTAAGCATTTTTCAGAGCTCTCAGAATCCTGTTTGGGGGGGAGGGTGTTGAAGGAGTCAGAGGGATCAAGGACATGATCATCTCATTAGATACTGCAGAAGCCTGTAACAAAATCTAACACCCCTTCATAATAAAGGTTCTGGAGAAAACAGGAATACAAGGAATTTACCTAAACATAATAAAGGCAATATACAGGAAGCATACAGCCAACATCACATTAAACAGAGAGACACTCAAAGTCTTTCTACTACAATCAGGGACAAGACAAAAATGTCCACTCTCTTTATATCAATTCAATATAGTATTTTAAGTTCTAGCTAGAGCATTAAGACAACTAAAGGGGATCAAGAGGATGTAAACTGGAAAGAAAGAATTCAAACTTTTGATTTTGCAGATGATATGATAATATACATAAGTAACCTCAAGAACTCCAAAGCTGATAAATACCTTTGGTAATGTGCCCACATAAAAGATTTACTCAAAAAACTCAGTAATCCTCCTATATACAAATGATAAATAGGGTAAGAAAGAAATAAGAGAAACACACTCTTTACAATAGCCACAAATAATATAAAATATCTTGGGTTAATTCTGACCAAAAAAGTGAAAGACTTATATGACAAGAATTTTCAGTCACTGAAGAAAGAAATTGGGAAAGAGATCAGAAAATGGTAAGATCTCCCATGTTCATGGATCAGTAGGATTAACATAGTAAAAATGGCAATCTTACCAAAAACAATCTAAATTCAATGCAATTCCCATCAAAATCCCAACACAATTCTTCACATACATCGAAAGAACAATACTCAACTTCATATGGAAAAACAAAAAACTCAAGATAGCAGAACATCCTGAGGCATCACCATCTCTGATTTCAAGCTATACTATAGAGCTACAGTAATGAAAACAGCTTGGTATTGGCAAAAAACACAGGGGGACCAATCGAATTGAATTGAAGACCATGACATAAGTCTACACACCTATAAACACCTGATATTTGACAAAGAAGCCAAAACCATACAATGGAAAAAAAGGAAGTATCTTCAACAAATGGTTCTGGCACAACTGGATTTTGACATGTAGAAGAATGCAAATAAATTCATATCTATCACCGTGTACAAAACTCAAGTTAAAATGGATCAAAGACCTCAACATAAATCCAGTTATACTGAAGCTGATAGAAGAGAAAGTGGAAAGTAGCCTTGAAAGCATTGGCACAGGAGACCACTTCCTGAATGTAACACCAGTAGCATAGACACTAAGATTGACAATTAATAAGTGGTAACTCCTGAAACTGAAAAGTTTTTGTAAGTCAAGGGACGTGGTCAACATGATAAAATGGCACCCTACAAAATGGGGAAAGATCTACACTAGTCCCACATCTGACAGAAGGCTGATTTTCAAAATATATAAAGAACTCAAGAAATCAGACATCAAAATACCAAATAATCCAAATTTTAAAATGGGGTATAGCTCTAAACAGAAAATTTTCAACAGAAGAATCTCAAATGGCCAAAAGACATTTAAGGAATTGCTCAACATCTTTAGTCATCAGAGAAATATAAATCAAAACAGCTCTGAGATACCATCTTACGCAAATCAGAAGGGCTAAGATCAAAAACACTGATGACAGCTTATGCTGAAGCGGATGTAGAGTAAGGGGAACACTCTTCCATTGCTTGTAGGAGTGCAAACTTTTTATTGATTTTTATTGAGCTCTATATTTTTCTCTGCTCCCCTCCTTGCTTATCCCCTCCCCTTCAACCCTCCTCCAAGGTTCCCATGCTCCCAATTTACTCAGGAGTGCAAACTTTTACAGTCTCTTTGGAAATCAGCATGGCAGTTTTTCAGAAAATTGGGAATCAATCTACCTCAAGACCCAGTGACAACACTCTTGAGTATAAACCCAAAGATGCACAACCATATCACAATGACATTTGCTCAACTATGTTCATAGCAGAATTATTTTTAATAGCCAAAACCTGGAAACAGCCTAACCAAAAAATGGATAAAGAAAATGTGGTAGATTTACACAATGGAGGAACATTCAGAAGAAATAAATGAACAAAACAAACAAAAAAAAAATAAAAAAACCAACATTTTGAAATTTGAAATTTACAGGCAAATGGACGTAACTGGAAAAAAACATCCTCAGTGAGGTATCCCAGACCCAGAAAGACAAACACTAACGTATATATTCACTCATAAGTGGATATTAGACTTAAAGCAACAGATAACCAGGCTGTATTCTATCACCCCAGAGAAACTAGGTAAAAAGGGGGACACTAAGAGGAACACGCATGGAATGACACCAGGAAGGGGAAATAGTTGAGATTTTCTGGATAAACTGGCAAGGGGGGATAGAAAGAAGGGATGGAGATGGGAATTTGAGGGATCAAGATGATTGAGTCGTGTAGAGATGGAGAGGGAGAGCATGAAAAAGGTATCTTGATAGAGGGAGCCAGTGTGGAGTTAGAGAGAAATTTGGTACTAAGAAAACTCCCAGGAATCCACAAGGATGACCCCAGCTAAGACTCCTAGCAATATTGGAGAGGGTCCCTGAACTGGCCTTCCCCCTTGATCAAATTAGTGACTACCCTAATTGTCATCATAGAATCTGCATTCAGTAACTGATGGAAGCAGATGCAGTGATCCACAGCCAAGCACTGGGATGAGCTCCTGCAGTTCAGTTAGAAAGATGGGGGGATCATATGACCAATGGGGTCAAAATCATGATGGGGAAAACCACAGAGACAGCTAACCCTAGCTAAGGTAAGCTCACTGACTCTGGGCTGACAGCTGGGGAACCTACATGGAACAGAACTAGGCTTTATTAATATGGGTTAGAGTTATGTGGCTTGATATGTTGGGAGTGGCCATGCAATGGACCAGAACTTATCCTGGGTGTATGAACTAGCCTTTAGGAGTTCATTCGTTATGGTGGGATATCGTGCTCATTCTTTAAGCATGGAAGAGGAGCATTGTCTTGCCTTAAGTTGCTATGCATGACCTTGTAGACTCCCCAAGCGAGGTCTTAACACCTCTGAGGAGTGTATGGGGAGTGGGATGGGGGGTAGGAGGAAGCAAAAGAAAGGGAGGAGGGGGTACTGGGGTTGGTATGTAAAATGAAAAAAAGTGCATAAAAATAGAAATCCCACAGAATCAACTAACTGGGGCTCATAAGTATGACAGAGACTTAAAGGACAACCAGGGAGCCCTCTGCATATATGTTACAGTTGTATGGTTTGGTCTCCTTGTGAATTACCAACAATGGGGACAGAGTCTTTTGTCTGCTCTTGGGACCCCTTTACTCATACTGTGTCACCTTATCTAGCCTTAATGAGGAAGGTACCTAGTCTTACCACAGCTTAATATGCCATAATTGGTTGATATCCATGGAAGGCCTGCACTTTCTTGAATATAGATGTAGGAGTGGAAGGTGGTGGGGACACAAAGGGGAGGTGGGAGAGGGATTAGAAGAGAAAGGGGAGTGGAAACTGGTCAAGATGTAAAAACTTAATAATAATAATAATAATATAATAAAAGGTGGAGGAGGAAAAGGATGAGGAAGAAGTAAAGGAGTGGGAGGAGGAAGAGGAGGAGGAGGAGGAGGAAGAGGAGGAGGCAGCCACCATTATTGAGTCCACCTCTGAGAAGTGTTTTCTCAGTGCCAGCACACAATAAGCTGTATCTGAAGAGGACCCAACTCTGAACATCTTGTATAGGCAGCTGATTTTGATAATGTGCCAGAGTCAAGCATGTACTGTTGGTGTTGAAGAGGCCATAATCATGAAGGAGTATCTTGGAGGGCTTAGAAATGAGAAAACTGAAGGGGGAAAAGTAGTGATATTATAATCTCAAAACTAAGTTTAAAAATTTAATGAAGTTACTGTATTTTGAAAAGTAAAAAAATACAAATTATATAAAAACCTTTTCTAATCCACCCAACATATGTTACCATCACTCATATTTTCATTAATTATTGTATTCCAAAGTCTTACAGAAAATTTCTAAGGATGTCTCCAATGTCAATCATGGTAACAAAATATGAACATGTTGTCCAATATTTTTTATCTTAACAGTCTGATTCATTGTGAGTAGTCTCCATATGCCTTATGATACAATATAACCCTCTCTAAACATGAAGGCTGACATCTTTCCCTGTATTCTGTCAGACAGGAAGGCAGTGTTCTCATTCAAAATTAATCTATTTCTAATTTCAGCTCATCTCTTAGCTCAATAACTGAGCTCACAATACAATGAGAGAAGCTGTTACAGGATTTCATTAATTCTCTGTTGACTTTTAATTCACAGTTGCCTGTTAAGTTTGAGGTATGCTTTTATTATTGTACACCTCATGTATGTGACACTGAGTTAAATGCTGAAAATAACAACAAAATAAGATGTCTACCCTGAAGAAGCATACCATCTAGTAAGGAAGATTCACTTCCTGTTCTCCACAAGTTGGCATCATTCCTAGTTTTCTAAAGTGTCACATCCTTTGAAAAGCTTCACATAAATTACATGTCTCTGAAAGGTAATTTTTCTATCACGTTTTAATAATCCTGGCCTTTACTTTGGCCATAAAAAAAAATATTTTCCTTTATGCTTAATTTTTGGCCAACTGAAAAGACACCTCAATACAAAGAAATTGGTCAATCAAGTTAAAAAAAGAATAGCTGTTACTCAGGTTTGATTCACCAATATTTTTAGATGTAAATAGCAGGTGCATTGAGATGCTTTAATATTTTATTGACAAAATGTAATATAGGTATTTTAGTGTGTGTGTGGGTGTGTGTGTGTGTGTGTGTGTGTGTGGTACCTATTTCCTTTTACATTTCTTTTGAATTCTGATGGAAAGTTTCTAGTCTGGAGTAACTTTAAAGAAGAGCTAATCAACACCCAGACATTATTAGCATGATTACCAAGTGACTAATTTGTTTTATTTTAATTTGTGAAATAAATAATGATCCAAATCATCCTAAGTCTGTAATAAATTTCTTACTGATTATAGTAATGTATTTTAAATGGAAGACTTTTGTCTTTGGGGCCAATATTTAGGGATATACATGGTCAGTTTGATGAGTAACTTAACCTCAGAAAAACTACACTATTCTGACAAGAGAGAAATTCCTTTTCTAGTGAAGATAAAAAGTTTACTAAATTTAAAAGCTTAATTAGAGGTATCAAAGAATTTCAAAAAACAATGTTCTGGAAGCCGATATACTTAATCAAATCAGATAAATTACTGTGACTGAGACTACTACAAGCATATTGCACAATAAACCCATTTTGTAGTTGGCACAGTTTCCTTCTTCAAAATGGAAACCTAGATTTGAAGTACATTTTAAATGATCAAAAATAATGAAGTACTTGTGTCCCAATCACAAATGGACTGTATATATTCACGTGCATATGAAGTAATCTCCTACTTTTGCTAATATTTTGAAATGTGATTGACAAAAGATCACATCAGAAAGCCAGTTCTGGATGCTAAAAATAATATTCTACTTAAGTGTCTAGTATGAAGAGAAAAACAGGTAAAATGAATGGCAGCATAAATCATAATTCTTTAATTCGTATACTGTCTTCACACACTTAAGCATGGATTTCATGGGTAATTTGAAAATGGAGAAATATGATCACACATAGCAAAGAATGGGAATGGGTAGAAAAATCATTCAATATCATTCTTAAAAACTATAACATTACTGTGGTAAAAAATAATAATAGTCTTGCTTAGCTATTGAAAGAGTTTTATAACGCCAGGAGGACATCATTACCTAATCCTCACTTGAACACTCTCTTACCCTAACAAAGAAATGAGCAAAAATATCATCAATAAAGCTTTAGTGTAGTGAAAGGCGATCAAGGCATTCTAGGTTAATTCTTGGACATCTTTCATCTTTTGGTAAACAGAAGGTAAGCTTCATAGTTGGCAAGAAAACAAAATGTATTATCTTATGTGAAGTCCAATTATTTTCAGTTATGATAACTAATTTGGCCTGTCAGCTCACAAAAGAAATCAGAAGTTTACATGAAAATCCCTTATTGTTTTGAAAGGAAGGCAATAAACTTGACATGGAAAGAGTTTTGACTTTCAATTAATCATTATCTGAAGTACATCGCATCCCAAGCACTTAAAACTGGATGAGTAGAGAGTATGCGTGGGAACATTGAGCTAGAAGGGACAACACATCTAATTTGGATTCAATCCAAAAATTGAAAGAATATATAATATTTAAATATATAAATTGAAAGAATATATAATATTTAAATATATAAATTGAAAGATTTATATAATATTTAAATCAACGTCTATCACCTTCAATACTACCACACAACAAAAAGTAAACAAAAGCAATTGTTTGCTTTTGAGGAAAAATTTATTTTAAAACCTATGCCATTCTTGTAGGCAAAGTTGACAACTTTAAAGAAGCTCAAGATGCAGAAGTAGAATCTATGAGAGCAGACAGCAATTCAACATATCAATGAAGCAGTCAACCATTGAAGAAGACACGTCAGACACTAAAAATAAAAACGATTATGAATAATTAAATGTCCTCTGTGATTTGGTTAAATCTTAACGGCATATGCAGGGTATTTTTATTTTAAGAACATATATATGAATTTGAGTAGTCTGAAAAACTATTATGACTCTGTAGTGTGAGCTACTCTATAAACAAAAGCACTGCTAACAGGTATGTTGTCAGTCAGATAGAGGGGAAATTATGCATATGAAACTATCATACAGAGGATAAACACAGTGAATATGTATGCAAAATACTGTTACATAGCAGTTCTAAACTAACATTCACATGAGATTTACTCCATAGAATTTCCACAGAAGATGGCTCCATTTAGGTTGCTAAATAAAACTTGTTAAATCCTAAGCTGAAATAAACAGAATTAATGAAATGCTTGAATGGATAGGAAGGGAAGAAGTGGTATCAATACAACCAACCATTTCATATGAAATTGGCTAGTTTACATTAGCAGTCCGGAAGAAGTCATTGAACTATAAATAAAATGTGCAAAGAAGAAAATAAAATGATCAAAGGAATTAATTGGACACAGGTGTTCTTGAAGCAAAGGGAGGAGATACATGCCTTAGTATCTTCAGGTTCTAAAGACAATTATGACACAAACTGACCAAAATAGGAATCTAATTGGTAGAATTTTCTATCATTAGTCCTCAGAAGAGATTAAAAAAAAAAAAGGTAAGGACATACAATTTTTCCAAAGGGGACTTCTTAAATTTATGAATGGTAGAACCAGGGAGGGTACTCAGAATGGTGTCCTACCAAATTTTGTTTGCTATTCCCATTTAGTGGAGCCTTCTGCCCACCAGATAGAAGAATGATAGTGTCAGTCTGATATAAAGGAGACCATGGACACTCTCAGTCTAGCATAATGTCTTACTCTAGCTCATAGACCATCAAATATTTTTGATGCATACAGTTCTTGTTATAATCATATATTTCAACCATGAGAATTGCAAGGTGGACAATATATTAACTAATATCAAATTACTCAATATCTTTTTCTTCCACAAAATACTCTTATATATTTCTTTTTCTTAATTTGATTACTTGCACATGCTACTTTGTTGTTTCTGAAATCCTTGTCTAGCAACAGCTGGATCCTATTTAAAGTAACCTTGACGAAAGATGGGAGAAGCCTCAAACTTGTGAGGAGTTGGTCCAGGCTCTCCTTGTCCCCAAATGAGCTGGATTGTGTTTCTTCTTTAGCTTTCCACTGAGGCCTCAGCTTTACTTGTGATAAGGTTAAAATCTATGACCAGCAAATGCTTTTTAACTAGAATATTATGAATACCAACATATCTTCTGTCATTTTAATGTTATTGAAAGTTAACAAATTTTTGCCAGAAGCAAGGAAAATGACAGCAAAAATAGCGGTATACGCTGCTATACTACTATGGTCAGTAGCATGCATTTCAGAATACCAATACGTGAAAGGGTAATTCACCATACGTTTTTGCATTATGCTTCCATTGGTGTTTATCTAAGCAAGCTGGAATATTCTGCCTACAGCTGAATCTTCTTTCAAAGAATAGAGTAACTCTGCAATGCTGCCAAGCATAAGGAGGAACAAACTTCATTATACCAGAGTTCAGACAAAGTTGGTGGTTTCATCCTACACCGTGTCTAACCCTGTACAATTTTTATTGGTTTTGAAATTCCTAAGGAAATGTTCAAAGCCCTCAGCACCATGCAAATCTGAACAGCTTCTTCAGAAGACACGCGTTACGCGTTATTCCCCAGGTAATGCTCATTTATCTTTGATCTCATGGTTTAAATTATAAAAACCTGAAACTATTTCTTTCTGGGGGAAAAAATGCCTTCGCTTTTTACAAAATCATCCATTAAGAACAAATATGAAATTCTTCATTTGCAGCTTTGTCTTAAATTTTAACATCCATGTAGGAAAAAACAAGGCGGCTCTTGAAAGACTTTTCAAATACACTCTAACAGACAGGCTTGTGTGTGAGTGTGTGTGTGTGTGTGTGTGTGTGTCCTTACTGACAAACTGAGCTTCTTTATGCTCTTCTTTCTACAACTGTGTTAGTAAGTGAAAGCTGTAAGCTAAACACACACACACACAAACACCCACGCACGCACGTGCACCTTGGTAACCCTGAAGTTCCTCTAAAGCCTCAATCACCCAAACAAAGCTAAAGTTTTGATTTTGATTTTTAAAACTCCAAACAACTGAATACAAAAGTGAAAACTATCAACCAGTCTTGAGTTCCAGTTTCAAGCTGAAAAGTGAGTTAAATCCGTAAGGCTAAAGCAGTTAGCGTACTTGAAGCATTCACAGATGAGCGGTCTTCCTGACACTTGTGACAAATGTCAAGGAGGTCTACCAATAGATGTTCCTATGAAAAGAAAGAGGTGGGCCTAAAATGGGGCATATGAGCACATCTTCTTATTATAGTAATCACAATGAGCACTATTTCAAAGGGTTAAACTGATGAGCACAGTTGCTATTTTAACTGGTACTCAGTAGAAATTCTTAAACTCGCCGTATCCTCTGTGGGTTAGACTCCAAGTGACAGATTTGCTCTTATCACTGGCACTGTTCCTGGAGCATCCTCCTTTGAGCCTGGTTTAAAATCTAGTCTGTGGGACAGCAGGTGCGTTGGTGCACTTTAGGATTGCTCTTGCACTAATGCTGATTCAGATATGACACTTGCAAGATTCTAGTGCATGCGGTGCTATTCCCACAGCCTCTCTCAACTCTTCTTGGCAACAAGCCCATTAGCCACAAATGGCGAACGTTGCTAACACAAATACTGAGGGGAAAAAGTAAAACCGACTCTCTCAGAATAGGGACACATGGTTCTCAGGTCTTACAATAGAGAGGGTTGAGGAGATATTGTTCTATTTTTTAACGGTTTATGCTTTTAGTTGGGAAACACATTTACATATAGGAGAGGGGAGGGTAATGAATGAAGATGCACAAAAGAGGTCTATTTTCAAGATCAAGACCCCAAGACCCTCAAGCAGACAGTCCTGCTCTCCTTTAGGCTTTCAATGAAAATATCCTGTCACTAAACAGGACCAAAAAGACGCACAGCCTTTCCCAAAAGAAACATTAGTTTTCTCCAAGGGAGTATCACTGGAGATACAAACCACACTTAGGATTTAATGACCACTCACAGAATCATAACCTATAGTTCCGCTGAGCAACTGTTAGCTAAGCAGGGATATCAGCCCCAATCAGAGCAAGAGCTCCGTAACACCACCATATAATTGTGAGCTTCTTTAGTGTTATTTCAGGCAAGGTATATTGTTATAGTAATATTCCAATCAAATTGGAACTCTCCTTCAGTGTTTGAGTACTGGTGTCTAAAAATAATTTTTTTTTTCAAAAAAAGCACATTTTGTTGGGATTAGCCACAAACAAGGTCAACTTTCTGAAAGTCTTTACTCCTGGCATGAGTCTGGCTTCTGGTTTTTCTATTTTCAGCTCAGCTCCAGTGCAGCCCAAGACAGGCACTCAGAGGAGCTTCTGCACACACCACAGCAGTGAGCTGCTGCTGACGCGGGCATCACTCTTGATTCCTCGAGTATTTCTTTCACTCTTCTGCTGATGCCATTATGAAAAATAGCGCTGGCACAGCCAAACAGCCACTTGACATCCTTTCTTATTTATGTGGCTAACTTATTCTTGAAATTTTATTTTCAAGGAAGATATTAATGTTTCATGGAGGGACAGTTTATACATAGAGTTTCTCATGGTAAGGTTTGTGAATTTAGCATATTGAAGTACTTCATTAATTTAAAAAATACAATTCCTACAAAACAAAAGGCTACCAAAGATCAGAAAGTATTTGCACATTTTAAAACTGAAAATGAAGAACATTTGCTTCTACTCACAATTAATTGGCAAATTAATGTTAATGGAGCTTTCTTTCATTTCTTAATTTGATAAGGTAAACTTTCTAAGTCACTCTAATTATGTCATTATCAACTTTTAAGTAATTATTATGTTTATAAAGTCTTATATCTTAACACCTCAAGGTTTTCATGCTTTGAATACATATTCTATAAAAGTACAAAGATAGGCCACTTGTACTTTAAGTTTCAACTTCAACACCTCTTCCCCATAATATCTTCTCCATAAGACTTAGGCTTATAACTTACCTAATAAAATACATGAAATATTTCAAGACAAAATGTAAGGGCACCAAAACCAAGGCTATCCAGCCATGCTTAAAATCATCAAAACCTATCCAGTTTCACCCCACGTACTATTCTGCTGATTACTTTTTAATCTAAGATGTACATTTCATAATGATGAATAGAGAGGATTTTATTACACGCAGTTGAATGAGCTTTAAAAAAAAGCCTTACCTATGTGGGTGACATGTCTTTTGTAATAAGAACATAGTTTAATATTGAGAGGTAATGAAATTAGAAATCGGCAATAATCCACAGCATAATGAAAATTTTAAATCTGGTTCAAAGTCCTCTAAAAACCAAAAGATACTTTTTGAGATGTTTTGATAATCTTAAACATTTAAGTATTAAAACTTCACATTTGCTAATGAATACTTCCAATAAAATAGGAGAGTAGGTGTTGCTTTAATTCAAATTTCTGTAAGAACATTTTTTTCTTCATTTACTGTTTATTTTTAATTGTGGAGATCAAACAGAAGGTCTTGTGGTTGTCAGGCAAGCTTGCTACCTCTGAGCTACATGTTAAATAAACTCCAAATCACAGCATTTTTCACATTGAATGTGTAAATTTATCTGAAAGGCAATCAGTGATTTTAGAAAGATAAATAGGTAAATAAACAGACATACAGACACATAGATAGATTATAAGCAAAAATTGTGCCTCCAAAATTTAAATGTTGGTACACTGAATTTTTTACTCATAGTAATAAAACCAATTAAAATAAATTTCAATTTTATCTTAATTTTGAGCTCTAAAACAGTGTAAGTTGTTGATTCTAATCAATACTAATTTAGTCAAGTATAGGTAAAGGGAAGCTTATATAAAATGAAAACCTTGTTTAAAAAGACATAGAAAGAACATTGTACACTTTTGATTTCAGAGAGACTTAAAGCATCACAGTTGTGGCAGATAGTGCCCTGCTCACAGTTCATAGTTCAGGACAACACTAGAGCATGCCTTTAATGTGCACAATGCCATAAACCAAGTTACTGACATGTTATAAAGTCACCCAATTCCTCAAATATTCCTATTGATAGAAATAGCACATCGTAATACGTTATCTATTATCGAGAGATATTTCATATCTCGAAAGCAATATTGTATTCTCATTTTTCTGTTTTGAAATACTTCCTATACCTAAAATATCACTTATTAATTATAGTAAACCTCATTATTTCAAAAAATAATCCCTTTATGATTACTAATATGATAATTCATATTATAAAACTCTGCAATCTAAAATGTTTCCATTTAGACAAATTGTGACATGTTGAAGGCAATATATAACAAGTCCGGTGATATTTAACTTCTTGAGAAAAAGATAAATGGTAAGTTCTGGAATTGTAAAATTTGAATTCTGGCTAGTTGGCCTTCACTGGCAGAGAACTTTCAAGCAGTGGTTGGTGTTTTCAAATATCTCTAATGGTGGCATAAGCTCAGTGTACACAGCTCAACCTTCCCCTGGGAATACCATATTATTAGAGAAGAGGGCACTTACCATGTTCCAGCCAGGATAAAGGTAATCCGTGCCCACAAATTCAAAGTAGTGGGCAAAGCCTTCCTTCAACCACACATCTTCCCACCACACCGGAGTCACGAGGTCGCCGAACCACTGCAAGAACAGAATGAATGAGCATACGAAAACAAAACAAAGAAAAAAAAACAAAAAAAAAAAAAATAGCATCCATCTCAGAAGGTTTTTACCTGAAATCAGATGGGCTAATCTGTGATGATCATAACTGGAAGTCACTCTGAAATTGATGTTGTGATCTTAAAATGTGTTGTGGCAAGACTGTAGTGATTAATACGACTACTAGTATTTTATGAATATGCTCAATGAAGAACAAAAATCGGAATCAAGGAACCCAATAGGAATTTGTTGTTGAAGAAAGGAGCCCATGAATCAAAACCGGTGACAACTGTCTTCAGAGACTGGAAGACCCATTGTACAGAAGAAAATGTTTAGTTATTTGACACTACGGGGGCAGACTGCAATGAATGAATGGAAATTAGAAGCAGTGTCTGTTGAAGTTTGCAGAGGACTCTGAACGGTGGCCCAGAAGTGCCACTAGAGTGGTAGTGAGCAGTCACTGTGGTCATGAAGCATCTCCCTCTGAAACAAAAGGAAATCACAGCCCACATTGACTAATGAATCCCACCAAAGGCTCTGAAGATCCTCCATACTAGATTCGCCTGAGAATGAACAATTGAGCCAATAAAATCTGATATGACTCATGAAAATTTTTAACTGGTATTTTGACTAACTAACAATAGAAAATAACCATACACTACTCTGAAACCTTTACTTTTTTTCTAAAATTGTTAACAAAAACATACCACAAGTCACAAACATTCAAAAAAAGATTTGAAACTCAGTTAAGAAAACCTTGATAGTGTCTATTCCCACACAGGTGACAATTACGGATGCTACATAATTAAAAACAATAGTAACAAGCAGCATAAATTTGAATCTTCACAAAATAACAGAGGAATGGGCATGGGACCACTTGTGACGACACAAACACAATCCTTCTCTGAGCAGATGAAACTTGGGCTGAAACTTTTACGGTAAGGAGCCAGCCATGGAACAGTCTTGGACAAGAGGATTCCAAGCATATAACAGACATGAGTAACCCACAGTTAAAGAATCTCTGTGAAAATAAGTTCTTTGAGAAGCAGAAGATAGGGAAAGCTGGGTTCTGGCAGACCAGGTAAAGGAAGACTGAAACATTCTCAACAGTTAAAGACATGCAAGGTCATGCACAACTTCTAGCGTATCATAGGCATAGCTAGGGACCCAACCACGTGTTCCAATGTTAATAATAAAGTATCATTTCCTTTAAGGAATCTCTTATTGAAATATAAAAAAATATAGTTCCAAATAGGGTAATGTCTGTGCAGCCTTTATTTTGCATCTTTTACTATATCCAAAATACTCTTTCCAATTGACAACTTGTCTTCAGAATTGTGACAGCAAGCAGGTGAGGAAGATAACAGAGAAATCAAATATGAAAAATCGGAATAAAATCATGGCAGGTGTTTCCCTTAGCCTGTCTCCTTTCTCTGTGGTAAGCGGCCTACTACCACTGAGCTACCATAGGAAACTGACGCACAACAGGAAACGTGGGACAGGCAGAGTCCTGACCATTGACAGTACCACCGCTGTGCCCCATCTCAACGGACACACAGACCTCTTTTGTTTTACAGGAATATTCCAAAAAAAAATTCCATTTGCCTCAGGACTGTAAGTCAAGGGAGGAACCACTCTGGCACTGAAGGACCCCAGGTACACCCGCGGTGGCTCCTCTGTAACCTTAAGATAGAAACATGTCGGTCTTGGTAGGCACAAGGGTATCACTCTCTCAGTGGCTCACTGCAAGAGGCAGAAAATAGCCAGGCAAATAGTCACCAAGCATAGACCTCATCAAAACGTTCACTCAGAAGCATTTAACCGCTCATCTTTCTTCACTGTCAGCATTTTCCCTCTTTTTCAGTTCTTCTACATTTTAAAAGGGTTTGGAGTTTGTAGTATATAAAGTCACACAGTACCACACTGAGATTTCTGGTTTTCGAAGCATGAATGATATCCATAGTTCCTCGCCAATAGGGTCAGCATTGCTATCTGTTAACAACGTCGGTTTTCCGTGACTTTTTTTTCACAAAAATCATAATTAACAGGTGTTGCAAAGTATCAATCAACAAGCTCCCACTACTAAGAAAGTTAATAAAATCAAAAAGAAATTAATTTTATCTTAGTTTTACGATGAAGTTGTCCAATTTACAAAAAAAGAATCACTATTTTGAGAACAAAGTGTCTATTGCTGAGTTAGTGAAAGACTTCCTACTTGTCTGCATGACAGGGAAGGAATAACAATCCGATTTTGGCAAAAGCAAATTTTGACACATACGCAAAACTCAGCAGCATCTCTCCACAAGGAAATAAATCAATTTCTCACTGCTCTTACCATATGTACACACTAATAATCAAAGAAATAGAGGCATGGCTGATCAGCAACTACACAGGGGCTCGGGAGGGGCAGCTGCTCCATCACACATTTTGGCTAAGCACAGTGACAGTTACTTACCCGATACCGTCAGTTAAGGTGTGTGTGCTTACCTAATTGTCTGAGAAAAATGGCATGCCATGCCGAGGAACTGCACAGTGGTTTGTATAAATCCATAGCTCGAAGGACACAAACCAAGCTCCTCATCTGGACGGGCGAAGCCAGCCCACATTCCAGACGGTTTCCCATTATACTTACACCTGGTCGTTTTCTCGTACCTGGTGACATATTTCGTGAACAATGACCATGGTGACATCCAGCAAATATGAAATGGATGAAACGCTGGGGTCCAGCAGGATCCTCTGTTCCACAAAAATACTTAGTCCCCAGTTCTCCATAGCAGCGTACGGATGCTTAGGCACAGCTAACAGATCTAGAAATAGAATAAAACAGTTCCAAAGGTTTTAGCAGCAACCCCAGATTCAAAATTTCTTAAGCTAGCCAGTTCAAAAGTGCTCATAAGAAGGAACACTTGCTCTTTATTACTACTTCCTTTAATTAAACACTCAGCCATGTCTACATGACAGTAGAAATATAGGCTATCACTATCGATGCTCGTCATATTCATTCATCACAGTTCATTTTCGGGCTCAGCACTCCAGGGGGCTGGAAGGATCCGCAACATTATTGATGGGCCCGTCCTAATAAGTTACAGAAAGTCAAGGAAGCCAAATGCACCAGGAAGCCAGAGTCAAAGGCTTTGTGCCTTCTAACGAAAATTTACTCAGCTCAGTGTGGGGCTGAGTATATTATCACTTTTATCTCAAATCTATCTCAGAGAAAACACTTCATATTAGTTTTTAAATGCACTGTCATTTTTTTTCTAATTTCGTAAATTCTAGTACATTCTTTTGGTCCTGTTAAAAATAAAATGATACATTTAATCTTAGCTTATAGAGAAAACTATGACGGTGGAGGCAGTGGCAGAGGGAGAATAGAGTGGACCCACGGGCTTCGGTCTGGGCTTGCCACCATCAACTACAGATGTGACATCACTAAATCACTTAGTTTCTCAGAACCACAATTCCCTCGCCTATAAAGTAAGGTTTATTGGCTTTTTCTTTAAAATGCCTTCCAGCTGGAAAAACCCATGATTAGATGAGTCTAAGAATGTGCGCTTATTTTAAAAGGTTGTGCAGCTATTATCAAGTTTTGATTAAAGTGAGCGAAGGAAATACATGTTTCACTTACTCTCCCTGCTCCAGACTCATAGCAATGGTAAATAAAATATTTAGAAAGAGGACTAATCCCCAGGCTCAGAAAGTAAATAAACCTCTCAGTGGAACTGAAATAGAACCCAAATGCAAAGTGGTTATTGTGTGAAGCTACAGACCTGCTGGTCTCTGGCTCCAAAAGCAGGCAGTAGCAGCTGGGAATTGGCTCCGGCAGGACACACTACAGCCAAAAATACCATTGCCAGGTTGACTGTTTGATGCCAAGGGCTGAGGTAAGGCATGCCCACTCAGGAGAAGAGCAGAAAATAGCTGATGCCCACTGCTTCCTGGAAATGCTAGTAAGGGCCAATTAGTGTTTGAACCCTGGCTCCTATGCATTTGTTCCTCATCATAATGAACACCCTCATTCCAAAATGGAAATCGGTCTCAGTATAATCCTTGGAGTAATGTACTCCAAGGCTATCAAGAAACTGTATGAGAATGTTCACTGTAATATTGTTTCTAAAAGGGAAAGGAGGAGGAAATTAAATGCTTTTCTGCCAAGATAATACACAAAGAAGTGAAGAAAGCATTCCATAAAGGAATAGTACAGAGCAATTAAAATAAATGATCTCACCACCGTGTTCTGCCACTAAAGGCACCAGCATAGACAATCTGAGAAACACAATAATGAAGAAAGAAGTTATGAAATGACCCCTTTACTCACCAGAAATAATGAAAACAATACTGCATAGTGTAAATGTGTTTCACGCATGCAGGTTACACAGAGAGTAATGGAAAATATCCATGCCAACAAACACAGTGAGCAATGGTAAAGACCCTAACTCTAACTCCAGGATCACGATTGCTATTGAGAAGAAAAAATAAGAATGGAGGACAGCCACATGAGGAATTAATGTCTTCATATCAATGTTTTAAAGCTGGTGGTGAGCACATCGATATTGGCATAATAGTATTCGTCCTTTTATGTGTGCTTTAAATATTTCACAACAAATAATTGAATAGAATAGTCAACAGTCTTAGCACACTATTGATTTATATTTATTTCCGTCTTTTCAGTGTGGATGCTGCTCTGAAATCTGAAATATGCATTAAAGGAAGCCAAATATATGCCCTAATTCTTCTCCAGCTTAAACTCACAGTGAAGACGTGACAACCGTAACACCGACAAACAGAACATTTAAAATTCTATGAGAGAAGATAAAATTATCTGATAGGAAGATTCTTGAAAAATGTATCATTTATCAGGCGTCAAACAGGCATGGAGGATAGCCTGTTCATTCCTAGGATTTTAATTAACAAAAATAAGTCACCTGTGCACCTATGTACACAGCAAAACCTTACTGATTTTATCGCCTTTATGAATGTATTGCTTTATTATTATTATTATTTATATTATTGTTCTGGTAAGCCCCTTACTATCTGCAGAGCAATGTTTATGCATGGAGAAGTTCAGCTAGTGACTAATAACTGAAAGAAAGAAAATGTAGTAATTAAGAAGTGCTAGGATTCCAGGCTGAGGTGGCGCACGCCTTTATCCCAGCACTCAGAAGGCAGAGACAGGTGGACCTCTGTGAGTTCGAGGCCAGCCTGGTCTACAAACGCTAGTTCCAGGACAGGCTCCAAAGCTACAGAGAAACCCTGTCTCATAAAACTAAAAAAAAAAAAAAAAACAAAAACAAAAAAAAAGAAGTGCTAGGAATGAATGTTACCGGCTGAATAAGTATGGAAGGCATGGGCAAAGCAGGTCTCTCTGCTATAATCACCTTTTCCCGGCATGTGAGCAATATTAGAAGCTAGCTTATTTGAAGACCTGTACAAGTATATCATGAAGGAGGATAGAAAACACAGCAGTGTGTTCATGTGGGGAAGTGCCAAATACTTTGCACAAGCAGAAAGAAGGCTTGTGTGTCTGCACAGTGACTGCCAGATCACAAGCGAGAAACTACCTCAGAAAACAAGCTGAATGTTTTCTGAGAAATGATGCCCAAAATAGTAAACCTCTGACCTCCACATGTCCTAGCATATACTAACATGTGTGTTCTTTCATACATACAAACACACACATACACAAATAAATAAATAAATAAATAAATGAATGAATAAATAAATAAATGAATGAATGAATGAATGAATGAATAGAAGGTATGATGAGGGGGCACTTGCTGGCTGGTACCAAAGATTTTAGACACTGATGGCTTATGCTTTCAACAGAAGTATGGAGGCACAGAAATCTGAACAACAGTGTCTTGGGTAACCAAGCAAGGACTTCTAACAAATAGAGCAAATTCAGATAAAGTGACTGATGGACAGGATTTAACATGGTGGGGTTAGTAATAATGGGCAGCTTCTTAGGTGTAGACATAGGAAAACAATAACTATGGGAAAATATATTTATGGATAACAGGGGAGGTAAAAGAAACAGAAAGTCAAAGTGGTCAGATTTGGTACTGACCACACATATAATAAGCTTTGTTTCAACATTTTGGAGAATTGGTCAAATAACTTTGGAAAGCACAGTTGTTATAACCATTCAGAAATTGAGGAATCTCAGAACACAGTCCTATATTTGAAGAATATCTGCATCAGTGAATTGCTAGGGGCTAATATGGCGCTGCTTCAGCCTAGCATTAGGAACCATGGTGGAGTCAAAATGTTCATTATGGAGATGGGCACGTAGACATTAAAGCATCAAGTTGTACACAAAATATACCCTGTGTTATACCTCAGTGAAGCTCCTTTGTAAAGGGTAAGGGTAACTGAAGTATTATTCTGCTTCTTTGAGGCATATAATGCTTACCCATTGAATTAAGTTCTTTTAATTTTGCAAAATAATGTGACTATATCCATTAAATTATGCATCCATAACTTTTTAATGTACCTTGAAAACAAGAAAACTCACATTTCAGAATATAATTGACTTAAAAATTCAAAGAAAGCCCTAGATAAAATTATACATTTTGTTCTTCAAAATCACAACTATCATCCAGAAAACTATAGCTAGACAGAAGGGGAAAATCACATAATACTAATGAATATAATGACCTACATTAACATAAAAGTCTATGTCTGCTCACTCCACTCCTCCTGACTCTGGTAAATTACAGTGCCTCTACCATCCCAGCACAAGGCTGAAATGGCTCAGACATGCTCTCCAACTTTTATTTTTTTCTGGCATTTCTGAGAACTGCATTATTGGTCTGTAGATCACAGCAGGGAGTCCATATTTTCCGCTCAATCTTCAGATTGACTTTTCGTTGTCACTTTGCTTTGGGTTTTTTGTTTGTTTGTGTACAGTGGTATGGGACAATTGTCTTTATTCTGTCAATTGTATTTTAAATGATCACTGATTGGCCAGTAGCCAGGCAGGAAGTATAGGTGGGACAACCAGATAGGAAGTAGAGGCGGGTCAATAAGAACAGGAGAATTCTGGGAAGAAGGAAGTCTAGTCTGCAGTTGTGACCTGAGCACAGAAGAAGCAAGATGTGACTGCCCTGCTGAATAAGGTACTGAACCACATGGGCTAATAATGGGCTATATGAGTTATAAGAGTTAATAAGAAACCTGAGCTAAAGGGACAATCAGTTTATAGTGAAGGTAGACCTTTGTGTGATTTCTTTGGGACTTAATGACTGCAGGAACTGAGCAGGACAGAAACTCTGACAACACTTTCTTGTCATTGTGGCTTTGGAAAAACAAAGTTCTCAGAATCTCCACTTGTTTTCTATGCAAGATGTGTGTGTGTGTGTGTGTGTGTGTGTGTGTGTGTGTGTGTATGTGTGTGTGTGTGGTTGAATTTCACTGTGGCCTCACTCAAACTTGCTCATTTTAAATTTTATTATACCTCATCCAAAACTCATCAGTGACAAAACACGTTTTCCAGCAGTGGGGATGAGACACCAAATTAGCCACAAAACCTTCAACCTATAACCCATCCTGCCTGCAAGATGTGCCGGGGCAATAGTGGTACAGAACTTGTGAGAACTGCCAGCCAGTGACTGATGTAACTTGAGGTCCAGGCCACAGGGACGTAGTCCATGCCTGACACTACTTTGATGGCCAGAAACAAGAAGTTGTATAGATCAGAGACTTAGGATAGAGCCAGACACAACTGGAAAAAGAAAAGAAAAGTCAATGATACGGTTACTAATGATGCTCTTCTATAGATTTGTGCCTAGCCCAATCATTATCAGAGAGACTTCCTCCCATAGCTAATAGAAGCTATATATATATAGGGACTCACAGTCAAACATTAGGTAGAACTCGGGGACCCCAGGAGAGTGGTGAAGGAAGGATTATAGGATCTAATGGGGAGAAGGACATAGGAGAAAACGGCCCATATAGGCAACAAATGAGGGCTCACAGAGTTGTCTAGTCCAGCCTTGATACAGTATTTGTTCATAGTCTTAATGCATTTTGTTATTCTGTGTCCAGTTGATATCCCTGAGATAACTGCTCTTTTCTGAAGGGAGAGAAGCAGATTTGGGGGAGAGGGTAGGTTTAATGGAATTTAGAGGGATAGAGGGAGAGAAAACTGCCATTAGGATGTATTATGTGAGAGAAGAAGAAATAAAAAGAAAAAGAAATCTCTCTTGTCATGGGAATGGGAGGAGAATAATTTAAAAGTGATTAACTCAGGAAGACAGTACCCTCATGAATAAATTAGTCACAAATGTGTCCATATTGTTTGACATTGCAGCACACATCATCATCATCTACAAAGTTTATGCTCCGGACCAATTTAAAACAGGAAATTTAAAAAGAACATTCATGTTTTAAACATGACTTTTTAAAAAATTATATCCATAGCGATCCTAGCATGTATGCATCCCATGAGCCACAGGCTGGAGACCTGGCTCTTCCTTTTAAGGAGCTTGAGTGGTTAAGTGTTCCCTTTCTATGCCTTTTGTTCTGCCATGACACTTTGCCTGCTCTGGAAGATTGCTGAATCAAGGCATTGTCTCATCAAACACAACAACAGTACCTTAACTTGCGTTTTCTAGCCTCTAGAACTGTGAGAGATGGGAATTATGCTACAGCAACCAGGGAAAGACACTTAAACTATCACTTCTTTTATCTGACTCTTTTCATCTACCCTAACATCATCCACTACCACCCACATGTACAAACAACTGTTCTGATGTCCAGATGAAAATGTCTAAAAGTTCTAAATGGGCTGTTGCTTGTTATGTCCCAACCATACCTATGGTTTTTTTAAATGGCCTCACTCCACTTTTAAAACTCTGGTTAATGCTTTAAGAAAGCTTAGATTTTTTTTTTACACTCCTGGGAATGTCAGTGACCATGAAACATTGTTCTGTCACCCTGAGAAGATCATCTAGGTGGGAGCCTGCAACCCTACAGAACTAGAAAATAAAGTCTGCCAATGAACAAAAATAACAAATGAGTTTCCAGCATTAGTGGCAGCATTATTGAGACCTTTCTGATACATTACCATGTTAGTTAGAAATAGACTCTAGTACGCTCTATGTTATTAAATAACCAATAGCAAAAGAAAATGCTTGCATCATCAGGTCCTGCTCCACTCCCACAACCACATGCTGAACTGTTAGATTACCATCAATAAATTGTAGAGAATAAGATGTCTAGACTGCAGCTCCTCAAGTCCTCACTCCAGAATAAAAGCCTATGGCCCAACATTTCAGGAACTCTGTTGTGTTTTTAGGTGTTCACTCCCCACTCTGTCTAAAGGTGATGAATACTGACTGATGCATGACTTCAGATATTTATCAATTATTCTTCTCTTTCACGACAGGTTCCCTTTTGTCTAAGCAACAGTCTCTAAAGCCTTGACACACACTATCATTATTTCTTTGTCTGCCGATGTCCTGCTTCTAGTCAGACACACCCAAAATCACCAATTCCTTGTGATTTTGCACCAAATTTTTATGCAGATTTAAGAGAGTAAGATAATCCCTAACAAATTCAGTTTTCCACTATTCCAGACTTCAACTTTTAAGATGAAAAGGAGAGAGGGGCAGGAGAAATGGCTCAGCAACTGAGAACATGTACCAAGGACCCAAGTTCAGTTCCAAGAACACATGTGATGTGATGTGATGTGATGTGATTGACAACCCCTTGTTATCCAGATACAGGAAACTACAATGGCTCTAGCCTTCTCAGACATCTGCCCTCATGCACATGCACATACACATGCATGCGCATGCATAAATACACACAAATAAAAGCAATAAGTATTGCTTTTTAAAAAAGTATATGAAGTCCTGAGAAGAGAAAAGGTTTAATTCCAAAGAAAGAAATATTGGGACCTGAAATGTAGTGATGGAGCGGACTGGCCTGCTTTTTGTCCCACCCAGCTCCTGGCCACAGGCTAGCTTATGCCCGGAAATAACAACACACAAACTGTATTCATTTAAACACTGCCTGGCCCATTAGTTCCAGCCTCTTATTGTCTAATTCTCTCATCTTGATTAACCCATTTCTAATAATCTGTGTAGCACTACGAAGTGGTGTCTTACCGGGAATGATTCAGCATGTTTGACCTGGTGGCTGGCTTCATGGCGACTGTCTCGGAGAGAAGAATCATGGCGACTCCCAGAGAGAAAAGGCATGACAATTGCCCGAGGCATCTGCCTCACTCCCAGCATTCTGTTCTGTCTACTCCACCCATCTAAGGGCTGGCCAATCCAATGCCCCAAGGCAGTTTCTTTATTAACAAATGAAATCAACACAAACAGAAGACTCTCCCACATCACTGAAAGGCATCTCAGTAGGTAAAGACACGTGCCACAATGCCTGATGACTTCTGTTCCACTCCTTAGCACCCACATAGTAAAGGAAGAGACTCACAAAAGTTGTTACTGACCTTAGGTGTGCTACTACACACTTGCACCTACAAATATGCATTTGCACATAAACCAAATGAATAAAGAGAGAGACAGAAAGAGAGAGGAAGAGAGAGAGAGAAAGGGAGGGAGAAAGGGAGGGAGGGAAGGTGGGAGAGAGGGTGGGGAAGAAAAGGTGAATGAATGAATGGAAGGATGGAAGGAAGAAAAGGAAGGAAGGGAGGAGAGAGAGAAAGAGAGAGAGAGAGAATTTACCCATAACTGATATTCACAAAAATAATTTTCAAACAGAAAAATGGCTTTTCTTTGGATGACAAGTCATGTTCAATTTTGTTAGCTACAGGCTCAGTCTGTATTCCCAAGATGCACAGATATATAACAATTAATGCAATCATTTGAGAAAGGGGCTTTACTTTTCCAGGCCCAACTCTCAATTCCATGGAAGGGCTTTTCCACAGGAAGGGCTCTGCTGACCTTAGGCCCTTAGTAATTTCTTTATTCCTAGTCAAATTTCCACTTAGCTCTATTCTCTCCGGGGTCTCAGAAAGAGTCTGAACTCTTCGCCTTGGTCCTTCCAACTCAAATCTCTGTTCTTCTCAAATCTTTATTATTTAGTTCCATCTCTTACTCTGTTTTTTTCACCTCACTTTATTAAACCTTATCTTCAGGACTTTCTTCCACCCTGCATCCTAGCAGCATCTCATTCGCTTTTTTCAGCTATCCTGCCTAGGCCTTGGTGATGAAGGATGGTGTATATAATGGTACCCGGTTCAAGTTTCAGATCTCACGGTGCCCGAGATCCAAACCCAGGCCTATCATTTATGAGCTATGGGACCTTGAACAAATTGCTCAGTCTCTTTTAGCTTTCATTTTGTCATTGATTAATGGGAGGTAAGAGTACCTGAATTTCAAGTTGTGAAGATTAATTGGTAGATCGTGTAAAGAGTTAGTTCTAGGTAGAATGCATGCTCAATCAACAATTCCCTATTTGTGGGTTTTTCATTTTTTCCATCTTGGGGAATTATTTGCAACACAGACGTTAGCTGGACAATAAAGAAGAATCTAAAGAAAAGTTTCTGGTCAGTCTGTCACATTGGAGATTTTGATTCCTGAATTAAACTTAGAAATTTTAAATCGGTATGTGGCACATCTAAAAGCACAATAGGACATGACATTATCATTTAGAGGCACAGACGAAAACCTGAGAGCATATCAGGTCAACAACCAAGGAGTTGGATTTTGTCTATGTCACGACTGGAACTTGTAGAAGATATCATGTATGCATGCAAGACTCAAAATAAGTGTCTTTATGCATGAATATAGAATTCCTTGTTTAGAAGATAGCATTCACAAAGATAGAAATTGAATTTTAAATAGTAATATTAATGAAATAAAACTTATAAGAGCTATCCACTTGCTATTTCTAACATAAGACCAGACATGCTTTTGCTTTCTCTTAAGTACATATTTTGAAGAAGTTTCTTACAAGCAGGCTAACTTCCCAAGGGTGCTGTTTCAGTTTGGCTTATGAAGGGGATTCTGTAGTTAACTATTCCATGATGCGGTCTCCAAAATCTACAAGCCAATCAGTCCTTCGGAGTTTCGAAGCAAAATCCACTTTTCTCCTGACGGACCTTCTATTTGCGTACCCTTCATCCACAACAGACCAATCTCGGCTCCATATTGTGACCTGGGACAGAATTTTCATCAGCGCCACTTGTGCTGACATGCTTTGCTTTTCACTTCCCAAGTTTGAGCAGTCTCCTGAATTAACATTAGCCCATAATACATAGTTAATGTTTGCGCCGCTCCTCCTGCCAGATGCTCAAGCGAAGGTTGTTAGGGGGTTTGGGGGGGGTTGTTGTTTTTGCCATTTCTGCAATCACTTTTCCTCACCACTTACTGATGAGTATCAATTGGGAAGGAGCAAAGTTTTTCATCTGCTGCTTGATTTTCTTTTACCCCCGAGAAAGAATTTATATGGCAAAGGACTTTTTCTGAATACACAGACCACATTTGTCAGTCTCTCACCATTTAATTTTTAAAATTATTCTGACTTTATCTTCCCTCGTTGTATTATGCATTTTCATCGCTGTGCCTCTAGCTCGGTCATAACTCATTGTCTTTGCTTTGAGGACTATGATTACACATGAACGTAGAGAATACACTAAGTGACCCCATCTGTATGAGCTGGTGACAAGCCAAGTACAATAGCACGATAGCTTTTATATACAACAAAGAGTATCTATTATGCAAGAGAATACAAATTGAATGTAAAGACTCCTATTTTTTTATATTTTCTTTTCTGAAACATAACACTACCTATCACATTTTCTGTAAGCCTACTTGCTATCCAAAACAATGGCTGAATTTACACATTTTCTGGGAAAATCATTTCCTTCTTTCTTTCTGAGAAAATATTCCACATCTATTTTCTACTCCAAGAGTTTTAGTACTCTTCCTCAATAATTACTGCCCATAACTTCATTTAACGAAGCAATGATAAGAATATGAATGCTGGAAGATTGCATCAGATGGTTATTATTCTAGACTTTCTGCCTCATTTTGGAATAGACCTATGTACTTGACTAAGGTCCCAGTCTAATAAAGTGTCTAAATTTATTTTCAGTGATTTATTTTAGAATTTCAAACATCACTATAATGAATTTTCACCATTTCCTTACCCAGCTCACCCCAAACTCCTCCCATGCCTTTGCATTCCCCTCTGAAATTCATGTCTTCTTCTCTAATCACCATTTTTATAAAAAAACATATAATTTTATATAATATCATAGAATCATATAACCTACTGAGTCCAATTAGTGTTACACATATCCACCTGGCTGTGGTGGTGACCGCTTGAGCGTGGGAAGTCTATCAGCTGCTTGTCCCTGAAAACCACGGACTCTCTTACCTTCACAGGCATCAACTGCCTATAGTTAGTTCCTTTGTAGGTAAATGGATGGAACTGTATATTACTATACTGAGAGAGGCAACCCACCTACAAAGACACACCAACACATGATCTCTCATGTATAGATCCTAGATCTGAATCTTTAGGTTTTGAGGTATAACCCAGAGTGACTATAAAAGCCAAGAAAATGAAAGTCTACAGGGGGCTAGGGGTCAAGAAATGGCTCAAGAATGGGTCAAGAAATGCTGTCAAGAAGACAGCAGAGCGTACATGCTATGAGGGGAGAAAGGAGAAATTGGGGAGGGAGTTAAGTGAGAAAGGGGTGGAAGGATACAGCAGACGAAGAGTAGAGAGAAATGAGTGCACTGCGAGTGGAGTATTTCTCTTGAGTACTCTTGGTCAGTGCACATGGCAGAGGGTATCTGTGAAGCCACCCAAAATAATACATGCTACTTGCCCTTGTTCTTGATCACCTGACACAGCTTTAGGGTAAGACTCCGTTGCTGATAACACTACACACTTCATCATAGATCTTGGAGAACTCAAGCTGCTCCTGACCTGGAAGCCTCCTTCCTAAAAATTAACACCCATAATGTTGGAGGGCACTACTATCCAGGCTGCTGCTGTTGGCATTTATAAATAATCATACCCAGTTTTCAATCCTGTGAACTACAATAATGACTGGTCAATAACATATGCCCAACAGGGCAACAGGGTCAGTAATGTCTCAGTTGTTAACCAACAGCTGTCTGATTGGATTTAAGGTCTGCTCAATAGGAGAAAAGCCATGTCTGCTAGTGTAAAACTAGGACTCCGTGGCTGAAATGTTTATAAAACCTAGATGAGACCCTATGGCTACCATTTTGCTAACTTGACATAGTATCCAACTGTTTTCTAAATACATTACTTTAGGCCAACGTGGTCTGGACTCTAGACATAGAAACATGAACAAGAAAGTCATAGTCTGTTTAAACTCTCACAAAGCCTAAAGACAAATGGGTTATACAATCATGTAAAAAAAATCACATATACTATAAGTACATATGAAAACAATTACACTATAGTAGATCAGCTATGATGAGCAATGGATATAACAAATGGACAGCACAGAGCAGAAACTATTAATATGATCTCAGTTCTGCTACTCCACTGAGCACGTTACTCATGTTTTCTGCCTTTAGTTTCCTCACCCAAAAAATAAGGATACACACATTTGTAATAACTTCACAGGATTACTGTTGGAACAGTTGCTAGAACACAATTTTCAAAGGTCCCACCTACTTCTCCATACTTTTTTAGCACATATGGTGACTTTTTCTCCACACTCTTTTTAATAAAGATGTTCATATGGCATTGGATATAAGTCCCCTCTAAAGCAAAGTGTAGGTACATACCTGATACATACCTCATCATATTAAAAACCAGGTCTCAAGGTCAGAGCCACTCATCTGTGTTATAAACAAGGGTCTCTCTTGGCCCTCTTTATGTAACTCTAGGGAGTTGAGGTTCAAAGAACTGACACTCGGGATTATACACACACATACATACAGAGAGAGAGAGAGAGAGACAGAGAGAGAGAGAGAGAGAGAGAGAGAGAGAGAGAGAGAGAGAGAGAGAGAGAGAGAGAGAGAGAGAGAGAGAGAGAGAGAGAGAGAGAGAGAGACTCTGACTTCTATTCCAGGAGTAATAACAAAACAAAGTATTTATTTCAAGTTCATGAGCTCATGTCTTCTGAATCCATGCAGAAAAGAATGTCAGGATGCCTGTTCAGATACAAATATGGTGATAAAATTTCAGAATGTCTGTAATTCCTTGCTATGTGAATTCATATATACATTTCAGTGCCCAGTAAATAATTAGTTGTGAATAGTTGTCAGCTACTATGGGAGACAGAAATATAGTCCTTCAAGGATGCTGATACCTTCATTATCACAGCTTCTATCATCTATCTATCTATCTATCTATCTATCTATCTATCTATCTATCTATAAATCTATCTATCATCTATCTATATGTCTGCCATTTCTTTTCAGGTCACTTGCAAAGAATAATTAAGATTGCAAATAAAATTGAAACTGCTGACCATATAGCACTGAGATGGGAGAAATACATTGGATGATCTAAATTTACTGAACAGTGGAAAGAGCTTTGAACATTAAAAACAGAAAAGAAAAAAAAAAGAATCTGTGTCAGTGTGATGTAACATGGAAAGTGTCCTACAAGACTCTGCTCGCTTTGAAGGAGGAGGTAAACCATGAGCCAAGGGATACATGAAGTCTAAAGTATGAAGATTCTTTTCTAAGAGCTCAAACAAGATCAGGGTCAGACTTTTAACATACATATTGTAATAAAATAAGCCACTGAGTGTGGGCTAAGTTGTTGTAGGATCAAAAGAAATCTAAGCCAATGTTAGTATCATCATTATTGCCATTGTTATATAAAATAAATTCTTTATATTGATGTGAGAGTAAAGAAACATATATACCCTGCCAAGTCCCAAAAAAAAAAAAGAATAAAGAAACACATTCTAAGGAAAGTCAGTGATGAGCTCTAGTCATGAATGGAGGGTAACCTTGGAAAAGGGTGCTTACCCTTAGAAGGCAGTTCTCACAAAGCAGCAAGAGAACAGAGTACCACCACCGAGAAGACTTTGGGTCAAAGGGCCAAGCATATTAGAACAAGCACTTCTTTGGACAATTAAGTTTAGTTGTTCCAGAAACTTTTCAATGAACTAGAGCTAAATGGTTGAAGCACGGGGGACAGGCTTGGATGAAGAAGCAAATTCAAGTCATTATAAATAGATCAATGAAGGAGATACTATGGCCCAAAGTGAGTGGAGAGGGAACTAAGCCAGACATCAAGGAGTCCTGAGACTAAAGGGCTGGGAATGTGGTAAATGATAAATGTCCACAAAAGATATTGACATGAAAATGTCATAAGAGAGGAAAAAAGAGATGACAGAGCATGCAATCACATCCGTCAAGAGTAGTGATACACCCTAACAGGAGAGAAAACTTGACAGTCTATGAATATCTTAGCCAATATATCCTAAATCGACTGAATTTCAGTTGGTGCCTCCAAAGAGGACTGATTTAACATTCATATTCATTTCTAAATTTTATTTAAAATTAAATAAAATTATTTGCACAGATATAACGCCAATGTAACCATGTGGATAACTACCATCACCTAAATGGGAAAGCAATGCAATGGTCCCCTTATCGACAGAGAAGTTCCCAGATACCTAGTAGTGGTCGAAAACTGAGTATAACACTGAGCCCTGTACACATAGTGTTTTTCCTGAATGTATATACATAATATCATTTATTAATTAAACATCAAAAGTGATGAAGAAAAATTATTGCAAAAGCAAGTATTAAAGTGCATTATAATAAATGTAAGTGAATGTAATCTCATCCAAATTGTCTTATCATATTAGATTTATCTTTCTTCTTGTGAAAGTATACTATATTGAGATGATAACGTATTGAATCTTGAGATGATAACAATATCTATATTGGAATAACATGGAAAAGGCATTGTGGTATGGTATCAAATAGTATAGGCTATTACGTAAGAGTCACTTAGGCATCTACAACAGCAGATCTCATTTCCTAGTCAGGTACAAGTGTGACGTGAGGTTGTGATATATACAATATGAATTCACTAGACAACCTGTTGTTCATATCTCTATTCATCCCACTACTCAAAACAGCTTATCACTTAAACTTTGTGAATTGTTCTTATCTGGCATTCTCCATTTAATATTTTTTTTTTTTTTTTGGTTTTTCGAGAGCAGGGTTTCTCTGCAGCTTTAGAGCCTGTCCTGGAGCTAGCTCTTGTAGACCAGGCTGGTCTCGAACTCACAGAGATCCACCTGCCTCTGCCTCCCGAGTGCTGGGATTAAAGGCGTGTGCCACCACCGCCCGGCTCCATTTAATATTTTTAAACCATGACTGACTTCAGATCAATGAAACCTCAGAATGCGAAGAGGAAAAAAAAAAGTAAAGGCTGAACTATTATAGCCATTAGTGGATATTCCTCAGCCCCTTGGAGGGTGCCATTTGCCAGAGTGGGTTTATCCTGTAGCGCGGAACTCCAGATGCTTGAGTCTGAGGTAACTGGGAGTGGTGTGAGAGAATGGGATAGATCATCCACAGCACTGAGGTAACATATTCACATTTCCAGGCAAAGAAAATGTGAAAACGGTTTACTTTGTAAAGGGGCATTCTTAATTCCTAAAATTTACTTTCATGTATGTTTCCAAATTTCTATGTGTTTCAGCTAAAGAACAAAGTTATTTGCACTGAAATAACTGAAAGCAACTATTTATGTAGGTTTATGGAAATGGAAACAAGGATTCATGATGCCTGAGGGCCATTCTCAGTATGAACCACACTAGCAGTACACGCAGCATTCGATAAACAGTGAGCAGAATTCAAAGGAACCAAAGTTGAGTTCTTAGTCTATAGAGCTTTACCATTAGTTTTACACCACATCAAATACTTTTGATGTGCCAAGGGAAAAATAACTGACATCATGTGGCTACTTGTTGATTTTTCTTTTATCACTTTTGGTTGGAATACAAAGTATAAATTGATATTAACTGGCATCTAGCATTACACAGGGTTTTAGAGTTCGAGTAACATGAAAAGAACATATGGAAACACATTATGAATTTTAAGGTTTCCTAGGGAAATCTCTGAAGGGGGCAAGGAATGGTGTTTTATAAAACAATACAATTATAAGAAGAAAACGCGTGTTTGATAGTGTTACTTTAGTGTCTTGACACTAACGCAAAGATAATTTGCCCAAAATGAGCTAAAATAGAGCTTGCTTTCAATTTAGTTCTTACACTGCCTCAGACTAAAAGATGTTTCTGTAACCCGGAGTTGTAGATTTAAATTTTGAAACAGTACATGTCTTTCAATGCTATGAGGAAAAATGAATGTCACATCTGTGGAGTATTGATCAAAATATGAGCAGCATCTTTTGTTACTGTTACTTTGTAATAAGTATCTTCTCGCAAATATAAAGAAACTACCCTTTTCCAAATTTCTCCACAAAAGAGTTTCTAAGAGCATCTGCCCAATGCTTTTATTCTTCAAAACCCATTACTGCAGTGCCAAATATTCCCTGGTTGAATTCATATTAGATAAAAAAATGAAGTACAGAAATATCTAATAAAGAGTCAGAGATTGAAGTGAACACTTTACCATGTATGTTCCAGTATCTAATGTGCAATACCAACCTCCACTCTCAAAGCATATTCTCTAAGGAGGAAAATGTTTTATACCCATAAGGGGGAAATGGCAGGAAAAGAGAAGTTTTTATCTCATCATGAGGGAACAGACCCGATGGAAAATCTCTCGCAGCCATTTTCCTGACACCAAAGTTAATAGAGCACAAGGGTTCTATAGCTCAGGATGACAAGCAACGGACCACAGAGTACTTTTGGCAGGGAGTCTAGCAGGAGGAAAATGAAAACTCTCTTATTATGCACATTTCCTTTTTCTAACACACTCTGCAAGTCTTATTTGCTGGAACTTATACGCAGCAATATGTTAGATAGTTATCTAGATAAACTCCAGTATTCTCAGGCAGACACATTATGGAGTTCTGAGGTTAACGAATTAAAGGCCTCAGGTGAGCTGGGAAGTTGCCTTGCCTCAAAATGCCTGTGGGTGTTAAGACTGGGCAGTTTTCAGTCTAGATACAGGTGGGGGGCTTGGTCCTGCCTCAAGTGACTTTGCTGACTCCCCATGGGAGGCCTCACCTTCTCTGAGAAGTGGCTGGTGGGTGGGGTGGGGAGAAGTTGGGGGAAGTGGGAGGTTGGAAAGAGAGGGAACTGGAATTGGTATGTAAAATAAGATTGTTTTAAAAAGAAAAAAAACGATTGGGCAGCTTCAGATGAGGTCAACACACCAACATCTATTAGCACCCACCATCTTGAGGCTACAAAGGAAGAGACACCTGGAGATGGAGTCTTCCATCCCAACAACCCCCCTTTATGCCGTAGAAAATTCTCAGATCCCCTGTACACTGGCACAGTCTCTACTCCCTCATTGAAACCACTACCCTTCATTGTTTAGATCAAGGACAGTCTCCTCTTCCTTTTAACATCAGCTCCATCAGTCCTTGCTTAACAAGAACGGCACTAAGATGCAGAGGTCCAAGAGATAAAGACATCTGCTTGCATTGTGCATCAGTTTTTGGGATAGTTAATTCCCAGAAAAGGAAGCAATAGCATCCTTCCAACCTAGACAGCGAATCTGACAAAATGGTTGCAATAGCCCAGAAGATTGACGTGCCATCACCTCTCTGTGGTTAAGTGTTATACATGCAAACACACACACACAGTCCCAATAGTGATGTATGATAAGCAATCCCTTATGACTCAGACTGTAACTGTTGTTGAATAGCATGACTATATCTGTGTGTGTATATATATCATATATACATATATGTACATGTCACGCTTACATAATTTATATATTATATAACATATTTGTGTATATAAACATATGCTACATACTATTACATATGTGCACATTAAAATATAGAATATGAAGATTATACATAGAAAGAACAGCTATTTATGTAAGATTTAAACACAGTACAATGATTCAATGATTCCAAGCTCATACTCTTTTATATGTAGCCTTATATACTCAATGCATATGAAAAGGTTAACAACAGGCCATGTGGCCAGGCGGTGGTGGTGCACGCCTTTAATCCCAGCACTCAGGAGGCAGAGGCAGGAGAATCTCTGTGAGTCTGTGGCCAGCCTGGTCTACAAGAGCTAGTTCCAGGACAGGCTCCAAAATTACAGAGAAACCCTGTCTTGAAAAATCAACCAACCAAACAAACAAACAAAACACAGGCCACATGGCATTCAAATTAGCTATATAAATAAGATACGTTTGATTTTGATTTTTGATATTTCTGTATATCAGCCTATTTTGAATTTGCAGGTGACTATTTTTATCAGTTATTAATGACTAGGTATGTTCTAATATCTATTATGATTGTTATCTATCCCCAATGCTTTTATTTGGTAAAAGAATTACAAATTGATTCATTAAAGTTGAAGAACTCAATTTCAGGAAAATTGATAATGTCTACAATTACGTGGAAAAAAATCTATTCTTCAAAATCTTCAGGCTTGATTAACACACAAATATTTTAAAGTATCAGCTACTAAACAATATAAAATATCTAGTTATTTTGCATCATATAACATGTTCATTATTGTTACTATTACATCACAAAGACATATCAAAGTACAAGATTCCATATGACACTTTCCAAAAGTCCAGAATTATCTAGAAGGTTTTTATATTTTTTTCTATTCTAATTATCTAATGGGAAAATTTAGCACAAGGCAATTTCAGAACCAAAGCTAGCACACAATTATCAAAAGCCTAAAGTTTCTAAGTTGGCATCATGTTATCTTTCAGATCTCTGTTAAACAATCATGTCTCCCCTCAGCCTCTTCCAACCATCTCACTCTTTTTGGGCTGTGGGATGGAGGTAGAAAAAGTAAGCTGTTCAGCGAGTAAGAAGGAGTTCTCTGTATGCTGAAGCTGGAGATGCATGAGGGAAAATAGCAGGAGGCAAATTAGGATGGAAACGAATAAATATTGAAGGATACCACATCTCTTTAGGAGTTCTTAACTCCGGAGGTGGAAACTCAGGAACAATTTGCATTCAGGGAGGAAATTGTCACAGCAGTCGCCTTGGCCCCAGGTGTGGAAGAGGAGGCAGCAACTTCAGCATGACTGGTGTTTTGAGTGCAGACTCCCAGAACCAGTTTCCCATCTACCTATTCAAAGATTGCTTTTTGGCAAGATCCTCCTTGAGCAATCCCCGTCTGAGAGGCGCTGACCTAGTGCAGAGCTTCATGCTGGGTGCTTTCCGCTAGGGTACCAGGAGTACTCAGGAAGAGAGAAAAGTCAACCGGAACTTTCTGCATCTGTGCCTGCGTGCCTGTGTGCGTGCATGCATGTTGTGTGGTGTGTGTGTGTGTGTGTGTGTGTCTATTTTCATGTGATCCAGTGAGAAATAGATTAAGTTTTTCCAGTATTCTCTATAAAAGCTGATACAAGAACTTTCTCTAAATGTCTGCAGCAGCGACCTTGAACCTGGAGCAACAGCTCAACAGAGGGATTACAGTACTGACTTTCTCATTGGTGCACTCTCAAGAAACTAGAGCATGTGGCCATATCTGAGTGAAATGGATTTAGTTTTATTTGGAAAAAAAATTGTTGGAGGCTAATAGTAATAATGCAGAATATAACCCCCTCATACAAAGATACACACATATTAGCACACATAAACAAATACATATACACATATACATACACATGCACACACATAAACACAAATACACACACACACACGGCAAGAAAAGAGCATAGCTGATAGTGCTTTGATTCTTAGTAGGAATAAGCAGCTTTGTGAAGTATATATCGGCCAGGAATTTTCTAATTATTAGAATTGTATCCTAGTTATATTGTGACACCTTGCACCATCGTTGTCAAGCCCCGCCCTAGCACTAGACATCCCCTGATTTAGAATTCTATTAGCCTAGTCTTGGGTTTCCTATTAAAATAAGGAATAGAGGCATTAAATAAATTACTCAGACAAACATAGTACTGACAGAGATGGGAATCCAAATTTTGGCAATCTGACTTCACTGCTCTAGTCATAAAGTCTATTTCCATAGCATTATAAGATTACAAAAACAAATATTTTCACTGCATAGTACAAAGAGAGACTTTAACTTCATCAACAAGAACTATAGTTTCCCCAGGTTTTAAGGGTTCTCCGTTAATAGGTTCACCATCATAGCCTCAGACCTCAGGCCTATACTGCAGGCATGCTCAGTTTCAAGGCCCATGCCAGCACGAGGCCATCCTCTGAGGACTTGGGTCTAGACATGACCTTGTGGATTCAGACTCTATACCTACCTCAATCCCGGCAGCACCTACAAATGAGAACAAAGCCAGCAACAGGTTCTAGATCAGCAATGTGGGCCCGATTTCAGCCCAGTCTGTGGACACTGGCTACAGAAGCCCCACCCCCATAGGGTCAGATATAAGCTTATCCCTCTGAACTTTATCAGGAATGCCGTGTCAGCGCAAATCCCATAGCCTTAGGTACCAAGTCTGTACATGTGTTGACCCAGGAAAGAGGCCTATCTCAAGCCTGTCTGTCATCCTGCATGATGGGCTGTCTAGAATCTTTAGAAAGAACCTTCCCCCAAAGAGTCCAGTTTGCAAAAGCTATTAAGTTCTTACTTCGACAATTGTGTTGACACCAGTGCAGAGACTGGTTCAAGAATAATCTGAAATAGCATAATAAAAACAATTTAAAGAAGAATAATTTGGAAGCTGAATACTACCAAAGAAAAAGAACACAGAACCAGTGATCAACCCCACATAAATGAAGATTTATGAATTATCTGAAGAACCTGAAATAATCTTTTCAAGGATGTTGTAGACTATTAGCTTAAGACGTGTTATATTTGTTTATTTTGTAAAGTATTTGTTTAATGATAAAAAGATGTGTTGCATTCTTTTATGCTGAATTTGTTTAACTCTGTGAAACTGTGTTACTTTGCCTGTCTAAAACACCTGATGGTCTAATAAAGAGCTCAACAGCCAATAGCAAAGCATGAGAAAGGACATAAAGGACTAGCAGGCAGAGAGAATAAATAGAAGGAGAAATCTAGAGAGAGAAGATAAAGGACCAATTAAGAGGAGAACAGAAAGACATTGGGGGCCATACAAATACACAGCAAGTTCAAAGAGTAAGAGATAAAGAAAGGTGTATAGCAATGTAAAAGCCCAGGGACAAAGACAGACAGGATATTTTAAGAAAAGCTAGCTATAAACAAGCCAAGCTAAGCCTAGGCATTCATAAATAAGAATAAGACTCTGTGTATTTACTTGGGAGCTGGGTGGAAGACGCCCAAAAATAGCGAGCGCTAAGAGTTTAAAAAAAAAAGAAAGAAAAAAAAAAGAAAAAGAAAAGAAAGCTCAGCAAAATACACAGAAAGGAAAAACAAATGTGATTAAAAAACACAATAAGATGAAGAAAAATAATAGAAACAAATGGGAATATAAATTGTGTTCATGAATTATAAGAATTAATATTTTTAAAATATCCATAGTCTCCAAAGCCATCTAACGATGTGAAAAAACACCTATCAAAATTCTAGTGATCCTGCCAAAACATGGGAAAAACAATTCTAAAATCACACAGCACGGCAAAAGAGTCTAACTATCCAGAGCAATAGACAATTGATGGGAGAGAAAGCATTAGTCTCTATTGATCATATGGCAGATTTCCCATTGCTTCCGTGGACACGTGGACACCCCTCATCGGTGCTCACATAAGAATCATTAACTGGACTTCATAAGTCATCCAAAAGGGTGGGAGATAAGTTGGGATGGTAACAAGTGACCATGACGAGGGACATGAAGGGAATTGGAGGGGAAAATGGGAATAGATAAAATCATATTTCATTGTTCACATATATAAAATTCTAAAAATTAAAGAAAAGTTAGAGAGAATAGAGTCTGACATGAGATACACTTCTTCTTGCAGTGGATGGAAACTAGGACAGAGACTCATAACTGGACAATAGGCAAAGATAGAAAGACCAGCCACTCAACCCTAAATAAAATGTTTTTACAAACTCCCTCCCTCCCAGGCCCAGGGATCTATACAGAAAAGGATGTGGATAATCGGAAGAGCCAGAGGCAGTGGATAAACCCATGGTGATTGTACTGTCTAGACACAACAGGACTAACACATATATATCAACTCAAAGACTGTGACAGCGTGTACACAACCTGCACAGGTTCAAACAACAAAAAGTCCCAGCACTGAGAAGGGAGATAGATACAAAGTCCCATCCCTAAGGAAGAGGCTATTTGCAATTGACAGCCTGTTTGGCAAGGGAGTATCTGTTTTCTCGAATGAACTGTTTCTATGTATGTAAACCACACTCTAGGGAATATGCCATACCCAGGGGAATCTTGGCCAAGTCAAAATAGACTCCATGCTTTATATTTTGTACTTTTTTTTTTAAATTTTGTTTTTCTTGGGTATCTTTGTCTTACTGATTTCTCATTTTTAGTTTGTTTGATTGCTTTGATTTTCATTTGGCATTTTGTTATTGTTGATTTCCTGATTAGTTCGTTTGTTAGTTTGGGTTTTTTTTTTTTTTTTTTGTAAGAGTGAGAGAACGTGCAGTTGAGTAAGTAGAGAGGTGCAGAGAAGGGAAGAGTATGAGAATGGAAAAATGTGATCAAAATATACTAAAATATACTGTATGAAAAATGTAAATAGAAAAATAAATGAATAGGAAAAATAGGATCTGGAATGGCAGCACAGTGCTCTTAGCCCTTAATCCCAGGGTTAGGGAGGCGAGGCAAGTGAGTTCAAGGCCAGCCAGGGCTACATATTGAAGGCCCTATTTCAAAATGCTAATGACAATGATGATGATGATGATGATGATGATGATGATGATGATGATGATGATGATGATGACAATGGAAGGATCATACTACTTACGTGAATAGCTATTACGATATCATAGTAATTTTAAAATTTTATTAGAATAAGAGATTCACTCTTTTTGTCAATTGACTTTTTGACACAGTTGTCAAGAACCCACAATAGAGAGAGAACTACCTCTTCAATGCTGTGGGAGACCAGGGTACTCCTAAAAAGAATGAAACTAAACTCTCATCTGACACATACAAAACCCAAAATATAAGAACGATCTAACATAAAACCCAGGAGGTCTGCAATACTAGAGGAAAATGGGAACACTCAATAATTTTGCCCTGGGTGATAAATGTTTGGAATTTTTAGGCATGATCCCAAAAGCACAAACAATAAAAGCAAAAATAGACCACGGGACAAAAGAAAGCCCAAAAGCCTGCACAGCACATGATCTAATTATTTAATGTGCAAAGGCCTAAATAGACATTTCTCTAAAAAGATTTACAAGTGATCAACAAATATCTAGAAAAAAAATGTTTGTGATGACAATTAAGAAAACTAAAATTACAGGTAGGCATGAGCTTTCCCCTGCTAAAATGGGTATTGTGTACAATACAATAGGTTGAAAGCCACGGCAAGGACATAGAAAAAAGGAAACATCTGACTATTATCCCTGGTGATGTGAATTAATGTAGGTATTGTGAGAAAAACATGCATGATGGAGCTTCTAGAAAACCACAATCGGAAAGCTATATATGATGCAGCAATTGTGGTCTAAGATATAAATTCAGAAAAACAGGAAATCGGTGGTAGGCCAAAGAGACTTCTGTTTTCCCCATCCAGTACAGCATGATGCACCAGAGAAAGTCCTGGAAATAATCTAGGTGTCTCTCAGCAAATGAATGGATAAGGAAAATACGGTAAATATTATTTAACTTAAAAAAAGAATCTGGTAAACATTCTGTTAAATTAAATGTTAATTACAAATACCCTAGGAGCTCACTGATAGGTAAAAGCCAAGAAATTTGAACTTATAGAAGAAGAGGTCAGGATGATAGCTATGAAGAGTTAGGGTAGGGGATGTGGGTGGTTAGGAAATACCTAAGAAAGAATCCAAAATTAAGTAATGTAGGAAGAATGACTTCAAGAGATTTAGTGCACTGCATTTTGACAATATTAATAGCACTACAATGCAGTTTTGAGAACTGCTATGATAGTAAATTTTAAGTATGTGAAGTAATGAATATGCTTATTAGCTATATATGTCCATTCATAGGTGTATTCATATTGAAAACATCATGTAGTACATGGTAAACAATGATAATTTGTATTTGGCAATTAAAAAATGTTCATGAATTAACAAAAATTCATTTGTTTCGTGTTTATCCCCCCAGAGAGTCTTAATTTGAACATATGAACTGGGTAACTGTCTTTAGCCATGTCTGAAGGACAGTGAGGGTTGACAATCACAGCTGTGGGCAGTCGGGAGATGGCATAGTGGGTAACGCACTAACCATGTGAGAACGAAGACTGGGTGGGATCTCCTGCTCCCACATAAAAGCCAGCCGTGGTGGCAGCAGCAGCAAGTGCCTGCAATGGCAGCATCAAAGCAGCAGAGATGGGGAAACTTAGAGACTAAGGACCTGTCAGTATAAGTGAGCCAGTGAGAGCCAGGTTCAGTAAAAGGCACTGCCTTTAAAAAACAATGGAGGCGGGGACAATTAAGGAAGACACAGATAGCAAACTTTGGACTCCACCTCTCTCTCTCTTTCTGTCTGTCTCCATCAGTGTGACTCTCTCTGTCTCTTGCACACACACACGGATATGCATACAAGGAAGGGTGGAAGGAGAGAGAGAGAAAAAAAGAATGGAAGAAAAAAATCACTGTTGTAGATGGAGGGAGAAGAGAAGCAGAATGACCGGCTATCATAGGTCCGGGTAGGAGACAATAGAAATATAGATAAAACATAAATGATGACAGGAAAGCGAGAGTGAGTTTAGTGTCACTTAATTAAATGCTGAAGACAAAAATCTCCAGAAAAAAAATTACATAGCAATTACTTCATTGAATGAATGGGAAATGGATGAGACTGGTATTCCATCAACGAAAGAGAGAAGGGAAGATGGGTGAGAAGGGGAAACAAGCCTTGGGATAAAACTAGAATGAAAATTTCATATTGTTAACTTTAAAACGTCTATTTTTTTGCGATGGAAAAGCAATAACACGTTTCTGTCCCTCATACCATGTGTGTCTTTAAATCCTCTCAAATAGTTACCACCTCAGCTGCTTAGCTTCGGAGTCCGCATTAGTAATCTCTATTCTGTGGTGCATCCCGTTCTATTTTTATGCCGACAACAAAGGAACTCAATTAAGAACCAAACAATAAGTCAAAAATAGCACGGATTAGTATCAGAGCTATAAGACACCAAAGAGATCCCGGCTGCCTTTGTCTATCCGTCTCAACCTGATTGTACCCTCTAAAAAAGCTTTCCAAAATTGGGATGCAGGAGAGAAAAATAAGAGATGCAGTGCATCTGCATTCTGGGGGGAAAATGTTGAAATTTCAGGTCATGTGGATTTCTGCTAGTGTGTACAAAGACATAAAGCCAACAGTGTTTTGGGGATTTATTGTGGATTAACTGGTAATTCTCACAATGCCCAATCCCCTCTTACAGAAAATCCAAGAGTCTTAGTGAGCTCCCTCTAAGTTTCTTCGTTTCAGTGCCAATGAGTTCTTGCAAAACTTTAACAATGTCTCCATTTTCAGCTGGCTGCTACAGGTTTGAGTTCTTAATAAAGGTGTATTCCTGAACGTTAATGGAGAAGCTTCAGATGTGCTCCAGGAAACACACGAGAGGGAACTCTAGAGTTTTAAACCATTGAGAGAAAAGAGGAAGCTGGATCAAACACAGAGCATGCTCCGTTGACATTCTCAAATTAAGAAAATATATATGGCCCCGCACTGACTGCAAAATGCCAATGTTTCATTTCCACTCTGACTGCGAGTAACAGCATGGGGTAAAGTGGCATTCCAAGCCAGTCACCTGCACTTTCCGCCCAAAGGCAATGGATCCATTCTATTTGCATTTAGCTTAAGCTATGCTGTTACCTCTTCTATATATACGAGAACAAAGAAGAAATTTCCATTACCTCCAAGACCAAACAAGATGACTCTTTGCTTTCTTTTCCTTTTTTTTTTTTTTCTTTTCCTTTTCAAATTGCTTTCTGCAATGTTGTGATTAAAATCTTTGGGCTAACCTATAATAGCAGGTAGCTTACTCAAAAATGTTTTGGAGACAAGAAATGGTATTTCTTAATTATACCATAATTCAAAACAAAGTGTAAAATAAGAGTATTTTTTAGAAAATTCCTAAAACAGTCAACCAAATTAATTATTATTATCTTGCCTTAACCCAGATTTCCTCAATCCTTATAACTGTGAGCTTATTTAGAACTTAGCTACGTTTACCAACCTGAAACAAATTGACTGCTCAACTCTGATACTCAACAGAAACAATGTTTATTTTCCAAACAACTGGACACTTAGTGTGTTTTTCAGTTGAGACAAATCTGTTTGTATCATAAATGTGTAGTGGTTTTATTAAACTAAATTCAGCCCAAGTGGAAGCTCAAATGAAACTGTTATATAATACAGAAGTGGTCGCCTCTTATTCTAGAAGTCATAATTTTTGCAAATCTACCACGGCAACAGGCGTGAGCAGTGTCTTTCGAGGGTTCTGTGATGAACAGCTTACGCTCCCAGGTTTTTTCAGCAGAGTTAACAAGAGGCATTTCCTAATGCACACAGCACCAACTGCTCATGCACCCCGCAAGGAGACAGCGAGACAGGCTTTCAAAGAGCAGAGACACAAACGAAGGCATGACTCACAAAACACTGTGTTTGATCAAAGTATCCGGTGATCATTAGGAATACGATGGGGAGCCAGCTGCTCTGCACATTGCAGCAGATACGGCAAAACAAATGGACCGAAGTTGGGAGTTCGGTATGAAATTTTTCTAACAAGGGAGCTATTGACCATTAATATGCCGACAAACTTCTTTCCTGGGCATGATTCCTGGCTCTCTGAATGTTAGAATCAATCAAGAAGAATTTTTTTTTCCTTTCAGAAAAGCTTGAGGCTGCACATTTTGTGCTGTGTGAATGAGGTATCTATCAGAAAATAATATCGTTGTGTCATTATCAAACACTGTGAGCAATTTATAAATCAATATTTGTCATATGGATATTGTATATGAAACAAAGATAGTGTATATATGTTTCAGGGTCGTGTGGAGAGTATGATACTCACAGCTGTCCTGGCATGGGTCCACCATGGTGAACAGGAGAGGCCTAGAATTGGGGAACGTAAATTTTAAAACCTCAAGCCCCAACTTAAAAGGGTCCACATAGGAATTCAAGTCCCATGTGAGTAGACAATTTAATGTTTCAGGAGAACTAGAGGAAGGAAGAGAAAGCACCGGAATCCTCACATGATCCAGACTTGTCTGTGAAATTTCTCAACTGAAAATTACATCAGTCACTTCAAAAGGCTTCCTAAGATGTTCAAAGCCAGAAAATAAATATATAAAATTAAAGTTTAAAAGTATAAAAGATATCTGTGCATTTTTGTGTCATATTTGGTCCACTGAGTGCCTGTAAGTGACCTCTGAGCCACAAAACATCAGTCATTAATTGAGTTAGAGATGGAAATAAGTCACTGGAAATCCCCTCAGAATACTTCCTGTAACAGCTTAGGCTAAACGATATATTTGGTAATAGTTAATTATTTTTCATGGAGCACATCTTACCTAAGATGAACTCAACAAAACAGCAGAGATAATGAAAAGTAAAATCTTGAAACTCCGGTTATGATAAAATTAATATTCAGCTAGCAGACAAAGCTTGCTGAAATAGCATAGGTTGCCTCCGAGGGCCCTGAGATGTGCCAGCAAGCAGTTTCAAGTTAAGAAATGATAAGGCATTATTGTATTTTCTGATAGAGACTCCTGTAGACATTGCAAAATTTCTGGCTACAAGCTTTTCTGAATAAAATAAAATAGTAATATCATATATAGAATTATTTTCACTTAGGGAAGATGTAAAAAGGCAACTCTGTTAGGTCTTTCTTCATCTATGTTTAATAACACCGAGTCCCAGTGTTTTCTTTAAGGAGTAATTTGAAAGTAAAAATCTAATTGAGGCATACTGGGTAAGCAAAGTATGACATTTCATGATTTCCTGACCACTGGGTAGTTTTCTTTAAAAACCTCACAAAATTCCTTGTTAAAGACATTTGAGAAGCTGTTTGGATTATGAAAAGATCTCAGGAAAGTCACAGAGGAACAGAAAAACACACAGCAAGCAGTGACAAAGTCAGAGATGAGCCATGAAAGTCAAATTATATATCTGAGTGAGAGAGTAGAGAACAGAAAAGTTATGAAAACTACTTATTACTCAGCTGGAAGACAGTAAACAAGCAGAGTTTCATAAAGGGCATGGGATGGTATGGAATCAAAGTCTACTGACAACAAGAAAATGTTGACCTTCCTGTTCCTTACTTTATTCTATGATCAACCCGTTCTAAAGATTGTCACATATGACAATAACATAATTAAGTCACATGGAACCATTAATTGATGTGTTTACATTTGTTTGCAAGCAACTACACTATCTAAGGCCAAATACTTTGGTGTTTTGCTTTAAATTGATATCATCATCTCATTTTCTTTATATGAAAAGGAAAGAATAAACTAGCCCTAAATTTATTATTAGATACTTGTCTAACAACTGTCATGTTCTGTGTTTTGCAAAACCCCAGTCAGATAGGATGATGAGTTACTGAATTTTATGGATCATTTCATTGAGAACTTATCTCATTTCTATAGAATATTTAATGTAAGCTGATATGTACATCACACATGAATCATAATGAACACAAGTCCTAAAAACGCCATTGTGACTGAACGATCCATTCTTGTTTGACATCAGCTTCATATATTTTAAAAGGGCACCTGCTTTATCTCCTTGTTAACCATAAACTCAGACCTATAGGACAGGTGTGTGGGAAGACCCAAGTAAGATAACTTTCTCCCCAGAGTTAACCATATTATACTGTATTTTTGAATACATATAGTAAAATGTAAGTGTAATGCAAATTGCTCCAGTCCAGAGATTATCTTTTTTTAATTTTTTAAATTTATTTTTCCATTCAAAAATTTACACTTCCTCCTCTCCTCCCATTCCCCTCTCACTTCCCCACTCACCCTCCTCCCTCCCCCTCCCTCCTTAAGAGAGGGATGAGAATCCTGCCCTGTGGGAAGTCTAAGCCTCCCCCCCCCACTTTGCCGCCATATCTAGGCCTAAGAAGCTTTGATCCAAATAGACTAGGGTCCCAAAAAGCCAGTACATGCAGTTATTTATATGATATACTAAAAAAAAGATAGAGAGAAATAGAAAAATCCATTACTATCTTTTGGCTTCATTATTATTATTATTATTATTATTATTATTATATTTTTACTAATAAAATAAGAACAAAGCAATACATAACCAAACACCATGTTTCTTGACCTCAAAATAGCACAAAACAAGGAGTTTATGTAAATAGAAAGTTAAATACACTTAAGTTGCTTTAAAACACAAAAATATAATGTATAGGCTAGGCATGGTGCCTCAAGCCTACAATCTTAACCACCAGAATGGTTGGATTGCCTTGAATCCAAGGGCAGCCTAAGCTATATAGTGAGTGTGGGGCTAGCATAGACTACCTAGCGAGACCCAGACTCAAAAGAAGACAAATCTAACTCGGTCATAGTATCCACTACGAATGTTCTAGAATCATGTCACTTAAATGAAGCTTCTAAAGGCAACTCACGAGTATAAACAACAACAAAAAGGAGGCCAGAAGCACAAGAATGGGATACAATAAGTAGCACTGCATGTGTGGAAAACAAACTGTAGCGTGCCATGGTAATACCTTGTGCTATTGGAGTAAAGAGAAATACCAACTGTAGTAGAGACCTGGGAGACATGAACGTGAGAAAATGAAGGTGAGACAGTAACAACAGTCAATGGCTACACACTGGAGGAGGCCATATGCAAAGAGCCTGGGTTTTATCTGATGAGTCATAAGATGCCAATAAAATCTACAGGAAAATTACAGCCTGCTTTACAGTTTTCAGTTTGCAAGATGAATCGAAGGTGGAAATTGTAACAATTGGGAGAGAAATAGAGTCCTTGGGTGGCTCAGGACTATGGGAAAGAAGACAGAATATTTAAAATCACAATATACAAAGAGCGACAGAAAGGCTGTCAAGTGGTGGGGCCCTAAGCCTATCCCAGTTACTTTCACCCCAACCCGTTGTATGATAGTGCAAGCAAAATGGAAGCCCAAAGAAGGAGCTGGGCTGCCTTGGCGTGCAATGTAGGAAAGCTGCGTTTTGGTTGGCAATAAAGACCCAAAAAAGGTTCAATAATGTTATATTCGGCCGTGGAACACAGTTGGGTAGATAACAAAACAGTGAGTATTGCGTTTGGTGACTGTGACTCCGTCAGGTAGTTTTACTGGACTATTAAGGAAGAGTGCACCCTGCTTCAGGCGGAGCGGTGTCTAAGCGGAGGAGAAACGACTGCAACAAATTTTCCAGACACCGCAAGCCCACACGACAGTGAGAGTTGCCCAAGGATCTTTGCTCTACATGGAACAGAAAACCCCTTCGTATTTAATCACTCATCGCTGAGGAAATCTATTAAGACGTCTTGAAAAATTAGAATCGTTTTTCTTCAAACTGAGTGGAAGCCTTAATCACATTTAGCACTCTTTGAGAATAATAGCTATCAAGCACCTTAATATGTCCCCTGGAGGGTGGAAGGATGAGGCAAGATCACTTAGGGAATGCGCTGTAAAATATTATCCTAAATATACTTCAAGCATTCTAAACAATAGAGGGACTTATGACTTCAATTTAACACCACCACTTTTTGCTTAGTGTTTAGAAGGAATGTCCTGAACAGAGATTCTGTGAGTCATGACCTCCTTAACAGGGGTCATCTAAGATCATTGGAGGATCCAAATATTTATTTTATGATTTATAACAATAGAAAAATTATAGTTATGAAGTAGCAACAAAAATAATTTTGTGGTTGAGGGTCACCACAAGATGAGGATCTATGTTAAAGGATCACAGAATTAAGAAGGTTGAGAGAATTTTTGTTCTAGGGAGTTTTCTGTGCTATCCCAACACTTACTCAAAGGGCGGGAGTGTCAAGAAAAGGGGTTAACCAACATGGCATAAGAAGCCTTCTTTTGAGTTGTTGGTAAAGGTTGTTCAAGAGATTCCCAATATTACTATTGCCTTTAATTGCCCTGCAGGGGAAGAAGGGGAAGAAGGGTAAGATTGTGTTTCTGAAGACATCATACACTTCAGACAGAGGACCCAGAGGCTCTGAACTGAAACTGTCCTGAAAATTTCATCCCTGAGGACTACATGGTACCAGAAGGCATCATGCAGGCTTCCAGAGGAGAAAGGCCTTGCGAGGTATGATGCCTATGAACCACAACAACCACCATGGTACAATAGCCCTATAAGGATGCAGGGATAGCATACATACCCTGGTGGAAACCAATAGCTCCCTAGTTAGACCTGCTAAACAAGAGGGAAACTGTGCCTGGCACTGAAAACCTAGGCAAATACCAGGGTCAGTGAAGTCATGGATCTTGCAGAAGAACTTACAATTGCCACTCTACCAAAGCAGCATAATCCCCGAGAATGTTATGTGTCTGCCCTTGTGCCCACAGAGAAGTGCAGTCTTCACCCCTCGCCAAGGACAGAAAACTACAACCAATCAAAATTCAGAGTTGAGGAGCCCAGTTCCAATGGATGCATCTATGAATCAAGTCCAATATCTAAGAACATGGCAGAAGAGGGGACAGAAAGATCATAAAAGCCAGAGGATCAGAGATTTACTGTGAGAGCATGTCTCCTAGTAATATAAGAAACTATATCCATAAAGTCTCGGCAATATGACTGCCTAAGAATGAGCTGAAAGAACAGCAAAAATATACACGCCAAAGTGAACAGGATGACAGCAGGGGAGACCAGTGGATCTCAACAATGTACAAAGAGTAGAAGAAATAGTCAAAGAAGAGCACACCAACTGCTTATCCCAGACAAGATGGTCAGCTTCAAAACATAGATACAAGTAATATTATATAGACTAAGAAGATTGTATTTCAAAATATATATGTGTATAGACATATGTATATGCATGTGACAACAATCACCAAAAAGAAAAGCCATGAATTTGAAAAAAAAGAGCAAGAAAGGGCATATGGGAGAGTTTGGGGTAAAAAAGGGGAGGGGATTAATGATGTAATTATAATCTTAAAAGAAATTGAAATCACTTAGGCGTTTTTGCTACAGGGTCCTTCTTTTCACATCAAAACAGGAGTGGCCATTTTCATCCAAATCTACTTATTTATTTTTATACATTGCAAGTACACCCACTGAATTATTATTGTCCCATTCTTTTTCATTGGAGTATTAACTGTATTATCACCTAGATACAAGGTTGTTAGTGGTAACACAGAGCATGCGTGTGGTAAGTTTGGTCTAACAAACTCAGCAGGAATGGACAAGCCTCTGGATCTCTCTAGATCTCTCTAGTAATGAGAGTGCTTGCTGTAACAGTGCTCCTCATCAGTCGCAAATCTGATATTCCTTATAGGATTCTCCCTGCTTCAGCAAGACAGTTAGAGGGATTTTAAAAGAGTCCTCTCCAGGAGAACTGAGAGGAAGCTGTACTCTAATCAGACTTCTAAGAGCACATGCTCTCCCTGCCCCATTCCCATCTGTAATCCTGACACCGGACTTCTGTAACACGGATGGACAGCCTCATCCAGAGCGATCTCTTGTCCAGGCTTCTGTGGAGAGAGCAAGTCAGTCACCTGGGGCAGAGAGAATCATAAAGAGTGAAGGGTTACTTGAAGGTTTTCTCAGACAAATTTATTATGGTTTTAGCCAAATGAGTTGTCATTTTTCCTTGCAAATGACTTCCACAACTTTCATATCAAGCAGGTAGAATTTAGTCCCAGAGAAGAGCCAAGTGTCATTTCAAAAGCAAAACAAAACATCACGATAAAAACAATATACAAAGGCCTATCATAATATAGCCTGTTTTAATTGTTGTTACAACTTATGCTTTTTTCCTTTCTACTTTTTCTAGCTTAAACAGCACTTAAAGCTAGTGTAGTTAAAAGAAGCTTTGTAAACTAGTGCTTTGACTCTCTCAGCTTCATCCTAGTTGTCTTTTTTCCAAGTACTAACACACATGTATGTTCTTCACTACTAAAAATGGCCAAGTACGTAGTTTATTGAGCTATTAATTATTCACTCCTTGATTTAAAAACAAAAAATCTGTACATACAGGTTCACTAAGTCTGCAGTCACAGAAGAGAGTAATGACCCCTAAGCCCTGGTATTGAAAGTCATGGGTGTCATCATTACCAAGAACTTAGCAAATACTTACTGTAACAGGTCCTGTGTTGGGATGGAGAATACTTAGGAGTCACCACTAAGAGGTAACAGAGGGGTTTAGAACTTGGATTTGAAAGCAAAGTGCTTATAGTCTATATTGAATATGCCTCCTACTGACATTGCTTACTCATTCTGAACCTCAGCTTTTAAGCTCATCAAACTGTAAGAATGAGAACATTCATATTCATGGGACTTTTAAAAATCATTGTATGTACATATATTACATCATATAATGCATCTTGTCTAGCACTATTAAGTGAACTTTAAGAGATGAAAATAGTTCTGTTGCCGCTACACACAAGAGGTATAGGAAGCATCAAATCATCTCAGATCTTATCTCATTCTTTAAAATAAGTATGATGTCAGGAAAGTGAAGATCACCAAAAAAAAAAAAAAGATTAAAAGAAAACATCTAATCCCTGTAAAAATGGTCATCATCAGACAAACAGAAGAAAGGAAATGTTGGCAAGAATGTGGCTAGAGGGGTACTTTTATTCACATTTTTGGAAGTATAAATTTATAGAGCCACTTTGAAAATCAGTATGGAGGATTCTAAATGAAATCTGAAAATAGAATCATCGTATGAACCAGCTACCCTACTCCAAAAAAATTTTATCTAGAGATGCTTTTACATCCATGTCTATTGCTATTCCATCCATAATAGTTGGAAATCAAGTCAATGTAACTGTCTATCTAATGATGAATGAATAATGGAAATATGATGCAAAATTACTTGACAGTAAAAAAAAAATGAAATCTGCAAGTAAATGGATAGGGCAGGAAAAAAATATACCTGGTGAGGTTCCCTAGTCCGCAAAGGACAAAAGCTGCATGATATCTAACATATGTGGTGATAACTTCAAAACTCAAGTTTTATGTTCTTAGCCTGGTGTTCACAGAGGAATCAGAAAACTAGACTGAGGAGAATAAAGGGGAAGACATCACATATTTTATTGAGGGATAGTAGGTTATAGGTGATAGGAAAATAGAGACAGGTAAGAAACAGTCTCGCAGCCAGTAGAGCAGCAGGGATGAGGGAAGATGTGGGAAGATGATTAAACAAGATGAATTGTGCTTGAAGAAGACACATAAAAGCCAGTTTCCTTGTAACCCAAGTAAAAACTAAAATGAAAGGGAATAGAATACGTGTGAAGCCAAAAACAAACAAAAAAGCAAAATAAAATAAAATAATAACAAACAAACAAAAACCTAGAGCCTGAAGGCTTTAGTAGGGGCAGGACTGTAGGGAAAATGAAATGGTCGAGGGAGTTTACCAAAACTAGAAATATATGAAGAAGTTTTATAAAACCTCAGTGATTTGTAACCTAATTAAAGCATATTTTATAAAAGTATTAAAAGAGAGACCTTGTAAGGATAGAAGTTTGGTGGGGACAAGAATCTGTGAGGAGTTAAAGGAATAGAAACTGTGATAAAAATATATTGTATAAAAAAGACAAAAATAGATGGCTAGGGAAGCCATAGGATATAAAAGAAAATTAATTGATGTTGCTTTGCTAAATTGTCATGTTCTCAAACTCATTTATATTTATGTTTATGACCATTAAACATGTGCTATTCCTAACCTTGGTCAGAGAAGCGTCATATTACAGAAGAAAGAAGTTCATGCAGAAACACTAGCCTGGTTAAAATGGTAAGAATAAGAAATCATGGGTACTTAGCCATGGATGGAATGTCTATCCAAACTACACACACACACACCAAAGGCCCATGGATCGTCACAGAAGAGCAGACAGAGAGAAGGTAAGAGGCAGAGATGGGAAAGAGTATTGTTAAGTCTTGTCTCTGAACATGACATGGTTATTATATACATGAACTCACAGCACTGTATGAATACACAGGACTTCCATAAGACCGAGAGAGAAAATATTCAAAGATGGAATAGAGAAGGGGTCCAGACACCCTAACCTTGACTGAGTGGAAAAGGGCAGTTGAAGGCTGCTGAAAGGAGGGAGAGCAGGCACAGATATGCTGCCCAAGCCCCAGAGGACGACCTCACATACATGTGCTATGGCAGCACTCATTGGACTGAGTAGATTATTTCAAATCCAAACAAAACAAAAGTCATGAAGTCAGGAGGGAAACGAGAGTTATGTAGGAGAGGAAAAGGGAACTGGAGGGAGGAAGTAGAGGATGAATACACCAAGACATGCTATATGCATGCATTTTCCAAAAAAATTAAAAACTTACGTTTAGCTAGAATAACACAAGTATAAAAGTAATTTGTTTGCCAAATCAAACAGAAATATATTTGTACAATATGTAGACTTATAATATCTGACCATTTATTAAAATGAATCTTCCAAGATTCCTGTCATGACACAATTCCATCATAAATCAGGTAACAAACTGGAAGTGACAATGTTAGTTTTCCAGTTATTGGTCTAGCTTCTAAGGAGCTATTTTCTTCCATTTGGAATTCCCAGATAAAGCCTACAGAAATCCCGAAGAGAACAGACGGGCGATAGAACTCTGACCCATCTGAATAACTGCATACCCAGCAGCTGGACTATCAGAGTTGTGACTGAGAGGGGAGAACTAGGAAGCGCGAAACTGAAGGATGAACAAGCAATTGACACAGGAAGACCGAGAGGTTAGGTAGAAACACGATACTCAATTTGGGAGAGTGTGCATCCTCTGTCAAGCAGTGTTCTAGGACTTGACTCATAATAATTTAATCCTCACAACAATCCCAATGAGAAGGCAATTTGTCAAGCTGCTACAGTGTTATATGGAGAGGTTAATTAATAATATGATATAGAATGCTAGTAAGAAGCATAAAAAAGAATCGCATTCAAACAATCTGGTAAAGTCAGAGATACACTATAGTGTATCTGTCAAATATAAACTGTTGTGAGTAAACTGACTAAGTCACTTTTCAACAGACATTTCAAATATTTAAATGTCATAATGGAATTTTTGACTTGTGTTTATTCAACCCAATTTGTTAAAGATTTATTCATTTATTTATTTTATGAATATGAAGTCTCTGCCTATATGAATGCCTGCATGCCAAAAGGGGGCATCAGATTCTATTATATGTGGTTACAAAATGCCATGCAGTTGCTGGGAATTGAACTCAGGTCCTCTGGAAGTGTAGCCAGAGCTCTTAACTGCTAAGCCATCTGTCCAGCCCTGATTCAATCCAATATTAATAGAGAGTTAATATGGAGATGGTTGGTGGTGGCATGTTAAAACACTGGCTTAATGTTGTAAGATATATGAGGCTCACAACATTTTATGGCCATAACACTTAGAAGAGAAAAAAACATCTGAAGTCAGAGAGCAGGAGAGGTAAAGGAAATTACACCTTGTCCTTCACAGGTTCAAGTTAGCTGAACTTGACAATAGACTTAATTCTAGAGGGCATGTGGGACTTATTCTCCTGGAACATTATTAGTGGGAGCATTTACGCTTGCACCCAAGGGACTACCCCCGCCCCGCTTAGGTCTGACCTCATAAGAACCTTGTGATGGTCAACAGAAGGGGCAAGATTTAGTGAAGTGAACAGAAACCATAATATTTTCTAGTAGCATTATAAATTAATCCCTGTGTATTAATTAGTGTAATGCTTTTCTATAAAGAACACTTTAAAATTGTAATATATTTGAATTATGATCATCAAACCAGACTAAAATCTATTAAGACAAAAAAGGAGGAAATGTATGATTAATTAAGTTAAACAAGCAAGTGAATATCAGGATTACAAATAAGTCTGGTCATACCCCATATCCTTATTAATGACCCAAGAAAAGCCCATAATGTATTAATTAAATGTATAAATGCAACTAAACTGGCATGGCATTTCCAAAGGTTAAGCTAGGACAAGAGTTAAAAGGATGCGTCCTCACCTTAAGGAAAATAATTTTAATAAGTGGAGGTAGTGTCACAAGCTCTCATCCAAAGAACCGTCCATTATCATTGAGCAGAGATGCTCTTTAAAGAAAGGTCAGACTTCACATAATAGATCACTTGAGGATAGATGCATGGCCCTGGATTGAAGAAAGCCCTCATCATTTATATTTTCATTTAGTGTGAAAATAAAATAAGAAAACTCCCTCTTGTTTTATTGATGGAAGGGTGAATATGTAAGTGGGGAAAATGTTTTTACCTTTATTATTTATACTCTTTTTGGCCTTTCCTACTTAATGAACCAGAAACTCTTGTCTGCCAGTAATAACATAACTATATCCTTGGGAACTGGTTTTATATTGCTGCTATCTATTCCTTTACCTACCAGGTCATTAGTTTAGGGTTATATGTTTCTCTTGTAATGTTCATAAGAATGGAGTCTTACATTGTATTCCCCCAAAGAACTCTGAAAGAAATACCTGTTAATTACTCCATGAAGAGCAATTCCAGGCAACATGGGATTGTAAAAAAATTGGATCAAGAGATGATGTTAATAAGTGCTGTATTCCATTGCCAGCTGAGTGTGATGGCACACACCAGTAAATTAGAGAAGTTAAAGAATTGCCAAAAGATTGAGGCTAGGCTTGGCAACATGGTACATATCATGACAACCTTGCTATAGAGTAAAATCCTGTATCTAAAACCCAAAGATAGGTAGGTGGATGGATGGATAGATATGTGGATGATAGATAGATAGATAGATAGATAACCCATAGATGGATATATAAATGATAGATAGATAGATAGATAGATAGATAGATAGATAGATGATAGATAGATGATAGATAAATAGATGATAGATAAATAGATAGATGATAGATAGATAGATGATAGATAGATAGATAGATAGATAGATAGATGATAGATAGATAGATGATAGAGTTCTAGATGCTAGCTACCCCCTCGCTGGCTCTCTCCCTGCTCGCTCGCTGCTACGTCCCTCCCTCGCTGCTCGCTCGCTCGCTAGCTCGCTCGCTGCTCGCTCGCTCGCTCGCTCGCTCGCTGCTCGCTGCTCGCGCGCTGCTCGCTCGCTCGCTCGCTCGCTCGCTCGCTCGCTCCTCGCCTGTCGTCGCTCTCGCTCGCTCGCTCGCTCGCTCGCTCGCTAGCTCCTCGCTACTGCGCGCTGCTCGCCTCGCTCGCTCGCTCGCTCGCTCGCTCGCTGCTAGCTCGCTCGCTGCTCGCTAGCTCGCCTCTCGCTGCTCGCTGCTCGCTCGCTCGCTCGCTCGCTCGCTCGCTCGCTTGCTCGCTCTCTCGCTCGCTCGCTGCTCGCTCCGCTGCTCGCTCGCTCGCTGCTCGCTCGCTCGCTCGCTCGCTCGCCCCTCCTTCCCTCCTCCCTCCCGTTCTCGTTTCCCCCCCTTGCTTTCCCGCGTGTGCTCTGCGCGCTTTCGCCCGCTTTCAAAATTAGTTCTGGGCTTATGAGAGTTAATGCTCTTTATGGGAGGAAGGGAAGACTTATAGAGTTAGCTTTTGAAAGATATTAGTCTAAGTGATTACCAAACCAAATACATAGTGACCATGCCTAAAGATATGCATATAGAAAACTTCACAAAAAATCCTCACTATAGCAAAAAGCAATTTAATAATAATAATAAAATAATAATAATAGTAATAATACATTTCTTTTGCCTCTTTTTTCTTATGTATCCTTGACACATGTGTCTATTACCAAGGCTGGCTTCGAATTTGTGCTCCTTCTGCCCCAGCCTCTTGAGTGCTGGAACGGCAGACCAGTATCTCCATGCCTTGTTAAAAGTCAGCATTTCTAAACATTAGATGTCATTCACATGGTTTTCAAAGACACATAAATATACGGTTTCAAGAAGAAAAATGAAGGATAAAGTTGTTGCTATCAGGTTTTCACCATTTTTACTTGTGTAGATTTTTAGGATTGAGGTGGGGCATGAGCAGTCACTGAAATTGCAGTGTTGCTGCGAGCAAATTTCAGCAGTTTAGCTTTGCCACCCGGAGAACTAAGCCTGTTTGTTAACTTCCTCTGGACAACACCAGGCATCAGGTAGCTTGAGATGGGTCAGTTTCTTATTGACAGCCTTAAGTGGTGCTTGTGATGTCTGGTTTGCTTTGGTGTTCTTGCAATGCTGAGGCTCAAACTGAAGACCTGGAGCATATGGGCGCTTGCCCTTAATTGAAATCCTAGCCCTGTTAGCAGTACCTTCGCCACACAGCAGATGGCTTCCAGTCACGGCCACCTCCTGAGAAGTCCTGCATGTGAGTGCATGGGTTTATCTTTAACGTTGTCAATCAGCATTAAAACAACCCTCAGAAAGGAAAACCCTAAAGAATTGTGTTAGCTAGTTTTCTATGGCTATGATCAATATCTGGCAGAACAATTAAAACAAAACAAAACTGTGAATGTTGACTCGTGATTTAAGGATCTTCAGTCTGTGGTTATCTGGATCCATTACTTTGGGTCTGGTGAAAGGCTGGATATCATGGTTGTAGGAGCTTGTGACAGAAGCTACTGACTATAGCATTATGGAAGAGATGGAGAGAATGCCTAAGCTTCAAGCATTATCCTTTTCTCCCTTTTATTTCATCCACCCCAGCCTAATGATGATGTTGCCCACATTCCAGTGTGATCTTTAGCCCTGGATTAATTCCCTCTAGAAACAACATTGTAACTGTACCAACAGTGTACATTAACAATTTTCAAAGTGCTTCTCAATTCAGTCATACTGTCAGTCAAAATTAGATATCAAAGTAGTTCACAAATAAGGAATTAAGACTAAAAGAAAGGGGCTGGAGAGATGGCTCAGAGGTTAAGAGCATTGCCTGCTCTTCCAAAGGTCCTGAGTTCAATTCCCAGCAACCACATGGTGGCTCACAACCATCTGTAATGGGGTCTGGTCCCCTCTTTTGGCCTGCAGGCATACACACAGACAGAATATTGTATACATAATAAATAAATAAATATTTAAAAAAAGACTAAAAGTAAGTGAGTTAAGCGAGGTTACCCAATACAAATTCAACACGTAAAAATCAAGCCTGTCTATACATTAGAAATGAATAACCCAAGTATCAAATTCAGAAAACCATTATATCTACAGTGACATAAAAATTAAAATGTTTATGGATAATTTAACAGAAAAGGTAAAAGATATATACACAGAAAACTACACCTTCTTTTTTTTTTTTTTTTTTTTTGGTTTTTCGAGACAGGGTTTCCCTGTAGTTTCTAGAGCCTGTCCTGGAACTAGCTCTTGTAGACCAGGCTGGCCTCGAACTCAGAGATCGACCTGCCTCTGCCTCCAGAAAACTACAAAACACTGTTGTGAGCATTGGAGACATAAATCAACAGGAGGTCCATATGCATTAATCAAAAGATTTAATGTTAAGATGACGCCATTTTCCTGATTTATCTTGGGATTCAAAGCATTCTTTTTCAAAATCCCAGATATTTTTTTTTAATAGAAATTAACGGGACATTTCAAAATCTATGTTAATTCAAGAGATCCAAACTAATCAAAACAACCCTTGAAAATAACAAATTTGGAACCCTAATACTTCATAGTTTAAAGACATCAGGTCCGTTTTGACACTTGAACAAGGATAAACTGGTAGAAGAACTGGACAAAATAGAAAAGCTAGCAAAGAAATCACAGTGTCGATTCACTGTGACAAGACGACCATCGCTGTGCAGTGTGCAGCAGTCTCTTCAACCACAGGTTCATTGATGTGGGGATGAATGACATCCGCACGGGGAAAAAAATGAAATTGATTCATTGCTTATACTCCCAACCATTTGTTACAACAAACTAAAACGAGACATAGTTATAAATGTAAGTGGCAGCCCTTGGAAAGCGGATACGGTTCCCTCAGATTAGATAAAATATTCCTGCTGAATACATAAAAAGTGCAAACCCACATACTATACATTAGAGTTTTCCAAAATAAAATAAGATATTTCTGAAAACATGCTAACAAGAAGATAAGGAAGCAACCAAGAATGTATTTGTAAATCTTAGAAGGAGATTTTCTATAGGTAGATTGCACAAAATAGTCTAATGACTCAATAATAAAAAAGAAACTCAATTTAAAACTGGTCAACGATATGCAGACACTTCTCCAAACATAGAAATCGCCAACGAGTCCATGAAAAGATGCTCTAATTAGTCATTCGGGAAATGCAAATCAAACCACGAAGGCATTCCACCTCATAGCAAGCAGACAGTAAAAAGAGAATAGATAGTAACAAGTGCTTGTAAAGTGGCAGGAAATTTGGAACATATAAAAACTACAGGTTGGAATGTGGAATGGCCAGGTCACTTTGGAAAACAGGCAAAATTTGAGAAAGTTAAATACTGAGTTAGCATATGACCTAGTAACTCCGCTGTTGTGAGACTTAGCCAAGAGAAATGAAAATGTATGTATACCAAGAATGTAAACATGAATATTCAGCAGAGACTTATTCATCACCTTCAAAGAATAGAAGCACCCAAATGTTGCTCACACGATGAATGAATAAGTAAAATGTGGTGAATTCATAGAGTGGAATCTCATGCAGTAAGAGAACTGAATGAGGTACTGATACATGCAGCAAGTGGATGAACCCTCAAAACAAAGGGTATGTAGAAGGCACAAAAATTCACAGATTGTACTCTATACCAACTGGCCAGAACAGGTGAGTTCATCCAGAAAGTAAATTAACAACTGCCTCGCTGTATATACAGGGCACTTGAGGAGGATTGAGATCAATTCTCAGATTGCAAAAATATTCTGAAAATAACTGTGTTGGCAATTGTTGTGGTGGTCTAAGTGGACTATGCATAGCTTGGTCTACTTGTGGGACTCCTAGCAGTGGGAGCAGGGCCTGTGCCTGATTCTTTAGCAGGTTTGGGGGACCTATTCCACTTATTGGGTTGCCTTACCAAGCCTTAGTATGAGGGAAGTGGCTTAGTTCCACCTCAACTTGATAGTCCATGCTTTGTTGACACCCATGGAAGGCCCGTCCCTTTCTGAACAGAAATAGAAAAGTGGGTTTGGAGTGAGATTAGGGCAGAAGTAGGAGGAGGAAATGTGAGGAGAGGAGTAAGGGGATGTAAAAAATAAATTAATAAATTAAATTAATAAAAAAGCATTGTATACATTAAGTGGATGAACAGCATAATATATGTATTATATGTAAGTTTGTAATTGTCTCTTGCAGCATCCACTCTCCCCTTCTACTAGAACAGAAATAAAAATAGAGCTGTTGAATTTTAAAGTTATATAAGTTATTCTATTCAAATTAATTTTGGCTTTATCAATAAAATGCTAGACTCTTGAGCCTCTTTAGTACTGTATCCTAGGGCTCAAAAGAATTTCAGCAAGTATGTAAATGCACACACATCCATACACATGTAGACAGAGATATATACATGGTATAAATATAAATACAGAATACATAGAAATACTTATGCAACATACACTTATGTCCATAATGATTTCTATGAGATGAAAAAATATAAAATTCATGAGATATTTTAATATACCCAAAGATAAAGTATATTTTATTGGTATCAAAACTACTGAGTAAACACATGTGTTCATATGTATCAATTGGAAATATCTCCTTGGCCTGGCTTATACTTCAGTTATAGAACACTTGCTTAGCATGCTACATCTTGAGCTCAGTCCCCAGCATTGAAAATGTATCCTTAATTTCAAAGAGTTCATAAAAGTGTATATACATGGCAATAATATAAAATACACTACCTATAACAAACACTATTAAAGTACATATATATTCATGTATAATATGTCTCTGTATTACATATGTATAATATATAGACATATAAAGAAGGTTTACATTTATTTATGAGCTACTAATATAATACACAATATTATAAGATACAAAATATTTGTATAGCAATTTATTCCTAGATAAAAGATTCCATCTTATGGGGCAGCTTGTTATGCTCAGAAAGTAAACAATTCAACAAATTCAGAAAGTCCCTGAAACTAACCAGATTACTAGACTCTCCCACTGCAAGCATACATAAGTTGTAAGGACTGCTGAGAGACACTGTCAGAGAAGTCAAGCTGTCTGGAAGAAACAGAGACAGTCTAGTTGTCTAGAAACACACACACACACACACACACTCCAGAACATGGAGCTCCCTGAAAGCTGTGCAGTGCACCCCAGGTTGCCAGTTTCCATAAACTGTCACCCATACTACACTGGTCTTTAGTGATGCGCTGCCTCTGAGTCATTTCTACTCCTATAAGTAACCCCTCACCCATACTCCTGCAGGTAACCCAAATAATGCTATCCATTCACTGTGTTGGACTTTGGTGGCATTCTTTCTTTGTCTGTCGTTGGTCTCCTAACTGGAGTTAATAGACATTTGGCTCACTTCTCATAAGGTAAAGTGACATACAACATAATTGCGCCGAGTAGGGATCAACAGAGGCAAAGGTGAACGTGACAGCAGTGATTTAATGGCCCTGGCTCTGAGCAGAAGGCATGCAGCTGAGCCCATGCATTCTGAGGACAGAACAGTCATCAGAGGAATCCTAGTATGATTACCTTTTTTATTAGGGAATAGTGTGTATTTTTGGTATGTCAGTGATTGCATGGATGTTGAGATATGTAGATCAGCATTTCTCTATGCAGAAAGGAAGTCTGGATGGAGATTTGATAAAAAAAAAAATCCAGATGAGGATGTATTCCTCTGTGAGGTGGAATGCCTACTTAGTAAGTGGAGTATCTGAATACAAGGTCACCAGTGGTTCTCAACCTGAGGGTCATGACCCTATCGGCAAACTTCTATCTCCAAAAATATTTACATTATGATTCATAGCAACAGCAAGATTACACTTAAAAAGTAGCAAAGAAAATAATTTATGGTCGGGGTCACTGCAACATGAAGAACTGTATTAAAGGGGCACAGAGTTATGAAGGTTAAGAACCACTAATCTAGAGGGTGGGCAGTAAGTTGCAAGACCCCAGGATCTAGTACCCCACTGGGGTTAGAAGAGAAGAGTCAGACTTCTGTGTTACCCCCTGCAAGGATCAAGGAGCAGTTGAAAGAGTGGTCAGAAAGAAAGTTAAGATCCAGAAGAGGTGGAATTTTGTGAATCAAATTTCATCTTGGATGGAAGCACTTAAGACACAGGATGTTCTAAGGAGAGGTGAGATGTTCCATTCTGTTGTGAAGGTTCTTGTGCTTAGGAAGTAAACAGCTCAAAGGCTTCAGGAAGTTCCTAAAACTGACAAGATACAGGAGGTCCCTCCCTCTTTAAGCATATATAGGCAGTAAAGAAATACTCTCAGATGAGACAAGCTGTTTGGTAGAGGCAGAAACGAACCAACTGTCCTTGAAGAAGCAGAGATCAGTAAAATTGTCTGAAAGATGCTAAGCCACACTGCCTGGAAAAGAAACTGTATCAAGCTTTTGTGAGTCCTCAACCATAGTGAGGTAGGCTTTGGTGATGCAGCTGTCTTTCAGCCATTTCTGCTTCTGTAAGACAGCCCTCTCCTGCAGGGCATTGGTGGCACACACCTTCAATCCCAGCACTAGGGAGGCAGAGGCAGGTGGATCTCTGTTTGAGGTCAGCCTGGTCTACAAGAGCTAGTTCCAGGACAAGCTCCAAAGCAACATAGAGAAACCCCTGTCTCAGAAGAAAGAGATAGAGAGAGAGCGCGATAGAAGAGATATAGATAGCAGACGAGTATAGGAGGCGATTAGAGAGAGAGGCTGGTGATGTATGGGAGGGAGGGGAGGGGCTGTAGAGAGGAGGAGAAGAGAGAGTTAGAGAGAGATCCTCTCCCATACTCCTGCAAGGCTGCAAGGATCCCCAATAAAAGCCATTGGTTCACCAAGATGGAGCTTGGTAGAGTACCTACTGCTGACTGTCCTTTATTCTTTATCTTCAGTAAATAGACATTTGGTCATGTCGCCACACAAATACATGTCACAAAATGTAACAGAACAACACAATGCAGATGGATTCAATCTTCCTAAGTGTCGGGGGTGATAATAATATAAACAAAATATCAACAGGATTTATTATATCTGACTATCGAGATCACTGCTATGATTTACTTTTCCATAACCTTTCTATATGATCTGAGGTTTAATGATGAGGTAGATCTTTATAAAACAAGTCATTCAATCTACCCTAAACCTACTGGAGCTATGATCTAAAAATATTCGTTCTTTTCAAGTCATCTGTGTGGTTCTGATACAGCTAGTCTGGCACAGCTGTGGTATTTATTATTTTTATAAATATAATTATGATCTAATTAGAAAATTATCTCCACAGCATCTCAAATGTATGACAGTTCAGCCTAGGAGTAGACACTGAAGGAGAGCTCCAAGCTCAGACTATATACTATGGCATTATTAGGGAAGTACCATCTGCCACCCTGTTTCCCTTTATTTATCCACTTCTATGAAAAGCTATTGCTTTGATGCTGGCTCTGGTTCTTAACGGACTTATTTGCCAACACAAAAGTAGTATAGAAACTTACTACTTTTTCATAGCAACAACAAGATTACACTTATAAAGTAGCAAAGAAATAATTTATGGTCTGGTGTCACTGCAACATGAAGAGAACTGTATTAAAGGGGCACCAGCATTATCTAGAGAGTGGGCAATAAGTGGCAAGACCCAGGATCTAGTAACCCCACTGGGGCTAGAAGAGAAGAGTCAGTCTTCTATGTTGCTCGCCCCCTGCAAGGTTCAAGAAGCATTTGGAAGAGGGGTCAGAAAGAATGTTAAGAGCCAAAAAAGGAGTGTAAGAGAGAGTATAAAATATCCTGTGGAAAGGCACATTTGTGTAATTCCTACTACTATCAACACACACACACACATGCACAACACACACACACACACACACACACACACACACACATACATCCCAATACCAACAATACATGCTCATACATATGTGCCAATATACAGATGGAAAGAACAGGCATTGAGGAGTGGAAGGTATTAATCTTTCAGCATGGCATGTCCCATGGGTTGTACTAACAGAAAATAATTTTACACAGCACGACATGAAACAATGAATGGCTTACTTCTTTATGCAGAAGACTTAAAGGACAAGCTGGCTAGGCTTTGGTCTAAGGCAATGTTGGAGAAGGGGTCTAGAAATAACATAAGCAGAGGAGAACATAGAGTCTATAGCATGGTCCCTTCTAGTTCAGGCACCATAGTACACACACGCACAGGCACAGACACACGCATGCACACACGCATGCACACACACACACACACACACACGCACACATGAGAGAGAGAGACAGAGACAGAGAGAGACGGAGAGAGAATATGAGAGAGACAAAGTTTCTTTCCTCCAGGTGACTGACACCTTTATTCCCTAGATTAGGAGCTGGCAAGTTACAGCCTGTTCAGAAGTAAACCTGTCAACATGCATTCACTTATAGTCTGTGGCTATTCCAACTACAAAAACAGGATTGAGTCACTGTTACAGATGTCACACAGTCCACAAAGCCTTAAAACAGCACTGCTCTGGATGATAGAATTATTCAGAATGACTAAAGGCTCTCTTCTCATGTTCTGAGCTATCAGAGAAGTGCAACAATATACTTACTTATGGCATCTGGCCACCAAGTGAAAATTATTAAGACAAAGTAGAATTAATTTCCTTTTTGTGGCTAAAGAGATCTGATAGTAATAAAATATGGGAGTTAAAAACAAAAACATCAAATTAGACATTAGCAATAATTTTCTCTGAGGTTTACTAAAGGGTAATTTCTACTTCCTGACAGCTAATCCCCTTCCTGAGGACAAAGAAACCTCAAGAATGTAAGGTTTCACATAGAAAATGTGCCTTTGAAATTATTGTTTTGTTGCTGCTGTATTTCCAGCATCTGAAACAAAAACACTGTTGACCTAATCATGACACTAAGTAGGTGATAAACCGTTGAGCTCATCTCTCTACACTTCCTGCAAAGTCTGAAGATCAGGAAGTCGAGAACAGGAAAGCTACTGTCCCCAAAGGCTTACTGTTAAATTAACAAAGTTGGTATTTGTAGATTGTTTGAAGAAGTGTCTGGAATAATGTAAAATATTTAATGTTATCACTTCTTAATTTTTCAATTATACTACAAACAAAAACATTAAATGTTATTAGAAATTTTGAAAATTTCACCTTAGGTTGTTTTTTATAGGGATTAAGCTGTACAAGCTATATGCCTTTAGACTAGATAACATGACACATTAGCCATCCTTGTGAAATCATTTTGACCCAATATCATACCAAAAAATTTTATTATCCTATCAAATGATGTAAAACATATGTACACCAAAATGATCACTTTCTCATTTAAGAAAATATATATTTGTTTAAGATATTCCTAATAATAAGCTAAAATGTGCCTTGAATAAGAGAGATTATTTATTATTTTGTAATTTTTGTAGATTATTTTGTATAAACAAATATTTGTATATATAAATCTGTATTATCTTGTATAATATGATGCATATGGGTTTGGTTTTTGTTTTGAGGCTGTAAGACTCCAGTAGCCGAGGCTGTACTTGAATACATTAGGAAGTGAAGGGTGACCTCGAACTCTGGATCTTCCTGCCTTCGGTTCGTAAGCATTCAATTACTTGAGTACACTGTAACTCAAGAAGTCTACCAACTGAGTAGCCCCAATGACTGACATTCTGAAGCGTGTAGTCCCTAGCAGCACACACAAGCACATATGCCTTTAATTAATTAGGCATTAACCCAGCCACCATCAAGGCTGTTCATCATGAGTGTCCAGTGTTTACAGGCATGGACAGTTGGACGCCTTGCTTTTCCTTTGGGTTCTGTGATCTTGCATCTTGTGAGAAGGCCCTGGACAGTTCAAGGGTGCTTTACTTTCCTTCAGCAGAAATTTGCTATTTTATTGTTGCTGTTCTACCACAGCTGAGCTTAACCACAACACTGACAATGATATATTTGTCACAGACATATTGTTTAAAAGCAAGTACTAAAATATTAAATCTATTGATTGATATTCTTTCATCAGTGATAGGAAGCAGTAAAGATTTCCTTTGAACACGTGCTCGAAAAAGAAAGATGGGGAAAAAACACTTCAAACTATTAAAGAAATTGTTTGTTAGGGTTTAGAACAAGGAAAAATATAGTTTTTCTATTTATTTCCCATCTTTCTTATAATGAAAAATTCTCTCAAGGGCTTTCTGTTAGTTGTCATGAAATGAGGATTTTAACTGAGCACAAATTATGGAAATGCGATTGATTGGGTAACTTGAAATGAAATTGCTAAGCTAAATGGAGCCAGCATACACAGCACAGATGCTCTGCCTGGCAGTGTCTTTCAAACTCGTCTATTTGTAAGAATTTTTAAACTCTGAATGTTTCTACAGATAGTCACTAAACATAAAACAAAAAATAAAGATTAATAGTAACTACATCTTGTAGACATATTTAATTGGTAGTAAGCATATTGCATTAGCTGTTGAAATTGAATCAAGTAAAAAAAAATAAAATAGAGCCATTAGAACTCTTAAAGAAAAGTGTTATGATTTTTGTTGGTAAACCGGGCAGTGGTAGCACACGTCTTCAATCCCAGCACTGGGAAGGCAGCTGCAGGTGATCTCTGTGAGTTTGAGGCCAACCTGGTCTACAAGAACTAGTTCCAGAACAGTAAGACTATCCAACAGAGATTCCTTGACTCGAAAAAACAAACAAAAAATTAATTTTTGTTCGTGCTATGATTGCAAATCACACAAAGGGACTAAGCCATTCTAATGACAAAAATGCAATGTCTACAACTGTCAATATTTCCTAAACTAATGACAAAATTATTTGACCAAAACATACGACTAATCCTGCTTATATTTTTCTTATCAGGGTAAATTATCTCATAGTATCTTTTTAAAAAGACTTTTTTCTTTCTTCAGTTTCTGTTTTATTTTAGTTTTTAGGTGGTTATTCTAGGAGGATTACTTGACACCATAATAAAGGAATTCTCTTCAGAATGAGAATCTAACACTTCTAAGAAATGCTAATTGAATGTCTATTAGGTACTACTTACTCAAGGATAAGACACAAGGGTGATAAATCTTAGTGTTTAGGTATACAACATAACAAAATAATCGGAAATGAATAGTGATTAATATTTAATAAAACAAGTATATGTTAGAAGAAATGGAATTAGGCAAAGATAGAAAAGTCTTTAGAGATGAGCTAGCCATTGTGTCCAGTCATATATTGACTTTTATGGATGTTATAACAAACCTTCCATCCTGCATATTGTACCCCAAATTTGGTGCATTAAAGTAACACAAATAATGTCAAAATTTTTTACAGATTCAAACCAACATGGATTTCCTAAGACTGAAAGTAAGTATTGAAAGTATTGTGATCTCTTGCTGACTGAAGAGGTGAAGGGGAATTGAATTGTGTACTTTAAAAAAAAAAAAAAACAAAAGTCTGACCCATAATACCTGTGAATGAGATCATATTTAAGATATATGATCTTTGTAGAAACAATCTACTTAAGATGAGGCGACTAAGGTATGACCTAATTCAACATGATTTTTCACCTTGTACAGAGAGGGACGAGACACATAAAGACAGACACACACAGGGAGAGAGACTATTACAGACACAGCAACTGAAGAGATGCACTAACAAATAAAGGACCACAGACTGTAGCCGCCACCCAAAGCTGGGAAGAAGCAGACACAGAATCTTTGCAGAGTCTTCGAGCAAGGGCATTACTTGTCATGTCAGGGTTTTTAACTGATAGCTTCCACATCTTCAATAGAAACCATGTCTGTTCTTGAGCTATCCAGCTACTGATGTAGCTATAAAAACCTAATATTAGGCAAGAATCTTTGTCTTCTTCAGTCTTCGGGGGGGGCACTCTTTTCTGTCTCATTTTTATTTGATTGGTTCTTTTTTCTTAATTTTAAATTTTTGAGAGTATTATATAATTACACAATTTCCCCTACTCCCCTTCTTCCTTCCATAACTTCCAACCCACTGTTCCTTGTTCTCTTTTAAATGCATGACCCAAAATTTAAATAATGTGTGTGTGGGTGTGTTCCCCAATACATAAATATGACCCGCTTCATCTGTTTAATGTTACTTCTATGCATACCTTTTCAGAACTGGCCAATTGGTACTGAATAATCAATTAAGGAAAGCTTCCCTGGTGAAGAGCATCTTCCCTTCTCAGCACTCTTTAGTGCCTGTACTTCTCTGCCTAGGTCTAAGGTCTGATGAGATTTTCTCCTTCTGTGTTAGTGTGTTTATTTGTGTTGTCTTTGTTGGGCTCACATTTAGGCAGGCATGTAGGTGGAACGTTTTGGGTTAGCTTCTGACATCATCACTAGGAAAGCTAATCTCACAGCAAACTCCCCGATCCTCTGGCTCTTACACTCTTTCTCCCCTGTGCTCTGCCATGTTCCCTGAGGATTACATGCATTTTTTTTAATAGATGCATCAGTTGGGAATAGCACTGCAACTCTATATTTTAACTGTTTGTGGTGTTCTGTAACGGCCCCTGCTTGTTGCAAAGAGAAGTTTTCTTGATGAGAAGTGAAGAGTATGCTTATCTTTGGGTCCAGGGACAAGTTTTCAGAATGTAGTTAGGGATCATGCTGACTTAGAAGGGTGGCAGCCACAGATTCTCCTCTAGAAAAATAGAAGTCAAATTGAATGAGGCAATCCAGACTCAGAAAGAAAAATGTCACATGGGTCACATGTTCTCTTATTGAGGTTCCTAGTTCCAAATCTTCAGATGTGCGTGCATATCCTAGGATAATTGCAGACATCAGGAAAGTAAGAAGAACTCATTGAGGTGGGGAATGGGGTGAGCAGTAGAGCAGGGAGTAGCAGGGTACAGTGATCTGATCAGGGAAATGGGTGAAACGGGGGGGGGGGGCTCTAAGTAGGCAGGGAAAAGGAAATAAATACAGAAGAAAAGAATAGGGCGATAGTAAGAATGTCTGAAAAAGTCCTAAGGAATCACACAATTGACTATCTGTAGCAATAAGTTCTACCAGGTCTTAATAATAAAAGCCTGGAATCAGATATATGGGGAAATGCTGAGAGATCAGAGAGATGAAGGAGCCACCTTACCTACTCAACTTCCCAGTTAAAAACCAGATTGAGTTCCTATCTCCTCCCACCTTATCACTTCCTCTCTCTGCCCAGCCATATCACTTCCTGTCTGTCTATACAGACCTCCAGACCTCTATGGTTAAGTAGTGACTAGCTCCCCAATCTGATCTTCAGGCAAGCTTTGTACAAACAGGGTATCACCACAACTAGCTATCTAAATATGCATTGTGTTCAATGGCCAAACATTGGGTAGACCTGGGGCCTCCTGTGGAAGAGGGGGCACAGGGAATTGTGAGGTCAGAGAGGCCAAAGACACCATGGGAAAACCCACAGAATCAACTATCCTAGGCTCTTGGCGGGCTCTGAGAGAGTGAACTGTCAACCAGAGAGCTTGCATGGGACTGACCTGGGCCCTCTGCATATGTTGTACTTTGCAGTTGTGTGGCTTAATCTTCTTGTGGGAGTCCTGACAATGGGAGCAGGGGCTGTCTCTGACTCTGGTGCCTGCTTTTGGGTTCATTTTCTCCTGCTAGGTTGCCTTGTCCAGTCTTAATGGGAGGGGAGGGTAGGTGCCTAGTTTTGTTGCAACTTAATGAGTCATGTCTGGCTGGTATACATGGAAGCCTGCCCTTGTCTGAGGAGAGGGGAGGGACAATGGGTTGGGGGGAAGAGGGGATGTTGGGGAAGGAACTTGACAGGAGGGCAGGGAGGGAAAACTGTGATCAGGCTGAGAAAATTATTACTTAATTAATAAAAAATTAAAATAACTTGTCTTAGTGTTCTATTGTTATGAAAAGACAGCATGACAACGGTAACTCTTGCAAAGGAAAGCATTTGATTGAGGCTAGCTTACAGTTTCGGAGGTTTAGTCCATTATCATCTGATGATTGAACCAAGTGATGAAAGGACGCTTGAAAGAAATCCCACACTAGCTCAGAAATGAGAAGTGGATAGTTATTTATTTAGGGGTAAGCTCACAAATCAGAATTCTCCGCTTGCATGGTAGACATAAATCGAATCCAGCAATCCAACTATCCGAACTAGCAGCCGGCGAAAAGGAGGAAAAAAGGGCCAGATGCAGGCTCTGCATCTGTGTATATAGTATAAGAGGCCACATCCCAGCAGGTGGGAAACCACTGGCTCTAAGAATTCCTACAGCACCTCCCCCTTTTGTTTAAATAAGAGAGTTCTAAGCCTAATACAAAATTATATACAATAAGAACAAATATATTTAATAATTATCCTGTCCTAACTAGTATAATAAATAACTTGGCCAATTCATGAGAGGAAAGTGACTACAACTATCTAGTCTTCAACCCCATTGAAGATACGAGAAGGGAAATAGTATTACTTGATTAAGCAGGAAGGGCAATCAGCAACTTCCAAAATGTGCAACAAATGACAGAGACAACTGGCTACCTGGGCAATCACCCAAAGTCTCATTTGCAACAATGAAGCAATGAACTTTGGCTAAGGCCTAGAATAACTAAAAGACCATGTTTAGAGGCAGGAAATTTTTTAAAACTGTCTAACCCTGTCTTGGCAAGATTTGACAGTATTGCTTATCCATTTTTGGATACTATGTATCTTGTCAGTGGTTGAGGCATGGGTATTTCTTTGCCCAAAGGCCAGCTTTGCCAAGAACAAAACAAGCTCCAAGTGGAGTGTCTTTGGTGCTCAACATTTTCTCAGGAATAGATGGGTGCTGCCAGGAGCAATTGTGTCTCACTTCAACAGAACCGTAGGTTATTTAAATTCCATATTCCACAGCTCTTTGAAGTGGTTGAAGATTACCTATCAATGCAGAATATAATATTTAGGTACCAAAAGAACCTGATTAGTCTAACTATAAGTATGACAAACATAGATGACTATTGATCTACAATTTTTAATACCTATATAACTTAAAGACTATGATTTCATATTAGAATACTATGCAATAAACAAATGTGTAACAAGTGAGGACAATAACCTCAAACTGCAAACAATGTGTAAGTATTTTGATCAGAGGTAGAAATGTACATTGCAATATGATAAATACATATCAATATATAAAAATGTTTTAAGCATGCATACATACAATATTTAACGTTATTTAACTTGTGCCAGGGATTCTACAAAAAAAAAAAAAAAAAAAAAAAACGCTAAAACCACTTAGGTAAAAGCAAGCAGCCAAGTGAGCAGGGTTGGGAGACTGTCTGGGCCGTGGACCAGCTAGGCCATTAGGCCATCCACCCAGTAGGCATGGAATCCGAATCCACATGGACACCAAATGTGGAAGGACACTTAAAAGAAATCCCATACTAGCTCAGAATTGAGGAATAGATGTTTATTTATTTAGGGGTAAACTCACAAATCAGAATCCTCTGCTTGAATGGAGAACAGAAACCAAATTCAGCAACCAGAAAGAACATGGACGTATGCTCTACATGGGTTTAAATAGTATAAGAGGCCATGCCCCAATGGGCGGGTAACCACTGTAAGACTTCCTACAACAACTCCCCAAACATTACAGTAATTGTTATTGCTTTTGGTTGCTCCCAGAGGGAAAAGGTAAGTCTCTATTGTTGAAGACACCATGCATTTCAGACATTTCAAGGCCCAGAGGTCACTGTATCAGCTATGATACTTATGAACCATAACAATAACCACCCTGGCCAAAATAACCTAAGTGTGCAGTAGTGGCATGAATATCTTGGCAGTAACCAACTGTTCTCTAGGTGGATGTGAGACTCCGTCAGCAAGAGGAATGTTATCCCTGGTACTCGAAACCTAGTCTACTTGATTTTCATTTGTGTTTTTACTTTTGAAAAGTCTAGTGACTCAAAGTGAGACACTCAGATGAATCTGGATAATCTCCACCATTTATAGATTAATTTATTACAAGCTTTATACCACCAGAACCCATAACATCTCTTTACTACTTAAACAGCATATCCATAAGTTTCTAAAATAAGGTTGGAAAGGAAATATTTGGGAGAACATTCTTCTGTGGATGATCATCTATAAAAGAGAAGATCTCAATATGTGGGTGACAAAGAATTTTTATCAGAATTACTGACTCAGTTTAAAAAGTGAATGCCTAGAACTCACTTTCTATGTTCTGAACAGAAATCAGAGAATCCACATTTTCTTAAAAGTTGAAGACCATTTGTGACTGGTGTTCTCGAAAGGAAGAATACCTTCATGAGGAGGAACAGTTAGAATACACATATAGAAAGGGACTAAACGATATAACATAGCGATGGAAGTTAAGTAGTTTAACATCTGGGAAGAGTTGCAAATATAAATTGATTCGGACATGAGAGCAGTGTCAGATCCCAAAGAACTGGGTATCTTAGTCTGTGTTGTGGTATTAGAGTACCTAAGATGTAGTTGGCTGAGAAGAACAAAAGTTTATTGGCTCATATATCTGGGGCTGAGAAAGGATACGAGCCAGAGTGCAGGAGAACAAACCTCCGGGTTGAGCCATTTTTATACTCATGACAGTTCATAAGCTTGTCCCTCCCAACTCATGCTGAAGGGAGACATTTAAAGGTTAATAGGTCATAATGGCTGTGACTTCGTGAAGGGGCCAGTGTCATTCTTGTGGTACTGACTTTATCACCTTAGGAGTGGAGTGGGCTCCTTATAAAGGTTTCCCAATCTCAATAAAATTAGCATCACTCAGAAGGGTCAGGAAACCAAACACATTAGAGAAATAAAGTCACACCCACTTTGTCTCAAAAAGAAATGTGTGCCAGAAATAAAACAAAAATTGCTGTAGTCTTTGAAGATATAATATTGAAATGATACAACTTTGTATTACTCAGTTATACGGCCATGAAAAATTGCTATTCTTATCTTAATCTTTTTTTGTTCAAGAATGAATCACTCTCTAGAACTGAAAAGATAGATTGTTAATCAAAATGTTTCAGTCGCTTGACATGGAATGTAACTAGAGCACAGTATCTTTTCTCTCATTGCTAATGAATATAGACTTGGAGGATTGCATAAAGAATGCAAAGATTAAATGGGAGAGCTGTAATAAATGTTGCCCCTTTCTTTCAACATGATGTTAAATACTAGTTAACAAGCTTCACTGTTGTTTAAAGGTTAACTATAAGATTGAGAAAATTTTCATATTCTTATAACTGTTTCTAGAAGCTAGAAAATCCACACTGAAAAGAAACTATTACCACTGATAAAAATTTAATATAATATGAGAGATGAACAACAGCTTCAAAACATTTAAAAACAATTGTTTCAGGATGAGAGACAATGAATCATTGGCGCTCTGAAAAAGACACTAGCCTCTTTATAACAATAAATCTATGTCAATATTAGGGAATAAAGGTGGACATACATATCTATCTCCTCTGTACCATAAAATATTTGGCATTCTGGTTTACACAACATTTCTATTTAATAGAGTACTTCAGTGTATACGCATCACAGCTTTTACAAAAATATCCTAAAGCAATGGAGATTTTAAAACTCATAATCGAACTGCCATTACTGCCATAAATGAGTCGAAAGAAAACTCAAGTATATAACAAGAAATAACTTATAGGTTTTCTGAGATTTTTCTACTTTCCTCATTGTCCAGAAACAGCAGAAGTTAATCAATCAAACTAAGTGACCAAAAAATATCACGGTGTGGCAGATTGCGTGTTCTAAAACTGCCCACAGCAATCTTTCTCATTGCCCGAGATCTTGCACACCATGATTTTCCTGTTTCTCTCCTCCACAAACCTGAGTTAGCTGCAGAGGCATGGTCCTCAGCACAATGAAGTCAAACTAATGCAGAGACCTATCCGCTAGAAACATGTAGACCCTGCCTTAGTCTCATCTAAAGCCCTTCCTCTTCACCTTTTTAGTTTGCTTTACTGGTGCTATGCTAAAATGGTGACCAAAACCAGTTTGTGGGGGGGTGGGGGAATGGAGATTGACTTATATTTCTCTGCATCACAACCAAGGGGAACTCAAGGCAAGAACCTAGAGTCAAAAACGGAAGCATAGACCATGGAGCAGCGATGCTTACCAAATAGTTTTAAGGCTCTTTTTCAGTTCCTTTCTTAAACAACCAAGAACAACCCCCCGCCAAAGGGTGGCACAGCACACGGTAGGCAATCCCTCTCCATCAATGAGCAATCAAGAAAATAATCATCAGTCATCCACAAACCAATATGGTGGCAGTAATCCCTCAATCGAGTTTCCCTTCTTCCTGAAGTTTCTGATTTGGGTCAAGTTGACAAAAACTAACTGTCACAATCCTGTCTCTGGCCATTACAGCTCATTCTCAGTCACCATAGTCTGAGCCATATGACAAGGCCTTCTTCGTCATCAGTCACAGTTCCTAGTGACCAAGCTTCCGGCTATATGAATATGAAACCATTAAGTGATGACTTGCCCATCTGAGAGTTATTTCCACACTGAAGATTTCCAAAAGCCTCAGACGTTATAGACCAGATACAAGTCTCACAAAAAAAAAAAAAAAAAAATGTTTCAGGGAGCCAGAAAGATGGCTGAACAGATAAGCGTGCATGTCTGCAAGCATGGAACCTGAGTTTAAATCCTATGAAGCCCTGTAAAAAGCAGGCCATAGCTGCACTTGCCTGTTACCCTAATATTGGGAAGCCAGCCAGGAGGATCACATGAACGCATTAGCCAGTCTGCAAGCCTACTGGAAACAGAGAGATACCCACTCAGCCAGTTCAGTGAGAGATCCTATCTCAAACTAATAGGGTGCGAAGGGTTAGAAGAAATTGCTGTCTGACATTGGTCTCCACACGAACTCACAGACTCACATACACACACATTCATGTGCATGTAACACACACACACACAAAGAGAGAGAGAGAGAGAGAGAGAGAGAGTTGATTAAGATACCATTACCTCATAGTTGATGCCTCATGCTATATCAAATAACTGGAGAATCACCTTGGTTCTTATTAGTGACAGCAACTAGTCTAATTCTAATGTTAGCTAATAAAAAGATGAATCCAATCCACAGGAGCTTCCCTTGGATGGCAGCATCATGCTACAATAACTGAAACTCTGTCACCTACAGGCTCAGAATCATAGCCAGGCTTTAGATCAAACTTAATCACCCAGGATAAGCATAGGGCAGATTTTCCCACTAAAGACTGAGGTCCATTTGCCACATTTGATATTACGAAGGCAATAGAAATCTCAGTATGTGTTAAATGACCTTCAGGATTCCTCTGTACCTTCTCTGAGGCCAGCCTGAGTAATCGGTTCTGTGTCCTCATCTCTGAAGGAAATGAATCCATTATTTTTTTTTTTAACATGGCACTACAGATTTGCCTAAGAGAATGAGCGCAGCTCCCGGGGAGTAATCCAGAGTTCTCAATCTGTGTGACTTAATATCACATCTAGAGCAAAGAATCATGGATGCTATCTTATAATCCTATCCCATAGACACACTGAATGAAAGTGACTCAGATCAGAAAAGCCCTAAATCCCCTTGAAGTTGCCGGTGTAAACAGCTTACACTTCACACTGAGGCAGTCTTTCTTTCCCCGAGATTGCTTTCTTGGTTCCCTGCATTTGTCCCATTAAAATAGGAATAACTGCCAAGATGCAGGACCAAGAACACAGACATGAGCAGGTTAGACTGTCAACGCTCTAAGCGAGCAGTCGTTAACTACATTCAACTTAACATCAGGGCTAACCTTAGAGATATAAGGTGGGGTCTGCATCGAGAGATGGGGTCAAGATGCACCAGCGGTAGGGTGGAGGAGGAAAAGAGGTGACTGCCTCCCATAAATTTCACGGTGTCACTCTCAAAAACAACAGTGTGGTAGAATTGCACCTGCTCATGTGTATCTCTTGGACATGGTTTATCTCAGCCTCTTTGAGAAATGAGATATTTTTCTATTTTCCTATTTTCCAGGATTATTCAAAGATCACACACAACAATTCAACAGATCCCTTTGCATCTCACTGAGATACATACAGTTCATAGGGTGGGTACATGAGATAGCATGTATTTGTTAGAGTGGCCACAGTTTACTAGGTGACACATGCCACCTCCCTCCTGTAATCTGCTAACTTCTAGGAGGCATATTTTTTTTCCTAATCACTAAGGGTGATAGTTAATTTTATGTATCAAGTTGATTGGCTCATGAATGTCCAGACGTCTGGCTAAGCATTATTTCCATTATTTCTCTGTGTGCTTAGGTGTTTCTAGAAGGCATTAGCATATAAAGTGGAAATTGGCATTATCTGTCTCTTTCTGTCCTGCTCTCTTCTGTCTTTTCCTCTACCCCACTATGACCACAAAAGCTAGCATATAAATAAACTTTTATACTCTTTGTCTTCTGAATTTTCAGGCCTTCACACTGTTAGACTTGAACTGGCGCCATCAGTTAAGAATCTTTGTCAATATACACCTAGCCATCCTCGGTTCCCATCTATGGAAGTCTGAATGAGAATGACCCCCCCCCCCATAGGCTCATATTTTGGCATGCTTAGTGCCCATCAGGTAGACTAGGACGTGGATTAAGGTGTATCTTTTGTGCATCACTGGTTGTGGGCTTTGAGGTTTCAAAAATCTACACCAGGCCCAGTCACACCCTCTTTCTGCTGCCATCTTTCCAGTAAGATGTAAATTCTCAGCTGTTTGCCAGTACCATGCCTTCCTGCAGCAACACTCCCCTCCATGAGGGTCATGACTAAGCCCCTGGAACTCTACACAAGCCCCCAATTAAATGTTTCCCTTTACAGCATCTCAACACAGCAACAGAAGACCAACTAAGACACCATCTTACTAGGGGCAGACCAAAAGACTTCTCAGGCTCTACAATCTCATAAGTCAATACATTTTTTTTTCAGAAACAGAATTAATACAACTAATTATAATGTTCTCACCTCTCTGGAAATAAACCTAATCCACCAGGTGAGGACAAGAGACACAGAAAGGTTTAATGTCTCACACAAAGTCGAAAGCAAGAAATGTCAAAGCCCAGATTTCAACCTGCATGTGGCTATTTACAAAGCTCAGGTACTTTCTATCATGACCCATGGCCACCAAGCTTATTTCCATCTGGAATAACTAGTTGTCTCCTGTAGCCTCCTAAAACCCGAATCTGCTCGTTTTACTTATAAATATTTCTCTCTGAGGCTGTGAGAGTTCTCTTTTCCTTTCTATCTATTTTAAATAATACACCTACACCCTTTCTTTTACTGGTAAAAAAACAGATTACTATCATTTTTATCCTTCAAAATAATCTTCACCTAGTTCTGTGTCTTGTATTTATAATCCAGTTCATACAGGTAGATAACCCTCTTCTACAATAGTGTATGGCCTTGGGCAGCATGCTTGCCTTCTATGACGTTCAATTGTCTTGTCTCCAAGATGGAAAAAAAGGAAGAGTATCTGGGGCTGGGATATAGCTCATGATTTGACTCTCCAAACTTCTTGGCAAATATCATACACTGCTTCCATGGTCACCCCTAGCCCTCCATCTCTCTCACCACCCTTGTGCACACATCCTTCACATCTTTAAAGGATCATCCATGAACTTCCTAAACAGACATATTGATTTTTTTAAACATATATTGTAAGGTTAAAGTCTAAGAGTCATTTTCTATTTTTCTGTATACTCCTCCTTAAGTCTTAAATCAAAACAATATTTTTTTCTTTAAGAAATTTGAATTGTGATGTGCCTAAACAGATCCTCTCTGAGTTGCTCTAAGGTGGCATATTTTGTCCTAGGTTTATATCCCTTTTTTTCATTTCATGATTTGGCATATTCCTGGCCGGATTTGTCAAAATAGTAAGACTTCTACATAGTCTATCTCTAAAAAATTAACTGTCTATCATTATTATTATCTGTAAGTTTCCTTGATAACTTTTTAAAAAGCACCAGATCCTACTCTATAGGTTTCTCTTCTTTAGCATCAACATTCACAGAACCCAGCAATGCTTTTCAGCGGCAAAAAACAAAAGACAAAGTTCCATTATCGACTTGATCTCTGACTTAGCACAGGGTTTGAACAATGAAGCCTCTGAAATACTGCAACAATGTTTTCCAATTATGGGTGTGAGGATTAATGAGACGGTGCTCGTGAAGCACCTGAGATGAAAGTTGCTCGATTACCCTCTCATTTGGCCTCAAAAGATAGAGAAATCAATTCATCATTCTCAATGGAATGTCTTTTGAAAATCCATTTTACTAACTTTTTATGACTAAGGACAAAGAAATTGATATAGGAAACAGGTTCAGTTATTTTATCGTGTTTTTTGTCATCAGAAATAAAATCATATTAAATGTATTTTGTATAAAAAATGGTAACTTCTAAATATTTTAGGCATGCATTTACCTTGCAAAGCAAATATGCATTATTCTCCTGTGCACCAAATGTTCCTCAATGATCCATGAAAATATTTACCTTCTATTCTGCCACTAAAATGCAATTTAAAAAGAGAAACCTTAAAGTAATGGAGACTTTGAGTTATGACCAAATAAATATGGAAATTAAAAGTTACAACTGAAAACCATTCCTAACTTGTATTTGTATAATTCAAAACATGAACAAAATACTGAGAATCATTTGTGAAAGTATGACTCAGTACAAACAGGAATTATTTTATTTAAATATATTTATTATTATTAATAGTAGTGGTATTTGCACATGAATATTACCTGCATGTATGTCTGTGCTTCATGTGCCTTAAAAGAATGAAAGAGGGCATGGGGCGCCCTTGGGACTGGAATTACAGAGTGAGCTGCCATGCTGGTGCTGGGAATGGAACATGGGTCCTCAGGAAGAGCATCCAGTGCTCTTAACCACTGAACCATTGTTCCAGCCCTTTATTTTATTTTATTTTGTTAAATAATTTTATATAGAAGTACTAGATTTACATTTCTATTTATCTCTCTTCCATTCCACTCCTTCTATGTCTCCCTCAACTCCTTTTCTAATCCATGACTTCTTTGTTATTATTATACATACCTTCTCCCATTTGTATATAAATATAATCTGCTAAGACCATTGTGGGTTGCTCATATCTCTGTGTGTTTAAAACTTACCACTTGGGATTAGATAACCCCATCAGGGGGCTCATCTCTGTAGAAAACTGTTTCTTTTTTTTTTCTCAACAGTTATTAATTACTTATAGCTAATCATCTGGGACTAAATCCTTGCAGGAGTTCCCTATCCACGTTGACATGTTTACTGATGTCACTGTACTAGTCTGGTTTAAGCAACTGCACTGCTGAGATATCATGTATGTAGCTTCCCTGCCATAGACAGAAGGTGTTACAACATAGTAGACACCCAGCTCTCTGTCTCTTACAGTATTTCCAATCCCTCTCCCACAATGCTCCCAAACATAATTTGTGCGGGCCTTTTTGTAGATATATCCTTTGGAACTGATTACTCCATATCGGTTGTTCTCTGGGTTTTGAGCAGTTGTATTTTCTCTCTCTGAGGTGAAAGGAAACTTCTTTGATGAGGGGTGACAGATACTCTTATCTCTTTGCATAAGAACAAGTATTGAAAATGTAGCTAGACATTATACTGGTTTAGGATGGAACAGTAATAGATTCCAATCTAGGAGCCATGGCCATGCATTGGTAGTTGACCATAATCCATTCATAGGTATTTGGTTATGTGTACAGTAATGAGCATGAGTTACCATGTATTGAGCAAATCTTAAGTACAATTAGCTGTTAATTATTGCCAATATAATAGTTCCACTACTGTAACTCTGGGGATATCTTGCTGTGTTGGCCACTTTTGTAATTCACAGGTTTTACAGCCAGGTAGGACAATTGATTACATTTCTGCCCTGGCAGCTTGCATAGCACTTTCAGATACTTTCTCCTCAAGGAGAAAGTTTCCTCCAAGTCCTCTGTCTGAAGTGTATGGCACAGTCATCAATAGGGTCTCGCTTCAAGTTCTTGGAGTCAAGCAAATGCAACACACAGTAGCCTATGTTGTTTGGGAAGTCTATTAGATTCCTCTTACAAACAGCTAGACCTTCAGTTTCCTATACCTGACAGTGTAGGAAATAGTAGTAGTTATTAGGTAATCTGCAGTTCTCAAAGAAGAATGATCTGAGCCTTACACTTTAGAATAAGTCCTGGAATATCTATAATAGGAATGCTTAATATATCCGAAGACATATAACACATGACTGACTAAGGAGGAACGCAAGGTTCAATGACCTTGAGTGTATAAGAGCCACCATCACTACTACCTCTGCTGATGCCAGTTACAGAGAGAAGACAACGCAGGGATAAAAACATCAACGCCATAAGACTAAACTTTGAAATGATTGACTGCCTTTCCTTATATATGTTTTCTGCTGTCTAAAAAGTAATATGTAAGACAAACTTTAGGAAGCTAAATCTAGTATCTTCTTGGATTCCCGAATGTCTGACTAGAACACAGCTAAAAAATTCAGTTCCTAGGTTTTGCCCATGTGATGAGCAACATCACTTCCAGGCAGTTCGTACATATAAAATATGTACTTTCCTTCTAAATTTAATAAGTAATTAACATATGCATATAATTTGAATTTGGTATTGAAAAATATTAATGCCTCCCCAACAAGCTTAAAAGAAATAAAATATATCATTAATATTTACGGGTTCTGTCTCTAGGTCTATCTAATCATTTCCCATGATCTAAAGTGATACAATCCTAAATTAGGTGATTACATACAGGACAATTTGGGTTATCTAATAAATTCGAGAATCAAATTAGGATAACAGTATAAAACACATGTACTAAATAAAAAGAAGTTACAGCACAGTGAGTTTTAAGAAATAACTATGAAAATCAAAATAAATATAAATATAATATAAATTAAATATAAATATATTATAAATATAAATAAAATCTAGTGATGAACATGACTGAAGTCAATGACACCATTACAATATTTCCTCTGGAAGAGAAATCTGTCAAATTCAAAATAATCTTTGTTATATAGGAAATATTTAGAATTAGTTTCTCACATTAACTCCAATATGCAAGGCACAGTTTCTTTGCAGAGATTCATAAATATCTTAATTTGTCCTAGATGCACAGAACATAAAAGAAAACCAGAGAGATCAAATAAACCAAAGTTAATGTGACACTATATATTATATACAGTCTAATCATTTGTCTTCAGCAAGGCTGAACTCCCACCAATTCCCATTACATGACTGTTGAGAAAACACACTTGAAACTCAAAGACTATCAAAATCATTTTCCACCTTCCTTGTGGTTACCACATCTGCCAGTTATAGGTTAGTGGCAAAATTAAAACAAATTAACAACTAAATAATAAGTTAATGAGCTATAGCAATGTGTTCACAAGTAAAAAGATGGGCATGGTGAGGCAGAACCTGATCACATATAGGGATCTTGTTTTTATATTGTTCTATGAAAGAATGAAAATTTCCACCATGAAAATACTAAAACACAGACTCAGAAATAACAAGCAACCTGAGTCCTGCAACAGAGGCAGCTGCATACCCTTAGACCAGAGAAATGCAACTAAGTTCAAATCTTTATTTCACAACCTTTCCAACTGTGTGACTTTAGACAACTAATGTGAATTGTTCTAGTGTGACTCTACATTAAAAACAAACGTATATGAATTCTGCCTTCTCAGGCTGTTATAATGATTAAGTGTTTTAATGTATGTAAGGAGATCAGTAGAGAGTAGTACATGAATAAATTATGTGTTCCCTCCCCGCACCTCTATCCCAGAAGATGCTAGATGGAGATTAAGAAATACATTCCCATTTCCCTACCAAAATGAACCACTATATATTGAAGGCTTAAGAGAGAGCAGTTGAACACCTTGCCATTGCTAGTAGGTAATTATACTGATTAACTGTCTTATTGCCAAGATGCTGGTCCCTATTGTTTACATAACTGCAAATTAAGTCACTTTATTTGTGTCCTTAACAAATTACCATACCCGTCTCTTAATTGTAGGCTTCAAGACAGAATGATTATTGAGAAACTCTTTGCTTTTTAAAATGTATTGCTTAAAACTAAAATCTATGTATATCTTTTTAACCTTTATTTCCTCTAATTCTATGCAAAAAGAGCACATTAGTAGCTAATAACTAATACTGGATTATTACTAATGCACATGGATACTATTTTCTTCCTCCATTAGTATTTAAAACTTATCCACAACTGTGTCTGGCCAGGTTTATTACTAACTACATTAAAAGAAAATCCTGAGCCGGGCGGTGGTGGCGCACGCCTTTAATCCCAGCACTCGAGAGGCAGAGGCAGACGGATCTCTGTGAGTTCGAGGCCAGCCTGGTCTACAAGAGCTAGTTCCAGGACAGGCTCCAAAGCCACAGAGAAACTCTGTCTCTAAAAACAAACAAAAAAAAAAAAAAAAAGAAAATCCTGAGTTTGCGTGTTAGCTCTGATTTGTTACAATCCTAACAGGAACTATATCATCATTCATATCTTCCTGTAAAAACCACATAAGGCAACATACCACCGTGTACAAATCACCACATCAATCAGCATAATCATGTGTCTTATAGGAGATAGTTTGTTTGTCCCCGGATGATCAACCCCAAAATAACCACACAGAAATTATATTATTTGCAATACTGTTTGGCCAATAGCTTAAGTATATTTCTGGCTAATTTTTATATCCTAAACTAGCCCACTTCCATTAATTCTTGTATCACCACGTGGCTGTAGCTTACAAGTAAAGTTCTGTCCTAATCATTTGTCTCTGGGGAGAGGGTGAACTACATGGTGTCTCTAAACTCTGCCTTCCTTCTCCTACCATTCAGTTTAGTTTTCCCCTTCTAACTCTACTCTTCTGCCCTATAACAGGCCAAGACAGTTTCTTTATTAACCAATGGTATTCACAGCATACAGAAAGGAACCCCACATCACATGTGAGAGAACAGAGTTCCTCCCCAGGTCACATAGCTTGAACAGCCTCTCACAATCTTTATCAAAGGTTGCTGCGCCATTCAACCAGGTCATTTACAAAGTCATTGTTTTCTGAGTTCCAAATACACATATTTTATACTACGGCTTTCTAATTTGGCCCCAAACACTTTTTTTAAAAATCATACACACTTTCTTTCTGCCACGCCAGGTCTACCCATAGCAACTTGAAAGATTTTGATGACCCAGACAGAATCATGACACCTCTGAGCAGCAGCAACATTGCATCTTGTTTTCAATTTTTATAACGTTGTCTCCTTGCCTGCTTTATTGCTCTATCTAAGCCATCTGAGATGTTGAATGGCTGTGGCAGACATCAGTCAGTATCACTACATCATGGATTCTCAATCAAAAGAGAATTGTTAAATGTTTAACCCTAAGACAGAGTCCTGGTGCACAGCTGCAAATAATCTTTTTCCTATCAAAGGTGCTTTATCATTATCTTTATTAATAAAAAGTATAATTTAAAAAGTATATTTACCTGTTATGTAACATTTCTAGATGCTTTGCTCCAATGTAAAAGTTGATCTGAGTAAGAATAACAATATGCAATCTCTGAGAGTGATGATTCAACAAATCCCAGAGGAGTCTCCATCTGTTCTCGCCTGTGTAGACCATGCCCAATAGTTGGAAAAGGCTCTCCATCCCTAGGCTTTTCCCAGCTTCAGCATCACTAACCAGGCGTCAGATTGCAGTCTAATGCCTGCCTTGACTTTCTCACACATGAGTCCTCTCTGGTTTCCCACTATAGAAAACACAGTTTAAAATGTAAGGTGTCTCGCTGAAACCATTTCTACCAGGCTTTGAGGGGAGATAAGAGAACATCTCTCTCCCAAAAATCTTAAACAGAGACTCACAACTGGTCAAAATCTCTCTGAAGAGCAACTGCATTGCAACTCATCCTCCCACTTCTTCCCAAGGCCTTGGTCATGATGAAGGGTCCAAAAGCCACGGATAGCTTGGGATTCTGTAAATTCTGAGAAACATCTGTCCTATCCTGCCCTTTGATTGATTGTTTAATACCTATTCAAGGAAAAGTTTATTCTGTACCCTTTGATGGCATTTGTCATATTCAAACAAATTAGGAAAGTTTTGTTAAACCATAACCCCTCCTTTATAATTTCTATGTATATGGCAAAAAAATTTTTAACCTACTGACACAATTGCATTAACGGAAAGTATTTAAAGATACAGGCAAAATTATATGTTATAAATGTCAACTTTTACAACATCCAAATTCTAGAAGTAAAATAAAGACAATGCTTATGTTGCTCGCAAAGAAAGGCAGGTGGGAGGGGACTTATAAAGCTTCCTCAAAGATTAATATGTATCTCAATGATGCAACAAGAGGTTTCTATGAGAAGCAGGAAATACCCTCACCAAGAACATATGATTATACCTTCAACCAATCCCTAGTCAGGTAACTACCATCTACCAGAAAAGCCCTATTCCTCTAAAAAGCCTTGCTCCTTTTACATGGGGAGAAGGCCAAATGTCTTCTTTGACCTCTTTTTAGAAGCAATGATACATCAAGCCCAGAGATTTCTCACTAGACCTTGCTGAACTGCCACGGGGAGTCTCAAGGGAAAGAATAATCTACTGACATTACTCAGAGGGCTATACAACATGTGCAGAGACCCTAATTCTCATAAATCAAAAGTTCTACTTGAGTGCAGCTGATCTATTTTAGAGAAGCCCAATCCTGCCCAGAATCAGATTTGTCACGGCACATTCCCTTAATCCTTAGCAGTATGAGCGCTGTAAACATGGTATTTGAAGTAATAACACATTATTTTATATAAAAGCCCCAGGGTCCTGCATCCCTGAGTGCGTTCTGGTATAACAGCCAAGTTATTTAAGCTGCTGTTTCAGCTACTGCTTTTTGGTGAAGCCAGGATGGGAGATATACAGGAGGTCAGTGGCAAAGGGTTATTTCATATTAAAAGGAATTAGTGATTCAGAGAAAGAGCCCTTTTATTTTGCAAGTCCTACAAAGCAAGGGTGGGGGCAAAGGGAAGAGTGGCATGAACTGAAACAGACCCTGGCCATCTTGTTGACGCTTACACCCCAGAATCTCGTGCTCTGGTCACGTAATGCTGCCAGCTTGCTTGTGGATCTAATCCACACAAAACGCTGTGTTTTCCTTTACACCAACCAAGCATTCACCCTTTCCAAACCATCACAGAGAACTTTATGTGGGGTGTTAAACCAATCTCCCTAAAAATCATTTTTGAATGATCCAAGCGGTAATTTATTCATTTCCAATTTCACGTCTGTGATCAAAGCACATTGGGAGCACGCATTAAAGGGGCTTTGGAGAGAAGAGGAGAGGTTAACAGGCTGGCAATGAGATATATATATATTCAATGTAAGTGACAGCTTTGGCAAAAAGTATATTTAGGCATTAGCCAAGTATTGGAGACCAGAGACTGTAAAGTACACCAAATGAATTCATTCAAATCACAGCGTAGAACCACTGAAGAGCCCTGAGGCATGTCATATGTAATCACTATATTAGTTCTCTACAGACAGATCAACGTAAGGTAACAATCATGATATACATGGATAATATTGCATAACATAATAGATAAATATAACTATTATTTCCTCCATGAAGACTTTTACCATCTTAACCATACCTATTGCAATGGACTGTTTTTATTTTCTTTGGATGGTTCTCTACAAGCTATTCACGTCAGTCGTTTTCCCCATCACTGTAGTAGGGAGGCTGCTTGCTCATTTCCCAGCTGCCCAGACTCCCAAAACAACCATGCAGAAACTGTATTAATTAAATCACTGCTTGGCCAATTACTTAAGCATATTGCTAGCTAACTCTTACATCTATTTATCATTACTGTTTATGCATGACATATGTGTGGCTGTGTGTGCCACCATCACATGTGTAGGTCTGAAGATGACCTTGTGAGGTTGTTTCTTTCTTTCAATTATGGTATGGGTTTCAGAGATGGGACTCATTTCACCAACCTTGTGTGGCATAACATCGTGTCAGTCCTTCTTATGTTTTGAAAATAGAGCTAGTACTAATGTAGTACTCAAATGAGAATGCTACTAAAAGCCCCTTTTACATGCATTAAACATAATGAGCACTAAAGGATTATTATGATTATTCTATATTTCTCATTTGCACCTATATCTTTCATTAGTATCTCACTGAAGTATTTGTCATCACCAATCAAAACTATTAGCTACTCTGAATTGAAAAGTTACTATTCACTAGCATGATGGTTAAGATCAGATGTTAACTGATTGTAGAGTCACCGATCACCTTGAAGAAGATTGGGGCACACCTCAGGTATGTCTGTAAGGGCAGAGATTCACCTTAAAAGTGAACTGCACCACCCCAAGGCCTGGCACTCGGGATGAATAAAAATGGGGAAAGAAAAAAGGGAAGTGTTGGCATGCTCCTTCCTGTTTGATTCCTGACTTACCAGGAAATGACCAGAGTCGCTCTGCCATGACCTTGCTACTATGAACTAAACCCTCCATAACTGAATAGAAATAAATGTTCCCTGCCTTCTATTGTTTCTGTCGGGTATGATCATGGCAGGAAGAAAGCTACTGATGCAGATTGATTACTGGTGTGTACTTTGATTTGTAGATCCTGTTGGACTCTTCATTTTAAAGTCAAGGACATAGAGGCATTGGAAAACCAAAGATCTTGATGGTCACATCATTAAGAAGTGACAGACGTAAGACTTTTAATCAGGTAGCATCTTCAAACTACAACCGGCTGAGTAGAGTATAGAAACACACATACATACACAAATATGTTGTGTGGTTTCTGGTTACTTATGAAGAGTCAAGATCAATCCAAGTCAAATTCCTTTCCTTAGGATTTTCCTTTCTTTCCATAGTTGGAATCAGAAACACCTACTGGAAGAATATTGAACTGTGACTTACCTGACATGCCCTGTACCAAGCACTCAGATCCTGTCTGTCAACGATTTTCTATTCTGGTGAACCCTGCTTTTTTTACTCCCCTCATCATGTGGGAGTTTGACTGGGCCCCTCACTGCATTTTGATGCCAGCTTCATTCCAGACCTTGAGTTAACCTCTAGGTTCAAACTCTGTTGCCTTTGGCTCTGTCTTGGGCTACCCTTGTATCTAATCTGGGTCCTTGGTTAGCAACTCTAGACCCTTATTGTGGAGTCCATCTGTCACCCAGGGGATGTATGTATGTTGATAGTCAGTCCAACTAGATTGTATCCCAGAAACCCCGGACAAATTTTAATTTTTCAGATCTTGTTTCCTCTTTGAACATACATGGAAAACATTACAAGTGGACTCAATGGGTTGCCATGAGATGAAAACAAAACGATAAATTAAAATTCATAAAATGGTGTTTGGTACATAACAAAACTGTAAGATATTATAGATGCTGAAAAGATAAAACAGGATAATTCAGTCTGCTAATAAAAGATAAAACAGGATAATTCAGTCTGCTAATGTTTTGCCTCCCTCGGTGCCCTCTGCATTCTTAACTTCACCTTTATCCTGCGAGACAACGCTCAATCATCATCTCTTGGAATTTTCCTTTGTTCACTCCCAACAATCTAACAGGCTGGTCAGGCCACATTCCACGTCATCAGACTGCCTGCTTCCTGAAGAGACTGGTGTGTGCACACACGTACACAGTGAGACCAAGGTCACTAGGTGATATTCATTTCTGTCTCCCCAGTGCCTATCATGAACTAGACGTTTCTGGAGGAATGGTGTATGATCTTTTCACAAAGCCGCCTAATGAGAGAGTGACAAGTGCTTATTTAATGAAACTGGATAAGGCACCAGGAGATTAGTGACAAAGTATTTATTAGCTTATAACTGGTTCAAATCTGCGAGAGTGAAGGCATTCCACCTGCACCCTAAAGGCAGAGTCAAACCACTTCCTTACCATGACTAAACTTTTACCTTAAGATGTACAAAATACAGATGCTGTGAAGTATGCCTGATGGAAAATATTTATAAGATTATTATCTAAACATCACGGCATCAGTGAGACTAAAATGGAATGCTCCTATGAATTGAACTGTGGGCTGTAAAGCAGATGATGAAGTTCTCTCCTCTAGTACCTATCAATGTGATTTTTCCCATAAACAGCATTTAAGCATACTAGATTATATATGTATGTGTGCTGATGAAAAAGGGGAAATGGGAGCCCAACACCAACTTTGAACTAAGACACGTGCGTAAGGAGTATCATATTAGAGATAATAGCAGAGATTAGCGTGTTCTTCAACCCAAGAGACAGCAAAAATTTTAGAAACCATGAAAAAAGAATAGAGCAAATTCTACCTCACAACCCCCAAAATAAATAAATAAATGAATAGATAGATAAATAAATAAATAAGGCAAAGTCTACCAAAATGTGGTATTGAATTTGGTCTCCAGACCTACAAGGTATCACTGCTGTTTAAACAACCTTGTCTACAATAGCTCACTGCAGCTGTCATGGCTAATTATAGGCAATAGAAAAGAATACCCAGGGAATGCATTTTGGAAGGAGATGCTTTAGGACTTGTTGATGCCCTACAAAATAAAAATTGGTAAAGATAGAAATAACCAAAGCTGGTTCTCGTTTAACTTGCGACACCCGGATTCTGGAGTTACCACTTGCTAAAATGTTGACTGCTGTGACTTTGAATTTGTGTGGACTAGTGAAGTCATGGACCAGAGAGGTGAAGCTACCATCAGAGTATTACTAGACCAGGAGAAAAGAACACCCAATAAAGGAGGAAGACGTGTGTGTCACCTGAAAGAAACACCAGATGATGAAGCGTGAAGTGAAAGGCAATGAATCAAACGGTAAAGAACACTATAAAGAGTTTTGAAATAAACAGAAATGGAGAACTCTGAATTACTACAGGGTCTATGGAAATTATAAAGTATTGTCTTTTTGAGATAAAATATGTTAACACTGTTTTGTTTAAAATGTGTAACTGATGGGATTAAAAACTGATGGTTCGCAATATGAGATAATTTTTCAAATGAAGCCCCAAAAGCAGCCAGAGGAATAAGATCAAGACCAGTTCTGGAGGCGCTCGGCTCATACAGCTGTACAAAAGCTTCACTGTGCATCATTGATACACTGACGCAATGTATCATGTATCAGTGTGAAGCATGAGGTATGTGAGTATAGTGCAAGTGGAAGAGAGAAGGAAATTCAGTATTGCTCATGTAAACATGCAATAATGATCCACTGTTTGAGAAGGGCAAAGATGTGAGATTACAGTTTTGGAGAAAAAGAAGGCAAAATGATTGATTACAGACATGTAATCATTATTAAGGACCTCACGAAACTGTGTGGTCATAATGTTAAAAGGAACACCGTGATACAGTCAGTTCATCCACCATGATCAAGTTGGCTTCATTCCAGAGATGCAGGGATGGCTCAACATATGAAAATCTGTCAATGTAATCCACCATATAAACAAACAAAGAAAAAAGGACCACATGATCATCTCCTTAGATGCTGAAAAAGGCTTCAACAAAATACAATATCCCTTTATGACAAAGGTCTTGGAGAGAGCAGGGATACAAGGAACATACCTAAACATAATAAAGGCAATATAGAGCAAGCCAACATACAACATCAAACTAAATGGAGAGAAACTCAAAGTGATCCCACTGATATCAGGAAAAATCCAAGGTTGTCCATGCTCTCCATATCTATTCAAAATAGTACTTGAAGTTCTAGCAAGAGAAATAAGACAACAAAAGGAGATCAAGGGTATACAATTCAGAAAAGAAGAAGTCAAACTTTCACTACTTGCTGATGACATGATAGTTTACATAAGTGACCCCAAAAGTTCTATCAGGGAACTCCTACAACTCATAAACACCTTCAGTAATGTAGAAGAATACAAGATTAACTCAAAATAATCAGTACCGCTCCCTTACACAGATAACAAACTGGCTAAGAATGAAATCAGAGAGATTTACCCTTCACAATAGCTACAAATAACATAAAATATCTTGGTTTAACTATAACAAGTAAAAGATTTGTATGACAAGAACTTTAAGTCTTTGAGAAAGAAATTGAAGAAGATACCAGAAAATCAAAAGAACTCCCATTCTCTTGGGTATGTAGAATAAATATAGTAAAATTGGCAATCTCACCAAATAACAATCTACAGATTCAATGACATGCCTAGCAAAATTCTTCACACACTGAATCTCATAGAAGAGAAAATTGGAAGCACACTTGAACAAATTGGCGCAGTTGACTACTTCCTAAATATAACCCCATTAGCATAGACACCGAGAGCAACAATTAATAAATGGGACCTCCTGAAACTTAAAAGCTTCTGTAAACCAAAGGACATGGTCAACAAGACAAAACGACAGCCTACAGAATGGGAAAAGATCTTCACCAACCCACATTGGACAGAGGATTAATCTCCAAAATATAAAAAGAACTCAAAAAATTGGTCACCAAAAAACCAAATAATCCAATAAAAATGGAGTACAGACCTAAACAGAGAACTCCCAACAGATGCATCTAGGATATGTGAAAGATGCTTAAGGAAATGTTCAACATCCTTAGTCATCAGAGAAAGGCAAGTCAAAACAATTCTGAGAGTCCATCTTATACTTGTCAGAATGGCTAAGATCAAAAACACTGATGACAGCTTATGCTGGAGAGGATGTGGGATAAAGGGAACACTTCTGCATTGCTAATGGGAATGAAAACTTGTACAGCCACTTTGGAAATCAGTATGGCAATTTCTCAGAAAATTAGGAAGCAATCTACCTCAAGACCCAGTAATACCACTTTTGGGTATTTAACCAAAGGTAGGTCAATCATACCACAAGGACATGTGCTCAACTACATTCATAGTAACATTATTCATAACAGCCAGAACCTGGAAACAACCTAGGTGCCCCTCAACCAAAGAATGGTTGAAGAAAATGTGGTACATTTATGCAATGGAGTACTATTCAGTGTTAAAAATAATGATTTTTTGAAATTTGTAGGCAAATGGATAGATCTAGAAAAAAATATTGAGTGAGGTAACCGAGACCCAGAAAGACAAATATAGTCACTTATATGTGACAAATGTACTCACTTATAAGTGGATTTTAGACATAAAGCAAAAAAAAAAACAGCTTACAATCTACAACCCCAGAGAACATAGACAACAAAGATGACTCTAAGAGAGACATACATGAATCTAAATAGGAAAGAGATAAAGACAAGATTTCTTAGAAAATCGGGAGCATGGGGATCACAGGAAAGGGTAGAAGGGAGAAGGGAGGGGAGCAGAGAAAAATGTATAGTGCAATAAAAACAATAATGAAACATGATTAAAAGAAAGAAAAAGAAAGAGAGAGAGAGAGAAAGAAAGAAAGAAAGAAAGAAAGAAAGAAAGAAAGAAAGAAAGAAAGAAGGAAAGAAAGAAAGTCACTGAGAGTAGTTTTGTGCTCTTATCCCAAAAGCTAAGAACATGGCCAAAAGTGTATGTATGTAAATTGGCTCAATTTGGTTATTTCATACATACTTCAAAATAGTGTTATGTACATGATTAATATATACATTTTGCCAACTAACTTTAAAAGTTGAGGAGATTTACTTGCCATGCAATGTGAAGACCAGAGTTCCAGGCCCTCAATATTCACATAAAGTGAGGGAGGACTTGTGGTCTACCTGCAATCCAGACCTCAGGAGGCAGAGATGGGGATCCCCAGCATACTGGCTAGTGAGACTAGCTGAATCAGCAAGCTATAAAATTCGGAAAGAGGCATTGCCTCCATAAATAAAAAGAAAAGCAATCAAGAAAGACAAGACACCCAATATCAATCTCTGACCTCTGAATATATGGTCACATATATACATGCCTCTGTGCACTTACATCTCTGTGTGTGTTTGTACATGTGTGTGTATGTGTGTGTATACATGTGCATACCCTATATACATACACAAGCAAAAAAACCCTTTCTGAAATATTATTTGATGGCATGTAATACTTGGGAAGCAATAGCAGATCAATTCAATCACAGTGAGGAAACAGGAGCCTCATCTATTTGCATCCACTCAGGTAGGGAGGGTTTCAGAGGAAACAGGGAGAGAGTTCTAAACAAGGATGGTATTCCATCTACTTCTAGGCTTATGGGTCTGGAGTGGGGCCCCACTGAGGCAACTATGGAGAAAGAAATGTTTTCAAGGAATATCTAGATTCTCTCATAGTTGAAAACAAAGCACAATATTTAGGAAGGAAACTAAGGGCATCAAAGTATTTGCTATTTTAATACAAAGGAAATCACAAAAGGTAGAATCGATGAATAAACGTGCAATAGACTACAGATTATGTAGTGACATTTCATTTGTATTTTAATAAATAAAGCTTGCCTGAAGATCAGAAAAGCAAAACAGCCACATGGCCAGCCTTATAGACCAAATAGCAATTACACACACCTTTAATCCAAGTAGCCACAATGACACATACCTTTAATCCCAGTAGCCACACAAACTTGCCATAGAAACCAGGTGATAGTGGTGCACACCCTTAATCCCAGAACTAGAGAGAATTATAAAATGGGAGGAGACAGCTCTCAGTCTAAGTCTCATTCCAAGGTTTCTTGGAGGCAGGATCACCACTTTTGTACTGAGGTCGAGGTAAAAGCCAGTGGCAGGTTGCTTTGCTTTTCTGATGTGCAGTTTGAACCCCAATATCTGTCTCTGAGTTTTTATTAATCGTGCATCAAGATTATTTGTGTACATAAATGTATACATCTCATTATATGTAGATATATACATTACTGCATACGGTAAAAATGAGTGTGTGTACATGTATGTGTGCATCTATGTATTACATCTGTGTGCACATGTGCATAAAAGTCTCTTATTTAATGAGAGATGCCTTGCAGAGCTTGGGGTTGCAATGCTGAGCTCATAGAACTGAACAGAGTTCATCATCTTTTGGGAGAACACTAATAAGTGTAATTATGACTTTCATCTTTGTGCTAATCTCTTAGGCAATTTGTTACTGTGTAGGGAGATGAAGATAGTGCAAGCCATGCCAAGGATACTTGCTGTTTTCTGCATTTCCTTTAAACCCCGCTGAAACTGGAATATTCAGAATCTGTTATCTAGACTACTAATCACATTTCTCTGCATTTATAATTTGGGAGCTCAGGAAAATTCACCTTTATGAGACCCTGTTGACTATTATCAGATTTAAATCAAGCACATTAAAGTAATCCTGGTGATAATGTATTTTAAAGTCTACAAATAAATGCAATTCATTGTCTAAACTACATTTCTTAAGCTATTTGCTGAACCCAGTGAAGGAAGAAATACCTGAGCTAGGCTTGCATCCTTGCTAAATTATAATTTGGCTTTTTTCCTCTCTCAACAAGACATTTTAGTAAGCAAATAATTATATAGATATATAGCCATTATTGCAGCAAAAAGAATAAAAAACATGTTAATGGCAAGCTTTAGCATATCCATGAGACACAGTAACGACTTTGTGGTGTTTTGAGCACACTTCACATCTGAGCTCAGCATGTTCAAGTTCCCTCGCTTGGATCAGTACCAAACAACATGTCAACTCTAACACAGCTCTGAATCGATCAAAGAGCATCAACCTCCATCCAAGAATGAGCGTCAGCGGATTTTCTCTCATGTGATCATTTATTTGTGGGTTTTCTTCATCTCAGTTCTTGGATGACTGGTATGTTTGACAAAAGATACATTAAATCTGACACAGTAGAAACAGCCCTGCAGTTTTGCCATTTGTGGGGCTTAAGACTATGACAGAGTCTGACATAAGCTCTGTGTTTTCTGAGATTGCTTACATTTTTGTCTCCCCTCCCTTAAATTGTCTCCCCCACAGCTTCTCCTCAGAGTGCTATCAGTTGTACACACCACTTTCCGAGGGCCCAGCTCTGACATGGCCTGTATATAGCCTTGGGAACTCAGAATTCAGAGGGCAAAAACAATGAATAAATAAAAATAATATCTATTATTACTAGGTATTGATCTGAGGAGTGAGTCCGGTTGCCTGATTAAATGTCTTTATGAGAAGTCATTATTCTCTACTTCCTTCCTTCTTAGCTTTATACACCATTAGAGGCTGTAGATAAAATGGATGTGTTCATTATATCAGAAAAAAATTAAGGTTTCAGACATTATTCAAGGAAGGTGAAAATGTGGAACAAATTATATGAGACAATCAAAATATAAGTCTTCATGTGGCTGTGTAATACAGGAAGTGAGCATGTAATATAAAAAACAAATATGTGCCATCATATGCAAATGTTTCCAAGTAAAAATACAATACATTATTATAAACTATAGGTATTAATAACGTGACATATTCACACATAGTATATAAAATATATTACTACTAAAAATATTAATTTCATATTGTGCAAACTCGATGTTTACCATGTGTAAATGAGTAGCTCCAATAAAAAAGGAATATGCAGCAGTTACGTATAACACCGACTTCAGTTTACTTCTGGAGTATATAGAAAATAAGTCAATAATGAGGCCTTGGAGGGATTTTAATTTTTGTACTGAACTGAACTTATGGAGTAATTCAGGGTTCAGTGAACTACAGCCCATGGGCCAGATCCAGCCAGCTGTCTGCTTTTGTAAATAAAATTTTATTGGAATACAGCCACACCGGCTCATTTATGTGTTATCAGAGGCAGTTTCCTTGTTACAATAAACAGTTCAAGAGCTGGAACTGAGTTAGTACAGTCTCCAAAGCTGAGACTATTTCCTATCTGATCCTTTACCAAGGAAGTATGATGACTGCCACACTATTAACTATGGAGTATTCTTTTTTTTTTTTTTTTTTTTTTTTTGGTTTTTCGAGACAGAGTTTCTCTGTGGCTTTGGAGCCTGTTCTGGAACTAGCTCTTGTAGACCAGGCTGGTCTCGAATTCACAGAGATCTGTCTGCCTCTGCCTCCCGAGTGCTGGGATTAAAGGCGTGTGTCACCACTGCCCGGCTGGAGTATTCTTTTGATGATTAAAGATCTCTCTAGTCACATGTTAATGACTTGTGAAGGAGGTTGGTACAGAGTAACACATATTTAAGAAGGTATGTCAATTATTTTTCTTTAAATGATCAAAGTAATTGGGATAAAATAGAATTACGTCACCAAGGCCTGAATCATTCATGTGGCTGCTGCAGTACTTTGACCTTATTCTCATCGAAACCAAACCAACAGTACTGAGAAATGACCCAAGCTCAAATATGTGTGCAGTCGCTTGAGCTGCGAGAACAAAACACTCAAGATGGAGTCAGTTAACCAGACTGTATTTTCTCACAGTTCTGGTAGCTTCAAGTCCATACTGTTGACAGCATGGTGACATCTTTTCCTGGCTTATGATGGCCATTCCCTTGTGTCTTCACATGTCAGAGAGGGAAAGAATGGCCCCTTGTTGTCTCCTCTCTCTCCCTCACTGTTTTTACAAGTCCACTAATCCTATCAGACTAGAAGCACACTTAGATTACCTTATTTAACCTAATTAACCCAATTGCCTTTAATCACTGTGTATGCTGACCACAGTTGCCCTGAGAGTTAGAACTCCAGAACATTAACTTTGCGGGGGACATTAGGTGGGAAATAAAAAATTATATGTTTACTATAGTATTGGTTTTGCCCACTAACAGAATTTGTCTCATCAAGTCTCATGCCAGTTACCAGGTAGCTTTATTAATATTAATAAAAATTGACAGAGTGTATCTCAAGCCAAATGATGCTAAACATTACCAACTACCAATTATTTCACACTTCGGTGAACATTTTTCAGTCTGTAAAATAGAAAGAGTTACTAGACAATTTAAAATCTAAAAAAGCATTCTGTACTGTTTAGGACACACTCTAGGTCACTCATGAATAGTCCCTTGTATGAAGACAGAACCTACAAGAGAAAAAATAAAGGCAGTAAAGAATGAATCTCAGTAATAAACCATTAAAATTCTTCCAACTGAAAAATGGCATTTGGGACTCTCCCACTCACTCAAAATTATCCTTCGAAACACTTCTGGGATGCCCTGAAGGCTTCATTTATAGCTACCAAGTTGGATATGTTCTGCCTATATGTTAGAGTCTCTCTGACAGGCTAAGGTTTGTTTTATTCTTTGGTATGTTTTACATTTAAAAGTATGTAAGCATATATCTTAATTAAGGGAGCCATTTGAGGGTTGGCAAGAGACCGGACTCTAGAGGGGGTCCCAGGTGTTCAAGGAGATGTCCCCAGCTTGTTCCTTGTGCAGGTGAGGAGAGGGAGCCTGAAATGGCCCTATACTATAGCCACACTGATGAATATCTTGCATACCACCATAGAACCTTCATCTGGTGATGGATGGAGATAGAGACAGAGACCCACACTGGAGCACTGGAGTGAGCTCCCAAGGTCCAAATGAGGAGCAGAAGGAGAGAGAACATGAGCAAGGAAGTCAGGGCCCCGAGGGGTGTGCCCACCCACTGAGATGGTGGGGCTGATCTAATGGGAACTCACCAAGGCCAGCTGGACTGGGTCTGATGGAGCATGTGATCAAACCAGACTCTCTGAACGTGGCTGACAAGGAGGGCTGACTGAGAAGCCAAGGACAATGGCAGTGGGTTTTGATTCTACTCTATGTACTGACTTTGTGGGAACCTAGTCTGTTTGGATGCTCACCTTCCTAGACATGGATGGAGGGGGGAGGACCTTGGACTTCCCACAGGGCAGGGAACCTTGACTGCTCTTTGGACTGGAGAGGGAGGGGAAGGGAGGATGGGAGGAAGAGGAAGGAAATGGGAGGAGGGGAGGAGGTGAAAATTTGTAATAATAATTATAATAATAATAATAATAATAATAATAATAATAATAATAATAAAAGAAAAAAGTATGTAAGCAACGCATGAAAGCTACCAAATACAGCAATAAATGTTTCTTAATACTAAAAAGCGATCAAGAATAGGACATTTCCACTTGAAATCTCTCATAATCTTTCTGCAGAACTCATAGATCTTCCAGTGTCTTGGTGAATTAAGTCGCAAATTCAAAACTTATACAAGCAGCAGATTTTATTTTTAAAAAATTCATACTCAAAATAATCACAAAATATCAGAAAATGATATCATTTGTCAGCAGGAATTCTTGAAGATATGGGGTCTTTCTTTTTCTTTTTGGCAGTCATTCACAAACCTATAGCCAAGTTGAATATACATAGTTTGATGAGGATTCATCTTCTTCAGTAACCAAACGATAACCTGAGCAGCTGTCATTCAGGATACCAAAGCACCTCCCCGGTATGATTATAAGCATAAATCCTATAGTATAAACTGGACACAGCAGTGTGTATCAGTAGTCCTGGCCCTCACATGACTAAAACCAGAGGATTGTAGGTTCCATTACAGCTTAAACTACAGAGTAAGCTCCTGTCTCAAAAATAACAGCAACAATAAATACAACTAAACAAACAAAAACAAAACAAAACCTTACTGGGCTTATAGCATAGTGTTACAGTATTTTTTTAATACACAAAACGTCCTCAATTTGATCCCTAACAGTACAAGGTATAGAAACAAATTAATTAGTTAATTTCCTATCAACCTTTAATAAGATCATAAGACCTTAATGCAAAAACTAAAGGGATGGTGTCCTGACTATGATAAACTCTGCAGCCCCTAAACATGGATGTTTGTTTACAATGTGAACATCTGTTATTATGGTCCTGCCACAACAACAGTAAGGAAAGGAACTGAAAAAAAAATGTATTTTGACTGTGTTTCTCTAACAGAGCATCTTGCTGCGATTGACTTTTTGACATTTAACCCTAATTTACATAACAACCTCCCAGTCTCAGTTCCTTGAAATGAAACTAATTGGAAAAACCTCCTGATCTCAATATAAGCTGTTTTGGCTCCAAAGTTTCTGGGAATGGTCACCTTCCTTTGAAAATCGCCTGGCTGTCAGCGCCCCTGTCAGCAGTAACCCCCATCGAGACTTTAATGAAACACTTCTGCCTTTCTCCAGGGCTTTACATTCCAGTTTGACTATAATTGACTCCAGATTGACCAATGGGCAGCGAAGGAAGCAATTCACTTCAAGAAGAGGATTATTACAGCCATTATTTTGTTCCCAGTGTTTCTATTTAGAAAATACAGATTATAGGGGCTGAAGAGATGACTCAGCAGCTAAGAACATGTGCTGCTCTCGTGGAAGATGGTGTGGGATTTGTAGTACCTTAGTCCAGTGGTCCACAATCACCTGGTATTCCAATTCCAAGGGATTTGACACCTTCAACTCCTCAGGCACCCACACTCACATACCCACACACATGCACATCATTTTAAAGATAAAATTAATCTTTCTAAAAACTGAAAGAATATATTAGTTCTTTATCTCACTATGCTCATTTCACAGAGCCAAGGAAGAGAAAGTCAAGAAAAAAAAACATATCCCTCCCTGTAACATCGTGGAAATTATATATCCACACATATCCATACATCATAGTGGTTCAAGTAGCTTATCCAAGTCTTCATAACTATAGTTTGGGAGGAACCAATATCAAGATCTCAAATTGAAGTCCCATTGTAATACAGAAACTTGTGTTGGTTTTTCCTTTCAAACTACATATAGAATCTGCTTGATTCTTACTACTTACATAGCTGCTAGTCTGATTCAAACAGGGTTATTTCTTGGTTGGATACATCAGATTCAGTCTGCTCTGGGCTTCCGTTGTTCTTATGACAATCTTTTATACATGGGAAGTCAAGGGGATTGGCAAGCAATGTTACACTGGATTATACCTAACCGACTGCCCATTTCTGGGTGTGTGTGCACTATCACAACCCAATGTTGAATGCCTGAGCACATGTGATGGTATTAGAAGTGGGTCTGAGGAGAGCCTAACACTCAGATGAGATCTTGAAAGTAGGACCCCCATGAAGACAGTCAGAATATTTGCTTTCTCGTGGCTATGTAAAAGCATCAAAAAGAAGCAGGCCATCAGTAAGCCAGAGAGGAAACCCCAATCACAGCCTAGCCACACAGACTACCTGTTTTGAAATTTTCATTTTATAGACATACTTGCAAGTATGGTTCTACTAATTGAGCCATCTAATCTATGGTATGTTGTTATGATTTCCCAAGGAAAATATATTTGCTCAATATGAAAGTGCACATCTTCCAATGGTCATTCAATAAGATCCTTCATCTTTTTGATGGTTACCTCGAAGATTTCATCCTATGTTAGCCTTAGCCACTGTGATTCATTCACACTTAACTTCTTGCTGCTTCTTTAGTAAGCCTGTCTCTCTTTTATATATGGACACAAGCATTATTATTTCATCTAGATCTCCCTTGTCATCCTCCTACATAAAACTGAAAACACCTCTCCTACCAACACATCACTTTCTTCCCTTGCCTTTTTTTCTATGACAGCTATTAATTTCTAGTCATAACTAGAAATGTAAGTGTGTACACTTCAGCTTTTACCCCCACTAATATGTAAGTCCAATTAGAAACTGCTATCTCCTATGTTAACTACTAATAGTAACTTTCCTACACCAAGTAGACTGGGTGTTTATGACATAATAGGCACTCAATGAATATTTATCAAATTCATGGATAAGTACTATTTTCATCTGAAAGAACAATGAGGAAAGGTTGATGGATGGATAGATGGTTATGCTATTTTCGATGACAAAACATTCTCAACTCAAAGCTCAGCTTTTTAATAATCTCTCCATCAGAATATCATTATAAAATCAAAGGATCATTACTTCTTCAGGAATGAACTCACCCATTTTAAGATAACAATTAATTTATTAATATAGTTCCTTAATTTATTAATATAGGAAACATGTCAACAACTATAACTAAGCCATATTGCAGCCTTTCTATTTTTATTTTAAAAATGGGGATATTTATAGAGTATATTACAAATAATATACTAATATACTTTTAGTTTAATAAGCTAAAAGTCATATCACATTTACATTATGAGGCAAAGGGGTTCCCTTTTGTTTCCTCCTGTTCTCTATGGGAAGGATGGTTAAAATGGAAAGATGTTGTTGGCATCCACATGTTCAATTATAAGCCTTGATTTGTTGCCTACTTTAGACAAGGCATAGTTCTAGGCAAATGAATTAGATCAATCAATACACTAAAAAAATGTTTGTCCCCATAAAAACTATTCCGGGATAAAAATAAGGAAGAGATTAGATACAATAAGTAAAGAAAATAAATTATACGCAAATAAAATGCATGCTAGGTGAAGTTAGGATGTGTTAGTATAAAGGGTAAAGAGTTGAAGGGAGATGGGGAGGGGTCACCACGGTTATATTTAAGTAGAGGATCAGATCTCATGGCAAGAGAAGGTACTTTAGCTGTGAATATATCTGCAAGACAGATCTCCAAATCTGAAAGAAGAACCAGGACAAAAGCCTTTGGTTGAGAGTGTTTGGTGTATTGAAGAACAAACAAGAATAGAGTAGTAAAAACAGAAACAGTAAGCTACAGAGAAATAGGAGATGAAGCTTGAGCATCAGGGAGGGACCAGAGTAAAGAGTCTATTCCAGGCCATAGGAGCCCTGGGTTCTACTCTTTGAGCAAGGTGAGTCATGAGGATGTTGATCAGTCAAGTAGCATTACTAGAAAACTCTAACACTCATTGTAGGGAGTTTGCACAGATGCTCTCTAGTTTAAGGTGGCAAAATAACCCAGGTAGCCTATCATACTTGAAAGGGGTATTTAATACTGCTGACCTACAGAACATGGGAACAGCGGCTGTCCTCATGATTACATGGCTGACTGGAGCTGTGTCTCAAAGCTGCTTTCCAGACAGTCAAGAAATCAAACCAGCTGGGTGGTGGTGTATGCCTTTAATGTCATTGCTTGGGAGGCAGAGGCAGGCAGGTTTCTGTGAGTTTGAGGCCAGCCTGGTCTACAGAGTGAGTTCCAGGTCAGGTTCCAAAGCTACACAGAGAAACCTTGTCTCAAAAAACAAACAATAATGACATCTTGAATTTTGCAGGAAATGGATGAAGCTAGAAATATCATTTTGAGTGAGGTAACCCAGACACAGAAAGACAATTATCACATATACTCTCTCATAGGTGGTTGTTAAACATAAAGCAAAGAAAACGAGCCTACAAACCACCATCCCAGAGAATTTAGACAACAACGAGGACATTAAGAGAGACTTATATAGATCTAATCTACATGGGAAGTAGAAAAATCTCCTGAGTAAACTGGGAGCATGGGGACCTTGCGGGAGGGTTGAAGGGGAAGAGGAGAGGAAGAGAGGGGAGCAGAGAGAAATGTAGAGCTCAATAAAAATCAATTAAAAAAAACAAAATAAAACAAAAAGAATATTGATCATGTTGGGGAAGGAGGAGCAAAAGTTACCTGTGTTGATCATCTGTAAAAGCAGAAGGAAAACAACACTTTATCTTGGCTCAGGTTTCTTCCCTGTGCCCTTTGGTGCAAATGCCAGGTAGAAAGTAAAGTAAAACTTGAGAGCAAGTCTGAGATGTAAGTCTACAAGTCATCAACCTCAGCAGGTCATATTTGGTGTGTAGAAGACTGGATGGGAGCACAAAAGATACTCTACCAGTGTCAGTAATAAAGAAAAGAGATATCAAAATTGATTCCCAGAGCACATAAGCATTAAAGAACTAAAACGATTTAAAGGGGAGAGGAGTAGAAAAAGAAAAGAATAAAGAAAAATGTGCTGTCCTAAAAGGGAGACAAAAATGAAAAAGTGAAGTTGCATCTCAAGGAGCTGGAAAGAACAATTGTGTCAGAATCTGCTGAAGATGGAGACTAAAAGCTGATGGTGGAATTTACAGCGTGGAAACATCAGTGAACCTGGGAAGTGTTAGCGCAGGACTGAGGGCAAAAACTGATGCAGAGAACATTCAAGAAAGACAACAAAAAGAGAAATCGGAGCCCAGGCACATAGACAATCCTTTCAACGCAGTTTAGCTGTAAAAGGAAAGAAAGAAATGGATCTGAGCCGGGGTAAGTGGACATGTAGTTAGTGGACTTGAGAAAAGAGCACCATACTTTTAATGCTGATAGATAAAGAACCAGGAAAGAGGGCCTTCCAAAACTGAACTTTGGGAAGAACTAAAGAATTGATGTCTTTGAGCAGGTGTCTTTGAGAATACAGAATGATACAGATACACAAAAGGAGGGCCCATCTCTCCCAGACCAATGCCTGGTACTCCTGGTCATCAGGGTGGGAGAGTAGAGTATGAGGCAGAGGTGTCATGTAATAGTCAAATGTGTAAGCACTGGATAGTCATCTCCTATCCTAAGAGCCAAACAGCTCTGCTCAGAGAAGTAAAACCATGTGTTGGAGGCCTTGCCATCGATACACCTTAAGTTAGACTCTGGCTGAATTAGTAAAAACATGCTTAGAAAAAAAAAAATCTCAGTGTTGTGAACGTCTGAAATTCTTAAAACTAAGGTATAAGTGGAGAAGACATTGAGCAAATATAATATGTATATTCAGCAAAAGAATGTTGAGAACTTTGAAGAACTAGATTTGGTGTGTTTAGTGGAAGATGGGCCAACTTGGTACCATTGTGGAGAACAATGCTCATAGTAACTACTTAGCAAATGCCTGCTGAATTAATTAGTTAATTCAGCTCTACTGTTAGTTTGTATTGCAGTAAATCCTCCTACTACTATTATGGTCTGCTTGTTTATAGTGTAACAGTCTTGTGCATCATTCCCACTGAAATTCATTGTTATCATTGATTTCTTTCATCTTCAGTATTTCATTTATTTTTTTACTGGTGGCTAAATATCATAAATAGTGAATATCACATATAAGTTCTGTTTGTTAGCATAGCCCTGAAAGTACAGCATGTAATAGCTACAAAATAGCTTAACAAGAGCAGTTAAATGGCCATATTATAGAATAATTAATGAAGGAATAAAATGCCTTGTTAAATTGTGCTAAAGTAACTGTTAAATGTTAGAATAACTGTGTCTATTTTAATAGGATTTGGTGTGCTCTCACACAAATGGTTGTCAGAATGGGGCTTAGGAACATATAAAACATTTCTTAACGAAAGAAATTATAACTATCCTTTTGGTTTATAAGGAAAATCATTAGATCAAGGGCTTTTTCAAAATAAACTACCTTCATAAAATATAGACCACATTTATGTTTAAATGAGGGTGGCTGCTGGAAGACTTGGTTCCCAGTAGGACTTGGTAGAGTAAAAACCAAGGCTCTGTTAAACCACATTCCCTAAGAGGGCACTAATCACCATAGCCCACAATAGATCCCACACAGATAACAGAACTGCGCAGTTACAATACACCATCTATCCCAATGTAGAAAAACTATTGACTCCATCAATGTAATGCATAGAGTATATGTGGAGCTCCTTACCTACACAATTCTCAAAATAATCTCTCTTTCCCACCTTTAATTAAACTCCTATCTTTTTTGACAGGATTCTTTGAGAAACTGTGACTGAAGGAAGCATTTTTAGAGTAAATTCATCTTCCACACAAAGAAGCCTAAGATTTCATCTTAAAAAGCAATATTACATAAGAACTTCAACCAAATATACACGTCCTACTAACTATTTACTTTCTTAAAAGGTAAGGAGAGAAAAGACATGCTTTTAAAAAAATCCAAAATAAATCTTATTTAACTATTTGACTTATAATTAGCGTGAAATGGTATTATAGTGTTATAATATCAAATTATATCAAAACACAACTATATTCATCACTTACAAATGGCACAAGAGGTAAACTGCTTAGTAGCCTATATAAATAATGAAAATTTAATAACACATACTGTTAATATATTCCAAATTATATAAGTGTGTGTATGTGTTTCACTATATCATGAAATATTTCATGGGGTATTATTCCTTGTAAGAAGCAGATCATCACTGAAGCACTCGTCCACACTGCAATAAAGAGACATGTCAGGGCTGGAGAGGTGGCTCAGTGGGTAAAATGGCTACAGTCAAACACCAGGATCTGAACTAGAAACCTAGAAAGCCAACTGTGGTGATGACTTTGTACTCAGAGTGCTGGAGAGGTGGAGATCCCTGGAGCTCACTGGCTGGCCTAGCTGAACTGGTGAGCCCCAAGCTCCTGATTGAACAGAATAGTAGGGATGAAATAAATTAATTAAAAGCAACATTTTAATAGGAATGAACCATTAGGCTAGCCCTGTGTCTCAAAATCAAAGTGCACAGTTACTGAGCAATGATACTTGAGCTGGATCTCTGTGTATTACCACAGTGTGCGTGCACACACACACTCACACAAGCACACACATGCATACACAAGCACAATACATACTCATACACATACATAGAAAAGCCAGATATGTCCATTATTACTTAAACAAAAATCTATCATCCAAAACAACATCTTTTATTCCCAAATTCTAATATGAAATTTATCCTTCTACTTATCTATTCCATTCTATAAAAACACAGACTCGTTCATGTGGTTCATAGAGTCCCAGGTATGAGTGGGTTCCTGCCTTACACAATCCTCAGGATGAGCTCTCCCCTTTCTTTCTTGACACTGTTCTTGGGATTCAGGAAAAGATGAGTGTTCTCTGTAAGTACGTTTCATGTCTATACCACAGAACTTACACTTCACTTAATGTGGTATTAAATATTACCCTATAAGATTAAAGTGTCTGGCTTTTATAGTTTGTGGGTATCGAATTCATTCATCCCTGTAAACACTGTATTCTTTCCTCAACATACCCACAATCTCCTTGAGGGCAGACATTCCTGAGACAAAACACCTGTATCCCCTCTACGATCGCAGTACCATGCCAGGCGGGCAAGGAATTCCCCATAAAAGCAAATGCGCTGAGTCTTGAGAAGAAGCAATCAAACAAACTCTTTTACCAAACATCAATTTACAAATTACAGTGCAGCGGGAGAGGGAAACCGAAAACTATCTGCCACAATTAATTGAAACCTAAAAGGGGTGAGTAACAAAATGTTGTGCCCGACATCGTATCTGTCACCTCATTAAGTTATAAACAGCTAGACTGAGAACACATGGGCAAGAATTAGGAATGTTTTCGCAATGATGCCGTTGTGATTTCTCAGATTTGTTCCTTCGTAAACTTCCTTTCCACTTGTTCTACAATGGCCCTAAGTATTATTACTTTTAACCTGTAAGAAACTAACAAAAATAGCTAACCTGCTATTCCACTGTCAGAGAATCCCCTTTATTAAAGTGACGCATGCTTTCGTCGATGAGTTGTCAAAATTTTTAAAATGGTTTTTAACAAAATTCGGAATTTGAATCCCTAACTCATTATTTATATATCTATGATCTATTCATATTATTTTCTTACTAAATCCCTAGAATTCTTTATCTGGAAAATTAGAAAGTGGTGAATCCTACTTCAAAAGGCTATGGTGATAAATCAATGGGTAAAGATGTACAAAGTTGTAAGAATCACTTACATTTTATTAACAAACATGGCTGCCATTTTGCTTCTGTGCTTTGTTTTTAAAATGAAAGGTAACTTAATTCTATATATGTCTACAATGTGCTTTATAGAACATACAACACAGCACTGCAAGTGCTCATGGAACTACGATGCTTTGACATAGAATGTCTTGTATCATCACAGCATACACTATTCTATTGTATTGTTTAATACCAAGAAGTAGAAACACTGCACATTATACAAATGGTTTTAATTAACCAATTTAGAGATCTTAAAAGACATCATGCTGTGTACACTTTCAGCTTATGTAGACTTACAATGATAAAGAAATAGCTGTGTTGATCAAAGATAGTAAATTTGCCACCTAACCTAATAAGAAGCACTAGAATGCCTCTCAAAAATCTCTTGCCATAAGCTACTTGGCGTGAAAACTTCGATATAAGCTAGCATGAGGCGAGCCACAGTCACTGAAGCTAAGCTGTTCAGTATTATAAATAAAATGAAACTTAAGAGGGAAGTTCAGAAGTAATATATTCAGGGAAGTCAAACAGAGAAAAATGGCCTCTTATCAAAGAAGATCCAAACCTGCTGTGGTGACCTATGCCTGCATCCCTAGGGCTTGAGATATCTAGGACTAGGATAGCTGTGAGTTTGGGGACTACTCTCTGGGGTACATGGTGTGTTCTCGGTCTGCTTGGACTCTCAGAGAGCAGGGGGCATGGCCTTCTGGTTCTGCATTATATTTGTCCCCCTTACGCCCATCCCAGAGTGCCCATGCCTTTGCTCATTCTCTTCCAGGCATGTTTGCCTCTTGGCCATTCTTCACACACACCATAAAGATCTGCGTTCAAACGCCAGGCACTTTGATCTCTTTGATAATAATTCATGCCCCATGCTTTCAACTAGGCTCACTTTTTCACTTTCTTGACTTGATTTCTAAACTCTTCCAAACAAACACTTCCATGTTAAAAACTATAATTAATTAACTAATTAATTAAAAAATGTTTCATCCTCTCACACATGCCACATCTAGCCCTCACATACTTCCTAACTCTTTATTATAGTTATTTGTTAATATTGATTGATTGGTTAATTAAATCAGGTCAGCCCAGCTGACCTCAAACTTGCCATGCTCCTGCTTCAACCTCTTTAGTGGTAGGATCACTGCCACAACTATTTGAATAATTGTCTCCAACTAATAAAACTGTACTTGTTACTAATTGGCGTACTGTCTGTCTTCACCTGGCAGAAGGAAATCTCTAGAAAAGAAAGGATTTTTCCCTATTTTGGTTACGAAACTTTTCCTCATATGAAAAAAAATGACTATGGCAGACTCTTAATAAATGCTCATAGAATGATGAAGGGAAGGAAAGAAGGGAAGAACGAGCCTTGGAAACAATTTTTGCTAAACCTGAAAGATCAAAGCCATCTCGGATTAAATCTAGAATAGATCTACAGGCATCATTAACAAAGGCTAAGCTATTGAATATAAAGTTTATTTAAAGTGTAATTCATAATATATGATGGAAGGTGAGAATTTATCAAAAATGATTCTGCAGTTAGGGATTTTTATGCACGGTATATTTAGAGAGCATACTTACAAATCCATTAGCATACACATCTACAGACATATGGAATAAGTAGACCTTTACAAGAAATTTCATAAAGCCCCCTGAGCTCTGGTAACTCCCCTAGATATATAAAGAGGAGTGTGCTGGGGGAAGTCAAATCGTGCAATTATATACACCATAAGGTAGCTTAACAAGTCATAGGAACAGTGAATGAAGCTTTTCTTCCTGCAGATGAAAGCCTGCATGGTTCAATTGTGAGTGAAACAGAGGAGCGGGAATGGATCCTGTTGCAAGCTGACAGTTACATGGAACACCCCCTGAAGTTATAAATTGAGTTCCTCTGCTAATTACTGGTCTGAAGGGGACAGGAAAAAAGATCCACATTTTACTTCTCTTGCTGAACATGCAACATAAACACTTGTGAATTTTACATTAGGGTCAAGCTGGGAAGTTTCCAGGTACCTGGTATAGATAACAGCAGCAGCACCCACGCAAATAAGGTCAGGCAGTCTTTTCTGCCTTGGGTGACTACCAGGGAGACTTCATGGAAACAGACTCTACAAATGAAGCAGATGTAACAAGGAAGGGGCACAGAGCCGATGTGAAATAAAATTTTGTCTATAAATGCTGAGTGAATATTTCCAAAAGACCTTACAGTTTTGGAATACAATTCATTAAAATGGAGTGTCATGCCCATAGATGACAATGTCAGCCATTCTATCTACTTTCTGAATGACTCATTATATGACCAATACAGCTACACAGCAGGCAGGTACTTTAATGAAATAGGCCCAGTTCTCCAGGGAGGTGAACCTGTGGTTCAAACTAACATTTTTGATCAAATAAACACTTCATTCTTCCCAACAAAAAAATGCATCTTATGTGACTTCTGACAAAAGGAAAATACACTTGGGAAGAAAACTGACAAGAGAGGGGTGAGTGGGGAACAAAGGACTGTTGTGATGTCACATTTAAAACAAAAGCTCTGTAAAGGGAAAGTAACTTCAACATTCCTAACGCATATATGCACCCTTTATAATCTCCTGGAATATTCGAGCTCACTTCCTGCCAAAAGCACAGCCTCATTCAAATTAGAATAATACATTAATGCAGTTATTCACAGGACCAACAATTACCGAACGCATTTGCTCTGTAAAAGGAATACGTACAAGAACATTCCATTATTATAACAATTTCCATTATTACCAAGTTTCTCTTCTGTCACTTCTTTATTAGCTTAACTGTGTACTACAAATACAGCCTTAAAAAATCATCTAAAGGAAAGTCAATTCATTAAGATCTGACATATAGCAATTTGGAGAGAGCGCGGCTATCTATATCAGGTCTGTGTGCAATATTGACTAGTTCGGAGAGTCATAAAGACTTGACTGTCTCGATACTAAGAAACACCCTCAGTTCCCTTATATGGAAGATGCTCAAATTGCATCTATCCGCATGGTCGTTGCAGTGATTAAGCTTGAATTTTGGCAAGCTCCCTGCCATAGGATGTATTTAACCAAACTGTAGCTAGTTAGGTTATTTTTTGAGATTCTGACTCACATAATGCCTTCCCTAATTCCCACAAGCACTTACTGGCAAGACTCCAGGACATTAATCATATTTTACCTCTTCAGAAGAAATTATTTTTGTGTTCCCCATTTCTAAAAATATACACGATTGAATTTTTATGCTGCTGGATGCTTCAACTAATGATGAAGAAGACATTCCATCTTCCATGTGTCCTTCCAATAAAATAACCAAGAAATCTTACCTAGTTTTGGCAAAGAATAGGGCACTTTAAAGTAGTCTTCATAAAATTCTATTAATCTCTTTGTAATGTGGAGAGCATAGTCCCCGGATCCTCTTCTGATAGCATCGGGTCTTGCATATAATCGGACCTAATTAAAAATATATATAAAAGTTACTTTAGCCTTTTGGTACTTGAGTTTTATTTTCTCTGCACATATGAATCTGCACAAATAACTTTCGATAGTAGAGAAATTAAAAAGGTTCTTGTTTACATATCCAAACACTCTGTGGAGAAAAAGCCAAATTTAAACAGATGAAGTAGCCAAGTTAAGCAAGTCACAATTTCCTCACTATCCAGGATGACACAGAGAAGATTTATTCACCTTGTGTCAAAATAAATATTCTAAGTTATCACTTACATGTGCTTGCCAGAGATATGAAGGCATGGTGGATTAGTATAATGGATCCCTTGCACAGCAAGAGGGAAAACTCATGGTCTGTTAAGACATGCTGCATCAAGCTTTGAAAGAATTACCAGGTTGGAAAAGTATGTGTTTGCGTGTGTGTGTGTGTGTGTGTGTGTGTGTGTGTGTGTGTGTGTGTGTACTTATATCTTACTTATGCTTCCTTTTTCTCATTTTTCGTTCTTTTGAAATCAACTGGTTATTCCAAATATACAGCATAAGAACAGAGAACTTTTCTTGTACAGAAGCAACCACCATTCTGAAAAGCTGTCTGCACCTGCTCCTAGATTCAAAACTAGCTGATGCAATTCATATTTTAAGACTATCTAGGCATTTATTATTGATTCTTAAAACAAGCATCATAAATTATCTAGTCCTTGGCCAAACAAAAAAAGAGTCCCAAAGTGAGAAACATAAAACTGAACAAAGCTAACAATCGCACAGAAAAGGTTCAAATGAGGTTAGTTTTCATAAAGCTACCCAGTATCTTTCCTTCCAAAGGCTAAATCTATTTTTCACAGATGTGGTCCCTAATCCTCACATCAATTCTGTGAATAAGAAGCATGCATTTCATTCGGAAGTAGAAAGGATGGCAGCAGGGGAGTTGAATTTTAGTCCTACTCTGCCACTAACCAAGCAGGGGGATACTGAACAAATCATTTACCCTCTTTGGGTCTTATTTAGAAAGTGATGGTGCCGGCCACCAGCTAGGTGCTGGAGTGCTTTTTAGTTCTAAAGCACATTACTCCCAATTCTATTTTACAAATAAGGGAGTCTGTGTCCTTTTTAAATCACTACAAAAAAAAAAGTGGTTTACTCAATATACCAAAGTGGATATTTGTTTTCAACATGAAAAAAAAAAAAAAAGCTGGATTCGGTTAAAGTGTAAAAATTGATTATACAATTAATTCTTTCTTATCCCTACCTAAAAGGGAACTGAGATGTATAGTTAGAAAGTATAGGGTTGATACAAAGAAAATACATTCCGGTTTCATGTTAGAAAGACGTGTTATTCAATAAGATATCTGCTAAATTCAATAACAACTGTTTACTCAAACTGTAATCTACTTCCTCCCTGACAGCAAAATCAAATGAAAAATTTAATTGATCAACATAAACAGTTTTGGCTGGAATGGTAAAACCAAAAGCTATCAGGACGGACCATCTACAAACAGCGGCAGTAGAACCTGCCACTCTGAGAGTCAACAATTATTACCAAGCATACAAATACGCAATTCCTTATATAAAGTTCTCAAAAAAGTCCTCAAAGAGGATGAGTAAGCATTTGATTTAGAAATAAAGCCCCTCCGCCCTAAATAGAATCAATGTCCTCATGACTTCACAGAAGTTATGGTTGCTTATACAAGATTAAACCAAGCAACATTCCAGTATGGAATGTGAAGGGGTTATGAGGAGGTATGGAAAGATGGGTTGTTAAATTGAGAAAACAAAAAGAGGACATGAAGTTGCAGGGATATAGAAATGGGGTTAGGTCATGGGGAATTTCAGGAAGGAGTCTGGGTGAATACAATCAAAATATGTTATAAGGAACTCTCAAAAACTACTAAGGCAACAATAAATTTGAAAGCTAAGTAAATAAATGCATACGAACTTTAAAGGCACGCATAGGCAGAGGTGCAAGGGAAGCAGGATAAGAAGATAAAAAGGAAGCAAGGAAAGAGATGGGCACTGCACACACCCAGTGAGAAAGAAGATGCAGCCTGTGCACTGGCCACGACCACCAGAGACCACTGGTAATCAAAACGCATGCAACAATTCAACTACAAATCTGTTTATTTGGTACTTTTTAAGTACCAGATCCAAGATCAAGCATTCTTCACTTCATACTTTGGAACACATGCCGTCTACCTTACCAGAGCCACAAAACGTAAGATAAAAAGCAATGCATGTGTAATGACCAGCCTCAAAGAACTTCTCAGTCATTTGGCCAAGTGAATGACAGCTAGTGATATGTGCTGTATGAACGATAAACTGCAAACAGCAGATGGACACCGAGGGAAGATGAGGTTTTCAGAAGGTCCCTGGTACCTAAGTGGTAAATTGATACTGAGTCTATACCAGCGCAAACGCAATGTAACATAACAAGGGTCACTGACTTAACATTTAGGCAGCACAGTTGATTTGGGTAGAAACACAATCGTGCCTGTCAATCACCTTTTCCAGTTACTCGAGCATGCTGTAGAGCCAAGCGAGGGAAACACAATTAAATCAATCTGGTTGTCAAGATTTGATGGCAATAATCCAACTTGAATGAGATGAAAAAACGGACACGTGCTTAACACAATGTCTTCATTTTCTAGTTCAGACATTTATTGCATGCCTGCTGTGTGTCAGACATTGTACCAGGGAATAGAAATAGAACAATAAAAGCCCTACTACAAAATGAACAAGACATTTATACTTACTGCTCTTAAGAGGTTCACAGTGTGTGGAAAACAAACAAATAAATCACCCACAAAAATACCACCCAAGAAACAGAGCCCTGCACATTCTGCCTTTCCATGCCACAGACACACAAAGCTAATTCCTCTGTGTCTTATCCCCTCATCTTTTGAAAGACATCATTCCCAATATCCCTTTTATTTCCATATCATCGACTTTTGCTTGCACAGTGCAAACAAAATACTCTGTACTCTTTCTTACGATATTTGTGGCTGTTATTTGTTTGGCTTTATTTTCTTTTTTCAGACAAGGACTCTATGTAGGAAAGGCTGGCTCTAGCACCTGGTCTTTCCTGCCCGAGTCTCCGAAGTGGTGGAATCAAATGTACACACCACCATGCCCAACTTCTTATGCTTGTTTTTGGGGTATGAATATTGGATAGATCTTCCAGATAGAATTCTCATAGAAAGGATGTGTGAAGCCGGGCGGCGGTGGCGCACGCCTTTAATCCCAGCACTCGGGAGGCAGAGGCAGGTGGATCTCTGTGAGTTCGAGGCCAGCCTGGTCTACAAGAGCTAGTTCCAGGACAGGCTCTAGAAACTACAGGGAAACCCTGTCTCGAAAAACCAAAAATAAATAAATAAATAAATAAATAAATAAATAAATAAATAAATAGAAAGGATGTGTGAATTAACATCCAAGTCATAACACTTTCAAGAACAAGGAGCACACACACTGCTTAAACAATAGGTTTAAGCAAGGCATTTGCTTTCTACATTCCTTGTTTCTTGTCTTCCTCACTCTCAGAGGGGAAAAACCAGTTTTGTCCATGTTTTTTTTCTAATCTAGAACTAATCTCAACAAGATCAGTAATAACACATGGTGACAAGTCAAACCTCCAACACAGTGCTCAACCCACCAGCAGAATTCACGTCTAGCTGATTATTTAATGTCAAACAGTTTCTTCCTATGGACCAGTAACTTCTCTGTGTTGAGGGGTTCCTTCTTTGAACCACAGAGATCTTTTCTTCTCCGTTTACACTCAGTCCTTTAATTATAACATCTTGCTGTGTGGTTTTAAGTATGACTTCCAAATCGATGACTTGCCAAATAACTTTGGACTTCCAGAATCGTCAACCAGCTGTCCATCTGATGTCTCCACTTGGAATCTCAGACTTCAGATTTTATAAGTAAACGCCTGCTGATCCAAGTCCACAGGTACTTCTCCCCAAACCTTCCTCATCTCAGCTAATCGCACTTCTACCCAGCTGCCTGTACCCAGCATATAGGGTCATCCTCGTTTTCCTCTCTCCCACACCCCCCAGCATGCCGTATTGCCTGACTTAAAAGGATACACAGAACCCAGCTGCTCTCGCCACTCCACTGCTACCACTCTGGTCCCAGTTATTTCTTTCTTATCATTCTCTACACAGTCATCAAAATCTCTCCGGTAATCAAATCATGTTATCCACCTGCCTTTCACCAACTTCCCATCTCATTCACGGTAATCGCAATGGTTCCATTTTTCCTTTGTTTTGCTTTGTTTTGTTTTTTTTAAGATCTAAAAACCCTACACACATTTGATTTTTTTTTTTAGCTCTCTGACTTTTATTTCTACTGCTTTGATGCTGCTCATACCAAACTCAGGCTTTTGAGTTCTCCCTTCTTATTGCCACAACACAACTCATCCCTTTACCATCTTCAGATAGCTACCCCAGTATTTTACTCTCCGAGAAACCCTGCTGCCCTAGGGCTGTCTACTCCTGAGATACTACCATTCAACAGAGCATGTATTTGGATTATCCATTTTACTTCTTCCTGCTTTCTTTCCATGAATATACCTTGAATGGGGCAAAGAATTTAGTCTACTATATCTAATCATGTGAAAGTGTTACGTTTTCAGATAAAAAAAATCTTGCATATGAAGTGTAAGGTGTTTAAGCTTTGATAAATGAGTGAACCAAAGATTTTAATTTTATAGGTAAATACAGATTCTAGGAAATAGGACCTATGTCTCAGAAGAGCAAATGTTTTAACTGAATCTTAAAAAATAAATCTGGGACATTAAAGAGATGAATAAAACAGTTAATAATATTTGGTATTCATGCAGAGGACCCAGGTTTGTTTCCCAGGATACAGGTGGAAACTTACAACCATCTATATCTCCGGTCCCAGAAATTCAGTACCTTCTTCTGCCCTTCTTAGGTATCAGGAACAGACATGGTACACATGCATCCATGAAGATAAACATTCATACACTCAAAGTAAAGAAAATAAATCTTTTATTTAAAAAAGAAAAAAAAACATTCAAACTAGATGCAGTGAGAGCTCTTACCCACTGAGCCATGTTAAGAATATGAACACAAGCTCAGGCAACCATGCTCTCCTGGGGCTGATACATCATTCCATAAGTGTGGCACTATTTGATCATCTTTGCCTCTATTTGATCTTCTATAGCAGGCAGGATAATTCCCCAGGTAACAGTGTTTGAGTCCTAATCCTTGCCTGCAAAACTGACTTTATAGGTGTGATTTATTAATACATGGGTTTGAGGAGGAGGAAAAAAAGCAAGATGTAGTCAGCTACAAAATGGGTTTGTGTGTAATATCCCAGACCAAGGTATTGTTTATTTTTCTGTTTACTTACTTATTTGTTGGGACAGCACCTGGTCACAATAGGTGTGTGGATTTGAGAGGATTTCTACTGAGAGTCTGTTCTCTCTTTCCACTGTACAGGTCCTGGGGACTGAGTTCAAGTCATCAGACTTAGGGGCAACCTCGTTAATCTACTGGGCCATCTTGTCAACCCACCAGACCAAAGCATCATAAGACAACAGTGATCTCAAAGAGACGTCTAAATACAGTTCTTTTATTATACCAGACAAGGAGATGCAAAGGAGAATGTTAAGCAAGGAAGTGAAAAATCTAGTTCTGAAAAAGATCACAAGGCAAATAAAGCGAGTTATCATTTAGCAGACTACTTAAGACTGCATGTAGAGAGGCAGATTTAAAAAGTGGAGAGATGTACAATGATAAATTGGACAAGAGAAATTGCAGGCCTTGTTACAGAAGTGCCTGTAAGCCATGATGCAAAATAAGAATGTAATACTGTGGATGCAGGCCAGTCATTTGAAGATCTGAGCCCTGGAATGCCATGAGCAGAATTAGATTTGAGAGGAACTGCATTGACATCAGCGAAGGCAATAGATTAGAAGAGAATGGAAGTGTAAGAAAATATGCTACAGTACTGTAAAGTCCAGGAGAAAAACGGTAGAAGTTAGAAGTGAAAAGGGGCAGCAGTAATCAAAGAAATGGACGGCTGCATTCAATTGATCCTAACGCTGTTGAACAAGTCCTTTAGTTACCAAGTAAAGCCACTTGTAGTCACTTTCTCACTTAAACGCAATTATTCACCTAATCTGTATTCTGGTTGCTCGCTCCAGGGCCCTGCAGAAACAAGTGAGATCCAGCTGAAGGATCAGGGGAAACAGCCAAAGCAGTTCATGAACTGAGTGATTCCTGTGTGGTTAATGAAGTGAATTTGGGGATGATTCCCTTTATACTAGGTAGAGAAGTTCATATTTGTTTGCCTCTTTAAAAGTGACTAGGTTCAACTTAACCATGACATGGAAACGAAATCTTCATGAAAACACAGTTATCATGTAAAAGTAATAAAATATAATTTGAGTACCCACGCACATTTGCATTTTCTGACATTTTCTGATAAGAGTCCTGCTCTGAAAATATAGATTGCTTTCCAGGCTTTATCTGTCCACTCTACAGCTCCTACCCACAACAAATTTGAGATCCCAAGGTAGGACATCATGCTAAGATTGACACAGGAGAGTTAGAGCATCAGGTTTATCACTGTCAACTTCTGCCAACTTGGGAGAGTCAGGGGGTCTCTGTTCAAAGTGCCTGGCTGAGGGAACAGTTTATCATAACCTGTTTATTATAGTATGCCTGAGAGATTGCTGTGTCATATTAATTTGCCTGAATTTGTCACATCCAGTCCTCATTTAATTTGTGAAAAATGAAAGAGTGATTTTTCTCTGTACAATCTTATTCCTTCACATTTTTCTTGTCCTTGGAAAATACATCCTAACTGTTCAGTAACGTTCCTCTATGATTTACTCTTGAACGCTGCTCTATTACTCTCTAAACTGTCTGTGAACTTAGTAGTGATTTACAAAAATTACTGGAGTTACCAGGACAAAGAAGAAAAATACACTGATTCCAGAAATTTATTCTGATAGCCCCGCCCTTGTGTTCATGTTCCGGAACTCTAAATAAAAGTGAAGCAATGGGCAAACATACATTTTGTCAAAATAAAACAATAATGCCCAGTGGACCCAGTGGCCTTCATATAGGTTTATGGACTATCAGTATTTAAAATGCTCATTCAGGCTCTTTATAATAATTTAAATATTTTAATCATCAGAAACAATAAAAAAACTATAGGCAAATCTCTTCAATCGCTTTCATGCATCATCATCTCATACATAAAACAAACATAAAAACCAGGAGTGGTAATGAAATATCAGCTATCCTGAAAACTAGATTGCTTAGAAAGCAGGTTGGGGAGGATGCTGCCATGACATGTGGATTTGGCAGGAAAGAATGTTATCTAGTTAAGAATGGCACTAGCAATGACAGATGACAATATGAGGGTGGATATTCTTTGGAGCAGACCCACATGGTTAGTTCTTCGGACACAGTCTTCAACCTGTGTCTCTGCTAGTTATGCAGTTTAGAATAAGCAATGGAGACTGTTTAAGGACATTATGGTATGGCAATTCAAATATTACTCAAATATTTGAATAATATTTAATAAGCACCCATTGACTGTCAGGCAACTCTTCAGGTAATGAGTGCTCAATATGAAAGTAAACATGACTAGGCCTCTCCTCTCAGGAAACTTGTGTCACAGTGGGGAGACATGACAATGAGGTCTGGTGGCGTCAGGTCACAATGGGCTTCTGACTGACACCGTCTCATCAGAGCAACCCTCTTCAAAGAACAGGTGATTGATTCAGTTAACCTCAGACTATGTAGCACAGAAGTGAAGATGGGCAATCAATTATTTAGACACTTACATAGAAAATTCTACATTTTATTATATTAGAGAGTTCCAAAGAAAGTAAATATATGCCCACAACAGAAATATACAGCAGAAAAATGTAAGAAAGCACACATAGTTGTCAGAAACACTCTGACATCTTCCACAAAATAAATTTAGACACTGTCTCCTGATAATTTACAAAACTTTCTCCTGACTTTTTTAAAATTTATCTTCACAAAGTTCACCTGTGGAATGAGTACAGTGTTAGCAATAAATTCCGACTTTGTAGGTAAAGAATTTGGAAGGGTTTTGTATTGCTGAGTTGTTTTAGAAGACAGTGAAACTAAATCTCTGTCTATGGATTGGTTTTTTTTAGCCTGTTTAATTATTTGTTGTATTAAAAAATTGAATCGTGGTCCTTGCTGTATAATTATGAAGATCCCTGTATCATTACATCAAACAGCCAAGAGAAGGAAATCCCATTCTCAATAGTAGTGCACCTGTTTAAGGACTAAATAGTATTTTCTCTGATTTGACATTTGTAATTTGGTATTTTAAGTTAAATAAAGCTTCTGTTCTGGCTCACCACATTTATTCTCAATACATATGTGTACCGCAAGAGTACACTGGGAATTTTGCAAGGCCTGGAAATTATTTCACAGCCTTAAAGCAGAGTGATAATAAAAACAAATTTACTTTCTTTCACTTAACTAAAGAAACAGTACCTTTCACTAGTAATTACAAAACAATGATATGTTGTTGCTAAATTCCTAGCCAATAAAGCTGAACGCATTCATGTATATGAATTCAGTTTCACACAGTGGTTCTTCCTATGAATCAGTAAAATAGAGCCAGCTCCAGGGAAATGTCAGTAATTGGGATCTAAGAATATATATATTATTATATGTATATATATAATATATATATTCTTAGATTTTTAGAAAGAGACACTACTATCAAAATCACAACTGCTTTAAACCTATTAATTGAGAGGGAAAATTAGAAAAAAACAAGAACCTCTCATTGAGTGTCTGTCATCCATGCCACAGAGTCATAGAGTACAAAATTAATCACAAAAACATCTTCGATGAATTTGAAGAGCAGCCGCATACTAAACTACACCACAGTCCACACGTAGCTTTAAAGAGAAACCAGGGTATTACGGCTGATGATATGGTTCTAGTAACTTGTCCCTACCTATATTTCTTAGTTTTCTCCTTTGTAGAATTTTATTAAAGATTTGGAAGAAAAGCACTTGCTGAGAATCCCGACACTGGCTTGTTACCCACCGTGGGTTTCCTTTTTAGGTCCAGTAGCTCTTAGACTGTAGGTGAATATAGGTGAATAGGCTATCTATGTTTAAAGCCTGTCACTTTGTCCTTCTGTCCGACGTTAATCTTTATAAGCCTCTGGCCGATGCTTTCACTCCTTTCTGTGTCTCCCACAATACTTTAACCCGGGTAAGGAGTGGAGGCATATTGCTGATTGACACGGTATGGCAAAAAGCTCCAAAGGTCCTTGTCCATCTTCGTGTTAAAACACAGCTATAACAAAGTCATTGCACCTCCCAACTACACTTTGCTTCAGGCAAGAAGATTAGCACTGTGGCAAGCTCCTCTCTGCTTGTAACTCGCTTTACATTTCTCTACTAAGGATGGTATCTTCCATTGACTGTGGAACTTATGTCCCTTATGGGTATTTCAAGGAAAGAGCGGTGTTTTCCTTTTAATAGTTATACGTCTCTTGGCATGCACTTCTAAATACATGTGGTAGACTGAAAACAACCCCCAGAGCTAGCAACATCCTATGGAACTTGCGAGCAATACCTTAGACAGGAAAGGCCTTACAGATGTGATTAATTTACGAATCCATAAAATAAATTATGATCTAGGTTACCCATGCAGGTTCTAAGAAGGAATCAAAGGATGCTGAGCAGATAACAGGTAACATGCAACAAAGTAGAAAAGAAATGTAAAGATTCAAAGACAGACAAAAGAGACATGAACATTGTGTGCCAGGAATGCTGCTGGGAAGACAAGAGATGAGATCACCCTCCAAGCCTCCAAAGAAACAAGCCCTTTGGATTACTTTGGGATCACTAACCTACAGAAGAGGGAGAGGATCCATTGGTGTTACATTAGAGCCACTGAATTTGGGGCAATTTATGACAGCTGCAATAGGATACTAATCTATTATAATGTTTTCTCTTCCTGGCAGTTAATACGCCACCAGGTATTGAATTTTCTGCATCTTATGGGAGTACACTTTATGTTTATATGCTTCTGTCCCATAGACATAATTCTTCACAGTTCTCAATCTTCTAGCTTTGACACACCTGCATTATTCAGCTCTGTGGCTTCCAAGCATATTGTTCCACAAAACTGGTACACACACGAGCAAAGAGATAAGTGAAGAGAGGAGAATGTTATCTACACGGCTTTTCCCCCAGACGTGTTGTTTCACCGTATGTGTCCCAGAACTGCATGGGATATTTGCTGAAACTCAGAGCCCTACTAAGCATATGCATACCAGTTCTGGCTCTGAAAGACATGTGTGTGTGTGTGTGTGTGTGTGTGTGTGCATGCATGTATGTATGAATATATACAAACATATGCATATATATAATATAATAAAAAATAAAGTATTAAAGACACAGACATATGTTTATGTGTAGTACTACTATTTCTTACATTTTGATATGTATTATATGTATTTTGATATGTATTAAATATCATGTGATAAATATCATTGTAATAAAAGCCTGAGACACTAGAAAAATATCTGATTAATACAGTCATTTCTTAAATCTCTTCCAACGTCAGCCTGCAATGAAGATACATTCAACTAGACTATTTTTATTTTTAGCTTTCAGCACTGGTCTTTCCTTCCCCTAAGCAGTAAACAAACACCAACAAGAGTCAGATCCAATGTTTGGGAATCAGAAAAAGTCATTTGCTCCTGTCACATTCCATAGATAGCACAGAAGTGTTTAATCCCTTCCTGAGACAGGGTATTTCTGTAGTATACTGAATTGGATGTTTTGCTTTTGTTTTGTTTTTAAAGCACAGAGAGAGAAGATTTAGGAAATTTCTTTATTAAGCTCAAAGTTCTATAACCTTCTCAAACTTCTTGAGTAGGAACAACAGCCAAATATATCTATTCGTGAATGTAAGACTTGGTGCTTGGTTGAATTCAGTTTCTCTTTAGTCCAGTCCACCTGTCCGTTCATCTCCAATCCCAGTCTCCCGGTGGTGCCTCTTAGGCATGCTGTCTTCTCCTCTAGCTCTGTGCATCTAGTGAGAACTTTGCGCGCTGTCTACTCCACCATCTCTTCTGCATCTTCTTGAGATGCTGGCCTCCTCATTCCTCTCACAATCCTAACTTCAGAAATATTTCACTAGCGTATTAAAAAAATACTTACAGAAATATTACTCTGTGTCAGGCTTTCCTCTAGGTGCTGTGGATACAGACAGGATGAACCAAATAGAATTTCTATCATGAAGAGTTTGTGTTCTAATGGGGGAAAAAATGGGTAACACAGAAAGAAAATGCAAGCAACCTGAAACAGTGGTAAGTTTCTCTCGACAGAAATCCAAATTCAGGGAGTGGATTCGAAATGTCAAAAAACTAGAGCAAGCTACATGAAGGAAGTGATTTTTTGGGAGAACATGAAGTAAACATGAACCATGTGGACACAGCTCTCCGAGGGCAATGAATTCCAGGGATAGTCACATATCAAAGTCGTGAAAAACTTCCATCACTTCTATTCCCATGATTCTCCATTCTTCTCTCTTAAAAAAATAAAGCATTAAAGACTTTCAAATATATAGATTCCAAACACATAGAAAACTAGGAGATATATGCAACATGATCATTATGACGCAAGTAGTTCTTTCAAATGCTATCTTCCACATTTGTTTCAGGTTTTCTAGGGAATGTGGAATGCATCACAAATCGTGGAGGTGGCATTTCTCGCTTGCCTGATTCTTACCTCCTGAGCCCTGAAGCAAGTCCTGACCTTAGAGCATTGATTGGCATGATTGATTTACGTATTTCCATTCATGGTATATCTGTTCTTCATTATTGATTAGTATTTTATTCACTATAATAGACAACAGCTTGTCCAACCTACAAACCACTACCCTGTGACAATTCTTCTTCCCCTGCCAAATTTTGAGTTTAGAAATTTTCTTTTTTTATTCTTTCTCTCTTTTTTTGCATTTTTATATTTTTATTGAAAATAGATTCTTGTCTCATAAAATATATCCTGGTTAAAGTTTCTGCTATGTCTACTACTGCCAGTTCCTTCCCACTCCCCCTCTCCTCCAGATCTTTTCTCTCTCTCTGTCTCTCATTAGAAAATAACAGGTTTCCAAGAGTTAACAACCAAAAGTGACAAAATAAAATGTAAGAGAAAGCAAACACTGTCATATCAAAGTTGGACACAGCAATCCATTAGGACGAAAAGAGTCCCAAGAGCAGACACAAGTGTCAGAAACCCACTCATTCTCAGTCAAGAGTCACATAAAAAATACCAGCCTAAAAGCTGCAATATATTCATAGAGGGACTGGTGCAGATCTATGTAGGCCCTGGGCTCGCTGCTTCAGCCTCTATGAGCGCAAATGTTCTTTCTTGATTAGATGATTCAGAAGTCCTTATTCTCCTGGGGTCCTCCATCCACTCTGTCTCTTACACTATCCAGTTGATTCCCTGAGCTCTGGGGGAGGGATATTATGGAGACCTCCCATTTAGACTCTCGCTCCATGAAATGTCTAGCTGTTGCAGGAAGTACTTATTGCCATTAAAAGATGACATTTAATACACTTCTTAGAAGTTGTTTATTAAAAACCCATGGGAGGAAAAAACCTTAGAATATGTCATAATATAACAAAATAAATATTGGATAATAATTGATTTTCAAAGGGGCTCTACATAGAAGACTCTAGAGTTTCTGAATATTTTCCTGTTGCCAACATAGAAATAGATAAGACAGGAATATGTAAACTTCTTGGCACAGTCTACTTAAAAAGAATACAGTTATTGGATTATATTTTAATTACATGCAGGAAAGGAGAAATTATCTCTATTTTGGAAGAAAATCAATACATGAAAACAGAAGGCAATCCACCACTGATAATTTGGTGTATCCAATGAATAGGAGGGAGGATGGGCTGTAACAGCCAGAGAGGTCAAGGATGCCCCCCAATAACATGGCCCACAGAATCAACAAAGCAGGGCTCACAGGTGCTCACAGACTGCAGCAACAATCACAGAGCATGCATGGCTCTGAGCTAGATCCTCTGCATATATCTTATGGCTGTGTATCTTGGTATTCTTATGGGACTCCTAACAATGGGAGTGGGGGTGTCTTTGACTCTTTTGCCTGCTCTTGAGACCCTTTTCCTCCTAGTGGGTTTCCTCACCCAGCCTTAATATAAGGGAATATGCCTAGTCTTATGTAACTTGTTACTTCGTGTTTGGTTTCCATGAATCAATGACCACCACTTCTTTCACTCAGGGCTCATCCCCAACATGACTGTGATATGAGGGGTTGTTTGACCCTTTTCATTAGCAGAGACCATGGCCAAGTGAAAAATAAGGCGTCCCTAGCTGCAACTACAGGTCAAAATACACAGGTTCTTTTCCAACAAATTCTAAAGCTAATAAGCAGATTCATTCAACCTGTCAACTATGTTATAGTTAGAAAACTACTGAATTCTGAAGTAATAATAGTGAGCCAAATTTTATAACAACTTTAATGATTATGACTTAGCAATGTTAACAAATGAAATTACACAGAGGTAAAACTACTCAAAAGAACAGATTTATGGGCAATATCTTTATAAAGGTCAAATACATACATAAATAAATATATGCGCCGGGCGGTGGTGGCGCACGCCTTTAATCCCAGCACTCAGGAGGCAGAGGCAGGCGGATCTCTGTGAGTTCGAGGCCAGCCTGGTCTACAAGAGCTAGTTCCAGGACAGGCTTTAAAAAAGCTACAGAGAAACCCTGTCTCGAAAAACCAAAAAAAGAAAAAAAAAGAAAAAAAATAAATACATGCGTGTGTGCGCGTGTGTGTGTGTGTGTGTGTGTGTGTGTGTGTGTGTACTGACCTAGTACAAAAAGTCAGAGAAAGCATCCTGAGCAAGTGTCTATAGGAAAAGAATGAGTTCAAATACCAAGCAAATGAAACAAGAGAACAGTGTGTTCCGGACTCAGAACTGCAAGTAAATCCACACGTATGGGGATAGTGAAGAATAAAAAGGAAGCAAGATAAAACCCCGGAGAAAGACTGGTGTGCAGATGTGCCTGGCTATTTAGCTGCCTTCGGAGTTTGTTCTTTACATGCAATGGAAAGCTATTGATGGGCTTAAGAAGGAAAGGCCCATTTTGGAGAATGAATTGGAAAGGCAGCAAGAATGGAAACAAATTATAAAGATGCCACAATAGTTCAGTCTGGAGATGCCCAACACTAGCTTGGACCGAGGTGGTACAGACAAGGATCGAGAGAGGTGCAGCCTGTAGAGATACTAAAGAGGCAAAATCAATAGGACCGAACAGGAGAAGAGAAATGCCACAATAGCCTCTTTATAATTTCTCGATGAAGCTTTCTAGGTATTGTACCACTTTCTATATAATGACTGCCGGGTGGTCATATCCCTGCAGGTTTAAAAGGAGCTTCTCTCTTTGCATCTGTTTGGACACTTGGGCTCAATTTTTTATACACCTATAAAGGAAATAACTTTAGGACAACTTACAATAAAGGATGCCAGTAGTTGTAGATATTCCACAATCAACACTTTGGAAAGAGCAGAACTAATTTTTGAAGACGGACGTGGGATCCTCGTTAGCCCTGTAGGACATGGGTTATTTCTATTGTTCACCTCATTTGCTTTTTTCGGCACATCTGATTATCACACACAGGATGCCTGCTTCCTGGGTGGGGTCTCATCCTACTCTGTGGATTTGCTATGTTTTGTGAGGCATTTTATCTGTACAACTTGTAGACATTTAGAGAAAAATACTACCTTCTTCCTCTGGATCTTCCACTAGCTGTCCATAGATGCAGCATGTTTAAAGGATTTGTGGTGCTACCCCCTTCAAATTTACAGTCAACCATGCACAAATGAATAACCCCTTCAGAAGAGATGGTTGGATTCTTTTTTAAAAAAATTACTTGACCACAAGACCCTGACTTTCAGAACAATGTTATCTCTATGTCATTTTATTGAGGGGTGGCATTACAGGTTTGAACTTGGGACTTCGCACAAGGAAAGTAATACTCAACCACTGAGGTGCAGCCACAACGCATCTTCATGGGGTTTTTACAAAGAACATTTATTGCCTCTTAATTTAAAACCACCAGGAAAGTTGTAATTGTTGCCATGTTTATTGCTCAGTGACACTAACAGATTTGTTTATTGTTATTCATTCATGGATTATAAAAAAATATCCCCACTTGGATTCTTTAGGGTACAGTCACACTCACATTTGTTTGCCATCAAATGTCATTTCATGAAGGCAATCCCCTGTAGAGGAGTTCGGCGCTTGGAAGACTATAGCCTCATGGAGCAGGAGGCATCCCAAACACCCTCTGGAATCCTGGGACTGTGCATGAGTACAATCGGGCACTGGTTAAAAGTGTTGAATCTGATCTCATTTACCATTTACCCACAGATATGTCTTCACACTTGTCATATAACCTACGACAGCCTCAGTTTCCTATGAGACAAACTGAAATGTAGCACATTCTATGACATACATCGAGCCACGCGGTGCGTACAGGGTTAGCAACACAGACATGCAGAAGCTATGGCCACAATCACTGCTGTCACAACCATACACAAAGGGAGGGCTACGCTAAGCAGGGAAGGTTATACCAGTTGTCTTCCAGCTCTTGATATATCGCAATAGTCAAGACTGAATCAATCTTGGATTGATTTACACTAAAATTAAACAATTGAATTTCAGCAAGCATAAGAAGATAGGGAGGAATAAAGTGTTGTCTGCCAGGGGACTGGGTCAAATGGGAGAAGTTAGAATTCAAAAGGAAAGGGTAGATGGGATGTGTAAATAAGTAGACCAAATTATTCATTCCTCCAGTGAAGAACAAGAATGATCCCACAGACCTGATTCCAGTTTCTCTGCTCTTTTTAAGAGTTATGTGAAAATGGGCTTGTTCTGGATCCTAACTAGTAGCCCATTTCACAGATGAGAAAATTAAGCTTGAAGTTAGTCTCAAATAACAGACAGATATTTTGGAAGTTATCTGGTAAAATTTAATCAGATTTTCTCACTCCAAAGTCCATGCTCATTTACTGTACCAAGGTTTGCCCAAGCTTGACCTTCTGGCCATTGCTAGCATTAATTGATGCTAGACATAGCAGTATCTGCCTCTCAGAACAATGGGAGCATATTTTTCTATAAGTCAAAAAGAGGCAACAGGACTAAAAAGCTTGCCAATTACCTTTTAAGGAAATGTTCTTGTTAAAAGCAAATCAGAAAAAAAAATTGAGACATGTTTGCATTCCCCATTCCCAGGCATTAAAGTCACTCCAACCACAGCTGGTGATATTCCTTTCTAAGTCAGCCACACAATACTTCAAAATTTTAGAAGTGTAAAGAACACATATTTATCTAAGATTGGCAATATGAAAAAGTCAGTCAGATTAAAACAAAACTATGCATTTCCATTATATTCCAGAATACTTCTACAAGAAAATAAAATTTTGATGTAGTTAGTGTTTTTAGAAATGTAAAGATATTCATAAGAGAAAATGGTAGCTAAGCTCCATCTTAATATGTGAGAAGTTATAACTGTGGTATAAAATCCATAGCAGAAATGAAACGGGATTACATCACAGGCAATTGCTAATATTAATGGACCAGAGGGGAGTATGTTCCCTGAAGCTAGAAACATGTCAGAGGGGAAAGACATACATTTCAGCTTGAGAAAGAAAAATCCATTAACCATGAAATAGGGAAACAAAAAAAATCAAACTTTCCATATACCATATCTTACTGGGAAAAAATCTATTAGTAAAAAAGACTTCTAAATAAAATGTTTCTCTTTCTCTCTCTCTTTCTTTCTCTCTCTGTCTCTCTCTCTCTCCTCTCTCTTATATATGTATGTATGTATATATGTATGTATTTGTGGGTGTATGTGTATGAGTACGTCATACATATAATGTATAAACTTAAAGTCAAGAAAAATTCCAGATAATTCACATAGCTGCTATTTTGGCTGAATGTAGCCACCAAAGCACAGACACAGTTTCTCCACGAGCAAATTCCAAAAGAATGCCGGTGCACTGGCGTATATAAAAATCCATCCTAGTCTTGGGTTTAAGGCAGCATCATATCAACTACTCCAAATTCGGTAGGAATCATCCCAAGTTTTTTTTTCATTACGAAATTAATCCTAGCAACAGTTAACTTGATATCCCAGTCCCTGTAGCAGGTAAAAAATAGAGCAGATAAGAAGGATTTGACATGCCTTGCCATATTTAAATCACGTGAAGGCTTATACAGACTACTAGAATAATCTTTCTTTAAAATTTCATAAGCACATACATAGATACACACACATACACACATTGTGGGGTGGAAAAGAGGACAGCCCTATGGCCTGAGTCAAGTAGAAAGCACTCAAATACAAAGGACTCTGAGAAGAGAAAGATCAAGGCCACTGTCAGGGAACAAAGCAATTAGCTCACTGGTGGTTCAGGTTGACACAAAGAGATGGGGTGTGGACTCCACCCCACCCCCTGAAAGCTAAACCAGCACAATGAGATTTTTCTGCTGCCTTAGCAGGATTAATGAAACACATCCCAAGATGACTGACATGCACCTGTAATTGTATTTTACAACTGCTGATAGAGTAAATTTGTCTCCACAATAAAGTTCATTAGATAATACATCAGTTGAATAACTGAACTTAGCCATTGTGTATATCAAAACACGAAGAACACAATGCACATATACAGTCTGAACTTGTCAAGTCAAATCCCTTTTCAAAACTGAGCGTCTATAGGAGTGTAGGTTTCGCCTACACTGGAAGTACCTGCGGACACTTTTCTAGGGGCACTCCAAAGGTTCTGTGCTTGCTGTTGTTCATGCTTCCTGCCTCTGGATGCTGGCTGCATCGGGTGACCTACTTCTTCTCATGGACTGAACGTCGCTAAAGTGGGAAGTCAGTTCTCAATCTGATACCTTAGAGTTTACTTTCTATCCTGCATTCTATATGCTTCTTGCTTGCTCATTCTCATGAATCCAGCTGTCCTATTGGAAACTAGTCTATGGAGACAAAGAATGGAGAGTCACTAATGCAAGCAGCTAATGCTCTCAGCGCTATGCTCTTGAGGAAATGAATCCCTATCAACAGCTGCAGGAGTCTTCTGAACATCACCCACCTCCCAGAGGAGTGTGAGATGACTTCATTCATTATCAATGCCTTAATAGCAGCTCCATAAGCAACTCCTAGGCCCAGCTAATCAGTATTCAGAAAGCTGACCCATGTGTATTAAAGTGCCAGATAGTAAGTGTTGTTTAGGCCCACTAAATTTTGAAGTAAGTTACAATAATAACAATACACAATAAAAAATAGCCTCCTAGTTAAGGATCCCATCCTTGAATAAAATATATTATTATTTAAAAAAGAAAATCCTTATCTTTATCCCAATTCTAATTATGTAATTGCATAGCCTCCTATCTCGGCTCTTTAACTTCTAGCTTTTCCTCTTCTAAGACTATTTGTCATAGGAATAGGTCTGCTAAAAAGTTATATGATCAAGTCCTAATCCCCAGCCATTATTGGAAATAAAGATATTACAGGGGTAATTCTTTAAAACGAAATCCTCCTGAAAATGGATGGACCCTTTTCAGAATAACTGATATCCCTGTTAAAACATTCTTGTGGCACTGGGTTGTGTGTAAGGAGAATATCTATTGAGACTGTAGTTATAACAGCATATACCAAAATACCACTAAAAGACAGGCAGGTATCTGGATCAGATCCTTCCCTGGCATCTTCGCAGTGTATACGGTCTTCCCAACATCTGGGTCTAGGACTCCTAACCTTCAAAACTGCTAGACAATCAGATCCTGCTGTTTAAAACGTGGATGATAGTATTTTGTTACAGCAGCTGTGCAAACCAATACATCATCTACTACTGGCTGTAGGAGTTCTATTCAAAGTAGGAATCTCTCTTGTCAGTGTAGCCATTTACCTACATATTAATTCAACAAACGAAAATCCCTTACATATCAGGCTTTAAGCTTAGCACTAGGCACTCAGCGGAAAACAAGAAACACAAAGGAAGGCCACAGCACACCAGCGCGAAGTGTGACTTCCTGCTGGAGTTAAGAGGGCCGTCTCTAAGTAGACAAATTATAAAATGGCGCCCCCTTGTGGGAGATGAATGGACAAAAGAGATACTCCTCTGACAGGAACAATTGGGTACAACCAACTTGCATGAGCCGGTAAACCCCATGGTTCTGGCTAAGCAAAGTTGATGAAAACAAATCTTCTTCTGCCTGTATTTCCACCACAGATGTTTAGGGGAGAAGACAACATACAAAGCTATTAATGATCTGAGAAAGGTCCCCATGGATCCCTCAAAACTTAGTTTCTTCCTCAGCACCCATTAACGTTTTGTTGAAAATGCCGAAAATCTGAGAACCCTTTGTTCAAAGACAAGGGCAGTGATTGGCTCGAGCAGACATCACAGAAAATCTTGATGGCCACCAAATCCCCAATCGTGACAAGGAAGAATGACAGACTTTCCCAGAGTGTACAGGAAGACCCCCTTTGCTGCGTCAAGCTGACAATCAAAGCTAACCGGGACAATTAGTCATATTGATCCTCTCATCTAACAAATGTTTGAAAAGATGCACTGTGATTGGGCCTCAGACCAGAAACCCTCTCCTGACCTTGCACCTTGTAGTACTTCTCTAGCTTGTTCTCCAGCTGCACCCAAACCCCAGGAGTAAAAAACAGTGACTGCAAAAGAAATATACCCCTGCAGGTCAAACTATTTTTCCCACCCTCTTAGACACTGCTCTCGACACCCAGGAGCCTGAGTGTTATGAAAAACTGGCCAAAACAGAGGGATCACTACTACTTGCAGAAGTCCATCATTCGTATTCCAGGAACTTTGCAAGCTGGAGGTTAAACGTGGTCTTTATTAAAATTCAATTACATAAACTAAGTTACATTCAAACAGCAGTAATCACTGCAGAAGTATTGCCCTGCAATTTGTGTGCTTGCCATCCACGCTTATTACATCTGTATCACCTAAACACTTCTGCCCAACTCATACCCAGTGGTGTTGTGTTAGTAACCTTCTATCAGCCACTGTGAAATAATCTTTACTCGTAGCCAATTTTATACGTTGAAGCTTTATTCATTAACTTCTGACTATCCAGAAAGGAGAGCACTTAAATTTTGAAATACATTCTGTCTGTAGTCATTGCATGTACTAAAAAATATGAGAATAAATTCAATTAATATTCAGAAACCATTATATAGTTTGGCAAAGAAGATGCTCACACCATCAGCAAACACGTGAAGGTCTGTTCAGTTTCCCTTAGTCAGAAATATAAAGGAAAATGTTTGTCTCTGCGTATGGAGACACTGCACGCAGAGACCGAGTACTAATCAAAGATTATGAGGAGGCCCCAAGTCCACTCATAGGGCCAATAGGGGCCTCTTCTTTGATCCTTTCCTAAGGGTGAACCATGCTACCCAGAACAGATACTGTTATGGGATAGAATATGGCCATAAATATTACTACCCACAAAGTGTGCCACATGATGCCTGGGCAAGCCAAAATAGGAAGATAAAGTGTGTGGGCAGCGAACTAGCTCTCAGGGATGAGAAGCTAGGAATGCCCTGCTCTTGTTTCCCACATGGTCGTGCAAGCATGAGGGCCGCTTCAGACTCCATGCCTCTCTCGGCTTGCCTCGCCTCTCGGCTCTCTCCTTTTCACACTGATGGCACTAGACCCCATTGAATTTCCCCCACTCTCCACACCGCATTGTTCCCAGCATGCCTTGCTCTTGTCTCCCACGTTCCTGACATCCCATTTGGCTTCCATCCCCCTGACCCTAGAACCCAATCTGGAACCTGGCACCCAGCGACGTGTGGCAGTTTTAGTTCATTTGCAAGCAAACAAATTTTATGGATTTCAGAATTGGTCCACTAACAACAACATGACCTTAGACAAGAAATTTAAGCTCTCCGGCATTTTTTATCATTTGGTACTAAATAAGGATGAATGTGTCATCATTGTTGCAGAAATGAGTATTACATGTGATCATTATAGTAGCTTCCTCTCTTAAGCACTCACTTGAAGGACACTGTGCTTGCTCATGCAGAGTATCTCATTTAATCTGCTCACACACTAGCTCTTGAGCATAGTCACTAACACTAAGCCCATTCCAGGAATGATGAAGCCGAGGCTCTAAAAATGCACATCTATACAATCCAGCATGAGAACAAGAATAATTCTTCCTCTGCCCTGACCAGAATAATATATGTTTCTCTGTGTGTATCTTGAAAATAAATTCTAATAGGGTAACTGTTGAAATATTAGTTAATAGGTAAATAAACAGCTTACTACTAGCTTGTCTCTGGGTTTGTTAATAATTAGTGACCCCCCCAAAAAAAGTAATTATAAAACAAGAAATAAATAGATGGATGTTAACATGATTGTTCTGTAAAGCTTATTTTCACAGACTAGAATAATGGTCACAAGGTAAGTCTTTTTCCACACCCTGCTCCTCTTTCTCGTTCTCCCTCCACCTCCTGTCACTAAGGACTAAACTAGGATCTCATGAATCCTGGGCACTCTTGCTCTGAGTTCCTATGCCCACAACAAAAATTGAGGTTTCACAATCAATGGACTAAAAGATGATCAATTTTCAACCCATTTTTCATATTTTTATATCTCTCAGTGCCTTTTTATATTTATATGCCATCATTTCTTGTCCTATAAAACACATAGAATATCCATGGAGAAAAGTGCACATTATTATTACAAACAGAAAATATCTCTGGAGAATCAAACTTGTCTTAGAGGAGCAGATCGTAAGGTTAATGATTACACCTGACCCAGGATTTTTTTTTTATGCCGACCACTGTGGACCTTACTAGGAAACATGAAAGTTTATTGACATGTAACTTTTTAACTCAATATTTGTAAGAAGTGCTTTCTCTGGTTTCTTCTTACTCAACTTGACATCCCCAATATAATCTATAAAGCATAACAATTAAGAGCACAGACTTTGATATTTAACTGCCTGGATCGGAATCCTAATTCCACAGATTAGTAACTTTGGGCAAGTTGCGTAACATCTTTGTTTCCTTTGTCTTGCTTTGATATGGGGTATTGGAACATCCTACCCCCAGGTTGTTAGAGTTATTATATTCATAACACTCGGAACAGTGCCTGGGCCATAGTAACACGATATATTGGCTCTGATTATTGGCATTGTCATGGAAATTCATTAATATTACAAAGCCTAGTCTTAAAATGGCTAAGGTCCAAAAACTGAAAGAAACAAAAACTCTATCTGAGAATCACGTATATAAATTTATATTTCCTATAGTATAAAGAAGGCAGAAAATAATGACTGCTCTCCAGTTCCTATATGCAAACTTCACCTTTTTTTAATATTAAGAAAGATAATAGGAATAATTATTCCTTGGAGATGCTAGTTGACTCTGGTATGTAAATAAATAAATTCTTCTCTGCTGGCTTACTATTTATGCATTCATTGTTTGCCCAATTAGTCTGTGATTTTTTAAAGAAGTAATTCATTCAAGTTTGCATCTCAGTTACTGAGGTTAACTACATTTTCATTTTATTTTCCTTCAGAAACAGAGTATATTCAGAGATACTATTTGAAAATGAATATATACAGAGAGTCTCCTTCCTCTTGAGAACATATTTTGTACTTCAAGAGTTCAAGACATTGAAAGTAATGTGCATCTGAAAAGGAATGACTAGTTAAGAGTGGAAACAAATCTTTTGATATGGCAGCTCTAGCTAGTTTTCACACACTACACATTTCTGGTATCTGTTCATCTAACAAAAGGCTGGTAGCCATAGTTTTCTTTAAATTATTATGCAGTGATAAAATAAGTGAATAGAATCAAAATAAAACAATAATGTATATTAACAATGAGGGAAGAGAGATGTTCATATAAGCAATTCATTTTCTATATGAGCTATGAGTTGAGTTCAAATTGCCCCACAGAAATCTGAGAGGCTTTAAGGTCTTTTTTTGTCCTTATATTTGCATTTTTAGCACAGATTTTGAATTGTATTTCTACCCTATATAGCACCCACTTTCTGTTGCTTTGTAACATGTTGCTTTTGTAGAATTTTTTTCAAAACCATTCTTCACATATCTTATTCATCTAAATACATTCCCATAGCTTACCAGTCTAAGATTTTAACAAGTATTGCTTGTCATTCATTTTAAATTTAACTTTTTAAAAATTATTTTGTTTCTGAGATAACCTAATTACATTATTTCTTCCTGTTCTTTCCTCTCTCCAAACCTTCCCATTACTCCTCTTTAATCATTCAAATCCATGGTCTCTTTTTTACTAATTATTTTGATTATTACACACATAAACGTGTGTGTGTGTGTGTGTGTGTGTGTGTGTGTGTGTGTTGTTTGTATATATAATTACACGTTGGTCAATCTATCCCAGGAGGCCTCGGGCCTACAATCACAAAGAACTACAATCAACTAAGGCATATTGAGAGCAAGAGAAATAGTCTCCCCCAGAGAAGAGCACACCAATTGGTTACCCAATACCAAATGGTCACCTCTGAAAATGTACATACAAGTAATTTTTTATGTTTGTGTTTGCAGACACATGCATGTGGATGCCTGTGGAAATCAGAAACGTATATAAGAACCCACATGGAGTAGTGGACAGCTCTGAACTGCCTGATGTTGGTGCCAGGAACTGAATACCTGTCTTCTGTGAGAGCAGCAAGTGCCCTTGGAAACGGAACTGTCTCTCTAGTGCCCCCATTCAGTTTTTTGAATCCATTGATGGTAGAGTTCTTGCCCATCATGTCTGACGCTCTGGATTTGATCCTCAACACTACATAAAAATGAACATGGTGGTACACAACTATAGTCCCAGCCCTTGGCTGGTGAAAAGAGGAGCATCAGAAGCTGAGGGTCAACCTCAGCTACATAGTGAGGGTCAACCTCAGCTACATAGTGAGGGTCAACCTCAGCTACATAGTGAGTCTGAGACCAGCCTGAGCTACACACAAGATGCTGTATCAAATAAGTGAAGATTTAAACCTTTAGACGTGTCTTTATATACATCAGTCTAGTTATTTATTGGATATTATTTGTCCATAAATTACAAGTTGTTAAACCTGTTGACTCTATTTCCTAAATATCTTTCAAATACTGCCCTTTGCTTCTACCCTTAGCGCTGCTATATAATTTAATTGTATAATACATATAATTTCAAAACTCTTACTGCCTTCAAGCTCACCTCCACCCAATCCTCAATTTTAAAGATTATTAGCCGAAAGTGGATATGATTTAAATCTATTGTATATGTGAAATTACCAAATAATAAATAAAAGAATTCTTAAGCAAGCATCTTGCAACATCCTTCTCCTGTTTAGCACATAACGATGAACAGAGTAATATCAAATCCTCCAACATGGTAACCATTGCACACTCAGGAAATGGTTTGCAAGCAATGGAAACTTTAAACTTAAGAGAAAAGACATGAAGAGACATAAGATTTAAAAAAGACAGATGAAATAGGTTCAAATAATGAGGTTTGAGGTATGAGAGTATACATTGGATCATTTCAGAATGCAAACTAAGTCTGCATTTGGGTCATTCAGCTCTTAAACCACAAGCAGATATACAAATACCATGAAGAGAGCATATGTGTAGCTGGGTTAAAGTCACCATTCAACCCAGCTCTGACAAAACTATATCCAAGGGGAAGTGACAGCCCCTGCGACAGAGATAGCTAGTTATTAACACAATTCCATCATTTCATCCTGACCCTAACCTCCCCTCTGAGCTCCTGGCTCCAAAATGCGTTTTTCACTTCCTCTCTCTTCAGGCTCTCAAATAACCTCAGGGTTCTACTATGGGGCCTACCATACTAAACGTTTAACACTCTGCTTTCTTATAGCTCACAGCAATGAGTTCCTGAAAAGCGGCATGTCAGTGTCTGAAAATCAACATTCAGAATAACTATACAAAAATGTCCCGGCATGCACTCTCAGAGCAGGGCAGGGAGGAGTAGGTGGAAAAAAATCCTTCTTTTCTTGAAGCTACAACTGACACTTCAGCCAATCCATGGCTTGTTGCAGGAGGAGAGTGTTTTGTCAGGGTTGTCTTTCCTGGATCTCTTTATATCAGACAGCCATTTATTCTTTATCTAGCTCCTACCACATGAGAAAGGTTCCTGTGACCAAGAAAAATTCCTAATGTGGGACTTAAATGTGAGCCTTTAATAGAAAACACACCCAGCATACTGGGGAGCAGGGAAGCAGGGAGTACCACTAAATGCAGGACAGTCACAGGGAAAGTCTTGTTCATTTCAAAATATATAATACCTCTTTAAAAAGAAACTGTTATGTCTTGGTGACTGGGATAAAACACAATAAAACCAATGAATAACAATATCTGCTTTTAGACATAGGAGAGAAATAGAAAACAACCATGAGAAGGAGAGGGATGGAAACAAAATGATACAAGGAAGAGAAAGGGGAGGCTGAAGTACCAAGTCAGGGCTTCACTAGCATCCCATAGAGATGGACCAATGAAAACCATCCCCAAAAGGTCAAATAGCTTTATCATACTTGTCTACTCCAATTAAGAAAAAGTACAGTCAGTAAGTCAGTAGGTGTGAGGGCTGAGACGCATGCAAAGGAAAATGGTCCTGGGGCAATAACTCACCATGTGTTGAGCCAACTGTAGATGATAAAATGATGCTCATGTTAATTCAAAGGGGGAAAATATGTTGAGTAGGAAAGGAGGGATATGAACATAGAAGTGTCAACATTTAAAGAGTCAGAAATACTACCAGGCGTTAAGTTGAAGTGTATTAAAACTTTTGGAGAATAAAATATGTAGTGCATGCATATTATGTAATAAATATATATATATATAAACATATTATATCGTGAATATATGTATATATATAATAGGAACATTCTAAGAATTGAAGCAAGGATCATGTAGACTTTTAGATTGTTCAAATGTGATCAAACTTCAGATAAAGGGAGATGACAGTTATTTATCATACACTCGGTCACAAAATTCCAAGTCTAAAACACAAACTTAGTTCTAGAATTTTCACCTTAAAATTACTCTCGTACCAAAACAACATAGTCTAAACTCATTTACTTCACTTTTTAATATATTTTGGAGAAGTTCCTATATAAATTATACTGCATATCTATCATTCCTTCCATCCTTCCTTCTCTCCCCTCCTCCAACTCCTCCTTCTTTTCTCATTTCCTCTCAGATTCAAAACTTCTTCTGTGAATATATATGAAAATATATGTACTAAATCTGTGATTATATTATGTAGATGGAGGCTCCTTGTTCTTTCCTGGCTTCCCAGATCTTAAATAGTCACACAGAAATAATATTAATTGCAATACTGTTTGACCAATAGCTTAAAGATATTTCTAGCTATTCTTACATCTTAAACTAACCCATTTCTATTATTTTATATTTTTCCACGAGGCTCATGGTTTACTGGTAAGGTTCTGGCAGGAGGCTCGTATCTTTCTCCTCCCGTGGCTACATGGTGTCTCCCTGACTCCACTTACTCTCTATATATCTCTTCCAGCCTGGCTATATTCTTCCCTGCTATAAGCCAAAGCAGCTTCTTTTATTAACCAATAATAATAAAACATATTCACAACGTACAGAGAGGAATCCCACATCAATATTAGATCATATATTGAATAATAATGGATTATAGTGAAATAACGAAAATGTCTTCAGTGGGAAGGCTGTTTCTTCCTCCCTCGGCAGCCATTGACTGCTCAAACTTCTTCAACTAGGAGTGGGACTTTGGGAAATTTCTTCCAGCCTCCCTTGTATTTGACTGGAATTATGCAGGTTTTGTTTAGACAACAATGCTTTGAGATTTTGTGTGTAGACTTGATTCTCTATCTTGTCTGGTGATGCTATCTTGTAGCAGATGTCCTGGTCCTTTGTCTCTTACAATGTTGCCATCGCTTCATCCACAATGTTTCCTGAACCTTGTATACAGAGGTTATGTTTAGAAGTACCGATAGGGCGGGACACCCCATGGTCAGTTGTGTATCTCTTTAACAGAATCCTTAAACTTGAGGATGTAACCTAGAGCAACCACGAAAGTCAAGAAAGTAGAAAGTCAAGGTGTGGGACCTGGGAGAGAAAGAGTTCTAGAGAGGAAGAGAGCAGGGGGCTGGAGAGATGGCTCAGAGGTTAAGAGCATTGCTTGCTCTTCCAAAGGTCCTGAGTTCAATTCCCAGCAACCACATGGTGGCTCACAACTATCTGTAATGGGGTCTGGCGCCCTCTTCTGGCCTTTAGGCATACATACAGACAAAATATTGTATACATAATAAATAGATATTTTTTTTAAAAAAGAGGAAGAAAGCAAGTGCTATGAGAAAGAAAAGGGGGAGATGGGGGGTTGCTTAAGCGAGGGTGGGAAGGAAGACTAATAAGGAGGAAAATTAAGTAAAGAGAGTTAAATAACACTAGGGGTTCTTTAAAAAGATATAGGTAAATTTTGTTTTATAAACTGACTTAAAATACATAAATAATGTGTGTGTGTGTGTGTGTGTGTGTGTGTGTGTGTGTGTGTGTGTACAAAGAGGGGGAACAATTAAATTGAATAATGCTACATGGGGTAGTATGCTAACCCCAGGAGCCATAGACTATGTGACCAATTCTCTAGTGCCAGTCAAGGAAAACCCCACTTCAAGTTGTTGATCAACAGAGTCCAAGAGACTCCAAATTTTATAGGCTATTAAAATTGCCCTCAGTTCCCTCCTCCGATAAATAAAAGTAAGACTCTGTGGCTAAAGTTACCACATACTTCAGACTCAGGTCTTGGAAGAATCTAGATGGAACTGACCCAGCAGTCTCCACCCAGAGGTATAACTTGCAGAGTATCAGAAAGTGCTCATTTTGAGCTCCAGATAGCCATCAAAGCAAAGTTTTCACTTTGGTGTCTCTGGTCTCTGTCTCTTTATAATCATAGGCAATTCTTATTTGAACAGGAAAAAGTCTTAATTCACTGTATCACATAAACACCCCACAAAAGTCTTTGCTTCCATCTGAAATTTTGAGGTCCAGGTCTCCCCAATTCACACTGCTCTCTGCATTATTTTCCAAGTTCACACAACAATCTATCAAGCTCAATGGCTTTTCTAGCCCAAAGTTCCCATCTCCTCCCACAATCCTCCCCCAAAACTGAACAGTCATGTCTGTCACAGTGATACCCCATAATCCTAATAGAAGAAAGTGCCCCATAGGCTTGCCTATAAACCAATATTATAGGTATTTACTCAGCTCTGGTTTCTTCTTAGATAATGCTAGTTTGTGACAGGTTGACAAAAACAAGATAAGAGACAGAGACAGAGAAAGAGAGAGAGAGACAGAGAGACAGAGAGAGAGAGAGAATATAGTATATTAGATAGATGATGATGATGATAGATAGATAGATAGATAGATAGATAGATAGATAGATAGATAGATAGATGATAGATAGATGATAGATTGATAGATAGGTAGATAGATAGATAGATAGATAGATAGATAGATAGATAGATAGACGATAGATCAGTAGATAGATAGATAGATAGATAGATAGATAGATGATAGATAGATGATAGAGTAGATAAAATAGAAGATTGATAGACAGACAGACAGACAGATAGATAGATGATAGATAGATAGATAGATTGATAGATAGATAGATAGATAGATAGATGATAGATAGATAGATAGATGATAGATAGATAGATGATAGATAGATAGATAGATTGATAGATAGATAGAACAGGACACCTACTTCCTGTAAAGCCACAGAATGAACCACAATGACCAAACAGCAATATATCCAGTGGTGTACTTCTGGTATTTATATCTTGGGGGTAATCAACAGTTGTCTAATGTTTCTTAAGGACTACTCAATACAAGATAACTCAAGGTTGGTCCTGTAAACCTTGTCATAGACCCTAGAGGAGAACTACTACTACCAATTTTTTCCTTAATAAATTTACATCTTAACTGTATTCTAAACACTTATCCTTATGCCCACATATAAGAATAAATTCTCACACTCATCAAAGAAGTTTATTTTGCAGGAGACAGAGACCACTACAAAGATCCATGACTGGGAAAAATACAGACAATAAATTTGTTTACTTTATTATGATCCTTTCAACCTACATAAGGTAAATCTTAAAATAGAAAAGTGTTTAAAGGCCTTTTCCTCTTTAAAAAAAAAGCAAACCACATGGATCATGAGATCTTGGAATTCTTAGGGAAAGTGCCATATACTAAATCAGCTTTTGTTAGTGTCTCTTTCTAAAAACACGTTGTAGGCATGCACAATTCAAAAGAATATGTTTTCCTCATAGAACAGATGCTACATCACCATAAGCAACAATATTAGCACCTTCATCATCACCTTCTATTTGATATATTTTCAGCCCATCGTTGCACACACAGACTTTATATGTAGCAACCTGGACCATCCCTCTAGCCTTGTGAAGCAGGAGAAACCCCCAGAATTAGCAAGTGTCAGGAAAGACTATAAGATACAACACTTTAGACTGAGAGGTAGAACCTATACACTCTAGCTCCTCTGACCAGGAATTTCTGTCCCTTTCAGCTCTCAGGCTAATACTAAATACGTTCTCTTCATTATATCAATAATTTTGAATTCTGAAGGTCAATTAAATTATGTTTCTTCATCTTCCTTGAATTACTTAATATCTACCAAGTAAGTGCTGTGATTGGGAAACACACAAATGAAAGGGTTACATTGCATGCCTGTGACCAACCCAGACCATTGTCCTAACAACTGCCAACCAGAAAATATTAATCACTACCACCATCCCCACTTAGAAAACAACTGAATTTTTGCCTGAGGTAGGATGGTAGAATTATGCACTCATCTGGCAATAAAAAGCTTCGCATGAAATTCTTGGCACCCATCTAATAAATAAACATAGCCAAGAAGAAGAAAAGTCATCTCTTTCCAACACTCTGTGTGAAAACATAACGCAGGCAGAAAGACATTTGCTCAAAAAGTCATCTGAAACATATTTTTAAGTTCCAATTAGCAGAAAATTCCTACAGACGCTATTTTTTTTTAAAGCAAGGTACTTATCTTCCTGGATCTTCTTGAGGATTAGCTTGATTCTGTTGGTCAGTTTTTTCACGGACCCCAAGGCCTAAAAGGGTCACCTGGATCATGCCTGACTACAACCACGTTCATACAGCAGGAAAATGAAGGATTTATCCACTCTACTGAGTTCAAACATTTGCACTGGACTGACAATACAAATAAATATAATCTCAGTGCATCTTTCAGATATGCATATTAGGAACAGCATGTACGGCCAGGGAAACAGCAGTGAATCTAAACCAGCCAAAGGCCAAACGCAGGGGCTCTTCTAACTCCAGCAGTTAAGGAGTAAGGCAGATAAATCACAGAGCCAGCAAAGGGGAATATAATGCATTTCAGGCCGGCTCAGAGGGAAAGACATATGAGACACACTCAGGGCAACTAAATTTATACAGTCGGGAGAATGAACTTCAAGGAGGGAACCTGATCATAATCTATAAATACTGCCAAGGTAACACCATAAATAATTAAGGAAAGGAACTATTTGCTGTCTCTGAACTAGGTGTAAAAATGAAGCTTGAGATTTACTTCTCCCTTCCTTTGGTTTTGGCATCAAAGCATGTTTGTATTGAGAGTCCTTTGCTCCTGCCTGGAATCTATTGTGCCAGAGCCCCAGACGGGCAGTTCCTGTAGTTACTCTGTCCTCAATGAAGAGCACTATAATAAACTCCTCTCTCCTCCCAGCCTCGTAGCTCAGAGTGGCCTGAATAGGACATCGCTATGACAGAATGGTAAGACCTGGTCCAAAGGACTCTCCTATGACCAGGCTCTGCCACTCCCAGAAGCCAGAGCATCCCCAGCCTTCTACCACATAAACAGAGAATTGGGCTACATTCTCTTATTTACTGTTGTGTCTGTTTTCTCAAGGGCATGGCTATTACAGGTTAGGACGGTGCTTCTTAATGCGTGTGAATGGAAATCGCCTAAGAACTTCCTAAACCCGCAGACTCCAATTCAGTAGGCTTGAGGTAATAGGGGTGAAAAAACCCTCAGATTCTATAGCTTCAACATGCATACAGATGGTCCTGAGGATGCCGACCTTCAAACCACACTTTGAAGAGCAAAGAAGCAGCGCTGGGAGCAGAGAGATACAGGGAACGATGCTAGCCTACCACCTTGGCATGCTGTGTCCAGGCTGATGGACACAGAGAAAGCAAGCTCCTTCAAGAGACCAGTTCTTGAGCTGGAAAAAGCCAACTGAATACCATGAGGAAGTCTCCAGATAATCCTTCAGTGTTTTCACTACAGATATGGACGATTTCAAGGTTGCATGAGATCCTGCACTCTAATGATTTCCTTCAATTGGTCTATTGTTTCAGGCCTGTTTTTAAAGACACCTAAGACATGTAGAAGCAAATATTAGGCCAGCCAGCGCCACAAAACGTTCCTCAGACCAATAACAAAAACTAATCAAATAACGACAACAAAATGGGGGGGTAAAATAGCATAAAATGAACTTTGAAATGAACTTCTGAACTTCAGTTTCGAGTTGTAAAGGGATATCATTTTTTAAGCTGGATTTGGCATGTAAAATGAGAAAGGATAGTCTTTTAAAATAAATTTTATACATATATAAATTATATATATATATATGCTACAACTGGGGTAGGAATAAAAATATACATTTTAAACAAATATTACGAGTCTTTTCCTAAGCCAAAATCAACTGCCTCTTCCTTCCCACAGTAAATGCTTTTCTTCCTCTTCTGTGCATCCACAACCATCCCTGGCTACTTCCGTGTGCTCGTGTCTAAGGAAAATCACAATGAAATTACAAACTTCGCTTCTCTTTTGATAATGTGTTAAAACTATTATCCCACTTGCTCACGGAGCATCTTAAAAATAGCGACTCACAAACCTATTCTTAACAAACACGACGAGGGAAAACAGACACCCAGAGCTTTTCCAAGGCAGTTCTGATTTCAAATATTCTGCCCACTCATCAAACAACTGTCTCCAATCTTTGGCTGAAAAATATGGTCACCCGAGGAATAAATTAGAACATTCTGAGTTGCCAAAGATGTTTCACGAAATCTTTTACTCAGTAAATTCAACTGTTTTACTTAAAAAAAAAAAAAAAAAAAAAAAAAAAAAAAAAAAAAAAAAAAAAAAAAAACTGCTCACGGAGCAAGCTCACATGACTATGATGTTGCCCTTCCTGGAGCTCTTGTTTGAGCAGGTGGCTATGTGTGATGAATAGAGGCAATGGGTAGACATTAGGAGGAGCGCGTCTACAAACCACCTTCTATAGTATTGGGTGCCAAATCTTTTGTTTTAAGTCCTATCTTCCATATGCCTGTAGCGCATTACAAGGGAAAACGGAAATACAAGACGCCTGAATGCTAAAGAAATTTGTAATATCACATATGCATGCTCACTGACTCATTTGAACTCAATGTCTATAGCACAAAAACTGAATCGTCCTAAACTAGATAGGAAATGGCAGTTTTAGGCTACAAAGTGTAATGGGCTATGCACCCTGAAGGGTCCCTCTAGAATGTAGCACTCACCCCTGCAAGAGAACATAAAGAAAAGGCGGTATGGCTGGCCAGCTCCTCAAGAAAATGCACTCACAATAAGCTAGGCCTGGAGTGGGAGAGGATTTGGAAAATAACGCTGTTCTTGTCCCTGTTCTGTCGTGAAGGATAGAATTGAACCCTATAGCTACTCTTTAAATCATTTTTACTGAAGGAAAATTCTGGCAAGAAAGGAAAAAATCTACAAATGAGGAAAGTGTCAACGATGGCAATTACGATGATGAATGATTTGCTGAACAATGTATTACACAGAGATTTTGACTCTCCATGAGCGCAGTTATGATATTACTTTAGGCAGTCCCCGTTGAAATGCAGTCCTGGTAGTGGAAACCACACTTGCGCTTCTCTCTCCACTTCAGAATGATTTTTAAGAAGAGAGGAATTAGGAAGGCCATTCAGAAGATCCTCAGTAAACCTGAAGTGATACCCATTCTGCAAGGAAGAGGAAGTCAAAAGATGGCTTAATTCCCAAACAATTGAACCATAAAACATCATTTCTCTCCATGTAATATCACTTAAACTTGAATTATCTATTGTAATAACACTTTTCTAAAAAAAAAAAAAAAAAAAAAAAAAACAAACCTCTGTTTCTTAAGTAGCATGATTTTCGGTGGGATATCTGCATAACCTTAGAAAGAAAATATTATAAGATGATCAATGCTCAGTGCTCAAATTGATTGTTCCTACATTGTTTCAATATCTGTGGTGGATGGTTAAACCCACAAAGAGCACCAATCTCCATACATACTGTGTTTCTATCTACACAGTCACAGCTATGATAAAATTAGTTTATAAATGAGATTAACAAAAGTAACTTACCATAGATCTTAATAATTTCAACATGAATTTTTTCCTTACGAAGATAATAATTTTCTTCCTTTTCTGTTTTTATTCATCATAGATATTTTACAAATTCTCCCTCTTTTTATTTATTTTTTGGGACAGGGTTTCTCTGTAGCTTTGGACCCTGTCCTAGAACTAGCTCTTATAAACCAGGCTGGCCTTGAACTCACAGAGATCTTCCTGCCTCTGCCTACCAAGTGCTGGGATGAAAGGCACATACCATTAACGCCTGCTACAAATTCTCTTTAGTAATCTGAATTAGCATCATCCCTGGCCTTGCATTCTGATGTCAATATATAGTAAATAATAGTTACCTAAACACAGCTCTATGGTACTGCAGCAGTTGATCTGGTCACTGAGCAGATAGCTGTCACTGAGAAGGTCCAAGATACATCACATGTATCATGTGTACAGAGAGGTTACTTGTGTGTCTAACAGGACAGAACGAGGACAAAAGACTTTATCACACTCCTTGGTACAGCATGCACTTTAAAATTCACAGCCTCTTTTGCTTGCTTTTCATTTAGACTTTCAGACTATAGCCGACCTTGAATACCTGGAGCTTCAGAAAGCAAAAGTGCATGTTGGTAAGTGTGGGGAGAAACACCTCCACTCAGGGCCAGGGCTGACCACTGATTTAGTTAGTCTGGGTGTATGAAGACGCTGTCTCCTGTTGCTCCTTCAGAGCGTGTTCAAACTCCATAGGATAGAACATGATTTCCTACCTGCACAGACCAGACAGATTCCTGCCTATCCACCTAACCGATGCGATATGTGAACTGACATCCGCTCCGCCCCTTCAGTGCACATTCATCCGCTTTCATTACACATAACGAGAAGTTGTGTAGAGCACAGGGAAGCCTCACTTAACCCCCCCCCCCCATGGTCACCTCCTTCATAGCTCCGTGAAGCACTCTTTTGTAAATCTTGACTTCTGTCAGCTTTGCCAAAAGCACCACTCCGACTCCAAAGGCCTATCTTTCAACATACCTCATGTTCCCAGTCTCCTCGGTATGTTTCCTTACGTGCTTCCATCCCAGCTATAAATCTTATATTAAAACATCAGCGCGTTGCAGTCAACTATCAGAAACTATACTGACTGATTTAATTTGTCCTTATCAGTCTTCACTGAACACCACCGAAAAACCTTGCCATGATGAAAATAAGCAGACTCCCCATTACTGGAGGTATTCAGTCAAGAACCTGACAGCCAGTATATATTTTATTTTGATCTCATCCTCACAAGTTTCTATTTTTTTTAGTAATTCTGAGAAATTTATTTCAGACTCTCCTTTATAGACAATGATAATTTCAGAGGGTAGCATAGTGAAAATTAAATTATCTATTGGTTCTCAAATGGTAGTGGACTTACAGATTGCCTTGGAATCTTGCTTACATGCAGATTCTACTGCAGGTGGTCTAGGGTGTACCTGAGATTCTATATTTCTAACAAGGTTCCAGATGATGCATAATACTGATACTGCTGACCACCGAATAAAAAGGAATAGCTTGTAAAGTCTCTGGTCTTTTGTATTTCTTCCTTGTGCCGAGCCACTGGAGTTGGCATCCGGACTACTGACTAGTTAGTAGTAAATGTTCAATAAATGTCTGTAATGGAGTCAACAAGATAGCTTAGTGAAGAAGGCACTTGCTGTGCTGCCTGCTGACCTGAGTTTGATCATGGAACCCATGTAAAAGCGGATAGATAGAACCAACTCCACAAAAGCTACACACACATACACACACACACACACACACACACATACACACATGCACACACACACGCACACGTGCTCACACACTTTTAAATCTGCAATAAAGACATGTAAGTCATTTTCAAAGAAGTAAAGAAGCACAGAGAAGAAACATGTTCACCTTCACTCCCTAACCAAGAAATATCTAACTCTAACTTCCAACTCTATCAATCTGATCAATATACCAGTCAACAGCCTTATTCCCCTGCTCGTCCACATGCTCCTTCCTCTCAGGTTGGGTTGTTTTTCTCAATGCATATATGCTAACTCCCAGAAGAACATCCTACAGATTCTTCCTTTGCTGTCATAGGTCAAGATTCACCTATCATTTTGGTTGAAGTCCCAACTCATCCATGAAGTCCTGTGTAGTTTTAGTGTCTCTCCTTGATACTACTTTTCCTTTGAAGTCACGGTCTCACATTCATTTCTGAGTATTTGAAATAAAGGAAAATGACAAGTGAGGAACTGTATAGTGAAGATAATTAGCTCACCGGTGGCATGATAATGAAATGTCTTTTTGTCAAGGTAGAATTCACTGGGAGAGTTCGTTGTCTTGTATTTGCACTCTCCTTGCTACCTGAAAATAACCAAACCTATTTCAAAGCTTTTCCCACTCATTCCTTGATATTTTCACAAGGACGGGTCAAACCCAGGAGTCAAGTTTTATGAAAAGACCAGGCACCGGGAAACAGTGTGGTTCTGTGGTCAGAACATGGCTTTGAGAGATTAACATTTCAGCTCTACCCCTGGTTCTATCCCTTGTCTTATCTAAGGCTTTCGGTGAGTCATTTATTTACCTTGTAGGAACCCAGATCTCTGCACTAAAGAGAATCCGTGACATTCTCAGTAGAACTGTGTAAAGAATAAAGGAGATAAGAGATGGGAGCCATTTATCAGTGCCTGGTGTGCATCAGATGTTCAGAGCCTGCATCCCCAGGATTACCGGAGATAGTCCAGGCTGAGCTGGGCTTCTCAACATACTGTCTTCAGAGTGACAGCGGTAACATCACCTAGAAGTTTGCTAGAAACGTGCATTCCCAGGCCTCATTCCAAACTTCTCCAATAGAGCCTGGAGATCTGTGTTTACACAAGCCTTCCCATGAACTCTGCTGTGTGCTAACCTTTGAAGAGTGTGGTTCTAGTTATTAAAGGGTCAGTGCATGTAAATCCTGTGAGCTTTGTGTCCAGCACAGAAAGGCACATCGACTGAGCAGTTCTTAAATTAAATGCCATTTATTTTTATTCTAAAAGTGTTTCATTCCTAGGTCTGAACACTAAAATCCCGTGCTCTGGGTATTGAACATTCTAATTTCTTCAGTCGCAAAATTGCCTAATGTCAGCCTCTGAGGATGCCCCAAACTGGTCTCAGAAATTATTTAATTGCTTATCCAATGACCTAACTAAAAGAACCCAGGAGTCTAATTATGAGCCACTGACCCCTGGCAGCAGAAGCCTGACCTTGAAGCCCTCGCTGTCCCTGAGAGCAGCATCCTAGACTGAGCATGACTATGGGGCTCCAACGCTGACGATTCTGAACACAGTCAACTCCACCGCAGTCACTCCAGACAGCTACACACCCCCATTCCAAATCACTTTGGCTTTCCTGAGCTTTGATTTTTGGCTTTTGATTTTTCTTCGCTTTTATTTTTTGAGGCTGGAAAGCAGGGGGTGGGGAAGAGTTGCTTTTGTTTCCTTAACGAAAGGACCAGTAAAACTTTTCCATAAAAACCGTGTATTGCTCAAGGCCAGACCGTTAAGCAGCTGGGGCATTTTGGGCCCTGCCTGTTACTGATTTTATTTCCTTTTCACTGCACTTGCAAGCAAGTAATTTATCTTTAAGTTAGCAAGCAAAAAATGGGAAATAAAAGAAATATGTTTTATTTAAAGCAGCGTTTGGTCTGGGTATGATGAGGAAAATGGACACAGCCCAGGCTGGTTTCATGTTCATTACTTCGAATTGACAACAGAACCATTCATCTTCCTGGGCATTCAGCTTTCATCTCTCATCTCTCGGCCTCCCTTATGTTCCTCTTGGTCCCTCCTCCTCCCCTCCCCACCTCCTGTCATCTCAGTATGCTTGGATTCAGAGAACAAACTGTTAGAAGACAGGACATATGGTTCTTTGGGGGTCTCAGGAGCCAGGACCTCCGTGTTTTCTCTGGGGAGCTGGTACAGGATGATTCTGCAGTGAAATCATGGCAAAAAACCAGAGCTTCTTTTTCCCGACAAATGTAACAGGAAACAATCAAAGAGCAAGTCCACTCTGCGCTGAGCCTTCTTAGGGCAAACAGACAACAGCTCTGCCTCATGTCAAAGCCTACCATGAAGTCATCAAACAACACTGGAAAAATAAATTTCACCCCTGAACCAAAGCTATCAATGTTTTTTAATAAGATCTGTTTCTGGCTTTTAAAATATTACCTACCACCAACTTCATACACTTGGTAGGAAAAAGTATTACTTTATTAACATAAAGGGCGAATTGGTTCATTTGTTATCGTTATATTATCACTCTGATTTCCAAAAGTCACTGAGATTTTCTCGCAGCCTAGTTTTTTAATTGCTGAACAGAATTTCGGTTATGTAATTTTTAAGAACTGGTTTGTTTGAAGTAAAGTGGGTGGACTCTATGCTAACTACTCTGTATTTTAAAAGCAAAAGTAAATACTTCTAACTCTGACATAAATCCCTCCATTTTATAATAAATAAATAAATAAATAAATAAATAAATAAATAAATAGCACTGATTTCTTTGTTTGAGAGTCCAGGTTAGCCTCAAACTTACTATGTAGCCAAGGATGACCTTGAACTCCTGTTCCTCCTCCTTCAACCACCTGCGCTGGGATTCCAAGCATGTGTTAGCCTACGAGGCCTCTGCAAGGCTGAGGATTGAAATGAGGGCTTGGTGTACACCAGGCAAACACACTCTCCACTGAGCTATATCCCCAACCCAAGAATCATTCATTTTCTTACCTTCCACCTATGCATCCTCCGAGAAGCTGGAAAATGCTAACTGAAACCCAAAATTCAGAGCAAAAGACATGAATAGGGCTGTTTCTATGCAAATGTTTTGTGATCGAATTAATAATAACATTATAAAACTTTAATGTTATTCTTGCCTTTTATGCAGATGTGTACATCAGAGGAACAAGAGACAGATGAGTTATTATCCTTAGACCACACAGAGGAGTGCTATTAGGCAGAAGTCTGTCTGATTTACCTGTTAAAGTAAGGCCGATAAGATGTGTAAACAATGAATCAACTATTTACTTGACTTTGATTATACCAATTTTGCCTTCAAAATTGTGTGAGCTGAAAACCAACACTACAGCAAGAAAGTTAAGAGAAAAGAAACTTTTCTTCTCCATAATTACTTCACACAACAAAAAATTAAACCATCTCAGCAAAACTTTGGGACTCAATCCACTTGGGATGCATGTACATTATAGTTTTTTTTTTTTATCCTCTAAAACAAACCATTGTGGAAATGTACTAGAATATCAAAATTGTCTTGAATAACAATTGTCTGTACTTCCACTAGTCTCTTAAACCCTGAACCCACTCATTGCTCTCCTATTTTATTTTCCTGGGTTCATAAAGAATTGAATCATTGGTATAAGGCTTTGCAACACTATTTCAAAGGGCAACAGACAACACTTCTCCGTCTCCTGGCTCAGATCAAGTATAAACAGGACAATAGGAAGGTGCATGCTGTTTGTGTAAATCCCATGCAACTCACACATTTGAACTACTGAGTTTTAGTCAAGTGACTCACTAGAGAAAGATTTGGAGTCCAAATTAGGCGACTACTTAGAAGGTGTCTGGGACACTTTGCATCTAATTTAACCGTCCTTGAATGCCCAGTCTGCCCTCTCCATGACAACCTTTGAGGAATGTAATTTCATCATGTGTCAGTACATAGCAATAGGTAGGCCCAACAAACTAGTATCAAATTGGTAAAGGATTCTTGGGGTCTCAGATTTGTGTGTTTTAACTTAGGCCAATGTATGTCAATATGCACAATTCTGAGTGACAGACGCTGATTAGGCAAGGGCCAAGCAAAGGACAATTAGTAAAACCGGGCTACCTGCCCTGCACATGTGTCTGGCAAGATAATTGAGGAGAAAATGTGTGAGAGGCCAGTGACCAAAAGAAGCCTGAGAAGAACAAATTCCCACCACAGTCTTTGAACGTCAAAGCTGTGTTCTCTTTCATTGACAACCAGATACGTAATCAAACAGCTCAGGTGATAACTTCATGCTGCATCTCTGTTTTCTGCTTTCAGAATCAATCCCTCAAAAGAGAGCAACTGCTAAGAACTAGTTTTATCAGGGATTTAAGGTGCTTCAAAGAATTTTTTTTTTAATGTTCAAGTCTACAAGCAGAAAAACATTTCTCTGAAATGATATGTGACATCTGTTAATTGTGATCTCAGAGCAGTTTTCTCTATTGGTAAGGTCATTCTGAATACACTATTGACCTCTGAAAAGAAATCTCTATGGATACCTGGGTGAGTCAGTGTGTTCTGCTAGATGACCCACTCAAGGGCAATGGTTTTGCAACAAATCTAACCTAAGCACTCTAATATAATGCCAGTACTCGGGAGGCAGAGGCAGGTGGATCTTTGTGAGTTCGAGGCCAGTCTGGTCTACAAGAACTAGTTCCAGGACAGGCTCCAAAGCTACAGAGAAACCTTGTCTCAAAAAACCAAATCTCAGGGCTCTCTCTTCTACCTTTCTTGGAAGTTTTGGTGTTTAGTAAGGGAAAAGTATGGAAGGCTGATTTAACTGGGCTTCACTCTCACTAATTGGAGATTCCAGTCTGCGATTCCAACCTTTGTGCCTCCGTTCTTCCAGGATATGGCAGTGCAAAACATTTTCTGAAAATGTGTGATTTTTGTGAAATAGAGATATCCTAAAAGTAAAAAAGACCTCACGAGGACTTTTAAAGCATTTTAATAATACACATGATTTCTTTCTCTTCCACGTAAGATGTCCCTTAACACAAGGGGAGAAACTTAGCCTCTTGCAATTTAGGAACTTTAGAACTTAAAAAGATAGATATAAATAGATACAGAAATGGCTGTATAATCATCCAACATCGAAGTTCCTGAACAGCCATCTGAAGGTGGCTGCCACTGGCTCTCAAAGTCCTCATAGTTTGAATCAAAATGAGAAACTTCAGGACAAAGAAGTGAATTCTGGCAGAGCCCAGTTTGGTCACTGTGAGGAATTACCTGCTTTGTGAGAACGCACTTGCTAATTTTTTACTATCAAAGTACACCTTTGAGGGGAATTTGGTGAGGGCAATGATGGTGGTGGTATAATGAAGGAAATTATTTCTCATCTCAACAAATTAAAAGTTATCAAATCTGTTTTCACAATAATTTTCCTTTCTATGAATTCTCTAAACTTGGAAAGTCTACTCAATCTAAACTTTTTTTTTACTTTCTTTTGTTAACAACTCACTGTATTTTGGGTTTGCATCATATAAGCATTCTTTTAAAAAATGTTAGGCTATTAGTTTATGAACATGGAACAACCAGAATTAAGTGCAGCCCCTACAATGTCTGAGTGTTCTAGTGGTCTGTATGCAGTTTATCAATAAATGTCACCTATTTCAAGAATGACATTAACAATTTTTGAGTGGTCTACATGAAAAAGAATTTCATTCCTCCAACAAACTGGCTAGTTATTTGACTGGATTTGCTGCAGTGAATGTTTGCTTTACAATTCCATATACCAAGAATTAAATTTTATAGACAAGTAAATTGAACAAATAAACATCTGGATGATAATTTTAACAAACATCTTAAATCTATTACTTATAAGAAAACCAGCTTTACTCTGTCAACTTCACCAAATAGTTCCACATTTTAAAAAAATAAACTTGTAGTGGGAGTGTTTCCCATGTTTCTCCATATAGACAGACTGTGCCTAATAATTTTGGTTGAAAATGTCCAGCCATTTTTGAACTATGAAGAAAATGTGCTATCATAGAATACAGAATACTCATCAGCTAAGAAACAATTTTTAAACCGAACGAAATGCTGCCATTTGCAACAATGTGGTGCTCAGCAAAATAAATAAATAAGACAAGCACCTTATGATATCACCCATTTGGAGACTCTAAAGAAGCTGAGCTCACAGACGAAGAGTCCGGGAGTATACTAGAGACTAGGGTGAGGAAGAGAAAGTGAGGTATGTTGTAGAGACAGGGCAAATAGTATAGAGGTATAGTCACGTAGGAGATGCAAGTTCCAGTGTTCTGTTTACAGTGAAATAATTGCAGTTAACAGGATTGTATTGCATATGTTTTTACTATTTGAAAGAAAGAATAAATAAATGAAGTGAAGGATAAATGCTAAAACCCTAGTTTAATTATATATGTGTGTGTGTGTGTGTGTGTGTGTGTGTGTGTATCATATATAAAGACATCATGCTCAGCACTGAAATGTGTACCGATTAAAAGAACATTTAAAAAGATTTCCAATAGGCTGAAAATAATTGGTGTAGACAAAAATTATGAATTTATTTTGCAAATACTTCTGATCACAGACAATGCTCTTGTTTTTCCTGACTCGACTTTTTTCTAGAAAAAAAACAATCTTTTATTTCATTGTTATTCTTATTTTTTCTAACTGCATAGCTTTTTTTTCTTACTTACAAAGCATCAAATTAATCACCTCTGTAGTTTTGCTTCATATGATGCTATCTGGTGTCCAGCATTGTTCATTTGTTTTGCTGACGTTCTTTCCCTAGAATTTTTACCCATCATAGATTGAATGTACACATAAAATATATAAATCTTTAAGAATGAAATATAAATCTCTTTAGTGTGTAGCATTGTAGAATGCATGAAACATGTAGAATCATGACACAGATTGAAACTGGAGAATGTAGGCTTAAGATGAAGAAAATTGGATTTAATTTAGAATTAAGTCTTTTTGGACAAAATTACCACACCTACTTATGAAATACACAAATAACAATGCTATATCTACATATGAAATACATAAGGGTTTTGGGGTTTCAAAAATGGAGAAAATAGCTATGGCCAGTGTTTTATGTCAAAAGAGCTCACTGAGGGTTTTGTTTTCTTTTTTTAAATTATTTTCACTTTGTCCCATTTTGTTCCTTTCTTGTGTTATCCTTGAGAGAAACAGTTCAACTCAAAATCTCCCAACTGGAAATCAGCTCCTCAGAAATACAACTTGCTGTACAGTCACAATTTTTATCAACACCGTGCTCAAGACTCAAGCCATACTCAAAGCCCAGAGCAACTTCAATGACAAATGAGGGAATAACATTTAAGTACAATCACCAGTCTCTTTGAATGTGCCTCCCCAAGAGCTCATGAGCCAGAACTTGGTCTTTCAATTCATGCATGATGGTAGTTGAAGGTGGTACCTTTTGGAGATGATTAGGGTCAGAAGGTGTCATGAGAATGCCCCCCCATGATAATATCAGTGGTTTTACTAGAGAAAAAAAAATAAAGATTATAAACTCCTATTTCATTGACTTACACTTCTCATCATGATCCAGCACAGCAATGAAGCTCTCCCCAAACATCTACACCTTGATCATGGACTAATAGCCTTCATAACTGTAAAAATGTCATTTTTGTTATAAATCCTCCAGTCTCTGTAGATAGAAGTTTCTGTCCCACCCAGTTGTGTAGTCGTTAAGTCCCAAAGAAATATATAGAGGCCTACATTAATCACAAACTGTTTGGCATATTAGCTCAGGCTTATTATTAACTAGCTCTTACAACTAGTAACTGGTAAGTTTTGCCTATATTTAGTCATGTGACTTAGTGCCTTTTCTCAGTAAGGCATTCTCATCTTTCTTCCCCTGCATCTGGTTGTTACTGACTGTCTGCCTGGATGTCAACAAAGCATAGACAATCAAGTTGCAGGAAGACTAAGCACCTCCCCTTGTATTTAGGCTGGGTAAAGCAGTCCAGGATTAGGACTAGTTTCCCAAGAGCCAGCCAAAGCATTAGGGACAGTTCCTACTCCCTTTGTTAGGAGTCCTGCTATACAGATGTCACATAAATGCAGAGGGCCTATGTCTGTCCCATGCAGCCTATGAGTCAGGTCCTATGAGCCAGGTTAGTTGTTTCTGTCAGCTTTTTTATGATGTTCTTAACCCCTTTAGCTCCTGTTATCTTTCATACCTCTCTTCAGCATGATTCCCAAGCTCTGCCTAATATTTAGCTGTGTGTTTCTTCATCCGTTTCTATTGACAACATCTAATGATGTCGCAGGTATCAGGATGTTTTCCTGTATCCATTGTTGTCTGAGTTTCCCACCCTAAATCCTCATCCTTTTTATAGTAATTCCTCTACTTCAAATTTAATAATAGGTCATGTTTCACTATTTATGTACTAACCCCGACTCTGATTTTGCATTCTCTCAATTCCTCTATTAAGCCTTTCTACATCAAGACACTGGGCAACCTCTCGTTCTGATTGTGTGATTCCACTAAATTTAAGACATATTATCCATGAATGAACATTGAAGTATAATCAACAGCATTGCAACTTATGGCTAAACAAAGTTTACCTACAAGCACACATACACACATACACACACACACACACACACGTACACACATGCACACTAAAACATATAATAGATACTTTTCTGACACTTAAAATACCAGACAAAAATTCAGGAATACACTAAGTGTCACGCTAAATATGAAATCCTTAACAGAAAGCCCCAAATGCAAGAAAAATGCAGCACCTACTGCACCGCAATGGAGACTCTTTACTATATAGACATTCAAGCAAGGAGGCAGTGTGTTCTCTTCTTTGACCTAAACTGGATACATTCACATCAGGTGACTAAAAGTTTTCATTGATTTTTTTTCATGCATGTCTAGAAGTGACCACGAAAATGTTGCAAGTATTGGTTTTGGAATAACCAACAAACTTTAGCAAGCAGAGGTATTTCGAAAATTGGGAATTTGTAAATAATGAAGATTCATTAGTATCAAAGATTAACATAGAGTCTGAAAGATTAGATTTTTTTTCCTATTTTGGGATCTCCTACCCATAAGAACCACAATGACAAAATGAGCACTCAAGACGTTCTTTGATCTTAGTGAAAGTCAGTCCGAGGAACTATGAGGATTTTATCTTTTGTTTTTGATTTTTATGTCATTATGTTATCTACTGTCGGGAAGAGTGCAGCAATAGTCAGTAAAGCTGTACATTATTTACAAATCTCTATTTATAAATTTGGTTACTTTTTACTTTATATCTACATTAACCTTTTACTTTAAAGGCATACTTGCTCAAATGCATTCATAGTAAAGGGTTTCTTTTCTAAAGAAAACTGAATCTGTTTAGAACACAATGCACCTGTTTAATGATACTCACCCAGAAATGTGACTTCCTAACACTTGGTAAAATAGATGCACATCTACCCTCTAAAACAGCTTTAAAATGCATTTTCCTTAGATCTAAATTACATCAAACACAGAGTTTTGAAAACAGAAGAATAAAGACACCACAGCGCAAAAATCCTGTTCAACTTAGCCTCAACATTTTTATCTGACTACCTATCATGCCCACCATGCCCATGAGTCATATGTGCTGAGAACAACATGAACGAGGCTCAACACATAATAATTAACCCACTTAAACCTATTCTTTTACGTTCTTTGACCTACATATGCACAAATTTTAGTAACTGTCAGTCTTTGTTGCCCTTTCGTCTTACTCCTTCTCCCATTGATGCACTTCCCCCACTCAAATTCCACTCCATCTTGCGTGTCTCCTTCCTATATGTGACCTGATGAATTTAATGTGTGCATAAGCATGGGAAGGGGGTTGTTTCCTGCAGCATGGTTAGCATGAGCATGGAAGGAGGTTATCTACACCATGACTAACATGAGCATGGGAGGGCTGCTATCTACTACAGCATGGTTAGCAAGAGTATGGGACAGGGGTTATCTACTACAGCGTAGTTAACAGGAGCACGGGAAGAGGGTATTTACTGCAGCACGGCTAACTTCTCAGTGGCTACATCACTGAAGAAAGTGACCTTTGCTCCAAGAAACTGTGGGTAAGGATTTTTCTTCTGTAACTGAAGGTAAGGCTCTAGACAACACTCTTTTGTAGATGGCAACTGTGTATTCCCATGTCAAAAGGTTTGACATCCTTTCTAGATGTTTCCTTTTTAATCTGAAATTTTCAAAGCTTATAAGTTTCGATTAATTAAGATAGCTCCAACTGTCAGAATTCTCTTGAGAACATCAGTTATGAAGCCCATCCCCAGTTCTCTCCTGAAGCCATTAACTGGCATTAGCTGTCACCTAAGAGTCCCTGCCTCATGCACAGGTCCTCTCTCTTTCCCACTATCCTCTCTTTCTACAACTTTCTATCACAGCTCAGATCATGGAGGAGGGTCAGAGGTCATTTTCCTACTGAAAATTTAGAGATAAGTAAGGTGTTCTCATCACTTACCAATGCCTTGCACCACAAATGATACAAACAAGGAAGAGTGGAATTTCTTTTGTTTTTTTCCTCTGAGCCTGATCATCTATCTGTGTTGGCACTTGAGCTGCTGGTTTCTGTTCTACATGTTAAAAAAAATGTCCTGGTAACCAAGTTAAACACTTATTCTAAAATTTTAAGTGAAATGTTCATGGAGTACAATATGGTGTTACAGTATAAAAGTATTCAATGTATGCTGAACAAGTTAGTATAATTAATGCTTTTATATAATCATCTTTGTTATTGGAGCCTTCTAAATTGTCTCCTCTAGTTATATATATATATATATATATATATGATTATTGCATGTTTTACTATATAATATATAATATTGAATATATAATATATAATTATGTATAAGCATTTATTGTATATAATTTTGCATTATATAACATATAATCTAGAATATATAAATACATATATATATATGTGTATAGATGTATATATGTTAGATTATGAATCACAGCCTTATTGTATATTGGAGAACATGCAAACTGATTACCTCTATCTAAATGTGATTTTGTGAGAAAAATGTTAACAATCCTTATTTGATCATTTCAAGCTGTATACTTGTATTGAAATACCACGATACTCCATAAATACATACAATAAAAATAATAATTAATTTAAAAGAATCAGGAATGATTTTATATAGGTATACAAAAATTAAATAAATAAGGTACTAAAAGAAATGAAAATATTCACACAAAATCAAAACTTGGATAACATTCCGATCACTAGTTTTTACAGTTCATGTGGGTTCCTGTGTTATTTAGTTTAATCTTCATAATAATGGTGAGGTGAGGAAAGCAAGTATTTTCAATCACCAGCTACCAAGAAATCCAAAGCTATCCAGGTAGCTGCAGATAGAAGGGTAAATCCAAAGCTATCCAGCTAGCAACAGATAGAAGGGCAAAATCCAACCTTCTGATTTCAAACATAGAGCTTTGTCTAATACAGCCTGTGTCAAGGAAGGGCTGACATGTTTTCATATATAGCATTTTTAATGTATCCTGTCATCAAGGTAAACTCCGGGACGACAGGAATGGATGTGCCAGTTTTGCATTCCACTAAAGAGCCAGCTCCACTGGAATGAGTACTTCACTTACATCATCTGTAGTTATTACTAAAAATATACATTTTTTAAAACTTTGAAATGAATCTTCCTATTATAAAATTAAAAACTAAAATAACAGTAGAGTAAAAACATAAAAATATAAATATACGGTCAATTACAAAGTTTCCCGCACAAGCAATGATGATCTGAGTTTGATCCTCAGAGCCCACGTTTAAAGAGTTGTGTAATCTCAGAGATGAGGAAGCAAAGAGAGGTGGATCTCTGGTGCTTGCTGTTCAACATGCCTAGCAAATCAGTAAGTTCCAGACATTGAGAAGCTCTGACTTAAAAAACAAGAAAGATAGCTTCTGAATAACGACCCACAAGGATGACCTCTGCTCTCCAGATACTACACACACATGTGTGCATACACACACACACACACACACACACACACTCATCTTCAGCCAGTTTCAAACCCAGTACATGTATCAAGTTATCACTTGCTAACCCACAAATGTATATAATTTTTATATTTTGGCTTCACTAATGATAAATACAATGTAGGGCTGAGATGCATCTTGCATAAGAGGAGACAGAAAGTCTCTAAGAGCCAGAGGAGGGAGATAGCTTCATTGAAAGAATGTTTTCCAAACTTAATGGGACAGATACAGATATGGACATATAGTGATTGTGACAGAATACACAAGTCTGCACAATCTCCAGCTAGACAAACTCCCAACCAGAGGGATACAAAGTCCCACCACTAGCTGGGGAGCTGTTAGCATTTGATAGCTATTGGGAGAGAGAGGGTCAGCTTGTGTTAATGATATGACCTCATATAGGCTGACCACACAACAGAGCAGGGCCCAGCAATAACTAAGCAACACAAACTGGACCAAATGGAAAAAAGAAGGGAAAAAATGAAGCAATTACCGTGTCGGGTAGAAAGGAATGGAATGGTTGAGAGGGTGGTAAGGTAAGCCGAGGTAGATGAATATGTCCAAAATATATTCTTAGTCACTGTTCTATTGCTGTGAAGAGGTACCATAAGCAAGAAATCATTTAGTTGGGATCTTGTTGACACTTTTGGAGGATCAGTCCATTACCATCATGACAGGAAGCATGGCAGCAGGCAGGTTGGCATGAGGCTGAAAGCTTTATCAGGATTCACAGGCAGGCAGGCACAGAAAGAGACATACACAGCCTTGCATGGACTTATGAAACCTTGAAGCCCACTCCCAGGTACTCATCTTCTTCAACAAGGACACACCTCTTCCAACTAGGCCATGCCTCCTAATCCCTTCCAAATAGTTCATCAACTTGAGACTAAGCACACCAATAGAGAAGCCATTTTCATCCAAACCGTCACAATTCAGTCTCTGGCCCCCGTAAGCTTGTAGCCATATCATAATGTAAAATGCATTACAACTTCAATAGTTCCCAAAGTGTTGCAAAGTCTTAAACGCCATGTTTAAAAGTTCAAAGCCCAAAGTCTCTTCTGAGACTCAAGGTAATATAACTGTTACCCACTATAAAATCAAAGTTTAAAAAAAAAAAAGGCAGATCACATGTTCATGACCATCGCAAACTAGAGGAAAGACAGCATAGTGAGGAAATTCTGAGCCAAAGCAAGTCAGAAACCCAGGAGAGCAAACTCCAAATTCTGCATCTCCGTGTCTGATATCAAAGTGTTCTTCAGATATCCAACTCCTATCAACTTTGTGGAGTGCAATACACTTCCTTGACTCTTAAGCCAAAATTACAACCATGTGGTTAAAGCTGCCAAGTTCTGCTGTCTGCTTGGGCTGGTACCGGGTCCCCTGGATGACTTGCAATTGCATAGGCTTTAACTTGTTGATAATTTCTAGACCAAGGAAATATCTCTCTCTCTCATTCATTTCACAGGTTGCAAGCTTAGCTGGGTGGTGTCTTGCTCTAAGAATACCATGTCCTTTATTCCATTCAATGCAGGTCTTCCTGAAAGTTTTTAGCTCACAAAGCACAGGACTTGGCCTCAACATTACACCTGCTGATGCTGCTTTTCTCCTCAAACTGTGTGCTTTGTGCTTCTTTTTGCTCTGTTTGCTCTTTTTCATTATAGATCTTCATGAGACTGATCACTATTGATGGTGTGACACAGTCAATACTGGGCCATCTTGAAATCTCCTCTGCCAGGGCTATTAATAACAAAACTTTTCAATTTAGCCTCCAGCAGACATTTTTTTAGGACAAGGGCAGAAAACAGTCACATTCTTTGCCAAAATATCACAATAATTGTCTCTAGGACACTTGATAATATTCCTAACTCTCTGAAACCTCTTCAGCTGGGACCCTACAATCCAATGCACTCAGCACCAATGTCAATCTTGTCCCTACCAGGACGGTTCATTAAGCCCTACTTAAAATGTTCAACTACTTTCCTGGTTCAATGCTCCATGCTTTCCCATATTCCTCCAACAAACAATATGAATTTCTATCTTTGTTACTATTCTGTTGCTGCAAAGAGACACCATGACCAAGGAAACTCTTATTATGAAAGAATTTAATCGAAAACTTGCTAATAGTTTCAGAAGATTAGTTCATAATGGTGGTAGGTGGTGGTAGTCAAGCAAGCATGGAGCTGAATGTTTATGCCATTATCCACATGCAAGCAAGCAGAGAGAGACACTGGACCTGGTATAGGCTTTTGAAATTTCAAATCCCATTCCCCATGACACACCTCCTTCAACAAGGACACACTTCCTAATCCTTTCCTAAATAGTTTGTCAAGTAAGAAATAAGCTTGCAAATATATGACCCTATGGGGATCATGCTCAGCCAAACCACCATGTACGCTGTATAAAATTCTCAAAGAATTTATCAAAATATTTTAAATAAATATATTTTGAATTTTTAAATAATATAAAATGGTTATTCTTATCCCTCTGTGTGAGTTTGCACCCTCATGCAGGTATATATATATATATATATATATATATATATATATATACTCCTCATGCAATATAAACCGAAACAAGTTAGCAATGACAACACTAAAATAATTAATTGAATTAAATGCACAGGGAAATAAAAGCAGAGAAGATAATATAAAGCTAGAGACATTATCTGTACCATAATTGTATGCTTCAGTTATTAGTTGCTTCAACAAAAGCCATGTGCACTTCCCGTGCCTCCCAGTCATCTGTGCAGAAAAAAATATCAGCCATTCAGTTCAGCATGTCCAGACCAAAAAAAACCTAAAAGCCATGAATATCTGAGAAAAACTATTTTAAGTGTCCTCATAAAATAACCTTTGTGTCATATACAAACAGATTTTCATAGTATCAAAATATTAAATAAAATAATATACCATGATTCTTACATACCTCAATGAGAACTGACAGAATAATGTCAGATCATGACTCAGGTAAAGCATTCTACTGAAATCTGACATAGTATAATCCAGCTACTTAGCAGATCTGATAGTGGGATTAGCAAAAATGAATAGATGAGAGCAATAGACTAACAGAAGACAGATATAAATGTAGATGGTAAATACATAGATACAGAGATAGCAGACGATAGGTAAATAGATGATTAATATACATATGTTGATAGATAGTTATAGAGATTATAGATACCCAATCAATGGAAATAATAGTTACTAAAAGACAATTATAAATAATGGATAGATGCCGCATAGCGCCCCCGTGTCTGCGTTTGGTGCGCTGGCACCCAGTTCGCGAGATTCAGGCAAGGGGCAGGAGGTTAAAATACACAAAGACTCACACAGACAGAGAGACAACGACACAGGTCATCCTTGAATTCCCCAAGAATGCCCCCCTTTATTGTGTTCAGGGGCAGATTATATAGAGATAGCCACACCCCAGCCAAACCCACCAGAAACCACTCTCCTGCCATCAGGAACTCCTGAAGGTCTCGTGCTCAGAGCAGCTGTAGGCACTCAGATCAGGGGATTACAAGCAATTCAGGATCTGGGGTCTCACTGCTCCCAACAGACAGATAGCAGATTGATGGATGATCAATAGACTAGACAACAGATAGATTATCATGTGCAAATAATTGATTGACAGATGATAGCTACATAGATACACAATAGATTGATGATAGATGAGATAAATTTAAAATGTAGTATCATCACCAGGCGGTGGTGGCACAAGCCTTTAATCCCAGCACTCGGGAGGCAGAGGCAGGCAGATCTCTGTGAGTTGGAGGCCAGCCTGGCCTACAAGAGCTAGTTCCAGGACAGGCACCAAAGCTATAGAGAAACCTTGTCTCAAAAAACAAACAAACAAAAAAAGTATCATCTAAGAAAATGTCTAAACGGCACAATTTTCAGACATTTCATAGTACCACATTTTGCCATCCAAGTACAGATTAGTACCTGTACATAAAAGCCTGCAAGGTTAAAAATCCCCAACAATATCTTAGCATGAAAATATTTTATGTGGATCATTAAAGCAAACTTAACTTCTGACAGTGAGCTGAGGTATACCTCGTTTTTTTTTTTTTTAAATGAGATTGGTTGTTTAATTATTTGTTTAAAAATACATGATAAGATGTTTGTTTATGTTCCTTCCCTCCCAAATTCTTTCCCCAAATCTGGTAAGGAAAAAAATAAAATAATTTAACAAAGAAATTAAATGAGATATTTTTTTAAAATCTAGCCAAATCCTATATTCTAATTAGATCACTTGAATTATTCACTTTTTTCTCATGATGTGACAGTTCCTAAGAAAGAGTGGATGCTCTTGTGTAGTCCTAAAGAGTGGTTCCAAGAGAGGACCAGAGGACGATATCAGTGGCATTCCTTCCTCACCTAGACAGGAGGCCACTCTCTGAGGAGTAGGAAAGTGACCGAGGTTACAACACTTGACCACTCCCAGGAGCCACATTCTTATATTGTCAGCAGGATGCTCAACATTTCCATCTGGCCATGTCTGCCATTAACTATGTTTCTCTATTCCTATATTCCCAGTCCTCAATGATGACCTGCCTCCCCACCCATGTGTCCTACCCAGGACATAGGGTATAACATCCTGCTGCCTGTCCTTGCCTTAGCTCTCCGAGCCTATGCTTTCTCTCCATGTCTGGTCCCACCTCTCGTCTACCTTCCAGAATCACTTAACCAGAGACTGATCTGCCTTTTCTTCTATATACCTACTCCTTCATTCTAATAAATACCCTTGAAGAACGGCAATAATAGTAATAGCACCTATGGATTGAACATCTACCAACGCTAGTCTGTTGTATGTCTTTTACTACATTTTCTCCTATTGTCCTCACAACCCTTTGGAATACTCCCAATTTCCAATAAAAAAAAAATGAAGACACAGAAGAAAATTTTCAAGTATCACTCAGGTATGCTATAATGGAAACAGTCTATGGGAAGACTCCAGCAGAACTCGTAAGTGGCACATCTAACCGCTATCAAAGAGAATAACAACCTCTGATATCAGTGAGCTGGTATGTCACCCATGGCTGGGCAGTGCCATTCTCTTATTGGGAGAAATAATCTCAGTGAATATCTGCATTATCCAAGGTCACTGAGGCAGTAACAAAGCAAAGTCAACACCAAGACATCTTCCTCAGTTGGTCTAAGCATTCAACAAATTCATTGCTTATCATGCAAATGATAGAAATACCAAATATCTCATTGTCCCTTGTTCTTGCTCATCTCTGTGGCTATTTTAACAGTTAAAAGCTAGCATTTGCTTTGGTCCTCCTTCTTTCAAGGAATGAAATTATCTTCACTCATCTTCAGATGATAGAATTAACCCTAGTTTTTGATACATCTTAATGTAGAGTCAGCCTCCATACAGTAAGTCCTTCCTCTTAACTTTTGACCAGGATACTCCCTCACTGCCCACAACTTTGGATACTTCCTTCATTGACTCAAGCACTTGCTCCAACTCAAGCCATTAAAGATGTGTGGCTAGTGGCTTTTGTTTGAAGGATAGTCACAATACTAGTTGGGATTACCACTGACATGATTTGCCTATAAAGAAAACTTTGCTGCTGCAAATATCTACTTAAAAAGTGCCCATCTCATTGAATGGAAAGCCAAGGAAGCCGATGTTCTTGTCCATGGGCCCTTCTCAAGCCTTATTCTTAACACCTTCTTCCTTCCACTACTCCACCATGACACCCACCTCAAATATTTCACTTTAGCAATGTTCCCCTGGTATACACCTTATTCTTGCTATTTTTCTTCCTTGACTCCGCTCTACATGTTCTGTCTAGTTAGTAGTCTTCCATACTCTGTATGCTGGCACTGGTATCCATCTCTATAATATTCCTTCAATCCTCCTACATTTTGCTATCATTTGATTGGCTGTAACCTTCCCGAATTTGTATTGAATGTTAATACCACTGCAAGAGCATTAAGAAATAAGCCATTTAGCAGGTGGCAGGGGCAGCAGCTTTCATGAATCAGTTTAGTTTAAGAGAGTTTGAAAAGGCCTCTTTAGCTCTTTTAACACTTCTACCACATTTAACACAGCATTTGGCCTTTCTGCAATGTGAGATAAAAGCAGCAAGCTGCCATGTTGGAAGAAGAAAGTGAGCCCTCACCAGACACTGAATCTGCCCTGTACCTACAGCTTTCACTTCAAGCCTCCAACTCCTGAGACATCAATTATTTCTACTTATAAACTATCCAGTCTAGTATCTTGTTACAGTGGGAGAAACAACAGCAAGATACCCACACTGAAATTTCTATTCGCCATCCCAAAATTCTCATTGAATTTGCCTGCTTGGCCTATTCATATCTCCAGACCCCACCAGGATTCAAGCCCCAGATTATCGGCAATGAAACTTAATCATCAGCAAGAGGGAAACTTTGAATTTTAATTGATTGCACCACTTCGATGTTTTATAAAAATAGGAACTACGTTTACTTTTCTGTCTCTCCAGTTGAGAAAAAAATGGTGATTTTTTTTTTTTTTGTAGCACCTCAAGTTGTCATGAGAACTAGAAGTGGTCAATACAGCATCTGTTGCTTAGAGTATGCTTAATAACTGTGATATTTCAGGGCATGGCAAGGTACACACAATGCGTCTTCAGAAACCCAGCTTCATATTAAAAGGCTGCTACAACCTACTTCCTCTAGAATTCAAGATGCTACTAAGCATGAGCTACCACAAGATTTTATAACTAATACATCAGAGCTCGTTTCCCTAATCAGTCTTACCAAGAATAGACTAAAGCAGTGGTTCTTAAGCTTCCTGAGGCTGCAACCCTTGAATGGAATTCCTCACGTTTTGGTGACCACCAACCCTAAAATTATTTTCAATGCTACTTCCTAGCTGTGATTTTGCTACTGTTACGAATCATAATGTAACCATCCGATATTTTCAATGGTCTTAGGTGACCCCTGTGACAGGATCATATGAGCCCAAAGGGGTCACGGCCAACAGGTTGAGAACCCCTGGACTACAAGGACTCTTAAATAGTTAAGTAGGTAAATCAAAAGACCACCATAGAGGGTGGAATTGCTTTCACACTCACCAACATGAATGAACTTTACAAACAGGTGAGGGAGGGAGATATGTCAGAAGCATTGGCACAAGAGCAAAAAAACAGAAAAGAGCCAGGCAGTGGTGGTGCATGCCTTTAATCCCAGCACTCGGGAGGCAGAGGCAGGCAGATCTCTGTGAGTTCGAGACCAGCCTGGTCTACAAGAGCTAGTTCCAGGACACGCTCCAAAGCTACACAGAGAAACATTGTCTCAAAAAACAAAAACAAACAAACAACAACAAATAAAAAAACACAGGAAAGTTTAAGGTGTTAAAAGGTAGAGAGCATTTCTTTTAGGGAAGGATATGAGTGTAGTGGCTGGAGGAGGATCTGGGTGGGTGTCAGTGATCAGTGATGTTCAGTTTTTTGTTTGTTGTTTGTTTTTTTGGGGGGGGGGGTTGTTTTTTTGTTGAGTAGCAGCTTTTTCTGGGCAATTCGGCCTTGCTAAAATTCCCTGAGAAAATAAGTGTATGAGTTGAGCACTTTTCTGAGTGTATATTTTAGTATAAACATTTCTTATTACAAAAAAAAAAAAAATGACACCCGCAAACATTATCCAGACCCATGGAAGCTGCTAGGCTCCAATGGTATCTGCTCATGGGTAATATGCTCACTTTTAAAATGAGAAGGATGCGGCCGCATAAGTAACTACCCCAAAGCCATATAACAAATCCATGACTCAGAACTAAAACCTGCAAGTGCTGATCTCTGTACCGGAGCGCCTGATCTATGTGTATATAATACTGCTCCAAGTAAATACATCAGTGTCTTCTCAAGGAAGAGAGTTCCCTGGATTTGTGCACTCGGAAGCCAGAATGGAATATATTCAATGAAAAGCTGCTCTTTGGCCAGCTCCCAGCTATTACACTGCCGTTGGCAGAACATCCTTTGAATTTGCAAAAATTTGCAAATCAAGGCCAAGCCTCAATCTGCAGCTGGAGCAACATATTTCTGTTTGAAATGAAATTTAGTTGCATTTCTCCCCCCCCCCTTCCCATTAAATTACACATAAAGGGGGTAAAATTGTTGTATATCCATTTAACGTAACCATCATTCCAGGGCCACGCAACACAATTAAAATACTGCAGAAAAATCAGGCGACACGGCAATAATGCCACGCTGCCAACTCTCCTTTTGTCTCCAGACTGGGGGCTGTCAAAGCAAGGTAGGGTAGACGGGGCGGCAAGCTGCCTTCCTTAGGGAGAGCATGCAAGGCTGAACCAAAAGGAAGTGAGGCCCCTGGCAGCCTCCAGCAGTAGTCCTGGACTCCTGGTGCCAGCCGCACGCATTTCCAGTACAGATGTGCTACTGGGCGTCTTTGATTTACAAATCAGCACGGTACGGGGGATAAACTGCACGCCATGACTTTGGGTGTTTTAATATGCTGCAGCACTCCACTGTCTTCAGTGTTTAGACTGCAGGAAGGGGCTGCAGCGACGCAAAACTAGGTTCTGATTAAAATGCACAAGAAATCATGAGTTATGGCACAGATGGCTGCTTGAGAGAAAAAAAATCTTAAGTAGGTATGGACTTTACAAAAATTAAAGCTTCCTGTTCCATAAAATATCACCATCTCGAGGAACTTATCTAACACCTATTTATTCTTCCTTTAACTGCAAAAATAAAAAATAAAAAAAATTAATAGAAAGCAACTCAACCTAGACTTTGAGATACTTTCTAGTATCACCGAAGTCTAAGGTAAACATTTGTCTTGCTCACATAAGCCATGCAAATGAAAGGCCTTATGGCAAGGCCTTCAAACAAATCAGCATTTTTGCATACAGGACACAGTTGCCCTTTAAATGAAAAGAAATGGGTTTTTTTAAAGCTAAGGGTTAAAATATAGCATTTTAAGTAAATAATATAAAGTGATCTGCCCAATAAAACTGAATTTCAATTAGGTAGCATCAAATTAATCTGATACATTTGGATGAAAGTCGTGAATTATATTAGCAGGTATTTGTGGTCCAGGGGCATCAACTCAACACCTACACAGGCACCTGAACTCCTAACAGCACTGCTCTCTAAGGCCTTTGTTAGCTATATTTCCAAATTACTGGGTCTTGATTGTCATTGTTTAATCGACAGGGCTAATTCTCACCATTTAATGTGCGAATGTGTGTGAGACAGAACCACAGAGAGAGAAAGAGAGAAAGAGACAGACATAGTAAGGGCAAGATGTCAAGGCCAGACACTGAAATCAGTTACCAGGCATCCCCACTTGGTAAAACTCAGATTTTTTTGCATATGTTACAATCAGGTAAAACTTCCCCTGCATTTCTTTGTAGGACCCTAGTGGTTGGACACCATAGGATCAAGAGACGTAGCTATGGCAAGTACAAACTCATTTTTTATTCCTTTAGTGACACTGCGTGTTCTAAAAATAAAATTATTTTCATGCTCATATATTGTATCTAGAGCAGTGGTTCTCACCCTTCCTAAGGCTGTGACCCTTTATAGTAATCCTCCTGGATATTGGAAGTAGACACGATCGCCAGGCAAAATTGGGAACTTGAGGGTTGGGCAAGACTGGGCCAAGGGAAGATGGGGAGAGAAAAGTGTGAAGGGGAGAGCAGGGGGTGCTCGGAGGAATGGGGTGCTTGGGATATAGGAAGGGTGGATATGAGAGCAGGGAAGCATATATCTGAATTTAAGGAGCTACCTGAGGGTTGTCAAGAGACTTGACCCTAGAGGGGTTCCCAGGTTTCCAGGGAGACGCCCCCAGTTAGTTCCTTGGGCAGCTGAGGAGAGGGAGCCTGAAAAGGCCAGTTCCTATAGCCATACTGATGAATTTCTTGCATATCACCATAGAACCTCCACCTGACGATAGATGAAGAAAATGACAGAGCCCCACCTTGGAGCACCGGACTGAGCTCCCAAGGTCCTGATGAGGAGCAGAAGGAGCGAGAACATGAGGGAGAAAGTCAGGAACGAGAGGGGTGCGTTCACTCATGGAGACGGTGGGACAGAACTAATGGGAGATCACCAACTCCAGTTGGAATGGGACTGATGGATCATGCGACCAAACCCGTCTCTCTGAGTGTGGCCAACAGCGGGGGCTGACTGAGAAGCAAAGGACAATGGCTCTGGGCTCTGATTGTTCTTCATGGACGGGCTCTGTGGGAGCCTTCTCAGCTTGGTCGATCACCTTCCTGGACCTGGGGGGAGTTGGGAGGACCTTGGTCTTAGCATAGAGTGGGGAACCCTGATGGCTCCTTGGCCTTGAGAGGGAGGGAGGGGAGGTATGGGTGGAGGGGAGGAGAGGGAAGGGGGAGAAGGAGGGGAGAGAAAGGGGAGAAGGAGGGGAGGGAGGGGGGAGGAGGAGGGAAGGAGATGGAAATTTTTAAATATAAAAAAAAATAAACCATGAGAAAAAAAAAAAATAAAAAAAAAAAAAATATTGTTCCTCATGTTGTGGTGACCCCCAACCATAAACTTACTTTGTTACTATTTCATAACTGTAATTTTGCTACTGTTATGAATATTAATTTAAATATCTAATTTGCAGAATACCTGTTATGTGACCCTGGTGAAAGGGTCATTCCACTCCCAAAGGGATTGCAACCCAAAGGTTGAGAACTGCTGATCTGGAGTAAATTCTCCTACAGTGGATACTGTTTTATAAGATAAGTATTACATATGGTTATTTTTCATTGTATTTGGCAAAATCAACCAGAAATCAAAGTAACAGAGTACAAGTATCCAGTTAATTAGGTGTTTTTATTTCTCCTTTAAAAGGAAAGGAAGGTCTGGTGCTTGGGCGAATACTCTTTAGCACGTATGTAATAACACAACTTTTGCCAAGAACTACAAAGAACCCGGATGCTTTACTTTGCTTTCCAGTGGGCAGCTTAGCCTGACACAGTTCCTCCACGTGGCAAGAGAGCAAAGTCCCAATCAGAGAAAAACAAAGTTTACCAACCTGGACAACAAAGCAGTAGGTACTTGCTCTGCACAGGGTCCCTTGTGCTGCCCTGCCCAGTGGGTGCTACTGAATGGAGCTGAGAAATCCCAAGCTGGGAAATCCTCACGTTCATAGAGATCTACAAGCAAATGCTCCTAACCTAAGGATACAAATCTGCCCTCTTCTCCAAAGGAAAAAACTCCTTCCATCTTCCAATCTGTTGGATAGGACGATATTCCAGGACAGATACTGTCAAAGACAGAAACTGGTTCCTACAAAAGCTTTGCGCTGTACCTTTGTATTCCATTCAAACCATTGCTCCTAAATATGTCTACGCTTTACCAAAACTAAAGGGTACCTAGTTCAAGGCAGATACTTTTTCGATAATAAAACTGTTGCAATTGACAAACCAATAAATCTTGAAGATATAACTACTTTAAATACAAGAAACATATTACATTAGATTCATAAAACAGCCTTCAATAAACATTCACTCAAGTATTTATCAAGTTTTTTTTTATTGATTGGGGTCTGAAGATGTAGCTCAATTAAACACACACAACACAGAAAACAAAGATAGTATTTGGTCTGTTCTGTTTGCACAACATGTTCAAGGCTCTGGCTCCAGTCCAAAGCACCAGCCAAAACATGGTGCATTCCCAGCTCAATAATGCCAGTAAAATCTATGAAAAATGTTAACAGTAAATAGAAAGTGTGCTATATTCTATTCTTCATTAAAATCTAGCCATACTTTATTAAAACATAGACAAATGTATCAAATTTTAGAAAGGAACACGGAAACTCTATGCCCCAGTTGTTTGAAACTATAATTACTACCCACTGATGGAATAATAAGCTAGAAGAAATTTTCATATTCCTAACTGAATCATAGACATTCTAAAGCAGTGGTTCTCAACCTTCCTAAGGCTGTGACCCTTTAATGTAGTCCCTCATGCTGTGGTGAACCCAACAAAAAAAAAACCAAAAAACCAAACATTTTATTCCTACTGCATGACTGTGATTTTGCTACTGTCATGAATCAGAATGTAAATCTCTGTGTTTTCTGATGGACTTAGGTGGCCCCTGGGAAAGGGTTGCTCCACTCCCAAATTGCAACCCACAGGTTGAAAACAGCTGACCTGAGAGCTTATACTGAAAGGTGGAATTACGGTGAAAGCAAAGGATTGGGTGGATAAAAAGGCATGGAATCTCGGGGGGAGGCAGAAGAGGAATCTCGGGGGGAAGGCAGAAGAGGAATCTCGGGGGGAGGCAGAAGAGGAATCTTGGTGGGAGGCAGAAGAGGAATCTTGGGGGGGGCAGAAGAGGAATCTCGGGGGGGGGAGGCAGAAGAGGAATCTCGGGGGGAAGGCAGAAGAGGCCAGCGAGATCCTTACAAATTAAAACCACCGAAGAAAACTTTTGCTTAAGACCCTCAAAATCCAGATGGTGTTTCTTCCCACATGTTGACAGACCAGGAGGAAATGGAGAGGAGGAGGAAGAAGGATGGAGGTTTACCTGCTTTATCACTTATGCGATCTTGAACCAATTCTATTTTCATTGCCTATAAGCCCATCTTTGCCGCATTTTTTTTTAAAAAGTGCCATAGCCTTAAAACGTTCACAGAATCCTTACCTTCGGGACTTTTTTGTTTGTGTTTGAAAGAATAATAATGAAATCAGGTAAATGCGGCCTACCGGAAAATGTGTTCATCTTCTCTGTGAGTGGAGTGACGGGAAACCCTTGAAGGCTACCAATATTGCCGTTTTAACACCCGCCACAGCGTTACGTAATAACCAAAGCATCATTTGCTGTGTTATTTATTATTTTTTTTATTATTTTTAAAACAATGGCTGAGTGCTCTTGAACCGTAATTAATAGCAGGCTGGAGAAGGGCCGGCCATTACTTTACAGGAAATGTCTGACCTAAAGGTCACCATATTTATCATAAATTGTTCTAACCTCCTAAATATAGAAAATGAATAGCAATTCCTGTTAGTTGCTAGACAATTGTACATAATCACAACATTGACATACCGTGAGCCATGTCAATACATTTACCCAGAAACCAAACGGAGCATTAGATGACCCTGGAAGCTGGTCACTCAGCAAAAAAAAAAAACAGCAGCATAAACGGTAAGTTAGGTGAGGAACAGTGGCTGTAGCTTTGACTACCACCAGCTACATGTTCCTGCACAGGCCTGTGCTCTGAAATGGCAATAGCAATATTTGCTTTTCATAAGGCTTGTAAGGATTAAGCCAGATGGGCCGAACATCTGAGTCTCACACGTGGCAGAAATCCAACAGGTGTTGGTCCACAGAGTCACACACGCACCCTTATCTATGCTAATGTTGAGGTCCAAAAATTGAGATCTAGAAAAAGCCCTGAATATGAAAAGAAGGGGAAATAATTTAAGGAAAAAAGCCTTTCTGAAAGGAAGTAGCCGTGTGATTGAAGCGATCACAGATGATAATGAACTGAGTTTCATTTGCTTTCCTAAGTTGTGGGAAGAATTTGCCTTCTCCCTCAGTTTATCATTTGTAGACAATTCTGTTTTCTCTGGTTTCTGTATTACTCAACATCTGCTTGAATGTACTGACTCACCCATGGCACTACAAATTGGACGGGATGATGGATGAAATGGGATTGCTGGTCTTATTATCGCCATTTTTATCATGTGGACTAACTGAGCTTCCCTCTGGCCGTAGGTGAAGCTATTTAGTTACGACTCCATGAAAGCATCACCTCTTTGACAGTTAGCAATATTTACCAAGCGGCAATAGAGAAAGATGGTCTTTTTTTTTTTGCAAGATTTACAATATTCGTATGCTGATTCCATCTAGGAAGACCACAGCACTAGCCTTAGGTGTCTTAAGTTATGAATGGAGGCTGCATCTGTGGGCTCATTAGCTGCCCAAAGCCATCCACAAGTACAGATGCATTCATGAGTTCACATATTCACACATGGATGAATAAATTTAATGAAATTAATGATGAGATCAAGTAATTAATTTTCAGAACGTCTTTTTTTTAAAAGAGAAATCTCTCTTGGGCATAATAACAGCATTTGGGAAAATAATATGTATTAATAGCTATCCAGACTTGGGAATCATAAGGAGAATAAAAGCATGAAGGAACATTTGGGAATAAAGAAAATATTTGCTAACTTAACTGCAGTAGTTTGCGAATACATACATACATATATATCTTAGTTGGGGTCTCTATTGTTGTGATAAGACACATGACCATGACAACTCTTGAAAAGGAAAATATATAATTGGGTGTGACACAATTCCTCCAACAAGGCCAGACCTCTTAATAATGCCACTCCCTATAGGTCAAGCATTCAAACACAAGAGTCTATGGGGGCTGTACCTATTCAAATCATCACATTCAACTCCATTACATAGCCATAACATAACAATTCAATAGCCATAACATAATGAAAAATACATTTAGTCCAAAGGTCCCCACAGTCTATCACAGTGTCAACAATGTTTAAAAATCCAAAGTTCACAGTCTCTTCTGAGATTCATGCAATCTCTTAACTGTAATCCCTTATAACATCAAAATTTAAAAAAAAAAGATGAATACTTCTAACATATAATGGCACAAGATATACTACTGTTGTTCCAAAATGGAGGAAAAGAAGGATAGCAAGGAAATACTGGACCAAAGCAAGACCAAAACCGGGTGGGAAAACTCTGAACTCTGCATCCCATGTCTGATGTCAAAATGTTCTTCATACCTCCAACTTCTTTCAGCTTTGGTGAATGCAACACACTTCTTTCTTTTGGGCTGATTCTACTCCCTGTTAGCAGATTTCTATGACCAGTATCCCATGACTCTGGTATCTCCAACATCTTGGGATCTCCAAGAAATCCAAGCTTCAACATCACAATGAGAGTCTAGACCTCCATGAAGGAACATCCCTGCCACATACCTGGCCTCAGAGAATTTTGTTAATCATGGAGGGAGGAGATTCCATAATCCCTATCTTCTATCCCTGATTCTAAAGCCAGAACCACATGACTTCAGCTGCCAGGTTCTGCTGCTTGCTGGGGCTGGAACATTGTCTCTTTGTTCAGTCATGTCTTCACACGCTTTCTGTTTGGAATGGTTTCCTTCACTGCCAAAACTTGGCTATACTGGAACCTTCTCTGTAAACCAAGCTTCCCTTGAACTCAGAGATCCGCATGCTTCTGTTTCCCGAGTACTGGGATTAAAGACATGCACTAACACACCTAGACTTAAATTGTTCTTTAATTCTTTTTCACAAGATGGGAGTTTAGCTTGGTGGAGTCTTATCCTGAGATCACCAGTCCCTTTATTCCAATTCTTAATCTGTTCATCTCCTTGAACACAGGACTCAGCTCCATTCCACTTTCTGGTGCCACTTTCCTCCTCAAACTGTACATTTTGTATTTTTCCTTGCTCAGCTTGTTCATTTTCATCATAGATCTACTTAAGAGTGAATGCTAATAACCACACAACAGTCAATACTGGGCTGCTTTGTGGTTTTCTTTGCCAAAGGAATAAATACAAATCTTTTCACTTTAGCTTCAGGCAGACTCTTTTGACGATGGCAAATAGCAGACACATTCTTCACCAAAATATCACAAGAACAAGGTCTAGGCCACACATTAATATTTTCTTCTCCGAAACATCTTGAACCAGGCCCCCACAGTTCAAATCCCCCTCAGCACCACTGTCTTCCATGTTCCTTCTAATATGGCCCATTAAGCAACACTCAAATCATTCCAATGCTTTCCTAAAAGCATTTCCCAAAGGCCAAACTCCTCAAAAAAAAAAAAAAAAAAAAAAAAAAAAAAAAAAAAAAAAAAAAAAAAAAAAAAAAAAAAAAAAAAAAAAAGAAGAAGAAGAAGGCATGGTCAGGTCTATCATAACAATACCATATACCAATTTTTGTCTTAGAGTTGGGGTTTCTATTGCTGAGAAGAGACACCATGCACCATGACCACAGTAACTTTTATAAATGAAAACTTTAATTTGGGGCTGGCTTACCTTCCATGGAGATGCAGTCCCTTATCACCATTGTGGGAAGCATGACAGCATACAGAAAGACATGGTGCTGGAGAAGCTAAGAGTTCAACATCTTGATCTGCAGGCAACAGGAAGTGAACTGTGTCCCACACTGGGCATTAACTAGAGCATCTCAGACCTCAGAGCCCACTATGTCAGTGACCCACTTCCTCTAATAAGGCCACACCTACTCCAACAAGATCATACCTCCTAATAGTGCCACTCCCTATCGGTCAAACATTCAGGCACATGAGTTTATGGGGGTCATACCTATTTAAACCACAACATACAACACCTATGCAACTACACACCTAAACAAAATGAATAACATGTATAAAATTTACATATCTATGGTTAGATATTGATTTAAAAAAACTGAGTAATTGGGAAAGAGTACAAAGAAAGTAAAGAGTCTCATCATGAATAACAAATGCTATAATTATTCCTACAAAAAGTGTTTCATAAAGGTAAAATATACAGTTGTCACAAATCTTTAAAAAGAATCTGAAACATTCGGTACATGAATCTGTTCTTGGGCTTAACAGCATTAGAGGTCAGAGGTGACTGAAATTGACATTGACTATCCAATATTAACCCTGCATGCTAAGGCCAAGAAAGGAAATGGAGTCACAAGGAAAGCAAAAATTTCATTTTAATTATGATTTAAAATTGCTGACTTCTGGAAAATAATGCTTTCCATTACAGTTTCAGGTTAACAACATAGTTATATGAATATGTGATCAAACTTATTCCATTAGAAGAAACAAATATTTTCCGGGCTCAGTACTGATCCCAGTTTATGGCAACATTTCGAATGTCGGAGCGTTTCCACCCACATTCATGACTTTCTGTAACATCTGTGTAAGGAGCATGGAATAATACAGTATCGTGTGTGTGGTAACACATCCATTCAGAATGACAGAGCACTTTTATGTACACTGTCTCCTTCCATTGTTGTTACAAAATGTGCAGCCGAAGTTATTAAACCTGTTTTACGCATAGGGTAAATGAAAGCAATCGCTAAAGGCTAAATAGTTTGGGCAGAGTGGCCAAGCCTAGGTCTAAAATGGAATGTGAATCTCAAATTCAGGCTATTATAAATAGTGGCTAGACTTAACTAGGAGCATCTATGAAAGTACTTATTTCCTACGACACACCATGAGGTGAACAGTTCTATTGTCATCATTTAACAGAAATTGAGTAAGGAAACAAAAACTGAGTGATTTATGCAAGGACACATATCTAGGAAATAAAATAAGGATCCCAGAGAGCCAATGCAGGGAATTAGGAGGTTCCCAACATCAGGGTACCCTCCGTTATCCCTTGACTGGCATAAGACTGACTGGAATCAATGTATACCCCTCATCTATTTTTAATGAAATCGCTGTGTAGATAATTAACAATTTAGAATGGTCTGTTTTACCTTTTCTAATAGGGCTGCAGATTTAGTTGTGTGAATGCACCATTCTTCACGGAGTCTAACTGGTTTCTTACTTAGTTTAGATGTCAGAGTGCCCACCTGTGTTAGGAAGCAATCAAACGCCTACTTCTTCTGATCCTCATTATATACTCGGGGTTGCAACTTTTACCCAACTTTGATAAATTTTATTTTATATTTCTTTGCAACTAGATCCTGGCTACAAAGAGACAACTGGCAGGGAGGTTGGTGGGTGGGTGGGGACGCACCATGTCATTGATCACATCACAAATTCTAGACTCCCAGCATCAACCTCAAGGCATTAATACTGTTTAATAATTCTTGTCAGAAGCTCAGCACCTGCTCCCATTTCCCCATGGCTGCTATCATAAAGCCTGCTGGTGTTTTTCAAGCACTCAATCATAACTCTCAGCAGATGAACTCTTCTTGCACTTGACTGAGGAAAGTGAACCATCGGAAAAGAACTCTTTTGTCTCCAAGCACAGTAACCTGCCTGTCATCACTTCCTCTTGAACGAGCGCTGCGGTTTGTCCTTCTCCTTCCGGGGTATTCCTGCAGGGTTCTTTGCCCCTCCTTTCCTCATATACTTTCACCACCGATGACCAATCATCTTTCTAGCCACTTGAAATTCTCCTTCTACGCCACTCTTCCGGCCACTTACGCACATGCTAAGATCTCCTGTCAGTTTCCAAAATACAACTCCTGGAACTTATTTGACTACCTCTATTATGCACATATATTCTTGCAGAGGAGAGGTCCACTGTCTCCCCTCCTTTCAAACAGAAACATTTGTCTTCTATCAAAAAAAAAAAAGACTTCGTAAAATTGTGCAAAATTACACTCAATGCAGTAGTTTCTTGGGACTAAAGATAAAGGGAGGGGCATAGGAAACTTTGGGGTGATGGGAATAGTCTCTGTCTTAATTATAGTGGTGATTTCCTACCTGTCAAAACCCAGTGAATTGAACATTTTAAAAGGGCACCAATTACTGCACATAAATTACACCTCAATAAAGTTGATTAAAAAATAAAGTCAATACGACAAGAGTTCTAACAGTTTTAAAAGAACAAAGAAAGTAAGTAAAAGAAAGCACACTGGAGTTATTTAAAGGTGAAATATGATTAATTACACTTCTAGATGCTGAAGTGAAATGTGAGTTTCTCCTCAGCCAAGTCAAAAGGGAAATAATACTGGATTAGAGAAAAATTTCCTTGGTACAGTATAGTTCAATAAAGAATGTATCACCTAGTCTTTACAGATAAGATTTTTAGGTAATGGGCATCTTTGAAGAATGCAGAAATAGTATTTGATTGGCTATTTCCTCTATCATCTTCTATTTAAAATGAGCGTGTAATGGTTATTACTCAACAAAAGCATTTCTACAGTCACTGCTTTACCCTGGATTGGGCTTGTTACCTTCCGACAATATAGCACACTGCAGTAATAGATTAGTTCTGGCGAAAAATGGTCTTCCACAGGCCAGGTACTTCATCTCTGTAATCTCATTTCATCTAACATGCATAGTAAAAGCTTCTTAGACGAAATGAGATTACTTGTGTAAAGTGGTTACTTAACACAGCTAATACATAATGGGACGAGAACAAGCTCCAGGATCTGCCAATCTTTAACATCTATCCACTATGCCGCTGATGTCGAGGAGCATATTGTCTCAAAGCCTATCAAATGATTTCTCGCAGATGCCAAGGATCTGAAGAAGTCTTTGGCAAATGCTGGATCACAGGCAATCTGCACTTACAGTCTCCAATGTGTACATGGAGAACAAATAGTCTGGAAAACTATGAGGAAATAAATCCACTTTTGACATTGAGCTACACAGGAGCTTCTGTGGCCAACTTGGATTCTCTTCTGCTCCATCTCTAATGGCCCAAATCACAAGAAAGACTACTAAAAGACATCAGTTTGGATTCTACCCTTTTGACCATTACTGGTTGAATCCAAAATTCTCATCACTGTATTATATGAATGACATTTCCTAACCAAAATTACCTGAATTAATAAAAACTAACTTTATAGGTATACAGAACATGTATTGCTGAAAAATACACTCTCAAAAGCTCAACTCTTTGCTGAATGTAGTTACTTAGTATTACCTATTTAAACAATGGAAAGATTTCCATTTTAGCTTTAGCTAAGCCAATTTAGAACTGTTCTCTGACAGCAAGGAGCAACTAGCTCAGCTATTCCCTATATAAACTCAAAATTGTAGATATCATATTAGCGTAAAACAAAATTGGAGGGTTCCTTGAATTTTCTCATTTTCTCACAACCATATATTTCCTGAATTCTAGCATCTCTACCTTCAAATTGTATTCCAAACCCTATTACTTCTTCAAACTGCTACACTGTCTACACTTAGTAGTAATTTCTTAACTTGTTTATCTGCCTTCACCCTACCTTCACACTAGTCTATTTAGAGCCTGAAGTAAAGACTTTCTGAAATACAAATCTGAACCATTTCAAGCCTTCTCATAGGTCTTAAATTTAGAACAAAAGATTTCATAATCACCATTAAGACTTCTTCTGCATGTGCACTCATATATATAAACAGATATGAATGCATCATCTACCGTCCTCCTTCTCTCCCCTTAGCACTTTTAGCAAGGCTTGTACTCCACTCTCCTGCTTGGAACTCTTAGTGCTGGCTGTTTCCTCTACCTGGAAACTACTTGTTTAACGTATCCCATGACTCACCCACTCCCTTCCAGCTTGGCTCGACAGCTACTTTTGAGAAAGTTCCTGGAACATGAAGCTTAAGTATTCGCTGAGTGAACGTCATTACATGACTAAAAGAGAGAAATGACTTCAATGCACACAAGATTGAGTATCTTCCATCTAGAAATACACAGTTGAAGTATTTACATATGCATCCTTTGGTACTGTTGATCAGTTGTTCAAGGTAATGTCAAAATAAACAATAAATTAAACCAAAACTCTAAGTAGTTGGGTAGTGAGATATGCATGTCATAAAATTATTCCTGCCATCCTTGACTTAACGGTGTTTATATTATGCAAGTTTTCACACGGCACTTAATAGCCTATGATGCACAGAAAGATTATACATAGTCTGTAATTACTTTTTGACATGGAATCAAACACTGATGGAAAAATTAATGAACATTATTCTCTAGCTTGTTTTCACTGAAAACCACAAATATGGGAAATATTCACAAAGAATGAGATGAGCTTAAATCTTTCCTTCTCCCATAAAATAGTCCATTAAGTTTTCTAATTTCAAATTAAAAGGAAAAAAAACTTTAAAAGTCTCAGCTGGATGCCCACCAACAGAACACAATCTCAACCATGAAGCAAGAGGAGGAAAGGGAGATGGCAGATAATTCAAGCTATATGAAACCTGCCTGTAGGCTAGTTTATGTCCCTAATTATAAATCCTACAAGGTGGGGTGCAAGTCAGATGAATTAGATGCCAACATTAGCAAAGACATAAGAAGATAGGCTACAAAGAGAGAAGTGCTGGAGAGTCCCCTAAGATTGGGAGTGTCCTTGGGGAAGGCACGTAATACAAGCCTGGAAGAAGAAAAGAGCATTAGGCACAGAGTAAGTGAAATCAATAAAATGACTTGCAAAAAAAATGATCTACTTTTGTCTGATTATACCTACTTATTTAGATAAATCTTTCATCTTGAGCAGTAGCTGTTAGGGCTTCTTTTTTTTTTAAAGCTGCCTTGGAAATGCCTTGCTCCTATATAATACAGAGAAAGAAAAATGCACCTTCTCTAGCTACTGACAATACCTGATCCAACTGTCCTCACAGAAGTGCACTGAATTCCACTGAACATGCTAGGGGCTATCACTGAGTAGCCAAAAGTTCTTCGAGATTCATACTCAGCACTAGGTGGGTAGTTACTGGAGTTGTCATTAATGCTGATATATGGCCGTGCAGTTTATTTGTGGAAATCAAACCATGAGCAGCAATGGTCTGTCTTCACCTGGCTTTGTTGTCCATTATTCCCCAGTCCAGAGACCTCCAATGGCATTCGTTTCACTAAAGATAAATAATTAAAGCAATTGAACCCAATTATAGACCGGCATTTGTTATTGTCTACTAAACATATGACATATCCTCTTCTTTGTCATAGTTGTTTGGTTGGCATTGCTATGATGATGATATTATTCAGTGGCGTGCTGGACTGTGTGTGTCTGTGTATATGAACAGTGAATGATCTAATATTCATGTAGCTGTTATCCAGAATAAAGAGCTTTTACAGTTGTTGAAATTTACGTGGATCTTTGCGGTATTCTTTAGAATGAAGGCAAAGTATTCTAACCAAAAAGTCAATCCACTGCCACCTCTCTTTCCCTCCTCCTTTCCCTTTCTCCACCACTCTCCCTCCTCTGTTCCTTTCTCTCTCAATCGTCATCCAAACACAAGATAAAATGACAGACACATGGGACAATATGACTGATTTTATGCTTATCATCTTCAATCTCATACAATCTATTCAGAAAAAAAATTCCTCCCTAAAGAGATGAGTGTACTGTTGATTGCTTATTATAGAAAAGCCTTAGAGAAATGGATTCCATCACACTTCCTGTTCACTTGTATACACTCTGACTCAGTGACTCTGGGAGTCAAGCTTATAGAAAGACTTAGATGAGCGTGATCCCCTCTGAAGCACCTAACCATAAAAATCTTGTTACTAACATTCCTCTTGATTAGAAATGCGCGGCCCAACAACTTCTGAGAAGCTGTCATTTGACTCTGTCATTTCAAGATGATAAATAAGTTTAACTGCATACATTTCTCCTTGTTTCATAAAGGAGCTACCATGGAGAAAGGCCTGTATATTCACAGAAATGCAAACAGATTTTCTGCGAATCGCAGTCTAACGAGATCAGTGTGGCTCACAAACTTCCTTAGCTTGTGTGTACGCCTCTGGATTATTGGTCACTGTAAACTCAAAATGTTGGCAAAGTTACTTTCTCCAGCTGCCTGAGCTTCTGATAGCCTCTTCTTTCCCCACTTAGATTTAAGAAAACAAGGAATCTTTAAGTTTAAAGTAGAGAGTATTAATATTCTAATAAAGTCTGAAGTGTAAAGTACTGCTTGACATTCCTATTATCAATAAGAGATTCATATATATTTCTATATAATTCTAAAATCTCATAAAATATCTACAGCTAGTAAGCCACTTGAGTAAACCAAGGTACTCAACTGAGTTCCTCATGGAAGGTACAGTAGCAATGCATAGAATCCATCAACCCTTTATCCTATTTATCCTATCATCAAATATGAGACAATATTCCATTCTCCTTCTTTGAAATAGAAATGATAAGAACAGTAACAACACAGCTTTGCCTTTGTTCTACCGTGGCACACACTTAGTGTTCAGTACAAATCTGATACTGATATTGTGTTTTTAAAGCTGCCCCTAACAAAGACTGCTGCTAATCACCATCCAGATCATTCTCCTGTTCCCCTCACATTTAGCTTCTCTCATGACCTTACAAAATAACGACTATATCTACCAACATCCCTTGCGTCAAAGTAGAACATGTATGAGAGTTATAGCAAATGGAAACTCAAAAGAAATGCTTTGGATGTGACATCCGAGACATGGACTTCAAAGAAGAAGGATTACAGGAAATCACCTCTGCTAGGAAGCTTGGGACAAATGGCTTCTACCCAGGTTTCACATCCAGAGACATACTGTCTCAGCTCTCTGCCCATACCTGAAGGTTCAGATGCAATGAGTCTAGGACAGAATCTTAAACGTGAATTATTAAAATGCATACACATACCCAGTGTTTCTAAAATGCAATATAATTTAGAGCCACTGTATCAAGTCTCATTCATCTAGAATATAAACGGTAAATCAACATTAAATACTACATTGGAAGAACTGCAAAACGAGCAACCCTCAGGCTATCCCTAAAACACCCAGGCAATCTTTGACCATATAACACAGAGAACTTATTTTCTGTTAGACATGAGATGAATATAAAAAGATCTCTGTTTTCTTTCCTTCCTGCATGAAGAGCTATTTTTCCATTTTCAATAATTATCACAGATATATGTTGTCTCTTCTTCTGTTTCCCACTCTTAAACTCTCTCTGGGTAAATTCTAGGTTTTTCCTAATTGCCTAAGTACCACAGTTATCAGCAGCAGCAAGAAGGCATCCATAAATAACAGGACCCTTAACAAGACCATAACAAATATGGAAATCTCCATATTTGTGACTCATATCCAGATGGCGCAAACTCTATGCCATCATTTGCATAGACACCAAAGGCTGAAGATAATCCTCTGAGCAGAGGTTCTCCACCAAGGTGCTTCTCCTCTGAGATGGTTCTGTCAGTACACATCTGGAATGCCTGGATATTTTCAGGTGTCATAGCTGTGTGTGCTATTGCTAATTAATAGCCTGTAACATACAAGGCAGATGACCCCAATAAAAGTGTTACCTAGCGCAAAATGTGACCATATAGAAACCGAGTCGCTTGGTTCCAGAGAATTCTCAGGAGGCCTAACTATTGATAGTTCCCTAAATATACATTCTCTAAGAAGCATCTTACATCTAGCAGAAAACAAGTTCTCTGATGACAGAGTACCTATTTCTCAATTCTACTCCTAAACCTGTCTTTAGACATTCACCCTCTACTTCTGCGAGCCAGCGCAGTGAAGCGGGAACAGAACTCTGCAGTCAGATCCCTTGAGCCAGAGCCACTGATCCAGCACTGAACAGGCAGGCTGGGCCACCTCGACCGACATTTCCTTGTCTGCACACTATAGAGATTTGGGTTGTAGAGAGATTCTTAATACAGTTACAAATATTAAAGAAGCTAACCCGTATAGTCTCAGGACACAACTTGATACCTAATCGGTAATTAATAAGATAATGCTATTTTTATAAAAATTCAATGGTTGAATGTTTTATGGCATTCAGCTATTATAAAAGATCTCCTCTTATCCACATTTTCACTTGTTAAGCCCTTTTCTTTCACCCCACCTTTAATCACTGTGACACCGGACAGGGCGCTACTGTTTTTAATCTGTGGACACAGACAGCAGTCAGTGGCACCTGTGTGTCACCGGCTTAATCCCTATTGTTCTTCAAAGAGCTCACCTACCCAGGTATTTTTCCCTAGGAGCAGATTTTCCATAAGAATCCAAACGCTCTATCTTCTCACATAACACAGAACCATAAAGAACCATACCTCACTTCCTCTAATAATTACATTCTTAGTTTGCACAATGTTAGGAATCCCAAGAAAAATAAATGCTGCGAATTTCTGTAAGGCTCTGCGCGGTGGCACGGTGCTGGGAGGGTTAGATAAAATGCCAGTGGCTCCTGGCTCCTGGCTCCTCATCCTAAGCTACGCCTCCTCGCTTTTTCTGCAAACTATCTTTGTAAAGCCATTCACACGAATGTTCCCATTTTAAGCATCTCTGCCCATTCTCCTTCAGCCATTCTTCGGTCCCGCCTGCCTACCTACAACACACGAATTGGCTACTTTTTATCTGTATGCTGCCAAGCACTGAGAGTCCTTATGAGGCTGGCACTTTGATGGGCACTTCCCTGTCATTGTCTCTTAAGTCCTTGGCAACACACATTGTTAGCCCCATTTCATAAACGGGACCGTGGCTCCGGTCAAGAGACTTACTCACCCTTAATAAGGGATGGAATCCAAATCCCACTTTCACTAATGCTCCCTGCCCAGCCTGTGCTTGACACCTCTGTAGCACCCGACAAAACAAAGCACTTGATAAGAGCCCTATGCCCTGAGCTGGTCTTCTCTCCCTCTACCACTGCTCTCATTGCCTTGGATGAAAGGATGCCCTCCACCATGATCACCTCTTATAATGCCACTGAGGCGCTTCTGATGGACTTTCTCGCTGTGTAATGAAGTGCTAGAAAAGAAGAGAGAAGCCCAAATTCTCACTGAGACAAAGGGAGCATGTTTCATTTAATTATTCTCCCTTATCTGAAGTGCTGCGAGACACTTCTGCATTAATTCTGGGCATGTGTGGAGATAACCTACCCTTCAGCCTGACTTCCCATTTTAAAAATCTACATTTCATCCCAGAGACACATATAATAAATCCGCTGTATTAAAAAAAAGAGCTCCTTATTTCCTCATTTTCTCTCACTGGCATGACAAGATTGTGGAGCATTAAGTTTCAGAAGAAAAAGGTGCAGAAGAAAAAGGAAGCGAAGTGGCTCGTTCTGGCTTCTCTCCTTCCACCTGGACCAGGAGCTCCGCAGAGGACAGTAAAGGAGATTGGGAGAGAGGAAGTCAGAGCAAACTGCTAGGAACAACCATCATTCGGGTAAGCAACGGGGAACTGGAAAGTTTCCTTTGACTTCCTTGTGTTCTTTCGTCCCATGTCAAGGCACTCATAAATCCCTATTGATTTCCCTCAAAACACGTCTTAAATCACCATGCTTTCAACATTCACTAAATGGCGGCTGTGGGCAAACAGTTATGGTATGTACCATGGTGTCATGTGTGTATGTGTGTGACTCCATAAGCTACGTACACATATATAGTGCATATATGTTTATTTAACTAGAGACAGTTCTCCTCAAAGTCCTGCAGTTTAGTAACTGAGAACAGATGTGCACAATACAATGTAAGCTTGTTAGACAATCACAACGGAAGGCCTAGTACAACTCACAAAGGTTTGGGGGAGAAGACAAAACCTACAACTGCCTCGAAGAATAATATGCTTGGAGGAGAGAATATTTCATCCTCTTAGTACAAATATTCTTTTACATAATTTAATCACGACTTCTATGACAGCTATGTGTGAGAAAGGCAAACGGGCAGTTATGGAATTGCTATTGCAGGATTGAAGTTTTCACTTCGCATGCTCAGCCATGACCCTCTGGTGGGGTTCCAAGACCCCAGGATTCTTCCAAATTATTTGGCATACTTCTTTGTAACATGTAAACCTCACTGTAGTTATTTCATTTCCTGTTAGGGTCATTGCTTTTCCTTTCTCATCTGCACTTATTGTCTAAGCCTTCTCTGTTGAATCTGCCTCGTTTCTTGCAATTTCACCCAGCATCTTCTTCGGTCCCATGTGCTTAAGCAGACGAGCACTGGAGCAGGCATTTGCCTAGAGATAAATGCTAGCTCTGCCACTAGTGAGCTACAGAACCATGGCAAAGACAGGTACTTTTTTTTTTTTTACCTCATTCTCCTCTCATTTGAAATCCAGATACGGTCATTACCATTCTCATCATTACCGCGACAAAATTCTAGACAGATGAACATAGAAAGCGATCCATTACTGATTCGGGCCCATAGCGTCCCAGCTTCGGAGGGCTTAGTTCACAGTTGCTTAATCCTGTACACCTGGATAGAATGTCTCAGAGGTTGGGCTGATAGAGCTGGGGTTTCAGAAAGGAACAGCGGCAAGAGAATACAAAAATGAACTTGAGCAGCACACGGCCCCCCCAAGAACAGGCTCCCAGTGACCTACTTCCTCCAAACGGGTCCCTCCTCCTACTTTGCACTTCATCACACTTACCTATCATATTATGAACCTATTAAAGGATTAATCCATTCACTATGTCAGAGCCTTCATAATCTGGTTGGATCTAGAAATAATTAATAGACACACCATAGGTATGTTTCACTTAGGTGTGTTTCATCTCTTAGGTGTTTCCGAAACTAATGAAGTTAATAAGATTAGCCATCACACAGATTAATGAGTCGATGCCCCAAACTGCCAAATTAAGTAATAAACAAAGAGATGCTTAGAATGATGCCTTGCAACTATTAAGTGATAAATAAATGATACCTGTGTATATTAGAGACTGTTTCTTTACAAGACATGTTTTCCCCCGTCTTAATAATATTCTGTTATTTTTCTGCCAGGGAAGCCATCTCTCCTGAAGTCTGCCTGCACTGTTAGGTGATAATAAAAAAAAATCCAGTATCTACATGAAAGCATTCATTCTCCCTCCCTGGAACCTCAAGATTGCAGTTCAAAGCATCTGGTGATTTTGCCTGTGAAGACTTGAACTGGTACCCGCTCTTGGGATTCTCAAAGCACTCTTCCCTAAGACTTGATGGTCTAATTCTTCATGTATGTGAGCTTCTCCAGATTCTACCACTGAATTTCTCTTCTGCTTAATTTTGCTCAAGTTGCTATCAAATATTTACAGTGAACTAGTTTATATATCAATCACTTTATTCTAAGGAAAACCCAAGTCTCTTCTTTTCCCCCAGTGCCCCACCTCTCAAAAAGAGGTCTCTTTAATTACCTTCTATTTGTCTGTTGCCTCCCACCCTCCAAACCCAATGCTTTCTGAGCTATTATCCATCTTCTTGCTGTTACCCTCTCCTGTTCTGCTCCGGGATCTCCCCTGCCTGCCACTGATTTTCCCGTCCTTTATGCAACAGTGTGTTGTACCTTTATATTCAGATGGATCAGGATGAACATTCAGGGGAAGAAGGTACATCAAAAGTACTAACAGTACTGTCTGGGCTCCATCACTGCCACCTACCAATGTTTCTTGACTCTTTATCAGACCAGATGGCTTCCCATTTTGAAATTCTGCCTTGTACCTTCAAGCGCGTAGCAGGTTTTTTTTTTTTTTTTTTTTTATCTGCTATGGGATACTAAACCTCTTTTAAAAAGAAAGCAAATCCTTACCCACCAAAGACCCTGGATATTAATTACCTCGCCAGAGTCAATAGAAAAAATTTAAGAATACTACCCCGACCTATCACGCAAAGCCCTAAATCTGTGTGAGCCTCTCAGGCATCTGCATAAACTGTTGATTTCTCTTTGATCTTCTTAATTATGACAGATTTTTTAAATGTAGCCCTTCCCTATTTAACGGAGCAATGTTGTCTTTAAAATGAAGAAAAGAGTAGTTTTCTATGGTTTTAAGAGACATAGCAAGACAATCTTCAGTGCATATGGGTAGTGACTGGTTTCCGACATTCGCCAGTTCCTCCAGAAATTAAACCTAATCAGGAAAACAGAAGCATGGAACAGACCTAGTGAGTTTCTCTCCTGCCATCTGGTCTGATAAGGAAGTCAAACATTAGTAGGTGGCGGTGGCTAAGGACAGATAGTACTAATAGTACTTTTGATATCTCCTCCTTCCACTCTGAATATCGAGCATGATCCAACTGAATACAAGGGCCGCCCAGCAGTCTTCAGAGGAGAATTTTTCTATTTGTTAGCCATAAGTTCAGTCCCTGACATATCCATGTATCTCAACAGTATATTGTGGTACTTCTGAAATTTAACAGTGAGTCCTGTAAGAGTCATTTAGATTTGCCTGACAACAACCTTGAAGTATGATTGCTTTCCTCATCATATGTGATAGATGAAGGTTTCTGTAACAGCTCATGGTGGTTGTCAACTAGACACACCTGGGGAGGGGGAACCTCGGTGGAAGAATGGCCTCGATCAGATTTCCCCGTGGGTGTTAACCAGGTGCAGTCACTCTAAGTCTTTCTAGAAAAAGTGAAGGAAGAAGGACGCCAACGAGAATCCTCTCCCGTCTCCCTACAGAGAGAGAAACAGTCCTGGTTGAGCACCAGATGCCCTATCACTCTGGTTACCAGGCATGACTCTGTTGCAACACCACCCACATTATCTGTGCCAGCGTTAGTGGGCTCTTTCCTTGTTAGTGGCTTTCCCTTCGCTTCTACTGGCCTCCTTAATATATAGATTCTTAAGCCTCAGGGCATTTGATAAATAGTGGATTGTATAACAAAACCCATTAACATCCATCACTGAATTCACCATCAGCCCAAGCCAGTCACCAGGGAATGGAGATTTGCTGAGGCACACTCCATTACACTGAGATCCAGTAGAAACCTTGGGGCTGGAGAGTCCTAAAAACCTCTCCATTAACTAGATTGGGCTTGTATGATCTTCCTGTTCTTTTACTAATACATCCCTCCAGCCTGCCATGCTGTCTGCCACACAACTATACCTTATATTTCAGCAGCTCACATTTCTTTGAGCAAATCTCTGGTCTGTTTCATATTTCCTCTGTTTTCATGGAAATATTGAAAAAGCTTTAAATTGTTTTTTTAAGTTATCATACAAGATAATGTATTTCATGGAGGCATTCATACATAATTAGTTCTATTTGTTCTTTTTCTTATTCTTTCACCTTTCCATCTCCCCTCTAAGTTCCCCTTGACCTTCCTCCACACAATATTCTTCCTTCTGCTCTTATGTCATATACATATTATTACCTCCTCTGTTTATCCCATCCCTACCTTAAGTCTCTTCTTCCCTTGCTATGGCTCTCTTTCTAGTTTCAACACACACACACACACACGTAGAATATAGAACACTTATACAGAGAAAATACTGTATAACTGTGTAACGGTCCTTCTGAGCCTGGCTGACAATGGTTACCCTAATGATTCTCAATGTTATATATTGTCCTTGCAAATGTCAAGATTTCATTCTTTATAGTTAAGTAAATTCCCATTATTATATATGTATGTAATATACATACATATTCTTTATCCCTTCATATGTGGATAGGCATCTAGGCTTGTTTAATGTCTGAGGTATTGTGACTAGTATAGCAATAACCATGAACATGCAAGGATTCCTGTAACAAGACTTGGAATCCTTCAGATCCATACTCGGGACTGGTAGAGCTGGGTCATATGGTAACGTTACCTTTAGTTTTGTGAGAAACCTCCACACTGATGTCCAGAGTACATTTCTACCAACTGTGAATAGTGTTGCTCTTTATCAATATTACTCGTTTGTTTTCTTGGTGGCAGTCATTTCAAACAGAGTGAGATGGAGTCTCCACGTGGTCCTATGTGCACACTGCATCCACTTTTTCACTGGATGTTCATTTCTTAATAGCTGCTACTGGATCTGCTTCTTCCACACCAGTGAAGTTTCTGGAAGTTCACCAGTGCTATCTTTTTACCTCTTAAGTGTTCAAACCCCTAACCTAGCTATATACCCTGCTCATGCCCCCGCAGAACTGACTGGGTGTCCCAAACCTGGATCAAGCATCTCTCTCATCTAGTCCTAAGACAGATATTTATATGACTTTACACCACCCAGTCAGCCTGTGCTCATTCCGTTACCTCCCAGCTCTCACCGGCTTCCCCAGTAAAGACAGCAATGATTTCTGACGTTCTGTTTGTTATGCTCTGCCTCATTCCTTATGCCTCATACCAGTTTCTTCAGAATCTAGAGTCTGTACTTGATTCCCTTCCTCTTTTGCCACTCAACTGTCTTTGCTCACACTTCTGGGTGACATTTCCCTGCAGAGTTCCCTGCAGGTGACACACCTGCCACTCATCATTTGCTCTTTACATTTCAATATTTCTAACAATTACTCCTTGTGAGTTTTCAGTTCCTACACATTAACCTAATAAAAAGATTTTGGCCCCTGGCATTGTGACATCTCTCAAGAAATTCATCATTTAGGTGTCCAGTAGACTTCTACTATGCACGCGCCATTTTCTACATATAATAGGAACTGCTGATCTACAAAGGTGAGTGAGAAACAACACAACAAGCCAGACAAAGCGATGAGTGTCAGAACAGTGGCTATAAGACATGAACAAACAAATTATTCTAAGAGTGCAGAGGAAGAAGAGAATTAGCTCTCCTGGGGTGTGCAGGAGGCTTTGCCTTATGTCCCTGAATAGGTTGTATTTCAATTCCTTTGTTACAATTTATTTTTCTTTATCTATGGACCATTGCTACATTTTTAATACAATACAACCAAAATGTCTAATGATGGAGGAGCTTCTATTATTATCATATTTTAAATAAACTACAATACAGGCTTACACTGCATTAACTGACATATCTCTGATTTACTTATGAACACGAAATCCAATTTTGTTTTCATTAGAAAACTACACAGAATGACAGTCCCATATTTGAGGTATATACATGGAATCCCATCTGCAGAACAATGAGTATCAGAAAGGTGCATTCTTGTACATGCATATTCCTTCGTGGATGTACACATGTATGCAAACATGTTGTATATACTTCCTGTTGCTGAGAATCTAAAAAAATAAAATGTATATTTTGGGTAAGTATAATACTTTGGTTGTCCAATACCCCTCCTCTAGAAAATCCCTTTCTTGCAGCAGAGGATAGCAATGTTCTTATTTGCCCCATGGGCACTTTAGGTTTGGCATCTGCAGTTAGTTATCTGATGCAGGCAAAGGCATGTGATTTACTCCCATGAGTTTTAGAGTTGATAAGGGTCACTTTAATGACACAGCAATATGCAAAACACACTATTTTGAAGCATTTGAACTCAAGATTCAAGGGAGCCTGTCCCCTGAAAAAGATAAAAATAGCAGGTCAGGGTGTGCAGGCTTATAATCCTAGCTCTTGGGAATATAGAGAGTTCAAGGTTAAATTTAGATGCACATCATATTCTAGGCCAGGCTGGGCTACACTTGACATCCTAACTCAAAACAAGAGAGGCAGAGGCAGAGACACACAGAGAGAGGGAGATGGGTACATAGAGTGAGAGAGTATTCTCCAATCTACTTCTGATATATTTCCCTTCTTACCTGATCTTAATTGTTTTATTGCTTGCTGAAAACACACACACACACACACACACACACACACACTCTACACAGTCATTTTTAATACAATAAATGGATCACTTTAGCTTCTAAAAGGTTTGTGTTCGAAAACGAAAACTCTCATTGGTTACAGTGGTGGTCTTCCCCAATGGAAGAGCATGCCAATTGGTTCTCCAGTACCAAATGGTCACCCCTGAAAACATCTATACAAACAACATAATACACACTGAATACATTACATTTATGATTATATATATATATATATATACATGCATACATATATACACCTGTACTTAAAATAAAAACTAACGAAAAAGAGGCCATTTATTTGAATGGGAGAAGGAAGAGGAATATGAGTCTGTATGAAGGAAAGGAAACGAAAAATATTATAATTGTATTATAATCTCAAAAATAAAAATACACAGTGAATCTGCATCACAGAACTGTACAGGTTGTCTACCCTAATCATTAGAATCATTCTTGATTATTTAATCCATGTCTTCTCCAAGGTCTCATTTTGCTATTTCATATCCCTCACCAAAATCCTACCATTTCCTCCCTTCAAATGTCTTCCACGTCTATATTGTCTTAACTGTAACTGCTGCTCTACTCCAATTTGTCTTAATTTAATGAACTTCCAATTGCAAGCTCCTCCTAGTTACATATACTACATGTTGTGTGCAAACAGATCATCAAATAGTATATATCATGTCCCCAGATTTTAGCTTTAATGGTTCTTACTGTTGACTAAGTGAAATATTAAAGTTTAACCACCATCGAGCCCTTCTACAACATAGTTGCAATATGCTGTTCAAACTTAAGAATCACTTCTCCTTTGTAGAATATCGGAATGGCATCTATTTAAATGGAATTACAAGAATGAGTACTATGTTAAGCACTCAAAATTACGATTTTATATACTTAATCTTTTATAATATTAATAACTGTAATAGTTTTTAAAGGGAGCTTCAAATTCTATGACACCATTCTCATTGAAAGATACTGTTTCTGTGTTAGTGTTCCTAGATTTCTAGGACCTAAAAAATAAGACAAATGATTAATAGCTCACATAATTCACCAAAAGCAACACTATTCAAATTCTTAGAATGAATCAGAAAGAGCACTCAGCCCCTGTCTTACAAAAGGAGAGGAAGATAAAAAAAGACAGTGGTGCATGTGATCAATATAATCATTAATAATGGAACAAACAGATCATGTAACCTCTTGGGGGAGGTGGAATCATTATTAACAAGTTCACCAATATGAGACCACCTGCTACACAGGGGTTCTAGTGTCTTGGAGAAACTAATTGTTGGTGGCTCATATGTGAGCGCTAATTGAGATTCCATGTGACAGCCAATATTAAGTAGATACACTTAGTAAAGATGCTCTCATTCTTGTTCCATCTATTAAACTATATCGAGGAAGTCAGCTTCTCAAGCTAAGATCCTAGATACTGTGAAGTTAAGTCATTATGGGATCAACATTTTTCAAACTCTTGACATCCAGAATCCATAAGCATAATTGCTTTACTGCTAACACTTAGAACGACATCTAATTCAGCAGTATAAACTTGAATCAAATCTTAGAAGTAAAGCCTTGTCATAAAGAAAGTTTAGCAATGTGTAGCATTAGCTTTTGGGACCAGACTGTGTGCAACAACTGGAAAAGGCATGGAGATAGCAAGAGTTAGCAGAAACTTGAAGGCCTTAAGAGGTAGGTAGTGAGGACTTGAAAGATAGTATTGTAAATATTATTAAAAGCTGAGTGAGAAGCTGGGAGATAGTTCATTGGGTAAGATGCTTTCTTTTCTTGCATGAAGACCTTAGTTCACATCCCCAATAGCCATCACATACATGTATCATACAACTAGATCCTAAAGGCTCACTGGCCAAGCATTCTAGGTGACATGATAATCTCAAAGTACTGGGAGAGTCCTTGTCTCAAAAGATGAAGAACGCTAGAGAAAAACATACAACAATCTCTGCCCTCCATATTGGCGTGTGTGGATGAGCAAGCCTGTACATCCACTTGCACATACATGCACACACCATACAGAAAAAAACTAAGCAGAATAAGAGGAAGTTTTTGTTATATAATATAACAAAGGGTTGCCACTTGATTATCTCCAGTACCAAGAAAAATAAGGAATATAGCTACAGAACTAAATTTGTGTCGCCAAAGAGATTTCTAGGCAAAAATTTGAAAGTGACAGCTGATTCTTCTCACCGACTGTGGAATTTTTTTTTTTTACAAAGAGAAGATTTGAGCTAAAGAATGAACTGTCTACTCACAACCAAACTTTACAAGGAGTGTAAAATAGCTAAGATTCTTTGAATTTGAAGTGTAAATGCTTTCTCCCTTTTAGCCTCATTAGATGGAAGAAGGTTATTAAAGAACAGCTTCAAGAAAATAATAATAGTACTGACCACCATCATGAAACACAGCCTGAAGCTAAAAGCAAGAGCCACTCTTCTTTAAACCCTCAGATTCTATTGAAGTAGCACCCCAAGGCTTTTTCAAAGGATAAGTATCTTTCCAAAAATTTTAAAAAGCTGTCTCATGAAGTCTCTCTGTTAAACAATGAGTATATGAGGACTTTTATTCCACAAAGCCTCAACATAGACAAAGATTTATCCTAAAGACATCTATGGATCTAATGTTGTCTGAGAGAGTGGCTATAGCCCCCTGGCTTAAAAATCTTGATTTTTATTAAGTATACTTGCTTAACTGTAAAGTTACAGAGCCTGTGGAATCCAACTTTGCACATATAAGAATGGAGCTGAAGTTAGCCACTTGTAGACACAAACTATTTTGCATTTGGAAAAGAATTTCTTCAGAGGCAAAATTAAAAGGCTGAAGAATGAGTTCAAGTGCCAAGAAAACCACCCACAGGGAACAGCAATGAACCATGGCTAAGGAACTGGCAAGACTGACCAGTTGGATTTGAGAACTGCTACAGGCCATTGACTCTTGGATTGTCACATTACTTTCCATTCTGGAATACAGATGACTATCACAAACACATTCGAACTTCACCATTGCCTGTGGGTTGTGGGGCTGTGGAAGAAAGTCATTTACTTTCTTTATAACGGGTCTTCTGAGTGATTAGGAGATATGACCAAGAAACCAAAACTGAGTCACCTCGTCTGCCCCTGGTTTCCTCTGGCATGTAAGACGGCCGATCTCAAATGTCAGCGTGTGTTATTAACAGGCTGATTCCCATTAGAGAGTATATATTATATGTGGACTGAGTGAGTGTAAGCAGTTTGTGAACAGAGAACAGACAGTTAATTTTAAAACAAGGCCACAAATTCTTTGGCATTCTTTTTATTAAGATCTGGTGAGGATGTATTCTTCTGTTGAGTCTAGACTATTGTTGGTAACTAACATAAGGGAAAAAAAAACAATGTCATAGAAATAATAAAGTATGTCATCAGAAACAGTCCCAGAGAGCTATCTTATAACCCTTTAGGGCACTTACCTTTGGTGTTTATCCTTGTTAACTTTATGTCAACTTGAAACAGACTAGAGTCATCTGAGATAGGGGAACCCCAGTTAAAATCTCTCCATCAGAACAAACTATAAGCAAACCCATAGAACATTATTTTAATTGGGGATTTTTATGGAAAGGTCCAGCCTATTGCAAATGGTACCATCCCTGGGATGGTGGTCCTGGGTTCTGTGAGAAAGCAGGATATAAGGAGCAAACATGACGTGCAAGTCAGTAAGTAGTAGGCCACCATGACCTCTGCCTCAGTTCCTGCCTATGGCTTTCGTCCCACTTTGAGTTTCTGCCTTGGCTTCCCTCAATGGACTGCAACTAATACATAAGCAAAATAAACATAAAGGATACATAAGCCAAGTAAACCTCCCCAAGTTGCTTTGTTCATGGTGTTCCATCATAGTAATAAAAACCCTGACTAAGACAGTATTCTTCTAAACTACCATGTAAGAAAGCAAAGAAAGCAAATCTCCCTGGTGCTACCATATTTTAAGCAAGCCTGGGTCATGCAGACACTACACACAAATGCTATGGTGCACAGCTGATATCTCAGGAGACTAATAATAAACCACCAAACAAATACTATTCCAGGTAATTCTGACCCTGGTTGTAAGAGGCCAGTCATCACGTCACCCCTTCTGAGATGCAGACAACACCGAGCAGAGACAAGATACTTCCACTGCACGGTTCAATTCCATACCGCAGAGGCCCTAGACGTAATAATACACTGGATGCATCGTTCACATCCTTTTTAGAGTAGTTTGTTTTGCAAGAACAGGAACCAGAGAACAAAAGCAAGAGAAGTCATACTTTCAGTTTTGAAACAAGAAAACTAGAAAAGGAGGAGGCTAAGTAACGAACCAAGGTCACAGAAAAGCAAGGCACAAACTCGGAAGCAGATGTATCTGATGATAAAACCCCATCTGTAGTCATCCTACCATACCAGTCCCCATGCAGACTTTCCCACAGTCTCTTCCTGATAATATTTCCCCAACCAAGCACACTTTGTGCACAGCATCTGCTTCCCTGGGACCAAATCATCATTCAAGGTCTAACTAACTCCACTCTCCTCCATGAAACACATGCCTTCACGGCAATTGTTAGCAATTTCTCCGTCTTCTAGGGGTCTTGGGATTGTTTCCTCCAACTGGACAATTGATTAATACTAGTGACGCTAATTCATAACGGGTGGATCTGTTGTTTTCCTTGTGTGCAGTCCCTGATTGTCCTCCTGAGGTGTGTTCCTAGAGTACGGCCAAAATCTAATTTTACGCAGGACTGCAGCAGGTAACATAAAACCGTAAGATGAACTGAGCACAAAAGAATAAAGCAGATCTGGAGAATGTTGCCGTGAGAAGTAAAGGTCAAATGTAAACAAACTGGTCACCACCTAACTTCAGCCCACTGGCTTTCTTCAAGGCATAAATCACCACCTTGCACGTTACATGCGTGAATGATTATTTCCTTTCATTGGAATACTAGACCTCCAGAAGAAACAAAGCTTTGCCATTTGTGGCTATATTCCCAGAATCTATCCAGTATGTGTGGTAGCATCCAATCAACAAATGTCCGTTGAAAAAATAATGAATGAATGAGGAAATGTTACAGAATACAGATGTGAGTCACATGATATAAGATCTTGCTGTGGGATAACCGTGAATATACGTTGCTGCCATTGGTTGATGTTAAAAGTTCCTTTAGCCTATAGCAAGGCAGAATAGAGCTACATGGGAAAGTCAAGCACAATACAGGGAGAAAGACAGAGGAAAAATACAGGAGTGGATGGAGATACGAGTGTGCCGCCCAAAAAGAACAGACTGGTAAAGCCTTGTCCCCATGGCAATATATAGATTAATAGAAATGGGCTAATTTAGATGTGAAAGCTAGTTAGTAAAAAGCATGAACTATATAGGTCAAGCAGTCTGTAATTAAGGTTAAGCCTCTGAGTGATCATTTAGAAGCAGCTCCAGGACCGGGTAGGACAGAGAAACCTCCATTTACATTTTTGGGGTTCTTAGGAGAAGGCAGAAATTGGTTTATATGCAATCTGTCAATTTGTAAATATTAACACCATTTAAGAAAAAATGATAAGCCATTTAAGGGATGGATAAACTCAATGCATTTACAGATTAGGATGAAATACCTAATTTGCATTTGCAGCCCACCCCGTACCAGGGGTATCTTAGACTCTTCACCTCTGTAATTGTTTTGGATAGTGTTTTGCAGAGTATAGGCAGTTTGCAAAGCAGAGGACATGGTCAATGATGATGGCTCTAGTACTCACAGCTAGGGCACTGTGAGATTCAGCTCCTTATTATTAATACGCTACTCAAGCTCCTGCCTCAGAGCTCAAACACCATTGCTGCAACTTCTGCTCTAAAATGACCACCTGGACCTCACACGACAATCCCACAGCCACGACGCTGAAGCCGACTCTCTTCTCCTCCCATCTGCTAAGGGCTGAGAAATCCCATTCCCAGGTGCCCCCAGTAATAAAGGGGGAAGTCAGTGAGAAGAAAATAGATTGCACTTCAAAAGGGGTGACAGAGAAAGAGAGTGGTATTTCAACCTATGTTTCCACAGCTGATGAACAGGAGCTCCCAATGGCCATTCTGCTTTCCTTTTTTACTGACGTGGGGGTTTTTAGATTATACAGTCTGAAGTTTTCTTTCAGCTGACCTTTTGGTTTTCTTTACTACTGTGTTTTTTTAGCTTTTCCACACTAAAATTACTAAGCATAAATGATAAAATGCTTACTGATTACTTAGAGATCCCTAACAATAAAAAGTCACATCGAAAGAACTAGAGTGGTTTTACAAGCAGGTCGTAGCGGCAAGCATAATTACGCAGAGCTGAGGACACTTTCACGGTCCTTTAAAGAAAATACACCAGGCCCAAGCACTTCCAGTATACTTCATGCTAGCTGAGTCGCTGTAAATCAGCCATCAACTTTTGAAGACACAAAAGGAAATGAGATATCTTCATGTTCCTTTTCTATGTATGGTCCAGTGAGTGCAGACTTGAAATGTCCACAGAAGACATCGACGAGCATATGAGGAATTCAACATTTCAAATTATTGTAAGTACAGAGAGTAAAATAGCTGCTAGCCCTCTATACTCAGCATTTAGGGTATTACTTTAGTGATTACACAGATGAACTCACTCCGGAGTTTTTCAAGAATGACATTAATTTCATATGCAGTTTTTTTAAAAGCAGGTTCCATGGTGGCTTAAATTAAAATAAGTGAGAAAAAAGATCTTTTGCCAAAACTATTTTTCAAAATACATGTTATTATAGAGCTGTGGATCCCTACCGATTAAAAACATAACTTTTTAATCACTTATTTGATGTGGGAGGGTCTTCTGTTTTGTGTTGATTTCATTGGTTAATAAAGAAACTCCCTTGGCCATTTGATAGGCCAGCCCTTAGGTGGGTGGAGCAGACAGAACAGAATGCTGGGAGGAAGAGGGAAGTGAGGCAATTGCCATGCCTCTCCTCTCTGGGTCAGACGCCATGGAGCCAGCCACCAGGTCAGACATGCTGAATCTGTCCCGGTAAGCCACGATATCTTGTGCTGGCATACAGATTATTAGATATGGGTTAGTCAAGATCTGACAGTTAGCCAATAAGAGGCTAGAACTAATGGGCCAAGCAGTGTTTAAAAGAATACAATTTCCGTGTAATTATTTTGGGTAAAGCTAGCCAGTGGTTGGGAGCCTGGCGGCAGGAAGCGGCCCACAGCTCCTTCTACACTTATTCTGTTATGGGCAAGGAAAATGGAATTAGGAGCTATGTGGTGGGGAAGGTCACAAGATAAATTCCCTCAAAGGCATGCAGGTTAAGTGGTAAAAAGAGAGTCCCTGGGCACAGGAGAGAAAGGCCAAACCTTGGGGACAAACAAACAGATTCGACTTGTGATTTTTTACTCTTGGAAGGTTACTTAATCTATTTAAACCCCAATTACTCATGTGGGGAAAGGAGAACCATAATAGCCTTTATAATTAATATGAAATTTAAAATAGATGCTTAGTTATTGTGGAAGAAATTGAAATGACGAAGAAATTGCTCATTCACCATGGCTTAGCCTAGCATAATACAATGCAATAGAAAAGTGTCTAGAACACCTTAATGTCACTAAGGAGGATCATCAACGATAAGCCACTTGGTCTTTACCACGAAGTTAATGCAGACAATGCCTGCACTCCCTCACACTACCTAAGAAAAGTAGATGAAATAATTATACAATGAAGGGTGATATCTCTTCTATAAAGTATCTTGGATTTTGGAGTATACTAAGTATTATAAGTGCATATAAACTTATATTGTAAGTGTACAATAAAATGCATGGAAAGGATAAATAAAAAGTTGAAGTTAGGGCTCCCAGTGGAGAGGATATCAGGGAGCGAGTTCTGCTAGAGAGCTTCAATTCTATTCAATACGGTTTACTTCTCAGAGCTGGCTAATAGGTAAGTGGAGTTCATTGTATCATTTGGTACATCCTCTATACATTTGAAAAAAATTCATAATAGAAAGATGCACCAGGAACCAAGAAGCTTTTCAGAAAAGTCAAGTGCTGTTCTAGGCATGCCCACCAGGCTTGGGGTGGAGAGGAGGAAAGCCAGGGCCCATGAAAGCAGGGGACGGAGATGTTTGAAAGAATAGAAAATTGAGTGTAGCCGGAGAAAAGTTTCTGTCTCACTTTGAAACAAGGATTACGTTTAACCTCCCATAACTAAAGACTTTAGCTGTGTCAGCATTACAAGTGACGCCTGTGAACCTAGAAATCAGATTACTTTAGAGGGTACACAGTATCCCAAGCAACATTAGGCTGATAATACTTACGACAACCCCACTCTTGGTAGTAGTTTCTCGGTATGTGAAGTTGCAAATCGCCCAGGCCAAATAATACGTGGACATGAGAGGGGTCTGGGAAAAGTGGTCTGTTACCCATCCGTCTTCCTCGAACACAGACGTCTCCACCGGCATATTGGATAGAGACAAGTAGGTGGCTTGGTGCTTGATACTGATTTTGAAAGTGGCCTTGTAGATTGGCTCATCGAAACATGGGAACGCCTTCCTGGCATGTGTAGGTGAGAACTGAGTAACACCAAGGAATCTGGGGAGAAGAAGAAGGAGAAGAAAATGAAATGCTGATTGCATGTATTGCTTCAATTAAAGTAATGACTCTACTGCATACCTCAGATAGCATATTTTGGTAAATCTGAAAATACACATTTTTTTCTAAACTATGCTTATATCCATGAATAACATAAAAGTGTACAGTGCATGTATAGTATACTGCCCTGACAATAAGAGTTCTTCAGGGAAGTTTTTGTCTCGATTAAAGTAAACTCTCTAAACCCAGAGCAAAGCTCGCTGGATGAAACACTACACTCTACAGAGAAACAACTCATGGGCACATTGGCAAACACTGAGAAATAATGGCTCTTTTATTGTGCCTATCACGTTCTTCCTGAAGCTAGGGCATCGAGATAATGAGATGGAAATCCAAACATGGTCATTAAGTGGGGGGGAGGGGGCTCACAGACCTTCACTGGGAAATATCTATAGCCTCAAATTTGAAATCATGCAATCTACTTATGTTAAAATAAATGACTTTAATATCTATTAAATCTTGGTCTGAATTCTGACTCTCAAACATCCTTCAGCCACACCAACTTTGATAAATCTAAAACCTCCCTTAAATGAGAAACTACACAATTCTAATCCAAAAATTATTGAAAGCTCAGATGTAGGAAAGCAAGGGGGTCATAAAACCCCCAACATTATGAATAGCTGCAGCAGGCAAGCAAAGACCAGTCATGCCTGGTTCATAAGAGCTTTATCTTTTCTTAACACTATAATTGACATTTGTACTGCACAGTCCAGAGAGCCCTGATTCTTAGGAAAATGGCTCACTCTATACATGGCTTCATTTGTGTGTGTGTGTGTGCTTAAGTTATCCACAGTCAGCTGAGGTCCAGAAATATTTCTCTAGTGTGATGGAACTTGAAATGGTGAGGTGAGACCATATTTATACAGCTTTATTACAGCATAGTATTAGAGTGTTTTATTTTATTACTAGCTGTTAACCTCTTGGTATTTCTAACTTATAAATTAAATTTTAGCATATGCATGTACACACTGGAACAAATATTGTATATAGAGTGCTCAGGACTTCAGACATTCACTGAAGGTCTTAAAATGTGTTTCCCATATACGATGGGAACTACTATGATCACACACACACAAATATATAGGCTATCTGTACAATATATAAACTAAACATGCACATATATATCAAATACATATCTATATTTGATACATATACATACTTTCTGATAAATTTTGTTAAAACTAATCAGAAGAAGTTACTACACACCTTCATCGTCTATAGTTACAAATCAAGACACTCAAGTCGTTTAAGGACGCTCTCATAATTAAGAAATAATTTATAATAAAAGCTGACGTTTTCAGCTACAAAATCTTCTGTAAGACAAGTCAATATCAGACCCTTCAAAAGATACTAAAAAAATTCTCAAGTCATTACTTCAAAGGCTGCTTCATCTATGAGTAGCTCTCTTCCACCCCACTCTCTATTGTTCAGGGTATATGTGGCTAATATCACAGAATACACTTCCATAGAGGACTTCAGCCTGACTTCACAGTTATTCTTAGCCTAGGATACAGGAAGATGCTACCAATCACAAGTAGGCATGCATCTTGAATTTTGCTTTGCTATCCAATCTCTTTAGGTTGTGGTGTGTACCGGATCTTATTGGCTCTCTCTAGGTAAATGCGGTGTGACTATTTACACCACTTTTTTTTAAAGTATGGAGTTTATATTTATCACTAGGGCTCTAAATTTCAAAGTTTCATTTTTGAAATAAAGAAAAAAACGGCTTTTACAAATTGATTGTTCAGGCAGGGCAGAGAGTATCTTGGAGGCAGTTCTAGGCTCTTACATACCAGACCTGTTTAAGTCACTTAACTGCCTGAAATTACTTTTTTTCATTTGTAAAAAAAAATATTGTTTACTTGACCTTTCTCACAAAACTGCCAAGATGATAAAATATAATAATATGTTGTAAAGAAGTTTTACTAATAAATCTTCATAAAGGTGGAAGAAATATTAAAAATGAATTATACCACTCCTATAAATTTCTAAAATATAAAAGTATACCCAGTAAGGTTTGTCCAAAGACACACAAGCCTTTGGTCCAAAGCTCGGCATAGAACTCACATGTTCTTGATCCAAATAAAAGATAAATACATTGCAAAAGCAATAAAATTAATTTTTAGCAAAAACATGAACATGGTTTAACTCAACTCTAGGTAATAATGAATATTCTTTCCATTTTTATGGGAATCACGATATTCCTCTGGCTATTTTCTGCTGATAGCAATACAATTTTGCATAATGAAATGTCAGTACCTTTATGCCAAAATGCATGCACTTACAGATTTCTCTTCCTGCACCTTTGTATCACATAATGCATGAGAATCTTATCTTTCAATTTCTTAATTAAAAAAAAAACTACAGAGCTTGGTATTCCTCTCTCAGGACTATTTAAAAGATACCATGAATTGTACATATGAGGAAAAGAATTTCCTCTTAGCGTCCAAGTATCTGAGCCCTCCAGTTCCAGTCTTTGAACAAATAGAAGCTTCTTACTGTATTAGGTACTTGGATTATATTGAAAAAGGTACAGCAATTGTTCCTAAAATCTTAATAATCAAATTGCACATGTGTGCATGTGTGTGTGTGTGTGTGCGTGCACACACACACACAGAAACAACTGAAAACAGAAAACAGGAGGAAAACAGTTCTATAAGAGTTTATCATCAAAGCCATTATAATTAAAATGTGTTCATTTTTAAGTATAAAAAGAAAAGATGTCTTTGACATTAAGTAAATAAAGGGTAGAAATTTATTAGAGGTAAAGATCTAAATATGTCTGGGTCCATGAGAAGTTAATAAACTAAATATTTATGCATAGGAAATACATTGTACAGTGTCTTATTACCCTTTGTGGTAAATAAATCTGACAGGGAAGGTAGCAGTTTAATTCAGGACTGAAAAGAGCTATCAAGATCATCCAGTGACTTTTTCTGCAATTAACATTGTTAATGAATTCATACACACAGTTTATATCTATGCGAAGACGGCTACCATATATTCTGATAATGTCTAAATGAGGAAATACCAATTTCACAGTCTGGCACCTGAGAATGATTGCAATTGAATTTCAATTCATATTTAGAAAAATCAAAAGAGGTCCCTTGGTAAAGAAAAACAGCCAGACTGGATTATATTTAAAGTCTTTTCCAAGTTCAAGGTCTCATAACTAGACAATTAGAAATAAAATTTTCCTAGAATCTGGTGAGTTTCCTTTGAAAAAGCATTAAGTTACTCTAGCAATAAATAGATGTCTCGTGTTCTTCAATATATTCACTCCTCTTGATCAATTCAGTTTTAAGTGTTCTAAATTTGGGATAAAAAGATGAATATATATGCTTCTTTCCTATAAGGAGTTAAATAAATACAAGCTTAAAGATGTATCATTCCAGAAGCCACAACAAACAAGGAAAATGTATAAAGAAACTGAATTTGCCTAGGCGGGCTTCTCAACCTTGACATTATTGGCATTTTAGGCTGGATAATCATTCATCCATCCTGTGGGACGTGAAGCAGTCTGACTAGCCAGTGGAGCCAGCAGAATCTTTCCTCCCCAGTTCAAACCTCTCTCTGAACATTGTCGCTTTTCCTCTGGAGTCACGGTGCCTCAACTGGAAACCTATAGCCCAAATAACTCAAAGACTTTCTGAACAGGGAGCATAAGAATTGGTCTGAGAAGTTGGATGAAAGTTAAAAGATCACAAGTGAGTGGAGTGGGAACCAACTCTCTGGAACATAGAAAAGCCCTTCTGGAAAAATAGCTTATACACACATGTGAAGCTACTACACTGAAGCTGTTTTGCAGGTTCTGGTCCTATCCAGTTTCAGTCTCTCTCTCTCTCTCTCACCTCCCTTCACCCTGATAACTCTGTTCTCCAAAAATAGGACCAGGTTTAGGCTGATGCCCTCCACAGAGAGCAGTACCTGTAAGAGTTTAGAAACATAATTTCATCACCACTGCATATATTTTGTGATCATCTCCAGTTGAGAGAAAAAAAAGACTTCCTCCCTGTTTCCTGTTATTTAAAACATCAAAGAAGCTTCTAGAAAGAGTGGTTTAAAAAAGAAAATAATGATTTTGATGCCTGAGTTAATTTAAGGTGAGTTTGAGGTAGTGGCAGGATGCCAAGTATGAGAAACACAAGAAATTAATTAACAGATGAAACCAGTTTAAAGTACAGCATAAACAGAAGACACACAGACACATACACACATACACACATCACACACAAACAAAGATACGCACACACACAACACACATAAACACAAACATACACACACTCACACACATACATACACACACCTACACACCTCACGCACACAAACGCTCATGTGCAGAAAAACAGCAAAAAGAAATGCAAAACAGAAGATAACAGGGTCAAGTGTCTCATTGTCTATTTTCCTCCTGCTTTCTTTAAAAAATAAATAATGTCATCTTTTAAAGAATCTGCTTATTAGCATAAAAAATCCACTCTCCAAAGTGATATTCTGGAAGTGTCATTCCAAGAATGTCACTTTAGCATAACTAGAAAAAAATGTGAGCAACATGCATATATTTTAATTCTCTTCTACCTAAATCAAATTATTTGATTTTCCTAACAATTTGTCTGTTTGACATTTTGGTTGAGCTAAGAGGGAGGGCTGGAATCTCTATGTTGCCTCGGAAGGGTACAAAGAATTGATTTCCTCTTATTTCTGCGGAAGTTCACCAGGCATGTTCCTTGTGTCAAAGTCATTATGCTAACATTTAGCAGAAGTAATCCATTAACGTTGGCTGATATTGCCAACACATTACGGTCTGTGTGTGATATAAAATTTCTGCTCCATTATTTTCAGTTTGCCTTTTCAAAAAGGAAAACTATGCAGAGGAAGGAAGCATATGCATGACACGTAGCATGAAGACTGATTCATGCCTTTCAGTTGGAGTCCAGCAAAACACAAAGACCCTCCCATGTGGCAGGACATATTTCCCAGGTTTTCCTTTGGGCCTCGTCTATGCGCACAGTGAAAAAAGTAACTTTTAAACTTAATTCTATGGCCTTAGTACTGCTAATGCTGTTCCAGTCTCACAATAGCTCAAGGTCAGTCTTAAGTGCCACCAACCCAAAGAAGGTTCTAGACCTCCGACTGCAGTGGTGAGCTTGTTACAAGGTCCTAGAAGCCACACGCACTTTTAAAGTCCACCAAGTGACAAGGTCATAGAAGTTACACACACACCATTTCAAGTTTAGGTTGTTAATCAAAATGCAAATTGTTACTCAATGACAAAACATTTTAAGCCAAAATGGGTCTTTGTTTAGACTGTGTGTTTTTATGTACTTCAATGAGTCATTAAACCTCTGCCATTTCAGAGGAGAAGTACTCCTGCTGAATATTCAACGCTCGAAGCAAGTGTGTAGTCTATTTTTTAAATAACCATTTCAGTAAACTAAAAACATAATGCAATAATGCCAGCAATATGTATGTAGGAAGTGGTGCATATGTGAATAATCGTGTTATAAAAACAAAGCAGAATACTCACAATTGCTTTTCATTTACGTAGCACTAAATACTCTTATCAAAAGTGTGTACTGAGTAATGGATCACCCTTGATAAAGAGTACTATAATGCACTAAAATTACTTTCCCAGGCCATAATAATAGATTTTTTTATAAGAATAAATAAAGTTAGTGTCTGAGATTCATTTGTTTTAGATTGGAAACAGGCAAAGCATTATGTGAGTATTATAAAGCACTACTATTGTCAAAATCCACATGATGTGTTGGAAGCAATCTGTAAGGCTAAGTGAGACCCATTCCTTGGAAGCATAGCATTTTTTCTGCCTGCTGTAAGGGCACCGTAAGGAGCCTTCTGTGCTTGGTGGCTGCTGGCGGGCTGTAGCGCCATAATAAAAGCACTTTGCTTTTCTTCTGTTGAGTAACCTTTTTCTCCCTCAATCTTCTCTAGTTCATAACATTTGATCTCGGCCTGAGTTTCTGTGGTTGGGAAACACCACAGCTTTTCTTGATTCTTTTCTCTCATGGTGGCAAGGCTTTGCTGCTTCTTTCTCTTGCTTCCTTGAGCTCTGCTTGGGGAGCAGAACAAGCAGCGGCCAGAGGAAGGAGCGCTGTGACAGTTCCTTTACTGTGACCTTTCCCCCAATACCCACAGAATGAAAAAACCACCAGAGCAGAAGCATCAGTTGTAGACCACCTTATACCAACCTGCATAGCAGATCACCAGTCACGAAAAGGGTTCAAGAACATTTAATAGCCACGGGAGTTCTTACAAACTATCAGACATGATTCTCATTGTCCATGAAGTCATCACAACAGCCCTATAAAACAGTGTCATTATCCCTGTTTTCCAGAGGGGGGGATCCCAAACAAGAAACAGTGGGAAACTGACCAAGATCACCAAAGCAGTCAGTAGCAGAATTAAGACACAGAGTCAAGTAAGAAAGTTAAAGAGTCCCTACTTGAGGAGAATAACCACACTAAATATTCATACAAGCATCCATACATACATACATCCATACATACATGCATACATACATACTTCTCTCTCTCCAGCAGAAGAACGAAATATAACAATAATAATGCAAAGAAAAAGGTAACTAATAGTATTTTTAACTTCTTCTGATTGGTGCTCACTTATTTATTTATTCATTCATTCGCTTTTCATGAGAAAAGTTCTATATTACTACAGTAAAACATTATCATGGATATATATGTGCACAGAGAGGACTCATTTGCACCTTTCCTGCACGCTGAGAACAGAGGGCCCTGTAAGTCAGGACTTCCCAGGCATGCCTAGAGAAGGGGAGAGCAAGAAGCCTGGACCCTGTACCCAACCCAGGCCCTTTCAACGCCCTTCCATCATCTATCTGTGCTGGTTCAGGAATCTTCTAAGACTGTCTGGAATAGCAAGAAGGGTGATTTTCACTCATTTATGCCTAGCAAAAGTCTGTCTGCGGGAGGGAGCATCTACTCTCCAGAGATGAAAAGATGGAAGAGAGCTCTGAAGAACTAACAAAAAAATAAAATAAAAGTGGGCATTGCTGTAGATCTGGAAATATTAAAGAACATATAAGAAATCAAAGGACTAGTAACTATATAATAGTGGCAAGAGAATATCAGTAATGGTTATATTGATAGCAATGAGGATAATTGTTGCTGGGGGTGGCATAAACACAGGGACAAGGAGGAATGGCCTTCTTTACAGACTGTGGGGCATTTATGTTTAAAAGTGAGTATTTGTTCATTACTGTTTTGCATTATCCTTTGAAACCATCCTGGAAGTGGTGAGCCCTGTTCTTATATCCATATTGATAAACCTCAGTAAAACTAGAACGTTGTGTGTACCATTGCCTCAAGCCCATCCACATATACATTAGGAAAAGTTAGCTTAAGGAAACAATACATCGTACAAACCTAGTATATACTGGGAAAGTCAATAACGGATTCCTTTTCATTTGAGAGGCATCCATAGCCAATGGGATCTGTCCCAAGTTGTATTGAATCCATAATGACACACTCCAATTAATTTAACCTTTTCAAAAGAACTTGGTAACCTCTCGCTGATCAAACGAGATGGCAATATAAGACAATAAAAAATTGAAAGTAAATGCCACAAGATGAGCACCAGTCATGAGAATTTTTCTGCTAGAATGAATCATTATTTAATGACCAGGACTTTTTTTTATTATTGTTGTTGCCTAAAGGACAGTACTTTGAATGATGACCAAAACCCAGTACTGGACTCACTTTAACCAAATGGCTATGTGTGTTTGATAGGAAAACATTGAGCCAAATCTATTAAGAAAGTATATAAAAGTAGTTTCTCAGCAAATAAATAAATATTCTCTGGATTTTTCAGCTTACAGCCTTCTAGAGAGGGAGAAAGGGTCATATATACTTCCATTTATTCACGTGAAACTCACTAAAGTAAGTGGGAGAAGTGAGGCTTCTTCAACATCAAAATAATGTCCTGGGATTTCTGGCATTTACTAATGTCATAATTGATTATTAATTAAAAAACTGCAAAGCATCAAACCAGGTACAGTACAACCACAAAGGAGTGTATGCCACCAAGAAAGAAAACCCATCATAGTTCACAGATTTTGGCAAAAAGAACGGCCCCCGATTCCCTTTGATTACCACAGGAGTTATTTTCTCATCTTTTCAGAGATCATGACTTCTCTCGGAACAATCCTTTATAGGAAAAAGAATGTCTGTTTTTATTCCGTCTTCTGTCACTTTGGCATGTTACAGACCCAATCAAAGTTTGTCAAAGAAAAATAGTCTCCTTCTCAAAAGTTAATAAAATGTTCATTTACTTTGGGTAAATTTCCGCCTTCAATCCGACCATCTGGATCTAAATTAAGGTACCCTACTTTGAACATGGGTGTGCACGCCATCTGGCTACCCAAAAGCAGCAATTACTTCAGGTAAATGAACATTTCACCTAATTCTAAGCAAGTGTGTTCTCTTATAGGAGACAATGACATAAATACACACCCCTTTTATCTGCATGCTGCAAATCTACTTGGAAAAGAGTAAGTATATGTTCTGACTAAAGGTGATAATTTATTATATGTGTGAAAACACCTTAATTTTAGGGTAACTTACTATTTTTCAGTATTCAACAAGTGACAGGCTTTCTCCTACTGAGTTTGTAAGTAAGAATGGAAGATATACCTGTGATTAAGGAATCTTGGGTTTCATTCAGAAGTCTGTCTACTGTGTGGGTAACTCAGTCTTCCCTGTAGGACAGACTGGAGCGCTTTCCAACAGGTAGTGGAGGATAAAAATTTTCCGGGTCAAAGGTACACAGCACAGCACACAGGCTAATCCTCCCTCGCCGAAGATCTTTCTTACAGCTGGGTCAGACTCATCACTTAGGCGTGTAAGGCGGGAGGACCAGGAGCTGCAAGCTAGTCTTGCTTTTGTCTTGAGACTCTTCCTTAAGAAAACCAATGGGAAGGAAATTCCTTCTCCTGAGTCTCTAAGAAAGGAGGCAACAAATAAGACTGATCAGATAGTTATGGGTTACTGCTTCCACCAGGCTAAGCAAAGTAAGGGAGCTGTGGGGTGGTTCTCCTAAGTGTAACTCCTGTTGGCAGATTAAGTGTTTTCATTACAGAAATTATCCTATCATTAAATGGGCAAAACTGATGATTAACTAAAGATCAAGATATGGAATCATTAATCAAATGAAAATTCTAAGTTTGCATCTGTGTCCTTTTAGAAACTGGGCTTTTTAATGCCAATTTACATTGAATTTTTTTTTAGTACAAAATCATTATCAATAAAAGGCCAACCTTGGCTGAGTTCCTAATATTGGTCAGCTTTAAATCCTCTAGTTAGTTATAGTAACAAGAACAACAAAAACTAATGTATGGAATGTTGGTATACTTATGAAATTATTAAATTACTTTTGCCTTATCTACTCCAGACATAAATAACAGAAAATTATAATATTCACTTTGCTGTTGGAGGTGGAATGCAAAAACTTTCTCTAAGATCGTATCTAGAAATCAATCCATCCTGGGATTTCCCGAACATTGAATCCCTCATTTCTATTGAAAAACATGTGCGCATCAGGTTAAACTTCCAACCAAAGTATTTACAGCTCCGAGAGAAACTGAAGGAGGAAGTCTGAATACAAACATGGGCTGTGGGTACAAGAAATCCGGTGCAGGGCAAGTGGAAACATCTGGTCTTTTTTGGAGTCCTCTTAATTTGAAAGCACTGACCAAAACAAGCCGAGTTCTGCCAAATACATCTTGGCATGGCTTAAGAAAAAAAATACAGATTTTGAGAGGGGCAATTTTTTCACCACAGTAAGATGCGGTCGTGAGGCTACGACATGATGAGCATGTTTCCAAACATAACATGCAACATCTGCCCTCCATGCCTTTATTGCATATTTCATATCATTGTGGGCTTAGACATATTTTTAATCTGGAATCTGCTCTAGAGGACGTGGTGGTGAAGGGTCTGAACTATCCATGCCAGATCTTGGGTGTTAGAAAGTGAACAATTTATGTACTGACTTATAGGAAGTTGTACCCATCACACGACTGCTAACACGTGGAATACTCTATGTGGGGTTACTTCACAGCAGTCTATAAATGATAAAACTTTTGTGCACTTCCACACTGCAAGGAAAGTTTCCCAGCCTCTCCCACCTTAACTCTTTCTGAGAGTTCTCAAGCACCTTGGTTCAGGGCTGGGCAAACCAAAGTTCAAGTTCCGGTTCTCTGATGACAGCCTGTTTGACCTCAGGTGCCCTGTGCTGCTCTGAGTCCCGGTGTCCCCCGATGTTAGGAGACTCACTGGGGGAAAGAAGAGGCTCTGCCTCATTGCTTACTAATGATGGGTCTACCTAGAGGTAATGATTTCATTTATTAGTTCCCTCTGATTGTTCATCTGCCCTATAGTCATTTAATTAATTGAAGTTATTTTAAACACAGTGAAAACAGGAGCCATTCATACATTCATTCAACAGGATATGCGAAAGCTGACTACCACAAGACACTCATTTGAACTTTGGAGTACTATATATGGCAGGCCTGACCTTGGGTGAAGTGCTTTTCAAGGCCATTTTGATCAATCCTATAACGGAGAGTGGGACTATTATTATCGCCAAGTTGGGACTTAAAATGGGAGCTCTGGGGCCGAATTACCTGGGTCTCATTTTGTGATCTAAGTCAAACTACGCCTTTGCTAAGCCTGTGTTTTTCCACCTGTAACACAGAGAGTGGAGACAGTGGCATGCACCCCGTAAGGATCTCATGAAATGGTTCACCGGGAGAGCCTGGTGCAGCTGTCAATCATGGCCAAGCACCGTCAACTTAGATTCTTTCCCCAAACTTTCGCCACAGCTATTAGAACTATGAAGATCTGGACACAGAAGCTGTTGGTTCTAGAGAAAGCCCCCTGCCTCCCAAAAGCTAAGAAAATGTAACCCAGATCTAAAGTTAGCAAAGGCACTGGAGACCGGCTGCTGGCTTTCCCTCCCTTCTGGGTGTAGTCATTTCCATTGGCAGCAGCTGAGGAACCAAATGGAGGCAGGAGCCCCTGGGGACACCACAGTGCCTTAGAGGTCCCTCTCTCTGATTTTGACCATGACAACTGAAGTTCTACATTCCAGCCCCAGTCCTGCCTTTCCCTCGAACTTCTCTTTGTGATCAAATCTCAACTTTCAATTTGGAAAAACTTTACAAAGCCAAAACTTAGGCTATGTTCTGAGTCTTCCAAGGGTACCGAGGTACTATTCATAACCAAGGCAGGTGCACAAGGGGAGGGGGCGTGTCTGCAGTGACCTGATAGCTGGGTTGAGCTGCTACCTGCTCGAAGTTGTTTTTTTTTGTTGTTGTTGTTGTTGTTGTTGTTTGTTTGCTTTTGGTGGTAGTGGTGGTGGTTTTTTGATTTGTTTTGTTTTGTTAGCTTGTCATTTAGATAACCAGTTAGGAGGTGCGAGGTTCGAACTAGAGGAAGGGGCAGCAATCATCACTTTTTCGGTATCGCTCAGTTTGTGGACTTGGCAACAGACCCCTATGGTTCCAAAGGACCATCCCATCTAACCTTGGCTCCCTTCCCCCAACCCCGGGGTTTCTGGTTATTGGAAGCCAACGGAGACCCCAGGTCGCCTGCGCTCGCTCAGCAGTGCAAGCCGCCCGGCGGGGTGGGGCAGCGCGGGGCACCGCCTCCCTCCATACCTTCTCTCCCCGTGGAGCACGTAGGAGCTGCGGAAGAAGCCTAGGAGCTCATTCTCTATCAGGGCATTGTAGATAATCTTTAGGTTGTAATTCCTCTGCGCGTCCAGGGTTCTATTCAGCACCACCACCAGGACCTGGGTTTGTGGGTAAAGGAAAAAGCCTGCTACCGGGACAGCCCCGAAAGCCCGGTCCTCCGCTACTTGCACCTTCTCCACCGCTACCCGGGAGGCGTGCAGCACAACGTAGCGGGTGGCGTTCAGGCACGCGATCTCCACGTTGACCTCCCCGGAGAAGGTGAAGTTCTCCATGAAGGCGGTGAGCATCAAATTGTAGTGCAGTGGTTTGAGGTGGCCGGATAGGCGCAACTGTGTCCAAGGCTGCCACTGCTCTGACTCTTCCTCCGACGGCGGCAGGGCAGACGGGGTCCCTGGGGTGTCCACCTCGCCGGTCTCGCGCTGCGAGGATTCCCCATCAGAGTGGTGGTTGTGCCGGGCGGATCCTGGGTGGCTGCCGTTGCCGCCGCCGCGCTCGGGGAAACCCCCGGGGCCACCGTCGGAGCCCGGCAAAGCCGCGCTGGCTCCACACTCGTCGAAGCGCAGGCTGAGCAGTACCGCCAGCATGGTGACCGCCAGCAGTGCAACGACGGACACGGCAAAGGCCAGCACAAGACGCTTGTGTACCGCGATGTGGCGCTCCGTGGTGCGGGGTCTCACTCCCACCGAGTCAGCCCACGGGTCCGAGAGCCCCCTGCCGCTTGCCCGGAGCGCGGCGTCGTCTTCTCCCATGGTAGCTGCAAAGGGTGAGCTGCTCTTCTCGGCCCCCTCCTCCTCCTTCTTCTTCCTCTTCTTTTTCTTCTTCTTCTTTTTCTTCTCCTCCTCTTGCTCCCCCCTCTCGCCGTCCAGGGCCATCATCACACCGCCTCCTCCTCTTCCCCCGCCCCCTCCGACACCCCCAGCGGGCGGGCTACCCAGGCCACCGCCAGCGCAGTCATCTGAGAGCGCACGCGGGCGGAGGGCGCAACGCTGGCTGGGACCCTAGGGAGGCCAGCCCGGGTTCTCTAGAGACAAGCTCTGGTGGCTGGCGACGGCCGCGACGACCCCCAACTGCCCCGCCTCTCTCAGGACACCAGCTGCGAATCGCGGGGCAACCAGCTCTGGGACGCCCCCAACTTGGGGAGCTTGTCGCTCGCAGGGTGCGCGCTACTCGTCGGGCTGGTACCGGGCGCCCGGGCACAGGCTGCCCCCGCCCCTGTGCGCCTGCGGCTCGTGCGTCCTACCGGGCGCCGCACTCTCCCAGGCTGGTTGCGGCAGCTCTCGCACAGGTCCGCGGTCCGGAGGACAGAGAATCTTAGGGAGAGCGACCGAGCAGGCAGGCAAGTTAGGGTTTCGCCCAGCTCCGGGTACTCCGGCAGTGTTCGGTCTTCTGGGTGGGATGTGCTCGCAAAGACAGTTGCGGCTGTTGCAGCCCGGGAGGAGCCTGAGCCTTCCACCCCGCAGCGGGAGAAGAAAGGATGGAACTGAGGACCGAGGGAAAGACTGGAGTGAGCCAGCTGGAGGAAGTCCCACGGCCGCGGAGCATCCGTCCTGGAGAAGCCTTCTCCACCCTGGACACTTTAAGCGGTGGCGGCGGTAAAAGGCGTGAGGTTGCAGACTGCACAGAGAGCCCCCCGCGTTCCGATATTCCTGTGCCCTCTGGAGAAGACAAGTGAAGAAGTGTCCCGCCGGGGCATCCACTTCAGGTAGATAAAGGTCTCAGCTGCGTCCCCGGGGGGGGGGGGTGGGGGGGGTGGGGGGGTGAGAACCGAAGTGCGTGTGTGCCGGCGCTTGTGCATGTGTGCGCGCGTGTGTGCGCGCGTGTACGTGTATGTGTGTGTACACGGGTTCCGGGTCTAGATTACCAAGGCTACTCCAGCTGCATTCAGGGATTGAAACTCCCTGAGAAAGGAGAGAGTGAGTGAGGGAACGAACAAGCGAGAAGGCTGGGAAAGCGGGAGGGAGGGGGAAGGTTGAGCGGCAGAGGCAGGCGCTGGGAGATTAGAGAGCTTTTCTCCGCTCTGTCACACCAGACACCCACAGCCACAGACAGGGCTGCTGAGCTGCCTGCAAGAGTACATTGTAAATCTTCAGTGCAACAAGCCCGGCAGTCACCCCTCTTCCGACTCCTTAGCCCCACAGCGGCTCCCCGGAGGTACCGCTGGAGCCTTGGGCTATTAGCATCAAGAGCCTGCTGGAGAGACTAGGCAGTGTCAGATCACACATCAAGCTCGCCAAAGGATTTGGGGGATTGTATGTAAATTGAAATAAATTCTCCAAAGCCTGACTGCATCTATTATAATGTGTAGTGTGGCCAGGTGTGCAGTACTGCCATAATGGCTAGCAATGAAAAGTCCTACATAAGTAAAAGACCAAAGAAAGGATACAGCGTCCCCGTGCAATACATTTTATTTTTAGATTGGGAAAGGGATTAAAAAAATAATAATGCCTACAATACAACATTCAAAAAACAAGTGTAAGGAAAACTGGGGGTGAAGGCTCCATGCCTGGATTTTACTAGAACAATGGATACATGTATTTCCATGATGGGTCAGTTTGTCACTTCACCTCGCCACGATTACTTTTTGCAACTCCCCTGTATTGCCGTGAAAATTGTTTAAACTTCATTGAGGCAGTTATGAATCCCGGTGTGTACTGACAGCAAGCATTATCATCAAAGTTTGTAGCTTGCTGACTGGCTTCAGACTCTCATGAGTTTGTTGGAGTTCTGGATTATAGTGGAGAAGTGTGCTATGCAAACTTCAAAATGTGTCTAAAAAGTTGTAACATGAACAGTGCTCAGAAGACCACCACCTCGAAGGTGACAGAGTTAGTCCTCTCTGATTTTTAACCAAGTATGTGGCTCACTCAATAGAAAATGAAGAAATTCCTCTTTACATGTTTCTTTTGTCTCTTTAAACCCATTATTTTACACACACATATACATACATATATATATATAGAGAGAGAGAGACAGAGAGAGAGAGAGAGAGAGAGAGAGAGAGCCCAATTATACAACCATGAACTTTAATCTGGCAGCCACAGAGAGCACAGCCTTACTTGAGGAAGCGCTTTTCCCTCTATCCCTAGATGGAGTGCTTGCTGAATACTCCTGTATTCTAAGTGTCCACTTGCATCATCATAACTGAGGATGGAAACAGGTGCCAGGGTGGGTATTTTTAAGCATGTTGTATGTGGGCCGTCAGTAACAGACCAAGGGAAATGCCACATTCTGTTCCAGTTTCTTTTTTCTGCTGTTTCTAAGCATCTTTGTTCTTGCTTTTTTTTTTTTTCATTTGTATCTGGCTATTGTGCAGTTTAGGAGTTGGGGCTTTAGGGGTTAGATTGTTTCCCCAGGAGTAGGAAATACAGTTTAGCAAGCCAAAAAAGCACCTGACCCTCAAAGAGGTCACCATATTCCTCTGCCCTTCAGGAATCTAATCTAGTCATTCAGGATTACCTACCTAAGGGACATAGATTACAAGCAGTTTCTAGAATGTTCCCTGGGAGTCTAAGAACCACTGCCTCAGAAAGAGTCAACTGTCCAAGTGGTCTCCCTAATATGATGTTAGTCGTGAATACTCCAAGAAGATTTTTACTATTCATGAACTTTATCAATGTCTATGTACTTGTGAAAAATTACTGCAAGGTAACTCTCAAACACTTTGCAATTAAAAGAAATTGCTTACCAATCAGAAAAAGTTTCTCCTGACTGATTAAATTAGCAAATGGATTGTTTCTGAGATACAAGTGAAGCAAATTCAAGTTTATTAACATACAGTGGGCACAACTTATTAGCTCATTGATTCCTGTTTAATGTAGTTTTTTTTACTCAATAAACTCGGTATCAAAGATCGAACAAATAAATATTTCTTCCTCATTTGTTAAAGCAATGGTAATTGTTTTTCTTTTGTAATTTATGAAAGTTTATAGAATCTGAGAAATAAGGATTGACAGGTTACATTCTCGTATTGTTTCCATGGAAAATGTTCCTCCTACTTCAAACCAAAAACAGAAAGGAAGAGGCAAAGTTTCAGGCTGTAAACTTAAGAGGAATATTGAAGGAATCAACCACTAATACTGGGTTTAAACGTTGCCCTTAATGTTTAAGTCCCTTGATTAGAGAAAGGTTGAGATCCCACATGCTCTAACCTTGTACACTCAGCTCCTGAAAGTGTGGTTAGCACCTTCACGTCCCAACGCTGCTTGGCTCAGAAGAAACATCTAAGTCCCTACTCAGCCTTCCCCGCTTTGGATTACCCTACCCACTTACTTCCTCAACTCGGGTAGTTTCTGGATGTGTTACTAACACCGCAGAGTGTGAGGAGGTAGCCTTGGACATCTCATAGCCCTCAAGCTGTCTAGAGGTTTTGAGTATCCTCCATAAAAGGCAAAAAAATCAGGCTGCGGAGACAAGCTCAATCAATAAAGTGCCTACTTTGTAATTATGAAGACCTGAGTTGGGCTCCCAGGACTATGTTAGCTGGGCATAGTAGTGCCTACTTGTAACTAAAATACTAAGACAGACAGCAGAGAAGAGGGCATCCAGGGCCTTTCTGACCTACTTGGCAAGTTTTGGGGCAATGAGAGACACTGTCTTACAAAAACAAAAACAAAAACAAACAAACAAAAAAAGAGCAGACAGATGAACTCAGTCAGAAGAACAATACCGGAAGTTAACCTCTGGTCTACACACACACACACACACACACACACACACACACACACACAAAACAACATAAAACTCTATCCAAAACATTAGGGAGTAAAATGACTTTATAAAAACACCGTACTTGCTAAAATGTAGGAGACAGCACACAAACCAAACGGTTATTCAGGCAAATAAAAGGACTGGTGGGCTTAGGACAAAATAAGTTTCTGAAGGTTTTACATAGTTGAAAACCCTTGCTGACAATGGAAGTCAGAAATCTCTGCTTATCAGCTGAAGTGGTGCCTCCATGTGGCAACAGAAAAACAGCATTCTTGAAATCCAAAATGTGATAATTTGATGAAAAATTACAATTGTGCAAATCCATATTGTATCAAAGCTGTTCATAATTTTATGTCACACAATTTAAAATTTTCATAATATTTGACCTCAGTCCTTTCTAAAGAATTTCATACCAAAAAGTCACCTTTTCTAATAGAACATTCCTCAAGATCTTGAAGCTAAAAGCTAGAACTTTTCAAAAATATAGTGATATTTCATGAAGCATACAGTTTGCCAACTAAAATTAAAACCTTAATTTAACTGCCAGTGGTTTGACTTTGTTATTTAAAGGGATTAGCCAGAATGGAAATGGCATCCAAGTCTGCATATGGTATTTTAACCACCTGAGAACTGCTTAGGCTTTTTAAAATAAAAATAAAAACAAATGCCTAAAGTACCAATATATTAGCACACATTATAAGTCCTAGGGAAGTCTTCCAGTTACGCTGAAGGGAAAACAGAATAACTCTCAGCACAAAATGAACCCCTCTAGATGGCAAATATAAGAAAAAGGATGGCTGTAATCTATGACAAAATTCCCAGTTCCAGAATTCAGTGTTATATGCAGAGGCGAGAGTATTCAAGAATTCAAGGAAGTTCTATTTTTCTTTGGGGGTTTCTACTGCTAGGTTTAAACTCTTCAGTGTTCACTCTGGGCTTTTTGGTTTATGATCTCTATAAGAAAGCTCCATAAAAACCAAAGTATGTATCATGGAAATGTTTATAGTGTATTCATGAGAGCTGCAAAGATAATATATACCCAAGTCTGCAAACAGAATAGAAATTGGTTAACTTTCTAGAGATTTTTTTTTTCCATTGAGCTACTCAATTTGTCCAGTGGATGAAGAAATAGGGTAGCAAATTTACAAATACAGTAGACACTCAGGATGTAAGTTTCTCAAATGCTTGCTTTTAGGTACATATGGGAGGCAAAGTAATAATAACAATCACAATAATATAACTATTAATAGCTTTGTCCCTTGTTACTTGTTGAAGTGCTTTATCCTAGCTCATGCAATGATGAAAACAGACACCATAGGGACAATGTTGTTGCTTCTTCCATTTGGAAAATAAGGAAACTGAGGCTCAGACCAACTAAACATCTGAGGACAGACTCCTTTAATTAGTAAATGTCAGAGTTGGAATTCAAAAGCAAGCAATGTTCCACCATTACCTGCACGTTTAACACTGTGGCCTTCTGTTTCCGTGAGGTAAGCCAATACAAACTAGCCAGTTGTCTAACTGATATTTGTTAGTTTGTTACATAAATGATGAGGTCAGTGTTAGGCCCCGTAGTAGAGACCTTAGAACAGGACCAGTCAATCTTGGTCTCTAGGCCTAAGGAAGGCAGACTGTTTCCATAATATAATAGTTATATTATTGTGACTTATGTTATTAGAGTGTTTTCTAAATGACATGAAATAGATAAGTTATAATACAATGTAACCCTGAGCAAAGTAGTCATTTTATGACTTAATGAGAGAAAGAGGTCGGGGGCGGGAGGACAAAGCAGTGGGGGTGTTGACTAGAATTTGTCTTCACAACAAGTAAGTGGTTTATATCTTCAAAACCTTGACATCTGAATGCATTGAATATATATCCTTAACCTAGAGTTACAGTCCAGCTCAAAATTGTGTGACTCAAACAGTGTCTGACTTCTTTCAAACCCAACGGTATCTGCTTCAAAGACACGCTTCCATAGGTAATAACGCAAAGTCACATAAAGATATCAAATGGCCTGATTTGTCTCTCCCACCTGCATCTTCTATGTCACACATGAAGTTCTTTAAAGAATTTATCCCCTCTTCTTTAATTTAATCAAACATCCTATTTATCTGTTTATATCCTTCTCTGATCACAGACTGACCCTCACCGGGTATTTAACTCTTTATCTCTATAGCTCTTTAAGCAAGGTGAACAACTTGTCTTTTCAAACTGAGTAGCAAGTCCTCACTGTAAAGGAGTCGATAAAGAGGGCTTAGAATGTGATCATGGTTTTCTCCACATGCAATCTCCATATGTAAAGATCACTGGTATTTGAGTCATATACCTGTGTTTGAGTTTTTTAAGCTAACTCTTAACTACAGCGATTTCCTACTTTAAATAGCATAAACTATAGTATATAGGTTTGTTGAATCAAGATTCTGGCCACAGGTCGTGTGTGTGTGTGTGTGTGTGTGTGTGTGTGTGTGTGTGTGTACATATACAATAGTGCTGAAAATTAACATCACTTAATTTTCAAACCTCACTGAACTTCTTTGAAATTAGGGGGAAAGATGTATCATGACATATATGATTATTATCCTGTGCATCTTTTTATCATGAAGGGAAGACAGCACACTTTCCTGGCCCAATATTTTCCCATAAATTCAAAGATACAAACTAAAAAACACCCAGTCTTGCCCATCCCACAGATGGCAATCCCACTACATAGATTCTCCATTCTTTAACTCTGCCATTACATATGAAGACTATGCCAGTGTAATGCCTTCTTTTCTCTCTCTCTCTCTGTGCAGGTTGTTCTGAGAGCACCTTGTCTAAACCTCCACAGAGGCTCAGGGATGCTCTCACGGTGCCCTGAAGTGAAAGGAAGGATGTATCTCTACCTATAGATCCTAAGTCTAGGACTTACTCTTGAACTTCAAACAACTGCACTTTGACTAGAATGCCTTTTTTCTTAGTCTTTAAAAAGAAGTTATTTAGGGCAAAGAGGGTGGCTTTTCAAATAAAGGTGCTCGCCATGAAAGCGTGGTAATCTGAATGTGCTCCCTGGGACTCTTATAGAGGTGGAAGGAGAGGCTGACTCTGTAAAAGTTGTCCTCTGACCTTTGTGGACATGCCACAGCATACCTGCCCATCCATATACATCATGCACACACAACACACACATACACACACATACAAAATACATACATAAATTTAAAACACCCTTGTTTTGTTATAATGGTATAAATATTAAAAGCCCAAATGCAGAATTCTACTAGAAATTCTTTAAGGTTAACATGTTGAGTTTTTTTAAAACTTAATACCAAGAACATTAAATGCTAGGCACTATACAAGATAGGGAGGAGAGAGAGAGAGAGAGAGAGAGAGAGAGAGAGAGAGAGAGAGAGAGAGAGAGAGAGAGAGAGCTGGAGACAAACGACACCTGTGGAAACTTGGAATCTCTGCCGGGGGGGAGGTAAATAGAATAAAATTTTCCACAGAATAACTATATACAAAGCACCAACCAAATTAGTGTTTGACAGGAGTTCTCAACCTTAAAATACAGTTCCTCACGTTGTGGTGAATCCAGCCATAAATTTGTTTTCCATGCAACTTCATAACTGTAATTTCCCTAGTGTTATGAATCATAATGTAAATATTTTTGGACATAGAGATTTGTCAAAGGGAATTGCCACCCACAGTTTGAGAACTGCTGCTTTTGAACATGACAAGCTCTGACCTTAGAACACTCAGCCCTTATGGGATGTCTCCATCAAATCCTTCTTTTCAGGGCTTAGGGAACTCCTCCGGAGAGGAGGCAAAAGACTGTAAGAGCTGGAGGGATCCGAGGCCACCAAGAAAACAAGGCCCTCTGAATCAACATAGTCAAAGTTCATACGAACTCACGGAGACTGAGGCAGCATGCACGGGGCCTGCAACAGATCTGCACCAAGTCCCCTGCATGTATATTTTGGCTTCTAGTTTAGTGTTTTCAGGGGATTCCTGAGTGTGTGAATGAGTGGCTCTCGGATTCTTGTGCATTTTCTTGAGCCCTTTTCCTTCTGACTGTTTGTCTTGTCCATTTCTGATGTGTCCATTTTTGTTTTACCTTATTATATTTTATTATTTACAAAAAAGAAAGAAAGAAAGAAAGAAAATGACCAACTCTGGAATTGAATAAAACGTCCCGCTTCATGACACCTTGTGAGAGACAAGCACCTGAGGATAGACATTTAGAGTTACTACCATACTACCATGTGGATAATTGTTTTATCAAATAGGATTAATTCTCTTAACAGAATAGAATGGATTTAGTGACTTGCCTGGGATCTTCATTTCTGTCATTTTTTTCTGTACTGCCACCTTGTGGGTTAGATAGTAACATAATATTTACCATAGAGGTGTGAGTTTGGGGTTGGCTTTTGTTCCTCCCTCTCTCTCTCTCTCTCTCTCTCTCTCTCTCTCTCTCTCTCTCTCTCTCTCTCTCTCTCTCTCGTCTTTGATGCTTTAAAGCTGGTGTTAGAAAATAGCATAGTAAATGATGTGAAACAATTTCTTTCTCTTTTTTTTTCTAAAAGAAACAGCTACTTCACCAAGAGATATTTGCCATAATTCTGCAATTGTCCATCCAGGACACCAGAATAATTTCTTAGAGATTGAAAATATTGGAATCTACACAAAAATCGATGTTCATTTACAGGATAATCACCAAACTTATCTAGGATAGCATAAGTGGCAAGATCTAACTTGTGGGCTTTTTTTCCCCTGTAAGAAAAAAAATGTTTTTCTTAACTCGGTATCATCATTTCTACAACGGTGTCCTGTGGGGATTGATTCTAGGTGATTTGAAATGCTGCTTAATCCTGTTTTTTAAAACCTCCCATATCTGACTCAGGCAATATGCACTTACTTCTGGCATCAGACTGGATGAATTTTCATTGAGTTACCCTACTCAATTTCTTTTAAAATTATGCTGCAGCTATAAAGGGAATAAGGAAAAAAGGCGGTATATAGTGCATTCCAATGTCTTTTTTTTAATTGAGAAACACAGGGAATGTGTTATGTTCACTAACATCCCTTATGTATTAGAGATATCATAATAATCTTTTATCTAGCCAGACAAACAGGAATGGTTCCACCTGAACACACTGCTTTTATTGCTAACGTGTGTGTGTGTGTGTGTGTGTGTGTATGTGTGTGTGCGCGCGCGCAATGTGGTAGAGAAACACATTTTGAAAGTCCTTTTATGAAGTCATTTCAGAACAAGGGAACCTAGTATGTAATCTAGTCACCTTGACACTTTGAATGGGTGAAGCACAATTAATAAAAATTCAGAAACAGATATTGGGGTTCAACCTGAAAACCAGATAAGCAAAGCAGCTAGCCACTGGCTCTTACCTCGACCTCAGTCCGAAAATGGTGATTCTGACTCCAGGAAACCTCAGAATGAGACTGAGACTGAGAGCTGTCTCCTCTCATTTTATAATCCTCTTCAGCTCTGGAATTAAGGGAGTGAACCACTATCACCTGGTTTCTTTGGCAAGCTAGTGTAGCTACTGAGATTATAGGTATGTGTCATTGTGGCTACTAGGATTCAAGGTGTGTGTCACTACTGCCTGGTCTGTAAGGCTGGCCAGTGTGGCTGTTTTACTTTTCTGATCTTCAGGCAAGCTTTATTTATTAAAATACAAATGAAATGTCACTACAAGTATTTAAACTCATGCCTTTTTTAAGAGCTGAAGGTTGTAAAGTGGTCTTCAAAAAGTCATTTTCCCTTTGTATGACTATAAGGCCTCAGATTTGACCTATAACTAAGTGTCATAAAATATGCCAGAGACACATAAGTAACAAGAAAAAAAAACTAAGAATTAGTATAGACTTACTAAAATCCAATTATCGAACTAGAGTAGTCAAATTCTACCAGGAATATTGCCAAACTCTCAGATTTTAACTCGCTGTTTATTTTTACCCCCAGAGGACTTTCAAGTTCTGTCTTTGTAAGTGATGTATTGTTATTTACAACTCAGGAAAGGTATGTTTCCATTATTAATCTTTAAGTCTTTTGATAAACGAATCTATCCCTGCCACTCAGATTTGTTTCCAGTGGATTTGCAACAACCCAAAAGATGCCTTAGAATGCGGCTAATCTGTCCTCCACCTAACATTTGAACACCTAACCTTTGAATGACTTTCACTGTGCTTTTCTTTGGAGTTTCATCTGAGCAAATACACCAGCGGAGGGATGCTCGGGGCCAAACAGATATGCTGCCCATTTTCCTCTCATGCTTCAATTTCAGCCTGACTAATAAAAATATGTCTGCCTTCAGGATAAACTGGAGGAATCCGTTGGTCCTGGGCACAGTTGTTGGAGGAACAACAGCCACCGTGAACACAAATAAGACACCTCCATCTACCATACTGCCTTATTCCAATAACAAATTCATCCTCTTTATACTTTTATAACATTCTTATTATACATGAAGCCTTTAAAATAAGTTCCAGGAGGCAAAGCTACATTACATCTTACTCCATTACAGATTCCAGATTAAGCAGATCCAAATTAATTGGGTTATGTTAGACGCCAACAGCCATTTCCTTTAATGCCAAAGGCTCATATGAGCCACCTTTCAGTCCTTCTTAAAATGAGACTGCATCAAACATTTTTTTGACATTTCTTGAGGATTTCATTTTTGGTTTTGAAGGGTCATTTACTCCTTTAATCTTCCAATGTAGGGAAGGAATGAATATCGATCCATATTTAGAAGTACTAACATTCAGCTAGGTAAACTTAGATGGCTATTCATGATCTATTTTGTCTTCTAGACACAAAATCAAACCTATTTAAACAAATGATGTGTTTTAAGTCAGTGTGTGTCCACTGAATGATGAAGACAACCCCGTTTATGATAATTGTGTCATATTTGGGTATTGGGAGCTGTGGACCCCGGGACCCTGAATTTCTGTAAACAATTTGTTATGCTTGCAGCTGCTCTGAGCAAAACAACTTGTTTTCCTGTGTTTGCAGCTGTTCTGAGCACAAGAATCTCAGGAGTTCCTGATGGCAGGGGAGTGGTTTCTGGTGAGTTTGGCTGGGGCATGGCTATCAGTTAAGGATCCCTATATAAGATGCTCTGGAACACAATAAAGGGGGTATTCTTGTTTCAAGGATGACCCGTGTCTCTGTCTGTCTGTCTCTGTGTGTATTTGTGTGTTTCAATCTCCAGCCCCTTTCCCAGTTCACAAAAGATCCCAGTATGCTACAGGCTTAGTACCATAGTACTGCTTAGTACCATAGTACACGTAGTACAGGTGCTACAGGACCGTAGTACACATAGTAGTGTGGACACAACAAGTGGAGGCCTCAGTGAGATCAGTAATCAGGGATTCACTGAGAGATCACCCTCGGGAATGATGAGGGTGCATTGAAGATGGGTATCTGTCTCTCTGTGGTTTTTCATCCCCAGATTCTTGCCTGACAGTAGCTCCCAGTGATGCAGGCACCACAGCAGGAGGCACCGCTGAGATTGGAAACTAGAGGCCCTCTGAAGGTCACCCTCTGGAAAGCTGGCCAGCAGGAAAGTAGTAAGAGGAAAGCAATAAAGAGGAGGTGGGAGGGTGAATTGAGGGCCTCACAAAGATAGAATATGTCCAGATGTGTACTGTTGTGTTTTCTTTTGGTTTTTTGACTAGAGAGACATTTATATACCAAGACCTCCTGAAATGTCACTGTGAATACCCCCAAAGAAACATTGGCAATAAACAGCAGGAAGTAGTATCGAGAATGAACAACAAATTCCCAAAATTGTTTACTAGAAGTTGTGAGGCTGAGGGGTGATGGAGAAGTGTCTATGTGTTACTTACTTTTATTAATAAAAAACTGCCTTGGCCCTTTAAGAGAACAGAAAATTAAGTAGGTGGAGTAGACAGAACAGAATGCTGGGTAGCAGGCAGTGGGGAGATGTTTCAGGCAGTCGCCATATACAGTCGCCATGCTTCTCCTCTCCGAGATGGATGCAGGTTAAGATCTCTCCTGGTAAGCCACACCTCGTGGTGCTATATAAATTACTAAATATGGGTTAAAGCAAGATATGAGAATCAACCAATAAGAAGCTACAGATAACGGGCCAGGGGCCAGGCAGTATTTAAATGAATACAGTTTCTGTGTAATTATTTTGGGTAAAGCTAGCCGGGTGGCGGGACACAGCCCGCCGCTCCTTCTACAGAGGAGGATGCCGCGGTAGTGCCAGGAGCATTGGCAACCATGACAACAAGTGCTGGAGCCAAGGCAAACCGGAGCCGCTCAGATCCCGCTGGGCTGCCCTGCCAGTCTGTGTGCTGCATATGGAAAAGGCTGTGGCCGGGGCAAGGAGAAGGCAGTGGTAGTTTCTGGCTCTGTACACCCAAGAGTTTGTGGTGTGAGTGGTAGGCTTACCCAAGGAACCAGAGCAGTAGCCACAGAAGGTCTCTGAGCCTGCCTACCGCCCAGTCAGTTGTGGTGGCACATGCTGGTAGGATTTGCTGAAGGAGGCAGAGGCAGGAAGATCTGAGGTTTGAGGAAGGCTGCCAAGCCAATCTGGTGGAGACTTTGGGATCACTGCGGGTGGCCGCTATTGTCACTGCTGAGGCCTCCTTCACTGCAGCCAGAATTGTGATCACCTAGAGGGCTGCTGTGACGATCTTGTAGACAGTACAAATATTTAATATCATTCATGTGGAACATAGAATGAGCATGTTCGCTAGAGCATTTTCCAGCTGATTGCTATCATATTTGTGCTACGCCCATGCCAGTCCAGAACCTTGGTCTAATCATATAGAAAAGAGGGAGCTGTTGGGAGCTGTGGACCCCCAGACCCTGAATTTCTTGTAAACAACTTGTTATGCTTGCAGCTGCTCAGAGCAAAACAACTTGTTTTCCTGTTTGCAGCTGCTCTTAGCAAGAGACCCTCGGGAGTTCCTGATGGCAGGGGAGTGGTTTCTGGTGGGTTTGGCTTGGGTGTCACTATCAGTTAAGGATCCCTATATAAGCTGCCCTGGAACACAGTAAAGGGGTATTCTTGTTTCAAGGATGACCCGTGTCTCTGTCTGTCTGTCTGTCTGTCTGTCTGTCTGTCTGTTGGTGTGTATGTTTCAATCTCCGGCCCCATGCCCAGCTCGAGAACAGTCAGTCTGTAGTACAGGCGTAGTACCATAGTACACATAGTATGGGCACTTCAGGACCGTAGTACACGTAGTAGCACAGACGTTACATTTGGGATGTATGTGTCTTACTCATCAGTATCTATCTATTGAAGATGTAGACATAAGTAGATGACAGTGGGAGGCATGTGTACTTCCTATGTTTGATATAAGTGCTTTACCAGTCCCTGTCTACTCTGGACTGTAATAAAATGCACACATAGCTCTTTGTGCTCCTCTTTCATTTTCCGTGCTTGCCAGGATGGTCCAATTAAACTGCTGATATGATAATCACCCAAATAGATAGCTCTAATACTGCAATTATAGGATCGTTTCTTTATTTTGGTGAGATTTACCTATAGTAGTTCCCTGTTTAATGTTCAATGTTCTGTAGCGATTCTCTTTTAAATGCTCCATGCAGGAGCTATGCCTTCCAGGGTGTACAAATAATCAAGTCTTAGCAATATTATAAAACCTAATCCACATTATGAATTGAAGAGAATGAGCCCTCAGATCTGATTGCCTAAGGCTCAAACGCTAATGCTGCCGAGATACCTTGTATGTATCAGCTAGTTGAATGAAATTACATTAAAACAAGAGAATGAATTGCAGTCTGGACCTCAGTCACACTCCATCGGTCTCTGCCTGCTTTGCCTGCCTGTAAGGAAGCTTCAGCGTTGCTGATCCTCACCTCCTGTCTATTTCCAGACTTTCAAGGAGGACCAGGCCTGGGTGCCCAGTGGTGAACTGACTTCAGTCCATTTTTTTTTCCAAGAAATGTCATCTCCATCATTTCTTTATCAGGAGTCCAAGTTAAAGAGGCACACAATAGCAGCCCTAAGAGAAATGAAAAGTTTTAAAAACCAATAGTCCCAACAATAGCACCAGGAAAAGGCACATTGACATTTTCAAGACACAAGTAATCAGCAGTGAAAAAGAATACTACTCTGTATTCATCACATGGTTCTCATTAATAGTCTAGAGTTCTTACCAAGGAATTACTTGTGAAGGAAACGTATAGATCATCTGAAAAGCTTCCTGTTCTCCTAGCACTCATTGGCCAAGAACTGTACAGAACCAAAAGCATGTCAATAGCTATGAAGGTCAATGAAATGGGATTCTCACTAATTACTAGCTCACCAATAAAAACTAAGGTATCTAAATATAAAGAGAAGGCAGCTGTCTCCCCGAAGGCAATATACTACAGAATGTAAAGATTACAGGTTTCACTGCTTATTTGCTTCCCATTATAAACAATTACCATAAGTTTTCACTTGTTTTTTTTTTATATTTTTATTACTTCTTTAAAAATGTCATACTGCATGCTCTGACCACATCCATCTTCCTCCCTCATGCTTAGGGAAAACTGATGCTCCTCCCAGGGGCTAACAGTTACCAATAGCTTCTGAGCTGGGGAGGGGGGACTTCACTACTTGAGAACAATTGATCATTTCTTTCAAATTCTCAAAGTATCTTCCCGATAGCCAGGTAATCTGCTGAGAAGTTTGTTGTGAAGTGAGCGTCTGACTGTGTGAAGTTCAGATGATTGTCTATGATTCTAAAAAATTATCATTTGCCCCACAGCAGCTCCAAACTTCTACAATTAATGAGACCTAACCAGACGAGCTAATGAATAACAGTTCACTGTTTGCCATGCCCTTAGAGTCCATCAGTATCTAGAAAACTCTAAGTAACAGGCACTCAGATTTTTCTCAAAGAATTAGTGTCTACTTCCTTGTTAGTTAACAACCAAAAGAGGGGCAAAAATGATGAAAAATATCCTAAGTAAATCCAATTCTTATATAAATAGTTCTTAAATTGTGCCTTTCAAATATGTAATATATTATTGGGAAGGGAGTCTTAAAGTAACATGTAGTGATTGCTTCTCAATTCTATAAACTGATATAAACCTAATAGTATGTAATTTAGCACCGGCTATTAAGAACATCCATCTATAGGGAGACGTTTGTGTCAGTCTGGGCTGTCACTGTTGCCATGCACTTTTGTTTACAATAAAAGCCACTTTAGAACAGGAGCATGCGTATTCATTTATGTGTCTGCAGAAGATGCAAGTCCAGACTATACACATAGGCCCTCATGGACAGATTCAACCTCAATGGCTCAAACGATACAAAGCAAAATGCATCTGTCTATACTGAATATATATAGGCTTTCTCCTGTCATTATTTCCTATGAAATACAGTGTCGGCAACTATTTACATAGAGACTTACCACAGTACGAGTCATAAGCAAACTGCAGATGATTTCAAATATGTGAAGGATATTCATAGATTCTATGCAAATAATACATTTTATATAAACATTATATTTTGATCCTTTTAGGTGGAGCATCGAGTCAACATTTCGGTAGACTGTGTATGCCGTGGGTTCTAGAATTGAAAACAGTCGCCCCCCCCCCCCCCCCAGATATACAGGGATGTCTGCATCAAGTCTTTTCTGAGGATACATTGAATCAAATGAATGAATGCTCTATTCAATAGCTTTGTTGGCTTTCCTGTAGCAGGTTTTCTTTTGGGCCACCAACCAGCTCCCAACTCATGACACAGAGACTTACTATTAATTATGAATGCTCGACCTTATCTTATGCTTGTCCCACTAGCTCTTATAACTTAACCTGTTTCTTTTCATCTACCTTTTGCATCAGGGCTTTTTACCTTTCTTTCTTTTATTCTATATGTCTGGATGGCTGACAGCTGCCTAGCTAGCTGGTCCCAGACATTTTCCTCTTTTTCTTCATCATTCTCTCTTCTCTCTTCTTTCTCGAGCCTAGATTCCTCCTCAAGCCTAGATTCCTCCTCCTACATACTTCCTCTGCCTGCAAGTCCTGCCTATGCCTCTACTGCCTAGTTAATAGCTATTTAGCTTTTTATTAGACCAATCAGATGCCTTAGGAAGATAAGATGAAACAAATGTGACACATCTTCACATAGTTAAACAAATGCAGCATAAACAAATGTGACACATCTTTACATAGTTAAACAAATGCAGCATAAACAAATGTAACACATCTTCACATAGTTAAACAAATGCAGCATAAACAAATGTGACACATCTTTACATAGCTGAAGTAATATTCTGCAACATAAACAAATGCAATACATCTTTACATAGCCGAAGTATTATTTTGCAACATAAACAAATGTAACACATCTCTATATTGTTGAGGTAATATTCCACAACTCTTTCCCTTCTCTGATATAAGACCCTATCTTGCTCTCCGCCCAGCATGTTTGGGTCTATATGCCTTGTAAGCATGTTCCTTGCCTTGGCTCCTGCAAATTGTTAGTAAAACATTTATTTTTACTTGTCCAGAACCAGGCTTTACCTCTCTGGGTTCTGGCCTAAAAACTTTGCACCACTGTGTTAACTGAAAGCACTTGTTTGCCCCTGTAAAAGATACAGATTTTTTTTTAAATTACCTCATTTGTCCTTGAATACACTGGTAAGTTTTAGAATCAGGGTCTGATCCTTTCAATTTCAATTCTGGAAACCAAAATAACGTGTTCTTCTGGAAGGATAATTTGACTAGATGTTGAATCAATTTAGACATTCCTTAGAGCCATATTTCACAGAAAGGTTGGATTCTGACGTGAGCGTGTAAAAGCAGCAGCACATATGGTCAAATCTGCCCTAAAATATACCCTAGCGTGCTCACAGAATGCAGTAAGTCACAGCTTTGTGTATTCCTCTCCACACAGCAATGTGTATATGCCGACATAGGTATAAAGTGGGTACAGTAAAGACAATATTTTCAGTTTTCTAAGCTGAAGTTGAATAAATAAAATCCTCATGCATTATGACTTTGCTGTTTTAATAACACTGCTTCGAATTTCTATGTCTCTGTGAAGCCTACATAGACAGTCAGCATTCGTGGTTCAGTTTTAAAATGATGGCAATTCCTGCCTTATTCTCTATAATAGTCCATGGAGACAGGGCTGATGGAGGGAAAGCTCCCAATCAAGGTAGAAGCTGAGAAAGTCAGCAATTGGGGTGTGTGTGTGTGTGTGTGTGTGTGTGTGTGTGGCAACCCAGTATTTTGTGCTGGAAAAAGTAGAAATACAGGAAGGGATGGGGTCATATGAACCCAATGGAACTGGAAGAATAAGTATAAAACTATTGCTAGATCTATGATAAATAGATGATAGACATATGATGGATAGTAGACAAAAGATGATAGATGATTAGCTGATAGACATTAATAATATATGAAATAAATGATAATGGTGAAGATAGATTATAGATAGATAGATAGATAGATAGATAGATAGATAGATAGATAGATGATAGAGATAGATAGATAGATAGATAGATAGATAGATGATAGATAGATAGATAGATAGATAGATAGATAGATAGATAGATAGATAGATAGATAGATGTCATTAGTAGATAGATAACAGATAGGCCCCCACTTACTATGATTCAACATCAGATTTTTTCAATTTTATAATGACACAAAAGCAGGATATATTTAGTAGAAACTGGTTTTCTATCTGATCTTTTCTCAGACTAGCACTCTGTGTTACAAGACTCTCTTGTGATACTCAACGGCAGCAATGAGCTGATGCTTCCAGTCAACCACATACTCATAATACAACTGACACCCTATCAGAGGGCCATACTAAGGGGATTTGGTAGTTTAAATTTAGGAAATGCATTTTTAATTTATTTTCCACTTACAGTAAGTTTATCAAGAAATACCCTTACTGTAAATTGAGTATGCTTGTTTCTTTGTATACATACACAAATACATAACATGCAAATAGATATGAATATCTATGGGTATGTATGTATGTACATACATAAGCATGTATGTATAAGTATGTGTAGACTGGGACAACCAGCAACAATGATACTTAAGCAGTAGTGAACCAACTAACTGTCCAAGTCCTGTTTTCTACTTAAGTATATCTCTCCACCAGAAGAAACCATAGCCCTACAAATACTTCAAAGATGGGCAGGAAAAGGACAAAATGAGCTTTAAATGTATTCACCTGACAAGAGAATAAGAATGTTCTCAAAAGATAATGAGGACCTGAAAGAGGGCACAGGAAAGTATCTTGAAAAGCCTCCAACCAATCAACCCGGAAGCAGTGTGAGCATCACTGTTCATAAGTGAGGGGTCAGGGAAATGGCTCAGCCAGTAAACACGTGTTGTACAAGTGTGAAGACTTGAGTTCATCCCCAGAACCCATAGCAAATGCCAAATATACTGGCGCCTGCTTGTAATCTCAGCGTGGGGAAGAAGCAGACATGGGGATCCCTGTAGGTTGCTGGCCAGCGGGTCTAACCTAATTTGTGAAGCCCAGGACTGTCCTGTCTCAAAAAAAAAAAAAAAACAAAACAAAACAAAACCAAACTGGTGGATGGTTCTGAAAAGGGACAATACCTGAAGTGGTCTTCTGACCTCTCTATATATATGCACACACCTGTTCACCTGCACCGATACACCCAAATGTACATGCACAACTGTACGCATGCACAAAATGAAAAAGAAATAATGGGAATAATGGTTTATAAACCACCCAATAAATAGGAACTACTATGAACTACTGGTAATAAATAAGTAGATAAATAGACAGCAGGAAAATGGACATTCTTAAATAATGACAATAAATTCAGGTAAGACATCAAGGATTCTAAAATCGCTCGCTTAGTGGAAGACAGAGATTAGGACTTTCTACTCTCAAGTTACCCTATAAATATTTTTATTAATTATGAAGCAAAAGAAAATTTAAAGTTATAATGGAGACACCTAACGGACACCATCTGAATCAAAAGATCACTGATACCACTTGTAGGAAGTGAAGACCAAGCAGTATTATAGACCGCTTGATGGACAAGAGAACTCCACATCAGTTCTCCATTAGCCAGACAAAAGTTGAAAGTCTAATGACAATTAGGAGAAAGATTCAGGTAACAGAAATTTAGGAAATTTTAATGAAATGAGTGACCTTCCAGATCATCAAGGTTATGAAACTAAGTGAAATTTGATGATCGCTACCAGAGTAAAGGAGGATAGGAAACCTTGGCAATGTGTGGCTCCGAATCAGCTTTTTTCTTTCCTTACAAAAAATAATTATAGGATGAATAAGGAGCACATGTGCTCAGCTGACTTCCCCAGACTGCACAGTATTAGAGAAGAAAGATCACCTCTAGCAGTGGGGTCGGAACAGGGCCGTGGGATGTGAGCCAATGGTTCTTTACTTTAGAACCAAGCTCTGCTGTGGTTCCCACTGCACTTCTTCAAGGCTGTAGTTCCTGCATCACTAAGAATGGCACTGAGGACAATCGTGGGCCTTTTCGCCATACGGAATGTCACTAGAACAACAGGCGAAACTTGAATCGTGTCTCTGGGAGAAGGGCACTCAGCAGTTCACCATCCCACTCAGACAATTCTTCTCTATGTTTGAAATTATTTGAAAATGAAACTCGGAAAAAAAATATCAATTTCATGCTCGTTATTACTTTTTTTTAAGCTGCCGATGTCCAAGGTTAATCAAGCAGGAAAAGGAACATTCACTGAAATTAATAATAGCAGCATCAACAGTGGAAGATAAAATGAACTAATTAAATGATGTCAATCACTCATGGGGTTGGGGTAGTCCTGGGAGGAGTGGGGAGGGAAGAGCGTGATCAAAACACCTGGTACAAAATTCTCAGAGAACTAATAAAAGTACATGATGGCGGCGGGGGTGGAGAATAGTTCTGCTCTCCTGATACTCTATGTCCAGTGGGTAGTCATTCGCTCTTCGCCTCTCATGAGACCCATGCACCCTACAGACTATACACAGTAAATTTTGAGATTTAATACAGCAAACACGTTTATTTTTGATTTACATTTCTTTCCTTTCTCTCTTCTTTTTCATGGCTCATTTTTGGAAGTGCCATCTGCCCTAACGTGAGAACTTATTCAGAACATAAACTATCTCCCAATATTCTGCTTATCCCCGTGACAGGTAATTAAAGCAATGTCCGATGAGACAGAGAAGGGGAGAATAATTACCTGCTTACCGTCCTTTACCATCCATCCAGCAGTCTCTCCTCTCCCTACCTCTGATCATGCTTGTCTTCTGTTCTCTGGACTAGAAATGTAAACCTGCTCTTGAAATGAAGGGCCAAGGGACCTCCTCTCCTAATCTCAAGATGGAAAACCCTACTTAACGCATGAAAAGTAAGGGAACCAGGAGGTAAGATTCTCACTTTAAAAATGTTTCTATTTTCTAAACTGTCTTCCTCTACGTGAAGTCGGGACGATGAACAGTCTGCCACTCTAAACAGCACTTGTCAGGGATGTGAGACATTGTTAAAGAAATAGAAGCTTCAAAAGATCTAAATTCAGATTACCATCGCTACAGTTAAAATAGCCACCTTGCCTGAGTAATGACAAGAGAAATGTAAGACCATCAAACGATTATCTAAAAATCCTAAGAAATAATCCCGATAGAAATGGCTGAGAAGTAATGGCCCTGCCTTTTCCCTGAAAATGGAGTTTCCTCCTTTTGCTTGAATGTGGCTCTTTAAAACTTGGTAAATATACGAAAGAGCCTTTGCTTACCTCCTTCGTATCACTCCAATGAAGACGACGAACATGACAAGAAAAACAAAGACAGCAGCAAAGATACGGTGGGGGGGGCGGGAAGCAACTAGTCCATGCTGTATGTGGTTTCAAGAGAACCCCAGTTGGTTGACGTTTCCTCCTAGACTACCATGTTCAGGAGTTGCTGCAGGCTAAACTGCACACCACCGTTATTGATCACTTCACGTGGCACCATATTAAACGCCGCTGATATGAGCGAGAAGATCAGTTCATGCAGTGAAGCTGCTCCCTGTAATTCATGCCTCTGCGTTGACGAGAGCTCCAAAATGCTCTGCCCCTGAATCTGCTCCATACCTTTCAACAGACCTCAGTTTCCCCCAAAAGGAGCTGGGATGTGTTTCCCAGCTCATATGATCTCTTTCCAGCACATATACAAATGCAAGCGTTTGAGTGCACAGTTTCTTGCCTGGAATGCGCCCTGTGGTGGTCACCTCAACATTGTATCACTCGTTAAGCAACAGCTGGCGCAAGGTATTGCCACTGGCATCGTGAACAAAGCACTAAAGCACCTGACCTGTGGAGCTTATTAGTCAAATAGAACCAATAACAGATTTAAATAAAGTAAAGAAATCGGAACCAGGGAGTCCTGAGCCAAGGAATCAGGGGTTACCGCATTAAACATAATAACTGGATGATGGTAAGGAGTCACATTTGAACAAGTAACTGTATGAATGGTGTGTGTAGATACCTTAAAAGGAGAGCACAGAGCAACATCCCTGAGGTAGGGATGTGCATGATGTCTGAAAGACAGAAATAGATCGGTGTAGCCAGAGTAAGCCAGGGAGACAGAAAATGAAAATGAAGCAGTGTAGAAAAATAATAGGTAGCTAAATGTGGGGGATAGTTTTGTAGCCTCTTGATGGACCTTTATAAAACTTTTTTAAATTACTTATTTAGCATGGTAGAAAGCCACTGGAACATTTTAGGCTGAGGAACATTGTAATATGTTGAGTTTCGGGCCTTCTGATGATTTTGATGAGGATGTATTAGAAGATAAAAATCTCGAAAGAAAATGGGGGATGGGAGGGACAGTTCCATGGCTCAGTGGGTCAAACAGCCTGTTGCCCAAGCTGATACTGAATTTCACTTCTCAGAGAGTCACTCAGTGGAGGGTGAGACTCAGCTCTTGCAAGCTTCTTCTGGTCCACCCCTGTCATAGCATCCATTGTCCCCATCCCAGACACTGAATAAATGTCGTTTAAAAAGTGAAAGAAGAATTTTGAGATGATTTAAATAATCCATATAGGAGATTTCTGAAATAACATGGTAGCCAAGGGGGTGCTGAGAAGTGATCTTGTTTTGTTGAAGGATTAAACGTGGATATGTGGAAAAGTCTCAGGATTAATACCAGGATGTTAGCACTGAGTAGCTACAAGGATGGAATTGACATTAATGGTGGAGCATCTCTTTAGATAACCTTCGGCCCACCGGTGTTCTATCTTTTCTTGACTTCAGTTCTTTTTTTAATTAATTACCAATATTTATTCTTCAGACCTTGTTTTTAGTGCACTTTGATTTATGTGAACACTGTATGCTGTTTTCTAAAAGTACGTGCATCTTCAAGAATAACTGCCTTTGAATGAGTTAAAAAATTTGGGATGTCACAAAGACATATTTAACATGCAAGAGACACACAGATTTTCTTTTACTGTATTTTGTTTATTATGTTATGAACAGAAAACTTTTGGTTCATGAGAGATGTCTCAACACTTAAGAGTACTGGTTGCTCTGGCAGAACACCTGGATTTGATTCCCGGCACCCACATGCGGCTCAAAACCATCCTTATCTCCACTATCAGGGGATCTGATATCTGATGCCCTCTCTGGCCTCCATGAATATCAGGCATGCCTGTGGTGCACAGATATACATGTAAACAGAAGACATAAAATAAAAATAATTCTTTTAACATTTCAGATCAAAATGATCAACACAATTTTGTTTGATCTCTCAACTTATCAATGAAATATTGAACACTTTTCTGCGGTATGTACTGGAAATGCAACACTTCGCTTTAGGAGCAGCTGCGTGCAGAGGGCCAGCTTTGTTCCTTTCCCTTCTAGGGAATATAATATCTTACCAAGGGGAGAGACTTCCTAGGATGGCCTGGGCTCCATTCCAGTCTCTTATGGCCTTCAAAGGACCACCCAGTGAGCCACATTGAGCTTGAGTTTCTAACCCAGCACAAACTGCCTTCCCAGGCCCTCCAGCTGTGGCAGGAGTGAGACCTGTGACTGAGATTTCATTAGCCCAAGGCTACTTTCTTGACCTTTGGTAGCCCAGCTACAATGAATCCTAAGCTTCTTTTGTTCTTTGCTGCCTATCAGTGGGTAATAAACTCAATTTCTATAACACGGGAGCATAATTTGTGCCACAGGACTCCAGTCCTGGTGATGCTACAGCCTAGAATAGGTGTGAGGTGATAGGCACTGGATCTAAAGAGTGGGTCTTGGATGCCGGGTGGCAGTGGCACACGCCTTTAGTCCCAGCATTTGGGAGGTAGAGGCAGGTGGATCTCTGTGAGTTCAGTGCCAGCCTGGTCTACAAGAGCAAGTGCCAGGACAGGCAAGTGGGTCTTGGTCTGAAGACAAACATCTCACCCAGAGGAACGTAGTTAAGTGAGCACTCGTGTTAGTGGGTAATGTGAATGCTCTTGAACGGTTGCTTGCACTTTCTCAGTGAAGTAAGAAGCAAGGTCATCTACTGAGGAGAAGCTGAGGAAATGCTTGAAGATTTGAGGAAAAGGGGGGAAAGATAAACTACAATGGCATACTTAGATCAATAGATAGAAGTAGAAAATGAAAATATTGGACCATAGGATCATCAAGCCTAGGTGGGTGTCCTTACAATATTAAAAGCTCAGAATTAGGTTTACTCTGGCACCACCATCTCCCAGGTGAGTGTTGGCCTAGAGTAACCGGAGTGAGATTTAATGGGACTGAAGTAATTGTGAGAGTGGAAGAATATGGGATACAGACTTTGGGCGAAGGATCAATTATTTAAATGAACCAAAGTTAAAAAAAAATGATATATAAGCAAATAAGGATGTGAAAGAGTGGAGCAGAAAAGAAATGAGTGTGAAACATAGTCTGTCTCCTCAGGGAAGAGCACACCAAGTGGTTGTGCAATACTGAATGGTCAGCCCTGAAAACATACACACAAGAACTTATGTACTGAGCAGGTTGTATATATGGATTTAGGGATATACATACGTGTGCACACATTCGTATACATATATGCATGTAACAACAATTTAAAAAGAGGTCATGAACTTTAAAAAGAGCAAAGAGGTGTATGTGAGAGCTCGGAGGGAGCAAAGGGGGAAGAAAGGTAATTAAAACATAACCTTCAAAAAAAAGTAATTTTAAAAAAGAAAACAGTGAAAATAAAGAGTAACGAAGTGATTATATGTCCTAGTAAAGTTGATGAGTATCAATGCTTACTGTTAGTTTTAAAATGAGATTAGGACACACAAAGTACAGTGAGATCTAAAAAGTAGAGGCTTTTGTATCTCCATAAACAGTCTTCTTTGTTCTGTCATTTAAGTGTACATCTGTGCTATTCTTTATAATTAAGAATTCATATTTGATACTACCGACTCCCACTATGCTTTAATGTACAGTGGAGAATTGCTGTACTATTATGAATCCACTCCTTTGAACTTTATTTTCTCAAAATCCTCTATGACTGACACTGGGCTTTCCGCTAAGATCCTGTCCATTTGCATCGCAAACTTTCTTATACTAGGCCCCGAGATTACAGACAAAGGAAGGCTCTCAGGCTAAAGAAAATGGACATATCAATTAACACATACAAAACATTTAATAAAGTTTAATACTCATGCATAATTAAGCCTCTCAGCAAGTCAGAAATACGCAAGAACTATCTCGGTTTTATAAATGGTACTCGTAAAACTTCAAATTATATTAATCATTTATAGCAAGTCTGCCACTCTGGCAGGAGTTGCTGATTGCTGGAGAGAAGATGCATTCGTGGGAAAAGCTGTTATATGGGAAAACGTGTTTTCCACTTTATTTTTCTGTGAGTCTAAAACTGATCTATCACAACGGCCAATGTGTAAAAACTACACTTATCATTCTTTCTCCCCTGTTTTTTATTTATTCTTTGGCAATTGTGTACATTTATACAGTGCATGCTTTTAAAATAATCATTTAATAATATGCATATAAGTTAGAGAATATAATCTTCTAGCTTTTGATATTACAGAATTTAGAAGAAAAGAAGTATAACAGGTACTTACTATTTTGATTTGGAGATTATACTAATGACAAATCTCAGAATAAGATAGAGAGTAAGTGATTTGGTTCTCCATGCCTACTCCAACAGTGTACTCAAATTCTAACCACAGAAATAAGGGAAGAAGAAGTAATACATATGTTCATACAAATATTGCTCCAGAGGAAAAGATAAAACTGTCCCTTTTTTAAGTGACATAACTCTAATTAAAGAATCTCAGATTCTGAAGATATAAAAAAAACCTAAAAAGTGATTTTAGTAAGGTCACAGAATACAAGATAAGCACAAAAAAATCTCATAGAAGGTAGACAGATGATAGGTAGGTAGGTAGGTAGGTAGATAGATAGATAGATAGATAGATAGATAGATAGATGATAGATATTTTGACCTGTCCCAGGGTCACCTTGAAATTCAGCTCCTCCTGACTCCACCTCCTTAGTGCTGTTAACTACAGGAATAAGACAACTACCATGCTCAGTTTTTTGCATACTGGGGATTGGATCCAGTGCTTTTGAAATACTATGGCATTTCTATATATTAACACTGAACTCAAAGAAATCAAAATTAAAACACATTTACAATCCATCCAAGGAAAGCAAGGTGCTTGGGTATGTGTTTACAAAGCTTATTTATACACTACCTGAATGCTGAGAATTGCAAATTCTGCTGAAAGAGGTCAGTGGTGACCAAAAATAAGCAGAAGTAGCACATCTATAGGTTTGAAAACTCCACACAGCTAAGATTCCAATTCTCCACAAATTGATTTACTGGCTTAAAGCAATTCCGATCAAAGCTAAAGCATGATTTTTTTTTAAAGCATTGGCAAGATTAGTCCCAAAGATACATCAAAAGCACAAACTAGAACAATTAAGAAAATTCAAACAGAAATACAAAGTAAGAGAGATTGCTACAGTGATATTAATTCCTCCTCATTTTTTTGTCCTAACAAAAATCACTTTATAATATTAATATTGTATTAATTCTTGGAGAATTTCATACAACACAGCTTGATCATATTAACTCGCAGATTCCTCCCGAGCCAATCCCCCCTATCTACCTTCATCTCACTATCTACCCAACTTGGAGTTCTCTCTTTTTTAGTTTTAAATGCAAGTCCTGTTTGTGCTGCCCAACTACTCTTGGGAGCGAGGCCTGCACTCAAGTGTGATTCACCTACCAGGATCACACCACTAAAGAAAACAGCAGCTTTGCCAATAGCTTTCTCTCAGCTTCTAACACCAATAGCACTTTAGTTAGTTATGAGATTTCGTACCACCCCACACCCAACTCCATACTGAGATTTTTCTCTGGTTGGAGCTTATCCATGTGAATGCCATCATAATCACTGCAAGTTGATACATGTATCCACTCTATGCTCTCCAGGAAACACTAAGTCCTTGAAGTTATCCACCACCTCTGGCTCGGATAATCTTTCTAACCCCTCTCCCACATATCCTTGAGCCTGACACAGAGAACTGTGTTGTGTACATCCCACTTAGGGATGAGCACTTTACAGTCTTTCTGGTTTCTGGTAGTCTGACCAGTAGAGGGTCTCTGTATTAATTGCCGTTTACCACAAAGAAGCTTCTCTGAGAGCGGCAGAGAGATAATCTCTTTTATGGGTGTAGAAATAAGTCATTAGAAGTCATGTTAGTGTGGCGTCCACTTAGCAGCACGGTAGTGTTACATTTCATGTCCCTCTTAACAGTCTGTATGGGTTCTGGTTCACGGAGTTGGTTTTAGATCCAATCAGAAAGTAGTTGGTTATTCTTGTAATGTTTATGGCAACATTGTACCACTGGGCATGTCCTGTCAGGGCAGTCCTTACTGTAGTTCATCGGGTTCACAGCTGGGTGAGACTTTCGATTCCTTTTTCCTCCTAGTCATGTATGGCACCTCCCAGCACTGTGGAAGCTAGTTAGTAGAAATGAGCTTCCAGGTGAGTACCAGCTTTAGTTTTTCTCATGTTCTTTTTTCTCTTTTTATATTTTAAATTTTTTTATTCATTTTACATACCAACCACAGTTCCTCCTCCCTCCCTTCCTCCAACTCCTTCCGACCTCACCTCCACCCCACCCTTCATCCACTCTTCAGAAAGGATGAGGCCTCCCATGGGGAGTCAACAAAACCTGACACATTAAGTTGAGGCAAATTCCACCCCCACCCCAAATCAAGGTTGAGCAAGGTGTCCACCATATGGAATGGGCTCCAAAAAGCCAGCTCATATACCAGGGATAGATCCTGGTCCCACTACCAGGGTCCCCTGGAACAGACCAAGCCTAGATACAGGAAGGAGGGCCTTGATCCTGCCTCAAGTGTTGTGACAAGCTTTGTTGACTCCCCATGGAGTCATGGCCTCATCCTCTGAGGGATGAATGAGGAGTGGGGTGGGGGAACTAGGGAAGCAGGAGGAGGGGAGGGAGAGGGAACTGGAATTGGTATGTAAAATTTTAAAAAAAGATTGTTTTTTAAAAAAAATTAAAAATTAAGAAAAAGAAGACCTTATAGACCCTGTTGTTGATCACATGAATATGTATGTAATAAGATTAAATTATATATTACTAGCTAACACTCAAATACATTCACACACTCAAATTACTCCATACAAAACTGCAGAAATCTAAATAAACAAAATCAATTCATTTCCCGGTTTATGTACAATGAGAACATTGTGGTAAATCCAGCTATGATTATTTATACAAGACCTTTCTATGTTATTTCTTAAAACTGCATGTGAGTCTCAGTTGTCTCCAAATAAAAGGCTGAGTACCTAAGAGAGAGCAAAAAATGAAGCAAGTGCTTTCCTATGGGAGATCTTAAATAAATTTGAGCAATCCTAGCTTTGAACAGGTAAGTTATAGTATAAAAACCAGATCATACATCAAATGTGTAATTGTTTAAAATTAAACATCTGAATTATATTAAGAGCTATGTTGTAAGGAGGCCACTTGTTGGTTCCTGGCTGATCAGCCCCAAAATATTCACACAGAAACTATATTATTTAAATCACCTCTTAGCCCATTAGCTCTAGCTTCTTACTGGCTAACTTTTACATCTTAATTTAACCCACCTCCATTATCTGTACATTGTAGATGGAGCAGCAGGGCTGCATCCCGCCACCCGGCTAGCTTTACACCCAAAATAATTACATGGAAACTGTATTCTTTTAAACACTTCTTGGCCCATTAACTCTAGCCTCTTATTGGCTAACTCTTACCTCTTGTTTTAACCCATATTTAGTAATCTGTGTAGCACCATGAGGTAGTGTCTTACCGGGAAGTTTCTTAACCTGCATCCATCTCAGAGAGGAGAGCTATGGCGTCTGCCTATGGCGACTGCCTGAAGCGTCTGCCTGACTCTGCTTTCTTTCTCCCACAATTCTGTTCTGTCTACTCCACCTACCTATGTTCTGAACTATCAGGCCAAGCAGTTTTCTTTATTAATTAACCAATTAAACAACAGATACACAGATGACGCTCCTTTATCAGTGCATCACCACGAGGTCGTGGCCTACCAGCAAAGTTTTAGAGCTTCTGTCTCCGATGGCTGCTCCATGGCTTCTCCTTTACTCCGCCCTTCTTTCTCCCAGCATTCAGTTTAGTCTTCCCTGCCTAGCTCTGTTCTACCCTATCAGGCCAAACCAGTTTTCTTTATTCATTAATGGTAATCGCAGCATATAGAGGGAAATCCCACATCAGAGCTATACATCATCTTTTGGCAAAAGTCAAAGAAGTACAAGCATTAGTTCCTGCTTTTGATTTTAACATGCGTCTTTTAGACTGCCTCCAGCCCTTTTTCTGACCAAGAGGAAAATACTCTTCAGACCCACTCTGGAGTTTCAGATGAGGAGTCTCTGATGGCTTTTCAATAGAGTTCCCTTCCAGACATTCCTCAAGCACCCACTGGCGTCTTTGCAGCTTCATAGAAAGATTTTTTTTTTGTCTTTATAAGTTGTTTTCCGATCACACGCAGAAAATTCTCTTTTTATCCAATTCCTAACCGCTCTCTGACCTTTAGCGTGACAGAGAAACATCTTTTAGTGTCTTTCGATCTATAATAAAATTTTAATGAGATGCGTTTTCTCAAAGCTGGATTATCTGACTTCTCAGAACAGTGGGATCATCACACGTTCTCAACTGCTTTTCATAACATTCTGCCAGAACTGACATTGTATGTTCTCAACCGCCCGCTTTTAACGCACTTTCTCGGCTCTAAATCCCTACAACCTGTAATAATGTGTTCAAGTTGATGCATTCCTATGCAATAAAAAGCATTCGTTTTAAAGGTAAGTTTAATGCATGTTGACAATAAATTCACCTCTGTGTGGCCATCGTCAATAGTGGTAGAAAACAAACATTGGTTTCCTCGGGCTGGGACCTGGGGACGCTATCACTGCCAAGAAATTCCCCTGGGTCATAATTCCCTAGCTCCCAGCCTGAGGAAGCCAATGTTTGTTTTTTTTTGTTTTGTTTTGTTTTGTTTTGTTTTTTTTGGCAGGGTTTCTCTGTGGCTTTGGAGCCTGTTCTGAATGTTCTGTAATTCCATTTTAATGGAAACATGAAAGGAATATTCTTTGTGGTCTAGGTTATTTGATTCAGCATACTACTTTCTAAATTCATCCGTGCAGTTTTATTAATCATTATTTAGATTATCAAGACATTTTACCTCATTAAACAAATTTGGCAGTTTGAAAATATCAAAGAAGCTACCATGGGGGTTGTGGTAGATGGCTCAGTGGTTAACTATACTACAATCACCACGGCCTGAGATTGGATCCTTAAAACCCAAAGGAGAGATGACTTCATCATTAAGAACACTGGATGCTCTTCCAGAAGACCCAAGTTCAATTCCCAGAAACCACATGGCAGCTCACAACTACCTCAAATTCCAGTTCCAGAGGATCCAGCACCTTCACATGAACATACATGCAGGCAAAACACCAATGCACAAGGGAGAGAGAGAGAGAGAGAAGAGAGAGAGAGAGGAGAGAGGAGAGAGAGAGAGAGAGGAGAGAGGAGAGAGAGAGAGAGAGAGAGAGAGAGAGAGAGAGAGAGAGAGAGAGAGAGAGGAGAGAATCTTTTCTAAAAAGAAATTGGGTCTGTCTGGGAATGGTGACAAGCACTCAGGAGGCAGGTTGATATCTATAAACTCAAGGCTAGTCTACACTCATAGTAAGTTCCAGTCAGGGATACCCAGTAAGACACAGTATAAAAACTTTAAAAATAAAATTTAAAAAAAAATCTCAGCCTTGGGAGGTGGAAATAGAAGGATTCTGGCGGCCTGCTGGCCAGTGAATTCCATGCTTTGTGAGAGATTGTCTCAAAACTAAGTTTGAGAGCAATTCAGGAACAAATTCCGCATCAACCTTCCACTTCCTCATGTGATCAAAGGGTTGTGTGCACACTGAAAACTAACTACTCTGGACATCCATGTATGTGCATTTGTATAGAATCATACATTCATTTCTGATAGCTGCATGGGATGGGAGGACCCAATAACTATTTACTTATCTTTATAAGTTCCAGATGGGTATACATTCTAGTAAGTAGCATATAGAGTTCAGTTACAGTCCTATTCTTTTAATTTTATACATTCTAGTGGATGGTATATATAATTTGGTACTGATGAGTAATTATTTCTACATCTTGTTTGTTAGCCCTTTCTAAAAATAATTTAACTTCTCCCTCTCCCTTTCCCTTTCCCTCCCTCTTCTCTAATATTTGAACCAGGGGTCTCAGAGAGTACATTCTAGATGAATGCTCTGTCACCACGCTCTATGTGTACCCACAGACTCTCTGCCACTACTGAGTTTCCCTATTCTGGATAAGTCTTTTGTGAGGAACACTCTTGTTATCATCACCCCCAGCGCGTGCTTATATCTTTGCTTCATTTAAGAATGTCTTTAAAGACTGTAAATTTTAGCTCTAATAAGATGTAATTTATCATTTTTCAAAATGTATTATCTGTTCTTTACACATCTTGTCTGCTCTTCTTTCCTACGCTCACATCATGACTATTTTTCGCCTGCTTTTGTCTAGGTGTGTTATGGCATCATTCTCCATATTTAAGATGAGGATGTGTTTTAAAGAAATTATTCTTTAACTTAAAGAATAATAAAAGCTGGGACTCAGCTTCCTCTGTCTCCATCAATGCTGAATTTGCTTTATTAGAGATCCATTTTGTTTGGAAACTCATAATTACCTAATAGTGTAAAAGCATTGACAAATGAGGAGTCCAAATTCATCAGCTACACTTGGGTTTCTTTTTAAAAAAAAAAGTACATATATCATATCTACCAGGAAAAGAGTATTGACTATCTGAACACCTATCCTCATCAAGGGGTCCATCCTTGGCTCTCCCATATTTGAAATGCCCACAGATCAGCAAACTGTACAAATGGAAGTTATACCCCTTCACAAGCTCAAGAGTTCGAGAAACTGATACACACATAAGTTCTATACTACCTGCTATGATTCTCTTCCTTTCCCCTAACATTCCACTATCTTTCCAGTGGCTTGTTCTCTGTAATGAACTGGCTTTTGGAGATATGAGAAGCAAATCCATAGTGACATAGGAAAAGCATTTTGTGAGGTTTATTTTTTATGTATGTGAAAACACATGAATAAGTATATTAGTGTTTGGTTTTAATACTTGGCTATATTAATAGGATATGCACATATGTGTATATGTACATACAGATATATCTATATATAGACATGTCTATAGATATGTATATATGCATATATACATAGATGATAAGTAGATAAACAGACAATACATGAGAGAAAGATAGATTCGTAGATAATAGCAAAACTGGTGTTCTAAACCTAATGAAAGTGAAGTTCTAAAACATCATTCTCATGCCTATAATTATGATGAAGAAATTCTTGAAGCTGGTCTGTCTGGCTCGGTTTTCATATAAAAGAACTCCAATGTACACAGTACAGCCTAATATTATGAAACATGATTCTATTATATTTTAAATGTTTTGTTTTCACATCAGTTCAGCGCAATCCCAAAACAGACCCATGTGTGAATGGTTAGACCTTCCTCAAAGTTGTCTCTGAAACCGGGGAATCCCATTATTCTTCTGTTCAAGCAGATGAAAACAAATTTCTAAATTAGCAGTCTTCAAGGTGTGGTTTATTGATCATCAGAGGTCCCTGAAAATGTTACTGGAATGGACATTGATAAAACTTAACTTACAATTCCCACATAATTGTAGATGGAATTTTAAACGAGAACTTTTATGCTTTATAAACTTGAATTAAGTTAAGCCTGATCTCATTTTCCTCTAATTTAAGGGAGAGCTCTTTAACAGGATACCCTTTGCCAGAGAATAAAAGAACCTGACTGAAGAAAACAAATATTCCCGCACCTTTAATTTTACTCAAAGGTTTGGAAGGAGGAAAAGAGATCATTATTCACAAATACACTCTCCTCTGCTTGGCAATTTGATGAGAAAAGTTTCTAAAGGACAACCTTCATATAGAGAAGAAAACAACTTTTCAACACATGATAACAGAGTGCCAGAAATTCAGCCAAAGCAAGTGGAATCAAAGGTGAGGTGATTATTATTCCTTCAGCCTTCGGGGAGTGTCTCCAGCTTGTGTTCTTGCCAGAAGCAATATCCAGCTACTTACATTAAACGGATCAACGGCTGAAGGTGGAGGCAAGCAAGCCTCGAGACCTCACTATTCAGTTTCTCAAGAAATACGAAGACAAAAATAGAAAGGGGGTAATGATACAGAAGAAAACCGAAAATATGGATTTTAGGAGTCGAAAGCATATCCCAACAACACTAAGAATAAAAGACAGCCTAAAGGTGAAAAAAGTAGTATAGCATTGGTACAACTCAGCTACATGTGCACCACAACGTTCCAGAGGCCAGAGGCTGCAAAGTTCACAAGGAACCATCACCTGTGTGATAGACAAAATTAAATTTGCCTTTCTTTATGGAGGCACAAGGAAACATCCATTTCTTCTATCTTTATTGGAATGTGCAATGCATATTGGTAGATATTATCAATGAAAAGTAAGAGTGTGTATTTGATGACTGAGAGGTATCACCTACACGATCTATCTTTAGGAAATAATAAACCACGAGCAGAAAACTATAATCGCAAGTATGCCATTCCTATAATGACTGACAACAATGACCAAAAATACTGGAAAACTGTTGTGGCCATGATATAGATGTGGTTAAATATGGCATCAGTAAGGTTAACTCTCCCATGGCCACCAACATAAGTAACGTTAACTATGTCACACACTTTGTGGCAGTTAATTATAATGGCATGAAGCAACAGAATATATACTTTGTTCTCAGTTGTATAAAAAGACACCAACCAAATAGACATTTTGTGTATCTATTTAAATACATAGAGAACATTTTGTAGTAATTTCTTTAGTAGAAGAAGATGAAATGGATTAAGAGATAGAATACGTACAGCCATACATCCATTCATGCATGGATTCATATGCATGCCTCTTAAATCCCTCTATATGTGCCCATATTGAGAACATTTATAAATCTGAAAATTCAATTATACACTTACGTTTGGCATCCCCATGAATCAAATTAGACCTTTTGAAAAATATCAATATATACTGTTATAGCTATCAAAGACCTGAACGTGACTAAAGTCGGGACCTGGGAAAGTCCCAGCAGAAGTGAAATCCCAGGCAGATAATCGAAAGACTGGGGCCTTGTAGGACTGCGGGATAGTGAAGGGCTTTAATTTATTTGTTCGTTTGCTTTCCCTCTGAACGGTGATGGTTGACATTTCGAAGAGAAAAGTAATATGCATGAAGTAGGTGGTTGAAGAACAGAAGGAAGACAAGGACAACAGAAAGGAGGGCAAAGGGGAGAGAGGGGGAGGATGCCAATGGATGAAATTTGGACTTCTAAACCATGCATGCAGTAAATTAGGAATGTATTTTTATCACACGCCTGTTCTATTAACCTGCACAATATCTGTCTTCTTTTTAAAAATATATGCATCTATTATTATGGTATATGTGTGTGTGCATGATAAGAGGGGGTACTTTGCCATGGCATATCATGGAGGTCAAGACACCTTGTGTGGGGCTGTTTCTCTCCTTCCAGTATCCTGTAGGCTCTAGGACTGGCTCTCCTGCTAGCTCATATCTGGCTTCCTTTAAAAAAAAAAACTTACATAGAATTGAATGTGCTAGATAGAAAATAAAATTAGGCAATTTTTATTCTAAGGCAATAATTTTCTATCTCCTAAAAACGTTTGAAAATTATTGATACTTCTTCCATATTCTTGGATTAACAGATACATATTATAATGTCAGTATTAATGTCACAAGTGATCTTGTTTTTATATATTTTAAATAACGATTTTATATAGAATTCTAATGTGTTTAATGTGAGAAAAATTAATCCAAATCCCATAGAAATTTGAAGAAGGCATATATAAGCTCTTATTGGAAGCTGGTGATTCACAAGTTCCTTTTCTTATCCGAACTCATAGCTTTATTTTTTCAGTCTTCAAAGAATTTGATCCTAATGTCATATATTTTTATTCATGAAGTTTATTGATCAGTATTCATGTTGATTTTAATAAATATGCATACAAATTTTTTTTAATATATGACACAGTTAAGTCTAGCAAGATCCTTCTGAACTTAATTGTCATTAAAATAATCAAAATATAAATATGGTTAAAAGTATTGCTGGGCGGTGGTGGCGCACACCTTTAATCCCAGCACTTGGGAGGCAGAGGCAGGTGGATCTCTGTGAGTTCGAGGCCAGCCTGGTCTACAAGAGCTAGTTCCAGGACAGGCTCTAAAAAAGCTGCAGAGAAACCCTGTCTCAAAAAAAAAGTATTATAATTAGGGACCAAAAATAAAAATTTTCATTGGGAATTCATTTCTTATTGAAACAAAAAAAAAAAAAAAAAACCATGCTCTCGGGGCTATTTGTGCCCCAGTTTGAAGATCACTATTATGGAATACCAGGATGACCTAAAACAACGTTGGGTCCAGAGGGCCACATGAGTAAGTAATGAGAAGTAGGTCAGTAAGATCCTAGCCTTAGTGGCTATATGCCAATGTGCACATAACAAATATGCCAATGTGCACATAACAAATACGCCAATGTACACATAACAAATAACCATAGTGATGAAGTGAGCAGGCCTGCTTTTCGTCCCGCCTGGCTCCCTCGTGGCTAGCTTAGCCCCGGAAATAACAACACACAAACTGTATTCATTTAAACACTGCTTGGCCCATTAGTTTCAGCCTCTTATTACCTAATTCTCACATCTTGCTTTAACCCATATTTAGTAATGTGTGTAGCACCACGAGGTGGTGGCTTACCAGGAAGATTCTAACCCATGTCCATCTTGGGCCAGAGCTTCATCGCGTCTGTCTCAGAGAGGAGAGTCATGGCATCTGCCCCAGAGAGGCGAGGCATGGCAATTGCCTGAGGCATCTGCCTGAGCCACCTACCTCACTTCCTTCTTCCTGTTCTGTCTACTCCACCCACCTAAGGGCTGGCCTATTAAACGGGCCAAAGTAGTTTCTTTACTAACAAATGAAATCAACACAAACAGAAGACTCTCCCACATCAAATAACAACAGATTCATAATCATAGGTCATTTTAATAACCTCACACAGAACAGCCCAACTAACAAAATGAGATAACAGAAAGCTGGATCTTTCAAGTGGATAGAACTATTTGAGGTAAGGAGGAGTAGTGCCATCTGCCACACACGTCCTACATACCTGGTCACCAAGTGACTGATAAAACCACAGATCCCTGCATTCCACTGACCACATACCTAGTCAGATTCTCTGAGGACAGGGCTTGAAAAACATTCATACCAATTCCAGACTTGTGTTCTTTCATGCTTTTAATTTTTTAATTTACTTTTGAGATTATTATAATATCATTTTCCCCTTTGCTTTCCTCCCCCAAACCCTGCCCCTACCTCTTCTTGCTCTCTATCGTTTCCATGGTCTCTTTTCTCCTAATTGTTGCTACACACATGTATGCAGGTGAGACATATATTACTCGCTGCATCCCGCTGTCTGTATAATGTTACTTGTATGTTCTCGGGTCTTTTCCCCATTCACTCTGCCATGTTTCAAATCACCCAGCACTTAGAAAAGAGATCTCTATCATTCCAAAGGAAAAACTTATCATGAAGCTTTAAAGCTGAGCATAAGATGAGGATGACCAAGAAATTACTAAACTAAATCCAATAATGCAATTCCAATGAACATGAAAAGGGCAAGTTATAAAAAACCTGCATTGCTCAGTGAAAGTTCAATGGGAGCTTCATATGTCACTGAAGGTTTTACAACCGTGTTTTTAGAGTTATAAGAAACAGGTTTAATTTAGCACAATAATTATTAACCACTATTTCTAAAATTTCATCTTAGCATGTAATAAATATAAAAATAATAACAAAAAATTACCTCTGTTTTAAGTCAACCTTCCAAGCCCAGTATACAGTTTTCACACTGCACACATCTCAGTTGAGAATAGCTATATTTTAAGTGTACAGTAAGCCATCATACTTACTTTGGGATGGATAGCACAGGTGTAAAGAAAAGAAATTCCTATAGAAAGAGCACTCTGAAGTTCAGAGTCAAAGAAAAAAACTTGTGCGAAATATAAAAAGAAGAGGGCTGCACTTTAAGACGCAGCAATCAAAAGCCTCAAACACCAAACTGCAAACAGGTTTAAAGGAGAAAGCAGGTACCATCGCTGAAATAGAGTAGACTCACTCACACCATCAAAGGACAGGTTGCTTTCATGTTTTCCCTCTTGCCATCTGTGTGTTGCCTTTATCCCAAGACGAACGTCTGGGCAGTGGCAGTCTCGGCTGTCACACTTTGATGCAAGAGCAATCCAAAGGAGAAGAAATAAAGCATCACAGCTTGTGCCTCTTCCCGTGAGAAAACTCATCAGCGATGGCCCCTACAGGACTCCTTTCCTAGCTCACTGGCCAGAGCTGAGATTAATGCTGAGTCTTATCAGCAAGACATGATCTGGTATCTTAGAACTGGGTGATACCAAAATGGCATTCGGAGTCCTGTCTCTCTCCCTGATGCAGTATTAAAATTTGGAAAAACTTCATTAAACTAAACTCAAGTGTCTACTTGGTGATTCTTAAATGTCTCCTATAAATGACTGAGAAACATTAAATATGATGTTACAACAATTTGGCTGCATAAACAAGACTTGAACAAGGACTGTAGCATTATACATGCTAACGTGGAATGGCTCCACCTATAAACAAACAAACAAACAAACAAAAAGCTTCAGGCTACCCAAGGATGCTAAGAGTGGGAGATTCTTTCCCAAGGATAAGAATACTAACTGGTTATCCAAAGACAGGTGTTGACCCCAAATTATGTACATGCAAGCAACACTGAATGGAATCAGCAGGTTATTTTTATATATTTATAGACAGACAGGCAGGCAGGCAGGCAGACAGACAGACAGATAGAGATGATACAACAAAAAAAAAAGAGAAGGCTAGAAATTTGAATGGGGAGACAAGGGAGAGGTGGGTGGAGGGATAGGAAGAATTGAAAGAAGAAAAGGGAATGGAAGAAAATAATGTAGTTATATTTTAAATTTAAAAAATGAGTGTCATAATTTCAAGATGCCATTGATTTTTACTGCTAAGTAGTACTCCACTAATGTAAACATATCACACTTTTTTCTTTATCCATTCTTCAGTTGAGGGGCATCCAGGTTGTTTCTAGGTTCTACATATTACAAATAATGCTGCTATGAACATAGCTGAATAAATGTCCTTGAGTTATGAATGTGCATCCTTTGGATATATGCCCAAGAGTGCTATTGCTGGGTCTTGAGGTAGATTGATTTCCAATCTTCTGAGAAACTGCCATACTGATTTCCAAAGTGACTGTACAAGTTTGCACTCTCACCAGCAATGGAGGAGTGTTCCCCTTACTCCACATCCTCTCCAGCAAAAGCTCTCATCAGTGTTTTTGATCTTAGACATCCTGACTGGTGTCAGATGGTGTCTCAGAGTCATTCTGATTTGCTTTTCCCTGAAGGCTAATGACGTTAGCAATTCCTTAAGCGTCTTTTGACCATTTGAGATTCTTCTATTGAGAATTCTCTATTTAGATCTGAAACCCATTTTAATTGGATTATTTGGTATTTTAATGTCTAGTTTCTTGAGTTCTTTATATATTTTGGAGATCAGTTCTCTGTCCGATGGGTTGGTGAAGTTTTTTTCCCATTCTGTTGGCTACATTTTGTCTTATTGACTGTGTTCTTTGCCTTACAAAAGTTTCTCAGTTTCAGATGAATTTCTTGCATATCACTATAGAACCTCCACCTGGCGATGGATGGAGAAAATGACTGAGCCCCACATTGGAGCACTGGACTGAGCTCCCAAGGTCCTGATGAGGAGCAGAAGGAGGGAGAACATGAGAAAAATGTCAGTACCGTGAGGGGTGCGTTCACCCATGCAGACGGTGGGACAGAACTAACGGGAGATCACCAACTCCAGTTGGAATGGGACTAATGGAACATGTGACCAAACCGGACTCTCTGAATGTGGCCGACGGTGGAGGCTGACTGAGATGCCAAGGACAATGGTGATAGGGTTGGATTCTATGGCATGGACGGGCTCTGTGTGGGCCTTGTCAGCTTGGTTGATCACCTTCCTGGACCTGGGGGGAGTTGGGAGGACCTTGGACTTAACATAGAGTAGGGAACCCTGATGTCTCCTTGGCCTGGAGAGGGAGGGAGTAGGGATATGGGGGGAGGGGAGGGGAGGGAAGCAGGAGGAGGGGAGGAGATGGAAATTTTTAATGAAAAGAGAAGTTTCTGTTTCAGAAGGTCCAATTTAATTATTGTTGCTCTCAGTGTCTGTGCTATTGGTGTTATATTTTGGAAGTGGTATACTGTGCCCATACATTGTCTTTTTTCCACTTTCTATTCTATGAGGTCAGTGCAAGCAAATGGATAAAACTAGAAAAAAAAAACATCCTGAGTGAAGTAACCCAGACTCAGAAAGACAAACATGGTATATACTCACTCATAAGTGAATATTAGACATAAAGCAAATGATAACCAACCTAAAGTCCTTGACTCCAGAGAAGCTAGGTAAAAAGGAGGACCCTAAGAGAGACATACATGGATCACTTGGGAAGCAGAAATAGACAAGATGCCCTGAGAAAATTACAAGCATTGGATGGGAGGGCAGAAGGAGAGGGGAGAATGGAAGGGGAAAGGAGAACTTGAGGGAATGGGATAGTCGAGACAGGGGAAGGACAGAGGGAGAGCCAGGAAAAAGATATCTTGTCCTTGATTGTGGGAGCCATTATGGGACTAGTAACAAACCATGCACCAGGAAAATTCCCAGGAATCCATAAGGATGACCCAAACTAAGACTGTAAGCAATAGTGGAGATGATACTTGAACTGGCTTTCCCTGTAATAAAATAGATGGCTGCCTTAATTGTCATCATAGAACCTTCATCCAACAATTGATGTAAGCAGATGCAGAGATGCACAGCTGAGAGGCGCTCCCAGAGTCTAGTTGAAGAGAGGGAGGAGCAACAATATGAGCAAGGGAGTCAAGACCATGATGGGGATACCCACTGAAACACCTGACCTGAGCTAGTGGGAGCTTACTGACTCCTAACTGGCAGTGGGGGAACTTGCATAGGCCCAAACTAGGTCCTCTGAATGTGGGTGACAGTTGTGTGGCTGGGGTAGTCGGTGGGTCCACTGTCAGTAGAGCCAGAAATTATCTCTAGTATTTGAACTGTCTTTTTGAAGCCCATTCTCTTTGAAGGGATACCTTGCTCAGCCTAGATGTGAGGGGAAGGGCCTTGGTCCTGTCTCAAAGTGATGTGTCAGACTTTTTTGACTCCCCATTGGAAGCCTTTCCCTCTCTGAGGAGTGCACGGGGGTGGGTGGAGTGTGGGGAAGGTGGGGGAGAATAGGAGGAAGGGAGGGAGTGGGAACTGGGATTAATATATAAAATGAAAAAAAAGATTGTTTTAAAAGTTAGAAAAGGAAAAACGGAACAACTTAACATTAAAAATACACGAATAAAATAAAAGATAAAACAAGAAAGCGAATGGCAATAGGAAGAGCTACAAAAGACACTGGGACTCAAATCAGCCCTCACACAGCAGTGAGAGGAACATCTCCCTCAGCCCTGGTTTCCTTCAGCTTGGTTCGCGTGAAACCCAAGAATCAGCTACAGCCATTGGTAAGGATAAAGGTCTCAGAGAGGCCTACAAGGCATGCATAAAGGGCAGGAAAGCAGTGACAAATAGAGGCACAGAAGCAGAAGTCCACAGGCGCCGAAACCTACCTCAAAAGGTTAAGCACTATATTATTGAATTTGTATGTCTTGCTCAAAAAGAAAGGACAACAGTAAAGGCAAGCTCGGTGCTTTCTGAGGGTTAGGAGGAAAAGGTACATGTAGCTATCAAAGGGAGCACAATGAAGGGTTTTAGAACTAGTAGTAACATGGATCTGTAAAAGTGTTACAAGGTATGTGGATATTGTGCACTCCTAAGCTGCAATTGCACATTCATTGTAAAAAGTACACTAGGGCTGAGAGATTGCTCAATGTTCAAAGTGCCCACCACACAGGCATACGAACTAGAGTCTGATCTCCAGAACCCACATAAATGCCGGGTGCATGCAACTCCCTGTCTATAATTCCAACTTACCCAGGAGGTAAAGGGATCTCTAGAACTTGTCAGACTAGACTTATTAGCAAACCATAGTTTCATCTGAGAGACCATGCCTCAGTGAATAAGGGAGAGAGAGAGAAAGAGAGAGAGGGAAAGAGGGAGGGAGGGAGGGAGGGAGGGAGGGAGGGAGGGAGGGAGGGAGGGAGGGAGGGAGGGAGGGAGGGAGAGAGAACTGCTGGCATCATCTTTGGGCATCTTCATGCATGCACACTCTGAACACATGTGCTTCCACACATGCAAGCATTCATATATATGCATACTACCCACACAGTTTAAAAAAGAGAGAAAGGAAAGAAGGAAAAAACAAACGAACATAAGCAGAATTGCTTAGGTACATGGATGGTGATCTATAGGGAGCAGACAGCAGTTATTAAACAAAATGAATCTTTCAATGAGGAAGGAAGAGAGACTGGGTATACAGTATACAGCCAGAAATGACCACTATGAGCATGAAATAAAGTACAAATGAATGTCAGCAAATCACTTAGACCTGCCAGCAATCGTGGCAATGGCTGAACTTCTAGATTGAATCGAGATGTACCAAAAATAATGTTCCCCCAAAATGGATTTTTTTTTAGTTACTTGGAGCAGACACAAAGAAGAAATAAGCCCTCTGCTAAGGGCAGATGGTATAAGGTTAACAGATGACAGACGGAACGTGGAGCAATCTCACTGTTATTATGCTTCCGTTAATCTGTCCAGATGACCTTAAATGAGCGAAAATGGTGAGTCACCAAAATAAAATGTGCAACATAATTTCACTTAATTGAGAACTGTGTATATGTGCTATGAGCTTGGCATACCCCAAAATATAAGCAGTTTATATTTTGCTGAAAGATTCTCATCTTGCAGTACATATGTACTCCCTGAATAGGCTGCAATTCACACATATTATTTTCGAAATAAAAGAGAACAAATAAGTCAACTTTTAAATGACAAAAAAAGGTAAGAAAATGTTAAGAAACAAGGCAGTCTAAATGGAGCAACTTTAGCAGAACATCTAGAGTTTTATGGGTTGCAACTAGATACTCCCCCAGAGCACTGAAGAAACTCTGGGAGGATGGATCACACGCATCGGGGACGTCAATCTTCAAAAATGGCATCAAGTCAGATGCTGAAAGATATAGCAGAAATCCATGCTTAATTACTTAACGCATTTGGAGAGCACAGGAAAGATGAAGCATTATGGCCCCAGCTTGGGCTTCTTGTATGTTCAAGATAAGAAGAGGTGATCTAAACCAAAAATCTGTCTTGACTGGTAAACCTTGTTTCCTTTTGTAGATGGAATTGCGAGCCATGGCTGCTGTGCTCTCGGACATCCCATCTTCAACATCTCCTCTCTCAGGGCTCACAGAACCTTGGTTTTACTTGGAAGTATATATTGACTACTTTATAGACTCCTCGTGCCTATAAACACATCTCTGCACATCCTGTAGTTAATCCATCGCTTCAGAGGAAGACCTGCTCCAACTAGTATCTTTATCATCACAGGAAATGGCGACTGCATCCTTGTGTTGTTCTGCTCAAGCATCCTGAGTCATTCTCCATCCTCCTCTCTCACACACCTGTGAGAATCCATCAACAAATGTTTAGTTGCCCTTTATCTGGTCCTTCTTTCCATGGGTGTTGCTCTAACCCACTCCAGGCTTTTCTCATCCGGCTTTCCACAAAAAGCCTCTGCAGGAAATCCCTGCTTCTTGTCTAGGCCACCCACCCTCATGATCCTTTCAAATAATGTCCCTCCTCTGATAAAAAAAAAAAAAAAGAAAAAAAAGAAAACCCAATGACCTCTCATTCATTCAGACTCAGAGTACTTAGCTCAGCCTTCAGGTCCCCTCATGAGAGGTTTGACATTCTTTTCAGTCTCCGGGCATAGTCCCTAGCTCACTGATTCTAGCACAGAGGCTTTGCCTGCTCATGCCAGCGATTCACACTGCTGCCCATGGCCTGTTCTCTGTCCTCTGCCTAGAGCAGGTCTTTCAGACCCTTCATATTAAGGCTGGCCATACATCTTCGTTTACCTGATACACGTGTTATCCCCAAATACCAAGCACACTCCGTGAAGCGCCCCTCTTGAGATGTTATTATCTGACCAGTCTATTCATGTTTCACTGCCTGGTCTCTATCAAGTCTGTCCAGTCTCATCATCCCCAAAAGTTGTAAAAACAGACCCAGCCAGCACCACTATCTTCCTTCCCCATGCCACATTTTCTGTCCTAGTAGTATTTCCCATCTCCAGCTAAGCTCCATTTCTGTATTTTCATCGCATTTTATTTCCCATATTCTGTCACAAAAAACATAAACGCCCCAAAGATAGATGCACTGCATATTTCATTCTCAGTACTGTATCCCAGCACATGGAACAGTACCCAGCATGAGGAAGACCATCTCTCCTTACCTGTACCTAGCAACCACTGTGGTTAGAATCCCGGTTCATGCCCACATGAAGAGAGGTGTAGCATGACTTCTACTTGGTCTTAATAATAAAAAAAACCCCAAGTCAGATATAGGGGTAAATGCTGAAAGATCAGAGAAGCAGAGAAGTCAGCCACTAGTTCTCACCTCTACCAAATCCTCCTACCAAGTGAGTGATCCTGTCTCTAGGAATCCTCAGACTGAATGCCGTCTCTACGAGACCTCAGACTGAATCTGAGCTCCTGTCTCCTTCCACATTATTTTCCTCTCCCCACAGAGCCATATCACTTCCCGTTTCCACCTCCTTAGTCCTGGGATTACAGGTGTGAGCCACCACTGCCTGGTCTCGATGACTTAACTACTGTCTAACTACTACTACTAACTACTAGCTCCAAACTTTTATCTTCAGGCAAACCTCTTTTGTTACAGCATATCAAACAAAACATCACTACAGGGAGGAGTGACGTAGTCTTCAAAATAAGCCAAGTTCTTCTCCTAAAATAAGAGGTGCTAAAAAAAAAGGAGAAAAAATTTCCAGCCATATATAAATATATATATGGAAATATATATATATAGTATATGTATATCTAATACATATATAAATATATAAAAGCAAACATATATAAAATGTTACACGATGCTGTCATTTACCAAAAGCATTTTTACCCCAATACATTGTCCACTGCAAATGTGTATTTTTCTACATGTTGAGACTCTGATTCAACACTTTGAGAAGCTCTTTGCAATCTTCCCACCTGGTAACCGATTTGCCTTGCTTTAATAAGACCTATTACTAAAATACTATAAACCCTTAACCATAAACGCTGCTGCCCTCTCCTTTGCTATGTGAAGTGATGCCCTATATCTTCTTTTTATCTACGGTGAGGGTTAGGCTGGGACAGCTGGATTTGTTGTGCTCGTCGGAGGTGAATGATAACGTCTCACAAGTTGATTTCTTATCTTCTTTCTACCCACAGTGATGCCACTTACACTGTCTCAGCTGGAAAATATGAATATTGAGACCACAGCTGCTTTAACTCCAGACAACGCTCTGGACCCGTCAACCAGTAGTTTTACTCAAAAGATAAAAAAGTAGAAGCTAACTGAGCTCCCAAGCTCCATATGAGGAGCAGAAGGAGGGAGAACATGAGCAAGGAAGTCAGGACCGCCAGGGGTGCACCCACCCACCGAGATGGTGGGGCTGATCTAATCGGAGCTCACCAAGGCCAGCTGGACTGGGACTGAAAAAAGCAAGGGATAAAACCGGACTCCCTGAACATGGCGGACGACAAGGGCTGCTGAGAAGCCAAGGACAATGGCACTGGATTTTGATCCTACTACACATACTGGCTTTGGGGGGGGGGGGCTAGCCTGTTTGTATGCTCACCTTCCTAGACCTGGATGGAGGGGGGAGGACCTTGGACTTCCCACAGGGCAGGGAACCCTTACTGCTCTTCAGGCACAAGAGGGAGGGGGAGTGGAGGGGGAAGGGGGAGGTAAATGGGAGGCGGGGAGGAGGCAGAAATTTTTAATTATATAAAAATAAATAAAAAAGTAGAAGCTAAATAAATAAATTAATTAATTAATTAATTTCTCAGAGCCATCAAGGTCAAATAAAAAAGCTATGATTCCTGAATACCACATCGGGTATGAAGCCATTGCAAAACAGATTGTTTTGTGTGTTTTTTTAAGGTACAAGACACGGGCGCTGTCGTGAAATTAAATCAGTTAAAGCAAGAATTCTCATGGAGCTGTCGCTACAATTATGATATTGACACAAAAAATGGTTCACCCACATTCTGAAATTTGGATAGCTTACATAAGGAAACCATAAATTGAACTAAAATGTTTTGGGTGGAGAATGATAGAATCATTTGGGGGCGGTGTTTTGTTTTGTTCTGTTTTGTGGGTGCTTCACTTTAGAGGGACGGAGAAGATTTTATCTCCCTTTAGAAAAAACATGCATGCTGAGCCTGAAGCAGTGATTTACGCTGTGGTGTAATATGTTTTTGACACAAAAATTACTTGTCAAAATGCTAGCTACAAAAGCAGCTCTTCTGAGTGTTTTAAAGAGAATGGGGACTACCCGGCTCTCATTAGTCAATTACATATTTGACATAAATAATGTCATAAAACCTGACATAAATAAAGATTGAAAACTGACAACCCCATGATGGGATTTAGATGCTTCAGGATCCAACAAATGAAAGGCAAGAGGTATCAATTTTGCATTTAATAGAAATTTTTAGGTAATGTAATTCAACTTCTATTCACTGCAACAAGCCTTATAATACTTGTATTAGTAATTGGTGAGTCATGTCATGATTAACACCTTTAATTGAGTACTTATTTTCTTAGTATAGCTGCAACTCTGCCTCTAAATTGGGTTCGATTTGACACTAGAGGAGAATAGATTTACTCTTCCATCTTCTGTCTTTTATGAGTAATTGTATATTTTAAATGGACAAAGAGAAAAGAAAGAGAACATGAGGTAATGGATGGTGGAAATTTTTAGCTGGTTATGGCCCATGGGAATGGTGAACACTAATTTTGGAAGATGTGAGTTTTCTGAAAGCATGAATACAGACAGTATACTTTCACACAAAATGGTTAGAAATGTCTATTCTAAACCCCCCCCCCCCCCCCGGAAAACCAAAGCAGCACAAAATCATTTTCAGAAGATGCCCTTTGATTTGGAACTCAACATATTCTTACCTGTACAATTAACTGCCTGACTCTAGTGCAAATTATGGTCTTTCCCACTCCAAGTTTATTTCTGCAGGTTGAAACCTGTGGCGGAACCCGTATGGATGGTTTCTTGCACCCACATGTCTGACCCCTGACCTCAAAGCATCTCCAGAGCTAACAGTTTAGAGGAGCAAGTACGCTAAGCTTGTGACTTCATGCAAAGATTAGTTTTATTTTTTTTGTTTTAATCTTCATTTCAGAGATAAACTAAAACTATCATCTTCCTAGTCTGGGTTATCCTGTCAGCAAAACACAGGTTGTTTTGTATTTATTTGAGTGCCTTACTTTTTTTTCTAAAGTACTTTTGCCACCCACTTTAAGGATAGGCAATATGCTCTCATTGAATCTTGAATCTTCCCAACCCTCTTAATTTGAAGTGGCCTTGTGAGAGTGACAGCCAATAGGAGTAATGAATGTCACTTCCTGACTGGGCCCATAAGAACGCTTCTCTTTTTCACCTCCCGCCCTCATTTTGCATCTTTGGCTAGGATGAAGCAGTAAGGCCCTAAAGTAAGTAGAAGGATATTAGGATCTAGTTGAGTCCATGAATAAATATTTAAAAATGATGCCCAGATTCCATGACTACAAGTAATGCTAATAAATTCTTACCATGCAAAACTGTTGAGAATTGAGGATTTCTCCACTCCAGCAGCTAGAGTTACCTTCCATAATACATGTTCCCTGCTCCTAAATCTCATTTGATAGTGTCAAAACCAAAGGCAGATAAAGTTGGGAAAAACATGAAGCTTGTTGTCATGTAAAAAAAAATCACAAGTTGGGATGGAGAGATGGCTCCATGCTTAAAGTGATTTCACTGAGTGCAGCAAACATCAGGATCGAATTAGATCACCACAACTCATGTAAGTGCCCAAGTATGAGCAGTGAATTGCCTGTGATTCTAATGCTAGGGAGGCAGAGAGAAGGGATGCTGAGATCAAGCAGCTTCACTAGACTAACCAGCCAGTGAGTTACAGGTCCAATAGAGAGATTCTGTCTTAATGAAAAAAGTGGAGTCATCAAAGAAGCATCCCATATTAACCTTGGGCCTCTTCAAGAACGTGTGTGCACACACACACGCACACACACACACACACATGAACATACATATACACATGTATGCACCTCACACACAAATATACATGAACAAGAAAAATTATGTATCGCAATATTGGAGACCTCCAAATGAAAGTAATGAGAGACTCACTTGGTTTATAGGCACGTGGTTCGTAGAGCAGAAATGAGGATATCTGCTTTTGCAATGATTAACTATTACAGTAGGGGTTTCTAAACAGCAGGAGATTGGTTTAAAAGTGGTTGTCTTAAGTCATTTCAGGAAAATAGCTTAAATTTTATGATTGTTTTTGCTCGTGGATATGAGAGGCATTTATAAGAAATCACCTAAAAATCACTTATATTCCACTATTCAGCCGTAAAGAGCTAAATTGTGTTCTTTGCAAGAAAATGGATACGATCAGAGATTATCATATTAAGCAAAATAAATCATACTTAGAAAGACAAATATTGCATGTTTTCTCTTATTTCCAGATCCTAACTTTTTCATAAAATTCTGTGTACGACATGAAAGTAGAAGTTAAATTGCCTAGGAGACTGAGGGCTCTAAGGGAGTGGGGGGGGGGAGGCTAACAAAGGGAAGGGGGTGGGAAAGATGAAGACGATCAATGTCCTTTATGTACTTGTGTGAAAGTGCCCCCCTGAGACCCAGTACTGTGTCCAATAAATATACAACAAAAAAAACCCTGCATTCCAAACAAACCTTGGTGATTTTCCTTTATGGGAACTAGCTAGTTTTGTCTGCTTGGAAAATTCTCATAATTTGTCTTTGTCTTATTTCTTTGTTTTATTTTTATTTTATTTTGTGATGATCGCCAGGGATTTAAAAATGACAGTTTGAATGACTGTTCAGGAAACATTGCCTAACTTCTTCCTCCAACCACGAGGAGACCATACCAACTGATGTTGTACATTAGTCTGTTTTCCTTTACAAACCATTTGAAGATCAAATGAGCGTTTCTGAAGATTCCAGGATGTGCCAGCACAGCTCAGCTATGGGGAGGACCTCATAGCATGAAGCATCGGAACAGCAGACCAACAAAGAATGGAGAGATCACAGCTCATCAGAAGGAGTCAGAGACCAAGCTCACTCTTCTAGCAACTTATTCCTATAGAGTGCCCGTGTCACTCTCCAAATGACACGGGGACATCTCATCAGGACCCAACTCTTAAAAGTCGCACTTCTCAACAACAACCACTAAGGACCAAGCTCTGAAAGACGTGAAGGCTGAGGACAACTGCATATAACATATAGGGTCCAGCTTGCTTTGTCCAATGGTAGGTCATTTAAAAGCCTATATTAAGAACATCATTGTTTGACTCCAGAGACAATCGCCTGTGAAATGAGAGCCAGTGTTATACGCCTGTGTTTGGTTTTGTTGTTTAGTTCTTTTTTGAAGGCAGAGATCTTTATTGAACTTGATCACATTGCATTTCTAACAATAAGTACAGCCTTGATGGCCCCATATGTAGGGAAGGTTTTTATAGCTATGCAGACACAGTCAAGAGAGGACTCTAAACACATACTGCCTGGGTTCAAATATCTACTTCTTATCTATCATCTACTAACTACCTGATTGGGTTGAACTGGTTTTGGTTGTACAGGGAAAAAAGATATCACATAATAGTTTTGAAGAGTTCTTGAGGCTAATTAAATATAATAACTAATAAACACCAGTTTTGGTTTTTAGCTTGTGGTAAGGGGCTATCTTTAACATATCTTTTTTTCCCAGTTTGATTTCCCTTTTATTTTCTTTTTTAAAAAATTATTAGATTTAAAAAAAATATTAATTCAAGTTCCCACTCCCTTCCCTCCTCCCATTCCCTCCACACACCCTCTTACCCCAACCTCACCTAATCCTCAGAGAGGGTAAGGCACATTCCTTATGGAAGGTCTAAAGCTCTCCCTACTATATCTAGGCTGAGCAAGGTATACATTCAAAGAGACTAGGATCCCCAAAAGCCAGTACATGCAGTAGGAATGAATCCTGGTGCCACTGCAAGTGGCCCCTCAGTCTGCCCCAACTAGTGGATGGGTTTGGGTTTGGGGGGAGCCTAGTGGTAAAAAAAAAAAGTCCCTGCTGGCTGGCTAGAAAAGCCGAGGGAGCTGGGGGAGAGGCCTGGGGTTTTATCCAACTGTGGAGGTCCTAGAGAGTGGGGCATCACACCTTGTTCACTCACCTCTTAAGTCCCCTCATTATTGGAGCAAGCTGGGAGGTTGCAGGAGCACTTTAATATATCTTTAACTTGATTTTATTATAATATGTTATTTCTAGGAAAACGTAAGAATTGCCTTGAAGACTTTGCCTTCAAATGGAGCCTCCTGTTGTTTTCTCCTCTCCTGAAGCAAATCCAGGTGAATTTTTACATAGTTCTTAATTTTTATCATTAAAATATAATTGGATTATTTATCTCTTTTCTTTCTTGCTTCCAAATGCCTCCCACTTACCTTCTTGCTCTCTTTCAAATTCTTAACTCTTTATTTCATTGTTATTTATGCTATTTGTTGTTGTTGTGTTTCTCAATATATAAATACAAACTGCTGAATACAAATAATATTACTTGTATATATATATCATTTCAGGACTGACTACTTGCTATTGTATAACTAATTGTAGGTCCCTTCTCTGGGGAAAATGATTTCTCCTTCTCTCATCATTTCTTAGCTGCCTGTAGTTCTTTGTCTAAAGTTGGGGCCCTGTTGGTAATCCCCCTTCCATCTTAGCATGTCTATTGGTCCTGTCTTCTTTGTTCAGATGTTGTTTAGGCAGCCATGTTGATGGGACTCCATGAGTATAGCTCTGCCTATGTTTCTAGGAAATACAATCAAACTGCAGTCTTCCTGGTCCTGGGTCTCTTAGAGTCTTTCTGCTTTTCTTCTATGATGTTCCCTGAGCTTAAGTACAGGAGTTGTAAAATTGTGTGTGTGGGGTGTGTGGGTGTGTGTGTGTGTGTGTGTGTGTGTTGTGTGTGTGTGTGTGTGTTTATCAGTTGGTGCTGGGTGTCACACCATCACTTGTTCTCCGCGTTTCGATCAGTTGTAGTTTTCTGCAGTAGTCTCCATCTGTTGCAAAAAGCAATTTGTTTGATAAGAGGTGAGAGCTACACTTCTCTGTAGGCATGAAGAAAGTATTTGGAATGCAGTAGAAATAAAGCGGGCTTAGTAAAGTGATGGTGCAGGTTATCAAGACTTCAGTAGCCCTGGGTAGTTGGCTAGGTTTCCAGTACCAAGCATGGTTTCCCTTGCATTGAGAAGAGCCTACAGATATTGAGCTGTTGGGTTACAGCCAACACTATATGTGCCTTCATCCTTAGAGCTAATGTACCATACTGGATTTTTGTCGTTGGGTAGGACTATTAGTCACCCTCTTCCCTTGGAGGGACTTGCATCGCACCTTCTAGTACCATGATAGCTAGTAACTTAGGGAAGAACCTTTCAGCTCAGATCTGGATCCTGTGTCAAAAGCACATGCTGTCTTTGGCAGTGAGGACTTACCTTCCACCACGGGGAGAGAATGAAAAGCAAGAGCGGTAGTTTATACTGTTTGGAAGTATGTGTATATACACATATAGTTTAAATAGTTTCCCCACCTGGACTACAGTGGTTCTGAAGAGCCACAGAACCTGAACAGAAGCCCCAATACCAAGCACGAGAAGTCCCCTTTTGGGGCTATGAAACATCATGTTGAAGATCCTACAGTGAAAACTCCCAATGGGTAACACGGGCTTCCATGTTGTTGCAGTATGTAAGCTTCTGCTCAGTACTTTGCTTCAAAGTCCTCAGCCACACCCACAGATGGCATCAGAGTCTCTGGTGCTATAGTTACTAGTATTACAGTGAGTTTCTTTGGGGTAGACATTTTTATATTTAGTAAGTGTCAATTGTTCTTAATTTTTGCAATTTTAGAAACTTTAAGGTCACTTTTCCTTTGTTAAATATTTCCTTGTTAAATAAAGCAGAATTTTTAACTTCAATGTATTGCTTACCAAAATTAAATAAAACAATTTTTAACTTCAATATATTGTTTACCTAATTTCCTCAAAAGGCCACCTTTTCTATTTAAGGAAATGAATTGTTTAAAAAAAAAAATAGAAGAACAGGAAAACCTAAAATGGATGCCGCCAGTGTTGGTGCATGCCTCTACTGCCAGCGCTCAGGAGCAAGATGTAGGTGGATCTCTGAGTTCAAGGACAGCCTGGTCTACAGAGTGGGTGCTAGGACAACCAGAACTACACAGAGAAACCCTGTCTTAAAAAAAACAAAAACAAACAAGCAAACAAAAGGAAAGAAAATAAAAAGAATACTTAAAACTAACAAAATAAAACATTTCTCTCCTCTGTTCTCATGACTCTCCTGAGCTTTTGTTCTTACCTTATCTTTGTAACACAAGTCATAAAACCCATACAAATGATTCCCTTCTTATGTCTGTGTTTTTTATATTTATTTTATGTAAATAATGTTGCCTCTCCTTTCCATTTACTAACAATATTTCTGTTATTAATCAGAATGAGCCCTCAGATCATGTTCAGCATCAATTTAATTTAAAAGGCAAGAGATAAAGATGATGCGAATTGTTAAGCCACCATGTGTGTATTTCTTCCATAAAAATAACCTTAATTTCTCTGCTTGACTAGGGAAGAAATAAAAAGGATGATTGCTATAAATCAAGAAAAAAATTTATAACTCGCTGGAGGTATAGCAGCTGCTGATTTAAGGTTCACATCCCTGATAACATGATATTGCTGGGATTAACATCTTTGGACAAAGCTGTGAACATAAAAATTACAGGGTTTCCTCAACATTTAAATATTTCCTCTGTATCACTTACAGAAAAAAAAATGTTTCTGTTGCCTAGTTTTGCTAAACTGTGTTTGAAAGATCTAATCAGCAAGTTTTACATAAAATTCGTGTTTTCTTGCATCAAAGGGCCACAGTAAGCTTGTCACAACACAAACAAAAGCAATGAATTAGCTTCACTCTAGAGCAATGGTCAACATTCCTAGGCATCAGTAGTTCTCACCGTTCATAACACACAGACACTTGGGTACACAAACACTAAGGATACTATTCATTTCTTTTATTATCAGTTACAAGTAAGTTATTGAAAAAAATCAGGTGGCAAACAAAGCAAATATCGCGTTAACTAGAAAAGACAAAAGCTATCTCTAAACTAGATTCTTGAAGATGTGCAAAATAAGTTAAGTTTGCCGGCACGTAGAAACTCTAGCGGTGTTTTTATTTATGCAAAGCTGGTATGTTGTCATGCATATTTTTGCGCTGCTGACTCACAAACTATACTGCATTATGCTTAGGTTATGTGTTTCTTATCAGGAAAATAGACGGAGTCATCAATTAAATACCGAGAACAGGGCCAAATAATAGCCTTGTCTCTGCTCTTCAACAAAATGGAAACTGTTTCCTTCCTCCTGTGATGGTCTCTTATCCTTAGAAAAAGACAGTCAGATTTCTATCTTGTTATCCAAATTTTCCTCTTTAAAAGATTCTGTCACTTATTTGAAGCTATTCTACAATATCACTGCACCCCCATATTGCCCTGGTCCCTTAACATTTCAAGCTACTTTTTCTTTGAATGCTCAGACAAAATGATTTGATTCCCTATGCCCCATAATATAGGAAAATCCAAACACCTCTATGTTCTTTTGAAAAGTATCAACGAGTTGTCTCCTATCCTGAAGCCCTCTCATTTTTGAGTTTTACTCAGACTTCCTGTTCTGGCCTAATTCTTGAACGCGAACAGGAGTTTTCCCTTCCAGCTATCACCTTCTCTCAGCACCATTTCATTCCCAATTGTGCGCCACAAATGGTTCATTGCCACCAAGAGTCACTGTCAAAGGTTTTGTAAACAGCAGAGTCGTGGAAAACAGAAACTGGCATTAGGCTGAAAATTGAATATCACTTTTGTGGTGGTTTTAATAGGCCTGGATCCCATAGACTGATATATTTGAATGTTTGTCCAATAAGGAGTGGCACTATGAAGAGGTATGGTCTTATTGGAGTAAGCATGGCTTTGTTGGAGGGAGTGTGTCACTGTGGGGATGAGCCTTGTGGTCTCATATATGCCCAAGGTATCCCCAGTACATAGTTGCTTCTGCTGCCTGTGAATCAAACTGTAGAACTCTTAGCTCCTTCTTCAGCATCATGTATGCCTGCATGCCACCCTGAAGATGATGAACTAAACCTCTAAAACTGTAAGCCAGCCCCAGTTATATGTTTTTCTTTATGAGAGTTGTCCTGGTCACGATGTCTCTTAGCAGCAATAGAACCCTAAATCAACTTCTTTACTCATTCATGCGTTCCACGGATATTTGATGTACTTTCCATGTGCAAAAGTTGCTCAAGAACAAAATGATACAGTAGTGGAAAAGATAGAAGAGCATCTTTCTCTTTATAGTGCTTACAATCTAATTATGTTAAAGAGACAACAAGAAAAGTGGGTAACCAACCACTTTTTTACTGTATTTAAGGCCTTACTTTGTGAGATGGGATCCATATGTGACACCGCTAAACTGGTCAAGAACCTGAGACTAGATAGGTTATTGGCCAAGAAGAAATTTGCTACTATTATTCTGCTAATGAAACTTAGCAATGAAATGACTCTTAATGACACATGACTATACACATAGATGACTGCCTTGCTTAACCCTCCTCAGAGAAGTTTCTTCTTGCAGTAGATGGAGATTAACATGGAGATCCTCTCCTGTACAGTGTGCAGAGTGAGAGAGTTAACACTCAATCCCAAGTGGGATTTCTCCTTCCAACCTCTCCCCTTGAGCCTTGAGGCTCATCTGCTCAGAAGAGATGAAAAGACAGTAAGAGCCAATGGTGAAAGATGATCCAAGGAAACCTTGTCTTCCAGATACACAGTACGGATGCACAATGAACTCAGAGAGACTAGCAGCATGTACAAGGCTTACATGGGGTCAAGCCAGACAGGGTGCCAGCACTGAGAAAGAGAAGCAGACACAGGCTCCCAAACCTACCCAAGAAGCTATATTCAACTGATACCACTGGCAAAAGAAAACATCAGTTTTCTACAATGGAGTGTCACCAGGTATATCAACCACACTCCAGGGTAACCCCAGGCTTGGGAGGTTAATAAAACCCAAAACTCCACAGGGTTTTTTTTGGGGTGGGGGGGATTTTGTTTTATTTGCCTTTGTTTTATTTTTTTGTCTTATTGGTTGATTGCTTTGATTTCACTTTTGATGTGTGTGCGTGTGTGCATGCATGCGTGCGTACGTGTGTGTGTGCGTGTGTGTGCGTGTGCGTGCGTGTGCGTGTGCGTGTGCGTGTGCGTGTGCGTGTGTGTGTGTGTGTGTGTGTGTGTGTGTGTGTGTTGAGATGAAATAGTGAAACAAAGAACATAAAGCCGACTATGTGAGAAGGTGTGAAAGATCTGGGAGGATTTGGAGTACGGGAAAACATGATCAAAATATATTGTATAAAAAAATTAATTTAAAGAAGAAAGAAATGAGACAAATATGTGGGTTGAAAGAGAATGGTTAAGAAAAATGAGGCAGTGACAGCAAAGGGACTCTGTGGGGAGAGGTCATCTTCAAGTAGGGGAACAGGTGGCAGGGGAACGGGTGGCTTATTGTTATTAAGGATTCAAAGCACAAAGAAACCCAAGGGAGAAAGCCAAGAGACACATTGGGAATTAGTGATATTGGCAGTGGTACAGCCAACACACAGGCCAGAGATGAGAGCCTGCCTGGAATATCGATTGTAATGAGGTAGATATGAGGCTCAGCTCTTCAGTTCTCAACCACCCAGTATTTCTGTAGTTGCTATAGTCTTGGTATTTCGTTATAAGGACCACACTGAGTAGAAAGAGACTGCCCCCCCCCACCAGGTCTAATCCGTTCTTAAATAGATCAAGGACTACAGACCATAATGATCTGGTTTTCTTGGAGTTTCTAATGCCCTACATTGTCTCAACTCCAAGAAACTTTGCTGTCTGGTTTGATTAGAGAGAAGACACAAGAAGCTAAGAAACAGTTTCACAGACTACCCTTAACTCAGGCAGCAAATGTACTAAAGAACTCACCTACAAGAGACCAATCTCTAAGAGAACTTTCATCAAAACCAGGCAGGATGACGAGTGCCTATAAACCCAGCATTTTGGAGGTGGAAGCAGGAGGATCAGAAGTTCGAGACTATCCCCAGATATATTGCAACTCTGAAGTGAGTCAAAGAAAGTGGCATGGAATTCTGCCTCAAAAATAAAAAACACCTTCTCACTATAGTTACATATTTCCACCACAAGTGGGTGGGACGGGGGACTTCCTTGATATATATATATATATCCATCCATCCTCAGGTGGAGAAATAAGAATTGAGATGAATCATGGTGATGATCGTGGCTACCAGGGACACCTTATAAAATCACTGTCTTCATAAGGAGGACTTATATGTACCTTGCAAATTGAAAATTGACAGACAACATTGGACTGTGGTAACTGCATGATATGAATGGGAACCAAGGAAATACTAGAAGCCACAAAAGCCTGATGTCAAATATTATAACCATCATGATACCAAAGGAAGTTTTAATATGCCACTTTTGGCTGTTTTACATATTTGTTAATTTTTTTCAATCTCCAGCCTTGTCTTTCCTTGTCAAGTAGGTATATATTCTCATGTATTTTAAATTTGCTTTGTAAAAGAGAGTCTAGGCTCTTTTTGTTCATTGAAAAATATTTCGTACAATTTATTCTGGTCACGGTTTCCCCTCTCTCATCTTCTCTCAGATACTTCCTGCTTCTCCACCCATCCAACTCCTTGCCTTCTTTCTCTCCCTCTTTAGAAAAGAAATAGACAAACAACAAGAAAATGGTAAAAATAAAATAATAGAAAAGAAAGAAAGAAAAGAAAAAGCATGAGAAACACAAATGTGCATCTCTGGGTGTGCATGCACACACACACACACACACACACACACACACACACACACACACAAACGGAGAGTGCATATAAACAGAACACAAAATCTAACACCAGAATGCATAACACACAAGTTTAAGCTCTTAATCAGCTAAATTTATTACCCATGTGAGAATTCGTTGTACAGGATAATGGGTCTTAAATCCCAAATGCTGATGAATGTCCAAATTCTCAAAATGACACTATCTTTTCTATTATCTGCTTTGTTTTCATGATTTATGTTAATTCATGATCGATTGTTACATAGCATGGTGCAAACAAAACCATGGTTCGTTTTAGTCATGTTGGGAACTGTGAAAATGGCTCAGCTAATAGAAGTACTTGCTATAAGTGTGAGGTACCAAGTTTGATCCCTAAAACCTGCATAACAATTGGGTGCTGTGGTAGGTTGTAACCCTAGCATTGGGGAGGCTGAAAAAAGTGGCTGCCTAGGGCTCACTGGTCAGCCAGCCTTTCCTAATAAGCATCAAGTCCCTGTAAGTGAAACTGTCTCAGAAAGCAAGACGTCCAAAGTTGACCTTTGGTCTCCAAACTTGTGCACACATGTGTACACAGATAAACAAACACAGACACATGTATGTAGCATGATTCATAAGAAACCAGAGGCAGATATTATTGTTTAAGCTGAAGGCCAGAGAAGCAACATAGCTCTTACCTCTCTCTCAGTCTGAAATGGCAATCTGCCTCCAGGAATCTCACAATGAGACTATCTGTGAACTGTCATCTCCTCCCATCTTAATTCCCCTCTAGGGATGGGATTAAAGGTGTGCACCACTACCACCCAGTTTCTATGACAAACTAGTGTGACTATTGGGATTAAAGGTGTGTGTTACCACTGCCTGGTCTATAAGGCTGACCAGTGGGGCTATTTTACTCGCTGATCTTTAAGCAGGCTTTATTCATTAAAATACAAATAAAATATCACTACATTCCCCCTTTTTCTAAAATTAAAATGGCTATAACTAATATAAGAAAATTATATACAATAAGTACAATGACTATATACAATGAATACAGGCAATAAATGCATCAACAATGTCTAGTCATTTGCATTTAACAAATTCATAGAAAATACTCCATATCTATCCTATCTTGGTTAATCTAAAATTTTGTACCTAACTTACTTTCTATTGTAAGTTGTTTTCTGCATCAGGTAAATAAGGAAAATGGTTACTATAACTATCTAGTCTTCAGCTCCCTCAGAGACCCAAGAAGGGACTAATGTTAACTAAGTAAGCAAGAAGTGTGAGCAAGCAACTTCCAAAAAAATGTGAAACAGGATAGAAAACTATGGCTGCCTGGACAGTCCCCCAAAGTTCCTCTGCAACATTAGGGCATCTATCTTCAGCCTACAGGCCTGGCATATCTGACAGACTTTTTTGTGAAGCAGGATACTCTGAAGGGCTGTCCCTCCTTGTCTTGACCATGTTTGGAAGTTACTTCCTTTGTGTCCTGCTTGTCCAATTAAGACAGCATACTGTCTGCTGTTGAAGCAAGGACACTTTCTTGGCCAGTGGCTTACTTTTACCACAAGAAAAGTAAACTCCATGTGGAGTCAGTTTCTTTGATGCCCACTATCTTCTCTGAAGTAAATTGGTGCTGCCAAGGAGCAAATATATCTCATTGTCATAAAAAAGGAGCCCATGTTATTAAAACATCTTAAATGTCACATTCTGTAGATCTCTGGAGTGTTTGGAGATGACCTGTCTAACTAAAATACCTAATGTGACTACAAGTTCAATTATAATATGTGACTAATTACTAACCTGCACTTCCTTATTATCCTAAATAGTTGTCAATAATAACTTTCAAAGACTAGAAATTTGCATTACACTGCTAAATGAGCTTATAGGTACAATACCTTGAACAATATTAGAAAGATATATACAGTATGCTTTGACAAAATTAATCTCAATTTTGTATCAATATACAAAATTTGTATACAATATACAAAAGTCCAATTCAAGGCAAAACATTTAAAACTAGCAGTTGCCTTTTTAAAGTAGATTCAAGCCGGGCGGTGGTGGCGCACGCCTTTAATCCCAGCACTCGGGAGGCAGAGGCAGGCAGATCTCTGTGAGTTCGAGACCAGCCTGGTCTACAAGAGCTCCAAAGCCACAGAGAAACCTTGTCTCGAAAAAAAATAAATAAATAAATAAATAAAAGTAGATTCAATAATCTACATTTTTATTTCATCATATCTATATCCTCCCTTTTTTCAGAGTAGATTTAATAATCTACCTTTTATCCCATCATATTTATAGCCTCCCTTTTTTCTTCTCAGAGTTACACAGGAACAACAAAAGAATTTTGTGCTACCAAAAGGGAAAGACTACAGAGTGGTTAGTCTACTACCATATTTTCTGGTTTACAAAATTTGGCATTTTATAAGATACAGCCAAGTTTTATAAGCATGTTAGGTGCAGATGTAGAATTTCATAATATGGAAAATAAAAAGAAAATGTATTGGTGTGTCCTTCCTTTGAGGAAATCCTGAGATACATGGCAAGCAGCCACTCTAAAAGGCTCTTAGACATCTAAGGAGAGAGGCTCTGGATTTGTGGAATTATTGGCATACCACAGCATTGTAAGATCGTACCATTTATGGACTCTGTAGCTATTTTCCCTGAGTGAGATATATTTTGAGCATGCAGCTAAACAATTCAGTCCCATCTATGGCTTTTATTTAACAGCGTGAATTTCCATATTGCAAACTGGATATGATGGGAATGATAAATTAGAAAACATGTTTTTCAAAACACAGATTATTGGTTATATCAGGATAAGGTCTAGTTGCCAACGCACTCATGTAGGAAATGAATGGAAGCAACTGTTGCAACAGCTGCTTTCCTTATCATAACCGAGGTAATAAGGATGAGAAGAAGCCATGAAAGCGTTAGGCTAATGGCAGAGTCAATGGTAATGGGAAAACAAAGATCAGTATTAATGACAAAAATGGAAATGGGATCTTAGACGATACTCTACCGAAGTAGAATTTTATTTCCACAATTTTTTTAATTTGATGTTCGTTGCTGTTGTTTTTAAATAAAACTCACAGACACCAAACTTTTTTTTAATAACATCTTCCAATAACTTAAGGATTTTCTCTGGGACTCTATCAGTGTTTTTGCCACCAATAAAGTTAGCCTCTGGCTACAGACCAGACTTTGTTAGCACAGCTACAAATTGACAAGAATGTTGCAATATAATTTCTTTTCATGGCTCTTAAAATGAATACTGAGCCTTAATATTAGAGAGTGGATTGTATTATACAACAAGTCCTAGTATCTCACACACAGTCCTTTAGCAGTAACCCCTTCAGAGGCCAGCTATGCCCCCAGCACCCACTCAGTTTTTCTCTTCCCTTTCACTCACTCAGTTCATACATTGTGATTAAGTCTTGTCTTTGCCTTTTTTAAAAAATTTTATAAGCTTATTTCAGCCTACGTGCTGGTGTATAGTTAAGCCAGATTTAATTAAAATATTAAGTAAGATTCCCAAAGGCATAAAGGAAATGATTTAGTAAAGTCCAGATATATTACATCTACCAGATTCCCTCCCCACACCTGGTACTGTGGTCAGAGGAATGTAAGGGCATATGCCAACATGATCTGTTCTTTATAAACTCACATGGTTCATTGCCAGCCTCTCCTGTGCCCTTGATGCACACATAATACTTTTTCTCTTTGTTTCCACGCTGCTATTTGACTAAGAATGTAAGATGATAATGGGCAGGAGGGCTGCCTCTTTATAAAGTATTTTTAACTTTATTGTTCCTATTGTTTTTGAGATGCCTTGGTTATTCCAATCCCAAGAAATATTTCCCAGTAGGAACATAAACTCAGCAGGCAATTTCCCCAGTACTGAAGGTGCTTTATTTAAACCAAATGTGCTTAATTGCTGTGCTCCATGCATTCATTTTTAGCCAAAGTTCAAATAGCTTATTGACATTGTCATTAATCTTAGGTACTATTCTCATCTTTTCCGTTAATTACTCTCTGATAGAATCATAAGAAAAATCTGCAATTCTGAGACACGCCAGTTCGATCTGAGGTTATGTTTGTCTGTCATCCATTGTTGAATACTTTTAAATACTTTATATTAACTCCAGGACATATTCAATTATGCTAGCTTTAGCATATTTAAGCGATGATTCTGTTTGCCACTTTAGAACACCCCATGACAGGAAGTCAAATAATTACTAGTCAACCTCTGGAAACTCACAAGTCAGCAATGAGCGTCACAATTTGTTTATTTTATATGATGAGCTAAAGACCATGACTTGAATTTGGACTAATCAAAAGTAAATTTTGTTGTATTAATAAAACATACTAAGATAATTATTTGTCAACTCAGGTATATTGCAGTTAAAATTAATTGGCCCTATTTTAATGAGTTTCCACAAAATAAAGAGTTGAAGAAGTCCTCATTTTAGAACTATAGGAGTTTGAAAAAGGAGTGAGGCTGTAAGCAGAGAAACAGTGAGACTAAGTCCTTTAGAATCTGCAGGAAGTAAACTGGGAAGGTGTGGCTTGCTGCTGGGTTTCAGTTCAGTTTCTACTCAGTGCAAAGAGAAAGGAAGGAAGGAAGTAAGGAAGGAAAGGAAGGAAGGAAGGAAGAAGGAAAGGAAGGAAGGACCAAAAAGAAAGAAAGAAAGAAAGAAAGAGAGAGAGAGAGAAGAAGAGAGAGAGAGAAGAAAGAAGCAAGCACGACCGAAAGACCAGAAATCCGAAAGCAAGAAAATGACGCTAAATCGCAAGAGTTTACCAAAGAAATAGAAAAAACATCTTAGGAATGCTACTTTTCCTTGTTGATTCAAATGAAGTCCATTTCTGCACTTCCCACTCACTGTGTTCAGCCAGATCAGTGTTTTCAACGGCTCCTTCCTATTCTTGGAACTTTAGGAAGACCCTGAAGCTCACAAAATCCTAAAACATCAAGGAGTGATGCTGACCACAGCTGTGATGTTCATCACAGCCAGCACCCACTTCATAGATCCATATCATGGTCATTTCATCTGTGGCAGGGCCACAAAATTAATTGATTTTTCCCCTTTATTGAAAATAAATTCTTTTCTCATACAATATATCCTGATTACAGTTATTTCCCACCTCCCTGCCATATCCACTCCTTTTCTGTCTCTCATTAGGCCAAAAAAAAAAAAAACCAAGGCTTCAAAGAGATAACCACCAAACATGACAAAATAAAATATAACAAAAAATCCATCATGTTAAAGTTGGACAGGGCAAACCGACAGGAGGAAAAGAGTCCTAAGAGCAGGCCCAAGAGTCAGGGACCTACTTGGTCTCTCACTCAGGAGTCCCATAAAAATACTTCCATCTCTGGGAGCTCATATGCACCTTGCTTAGCTGATGCAGAGGGCCTTGTTCTCTTGGTGTCCTCCATCTCCTCTGTCTCTTACACTCTTTCCACCTTCTCTTCTGTGTGATAGATTTTAGACTCTCTTTCCTTGAATGTCTGTCTGTGGGTCTCTACATTGGTTGCTACAGGAAGCCTCTCTGACCGTGACTGAATAAGGCACTGATCTGTGAGGAGAGCAGATTATCAGTAGGAGTCATTTTTATCAATACTTTCTTTTTTTTTAGACCAGCAGTGTTTGGCTTTACTCTAGAGTTCTGGGCTATCTAGTCTCTAGTTCTTGGTCCCCCAAGCAGTGACAAGTACAGATTCTGTCTTGAGGAGTGGGCCTTTAGTCAAACCAGACATTGGTCGGTTACTCCCACAAGTTCAATGCCATCATTGCTCTTGAACAGTCTCTTGTTTCTTTAGGGACTTCACCTTCTCTAGGATTCTTTAAGAATCTTCCACCTTCCATAGAGAATGGTATTTCTTATAAATAGAAAAAAAAATAAACAATACAGTTAAGTTTGTTAACAACTCACATTTTACACAAGTCTGTTTGTTTTCCAAACTAGCCTAAAAAATAAAACTTTTTGAATGAATTTCACAGTCTGTGTTAAAGTCGAGCTGTCTCATTACCCATTTCTCTTCCTTTCCTTTCTTCTCTTTTCGCTGGCTTTTGTCTAACTCCTGAACAGTTGACACAAATTAATGATATGCAGAAAACAGGAGGCATCAGGCTTTGAATAAACAATAGACTCTTGTATGTAACAACTCACTTGCTTATGCTGCTCCAGAGTCTCTGTCCCATCAGATGCCAGCCATGTCCAGTCCCCCACACAAAGAGCAAAAAACTTCTCAGACTGTATAAAAACACTCCAGGGTGGCCCCTCCCTTGTGGAAAACAATTCATTTCAATTTTAATCTCTCTGAGATTATATTGCAGCAGCATTCTTTATCTGGGCCAATTGACTTCACAGAGAGAAAAATAACTCTACAAAACTGTATCTCTAATGATAGTCAACAGAGTAATTCAGCTTGATCACCAGAAAAATTTCCAGCAACTGTTTCCGGACAGTTGGTCAATTGCATCATTTCTGTCTGATAGACAGCATGCTATTTATACTATAATTTTCCATGAAGCTGTTTCTCTGCAGAACATGCTACTGTATTTATGAGAGCTTTGCCTGTAAGAGAGTGACTTCAGTTCAGATCAAGCAAAGTTGTACTATGCATATCAACACCATTCAAAAGTTACTTGTACCAGTTATAATAAATAAGACAATTATAATAAAATATTTTGTAAGGCTTGAAAGTAAAATTAAAAATGTTGAATGAGATAAGGATTTGCAAGAGAAAGAACAATGGTTAAAATTCATAATATATGATTAATCTACTAGAAAATGGGACAAGTAATGAAACCACTGATGATGTTCAAATATTTTAGATGAATTATAGGAATACGTATACTTCAAGTACTCTGAGTATAAATCCATATCCTATAAATTCATTCAAGTAGTTTTTATTTATATTAATTTATATTAATTATTTGTTTATTGTTATCTTGTCTAGGTAACTCATGATAGCAAATTATGAGAATTAGTAAGATATTATATTTTTATAAGTTCCATTTTCTAAAGACTCAGCACACATTAACTGTGCCCACGGAGCAATCTTTCCCACATCATTGAGAATAATATAGGCAATTCTCTCATGGTCAAATTCCATGCAAAAACCAACATTCTGAAGTTACCAAAACCCAGCCAGTCGGTGATGTGGAGCAAACTACAACAGAGATGGGCTGAGATGATCATAGGATGAGAAACCATGTCATGTGAGATCAACCTGACCTACTAGGCTTCCCATCGTAGCATGACCGTTATTTTTGGTTCCATTTCCCATGATCCACTCTTGGTTAAATATCATCTGCAAACATTTAGGGCTTGCCAGTGTCTTTGCATCTTTACAGTTTCTAGCCTCACGAAAGGATCCTTTTTAGTCTCAATTAACTTGGTGGAGGGTTTGCATTTTTAGAGAAAATTATACCGCACATTTGGTGATAACATCTAACTGGTAAATAGCAATCTATTTTGTACCATCAGGGGGAAATTATTTTGAAAACACTTTGCGTTGATACATTTACAAATAGAAAACCAATGGGGAGAAAGGCTAGCCCCTACGGATCATGATGTTAATGCATGCAAAGCATTCTCTGCCACTTCATCAACTGGCTGGACAGAGGTCAGAACTTCGATGACACTTCGTGAGCCCACCCCAAAGAAGGCAACATGAGGAGAGACATGGCCAATGGTAGCACTCGGAGAAACTAGAGCTTCCAATATCAACTCTGAAATAAATATATCCTATGAGTTTATATTAAATGATGTGTGAACAGTGTCTTCCATATTACATTTGTAGAAAATGCAGTATTAAGTTTCCAGGAAAGCTAACAATATGCTAATTTGGCAGAAGCTCTTCTCCCTGGAATTCATAGTCGGACTTAATAATTTTAAAAAATGTCAAAATTAAAATGTGCTGCTGTCCACAAGGGAAGAGCCACCATGCATAGTGTTTTAGAATTCTGAGGGGTATTGTTGCTCTCTATGTGGACACTGGGTACGACAGGCATCAGGTGGAAATGAGCCCAGAAGCCTGTTATCCATCGGTACACAAGTGTCCTGCTCACAAAGAGTTGCTACAGCCCTGTGACTTATACCTTTGTAAGACTTCAGATACGGGGTCCATGCTTTGACATTCTATGCTTTATTTCCAAACAGACGTGTTTACATCATTTGCCCAGCCTGTGACTTCGGATACTATTTTCATATTATGCTGATGGGTAAAACAAACTTGTTTACTAATACATCAAATTTTCCATATTGACAATTTCTGGTTGATAGTGGTATGTTTTCCTGACATATGTGGGCTTCTGATTACTACACATACTCCAAGGAAATAAAATTTACCATTGCTCTCATTTAAAGTACACCCTATTTGTACCTTGCCTTTAATTTCCTGTCCTATGTACAAAAGAGTGTCTAGCTCACTTACCCCAAATCTAAGTAACCATGAGCACCTATTCCTCTGTTTTCTAATCTAATCATTGATGAGCATATGCGTATTCAAATTTATTATATAACCCTTTATTGTGAAAGTCATTGCTTTCTTTGTTATTTTATAATTATAACATTTTTTTCTGAGTGGAGGAGTGGGAGGGGAATGGGAGGAGGGGAGAAAGTAGAAATTTTTGAATGGAAAAGTAAAAAACAATCATGTGGATTAGGGAATTAACACTTGTATGGGTTTTTTTTTTTTTATTATCTCTGTGTTTCCACTTCCTAAATAAGGAGGCAAATACAATTGTGTATCACCAGAAAAGGATGGTGACAATGACGGACCCAAAGGCCACTCATGCGCATAGGGGACGCTCACAAAGAACATGAACCAGTGTCTCTTTTTTCTCCATAGATACACACTTACATAGCATTTTCGTGGCTCTACAACTGTGATAGGCAGACAGTGAAATTAACAGTGGGAGAGAGGGCCCAATGGCTGTCTAACCTGACAAAATCTAGAATCATCCTAGAAATGGTATGAGTATGCCAAACTGGATATCTTGATTACATTAATTCACGTGGGAAGATCTACCTCAACTGTCAGTAGACCCATTCCCAAAGATGGCAAGGGTGCTGTAGGATGCTGCTACAATTTGTCTAGGTGTGGTTTGTTCTGACCAAAACCTATGTGGAGATTTAATTGCCAATGTAAAGATGTTAAAAGGTCATGGATTCTTTAAGAACTGTGGGGTGATGAGGGCTCTGCCCTTCTCTCCTGAGCGTGAGCCATTAAAAATCTCCCGCCCCCACTTATACCTCTCACTATTTGCGTACACCTATTTGCCCTTCCATTTTCTGCATGTTAAGCAGCACAAGGCCTTTGTCAGAGGTGGCTACCCAACCTTGAACTTTTCAGCTTTCATGACCATCAGCCAAAGCACAGTAGTTTGTAAGTTACCTACACTCTACTATCGTTAAGCAGCAGAAAGCAAACTAAGCCAAATAGTTTCTCTCATCCCACGTTCATCTTACGGTGATAATGATGACAACCGGGCATAAGGAAAATGAGTCTGTGTCCCATGCGCTTGTATATAGACGGACATATACTTCTGCACATGGCGGAAGTGATCCTATGCCCAAATCTCAGGCATGGAAGAAATTTAGCTTCTGTTTTGCTGGCTGAAATACTGGCTTTTGAAGCTCTCAGTCTTCATATAAGAAACGTGAGACACTGAGGACCCTACTACAGGAGGGAGCCCTGAAAAGGCCATGGGCAGAACCCACTAAAGATGCCAAGGGATCCCGCAGACCAGAGCCAGCTGCTCTGGTGTCCTGCATTCTCTGCTACAGCCACCGGCATTTGACTGCAACTGTGTGAGGGAGTGTGAGCCAGACCCAACCATCTGGGCCCCTCACAAATTCCTCACAGAGACGAAGAGATAATAAAATGGGAACTGCGGGTTTTGCCGCTAACTGTAGAAAACACAACATATGGTGTTCTGGTAACCATCTTTAAAAAAAAATCCTCATCCTACTACCATTTATGAAATAATCAACCTTTGCCTTGCTTGTTCAACAGGGAGGCTCTGTTAAATAATTTTTCTGGTTTCTGGTTTCTTTCTCGGCACTCCCCTCTTTCCTTTCACTTGGTCTACCTCAATACAGATGCGGTCTCCTATCCCTACCCCTTCTCTGCATCACTGTAAATAGGGCCGTGCAATGCATTGTCACAGTGATCAGGGCTTTCCCCACCCCGAAGAATATTTTCAGCAGTGTGCCTCTTGTCTCCTCTAGGAAATTCAGATCTGCTTTTAAGGTTTAAAATGAGAAAAGTAAGCCCCAAACTTTTATTTGCAGTTTTCCTAAAATTACCATATTTAAAACTATTAAGATGTCTCAGGAGGCTTGATACATGTTTTCCCACATAGTTAAGTTTTCTGTCACAATTTTTAGGTAATTTTTTTAGCTTATTTCTTTTTATAACCCTGGGAATTCCTTGGCAAATTTATTCTCAAGCATTTTCTATTTCTGTTCCTCGTGTTCTTAAATTTCATTATCCTTTCCCCAAACACACACACACACACACACACACACACACACACACACACACCCTGCTTTTTTCTCTAAGAGGCATACTGTAGAAGTATTGTCTATTCATCATGACCTTAGAGGATTCTCCAGTTGTGATAGTTCTTCAGTTTGTTTTCACAAATAAACTACGGATAGATTTTTTTGTTTCCAAGTAAACAATAATATCTTCTGCAAATCGTTACAATTTGTTGTCCACTGTGCCATTTTCATACTCCTTTCACTGTCCCGTTTCGCTATACTGGTTCAAGGTCTCAGGAAAAATAACAATAATCCATGGTTTTACATTTTAAAAATAAAATAAAGGCGCTGCCATATTCCTGTAAGACGTTTGTAGAGGCGACCTTATCCATCAGCAACTTTTACAATAAAGTTTCAAGGAGATCCACACCAAAAAGAAAAAATATATATCCCACAGAGATCCAACTGTCTCACTCCTGAGCATCCACTAAGAAGGAACCAAAACTGGTGTACAATGGAGAGTCCTACGTACCCACACCCACGACGGTGGCACTGCTCACAATACCCACATTACAGGGCCAGCCCAGGTGCCTGTCAACTGATGAATGAAGAACACAGGAGGGAGACACACAAAAGAGTTATTCAGGCCTAAACAAAAAAACGAAAGCATGCCATATGCCAGCAAAATGAATAGCACTAGAGATTGTTGTGCGAAGCAAAATAAAACCTTACTCGGAAATAAAAGTATTTCATATTTTTCTCTTACATAGGGGATTTAGATGGTTTTTTTTTTAAGGCATAAGAAAATGGGGACAGTTGGGGAAAAGGAAATGGGGCAAGGAGCAAAGTGAGCTAAGGAGGTTAATGTGATTAAAGCATGGTAACTTATGTGTTTTAAGATGTCGCAGGGAAAGTCATTATTTTGTATAGCTAATACGCACTGATAACTTCTGAAAAACAGAGCTAAAACATGAAGAAGTGATTAGGCCAACAGGGTTCCCTCTCTGTTATTGGGGCCCTTGGCTTTCACACACAGTTCAGTAACTGACTTCAATATTCTGCTGAGGAAGGACAAACAAGGAGACCTCAGTGAGCTGGAAGTCAACACCCTGACTTTGGATTCCCACCCTCCAGAACCCTGAGGAATAGCTGCCTGTTTTGTCTAAGCAACCCAATCAGAATTAATTTGAAACAGAGTAGATTAAGCGAGCATCCAGTTACAAACCACAAAATTCAAAATTTACCAATAAGATTTAAAAAAAAAAACTGTTACTTAGAAAACTCTACTGCTGGTATCTAAGTTACCTACATTTCAACTCTACCAATTACTTCGAATTTCCTCATGTTATACCAAAGACCAATAAACTTTTGTATGAAAACCCAAACGTCATAAACATCAAAGATAAAAAATTAAGCATTTTCATTTCAAGCAGAGTTTTAATATATTTTGCAAGCTGTAATAAGCTATCCTGGTTGCGTTCGTGTCTAAGGAACATCCAATAACACTCTTACTGGAGAGGAAGTCAGACTAAAAGACAACACAGTGCAGCTAATTAGTGTGAAGCTCGGAGTGGCGTGTTGCTCAGTGATAGGGTACTTGCTCAGCCTTTACAAGGCTCTGTGTTCAATACTCAGTACCACCACTCAATACTCAGCACCACCACCACCACATCAATGATACAACTGATATAAAAACTTAGGGTGTGGGGCTGGAGAGATGGCTCAGAGGTTAAGAGCACTGACTGCTCTTCCAGAGGTCCTGAGTTCAATTCCCAGCAACCACATGGTGGCTCACAACCATCTGTAATGATATCTGGTACCCTCTTCTGGCATGCAAGCATACATTGAAGGAATGTTGTATACATAATAAATAAATAAATCTAAAAAAAAGTAAAAAAGTAAAAAAAAACAGGGTGTGGCATGTAATAATTAACTATAGTATATGACTCCATATTGGACAGTATCAAACGAGTTTGAGCAAAATGTCATGAGAAGAATTCACAAGTAAGCTCAAGAGAGCTAGGGGTGACCTTACAGTGGGAGTTTGAAGTGTGGGCAGAATTACAATAAATGAAAATACTGTAAGTCAGGAAGTTGACTTAAAATGCAGAAAGCAGAAAAAAAATGGATGATGTACTGAGCACAGACAACAAGAGAAATTAGAATGAAAAAGAACTTTCCTTCTTTACTTAGTTAGGTTTCTACTGATGGGAAGAGACACAATAACCACAGCAAATCTTATAAAAGAAAGCATTTAATTGGGGTGGCCTGCAGTTCAGAGGTTTGGTTCATTAACTTCAAGGCAGGACGCTGTGGCATTCAGACAGACATGGTACTGAAGAAGGAGCTGAGACTTTTACATCTTGATCAAAGGGAACAGTAAGTAAATTGAGGCACTGGGCATGACTTGAGCACATATTCAAACTACCATGCCCATACCCTACTCTGTCTTCAGGACCTTTCCTTGTGAAATTCACAAGGGATTACAGCAATAAGCATAGACAATATGTTTGAATTATGGAAATCTATGTCTGATTTTCAACAGGAAGATGGCATGCTCCAGCAAAACCTTTAAGAAGAAAACCTTGATAATAACATACAAAACTGAGAAAGGAAATACCCAGACACTACAAAAATTTGGGAAAGGCTTGCGGGAAAATATAACCCATGGTATGTAAGGCTTCCATACTGCAGCCTTCTGTCTGCCTCAAGGAATATGCTCCCTATCACATCTTAAGTTGATCGAACTACCTTAAAGCAATCTGGAAAATTACAGTGCCCCTTCAAACTCCTATGTCATTTTTTACTGGTGCCTACAAGAGTCACTCAGCACTTCTTAAGTTTATGAATCTTAACCTATCCCAGGCTTGATCAGTTATTTCACCTCAACAACACTTTTTCTCAGACTTCAATGAGCATAGCTATCATGTTCCTACTTTAATTAAATGCTTAAAGTTGTCAGTTCCTGCAACATGTAAAATATTTGTGGGTGGGGCTTGTGTCCTATTTATCTTTTCAACGTCAGGCAGAACATCTCAACAGGCGCACAATGAACATATGAACTCATTATCAAGATGGTAAACGGACCATGGACTTACAGGGAAGCCCCGAGACTGAAATCCATGAAATGGAAGGAGAGACAGCTCGGAGATGACCTCCATCAGTGCTCAGCCGCATGAAATCATCTATGGTTGGCAGTCTTGGCAGAGCTTGTCTTGTTTGCTTTGTTTCTGTTTTCGTTTTGTTTATCTGTGCCCCTTCATAGCAATAGGTCTGTCTAGTAATATTGTATGGGTCTCATAACCGGCCATGCGACCTGTTAGAAAGGTGGTCCTTTCTAGGGCACAAGACAAGTCACCTGGTCTGTGCCCACAGAAATCCTTCCCTAAAAATGACTCTCCTTGTAGCTGTGGCAAAGATTCTGTTTTACTTGGTAGTAAGGTTGAAAAAAAATTAAACACTACATCTGAGCTTCAAGAAAACAAAGGTATTTTCAATTTTATTTATAGTGGAACAATGATGGGCACAAAATTAAAAACTGATAAAAAATTATTGTAATATAGATATGTCCATAGGTTTCAGTAACTATATTTGAGCTCCAGCTGTGTAGATGGAGCGGCGGGGCTGCGTCCTGCCACCCGGCTAGCTTTACACCCAAAATAATTACATGGAAACTATATTCATTTAAACACTGCTTGGCCCATTAGTTTCAGCCTCTTATTGGCTAGTTCTCACATCTTGCTTTAACCCATATTTAGTAATCTGTGTAGCACCACGAGGTGGTGGCTTACCAGGAAAGATCTTAACCTTCATCCGACTCAGAGAGGAGAGGCATGGCAACTGCCTATGGTGACTGCCTGAAGCGTCTGCCTGACTCTGCTTTCTTTCTCCCACAATTCTGTTCTGTCTACTCTGCCTACCTATGTTCTGACCTATCAGGCCAAGCAGTTTTCTTTATTAATTAACCAATGAAACAACAGGTATACAGATGACCCTCCTCCATCACAGCTGGGGTTTGAGTCACTAGTAAATAGGAGATATGATCAATTGATAAGGAAGTCTACTTGAGGACTTCATTACACTAGCACAGATTTGACCAAAATAACCTGAGAAAAATTAAAACATCTAAAAACAATGCTACATTTTCTAACGCCATTTCATCTCAACAGGTAAAAACTAAGAAGGATTCATCTCAAAAAGAAAAGATCATTTTTCTAATATTTAGTTCTTCTGGCTATACAAAGACTTCCTTCGCTACCTATGAGAAACATTTCATGCAAGTAGGACATGCAGCGGTGTTTTGGGTTGACTACTGGGTCCACAAGACAATATGTCCCTGTCTTAAGCCTCAGTGTTTGAGAACATAAGCTTACTCGGGAAAATTATATTGCATATATAATTATGCTAAAGATCTCAAAACAAACTTAATCTATATTTTAGGTGTACCAGGTATTCATTCAAGAAAATAAAAAGGGAGATTTTTTTTGACCAGTGTGAAACTTAATTATCAACTTGCTGGATAAAGAAATAGTTATTAGACTAATAAAGCACACTTCTACATGTCTGGGATGGTCTTGCCAGAGTTTATTGGAATATTGGACAGCAACTGAGGTGAGAACAATCATTTCCAAATGTGAGAAACACTACCCAATAGTCCCTTAGTTCTCATGGACAAAAGTAAAGGGTGAAGGCCTCAGCATGTGAACATCCAACTGCTCTTGGACTGGTTTATGTCTTCTGGTAATTGTCACCAATGACTTCTGCCACATGTTCCGCATTGGGGTCCACAACATAGGACCAGTCCTACATGTTCTAGTTGCATGGATTGTTTCAGGTCCAACCTTTGTTTCTCATGGGTAGCAGAGAAAGTCTTTGTATGGTCAGAAGAATTAAATAATAGAGAAATGATCTCTTTTGAGATTAATTTTTCTTAACTTTTCCTTACTAAGATGCAATGGCATTAGCAACTTGGCACAAACAAACAAAACAAAAAAATCAAGAACAGAAACAATGCCAGGCTCCAGTTCCTTCAGCTTCACTGTGTGGATCAACACCAGAAACTCTCCTGAGTACATCTAAGCTTGCAACCTCCTATTGGACCCCTTGGGTCATTGGTCCCTCTTATTTTGAGGCTTTTATCTTACTATTCTGAGCAATTGAGGAATTATAGACTAATCTGGCTCTTCAGCCTACAGATACTCATTATGTGAGGATATAGCCTCAGATACTGCAAGCCAACTAATAAGTCTCCTTCCATAATATATGCATGCATACAGAACCCTAATACAGATGTTGCTACTAACCATTGCTGTTATTCTACTTGACTGTTATCCTACTTTCTATTCTTCTCAACCGTGTGATTCAGAAGCCTTGGAAGTGGTGTACGGGAGGAATTTGGAAAGAGTCTAGAGAAACAGGCTAGAGAGAGCCTAGAGAACAGTAAACAGAGCTTAATAGACATTTGGGTGCAAGCTCAGAGAACAGAATGCGGGTAGGAAAGTGGACACTAAACACTAGGCTCCGGGAGTTTCATAAGAGAATGAGCACTCTCTTGAGAACCCGACTCGAGGCAATTCGTGTTGTAGTCTAGCAAATAACCTGCCTTTGCAGGGACTTCGTCCATGCTCCGAAACTGTGTGAGGCTGAGCGTCAAAGCGGCAAACTAATTGATACAGTGGGAAAAATTTCAAGGCAGCCCAGCATCTGAGCTGCGGTACAGGATTAATAACTGCTTTTTATCTATTTTATTGTGAGAAGCACAAATTTAAAAAAAGCAGGACAAACCTGCATTTTTGCGAGCATAAACTTATGATTAGCATTAGGGCAGAGGAAAACAGAGTTGCTGAAAATATTTGGTGCTGTCATAATGCCAGATACTTCACACAAAATCAATAGGGAAAAGGACCTGGAGGGCATCTCAGGAATTGGCTGGATCTAACCCACAGCAAGTTCAGGGATGTAAATAGCTTAACTTATTTGAAAAGCTTCCCTTTGAGAAGAGAGCTCTAAGATACCCTGTTCGCCCAGGGATGCCTAGTAATATGGCTTCCCGATGTTTAGCCAGTCATCAAGACACAAATACAAAAGCCAAAACAGCTATGATTTAAGTGACTCAGGCAGAACGTAGCATTGTCCACATCTGGGAGATCAGAAAATGGGTGATAATGTCAGAGACCCTGTGGGAAGTCCTGACAAGACAATGCATGAATCTGGAGAATGAAGCTGAAGTTACAGAGGAGAAACAGGAAGTTAATGATACCAAGAACAAGGAATATTTGCCCAGAAAAGCTAGAGCCAGCAAGCAGAGCCAGCCCAAAAATGAAGTCATGTGGAATGCGTCTAGCATAGCAACAAGGGAAGGACTTCCCAAGCCCTACGGAGCTCACAGCCTACCCCATCCCCAGCCAGTGGACATAGAAACACAGGACATAATGTTTGCTCTACAGGGTTTTGTTCCTAGCCTTCTGTTAAACACCTCGGTTGTCCTGTTTAGAACTGAAATGTTTATCCTGTGTCATAGTGCAGTCAAAGTCTCTAATGTGCCTTTCGAAAGGCACACTTACGGGATTGGTTGTGTCTCAAAGGAGATTTTGAACTTGGACTTTTGAACAATGCTGGCACTGTCAAGGCTGGATGGATACGATCCCTCGAGGGACACAAGGGATTTGTTTTGGTTCTGATGTGAGGAGCCCCCCTCAAAAGTGCATATATTCAATTATTCCATCAATGAACTCATAGCTAAATGGACTCTAATGAGGTAGAACCCATTTGTAGGAAGTACAAAGGAACTTGCTCATTATACGTAAGCTCCTATCCCCGGCATCTAGCTCTGGCTTCCTGTTTCCTGCCTGTCATATGTTCAGCAGATTTCCTCCACCAAGGCTTTCTGCCATCACATTCTGCCTTGCCATGGACCTAAAACCAAAGGAGCTAGATTACCACGGACTGGAACCTACAAATAAGCCAAAATGATCTCTCGCCGCTCTCAGGTGTTTAGGTTACATGCTCGGTCACAGCAGTGTGAAGCTGGCTTGCACAGGTGAGGAGTCCTGTGAGGACGGAGGCAGGCTGAGAGTTATGCAGCCATAAGCCAAGGAACACCAAAGATTGCCAGAAGCTACCAGAAAGCAGAAGAGAGGGTGGGGTGCAATTTCCTCTTAAGAGCTTCCAGAGGAGCCCAACCATGCCCGTGCCTTGCTATTATCTATCAGCGAAGCTGATAGACAGTTACGTTTCTATTGATTCATCCAGTTAATAGTATATCTTTATGGCAGCTGCCAAGAAACTTACACAAGGGGTGGGGGTATTCACCCTAAATACTGACCTTCCCCCCAAAATATCATAACAATGTAAAAGTTAAATAATCTATATTCTGAGGAAAAAACATTACACATTGTATTCTGTACTAGAAGACTATCAGTTATGATTCCAACCTTCTATTTCCTGTAGCTGAGCTCCAACGATTGTATATAGCATAAGCAATATTTTAATCAAAGCCTCAGTGATAAAAATGTTTATTGCTTGCTTTTCAGATCTTATTGATATAAAATCATGATCTTATACAAAATGACTCCCAGTTTTTCCTGTCCCTAGATCATCAATAATTCACGTTAGTTTGTTTGTTTGAGTGGCTTTGTAATAACATTATAAATCTATTTAAATGACCTATGCGTGAAAATAAAATTCAGAGATACCAATGTAGCTACATATTTTTCCCCATTCTTGCATGAGCTGAGCATCTAGTGGTTTATAATCATACACACATTCTTTGTTGGAGAGAAAAGAACTAAAATTTGAAGCTGATTTTAAAGTTTATTTTAATAATATGCATGGGAGAAACAAGTGTGCCTAACTTTGAGTTTCGACAAGAAAAGCCCAATATTTTGCTTTAACATTTTCCATCAAACATAGTAAAATGTTGGCTTGCTGCTGTTCTGCAATCTGACATTTAGGCTTATGTTTTTAAAAAGTTTTTATGTTTCTCATGTTTCTGATTCATTATGTTGTGCACTGAAAGCATTTCTGTCTCACTTAGTATTCTGTTGAATCTGCAGAGATCTTACTGCTTCAAATGTATATGTTCTGTTCTTCTAGCATAAAATTCAGCCTTTCAAGTTGGAATGGTGGGAACAGCAATTTCTGGGTTTCATAGAGATTACTGAGGTTTTCTTCCTCCTACAGAGACCATCAGGCTGACATCTTACACATTGATGACCAAATAAAAGATTGACAGACATAAAGAAGTTGTGAGTCTTGTCAGACATCCATTGACTTTTTCCAAACAGAGTAAATGATTTTTAGCTTTGTTAGAAGCTGGTGGGAAATGCTGCCATTATTTAGTTAGTAAAGACACTAGGAAAAGTCTCTAACCAAGTTGTGCATAGACACTAATTTAGACAACCAAAGGCTAGAAAGACAACTACTTTGTACCAATGGAGTTAGAGAGGAATGTGATACATGATGGTTCTAGCTGAAACTAAATACAACAATCAAAATTTATTGCTAGGCTCAATTTCCCTAGCAGAAAATGGTGGAGATGCTGTATATATGAATGCCTTCCTGCACCTTCATTTTATAAAGCATAACTTTAAAGCTTTGTGTGTATGTGTGTGTGTGTGTGAAGCTTTGTGTATATGTACATCTATATAACAATATATATGATATATACACATATATCAAACTAACAGATTTTCTAAAATATTTATGGTATGTATAATAACATTCAAAAGCTATAATTTATCATCTAAACAATACTTTTAGTATACTACTACCTTTTAAGAATTTTACAAAAGGGAAAAGATCTTCACCAACCCCATATCAGACAGAGGGCTGATCTACAAAATAATCAGAGAACTCAGGAAACTGGTCATCAAGAGAACAATTAATCCAATTTTTAAAAAATGGGATATAGACCTAAGCAGAGAACTCTCAACAGATGAATCCAAAATGGCTGAAAGACACTTAAAGAAATGCTCAACATCCTTAGCCATCAGAGAAACACAAATCAAAACAATTCTGAGATTCCATCTTACACCTTTCAGAATGACCAAGATCAAAAACTCTGATGACAACTTATGCTGGAGAGGATGTAGGGTAAAAGAAGCACTCCTCCACTGCTGGTGGAAGTGCAAAGTGCTACAGCTGCTTTAGGTTTCAGTATGGCGATTTCTCAGAAAATTAGGAAACAACCTTCCTCAAGACCTAGCAATACCACTTTTGGGTATATAGCCAAAGGATGCTCAATTGTACCACAAGGACATGTGTTCAACTGTGTTCATAGCAGCATTTTTTGTCATAGTCAGAACCTGGAAACAATCTAAATGCCCCTCAATTAAAGAATGGATAAAGAAGATGTGATACATTTACACAATGGAGTACCACACAGCAGAAAAAAAAAAAATAACGACATCTTGAAATTTGCGGGCAAATGGATGGAGCTAGAAAACATCATATTGAGTGAGGTAACCCAGACCCAGAAATACAAATATCATTTATATTCACTCATAAGTGGTTTTTAGACATAAAGCAAAGAAAAACAGGCTACAATTCACAATCCTGGAGAACCTAGACAACAATGAGGATCCTAAGAGGGAGTTACATAGATCTAATCTACATGGGAAGTAGAAAAAGACAAGACCTCCCAAGTAAATTGGGAGCATGGAGACCATGGGAGAGGATGGAAGGGGAGGGGAGAAAAAGGAGGGGAGTAAAGAAAAATATATAGTTCAATTGTAAAAAGTCCAAAAAAAACAATTTTTACAATACTTTAAAAGTCATTTTAATGACAAGTAAAAACACCAAGCTGGATAGATAGTTTCTTTGCATGGCTAGTACCATTAAAAGCCAAAATTCAATTTCTGCAAACTTTTTCAGTTAAATTACTTATAGTATAAAATTCTTTAACCCTACCACAGTGAAATAAATGCAAATTTAATTCATTAGATGATGAGATTGGTAGAAAAATCTTAACAGGAAATTAAATGGTAATTGAAAATGTAGAAAGGAGATTTGCTTTGGTAACACAACAAATCTTTCAGCATAAATTGCAAGACACACAAAAATATCCCCAGAATTTATTTCCTACTATACAGTAAATGGTATACATTTCTCTTTCAAGCACATGTCCCACAGACACACAAAAGGAATGGAACTGAAGATTCAAGGGGGTTTGAATGTCGTGGACCTCAGGGGACCAGAATGACCCCTCTTACAAGAAGTCCCCAATAAAAATAGGACTGAAAACAGATGCCTGGCTTTGATCTTGGTTTTCCAACATGTCTGTCTCTCTAGGGCGAGGGGTTAGGGGAGAGATCATGCAACCTCTATGAGTAAGTCTCCCCGCTGTATTAAATGGCATTTAAGAAATATGCACAAAAACTGCTAACCCCGCTCCTACCACAAAGATTTAAAAACAATAAAGCAAAAATAATGTGTTGAAGTCCCTGGTGAATGGTAAAATATTGCAGAGGGACAATGACATGAATATTCCAAACTTCCATCCTAGATGCCTCTTGGAATATCCACCAGGTAGCCTTCCAAATTGCCTGTATTCTCTGGATTACTGGAAAGTGTAGAGCCCACTAACATCTTTGAAATGCATCCTGCTGGGGTCACTGTACCTCTAACGTGATCCCTTTAACAATCTGAGAAGGACATTTTGCTAAATACACTTTACAAAAGGAGAGAGTCACTGTTGTGACCAAATTGCGTAATACCATTCAGTACTAAGAGCTGAGAAGCAAGCCCATTGGTGTCTGCAGCATGCATTTTCTCACTAATGATATAGCCCAGGCATATGTCTGTTTCAAAACGTAACACCAGAGTAGGACCTTTAGAAGTCATAAATAAACGACATCATGATGCCCTTCCGTTATTCAAAAGCAGAAGCTTAACTTGCAGGTTGTCATTGCTCCCGGCAAGAGAGGATGCAAAACAGTGCTGTCTCCTGAGACAGAGGACCTACAGCATTGTGGGTCCTGAGAACCTAGTGCTGGATCACACACCAAACTGGAGTGATGATTGTGTAAGAGCAGCTGAAGATGCGCAAGAAGTTGCTCCTGAAGTGTTTTTTTTTAAAAAAAAAAAAAAAAAAAAAAAAAAAAAAAAAAGTATACGTTGCATTAGGAGCCAGAGGTAAACTTTGGCTCATTGCCCACAAGTACCATACACATTGACACCTTTGACACACACCTCACACAGGGAAGGTACTCAGTTATTGTGTGAGTGGGATTAGAAAGCAGAATCATTCTAGAATCATTCTTTTCTAAAGATTGCAAATACTCTCTCTCTCTCTCTCTCTCTCTGTGTGTGTGTGTGTGTGTGTGTGTGTGTGTGTGTGTGTGTGTGTGTGTTTGTGTGTGTGCGTGTGCATGTGTGTGTGCTCTTTGGTCTTGGTTAAGATGAAGAGGAGAAAATCATATGGCTAAATATAAACTTCAATCACGAAACTTAAAACCTAGATAATTTTCTTTGGAAAAGAAAACTCCAGGGGCCTTTGAGATGACTCAGTGGGTAAAGGTGATTTCTGTGGAGCTGGACAGCCTGCATTGGAACTTAGGGGCCCCCACAGTGGAAAAAGGGAATTGCCCTCTGACCTCCACAAGTGTGCTAAGACAGCCCCTCCCTCGAAATAATTAAGATGTAGGTCTGGAGAGATTGTTCAGTGGTTAAGAACACTGGCTGCTTTCCAGAGGACACAGGTTCAATTCCCAGCACCCACATAACCCCTCACAACTGGCTCCTGTAGGAGACAGTTCCATCTCCTGTTTCATCATACATACATGCAAGCAGAACACCAATATACATAAAATACAAATAACTCTTTAAAAATAAATAAATAAATAAATAAATAAGATGTAATAAAATAATGTTTGGCACTAGGCAAATACTATATCATTTTTTGTTTTGCTTTTTGTTTGTCTTATTTGGGTAGGTTGTTCTATATTATAGATGTGGGATAATATCTTCTCAAGTACTTTCTAAAGAACCAGCTAAAGAGTAAAGCCCAAAGTACTTTATTATGAAGTCACCGTAACTGTATCATTAGCTCTGCTTGTTACTAAGCAATTGAGGAAGACAGCACTTTAAAACATCTAGAAAACCGAATTCATGACCTCAGGGAAAAAAAAAAGCAATAATTGTTTTGTAAATGAAAATCCTTTTTCTCACTCCAGCCAGTAACTTAATCTTGAGATGCAAATGTGTTGTGCAAAGCAAGCACAAGGAGAAAGGAGAAAGCACGGAGCGGCCGTTCACCTCGGCGCCAGCAGAATATGTCTGCTTGACAGCTATTAATTTCTAGGCAAATTATCCTGGAAGAGGGTCAAAGAGAACTAATGGTTTCACTTTACATTCCAGAAAGTGCTGTGTTTCAGTGTTCAGAATGAAGTGTTCTGTAAAGAGAGGAAGCCTGTGTGCCCTCTCCAAAACCCCATTGCCAGATTCCTAAGTGCATTAATACTTCACTGTGTCTGCCGTACCTTCTACCAACAAAACTCTCAGGATGTGTGTTTGTTCTTGATCTAAAAATACAAATGCCTGGATAGATATAAAAAGGACTGATAATTTAAAGATCTGTTACTCCTCTCATTCTTTTTTGTTGTTATTCTTCGAATTTGGAATTTTTAATATGCTTTTCTTTACCTATTCTTTAAAAATGTGCATGTGTATACAATATATATTGGTCATCTCTACCCTTTATCTACTCTTTGAACCCTTCCCAGACCCTGCCACCATATCCTCCTCCCAGCTCCATGCCCTGTTATTTTGTTGTTTGTAATACACTGAGTCCAATTAGTGCCGCTTCTATGCCCATGAGTGCCATCCACTGAAGCATGGGCAACCTACTAGGGACCACACTTCTAAAGAAAACTAACTCCCCACCCTTCCCCACAGTCAACAACTGCCAAAGTTCCACAGTGGTGGGGTCTCATGAGCTCATCCTCCATCCATGTTAAAGTATTGATTGATTTGATCAGCTGCTACAAGCTCATATGTATAATGGTCATGTCATCCGGAAGACACTGTTGCACAGAAATCCTCCTCAACCTTGGGCTCTTCAGTCTCTCTGACCCCTCTTCCTCATTGTTCTGTGAACCTAGCAAGGAGACGGTACAGACAGTAGTGACTGTGGCATGCTCAGCCCTAAATGGGATAGCTATATGAAACGTCCCTCAAGGCTCAGAGAACAACATGAATTTGGAATTTTAACATACTATAAACACGAAGAAGGAAAGGAGATTTAGACTATTAGTTACATTAAGCACATTTATCCTAATTCCCAGTTAGATAGTCCTTGCTTAGGTTATATCATGGGAACATTAGTTCATGTCGTTTGTTTCTTGTATTTTGTGTTTTGGTTTTTTTTTTAAGTTGGCTTGCAAAAATTTGAACAAAATCTATTTTATGTTGTGGCATGGATATAATACCAAGCAACTCACTTTTGGCTTTTATGAATTTATGGGACCCACACACAGGCGCATCAACGAGGCAAGTGTAACAACATAGGTGTTTGAGAGATGCAATGTAAAATGAAGGAGACATCAACTCAAAAGGCATTACCATCGGAGGAGCTCGCTAGTGCACCCTTGAGCAAATCTCTGTCTCTCTTTGAACCTCGGTTGCATCTCTAAAAAAATAAAATGGTTGAAAGTAACATCTATTATTATGGAATTGCAACAAAAATTACTGTGACGTTTGAAAGAAATATATAGTTTTCTTCAAAAGTAGTAATCTATATCTTCCAGAGTTCATGGGAGACTACAGCCCAGCCCATAAGAATTTTCTCTACATATTAGAATTAATATTTAGCATCAAACTCTAAATATTTTAGCAGTAGATTGTCATATGCACTGAAAATAAGTATTGCTGGATCTAGATGAAGTGTCCACATTCTTGGCTCCATCTCCCAAAAAAAGCACTAGGTTGCTCTTCATTGCTACAGTCTCTCTCTCTCTCTCTCTCTCTCTCTCTCTCTCTCTCTCTCTCTCTCTCACACACACACACACACACACACACACACACACACACACAAACACACACACTTCTTAAATATTTATTTCTCCATTTGTTATGTCCTCAGGACAATTTCTAGGGACTAGCTGTTTTTCAGGGTTTTGGTTTCTTGAATACGTTTTTAACTGAAATAGAATCGTACCACTTTCCCCACTCCCTTTCCTCCCTACAATCCCTTCCAGCTACCCTACCTCAAACCCCTCCCATACCCCCTCCTAAGTGGATAGCCTCTTCTTTGTCTATTACTGTTGTCATATATCTACATATATGTATTTGTTTATACATACATATATGTGTTTATATATAAACATAACTTACTAAGCCTCTTTTTGTTGTTTGTGGGTATATGGAGTCAAGGCTGACCACTGCACAATTTTCAACAATTCAATTATCTTAGGTCTCTTCATCTCCTTACTCTTCTATTCCATCTGATTATTCTTTTAAGAATTACTGAAATAGCCGGGCGGTGATGGCACACGCCTTTAATCCCAGCACTCGGGAGGCAGAGGCAGGCGGATCTCTGTGAGTTCGAGGCCAACCTGGGCTACAAGAGCTAGTTCCGGGACAGTCTCCAAAAAGCTACAGAAGAAACCCTGTCTCAAAAAAAAAAAAAGAATTACTGAAATATGTGTCAGTCAAAACATTCAGGGTAGATATTATTATAAATTCAAAACCATCTCCTCATACAATTCTGGGATCCTTGTTTTATAAAGAAAGGGGTTGAAAAGACAAAGAACAAAACCTGGAGGCAAAGGCCTAAGGATGCTGATGCCTTGGGACAGACATCCTAAGTCAGGTAAAGTGGAGGGTTAAGGAGATGAGTTGTGGGTTATCCTGATACCAGATTCTCAGGACTTGTGATGAACGGTTTCCTAGGAGAAGGCCAAGCTCAGATTTGGTTCTGAAGTAGATTTTCAGGCTTCAAGGAATGGTGAGTTGCATGACACCAACAAGCTTCTGATTGCTGCCTTTCTTTTTTTTTTTTTCTTACAGCAAAAGTCAGGACAAGAGACTGCTGTGATAAAATACACAGAGAGATCCTGGGGACAGGATAAGCTTTTGGAGGGACAATAGGCTGGAAGGTGAAGGAGAAATTGGAAGGGAAAAAAATAGAAGAAGCTGATCTTGGGCTGCCAAACAAAGGTGTCTCTTGAATCAGGAAAGAGAAAAGACTTCATCATCCATTGTATTCACTGGTACTACTACGTCCTATTACAGGAGAAAGGAGGGGCGAATACTTTGTAATATATGTAATATGCACATTACAGTAGGATTTACAGATTGTGCATATATGGGTCAGAAAAAATATGAATGAGTTTAAAATGGCAAAAAAAAGGAAAGAAAAGAAGGAGGAGAGGGAAGAACGTTGACCCCAACCCTCCATTAGAGTATTTCTACCTTACCACAATGGGGCGTGAAGGCATCAGGATTCTGAGTTAGAGGCCAGACCTATACATTTATATAGTGGAAGCGTGTCTCAAACAGAAAAACATTGTCCTTTAAAACAAATGCTGAATATTATTTAAACAATATTATTTCTCTTTTTATCTATCACTCCCTCTCCTGCTCTTTCTTATCTCTCCACTGTACTTAATCTCTAGAATTAAAAACAAAAACATTAGAACACATTTTGCAGAGTTGATACCCATGACAAACAAAGGGGACCAACTCAGAATTAAGTCATTTTATGTCATGCCTACCAGAAACTGTATTACTAAGAAGAATGCTTCAGAAATCTTTATCAGAGACTAAGGATATATACCTCCAAATTTATAGTCTATATTGCTGCAGTTTTTACTGAATTTATATTAAAAATTTTTAGTTAAAATTTTATATAATTAAAAAATTGTTCAATTGATTGAAAAAACACCCTTTGTACACATTATAAATGTCTTTTAAAAATCGTATTATTTTGTTTTAAAAGACTGAGACATGTTGCTAGGCATGGTGTTACCTGCCTTTAATTTAAGCATTTGGGACATGGAGCTCTGTGAATTTGAGGGCAGCCTGGTTTATACAGTGAGCTCCAGGCCAGCCAGGGTTGCATAGTTAGACCCTGTCTCAAGAGAGGAAAAAGGAAATAAAGAAATAAAGGAAGGAAGAAAAGAAGGAAGGGAGGGAGGAAGGGAGGGGGAGAGGGAAGTAGAAAGGACTTCACCATGCCTGTGCCATGGTCTTGAGCATTTTCTTTTCTGAATTTCTTCAACAAATCAGTGGCAATGAACATTCAAGCCGCACTGAGGATTTCATCCATGCTCGTATAAGAGCACCAGACAGCAAAATGTACAAGGTGAGATAACTTTCAACAAATATGCACTGTCCTTGTAAGCCAGAATTAATTGGAAAGTCAGCTAGTTTCAAAATACAGTGGAAAGTAGTTGCTTTAACCTTTGAAAAAAGTAACTTGCTTCTCTTCTCACCACAGTGAATCTCTGCCTAATATGTCTTAGCAGAATAGATATGCCTGGCCCTTTTAAAAAAAAATATAGCAAGATGCAAAGGAAAATCAGATAGAAGTGAATAACCTAATACATCCGATGACCCAAAGTCATCTTTGTTTTTTTTTTCCAACAGTAAAGACAAATTAATTTTCTCTCTCGTCTTGGCATTTATGAATTCTAATTTAATCACAAAAATTTAGACTTCCTGTGAGAGAATTCAAAGCCACATTATGAACATGATTTTCACATAAGGTTTGTGCCTTTCTGCCTTTCTCTAAAATTAGAAAGTAAAATAATAAAAAAAAAAAATCCCATGCTTGTATCAGACCTTGGGCAAAATTAGCATAGTCCTGCCATCTCCTGTTAGTTGATTCAGGAGTCTGGGGAATCATGTTGCCATCTGGACTGGAGTGCATATGGTCAGAGGGAGGCCTGGGAGAGTGTCCTCAAGAAGACCCCAGCTGACTGAGCCACCTGTTACCAAGGTAAGTGAGGGCAGAGGGAAGATACGGCGCGTGTCATGAGAGAGAGAGAGGAGAGAGAGAGAGGAGAGAGAGCAGAGAGAGGAGAGAGAAGAAAGAGAGAGAGAGGAGGAGAGAGAGAGAGAGGAGAGAGAAAGAGCGAGAAGAGGAAAGAGAAAGAGCAACGATAAGAGAGAAGAAACAAGAGAAAGAAAAGAGACAAGAGAAAGACACGATACACAGACGAACGAGCAAGCACAGCCCATCTCTCTCCCCTCATCCATCTCTTCTCTCTCTCTCTCTCTCTCTCTCTCTCTCTCTCTCTCTCTCTCTCTCTCTCTCCTCTCTCGCACACGTCTAACCCTCATCTGCAGAAAAGTGATCCTTTCGCATCAAGACACAGCTTTAAGCGCAGAAGACTGAGTCGGTGGAGCTGAGATCGTGAGCCTGCCCTACAGAACGCTATAGAAAACAGCTTATTGTGAGCAGCGAGCAGATGAAGAGATCAATCTGGGGATGCCAGGGAGGTAGTTTGCTGGTTTGGAGAAGCAAGAAGGCGGGATTTATTCATACAGCAGAAGCCCGGAACAACCACAAGAGCAGAAGTAAACAAGGTCAGGGATGCAGTATCTAGGCTGAGAGGCTTATTTGTGACCCATGGGACAAAATGTAGATCAACAGAAAGGACAGCAGAAGGGTTCTTAGTAGTCAGCCTAGCATCCACACCAGTGCCTGCTGAGAGGTGATTGCCCTCCACGCCTCCTGAGGAGCGAACAGCAAAGAGTCAAAAATTAATGGCTGTCCCAAGATCTCAGAATTCCCTCCCCAGAGATACTTACAAATAAACAGATAGGATATGAAGGGGAAGCGGGGATAGTTGAGGCCCTGCTATTGTGGAGGTGAGCACCCCAAGTAGCAGAACACGGGCTTTAGCATTGAGGTGAAACTGCAAAATTCCAATCTGATATCGTACTCGGTGCATCAGGCTCTGACAAAAACCCCTTCCAGGAGCTTTTGTCCACACCAGGCATAACTTCTTTTCAGGAATTTTTATTCACAAGTGTAACATAAACATTTTACCAGAATAAATTAGACTCTGTTGCTACCTTTTTATTGAGGTTTTACCTTCATAATCACTTTCAGAAATATTGAATCTTTATTATCTATTAAAATGGTTGTTCTTCTTCCTTTCATCCCTATAGCTATAGTCAGGGTCTTGGATTGACTCACTCTCTAAATTGAATGTCCCCAAATCACCACACTTAACACCATAAATTCTTAACACCATAAATTCAGTCAGGAGAAGTCAGGTCAGTGATCACCCCAAACCCATCCAGGCAGTTGGGGGTTATGTCTCCAGAGGGAGATGGAATGATAAGAACAGGAGACAGAAATTCACTGGGCAATTTAGGGTAAAGACCCCATCACCAAAAATAATAATAATAATAATAATAATAATAATAATAATAATAATAATAATAATTAATATTAAAAACCCACCAGTTTTCTTCCTGACCAATAGTCATAGACATCCTTGAGACTCTCAGCATCTCCATCTTTTCTTGAGGCCAAATATGCCAAAAGTGCTTTGGGAACGCAGATCTCTGAGTTTTTAAATGATTCTAGAATCTTTAGGGAGGCAAAGTGTCAAAGTAGTAATAAAGGTTTGTTCAGAGAAATGAAAACCCCTCCTGATAAGAGATTATGGTCTGCCCTGGGAGCAGAGCTAATCTTCCAATGGAGCCAGTCTCCTGACCTAGGACCCATCCCTAGGAAAGTAGACTTATCTTAAACCACTCTAATGAAATAGAAGGAATAATTAGCTCCTTGTACTCAGGGCCTAACTCGGGTATATTAAGGCAACTATTACTGAACAGGTATGCCTATTGTAGTTTCTTACTCCAAAATAGGATAGAAAGAGAATTTGGGGGAAAATAAGAGAAGGGGTTTGTAAGAAACAGTAAATACAGATCTTTTCTATCAAATACTATACTATACTATACTATACTATACTATACTATACTATACTATACTATACGTGGTAGATTGATAGATTGGTAGATAGGTATAGAAAGATATGATTGTTCTTTTTGCTACAGAAGTCAGCCTCACACATTTAGAAATTGTTATGAATTTCTCCCACTAGTATTGACAATTGGTCTCTAAGCCTGACCCTCTAGACCTAGTTCAATTCAAGTCCTAAGAAATTCAAGTGTAGCCTTTTGATCGCCTGTGAGAGCTTTGTGTTTATTCGGTCTGCCTGAAGTCATATTCAATAACAGGTGACACAGGAGTGAAAATCAGAATGAGCACTTTTGATCTGAGCTAATGCACCTGTCCTTTTCCCATTCTCCGCTGTGCACACAGTCTTTGGTTATCATGGGCAATCTTATGAGGGAGACAGCCTTTAAGACATTCTCAAAAGGATCAACTATAAGCAAATGTCCAAGAGAAAGATAAAATATCACCACAACTAAAATGCAGAGATTTATTGACATGCTTTAGCAAGCTGTAATAGAAAATGCAGAAAACCTGAGAGTACATCACTGAAAGAGACAGGGGAAGAAGTCTTATTTCTATTCCATTGTGCTCAATAAATCAAGTAGCTCCAGCTGCCTTCAGCAAGTTTCCTCACCTGCTGTGAGCTGTACGTTATCAAGTTCAGTCTATCACATATAAAATAGTTTCTTATAGATATATTTGCTATATGTAAACATACTAGGTAAACATTGACATATTAAGTTATAGTCTGTAATGCCTTTTTGTGGTTGTGGGGATTGAACCCAGGGCCTAACGAATGCTTTTATTGGACTGACTTACCGGCTGCAGTTCAGCTAATATTCAGTTCAATGACTGAATATAAATAGAAAGTCCAAAATTCTAGAAGTTGCTCAGTTCCACAAGAGTCAATGTCTCAGCTGGTCTTCAGTATGCACTGGAATCCCATAGAAGTAGGCTCCAATGACAGTGAAGGAAGGGATGTGCTAGCAAGCTGAGGACAAGCAGCTAAGAGCAAAAGCTCCCTTCCTTATACAGGTTTCCAGCAGAAGGTGTGACCCAGATTAAAGGTGTGTCTTCCAGCTGCAAGATCATGATCAAAGGCTTCCTACCTCAAAGGTTCAGACTAAAAGTGAATCTACCCACTTCAAGCAGAAAACCTCTCACAGGTATGCCCTCCAGTTCAGAATTGTAGTTCATTCTAGATATAGTCAAGTTGACAACTGAGAATAGCCATCACACATAATAAAGAACTATAGGGTGCCTACTACAAACTAGATATTAGACAGTTCTTGTACCATAGTTATTTAGCAAAAGAAAAAAAATTAAAACCAGAGAAGCAAGCAACTAGCTAAAATGCAAGTCAGAATTAACATTTTTGGCATATTGATAGATAAGTCATACTCATATCAATAATTAGGAAATTATAGTTTTTAGCAAGGATATGGAAAAATAATAAATTATGTATTATTGGTAGAATTATAGATAGTGCAGCCACTATGAAAAACAAACAAAAGATCCACTCCAAAAATTAGAACTACCCCCATAATTGACTCAGCAACTTCTTATCTAAATATAGTTCCAAACCCTTGAGAATAGCCTGGAAGAGATATTTGCACACCATGTGTGCCACAGTATGGCTCTCAGAGGTTAAGTTGTGAAGGTTATAGAACATCCCATTGTGTGGTGGGGAGGGGAATGGATGGCTTTACTATGTATAATTCCACGAAGCACCCAGCCTCTTGAAAGGCACCCATCAAGGTTTCCCATCACATATAAGGAATCTGAGACATCCCTCTAAATGAAATAAGCCAACCACACAATGACAAACACTGTTGGGTTTCATTTTTGTATGGTAGCTAAGGCAATGACACTAATAAAAGCAGACAGTAGAATAGCGCCTGTCAGGACCCAAGAGGAAAAAGAAATGAAGAGTTGTTGTCTAGTGGATATAGAGGTTCAGACATGCAAGTCAAGCATGAGGAATCTTTCCTTGTGTGACTATCTTAACACTGTAATGTGCGTTGGAGAACATTAAAAATAGTAAATTACGTTATATATATTTTTTTACCATAACAGAAAATAATCCTAAGTGAAAAGATGACGCTTTGGTAGTACAAAAGGGGTAATTAATTATAATTCAGGATTTTAGCTTCAGAAGGGTTGGAAGAGTTTGACCTGAGTTATGAATGTGAGTAAAATTTTGGTATACAACAGGTTATGAGAAAGCATGAACAAAAAAACCAAAGGAGTCAAAAGTGGGGGTTGAAAGCCCAAACAAACTGGGCAACTGGAACTACAGAGGTGTTGGCTCAGACCGTTTATCAAGCCAGTACCTTAAAAGGACAATAGTGTTCCCTCTATTACCTGTAACAGTTTACGGCCATTTCACCAGGATCAAATGTTATTTCATGCTTTCATTGTAAACTTCTGGCCATCCGCTTATGCAGCATCCCACCTAAAACGTACGAGGTGAATGCAGCTTGTGATTCCACTTGGTCCTACCATTTTTGCCTTTAAATTTTAAACAAGTCTTTTTCATGATCTGATATGGATCCAGGCAATTCAACTACACTCAAGAAAGGCAAGCACTGAAAATGCTGATGGGGTGGGGGTGGGAAACACACATACACACAAGCTCATTGTTCTGTTTATAATTCTGATGCACCAAAGGGTACATTCTGGTGTTGTCAAGGTCTTTGATTTTCTAAGACAGCTTCCAACATTAAAGGCCAAATCTTATTCCTGTCTAACTTGACAACGACGCTGCTGAGAATAAAGTTTTCAGAATGAGGAGGAGCTGGGAGCAAAGTAATGAATTTAGTCTTGGACATACTTGAGGTGCCTACAAGATGTCAGCAGGGAATGGTAAGCAATCAATTAGAATAGTGGAACTCAGGAAAGTTAACTCACAATGGCTGGGAGGCAACATGGGCTGATGTAATCACCCAAGGAGATTATGTAAAGGAAGAGAGAAAATGGCTCTGGGAAGCACAGCAATTGGGAATTAGATAGACGATACAGAGAATGCGTGAGGTTAAACCGAATCCAGAGTGAGAGATGGAGCAGAGGTAAGGTCTAAGCTAATTAATTATAATAATGATGATAACTATAATAGAGTACTAAATGCCACAGCAAGCTAGGTAGAATAGGTAGAAGAAAAATTAAAACATGACTATGATGTGGTTAATCTACCAGACAAGTTTGAGCACAAAGAAGAATAGATTCAAGAGTGAGCAATGGTTCTAAATAATAATAAATAATAATATGTATAATATAATTATATATACTTATATATGCATATCTGTACACACGCATATATATATAACCTGAAATTCTCCCACCACAAATTGTAAGATAAATAAGTAAATAAATATATAGCTATGATTTACCTTTCTTCAAATATATTGTGAAACATAAAAAAGTTACCAATAAAACATGCAGGTGACAAATGTGACATTTCCAAACCTCCATGAAATCACAACAATGTTTGCTTTGATTGAGAAGGAGGGGTTGAGAATGAGAGCAGTGAATATTTTTAAAGTAGTTTTGGATGAGAGAAAGGGGAGTAGAGAAAGAAGGGGAAGTATAAGAGAGGAAGGGAGAGGAGGAGAGGGGAGGGAGGGGAGGGAAAGAGCAGGAGAGAGAAGAGAAATGTGTCTAGCTTGTCGAAGATGGAAGTTGTAACAGATCCTCTGCTGAGCTATAGACGCCTCCAGTAGCTTCAAACACTACTAACCACACAGTGGACTAGATAAACTCCACCCACCAACACAGGCATGAGGTGATGGTTTGTTTGACTGCAGTGGAACACAGGTAAAACACCTGGTCAGCCTTTAGAAATATTAAAACAGACTGCATATAGTCTCAAAGGCTACAAGTCAGCATCAAGTCATCTCCAAATCAACATTTTCCTCAACTCTTGAAATAAATGGCGACGGAGATCCTCCCAAAAGTTTTCACAGGACCCCTCTCTTTCTAGTTCCCTTCCCTTATCTCTCTTTTGTTCTCTCACACAATTAAAGATGAACTCATAACAAAACATTATGTAACATTAAAATAGTTAAAGTATAGAAGTAGTATTTTAAAATGTATCATTAGAACTTTAAAAAAAATTAAGGAGAAAGAAGTTAAATATGAAAAGCATGCCCACCTTGTTTAAGTTATTAAAGAAAGAAATTCAAGATAAAAGGCTGAACACTGTAAAAAAGAAAAAAAGAAAGAAAAGAAAAGAAACGTCAAAAAGAAGCAACTGACATAGCAATTCAGAAATTCAGTTACAGAAATAGTGTATAAATATTTATTATTATTCTATTAGAATAAAATTTTCTAGAAGATCAAATTGGTAAATCCAATCTAATAGACTCACACAAACTCTAAGTAAACTGAACACAGAGTTGTAGAAACGGCCCCACAGGTAAGAGCACGCACTGCTCTTCCAGAGGACCCAAGATCAGTTTCTAGTGCTAATACTGGGAGACTCAAAACTGTCTGTAAACTCAGTTCATATGGCTGTAGCACTTTCTTCTGGACTCTATGAGCACCTGAATTCACGTGTGGGCATGAATGCACACACATAATTAATAATAAATATTTTTTTAAAAAGAACTGCATGTAGAGGTTCAAACAACAGCAGTTCAAAAAAGATGCCAATGATTTCAAGTATCGAATAGCCTCAAGGAAGCAGATGGCAAGCCTACAGCAGAACAATTCTAGGAATTGTTTGCAGAGGGATTCTTTTTAATAATTAGAGTGGACACAGTGATTCCGAGACAAGTAGACAAAGATGAAAAAATTTCTAGCTAGAAGCAGAGAAGCTAGAATCAACTTTATCCACATGGCAAAACCAGCCTTTCATGGTAGACATGGGGAAATGCTATTTAACCTCATAAATTGTATGAATTATTCTCCTAAAAACAAACAAAAAATCAAGAGACTTTGTTGAGAACTTACATATGCCAAGACTGTGCTAAAGTTTTATTATTCAGACATCCCAATAATTCCCTGATTAGAATCCCTGAGGAATCCATTGAAGAAATGATGTGATCTTCCCCCTTGTCTCTTGGCTCTCTAGACTGGAATCAGAAAACCAGAAGACGGATCATCACATTAAGAGAACAAAGACAGTCATTGTATCCAACCAAGAAGAACATAGCTACACCCAAGACCTAGGTTTACCATGAAGTAAGAAGCAAATTAAAATAAACATCTGATTTCAGGCATCCCACCAAGCCGCCATCACGATTAATCAGCTTCCTAAATAGGTTAGGGACTTATGAAAAGAGACCATACTGTTGAGTTCAGGAAAAATAATCTGGTGCATTTAGCATTTTGCATTCTCACTGAAAACTAATAAGATAATATTCTGGAGTTGTTAAAAATGGAATCTTTATGAACTTGTGGTTATTATTTTAGTGAAAATCTGATAATAGCTGTCATGGTTTTATGACTCCAATTCTATAAATAAGAGGGGGTAGCTACGATATCAGCAAAAGTCAAGACCAGAGGAAATTGTCACCAGTTTCCAACATTTGAAAAGGCAGATGTGACAGACCAAGGCAAGGTTACCAGGCAAAGCCCAGCCAGAGCTGCGAAGTTGCTGCCTCCCCTAAGGGAGCGTCAATACATTTCATCTCCGCACAGCTTGTATCGCTGCTCTCCCAGCATGCTTCGCTCCTTCCCCAGCATGCTTCACTGCTCACACAAAGCTACCTCCCTCCCTCTCACAAGCTGTAATCTGTCTGAAACACATCTCAAGGGGCTGGCGAGCCTTTGGGGATCCTCGAATTTTCTTTTGTCTCCAAGTCCTCTACCATTAGAAGTAGTGCATGGAATTAGCTGTGAGTCTAGCAGAGTCTAGCTCATTAGGAGGAAATGTAGCTTCAACATTTTAGCCAAAGTGCCGACTATCCTTCTGATCCTTCCCTCTTTCCTTAAAACTGTTTTCTTTAAACTCACACCGCCCCGGCCCAGTCTCTCTCCCTGTCCCTTCCACTCTCTCTGTCTCTATAAAGGAATGCTTCAGCACGCACGTGGCGGGGACCTAGTCGGGGGGCTCAATTCTTTCTGTCATGGGGATCCTGGCATAGAACTTCATCTTTACCTGATAAACTGCTGCCTACTGGCCGCATAGAACTGCTTTCTAAAAACACTTAACTGATGAGTACAAGCAGTTTAACTGATTTGGATTTTCAACTATTTTGTGTTGTTGTCTTGAGATATATCTTTCTTCTCTTTAGTTATTGCCATTTCAGTGACAAAAAAATAGCAAACCATTCAGTATGCTTTATGACAGCCTCACAATGTGTTTCCTATCTAAGTTTCAACAATATTTATTTCTCCTCTTCCCTGTTTCCTCTCCGATCATCTGGAGATATCAAAGGAACCTCCAGGAATATATAACTAACAGTACGGTTAGTGATATATAATGTTCCACAATCATATCCTCTGCCTTTAAAAGCGGTCAGACAGGAAATGTTATATATTGGATTCCACTTATATGAAATGCTAATAGATAAGGAGCTTCTTTAGGGGCCTTAAAATATTTTAGAATTAGTGGTGAAGGTTGCACAACTTCATGGACATTAGCAACCACTGAATATTTGTATGGATGCACATTTATATATAAATATGTATATTTAGCTCAAGATTGTATTCTTTAAAAACATGAATTTGTGGTTTCGTGAACCACATTTGACTTTTAAAAGAACAAAATATAATAAGAACCCATAGACATAAATGAGCGATGGGGCACAGTGATACAAAATAACAAAAAAAAAAAAGAAAGAAAAATATGGAGGTAAAAAGACACTTTAGGAAAAAGACTCAGGAAATAGCTAATTCTACATTTAATATATAAGTGTGATCTAGATATGCAAGGAGTGGGAACAGTGTTCCTGGAATAGGGAAAAACCATATCCCTGAGGCAGAAAAGACCTCAGTGTGCTTTAGGATCTACTAGAAGAAACAAAAAAGAAAAGACTACAAGACTCAAAGAGAAAAGAATGAGCTGTTCCCACAAAAGGTACAGACCCTGGTGAGCATTTTTTTATTGTTGTAAATTCACTGGTGAGTCACTAAAATGTTCCAAGAAATGAGTGACCAGATATGAATTTGTTTATAGTCCTATATGTCCCAGTCACTGCCCTAGGATAGAAGACATCTTCAGCTGTTATTCCAATAGAAAGGACAGTTTCGGGTGGTGTGGAGATATAAATAAAGGGTGTGCCACTGTCCATGGCCATTTTAAGTAAGATAGAATAGAAAACTTCAAGAAGCTATAATTTGAGCAAACACTGGGAAGAAGTGGGGAGGGAAGGCATGAGTGACAATGAGCAAATCCAGGCAGGGCTGCCAGTGTGGAAACCCAGAAAGTCATTATGACCCAGAAGCCTCCTAAAGAGAGCTAAAGAGAGCATTCCAGAAACAAAGACGCGTTCGTTACATCAGTACTAGCAGCAGCTCAATGTTAAGGAGGGATAAGAACTGGTTGTTGAATTTTGCAATGTGGAGGTCTCTGGCAAACTTTGATAAAATAGAAACTAGCTGTTGGCCTGACTGAGGTTGGTCCAGAATAGGAGACCTGAATAACACTGTTAAAAATGCTATTTGTATCAAACTTCTGTGAGAGGGGAAAAAAAAGAAAAGGGGTGGTATCAGGGGGAGGTTTGGGCACAGAACTTGATAGAGAGGGAGACAAAATGATGATTCCAAAATGAGCAAAAGAATGCCCAGAGTGTGGTGTCCACTGGGAAGCGGGAGATGGCTCATCACCCACTATAGAGCAGCTAGCCTCGAATAGAATGAAGGGGTTATTTCTGACAGTTTCAAGGTCAATCAGCAAGTAAGAAAGAAGGAAGGGAAGGAAGGAAGGAAGGAAGGAAGGAAGGAAGGAAGGAAGGAAGGAAGGAAGGAAGGAAGGAAGACAATACCCCAGTAACAATGGTGCGGGTGGGCGGTCCTGGTGTCCCAGATCAAGATGGTGATAATGGCGAATAAAAAGCATCTATGTTAGTGTCCCATATGTGCAGCAATACCCATGAACGGTCATCATGGATGTTGAATGTATGTCTTGGAATAGTTATGAAGTAAGTTTTGTTTCTATCATATATGTAACTAGAAAATAGCTTTTATATTCTTCAGGGTTTGTCAACTTAATGTATTTCAAAACAATATTCTGAGATCATAAAAAAAATACAGTGTATGGGGCACGATTTCTCATTTTCTTCTCTCCCTCATTTGTTCGTCAGTCTCCACAATAATTGGATTGTGGTATAAATAGTTCCTGTGCTTCTCAAGAGCTCTGACTGTGTGTTGCTAAAATAGCTAGCTAATTGATGAGAGAATTACGGAACCTATTCACAAGTCTTAAAATAAGTTATACAAAATAGATAATTTCCATACAGTTGAAACCTGGAAAATATACCTAGTATGCATTAAATATTTTTTCACTGGGCCATGGTATGCATTTATGCTTCAGAGCTTCAACAGCAAATATATTGGTAGCATTTTGCTTTTTTATTTGGTCACCGGATGTGAAAATCTAATATACACAAAATACAGAATTCAGCCCCACACTCCCTGGTGAGATTTGAAACACATCTAGGCTCTTTGGTAGAAAATAGGTAATTCCCACTGAGGGGAAATGCTATGCCGTAAATAGCTGTCTCCTTTATTAATCCACAGCCTTTACTATTTGCTCAATTTTCTTTTATAAGATTAACATTTAAAAGCCTCTTTGTCACAGACTGAAATTGAATTGTAAAATGTGCTCCTGAATAAATAATTTCTTCCTGAATGTTAATTACATAGGCAATTATACTGAAGTGTAATTTTACATAAATACAGTGTTGGGGATTTTACAGATGTGAACAAAAGCTTCCTCGATTAGAAAAAAAAAATCTGTGGTTGAAATGGAAGTGTCTAACAGGCTGGATAAATACAGAACTTTGGTGCATTGTATATTAATCTGAATGGTCATGGAATTTATTGCAAGGCTTTTGAGCAACTGCACTATTAAATATCCACAAAGTCAAAATGTACACTGTATTTTCTATATATCCCTTAAAACACCAAAATAAGTATATTCATACTAAAAACAAGTTTTAAACGAGGTGGTTTTCAATATTAAGCACCTGAAAACAAAATTTACTCGATTTTGACATTCTCAGTTTTTTTCAGGCAAAGTACTTTGAGTATTCAGTTATTAGTTTTCTTAATTAATAATGGTATAATGTAAGTGTTAGTGTCGGACTCATTTGCACAAAGCCACGTTATTAAATTGTTATGGCTAATAATTAGCTTCTTAGACTAATAGAGTCACAATCACATAGATCTATATACATTTGCTTGTTGAAGTTAATGACCAATAAGAAAAGTAGAGTATGACACTTACTATGCACCAGGGCTTTAACAAGCCTTTGATCCTTACTGTCCCTGTTAGCTTCACAGCAGCCAAGTCTGTGATATTCAGAAGAGGAAAAATATGTTCACCCCAAATATCTAAGTTGACATGCAAGGGAGACGATTTCATGGGGTCCCACTCCTAGACAAAGAACTACAGGCAACTAAGAACTGTTGTAAGATGACAATTAGCCTCTCCCAGGGCTGTGCCCCTTATTGGTTGGCCAGTTCAGAGTGGTCATCTCTGAAGCCACAGACCCACAAACAACATAAATAAACTCAATGGATTGCAAGTATGTATGTACACATATATCAAAGAAAAATAGGCTATCAATTTACAAGAGGCATAGGAGGCGGTTCAAGAGGGGCTGAAGGGAAGAAAGGGAGGGTGAAAATGGTGTAATTTTTTTCCAATTAAAAACATACTTTTAAAGACCAATCCAGAAACGCTTTGATTTAGAGACTATGCAGCCAAGAACTTTACTACTGTTTATACTTGCTTCCCACTTCAGTGGGAGGACACTGTTCTTAGAGAGTATTTCAGTCACTGATTAGAGAAAGATAATGAACAGATATGATTCCCACATCCTATTTAAGGCCTATGTATTCTTCAGCAGAACACTGTCATGAATCACCAAACACTACATAGATATCCTCAATACTTTTATAAACATGTTTTAGAGAACATATTGTTATTCTAAGTTCACAAACTAGTCATTGACTTGTCTACGTGGTTACATAATCAGCAAATATGTTTACAGTTCTCCTTTCACATCTCTCAATATTAACACAACAGAGAAATATTTCAGGGTATAACCAGAGACTTCCCAAGTGTTTTTAAACGCCCTCATGTGAGAAGGCACAGAATCTGAGCTGGGAAGGCTGCTCGGGGGTTAAGGCCATGCTGCAAAGGAACTGAGTTCAGTTTCCACAACTTGGGTCTAGGAGCTTACAACCACCTGTAACTCCAGCTGTTAAAGGAGAGAGAGCACAAGGCTGTAATGTAGTCCATGTACTCTTCCCTCTCCTTCCTGTAGGTGGACCGAAACACCAACTTATATGTAACTACCAGATGGACAAGCACATCTGTCCAGCCATCCACAGAACATTGTGTGAGTGTCAAAAGGAAGGAGACGGAGAGGGAACGATGTCATGGAGATAATAAGGGAAATCATGAGATAGGATGTAATGGCCCCTCTAGCATTGTGAACATCTGCACTTATGTGCATAACCCCACCACACACACACACACACACACACACACACACACACACACATACAGAAACATATTTAAATGATAAAATCCTTTAAAGGCACAGATTCAAATTCTTTATATCCATTTGTGAAGTAAATAATCACTGCTATAATTTTAAAAATTTAACCTAGATTTTTTTTTCCAGTCTCTGACTGACACAGCTTGGAAATCACAATCAGGCAATAGATGACTTCTTTAGGAGGGAAGAGATGCATAAAATGTCTCCCAATGCCACATCCCAGAACTTATATACAAGATAGACAGTGGGCAGTCAGGAAACTATTGAGTGAAGGAGCTTTTGAACCAGAAGCTTTATGACAACGGCTACATGTATCCTAATGACACGCCTGCTGAGATCCACACAAGCCAGTCAACAACCGATCTCAGCAAGTATCCCATAAAGCCACGTTTCTTTCTTGAACAAACAGTGTGTTCCATGCAATCTCAACCACCGACTTTTTATACCATAAAATAAACTACTGACTCTGATTTTACTGATGAATGCAGATAGTGCAGCAAAAGTGAAGGCGTGCAAACAGCCCACAGGTTACAATGCTTTGAGAAATATGGCCAACCGGGGAAGCAAAGTGAAATTCAGACCAAGTAAATATTCCAGAAGGAACAAGTTGTGCTGCTTCTCTGTCACGAAAAGGACCTACCTAATGAACCTGCTGCTAGGTGACTTTCAGAATTCAATTAAGTAAAATACAGATTGATCCACTGACAGCGCGCTGGCCAGAGGGAAACAGAGTCCGCACGTCATTTCCATTCCTGACACCATGGTCTGTTGTTCGTTACGCTCTTAGTCTGGCTAGAGAAAAAGGTTTAAGTGACAGCAGCTCCAGGGACAGTAATTTTGCTCTCATAGTTGTTGAAAATCTTCTATAAATGGGGTGGTTTTCAGATTCACACAGAATCTAAACAGTTCTGCAGTCCAGTATTTTCCTAAGTAGACTCTCCATACAGCTCTGCCCCCCCAAATCAGCACCAAACCCCGAATCATGATTTTCTCCAAATTCCTGGATCAATATCGCCAAGCCATTAGCTTCTACTACAAACTTATACAGATCCGTGTCTGTCACTATCTTTCCTAGAAAAAGTTAGAAACAGAAAACCAATTTATACCACTCAAATTTATGCTCACTGGAAGTCTCCTTTGCCATTAGCCTCCTGGTCCACCTCTCAATGGAGTCAAGATGTTCTACCATGGAACTTGCACAATGTTGTGCTGTTGGCTAGAGCTACATGCAAACTAAACTGGAGCATTTTCTTCTCCAGCGGGTCAGAGAATCATTATATCAGGGCCACATTCAGAGCAACGATAAAACAGTACTGCAGCAGGAGGAAATATCTGGGAAATATGAATCACCCACTCTTATAACTTATTATCACATATGACACCTACTTAGGCCTGATCTCATATATGCCATTCCTCTCTGATGGATTGCTAAATAATTTAGCAATTATATTATTTGTTGACTAGCATGAAAATAAAATGACATCATTGCCTAGTGGGGCAGAAAATTTCCAAGTCATCATTGGAGTCTGGGTTCACATGTTAGATACTCAATGTCTAACGGGGCACAATAGCAATTCAAGAGCCATTTTTCAACAGTGTATTTCTTAATTCCAAATTACACAACCTTGTTCTGATGCTCCTCACCTTTTTCTTTGTTCTGTGTAAGCATGTGTGTGCATGCATGTGTGTGTTTCCTATAAAGGTCTTTTAGAAGCTACTTACATCATCACAAATGGAAGTGAATATCTCCAGCACAAGTGGGCCTGTTGAGTCACAGGGACAAAATTGCAAAGCCTTCCATACATTGAGGAAGAGTCACCATGGCTTCCTTTATACTTGGTCCTGCTAAGCCCTAGAAACTCCATGACCTCCCTCAGTAAATGGCTCAGAGCAGATTTCCCCAAAAGACCCTGTCCACATTGTGCCCCCCAGTGAACAATTTGGGGAGGTAATCTTTTCATTCTGTAAATTACTGGTCTTATAGAAAGTTTAGCAGGGTGGCTATCCCCGGACTTACATGAGATTTTTCTTCTATTCTTAAATCAACGTGGGTTTTTGTTTTGTTTTGTTTTGTTTTTTAGCAGAGTACCTCGGGTATCTGCACTGCCTGTTTACCAAATCTTGCCATATGCAAGCTGTCAACACTGAAATTGATGACCACATTTTCCTTTGGAATGGTAACTCAGACTGTGAACATGCTGGAGATCCTGTGTCATGTTACTATACCGTCACACTGAGGATGCTGTCTTAGAATAGAAAGGATTCATTTTCCACCATTCTTCCTTCAAGATAGACATTTTCTAGGTCTCTGGGGTATCCCACCTCTGGGTCCTGACCCTCAGGAATAAGCTCCCTCTCAAAGTCTGAGTCTCCAACTAGGCCAGTCACTAGTTGGTCACTCCCACAATTTGTGTGTCATCTTTACCCCAGCACATTTTGGAGGCAGGCAATTGTAGGTTGAAATGTTTGTGGCTGGGTGGATGATAGAATCAAATATGAATGAGGAAAAAATGTCAATTAAACGATTGCTATTGATTTTCTGCTATACTCATAGATTGGTGCCTCACCCAGCTGCCATCAAAGTCTTCGCCCAACAACTGATGGAAACAGATGCAGAGACTCACAGCCAAACATTAGGTGGAGCATGGAGAACCTGCTGAAGATGGGGAGGAAGGACAGTTGGACCCAGTAGGGTCAAGGGCAATATAAGAAAACCCACAGAATCAACTAACCTGGCTCAGAGATACTGAACCAATACCCAGAGAGCCTACATGCGACTGACCTAGGTTCTCTGCATATATGTTATAGTCGTGTAACTTGGTCTTCATGTGAGATTCCTAACAGTGAGGGTAGAGGCTGTCTCTAACTGTGTTGCCTGCTTTAGGGACCCATTCTTCCTACCAGATTGCCTCAATCAGCCTTATTAGAAGAGGAGGTGCCTAGTCTCATGGCAACTTGACATACTATGCTGATTGAAATCCATGAGAGGACTATCAGCCAGTATCTGAAAGGGTACAATGGAGGAGGAGTGGGTGGAATGGGAGGGAGCTGGGCAGACGGGAGGAAAGAGAAACTTTGGTTGGAATGTAAAAAAATACATATTTTCTTTTAAAAATGCAAAATACTATTAAAACTCAAGGGCATACTTGAATGTGATTGTTGGCTAGCCTAGAAATGAGTACAGGATTAAGGGGCTATTTATACCTATGTAAAATGCAGCTGGTTATATCTCTTTATAGTAGTTATTGGAAATCATTGCACTAAAGAAGAATCACTGCACTAAAAGTAAAGAATTTCCTTGATATTCTAGACACATACAGATTACATATACACACACACACACACACACACACACACACACACACACCTTCTTTATCTCTACAAACTGAGTTTTAACAAAGTTAAGGTTTCATAGCCCTCATAACATTGAAGAGAGGAAATAAGTAGCAATACAATTGCTTTTGTGGAGCCAGGCGGTGGTGGTGCACGCCTTTAATCTCAGCACTCGGGAGGCAGAGGCAGGCGGATCTCTGTGAGTTCGAGACCAGCCTGGTCTACAAGAGCTAGTTCCAGGACAGGCTCTAAAGCTGCAGAGAAACCCTGTCTCGAAAAAAAACAAAAAAAAAAAAAGAACAATTGCTTTTGTGGGTAGGTCTTTTTCTTGACCTTCATGGAATGAGTGTCTAAATAGAGAAGAACTGTGCAGCTAGTGGCACAGCAAAAGGGAAGCTGGCTCTGTGTGAGTTGGATGGGTTGATACCAAAGATATGGGGAAAGAGGCTGAAGTTCACTAGCTGCAACTGTCAACTTGTAAACTAAAGTCATTCGTGAGCATCCTCCTCCCAAAGACTTTCCCAAAATGTTTGATTTAGTTTTTCCAGTTTAAGAAGCAAAGATCTGGGGTCTAGACTAGCTCAAAAGCTAAGAGCATTGACTGCTCTTCCAGAGGTCCTGAGTTCAATTGGCAGCTCATAACCATCTATAATGAGATCCAACGCCCTCTTCTGGCATGCAGACAAAGACACAGACAGAATACTGTCTATATAATCAATAAATAAATCTTTTTTAATTAAGTAAAGATTTGATATTCTTTCTAATTCTTGAGATATCTAATGATGCTGCAGTGCTGAGCCCACATCGTCACAGGACAACATCACAGGAAATACGTCACCAGCTGCCAGTTTGCATGGGTTCATTCTTACTCCACAGGGCCTAGCAGCCTCTATTTCTGGCCCATCTTCGCCACTGAAGTAGTCTACAGTGCTCTTGAAATCATATGAAGTTACTGTTATTACCCCAGCTCTACTTAGCTTACAATGGGGGAAAGGAGGGAATAGGGAATAAGTAGTTCATTCTAAGACATTTCGCGGGGCTGAGATGACCAAGTCCTATCTTTCCAATTGGGTGCCAGTTGTTTTAGGGATCCATTGTCACGATGGTTTGGGATTCTTAAGAGACTTGAAAAGCAGTCCAGTTTTATTTAAGTGTCAGTACAGCCGAATGAGTTTATACGTGACTATAATGGCTCCATTCGCTCTAGACACTGAACTACCAACCACTGAACCTTTTTTCTCCAAATCATAATAGCGCTAATCCGCGCAATCTCCACATTTGTTCTGGCAGTTCTTCTGACTCCCATATGCAACAATGTAAGTCATTGCTGCCTAATCTCTTCATATTCTTGCTTTCTGGAAGAGCGGTGGCAGGAGGTATCACTGTTAATCAAGTTTGTCAAACGTTAGGACATCTGTGCCTTTTGCCACAGTTTCGTTTTGGTGGTCTTCATTATCCCCCCCCCCCCGTTTCATTCTGGTGGTCTTCATTATCCCCCCCCCCCATTTTGTATTATTTACTTTCTATTACAACCTTATTTTTACCCTTTCCTATTTTAAATTTGACTATTCAAATTTGAGAATAAGTTCTTATGGACAATGTTAGCTACATTTCTAATAGTAAAACAGTCCATAGCAGTTAAGAGCATTTTACATAGTTAATTTTGACATAAATGCTAGTTCCACATTTCGTAAGCGGCCTGTGATGGCTAGTTTGTGGAGCCGTTGTCTGAACTAAAGGATAGCTTGAGAAATATCATTTCTGTTTGTATCTGTGAAGGTGTTTTCAGTAATACAGTAAACCAGGAAGAAATAGACAGCGGAAGGGGAAATCTCACTCATTCTTCCCTTCTGCTGTTTCTGCCCCCCCTTCCCTCCCTCTAGCTCATTACTAGATTTTGTTCACCTTGTCCTCTCCTCATCTTTCCACACCCTAATTCTTGGGGTCCAAACGTAGGTAGCTGTTTACACTCTTACACATACTCCCCACCTTCTCAAGCTTCCATTAGAGTGAATCACACCATGGGCTTTCCTGCTTCTCCAATTTACCAGTGGCAACTGAGGAGACTTCTCAGCCTTCACCGTCTCATAAGCCAGTTCCTAGAACACATTGTGAGATAGAGTGAACCTGCAGGAGCGGGGAAGGGAAGGGGGAGACAGAGAGGAGTTCTATCCTAATGATTCTGTTGTCCCTCTGAAGACTTCACACTAATTCTGTATGACTTGACCAACTTGTTTCTAAGCTCTAATTGTCTGCACACGGGCGTTAACAGTGTCTGCCTCACACTGTGAGCACAAAAGTCAAGGAAGATAACAAAAAGCAAAACACATTGCGAAGCATTATGAATTAGTCCTACGTGACTTTTAAAACATCTCATACTGAATAAGAGAATTCTGTTTTCCAGCTAGTGGGTGACTTATGGCAGACGGCACAGACATCTGGAAAGGGATTAATCCACCAAGCTTTCTGAGAGTTGGTCCTATGCCTTGTTTCTCTTTTGATCACCATGCCTAGTGTCGTTTCTGCCACTTAATTGGTCAGATAAACTGAAAACACCACCCTCTAGCCTACTTCTATCTGCCAGAAGATTTAGAATCTAGTGGAATCTAATTGGAGCTTGTTCTGGGTGCAAAGGACAGTCCATTTATCACCTCAATAGTGATATGTATACTTTCAGAAGCCAGAGACCAGCCAACGTATTTTTAGTGAAATAATTCTTCCCCTAATTTTGCTGTTGTTACAATGGCCAAGGTCAAGTAAAATCTTTTACTCATTTGAGATAAATACTCACTGCTTGTAAAAAGTTTAATTCTTCCCTCGGTTCTTAGATAAAACTAGTAAGTAGATCCACTACAACACCTGCTAGATTTGAGTCAACTGAACCAGAAATGGAGAATCTTACTTTCTCCCCTGTGCACAGGATAAATCATCCAGCCTGGATGGCTCCAGATTGGATTTAACCATGAGACCCTCATGGCACGCCAAGGATTTGGGGTAGGAGTCCTACTTGAAAAGGAGGGAACTTAAGAAAAGTCACCTACATGATTGCCACTGCTCTTGGTTGCTCACCAAAACTTCACAGGTTTTGCCTCAGACGGTGAACACTTGGTCACAGGACTTGGAGAAATCAACTTGGTACTGACTAGAAAACTTCCTTCCTGCTATCTGGCATCCCTAGTACTGAAAGGTGCTGTGACACCAACAGCCTCACCCAGATGTGAACCCTGTAAATTACAACAGTGACTGATACGGCAAAACACACCCATGTGTGCAATAGTACCACACGTGCTATGGGAGTAACCAACCACTTTCAAATTTAAGGCTTACCCCACAGGAGAAAATGCATATCCAGTACTGTCAATCTAGCCAAGAACCCATAGTCAGGATGCACACAGGCCCCAGGGCTCAGCTCAGCCTACTATTATTTATGCTAATTGCACACAATATCCAAAGCCCTCTATGTTCATGTTTCTACACACATAGATTAGGTTTGGTTTTTCTCTCAACAAATTTCAATCAAATGAGGGGAGGGATTCATCATCTTTCCACTGACCTAAGAGATGAACTCAAAGTCTTAAAGCTGGTGCTTTTTAAGGTACCATTGTTACTGCCAATGACAGGACTTCTCTCAATAGAGCCCCTTTTTGAAAGTCAGTGACCCAACATCTCTCTTCTCCACCCCTTTCTCCTGCTGCCCTTTAATAAGAAGGACCCGCATGCTGCAAACTATAATTATGCACTTCACTGAGTTCAGAACTTGAGAGGAAGCGCATCGCATAGGACCACCAGGAGAGAAGCCATTTGTTCCTGCTCTTCCTCTGCCTGTTTGGCATTTGTTAACAATGTCACATGTCCCTTCATGTGGGACTGTCCCTAACATTTGCCAGGTCATGGGCACACCCATTTAATAAGGGTCGGATAACTGCCACAATAAGTAAACTCAAATAGAAAGGTTTACCACAGCTATGAATTTCTAGTTCACACAACTCCTGGGAGAAAACAGTTGGTAGAGCAGTTCTCATAAAATTGGGATCCACTAAGGACCCACAATGGTTCCTTTTGTTTTGTGGTTGTGAGGCTTATCTGCAGGTCCCGAGGAGGAGAAGACAATGGAGAAGGGCTATACGGATAGCGTGGGCAGAGGAGACACTAAGACGTACATATTACTTCCAGTGCACTCAGGATCAGCTACTCTCAACTTCTTGGGAAGGCAAGAAATAATAGTCCGTTCTATACTCAGGACAATGGAAATGAGTTTAATGAATGGGTTGAGTTGCTGTCACATCCCATTTCAGAAAGAGCTTTAAAATAAGGATAATTTTAACAGCTTAGAATGACCAGATAAAGAATACAAATGAATGGAAAGGCCTAGGAAGACCATTCAAAACCAGAGCAAGCTATGTCTTAAGGACCCCGTGCTATTCCAACACGACAGATAGTCATTCTGAGAAAGAAAAATATGGTCATTATCAGATCTGATTTTTAAGAGAATTGAGAAATCAAGTTTTGTTTTTTCTCTGAATATTCTCAACATTAAAGTGTTACTAATTGTTTAAGATTTTAAAACAACAACACACAGGCCAGGCCAGACAAATATTTCTTCAGGCTTCATTTGGCTCAAATTATTTAAAGTATGGAATGCTTTAAAACCTTAACTAGGCACTAAAAACACAATTAGTTTATATTTTAAAGGACACAACTTAATGCCCAGATACTCATGTGCAAAGACTGAGCTAATAGAGAGATAAACTTCAGACTAGAAGCATGGGTATTAATTGGCATCTTTAATTAATATTACCTAATTAAGTGTAATATCAATTAATAACTGAGTTGTACTCATTAGCTACCATGTGATACGTGGAACTCGCAACTGTGATAAAGCTGCAAAGGTCAGGGACTGGTTATATCTTTTTACACCCTGTGAATAACTAAAGGAATCTTGAAGTAGTCTCAATCATATTTCCTAGTTTATTAACTATTTGGAAATTAAGCTGCAATTCCCTGACTCCTTTAACAAATGCTTACTGTACGTACAAGACTGTGTTCGCTGCTGCAACAGAAATAAGATTGACTTTGATTAAATCTTTCCCTTGAGAAAAGTATTTTATTACCAAAAAATGTAAGTACATAATTAGATGGGGCAGCGGGGAGCAACACAAAAGAGCCACAGTGAATTAAGACCACAGAGCTCAGCAAAGCAAGAGATGCTCTCCGGATGAGATGGTCAGAAACAGCTGCCTGGAGAATAGAGAAGGCCTAGGAAAGTAAGAGCAACCTGTTTCAGTAACTTGAAAAAAACGCTGGCAAATCTTTAGTGGAGATAGTTTGTAGCACAAATCTTCTAATAATGTTGCCAACAGTTTATAGAACGCGGGTAAAATGTGACCGATGCAAAATTTAGTGACTTCAAAATATTGTTAGTTAGGGATGCTACTTGCTTTCACGTTCTATTAGGCTGGCTAGCCTTCTGATTTATTGCAAGCGGTCCTGCAGCCACTAGGTCTGTGTAAGTCAGAGTCTAAGCTTCCTGGCTGCAGGCCGCTTCTATTACATCAGTCACCTCCTGTTCAGACTTCCCCTAGGTGACATATGCCTAGTGCCATCTGTCTGATTTGTCTCTTCTTAAGACCATATTGCTGCAGTGACATTTGAGAACCTTTGAAATTGTTGCTTCCTTACTCCTTCAACGATAGAATTTACTTCTGCAGCCAATTTCTTAGGAGACGCAGTCCCACAATTATTTCTTTGTTGACTTTACATAAATATTTTGATATCTCTTGCCCGGGACTTTAATTTTTATCTGTCTTCACAAGCTCAGATAAATTTGTTCTCGAGTCAATTTAACAGTGCCGGCCAGAGACATTACAGCTTTCATCAGAGTTAGACGCGTCCTGATGTATGGGAAGCAGCAGAAGGCAGTAACTTTTTAACTGACGTCAAGTGTGATGGATTCTCTGACTCTGTAACGTCCCCATTAGCCATTCTGAAACTACTTTATTCAGCTCTGGAATGACTCCTACTTTGATATTCCTCCACTTCCATCTCTCATCAAGTTTATATCAAACCCACGGGCTACACTAATTTTGTTCCCCTCTGTTATTGAGATATTTCTGTTTAGTGGGACACTTACTGGCTTCTGCTCCTTTATCTTAATAGTTTGGGAATAAAATGTCTGGTCTATGAGGCAAAATTTTTAATCAGATTTTATAGTTCTAAACCATTCTATTTATTGCCATTCTTTCTATAAGAATTTTAAATTTTAGTCCTAATATTGCTGATGCTGTTATCATCGTTGTTATTATGAGGATCATTATTTATGGCTGTGATGTAGTGTCTGCTGATTCAGTAGCTGGACCCGATTTTCCTAATCCCCAGCACAATATGGTACTTGAAGCACCATGCTGATAAACTAAGTCAGAGCACACATGCCCACCTATGTGCTTTTCAACACATATGTGCTTAGAAACAGAGATGGTTTCATCAGAAGAGCTTGCAGATCAAGTCAGGGAGAGAAATTTATCAAAGCAAAGGGACACACATTTCAATTAATGGTGCCTGACATCATAAAAATTGCTCATATTCTAAAAATGATCTGCAAAAAAATTACTTTCAAGCCTCTTTCATTTATGTGTTTCTCAATTATAGCCCCAGATTTGTCTCTCAATGGCATCTTTGTGTTGTCTTCACAAAACAAAACTATCGGACCACACTCCCCTGAAACAATATGGGACATACTTTAGTTCCCTATGGCAAAATACAATATAAACTTAGGTGAGAACATGGTTGCAAGCACTCAGATTTATTTTATCTTCTTCCTAGGCTTGATCATTACTTTTGTAAGTAATATTGTTGGCTAATATCAATATATAGGCTCTTATGACAGCACCTCATTTTATAGCCTTTTAGGACAATTCCAGTCACTATCTAAAGTTTAGAATTATTTTTTTTTTTGAGCAAGAAAAAAAAACTATTGTCCACATCGCATAATGTCCCGTAAACCCAGTTCTCCTGGGGTACAATATCATGTGAGAGTTTGTCATGTAGATAATGCACACAGAGGGTGCTATCTATAAAGGTTTGTGATTTGGGGCTTATTGGCCATCGTGTCCTGGACTGTGCTTTGGGCTGTTCTCACTGTAGCTATTTATTTCCGCTTCGGGATGTGCTTCATGCACATTCCTAGATAAATACCACTGAGTGGCCTGAATTGATTAGGCTTTGGGGGATAAGTTTTCAAGGTATAATGTACATTTGCCAAACTCTATTTTATAAAATCAAGTCTGAAAAGCACCTCATTCTCCTATTTTTTGAGCTCACACACAATATTGTAGATCTGTTGCAAATGGAAGCCTTCCGCGTTCGGTACTTTTGAAAGAACTATAAATATAAGCAATCCAATTTAGCAATGATAAATGCTGCCTTCCAAATTCCAATCATATCTGTCCTTAGTTATAGCAATTTCAAATAAAAAAAAAAAAACCTTTGGTGATGCTCGGGCACATATCATTTTTAAGACCTAGAAATAAAGACCTGGACTCGGGCCAGGCGTTTGAATTGTGGGCATAGCCATTCCAAGAATATCTTTTATAGTTACTACCACTCACTTGTCGCTATGATCTATTAGACCACCCCAGCTTTCTTACTGTTGGGGGGAACAATCTTTATTTCCCGTTATTTATCTTATTCTTCTTGCATGCATCCTGCCTTGCTATAAGATATTATCCAGCCAATTCTTCTAGGTAAGTCCATACAAGCTTGGAATCAAAATATCAAAGTGACCATTGCAGGTTTAGTATGAGTATTTATATTAAACAGCTAACTCTTTCAGAAGTCTGAAACTTAAATAAGTAACTTGACAACCCAGGAAGTGATGCAAGGAGAAAGGAATTTCCATGCAAGTTAAGGACCACTTTTGTTTAACTCACTCTCCCCTGCTTCTTTTTGTCTTAAAATGACATCCATCCGCTATACAGGCATCATAAATGTAGTAAGAGCTTTTTTAAAAAGACCACTATATACACCACACACACACACATACACACACACACAAAAACACACACACACACACACACACACACACACAAACACACACACACAAACAAATGCTTTGTTTCAGCTAATGGAGAACAGAATCCACTAAGCACATTTGCTCACAGAAATATATATTTATCACTTACACTGGGCATACTGGTGGACACAAGCATGGACCGCCTAGACACAGAGACCACCAACAGACTTCATTTTGCTGTCAGCTACACCAGGGATCTGCCTCAGAGGCAGAGAGTCACTTGGTCTGGTCTCACACCTGAAGTGTGATCCTAGTTGGTCTGAAAACTTAAAACCCAGAGTAAGATATTGAGGTAAAATCTGAAAGATCAGAGAAGTAAAGGAGCCAGCCACGATCACCTCTTACCTCTCTGACTTCTCAGAATGAAAAGGGCTGACCTCCTGTCTCCGCCCCACCTTGCCCCTTCTTCTCTGTCTATACAGACCTCCAGACCTCTATGGTTAACTATTGGCTAGCTCCACCCTCTGATCTCCCAGCAAACTTTGTCAGAACACAAACAAAATATCATAACCCACACTGATCGCAAACCAAACATCTCTAGACTGAGCAGAGTACCTATCTAGACACAAGACATTGCCTGTCAAGGTGGCTTTGGTAGGCCTGCTTCAGATTTTTCCCTCCGCTTGATTCTTCTCTTTTCCTCTCATAGGCATTAATCCCTACTAAGCATCTAGAACTCCAAACTTAAAATCACCACTTGCTTCTAAAACGCTCTGCCTTTGGAGCTGGAGAGATGGCTCAGCAGTTAATAGCACTGGCTGCTTTTCCAGAGGACCACGGTTCAATTCCCAGCACCCACATGGAAGCTCACAACTGTCTGTAACTCCAGTTCCAGGGGATCTGACACCTTCATGCATGCAGGCAAATCACTATTGCACATAAAATAAATAAATACATACATACACACACATACATAAACAAATAAATAGTTAAATAAATAAAACTCTGCCTTCAGACCAGAAGCTGTCCTTCATCATAATAAGACTCTACAATTGCTTGTTCAGGTTGAAGCTGTTTGCAGTATCAGAGGAGCATGCTCATCCTTGTCACTGCAAACCATTCATAATCTTGCACACTGTTCTTGTTTTGTTTTTGTTTTTGTTTTTTTTTAACTCTTTTGGCTCTTTGGGAGGCCCGCCACCCAACTCCCAGATAAATACATGCACAGAGTCTTTTTTTTATTTATGAATACCCGGCCTTAGCTTGACTTATTTCTAACCAGCTTTTCTTAAATTATCCCATCCATCTTTTGCTTCTGGGCTTTTCTCTTTCTCTAGCTCTGTATCCCTTTGTTTGTTTCTCACTCCACGGCTTGCTGTGTAGCTAGGTGGCTGGTCCGTAATATCAACCTCTTCTTTTTTTTTTTTTTTTTTTTTTTTTGCTCCTCTATTTTTTCCTCCCATATTTCTCCTCTTATTTATTCTTTCTGCCTGCTAGCCTTGCCTATCCTTTCCCCTGCCTTTCTGTTGTCCGTTCAGCTCTTTATTAGACCAACCAGGTGTTTTAGACAGGCAAAGTAACACAGCTTCACAGAGTTAAACAAATGCAACACATCTTTACATCATTAAACAAGTATTCCACAGCATAAACAAATGTAACACATCTTAAAATAATATTCCATAATAGTACACATTAGTGATAATTATGTTGACATGGTGATATGTGTCTTATTGTCAACTATAGGTTGTGTATTGGGTATAGAATTTGAATTCTTTTCCAAATAAATAGCAGAAATCCATCCCTAGAGCATAATTGAGACCTCACAGCAGGAAGGGCAGGAATGAGCTGAGACTTAAAGACACAGTGGTCCTGTCCTTCTTCACTACTGACTGCTGTCACCAGAAGAGTAGTCTGTCCAGCGGTTACGCTACATGCTCTCACTGATATCTCCGCTAACAGGTTCATGCATACAGTCACTGGCTACTGCATGTGCTGTAGGAAAACTCCCATCATGTCCCTTGTCAAACATTATACAGGAAATTTTCCCACTGAGAAAAGGAAATCCTGAAATATGAGACAACATGGATGAACCTGAGAATGTTATGCTAAATAAAATAAGCTAACTACACCAGGAGAAAACTACACAATACCATGCAACAGAATTAGCTGAAATCAAGGCATGGAAGCTCCAAGAATCCAATCGAAGAGAGAGAGGAGAGAATACATAAGCAAGGGAGGTCAAGAACATGAAGGAGAAATCTACAGAGACAGCTGAACCAAGCTTGTGGAAACTCATGAACTCTAGACCTGCAGCCGTGGAGCCTCCATGGGACCAAACTAGGCTCTCCATGTGTTGGAGACAGTGGTAAAGCCTGTACTATCTGAGGGGTCCCTGGAAGTAGGACCAGGATCTGTCCCTGGTATGTGAGTTGGCTTGTTGGAGTCTGTTCCCTGTGGTGGGATGTCATGCTCAACCTTAATGCAGGGAGGAGGAGCTTGGTCCTGCCCCAATTTAATGTGTCAGACATTGTTGAAGCCCCATGGGAGCCCTTGCCTGTTAGGAAAAAAAGGTGGGATGGGATGGGGGGAAGGGGAGGGACCGGGAAGAGGGGTGAGAGATAGAATTGTGGTTGGAATGTACAATAAAGAAAAAAAATGAAAGAAAAAAGTGTATCTACTTGCTTTTGTACAAAGCAGAACTGATACATTTACAACACAATGCCTTAGGATTTATCCCTTCATTAATGTCAAATAGCCCTCATTCCATTGATTATAGACAGATAGATAGATAGATAGATAGATAGATAGATAGATAGATAGATAGATGTGTGTATATATGTGTATTAATGTTATGTATCACTGTGCATATATATCAATGTGTATATGTGTATACATATATCAATATGTATATATCGATGTATATATTAATGTGTATATATATTTGGACACTTGGGTCTTTTTTACCTCAAGATTCCTTCTTTTGATCCCTGGTCTTTCCTTTAAAAAAATAATCTGTCCTTGGTGATTTAGAAGTAGACAGGGAGATGGGGGCAGTCATACATTAATTTCCACTAAATAATCCTGCTAGCATGCACTCTGAGAAGTTCCCGTGAACTCTCCCAAAGGCATGTGGTGCTGTTGTGGCAGACAGGCTTCTTTTGGCCTTTCTAGCTTCAGGGAGAAGTAATAACTTCTCAGTTAAGTGTTATCAGAAGGATTATTGCATTTGCTTTTCCCAGAGGACTTCAGAGTAGATTAGCTTCTGGGGTGGCTGCATAGCACCCTATCTTCCATTTGCTAAGGTATTTTCCCACCCTTTGTTAGTTTTTTACTGTTGAGAAAGAAAGTTACAGAAACACACACACACACACAGTCCTCAGTCTGTCATTGTAAGGCATCCACACGTAAACTGGCTACTGTCGGTGCAGAGGATTCACAATTATAGTCACCAGCAGCATTATGGGTAAACCTGTTACTGGTACAAACTCTTGATCCATTCTGCAGTTAGGAATGCTTGAACAGGGGTCAAACAATCAATTCATGCTGAGTGACTCTAGGTGACCCTGACATTCATTAGAGATAGAATGGTAATTCTAAATTGTAGGCCAGGGTAAGCCATGTAAAAACTCATCCTCCCTCCAGCTCTGATGAGACTGGACAGTCAGATAGCACTGCTTTCATGACCTATGGAGATAATTCTCGGGTTCTGCTCAGTTTCAAAAGTCTCCGTGAATGGCTCAGTATGCTCTTGAAACCTTAAGACCGCCTTTTTTGGTTTGCACATAAAGTCAACAATGGTTTCCTAAGAGATATTTCAGGGCACATCACATCCATTTCCTGCTGGTCCTGGCTCTGAAGTCTGACCCTGAATCTTATACTCCCATTATGTACTTCGGGGTATGTGGTTTTAAGAGTGCCATGTCTCAGAGTTGTTGTCTTGGGAAACATTGCCTCCAACATGGTATGTCAGCTTGAAACGAATTGGGTCTGAATCCTACCCAGATGCAGTGCTCTCTCTAACTGCATCCCGCTATCTTCCCCATCCCTCACTGCATACCATCCGCCTATTTAATATCCATTCACTCCCTTCCACCTGGCAGGTTGCCACATACTCTAAATGTGGCGACTGGTCTGCCTTTCCTAAAACCCAGATCCAAATCCAAATATAAGTCTATTAAAGCAAAGGTTATCAAGAACCATTATTATGGAATTAATGGTGCCTCCACCCAAGAAAACCTCATATATTGAATTGTATTTAGAGAAAGTGCCTTCTAATAAATAATTAAGGTTAAATTAGGCCATTAGAGGGAGACCTATTTGGACCTGGATGGAATTCACAAAGAAAGAAGAGTTACCCAAAACTTCCTTCCATCTACACTACCGCAGAAGGAAGGCCTCATGAGAATGCAGTCAGGTGAGTGGAACAATTGACAAGCCAGAATGAGAAGCTGAAGCCAACCCCCACAGCACGGTGGTCTAGGACTATGAGCGGTGGTGATTCACAGTTCCTTAGGACACCCCATCTGTGACATTTTGTCACGGCCACCTGAAAAGACTGCTACATCATTTTGACCCAGAATCATTAGGGAAGCTTTTTTTAAAAAAATACCAGCCTCTTGGATGATTGGTTTGCCTGAGGTATGGTTCTTCCATTAACACTTTACAGAAGCTCCTTGGATTAATCTGTGTGGAGCCAAGGGTTGGAAGCAGGGCAACTGTTTCTGATTTGGAAGATTCAATCCTTAGACCTGCTTTCTATTCACTAGTATAACTTCAGAGAGAATCTTTAAATTTAGACAAATCTATTTTCCTATTCCAAGGAATCCCCAAATAGATAAAGAAGACATGATTATAGCTTGCCAACTTGAGCAACAGAATATAAACTGAACTTTAAATTAAAATAACCTAAGAATAAATCAGTTCCACATTTTAAGGTAATGCTTTATTAAAGACCTCTTTGTTTTTTTTGTGAAAAAGTAACTTTCTAAGAAAGAAACAAAGCTATTGAAGAAATTATTATCAGTCCTATGATTATAAAATAAGGCAAAGCCCAAACCCTAGAGTACATTTGAGATATCATGTCTAAATTTAGGCAGAATTAAAAGGAGTTGGGAATGGGCTGTATAATTCAGCATCTCAAGAAAATAGTGCAGAGTAGTTAGAAGTAAGTGGGAATTTTGTGGCGAAAGCATGCCACTAATATCTCCAAATTGGATGAAAGGTGCATTGGACAGGGATCAATTGCAGAAAATAAGATCTACCCAGGTGTTAGTCAAAGCAGAACAAAATCTAATGTAGGAAATTGCGTGCTCACAAAATTGCTGGAAGGCCAGGAAGGTCAGAACAGAATCAGAACAGCTCCTGGAGACTTGTAGCCTCTTCTAAGCCATGAAGGGCAGAATAGAATCTGAGAAGCTCCGGGAGACACATAGCCTCTTCTAGCACTAGGGAAGCCAGTTCTACATGAGCCTGCTGAACTGCGGAGCTACATTCTAAACCCACAGCAGATACACCCAGCACCCACACAGCCGTAATACGCAAGCTGGTTGGCCCACTCCCTTAAAACCAACCGTGTGACTCAATTACTAATCAAAGATTGACAAAATCTTTCCAATTGGTGAACTCTCCACCGTGTCCAGACCCCTAGCTACAGGGGAATCGGGAAGCTATAGTTTAAATTGGTTTTTATTTGTTTGTTTCAGCCTTTCATTCTAGAAAAGATTTTTTAAAAAGTCCTCTCCTATCTACTGAAATACATCCACAGTTTTCCATGCAACCAAACAGTCTCCAAGATAAACAAATCTGTTTCATTCCTCTACTGGTAGGCAGTCGGAAACATCCAGAGTTAACAGTGTCTCGAGAGGAGCCTTATTTCATTTCCTTGTCATAGTTAGGATTAATTTTCCCATCAATACAGGATTGATCTTCTTTGCTAACATGACCATCGGGTGGTCTTATATTGGTTTTGTATGAGTATGTGATACTGAGTCTGGACCTCACTCGTGTTAACAAGTACTGTATTGCTCTCCTTCCTACTAAAGTTTTTATCCCCTGGAGAATGTAATCTTCTCTTAGAATCTTAAACCCTGGAAGCAGCAGAGCCTGTAATTTCAGCAAGATGAGGCCAGATTTTGTAAGTAGACTATTTGGCATGATAATAAGATGCCATTCCCAAGCCGCTCACTTTGGTTTCAGGCTCCATGAATTCCAGCTATGGGAAAAATATGTTGGAAAATGGTTCTGAGTAAATACCATATCTGCAAGCCAGGACCCCAGTCTCACAAGGTGTTTCTTATGTGCTGCTCTATCTGAGTCTTCAATAGGCCGTTCCATCATTGGGCATGGGCAATTGCTTCTAGAAGGATATTATCAGTGAATCCCGTAAGTACCAACCTAATGTCTCGTTTCTTCTGTTATAAAATCAGCTTCTCTGGTCAAAAAAAGTATTGTGTGGGATACTGTTTTAGAAGTCCTCAGATGTTCCCTGGCAAAGGCACTGCATGCAGGGTAAGCAAATCCAAAACTAGATCAGATGAGCCATTTCTAGTAAGGAAGATGGCTGTTTTCTCCGTGATAGAAGTGAGTTCATAAACTCTATCTGCCACTGAGCCATTTCGCATCATTTCAGACATTCTGAGCACTTGATTGATATGTGACTACATTGAATACGATAGGTGAAAAATCCACATTATTAAATCAGCCTAAACTCTCCACCTCTTCTACCAAATGCATAGTGTCATACCACATATGTGTTCAACCATATGCTTGGTATTCTACTGCATGCATGTTGTCCTACCACATGCATGGTGTTGTGCTATATACATGGCGTCCACCGCATGCAAGATGTTCTACCGCATGCATGGTGTTCTACCGCATGCATGGTGTTCTACCGTATGCATGGTGGTCTACCGCATACATGGTGCTCTATTGCATGCACGGTGTTCTACCATGTGCATGATGTTCTACCGCATGCACGGTATTTTGATGCATGCATGGTTTTCTACTACATGCATGATGTTAGGCCACATGCATGGTGTTATACTGTATGCATGGTGTTCTGTCTCATGCCTGGTGTTCTACCACATGCACGGTATTCTATCACATGCATAGTGTTCTGCCACATGCACAGTGTTCTTCCAAATGCACGGTCTTCTACCAAATGCATGGTGTTCTACCACATGCACGGTGTTCTACCACATGCACGGTGTTCTACCACATGTATGGTATTCCACCACTGGTATGATGGTCTACCACATGCATGGTGTTATACTGCATGCATGGTATCCTCCCAGGTACATGGTGTTCTACTCCATACTTGGTGTTACACTGCATGCATGGTGTTCTACCACATGCATGATGTTCTACTGAATGCACAGTGTTCTATAGTATGCACTGTGTCCATTAACAATGAAAAGACATAAGGAGTCAGTTTTCTTCCTTGTCCGCCAAGTTATGTTCATTGGATTTTGAGACGCCCATCTCAGAATAGGAGTTTTTGAATAACAGTGATAAAAGATACATGACTCAGCCTCGGAACCCATCAAAAAGCCTCTTCCTCAAACCTGTCTGTCGTCATTCCTCAGAATTCATATATTCCAACCCACTAACTACCACCTGTTGCTGGTATCTATGTACATATGTACGCATGTGAAATATATATGTATATGTGTGTATGTACTAATCTGTCTTTGAGTCTATCAAAAGGAGGCTATTAAGCACAGTATTGTTTGTTCTACTCAACAGGGGCTTTTCCTTTTCTCCTTAACCAACACCCTTGAGCGGAGATACAAAGCATTGGCGGTAGATACACCTCCAGTTTACATCCTCTATCAAGAAGAGCCATCTATACATAGATATGTATTTTGTTTGTTTTTCATGTCATATGCAACTTCCCATCTTATCCTGGGGTAAGCTGAGGAAAGAGTTCAGTGCACTGGAACATAACGAGCCTTATGACGTGTGTTCTAGTTCTACATAAGAATGAAGTACTATGGGTATCCCTGAATCTATGTCCCAAAGAAACAAACACCACCTGCTCCATGTACAATAGGTCAGATTGCTGGGGTTCTGTTATTAACTACTTAGTGTTCCAGGATCTAGAACTACTTAAGCGTCTTCCAGGGACTAGAGCAGCCCACTCAAAGTGGGATTTCAAAGGGAAAATCATTATATCATTTTAGATGACAGAACAAGGCATGTGTACATTCTATTAGTCTCTGATACTCAAGAATTGAAGGAATTGTAAGGTGTGTGTGTGTGTGTGTGTGTGCATGTGTCCTTAAAAAGATACTGAGAGTACTCACTCATAAGTGGTTTTTAAACATAAAGCAAAGAAAACCAGCCTACAAACCACAATCGCAGAGACCTAGGCAACAATGAGGACACTAAGAGAGACATACATGGAGCTCATCTACATGGGAAGCAGAAAAAGACAAGATCTCCTAAGTAAATTGGAAGCATGGGAACCATGGGAAAGGTTTGAAGGGGAGGAGAGGGGAAAACAAGGGAGCAGAGAAAAATGTATAGCTCAATAAAATCAAATATATAGATATAGATATTCAAGATCCTAAACTGCATTTATCACCATAGCTCTAATAACACACACACGGATGCACGTGCACAAACACACAAACACACACACACACACACACACACACAAATATAGGCTAGACCACAGTAGTAACTCAGTATCCATGGATTAGTGTTAACTTCAGAACCATTATCAGTAATTACTGAAAAAGCCTAAATATGTTTTATAACCCCATGCATTCTCTTCTTGTCAGAAATGCAAGTGCAGTCTGCATGTATGATATTTGGTGGAGTCTTTCTTCAAGAATCACTAATTGAATGAAAAGTTAATTGGTATAATGAAGAAAGAACTCATTATCACGGAGAGAGAGAGCAACGATTCTTAGAAGCCCTGGGCTATGCATCACTGTAAGCTTGGAGCTGGTAGTAAAGTCAGGATTATCTGTAGATCTTGGAGTGTTAGTAAATGTTCATCTGTGCCATCCCACGAGCCTCATGATCCATAAGCCACCACTAAGCATTCACGCTGTTGTTTCTCCCTAGAAACAACTGTGCAGTCTTTGTGCTGATATCAGTGGCCCCGCTTGGCCTTACTACATAGTTTCATCATTCCCACTGAAGCTTTAGTGTTACCTTGAGAGCATCACATTCTGCTTTCTCTTCCAGTCCGGACCAGACACCCATGCCCACCAAAATAAGCACCTTAGCCAATGTGCTCACCAAAGGCTTTGAGTGCTCTCATGAGACATAATTAAAGGACAGTTGAGCTGATCTGCATGCCAAACCTCTTCTGTCATTTTTAATTCCCTAAAACTGGTGATTCTCATTTTGCAAAACACTACAGAATTTCTAGTATCCCAACTCCTTCTAGCTCAAGCCAACATTATGTCTGGCAACCAATCAGCCAGAAAACCAAACATAAATATACTCAGGTGTTAAGACTATACATGGACTGCCAAATCATTTGTATCTCTGTGACTCCGACCCTACCTTTGATCTAGTATCTTCAAACTCATTTCTCACATTTAATCTTCCACTTTCTCCTATGATAAATTTGTTAACAAAGGCATTTAGCTCCTTTCATTATGGACCTTCTCCTCCAAGCTTTTGACATTATGAATGTTTCCAGAAATATGCAAGGACCTGAACCTATGACTATGGTATGGAAGCAGTAAGACAGCACATTTGCAAGTATATGTTCCAGACAAACCAAGTTGTTAGAGGGTCTTAAACTACATTGGATACATGAAACTGCTTCAGCTGGAGAGGGAGGCTTGGCTAGATTTAAAAGTGCATGATATGTCACCTTTATCCAAATCCTGCTTAGAGACACTGTCCATGATGAAGGTCTCTCTCTTTGCAAAGCAATACTTTTGATTTTAAAAAACAATGACAAAAATATAAATTCAGCATTCCGCAGCATCATACTTGGCTCCTAACTTCCATCTAAAACGATCCTTGAAGCTACAAAAGAGAGGAGATTCTTCAAGGCTCACAGAAGAAATTATTGGTTCTCAGGCAGTTCCTAGAACTGAAACTTAAAAATATTGCGTTTTCTTACTTACTAAAAGTGCAACCCAATTTGGCACCCTCTTCTTCCTTCTCTAGAAGGGTCTATCTTAGTCATTTTCTTTTCCAAACTCTTGTCCCAATAGGTGTTAATATTTCTGGTGATCAGAGACAAAATTTTAAGTTTTTGCTTCCTCCGTGTCATAAGAACCCTAAAATGCCATAGTTTTATCATTTTTGTATTCCATTAACAGAAAACAGTTCTGGTACTGATTGTTTTTATTACTCAGAGCTCAGGTTCACATAACAGAACCCACTTTACCTAGTTTAAAGAGAAAGGATTTTATGTAGAGAACCGTCTTCTTTCATAAATTCCAGCAGTTGAAGAAGCAGGCTCCAGGCTAAATTTCCAGACCAGACCAACTCTCCGGCCTCAGAACTATTCTAACCACTGTGACTGAGAAATCAGCTATTGCTACTGCAGAAAGATAAGCAGTCACACAGGCATCACCATGACTGCTGAGTACAAAGTCAAAGAAACTCAGGTCTATCTAGAGCACGGCCGTCACTGAGACAGGAAGCTGTGGACCAGAAAGACATCACCATGCTATAATCTCAGCATTTCCCATCTTGGCTCCAGACCTACAACACCTGCCCCAAAACCTGTGCCCTGGCCTCTCATCTCTCTCCCCAAGGATCTTTTATGTAATCAAAGTCTAACGCAACACATATTATTGATGAAGGCTAAAACATATCTGAAAATGTCGCATGTCTAAGAATGTATTTTTTAGTTTTCCACAATTAGCCTACCCGAGATAGATATTAACTTAGACCACATCAACCATAGTCCCCCTTTTCTTGTTTTTTCAGACACACTTCTAAGTAATAGGCCTAGAAAAACCTCCACATGGTGCTATGGATCATAGGAAGGGCAGTCAAATTTACCCAAAGCTATCATGGGAACTATGAATTCATACCCACAAATCTTGCCATTAACAAACTGCATTGGCACACTTACAGAAACGAGAATTACTCCAGATAGTCTAAATCAAGATGTTTAGGAAGGAAGCCCAAGAATTTGTCATGGAAACAATATTGGTACACTGTTGAATGCATAAATTTAAATGAAATATACGAAAACAATGAATTCGTCATCAAGATAGTAAACCTAGTCCTTAGCCTCTGAGGAAAATTGAGAAAAGGAGGGTGAGGAGGGACAGTGGGGCTGAGAGTCGATAAGAACAAAATATAATGGTGTGTGGATTTTAAAAGTGCCCCACTGAAGTTCTTTTTTGTATGCTAATCCAAAAAAAGCAAAATTTTTCCAAAATTCCTTTGCAATAAACCTAATAGGTATTCTTTTTAATTTGACATCATTTCATATTCCCAACTCCTTCTCAAACAGTAGAGCAAACTGAACTTCCCTCTTCCTATGCCCCTACTCCAAAAAAAATCAACTTATTTATATTTAGTACAAAAACTCCAAGTCATCCATACCTAGAAAGTCTCCTTCATGATAGTGCAGAGCTTTGGTTCTCATCCCACTGACCACAAAAATCAATATGACTAGACACACAATATAAAACTTTGGCATCCTCGTGTATAGCTAACACCACAGATGTCCCAGAAAATGCAAATCAATATGAAGCAACTTTGTTTGCTACAACTGATAACACGTACTATTTGTGTTTATACCAATCAGCAACTGAGATGAGCAAGTTGTACAATAAAGGTGCAATTTGCAGCCAATGAGATGTGAAAGGGACCGCAAATTGAGGGAAGAGAAACTAAAAAGGATTTTGTGTCCAGTAAAACAAACCAGAATATTTTCTATATTATGTATAAGAGAAAGTTACCAGGACAGTAGATAGTTCTGTTCGGACAGCATGATAACACTAAATACTACCAAGGGACAGAGAGAAGAGCAATAAGCATCAAATGTATTGCCCCAGAACTCTAGTGTTTAAAAATGTAACATAAACATAGATAGGAGAACTACTGGGGAAGGGAACACATTTAACCCGTGGTTCTCAAACTTTGTGTGCTTCAGAATTCCCTGGAAAACTTAAGGTACAGAACGCTGATGCCCACCTCCAAGATTTTGAATCAAGATATTTAGGTAGAGCAACCATGTTGGGGGGTGGGGTATAGGGAATTGCATTTCCAATATGTTTCCAGATAACATGTGGATCTCAGTGATAAACAGAGGCTTCCAGAGAAAGAACACTCAAAAGGGAGACATCGAAGCAGAAAGCAGCAGCCAGCCAGCCTTCTTTTAATAGTCTACACATGAGATACAGCGAGGGAGAATTTTCAATCACAGAGTAAACAAAGAAAAGCAAACAGGATAAAAGCATGAATCTTATGTAAAAAAAAAATCCCTTAAAGAAGAAAAACATTAAGTATGATATAAATTAATAGAACATAGAAAAAGATAATTCAGACAAGAAAAATACTTAAGAAAATAACCGCTGTAGCTTTAATTTATTCTATTAAGTTGGGTGTCCTTACATTTGGAGAATGAATGTTTAGAATTGTGCAGTATCCTCTTGATTGATTTTTTTCCTTTAATGAGCATCTAGTATTCTTTCTTATATCTTCTGATTGATTTTGATTTGAAGCCTATTTTTATCAGATCTTAAAATAGCTACCCCTGCATATTTTTCCATTCCATTTACTTTCAGTGTTTTGTTTTGTTTTGTTTTTCCCATCCTTTTGCCTAAGGTGGTGGCTGACCTTGATGGTGAGATGTGTTTCTTGGAGGCAACAGAAAGATGGATCCTCTTTTCTAATCCATTCAGGCTTGCCTATTTATTAAAAGACAATTAACATTGGGCATTATTACTTACAAAGTTTATTATTTCCTGTTATTTTGCCATGGTGGTTTCATGTTTTGTTGTGGTGAGACCTCTTTTCATAGTGTTTCTTTTTTATGTGCATCGGTATGGTTAACTTTTATAGACCTCAGTTTTTCCTCTAGTGTTTTCCACGGAGCAGGATTGGTGCATGGAAATTAGAGAAATCAAGCGCCATAAATCAAAACTGCTTGCCTTTGAAAAATAAAAAAGTAAGGTATGTAAGGATATCATTGAACAAGGTAAAGGTTGATTGTCAAAGGAGAGACAAGTTGTGTTAGAAATGAAACATCATTGGAGGACTTAACACATATTCTAAGCAGTGAGAAGAGAAAAACCAAAATAATAACATGAAGGACAAAGTTAGGAAAATCACACACTAGAGAGAAAAGGGATAATGAGCACAACTAAAGGCAAAATGATGGCTATGAAGTCAAAGTCATTCACTTGAGTCGTTTTCATCCTTCTGTTTTCAGGTCTGAGGCCAAATTCTGAGAAAGCTTTGAGACCTTCAGAATTACTACCACTGCATCCCAGTTAATTGCTCTCTGGAAATTGTGGTTGCTTTATGAAAGCAAAAGTTCTCTAACTGTCAAAATCACATTCTGTTGTTACTTAAATCTATAATTTCCCACTAGAGGTTAAGATGCTCGGAGGAATCATTTTGCCTTGCTGACTCTTCTGCGATGATTGACACACACAGTCTATAAATGCTGAATAAATTAACAGAGACACAGTTCTTGTAATTAAGGCCACATATTAGACTTGCACAGAAAAAGCAGCATGATCTAATATTAGGCCAAGGAATATACAAGAGTTCTGAACATATCAAAATAGCTGTAAAATACACGAAAGGTACCCAGCATCTGACAAATTGATTGGCTAGTTGGGGAAATAAATAGCATCCAATCTTGCAGAGTGACTTTTGAAGGGGCCAAAGGATGGAAAACAAGCTGGCATTGAAAAAAAAAGAAAAGATCAGATATGCTTGAAGTCAAGTTGAGGGTGGTGGGGAATGCAGAAAGTGTTAAGGAATGTCAACCACCAGAAGTTTGCTTATACCTTTAAGAAAGACTCCCATGACATGGAAGCATGTTTTTCAGGTCTCGCTGAGGTCAGGATAGAGCTAATATATGAGTTACATAAATAATGGGAGCACTGAAGCAAGAACATATAGAAAGACGAATAGTTTTAATATACAATTGAAGACTCTGGTAAGACCAATAATACCAGTGGTAAGAGGTTCGAGAGGGCAACTGGGGTGGTGGGTATAGATTAAGGGTGATAAATATGTGTGGACCCCCACAGAGAAATCCATTAACACGTATGCTTCATGTGCATTAATAATTACACCTTTAATTTTAAAAATTAAAAAAAAAAAGTTAGGTCCTTTCACAGAAACATGAGATCAGGCTACTAAAATCGGATTTCTACCACAAAAACGATGTAAAACTATAGCATTGCTTCCCAAAACAAGTGTCCACGTGAATAATATAACCTTTCCAGTTAATGTGAAAAATCACTTTTTTCATAGACCAAATTTTCTGGTTTTAGAACCATTGTTCACTTTGCTTCTGAGCCATTTGTTTAATTCTGTCTCATTTTAACCCAAGTGAAAAGTTGTCACTGATTTGGTAAATGAGTGTTGTTTTTAAATACAACATAATGCCCATGAATCAGAGCTGGGAAGCACTATAGGACACGAAGGTAATCACAAACATCGTAACGAATGACTCTGCTCTCCCACATATATTATAATCACAGACATGCAACATTTTGAAACTGTGCTTTTACCCATCAGATTGGCCAAGAGTAAAAAGAGAATACCTAGGGTTTTCCAGAGTAAAAAGAATCTCAAAGACTGGTAGATGGCTCGTTTAGAAATGCGTGTCATAAAGTAATGCTTTGATCTGACAATTTAACATTAAAGAATTTCTCCTGAAAAGGTAGTATGTAATTGCGATCTCAAACTAACCATGCCAAAACCAAAATTATTGTATTTAAAAAGGGGTCTCATTTATCACCCCATTTTTTTCCTATTTTACTAAATTATGTCACCAGACACCCAATTGTCCCAGAGAGAAATTTGGTCAACTTTGCAATCATTTTCCCTTTGTCTGTTCTTTTCCTCTCAACTCTACTTCTAAATCTATTTTGAATATGTTCTCTTTTCTCTCCACAGCTCACAGTACTGTCCAAACTACTATTAGGTTTTTCTACGTATTCATCCAATAGCTCCTTAAATGAATCTGGTTCCCACAGTCATTCTGTGAGAACTGCTCACAGCGACAAAGTCAAAACTAAGATCTTTAATCACCAAGTTTCATGTTTTAAAATGAATTCCTAAATGGGCTCTCAAAAAAAAAATCCCTATAACGGATTGTGTGATGGCTCTTCTCGGCTGTCAACTTGACTATATCTGGAATGAACTACAATCCAGAAATTTCTGTGGAAATCCCCTTTCCTGAGAAAGGCCTTTTGAAGGTATGACATGACTATGGGGAGAAGTGAACAAATTTCCTTCCACCCCGGTTAAAACACCAACCTCAGACCACAGAAGCAATTCTTTCCAAGTCGAGCTTGATACACCAATGAGTTTATCAGAACCTGGGTGACATTAGGACCACTGCATCCTTCTCTGAACATCCTGTATCCTACATCTGGACCCTGCCCAAAATGCAGGTAGCACCTCCAGAGAGTTTCCTCTCTCCCAACAATTGCTTGTCCTTGTATAGCCTTGGAAAGAAGCCTTGTGAGTCTTGTGGGTTTTTAGGATTTCTGAGTTTCAGGTGTTTGTGAGCTATGTTTCATAAATTTCTTGGGTGGTCTAAGCTACCCTCCAGTAATAAATGTTTCTTAGTTTCTTTTCTTGACATTGTAAAGAAAACACCCTGGATAAAAGCAACTTAAAGGAGAACGACTTACCTTTCTTCACAATCCAAGGGTAAATTCGTCACGGTAGGAAATTCAAGGCCCTGTAATTTTAAAGTATCCAGTCATTCCAGAGCCATAATCAGGAGCAGAGCAAGATTACATGCTGATGCTCAGTGCCCTTTCTCTGCCTCTGTAGTCTGAGATCCCAACCAGGAAATGATGTCATACTCAGAAGATGGGTTTTCCCACCTCAATTATTAATCATCCAAGACAATTGTCCACAGGCATATAAAATGGCGTATCTACCATTGCCTTTCAGACCAAGCAGCAGTGACATCCCAGAAGCCACACTAATGAATCAATCCCAGTAGCCACAATGACACGCACCTTTAATCCCAGAAGCCACACTAGTTTGCCATAGAAACTGGATGGTGCACACCTTTAATCCCAGCCCTAGAGAGGATTATAAAACGGGAGGAAACAGCTCTCAAACACAGTCTCACTATGAGATTCCTGGAGACAGGATCATTGTTTCAGACTGAGGTCAAGGTAAGAGCCAGTGGCTGACTGCTTTGCTTTTCTGCTCTTTCAGTTGAACCCCAATTTCAGTCTTTGAGTTTTTAATTATCACGCTTCATGATTCCAGATTCTATTAAATTGACAATTGACAGCATTGCAATTATACAACATAAGAATAACAGCTAATGTCACCTCACGGTCTCTTTCAGTTACTATCATATTTACCCCCTTTGTCTTTGTCAAGCACATAATATTTTGCTGCTAGCTAGGTTACTTACTTGACTTCTCAAGAAGTTAAGGTTGGGTCTAGAAAGATGCTCCAGTGGTTGAGAGCACTGGCTACTCTCCCAGAGGACCCATGTTCAGTTCCCAGCACCCACATAGCGACTGACAACTGTGTGTAACTCCAATCCACGGTGTCCAATGCCCTCTTCGTGGCTCCATGGGCATGGTGCATAGACAGACTTGCAAACAAAACACCCATATACGTGAAATAAGTACCCAATCTTTTTAAAGAGCATAAAGTCCATAAAAACAATGTCTCATTCACTGCTCCACCACCAGTTCCTGAAATAACGTCTCGCACGTAGAAAATATAAAGTTGTTGGATAAAATATACATGGATTCTCATATGTTTTGTTTATGAAACTATGTTATTCATAAAGGCTTAAGATGGAAAAGAATTGAAATATCATTAATGTAGTTAAGAATTGAAATTTCATTAATGTAGTTATGGAGTATCTATATAGCAAAACACTTTTAACCTGTACGGTAATACAAAAATCTGTATTTATTAATACAGTACAATGACTACAGTATTTTAATGCGTGAAACAGGGCTACATATTTTATTAATATGCTTGAGAGTATAATTAGATGTCTGGTAAAAATATTTGCTGAAATCATAGCAATTGTTCTCATTGGTGGGTAACATAAATATAGTTTGAGATCACTGGTTATTTATGATAAATTGATATCATTTATAACTATTTGTTGTTATTCTGCAGGAAGAAAAACATGGGCATTCTTTTTCGTGTATGGTCAAACAACTTTAATCTTAGTTTGAAATAACTTACAAATACCAAGCGAGTTAACTTTGACTAAATTTTAAAACATGCACCATGTTCTATTTTAAATTACATTGACTTCTAAATTAAATAATTATTGAAAAACCATGTGTAACTCCTTTTCCCTAAGTCATTTTGAATGCAGCATGGAATGTCTTCATCATGACAATTTTTTCTCTTGGTCTTGCTAAATAAGGAAAATAAGAGCTGTGAAGACTTCTCACCAGCTTTGAGTGTTTTTACCTACTACTATACATTTTACCATAGAGTACCAAGAAGACTCAAAATGACTTTGGGGACAAATATTGTTCAGTAGTCTCCTTCAGCCAAGACTACAGTCTAGTAAAATGTCAAAGTAGTTATCTGTTTGATTTATGATTTTCAAACAAGTTTTTAAAAACTGCATGTCCAAAAGAGAGCACTAAGTAATCCAATGCTCCTTCTCAAAAGCAACCGTGCAATTATGAAAGCATTTTGAAAACTCGGAAAACCTGAGTAAGACTACTCCCATGCAAATGCATTTACGCATGCACACTGGAGTATATAGAGTTGTCTATGCATCGCAGCAGCCACGGCAATCCCTATAAATCATACTGACACACACTGACACACTCTGTTCCCATCCGGCTCGCCAGATAGCTGCTTTCACAACATCCCCAAATCACAAAATGAGTTGCAGCATGTAGTCAAATGACTTTTCCGACAAACCAAACAGCATAAAAAAATACCCGCAAGGACAAATTCATGAGAGATTAAAACGTGCTTAGCAGATCAAGAACGGAGAGGCCACTGTGATTCCAGAGGGGCACCAAAATATGCCAAAATTGTTTTATGACACTTAGCCATAATTACAGCTAACCACACTGTTGGGGCTCTTTTCTTGGCAGGATCAGAGGCGATGAATACGCATGTGTATTTGTGTGTATATATAAATTAATTTCCATCTGAAAATATGATTGCTCCACCTGTTATAGTCTGTCTACATCCTAAATTCTCACCCAATATTGCCAATTAGTTCACAAAACAGAACGGAAGAATGAAAACTAAGGTGCAAAATGTCTGATTTATGGATAAGCTCGGCTATGCCCAATTATGTTTGCTGCTGCTTTAAATATTCGGTTATCAAATTGATTAAATAATTAAAGCTGTTACAAACATGTCAGATGGAATTTCACATCAAATTTCAACGAGTGCTTTCGAAATGTCACGTCGTTTCTAATACTGTGGGATTCTTTCCATCTCTGGAAGGTCACCTGGGGCTCTCACCTTCATTCAGGAAACAGTTGGAGCAGGATGAAAGAATTATAAGAGACAGACGTCTTGGGTTTTGTAATTTATAAGCCCCATGATCCTGAACAGGTAGCTCACCTCTCTAAGAGGTTCTTTTTTTTTTTTAACCACATCAAAGAAATGGAAATAAGATTTAGACTGCCCACCTTATGAGATATTTTAAACATGAACTAAAGTGAGTCATGTCATTTGGGATGCAGCTTGTATGAAACAAATTTAATACCATTATTATTTGAGAGGAGTCACCGAGCCTGGAGTCAGTCTGCAGGAACCATGAAAGAGCTGTTCGGCATGATCCGATGTCTGCTGAGCTGTTCAGGTGCTCCACTGAAAAGCGTGGTTTCAAAGACAACCATAACAGTGTCTTCCTCCAGCACGCTTGCCCTCTGATGAAGACCGCATGTCCAAACTAAAACTAAAACAACAGTAATATTACCACTAAAACTAATACTATTAATAATAATAGTACGTAACAACAAATGAGGTCAGATGATGGACTCCGATGGGTAGTCTGGGAAGCAGATTTCACCATGACCTTCAAGGGTCATGAAAGTCTTCAGCCTAATTGGACAGGAATTTTACTTTTTTTTTCTTTTTGTTGCTTTTTTTTAAGATTGGGACTTATGTTTTAGAGTGATGAACGGGTTTTCCCTTAAGCTATGTTGAAAACTAATGAGTAGATGTTGTGTTTAAAGATATGTAGATTTCAGATGCGTTTTATTGAAAACAAAGTAAAATTTGAGAACAAAGCAGAACGTATTGCCACCACCATATTCGACTGAGTAAAGCTAGCATTCGACCATGATAAATATGAACAACTGTGTCACCCTGTTTATTTATTACACGAGGAATGACATGAGTACACGCCACAGCCCACACGTGGCGCTCACAGGACACAGTTCAGGAATCGCTGTTCTCCTTCCACTGTGTGGTTCCCGGAGATAGAGTTCAAGTCATCAAGCTTGGTAGCAAGCACCCATACCTGTTGAGCCGTCTCACTGACTTGAGATGAGGGATTTTAAAGAGAAACTCTAGAGCCAACAGACTAAGGAAGTCTGATGTAGTGTTGTCAAAACTTAGAACCTTTGCTACTCAAATGACCTTCCCGGCTAGAAGACTCTTTGAGGAGGGCCATGGAATAAAATGGATCATACAGAAGAAAGAGCCTGACTCTTCGAGCTGAATAAAGTAGATATGGAACTTAACGTTTCTGCAGAGCTGGTTTCATGGAAATGGAATTTGAAAAAGATGATATTTTAGCACTGGACCCTTGTAGAATAAGCTCTTAGTGAAAATCCAGCCGAGCAATAAGTAAGAGTCATCTAGCCACAAAATAGAAATCATGTACCAAAAAAAGCATATCTCTGGCAAGTATTTTAGGATATGTAAAAGCGAGTGGCACTGGTGACAAGTGTAGCAAATTTATAGGGCTGTAGAAACTAAGAGTCTCACAATGAAAACAAAGACGGAACTCTGCTCAGCTTGAAGTTGGAGTCTCTGACATATATTCTTTTAATGAACTACTGCCCACTGGTAGTATACAGATCTCTGTGGACTCTTTCTCCAGCAAAACAACCATCGCTAGGGAATATTACATTTCTAGCGATCACAATAACAACAGTTTAAAGTCACCGGGAAATTCCTAAAGGCATCTAGAAGACAGAGGAACATTTATTCAAGGAAATGTTTAAGAACAGCTTGGTGTGATGGATGCTCTACTCCAAGCAGGTGCAGCAAGGTGACAGAACCCATCATTTCTCTAGCTCCCAGGCCAGGATGATGGCTTCTCCCTGGCAGGAGTCCGCCAGCCCTGCTCATCATGCCTCACCCACTGTTACTCAAGATTCCAACACATTTGAGGTCCCCCATCTTCCACTAGCCTACAGTCTCTCAGGCTGAGAACAATGGATGTAGTCACACTGTCCTGGGTGCTCTCATTAGACAAACACCAAACACCAGGAGGGAAAGCTGAGAAGACATGATCATATATCTATTCATAAGGCCTCTCATAAAACATGACGGGCACACTCTCGTCTGCTGACCCTGAGCTCATTTCTGTAAGAGCAATGGGGATGCTCTTTCCGGGAAGAGAAGACGCTGATTGGAGTTACGAGTTCTGCATCTCTCTCTAAAAGAACTTCAGCAACAGCAACAAATGTTCCAGCTCAGAGTTACTATTGAAAACAAGAGAAATCCCAAACAGTGAGCAATTCAAAGGAGAGTAGCCAAGCTGCGGTAGGACACAAGTGAAACACCAGACACTCCACCTCAAAAGGGGAACCCAAGAGAAATGAGCAGAGCGCGAAATAGAGACCTGTGGGATGAGAGAAGCCTCAGAGCTGACCTGAGCAAAAAGATCTCAGTAGAATCAGACGTTTGAGAAATACGTTTCCTCAAGGCATTGTCAAGAACAATAGAGCCGTCAGCCAGCAGTAAGTACAAGTTCACAGCTGGGGCTGACCAAGGAATGGCAGATGGGACAAAGCCTTAAAGAAAAAAGGAAGCCAGGGAGAGTTCAAAGGAGCCTGGCAAAGCAAAACAAAACAAAACATCATCCTTCTCACTACGTGCACCATGCCTAGAAGTAATAAATATGTCCTCTTCTTACTGTTTCTCCCCTATAACTCCAGAAACTCATCTTTAAGGCATGACGAAATGCCATGGGTAAAGATTCCTAAGAAGAGGGAAACACTAAATTACATAAGACCAGTCTTGGCATCCTGCAGAGACTGGGTCCTTAAAAGAGTGGTTAATTTTTGCAATCCCTAGAAAACTTAAATCTTCGTCATTTACCATCAGTAACAAAGATGTTCTAACCATCAAACATGATAGCACAAAGTAACCTTGAAAAGCATGTAAAAGATATTTGGAGCATGGTATTGAGTTCTTAAGACTATGTTGTTTCTGGACCCAATTCAGTAATTCAAGAAATAAGACCTAGCACACATAACACGTGCAGACACAGCCACGTCATCATTGTGCACCCATCGGGACCTAGAAGAGACTAGACACAAACAAGTAGGATGATATGGGACCCCTGCATAACAGAAAAAAAGAAAAGTTATTACAACCATCAACTCCCATGAGGATGCCCAGGAATGTGAGAGGGGAAAGTAAGACAGATTCCAAGTCGGTCAACTGAATATCGGGAACGCAGATGAACTCCCAGCATGCAGCAGGTGTTCCCCTGGTATGCCTCCAGCTGCTCTAGAGACCCCCCACCCCTCTGCACACTCAACGTGATCCCTGGGATCCCAGCACAACCCATACTCACAGTCCCCAGTATGACACGGATTTTCTCCTTCTGGTTTTCCACGTGTCCAAATCTCTCCTCGGGAGGCCGTCTTTCCTTCCCCTCCTTTGCTCATCTAACTAATTCCAATAATAACTGCAAATCTGTTTTAAGCTTTCTCATCTCAGTAATTCCTCCTTCCCATCTCCTATTTGGTTCAGTGGTTCATCTTCCACAGTCCCACAGTATCCATGGCCTACCTGTGTGCAGCCCTGCATTAGAGCAGAGTTATCTGTTATCTCTCTCACGATAAAGACCTTAAGGAACCAATAAGGTATTTGGCACAGTGCCAGGCATAGAGGAGTTCAACAAGTATGGTGAGGAAAACAAGTGAATATATTCAAAAGAAGCCGAGCTACATCCAAAATTAAGACTATGACCGCAAAGAGTCCAAAGCCTCCATTGGTCATTCTGAGCCACTGACTATATTTTCTTCATGGCTAGAACTAGATAATGAAGGACAGAGCCTTTGGGTTACAAAAGACACTGTTTGTAGTTACTGAGGACTGTAGAACAGTGGGGGCACAAAATACGAGTCTTCTGGTAAACTAAGATGATAATATATGGTATGGCATCTGTGCACTTAAACAAAGATCCCTTAGACATTATGACTTAAATCAATGACACAGTTTAACAGTGGATTAGCAGTTGAGAACTGTGCCCCAAAAGGGAACACATGCCTGCTTTTGTAACCTGATCCAGAGCCTGTGACTGGGGATGTCACAGGACCTAGCCCATCGCTTGTGACTACTGCTTTGCTAAATGGTCACACCGTTAAACTGCCTTCTGGATGTTTGTGTTTGTGCCATAGATTACTGCTGCATAATGCCTGTAACAGAGAGTCTCTGACTCTAGTAGATGACAATTTGGGGAAGCCCTAGCTGACCACAGTGCTCAGAATAATGGATAGTAAAGTACTTGGTCCTCAGTGGGACATCTATATGACTCCTTCCAAAGCTCGGAAAACATCAATGATCCAAAAGAGCAAATGTCAGAGCCAGAGCAGGAAGAGTGTACAGTGCAAAGGCATCTTCTGAACATGGCATCGCTGCTGTCCTCATGAACTCCCTGTAGCTGTGCTTTTCTGCACAAAATCGGGCACAAAGCGTGGTGAGAAGAAGGCCTGAGAGGCCGTACCTCTCCCGGAGGGGGCCATTGCTGGTTACTGGTCTCAGAGAGGAGAATCATTTTCTTCAATGGCCTAGGCCTTGATATATCACTCTTGCTCCAGGAAGTAACCTCCCACCCATTCTCATTCAAGAAGCATAAGTAAACTCAGTGGATCACACACACACACACACACACAAAAAAGAAGATGTGAAGGAAGAAGAGAGGTTTCTTGAGAAGAGGTGTTTCGGCAAGAAAGGGGGACAGGAGGGCATAAGAGAGGAAAATGGGGAATACAGACAACTAAAATTCATTTTATATATACTTCAAGCTGTCTAACATTTGATGGAAAGAAAAAAAGAACAGCAGATTATCAGGCAAGAGAGAAGCCAAGGGAGGGAGAGAGTCACACACTGGGTCCCGGTTTGTTGGCACTGTTTGGGGAGGTTGTGGACCCTTTAAGAGGCAATCCTTTGCTGGGGGAAACATGTTCTGAGACCAGGTTTTGGGATTCCTAGCCTGGTTCCCACTTCCAGTCTCTGCGCTCTGTTTGAGTTTACGATCACGCACAATTCTACCTGACCTCCTGCTACCATGCTTTTCCCTAACACTGACAGCCTCTCCCTCTGGAACCCTAAGCCAAAATAAACTCTTTCTCCCGTAAGTCATTTGCCACTGTGGTGTTTATCACAGCCACAGAAAAACGACTAATACAGATTACCAGAGAAAATACATGCTCGTATGAGTTTCTTCCAAGTGCTGAATGAGGTATGTTCTCGGAAGATTATTTACCTGAAATGGGTTACTCTTCCTGTAAGAGTCTAGTTTAACATGAAATCCTGTGCTCTAATTGGAGGAGGGAGAAAACCTTTGGAAAAGATTATACACGACTACATTGTAGGAATTTGCTGATTGATTTGGGCTTAGCTCCTTATATGAGCAGTTAATTCTTCACTCTTCCTGGGATGGTTTTGTTTGCTTGAGAACAGATTTACACCCCTTTTTTTATTGTCTATTCTATCAAAACCCCATGACAAGCACTAAAATACCACCTCAGCATATCACCGAGGAAGCTGAAGCCCAAGGAAGATGGGCAGCAAAGGTGATTCCAGAGCCAGCCAGCTCCTTGACACACTCAGTCATTTGCATTATGGCTGTGACTAGTCACAATAAAAATAATTATATTCTCATTAAATAAGACTATTTCTCATAATAGCATAATTTGATTCAAATAAGGAACTGATCCAGCAGGGTCTTGGAAGGCCTGGTGCTGTTTCTCTCAATGGCAGCTGATTTGGCAGAAGGTACATGAGAATTTATTTTTGTGTTCCAAGCGTAATCACCACCTGTGACATTCCTAAGATTTCTTTTGGTAAAAATTAAATCTCCTGTTCTGGCTGGAAACATTTCTACTCATAATGGCTACATATGGACATGGAGGTGGATTCAATAATCTCCAATTTTTCCCCTAGTTAGCTTTTCTGTCTTTCTTTAGACATATTTTGTATGAGACACACACCTTGCTGGGGTTTTTTTTGTTCATTTAATTAACATTGCAGTCATGCAAGCATGACTATTATGATCTTTCTAAGCTTTCCATCATAAATTTTCAGAAACCTGAATGTTGTCTGAGAAAAGAAGTATTTTAATTTATATATAAAAGCCATTTTAACACATTAATTTTTAAAAAAATCAATTCTGCCATTTAAACTAGGTAGTAAAAGTTGTGTGTATCTTCATTTGTATTTTTCCTTTAACATTTAAGTTTACTAATTATAATTTTAAGTGCTCATTTTATTTAAGGAAATAATGCCTCAATTTCACCAAACTGGAGGGTTAAAGCCTAATGTATACTCAGGTACTTCAAGCATTGTTTAAAACAGTCTCCATGGTAATCTCTTGTTAGAAGAGGCTGTGCACACACAAGTCATCTTTGTAAAGTCAGTGCCCACCATTTGATTTTTTTTTTAGATAAACCTTTTTCATATAAAAATGAAATGAAGGTCTGGAGCGATGGCTCAGCGGTTAAGAGCACTGACTACTCTTCCAGAGGACCAGGGTTCAATTCCCAGCACCCACATGGCAGTTCACAACTGTCTGTAACTTTAAGATCTGAGACCCTTACACAGACGTATATACAGGCAAAATGCCAGTGCACATAAAATAAAAATAAATTAAAAAAAAAAAAAAGCCGGGTGATGGTGGCGCACACCTTTAATCCCAGCACTCGGGAGGCAGAGGCAGGCGGATCTCTTGTGAGTTCAAGACCAGCCTGGTCTAGAGAGCTAGTTCCAGGACAGGCTCCAAAGCCACAGAGAAACCCTGTCTCGAAAAACCAAAAAAAAAAAAAAAAAAAAAACCCAAAAAAACAAAAATGAAATAACTTTCAAAGGAATCAAGTCCCCTCTGTCTCCCGCCATGCTCAGATGTTCCATTTTGTGAAACATTGTACTTCTAGATGTTAAGGGCACTTTCCCGTGTTTGATGGTCATTGAAAACGGCAATGTCCACTACGGAAGTCTGAAAGAGATACTGCTCTCTCCTGGCACAGATCTGCTCCATTTCTACTCTTCTGGATGACATACAAGACCAGGGCTATGTAATGTCCTCCCCACAGAGAATGTGATATATGGCCCACATAAGTCCTCAAGTCACGTAAACAAGTGATGACGTCATCGGCCTCAACTCTTTCACAGCTACTTATGCCAGCCACAAGTGGGGTTAGACCATTTTGTTTTGTTTGTTTGTTTGTTTGTTTGTTTTGGTTTTTCGAGACAGGGTTTCTCTGTGGGTTAGACCATTTTGAAACGAGAAACAGCCTCTTAATGCGCGAAACAATCCCACACCAGTTTGGATTTAAAGGGGTATTTATTTTAGGGGAAACTTACAGAACACCGACAGTCAGGAAAGGAGTCTAGTCGCTGGAGCAAGAGCGGGAACCAAGAGCCGGAACCAAGAGCCGGAACCAGCCGAGGCTTGCCGCTCTTTTTTAGAGAAATAGACCACGCCCCAGTGGGCTGGTATTTCAGCGGCTATTGGCTGAAGGAGCGGAAGGTGCTCCCGCAGCAGCCTCTTCATGAGGAATACCCGGATCGTTTTTTTTTTTTTTTTTAATCCTAATCCTAAACTCAGTCTCCACACACAAGCCTCTTGCTTCCCACATCTAAATGGTCTTGAGTTTTCTCACTTGTGGTTTTTCCAATCTTCCTGGACATCAGGAAAGTCAAGGAGTTTTGTTGGCTTGAGTGGAGCCTCGCTTGTTTTAGTTTTAAGAGCTGGTGCCCAGTGACCTGCCTCCTGGATTCTGCTTTACTTGGCCAGGAGTGAAGCCTGGGTACGTGCATTTCCACAGCTCCCCCGTGTGAGTCAACTGTGTAGCTGGTATTCGGAAACAAAGCCACTTTCATTTCTTGCCTAGAGCTCTGGCTCAGATTGTATGTCAAGCTCTCTTCGAGGTCCTCTCTTTAAATCTCAGGATGCCTGTGTTAGCTTTACAGAAGTTGCCTCTCGGAAATAGATTTAACTTTCAGAACAACCGTTTCTCACGTGGATTTTGAGGCCTGGTTTTGGAAGTCAAAGTACGGAACTGGTTGTGCCTTTCTCTCTATCTTCCTGATACTATTGCCCTAATTCTCCTATAGGTGAATAACTCTGACTTCTCTGGAAACATTCATGTACCATAAAGTGGGACGGGGCTCAAAGGTTCAACATACAACCTCATCCCTCCTGCATCTCCCCTCCGCCCTTTGAGCTCATTTTTTGTTGAGAGCAGAATCTCTTATTGCTATTCTTCCCAGGAAGAGGTTAGGAGCACAGTCATGGTCTCTACAAAGGACAAATGAAATGGCAGGTATTAAGGGACTGCCTCGGACCTTGTACTTACAGTCTGTTAGATTCTACATGGATCCCTGCAAAAACGAAAATAAAGACCTTATTACCAACACAGACATACTCCTACCCCAAAAGTGATCTCATCTATTCAGCGGCCCATGGTAAAGATAATTATGAATGAGATCCCTCTTGCGCACAGATCTGTTTCCAAAGCCCCGCTTCACAAGTTCAGAGTTCAAAACAAGCCAGTTCTCCTCGAACACAACTTAAATGATTTAGAGGGTCCTGTTACCTTTTGGATATCTTCCCATGATGAACCTCAAATCTTTATGGAGATTCTTTTCCTGGGGCAGAGATCCCAGAGAGAAAACAGACAATCTGCTTATTCATTCATGCCCGCTGTTATGTTGCCCAGTGACATCACAGCGGAGAACAGGTGCTTTAGAAACTTTGACAGGGAGCAAAGTGTACAGTGCTAACTGGAGCATGGCAGGGCACTCTTGAACTTCCCACAGATGTTATCATCAGCAATAGTCAAGCCAGAAAACACCCCATAGTGTCGAATGCCATAGAACAGGACAGTTGAGAACTTTCTCCTCCAAAGAGCCAGCCTTCATATCTTCCGCTTATCTAGGAATCACGGTTTCATGTTGTTTGTGATGAGGCTTCAAACAAAACCATTGGTCAATTGTTGGTTATCACCAACACATGAGTACCATTTACTATGCCTTTATGAATATCATGCCATGCTGGTCATTACTGTGGTTCATAGGTGTCACAGCAGGATCAAGGTAGAACTATCAATTGCCTCCCTCCTTTGGCAACTTGCACTATTTTCTGGTACTATGGAAGCTGGACCTCAGGAAAAAGACTTTCTGGTTAAATCCAGCTCAAATCATCCAAGTCCTCTGTCATGAGCATGTGGTACCTTCAGCAATAGGGGCTTACCACCAACCCTTGAGAGGTAACCAAGGGCTACATCCATCGTCTATGTTGTTCGCAGAGGCACTGGACTAGCATGCTAACCATTTAAAACAGGGTTTCTTGTGCTTGTGGGTCACACTGTCAGGCCAAGTGTCATAACTCGCGTGTGTGTGTGTGTGTGTGTGTGTGTGTGTGTGTGTGTGTGTGTGTGTGTGTTTGCGAGGGCTCATGTGTTTTATATGTATACATATATACTTGTAAGTATCGTCTATAATTTTAGGCAAATATAAAATAATATGATTCCTTGAGGCTTTATCAAACAAACTTAATGTTATTTGTCCCACATCCCTCCTTCTCTTTTCCTATTGATCACCTTCCATCCTCCACAGCTAAAGCCCTCTCCGTGTTTCTCAATTTCTCACCTCTCAGGCCCCACCAATGGCCCTTTTTTGCTTTCCTGGTTTCTGTGATTACTCTGTATTACATATTCACAACTGAAGGTTTGGGGCTAGGAGCTACAGATAAGAGAGAACTCCCAACATTTGTCTTTCTGGGTCTGGGTTACCTCACTCAATACCTTTTCTGGTCTACCCATTTTACCCACAAATTTCATTTTTCTCTACAGCTTCATAGTGTTCTGTTGTGAATATCGACCATATTTTCATTATCAGTTCAACACTAGAAAGATAATTAGGTTAGCCTTTTCCTGGGATGAGCCCCTTACTTGGTATCCAATACAAAGTGGTCAAGCCTGATGCCATATATACACAAGCACTAAAAAAAAACTCAACAGATTGTGTTTATATATCTATGTGCACATATATGTATGTAACAATACTAATCAAAGAAAAAGAGGCTATCAGTTTGAGGGTAGGGGGATGGAGTGTGAGGGTTTGTAGGGGGCGTACCTGGGAGGAACTGAAGGAAGGTAGGGAATGGGAAACAATGTCACTCTATTTTAATTAAAATGTATTTTTTAAATAATATGACATGAAAACAGTTTTTTTATTTTATTTTTTTAAAAAAAGAAAACAAACTGTCTTTTTTCCTTTTACATACCAATCCCAGTTCTCAACCCCTCTCCTCCCATTCCATCTACTCTCCCCATCCACTCCTCAGAGAGGGTAAGGTGCATTGCTTTGAGGAAAGTTCAAGGCCCTCCCTACCATATCTAGGCTGAGCAAGGTATCCATCCAAAGAGAATTCCAAAAGCCAATACAAACAGTAGAAATAAATCCTAGTGCCACTTCCAGTGGCCCTGCATCTGTCCCAGCCATGCAACTGTCAACCACATTCAGAGGGTCTAGTTTGGTCCTATGTTGGTTCCTTCCTTGTCCATCCAGAGTTGGTGAGCTCCCATTAGCTCAAGTAGACTGTTTCAGTGGGTATCCCCATCATTGTCTTGACCTCTTAGCTCATATTCTCACTCCTCCCACTCTTTGACTGGACTTTGGGAGCTCAGCCCAGTGTTCCACTGAGGGTCTTTGCCTCTGTTTTCATTAGTTGCTGGATGAAGGTTCTATGGTAACATTTAAGATACTCATCAATTTGGCTACAGAGCAAGGTCAGTACGGGTACCCTCTCCACTATTGCTTGGGGTCTTAGCTGAGGTCATTCTTGTGGATTCCTGGGAATTTCTCTAGTGCCACATTTTTGGCTAGCCCCATAATGGCTCCCTCAGTCAAAATATCTCTTTCCTTGTTCTCCATCTCTGTCTCTTCTCCATCTTGACTATTCCATACCCTCAAGTTCTTCTCCTCCATCTTTTTCTCCCCTCCTCCTCCCCTTCCACCACCCATCCCCCCAAACCTCCATGCTCCCAATTTTGTCAGAAGATCTTGTCTATTTCACCTTACCAGGGAGATCTATATATGTTTCTCTTAGGGTTCACCTTGTTACTTAGCTTCTCTAGGGTCGTGGACTATAGGCTCGTTATCCTTTGCTTTACAGTAGTATCCACTTATGAGTGAGTACATACCATGTTCATCTTTCTGGTCTGGGTTACCTCACTCAGGATGGGTTTTTCTAGTTCCATTCATTCGCATGCAAAGTCAAGATAATCATTTTTTTTTTTTTACTGCTGAGTAGTACTCCATGTATAAATGTACCATATTTTCTTTATCCACTTTTGGTGAGCAGCATCTAGATTGCTTCCAGTTTCTGGCTACTACAAATAATGCTGCTATGAACATAGCTGAACTTATGTCCTTGTAGTATGATTAAAATCCTTTCAGGTATATGCCCAAGAGTGATATTGCTGGGTCCTGAGGTAGGTTGATTCCCAGTTTTCTGGGAAATCACCATACTGATTTCCAGAGTGGTTGTACAAATTTGCATTCCCACCAGCAATGTAGGAGTGTTCCTCTTACTCCACATCCTTTCCTGCATAAGCTATTATCGGTGTTTTTGATCTTAGTCATTCTGAGGGTTTGCAGGAGAATACCTGGGAGGGACTGAAGGAAGGTAAGGAGGGGGGGAGCAATATCACTCTATTTTTATTAAAATGTATTTTAAAAAATTAAAAATCAAAACAACATGAGAGTTGTTTCTTTAGTATAAAGTCATAGAACAGAGCACTATAGTCAGAACCAGGAGACTCTTGGTATTCATGTGCCTCAGACACTCCCACAGACTCCACTTGGACTCCCACAGACTCAGAGAAGGCATTGAGCCATCCTCAGGAATAAAGAGATGTTTTCCCTGAACAGTGTCAATTTCTCCTTGGCCAGCATTCAGCAGAGAAAACTCAATAACACTAGTGATGACATTCACCCCAAATCAGCCTTAAGAGGTCAGGCTTCCCCAAATGCCTCCCAGCCTTTACCCGAATAATGGCCCTAGCCCCTGAGCCACTGTTACCAATCTCCCTCCTGGCTGTCATTCTCCATGTTTGCCCCAGAATGACGATGCTTGTAGCGACAAGAGCTCAGCAAAGAATCGTTACAAACATCTGTCTCGTTTCACAAGGGCCAACACTAGTAAATGCCCACAGCTATTATCTCAATGTGTGTCACATTAATGAGCCCATAAAACAAAGAATGAGGAGAAAGAGTGAATTTGCTCAACCCCTTTATAAGGCAGGAAACTGGAGCTAGGGACTCTGTACGAGTGGATGGAAATTCGCTAAACTAAATGTCATCCCTCATCTAAATAACGGAACTTCCAGTCTGTAAGGACATTTTCCTTCACAGGGACATCCCCCCACAGCAGACTGTGGAGCTGCCAAAAGTCTTGCTGCTGTAACCAAGCTGTGAGTGGCGAGAGCACATCCAATGTTAACCTGTGAAACTTTCCACCGGCTTCAACTGTGACTAACAAGATTTGTACCATAACCGACTGGTCGTGTGCCAGGTGCCCCATCCATGACGTCATTTATCTTTCTTTCTTCTCCGTTTCATCCTCCTGGGGTCAGGCGGGCAGTAGAATCAGTCTTCATTCTGTCACTTCGGAATGTACCTACCTCTACTTCTTGGCCTTCAAAGGAGCCTGTTTCCTTGTAAATTATGGGTTCGTGCAGGAAGCTGTGTGCTTTTTCCATTTGCGGTTTGTTTACACTTTGCATCAATTTTCCCACCAATATGCAATTCAGAGGCTGTTACGCTGGCACTAATGCTAATGGCTATATTACACTTCTGTTCCACTACAGTGCATGTTTTTTAAAAAGCATAAAGAGCCCATTTTGCAGATGTTCATATAGCCTCACGGCACAGAGTTACTTATATTCTGTATGGAGAAGAAGCCTAGCCATCCTTGTCTCCTGAAGCCAGTTGCGATTCCGAATTATCTGAATTAATTGAAGCCCGACTCCATCCATACAGATTCATGACCCAGATGAAAAATGAGCTCTGGAAAAAAAAAAAAAACAAGCAGCGTGCTCACAGCATCGCCAAAACCAAGGAGCCAAAGGAGAAGAGCAGATGTCTCCAGAAGGAATGAGCCCCAAGATCACCATTACTGAACTGCCCAGTGTCGGGATGTCAGCAGTGATCACAATGGAAGGGCTGTAAAATGTCAGAGCCACGGGGGCCGCACATCTGTCCCAGTGGCATAACTCAGCCTGAGACTGAATGGGAGCGTGACAGCTTGCTCCTAAAGGGAGAAGAATCCTCGGTGGAGGCAGAACCAACTTAATCTCCTTGGAGTTCAGTGCTAAGTCTAGAGAACACTACTTATTGATCTCATCCCACAGCAAGGCACTTGTATTTTATCACCAGTAAATAGCTCTTGTGGGTCTTTTCAGGATCCGAGGCAGCTAAGATAAGAACACATTTTCCTCGGTTCTTTTTATTTTAAAAAAAAAAAAATCGTAGGTGAAAAAAAAAAAAATACACATAGTGAGGAAATCACAAAAGCAGAGTATCTGGAAAGCCAGGGACAGGGCTGGCGAGTCTGCCAACCATGGCTGAGCCTTAACCCTGGCATTGATCGAATATGAGACCTGAGGCCAGCTTTATCTCATTCTCTGTCAGTGTCAACGACGGAGAGAGCAGGCTGAGGAAGGTGACATCATACCTCACGGGGGTCCTGCAGAACTCATAATGAACGGAAGTGTGCTTCAAACAAGAGGACTGTGCCGACACACTGGAAACAACATGACAATTTAATAATAAACCGAAGAGAATCAACAAAGCTGAAGAGCCTACAGAGACCTGGCCTCTCTGATTATGCCTCTGGAAAATGACACTCGAGTGCCAATTTCAAGTGGCTGAAGTAAGGTCCAAAACCCCACAAGCCTTGGGCATTCTGCCAGTGTTCTTGTTTTATAAGGGGCTTTGTGTGCTTTTGTATTCATACTCAGATCCTTAATATTTCTTTTTCTTTTCCTTTTTAGGCTGTTTTGCACACTGTGGTGACTAATTTTAAATCTCACATATACATCCAAAATAGAGCAAGCCTAGCCATCTAGCGTCAAATGACATATCACTGTTTTGCTGGCTTCAAAGAATTAAGACGGCATCACCATAACTATCAGGCATCGCTTTCCCCATTTGTTTATCCGGAATCACACACATCATGGAATGGAACTGGCCAGCTGAAACCACTCTCCCACCCTCTCCTCTATACCCAGCCCCGCAAACTTCCCTGCTTTGAAGACAGCTGAATTTAGAATTGCGGGGTGTCAATGAGCCAGAGAGAAACCAACGCTGAGCAGAAAGGGAACACAAAAATCTTCACATTAGGGTTTTTCTTTTCCTTCTATTTTATGAACGTAAGAGTAGAACCGGGATTTGTCGAGTCTAGCTTATACAATTTGGGAGCCCTTTCGATAATAAAAATAGACACACTTTACCTAGAATATACATTCATGGCATCATTTTGCTAGGTAAAGCCCCTTCCAGAATTTAGGTGGAGCCTTTGAAAGAAGCCAGGACACTTAAGGGAAATCCACCCTTCTGCCTATGTGACGGGGCAGCCATGATTGTTTGTTCCCATCTCTTCTTTTCCCTCATGGGGCCCTCAGTCTATTTCCCACAATCCTCTATGCTTTGTATCCATGATCTTTTCCATGTACTACTTTCCTGGACAGTACATAAACTCAGGAAGTATCTCAGGACACGCAGGCACACTTAATGGGAACAAGTGCTCTCCAGAAAATTTTAAGATACACACTTCAGAGCAAGGAAGAAAAAGACCAAAGACAATGAACTATTTCCTTGGTTTAAATTCTCAGATTGGCCTTATTCTTCCAAACCTGTAGGGAGTAAAACCACAGATCAGCAGGCCCAGTAACAGCTAGAGAAAGCTGTCAGTCCCGTCACAAGATATTCGCGCCTATTCGTAAGCAAATCCTGACCAAGGACCTGACGAACTCAAATTTTAATTAGAGCAAGAAGTATGTTAACAACTCCAGCTGCCAACACAAACAAAGGCCAGAGGAGCCTTGCTCACTCTCCCAGTCAGCAGCATCGCCAACCTCCAGTGAGTGCTTTCTCTCTGCATACAGAGCTGACACCCAGGGAAAGTGGAGGTGGATGTGGAGGAAGGAGCAGGACCAGTCAGGAAAAGGATGCTGCAGTGTTTGAAATCAGAGCAGCTACCCTAGGCCACAGCCAAACGTGACAGGAAGGCACTTCCGTACTCTGTTAAAAATAATAATTACAAATCTACACTCATAAGTTTCTGGTCAAACAGTAAGTAAATAAAAGAGGCTACTCATTACAGAATCAGTGAGGAGATACCAGCTTTAGGAATGTAGCAAGGGGCACCAGCGACTAAGCTCTGGTCTCCTCTGTAACAGCATCCACATCACAAACTCAGCATAAAAGCTATGATGTCAATATAATTTTAGTCCACATTAAAATTCAACCAGCACATGCTAAAAATAACCTGGTAAAATGGGAAACTGGGGGGGGGGGGGTATATTTTAGCCCAAGTAGCCTGAATTATCTCTCCTGGGATCCCATTGCATTCCTCAGCTTCCTCCCTCATTTCTGAACCTGCTACCCAATGCCACTCCCAGCCATTATTGATTCCTGCTTACCCACTATTCCCAAGTTGCAAACCATGTCAGTTCTGCCTCTGAAATTACCCTAAACCTGCCCCCTCCTTCCTACTTACATCAGGACTCTCCAGAGAATGTCATTAGCCTTCCTCTAGCTTCACAATGTCCACATTTGCTTCTCCAGTTCCTCTTCAAATTGTCAATATCTATTTCCTGAAGTACTAATCTCTTTTCTTTGCTACTCTATATACATTATAAAAGCTTTCAAAATCTCTCTATTCCATCAAAGGTCACTCTCTTTGTCATGGTCCCAGTATCCCATGGAGACGCATCTTATTCCACCCCATTTTGGTCCCCTATTCTCCTACCACATGAGGCTCTTTGCTGGTTTTCTCAGGCCCTTACCCATGCCCTCTCTGCTTGGGACAATTTCCTTGTCATCGAGATCAAATTCAAGAGGTTGGGGATGTAGCTCAGTTGATCAAATGCTTGCCTGGCATGCACCACACATACTGAAGATGCTGATGCGCACCTATATGCCCAGCACTAGAGAGTTAGAGGCAGGAAGATCAGAAGTTCAAGACAAACCTCAGTGGATGAATTTGAGGCCAACCAGGGATATAGTGAGGCCCTATCTCCAAAAGGAAAGAAATGAGGAGGAAAGAAGTGAAGGAAGGAAGGAAAGAAAAGGGATCCAGTTCAAATACCACTTTTCCTATAAAATTTCCTCTGACTCACCCTCCTCCAGGCTGAATGGCTACATCCTTCCTCTGGGCTGGCTCTCAATCTCCTTAAAATAAAATTATCTATGGTCTCATCTCAGCTCATTAGGTTCTATTCATCTCAATATCTCCAGCACCCAGCAGTGATCCAACATGCCAACGCTTTTGACTAAAACTGGAAAGAAATAATCCCCCTAACATGAACTATTGTAGCAAGAGTAGGCTTACAGCTGAGAACTGTTACTCATTTATTTTCCCAGGCCACGCCCACTTTTAGAATACTGACTGGCTTGCAAGGGTACTATGGGAAGGTCAGATTCACAGAGAAACTTTCCAGAGCCCTAGAGAAAAGAAATGCTTGTCTCCAGCGACGGTGGTCATTTTGTTTGTTAGGGATTGGGAGGTTGTTTTAATCCTGATTGTGCCTAGCTTTACTTCCTTGTGTTGTCCCTGCTGTTCATCCAAAATTCCTAAAACGCATTGTCTCCTAGGGTACAAAGGATGCTGTCGTCTCTCAAAGTTGGTCGATGTGTTTAGCCTTCAGACCCCCTGGTTGGCTGTGCAATGCCAGCTCTTTCCTTTGTGTATTATTAATTACTAGAACTGCTACAGACAGGCAGCTAGCTGCCCCAGTCCCCAGCAGGCAAACCAGTAGGTTCACCAAATTTCCCCTTTCAATTAAAGAATCCCACTTAGCTGCAGACTGCAAGCTCCAAAAGTTAGCACAGAATACTTTCCCAAGCAAGGATTATTCTTATTGTTAAACTGTGCTTCCCCGAGACATTGATTCTATTGCTAATATCATCACAGGGCAAGAATAACAGGCTTTATACCAAAAGGATCTGTAAATAAGCCCTGCGGTAGGCTGGACTACTGTTCTTGATCACCCATGACTGTGTTCCCAGACAGGATTATCCATTCCCACCCACTGACTTCTCACTTGCTGAGCATGCACAGAGGGATAGGGTATTTTCCCTCTTTGCTTTGTTAATGATATGTGAGAAACTTTAAAAGTTATTATATAGTTCCACCAGACCTCCTGACTTTTACCACACACACACACACACACACACACACACACACACAGCATATCCTGGAGGGTCGCTCGCTGGATTGGGGTCCTGGGATAATCAGAACAAAATGTAGCAAATTCCAGGAAAGCCATTACCAACAGCCAACTTACAATTGATATTTGAAGGTCATTTGGCACTATAACACACACAATTGATGCAAAAACAATTTAAATATTTCTAATGCAAATGTATGAAAAACACTTTTTATGTGTAAAATGATCTGAATCTGTTAGGGGGAAAGGCTATGTTCCAGCAAGATATATGGGCAAAAGGGAATAACTTACAAAGGAAGATATCTAGCAACTAGACATCTAACAACTAGCATCTAGCAATTAGTTATAAAAAATATTCAACTTGGCTATCAATTTAAACATTCAACAAGTATAATATAATTTAGCAAATATAAAACATATATATATTAAGTGGTAGAAAGAATAGTACATAAAACACTGTATTTTTAAGAAAACAATTTGGTTGTGAGTATTAAAAAAAGCTATAGATTGTGTGTGGTGCATGTGTCTGTCTATCTGTCTGTCTCTGTTGTCTGCTGTCTGTGCCTGTGTGTTGCATGCACGGGAGTGGGAAGTATATTCATCCATGCACATGTATGTTGAGCCAAAAGAGAAACACCACGGGACTTCCGGCATTCTTGACCTCAATTGATCTGAGACTGGGGTCTCTCGCTGAATTGAAAGCTAGCCATTTCAGCTAGACTGGATGGCCAGCATGTTTCCAGGATCTGGTGTCTCTCATCCCAAAGCCGGGTGCTAGGAAGTCAAGATCAAGTCCTCATGCTTACACAGCAGGCTCCCTTACTCTGAGACACCTCCCCAAGACCCCAGGACATCTTATTTGCCATAGTGCTTTCCAAAATGACTTCTCCAATTTTATGTTTTTATGCTCCTGCACAACAGATATAAATAAGCTTGCTTCCTCCTCACCTTTTGCAGCAACTGGTTTTGGCCTCACAAGTTTTTGTCTAGTGGCATTAAAATATTCTCAAACAGATTTACTTTTCAGTTCATAGGGACACTGAAATAGTTTATATACTTACTGATAAATGCTCTGTTCATTTGGCCATAGCATTTCTCAAGCTTTGTACATTCTTTCACAGACATTTTCTTCCAGTCTGTCACCAGCTATTAACTTTTTGGTGCTGTTCAATAGATGGAGAACCGATTTCGATGTAGAGAAAGCTATTGGGACTGCTTGTCACATTTTTCTGTTTGTTTGTTTTTGTTTTGTCTCATTTAGCAAATCCAGATTCCAAGGATACAACAGTATTCTCCTGCAGAATACATGTTTTTGTTTGTATGTTTCATCTACCTGAAAATTTTATGTTAAATAATCATCATTTTCCCTTTTAATATTAGCCTATCTGCTGATTTCAATGTCAGTACTGCACTCCAGCTGTAAATATGACTTTGCAGTATGGGTTGCTATTCAGCAGTATCTACTATACCTACTATTTTTCAGAACAATCATGGATTCTTAATTTGAAATATAAAACCTTACTCTTTAATATGACTTTTTGCTCCAACCATGACTATGACACATCTCTTCCCAACACTTGTTATTATTTCAACTTCCCTTAATAAAACTTTTAAGACATTTCTCCACTAAAGCCACATGTTCACTTTATTTACAATGATTAGTACTCTTAATCTTTGTTCCATTGTGAATGGTATCTATTTTAATTGCTTCTTATGGATCTACGTGGTGATACCTATTGAATTTTTTTATACAGTCTCACAGGCCTCTCTGGATTTCTTATAAAATAACTATTTTGTCTGGAAATAATAGAAAGCATATTCCCCAGTTACTAATTTCAATATATAGAACCTGTGAATACTTATTGAACATTAGCTGTCACGGTGGTCCTTCCTGCCTTTGTCTTAACTCAAAGAAGAATGCACTCAAAATATCTTTCTGCAATAGTATAGATACAATGTTTATCACATATATATTATGTATATATAGTATATTGTAATCTTGGAGAAGGTTTTGTCATACGGAAATGTTCTTTCAATTACAGTTTGACAATAAGTATCTACCCTTGGGAAATATTGCACAGAAGCACAAAAGGACTCGAAGGGGGTTTCCACAGTTTCCATTGTTGGAAGCATGCTGGAGATAATATAGCAGCACACCACTACTTAGTATTAGCATGGCTCAATGGCGTTGAGTAGTGATTCTCCTATTGGCCAGGCCACTCTCCTTAGTATCCATATTCCCATCTGCTGCCATTTCCTTCTGCCTAAACAAATTCTTTCAATATCTCATTTGCTGCAGGCATGCTAGTGGATAAGTCTTTTCAGGTTTGTCTGTCTGTAATAGGCTTCTGTTTGTTCTGAAGAGTCCTATTTGCTGGATATAGAGTTCTAAGTGGACATCTGTTCAATACTTAAAGGTGTTTCTAGAGACAAATCTGCTGTCATACTTATCTTTGTCCCTCCATATATGCTACGACATTTTCTCTGCCTGCTTTTAATATCTCCTCTTTAACACTTGTTTGGGGCAATAGGAATGGGATTCACCTTGAAGTTATTTTTCTCTCCCTTCTTAGGTGTTCTTTGAAAGTCTATGGATAGATACTGCACATTGAGTCTGCAAATTCTCTGTCCATTATTTCTTCAGATAGTTCTTCTGCTTCTCACTGCGGTACTGATTCCAATTACATGCTTATTGGGTTACTTGAAAGTGTCCTCCAGATAACTGATGCTGTTTTCATTTTTAATCCCCTTTCTTCTATTTTCTTTTGTAGTTTCTATAGCAATGCTTTCAAATTCACTAGTTGTTTTTTTTTTCCTTTGCAGAATCTCATCTAGTATTAATTCCATGTGAGGAAGTTTTATCTTACATATTTTAGAGTTTCAAACTCCAAATTTTCAATACAAGCCACACTCTGATTTCTCTGCAGATCATGTAAATCTTTTTCCTTTAAAAAATATTATCTCCATCTCTACTTAACTTTTAAAGCATATGTCATAATATTAGTGGCTGCTTTAAAGTCCCAGGGTGGACATTTTAAAATCTATGTCGGGTCTTGTCGAGATGTAACGGAATAATTGTTGATCATATCGCCATGCTTCTGTGAAAGCCTGGTCATCTTTGATTGGATGTCACCTATTTCACTTACCTTGCTGGATCTTCTATATTCCTATAAATGGTGCGTTTGTTCTGGAACGCAGCAAAGTCACACTTCAGTTATTCCCACCAACGTGGTAGTAAAACCACTAAGTGATTGTTAGAAAAACCACAAGACAGCGGTGTCTCCAGGGCTACTATTCTCCACTACTAGCAGAAGACATTCCTCTGCCGTCTTCTTGGCATGCCATGGATTACAACGTTTTCTGGGTGGGTTGGTAGGAGATGCTGCCCCCAGGCAAGAACGAGTACAAAGCACCTGCCAGTTTTCTTTATCTCTGACAGGTCTTTCCCTGACCTCAGCTAGTCTCTTACACTCACGTACTCAGTACCACTCCGCTGCACACCACGGAGCTTGCTCCTCTCCAGTTGCTCCCCCTGGCTTTTCTTTCCCAGCTCCTAAAAAAAAAAAGCACAGTGTTTCTACATGGGTTGCTATTGCCTTGTACTCTAGAAAGTTGAGGAAGCGATAAGGATCATCTCATTTGCTTCATTTGTTTCTTGTCTCTCTATAGTCAACCTAGTCTTTTTGTTTTTGTGTTTTTTGGTTTTTTGTTGGTTTGTTCGTTTTTCAAGACAAGGTTTTTCTGTGTAACAGCCCTGTAGAGCCATAGACCAGACTTGGCGTCGAACTCACAGAGATTCACCTGCTTTTGCCTCCCGAGTGCTGGAATTGAAGGCTCAGCCACCACCGTCCTGCTTTCAGCCTATTATCTGATGTTGCGAGCCATTGGCTAAGTATTTTGTCCATCTTGACTTGTTTGTTTCAGGCCATTACTTATGGAATATTCCTTTACAATGTGTGAATAGATATCACTGTGATTGTTAATGAAGATTAATTGTCAATCATTAATAATGAAAATGACTGGCCAATAGCTGGACAGGTAGAGGTTAGGCAGGATTGGCAAAGAGAGTGTAAAGAAGAGGAGTCTCCCGAGACCTGAGGACATGTAGAGGAAGCAAGAGATAAACTTGCTGGACGGAGAAAAGATACCAAGCAGCATGGGAGAACACAGATTAGAAATATGGGTTAATTTAAAGTGTAAGAGTTAGCTAGTAACAAGCCTGAGTATTTATAATTAATAAGTCTCTGTGTGATTATTTGGGAGTGGCTGCCTGGGCACAGAAAACCTCTGCCGACAATTCCTCTTGAAACTCTATCTAGTTCCAGAATTATTATATATATTTTAAAAGTACATAACAGCTACATGGACTCTAAGCAAAAAAAAAAAAAAACATAGTTACATGTTATTTAATAGCAGAGATGTATTTATCATGTGACTAGCAGAGGGTTGTTACATGAGCCAAAATGACTATGGCATCAGTAGGCAATAAAATTTTTCATAGTTAGCATCATATCCATCACCCACCCCTGACTGAAATGTTGCTATGAAGTGCCTGATTGCACACAGATGCGTGGACAGTGAATGCAGGATCATATAATAAATGCATAGAAATGGATGACCGATGGGGAGAAAGGATTGGAGACCGTGTATGGAGACCAGGTGATTCTCTGGGTGAAGTCCGTCCTTGAAAACACTGGCTTGTTTTGATCCCAAGAATCTGCTCAGCTCTATGATGGCCTCCTAGTGTCCAGGTTTTTATGAGATAAGCATTTAACTCAAGTAATTAGAAAAGGACTGTAAGAAGTTATAAGTGAAAAATAAGAAATGTAAGTAATCTGAGAGAAGTCTCTTCTGTCATAATGAGTTGGAAGACAAGGAATTCATAAAAAAAAAGTTTTCATATTTTTAAAGGAATAAAACTATTCCAGAACACATAAAAATAAAATAAGCTACTCATGAATCCTATAGTCAAAAAGTAACTATAATTTCAGTGATTAAAAAAATGAAGAACTAGTAATTAAATTATACCATTTTTAAGATATATGTGAAGTTCTAAATAAAATATTAACAAATTGAATAGCAGTATTTTAGGAAAAATAATGTATCTAAGGAAAATTTATATTAAGCATGCTTTCATGATTCAATATATGAAAACCTTAAAAACATAAAAATGATTATCCTTATTAGGATAATTTTGCTTTCTAATATCTAGCCTATGTAGGTGGGTGTAGTGGCATACTTCTGTAATGCTAACACTTGGAAGGTAGACGTAGGAAGATCATGAGGTTGAGTTCAGCCTGGACTATATATATTAAAACCCTACCTACTCCTCACTAAAAATGTCCTAAATAAACATGAGACAATTCAAAGTCTTTCTTTATAATAGTCATGGCACTGCTATAAATAGCATAATTAGAATTTAGCTAAACGTTTCATGATAGTGCTAGTAAGAAAAAAACGTATCATTTCTCAGTCGGACGTGTCATAGACACATGAGGTGTATGATAATTTACACTGGAAATGCTATGATAAATAAATCCACGGCCTGTTCAGATTTTAAATCCCAAGGAGGCCTAACCTGGTGACTCTATTTAACCTCTATGCCTAGTTTATGTACAAATACTCCTCTTTCTTGATCTACCTTACCCAGATCTAGTCTTCCCTTGTATGTATACCTTTGTCTAACAAGATCATTAACTCATGTGTTCATGTTCACTGCTCATTACAAACAAAATCTCCTATCTTCTCTTCACACTATGATCTAAAGAGGAAATGTATAGTTTAGAGTTATATCTCAAATACTGTGAACAGGCCCTAGAAACTATTTTATGTTTCATGTGAATGAGCGAACATTAGCAGTTCTGATTATTTGTAAATAACCTCCATAATACAGACCCAGTTACGTGTGGTAGCAGGTTGATTCACAGGCATTATATATATATATATATATATATATATATATATATATATATATATATATATTGCACTAAAGGCTAATCCACAGATGATCCTTGCCATCTGAATATCAGTGGTTTGTTATTCTCTGCATGTTTATGGATAACATTACATGCTCTACAGTAGCACACTTCTCTGTGATAAAAAAGGAACAAAACCACTGATACGAGTAGCATCTTGATGAGTCGTGAATGCATTATGATTCCAGAATTACGCCAGACAGAAAGAGGTGTGTGGGAGTGTGTGTGTGCATGTGTGTGTGTGTGTGCATGTGTGTGTGTGCGTGTGTGTGTGTGCGTGTTTATATTATATGAAACTAAATCAGTGGCTGCTTGGGAAAGACTGATTGTATCAAGACATAAAACAATGGAGGTGGTAAAAAATGTTCACCATCTTGATTTTAATAGTAATTTTACTGGTATATATGCTTATCTTATCAAATATTCCACCTGATAGATGATAAATACATCATGAATAAAATCATAAAAATCAAGCCCTAAGTACTTTTATGGGCTATGAGTTCTGCCTCTGGGATTAGGTCCGAAGTACACAGGACCAATAGTCCAAAACATGACTGTGAAGTAGAACTTCTGAGAATAAAATGAAGGACAAACTGGAACCCCAAATTCTCCCATAATTTCCTTGTTTTGGGTGTATGGATGACGTTCACAATATACGTATTCTTCACTATAAAGCCAAAGTTAAGGTCTAGAGACTATATAGAAGGGTAAGGCCCTGAAATGGGGAAAGAGGCTTGGTGCCAACTTGGATCATATCCCACACCAACCAGGTCAGCTGGCAAGTCATGAAACAGCATCTGTCTTTTTTACTAACATCTGGCTACTGCCACACTTCTACTTTGAAGATCAGGTTAAATTCTTTTGTATTAGCCCTAACACTGCAGAAGCATATCACCAAAATAGTTCAAAGAAACATAGCACACCTTCATTAGACTGTCACGAAACGTGAGCATAGATGTACACACCTGAACCCATTTTCCCTTGAGGCTGCTTACATTCCTCACTGTCTCCATATCTTGCACTATTTAAAGATATCAAATTTAGTCTATACACATTTAGAATCTTCTGGATGTGGCCATGAAGTATTTGGTAGAAAACTTAATGTCAGAATCCAGAAAAATACACATGGACAAAGACTTGGAAGCCTCAACATTGATGAGATCATTCTCTGTGGGCATAACAGGGAGCTCTCCGAAGAAGGATGTGCACTGGAGGAAAGACCATTGACTCTTAAAGAATACCTTTGTGAGATACATAGAGACAGGAAAATAAAATTTATATCTATACTTGGGAGCTCACTAATAAGTGTGTTCTGGCAGTTGGACCTCATGACATTTCCATAAGGTGAACAAAAAACATTTTCTACATTTAACAAACATTTGCAGTGAAGGTGAGTGCCTGTAGATTTGACTCCCATCCCACAGCCAACTCTTAGTTCTTTTAAGATTATGGTTGGGGGTAGGCCCAAGGGGGGCCGGGGAGATAAGATCAACAGCATTAGTGATACAATAGTCTCCTCTAGTAGGTCCAGACGTGCCTGTAATAAACCTGGGAAGAGAGCATCATTCTTGGCTTCTAACTTCTCCAAACACAAGAGCTCCAGCTAACCATGGAAACTGGGAAAGTCAGGGGAGATCCTGGCCCCAAACCTCAAAGGCAGACCTTCAGAAACAACAATCTGCTTTGGAATATAAACTTTTAAAGCTCCGAGAATCTTCTGTAAATCATATTCTGAGCAGCAACAAAGCACAGGAGTGACTCAGAATCAGCCCAGGTCTCTAGAAAATCGATGCTACCTTTCAATGAAACACCATGACATTTTTCATTTAATACCATGATATAATTAAAAAAATAAGTATTTGGTCTTACTTTAGGGATCACAGCTTAGTCTAAATTATAAGAGAAGGTTATTCACAATAATCTTGATTCAAATGTAACTATGTTAACTTGGGTGACTCTTGATTGGCCTCTAAATAGCTTCAGGATAGGACTGCTTGTCAAAGGAACTAACTTATAAGTCAAAGGACTTAACCTCTGTCTTAGCCTCTGGGAATGGGGCAGCAGGAGCTAGAGAATGAGTTAATCATTAGTGGTCATTCCCGCCTACATAATGGAACCTTATAAAATCTACTAAACGATGATATCATGGAAGCTTCTGGGTTGTCAAACACTTCTCCTGATGCACAGACCCCATACCAGGTGGGTGGAGCATACCAACTCCACAGGTTCCTGTGGCTGGAACCCTTCGAGTTCTCATCGCTGACCTCCACGTGCATCTTCATCTAGCTGTTCATTTCTAACCTCTACAGTAAATCGGTAATAGCAGAGAAAGGTAATTTCTTGGGTTTCTGAAATTATCCTAGCAGGTTATTGGACCAGAAAGGGGTGGGAATTGCAATCATATAGAAGTGTAGGGGTTTTGGCTGCTTAGTATTTGTGACTGGAGCCTGAACTGAGGACAGTCTGTGGGGTCAAACCTTTGAACCTATAGTGTTTGATACAACAGTGTTGGAGTTCAGTTGATTTCAAGGACAGGCACTAGGTATCTAGAAAGTTAAAGAGATGGAGCGTTGGTGTTGAAAGACACTTGCTGTCAGAATGTTAAAGTACTTAGGATTGCCACCAACCTACCAGGAAGAGGAACACAAGTTTGCCACCTCTAGATCCCTGGATCACTCTATTTTTATAAGCAAACATCTCTTTTGACTTCTTTAAATTGTAAAGGGCAAGAACTCATTTAAGGCAGGCCCAGAAATAAAAGTGTCCATCACAAAATACGTGCAGATGGCAAAAGGAGTGGTCATTTTGACACTCCCTCCCTCTCCATCTTTCCTGGAGATGTTTTACCCTCACCAGATGGGCGTACTGTCTCAGCTCCACCACAGGGTGCGGGGAGGCAGCCGTCGTTGGATTCTTTTCTGATCCACAATTATTTGAACCTGACTTTGACTCACTATAGCCAACATTTAACTTACATTCTCATTTTCATCTCGATTTCCCTGGTAGCTGGAAATTCTCCCCCACATTCATTCTGCTCATTTTTTTTTTTTTTTTTTTTTGCATGGAGATACAACAGTACCTGTGTGGCAGTCAGAGGATAATATGCTGAAGTCTGTTCTCTGCTACCACATGGGTCTCAGGGACCAAACTCAGGTTATGAGGCTCAGTGGCAAACACCTTAATCCACTAAGATACTGGGCCAGGGCTCTTCCCCACATCTCTTTCGTTTCTGCTTTTGTTCTGTGTTGTTTTGTTGTGAGACAGCCTTTTGCTCTGCGTCCCAGGCTGCCCAGGAACTCACCATGTAGCCCTCAGACTCACAGCAAGGCTCAGACATCCTTAGTGCTGGGATTCCAGGCATGAGCCACGATGACCAGCATAACTTCAAAAGGTACCTGATTCAACTACTCTTCGGAACAAACAAGGGAGCCCTACATTCGTGGCTTTTTGTACCACAGTAACCAACAGGTGTTACTGCTTCTCTTGAGGTCATGTAGATCAGAACGCTGATTCAATGTGAAGCAAAGTGGGAAGAGAGCATAGAGTTTAGTTGAAGCACAGCTCCACAAGGAATAGGGTCTCCTGAGCAAGCAGTATCCATACAACACAGTGTGTGCAGAGCAGCCTTGAGTGTGAGGGCTAGTTTACCTAAGAGGAGTGAAAACACTCTCATGACAATAAACTTCTTACAACAATGGCAACATCAAATTAAGTTTGGTATAATATGAATAAGATATTTTTTTAAATATCTGTGAGAGTGCATTGCAAGGCATATAGCACCATAGAAACCATGAGGACTGCTAGCAGGAAGTCAAAACTTTGCTTTTTCACATGTAATTGTGTGTGCATTGCGTGGGGAAGGCAGTCATCCTTTAAAAATCCCATTTATCCCAATGCTGTGATGCACATATCTTTTTAAAGCAATTAAATAATTCCATTTCCTTGTGAATGAAGCCTGAATGCCTAATCACAGTTGCTTATCAGCTCCTAAAACTTAAATAGCAGACACGGCCAGTCCTTGTGTGGGGCCTCTATGGGAAAGAGCCCACCACATAAGGCATATCGCCAATGCGATGAAGTGGTTTACACTGCGTTACATCCTTCTTGAATGGATGCCCCAATACAGCATCAGGAAGCCTGGCTGCTGACAGCAATGTATTTCAAACGACATTTCGAGACTGAGTTCCCAATCCTCTCCTGGCTGCAGAAACTCTGTACCTTATATATTAGAAGCAGGAGTAGGTAGAAGCCGAACAAATGTGCTGGTATACACACACATTCATGCCTCCCAGATTTTTCTGGGAGCATTAACACAGGATTTTCATTCTTTACTATTTTTTTCTTAATGTTATACTCTGCTCCCCAACACGGTACAGGATTATGCCGAACAGCTGCAGTGTACTTCCCAGTGGGGTTACTGAAACGACTCTGTGTAGACACATATTCACACATGTGGAGACAGAAAAATTGTTTAAGAGCCAGGGGACTCGCTGGAATGAAAGACGCTGGCTAAGTGCTAAACATGATTATTTCATCTGAGAGACGAAAGGGGCCGAGAGAAATGATGTCTGGTAAGGCTGAAAATGCCTCAGAAGGACTCTGTTAATTGTTATCTCAAAAGTTCATCAGGAGGCTCCAAGCTCAGCAAACTTGACCAGAAATCCATTTCCCTCCTGACAAGTTTTCAACCAGGACTCGCATCCTTGCTTCTAATTACTTAATTAAAAGGGCTTCGTAATAAAATGTTGTTATTTCTCTTCCACAGACTCTAGGACGACAGAGATAATTGTCAATTGTTCTTTCATGCTCCCAAATGACAATCCCTTCCCAGTACAGTAAGCTATATCATTCTGCTCTCTGCTTAGAAGAAAATACGTGTGTAGCTTCTCCGAATACTGACGAGTGATTTTTTTGTGTATGTTTCCTTTCTCATTAAACAGTAGGAGAAACTGAGCAGAGACCATCACTACACAGCAGACTCCCCTTCGGCTTGCTTGCTTTTGGTTGCCTATCTGAGAAAGCCATGTGCACAATCGTGTGTCTATCATAAGCTGTCGGAGCGTGGAAACTGCATTATCAATAGAAGCAGTCGCCCTGTTCTCTGAGATAGGCTACTTGTTCCAATCACATCTGTAACGCGCGTTAACGTTCAACACCCAGAAAGCAATTGTTGCCTGGAAAAGGGACTCTGATAACTGGATTGCGCCGCAGATTCCTCGCCAAGGACAGAGAAAAGCTGGTAATGACAGGCACTGACGGGCGACGTTGACTTGGTCAATTACCCTCTGCTGTACTGAGGTCCGCACAAGGCATCCCACAGAAGCAGATTGCTCGGGAGTGATGGGGAAAGAGACATACTGAACTCACCACCATGATAGGACATAGTCTCATTTGAGCAAATTGGGATTTCAGCCTATCCTCGACCATCACCCCTGCTTAAAACAGTAACATAAATCTTTGCTGGCCATTTGGGCTCATTTGTAGGACATCGGGTTCTACTACAGATAGAGATCACTATTTCTTCCCTCTTTGCATGTGCAAATCATTAACGCGCAGTTCATATAAAAAATACTATTCTATAACAACAGTGATAGCATCCCCTAGAGCCCAAATGGGCATTGCTTATCAAAGAACCCAAGTTATTTAATTAATTATATTTGATAGATGGGGTTTTCAACTTCTCTTCCAGTGATGGTACTCATGCCAGAGTAGAGATACGCTATACAGAACTTACCACCGAATAACAAGTGCATTCAAAGCCCATAGAAAACGCCTGACAGCCTTCTCCTCAGATCCAAGTGCTCTGAGTCTGAAAGGAAATGGAGGACAGTGAAAATGAAGATCAGATGGAGCCAGAGTCTAGGTTGCTAGGAAAATCATGGAGCAGCCACACCAGCAAAGAAAAGTGCTGGTTACACCATTATGTCACAAACAAACATGCATGCACGTATATGTGTGTGTGTGTGTGTGTGTGCATGCCTATGTGTGTGTATGCCTCTGTGTATGTGTGTATATGTGTTTGTATGTGTGTGAGTGCATGCACACACATGTGCGCGTGCATCGGGTATTTTCAGGCATTATTTACAAGCCATGCATTTGCTTGTTTATAGGTACTGTAACTTTTGATTATCCCTAGAAACCACAAAATGAAATCGCCAAAACAGAAATGAAGTCTAAACGTTTAAAATAACTAAGTTAGTGGGCTCAGGAAATAGCTGAGGAAGAGTGCTGCTTTCTGAGTCACTGATAAATTCTGAGTTCAAATCCCTAGCACCTATCTGTAAACCAGGCAGATCTGCACATGTTCTTAGTGTCTACAATGGGGAATAGAAACAGATGGACCCCAAGCGCTCACTGAACATCCAGGCTGGTTGAGGCAGAGTGTTGCAGGTTCTGTGAGGATCTGGCTGAGAACAAATAAGGCGGAGCACTTTAAATACTCTAGACGCTAACCCACCGTCCGGTGGACAGCTCTACAGGCCTTTCCCATCACGGAGGAGAGCCTTACTCAAGGAATGGTTACTGAACTGTGCCGAAACCTCAGATTCATGAGGCCCCATTTATCAATCATTTGTCTCTGTGCTTGCTGCGATGAGACACTATTCATAAAAATCCCTCCCCGTGCCTACGAGTTCAAGCACATCCTCAGTTTTTCTATCTGATTCAGGATATCACATCTCAAGTTGAGGTCCTTGATCTATTTTAATTTTGCACCGGGGAGAGATGAAGATCTAGCTTTATTCTTTCAAACATTAATTAATTCACTTTGATCAGCACCGTTCTTTGAAGATGTTGTCATTTCTAAAATATGGATTCAATATGTATAAATAAGCTTTTAGTTGAAAGTCACGTAGCTGTAGGAATGGAGGATTATATGTGAGTCACAAACTCTATTCATTGGCCTTTGAATCTGTTCTGTCTCTATGCTAGCAGCATGCTGCTTTTATTACTATAGCTCTGTAGTATAACTTGAAATCTGGGATGGCAAGAACTCTAGCAGTATTTTACTATTTAGGATTACCTTAGCTATCTTTGGTCTTATATAAAAGACCAGATAAAAGTTTAGATTGTTCTTCAATTTCTTTGAAGAATTGTATTCAAATTTCCATGACTATTGCAATGAATCTGTGTATTACTTCTGGTAGGATCCCATGTTTACACTATAAATACTACCAATCCATGAGCATGGGGTTCTTCCTAACTTCAGGTCTCTTCTCAATCTCCTTCTTCACTGTCTTTGGGTTTTCATTGAACAAGTCTTTAACTTCCTTAGCGAGGTTACTTCCAAGATTTTCAAGCTATTGTAGATGGAATTATTTCCCTGATATCTGCTTCCATAAGTCTGCCATTTGGACATAGGAATGCTGCTGGTTTTGTGTGTTGGTTCTGTGTCCTCCTACTTTGCTCAATGTGGTTGCCAACTGTAAAAGTTTCCTAGTAGAGTCTTGGGTGTCTTTTGTGTATGGAATGTATCAACTGCACATAAGGATGCTTTGGCTCCTTCCTTCCTACTTGGATCCCCTTTATTCCCTTCCCTTGTTTTATTGTCTTAACTGAGACTTCAAGCATTCAAGACTGAATGGAGAGGAGAGAATGAACATTCTTGTAATGGAACAAACAACTCAGTTTTAAAATGGGGCATGCAACGACACAGAGGGTTCTCAAAAGACAAAATCCAACTAGCTGAGAACTACTTTTAAAGTAGTTTGACCTCCTTAGTAGAACTAAGGAAATGTAAATTAGAACTAATTTGGGATTTCAACTCACCCCAGTCAGATGGTCAAGACCAAAACCACAAATGGCAGCAGATGCTGGGGTGGGTGTGGGGAAAGGAGAACACCTGTTCATTGCTGGTGAGATATAAACTGGTGCAGCCATGGTAGAAATCAGTACAGCAGCCCCTCAATAAGCCAGAAATATATCTACCTTCTGATCCAGCTATACCATTCTTAGCCATATTCCAAAAAAAGCCTCTATATGCTATTGCAAAGATGCTTGCTTATCCATGTTCATTGTTCTTCCATTCAAAATAGGAGACAGAAACAACCTGGATGTCCATCAAATGATAAGTCAGCAAGAAAAATAGGATACATGTTCACAGGGGAATGTTAAACCAACTTTTAAAAAAACAAACTAGTGACTGTGGAATCCCCGGCTTTCAATGGGACATCTACATCACATCCCCACCTCTCGAGGCTCAGGAATCATTGCAGAAGAAGGGGCAGAAAGACTGTGAAGAGCCAGAAGCAGTGAGTGACTGTAAGGAAACGTGGAATTTTTTGGATACAGTAGGGCAGTTTCATATATGAACTCATAGCGCTTTGGAGAACATGAACAAGACCTGTAAAAATCTAAGACTGACAAACCCCCAGCATGGAGGGGAAGAGGCAGGCATTAAAAAAGTCCCACCCCTACCTGAGTAAGCTATTGGTAATTCATAATTGCCGGAAGATGGAGAGCTAGTTTTCTTTCAATGTGTGGCCCCTCATAGGATTAACGGGGTCCAGTGAATGGCCCCATGCCCATGAGCATAGCGGCAACAATAATTGGAGGACACAAAGTTCAGTGGGTAAAGGATGGGGAGGCAGATCTGGCAGAAGATAGCAGAGGGATGAAGAGGATCCAAAAAACCGTGTATGAAGTTCTCCAAGACAATAAAAAAAATCATAAAATAAGATACAGAGCAATAAAGCAAAACATCCAACATCTTCTTCTAACTTCCACATGTGGGTGCATACAGCAAGCACATGAGCGCGCGCGCACACACACACAGTATACACAAAGTGTTGAACTAGTACTTTTAACTCTTCCAGGAAGAGGGGAGCGAAAAGGTGCAACCTCTCTATGCACATAAGACTCAGGGTCTATTGCAGAAGAAATATCAGGAAGAAGAAAGATCAGGGAGTTTTCCAGGGGACTGTGTCCCCTCATAAAGTCAGAAGCTATACCCATGAAGTCCCACCAACATGGCTGCCTAAACATGACCTGAACAAAACTGACACCAGCAGACATGCTAACACGGAAGTAGGGAAGCTCAGGAGGCCTCAACCTGAGACAAAAACTGCAAACAATTAAGGAATGTTGAGAACAGAAGAAGTAGTCTTCTCCAAGGGAGGGCACATCCATTGCTCGTCTAATATCAAGTGGTCAGGCCTGTATACACATACATACACTCATATACACACATATGCACATACAACATTTGTGTGTGTGTGTATGACAACAAATTTAAGAAAAAGAGGCTATGAATTTAAAAAACAACAAGGTTGAGGGTACATGAGAGAGTTTGGAGGGAGAAAAGAGAAGGGAGAAATGATATAATTATATTATAATAGCAAAAACTTAGGAAATACATTAATAGAGGTTCAAAGGAAAAAAAATATATTAATTAAAAAAGATAGGACCAAATAGATCTCGATTCCTACACTCAACTGAAGCATCCCTGAGAGGATATGAACTTTATCTTACTTATATTTCCAGCACATGGCAATCCAGCTGACTCATGATGGGCAGTCTAAGAGTGTTTGCTGAATGGCTACACGAACACTGTGCAATGATTCTTCTCGTTTTTGTCGTAGCTTTTCCAATTCTTCGTATTAGGAGGGCCCTCAGACCTCCCTGCAACTGTTTGATGTGGAAATAAAGCCAGAAATAAGAATGGCTTTCTATGCTGCACCATTTTGCTGCAAATGGCTCTATACTGTGGGCCTGCAACATAAATGCTCGGCCTCCCCCACTGTCCCAAACAAAGCTAATTTTCCACTGCCTATTTTTGAAAAGCTGAATGTGTTTGTATTTCTTTTTGACTGTAGGTTTTGATGTTGTTGCCAGTTCCCTTCTCACACTGTCAAATTTTGTTTTATATTTCCTCCTTCTTTCAACCATTTTGAGGAGGGGGATACTAATTACCACGGGCCTAATAGCAGTTCTGAGCTGCACCGGAACACGGGGGTCTCACAAATACCTGTCAGGGCAGAAGTTTCAATTACCATAATTCCATTCCTAATTCAAATTACCATAATTGCCCTCCATTAATGCAACTTTCTTAAAGCCCAAACATCAAAGAAGCTGGCACTCACATTAGCTTACTTGACTACTTGCAAAAATAAACAGTGTCTGTCCGTTTCGCAAATGGGATGATGGTAGTCTGGGGGGGAAACTGTGTATCGGTGCTCTGAGTCCATAAGAGTTACCACATTATACAATGATTATTCTGTAAACACCTGTACAAATGGAAAGCTAGCCGTAGCTTCCTTCCTCCCTCTTCTATTCTGGATAAAGCATACGATTAATTCTTCTGATTGCCATAGCAGTTAGCACAATAAGAACATCTAATGTATGAGATCCTTACCTGATTTTACCACTGCAAGTCCATCTGTTTAGATAAAACATATTTCTCTCAATCTGCAAACAACTCTGCTCTTAAGTCGATGGATTCATTTGTTTTTTTAATCAGCATCCAAGGTATTACCTATCAGTACAGCATTTTCAAGCAAAGTGCGTCTTTTGTAGGGTGCCTTCCTTCCAGAGTCCTTCCTACTGTCATGTTATGTGTGACCTCTTGCCTTCCCACTTGCTCGGTGTTTCTTTTTACCTTCTGTTGGTCTGTGGTACAGGTTTTTAGCCCTTCTCCTCATTTATATCCACATATAAATAGATACTGAGATGGACAAACGTAGACATATTAGGAATGGAATTATGGTAATTGCAACTTCTGCGCTGACAGGTATTCGTGAGACCCCAGTGTTCCGGTGCAGTTCAAAACAGCTATTAAGCCCGTGGTAATTAGCATTTCTCCCCCTAAAATGGTTGAAAGAATGATAGGATATAAGACAAAATTTGACAGTATGGGAAGGGAAGTGGCAACAATACTGACAGAAAGAAACACAAACATACATTCAGTCTTGGGCTTTTCAATAACAGAGGTGTGTGTGTGTGTGTGTGTGTGTGTGTGTGTGTGTGTGTGTCTTGGCTATGCTTATAAGAGAGAACATGCAGTTTCTGTCTTTCTCAGTTTGGCCACACTGCTTAGTATTGCACTTCCTAGCTCCATCTATTTTCCTGAAAATTTTGTAATTTCATTTTTCTTTACAGATGAATAAAATTCTATTGTGTATATGTACCCCATTTTCATTATCCATTCATCTGCTCCTGGACATATAAACCAGTTCCAATTCCTTGATGTTGTGAGCAGAACAGCAATAAACATGGATGTGAAAGTATCTCCATGGTGGGGCTAAAGTCTTTGGGTTATACATCCAGGAGTTACCACTAGGTCATGTGATAGTTTGAAGAAACCCCCTTAGTAATTTCAGAATTGCCTGTGCTAGTCATCAAAAAAAATGAAAATCAATTCCAGTTCTAATGACCTTTGTTTTCCTGAATAAATCATACTTGTTTTTCTGTTACTGACATGGGACGAGACATCTTGCCAGAGTCAGATAAATTGAACATTAGTGCTATGCCTTCTCTGAACTATGGCTGGCATTTCACCTGGAAGCCATAATCTTATGATTTGGAATACTGGCACTTCCTTCTGCTTGAACTCTGAGACACTGTCCGAGGAGAGCAGCCAAAACAAAACAAAACAAAAAAAAAAAAAAAAAGCCGTGTCATTAGCTGAACTATTAAAGCACTTGGCTACAGAGAGTTGAGTGGATAGTTTTTCAAATTAACAAATCAGCAGTACAGTTTTCAATAAGTTTAAGTCAATTCATAAAATAGATTTCAAAAGAAATGTTTAAATAGACTTGCAACAATATGTTCATTTTAGCTTCCTCAAGTATGATCAAAGTCATTGGCATGCCTCAGCCCTGCAGAGTCTCTCTGTGGTGTGCAATACTTCAGTCAGTCCGTCAAGAGCCACGGTGGCTTTGAAGGTTGAAAATTTGGCATTTTCAAATGCCACAGGCACCTTTAGGATTTAGCTCCAGGCAAAACCAATATAGAAGATCGGAAACAGGGGTGGCGCAATTTGTTGCCTCTGGAGGCTTCAGCGAGAGAGCCTTCATCTAACTTCCTACGTTTAATCAAAAAGATCTACTCCAGTGAATGAAGACACAGTTACAGCTATACCCTGGGGCCTCTCGCAATTTCTATATTCCCCAGTTGAGTAGCTATTTCCTCTGAACTGAAGCGTTCCCTCTTGGAAGGAGGATAAAGGTTCATAAGACTCAGAAATCTCATGAAACGAGACTTGGGACACCCCTCCCCAAGGTGATAAAGGCACTAATCAATAGTTGGTCGGGGGAAGATTCTCTGATGAAACTGTAGGCAGGTTGGTCAGGGTGCATTAGGGAATCCACATTGGGATGGATTTGTTGATGGGACACTTAACTTATAGTCACACATGATCCTCTAAATAAGTCCTGACCCAGGCTCCTGTATAAGGAGCCCAACCCTGTAAGCCCCTTGGCTCATCAAACTGGACTTGGTCTGTTGTCAGTGCCCTGGTTGGGCTAACAAAACAATTATTCACGTCTCCCTGGGAAGTCCTGCAAAACCCAAGCACTTTAGTATATATTTAGATTGTTGACTTTTGCTTCTCAAACAGAAATTTAACTCCACAGGCACCAGAGATTTCATGACTAAAATATACTTTTATTGACAATAAGTAGGGTCCAGATAATTGCAAATTATCTTGCTAGTTCAAGATCGATTTCAGTTACACAGGAAATCCCTATCTAAAAACAGTAAGTTAAAACATAGTCTAGGTATCTTAGTTAGGGTTTCTATTGCTGTGAAGAGACACCATGACCATGGCAACTCATCAAGGAAAACATTTAATTGGGGCTGGCTTACAGTTTCAGAGGTTTAGTCCATTATCATCATGGCAAGAAACATGGAGGCAGACATGGTGATGAGAGATAGCTGAGAGTTCTATGTCTCGATCTGCAGGCAGCAATGGACAGTGTGTATAACTGGAACACAGAGTCCCAAACTCCATCTTTACAGTGGCACACTTCCTCCAACAAGGCCACACTTCACAACAGTGCCACTCCCTATAGGTGAAACATACAAACACTTGAGTCTGTGGGGGCATACCTATTCCAAACACCATATTAGGGTTCAACACGGCTCATGGACATGTTCTGGAAAAGTATACTGCTAGACTACCAAATGACAGGTGACTCCAAATTTTACTCTTGCTTTTTGTTTAAGGTTCATGTGTTTTCATGGGTGCCTTGGACTAGTGGCAGAAGAAAATTATAATAGAGATGCTATGACTAGATTAAATTTAGGATGTATATGGGGCCTCTATAAATGTAAAAGTAGTTTCAGGGCCTGATGTAATTCTGTGCAGTCTCAGAGTGGATGTTTTCCTAATCATATATTTGAAAGGTCAGGTCACAGTTTGATTCACAAATTTCAGATCGATCACCCATTGGAGAAAATAATACCCTATGGAATGTTGATGAGATAACACCATAATATACAGAAAATACTTTACTCTCTGCTTCACTGAGATGCCCAGGACACCTAGGTTAATATAAAAAAAATGGAAGATGTTCAATGGCTGTCTGCTGAACTCATTAATTAATGGAAGAAATACATAAGTTATTGGTACATTTATAATATGAAAATGTCTAGTATATTGGATCTTTTTGCTTATCCCAGTAAGAATGTGATGTATAAGCCAGACTTGGGAGTACTTGCCTATAATGTCAGCATGTGGTTTGCTGAAGGAGGATTGTCAGGTCCAAGCCAGCCTAGGCTACACAGCGAAACCCTATATAAAACAAAAGGAGGGTTAATAGAGTCAGGTTTCAAACAAACAAAGGTCACTGAAGATCAACAATATAGACATTTACTTTGAAATTTCCAAACTAAAATACATCTAAAATTGTTTTGGTCATATGTATGGACATCTAGACTGGTTCTGATATTTTGCTACTGTGATTAGAACAGCAATAAATATGAAATTGTAGGAAAGTGTGAAGTATTTTGGACATAGATGACTGTACAGAAGTTCTAATACATATTATATAATATATTATATATGTAATAAATTTATTCATTTATATAATTTCATTTTTGTCTCCCCAATATACATTTCTCTTCTATACCTCTCTCAATATATATTCTTTTGGCTCTCCTTTATTCCTTCTAGTTTATTCTTTTATTTACCTCTTTCTTTAACTAAAATTAATTTAGAACAAGAACATCTTAGTGTTTTTCACACATACCTTAAAAAGTCTTAAGACTGCCATGATTAATTTTTTAAGTAGGCAATTTCAACATTTTAAATGATGCTTCCTTAGGAAAATACCTGACCATGATTAGTTTCACTCTTTGGAAATCAGAAGCCATTTGCTTTAATTTTTCAAATTAAAAATAAAAGTTCTGATTTGAAAGGCAAATAGCACTGTTCTACCTCTCACTGTGCCTCTTTCTGTGCCTCTCTCTTTGTCTGTGTCCCTCTCTCTGTCCATCTCTGTCTTTCTGTGTGTCTCCCTCTCAGTCTGTCGCTCTCTCTCTCTCTCTCTCTCTCTCTCTCTCTCTCTCTCTCTCTCTCTCTCTCTCTCTCTCTCTCTCTCTCTCCCACCCCCCGGCTCTAACACTTTCTTTCTCCCTCTCTCCCTCTCTCCCTCTCTCCTGTTCCTCACAGCCACCCCCAACCCAAGAGATGATTCTTCTATACTCTTCCCGTCATGATGGTAGATGCCCCAGCAATGAAGCAAAAACATCAACCAGACTCAGGAACTCTAAACTCTAGCCTAAGTCCAGACACTTTCCAGCCAAATAAGAAATGTAAACCTCAACAGCTTTGAAAATAAAATATGGGTAGAAATAAATAAATAACTGCTTAATTTGACTCACAGAGTTGTTATGAAACTCAAATGATTTACTATAAATGAAAGCATTTGCAGCAACTAGAGCTTACATATCAGAAGTTACTAACCTTAAAAACCAAGACCCATCATCTTTATTCATTATCAGAGCAATGCAAAGTATAGGCTGTAGAGCCAGACTGCTGCCTGTCACCTGGATGACCTTGACCATGTAAGTTCAGGCTTCAGTTTTCTTCTCTCTGAAACAAGAATAGGGGCTGAGAAGGTGGTTCAGAGCGTAGGATCCCGTGCTGTAACTCACATCGGGTTCTGAGTTCTGCTCCCAGCACCCACCCTAATAAGCTGGATATGTCATGCTCACAAGTTATAGCTCTGAAGCAGGGCAGGGAGGGGAAGGGGTATATACAGAAGATCCCTAAGCTTATTGGCCTCCAGTCTAGCCAAAAAATGGTGAGTTTCGGGTTCAATAATAGACTCTGCTTCAAAACAGTAAGGTGGAGGATATTAAAAGATAGGCAACATTCTCTTCTGACCCCTGTGCTGATGCAGGGACACACACCTGCATGTAACATGAATATACAAACACATGCACATAACGAGTATATACACACACTTGCACATAGCATGAACACATACACACACACACATGATTGTGCTTGTATAATTAGTATGATGATCCAATAAGTTAGAATTACATGAAGTATATATAGTACCCCTTGTCCAAGAATAAATGCTGTGTAAGCATCTATTGTTTTTACTATTATTACTGTCTAACTCAAATTCTGCTGTTAGTCCCATGCCTGGCATTAGCAACTATACATACGTTTTTCCCTCTATTCTCATTCTGCTTCCAAACAGATCAGCCCTGCTCCTGCTGAGCCCAGCTTCCGAGTCCAAATCAGTTCCATATTCACTCTGCAACTATCCAAAGAACCCTGTCCTCTTTGTGTACCCACCAGTCAAGTTCATGACCAAGTCCTTCCTCCCCATCCATTTGTACAACGTGTTCCCTCTTCCTGAATCACAGCGGCAGCTTCCACCAAGACTGTTCACTTGGAATTTACTCACCCCAATATTGCCCTCTCTACCTGCAAAGCCATCTGCCCATTCTTCTGAGAAATGTCCCCTCAAGTCTATGTGATTCTGAAAACTGGGACTCACTTCCCTCATGTGATTCTCGAGTCCAGATGCTATTTCTTTCAACTATAGTCATCTTTCATATCAACCATTGCTTTGTTCCAATGCTGTTCAGCGACACCAAACTCTATAGATGCTTGAGTTCCTCATATAAAGTGGCCTAGAGTTGTATGTAACCTTCAGAAATCCTCCCATACACATTAACTCAGAGCCACCCTAGATATAATACTTAATACAGCATAAATCAGCCATCCTGTACTTTGTTTAAGAAAATAATGACAAGAAAAAGTCTGTGCATGTTTAACACAGCAGCTGTAGTGGAAGAGAGCCGCTTGTTGGTTCCCACTGCCCAGAACCAAAATAATCACACAGAAACTATACTATTTAAAACACTGCGTGGCCCACAATAACTTCTTATTGGCTGACTCTTACATCTTAATTTAACCTATTTCTAGTAATCTCTGACTCCACCCTTCTTTCTCCCAGCATTCACTTTCATTTTCCCCCACCTAGCTCTGTTCCCCTATAGCTCTGCTATAGGCCCAAAGCTGTTCCTTTATTAACCAATGATATTCACAGCATACAGGGGGAATCCCATATCAAGCAGCCATCTTTTTTCCAAATAGCTTTTTATTCACAGCTGGTCACTTTGCAGATGCAGAGGACCTCTCGACTGCAAACATGAGTGGAAAGGAGTGTCTCTCTGCTCTCTAATGCATCGGATGCTTCTATTAGCTGCATTCTGGAAGAAGCCAATATCCACAGCCAACTCCATGCAGTAGTATGGATGGTAGCCGAGAAGGAGGCATGGGTAAGATGCAGAGGCCAGGTCAAAAGTTATGAGAGGTCCCTGAAGCTAGGTCTACCTGCCTTCCCCCATCTCTTGAACTATGGGGATGTACATGACATATGCCAGAGAAGTCCTTTCTTCTGCCTTTGGCTAGTTTAACTGTTCACAGTCTGGCAATGGATACTGACAAATAACATCCTTTCCCTATTGACATGGCCTCTGGTCCCAAAGCCAGGCTATTTTCGGCTTTAATTATATGACTTGTCCTTGCTCATTATCCATAGAACATGAAGAGCGACTAAAGTAGTGATTCACTGCTGACACATGGCATTTCTTGAGCAGCCATTAAATTAGCAAACTAGCACTTGAACATAAATTGTTAAGAAGTGTCAGCAAATAAAAACCTTAATCAGAATTTTTTTCTCTCTCTACCCTTCTTGTGTATGCACCTTGGCTGAATCGCACAAGGCAATTTCAACTTTAATTTGGAGCTTATCAGGAAAACAGAGTATTACATTAATCTTTAAGAGCTGAGCCTAAGTGTGCTTCGTCTGCTCTCCCTTCCCTCCTCCAGAAACAAGAGATGACCTGAGTCAAGCACATTTGTCTTCTCCAGTCTCCAAATCCACCACCCTGAAATACAAGAGCCACTTAGGACAGCGTGGCTCGTGTTTAAAGAAAGTCGGGACAGAGTGGCTAAGGACCTGCGATGTGTCATGTCTGCTGTAGAGCAAGGAAACATAAATGAAACAATCCATGCCTGAGTGGACCATGTCTTCCTCACACCCACATGTTTTGAATCTCACCAGTGTCTTGGGTTCCAACTGCTACCTGCTCAGAGGCTAACTGCATCTCTGAGCCTCGAAGAACTATACAAACCGGCTTAACCAGAGCATAACTGTTCAAAAGTGCCAGAGAACCACAACTCCCCGTGCTTACATAGCCTCCCATAGCTTCCCCACAGCCCTCAGACAGTGACTACTAGAGCAGGATTTATAAAGACTCCCTCAGATCCTTTGAAGTTGAGGGTGTGCATGGCCATGCCCAACTTTTTATGTGGGCGCTGGAGATCCAAAGTCAAGTCCTTGTGTTTATGCAGTGAGCATTCTTTCCAAATTGGGCCATTATCGTAGCACAAGGCCTTCTTAGTGGTGCCCCTAAAGATAGTATTCTTTTAAGTGATAGGCTTCATGAATTTTTTAAATAATATTTAACAATAATTCTTTTATGCTACTTCTTTAAGATGAGATTTAAAAAAACTATATTAGATGCAAGTAAAGAGGCATAGGATCTATGAACAAATGCCTAAATCTCTACCTTCTTCACCCTTCAAGTCAGATGACATATTCCCAATACCTTGCTAAGTTCATCCAGGTCCTGAAAGTATCTCAGGGTCAGGCTCTTCAGAAAACTGACTCTGGAACAAAATTCTGTGTGCAGGTGACGCTTCCGGGATATAGAAGAAAGAAGAGCTATCCAGAGAAAATAAGTCATACTGCAAAACGGGTCAACACCAGGGAGACCTGATTCAAGCAGGGATTGTCACAGTTGCTCTGTGTTGTCCCAAAAAGGGAAGCTTGCAACAGGCATTGGCAACGACTGGTCATGCAGCAGTTTGGGGTGCATGGCTTATTCTCTGTTGCTGAAGCAACAGTCTCAATCGGTCCATTGAGAGCATCCCACCAAGTGGCCCTTTCGTGAAACAGAGCCTGAATTTGTAAGTATGCATCATTTGTAGGCTTAATTGCTCAACCTATGTTGACCTTCATGGGAGCATCTTTTTTTTTAACTTATTGTTTATAGGGCTCATTTGGTAAAGTGATTGGCTTACAAGCTCAAGGACTTATGTTCAATTCCCATAACTCATATAAAAGAGCCAGGGTGGTGATGTGTTCTTGTAATATTAGGAAGTAGAGGTAGTAGATTGACTGCCATCCAGCCTAGCCCACTCAGCAACCTCCAGGCCAATGAGAGGCCTTGCCTCAAAAAAACGAACAAGACGGTTGCAGAGAAATGGCATCTGACATGGACCTCTGACCTCCGCATGCATACATGCACGTACATAAAAGCACGTGAACCACACGTACACACTCAAGTTCTAGGCTGGAGATGCACATGGCATTAATAACTTCCTTTCCCCTCCCCTTAAGTTCCCAAGGGTTTGGCCAGTATGCCCAATATCCAAATATATGCATATTCTAATTATTATCAATTAAAATAGAGGGCTGGAATTTAATGGCATAAGTAATCAAATTTCAGATTGAGAGTCGGGCAAGGCAGAGACAGAATTAGATAGTGGCCTCACAGAGTAAGATCTAACAAATAGGTTAAGGCCTTCTGGATAGATACTAGTGGGCTGCCCAGTTGATGTACCAATTCGTAGTCATTCTACTATATCCTGGCAAACCAAATCCCCCTTTCATTTTTGGAGAAGTTTCTGGATGACTGAACTAGTGCAACTCTAAAAAGCGCTCCTTTGAAGTCATACATATTTAAATATGTCATCCCTGCCCCCTCCCATTGCCCTGCCGGGAGCCCTGCTATTGTCTGAAAGGGAGGTTGAAAAAGTTGGAAGGCATTCAGACTGCCAGGGACCTGGGGTGCAGGCTGAGCATCTCCAGATACTAAAGGTACACCTGAGGGCTGTGAAAAGCATATCTTGAACCAGATCTGCCCTCCCAATTATCTTCATTATGCTTGATTACAGCTTTACAAAGATTTCCTCTGTTCCATCCCAGAGGCCCTTGCTTTAAGCAAAGACAAGCATCGAAGAAGAGATGAAAAGAAAGAATTCGTGCCTTCAACGGCACACTCTGAAACTTAAAATGATCTAAACAAAATAAGCTGTCGTTATAACTAATTATATTTTTGGTTTGGATGTGAACTTCGCCTGTGATCCAAAGTGAAAAATTACATATGCATTCATCATTTTCTAGAGTACACACCCCACGCCATTTCAAATTCTACATTTTTCCCAGCCCATTCTCTCTTTGTCGAAACAGTCAGACAAAACAAACATATAGATAATAGCACAATAACAAAAGGACATGAATAATGGGAATGTCTCCGCAGTCAGTGTTTTTGCTTCTACTAAGGATTACACTATGATAAATATTATTACCCTCAAGATCAATGAAATGAAGAATCCGCCAAATCTAACTCAATGCCAGAAAAATCTATATTGTATTTACAGATTTCAGGTGGAGAGATTCAGCATTCATAGCATGAAGCATTTGTATTCTTTTTTTTCCTCCATTCTCCCCTCAATTTCTTCGCAGAACCAAAACTATTTACAAGACTCATTGGCAGAAAGCTCCTTATTCTTGGAGCTGATACTGTAATCACTAAACAAAGTACTCCAAGGACTAGCCTCAGCCATCCTTAAAACCAAAGCTTAGAACAGATACGCCTCCCAAACAATTCACTCTGCTCTTGCTACTATTCCTGAAAGAGTTAACTTGTTGTGGAAATATATTCAGTCCTTCCACAGTGTGAGCAGGAAAACTGAGTGGATCAAATGGATTTGTAAACATTTACTGGCTGTTTTGGTAGAGCTACGCCGTAGAATCATACCAGTTTGAATGCTTGCCTTCATTAGCCATGCAAAATTCCCCAGGTCAGTATTTACATTTCAGAAGCTTATTAAGCTTCTGGATTCAGTGATTCAATCAGCTTCACAGAATCCACTTTGGTATAACTATGCTGACACAGAAATGATGGAGGGCAAATAGGTTCAATTTAGTCAGCCTGCAGTGGCCCTGGTACACCGCTTTACCCTTCATTTACTTCTGAATTTGGATACATCACATGCAGCCAGAAGACCCAGAATGTACTTTGTAATGAATTTAACAGCCAAAACGAATCAAGGCTATTTAGAGGAAAGTATGAGAAATCTTGTTAAGAGATGAGCTGCTACCAGCTTCCAGACTGAAGTAACCTTACCAACATGTGAGGGGTCAACGGCACAGCCAGTGATTGAATAAATGGAAACACAACTTATACTTGGGCAGATAGACTGGATCCCAATCGTAATATGTCTTGGAGAACGAAGCAGAACTAAGAGAAGTCTTTTCCATTTCAAGAAGCCTGATACCCAAAGGAGGCCGTGATTTTCAAAAGTCTTTTATGCATCTTCTCTCTCAAAGAAAATAGAAGAAATGTCCATAGGAGTAAATAACTTTGAAAATAACACACAGATTAGCTGGGTTGAACACAATGGGAGCTCCTTTCATGCTATACCATCTGATCTCATCTTGGACATCTTATAGTAAACAAAAGCTTGGGTCAGACCACAAGTCCTTGGCTTCCTATTTGTTATTCGGAGTCCAGGAATTTCGAAGACAATTAAATAGGACAGCTCACTCATTTGTCTGGTCTGCCGAGGAGTGTGAAGAATAACAAGAGTAGCAGAGATAGGGTAAAGAGAAGGTGTAGTATTAAATAACATCTGAGGGGCTACTGTTTGGTAAGAATATTGTCTGCCCATTTAATCCGCACAAAAACAAAACTGAACAAGGTCTTATTTTCATCCTTGTTTTCCAGTTGTGGGAACTGAGACACCAAGAGGCTAACAAACCTGCCTAGGGCTTTAGAGTCTAAGTGACAGAAGGAGATGCTAACTTCCAAGTCTAATTCTAAAGACTGATTTCTTAATCACTGTGCAAATGAAGATGTGCTCACTGATGTATCTGATTACTCTTCACATCTCCCCTATCTGTGAAAATCTCCCGATGCCAAATGCTTTCCCCAGGATTTCTAAAGCAATGAACCCTTTTAGAACACACCCAGCTAAAGGGTGGTCATTGGTGTTAGAATAAACACTAATAAGAACATTAAGATGATAGCTACAGAATGTTTTTCAGAAAGAGAGTCTTGAACTGCCTCCTGAGTTTCAACTCTGCATTTCCAGAGTTTCTTAGACAATCTTAGAAGATGGTCTTATTTTTCCACTGGAACTTTAGTTTGGTGAGATTTGAGTCTACATAAATACTTATATAAGAAAGCAAGCTTTTTTCCAATTACATTAATATTTCCACATACTGATAAGAGTCTAAATATGCTTGAAATTAAGGCTTTTCTGGATAGATAGCTGATATGCAGGAAAGAGAAATGATAAGATGAATTGGCAAGTCATATATTTAAAGGAAAATGATTTAAGCTACATGTAATCACTTATTGCTTGCCAGATACTATGTCACAATCCAAGAGCAAAACCTGAGTCTTCCTAACTAAAGAGTCTCACTGTGAGGTGCTACCTGTGACCTTTACTATGTAACATGCTTATTATTATTATTAAAAGTTAATTATCTTATGGCAATCACTATTTTTATTGTTACGTGGACTGGGATTAGCATATTCTTCCTGGAAAACCTAGTCATCAACAGGACAACCAGCAAGACCAAAAGGACCAAGATGCCCCACACACAAGTCTGACAGTTGACTCTAGTAACTAATAAAACATCTTAGTCAGCATCCTTGTGGCCTTTCGTCCTCTAACATTAACCCATTTCTATACAAAAGGATTTAAGTAAAATACAACAGGAGAAAGAAAAAGGAGAGTAATTGTCTAAAGGGCTCATGCAGCATGACCTTTGCCATATTCTATGAACCAAAGTCAAAGAAGACTAGTGCAAATCCAAAGATACAAACTCTCTTGACCCCTAATTCAGAGGATACAAATGATGTGGGAATGATACCTTGAGAAAATAAGACAGTGAACTTAACAGAAAAATGACTATGACATTTCAGAGGAAGACTCAAAACAGTTGCATTCATGTGTGCTTGTTTGTTTTACTTCTTTGTAACTTGAATCGCAAAGCTACCTGACCCTTCAGTGGATACAGACAGAAGCTCTGATTTTGTAATTTGATGAAGACACATAGGGTTCTGTTAGGAATAACCATGAAGAAAAAAACGTGAGAAACTAGAGGGTATTATTTTTATTTATTCTTTGAAAACTCATACACATCCACAAGAAAATATGATCTTACTTATGCCCATTTCACACCCTCAACCACTCCTATATCTTCCCAAAACATCTGGCTCCCAACACCATGCCCTCTTTTCTTTTTTTAGTAGCTCATTAAGTCAAATTAGCACTGCCAATGTGAGCTTAGGTATAAGGATATCCTCTGGTACACAGGAAAATTCCAGCAGCTGTACCCACAAAGAAGAATGATTGTTCATTCCCACAGATATTATGAACTGCCAATAATTCCTCAATCAGGGAAGTGTCCTGAAGACCACCTCCCCATCTATGCCAGAATTTAGCTGCTATGAATTTATAAACTCATTAGCCATGCCATGTCCGAAGACATTTCAGCACTCCTCCCCAGACTCTGGCTCTTTGTTTCTGCCCCTTCTTTCATGCTGCTTGCTGAGCCAGGGGCTGAGGAATTGATAAAGATGTCAGCTTAGGGCCGAGTACTTAGTCACTTACTCTCAGCACTTTGACCAGTTTCGAGTCGCTGCTTTGACTGCTGTCTACTGAAAACAGTCCTACTCAGTTTTGGCGCCAGTAAAACACATCAATAATCAGCATGGCATGGTAACTCCAAGAGTATAGCAGTGGCACACTCACCTTGGTGGTAATCAACAACTCTATAGCTCCAACAGAGCCATTCAGCGAGAGCGGAACTATGCCTGGCATTGGAAATGTAGCCAACTGTTTAGTGCTAGAGAAGTCATTATTGGAGGAGAACATACAACAACTACTTTACTCAACCAGCGTAATCTCTAATAAAAATTTAAACATATGCTATTATACTCTCAGGTGCGTATAGTCACCTCTCATCCAAAAAACTTCTCTCTTGTCTTTGCAACAGATAGAGACCATAAAAAAAATCAAAATGCATAGTGGTAGAATCTGGTCCCGGTGGGCACATCTACAAAATAACCCTGCACCTAACATTCAGGGAACCTTGTGGAAAGGAGAGAAGGCAGACAGCAAGAGCCAGAGGATCAGGAGGACTGGCTTTAAAAATTGTGTCTGCTAGCAATATCAGAAGCTACACCCATGAAGTCTCATCAGCATCACTGTTGACCAAGGACAACAACAGACAAGCTTTAGAGAACAGGGGAAGGGCCCTGAGGCTTCATCTCTATGTAGGAGAAATAGTCTTCCCAACAAAGAGTACACCAATTGGTCCCCCAATACCAAATGACCAGTCCTGAAAACATGCTTACAATCAGCATTATACAGACTGAGAAGGTTATAATTAGGAACATCTATGTATATGATATGCATATAATAACACTTTATGGGAACAAAGAGGCCTTGGATTAGAAAGAAAGGGAGGAAAGGTTTATGAGAAGGTTTAAAGGAGGATAAAATAAACGAGCAATGTTGTAGCTTTATTATAATCTCAAAAAAGAAGTTTCTCTGACCAAAGTTGACAGTAGCCCAAGTCTATGGGTATAAACATAAATGTTTAGAAGGAAATTTGGCAACGTGATCATTTTACAATGCCGGGCCTGAAATTTGCTCCTGCAGAATAGGCCTCACATTCACTCAGAAAGAAATTGGTGCCTTCGTAATTGTCATTCAACTCTTGCACAATCAAGCACATCTTGTCGGGCAAGCAGGTCCTGAGCACGCAGGGTCCAGCCCTGGATAAGGCCATTGAGTTTTTTCTCTTTGTACAGCATCTGCTGACACCATGAGAGCTAGTAAGGCATGGTTTTAAAGTTTGCTTTTAGAACCAAAATAAAAAGGGAAAGTCTTTGTATTTACAGAACATTAAAGAGATAGATAATGATGCATGATTATCCAAAGCATCAGAGAAAATACACTCTGGGTACAGATATTCATGGTCCAAAATGCTGAGTGAATGAAATGAATATCTCCCATCAATGTATTCGTTTAGATCTCTAGGGAAATAGAAGGAATGAGGGGATTAGACTGTATTAGAGAATAGAGGGAGAAAGAGACAAAGAGGGAAGACAGAGAAAGAGAAAGATGTTAAGGCATTGGTTCACAAGACAGCAGCAATAGGCAAGTCCAGCATCTGCAGATTGGCCATCACACTGACACCAGGAAAGCTTCCAGGCTACACTTCAAGTCCAGAGTCCCTTGGCAGAATTTGCTCTAGCTCTGGAAGGGTCGACCTGGTTTATTCAGCCTTTCAGTTGATTAGATGAGGCCTACACACTTTGTTCAAGGCAATTTGCTTTGTACAAGGACTCCTAGTTTAAATGTTAATTTCCTACTGAAACACCTTCACAGAAACATTGGAAACAGTGTTTGACTACACATGTGGGCCTGCGACCTAGTCAAATTGACACGAGAACAAGACCATTGCATTTAATATCGGAACACCAAGGCTTAGTGATATCATCAGCTTTCTTTCTGGCTTACAACTTCTTTATGCCCAGGAAAATACCTGCCAGCATGCTATCATTGACTTCTGGGTCAGAGGAACATGAAAACCACAGCTGAATGTGGGTAGACAGAACACTGTCACAGGGTTGAGAAGACCTGGACTCTAATGACGGGTCTGGATGCCCATGTAGGTCTTATTTCACTGAGGTGCACTTCCGTTTCCTAAACTCTAAAGGTTTGCATATAAAATGAACCACCTCCAAGCTATCCTCTAACTTCCATGATAATCTTGTCTCTCATCCAAAACCAACAACCTCCCTCCTTCCTAGGACCCGTATTCCAGCCTGTATTTATACTCATTCCAAACATCAAGTTGGAGAGACTGGAACAATGGCTCAGTGGTTAAAAGCCTTGGTTTCTCAAATATCAAATTGGGTGCTGGATATTGGATGAGAGAGATTATATTCATTTCAAATTCTCTGTCCAGTTTCACAATTCATTTTACTATTTTTTAATGTGGGACATGTATCTCTTCTCAGACATTTGGTGAAGATCAAGTGTAGTATCTGTTACCAATTTAGAAGGGGAACATGCGCCTCTGAGAATGGTAAAGATGGGGACCATGAGTGTTTGCAGCAGTTTAGCCCAAGTAACCCCGAACCACAATGACAGAATATAGATGCAACCCAGAACTACTTCTCTCCTATAGAAGGTCAAAGTTTTGCTTTCAATAATTTAGATTCCAAACACAGAAGAGATGACAAAAACATAGAGTCTTTCATATTGGGCCAACAGGGTCTTGGGAAATTTCTGATCAAAGATCAAGATCTGAGAGTATGGTATTGAACAAAAGAGCTTCTAACACAGAGACACGCCAGCTCCCACAGCAACCTATAGCTCCTCCAAGAAGATGTGTGGTTGCAAAAGCCCTTCTGCCTTGAGGCTTGCCTTTGGGTTTGGCAAAGCCACCCACACAGCAAAAAGTGGCCTTCCACCTCTTCAGCTTCCTGGATGCCACCCGGGGAACCAGTCTTTTCATCCTGCCAAGACAGGTAGACTAAATCTCCCCCCCACAGGAAAATCTTTGTGCCTCTTGTACTCAGCAGCTAAAGGCAAGCAGTGCTTCTAGGCTGGTGTTCTCCAAAGAACTGAGGAGAGACTCAGGATTGCCTATGCAGCAAAAAGCTGTCTCATTTCTGCTCATTTATCCCCCTTAGATCTGTTTAATTGCATTTGATGACTTAAGGTACTGGTAACTCATTACTTCATTTGTTAAGTTTCCTGCTAAAATAGAGACAGGTGTGCCTCTTTAACAAGCTTCATAGTCCAGGACTAACAGGTTTCAGGTGTACCTTCAGAGGTTCAGAGTTTCCAATTCCCTTTAATTGTCTTCTAAAATGTTCATGCCTTTTAACCTAAAGCAATAGCCTTTTGCTATACCAAGATGTAAATCTGTTCCAGTTGCCTTACACGTTCCTGGAAAAAGTTCTACTGCTGTATCAAAAAATCAAGTCTGGTAAAAACTGACAGTCTCCAGAGCCTATTTTTAACCCCACCCATTTTCAAGCATATTTTATAGGTCACTCCTGCTGTCTGGGCCAAGACCAACTTACAAAGCTCTCTCCAGGCAATGCCAACACCTGCACCAGCTCCTGGGACTTCACCATTGGTACCAACTCTCCCTGGATCAAGGACACCTACCAACTAAAATCTGGACTTATCTGCTATTGTATCCCACTTATAACCTGAATCTCACCTGTACAACCAGGGTCTCTGTCCCATTCTTTCTGGCAGTTAATGACTCTTCCGATGACTAGCTCCATTCATAGGGCCAATAATAACAATATTTTTTTCTCCTAGCCACCTGCCTTCTCATCTCCCTCAAGAAACAGTTGTCTGGGGCTCCATGATGACAGTAAACTAGATGCCACTCCAGCCACATCTCTCCCTGAGTGTGAGCCCACCAACTCTCAAATTTCCCCCTTCCCACATCACGCCATGCCCACAGAAAGCAGCCAGACTTGAGCCAGTGCCCCTTTATCCAAGGAGTCTAAAATGTTTGGTTGAGGGCTTCACCTCAGCTTACTGGCACCCCCTTATCCAAAAAGCCTGGAATGTTTGGTTAAAAGCATCATCCCAGCTCCCTTACACTCCTTTATGCAAAATGTCTGGATTGTTTGACCGGGAGCTTCACCCCAGCTCCTGGAATAAGCCCCCTCCCCAGGGAGGGTCAAGAAAGCCCACCAAATGGTGACCCCTCCCCAGGGAGGGTTGAGAAAGCCTGCCAAATGGTAACCCCTCTTAAGGGAAAGATGAGGCCACTCCCACAGGCTATTTAAACTGCCCCCCCAGAGAATGAACACGTGGTCTCCGGGTTTGATGTGGTCTCCCCTTTCCTCTCTTCCTCTCTTCATGCTATCCCAGGGCCACTTGGGAGCATTGCATTAAATATGGGCATCTTTTAATTCGGTTTAATTTGGTCTGATTGGAATTATTTGCATCAGCAGAGAGGCTGTCTTAAGAAATACTGAACAGAGAAAAGGGGGAGTGGACACAAACTCCATTACCTATCCAAGAAGCTATTAATAATTGATAGCAGCTTGAAGAAAGAAAATCAGGTCTCCCAATAGAGTGACACTGGGCATAACAACTACATTCCAGTAGCGAGCTCCTACCCTAAAGAAGTTGGCCAACACAAATCAAACTTCATACTCTTTGGTGGTGATGGTGTTTCTTATGAAAGAACAAAATAAATGAAGTGTAATGGGTAGAGAGGTGGGGGAGGATCTGGGAGAAGTTGGCAGAGGGAAGAGACTATGATTAAAATACATTGTATAAAATATTCAAATATAAAAAAATAGAAACAAAAAGAACTATGCTGAAATTCTGGATTTGAAGAATGCAGGACAGGACTGAAATTTCCTGTAAAGACCTTCAGTAGCAAAATTAATAATGTAGAAGAATTAGCAAACTCCAAATAAATCATTTTAACCACAAAATAGGAGAATAAAGGAGAAGAAAATGAATGAAAAGAAGATACAGGTCTACAGAGCTAGTTTCCAGGACAGCCAGGGCTGTTACACAGAGAAACCCTGTCTTGGGGCGGGGGGGGGGGGGGGAATGAATAGTATACATAGCAAAGTCCTTGACAAAAATGAAAGATCAAGATACTCCTAGGCCAACATAAAACAGATAAGTAAGTTCGTCACTGCTGAACCTGCCACATAGAAGATGCTAATAGAAATTATTCAAGGTGAAATTAAAGGATTCAAGTTAACGAAATGAAAACATATAAGAGAAAAAAACCAGTGGTAAAAGTAAACACAGAACTCTAATATCACAAGAGAGGTGTGCAAAACACCCAACTCTGGCAAAAAAGTTGAAAGACAAAGGTTTAAAATAATTTGCTACTGTATATAAGATTAATATATAAGGAATATATAATATATAAGGAATATAAAACATGGGGAAGAGGAATAAATAAAAGCATGAAGGTCTCGTGTGCAATGTAATTAAGCTGTAATCAGTTTAAAGTAGAATGCTCACATTGTATTTTATGTAAGATTCATGCTAACTGTGAAGGAAAAGACCTCTTGTAAACAAGCAAAATATAAATGACAAACGATTGCATCACAGAAAGTAAGGAACATATTGCAAAAGAAGACAGATTTAAGGGATAAAAACATTGTCATATAAAAAGACACCCCTTGAAAAAGCTCTTAAAAGGTGTTTCAATGAGAGAAAGAATTTCAGAAATAAATCACTTTTGATTTGAAATTTATTTTATTACCAAACACTACATTTAAATTATAAAAAGAAATCATAAGGACTGGAGAGATGGCTCAGGAAATAAAGGTGCTTGTCACGAAGCCTGATGAGGCGAATTCAATCTCGAGGACTCACATGGCAGACGAGAACCTCAGGTGTGTGTGTGTGTGTGTGTGTGTGTGTGTGTGTGTGTGTGTACACTGTGGCAAGTGTTTTCTCTACTTGTTTGATTAGAGATACTCTGAGATATTTTATGCTATTTGTAACTATTGTGAAGGGTAATGGTTCTCTAATTTCTTTCTCAGCCCATTTATCATTTGTGTGAAGGAGGGCTACTGGTTTTGTTTTGTATTTTTAATCTTGTACATATTTCTATCAGACAGAATGGTCTTTAGGTTGTTGTTGTTTTTACGTTTGCTGTTGTCTTTAGTTTCGCATCAAGGCTTGGTTATACTGACTTGGTAGGATGAGTTTGGTAATGCTCCTTCTCTTCCAAGCTTCTGGAACTATTTAAGAATTGTTGGTATGAGGTCTCTCTAGAAATTATAGTGGAATTCATCTATAAACATATTTGGAACTGAATATTTTTATGGAATGTTTTTAAGCTTTATCATAATTTATGAAAAAATATAAAAATATTTAAATTATACACATTAATATATGATCATAATTTTGAAAAGACAGTTAAATTACTAAAAATAAAATGCCCTGGTTTGTTATCAATACAGTTAGCATTAAAGTAATATTTTGCTTGTATTAAAATAATTTCCCATAGACTTTCAATATATAGGTTTATTCTTGACAAATTTTTCTTTTTCTTCTTTGTTTTAAAAGATTTTTAATTTTTTTTAAGAATTGAGCCCAGTATGTTTAAGTAAATTCCTGGTCTCCCCAGTTCAACCCTGATCTTCCCTATCCACCCAACTTCAGTCCCTTTCCTTTCTCCTAAGCCTATCGGGTCCAGGTTGTGTTGACCGACTCATCCTGGGGCTGAAGTCCTACCTTACAGTATGGTTGATAAACAGGTGCCACGCTATAGCAGTAATCAGATGGTAAGTCCTCAGCCAGGGGTGGGATTTCATGCTGACACCTTGTCCAGACAGAGCTTTTGCATTCTGTCAAAGTCATTCTGATGTCATTCATCTCCCCTGCAGGGTCCAGAAAACAGTTCCCTTGAAGTCATTCACTTCTGGCTTTTATAACATTTCTGCTCCCTTTTCTCCAGAAATCTCTGAGCATTGAGGGGAGAGGTGGGATACAGACATCCCATTTAGGCAGAGAACTCCCAAGTCTCTTATGCTCTCCACATTGACCAGTTTGTTAATTGTTATTCACTACAAGCAACAGCTTCTCTGGTGAGGGTTGAGTGGTGCATAGATATATAAATATTTTCATAAATCATTAGGAGTCATTTTATTACTGTGCTAGCCTGGCAGAATAATAGTTGCAAATTCTCTCCTAAGGCCCACAGTCTATCTAGTCTCAGGTTCTTGGCCTCATTGACAGGGTTAGCTGTTTGTTCCATCCATGGACTGAGTCTTGAGTCCCATAGAAAAGTGGTTGGCTACTCCCATAACACTTGTGCTACTATTGCATCAATGGGCACATCTTTCCTGGCAGGTCATTATTGTAGCTTGCAGGGCTCCCAGTGGAATAATATTGATGATTACTCTTTTTTTCCAGGAGTATGCATAGCACCTTAACCAGTAGGGATGGACCTTCCAGTTGGATGCCAGAAAAACTTCCTTTGATTTGTTCAATGACCCACAGATTATCCAAAAGTGTACTGTTACATCTCCAAGTATGTGTGTATGTTATGAGCTTATTCTTGCTGATGAGTCTAGTTTTACTCCACTGAGGTCTAATAAGATATAGAGTATTACTTCTTTTCTCAGATTTGTTGTCTACTTTAGAGAATGATCCATGTGTAGCTGAGAAAGAAGAATGCTCTGGCCCCAGAATTCTGCCTTGAGCTTCTGTCTGGACTTAGCTGGCAACAAACAGGGCCCATCTTCCACCACCACTGTGCAGAGCTTTCCATAATTGTCCTTCTGGGGGCAGGGAGAGTCTTCTGGCACTTCTTTCATGGATTTCTGAAGTTCTTCCATCTCTCTCTCTTTGAGATAAAGTCACTTTGTTTTTTTTTCTATTTTTCCCTTGAGTCTTTCTTTCAGCAGCTTACTTGGGTAATCTCTAGTCTGCCACCTTTAGAAATAAAAATAACAGTACAATAACTATAAATAAATCAAGCTAATAAATCAGAGAATGCAAGAGTGGATATCACAAAAGAAATCAGTTTTTAAAATTATATAGAAAGTATATTGGTTAGGGTAAGTTGATAATGATGGGAAAGAAAATTATGTAAAGAAAAATCTAAGGTAAAAGACTTCAAGTGAAAACTTGAAAAAAACTTCAAGAAAAGAAGTAGCATCGTATATTGGTAAAAAGAAGTAGCATCAAAAAGATACAACAATCATAAATATGTATAAGTGAATATATACTGAACTATATATAGGTGTTAAATGAATAAATACAAAAGTGAATAGATAAGTTAGGTATTCAAGGCAAAGATTTTAGCACATGGTGCTAGAGGCTAATGATGGCTTCTAGTTTTAGGATTATCATCCATGGTCATTTAGCTCCTCTGCCTTTGAGCCTATGGGACAGCATAGCATCAAGGCAGGAGTGCTGGAGAGCTTTATGTGAGCTTCACACAAGCTAGAGTCATCAGCGAGAATGAGAAAATGTCTTCCTAAGATCAGACTGTAGAACATAAGAAAAAGTCTGTGAGGCATTTTCTAATTTAGTCATTAACAGGGGAGGGCCTAGATTATTGTGGTGGGGCCATCTCAGGGCAGGTGGTCCTAGATTCTGTAAGCAGGCTGAGCCAAAAACGGGGAGCAAACCAGTAAGCAGCACCCCTTCAAGGCTTCTGCAGCAGCTCCTGCCTCCAGGTTCCTGCCCTGCTTGTGCTGCTGTCCTGACCTCTATCAGTGTTGGACTATAATACGGAAATGTAAAGCAAATAGACACTTTCCTCCCCAAACTGCTTTTGGTCATGGTGTTTCATCACAGCAACAGTAACTCTAACTAGGACACGGAGAGAACGGCAAAGCAAAACCACTCATATCATGGTAGCTGGAAAGGAAGAGGCCAGAGTCCAATAGTACCTCCAGGGGAATGTCCCCAATAACTTAGCTTCCTTCCACAGAGCTATCTTCCTAATTAGTATCATGACGGGGAAGCAGTCGTTTAACACATGCGCTTTTGGGAGACACTCAAAAGTCAAAACTACACCAAGCACACACTTCAGAAAAACAGACAACTTACAAGATGAAAAAAGATATCTAAATGTTTTAATAAATATACATTTTAAGAATGCAGGATAGCCAGGAAATGGTGGCACATGCCTTTAATCCCAGCACTAACTGGACTCGGTGTATTATCAAAAAACAAAAAAGATACATGAAATTGGGAGGAGGTAGTTAGAAGTTGGGGTGATATGATATTTTATTATATACATGTATGAACTTCTCAAAGAATAAAAAAAAATTTTAAATAATAATTAATTCTAACTTTCATACCTTATCAGATTTTTATTACATTTTAAGACCATACTATTAGCGTGGGCTTGTATATATGATGTACGTACATAAGTGCAGTTACAAACATGCCACAGCATGGGTGTGAAGATCAGAACACAGCTTTGTACAGGTGGTTCTTTCTTTACCCATTTCTGTGCATCCCAGAGAGTGAACTCGGGCTATTGGGCTTGCACAGGAAGTGATTGAGTGACCCATCTCACTAGCCTGTCATTTTCAGATTTAAAATTTGAAGGAAAAAAATAACTTTTATCTAATATGAAGAATTTCAATCTAGAATTCATAGGTCATTATACAATGAAAACTGCCTGTGATATTACTAATGATAAACGCAGAATTTACATGTATGATCATATGGGCATTTGTGGGAAGGGAAGCTATAATTTTTTTTAAAGTCTGGAAATCCTTGCCCTATGGAGTTTCAAGGTATTTGTGAGCCAAATGAACACGCCCCATAGGAATTGCATCTGTCCAATTGTTGAAATGACTCGGAGTTAAATACACGCAGTACTGAAGAGGTGAATGTTGACTTTCCAGAGGTTGAGTAAGTTCAGGGTGATTCTCTTTGCTCTGAATTTCCTGCATTACTAACATTTCCTATGTTGAATATGAGTAATGTCAGTAAATATAAAAGATTAATTTTTAAAAATCTACCTTTATCCCTGGGTCTGCCATAATGTTCTTCTGTCCAGTATGACATTAAACCCTTTCATAAAGCCAATGGGTAGCACAGGAAAGCCAAGCATCCAAATTCAAAGACCTAACTCTCTCAAACTAATCAGAAAATCTCGTATTCTCAGTACTGAAATTTTGCAATTCTCTCCTAAAGTCACTAATTGCTCAAACACGCAGGCTATAAAAAGAGCAACGGTAAGGAAAAGTTGAACAACCACTGCTAAATCAATCCTGCTATCAAATTCTATTCTCATTCAAATGCTCCCCCAAAAGCTGTAAAGTCCCACTGGTGAATAGCGTCCTCCAATAAAGTACCCCCCCCCGCCCATTTCACTCAGTGCCAAAAGATTAATAAAACTTAAACCAAGCTAATTATGTAAAAGTAGTCTCTCTTGAGTGAGTCAGCGTGGGAAAGGGTCATGCCTGCTAGTAATAATTGTCTCTGAGTAAATTATTTCTCACCTATTTTCTCCCTATGGTACCTTCTTACAAAGAGCTCTTCCAGAGAAACCAATAGCCTACTCACATTTTCTTTAAGGTCATAATCTGCTTGCCAATCTATGTCAGCCTGAAATTCTTCCTTTCTATCCTTTTTTCTCGAACCTTTCAAGAATAAAGTCTTCATTATCCCCTCTCCCTCCCAGTTGAAAAATAACTTGAGTTCTCCAAAGCCACAGGTCCTGATCTCACTTACAAAGAGACACAAGCTACACACTATCACACATATGCAGAGGATCTAGTTCAGTCCCATAAAGGCTCCCTAACTGTTGGTCCAAAGTCCACGAGCTCCCACGAGCTCAGGTCAGGTCAGCTGTCTCTGTGGCTTTCCCCATCATCACTTCCTGGCTCATATAATCCCTTCTGAATGGAGATGGAGGAGGAGTAGAAGGGAAAGAGGTAGATGGGATGTAGGAACTGGGAGGAGAAAAGAGAGGGCAAAATCCAGTCTATATGTAAAATATAAGAAAATGTTATTTGAATAAAAAAGAAAGAAAAATAACATGAGAAATAACAAGTAGTACTAATGAAATGTTTAGCCAAATATCTGCCATGCAGAAAGTTCTCTATAAGCTTTTATTTACATATCAAGTCATCCCATTAACAAATATTTGAGTACCCACCCTTATCAAGCACCATGTGAGATTCTTGGGGTATATCAGTGAAGAAAGTGGAGACTCCTGTTCTCGTAGTGTTTATTGCACAGATGAGAGAATAAAGAATAAACTTAATAAACTAGTGAACTGTCCCATGTTAAACAATTATTTTAAAAGCAGGATTAAAGGAGGGGTAGGATGATGGAAATGACTCAGTTGGCAACCTGACCAATTAACAGGGCCTAAGTTCATACCTTAACCATGCTCCCCATTTCCTGGTCCATGCCATGTGGACAGCATCAGCTTACATTCCCAATACTGTAGACGGGGTCACTGCTAACACTATGCATTCCTTGCTATGATGAACGAAACCACATGAATCAAATTAAACCCTTTTCCCCTAAGTTGATGTCTGTCAGGTATTTCAGCCACCACATGCAGGAGTATCTCCCACAATACCTCCCTACGCTCATGTGCAGGCAACCCTTTCAGCTAAAATAGTTGGGTATGACATCTTTCTTCCTGTCTCTTGAAAACATAGGTTATTCTGTATACCCACAATTATTTTTTTTAATGTTCCTACACTACTTTGTGGTGCATTTGATTTTCTCATAACTCTTTCTTGCCTTCTGTTATCATCTATGACCTCTGGGTCACTTATCAAGATCTACTGGAAACTGAGTTAATCTTATATCAATCAGTATGGGTAACTATTCAAAAGCCCCTTTGCACTGCTAGTGACTTATTCAGTCTCAGCACAGAAGAAACTAAGAGTCTTTCCTGCAAACTCCATCTCTCAGCCTACATAGCCCATGCCCTCCTTCCCAGCCTTTAGTGCTCAACTTCTCCAGGCTCCCAGAATAGTGAACCATTCATTTCCTTCGTCTCTGTGCACGCCTATGGCTCTTTCCCCTTCACTGCTAAGCTGCCGTTTCCAAGATGACTGACTTTGTGGCGTCTCTGCGGTTCTACATCTCCTCCCATCCTATCCTTCCGCAGCTAAGACTTGCTGGGTGGGGGACTTACCCGACTGTACAGACTGCTGCTAGCTTGGCCTGGCAATCTGAAAGGGGCCTCCGGTGTTGCTCGGCGATACTTTTTCTTACTGTCTTTGTTCAATTTACTCTCCCACTCCCTGAGCAATGATTCTGAGGCTTTTGTCACTATCATCAATCCTTACCCACTCGGCATGACCACCACAGGCCCCATCCCTTCCCGTACCACCAGAACGCTTCTCATGTCAAAGAGACCAATACCGAAAAACTCCTCTACTTCCAAATTCCTGACCCCAGAATTTAATACAGTGCCAGCTGTGCCTCTGAGACAGCGAGGAAGGAAGGAGTAGCTGGCACTGTGTTTATTTAATATTCACCCCCATGCACATGTTCAGCACCCGTCATCTCTTCCCCCTCTCAAGTCATGCTTTATCTTCGATACTTTCTGTCTCCAGCGTCCTGAACCTTTATGTCCTGTAAAAGGAGTCTCGACTTTCGTTTCTCAGCCACCCAGACCCAAATAATCACACAGCAACTGTATTAATTACAATACTGTTTGACCAACAGCTCGGGCATATTCCTAGCCAGCTCTTAGATCTGAAATTAGCTAATTTCTATTATTTTATGTTTTACCACGAGGCTCGTCGTTTGTTACCACACATCTTGCTTCTTGGGTGGCTTCATGGCTTCTGCCTGACTCTCTGCCTTCTTCCTCCCTACATTCATTTTAGTTTTCCTGCCTAGCTATATTCTGCCCTGCCATAGGCCAAAGCAGATTCCTTATTAACCAATGGTAATAAAATATATCCATAGCATAGAGAGGGGAATTCCACATCAATCTCTCACCTGGCTCCACTCTGCAGCAGGTAAGTATGTTCTTGTGTGTGTGTGAACAAGCTAGCTTACAAACACTTTTCTTCAGACATTTATGAATCAGAAATGCTTTATCTTCTGCCTCTTCAAGGAATCCTCCTGTTTCTTGCAAGAGAGGTTCAAGCATCCTCTTGACTGCAGGATCACCCCTTCTGAAATACATCACCCTATTTAAATTTCCTTAGCATTTTGAATAACATTCTTAATTCACCTATTCCATATTGTGCTATCCTATATTTTACCCTTTCTTGATGTGGTTGATTTCTTTCTTTTAACACTTTCATATAGTATCGACAGTATTCAAAACTCTGCTCAATTAACATTAGTCTATGAAATATCTAATGATATCAATGGTTATACATATTTAGTCACTCAAACACTTGCAAATGCTACAACATCCTTAGAGGAAAAATCCATAGTGGTGTCTCTTGGAATTTTCCAGATACACTTTCACAGCCTAAGTGGTAGTCTTGTTCTTAAGATGACTATTTAATATATTCTCCAAAATCACAAGTGTATGGAAGTGAGTTAGACCTCATACAGTCTCTATGTCGATGTAAATATGTAACATCCTGTTTTGTTTCATAGAATGAGAGGAAATCATATTTGATATGATAGTTATGATATGAAAACTCAATCTCAGTCTCATTCAGGTTTCAAAATCTCTTAGAGGTGAATCAAGCTACAGTCCTTTTTCATTCAATTTCTGTTTCATCTACTGACCACCAAATGAGGCGCTTGGTCTGCAAGACATAATGTATGATAAATCCTTAATCCCTGAATCACTGCCAGCTGGTGAGATACAAATGGGAGGCACATAGGAACTGGCACTGAGAACAGCTCACAGAACTGCAGATTCCTGTGTCATAACCTGAAATCGCTGCTAACACGCTTACCAAGTGGAAGAGCAGTAGAGCTTCCCCAGTTTCTGATGCTGCCGCATGTCCATGAATAGGAAAGCATTAGCTATAGAACAGAATGATATATATATATATATATATATATATATATATATACACCACGATGAAATTTTAAATTCTGTCACTCACATTATACCATGCCACATTATCAGTCATAGCAGTTTTAGGAATTTTAAGATATAAATCTTAGAACCAATACACGGCCTGTTTTATCCAAGCTGTAAAATCCTCAAGAACAAGAAATTTTATCTTGTACTCTGAAATATTGTCATATATAAGAAAACATGTTTTTGTTGAATTTAGTGTATAGATATACACATATATACGTATATATATATATGTTTACATGTGTGTGCATGTATATATGTGTGTGTGTGTGTGTGTGTGTGTGTGTGTGTGTATACAATTCAAAGTTTTCCCATGAGTTATGGACCTCTATCAACCTATGAAGAGTCAAAATAAATCAGCAAGTTAATGCCAGCAGAATTTTTTTTAAGTTCGGAAGTAATTTCAGTTGAGTACATAACAAGATTCCTCATTATTGAGTAAAGTGTAAAGCCCCAGGCATAAAACATTTTGATCCCCAATTGCAAATAAATGCAATTTCATTGAACTTAATACTAAAAACAGGAACTGAAGGCAATAGGTCCAAGAAAGTAAGCAATTGAAAACACTTAGTATAAATTGCTGGATCAGCCTCTCTCTCTTTCTGACCGTCCCATAGGGATTTCTTCTGCCTGTGCTTTCAGGACTGTCCACTCCCTTACTAGCAGAACTCCCTACTCACAGAGAGACAGAAACATGCTCACACACACACAATGTTCTTCAAGTTCCCACTGGGAGTGCATGGTAGGTCAGCCATAGCCCCAAACAGAAACTGGACCCATTTTACAAGTGAACATGATCACTGAAGTAAAATTAGATTCTCTAATTCTAAATTTGTGTCTACGGTAGTGACGAGATTCGTCTCCCAAAAACACAGGTGAGGGAGACCTCTGCTCTCAGACTTCCATGCCTATCCCTTGTGTTCTAGCATCTTGACTATGCAAGATCATCAGCATCTTTTTTTTTTTAAATTTAAAACTAGTCCTTGGGGCCTGTTGTTATGTCGTTGTGACCTCTTTCATTATGTCTCAGGAAAGAGACTGATAAATGACAGGATATTAGCAATAAAGTCCCTCCCAAAACCCTTAAATTCTCTAAAAATTCCCATAGCCACCCTACCTTTGTCACTGTGGTCCTACCTAGCTTCATCCATACCCACTTCCTTGGCCTCTCTTTCCCCAGCTCCCATTTTTTTTTTATGAGAGAAGACTGGCACTAAGTCCCTAGACTTGTCATTTCATGTCAATATATGACAGACAAGTTGCATAGATCTAAGTTATTAATGACTTGAAAGAAATTTCATGGGTGGATGGATACAAATGAGTTTGTAAAGAAACATGGATTCAGAGGAAAGGATTCTGAATGGAAGCAGAGAGGAAATAAAGAGCTATTTCAAGAGCATGCCCTCATATTCAATATTTATGACACTCTTCTGAGTCTAGCCTTTCTTGAAAATGTGCTATATATCTGTCCGATCTACTAACAAAATTAAAACATAACGTCTTTAGAAACATACAGGACATGCCACATATAATGGTGCATGCTTGTATTCCCAGCACTTGGGAGACTGAGACAGGAAGACCTCATGTTCAAGGCAAGCCCAGACTACACAGAGAGACCTTGTCCCAAAATGCAGTTTTTAAAGAAATACACAGAGTTCTAGCATCCCAGGAATCTTAGCCTTTTAGAGATGGATGGATGTTAGTGATTAAAGCCATTCTTGACATTTCACATGTAAGGAACTACTAAGCTCAAAATTTTTCCATCAGTTGCCTAATAACTTCAGCCACTGATTAAGACTCAGTTTTACTAAAGAAGCCTCACTGTTGAGCTTTATCAGAGCTAAGAAACAGAAAGAGAAAAGGAGAGCTTACTCTTTTGTAACTTGTGTGATGGGAGGGTCTATGACAAGAGAATGAAGAAACGCGCAGAACCCATGCAAATGGACTGCTCGCTGGAACACTTGAAATCACACACAAAGACATGCTCTGGGAAACTGGGATGCCTGTGTCGTTATTGTTTAATAAAAACAGCTTGATGTTTCAATATAAAAGCAAGAATGGCTGGGATGTGAGCAAGCGTCTCATTAAAAACCACTTTTCCCTTCTGCCTTTCAGGCTTCATCAGAATATGAAAGGCAACAGTGCTTTATTTTTTTTTTCACTTACGAACTATCAGATATTCTATTACGGTCAGCCTTGATTTATTCTAAAAGCCAGAGGATTCTGAGGACCAACTTCATCAGGCATAAAACTAGATTCGGCGTCTTCCCGTGCACAATTTCAAGTATCTACCCACCTATACAAATTATCATTGCAATTTGTGTTTCAAAAACTGGATAACTGGTGTTGAGAGTCAGTTTTCGGTGCTCTTTTTCTTAAAAATTGCTCCGTCTATATGGATATGTATAAGAATAACATGAGCTTATCCTTGAGAATAAAAAGAATTAGTCCCTCAGGTGCACTCCTCTTCACAGAATCAACGTAATCTTATGTGACAGTGTCCTTCTCAGCTCTACAGACTCAATGAACGCAGTGGGTCCTGATCTTGGTTTTTAACAGATGGCCTCAACAGTGTGAAGGTAACAGAATCTGACATGTGCTGTTCCAATGGTCTCTTTTCCTCTCGGAAAAGTAAGGCAATGTCGGCTCCCGTGTGTTCCTTCAGATTGTTATTTCTGGCACGCTCCTCTTGGCATATGTTAAGATGAACCATTCATAACAAATTAAATTTTCATTAAGGTAAAAAAAAACCTTCATAATCCATAAGCCTACAATGTGTCTCAGTTCCCAAGGTAGCATTTACTGTGCAAAGGGACCAGTTATATAAGTAATTGAGTGGGGAGCTGGTTTGGATTTATTTTTTTTTTTTTAAGAATTAGCTGTTTTACTAAAGGAGGGATAGGGGAACAGAGGGGCCTGCAATCCGAGAAGTGGAAAAGGGACAAGATGCCTGAAAAATGTGTGGCCTCAATCTCAAAGCATTCTCCGGGGACACAGTAATCATAGCCTCCCGGGAAACGCATCAAAAGAAGCTAGGCCACATGATGCCACTTGAATGGCACCACATGGGCTAGATACAAAGACCAGCTGGAGCAGGCAGAAGTCCTGTACCTATGAGGCAATGCTTTCGAGCCGATTGTGACTGTAATTAACAGCTTCCTCTAACTGTGAGATGGAATTTTCCTGAAGGACTCAGTGGTTTTACTCGCTGGCTGGTTTAGTCAAATAGGATTTCAAACAGCACAGAGCTTTCAGCCCAAAGCAGCCCAATCTAGTTAAAGCAGAAACATCAATGATTTTCAGTGAGTGCACATCACAGGAACGCCGGGGCCTTCTAAACCACTGATGATTGCTTCTTCCAGAAGCAAGCAGAAATGAAGTGAGGACCAGAGGAAAGGAGAAAGCTAGCCCAAGCTTCTCCCTTCCTAAGCTTGTGCTTAACTCCCATACAATCCTTGGCCTATGATAATGTATTCAAGCCTACTTAGCGACTGGCAAACTGCTTATTTTTCAGCGTACACACTAGAAATATTGGCTAACAGTTGGGAGAGAAATTGGACTCTTGACCTTGTCTCACCCCGAGGACCGCCTTTAGTTTGCTGATATTTCAGAACCTGCGGCACCAGAGTGGGGCTCTTTCTCCACAAGCTTTGGTCTGCAAACGCTTCATTAGACTCTTTTCAATATCCTCCTTCTCTTGAAAATTGACTTTAGCCATTCACAAAGAGAATATAATAACGTGTAAGCTGGGGTCCAAGACTGTGTGGAATAAGCAGATTTAATGTTGAATACCTTGTTATAGTAAGTGAAAAGAATTACCTTTGCTTACAAAATAGCAATTTCTACTCTCGCAGGAGGTTTCAGGTAGGAACCAAAAGAGAAAAGAAAGTGAAAATAATAATAAAAAATAATAGTAATAATAATTAATAAACAGGCAAACAAGCCATGTGAATGCGATGAAAACCAGGTTTTGTCAAGAGTTTTCTCTGCCTGAGCACTCACTGGAAAGGAGGTTAAAAAAAACCCAGTCAAGGGGTTAATAGCAAATGACTGTCACTCCATGGGGGAGCTGCTGTGAAACCATAGCTAGAAAGAAGATCAAGAAGCTTATGTGTCCAAAACTCAGTACTTTGTAGACATCATCAAAAAACTTTCAGAAATGACAGCTGTGACACAAAACATGACAAGAGCATCTGAGGACCCTAGAGAGATGCAGGACAAAGGTCAGCAGGTTAAGTGGGGGCTTGGAAAACTGCCATACTTGGAAAAAGCATCCCAAAGGCTGCCTGTGATGCTCTCATAGTTTAAATCCTTTTGGACAAAGTCCAAAATGGCATTAGCTTTTGTCAAAATCCAAGTTAAAGGAAATGGATATGGGGCTTCGAGGTGGCTTCGCTGGTGATAGCACTCCAGGGTAAGCCTGACAACCTGAGTTGGATCCCAGCACTTGGATAAAGGTGAAATAGGAGAACAGGTTCCAAGAAATCATCCTCCAACCTACACAGGCACCACACATACATACACCATACACATACACACATACAATGAAAATCAAACAAAAATAAGATCGCTCCTAGCAAATTTTTGCTTTATTTATTTATTTGCTTTGTTCACTTGAATAGTAAAAAATGACCCTCATATGTTCAATTTTATGTTACAGGTAGTTTTAAAAACAAAGCAAACCAACCATGTTTTTTTAAAGTGATAATTCTTTCTTGAATTGTAGCTGAGTAAGACATTCTTGGTGTAGGATTCCCCTCTGTATACTATGAATGTGTTTTATTACCATTGGTTAATAAAGAAGCTGTTTTGGCCTATGGTAGGTGGGAAAACTCAACTGAATGCAGGGAGAAAGAAGGCAGAGTCAAGGAGATGCCACGTAGTCACCAAAGGAAAGAGACTACCGGAAACTTACCAGTAAACCACAGCCTCATGGCAACTCACAGATTAACAGAAATGGGTTAATTTAACATGTAAGGGAGAGCTGGGAATAAGCCAAAACCATTGGCCAATGAGTGTTGTAATTAATATAGTTTCTGTGTGATTATTCTGGTCCGGGCAGCTAAGAAACGTAAGTGCAGTCTCTGTTTACACATTCTGGTAGGTTTTCTAAGATGCTGAAGATCTGAGAGATATTAAATTGAGTTTTTTGATGTTTTCACAAGAACCACTTTTGTACTAGATAAAAGAAAAGTACCAATAAAAATCAGAATTTGGACAGACTTTTATTACGTGTGTGTGTGTATACATACAGTGTGTATGCGCGTGTGTGTGTGAGTGTGTATGTGCGTGCATGAGCTCATTGGTCTGTGAAGAGACTGACTTGGATCTCAGCCTTCTATCAGTCTGTACCTCTGTTGTTCACTTTTGTTTCTTCCATGGGTCTGGGGATCTGAACTCAGATAACTCACACTTGAATGTTATTTTGCATTCAATACAGTGGCTGCACCTTAAGCAGCTGCTGATCCAACCAGCAATTGCAACTTAGCACCTACCAGCAGTGGTTCATCTGCATGGGTCAGAGACAGGTCCATTCTGTTCCCTCAGGCTCTTAGGAGAGCCTGGGAAAGTTTATCTAAATCCCTACTCCTACCCCTCCATGGAGCTCAGGACTCAAAGGTTGAGATGAAATTCTGCTAGCTCAGAGAGGCTAAACAACAAGTAGCTAACCTTCTCTCCTTGCTCGAGAAGAGCAAGCATCCTTCTTTCAGCCCCCACTTAAGAACCCTCCATACACATGGCTCCTCCCTATCACTTCCTGTCAATTAGTGGCTGACTCAGCCTCCTGACCCCTGGTTAATTTTATTTAATCGAACAACTGTAACACATCTTTGCATCATTAACGAAAGTAGAAGAAACAAACGTAACACGCCTTTACACAGTTAAAATAATATTCCACAACACTTGAAGATCAAATGCTTTATCCACTGAGTCCCCTTCCTAGACCCCAGAATCTATTTCTAACTACAGTGCAATTAAAGAGGTCAGCTAAAAAGATCACAGCTTCTTAGACTCTGAAAATTATCTACACAGAACTATTGGGTCAAAAAGTCAACGAAAGCTATAGTAGACTATTGGGAGCAGCCAATTAAAGAAATAAAAATGGCTGTGCGGATGAAACCCAAAGAGAAATGTTGCAGGCTTAGAAGAAACAGTGAGAGACCATTTGCTGTGAGGAAGTAGAGAAACCAATGAGATTCTTCTGAAATGTCTCGTTCACCATCTCAGTAGATACAATACCATCATCCACCCTGTGACATCCTTCATTGCCCCTTACCTTGTTGATACAAACTTCAAAATGAAATTTAAATTCTTCTACTTGTCACCCCACATTCTGAGGCCATCTTCTCTCTTAAACCACTGTCATGTCCTTGTTTTCCTTCCTCCACTTCTGTTCTCCCCAAAGCCATGGTCTACACAGTGGCCACGAGGATTTCTTCAGATAATTACAGGAAATCACTCCTCTGAAGACTGTTCAGTGGCTTCTCATCATGTGTACAAGAACGTAAGTGCAAATGTCTCATCATTCTGTTACCTAGAAGACTGTGTAGACAGGAAGCGACAATCATGGCCTGGGCCTCTAACTCCAGTATTTGGAAGACTGAGGCGAGAGGAGAGGCCAGAGAGACAAAGGACTCAATATTTAACTCTCACAGGGTTATTTCAAAAGTTTCTTAATTCGCTAACAACATTTGGGGAAACAAATGGAATTGTATTTTAGAATTTCAATTTCTGGACATCCCTGGAGAGTTTAAAGCACCCTCAACACTGGAGCCATGTTCCCATGCGATCGGCCACACTGAATGGCCCTACTACCTCATCTAACTTCCAGAATGGAGTCTTGGAATCAAAAGTCCCTTTGTCTGTTCTTCCTAGCTTCACCAAGGTTTAATTTACGAAAGCTACATACCATAATGGTATGTGACACAATGTTTTGATGTGTGTGTGAATCATAAAATCATGAGTAAAGAAAAGCTAATTAACCTATCTGCCACCTTACTAGACTTGTTAAACACTTTTAGTAGTGAGACCACTTAAAACCTACTCTCTTTCTACTATACTGAAATATATGTTTTGAGCAGTTTTCCTCCATCATCCCCTTCGAAGCATCCTTCATGCCCAAGTGTACAGTCTCTTTTCCACATCATATCATAAACATTTTCCTAAACTTACATATATTTCACTACAGGAAAAAGTGAAATTTAGATGGGAAGGGCCACTACTTTTCTTACCCCCAGTTCATTTTTTAATAACATTTATGTGTCTCCAAACCGACTTGAAATGAGAAGCCTCATTTTCCCACAATGCACTAAACAGATGCTCCCGCGCTGCCAGGTGCTCGGGAACTTTTGACTGCTTGGCATCGTGTAGAAAAAGAAAACTTCCGTGATTAGAATAAATTCACTTTTCATCTTGGTTTATCAACGCCAGAGAAGAAGGAAAGAGAGGGAATGAGAGAGGAAAGGAGGGAGAAGAAGGTAGGAAGGGAGAGGGCTGAGGGAGGAGGGAGCGACTCCATTCATGAAGTGCTGTCACACACCTGAAACTGTGTTTGATGCATTAGAGTACCAAAAACTAATGTTGAAAATAAAGAGTCCTTCAAAGGCTGAAAATCGAGTCGCAAACCAGAAAATGTAGATTAATATCTGCGTTTTACTGTGCATGTGTAATGGTAATTCAAGAAAGGGCCAACCAGGGTTATGAGAAGGAGGAAAAGTCATGGTCCGTAAAGGTAACTGACAGTAAATTAGCATCTCCGGGCATGTAGAAATTCCAGACCCAGTGAATCGGGGCAGGAAGGAGAAGAGAGTAAAGTCTACAGCTTGACAAAGAGAACAGTCTTCCGGACTAACAGTACAACAATGTTGTTGTTGCACACAGTACAACAATGAGCTCTTCTCCGTGTATCACACGCATGTGTGTTCACTAGCACTGGCTTATAGATGCTGGGGAAGTATCTGCCAGTCACTGGCCTCAAGTGCCTAGCAGACGGAGATCACAACATCCATGGCTCACCGGAATCATTAGACGCCATCTTTAAAACTCTCCCCAGACACAAAGCAGAAAGAAGTGGTTGCTGATAACAATACATTGTCTTTGGATAGACTGCTTTGTGAGCTAGCTGGAAGATTCTTACAACAGAAATTACACGGACTCCTGTGTCTCTGGGAGGTACGTAGCTGGAAAGCCTTTCTTGGCAATTTATATGGGATGAATAAAGGTGTTAAACGATTTGTCCGTTCCTTGTTTCTGGCTAAATTTCAGGTACCTCTCTGTAATTATTCAGCTTTTCAGGTGGCTTTGGAAATGTCTGTCCCTGTCCCAGTATATTGCTCCCATTGTCTTCCCGACTCCTACTGCAGGGCTAATAGTTCCCTGATAGTAGGCTGCAAGGGTGTCATTAGCCTTCCCACTCAATCAGCTCACCTCCTGCCAAAAAAGAGCTCCAAAACAGTTGGCTAGAACTTTCCTATTTGATTTCTTTTTACTTTTTTTCAAAATGGTAGCCTGCTCAGATTTTCCACCTCTGAATCTATACATATAGAAATAGCAACTTAAAAATTAAGGATAGAATCTGACCTATTAACCCATCTCTCTGTGTTTGAAACCATTAGGCATAAATCAGATTTTCCACAGCCTTACCACACAGGAGCCAGTGTTTCCAGTATAATTTACTATTAATTAAGCCATGTTTTATAGCTCAAGCAAAATAAAGAAAAAGAATATTGGAATCCTAGATTCTGTCATGTTTAGTCAATACGTGGGTGATGGTTACTCTTCACTGCCAACTTGAATGAAATTAGAGTCACCTAGAAGTTACACCTGGAGAGGTTTAACTGAGAAAGACCCACCTTGAACATGGGTGGCACCAAACCAAGAGTTGGAGTCTTGAAATTAAGACCCATAGGCGGGTTGCGGGAGGGGGGAAGGAGCATGAGCACCATCATTAAATGCCTCTCCTCTGCCTAGACACAATACTACAGTCTTGCTGCCATGGCTTCCTGCCAGACTGGACTGTATCCCACATCTCGGCCCATGAGCCAAAATAAATTCTTCTCTTAAAGTACTTCTGTCAGGTATTTGGCCCAAGCAATGAAAAAAGTAACTAACACACCACATAAATAAAAGCACAGTTGTTAAAAGTTATGTTAGAACAAGCCTACATGTCAAGATGCTGAATTTTAGAGCCAAGCCTACCCTGACTTGCTATTTGGTCGCAGGTTTCCATTCTGTAGAGATCTGGATGAAGACAATGACAGTCCTGTCTAACATGGAGGAAGTTTCTTCACATCTCCGATTCACCTGTCAATAAAAATAACATGATGTCATCCACTGAATATTGAGAGGCTTGGCTGGATTAGCTTGCGGAAAGCAATTACCGGTGCTTCCCATGGTCATATTCAATTGGTTTCCTATTCTATAACCTAGAAGCATTGAATGAGATGACTTTAAAGGTCCCTTCTGATATTAACATTTTAAGTTTTTGGTATTTTTTTTTCTGGGCACTGTAAATCATCACACTTCAGCCTACTCCCCTGGTTCTCTCTCTTGGCCTCCCAGCGGCATGGCTATAAATACCCGACTCCCACCTGTAGACTCCAAATAGCTTGAGGCTCAGGGATTCTTTTGACCAAACTTCCACATCATAACCCATTTGCAGGGCCTCCAGAGTTTCCTGATTTCCTCCCTGGTCCTGACGCATCTGGACTTGAATTCCACTTCCTCCCATTCCACTCAAGAGAGGAGGTCAGGCCCTGAAAGAGGAGCACCATCAGCACCCCCTACCTCCCAAGTGCCCTCTTCACACCCACCACCTGCCTGCTTGGACGCTCAGTGCCTGCCTGCTGCCAGCTTGAGAGGCTAACCCACCAGCCAGGACATCTGCTTCACACCACTGCCAAGCTCTCCGATCCCATCTACCCACCTGCTGGCCTGCCTCACAGCGCTCTCCTGTGACAGCCCAGCCCTGCCCTCGCTGGCAAGCCAAACCTAGCCCACTCGAGGGTCCTTAGCTATGAGCCTTGACCTGGGCCTGTCACAGACACGGCTGCAGATATTGACAGAAGGATATGATTTTGTTTTTCTTATTTCTGAGAAGAATGCATATTCCCGCTTGAGATAAATTATCTTTATCTCCTCCATACTTAGTTTATTTTGTAGCCTGTTTTTTATTACCTAATTTGTTCCTTTCACTGCGTACATTTTTTAGGAGAAGATGAATACAGAAAAACGTGCGACGATAACGCCATTATCACCCATGTCATTGCTACTCTCCTCATTGTTTTCTGCAGGGTGGGAAGAGAGCTCTGATATCTCACTCTCTTCTTGGTCACCAGCCCTAGTGCTAATGACCTCCTTGACCTCGATTACGTCCGTAAAGGCCTTCCTCCAAATTCAGTCACAGTGGGGCTTCCACGTATGAACTTTAGAGGGGACACAATTGTCAATCCACAGCAGCTGTATACACCAACAGCAGGACCTATCTGTGTTTCATGGTTATTGACACACGCTAGTGTTCTCCTCAGACTTCCTCACTCACTCAGCCAATACCTACCAGGTAGGTCTGCCACTGTGCAACACTTAATACATTCAAGAAATGGGTTCCATGGCACAACACTGGGCCCATCAGCACTCCATCATGGGTGGGGGGTCTTGAAAGCCCACATCTCCCTGAAGAGCTAGAGAGGCCATTAGTACTTGCTGAGGTGGGGGGGGTGGTCTTATTCCTCAAAGGTGTAGCAACTAGAAAGTTTCTCCTGCTCAAGTTGTAACACACACACACACACACACACACACACACACACTTACCATGCTGAGGCAAGTAACCCTAATTAAATACAGCAGGACACACACACACACACACAGCAGAAAAGCAGGAAGGGGCCTTGGTGGGGAGAAGGGGCATATGGAAAGTGGGAAAGAGAAGATAATGGGGTACAAAATATGATCCCATGTGTAAAACTGTGAAAGAATATCTTTTGTAATGTTTATGTCTAAAAGCGGGAAGAAAGAGGTTCCACCCAAAAATGCCAAATAATAAAAACCAGAGCATGTCCTTCTGCTAATTATAATTCCCCAGCGACTTCCTATCATTCTTAAGGTTCTGTTCAATTTCTTCTCTCCACAGTTACCCCCATCTCTCTCATCCAGCCCCAGGCTCCTTTATGTCCTCATCGTCTACCTCTCTTTCCGTACTCACTGCATTCCAGTCCTCTCCCTCGGCCAAGTCAACCCTGCCCCTTCCGTGACTTGACACGGACAACTCTCTCTTTCTAGAATGTTCTTCACAGACTCTGCATTTTCAGTTATGTTTGCCTGAAATACTTTCTGTCAGCCCCAGTCACACTGTCTTCCCTCCTAATTACTCCTCAACACAATGATGTGTTTTTATTTTATTGTCTACAGCGTCATTCCAATTTATCTTACTTTATCCAATTTTTTTATTGCCTACCTGGATTGTTAGAATGCCACACTACACACTAGGAATAAAGATCTTGTCTTCGCATCTCTTTTTATCCCCGAAACCTAGACACTGGCACAGAATGGCACCAAATTCCCTTGAGTAAGTGCCCAAGTAGGTGAAAGTTCAGTCATGGTTTAGCGAAAGGATTCTAAGCTGTTCACTTGTGTTTCAAATCCTACAAAGTAATATCTAAAATAATAGTTCCAAAATCATATGCGACAGCGAAACACAGGGTGCAAGCTCAATTATTGGAAGAACTTCACTTAGCAATTACTATAGCTACTGTTCCGGGGGCAGGGCTTCCTTATACTATACTCACGGCTGAGTGCTCTCTCTGCATAGCCTGTCTCATTCTCCAAACAACCCTTGTAAGCAGCTGTTCTTGCCCTTACTTTGCGCTGAGGCAGTTGAGGCCCAGAGGGTGAGTAATTTATCCACATCACACCCAAAAGACTGATCTAAAGTGGAGCCAAGGCCTGTCTGCAGAATTTGAAATTGATCATACTTTGATGAGTTTTTTTAAAGCTCATTTTTAAAATAAGGTATCACAACATATAAATACACACATACGTACATACATACATACATGTATATATATATATATTTCCTGATCTAAACATGTATTTACTTATAACTTTAGAAATAAAATTAAGCAACTTTATATCCAAAAAAAAAAAAACAAACCAACAAGAAAAAAAGCAAAAACGTGGACATTTTATCTTCACCTCTGACATTACTCTTCTTCAATGCTTTTTCCCACATAGGAAACAAGATGTTACATGATGATGAAATTTTCTCTGCACTAAATCTAACATGTGATGTAGAAGGGCAGTTTTGTTGGAGAGAAATGACAGATTGCAGGTATCCAGAACTAAGTCCTTGCCTTTTGAATGAAGTAGCGAGGATGTCTTTGAAGAATCATTTGCCCAGCCTAATAAGTAATCTTCCAAAGTGTGGAGTTTAGCTATTATTAATCCTCAAAACCACTGTGGTCAATGAATAATGCTGATCTGAGTCCGCCTGCATACATCCTTGTCCCCTGAGACAGATAACCTGGAAATTAGAGACTTTCAAAGAGATACCAGATACCTACACTCCTTCAGACATCTACAGACGTTAAAACTGACCCAGACCTAGGAAACACCCATGCCAGATGAAGTCCACTATTTTTTTTTTTTTTTTTTTGGTTTTTTCGAGACAGGGTTTCTCTGCAGCTTTAGAGCCTGTCCTGGAACTAGCTCTTGTAGACCAGGCTGGTCTCGAACTCACAGAGATCCGCCTGCCTCTGCCTCCCGAGTGCTGGGATTAAAGGTGTGCGCCACCACCGCCCAACTCACTATTTCTTATATGAGTGGGCTGTTTTCGGAAAGCATGGGAGACCAGCTCCCAACAGATCCAAATGAGTGATTAGTTGTTGGATAAAGTATACTAAAGAGAAGGAAAGCAGAAACATGCACGTCTGAGACAACCTGCCTAAGCAACAGAAATGATGTGAAAGCAATCAATCCAAGTCTCTAAACAGGATAGAAATCCTGAATAATTCCAAACAATACGTCGAAGCAAGCGAATGAAGTACTGGCTAAAGAGGTGCCATTAAGAAGTTCCCACCATCATCATGACTGTGCCATCCTCACTGCAGATACCGTGCTCACAGCCAGTATATGCAGTTGTGTGAACATCAGAGCATCGGGAGGTGCAAGAAGGAAGAGGAGGAAGAGGAGGAGGAAGAGGAGGAGGAGGAGGAGAAAAAATGGACTTTTCCTCACATATTCAAGTGGTACAAAGCAAAAGCTATCTTCCTGCCTTCTGTCCACTGCTTTTATTTCTCTCAGCCTCTGATGGGAGAATGAGATCAAAGTCAGTAAGGAGGGAGTTCTTTGGTTACTCTGAAATCAAACTACAACCTAAATCTAATATCTTCTTTTTCTTCTTTGGTATATAACCAACATCAAAAATCCACCTCCATTTAGGACATGAGAAAGTATGGAAATGCCCTCTCCATCCTACCCTTCCATATGAAATGCCCTCTGAACTTGTTGTGTGTCTCCCTAGATGCGCACACATGCTTCCTAGTCTCTGATCAGTTTCCCTAGTCATAACAGTCACTGGTAAGGAGTTGTTATATTTTTAAGTAAAAATATAATACTTGCCTGTCCCAAACCTCCCATGATGTCTGTGTTCTTGCAGAATAAAACGCAAACGCCCTAGCACGGCCCTCAGGCTTCACAGTCCAGTGGTTCCCTACCTTTCTGAGCACGTGTACAATAGAACCATGTGCGCTTGCATCACTAAACGGCGCTCAGATTTCTAAGTGAACGCCAGAGCCATTGATTTCTATGCAGCATTTTTTAGGCATCAATGCTTCAAAGAATTTCCCACAAGGATGCAGGAACTGTGCTCTGACCTTTCCTCACCCAACCCCTCATCATCATCATCATCATCAAGAATCCCCCTTACTCAACACACGCAGATGTTCATGTCCAAGGCTGTCCTCAGCAAAGAAACAAATGGTTTTCTCCTTCCTTCCTTCCCTCTGACAGATCATGAAGAAACTCTCTTTTATCACTTCATAAATCAATATCTGTACATCAACTTCTGGTTTGCAAGGATGCCAACATAGATTGCGTCTAAAGTCTTTAAGAAGTCCATGTTTCTTGAAGTCCGTATTAGGGAGAAGAGAGAGAAGCTTTTCTTTCCAGATCTCAGAAAAGTTACTTCTGTTTAAACACTTTCATTCACAAATTAAGAGTAATAACACAAAATCACGCAATCATTAGTAATTCTGCTATTTTTTTAAATCAGGCTACACCTTCCCAAATACAGTATACAGTCCTCATATAGCAAATGAAATCCAATAAACTCTCTTTTAAAAATTATTACTTGGAAAATATATTCAATTTGAACTGGGACAGACTGGGGCTATACAGAGCTGAACAAGAAATGAGTGACCAGCCCCTCAGCTAGACAGTCCAGTCCATAGGCATTAAAACCCGGCAAAACTCCATGCCCCTCCCCCACCCGCATCAGCTACACTAGCCAGCCAGCAAGCAAACCTCCTGCAGGCAGGCTGCTCCAACACCCCCTGAACTGGACACTGTAATCTACAAATCCCACTCTGCCCCCAAGCCCACCCTTCCCCTGTGACCTCAGCTGCTCTCTGGGACACAGACTAGGATGGCACAGTCAGTACCTCAGCTTGACAACCTAGAATCTAGACCCTTGGCCCCAGGACAAAAAAAAGGAAGAATTCCAACTCAAAGGCACAGAAAATATATTCAAAAAATGGTAGAAGAAAACGTTTCCAAACTAAAGAAGGATATATCTATGTATGTACCAGAAAGAAGCTTAAAGAACACCAAATAGACTAAACTAAAAAAAAAATTCACCTTGCCAAATAATAATGAAAACACTAAACACATAGAATAAATAAAGAAAGAGTATTAAGAGCCACAAAGGAAAACGGTCTAGTAACATTTAAAGGCAGACCTATCAGAATTACACCCGACTTCTCAATGGAAACTCTGAAAGCCAGAAGATCCTGGACACTGTCACAGAGGAACACAATTGTTTGTCTTTTACGTCTAATGTCTCCTTATCCTCTTATACTGAAAGGAGAAAGACAGAAGCGGAGTAGCTGGTTTGAATTTTAAGAAAATGTTTAGTTTTTGACATTGACTCAGTTTAAAATTTTTGCATAGTCCAAACTGAATATATGTGCCAAGCAATAATATTTTGAAAATGGTCTCTCAGTTTGCATTCATTATGCAAGACCTGTATAAAATTCTCTGGAGATGGTCTAGGTTTTTGAAACCTCAAATTCTGCCCCAATGATCTATCTCCTTCAACAAAACCATTCCTTCTAATCTTTCCCAGACAGTTCTACTAACTGGAGACCACATGATCAAATATATATGCCCATGGATACCATTATCACTCAAACTACCACAGAAGGGGAATAAATTAGAATTGAGTAAGTGATAAATAACCCAAGCAGAGTTCGTGCTTTAAGAAGACCAGGAACAGCCGAGCTGTATGGGTGTGAACACTGTTTTTCACCTTTAATAGACAAAGAAAGTGAATCTGCGCCTTACGGTTGGCCGGCTTCATGCACTCATATCGCCAGCCTTGCCCCTGGAGGCATTTGTATTTCCATTACATGGTCAAGACTGTCAACTCCATGGAAAAGGAGACATTTTGCTGATATTCTCCATGGACGTGACCTCCGGGCTCACATCAATGCCTAGCGCAAAGTCGGTCTTCAGTAAATGCTCCTTAAGTCAACCCAGTTTGTCAAATACAAACAGTAAGGGAGAGAGTTATATGGAAATGTCTACTGATGCCCAGCGGCATGTATAGTATAGGGAATGTAAAATGGAAACACAAAATCTCCATTTGTCATCTCACCAGAAAACATAATGAAGATAGAGAGCCCATGTATCCTTTCTGCTCATCAAACCCCTCACCCCCGTAAGCTTGTTTAGCAGACATCGGTAGACATTTTCTGCAAAGGGACAATTTATTCCAGGTTTTTCACATCACACAGCATCTGTCACAACTCTTCAGTTCCATTGCTTAGCATAAAAGGAATCATAGACAATAGGAAATAAATGAACACGACTGTGTTCCAATAAAACTTTATTTAACAAAAGAGCCATATTGAATCATAGAACAGAGGTTTTTTTTTTTAGTATTATTCTAAAACACAGGAACTTATAGTTTGGTGACCTGTAAGAAGTGGGGTGTGTGTGTGTGTGTGTGTGTGTGTGTGTGTGTGTATGTGTGTGTGTAGACAGGGAGGGAGAGAGAGAGAGAGGGAGGGAGAGAGAGAGAGAGAGAGAGAGAGAGAGAGAGAGAGAGAGAGACTAAGCACCAGAAACTGACATAATTACTTGCAAAAAAAATAATGTCAGCAATTAAACAATTTTGACCTTTGAGATCTCCGTTGTAAAAAAAAAAACTACTAATGATAGTTCATATGTGGGCCACAAAACAGACCAGAAAATACTAGAATTCTACTGACAGTCATTTACCATGATTCATTGACGTCTGCAACTAAGTGAGATGTCTGAAAATATAGAAGGATGTTAAAGGAAGTGTGGCAGAAACCCCCTCCACTTCTGCACTCTGCAGCCAATGCCAATGTCTAAATGGTGAGAAATGAAAGCCCGCCTTTCCTTTTCCTGTCATTCTCCCTTCTTGCTCCAAGATGGCCACCAAGTCTTCTGTGTTTTTAGAGGAGATCATAGTATAATGACAAAAGAATTTGTCTGAAAGAAAGATGAAAAAAGTTTGGAGCGTAAGCCTTTTGGGGATCTGGAAGACCTACCACAAGGAAGTTCCAAAAATGGGAGAGATTCGAGGCCACGAAAGGAATGTGTGCCAGGTACCCAACCCTACAACAATCCAAGCTACGGCCTCGAAGGAAAGCAGTAGAGTATCTCCTCTACAGAAACTGACGAGTTCAGTCCACATAAACAGACAACTGTGAGACTCCATCCTCAGCCCATCCCACTGTCACTGGCCCCTATGACCAGCACAGGCATGGAAAGGATACCAATCATTACTGAAACCGAATTCCCAGCCTTTATAATGAGATCAAGGATCCGACCAGATTAAATCTGATTTCAAGAAGAAAAAGAAATGTCTTACACCTAAGTGTTGGGGTGGAATCAAGCCCGCTGCAGCTGTAGCACTTTTTAATGAGTCGCTTTAATTTTATATAGTTCAGTCACATCTCACATTAAATGCAAAGTAGAATCGCTCTTCTTCGCAGCCTCCTCCACTCCCACCTCGTGAGCTACAAAGTGTCAGACGGTTCGGAGCACTCTGCCTTCATCCTGGGAGGGAGATACTATTATTGCCCACTTACTACTGATAAGGAAATGAAGGCAGGGAGCTTGCGTAACTTAATATGAACCAGGACTGTAAGCCGAGCAGTGTGACTAGGCAGTGTGATTCTGACTATGATCTTCACTGGCTTCTCCCTGGGTCAGGTTGCATAGGCGCCTCTCACTTCACGCAAGCAAAGTCTAAGTGATGCGGACGTCCCATCGGGCCACCATGTCCTGCTATAGCCATAGATAGCAGATGAGAAAACTAAACATGAAAACGAAACAAGTTTCAGTGAATAGCTGCTGATTAACTATTTTACTTGACGTTCTCCAAAAGCAGAAACTTAAAGCTCCTTTCTACAATATTGCCTATTCCGGTGTTTTTAAGATGCTTTTTAGAGGTACGTCGGGATTCAACCAATCCCTTGGGAATAGAGAAAAACTTGGCACCTCTCTCACTAAAGTCAGCTGTGCCTTTACAGAAGAAAAGATGCCACCTGCAGACATGGGGATATGGCCCAGCAGAAAGTGGAACACAGAGAGAGGCGCAGGTGAGAAGGTGCGCATGCGCATTCAGTACCTTCTTTATGCTGGGCACGCTCCCTTCCCTCCAAACCCAAGAGGAAGATCACAGTTTGTCTGATATGGAGAGGCGAGCAGGTTAGAACGTTGTAAGAAAGAGCATAGATCTGATTGAAATCCCACAGCATATTCTCAATCTAATCTCCTCCTCCTCTGCAACCCGATTTAAGCAATTCTGCTTATCTCCTAAATGCCTCTTCTTGTTCATAACGCTGATGATTCTCACATGGGCTGTAGACTGTTTATTCTAATTGTGTTCTTATTAGCATTCCCATTTTTAAATGACTACAAATAAGACTCTGACCTTCTGAAGTGAATGACTGCTTACAGTATTTCCTCCAGGAAAAATTAACCTTGCAAATATTGCAAATTACAGCCAGGACGACACGTCCATTCATTTTTTTTTTCTTCTTATTTGTTTAAGGTGGAGTCTCCAACTTACTTTAGAGAATGAAAATGGCGACAAATGCTCACTGGACCCCGTGAACTTTCATGTACCAAAAGACGTTAGTGACATGTGGCAAAGGACTCTGTAAAAGGATGCTGAGCACGCAGTTGGAGGGGCTCGTGAGTACCCATTCCCAGCTGAGGAGACTTTGACAACTGATGGCATCTGAAAGAGGTAGAGACAATTTTCTTGGTTGTCACCCCTGGGAGGTCCACCATGCTCCAACAGATGGCCCTATGCCCATGAATATCCAGGCAGTACAAACTGGAATCATTGGACTATATTCGTGGCACAAGCCTTTAATCCCAGAACTCAGGAAGCAGAGGCAGGCAGATCTCTGTGAGTCTGAAGCCAAACTAATCTATATAGTGAGTTCCAGGACAGTCAGGGCTATGTAGAGAGACCCTGTCTCAAAAGAAAGAAAAAAGAAAAGAAGGGAGGGAGGGAGGGAGGGAGGGAGGGAGGGAGGGAGGGAGAGAGGGAGGGAAGGAGGGAGGGAGGGAGGGATGAAGAAAGAAAGAAATAAATTTGGTGAGCTTGTGATGGATGGTTATGGGAAGACTGGGGGTAGAGTGAATATCATCAAAACACCTTGTATGCATGTATGAAAATCTCAAGGAATTCATTGAGATTATATATATTTTTTTCTTTTTTTTGGTTTTTCGAGACAGGGTTTCTCTGCAGCTTTTTTAGAGCCTGTCCTGGAACTAGCTCTCGTAGACCAGGCTGGCCTCGAACTCAACGAGATCCGTCTGCCTCTGCTTCCTGAGTGCTGGGATTAAAGGCGTGCGCCACCACTGCCCAGCTGAGATTATATATTTTAAAATTAATTTTAAAAGAGAGTGCCAACTGTTCATTCTCAGAGGCCTTCTGGTCTATTTGCTTTTATTTTTAAAAAAGAAAAAAGAAAGCAAATAGTGAATATAAATTATTTTTCTTAATATATGCCAGGCACTGAAAATGACACCATTTACATTCAGAGGTTTTCATATAAAAGAAACTATCATTGGTCATTTCAAGGGGACGAAAACAAGATTATGCATGGCTGACAGAAGACAGGAGGGACAAAAGTCTTCCTTTGGGAAGTGGAACACAATGAGGATTCCCTCCCCCCGAAACAGACTGAAGATTAAAATATGAATTTAAAAAGATTTAAATATGAATGGAAACAATCAAAGATCAAAAGAGCTCTGTGTAAAGACTTGGAAAACCTAAACAGAGCCATCCCCCGTGCCTTTGCCGCTGTGTGTGACAAGTGACCCATCCCCCATGCCTTTGCCGCTGTGTATGACAAGTGACGTCTCAAGGCCACAGAATAATTCTATATATTTTATTGATAATTGTCTTCAGCCTGATGGCTGGAAGGAAACATAACAGTTGCAGAGAATTGCAGCAATATATTTAGCGCCTTTAAACTTCTGCTTCAATCACCTTTCATAAAGTAAAAGAGATGGAAGGAGCTTCGCAAGCTACACAAGGAAACTAAGCTGACTGATACACACTAGAAGACCCAAACCAATCCCTTTCACCCAGGCACATATAATTCTTACGGCAGACCAGCCTCCGTCTTTGTGGATGAGAAGTTACCCCCCACCCCTGCCATTAGAGCTGAGGAAGAAAGATCATGTGTCGCTGTCGTTAAAACCACTGCAGCATGCTCACCCAGCTCTCTCATATGAAAAGAAGAGAAAAATAAAAACTAATAATCGCCGGCTTCCAAGCGCTGACTTTTTATATCTTTTACAGAGCTTCATGAATCTTCCACAATTAATGACAGTGGATGAGCTTCCTCAAAGATTTTTGCAGGAGGCTGCCAGCACGTTCCTGCAAAGTAAAGCGATTTGCTGTGCCCTTGGTGGGGAGGAAGGGGAGGGCTTAGAAAAATAAACTAGTTGGGAAATAAAATGATAAAGCTGAAGAAATAACATATGAGAGAAATATCTTACCTATTCTCAATTTCAATCATCACAAAACCTGCAGGAGAATTAAACTTATTTACTTGCGCAACTAAGGCCGCTTTTGCTGAAATTGCAAAACTCGTCATTTTACAAAAGGAACAAATCATGAAGATTCTGTACTTCCCAGGGTAAATAGTGCAGATTAAACAAGGAGGGAAAATGAAATCGAAGCTCCTGGAAAATACCTGCTGTGGATCTGTTCTCTAACATTTTAAAAATAATTAATCCATTGACCTCAAAATTATAAAATATCTTCTGGCAATATGATTCCTGAACTCTATACATACTCAGTAGAATATTATTTTAAAATTAAGCAACTCTGAGATATTTATAGAAAATTTTGGGGATTCGGCTAGAGAATAATCTTCCTATTCAATGTAAACTGAGTGAAATTGATCAAAAAGTAAAATTCACTCAATGAAAAAAAAACATATGAAGAGCCTACTACTCACCAACCATTCTTCTGAACATACTGGATAGTATCACCCTGAACAAGAAGAGTAAAACCAGCAATCTGTGAAATAGTCTATATCCCAGGAAAGAAAAGCAAAACAAAGATAAATAAGATAAAAATAATTAAGGGAAATAAAGATGCTCATATGGTTAGAGTGTTTGACCATGCTGGGTATGCATGGTGCCTGCCTGTCATCCAGCCTCAGCACATAGTATCATGTAAGATAGCTAGAAAGAACAGCCATCAGTGGTTTTGATCTTTGTCATTCTTATAGGTGTAAGATGCTGAAATCTCAGAGTCGTTTTGATTTGCATTTCTCTGATGACTAAGGATATTGAACATTTCCTTGAGAGTCTTCCAGCCATTTTAGATTCCTCTGTTGAGAGTTCTCTGTTTAGGTTTGTACTCCATTTTCTTATTGGATTATTTGTTCTTTTGATAACCAATTTTTTTTTTCACCTTTTTTCTCATCTGTATTTACCTTTTAAAGCAGAGTGTGACTGGGCACTGTATTTCCACTCACAAGCCTTGCTGAGTTACAAGACCTAGGGAAGCTTAGATTTTGTTCTTGGTACAAGCAACATGGGAATTCCTGTTGTTTTAGCTTGTGTACTTACTTCTTGATGCTTACTATCATTCCTTCTGATAATATATTTCCCAGGATTTTTGTTTATTTTTGTTAACATTTAAAACATCTGTGTGGCATGAAAACTAAGGGGAAGATAAAATTTCTTTCTACTTGTGTGATACTGTGATACTATAGGTTTGACTCAATAGGTTGGTAGAACGTTTGTTGTAAGACGTAATGTAACCTATTAACTTTGTGTGGTCTGAAGTGTTTAGCTATCGATCGAGCTGGATCCCTTATTAGACCAAATAATTTCACTTGGAAGTTTTCTCAGATAGCTTCATGTTTAACAGAAAAAAATTAAGATGGCTTAAGTTTCATCTTAAAATTTTTCATCCCCTATAGTTCTGCATGTACTAGTCTTAGATAACCAATTTCTTGAGTTATATATTTTGGAGATCAGACCTCTGTCTGATGTGGGGTTGGTAAAATCTTTTCCCATTCTGTAGGCTACCGTTTTTGTCTTGTTGACTGTGTCCTTTGCTTTACAGAAGCTTTTCATTTTCATGAGGTCCCATTTATTAATTGTTACTCTCTGTGCTACTGGGGTTATATGTAGGAAGTGGTCTCCTGTGTCAATGTGTTCAAGTGTACTTCCCACTTTCTCTTCTGTGAGGTTCAGTGTGGTTGGCTTTATGTTGAGGTCTTTGATCCTTTTGGACTTTAGTTTTGTGCATGGTGATAGATATGGGTCTATTTTCATTCTTCTACATGTTGATATCCAGTTATGCCAGCACCACTTGTTGAATATGCTTTCTTTTTTCCATTTAATAATTTTTGCTTCTTTGTCAAAAATCAGGTGTTCAAAGGTGTGTGGATTAACATCCGGATCTTCGATTCAGATCCATTGGTCCTCCTGTCTGTTTTTATGTCAATACCAGGCTGTTTACAGTACTGTAGCTCTGTAGTAGAGTTTAAAGTCAGGGATTGTGATGCCTCCAGAAGTTCCTTTATTGTACAGGATTGTTTGGGCTATCCTGGCTTTTAGGGTTTTGTTGTTGTTGTTGTTGTTGTTTGGGGGGGTTGTTCCTTTTTCTTTTCCATATGAAGCTGAGTACTGTTCTTTCGAGGTTTGTGAAGAATTTTTCTTGGACTTTGATGGGCATTGTATTGAATCTGTAGATTGTTTTTGACAAGATAGCCATTTTTACTATGTTAATTCTACCTACCCAAGAGCATGGGAGATCTTTCCACTTTTTGGTGTCTTCTTTCTTCAAAGATTTAAAGTTCTTGTCATGCAAGTTTTCCACTTGTTTGGTTACAGTTTCTCTGAGATATTTTATGCTATTTGTGGCTATTGTGAAGGGTGATGTTTCTCTGATTTCTTTCTTGGCCCACTATCATCTGTGTAAAGGAGGGCTACTGATTTTTTTTAGTTAATCTTGTATCCTGCTACCTTACGGAAAGTGTTTATGAGTTGTAGAAGTTCCATGGTAGATCAAAAACACTGATGACAATTTATCCTGGAGAGGTTGTAGGATAAAGGGAACATGCCTGCATGTCTGGTGGGAGTGGAAGCTGGTAGAGCACCTTTGAATATGAGTGTGGCGATTTCTCAGAAAATTAGGAAACAACCTTCCTCAGGTTTTTAGACATAAAGCAAAGAAAACCAGCCTACAAATCACAATCCCAGAGAATTTAGACAACAATGAGGACCCTAAGAGAGGCATACATAGATCTAATCTACATGGGAAGTAGAAAAAGACAAGATCTCCTAAGTACATTGGGAGCACGGGGACCATGGGAGAGGGATGAAGGGGAGAGAAGAGGCAGGGAGGGGAGCAGAGGAAAATGTAGAGCTCAAAAGACTCAATTTTTAAAAAAAGGAAGAAAGAACAACTATATTGGTGAGTCTGGTGTTTCATTAAGAGACCCTGCCTCAAAGAACAATTTAGAAGAGCGATCAAGCCTCCACATGTACACACAGACACACACACACCACATAGACACATGGACAGACACACACACACACACAGGAACACACAGAGACACATGTACAGAGACATACATACAGTCATACACACAAGGAGACACACAGACACACATCACCCAGAGACACTCAGATACACACCACTCAGACACACGAACAGAGACATACATACACTGACACACACACAAATATGTACCCACACACATTCACCCATTCACAAGAAAAGCAATACATACACTACACACACATGAAAAATGGAAAAATTAAAAAGGGAAACATATGTACACTGGATAAGTTACATGCACAAATGAGGCAGGAAACAATAATGGGATTTGGTGGTCCATGTCAAGATTTACAGGTAGACAAAGAAGAGAAACCTGAATGAATGTGCTTCTCATTAAGAACGTCGAATTTCACGAAGACCTGAGAATGAGAGAGCATGTTGTTCTCTGAAACAAAAACATTTCAGGGAGAGACAATAGCAAGTTCAAATACCTTGAGGCAGAGTGGCGGCTGATGGCTGCAAAGACTGTTCAGGCGTGCAACATGCCTGCAGCAGCATCGGACAGATCTGGTAGAGGAAGATGATAAAAATTGATGTGTGGGAAGTGGATCAAAGTTGTGTGTTTTCTTCTAGGCCCTTGGAAAGATTTTTATTTTTTTCTTTAACTTGTGGAATTTTTCAGGTTTAAAGATGGTAATATAATCTTGCATGCTTTATTTAGCAGGAGTATTACAATGCTCTTGTTAGAAAGCACTTTAAAGAAAAATGAAATTGCAAAATTTTCAGGAAAATAGATGACTTAGAACCTACAATATTTAAAAACGGATATGCATTGGGAGGATACAAGGAGAGGTGGACGGGAAAGTGAGGGTTAATATGATTACACATGTGTGTGTGTGTGTGTGTGTGTGTGTGTGTGAAATTCAGAAACAAGAAACAATGATATTAAGCAATAAACATATATTAGAAGGTTCCCATCCCCTAGTTATTGTGAGTAGCTAGGAAATGGGTAGCAGTGGCAATGAACAAGGCTGAGCATGTGTTTGTGGAGCAGAATGTTGAGTCCTTTGGGCACTGGTCACATGTCACAGAGCAATATAGCTGGGTTATGTAGTAGATTAGCGCCCAGGTTTGGAGAATTCCCCACAGTGATTTCCAGAGTAGCTGCACCAGCTTGCAGTCCCACCAACAGTCAACGAGGGCTCCTCTTTCCTTACATCCTCACTAGCGCTTTCTCTGAACCATTCTGTTGACCTTTGTCATTCTGATTGGGATAAGAAGAAATCTCAAGGTTGTTTTGATTTGAATTTCCCTAATTGCAAAGGATGATGAACTTTTTGGAGATATTTATTAGTTAATTTTATTTCTTCTTTTGGGAACTCTATGTTCAGATCCATAGCAAATTTTTAATTAAGTCATTGTTTTCTTCATTCATTTATGTTTTTTTAGTTCTTTATATATTCTGGAAATTAATCCTCTGACAGATGTTATAGCTAGAAAAAATTCTCTCCCACTCTTCAGTCAATTGTTAGCTGTGTAAAAGCTTTTTAATTTTCTGAGGCCCCATTTGTTAACGATTGAAATTTATTCCTGGGCAAACGGCGTCCTCTGCAGGAAGTCCTTCCTACTCCTGTATCTTGTAGGGCACTGTGCTGTCTTCCAGCAGTTTTGGAGTTTCCAATTTCACATTGAGGTCTTTGATTCATTTGAGCTTGATTTTTGTGCTATATTTGGTCTAATTTCATTCTTTAAATGTGGATATCCAGTTTTACCAGCATCTTTTATTGAAAGTATTACCTTTCCTCTAGTGTATCGTTTTAACATTTCTGTCGTGTAAATAAACTGTTTTCCAAAAAAAATTGATGGAATTAGAACATATTATAGGGATTCAGGTAACACAGACCCACATTCTCATGCCCTTGCCCAATGTGGTTCTTAGATCCCAATCTTTTAATTTGAATATATGACCTGGAGTAACCACAGAAACCAGGAAAGGAAAAGGGACCAGGGTGGGGGAGGTGCTAAAGAGAGAAACAGAATAGAGTTGATGTGAGATGAGAAGTGGGGAAATGAGGGGGACCTAACTCAAGGTGGAGGAGCATCAATAGGAGAGAAGGGGGGGAAGGATAAATAGCCTAAGGATGTTTTAAAAAGCCATAAGTAATTAGATTGTGTTCTATTTACCTAAAATTAGACATAAAGGGTGTGTGTGTGTGTGTGTGTGTGTGTATATATATATATATATATATATATATATATATATATATATAATTTAACTAAAGTTGTATCCCCTGGAATGATAATGCTCCTCCCAAAAGCCATAGACTAGCTAATCGACAATCCCAGCACTAGGCGTGAGAAACCTCCTTTTGAGTTTTTGTGAGTAAAACAGATTCCTAAAACAATATAAGCTACTGCTCTCACCCTCAGTTGCTCCCTCCCCAGAAGTTGGAGGTGATTTCCTATTACTAGAGACACCATGGACTTCAGACACAGGCCTCAGGGTAATCAAGCTGGATCTGATAAGAAAGTCTCCTGCCCAAGGACTAGATTTTATCAGCCAAGGTGTTTCCAGCCAGCTGTGCTGCCTTTGGACCGCAGCAGTGACCAGCATGACAGCTTACTCCTAAAAGAACAGCAGTGGCACTCAACTCTTGCCAGGCAGTTATCAACAGCTGTCTAACTGAACTTAAGGACCACTCTAAAGGAGTATCGGAAACCCAGACATCTACCATGGCTAGTAGGTCATGTATCTTATGGGAACCTCCTATTGCCACTTTCCTAAGCCAGTGTAATCCCTAACTGTGTTTAAAATGCTTCCCCTTATACCCACGGATGGGTGTTGCTCTCGCTCATCAAAGTTTCTTTGCAGCAAATGGAGAACATTACACAAAAGCTCAAACTGGTCAAAAGCAGGGAAGAAATTTGCAGAAGCTGTGTGACTTTTGGGGGGCACAAGGCCTGAGAATAACATGAACGGCTCTCCTTGTGGCAAGACCTAGAGACAGGGAATGAAGTAGAATCAGAGAAACCCAGAATTCTCTCATTTCTAATAGCTGTGCCAATACCCCAAGAACTTAAGGGAATAGGTCATAAGAGCGAGGGATAGACAGTGCTTTCTATTAACAGTAAGTTTCCAAGTTCTGTTACCTATTGGACAAATGGGAAAACCTGGTCTATCCTCAGAGGAGCTAGAGTGGTACAGAATATAGAATAGACTGATCCTACTTTGGCTGTTGAGTTGACTGTAAGAACCCAGACCCTACCAGATGTAAATATTAACCACTAGAAACAAAACTGTCTCTCATCCCGCATGACGCCATAACCACAAATGCTGCTAGTTGGATGTACTGTTCTACCTGTAGTTATGCCTCATTAGAAAACTTCCTTTGTAGCTTGCAAGACTGCTTATGCTTCTAACAGTAGAGATATAGGGTGGAAAGGTAATGGCTACCAGTGGAAAAGTTGGGGAGACACAAGGGGAAAGAAGCAAGGAACAAGCTGCTAATTATTGTAATCATTATCAGAAACTTAGGAAGTAAAAACTGAATGTAAAATGTCCATGCAAGCCATTGAAACTGTGTAAATAAAAATGCCCAGGCTATCCGGAGCCACTTGTTTGAACAACAGGTGGTCATAATTTCTTCATGGTGATGACTTCACACATCCATCTCAAGTTGCTGAACCCATCTCAGCAAGAGGGAGCAGCATGGGAGTTAGTATGTCTGCAACACAACCCCCACACCTAATGCTCCAGGAACATCCAGGAAGAATGGGAAGAAAGATTGCAAGGGTCAGACCAAGTCATGTAGTAGTAGCAGCGGGCAGGCAGCCTTCCCACCCGGCTCCCGCACGGCTAGCTTTATACCCGAAATAATTACATGGAAACTGTATTCATTTAAACACTGCCTGGCCCATTAGTTTCAGCCTCTTATTGGCTAATTCTCATATCTTGCTTTAACCCATATTTAGTAATCTGTGTAGCACCACGAGGTGGTGTCTTACCAGGAAGGAGAGGAGAGCTATGGCGTCTGCCTATGGCGACTGCCTGAAGCATCTGCCTCACTGCCTTCTACCCAGCATCCTGTTCTGTTTACTCCGCCTACCTAATTTTCTGACCTATTAAAGGGCCAAGGCAGTTTCTTTATTAACCAATGAAAGTAACACATAGACAGATGACTGTCCTCCATCAAAGTCAGTCTAGGAGACTGTATTTCCTCGAAATGACAAGGAAGCTACAACCATGAGATCTCAACAATATGGCTGCCTGAACAGGTACAACACCAATAGGCATGCTAATGAGGAAGGGGCTCTCTCACAGGCCATGCCCCAGATCAGGTTTTCTCAACCTTCCTAATGCTGTACCCCTTTAATACAGTACCTCGTGTCGTGGTGAGGAACATAAAATTATTTCATTGCTACTTCATAACTATAATTTGCAGTTATGAATCTTAATGTAAATATCTGATATGCAACCCCCAAAGAGGTCATGACCCACAAGTTGAGAAACACTGCTTTAGATACAGAACTATAAATGAGAGAGAAAAAATTAACGTTCTCCAGGGATGAGCCCCCTAATCGATTTTCCAATATCAAATGATCAGCTATGAAAACATATGCATACAAGTAATACTAATTGCACTTAGCAAGTTGTATTTGTGTGTATGTGTACTAACTAAATTAAAAAGAGGTCATGAATTCGAAGAGTGGGAGGAAGCAACATAGAAGGAATTAAAAGGGAGGTGAAATGATATATTTTAATTTTTTAAAGTTACAAACAAAAAACACTTATAAAATAAAAAAATACTTTGAAGGGAGGAGAGAAAGAGGAAATAATGACTTTCCTAAGTAAGACATGATAGGGACTGGGACCAGAATAGCAAGCATCAGGGAAAGTGGTAAAATGTAGCCCAGTTTACATGTATTTTAAAGTAATGTCTGTAGGACTTACTGATTGAATGTTAGTAGGCAGAAGTACAAGAAAGAGGAGCAAAGTATGATGCCAATGATTTTGGCTGAATATAGCCAACCATATGATTGATCCTGATTATTCTCATCTTCCAGCATCCATGTTCATCCCATGGTCTCATTGTGGGTAGCATGTTTTCTCTCTGTTCAATTTTAGGTTCACACGCATCTATGTTGGGGAATATTATTTTAAAGTGTGTGACTTTTGCTTATATTGCATTTTTTAACATTGTGATGCTGTGATTCTATGCCTGTCTAAAATGCCTGATAGTCTAATAAAGAGCTGAATTAGCTAATAACAAGGCAGGAGCAAGGATAGGCAGGGCTGGCAGGCAGAGAGTATAAATAGAAGGAGAAATCTGGGAAGAGAGAAGAGGAGCAATGAGAGAATAAGAAGAGAAAGGCATCAATGGCCAGCCACCCAGTTACACAGCCAGCCACAGAGTAAGAGTGAAGTTAAGATTTACAGAAGTAAGATAAAGGTAAAAGCCCAGAGGCAAAAGGTAGAAAGGATAATTTAAGAAGAGCTGGCAAGAAACAAACCAAGCTAAGGCTGACCATTCATAACTAAGAATAAGTCTCCATGACTGATCTATTTGGGATCTGGGCCACCCAAAAAGCCAAAAGAGTAAAACATCACACAGCACCCTAACTTTGGCCAGCATTCTATATGGAAGAGACTGCCTGTCCGGTCTTAGTCCAGACTTGAAAGGCTTTGGGTATTGCTTTTTGAACTCTTATACTTCTAATGTCAGCACCAAAATATATATGCACCCTGATGAGGCTGATTATTCTGTGAAGATAAGAAAGCACAGTAAAGCTGCTTGGGTAACCTGCAGTAGAGGCAGAGGCTGCCCTGGCCTCTGAAACCGATGGTACAGGTGCTTTTCCTGCAGACAGTGAGGGAAGTCTGGAGCAAGGAAGACCTGAACAAACAGAGAATGTAAAGAGAAGATGGAGTTAGGGATGAATGTGCAGTGTTCCACATGAGCTGGCTCATGTCAAAGACAAAAGTCATAGGACCCACAGGCAATAGGCAAAGCCTTTTTTTTTCTGGTCAAAGTACAATGCTTGTGAATGATTCAACAGTGTGTGCACATGCTAGCAACTGTACCTTCTTCCCTCTTCCTGGATATTTGCAGCCTGAGACTGCTCACCTACAGATACCCTCTACTGAAATTAGCTAACTCCTCCCCTGGTGCTATAGATAATAAATGGGCTGAAGATCCAGACTATTGCTTGTTGTGGGAGGTTGCTGGTTTCTTCCCAGCTGCTCAGCCCCGAAATAATCAAACAGAAACCATATCATTCGCAATACTGTTTGGCCAATAACTTAAGTGTATTTCTGGCTAACTCATTTCTTTTTTTAACAATCACAAAATATAGGTTTAATAACTGTTTTAAACATTAAGGGGGGGAAGACTAGCAAGGAAACAAACCATAAATTCTCCAGTAAGACTTGCAGCTCTGAATAATACATTTTTTTCTCTTAAGTTTTAGAACATACAAAGATGGTAGTAAATGACCATTCTTAAAGTAACCCATCTCCATTAATCTGTGTATCACCACAAGGGTGTGGCTTACCAGGTAAAGTTCTGGTGTCTGTTTCCAGCAGGCTACATGGCTTCTCACTGACTCTGCCTTCTTTCTCCCAACATTCAGTTTAGTTTACCCCGCCTAGTTCTACTCTGCCCTATCACAATCACCAAAACAGCTTCTTTATTCATTAACCAATAAAAGCAACACATCATTTCCCATTTTCTGTTCAAATAAAAAAGGGTTTAACTTTAACATAGTAAATTTACATACAACAGAAGGGGACCTGACAGTCTGCCAGAGGATCCATCATTCTTTGGGGTGAGTGAGGAGTGAGTGCCTGAACTGCGGCAGCTGCCCGGAGAGGGACCACAGACATTCCACAACTCCCCCTGCCACCAGCACACTTCCTGCTCTTCCTGCAGGGGTTATTCTCCCCGGATACTGCCTCTCTCTTCCTGTCCCTTCCCAGCTTGCACCCAGAATCCTCCCCCCTCCCCCTGCCTCATCCTCCTGTCTTTGGGGCCACAAAAGCCCACAGCTCAGCCTGTTTGGGCTCTGGGGACCTGGAATTGAGTGCACCCAGGCCGGTGGGAGGTCCCCTCCTTCATTTGACTGCCCGGGGCAAGGTAGGCCTTTGTCTGAGAGCTGCTTGGCCTGCAAGGGGACCTGACAGTCTGCCAGAGGATCCATCATTCTTTGGGGTGAGTGAGGAGTGAGTGCCCTAACCGCGGCAGCTGCCCGGAGAGGGACCACAGACACTCCACAACTCCCCCTGCCACCAGCACACTTCCTGCTCTTCCTGCAGGGGTTATTCTCCCTGGATACTGCCTCTCTCTTCCTGTCCCTTCCCAGCTTGCACCCAGAATCCTCCCCCCCCTCCCCCTGCCTCATCCTCCCGTCTTTGGGGCCACAAAAGCCCACAGCTCAGCCTGTTTGGGCTCTGGGGACCTGGAATTGAGTGCACCCAGGCTGGTGGGAGGTCCCCTCCTTCATTTGACTGCCCAGGGCAAGGTAGGCCTTTGTCTGAGAGCTGCTTGGCCTGCAAGGGGACCTGACAGTCTGCCAGAGGATCCATCATTCTTTGGGACACTGCAGTCCTGATGACGACTTCTGGAGATGCACTTTCATACCTCGCTGACCTCTCAACACAGTAGCACCAGTGATATTTTCTTAGTTGTTCTCAGGTGTCCTGCTCTAGTTCTAAGGCCATCCACCCAAAGGGGTCAGACTCTGGCCTCCAGGCAGGTCTGAGGATTCCTGCGGAGGGGTGCGGGCTCCTTCAGATTGTGCTGCCAGGTTCGCTGTGTGGTATTCCATCCTGCCCTGCCCCCACCTTGGCCCTTTTTTCTGGGCTGCGACCCTGCGCTGCCTGGAATCCCTGATCCTGTGCACTGACATTCCATCTGAACTGGTGAGTGAATACGGACCCTGGGGCAACCTGCCCTGGAAGAGAGCACAGACCCCCTACCCCCACTTCCCTCTGCAGGCTTGTGTCTGTTTCTCCCATCCCTGTGTCTCCCAAGCTTTCCCTAGTGTTCTCAGGTGTCCTGCTCCTGTTCTAAGGCCATCCACCCAAAGGGGTCAGACTCTGGCCTCCAGGCAGGTCTGAGGATTCCTGTGGAGGGGTGCGGAATCCTTCAGATTGTGCTGCCAGGTTAGCTGTGTGGTATTCCATCCCGCCCTGCCCCCACCTTGGCCCTTTTGTCTGGGCTGCGACCTGGGCTGCCTGGAATCCCTGATCCTGTGCACTGACATTCCATCTGAACTGGTGAGTGAATGCGGACCCTGGGGCAACCTGCCCTGGAAGAGAGCACAGACCCCCTACCCCCACTTCCCTCTGCAGGCTTGTGTCTGTTTCTCCCGTCCCTGTGTCTCCCAAGCTTTCCCTAGTGTCCTCAGGTGTCCTGCTCCTGTTCTAAGGCCATCCACCCAAAGGGGTCAGACTCTGGCCTCCAGGCAGGTCTGAGGATTCCTGCGGAGGGGTGCGGGCTCCTTCAGATTGTGCTGCCAGGATCACTGTGTGGTATTCCACCAGTTCAGTTCCACCTGAACTGGTGTCCTGCTCCTGTTCTAAGGCCATCCACCCAGAGGAATCAGACTCTGGCCTCCAGGCAGGTCTGGGGATTCCTGCAAGGGAGTGTGGGCTTCTTCAGATTGTGACGCAAGGAATAGGTCCTCCTCTGACACAGGGGAGATCCAACCAGTTTCAGTCACAGCAAAGATTGGTCTAGGACACTAAACGCCTCCGGGCTCCTTTTGAAGGAAGAGATGGGCAGGCGCCAATGCAGGAGCTCCTCCAACAACATGAAAGGCAACATGACATCACCACAATCCAGACATGCCGAAACAACAAGAATTGAACACCCTACCCCAGAAGATATAGAAGAATCCGACCTTAAACAGTACTTTATGAAAATAATAGAGGACCTTAAACAGGAGGTAAAAAACTGCCATAAAGAAATGGAGTTGACAAACAAAAGGTAGACGAAATAAATAAATCTCTCAAAGATACCCAAGAAAAACAAGAAAAACAAGAAAAAGCAATCAAACAGGTAAGGGAAACAGTACAAGACCTGATAAATGAAATGGAGGTATTGAAGAAAACACAATCTGAGGGACGACTGGAAATGGAAACTCTGAGTAAACGAACAGAAACTTCAGAGACAAGTATTTCCAACCGAATACAAGAGATGGAAGAAAGAATCTCGGACTCTGAAGATACTATAGAGGAAATAAACTCACAGATTAAAGAACTAAACAAATCTAACAAATTCTTAACACAAAACATTCAGGAAATCTGGGACACCATGAAAAGACCAAACCTAAGAATAATTGGGGTAGAAGAAGGAGAAGAATTACAACTCAAAGGCCCAGAAAACATATTCAACAAAATTATAGAAGAAAACTTCCCCAACCTAAAGAAGGATGTTCCTATGAAGGTACAAGAAGCCTACAGAACACCAAATAGACTGGATCAAAAGAAAGCATCCCCGCGCCATATAATAATCAAAACACAAAACATACAGAATAAAGAACAGATATTAAGAGCTGCAAAGGAAAAAGGTCAAATAACATTTAAAGGGAAACCTATCAGAATTACACCTGATTTCTCAATGGAAACCATGAAAGCCAGAAGAGCTTGGATACATGTGCTACAGACACTAAGGGAACATGGATGCAAGCCTAGACTACTATACCCAGCAAAGCTTGCATTCACCATTGATGGAGAAAACAAGATATTCCAGGACAAAAACAGATTTAAACAATACGCAGCCACAAATCCAGCCTTGCAGAAAGTAATAGAAGGAAAATCACAAACCAAGGAGTCCAACAACGCCCACAATAACTCAGGCATCTAGCGACCCTTCACCAGCACAACTAGAAGAAGGGAAACACACAAACTTTACTACTAAAAATGACTGAAGTTAACAACCACTGGTCATTAATATCACTTAATATCAATGGACTCAATTCACCTATAAAAAGGTACAGGCTAAGAGACTGGATACGAAAACAGAATCCAACATTTTGCTGTTTACAAGAAACACACCTCAACCACAAAGACAGACACCTACTCAGAGTAAAGGGTTGGGAAAAGGTTTATCAAGCAAATGGCCCTAAGAAACAAGCGGGTGTGGCCATACTAATTTCCAACAAAGTTGACTTCAAACTAAAATCAATCAGAAGAGATGGAAAGGGACACTTTATACTCATAACAGGAAAAACCCATCAGAATGAAGTCTCAATCCTGAATATCTATGCCCCTAATATAAAAGCTCCCACTTATGTAAAAGAAACACTTCTAGAACTCAAGGCAGCCATCAAACCACACACACTAATAGTTGGAGACTTCAACACTCCTCTCTCACCAATGGACAGGTCAATCAGACAGAAACCTAACAGAGAATTGAAAGACTTAATGGAGGTAATGAACCAAATGGACTTAACAGACATCTATAGAACATTCCACCCAAATAGGAAAGAATATACCTTCTTCTCTGCGGCTCATGGAACCTTTTCGAAAATTGACCATATACTTGGTAACAAAGCAAACTTCCACAGTTACAAAAAAATATTAGTAACCACCTGTGTCTTATCGGATCACCATGGATTAAAATTAGAATTCAACAACAATGCTACCCCCAGAAAGCCCACAAACTCATGGAAACTGAACAGTCAACTACTGACCCACACCTGGGTCAAGGAAGAAATAAAGAAAGAAATTAAAGTCTTTCTTGAATTTAATGAAAACAAAGACACAACATACTCAAACCTATGGGACACAATGAAAGCAGTGCTAAGAGGAAAGTTCATAGCACTAAGTGCCCACTTAAAGAAAACGGAGAAAGCACTCATTGGTGACTTAACAGCACACCTGAAAGCTCTGGAAAAAAAAGAAGCAGACTCACCTAGGAGAAGTAGAAGACTGGAAATAATCAAACTGAGGGCAGAAATCAACAAAATAGAAACACAGAAAACAATCCAAAGAATCAATGAAACAAGAAGCTGGTTCTTGGAGAAAATCAACAAGATTGACAAACCCTTAGCCAAACTAATCAAACGGCAGAGGGAGAACACGCAAATTAATAAGATCAGAAATGAAAAGGGGGACATAACCACAGACACAGAGGAAATTCAGAGAATCATTAGATCTTACTACAAAAGCCTGTATGCCACAAAATTGGAAAATGTAAAAGAAATGGACAGTTTTTTAGATAAATACCATATACCAAAGTTAAACCAGGACCAGGTAAATGCTCTAAATCGTCCTGTCAGTCGCGAAGAATTAGAAACTGTTATCAGAAACCTCCCTACCAAAAAGAGCCCAGGACCAGATGGTTTCAATGCGGAATTCTACCAGAACTTCCAAGAAGACCTAATACCTATACTCCTTAAGGTATTTCATAATATAGAAACACAAGAGTCACTGCCAAATTCCTTCTATGAAGCTACAGTTACCCTGATACCTAAACCACACAAAGACTCAACCAAGAAAGAGAATTACAGGCCAATCTCACTCATGAACATTGATGCAAAAATTCTCAATAAAATACTGGCAAAACCGAATCCAAGAACACATTAGAAAAATTATCCATTACGATCAAGTAGGCTTCATCCCAGAGATGCAGGGCTGGTTCAACATACGAAAATCTATCAATGTAATCCATCATATAAATAAACTGAAGGAAAAAAACCATATGGTCATCTCATTAGATGCTGAAAAAGCATTTGACAAAATTCAGCACCCTTTTATGATAAAAGTTTTGGAGAGATTAGGGATACAAGGGTCATTCCTAAATATAATAAAAGCTATTTACAGCAATCCGACAGCTAACATCAAATTAAACGGAGAGAAACTCATGGTATCCCACTAAATTCAGGAACACGACAAGGCTGTCCACTCTCTCCTTATCTCTTCAATATAGTGCTTGAAGTTCTAGCAATAGCAATAAGACAACATAAGGGAATCAAGGGGATTCAATTTGGAAAGGAAGAAGTTAAACTTTCATTATTTGCAGATGATATGATAGTATACATAAGCGACCCCAAAAACTCCACCAAAGAACTCCTACAGCTGATAAACTCCTTCAGTAACGTGGCAGGTTACAAGATCAACTCCAAAAAATCAGTCGCCCTCCTATACACAAAGGATAAGGAAGCAGAGAGGGAAATCAGAGAAGTATCACCTTTCACAATAGCCACAAATAGCATAAGATATCTGGGAGTATCTCTAACCAAGGAAGTGAAGGATTTATTTGACAAGAACTTTAAGTCTTTGAAGAAAGAAATTGAAGAGGATACCAGAAAATGGAAGGATCTCCCCTGCTCGTGGATTGGGAGGATCAACATAGTAAAAATGGCAATTCTACCAAAAGCAATCTATAGATTCAATGCAATCCCAATCAAGGTCCCATTAAAATTCTTTACAGAGATTGAGAGGACAATAATCAACTTTATATGGAAAAACAAGAAACCCAGGATAGCCAAAAAAATCTTATACAATAAAGGTACTTCTGGAGGCATTACCATCCCTGACTTCAAACTCTATTACAAAGCTACAGTATTGAAAACAGCTTGGTATTGGCATAAAAACAGAGAAGTTGACCAATGGAATCGTATAGAAGACCCGGATCTTAAACCACAAACCTACGAACACCTGATTTTTGATAAAGGAGCTAAAAGCACACAATGGAAGAAAGAAAGTATCTTCAACAAATGGTGCTGGCATAACTGGATGTCAACCTGTAGAAGAATGAAAGTAGATCCGTGTCTATCACCATGCACAAAACTCAAGTCCAAATGGATTAAAGACCTCAATATTAATCTGAACACATTGAGCTTGATAGAGGAGAAAGTGGGAAGTACTCTACAACAAATGGGCACAGGGAACCGTTTCCTGCGCATAACCCCAGCTGCACAGACATTAAGGGCAACATTGAATAAATGGGACCTCCTGAAGTTGAGCAGCTTCTGTAAAGCAAAGGACATTGTCACAAAGACACAAAGGCAGCCTACTGACTGGGAAAAGATCTTCACCAACCCTGCAACTGACAAAGGTCTGATCTCTAAAATATATAAGGAACTCAAGAGACTAGACGGTAAAATGCCAATTAACCCAATTAAAAATTGGGGCGCTGAACTGAACAGAGAATTCTCAACAGAAGAAGTTCGAATGGCCAAAAGACACTTAAGGTCATGCTCAACCTCCCTAGCTATCAGGGAAATGCAAATCAAAACAACTTTGAGATATCATCTTACACCTGTCAGATTGGCTAAAATCCAAAACACCAATAATAACCTTTGCTGGAGAGGTTGTGGGGTAAGGGGTACCCTCATCCATTGCTGGTGGGAATGCACACTTGTGCAACCACTTTGGAAAGCAGTGTGGCGGTTTCTCAGGAAATTCGGGATCAACCTACCCCAGGACCCAGCTATTCCACTATTGGGAATCTACCCAAGAGATGCCCAATCATACAACAAAAGCATATGCTCATCTATGTTCATAGCAGCATTATTTGTAATAGCCAGATCCTGGAAACAACCTAGATGCCCTTCAGTGGAAGAATGGATGAAGAAACTGTGGAATATATACATGCTAGAATACTACTCAGCGGTAAAAAACAATGACATCTTGAATTTTGCAGGCAAATGGATGGAAATAGAAAACACTATTCTGAGTGAGGTAACCCAGACCCAAAAAGATGAACATGGGATGTACTCACTCATAATCGGTTTCTAGCCATAATTAAAGGACATTGAGCCTATAAATTTGGGATCCTTGAGAAGATAATAAGAAGGTGAACTCCCAAAAAAAGATATAGTAATCCTCCTGGATATTGGAAGTAGACACGATCGCCAGGCAAAATTGGGAACTTGAGGGTTGGGTGAGACTGGGCCAAGGGAAGATGGGGAGAGAAAAATGTGAAGGGGAGAATGGGGGGAGCTCAGAGGAATGGGATGCTCGGGATATAGGAAGGGTGGATATGGGAGCAGGGAAGCATATATCTTAATTTAAGGAGCTACCTGAGGGTTGTCAAGAGACTTGACCCTAGAGGGGTTCCCAGGTTTCCAGGGAGACGCCCCCAGTTAGTTCCTTGGGCAGCTGAGGAGAGGGAGCCTGAAAAGGCCAGTTCCTATAGCCATACTGATGAATTTCTTGCATATCACCATAGAACCTCCACCTGACGATAGATGAAGAAAATGACAGAGCCCCACATTGGAGCACCGGACTGAGCTCCCAAGGTCCTGATGAGGAGCAGAAGGAGGGAGAACATGAGAAAGAAAGTCAGGACCTTGAGGGAACCTCCATCAGGCGACAGATGGGGAAGGTGACTGAGCCCCACATTGGAGCACTGGACTGAGCTCCCAAGGTCCTGATGAGGAGCAGAAGGAGCGAGAACATGAGGGAGAAAGTCAGGAACGAGAGGGGTGCGTTCACTCATGGAGATGGTGGGACAGAACTAAAGGGAGATCACCAACTCCAGTTGGAATGGGACTGATGGATCACGCGACCAAACCCGTCTCTCTGAATGTGGCCAACAGCGGGGGCTGACTGAGAAGCAAAGGACATTGGCGCTGGGCTCTGATTCTTCTTCATGGACGGGCTCTGTGGGAGCCTTCTCAGCTTGGTCGATCACCTTCCTGGACCTGGGGGGAGTTGGGAGGACCTTGGACTTAGCATAGAGTGGGGAACCCTGAGGGCTCCTTGGCCTTGAGAGGGAGGGAGGGGAGGTATGGGTGGAGGGAAGGGGAGGGAAGGGGGAGAAGGAGGGGCGGGAAGGGGGAGGAGGAGTGGAGGGAGGGGGAGGAGGAGGGAAGGAGATGGAAATTTTTAAATATAAAAAAAATAAACCATGAGAAAGAAAAAAAATAAATAAAAAATTTACATACAACAAAACAGATATCAAACAAGAATTACATGTATATCTACTTTATCTTTTATCCATAACTAAGGAAAACTATATATTCTTCAACTCCATCAAGAAATCAACAAGCAGCCTTCTACAACCGTTGCTGTCCCATCAGGGAGGGCACATCCCACCACAACTAGCTTTTCTATGTGTGTACCTGTGTATCTGTTCTTGACACATTTCCTTGCTATCTGGGTAGCAAGGTCCTTGCTAGTCAGGTCAATGACCAAACTACATAGGTTGCACACTTGCCAAGTTCAGTCTAGATGAGGTATCTCCAACTCAACCTTAGACATGTGACAATTAACAATTGTTGCAAGCCTTTGAGACTGGTGTAGTTTGTTATGAGGCAGTATCTAGCTTATACACTGAATGGTTTAAAAGATGGTTATATATACTAAAATATTGAAGCCGACAGAAGAAACCTGTCAGGTAGAAGAAAATTATGACTTTAGACTTGGACGTATTACTTTTTCTCATTTGTCTCAAAAGAGGAGCTTGAACAGGAATTTCGTTTACTAGGAAAATTGTTAAGGCTGAAATATAAATGTTTCAAATAAGATGAAGGTGGGTAATATGGATGCAAAATTGACAACAAAGTTGAAGTGACTTTGAGAGTAAAGAACTGTCAAAAGGACGTAGGACCAGATATATGGGAGAAAAAGTGGGTGAAGAAACTGAGAAATAAGAGAAACCAGAAGATTGATTTAGATTAAATTGTCAAGAATTCAGTTAAGAGAAGTTGGAGAGTGCCAAGGACATGAGAAGAAAAATCTTCCAGAAACTCAAGTTTATGTACAATATCTATTTCAGAACAAAAATGAAACCAAAGAAGCACTCAGCTTTCCTACAGGGCTCTTACAGGGAACCTAGAAGTGGATTTGAGGCAATAAGCCAGTTTGCCAGATTGTACAGTGCTTCCATTCTTTGAAAGTTTTCTTTGAAGGGTGGAGCCCCAAGCAGAGTTCTTCTGGTTCTGTGTCCTCCATTTGAGAGGGATTCTGGTCAAGAGGCAGTTATGCATCTTCCCAACACTGTTTATGCCCCTTAAACTTCTTTTTGTGGTTATGCATCCAGATAATTGCATGAAATAGTATGTACATCAATGATATATACACTCAAAAGAAAGGTGGCTTCTTTGAAAAATCATCCTGGAGGCCAGAGAGATTTTTATAAGGGTAATTCACCAAGAAATATGTGGTCAGATTAGGTGTGAGTGAGACCGCCATAAAGTATTTTTAAAGAATCATAAAAATGCAGAAGTGTTGAAACTTGGATTACTTTACCCATGTGTCCGGGTTATTGCTCCACTTACAGAAGCTGAACCAGAGCCCATATATGATGAATTATAGGTGTGGCTAGTGAGAGAAATGGGAGGCAGAGTTCATGTTAGAAACGAGCATGGTGGGACTACAACAAGAGTCAGCAAACATGAATTTGTGGTTTTAAAGTAAAATCTTGAAATTGTCATTTTAAAATAACCCTTCACCTCAATCAGCTTCTTCAACTAATCAGTTTAACTAGCCAGCTATTGCCTTGACTAAATTAAGGAGCTTCTCTTGTTACTTTAAACTAGGTAGGAGGGAGGGAGGGAGGGAGGGAGGGAAGGAGGGAGGGAGGGAGGGAGGGAGGGGGGGAAGGGGAAGGAAGGAAGGAAGGAAGGAAGGAAGGAAGGAAGGAAGGAAGGAAGAAGGAAGGAAGGAAAGAGGAAGGAAGGAAGGAAAGAGGAAGGAAGGAAGGAAGGAAGGAAGGAAGGAAGGAAGGAAGGAAGGAAGGAAGGAAGGAAGGAAGGAAGGAAAATAAATGGTCTATTCCCAAAGCAAGCCTTTACACATAGGAAAGCATCACTTGTTAGACAGACAGTAACTTTGATATTTATTGCTATTTGTGTGAAGTCCCATCTTATCACTATTAGAACAGGAGCCGATTGACATGAAGCATCAACCACAATTTGCCTTTAAGGAAGATTGCTTCAGAATTCCTAATTAGATGAGAACCTTTGCATCCAAGTCTCACTTTGATTCTTTTATCAGGGTAAGAGTTGGCTGCAGCGAAACATGTTATTACATTACAGACATCAGCAATTAGTGTGCGCTGTGTGAATATGATTCCGAAGTAGTTAAGCAGTTACACCGACCTGCTCTTGACCAGGGAGACTTAACAGTACAACCATGATCACCCTACTGTGAAATTTGACCCTGCATTTGTACTCAGATTTAAAATACTAGACAAAACTTCACAAAGGGCACAGATTGTACATAAACCTATGAGGATAGAGAGAACACTGATAGCACCATAAGGAGTGGGTGTGGAGAAGCGAGCAGGCAATGAGTAGTTAGCTATTGGCTTTTGGTGTTATGATGGAATCTGCAGTTTAAGAAGCAGAAGGGCCACTCCAGCCTAGGTAGCTCTGGTTCAATCCTGGTCTGCAAATGTCCCTGAATGGAAGCTTCAAAGTTGCTGCAAATCATAGGAAATTTCCTGTATGGTTAAAGTAGCCTTCAACTGTGGGACAAGGACAGTCTAAAATACACACAAAAAGAACTGACAAAATTCAGGTGGCACCAGAGAAAAAAGTGAAAGTAGAATTGTCTCAGCCACATTTAGCTCATTGCTTAGTGAGGGAACTGAAGCATTCATTTCCTTATCCCCATTTATGCTTTAGTATATGTAATTATACTTAAGTTAAGTAGATACTAAACATACACACAGCTTTCATTTCATACCTTGAATTCCATCAAAATTAAAGTTCAAAGCCAAAGAACCCTTCTAGGTACTGTAGCGGCTATGATTCAGGAATGAGTTGGAAGTCAGTTAACTACCACAGGCGGAATCCTGGTGCTCCCTGCTGAGGTCATGCTTTTCAAAGCACTTTAATGAGATGAAGAAGGCACCATAAATTCTCCATCCCTATTTGCCAGTGGTGCTAGTCAGAATTTTAAACTACTGAAATGGAAAGTAAACAAACATGTACACATGAAGATATAGAAATAACTCACATTAACAGTTTGAGGGAAACGGTTATCATGTGCCTGTCAAGTCTTCAATGGGACAAGACAGACAGGAAAATTGGCAGTGTACATGTGTACAGAGGAGAATATTTGTTATTGTGAGAATTGGGTGCTTTCTTCAGTCAAGCAATATAAAAGATTGCAATGATCTGACTCAGAGGTAGCAAGGAACAGACAGCGCTTATCCATCTACATAAACAATACCTAATGCAGCCAGCAGGGTCTGAGCATGGGCGGCATCTCTTCTGATGTATTTCTGCAGAAACAGCTAACCACTTAGATGGTGCTGCACTTTTTGTATAATATCCTCTAAGGGAGGGGTCACTTCACATTAACTCAAGGATGCAGAATGCTTGACCTGTTTCTACATCCAGCTCAAAGGGTCAAGCTAAATTATGACACAGTTACTAGTTGTGTGGCAGGTAATGCTGTGTGTGTGTGTGTGTGTGTGTGTGTGTGTGTGTGTGTGTGTGTGTGTGTAGAAACTTCTTGAGGATATCCTAGATAGGCTAGAACTAGTCAAAGGTAAATAAATAACACATCAATAGAGAGAATAAGGACTTCTAAGAACATGGCTTTTAAATGTTCAATTCATTAAGGCTTCCATTAACATTCAGCAAAATAGACAGTACATGTGGATGCCTTGAATGACAGTATTCTGGGAAAACCAATGGATATAAGCTCTCTGTCCTTCTACCAGATGTAGTGCACACAAGAAAGGACTGATCTAGAAGCTGAGGCATGAGAGAAGGATGCCATGGGCATGGACACCCCCAGAGAAAGACAAGCATCATAGCTCAGGTTTGGGACACCCCATAAGGCAGAAATTAGTATATTAGGTTAACTCTACCTATTGTCCAAGATCAGTGGTTTTAAATGGTAGAGACTCTTTTTATTTCACATCCCAGTTAAGAACTTTCACATCCTAGAAGTTAAGAACTTTGTTCCACATAGGAATTGAGTTCCTAGGCTAGCAGAGGAAGGATGAAATGCATGGGTTATAAAGTCAATCTACACATCCAGCTACTCCTGGGAAAGAGAAAGAACATCATACAAAATATTTCTATATTCCACATTCTATCAGCCATTGTTGTAGGAAGCCACTTGTTCATTTCCCTGCCACCCAGACTCACAAAATAACCACACAGAAACTGTATTCATTAAATCACTGCTTGGCTCATTAGCTCTAGCTTCTTATTGGCTAACTCTTACATATTAATTTAACCCATTTCCATTAATATGTGTATCACCACATGGTTGTGGCTTACCAGCAAGATTCAGTGTCTATCTTTGGTGGCAGCCCCATGGCTTCTCCTGACTTCACCTTCTTTCTCCCAATATTCAATATAGTTTTCCCTGCCTCGTTCTACTCTACCCTATCAGGCCAAGCCAGTTTATTTATTAACCAATGATATTAATAGCATACAGAGGGGAATCCCATATCGCCTCCCCTTTTCTGTTTAAATAAAAAGGAAGGTTTTAATTTTAAAATAGTAAAATTACATATAACAAAACAGGTATCAAGCAAGAATTACAGTTATAATATTTATATCTACTTTGTCTTTTATTATAACTAAGGAAACTGTAACTATATATTCTTCATCTCCATCAAAGACTCCAGAAGGATATAATATTACCTAAGTTAACAGGAAGTGCATTGTAAGCAACTTCCAAAACTCTAGAATTGGCAGAGACATCTCTCTGTCTGGACAGACACCCAAAGTTCTTATATATCATTGGGGCATCCATCTTCAGCCTACAGGTCCATAGTATCTAGCAGACTTTTCCATGAAACAGGAAGTTTCAAAGACAGTTCCCAGTTCTGCCTATATTGGCAGTTCGTCAGCCACTTTCTTCTCTGTCCTGCAGAATGGCTAGCAGATTCTTTTATGAAGCAGGAACCCCGAAGGACTGTCTTACCTTCTTTAGGCAATACTCTGTGGATCCTGAATGTCCAGTTTGCACAGCATAACATCAAACAGTCCAGGCAAGAGCAGTTTCTTCTCCAAATGACTAACAAGCTCCATGAGAAGCCTCTTCAATGTCCATCTTCCTCTTGAAATAACCGGTGCTGCCAGGAGCCGATGTGTCTCATTGTCATGAAAAATCTTAAGCTCCTAAAACATTTTAAATGCCATATTCTGAAGGTCTCTGAAAGATTTGAAGAATACCTATCTAACTGAAATATATCTCTATATATCTAGAAACCTAACTTACATGACTACAAGCTTGACTATTATAGATGATTATCTATCAACCTATATTCCTTAATTATACATTATATTTTTAAAATGAGCTGCATAAACACAATACCTTAATCATGATCAGAAATACATATACATAGTATAACAAAATTGACACTAAATTTGTATCAATAAACCAAGATCGATACCAATGCAAATCTCTATAGCATATCCTCCTTTACATGTAAAGAAACATGTATAAACAATCATTTAGGTAATTTGGAAGAGTTCTCTCCAAACTGCTTCCTGTTTTTTTGTTGGGCAAAGTAATTTTAGGGGTATTCACGGTGACCTTTCAGGGGATCTTGGCTCATCAAATCATATTAGTCTGGAAATATTCCACAGGTTCTCGGCTTATGTGGAAATAAAGGCAAAACCGCTTTTCCAAAGCAACAAATCCTTAGACCCAAATTTGGAAGTCATGATACCTTTAGAACATATATGTGCGTTTAACTTAGCGGCCCGTACAATAAAATATCTCTCTGTATTTAGCTCCTTCACAGTCAAAAAATTCAAAGAAAACACAATAATATACATAATCCGGATGCTCTGTGTATATTCCATCTTTACATGACTTACTTGTTTTTATTCTATTACTTTTTAGTATTTATTATATTTATTCATTTAATCTATGACTGTCTGTACTCTGTCTCTTTATAGACTTTGTTTTTGTTTTCTTTTTAAACCAATTTATTTTTATAACTCTCTATACCCTTTTTCATTTCTCTCCCAAGCCTACATACATTTATCAAACACTGTGACTCATTTAGAGGTCTTTCCTATCTGGATTTCTTCTTATTGTATATTTGTAATCCTTTTCTGACCAGAATGGCTTCTTAAAATGCTAAGCACTTCTTTAAAAACTAAGCAGCTGCCTTGCTAGGGCAAACAAGGCCCTGCCTGCTGGCTCCACCCAGTCCAGCATGGCAGAGCTGTTCGCTGCCTCTGAGAGCCATGCTCACAGTCCCATTTTTAGGCACACAGCCAGTCTATGTTGTCATTAAGCAAGTTGTAGCACTCTGTTCCCAAAACCCATTTAAATGTTCCATAGCCAGACCTCCCAAAAGAGCCAAAGCCATTCATGCTGGCAAACCAGAAAACTGCCAGTTTGAAACTGTACATTTTTTTCTGCTACCACTGAATCAGGAAGACCTCTCTTAAGGGATCTGCAGAAAACCACCATCTGGGAAAAAAATGTGGCTAAACTTTTGTGTGTGTGTGTCTAGTGTTCCCTTCCAAGCTTTCTCAGGTTTAATGTGAATATAGTCAAACACGTTGGAGCACCAATTTGTTATAGGAAGGCTGCTTGGTTGTTTTGACCACCTGGCAGCTCAGACCTGAAATAAAATAACCATACAGAAATTGTATTAAGCTCTCCCTTCAGTCTTCCTCTCAGAGAGGCAGCTTTGCTTCTGCCTCTCTCCCCACTTCTTCGCCCCCCTTCTCTCTCTCTCTCTCTCTCTCTCTCTCTCTCTCTCTCTCTCTCTCTCTCTCTCTCTCTCTCTCTCTGTGTGTGTGTGTGTGTCCTCTTCTCCTCCCCCCTCCTCTAAGTAATAAATATCTAATTCTATTCTGTAAAAAATATAAACTGTATTAATTAAATCACTGCTTGGCCTATTAGCTCTAGCTTCTTATTGGCTAGCTCTTACATATTAATTTAACCCATTTCTATTAATCTGTGTATTGCCACGTGACTGTGGATTACCAGGTAAAGTTCCATGCAGCATCTGTCTCCAGCAGGGCTATATGGCTTCTCTCTGACTCTGCCTTCTTCCTCCCAGCATTCAGTTTAGTTTTTCCCATCTACCTCTATTCTGCTCTGTGCAGGCCCAAGACAGTTTCTTTATTAATCATTGGTATTCACAGCATACAGAGGGGACTCCCACATCAAGCCATCATTTTATAATACTATAAACAAGATGAATAAATGTGGTCTATATTTACACTAATGAGGAAAGGGAAAAAAATCTCTAAATTCAAGCCAAGTTTCCTTCAATTTAAACAGACTAGATGGACCGGTAGTTGGAAGAAGAAATAAAAAAATCAGAAAAAGAAAGAATCCCAAAATAGTTAACAATATGCTTATATCAGATTTGAGAGTAGGAGATACATAAGTCTACATAGATGGATATTTTGAATGCTTTGACTTTTTACTCTTTTCTCAGAGGCTCTGTAATGTTGCCATAATGTACAGGACCAACAGGGAAACACTTAACTAAGCAACACTAATGAAAGCATGTCTAAGAGCATTTGGAACTGAGGTTGCAAAAACACAATTGGGCTATCAGAAAGTCATGACACCAACTGTTCACCCATCCTCTTTGTTCACATCAATAGCATCTCATGTAGGTTTGACATTTGCCATTCTTTTGCTGGCTATGGAAATGTGGCAAAAGACTGTGAGCATAAGGTATGTTACAGCTGGGTTGTTTTCTACAGGTAAGCCCTTTCTCCTCTATGAACTCTCCCCACCCTCTCTCATGAATTGGAAACTGCACACACTCATGAACCAGCTCCAAACAGGCCCGGGACAATGTTCTAGAGAATGGGATAGGAAAGGCAATGGATGGAGGAGGCCCAGATGCCAGGATAACTGCATGAAGCAAACCATTCTTAAGGGTCTATGTCTTGGGGTCATTGACAGAGCACCTCAATCCTTCCTGAAGCTTACCCAAAGTTGGTGTGTGCCCACAACTGCAAATGCCAGTTAGAGAGAACTGCTAAAGACAGCAATGATAATAAAAGTCTGCCTGAAGAGAAATGGAGACAGCACACTGATACTGCTGAGTTTTCAGTGCTAGCCCCATTCCTTTCTGGTGCTCTGGAACTTCGTAGATACCCTTTCAATAAATGTCTATTTTTGCTTAAGCCAGTTTGAATTTCTGTTACTGATAGGTGTGGGAACTTCTAAATTCAGGCTGTGGCAGCAGCAGCAGCAATACCTCACAAGATGAGAAGGAGCCATGTCTGTGCGGCAGGTTTCCATGCCACTCTACGGACTTCACGATCGTTTTAAATTTCGCAAATATCCTTAATTTTAAAAACTTCTCTAATATGAGAAAGATTATAGTGAAAGCTTTCTAATGCTTGAGGTTGTTCTTGGTTTTGGTTTGGTTTGGGGAGGTGTGTATTTGTTGTTTTTAATTCTTGGAATAGAATCCTTTGTTCCTATGATGTCCCTTTGTATGCTAGACATTAGATGGGAATAAAAGAACTCTCTCTAACACTGACCATGAGAGAGGCCCTGGTGAACAAGTTCTAATATGTTGTTTTACTTAACCCTTGAACCGTACATATGAGAAAATAATATTACCTCCATTTTAGAGATAAGGAAATCGAGGTGCTAACAGATTAGATCCCAGGGCCAAGGATCTAATACCCTGTAGAGTTAGGATTCAGAGGGTGTCAGTGTTTGCTCAAGTCTCTCTTTTCTCTAAAGCCACTAATGCTGTTGTGGGAGCCCTGTCCCCATGATCTCATCCAGTCCTAGTAACTGCTCGGAGGCCTGTGACTTCTGCCAATCATGATGTGGCCAACAATCCTCTCTAGAGACAAAGCAGGTTCAGGCACCATGCTTTTGAACTTCCCATCCTCCAGAACAATAAACCCAATAGCTTTGTTCTTTAATAATTACCTGGAGTCAGGTACTCAGTTACTGCAACGTAATGAACTAAGACAAGGACTGAAGGTGTTTACTCGCTGTAATCCCGCTCTGGAGTAAAGAACCTGAAAATTGGGAAGTTCTCTCACTTATCGCCACGGCCCCAGGCCTATAAAGGCAGCTGTCCAAGAAGAATAAACGACTTCGGGAAATAATGTGATATTTTTTTCCACTCTCGAAGTTTAATTCTGTGGCTTGTAATTCGGGGGCATGCAGATTTATTATTTATCAACCTAACTGTGGCAAGGAGAAAATTGAACGTCAACCTGAATAAACCCAAAGATAGGAAAATAAATGTTTTTTTGAAGTAATTAATGAGAATTCTGTAATCTCTCAGGTCATTAAGGAAGAGGAACTCTGTCCTAATAAGTCTTGTGTTCTAAGAATCGTGAGCAGAAAGCAAGGAATTCCCGTCTTACTGGAACTGTTAGTCTTATGCCTAAAGGGGACTGTGAAGGACGCCTGCAGATCTATTGTGGCCAACCCCGGGACTTTCATGAAATCTTAAGCCACTGTCAATGTCTTCAAAACTCTTCACTTGTGAAAAAGTGCAAAACAAAGAAGAAGCTGTATGATCGATCTAGATGGGACAGCTATTGTTTTAGATTACTCAGTGCATATTCTAATTCCCCACATCCAAATATTTTAGGTTATATGGAAAAGGGAAGCACAGTCACTGGCAGAATTAGGCTACGGACAGGACAAAGCTTTGCTGCTCAGCTGACCTTGAAATGGGCAGCTGTTCCGTAGACGCAGCGCAATCACAAGGACTCCTCGGAATGAAAAGGAGAATCGGATGAGGAAGAGAATTAACAAAGCAAGGACCCTCAGAGTGATGCTATGTAAGGATATCATCCCCATTATGGCACTAAAGATAGAAGAAAGGAGCCAGCCCTGTCCTGTTCTCCAGTGAGGAGGGAAAGCAAGCAGGCATTCGCCCTTCAAGCTTCTAGCAAGGAAAAGCAGCCCTTTCAGCAGCTTGAGTTTAGCCCAGAGGCACTGGGGTGTCGGACCTCTGAGCACCGGGACCTTAGGATAATCAAATTCTGTTATTTTAAACCACTGGGTGCGTGGTCATTTTTTGGAACCTCACTAGAAAACAATGCCCCGCTGACGCTAACGTGAGAGGAATACTTGTGACCACAGGCAGCCGAGAGTACGGAACAGAGAACAAGATGGGGTAAAAGGACGTCTGTCCAGCTGAGTGACTCAGGCTGTCCTCTGGGGATCTGGTTAGAGAGAGCCGGAGCTAGGAGTTCAAAGGACAGAGCTATGTGATGCGTGCCGATGGCCCTGACGGACGCTCAGAAGTGTTAGCCTACCAGCTCTTTGAACACAGGGAAAGAAACCGGGCTCAATGAGATGAAACTGCCTGCCCAGCCTAGTTAATGTCACCGCCAATACAGGAACACAGTCCTCCAAATCAAATCTGCTTTTAAAATGCCTGCTTTGCATGGAATGGTTCTGTAGCTTGGCATTCTTGTGGGAATCCTATCAGTGGATGTGCGGCACGGGGTGTTTCTGACTCTTTTATCTGCTTTTGGGAAGCCCTCTCCTCCTGTTTGGTTACCTCATGCAGCCTTATATGGGGTTTGTGTCTGGTCTTACTGTAACCTGATAGACCGTGTTCAGTTGACATCCCTCGGAGGCCTGCTCTTTTCTGAAAGAAAGCAGAGGAGAAGTGGATCTGGGGAGGAAAAAAGGTAGGGGGAAGGACTGGAAGGAGAGGAGGAAGAAGAACTGCTGTTGGATGAAATATATGAGTGAAAGTAAATTAAAAAAAAAAAAAAGAAAAAATGTAAAACACATCCACTCTGGCTGCAACTTCATAGTTAGTACATTTCCTAGTAAACTCTAAAAGGGAACTGTAAGAACAAAGTGCTTGTCTCTGGATAGTAAGAAAGCACAAAGTAAACTTCCAGGGCTCAGCATTAAATAGCACTTGTGCATCCCCCACAGGACTTGGGCTCAGTTCATAGCACCCACGCATAGCTCAAAAGCTCATGTAGCTCCAATTCTGTAGGATCCAATGCCCTCTTCTGACCCCCATGGGCACTGCACACATAGTCCAGAGGCACACATGCAAAGAAAACACCCATACACATTAAATAAAAAACGAAACCTTTTTTTAAAAAAGTAAGGTAGCCAAAAAATGGGATTTTAGTGTTGCCTAGGAAAGACATCTAAACCTAAGATGCACTATGCCATTGGATGGGAGGAACCGTTTCTGGGGTCCTACCAGCTAAGCACCATGAAAACCCCAACTGATTGGTCCCAGTGAGCCACCTTAATCTGACCACATTTGAAGAATGGCAGAAAGACCCTCAGCGTCCTTGGAATTAATCTTGTTCCTTCAGTGGGTATTATAGCCATCAGTTTGAGCCAAACTCAGCAACAATGACAAGAGCAGAGAGCATTTGGTAATGTCACCACGTGTACAGTCATGGACCAGTCTGAATGCCTCCCATCATCCCTCCATTAATCCTCACAGCTCTTCCGGGAAGCATCAGATGCTCACATTTCTCTTCTCACTGGAACTGAAGCTCAGAGAGGCTGAGCAAGTCACTAGACCATTATTTCAGTGAGGACTTGTGGGTCTGGGAAAATGTGCTGGCTAGCTCTAACTGTCAACTGGACTCAGTCTAGAATCACCTAAGAAGAGAATCTTGATGGGGGCTTGCCTGTGGGATTGTTTGGACTCCTAGCTGAGGTGGGACATCCCATCCTGTGTTGTTGATGTCGTGGCACGGGTGTGTGAGTACACCCAGGTCCGTGAAATGAAAACTCAGAGATGCTTGAGAATGAACTTGGCAGCTTTCCCTTGGGCCCAGGGCATTTTTATTTTTCCCATATTTACGCATTAGCCAGTAGATTTCCATATGCTCGAAACAACCTGAATGAAGCTTCCAAAAATGCAATGCCAAGTGCAAATACCTGATTCAGGGGGTACTACTGTTTTCCCCGGTTGCTCCCTAACCAGGGTTTGCATAGGTTTTGTATCCATGGGAAACTCTCAGACAAGATTCACATAGGGCAACTTAAGGTATCTGTAAACACAGAAAGTGAATTAGCACTAGGTGCTAATTCCAGAGTTAGGCCAGGTGTGGCCCAGTGGGGATTGGTGCTGATTGAGAACTGATGTTCTTCACGTACACCATGGTCCTTCAGGGTACCGCCCATCCCAAGAAGATAAGAGACGCAGCCATTCCTAATCATGCTTGTTGTAAATAGTAATGTCTCACACACAAAAAAAAAAGTCTCCCAAGTCACTAAGAGAAGCCTCATTCTGGATACAGGCTGTCGACAGCTGTGGAGTGGCTCTTGTCTTAGACAATGGAGTACATAAGACAAGAATCAGATCTTAGCTATGCAGTCCCACGCCTGGCATCTCTTCACCATACAAAGAAATAGCCCAAGGTCAGACATTGAGTTTGGAGTCAGTCATCAGGTTTCCAAATGTAATACCAGCACTCAGTGTGACCTTGGGAAAGTTTTATTTAACTTCTCTGAATTTCATATGATTTACTTAAAAGTCGGGGAAGAGCATCATAAGGAACTGTGCCTTTATACGGTTGCTGTAAAGGCGAACAACACAGCACGTTCAAGGGGCTCAGCCTCGCATGTGTACTTGATAAATAATAAACAACGCAGCTTTGCTTGGAGTGATTTTCATCTTTTCTCTGACTTCCAAAGTGCTTTTAAATGCCCCCTAAACTTCAACATCTCCTAAGTACTCTCCCAAGAGTCACAGAAAGTCTACTTAAAGGCAAATTTTTAAATTAAAACACCATCAAAAGGAGGTAGGACTCCTTGTAGCTCAAAAAGCTATCTATCATTTGAACCGTGACAATGGCAATGAGAAACAGTGGGCAAGTGTGCGCATATATTCGGGGCAGCATTAAGGGATGCGATCCATGTGTTCTCTCGTGGGACCAAAGTCAGTTCTCCTGTCTACCCAAAGGTAGTCCTTTATGCCCTTATTCTTTCAAGTACTGGTCATATGACTTGAGTTCCTACAAGCTTCTTTATTCTGGTCATAGAATTATTGGTGAGCATGTCCCCTGCGTAAAGCATGACATAACAATCTCCATCCTTGAGGAATAAATAGTCTACTTGGACAAAGTGTCTCTTCCATAGAAAGCTACTAAAATGGGCACCATAGGTAAAATACAAAATGGCTTTACTGGAGGATTTTATTGGGCTTCATATTTAACTGCTGGTATAGGTTGAATGTTGGTAGCTTTCAGGGTGAACTAACAGAAGTCTCTCGAGGGTTAATTGGAGAAGTAGCAGTTTTGCTGTTTTGGTATCATGTTGGGGAAGTTGGGTGAGTGGGGGTGTGTTTATGTGTGTTTTATGTGTGTATGTGTGTATAGATGGATGGACGGACGGACGGATGGACGGACGGATGGACGGACGGATGGACGGACGAACGGATGGATCGACGGATGGACGGATGGATGGATCGACGGACGGACGGATGGATGGACGGACGGATGGATGGACAGACGGACGGACGGATCGACGAACGGACGGATCATAGGACGGACGGATCATAGGACGGACGGATCATAGGACGGACGGACGGATATGCACATAAATACACTGCCGGTGGAGACCAGGGGCTTACATCTTACGTTTCCCTCAATCTTATTTAAGATTTATTTTTATCATTTTTAATTTTGGGGGGAGCGCTGTACCAACATGTAAATCCAGATGCCAGAGGAAGAGTCCTCAGGTCCCTCTGGAGCTGGAATTCCGGGTGGCTGTGGGCTGTCTGACATGAGTGCTGGGTACTAAGGCGAGGCCGTCTGTAAGTACACTGCACTCTTAAACACTGAGACACCCTTCCAGCCATGGGACCTAATTCTCTAAAAACAAGGTCTCTCGGTGAATCTGTACCCTCTCAATCCAGCCAGGCTGGCTGACCAGAAAGTTTCAGGGATCTTCCTGTCTCTACTTCCCCAGTGCTGGGGTCACAGGTATGTGCTGGGGATCCAGTCTTAGGCTCTTCAGTTTGCCTGGCAAGCACTTTACCAATTAAGCCATCCTTCTAGCCCATCAGAAACTACTCATTAAGCACAAGACAGATCAGAGCGCAGGAAACCACGTGAACCCATCCTATCGTATTTTGGCTACGATCTTGTTCTGACAGCAGGTGATACAGTTATGAGCAGCATCTCTGTCTCCCAGCTACCTTGGTCGTCAGTGAAGGGAAATGTCCACATTTTGGCACATCTCCCTATTACTTATAGAGGGGCTCAATTAACAGCAGTTGAATGGATGTGGTTCTACAGTTTATGAGCTATAACTGACATTATTGTGTGAAGTTAAAGATTTTTATCATATTTGACTTTCCATAATCATCCCCTTTAGTCTGATAAACCCAGGCAATAGACAGATTCAATTATTGGCTCACAGTGTGTTTTCCTAATTGAGCCACATAATTCTTAAACACAATCCTCTCTGGGCTGGGGCGGGGGGAAGGGGGGTAACAGCTAAATGGTAGATCACGAGATAGTGTATGTATAGTCCTGAGTTCCACCCCTCGGAACTACATAGTAAGACACCAGCACTCACTTAGAACAGTGCTGTCCACAGCCGCTCTACCCTTGCCCACCCACCATTCCATGTGCTACACACCATCGCCTCGTCTCTTCCACCCCAGCCAGGTCCATCTATTTCCTTCACTAGGTCACCCTATCACTGTCCTTGGGTTTCTAGCTTCTACTGAAGCCCTCGGCAAAGGCTTCCCAGTTTGTGAACTGCCAGAACCCGTACCTTTCTTTACGGCCATGATTATCATTGACAAACTAACATCTCCTATGGTTAGTCTTGAGATTATATCATACATGTCTGTTTTTCCAGACTGTAAAACGTTAGCATGACATGTGCATATGCATATTTTGACCTGATACCTAACAGCTGTACATGTTGGGAGGGCTTTACAATGTGGTGTTTCAGTACATCCATACAGTACGTAATGATCAGAATGATGTAATGGGCACCCTGTACCTGTCAACTGCTTTCTGTTCCCAGCTTCTGATGACCACTTTTCTATCCTCTACTCTATGACATAAACATTTTTAGCTTCTATGTATAAGTGAGAAGATAGGATATTCAACTCTTTGTGCCTGGTGTATCTCACTAAACTCAAGTCGTCTGTGTTTACCCAGGTTGCCACAAATAGGAAGCTGTCACTCTTTTCTGTAATTAAATAATAATTTCTCATGTGCGCATATGTGCCGTGGTGAATGCTTATATTAACTCCGTCTGTATGTTTAGCTTTTTTTTTCTTTTTCTCATTTTTTTATTCAAGATTTCCATCTCCTCCCCTCCTCCTCCCTCTTCCCTCCCCTCCCTTCCACCCATACCCCCACTCCACCCCAGTATGTTTAGCTTTTTAAACAGTACCTGTGAAAAGCCTAGGTGTGCAGACAACTCTCAGCGTTCTCGTTTCTCTCCCTTTGGATATGTTCCCAGGAAAGGGGGCCACTGGATTCAGACAATTTTATTGAATTTCTTCTCTTTTCTGAGGAACCTCATTACTACTTTCTAGATTGTCAGAACATAGAAAGAGCTTGAGACATTCAATTTCAAATAATAATATTAATTTAAATGGACAAACAAGCGAATGTCAAAAGAAAACAAATTACCAGCAAGTATATGGAAATGCCCTTAATATCAGTAGTTGTTAAGAAAACTCAAATCAACATTTCAAGACACCACTCCATTACAGGTGGGAAAGTAGCGTCCAAAACACACAAAGGAAGAGCTGACAATGATGTGGAGGAAGGAGAACTGTCATCTTTGTGTTGCTCACTATTAAGCTTGTACCACAGAGCAATGACAAACACATACAATATATAATATATAGCATGATACACATACACAAGACAGTTTAATCTGTGACCTAGATACATGAATGTATAATTAGTGTTCAATGAATCCTAGAACTAAAGGAAATTAGCAAACTTTATCCATGAATCATCAAGAAAAACGCAACAGTATGACTGGTTCTTCCTGGAAGGACACTACAGCTAGAAGCAGAGGAACACTTTCAGCTGACCAAATGTGGCTTTGCAACATCAGGACTTGAAACAGCACTTGGAAGTCCATACTGCCAGTGAGCACTAAAAGAATCATGGAATACATTCTGCAGTTCATCTAGAACGTAAAGCAAGGGCTTGGGCTTAGCTCAGTGTGATTGCTACAATGGTCTCTAGCACACTTGAGACACTAGTTTTGACCCCAGAAACACAAAACAGGGGTGGGGATAAAAATCCGCCCACATTTTTGTGGTTCTTGCCCATTTTTGATCAAATTAATTCACCTGGAAGCTTCATGTTACTACTCCCCTACTAAATATGGTCCTTCCTCACTGCCAGATCCAACATCCCCTCCCTATCTCTTCCTCGGTTTCTCTGTGTTTCTTTTTTAATGATGCCCTCCTCTCCTAATGATTGCTAAAAACATAGAAAGGGTTCTGAAAAGTGTGGAGGAACTGGGCCTATTCAAAATATAAAGGCCAAATGAACTATTCAGAGTTTTGTTTAATGCATTTTCCTTTTTCCTTATACATCTCAGACTATAGATTCTAGTGTGCCATGAACTGAAACATCTCAAAGTTTAAATAAATAAACATGATTGATCTGGAGAGATGTCTCAGTGGTTAAAAGTACCCACATCAGAAGGCTAGCACATGCCTTCAAATCTAGTTCCAAGGGACCCTCCCATTTTGGCCTCTGTGTGGACAGGGGGAAGCAGCGAGCAGGCACTCCATTCTCAAGAGTAAGATAGGACTTCTTTCATTTCTGTGCCAATGGAAGCTATGTGAGGAATCTAACCTTCTACCCTCACCTGATAGAGCCAGTATGGGCTCCCCGTCCTTGCTGTAGGAGAAAAGTCAGAGGAAACTAACAAAATAAAAAGGCATCGGACCCCAGACTCTCAAAAACATAATCCTCAAAGTGAGCAAGTTTCTATCCTTCCACTCATCATGTGAGTCCCTACATCAGTCCCAAAGAGGTTAGGATTATCTGACAAATATTTTAAAAATTCTATCATTAAAAGGCTTCAAGAAACAATCGCAAACACCTAAGACAAATGAAGAGTAGAAATTCCCAGCATGGGTATGAAAGACATAAAGAGAAGCCATGAAATTTTTAGAAGCGAAACAATTAAAAAGTAATTAAACAATTAAAAAGACAGCTAATTGGCTCGATAGAGCAAGTGAGATGGGTAAGGAATCAGTGAACCTGAGAGAAAGCAAGGGAAAGTGACCAGTACAAAGAGCAGAGAGAAAACAGACTGGGGGAGCTTTCCCACCCACAGAGACCCACGGAACCATAGCAGATGACTTAACAGCCCTGTACTTAAGTCCTAAAGGGAGACCGAAAAGCAAAGACAACTAACACAAGTACACAATAGTGGACACTCCCAAACTGATAAAAGAAATTCACCTTCACTGGTGGTTAAGAATTGAGCAATAAATTAAAGTTTTATCCTTTGCTTCTCTAATTGACAAAGTTATTTAGGACCAATAACTTCCAAATTGGTGGGCAGATAAGAAGTAGGAACTCTGAGAAGGTCGGTGGCTCTTTCCATCAGTGACACACTTAGGAAGGTTTTGTTTTGATGGCTATCATCATCAAAGTTACAAATGTGCACACTCACCGATGTTGAAATGCTACTTCCAGAAATAAATTTAGCCCCTGAAATGACCACATGTTATTTGGATAATATATATTTCAGAAAGGCTATTTCTGACAATAGGTGGGATAAAGAAAGATTATACATAAAGATGTCTATGAGATCCAAATGGTTAATCTATTGGCACTACACATATGATCTAGTTATGCAAGATATATATAAAGCAGACTTATCCACCTTGATATGAAAAATAATTGCAAAGGCACAATATGAATATGATAGTCCAGTCCCTGCAAATACAATGTGCAAAAAGTGGGCACAACGATTAGAAACCTTTAGCATGACACCCATTCCAAACTTTATCTACTTAGAAATCTACACAATTGAAAAACCAGAAAGTGTCACAACATTGGTTAAGGTTCCTGTACCTGTGATAAAATAATTGGACAGCAGCAGTTTAACGGGGAAGGGACTTGTTACAATTCACCGCTTCTAAGGACAACAGTCCGTCATGATGCTAAGGCACAGTTGTGGGAGTATGTAGTGAGGTGTTAGGCAGCTGCGGGCAGGCCTGCTTTTCATCCCACCCAGCTCCCGCATAGCTAGCTTAGCCCTGGAAATAACAACACACAAATTGTATTCTTTTAAACACTGCTTGGCCCATTAGCTCTAGCCTCTTACTGGCTAACTCTCACATCTTGATTAACCCATATTTAGTAATCAGTGTAGCACCACGAGAGGTGGCTTACCAGGAAGATTCTAGCCTGCAGCCATCTCAGAGAGGAGAGTCATGGTGACTGCTTGAGGCGTCTGCCTCACTGCCTTCTACCCAGCATTCTGTTCTGTCTTCCCTGCCTATCTATGTTCTGACCTATCAGGCCAAGCAGTTTTCTTTATTAATTAACCAATGAAATCAACACAAAACATAAGACCCACCTACATCATTTCCCCTTTTTCTGTTTAAACAAAAAAGAAAGGCTTTAACTTTAACATAGTAAAATTACATATAACGAAACAGTTATAAAGTAAGAATTACAGTTACAATATTTATATCTATTTTATCTTTTATCATAACAAAGGAAAACAACTGTAACTATCTGTCTATTCTTCAACTCCATCAAAGACTCCAGAAGGATATAATATTACCTAAGTAAATGAGAAGTAAGCAATTTACAAAACTCTAGAAATCACAGAGACAGTCACCCAAAGTTCCTCTGTACCGTTGGGGCATCCATCTTTGGTCTACAGGCCCATAGTTTCCAGCAGACCTTTCCACGAGGCTGGAAATTTCAAAGGCAGTTCAGACAGTATCTGCTGTGTCCTGCAGAATGTCTCACAGACTCTTTCATGAATCAGGAACCCCCGAAAGATCATCTCACCTTTAGGCAAGTTCAGCAGTCCTCTCTCTGAGGGTTCTCTGTGTTCAGTTTATGCAATAGTCTAGGCAAGAGCAGTTTCTTGTGCAAATGGCTATCAAACTCCATAAGGAGCCTCTTCAATGCCCATCTTCCTTTTGAAGTAGATTGGTGCTGCCAGGAGCAGACGTGTCTCATTGTCATGAAAAGCCCTAAGTTATTAAAACATTAAATGTCATATTCTGTAGTCTTTGAAAGATATGAAGAATGTCTATCTAAAATATATCTATGCACATCTAGAAAATCTAATTAACATGACTACAAGTTTGACTATTATTGATGACTATCCATTAACAACCTATATACATTATGTTTTTAAATGAACTACACAATCACAATACTTTAATCAGTATCAGAAATATATACACATATAACAAAATTGACCTTAAATTTATATCAATAGAGTAAAATTTTTACCAATGTAAATTATTCATATCTATATCATTTCCCCCTTTAAATGCAAAAGAACATTTATAAACAATATTTGGGAACATGGGCACAGTTATTTCTCTTCAAACTGCTTCCTGCTGAATGGGGGCGCTGTTAATCAGATCTTTCATGGGGTAACCTGTGTGCTAGGTTCCTCTCAGTAGGCAGTTGAGCAAAGTAATTTTTTGAGGGTGTTCACAGCAACCTTTCAGGAGGGCATGGTCTATCATACCATATTGGGATAAAAGCAATCCACAGGGTTTCATCCTCTGTGAAAACAAAAGAAGAATCTCTTTTCCAAAGTATCATATCCTTAGATCCAAATTCTGAAGTCAAGGTATTTTCAAAATATCTATGTTGGATTAGTTCAGCAGCATTTATAAACAAATATCTTTTAGCAGCTGTTGCTCCTTCTTCAGCATTCAAACAATTCAAAGAGAGCATAATAGCATACAGTATCAAGATTCTCTGTGTATTTTCCATTTTTATGTGGCTTTATTTAAACTTTTATTTCTTTTACTTTTACTTTTACTTTTTGAGACAGGTTCTCTGTATATCTTTGTCCTGGAATAACTCTGTAGAACAGGCTGTCCTTGAACTCTCAGAGATCTGTCTGTCTCTGCCTCCAAGGCATTGGGATTAAAGATGTGTCCTGCCACACCTTGAAGTCACAGAGGTCAATCTACCTCTACCTCCCAAGTGTTGGGATTAAAGGTGTGTACCACCACACCCAACTACTCTCTTTCTTTGTTTTTTTTTTTTGTTTTGTTTTTTTACTTTAAGAACTTTCACTTTTAGCCTGAATATATTCTTAACACACTGTAAATCATTTAGAGGTTTTCTTTGTTTCTGAATCTCTCTTTACTGTATCTCTCTTTTTCTGACTACATGAGTTTTTAGTTTACCAAACAATATCGGTAGGACTAAAAATAAACTAGAGGCATGTATAATCTTGCATGTCTAAAATAACAGGGCAATATGGTGGTGTTATCTTTGATTACACTTGATATATAGCCATGATACTGAAAATAAAGGAGTGGATGTGGGGGTAGAAGAGAGGTGGGAGAAAGATAAGGGGAGAGAAGGGAAGGGAAATTGTGGTCAGTATGTAAGATAAATAAAAATTAAATAAATTAAAATCAAAAATTAAGCTAATCCTGATGAAACAAGCCAGTTAATATTAGTGTACAGTTACTAATATTCCCCGGACTGAGATAGACAATTCTAAATGATGAACAATAATTAGCTAATGTAACATCTTAACCCCTTTAAAAAAAACAACTATACTTGACCAGAAAGAGAAGGAAGAGCCAAGCATTTATCTTCTTTGAACATCATTATTCAAAGCCAGTGTTTTCTGTACAGTTGGAGGCTGCTTCCCTGAAGCTTTGGCGAAGTTAATGAGTATGCTTCTTCCTAAAATTAAAGGCAGCACTTGACACTGGATAGACCTCTCAGGCTTCGACTTCTGCTTTTATTCTCTAAGCTGTGCAGCATGAACCAACACATCTACAAGGTCACAACGCCCCCACTATGAGGGTCTTAGAAAAGTCCGAGACAGAAACAGGAAACAGGAGCCAATTTTCCCCACAGTGGGAACCACGAACCTCCACATGTGTAGCATCTATCTGTGCAAAGAGGATCTGATCCGCTGTGTCAGCAACGTATCTGGATGGAAACTACGCCGCAATAAAATCTGCCTGGCTCTCAAAAGAAAAAATTATACCACTCCTGGGAGTGAGGTGGAAATCCTGGTAGGGACATACACTATGCTGTACCCCCCCCCCCCCACACCCCCACACACTCACCTACACACAGACACATGTGGAACTTACTCTGTTTCGCTCACCATTGTGCCAGGCTCAGGTGCCCACAAACACCCCTATAAAGGTGGGGGCTCAGTTCAGCATCCAGCACTCAGCATCCAGCACTTAGAAGGTTTCTCCTCCAGCTTCCAGGATGATACCTTCCTAAACCTTTCCCTTCTCTGGACACCCCACCCCTGTTCCCAGTGCTTCCCCCATCTCTGCCAAAGGACACTTCTGTCTAGCCTGTATCTGACACAATGCCAGGTGCAACACGGTTAAAGAGCATGGAGAGAAAAATGTAAAATCCGCTCATTATGGGTTCATTTCACCTATTCAAAAATCAAAAACCTTCGGGAAAACAGAAGGCACTAGCAGATCGTAGGCAGAGTTTTTCTGTCCTGATGGCCTGCTCCCAAATAACCAACACAGAGATTTAAGATTATGTATAAATGCTCAGCCAATAGTTCAGGCTTGTTACTAACTCTTACACCTTAATCTATTTGTATTCATCTAGGTGCTGCCCCATGGATCGTGGCTTTTCCCATTTTCCAATTTTGTGTGTCCAACTTGTTCTCTGGCTGGTAACTCCTCTGCCTCTGCCCTTCTTCATCCCAGCATTCTCTCTGTCTCAGATTTTCTCGCCCAGTCTCTGCCTCCCCAGTTATCAGCCAGTCAGCTTTTTATTAACAATGAGAGCAATACATATTTACAGTGTACAAAAGGGTTATTCCACAGCAAAGGATGATAAAAAAAATGGGGCACAGAACCAACCTTAAGTTTTTCCAGTTAAGATCCAAGGGCAGGATTCATGAGGAGTAGTGACGTTCAAAATGAGATGACAGTTGTAGCCTGAACTATAAAAGCCTATTTGAGTTTTGTCTATCTCTTTTCCTATAGGAACTGCCTTCCCACCCTTAAGACGAGGTCTCTGATGCCATATGAAACCAGTTCATCCTTCCACAGGGGCACCAACTAAAAATGGATAGCTGGTCCATACTGTATCCAACTTTCTTTCTCAAGAAATGTACAATGTACAATGGATCTGTCTTTGTCTGAATTGTAGCATATAAGCTCAGGAATAAAAAAAAAATCCTCATATCTACCATGTATATGGGTAATGAGTTAAACCTCATGTGTAGGAAAAACAAAGAAAGATAGTCGAGGAGGCTTAGGGATCTAGCTATATTACCATATAGCTAAAGCACAAGGCTAGCATACACACGGCCTTGTATTCAACGTCTGTCAATCTCTCTCACACACACACAAAGAGGAAGAGGGGAAGCCCCGCAGTCATAGGTAGGAGAAGAAACAGGCCCATGGCGATGGAAGAAAGAATATCCTGAAATCTTTCCAATTATTTTTGTAGTATGTGGTACTTTGAATAAGAAAGCCCTCCATAGGTTTATATGTTTGAATGCCTAGAGAGTGGCACTATTTGAAAGGATTAGGAGATACAGCCTTGCTGGAGGAAGTGTGTCACTGCGGGTGGGCTCTGAGGTTTCGAAAGCCCAGGCCCAGCCCAGTGACTTTCTCTTCCTGTTGCCTTTGAATCCAGATGTAGAACTCTCAGCTACTTTTCCAGCATCACGTCTGTCTGTTTGCATGTCTCCATGCTCCCCACCATGACTGGACTAGACCTCTGAAACTGTAAGCAATCCCCAATTAAATGCTTTCCTTAATAAGAGTTCCCATGGTCCTGGTGTCTCTTCACGGCAGCAGAACACTGACTAAGACATAGCCCATTTGAAGGTCGTCATAAGCCTGCTCTTGGTTTCATTTATAATACTCCCCTTTGTTTGCCAAGTGAACTAAACTATACACAATACAGAGCGTAAATGTCCACAAAGAGCTAGGGATATAGTTCAGCCTGTGGACTGTTCTCCCAGGATGCACAAATCCCGGGTTGTATTTCCAGCACTTTTAAAAAGGGAACAAGATTAATGTTTAAGAATGCAAAAAAAAAAAAAAAAAGAAGCTAAGATCAAACCAATGTTAATTATAAATCTGCCAAAATGAGGCAATCAGATATATACCACTGTTTTCGTGAGTGTTTTCTATTGCTGTAAAGAAACACCATGGTCAAAAAGCAAGTTGGGGAGGAAAGGGTTTATTCAGCTTACACTTCCACATTGCTCTTCATCTCTGAAGGAAGTCAGGACAGGAACTCAAACAGGGCAGGATCCTGGAGGCGGGAGCTGATGCAGAGACCATGGAGGGGTACTGCTTACTGGCTTGCTCATCCTGTTTGCTTGCGGAACCTAGGACCACCAGACCAAGCGGCACCACCCACATGGGCTGGGCCTTTCCCCCCCTGTTGATCAGTTGTGGAGAAAACAATGCCTGCTGCCAATCTCATGGAATCACTTCCTCAGCTGAGGCTCCTTCCTCTCTGATGACTCTAACTGTGTCAAGCTGACACACAAAACCAGCCAGGACAACTGACCCTTTGTCAATGTGACACACAAGCACATCACTATGAAGTCACAGTCCTTCCTTTCTGATTCATCTCCAAGATCTCATACTAAAATCATAATTTTTTAAAGTCATACAGTCTTTACAAATTCAAACACATTCACATTTCAGTCTCCTTTAAAAAGAGATTGAATCGTTTAAAAGTTCAAGGCTTTCATCTGTAAGCGCCTACAAAAACCAAAATTAAAATATCTTCAAGAGGGAAGAACCAGGACACAGTCACACTCTGAACCAAGCAAAGCCAAACTCCAACAGTATAAATAACTCAATGTCCAGTTACCTAGGGCCCACCCATGATCTTCTGGAATCCTCCAAAGGGCTTGGGTCACTTCTCCAGCTCTGCCCTCCGCAGCACACACAGCTTGTCTTCTAGGCTCATGCTGGCTCCACTCCACTGCTCCTGTTCTTGGTGGTCACCCCGTGGTACTGGCATCTCCAAAGTGTGGGGTCTTCTGATGCCACTGGGCTGCCCTTTCAACAACAGCCGCTCACAGGCTCTCTTTATGGCGCCTCAACTTCCTTGCATGATCCCTTCAGTCCTGGGCCTTCAACTGCCACTGAGGCTGCACCTTCACCAATGGCTTCTCCTGGCCACTCACAGTTTCACAGTGCCAAACCTCAGCTGCTCTCCATGACCCCTTCACGCCTTCAAAACCAGTACCACCTGGGTGTCTCTGACATATTTCCAAGTCCCGCTGCCAACATGAGGTACGACCTTGGCTGCCTCTGAAACACAGGTTCTCTGCGCCCTCAGGAAACACTTTCCAGAAGGTTTTACCTCAGTGATGCTGGTCTCTTAATCACTGCTAATTTCTCAGATCCAGCTGAGCAGCATCAATTGTCCCTGTAACACAAAGGCTTCACTTCAGTAGTTCGGGATCTGGTTCATTGCGGCTGACTCCTCAGCCCCAGCCAAGGAGAACCACAGAAGCTTAAACCCAAAGAGCAAACAACCCCAATGGAGTCTTTAATCTTCCCTCTGAAACTCCACAAGCCAGGCCCCCATCTTCTGCACTGCTCTCAACCTTCTTATCTTCCAAGCCCCTACAGAACATCCTACTGAGGTTTCAACACACAATGGCTTTTAGAGCCCAAAGTTCCAAAACCCTTCCACAATCCTCCCCAAAACAAAACATGATAAGTCAGTCTGTAACAGCACATACCCCACTACGCTGGTACCAACTTGTCTTAGTTCAGGTTTCTATTGCTATTAAATACACACACACACACACACACACACACACACACACACACTACGGCTAAAGAGCAAGTTGAGAAGGAAAGGATTTATTTGGCTTACATTCATATACTGCTATTCTTCACCCAAGAAAGTCAGTCTAGGACCCCAAACAGGCAGACCTAGAAGCAGGAGCTGATACAGATGCATTAAGGGTGCTGCTTACCGGCTTGTTTCCCATTGCTAGTTCAGTCTACTTTCTTAGAGAAGCCAGGGCCAACCACCATGGGCTGGGCCCTCCCGCATTGGTCACAAAGTGAAAAATGCCTGCAGCTGGCTCTCGTGGAGGCATTTCCTCAACTGAGGCTCCTTTCTCTGATGACTCTAGCTTGTGTCAAGTTGACACACAAAGCCAGCCTGCACCACCACGTTGCTCCATGACCAGCATAGCTCTTTGGGTCAAGGCAAGCCACAGGGTAAATGCCCTTGCTAAAGACTAGGTGTTAGGATAAGAGTTCTCTTCAAAGATTTATTTACAACAGAGACAAAAGGGAGGCAAAAAAAAAAAAAACCTCGAATTAAAACTGAATCCAGTTATTGTTTCTTCCCCTCTCTGGGTGTTTGCTTTGTTTTGTTTTGTTCTTTTCTAAAATTGAATTGTCCAGAGAAGAAGACATCAGAGAGGAAACCCTGGCTGTTTTCAGACAAGCAGGAGATGCTCCATGTCGCCTTCCTGTTGAATGCATGTAGTCGTGGCCGTTCCTCGCATACATTTCAGCCATCCTGTTTGTGCGGTGCAAAGGATGGGCAGCTAATTGCATTACTGCACTACAAAACAGGCAGCTGAATGCAGAGCGGAACTCAGAAATGGAAACCTTGTCAGTGAGTGTTAGAAACTCATCATACGAAACCAATTGTTCAGTTTCTGCTCAGTCCATTAGCTACCAGGATGAAAGAACTGCTCTCCCAACTCATAATATTCCGATTTCCAATTTCACTTAGCACTTCCCTTTCCTATTCAGCAAGTAAAACACATTTGTATTCTGGGCTTTATCTGTTCCTTCTGACGAGGACTTTTACTTTTGTCGGAGACAAGCCTGACTGCTGAATGAAACGAAGCCTCTGGGACACGGTACCTCTGACACAGATGGGACAAGTTGGGCCGTCGATTTAGTAGACGGACTGGTGACTGGAACACAATGTCCAACAACCACTTAGTCTTCTGTTTGCAGTTTTAAACAATTGCAAGATGGCTCCTCTCCAACTTGCCACAACTTAACAAAATTTGTCTGTGCATATTTAATACATGCTTACATCCCACATAATGGCACTGCAGTCAATAACAGACTAAAAATCCAACAACAGCCAATGAAGATTATGATGGAATTAGAAATTTTCTCACACCTAAGGTGGTAGCCACCATGATGCCACAGGACCATACATGACTTATACCTCCATGGTAGCCCAGATGCAAGCAAGTCTATCACATAACTAACTGTATAAAAATATAACACATACAATTATGGTGCATAGCATTTGATAACAGTAAATGACTGGACCTCCACTAAATTATGCTTTTTATCATTATTTTAGAGGACAAAGTTTTGTCTCTGTTCCTGTGACAGTTTGAATGAGAAATGCCCCACCCTGTAGTGTGAAGCGGCGGGGCTGCGTCCCGCCACCCGCCGCCGGCTAGCTTTACCCAAAATAATTACACAGAAACTGTATTCTTTTAAACACTGCCTGGCCCATTATCTGTAGCCTCTTATTGGCTAATTCTCACATCTTGCTTTAACCCATATTTAGTAATCTGGGAAGCACCACGAGGTGTGCCTTACCAGGAGAGATCTTAACCTGCGTCCATCTCGGAGAGGAGCAGCATGGAGACTCACATGGCGACTGCCTGAAGCGTCTCCCCAACTCTACTTCCTTGTTCCCACAATTCTGTTCTGTCTACTCCACCTACCTAATTTTTCTGTTCTCTTAAAGGGCCAAGGCAGTTTTCTTTATTAATTAACCAATGAAAGAAACATAGACAGATAACTCTCCTCCATCACCACCCCCATGGGGGATACTTTAAAAAGGTAGTCTTGTTAAAAAGAAAATGAGTCACTGGAGGCAAGATTCAAGGTTATGCTTTTGGGGTTATACCAATCATACCAAAAGGACATGTGCTCAACTATATTTATAGCAGCATTATTTGCCATAACCAGAGCCTGGAAACAACCTAAAATGCCTCTCGACCAAAAATGGTACATTTACACAATGGAGTACTATACAGCAGAAACAAATAATGACATCTTAAAATTTGTGGGCAAATGGATGGATCTAGAAAACATCATATTGAGTGAGGTAACCCAAATCCAGAAAGACAAATATCATACGCAGTCACTCATAAGTGGCTTTCAGACATAAAGCAAAGAAAATCCAGCCTACAATTCACAATCCCAGAAAACCTAGACAACAATGAGAACCCTAAGAGAGACATACATGTGTCTAATCTACATGGGAAGTAGAAAAAGACAAGATCTCCTGAGTAAATTGGGAGCATGGGGATCATGGGAGACGGTAGTAGGGGAGGGGAGAGAAAAGGAGGGAAGGGGGAAAAATATGTATCTCAATAAAAACAATTTTTAAAAAGTTTGAGGTTTAAAAACTTCATACCATGAAGTTTGTGATTTGGTTTCCAGATGCAAGTCCTTGGTTCCGGCTCCAGCTGACATGTCTGTTTGATGCTACTTTTCCCCATCAGCATGGTATTGGGCTCTCAGCCCTCTGGAACTGTGAGCCCAGACAAACGCTTCCTCATACAAGTTGTCATGGTCATAGCATGTCTTCACAAGAATAGCAAAATAACTGAGACACAAGTTCACACCAGGACTGGGGGATTGCTGTGACAGGTTTGACAGTGCCGTGTTTTGGAAGAATCTGGAAAACTTTGAAACTTCAGAGTAGAAAAGCTGTTGAACATGGTAAGTAACGCTTAATGGACCACACTGACAGAAACTGGATGGTCGAGCTACGAGTTTTACAGACTACGGATGCTCACTCGGTTCAAGAGGTCTCAGAGAGAAACAACAGTAGCACCTGGACTGGAGGCCATTCCTGTGGTATTCTGTCAAGTAACATGGCTGCTTCATACCCACATCCAGAGAACTTTCCTGAGGCTAAATTTTGAAGTAGTAGACTCATTTCTTTAGTGGGGGAGATTTCAAAACAGCCAAATAGTGACTCTGTTGTATGTTATTAATAATCAAATAGTGACTCTATCATATGTTATTAATAATCAAATAGTGACTCTGTCATATGTTATTAATAATCAATCATATGCACTTGTGCAGATCTACAGTGAAGACTTGTGAAGGGGGCCGAAAGTAATATAAAACGTACGATCTGAAGAGGAAAACAGCACTAGGAAACGTAATGGTTTTGCCAAAGTTTATGCTGGAAGAGACAAGGAGGTGTAGAAGAGGCCTGATCTGAGAATGTAAGCAAACCTACCACATAGTCAACTATATAAAGATAGAGCAGATACTTTATATACAGCATTTACTATAAATAACAATACGTGACTGTATTGGTCATGGTTCTCTAGAGGAACAGAACTCACAGAGCAGATTTATTAGACTGGCTTACAGACTGTGGTCCACCTAGTCCAATAACGGCTGTCTGCCTCCGGCAGGTCCAAAAATCCAGTAGCCGTTCAGTCCAAGAGGCTACGTGGCTCAGCTGGTCTTCTGTGTCTTTGGGATAATCAGAATCCCAAAGAAATAGGTTCTTAGGCCAGTGAAGGAATGGACTTGCAGGCAGAGAGAGAGAGAGAGAGAGAGAGAGAGAGAGAGAGAGAGAGAGAGAGAGAGAGAGAGAGAGTTGAGTTCCTTCAATGTCATTTATATAGGCTGCCAGCAGAAGGTGTGGCCCAAATTAATGGTGGACCTTCTCACCTCTAAAGGTCTGGGTTAAATGTAGGTCTTCCCACTTCAAATTGTTGGATTAAGAAAGGTCCCTCACAGGTGTACTCAGCCACTTAGGTTTTACTTAATTCCAGATGTAGTTGACAACCAAGAAGAACCATCACAGTGACTATGGGTGCCCTCAGGGCAAGACCTAACCCAGATAAATTTCCAAATTGTGAAACGAAAAGGCCTAAAGAACTCCCTGATGCCCCAAAGAGTCGACAAACAAAAACTGCTCAAGGGGGCCAAGGCCTATCCCAAGTTTGTGGCCAAATTTCACAGTGTTCTACACATGGTCCTGGCTTTGGCTCCACGGAAGATACATGAATCATGTGTTCATAAAATGTTCCTCCCTAGTTTCAGAGACTTGTTGAGACCAGATGACAGGTGGCAGGGGTGCTCTGCAGGAAGGTCTTGAGAGGACGGTGTGTGAAGGTGGGAAGTGAAACCTGGGCGGAGCTGGAGACGTCATGGTGTCAGAGATGCCAGAATTGTGAGGCGTCTGCCAAGGAGATCTGCACACAGAGAGTGGGACCCTCCCAAGAGAGAGAAGGATGTTTCAGGCAGAAAGGATAGAGGGGCAGAGGCGCCTAAATCCTCTGACACCAGACATGAAACTACAAGATTTGGAGTTTGCCCTGCTGGATTTTGGTCTTGCTTTGGTACAGTATTCTCTCACAATGCCCCCATTCCTCTCTATTGAAATGGTAATGTGTGTTCTGCCCCATTCACTAAAAGCATGAACTCAACACCCCCAAAAACTAGGCTGACTGGACGGCAGGTTCGAAGGACCCTCCTAGCTCTGTAGGACTCACCTCTTATGTAAGCACTAGGGATAGACCTTGGGGTCTCTCAGCTTACCAACTGGGCCATCTCTGCAGCACTGGGAGAAAGCTTTAAGACTCTCAATCATAAGGGAAAAGCTACAGTGGAAAACTGCAACAGTAAAAGATTTACCCTGTTATTAAGCTGCCTCTGTTTAAAAGTTGAGTTACTTCAATATTTTCTTCCCATTGGACAAATCAATGGCCTACACACTGAATCACAAGCTGCCACCCACAGCCCAGTTAAACACTTCTGTTGAGCAGTTTGGCTGGCCATGTCTTCCTGGAAGAAGTCTCATTGGTCTCAGAATTAGAGAAGAAGCAGGCCAGACTGTCCATATTTTGACGGTACAGATCAAGCCAAAAAGACAATAGCACTTTTCAGGGAAGCTCCAATTCCCAGAACCAAGGAAGGAAAAGTGAAGAAAGAGATCTCAAATCATCTTCTTTGCCTCCCATGCTTTTATCCTGTGTGTTAGTACTTTCCAGTTGTCAGTAACAGGGGTGAGCAGGAAAAGGAGAGCAGGGGAGAAAGGACTCCCAGGTTTTGAAACTCAGAAAACAGCCCAAGTCAGTCCATGAACTTGAAAGTATCATTAGAACATTTGTTAATGGCCATCTCCGAAAACCTACATACCAGTAACACTATACAAACCAAGTAACTTATATTTAGCAACAAATATGTGTGTGTGTATATATATATATATATATATATATATATATATATATGCCATGCATGCACGTAACAACAATTATTAAAGATTGTGAATTTGAAAGAGAGCAAGGAGGCGTGGATGGGAAAGTCTGGGGGAAGGAAAGAGAAAGGGGAATTTTATAATTATATTATATTCCTTCCCCATAAAAAAATTAAAGAAAAAAGATACTTTGGTCTTTTGCTATTGATTCGACTTTCTCTATATAGGTATCATGTAAGATACAGACTTACTCTACCACCCCTTAAGTTACAGGAGAGAGCGCATCTCTTTCTCAGGGGCTCTAGTTGGCACAACTCAGAGGATGGCTACCCCTGAACCAGTGATTGTAAGCAGACAGAGCTCCTTAATCACACTCTGGTCAAAGGCTAGATTTGAGTGATGACGTCAGCCCCACCCAGGGTGTTAACTGAGTCAGGGGTGGGAATCAGAAGAGGGAAAATACAGAGCCAGATAATCATGGTGGTATCATATACCCAGACATGTTGACAACATAAACCCAGACATGGTGACAACATAAACCCAGACATGGTGACATCATATACCCAGACATGGTGATACAATCCAGACATGGTGACACAAACCCAGACATGGTGACTATACAAACCCATACATGGTGATACAACCCAGACATGATAACATAAACCAGACATGATGATGACATAAACCCAGACATGGTGACATCATATACCCAGACATGGTGACATCATAAACCCAGACATGGTGACATAAGCCCAGACATGGTGACATAAACCCAGACATGGTGACATCATAAACCCAGACATGGTGACATCATATACTCAGACATGGTGACATCATATACCCAGACATGGTGACATCATAAACCCAGACATGGTGACATCATAAACCCAGACATGGTTACATAAACACAGACATGGTGACATCATAAACCCAGACATGGTTACATAAACACAGACATGGTGACATCATAAACCCAGACATAGTGACATAAGCTCCCAGACATGGTTACATAAACATAGACATGATGACATCATAAACCCAGACATGGTGACATAAACCCAGACATGGTGACATCATATACCCAGACATGGTGACATAAACACAGACATGGTGACATCATAAACCCAGACATGGTGACGTAAACCTGCAGGCAGCAGTCTGAGGCAGGGGATATGTTGGATAGATTTTTATCAACTTGACACAAAAGAAAGTCACTTGGGAAGAAGGAACTTCAATTGGAGAAACTGACTTCATCAGATTTGTCCGTCAGGTATTTTCTTGATTACCAATTACATGAGGGGTCCCAACTCACTGTGGCAAGTACCACTCCCATGCAGTGCCACCATGGGCAAGTATCCCTGGTTGCATAAGAAAGCAATCAGAGAAAGCAAGCTATGGGAACCTGGCAGCAGACGGCACTTCTCCATGGCTTCTGTTTCAGTTCCTGACTCCAGGTTCCTGTCCTGGCTTCCCTGTATAATAGACTGTGTTGAGAATGTGTAAGCCAGATAAACCCTTTCCTCCCCCGAGCAGTCTTTGGTCACAGTGTTGACTGCAGCAACTGTAAGCAAATTAGGACAAGGCTATTGCTATGAGTTCTCAAAAAAAAATGGGATGTAGTTATTGGACAAAGGAGGCAGGCAGCTAGATAAACTACAACTGGGTGGTATAAGCAGAGGAATAACCACCCAAAAAGATGTATTACCAGGATGGAAAAGGCCTCCACCTAGGCTAGAAGTCTACAGGAGTAACAGGATTTTTTTTTCTCTGTCTCTGTTTCTAGGCAGAAGCTCAAGAGGCAAACTCAGGCTAGCAATTAGCTGTCAGCTGATCACCAATTCAAATGTCCTGGAGTGGGCCGGCCTGATGATCCGCACTTGCAGTAATCATTTGGCTGGGTGAATCAAATTATACTTTCCAATGCCACTTCAAATCAGGATGGCTCTGTCTGCATTCATTCTTGGCAGTCGTACTACCGCACAACTTATTTTCTTTGATATTGACTCTATGTGGGCAAGAGAGGAATTTAGGTTTCTTTTTACGGTCTGCTCTACAGGAAAGACCAAAAAGTTTCCGAGATTTGTAAGGAGACTAATTAGGATCTATTCCATTTTAATGGCTAGGCTTTCACACTGAAATGGAGAGGGAAACGTGTCCTGCCCTTGCGAGGTAGAGATTTTTCCTCCCAGTAGCTATCTGATTGGGGAACCTCATTCTTTGATAATGCCATGTGCTGTGATCAATCAGATGTAATGATCAAAAGGAAGTTCGTCTCAATCAATCCTGATAAACAAATAGCTACGAGAGTGGCAAACCTAATGGGTTCTTCACTTCGAATTCTGTTGCCAATAATTGGCCTCATTAACGTCTGTGAAGTTAGCTGCTCACTAAAGTTGGGCAAGCTGTACATTAGATGTGTTCAGTGGTTTGCAAACCTTTGGGAATAATAGACTCCTGAATCAGCATCTCACTGGCTCCATGGAATTGAACAAGCTAAGAAGTGAAGAGGCCGAAGGGACATAGGGGGAATGAAAGAGATCAGAATATTCCCATAACCCATCACCCTCCTGTAAATTAAAATTTTCTTTCTCAAGCTAAATATGAGGGTTAGCTGTGTAGCTTTTTTTTTTTAGGCTTGATTTTGACAGAAAATGAACTTGATTTCTTTGTGCCATCTAGCTTTCAAATTACCCTGCCCACATCTGTCAGATGCCTTCGCTGTTCAATTATAAAAACTGTATCCAGGCTGGGTTATGAGAATGCTGTGTGCCGGCGCCACAGCCACAGATGCCCTTGGGTTGAACATCAGGTTCACGGCAGTCTTCCCAAAGAAGGAAATATACTTCCAGCTGTTACAGCAGACTCATCCTTCTTGGAGAGAGGGGGAGCACAGCAAGCGAGCCCTCGGTAGAGTGTGTAAAATACGCATATGGGGAGACAGGAGGCAGCAGGAAGAGTGGAAATAGATTTGACAAAATCATGTGCACGCCTGTAGGAACAGCCAGGGTAGGCGGACTGTGTGTAGCATGCACTTTGCCTGGAGATAAAGAACATTTCGGTCCTGAATTACCCTATATATCAGCAGCATCCATGTTCCTCGAAGATACCCATTTTCCAATTCGTTTTTCTGCCATTGGTGCCTTTGAATTGCAAAGGGAACATATCTCTTTTCCTGGCTACCTTTTCTCCCTTGAGTGCTGTCCAGGAAACTTTCGACACCACGTTGCTTAGTCAACATTTTACTTATTTTTGAGAAAGACAAAGGTTCTCATTGGGTGAGTGGTTTTCTGACCAAATGAGAAAAACCCAGGTAACAGTTGTTCCGATTTCATCTGGGATTTCTCACCCACCACCTAAGTTGGGAGCTTAGATCCAGCAAGATACTGGCTTTGCAGAACCCAACACTGCAATGACCTCTTACTTGGTTTTTCTGTTTGGATTCTGATTCCCACACCAATTCAATTCCACACAGCAATGCTAGGAAGAAATAGAAAGGGCATCTTGTCACCGTCTTCCTTCCAGCCCTCCAGTGGTGACACTGTCTTCAGAATGTCCCTGACTGCTCTGGGTCATTCTGCCTTAGCTTACCCTGGTTCCATCCAACCCATCATTTCACTCCAGTCCCCTGACAGCCTTGTTCCGTGGATTATCTTCCAATATCACACTTCTTAGTCAATGTCATCTACAGCTAAATCTTACTTAATACCCCTCCCCATTACTTTTATTCCCTTTATTTTTGAGATTATTGTATTATATAATTACATTATATTATATTATACATTATATTGTATTATATAATTACATCATTTCTCCCTTCCCTTTCCTCCCTTAAAACTCTTCTGTGTACCCATCCTTGCTCTCTTTCAAATTCATGGCCTCCTTTCTTTTGATTGTTGTTGCATATATGTATATACTTACATGTATATATGTATAAGTATACATATATATGTATGTACATATATATTCCCAAATATAATCTGTTCAGTCTGTATAATGTTACTTGTATGTTTTCAGGACTGGCCGTTCAGTATTGGATAACCAATAAGCATGCTCTTTCCGTTGGAAGAGTATTTCTCCTACTCTCAATATCCCTTGGTTGCCTATAGGTTTTTATGTAGGAATGAGGCCCTGTTGGCTTTCCCCTGTCAACTTTGGCATGTCTATTGGTGTCATCCTGATTTAGGTCCTACTTTGGCAACATATCAGTGAGACTTTATGGGTGTCTCATAGCAAACTCTCTGATTCTTACACTCTCCTTCCCCACTCCTCCACAATTTTCCATAAGCTTTAGATACAGGAATAGGTTTATCCACTGGGACTGGAATCCACAACTCTGCATTTTGATTGGTCGTGGTTTTCTGTAACAGCTATGCAAGCTTCCAAAGGAGGGAAGCAACCAACAACCCAACCCCACTATGACACCTATGGACCACAGCAACAACCAGCATGGCACAATAAACCTAAGGGTATGGTAGTAACATGCATGCATTAGCAGGAAACATCAGTTTCCTAGGACTTGATACCGGTTCACCAGGAAGGAAAGCATGCTTGCTACCAGAAATACAGCCTAGGGCTGGTGAAATAGTATATCTCCAAGAAGAGACAAGCACCACTTTGCTAAACCAACATAATACCTAACTACACGTTTAATAATTTGTCCTTGTGCCCACACATAAGTGTAGTTCTCACCTCTCATCAAGGAGACTTCTCTTCACAAGACAGAGAACATTATAGAAACCCCATTACTTTTTCTCAGATTGCAATGATTACTTTCTTCATGAAATATGTCATCATATTAAACCACACAGATTATTTTCTTACCTGTGTCTTTCCCACGCAAATGAAATTTTGAAGTGTGTAAACCTTCTCTGCCTTACTCTCCACTCCATCTATGTGTTCCAAAAATACATCCTGGCATATTCTGAGCCACTGAAAAAAATGTTTTGAGATACTAATAGTCTAAAACATATCACCAGGTCATGTTTCTCCAGTTACTTGGAAATACACAAACTTCCTGTTGAATAGCAGTGTTCCACAATTCATTCTCTTGTCTCTTTGACAATATGGCAATCTACGTAGGAATCATTTTTCAAACTAAGGCATTGTCTTTGGAAATTGAAGAAGAAGAAAAAAATTAGTTGAAGCTCACCAGAAAGCTGTAGGCTGCTTTCTTTTTTCATTATAAGTCAGCCAAGGCTCAGGAGAGTTAGCTTCCGTGCTCGACACTTAGAAGTTGAAATGAGATCAAATGAATTGGAGGACAACCGCATCTCGTGTTAATGTTTTCCTCCTCGCGTGAAGAAAATGAGATGATGTGAGCCATGACTCCATTTGAAAATGAAACTTTGCATTTCTATTTGCTTCTACATTAAAGCACACTCTTTTCCTTCCTTTTAGACTCTTCGTGTCGGTGAATGTTTCAATATTTTACATTTATTAGGATCAGGCTCATTGCAATTGTGCGAGTAAGACAGGCACAGATATCGAGTCGCTCTGAAGCATAATTTCTAAATTACACAGTAAACAAATGAGGCTAGAACCCAACTCGCAGCCCCTTCCACTAAGGTGGTGCAAAATAATAAAACGCAGGTCAAGGTTTCTTGCTCTTAAGAGGTAAGTTCATAAATAGTCCACTGCATTTTTACTGGTTCCAGGAGACAGTTTATCCGGGAATCTACTAGATACCCTAGTTGTCTCACGGCATACAAAAAACTGTTCAGAATTAAGCCCATCATAGGATTTTTTTTTGCCTATCTTTTGCAAATAGTCGCACATAAGAAACTTGATTTTGCTCTGAAATATACGTTGATTTCTGATTAGCTGATTATAGAAGTCAGAAGAAATACCGAAATGAAGTGATGACTCACTCTGAGACGACAGTGAGCAAGTGTCTTTCAATTTATAATTGCCCTTGGATCTACTTAATTTAGCTTAAAGTCATGAGGCATAATCGAGACAAATGGCTGCGTAGAGCAGGTAACAGACGTGACAAGGGGCTGCCTGTGATCATCTTTGTTGCTCTGCTTCCACCCAACACTTCTCGGTGTTTTTCAGCCAACGCTTTTCCTGTAAATGGCTATAAAATTTTATAGGCTCTTTCCCACCATTAGCTGTGGGCATTTCCATGTTAAATGCTTGCACCAAATGAAAAGCATGGTTCCATTGTTTCACGGGGTGAAAACCATGACGACGGCTCTTCTGCATGGAGAACACATCGAAAAGGCAACATTTCATTTCTCCTCCTTGCGAGGCACCTATGCAAGCGCTGTGGGAGAGCCTGTTGACTCCACAGCTCTTCTGTTTTTGAAGCAGGATAGATTCTTGCACAAGGAAACTGAAGATCGTACAACCAGCCAAGCAGAAGACACCCCGAATGTTATTTTTGTCTAGGGGACTTGTTTACAATTACATATAATTCTCCCTCAAGTGCGTCTGACTAAGAAGTTGTCCTTTCATGGGGCTTCAAGGAAATGGCTCACCGGCTACTTACGGCTATGTTTGTTGGTCTGTTTTTTAATGAAAAAGAATAGGACAACACTCTCCAGGACTTGGGTCTGAAGCCATCCTCAATCACAGAAACAGCAGGATGGCAGACGTTTCGGATTTTCTTAGCCAATTTTCTCCTCCAAGAAAAGTCAGCAACTTACTCTAGACATGTTAGAGTTTATTGTTGCAGATTATTATCCGGGGTTATTATCAGAAACATTCAGGGTCATTTGGGTCTAGTAAAAATAAGGTGTAGGTTCGAGGCCAGCCTGGTCTACAAGAGCTAGTTCCAGGACAGGCTCTAAAAAAAAAAAAAAAAAAAAAAAAAAGCTTCAGAGAAACCCTGTCTCGAAAAACCAAAAAATAAATAAATAAATAAATAAATAAATAAATAAATAAGGTGTGAAAAGCTGTGTTAGTAGTTCGGTAAAACTATTAAAATGCACAGCTCCTTGATCATTCTAGGATGTTTTGACTTGATTTCCCACTTCTCTGTTCATCGTTTCTCTGCCACCAATAGCTTTCGAAAGCACTGTCATTCTCGCCTGCACCAGAGTAGCAAACAAGCTGCAGGATCTTCACATCCTGTAGACCAAATGTCTTCCCACGAACTCAGCTGCTCCAAGGATGCTTCTGAAATGACGGGCTTCCTGTAGTTATGAAACCAGCATTCCAGCTTCTGAAATTCATTCCCTTTGTGCTTTAGCTGTCTGATGTTGGTCTTCTGAATGTTTATGTGGTTTGGGTTTTTATTTTGGGGTGCTGTAGATGGAACCTAAGCCCTCCACACTTTGGTGTGGGAAGTCCATCTGTATATGTGTTGCTTTTATTGGTTAATAAAGAAGCTGCTTTCAGCCAATGGCTTAACAGAATATAACCAGGCTGGAAGAGATATAAAGAGAGAAAGGAGGCAGGGTCAATAAGAAACCATGTAGCCCTGCTGGAGATAGACGCCAGACCTGATTCCAGAAGGAACTTTACCCAGTAAGCCACAGCTATGTAGCGATACACAGATTAATGAGGATGGGTTAGTTTAGGATATAAGAGCTAGCTAAAAATATGCGTAAACTATTGGCCAAACAGTATTGCAAATAATATAGTTTCTGTGCAGGACTGGTTGGGACAGAAACCTCCACCAAAAACACTTGATAAGCACCTGCTCTACCAATAAGCTAAAAGACATACTCTGAGGCCCTGAATTTTTATCTTAATTTGACCTTTCACTGATATGTATTTGAACTATTTCTTATAATTCTCTTCTATATATTGACACCTAAGTTATCTGACCAATAGTGGGTCCCATATAAGAATCTGAATTGATTTGATTTTAAATTGTATGTTATGTGCTATTAATAGGACATTCTTGTAAATTGCTCAGGACTCGGTTCCACGTAGGTTTTTTACTGTATGGTTTGGATGATAATGATCCCCATAGGTTGATATGTTTGAATACTTGGTGCCCAGTTGGTGGAACTCTTTGGGAGTGAGTATGTGACCTTATTGGAGGAGGCCTTTCATGGGGACAAGCTCGCAAGCTTCAGAAGCTCCCTGTCATTCCTAGTGCACCCTATGCCTCCTGCTTGTGGTTTAAGTTGTGAACTCTCAGTGTTCAACTCAATTAAATTAACACCTTGCCGTATACGATGGCTTAACATGATATCTTATCCCAGCATAGAAAAATACCTAATACAGAAACTAGTACTAGGAGTAGGGTATGAAAAAGAACAAGCGGGGCAAAAAGAATACCTAATGTACAGTTTGGAGAGGAGAAGAGAACTGGTGAGCTTGCTGCCACAGCTAAGGCTTGTTAAAGGTTGAGAGACTGGTTCTGTTAATGAGATTCAAATCTGTATTGGAATAAAGGGAAAGATACCCTCGCAACACTGGACCCCGATAAGCTTCCAAATTGTAAAGACTATGATTTAAGGAATTCTCCGCTTCTGGAAAGGAGCAACAAACAAAAGCTCCTGCCAATGTGATTCAAAGAGGCCAGGCTCCATCCCAGCAGGTAGTCAGACTTGTCAGTCTCACTGTGTAGTGCTGGATTTAAAGTCATGGCAGATAAGTAAGTAACTAGATTGTGAAATCCTCCTCCAAGGTTACAGAGCGTCACTGAAGCCAGGAAATGTGTGTGGCAGGGATCTCCCTTCATGGAGGCCTTTCATTGCATGAAGTTGTGAAAGTTGTTATCTGGATGGAGCTGGAGATCCCAAGATACTGGAGATGCCAGAACTGTGAGACATTTGCCAAGGGGAGCTGCAGACAAGGAGTGGAACCATCCTAAGAGAGAAGTAGGCTGCAGGCAACGAAGCTGGAAGGCAGAGCCCTAAGCCCTAAGACATTAGAAACGGAGCTACATACAGGACATGGAGTATGCCCTGCTGGGTGTTGATCTTGCTGGACCAGTATTGTTCTACTGTCCCCCTCCCCAAATCTTCCCTCTTGGAATGGTAATATATTCTGTGCCATTGTATGTTGGAAGTTTGTAATTTCTTTGATTTTATAGGGAGTGGCAATTAAGAGACTACCTTGAGTCTCAGAAGAGATTTTTAGATTTGTGGACTTCTGGACTGTGTTGAGACTAAAAGACTAGGAGGACTTTTGAAGTTGGGTTAAATGAATCATAATATGACCATGAGATTATGGGGGCCACAGAGTGGAATGGGGTTTATATAAAAATGGCCCCAAAGGGTCATCTGTTTGAATACTTGGTCTCCAGTGGATGGAACTGTTTGGGAAGGATTAAGAACTCTTTTTTTTTTTTTTTTGTAGGAGGAGGTGTGTCACTGGGGAGCAGTCGCTGAGGTTTCAACCCGCCGCTGCACCGTCTGTTCACCCGCCGCCCTGGTCACACGTGTTCCGCGAGTCTCCGCGCAGCTACGCGCAGCTGCCCAGCTACTATCTTTTTAAGAACAAAACTCATGCCATTCTTTGTCTTTTGCATGTGGTTTGAGATGTGAGCTCTCAACTCTTTCTGCCGCCATTCCTTTGCTTCACCCTCGTTTAACCTTCGGGACAGTTAGCCCCAATTTCACACTTTTCTTTTATGTGTTGCCTTGGCCATGATGTTTTTAATCACCATAATAGAAAAGTAACTAAGACACTGACTTAAAAGTCATTTCCAGCTCTTTCTTCTACACTACTTCTTGTTCTCATCCTCGCCCCCTCCATCTGATCTCTGTACTCCCTCCCAAAAGAAGCGGGATCAGGGGGATTGTAAGGTGAGGAAACTCATTCGAAGAATAAATTAATTCAGCGCGGTTTTCCATTTGCTCACCCAGACACTTGTTCTATCTTTTATAGCAAGGACCACTACAAGTTTGTGGCAAATCACTAGTATTTACCCAGAATTACCCAGACACTGAGAAAATAAACCACTCCCCACAGAGAGGACCCATTTTGGAGCCATAAGGTGAAATAATCGATGTCCTGATAGGAGCAAGTTTATGTTTATTGGTAAGCATTGGTTTTTCAAACATTAATATTCATTCTGTGCCAACACATAAACACAAATGCATGTTACTGTGGACTTGTCAGAAGTCCAAAATAAAAGCGCAATGGATTGTGACTGCTACACACCTCATTGTGCCAATCTGTAGCAAATCCCTTTGTTTCTCTATAACTTGGCTTCCAGATCTTTAGATTCAGAGATGATACTTACACCCCTGTGGTATTTGGTAGTTTCAGCCTAAAGACATGAGTCAAATGCCTGAAGTGATTAATTCCCTTTATTCCAACACTACACATTCAACATTCCCAAGATGTTTTGCCCTTGTGTTTAAGCTTTCCAAATAATCTCAAAGTGTTTCCTTCAGGAAAACATGTCAGGAAGCTTGCCGCAAATCAGTTTTAGCAAGGTCAGTGCAACCTATACATCCTGTTCATAAGCTTTCTTTTCTTGCATGGGATGAATACTTGGTCCAAAATCTTTCCAACTACCGTGTTTCATAACAACACTGGAGTCGAACACTAAATCTTTTGTGACTGTGATGAGAAGCTTGGACCAACTCTAGTTTGTCTCAAATAACACTTCTACTATTGAAATTAGACACTAAGTCCTGGCTATTTTCATTTTACTTAATGAACATAGAGGGAAAGTCTCGGGGTCAAGGAAGAAAAGATTAACAACTAGAACTGTGAGGAATGTCTTTTGCAAATTTTAAAGACACAGTTTGTTTACATTGAAGTTTGCCTGCTAATCAGGAATGTCAAATCTATTTGAGACATATAACTACATCACAGTCTTCCAAATGATGGATGGTTATCTACATGGGTTCCTTAGAGTATGTTTGTATATTAACAACGTAAATTACTCAGAGGCATAGACATACAGAATTGCATGCTGACTAGTTAACCATGACACAGAAAGTTATTGATGTTGGATAACATTGATTGAGTTGTGGCTAAGCCCCCAAAAGCTCATGCTGACAACTATGCTGGTTCAGGGCATCAAATCCCCAGATACTGGTTCATTTTATTCAGGGCATCGCACACCGTGTTCAAATCACTGCGTAGGTCCTGCACCACATTTTCAATACTTCTGGTGTCTTTCAGAATTTCGATGCTCTGTGTGTAGGGGTTGAAGTATACTGAGAAGGGACGGGCAATTGACTTTGCGAAGTCCCTGTAGAATAAACAGAAATAGAAAGAGACACAGTCAACCACCAGGGGGAAAAGAAACAGAAAGGAAGAACAGCCAGAGAAATTTCAAAGTTATTTTCTGTAGAAGAAAGAAAAGCAAGTTTACCTCATCTTTTCTTTGGCTTCTTCAAAACTTTCCGAAACAAAATAAGCATCCTGGAAGGTGGTGATCAGGCATTCCTGCAAGCAGGTTGTCTTTGGGTCAAAGGCTTTTATGCACGCCTTATCAGAAAGAGCATGCTGCAAAAACATACCAAAGAATTCATCAAGTTCACAATGAGGCTTCCAAAATCCTGTGGCATCACACTTACTAGCCAGTAATCCGCAGACCTGCTCAGTTACTAGTCTACCATGGAGCAAAGAACCCTCTCTGTGCAGGGTAAATCAGTTGTTAGGAAAGGGTTTTATTTTGGCTTTTTTAAGTCTCCTGGAAGTTGCAGAAGAAAATGATCTCATGTTATTATTTTAGATACTATCAGGCAAATTCATGCTGAAGGACAGTTCAGAGCTATCCCCTGACACAAATGGAATTTTAAATGTATGCCATGAATAGAAGCAGGTACGGCAAAAAAAAAAAAAAAAAAAATATGCTCTTAAATTTGCTGCTATAAGCAATGTACTAAAATTTCACTTAAATGGCAGAAGTAATAATTACCTGCGTGGAGAGGTAATTGAGACTCTCACCTAACTATTTGTGGACTCGTTAGGAGACGTTTTGAGGCCAGGTACTGTGTGTCAACAGAGATTGGAGTGGGCTCGTACATTGGAGTGTGCTTGCAAAGTAATCATTTACCTTCCATAAAGTACAGCAGAGTAATATACAGCAAATAAATATTGCCAGTTGGGGGGCAAAGAACGAATATTAATAGTTATACTTAAGCCCAAAGCAGGCATTAGAAAAACAGGAAAGCCAGTATAATTACTCGTTGAGCCATCATTGGCTCCATTCAGTTCACCACATGCCTGGCACGAAGAACAGCGAGGAATCCTGAATGGCTGGGTCTTCAAGATAAACTCAGTGATGTTAAAAGTTAGCGATCACTTCTTACCACACCCCACCTGCCTACTTCTAGACTCCTAATGAATGGTTCTGAAACAGTGTGCAGAAGAACCATTGAGAAGCATAGGAAACCACAGACACCCAAGCCTTCACTCTATCCATTAAGTCTAGATGAAACCCAGAAAGGAGTATTTGAAAGGCGTCCAAGGTGACCCTGACATAAGAGTTTGTGAACTGTACTCCTGTAGGTTTGATTCTTCACCTATATCAGTAGAAACGGAGAAGGGGGTAGCAGAAATTGCCTTGAACCAAGTCTTACAAAATGGAGGCTCTAGTCACAAGTTGATGTGTGTACGTGTAACCTTGGTAGATCACTTGACCTGAGGGTCCTCTACATTCCATGACTCATACATGAGCTTCCCTCAATGGAGACATTTAGACTCGGTGGTTCTAAAGATTCAATCTAAGGCATCTCCTTGATCCCACCCAAAGCATGTCTCTGCCTCTTTGTCTTCTCAACCAAATAGTAAGAATTTCTGGAAAACTTACAAACTGATAGCCTCCCCCAGCCCCCCTTCAACATTCCTGGTGCCTTCCCTCCAACAATTTCAGAATGCACACGATTATCTACAGCCCTTGGCGACGAAGGCTGTGGTTTTCCATGTTTGGAAATACAATTGAGAAGCAATACCGACATGAACAGAAGGGGGCAAGGGGCTCGTGGCTTGTTTTTCCACAAAATTCTGCTGTGCAGATCAATGCATATACGTACTGCAGAACAGCCTCACTCTGAGGCAGAAGGTCATTACACCTACAAATGCACTTCTGCGGGCCTCAGCACAGCACACTGACCATCTGGGAAGTCTGGTTCCACATGACCAATAAATCCTGTCCACATTTCCCAAACTTCGCAGTTGTACAAAACAAAAATGTCTTTTCATGAGAGCTATTGCCCCTTTGCAAAGAGCTGGCTTCCTGCTGGCTTGCTGTGGTTTTCAGAATTAGAAGATGCTTTCTTTGCAGCCACACACTATGATTATATTTAACTGGCGTGTGTTGCTTTAATTGTCCATTCATCCATGGGTCCACACTGAAGGAAGGACCCTGACTGACTCAGTGTTCACAGGCTTCCTACTCCCTTCTCTACTCTGGGAAGCAGAGGCAGACCGGTAGCAACAACAAGCTATAAGAACAATTAAGCCATTGGTCCTCGGGACATCTCTGCTGAGCCAAACACTTTTCACAGAGTTGAGGACAAGCACAAAAGGAAATGAAACTCAGTGACGCTATCAGTCTCTAATACCTCTAGAAGACCTTAGCAACCAGTGTGTGCACATAGCACCTGCACAATGTATGTATTCAACAGCAATGACTGAAACTGTGAAGGTTCTGAAACATTCATCACAGGGCTATTGCCCTGACTCTCCCGATGTCTACATTCATATAGTAGGAAAAGAGGATTAGAGTAGATCAAGAAAATCCTCAGAGGACAGGATGCCCTCCCTTAGGCTTCAAGGGGGAAAAACTCAATGAGTACACAGCTTATAGTTTAAGGCAAAGACTGCTAGGTAATAAATACAGCACTTAGACAATATAGTACATGGAAATTGGGAACTGACTGGATTTTGTTGTTGTTCGGTTGGTTGATCAGTTGGTTTGTTGATTATTTGGGTGGTTGGTTAGTTAGCTGGTTGGTTAAGTGGTTGGTTGAATGGTTGGTTGGTTGGTTGGTTGGTTGGTTGATTGGTTGGTTATTTGGGTGGTTGGTTAGGTGGTTGGTTGTTTAGTTTTTTTATGCGGTTGGCTAGTTGTGCAGTTTGTTAGTTTTTTTTGAAAGGATAGGTTTCATTATGTAGCCCAGGCTAGCCAGCACTACCTTCCTGCATCAGTTTCCCAAGTGTGGGTATTATAGGAAAGCACCCTACATACCCAGCAGGAAGTTAACTGTCTTTAAGTACTCAAAGTTTTGATTTATTCTCAGGAACTGTATATGATAATATATAGAAATATTGACATTAATATTTCTGGTTCACAAGGGCCTCTATCCATAAAGCATGAAGCCAGGGCTGGCTGCCTCTTGTCTATTAATAAATGTGAGGACATTATAAATAGTCATGGATTAGCCTGAGTTGAGGAAGCAGTCAGTAAATGACATACCCAAGCCTATAAAGAGTGGCATCTACCTAACAACCAGTTTATCTTTTTGGTGACTAGCAGGAACATCCACGCTGCCCAAGAAGTCTCCATCTCTGAATTCTCCCATGCATTCCAAGAGATGTAAAATAGCATCCATGACTCCTTTGACACAAAAGACCACTGACCCATTAGGCTTCTTGAGTCTATCTCTGTTCTTGTAAGTCATCTCACTTTGGAGAAGCAGCTACTATGCCCTCTCCTATATGTTAAAGAAGCAGTCTCTGGGAATGCTACCCAAGTCTTTTTGATGTTCCAGAGGGACTCTGTGGCGAATTCTCTTTGAAGTGTCAACCATCTTAAGCCCTACAGTCTTCAAGAATTAATTTGATTTTCCATAGAGAGGAACTTTTTAATGCTGACCAAATCTGGCTGACAGTCTTTTATCCCAAACCACTGCAACTGTGTAAGAATATTTCAAAGTCATCTGCTCCTAACTGAACACTCTATAACAATGGTTATCAACCCTCCTAATGCTATGACCCTTTAATACTCATGCTGCTCATGTTGTGGTGACCCCCAATCACGAAATCATTTTTATTGCTACTTCATAACTATAATTTTGCTATTGTGAATCATAATGTAAATATCTGATATGCAGGATATTTGATATGTGACCTCTATGAAAGGGTCAGTCAACCACAAAAGGGGTCATGACTCACAGGTTGAAAACCACTGATCTCAAAGAACCATTTTTTGGCTTCTCCCCTCGTGCTAAAGACAAGGGTATACAACTGGAATCAGAACTCTTGGCTTCTCAATACAGCTGTCTCAAAATCTAGACATATCGAGCCTAGATAGGCACAGAATTAAATATGAAATAACGTAGGAAAATTGCAGCTGGCCCCTGGAAGCTGTGTTTTTTAAGGGCCCAAATGTCTCTTTGTGATTAAGGGTCTTGGGAGCTACAGTGAGGTTCTTATGACTATCTTCGAAACTAAAGCACCCAGAAAACCTGCCCAGTTGTCACACTAACAAAGAGTCAGCATCTTCAAGAGATGCTAGCTTCCACATGATGTCATTTGTATCGCAGTTTTGAAACCCCCACCAACTTACAGTCTTCTCAAGATCATGGAAAGAAAACACCTTAGAGGAGATGAATATTCATCAAATTTTTTTTAAACAATTCCCAACTGCCCTTTCAGTTTCTCCTTTTGAGGTCTCCTGTTCCAATCTTCCTTTGGCGTATTGACACTTAGCTTTGCTAAATAAACCTCTGCTTGGCCTGGCTATTTCTCACCTGCACCTGAATTCTTTCTTTCAAGATGACAAGAAATGAAGAGGAAACTTCAACCAGTAACAATGTCATATCAAATGAAAAACTGTCTCAGGACGAGCTGCAGTTTACTCGGCAACAAATCTAAAAGCCTAAGAATCTAAGCATCTTCTTGCAGTATTGTTTTATCAAGGCCTGTAAACACTTAGCACCCTCCACTTTGCCAGTGTCAATCAAAGCAACCTTTCCTCCTGGGCCTGAAGATAGCCTAGTTACCCTTCCCCACCTAGGTGCCAAGCACCAATCAATTGGCTCTAGTAAGTAAATTAAGACTTATTTTCCATTCTAGTTTTTATAAATATCCTTTTGACATCAAAAAGTCCCAGTTACTAACAGTGGTGCTTTGAAAGAAAATGGCCCTCAAAGGGAGTGGCACTAATGAGAGGTGTGACTTTGCTGAAGTAGGGATGACCTTGTTGGAGGAAGTGTAGCCCTGTGGGGGAGTGGGCTTTGAGGTCTCATATATGTTGAAGATGCCTCCCAATGAGACAGGCCACTTCCTCTAGCACCATGTCTGCCTGCATGCCACCATGTCCCACCTTGATAATGGACTGAACTGAACTGTAAGTGAGCCACCCCAATTAAATGTTTCCCCTTGTAAGAATTGCTGTGGTCATGGTGTCTTTTCATAGCAATAGAAACTCTAAGACACCAATAGATAATAATGCAAGATAATTCTGAGCTATATGTCTTAACCGTGGAGTTTAAATTTGGTTCCTTCCCTTCCCATGATGTTTGAAGGAACTCGTGAACTCTATAACCCAAGGCTGAGGTCAGAACTAAATGGGAAATATATACAAATGGGTAGCATTGGGAGGTGTTCAACATACATAGTTATTATTCCTAAATCAATCCAGATAGGATTACTATTTATTCACTCATCCTGCCCAATAACCATTTCCTCCCTCTCCCCCAGGGGTCTAAAACCTGTAGCAAAAAAATGGCCCCAGGTATGAGACTTGTAAAACCCAACCTGCAATTGTGCCTGTTCTGGCTCATCAGCCTGGCATCTTCCTTCCTCTCAGACACCCCTTTCTGCAATGACACAGAGGTATTATCTCAGCTACTCTAGATGGAAACCCTGTGATCCTCACTCTCTATATTAGGACTGGTTAAAGTTTGAAAAGAAGAAAAAAATCCCAAGTGTGAAGTCAGATTCATGGGTAGTTTGGGTCCTAGATTCCAAATAAGGTTTTGCAAAGATTCCTATGTGCACATCACAGTGCAAACACACCTATGTTCACTCCACAGTCGTCTGTCTCCACAGCAGAACAACAAATAGGTGGATCTGATTACCTATATGTGCACTATGCCTGCATGCAGGGAATATGCTTTGAGCCTCATTTACATATTCGCCAAAGCCTCCAGCAACCGAGGGGCCAACATCAGGTCAACAGTTGCAGCACTAGAAAGTATCTCAGTGCAGTAGATAACTTCCTTCGCAACTACAAGGATGCTCACACGGGGATTAGGATAATGCCATTCATTAAAGCCATTCCTATGGGGATCAATAGCCCTATTGCCAAGTTCAGCAATGGTTCATCACACTTCATTTTTCTCAGCATTGCTGGGCTTTCTCAGTTTGAATCAGCTGCATGGGCAAGGGAGCAGCCTCCCTCTTCAGCAGATGCGGCTGAGGAATTTCCAGCCCTCAGCCCTCCAGCGTCTGCTCTGCCATTACTAACAGTGCCCCCACTTCAAGAGAGGAAGGAAACGGGAAGGGAGGCTTGGGCTGCCCATTAACGGTGGGGAGCTCAGCTGCTGAGTCCTTTCTCTGGCAGCAACACTGACCTTCCAGGTAAGCTCAGAAAACTTGCAAAGCCCTAGAGGCTCTCCTCCCTAGCCCAGCAGTAACTCTGACCACCTCCCCGCAACAGCCGAAAGTGGCAGTAAATACCAATGATCATAATAAATAGAAAGCTGTTCAGAGAATGCTGATTAATAGCTGTATAAAGGTAAAACTAATAACTCACCATGCAAGGACATCCTAAAACTAAAGCCCAAAAATGTGCAATCAAATTTTCTTACCCCTGAAACACAAAAGAGACATATTTATATGCAATAGTCCAGCAATTAGTGCAGCGTGGACGCTGAAGCCACCTGATTTTTGCCCTGGAGGGAATAAAGAACGAGAAGTCACCCTTATCCCTGAAAAAGAGCCTTCTGCTTTTGAAGGGGATGATTTTTTTTAAAGGCAAGACTCACATTTCACTGTTAGCAGGCATTTCCTACCACCTCTCATTATTTAAACATGCAGTGTGCCTCCATTGGTTCATGGGTTTCAACATTTGATTTCTGGCGGTGGCAGCACTGTTTTGAGAGTCATGGAGCTTTCCGAAAGTGGAGTCTGGTTGGAGGAAGTGGATCACTGGATAGTAGGGTTTAGAGTTTGTAGCCCAGCACTGATTCTTGCTTCTGGGTCGGGGGGGTGGGGAGGATGAGCAAGACTCATCTCTATCTCCCGCCACCACAGTCATCAGCCATTCCTACCACGATGCCTTCGCTGATAATGTTCCATTTCCCCTTGAACCTTTCATTGAACCCCACGAGACCTTTTCTTCCTTGAGTTGCTCTAGCCAGGCAATGAGGAAAATTGACTAATATTCCTCCCAAAGTGAACAGATTTTGCTGTTGGACTCCAACATAATAACCCCTTCCTTAGGAAGTCCCTACAAGACTCTATCTCACAGCTTGGACCATCAATTTGGGGCTTAGCAAAGAAAATGAATAAGGCAAGAGGATGGTAAATGAACAAATAACAGATTATACCATTAGGTCAACTGTAGGGCAGGGAGACAAGGTGTGACATGAAAGACACATGCTAGACAGCAGGTAAAAGGGAACCAGTTAACCTATTTTCAGCCTGCTTTCCAGAGTTGATTTTCCAGATGACCCAGTTCATGGTTAACCGTTCTCTGCAATGATGAGAAATAGAGAAAAGCCCCAGTATGCCAACCATCAGGGTGCAGGTAGTTTTCAATCAAATTTATGCTGACTTTTATAAGATTTTTCCACGTTTGCTTTATTTCTATCTCTGAAAATAAAATCAAGTGCTTTTCTTATGAAGGAGAGAAAAAAACTGAAAGTCCTCCTCCAAACTCCAGACACCACTCTTGGAAACACTTGGCCAGCTCTGAAGAGCAACATCAATGCCCTCAGGAAAACTACAGCAGGCATCTTACAAGTTTTATGTTCCAAGACAGAAGGTGGATTGTGTGTACTTATATAAAAGTTATGAAGACTATACCAAAGCCTCCAGAAACTTAGGGACCAGTTGGAGCAGTAGAAAATACTTTACTGCAATAGATCAATTCATGGAAAACTGTAAGGATATTTACAAAAGGATTATGATAATGCTATTAATATGGTTATGGCTACATTGGGTCTCGAACCATAGGATCTTTCCTCAAATACAAAAGTAAGATGCTCAGGGAGCTGGAGAGACAGATCGGTGGCTCAGAGTGCTTGCTGCTCCTCCAGAGGATGGCAGAACAGCTCACAATCACCTGGGGGGTCCAATACCCTCTTCTGGCTTCTGTGAACACCTGTACTCATGTGCACACACATACACACAGATACGAACACACACAAATATAATTAGGTATTTATATGAGCTGGGAAATATTCTGGGCTCTTACAGGAGTGAAAGAGGCAGGAAGAGAGGGGCTGCTAAGGAAGACGCCTCTGCTCTGTATTCTCTGAACAGTTAGAAGGTACTTCTTGTGAAAAGAACATCTAAATTGTAAAAATGCTCCAGAACGACAATCATGGGGATGCAGGCCTGCTGAAATCTGAGAATGGAAGGATGCTAATGACCAGAGGTGATGGACCTGAACAGGATGGTGCACGGCAGACAATGCCCTTTGCGGTACATATTTCTCGCTGATTTCCATTTCTAGATGATTCTGTCTACAACACTGAAAACAAAAACAATGGATTCACCCCAATGCTGCCTTACGCATGCCTTATTAACCAGACCAGGAGACCCTGTCAAAAGTTGGGGGGCATGAAAGAGATTTGTTTCTTTTGTTTCTTGAATAATTTATATACCATCTGAAGAGAATGTAAATAGATGTGGCTCAGGGAGTTTTGTTTTCTGACTTTCAGGGGAACCAAGAAGCAGTCTTAGGGGGCATGGTCTTGTAGGGTATGGTGTCCTGTTTTTGCTGTGAGCTTTGGCCACTGCACCAAGATTAACGCTGAATGTATTATTATTGATGTTTTTATAAAGAGCAAAATGGTTCAGCAGACAAAGGGGCTTGCTATGTGTCCCTGCCAGCCTGAGTTTAATCCTCAAAACCACATGGTGGGAGGAAAGAACCAACTCCACAAAGTTGTTTTCTGACTACACACATACACACATATACACGCGTGCACCTGAGCATGCAAATGTGTGCACACACACAGGACTTGGAATGAAGACCAGGTGTTATGTACTCCCTTGGTCCATTGCACATCTCTGCATCTTATGCTTTCCTAATCCACCTCCCGATTCCTCAAGACTCAGTATGAGCAACAGGATCTTCCCTCGGAAAGCCTTCTCAAGCCTGGCCTCTCGTGTGCCAGACACAGTGGTCAAGACTTTTTCTACTATCTGCTAGGTTGTTTATCCGGCAGTGGATGTCAAGTCCTGGGTAAGAAGAGCCTCGGGCTGTGGAATCTAGAGCTGCCATCCTACAGTCTACACTGCCTGCACTTGGGCCTGGCTCGAGCACATTAGTTGTACGGTTTAGGCAAGTCCTGTAATGGCTTTCTGGCCTCAGTTGTCTCATTTCTAACAATATGATCGGGTAATTATAAAGACAGAGTTAGCGTGCACCAAAATCCTAGACTCCACTTAAGATAACGTCTGGTGTTATTTTCTTTGGGTTCATGTTCTTCATGGGTTTCTATCTTTTGATTCCCAGTGTCTGGCACCGTGCGTGCTACCTGTAAGCATCCAGTGAAGGGTTTTAGGAACGAATAAATTATCTAATTAATGAAGTTATAAAACTAGCAGACTCAATAAAAAAAGTACAGTGAGATTGCATCTTTTGGGAATACAAATAAGCCAAACATTCCGGTAACAATGCACCTCCCAACTGTACTTTACAACAACGATCAATGCTGAAGAGAACACCCTAAGCTAGTCTATAATCCTGATCTTAGACGGAATAATCAAAGAAAGATTAAGTTATTTTCAGTATAATTTCCAGGTTGCATGTCATATTGCCTCCTAAATGCATCCAAACTTACTAAAAATGCTGGAAGTATCAGAATGCTCCAAAGCCTGCCATTTCCAAATAAATTTACTGTTTAAGTAAAAAAAATAATTTCTAAGCATAATAAATATATATTATGTGCTTCTTTGATACTATGCTTATTCGGCTTGTTTTCTCGTAAACTGTTGATTCGCACAGTATTTTAATTGCATTGATTTTAGAGAAGATGGAATGTCCTCAGACTCCTCTTTGAGAGGTAGAAGGCAAGTCCATGGAGCCATGAAGGTCACGGACACCAGAGTAGACAAGTCAGACTCCCTGATTGTGGCGAGTGTCAATCAGAAGTACCCCTGCTAGCTCACTGCCCACTTCTCAGCACTGGGTCTAGGCCATCCATTTGTTCCCCAGCATTCAAGCATATGTTAGTCATCCCTGTTGATCTGGGCACATGGCCGCTCATCCATTTGAGTCACACCGCAGGCCCAGAAGGGCTTGACCCATTTTCCGAGGTGCAAAAAGTCAGGTCAGCACCCACATCTGAGGTGCCAGATCCTCTGTGTTAAATATGTATGGGGAGCTGCGAGTGGAAACGTTCAGACAAACAAATCAATAGCTTCCATGACCTTGAACCAGTTTGCTTGGGAAGGATATTTTCATTCACAGCTTCGTACCTTCAATTCTCCAATGGAGGAAAGTAGCCCTGCTCCATATGCCCGCAGTTGACCTTCTTGCTTGCAAAGACCAAACTCGATTGTGAAGAAGTAACACTAGAAAAAAAAAAAAAAAGATGGACCCATGTTCAGTGAACTGGCCAACAAGTTCCTTCACAGAATAAAATGGCACCCAAAATAAAATGTTGCACTGTACATAATTGCCTTGAATTTTAAAATAAATTTAAATCAGGAGTATTTATTGTAGTCCATTTTCTTTATGAATAACTTTACCCTAAGTTTATATACTTCAATGAAATTTTGTTTAATTTCAAGATGATTTTTTGCAGATTTTTATGATTACTATTTTAATAATCTTACCCTAAGTTGAAAGACTATAGGGAAATTAAACCACGAGGAGTCCAGTGATTCCTGTATTCAGAAACTTTATGGATCAAATCATATTTCCTGTAACAATTTTATAATTAAAAATTAATAAGTATATCTTAGTGATGTTCCACAAGAATATGGGACTTGCACTACCAAATTGTGTTTCAGTGGCAAAAATGAGTTCAAGAAGGTGTGGAAAAATAAGTTGGAATCTAGTCATTGCAAACTTATTTTTTAATCTGTTTATTCATTCTGAAGACATTTATTAAGGTGAGGCAGTGACTCAGATGATGAAGAGCTTCCTGAACAAACACAATGGCCTGAGTTTGGGTAGCCAGCATTCATATGAAAGCTGGGCCTGGTAGCACACGCCTGTAACCCCGGCACTAGGGGAGACAGTCAGAGCCCAGGATCTCACTGGTCAACCAATTTAGGAAAAGGGTAAGCTTCAGATTCAATGAGAGACCCTATCTCTAAAACTAAGACGGACAATAACACAGAAAAATGTCCAACATCAACTTCTTGTCTTCACACATGAGCAAGCACACCCATGCGCATACAAAACACACTACAACAATAAATGCACAAACAAATCTTGCTGCAAACTCACTAGGTGCCAATGTTTGGTAAAGAATAAAAAAGAGACCAAGAATAAAAATACATACTTACCAATCTATCAAAACTGCAATGTCGACATGTTTTTAGTAACATCTTAAATACATGCCAATATGTGCATATGTATACACATGTGTATGCATTGTTTGTCAGTAAAGGGCACAGATGGGTGGGTTTAGAGGGAGAATCTGGGGGTGGGAGCTGCTGAAGGGATGAATGTGATTAGAACACCTTGTTCAGAACTCTCGAAGTAATAATAAAATCTGCAGTTGCTTCTGTTGGGTTCAAAAAAAAAAACCAACCTAGACAGAAGAAAAAAAAATATCTGCACAACTTAAAAAAAAATCACAGTGCTATTGCAAGGGGCTGCAATCACACTATTTCTGCTCTCATAGAAAAGCGAGAAGCCAGCAACACATAATAAGAATTGAATCAAATTAGCACTGTCCTGCGTCCGTGGTGCTAGGGCACTGAAGGTGTTGAGAAGGGGAATTTAAACACTCCCGAAACAGGGCAGAAAATAATTATAATGTCTAGCCCACGACAGCTTGCTCTATTTTTATACAAGGGTGGAGATGTCCTTTGCTTCTGGAGGTTGTATTTGCTTTCTAAGGCAGGGATGACCCTGAGGTTGCCTGGTCCCATGCTCGGCATACCTGAGCTGCACCCAAAGGACTGGCCACTTCCAAGCCATGGAGCTTCACCCCCAGAAGCAGAGCCTCTTTCCAGATCCAGTTGCCAAAGAGGGCAAAACTATGGTCCATGCCACCAACAGCACATATGCAATGCCTACCAACACACGTCCTTATGCTGTCCCACATTTCCTTTGTTTTACCGTGTTCTGCTTTTTGTCGCCATCTGGGGTACTTTTGGGCATGATCTTTACAGTGAAATATAAACTCCATGCAGCAGGTATTACTCCCCATTCCTTAGAAGCAATGGAAATTCCAGCACCGTTGACACTTTATACCATTCTTTGTTTGAGGAGGTTATCCTATGTGTTACAGGATGCTTAGCACCATTCTAGGTACTGATAAGATCCTCAGCCCTCAGACTTTTTAGCAGCTCCACAAAGTGGCTGTTCTGCTTGGTTTGGTCAGCTTGACCCAAACCTTAAACCTATTTCAGAAGATGGACTTTTTAATTGAGAAAAATGCCTCCGTAAGATTGGCCTGTAGGTGAGTCTGTGGGGTACTTCTTGATTGATGATTGCCTGTAGGTACTGTGTCACTCCTAGGCCTTGCTATAAGAAAGCCTACTTAGCAAGCCAGTTAAGCTGCACCCCTCCATGGCCTCTGCATCAGCTCCTGCTTCCAAGTTCCTGCCTCAAGCGCCTCACCTGCCTTCCTAAGAAAATAACCACAAACCACAAGATTAAATAAACCCATTTCTCCCCAAGTTGCTTCTGACCATGGTGTTTTATTGCAGCAATCAAACCTCTGACTAACTGAGTGGCTTTTCTATTAAACCTTTTCATAAAGAATTTGCAAATAAAAAACATCACACGCTGAAGTTAACCAGATCAAAGCCTGTCATCCCAAGGGACTTGTTTGTATATGGTCACAATAGGTATGGAGCTTCACAACAGAATTGCTCTTTCACTGTAGGGCATGTTTTTTTTTTTTAAAAAAAAAAAAGATTTATTTACTCATGCATTTTATGTGTATGAGTGTTCTGTCTTCGTGCACAACACAAAAGGGATTCAGATCCCACTACAGATGGTTGTGAGCCACTAAGCGGTTGTTGGAAATTGAACTCAGGACCTCCGGAAGAGTATTCAAGCACTCTTAACTGCTGAACCATCTCCCAGCCTCTGCTATTGACTGTATTTTTATCTCCAGTTCACCATTTTAAAAACTATATCCTAACATGTTGTCTTCCAGCCAAAAAATCACAGAATGACATCCTGATGCCCCTGGAAATATAAATGAGACTGTCTTCGGGGCCTTTGTGCATGATATTCCCCTGGTGAGTACACTCTTCTCCCTAGGTGGTTATACAGTAGCCATTTTCATTTCTCAGTCAAAAGTTGGCTTGTTAAAAGGATGGCAAATTAAATGTCAGTCTAGTCATAGAGGACCTCCCTGACCACGAAAGGGGCCACGCTTTCTGCTTAGCCTGTCTGACATGTTACATGAAGAACATCCTGCCCCTGACATGACCCTATCCATTGGTTTTTGCGGCTGTTGTTGCCTGTGTCGCTCAGAAGCATGAGTGGTGCTCAAATCGGGAGCTTGCTTCCTTCTACAAACTCTTAGCATTTAGACCAGAGTCTAGCATTAAATCATTGTTAGAGATATCTTCAGAGCAGGTGAGTGGGTTCACAGGAGGGAAGAGGTCACGTAACTAAGAAGTGGATTCTAGACTGTAACTCGGGTTCCTTAGTGGGTTTGTGTTTCATGGAAGACACACAAATCTAACTTATTCATTTGTTCATCTTCTCGCTGTGTATCCACTAATATTCAGCAAGCTCTTACGGTGTTGCAGGAGTTACTATCGATCAACCAGGGGTGGCACTGCATCCCTAGAACATTTTGCTTGCTAAAACTCAGCTCCGTCCTCAGCACCATGGGGAGGGGGCAGGGGCACACAGGGTGGGATGTCAGGACTTTAAAAGAAGTCACTCTCGCTGAGGTCTCCTGAAAACAACGAACATGAGAGTTGTCAGCGTGTTAACACTTAATAAAACCCTCAAGTCTGTAGACCAAACAACCGTGCCCATCCTAAATACGCAAAGCCAAGCGCTCAGATATGCACAGAGAAGCCCAGAAGACATGTGGTAGCCAACCTCTTCTATTTCACAAAGTGGAAAACTTAAGCCGATGAGAGATTTATCCAGGATTTGTCTAAACAGTGACATCCACAAGATCTAAAGCTCCATGTTTTACAGAGCTTGACATCAGCATCTGCCATCGTTTAAGGCTTCTAAATAAAAAATTAGGAGGTGTGTGATTCTCCTGTACAATCAAATGATGGGGAAAGGAGAGTTGCAAAGCAAGGGACCTGCAAGCTCATAGCATCTTCTTTGAGCGTCTTTGGTCCTTTGCCTTCCTGATTCATCTTGCATTTTTATCTCACCACATAACACCCTTGGAACCCTAATGTTGAATACAGAAAACTTAGTGGGGAAATGTGTTGTCATATTCAAAGGCATCCAGAACACACATATGGAGCCAGTGGCGGGAGCATTTAGGTCGGCTATTAAGTGCGTTTTTAATTTCCCTCACATTACATCACTTGCATACATAATGCATGGCCACACTTCTCTTCCAAAGCCAAACAGGCCAGAGAGCCTGGGAGAAAAAGCCACTCTACCTACCAGTCACAGCTGCTTCCCCTGGACTTGGCCTTCTGTCTGATTTTACAGCAAGAATTAAAAGGCCTGCCTTGGTTTGACTAAAGATTCAGAAGTTAAGTAACGGGTTAGCCAGTGTGTCTTTAGCTGATATGCTCCTAGACGCAGAATAGCCTCTAAGAGAAGAGCCTGTGCATCTCCCTGCCCATGGCTCTCATGCGCTCTGGCCCCTCAGCTCATCTGGGAGTCCCTCCAAAAGCCCTGCCCTTACACAGCCCCATCTGGTCCTTCTCTGCCTACCTCTCCCTTTTGACTTCCCCGCCTTCATCAGTGGAGAAAGCCCCAGGATGCAGCTTCCTCGGCCTGCTTTCCTCGGAGAACCAGACCTTTTGCTCTTGAGACCATTTTTCCATTTTCAGCTCTGCGTGTGGCTGACAGATAATAAGTAATGGTGAATTACATCCCAAACTCAAGTGTTGGTAAAATTTGAATTAGGGACTTGCTCGGGATTCTTTTCTGCTTTCAATAGTGGTGAACACCTCTGTCAGATCAATAGAAGGCAGATAAGGTTGGGCTGGATGACCCCCTGAAAACATCCTAGAGTTCAAGAGTAACTAAGTACTTCTGGAAATTTTAAAATAATATTTATTCTCCTCATAGGATTCTCCAGATGTGGATCTGTAATATAGTCCCTAGAGATTTTCCAAACAAATAGCCTACCTGTTATCAGAAAATAAATATGCAAAAGGTGAAGGAGAAAAAAAAAAAAAAACAACACACTTCAAGCCTTGTAAAAACACCTGCAAGAGAAAATTGCTGATTCTTGGCCGTTAATGTCTTTTCAACAGAAACAAATAATAATACTAAGGCTTGCACCTCCCAAATTGAAGGGTGCCTTTCATCAGCACTGATGTTCATGAATTCTAAATTTTATACGCTCTGCTGATATATAATTATTTGTAAATATTTTATTTGACTATAATTACATATAATCATTAGCTTAAAACCAAAACAGGAATGATAGATGGGACCTCTTCCGCAGAAGAAAAGCAGAGTCATTTACATACGCAGTCATTAAGCGGAAAAAGAAAGCCATAGTGACTATTGAAATCCGAAGGGATGCGGAACACACCTAAGACCGCTCAGCAAACAGATAGGTCACACAATGCTGCCATCTTCAGGTCACTGCTGGTACTACACACCATTCTCAAAACCCCCATCTGCCCACATCGGTACTGACCAAAGTTTGAAACAAAACAAGACTGACAAAGTGAAGTCACGCCTGCAAAATACAGAAGGGTCTCCTACGGTGACTGAAAAAAAAAATGACTGCAACACTCTCCTTCCGTTTGGTGTCAACGTCCTGAAAGTCCTGCTTTAGTCACAGATTGCAGTTTAAGAGAAGTTCAGCTTCATCAAGGAATACTTGACTTAAGGGTCGTTAATTGGCTAAAATGTTTCCTCTTTGGTTCAGTGCATGCTTTGCAAGGTTGAGAAATAGGAGGTATCCAAGGCCCCTCCCACAGACCTTCCTACCACCTGCCCCACCACCTCTACCCCCACCACCTCTACCCCCACCCCAGCACCCACTCCTGGCTACTAGTCCTCAGATTTTCCGTTCACAAAGGATGCCCGCTTTCTTTCCTACCTTTATCCAAAATTCCTTAAGCTTGCCTAAAGTGTGATTGATAATGGGACTGGGATAAGAACGGAGCCTGATAGCTAAGCGGGAAGCTTTAGAATAAAAGGATTAGCATGATAAAGTACTGGAAACAAAAGTGAAAATGGGCTGTGTTTCTTAAGCCCTGGAGGTCTCCCTGTGCAGGTGATGCCACCCCGCCCCCCCCCCCCCCCCCCCCCCCCGTCCCAGCACACATCAGTTTCTGGTGTCATTTCTTAAACCCTTTGAGCTCTAAATATCCCTAAGTCATACATAAAACCAAATCACACTAAGGTGGCAATGACCGTCCCTCTGCAGCAGGGGTTCCTGTGAACAACTCCCCCGCCCCACCGGGGAATCTGGCTGGTTGAAAGAAAGGGGTCTTGCATGCTTTGATGATGCTTGGCTCTGGGTTTCTTGGCTAGGGTGTGTGCAATAAAAGTGGAAAGTACTAGAAACAGCATCAGACGCGGTCCAGAGTTCTAGGTCCCCATACTACACAGATCTGTAAATAAAAACCGCCACTGCACACGCAGGTCACAACTTAGGCCCAACTTATAATATGGAAAGGAGGCCTGGGGATTGGCTCGAGCACATCTGAACAAAGGGCATCTCTCCCCCCAGATATTAACTGAAGGAGCAGTACAGTAGAATTTAACACACACACACACACCCCACACACACACACACACTCAGAGGAAGCCTGGGCCTTGGCTCAGAGGTAGAATGTGTGCCTCATATGTCACAAGGCCCTGCCTTCCATTCTAACACCAAATCCAACAAATATCCATGGTGGGGGGTGATGTGCACATGTGTGTGTGTGTCTGTGTCTGTGTGTGTATGTGTCTGTGTGGTAGATATGCTGTGGGATGTGTGTAGGATATGGGGTGTGTGTGTGTGTGTGTCTGTGTGTGTGTGATAGGTGTGGTGTGGGATGTGTGTGGTTGGGGTGTGTGTATGTGTATGTGTTAAAATCTACTGTACTGCTCCTCCAGTTAATACACGGAGGAAGAGATGCCCTCTGTCCTCATGGATGGCATATAACACTGCTGATGAGGAAAGACCACGATTTAAACCTTCCCAGGTCTGACTCCCCCACAAACCTCTCATTCTATCTTAAAATTATGGGCACTTACCCGTCTTGGGTCCAGAATTTAAAGACTTGGTTGGACTTTGAAGGGTTAATGAGTTCCTAGATGAACTTTGAGGAAAGAAGTTACTGGAAAAAGTGGCAGTTCTTCCTGTAGAACCCTGAGACTTGGGGTATCAGGAGAAGGGATTACAAGAACCCAAAGATTCATCACAGGAACAGTGTATTCCAAAATGAACCTGGTCCTAGGTCCAACTGAAACCACAGAAGCTACAGTTTGGGGAGCAGAGAGTTAACTTACTGGCACGGTATTCAGCCAACACTCACAAAGCCCTGGGTTTGATCCTTGGCTCCATATTTGCCAGATATGATAATGCAAGCCCATAATATCAGCACTGAAGAAGTAGAGCAGAGGGACCACAAGTTCAAGGCCAGCCTTGGCTACACAGTGAGTTCAAGGCCAGCCTTGGCTATGAAGATTCTGTCTGAAAGAGATGGGGGCAGAGAGAGGAGGAGGAAGAGTAGAAGGAAAAAAAAGTTTTCTCTTTTGCCGGTAGCCCTCCTCCACCCAAAACCCAAAGGAAAGAGAGAGAAGGCCCAGGATTTGAGTAGCGTACTGTAGCTACCAGCTACGGATGACCCTAAGTTGTAAAAACAACAAACATTGTCTTAGTTGCAAGCACTCGTTGAATGAATTAAAATGCAAAGTCCTGAGCTCTGAGGAGGCATTATGGCAAACCTTGTGGAAAATTGATCATCAAATATAAGAGGCACACTTACAGGGGGAAAAGCGTCAGCAAAAAGAAAAACAACTTTTATTGAAGAATACGACATGAGGGTTTTTCAGCACCCTGCGCTAGGGGAATTTCCGTGTTTAAGTAACTGCTTCTCCTCAGAGCTTTTTTGGTGCTTTTGGAATAAATGCACGATTTTTTTTAAGAGCCCTCTGGTCATTTCAGTTTTACTACCTCATCTTCAGCTTATCTGAGAGAATTTTCCATTTCAAAGAAGGCGGCCTGACTTATTTTCATTTAGAATTGACTTTTTTCTGCACCAGAACTTAACAGTATTTTTTAATGAAAAGAAAGAGCAAGATGAGGGAGGGAGGGAGGAAGGGAGGGAGGGAGGGAGGGAGGGAGGGAGGGAGGGAGGGAGGGAGGGAGGGAGGGAGGGAGGAAAAGAAAAGAAAAGAAGGGAGGGAGAAAGGAAGGAAAGAAGGAAGAAAAAGATAGACAGATTGACTGATCCCTGGCTTCTTTCTCCCATTCAAGCACAAATGGGAATGCCATTTGTGTACTTAATTAACATCAGAATCACCTAAGCAATGGGTCCATCCTGATACTCAAGACAAGACCCATTTAAGACATCCCACACATCCAGAGCTCAGTGTCGAAGGCCAGTGCTTTCCATAGGACGCCATGCTAGGAATGCTATGTTGGGAACGTAAGGAGAAGCAACTAACCTGGAGACAAGAAGGAATTTGACAAAGAGCTGTGTGATGTCGATGGCAGGGAGAGGTCCTCTGACCTCTTCACCGTACCACTCACCACCCTGGGGAAGGCCTGGGGAAGGCCCAGCAGCAGCATGGACTCAGATCACGTTGGTTCACAATAGCCCGGAATGGAGTATAACAAAGGTTTATTTTTCTGGGGGATAAACTCACAGAAAGAATAGTGATCTGCAGTCCTCTGGGAGCACTGGGAACTGGAACCAAATCCAGCAACCAAGAGGCCCATTCTCGCTTTTCATCTGCATATATAGTACATGAGGCCATGCCTAAAGTAGGCCGGTATCTTAAAAACCTATTGGCTGAAGGAGTTCCCACAGCAGGTAGCAGAAAAGACTCCATATTCCCACCCCCTGTCTTCTCCAGGCACTAGATAATCGCCATTCTCCTGCCCGTTACCCTTGGACCTGTGGCGACTGGCCTTCTTGCTCTGTCTTGATTTTTACGCTGTGGTTTCTCTGCCTGGAAATATCCTTGTCATTACACAGCCCTTTGTCAAATTCCTGCTAGTGTCCAGGTTAGGGGTTTTCCTTACATCCCCCAACATAGTACGGAGTCCTACTAAAACTACCGGTCTTTAAACCTGTCCACTCCCCACCCCCACTAAGCTTCGTGAAGTTCGGAAACAAGATTTATCTATCTTCCTGTGCTGTTTCCGTTTCCCCTCTTGTCCTACCCCCTTGGCTAACACATAGTAGGTACTCAGCAAATATGGCAGCTGAGGAGGGAATGGGAAAAGCTAAGAAGAGTTTTCCAGTTGGTCATGCCTACAAAGTCAATGCCAGCCAGCCTGGATCAGTAGTCTCTAATCCCAGCCAATTTTTCTAATATTACAGTTTCGGGGGAAGAAAATGAGAACGTCTTTACAGTAGCCCTCAAATAGATTTTTCACTTGCAGGTTCAGAAATAGATCTGCCCACTGGTGACCTCATTCGACGTTTTTCCCTCTCAGTAGACCCCCCACGTCAGTGGGAAGGGAAGAGCCGGCTTCCTTGCCACAGCCAAGCCCTGCGCATTGCAGGCCCTTAGCAGCATGACTGGATGCTAATTGGCAGGCATTGCGTAGGGAAGCTGGGAAGTAAGGTAGCCTGGTGTTTAAGTGGCTTCTGGCTTCCTCGTTACAAGCGGTGACTGAAAGCTCATTGATTCTGACATCTGGATGCCCGTCTGAAAACGTCAGGGGGAAAGTTTTTCAGTTTGCTGTTTCTGAAGGTTGTAGCCAGCTGAAGCCTAGCCAGGGAAAATGCTAACGGTCCTTGGTCAGAGTTTACGATGTGACAGATTCAGGCACTAAAGTGCCTCCTAGCCTAGACTCTTCAGAATTAACAACTGCAAGGAATTTCCAACAACATCACCACCCAGACCATCACTCCGTGAATGATAGCACACAAGATCAGACAGATATGATACTATTTTCTCCTGGAGATGAATCTCTAAGATGTCCACCCAATTCTGCTTTCCACAGTATCCGCGGCTCTTTAAAAAGTGTATTATGAATACGGATGGGCTTCTCTTCATGCTCCATGAACTTGCAGGTTATTTTGAGTTTCACAAATCAAACGCTAGTTTTAGATTCACAGCGTTGCTTCCCGGACCCTAGATGCAACGCATGAGCCCCATGGTAACATCTCTATAACACAGAAATTCTCAGAATATGGCTATGATTTTAAAGCAATCCCAGCATCTTTTTCCAAAAGACTTCACCGAACTCACTACACAACCAGCTGCCTTAAAATGACTAAACTTTCTGGTGAACACACACACACACACACACACACACACACACATGCTCACAATATGTGTCCCTTTTATTTTCCTACCAGATGCATGGATCCGCATCCCTTCTATAGATGTGCTTAATCTTCCTTGCACAGAAGACCTACTTAAGCATTGCTACAGGTTTGGAACTCCCCAAGAACTGACTCGTAGCCTAAGCAATTTTGTGCTCCTTGAAGGAGAAGAAAACGGATGAGCCTATCCCCGGCCATCCATCCTTAGGCTTGCCCCAAAAATGTTCTGCATCAAATCACACATCCTCCCCAGATGTGATTTTAAAGGTCAGCTCTCCAATGCTCATATAAAAAATGAGGTTTTTACTGACTTACAAATGAGCTGTGGGCAACCACTACCCTAAGAGGGTCATTTTATTTTCATCCTTGCATTACTAAAAGCAACACCATCCCAGACTCTGGGGCTAACAACCTTACACTTACTCACTGATTTCTTTCCAAGCCAGATCAGGAATTCTAAAATATTATATATAAACTTGAGGTGGGGGGTAAGTATTTTTAACGGGAAAGAGCAGTTCTCAGCTCTCCATTGCACGAAGCCTTCCACTTTATGCTTTTACTAATGAGGTCCTGTTTCCTCTCCAGTCACTAACAGCAACACTACCATTGCTGTCTCTCACACTCACAGTTGGCACCAACCATTCGTATGCGGAAAGGGGGTTGAAAAGATGTACCCCATGGATCTGAGTCCCTGACCCATGAGGATCTACAGTAATTGAAACTCTAGAAAGCATTCAAGCTCAGTTGAGCTTCCGTCTCTAATAATAATCACCTCCGGTCATTGGCACCTACACTCCACCGGACACAGCATTGAGCCCTTTACATCACATCCTCAGCAGCCCTGAGAGGAAGGCACTGTGGACCTGGGGGTCTGAGCACACTGACTTTAAAGTAAGGACCACAGTTCAAGGGCAGCCTCCATATTAACTCTAGGAAAGTTATTTTACTATTCTCTGTCTTAGGGGCTTTATCTATAAAGAGAGAAAGAGAGGGGAGAGAGGGAGAGGGAGGGAGAGAGAGAGAGAGAGAGAGAGAGAGAGGTAGGGAAGAAGGGAGATGGAGAGGGAGGGGGAGGGGAGAGAGAGCGAGACTGAGAGAAAGAGAGAGAACAGCATAAAAGAAACCTATAGAACTCTGTTTCAATGCTACCCCCCCCCATTTTGAAGATAGAGTACCTGAGACTCCAATTTGCAAATTTAAGAGACACTAAAGATGGATTATAAGCAGGCGAACCTAACTCTGTATGGTTTGCCTTATCCGGCAATGTTTTCTTTCCCTTTCCAACGTGATCACTGTGGGATATTAGAATTGAGATTCTTGACAGTGAAGTGCACAGCACCAGAAGAGATGAAGGTCTTCTAGCCTGCCCCCAGCCATCCTTCTATAGACGGCTCTGGGCTAAGTGCCCCTCGCCGTCTTTGGGATCCCTAGATCAGCCAGGTGTCACAAAACAGACCTGTTGGAAGCCAGTGAGAGGTACACACTATATAAACCAGGCATGAAAGCAACTGAATCACCCGGGTCTCACTGAGGGGACACAGTGCCACAAAGAGAGTAGCTCAAGAGAGCCAAGACTATGACAAATGAGGTCAGGTCAGATGTATAATGCATCGTTTTTATAGCTTAAAAGTCCTATTGCAATAAAGTAAAGCATAGCATTAAACTATGGCAATATGTGTTTGCATTTGATTTCGATCCATTATTTTACAGTCACAAGATTAATTCTAGATCACTGAGAATTCATGAGACAATAAAGAATATCATGACTTGAGATATTTCTGGTCTTCTGACAAACGATTTTTGCCAGACTCTCTCTGGCTCTAGGAGAGCTGATGTTTTATGGCTGCCTGGAATGACAATCCTTCCACCGGCCTTGCCTTTTGCTTACCAGGTAGAGAAAGGAAAACAGGTGAATAAGCGTGACGTTACATTTAGCCTTGCCTAATGGGACAAGAGCATCTCAGTTCTAGCCAATTGTCCCACTGCACAAACTCGATCAGATTGCCCTGAAGCTGCTCTTATTGGGAAATCTGGGAATCAAGGCATTTGTGTGATACTTCTGGTGGCTAAATACAATTTGTTAATTTAAACAAGATGCAAGTGTATGTGTATGAGCAAGAATAGTCACACACACACACACACACACACACGTACCAGAGGGGGGTAGAGAGAGGGAGGGAGGGAGGGAGGGAGGGAGGGAGGGAGGGAGGGAGAGAGAGATTATACTTTGGGTCTACTACAACGCTTCTGTTAAGAATCCAAATCCAGTGCCCTTTTACCAATAATAGCCTTGACCTTTTCTTGAAAAAATTACGACTTCTTAGATTCGAGAAAGGAAAAAGTAAACAATCAAAAACGATGCCTTTGTAACAAATAGCTCAGCATTTAAGCATTTCTAAAGTAAATCATTTAAAGGTCCCTCCCCTTGGTTCATTACAAAAGACTTTCTAAACCTTGCTGGCTGGGTATCAACACAGGACCCCTGTGTGCGCGTGTGGAGATGAATCCAAAGCCCATCCAGCACCAGAACAAACAACCTCGTTTGCCTCTCCTCCGGCAGCTTCTTCAGCTAGTTTCATATTAAATTCAGTCCTCTTCCAGCCAAGCTGCAAACACCTGGACGGGGCTATCAGAAGCACGATCTCGTGAAGAGGAGCAGTCCAGATCGGAGACCCCACATTTATTGCTTTGTTTGGTTATGGAGGGAGGGCCGCACGGGCGAGCAGTATCACTCCTAATCTGCCTGAGACTTTCTACCAGGAATTCACATTCCACGTGCTCTCTCTGGCACAAACAATATTTTCTCATTTATTTCCCCCAAGCTGTTTCCTGTGACTTGTCTTTCTCTGTGTGCTATTAAGTCTGAGGCAGCTCCTCCATCTCCGGGGAGAAGCTTGACATCGTTCAGGCGAGGCCTTCCTTCTATTATTTATAGATTTAAAAAAAAAAAAAAAAAAAACTTTACATTGTAAAATAGCAGAGCACCGCCCTCCCCTCCCCACACCCCGGTCTAAAACCCTTTTATGAAATAAACTGAACAGTCTGCATGTTCAGAAAGACAAAGCTGGGGTGCTGAAAGTTAGATTACCCCAAGGTCACGCGCAGAAGTGGAAGCTCTCCAGGGGCCTTCCCCGTGTGTGTGTCTGATACGGCCACCTGGATGCCTACGAGCACAGCGGTGTGAAATGGACTAGCTGGCACTATTTTAATGCTCACAACTGTGCCAAGCCGCTTCCCGGTGCATTAGCTCAACGATTTTACGGCATCTCTACGACATTAGATAGCAGTATTCGTCTCATTTTAAAGATGATGAAATTGGAACACGGCAGACGTTATTAACATTCCTCCCTTGGCTAGACGCTAGTCGTTGTCAGCCAGGCCCCGACTTGTAGGCTTCCGTGTTCGTCGCCACATTATCCAGTTTTAGCAAGAAACTTCTTAGTTCGGGGTAGCCAGATTCCCCCATTTCCAGAATCTAACAGACTCTTGCCCACCATCTCCCAGGCAACGTCAGCAAGAGTCCAATAACATCAGGAAAACCAGAGCCCCTCCTTAGTCCTCAATAGTCTCTTAGACTTAGTCCTCAGAATTCTCTTAGAAATTTTCTACGTAGTGAACACCACCCTTCTGCTCCTTGGCTATAAATTCCCACTTCCCTTTGTTGTTTTAGAAGTGGAACCCAACTCTCTCCTACTACCAAGTCCATCACGGTGCTCCCAGACTGGCTACGATGCTGATGAATCAAACTTGCCTTCCCATTCTTCGGTAAGAATCATAAATAATATTTGCTTTGATGATACGCAGCCTGTCGTTGACAAAGCCTAGATTTGGACACTAAAGCCTGGACTCTGAATTGTCCCCCACACCACACTGCCTCACTTGCTGGTCCCTAAGATATACGCAGGCTCAGGAAAGACAAAGAGTTCACACTGCTGTATGGACCCCAGGTCCTCGCTTACCCACTACTAGTGTAAGCGTCTTGGGAGCAAGCGCTATGGAGAAACTTGAGAACTCTAGCTACTGATAGACGCTGTTGACTCGACTCAAAAAGAGAATGAGAAGAAGTATAGATTGATGATATCAGACAAAGTATCACTATTGGGAACATGACCGATAAAAGATTGACAAAATAAGTCTAGAAATCAGGTTTTTAAATAAGTATGTACCTGCTCATTTTTGTTTGAAGACAAAAAAAAAGCAAAAATAAAACTCATCAGCCCTGTGTTATGGTCACAAAACCACATTGCAACTTAGTTGGGTAGAAAACCACAAGGCCTGACTTTCCAGAGTTTTCTCAGTTCTTCTGTAGATGTAGAAGCCAGGCTCTCTCTCTCTCTCTCTCTCTCTGGGCAGCACACATATTTGATAAATGGATGAACACCTCGTTACTCCTTCCTCCAGAGCCAGGAGTCCCTTCCATTAAGTTCTCATTTGATGTGGCAAAATGACTTTTCAGGAAAACGTGAAGGCTATACGCCAAAAATGCTAAGTGTGGCCATTGTTGCTGAGATATTACAAATGGCCTGTATTTTCTTTCCTTCCCACATCCATTTCAAAATTTTCTACAATGAGCATGTGCCATTCCCTTAAGAAGCAGGAGAAACTATCGCTTCTGCAAAGACTTTTCAGGAGAGGAATCACCAAGACAGCCGGCACCAGCCCCTCCTGCACTGCTGAGAGAAGGGTGTTTTTATGGACATTGTAAAGGACAGACTCTCGGCCCCTGGGAAGAATAATGGTGCTCCACTTGGTGATTGATTCCTCCCAACCCTAACTGCATTTCTCCCTTACACCTCGTCTGGATTTGAGCTTTCAAATGGCAGTGTTCCCACCTTCGGTAAGACCTGTCCTGAAGTGGCAATCCACCCAGCAGAATTATTTCACAGATGGCCATCCTTACAGAGACAAGTATGCAAAGCGGCGGGCAAATTGTGACGTTTCTAAGAAGCAAGCGACGAGCATTTTAACCGCCGTGTGTTCAGTCTCGCGTCACGTTTCTTATTCTGTGACCATTCATTGTCGTGTCTCAGAGCGTACAGTAACTCATTTTACATCTCCTAAATGTACTCTGAGTTTTTCTATCTCAGTTCGGAAGAATGGCTTTGAAAATCCTTTTGACTCCTTTATTTGAGAACTACATGTGTGGAATGGGGTAATTAAATTCCTATAGTTTGATATAACATTACCTCCACTATTCTAGCTGATAAAGAGAAAAAAAAAAGTCCCAACCATCTTCTCTCTGCTTTCGCTGAGAATGAAATTACAATGCAGATATTTCTGTTAATGCAAGTTAAGAGCCTGGGAGCCTACGCCATCATAGTTAAACCAAAGACCTCTTTCCCCACCACATCTTCATGGAAATTAAAGTGACTACGGAAATCCCCTGGACTTGATGAGCGCATTCAAAGTTTCTTTGAGAAGAAAAGGGAAAAAAATCCTCAGTGTCAAGACTTAAACTGCAGTACAATCCGGAGAATTCCTCATCCAACACCATACTTCCTAGCTGGGTTTCCTAGGCAATGATGAAAGCAACTGGGGCTGTGCCCAAGTAGGGTATCAGTGACGTCATGGTCCCCAAGACAAGGGTCAGTTATCCCCTTTGTTCTTTGCCCCACACCAAGTGATGGAACAATATTCCTTCAGAGACATAAGGAGGTAAGAGAATTTGTGCAAACTGCCGCTTGAGCCCACTGTGAAAGCCTTAAATGTAAGTCCTCTCCTCTCCATTGTGTCTACTGTTCTTAGGGCTCAGAAATCAATATTTCGTATTGGTCATTTGAATTTCTAAATCTGACCCCAATGCTTGTGCGCATTAATAAATTTGTATGACTTCATCTTGCTAATCTCTGACGGAGCAGACTCCAGTATTGAGCCTTCAAAGGGAAAGATGAGGGTGGGGGTAGAAAATTCCACCCTTAGTTAGGGATTTAGCTCACAGTGGGGAGAGCTCTTGCACGGCAAGGGAGAAGTCCTAGGTTAAATCCCCAGCACCAGGGGAAAGGAAGTTAGATGGGGTAGATTTCCTCAGGCCACCTGCCAGACATCCCAAATATCCTCTTCAGCAAAGTCTATGGAGCACTGAGGGGTGGAGCTGGTAACTGTGGGGTAGTGTGGGGACAATTTGATATTAGTATAAAACAGGTAGATTCAGTGTTCTCTCAGTGCTCCGGGAATAATGTTAGCACAGTAGCTTTGTTTTTATGAGTTCCCAAATTTTTAAACTAGGTGTTCTGTGTTTGCTTTCTTTTCTCCTCTGTTATATGATGGCTCTCGGAGGCCCTTGGGATATAGTTATAAATGACCAAGACAGATTTGAGTTGCTAAAATGTACAACTATTTCACACCACAAACAGATTTGTTCCCAAACAAGGTGGGCAATGTAGGGCTCCCGTAATATGAATCAATGGCAAACGCCTCATAATCGCAACAACACAGAGGGATAGAACAAAACAGCCTTGGCCATAATATTAAGTGTTCTCAGAAGAGAATTAGTCCAAAGAAGGCATGGCCTCGGGCATCTGGACAGAAAGAGTAATGATGAGAGACCGCAATAAAAACCAGGAAGACAAGTTAAAGAATTAAAGCATTGCTCGCAAGATGACTCTTCTTTTCTATATGCACAGCAGATAGAAAAGTGAGTGTAATGAGTTGGAATAGATATTATTAACTTTTAATTAAGTTCCTCGGTAATAACATACAAACTGATCGTCCACCCAAACATCTCAATTAACGATGTTGAACAGCACGTTCCTCCTTCCAGCTCTCGGCCAGCTTTGGAGTAAATGACTCCAACAGCTGAACCAGTAAAAAGAGTCTACGCAGAATAAATAAGCCTGGGGCTTATTCGGGCTTTCCATAAAGATACTAAAGCGGTCATTTATAATGCCATCCGTGTTCAGAAAGAACGACAGCTGGCTGGACACACATCTTCTAGCATCGAAAGCGTCTCCACCATTAGTCAGGTATATGAAGAAAAGGGAGTTTAAGAAACAAGCTGGAGTGCTCAGCAAATAGGAAATATAGTAAGACCTTCGTCAACTACGACCAGCCTTTTAATTACACTTCTAATGTGAACTAGACCTGGTTCTCAGCTTAAGACTAATTATACATTTCAACGCTGCTCTCAACAGAAGGAAGTACAGGCTAGACACGGAAATTCAAACACAATTTGATGATGGTCATCAAAGCCCCGAACAGTGCAAAACTATCTCAGAAACAAAGTTTTTGTTTGCTAAGTTAAGTACAAACAGAACTTGGTATGGCTAATATCAGGTCGATTTCTACTAGAAAAGAACATATTTGGTCAAAATGCTCTGCTTAGAGTGAATTCTACCATTTCAGAAGCTAGTCTGGACTTTTATCTGCTAAAACTGTGCTTCTTAGAATATCAGTCGAGCGGGAAGCCAGCGTGCAAAGGGGATTGCCAGCGTGCAAAGGGGATTGTCTGTTCTCCATTCTCAAGCTCGGTTTTTTTACACTGACTTTTTCTGTCAATGTCAAGAAAGTTTGTTAGCTGAAGTCTCCCCCTAAACTAACAAAATAAAACCCACTATTAAATTAGCAGTATAGGTTACAGCCAGTTGTACCTCACAACGAAGGAAACGTGGCAAACTTACCAAAATCAACTTTTTATCACTTGTGGAAGCCTACCTCGCATATTATCTTAGCAAAGGTTCTAAAAAGCCCTATAATTTAAAGCAAAGTTTTCTGTTTACTTAGTGTTTCTCAAACTCTGCCCGTAGATGTTTCTTTTTCACGAGGCTCACATTCCGGGAACACATCCTGGGAAAGACTTTTTATCCCTCCATTGCCCTTGCCTACAACTCTCCTCTCAGCAGCATCATTGGGGCCCAGTAATAAAACCCCTTCCATCAGAAAGGGAAGGTAAACACGTTTCAGGGTCAGCAGACCTGAATGGAGGACCTAAAACCCTCTATAGATGGAAAATGCCAACCAGGCCAGCGGCCAGTTTTTTCTGCTTAGGAAACATCTGTGTTCATATTGACTGCGTCTCCTACAGATGTTGAGCCACTTAGTCCATCGCAAATGCCTTTATGATGGAGGAACAAACCGACAGAAGAAGCCTTCTGCGTCATAGGACGGAGTGCACGTTTGCTGACAGATTCTCTCCTGTCTACTCTGACTCTGGACATCTATGTACTTCTAGGTCTGGTTCTTAAGTTCCCTTGATCAGCACATTTCTGTCTGAGCATCACTGTGCAGATGAGTTGTAATTGGTCTCACAGACAGAAGTATAATGTGGTACACAACAGAACCAGCACACGGCTGGGTCCATTTTCACGATGTGCAGCAGGAAGTTTTATAACAAAGAGGGTATTCTATAGTACTGCTGTTTCCATAGTAAGGATTCTAGAGACACATGAGGCTGAAAGATTACTGTGTAGCTTTGGAAAGTCATGCTGGGGCATTGTCTAACTAACCTACCTTCTCTTCAATGCCACTCATTTCTTCTGCTGCCAAACTGAAGGTTACTGTCTTCAACTGGACAGGTCTAAAAAACTGGACAGGAAAATAGACCTCTGGGCATACTTTGGGGAGATTATCTAGACTACGGTTACCATCTGAGAAAGTCTGTAAGGGATTAGCTTCTTTACATTAATTGATGTGGGAAGGCCCATCTAAACTGTGGGGTGGACTGGTCCCTGGGCAGGACAGCCTCAACTGGACAAAGACAGCTGGGCATTTGTGTATATGCATGGGCACTGACATACATGCGTGGGCAATGGCGTACATGCCAGTGTGTGGGACTGGCTGTCTCAACCCCCTGCTGCTTTGACTTCCCTCCATGATGGACTGGACCCTTGACCTGTGAACCAAAATAAACACTTTCTCACTTCCATTTTTTTTGTCATGGTTTGCAACAGTTTGAGGTTATAATTCAGTTTGAGATTATAATTCTGTGAGATGACTCTGCAGGTAAATACACTTTCCACTTGAAACTGATCCCCAGAATCCACTTGGTAGAGAGAACCAGTTCCAATAAATTGTCCTCCTACTTGCATATTTGTACCAAGGCACACGTGCACCCACACTGGACCCACATGTGCACACACATGTGCACACACATGCACACAACAAAACAAGTAAATAAACAGATACAAACAACTTTAAGTTATAATTGAAATCAACTTGTCTTTCAGCACAAGATACTGTACTGCAGCAGCCATCTCTTTTAGAAAAGAAAAAAGATTCTGTTGTCTACCAACAGAACCGCATAATTGGGGATAAACAGCATATTGTAAAGATGAATCTTACGTGATCCTGTCCCTTAAACATGGTGTAGTCTAGTGTAGTCTCACTTCCAAAACAAAGGCAGGCCACTTTGATTCTACAGCTCTGTTTCTATTTATAGACGTGATTCATTAACAATGGACATTTAGTTTTAATTTTGTGTCTAAAGGCCTTTAGGCATAATATATTTTTCTCCAGTTCCCCACAGACTCTACGGTTTCTTATTAGTTTATATAAGGCTGGTTCATACCTATCTGTTTGCTACCTATCTGGCCACTGAAGGCATTTAAGTTTACAAACCCAAGGTACACACGAATGTATTAAATCCACCATAACCGGCAAGGAGAAGTACCTTATCTCAAAATTATAACACATGCCATGTAGCCCTTATTGGAAATATTTTTGCCTATCTGTCATGCACAGACCCAGGACAGCTATGAGGAGTAAGACTCTAGCGGCCAAAACTAATAGCCTTATTCATTACCCACCAGAGGGCAAATTATTTACATGTATAACAATGCATTTGAAACACATTTTCCAAGCATCATCTTCAATTTCTTTCGATACAAACGAGGTTCATTTAAATGGTTCTCGGGGCATAGAAACCATTGCCCCCAGGAAGCCGCGGAGATAGCTTCATTCTCAAAACGGAGCATCATTAAGTTGTCAAAATAAATGCCAGGCAGAAACACAGCAAGGGAATACAGTGTCGACAGTCAGTGCAGCCTGAACCCCCTGTAAAACAGACCCGCATGTCCAAAAGCAGCCTGAGACTAAACCAAGTTTGGCAGTGGCAATTAGCCCCGAGTGGATGTTGCTTTTCCCCTTAGACAGATTTGTTGACAGTGCATCCCAGAAAGTTATTAAGTGTCTCCTTTCATGAGTCATAATTATGCTTTTATATGTGCTCAGATTCACTATAAACAAGAAAAAGCAGGCACTATATACACAGAAGCATTAATAATATAAACCTCCCCTAGAGGACAGGAATAATGCAGCCTGTCTCGCGGTCTACGTAAACGGCAATGGCGGTAGTTTGCCGTCTGTCCCCTCTGCGACTTTTCTCCTTCGGTCCCTCTTATCTCTCATCTTCACCTACTATTTCTTCAGGAGACTTGATGCAAAGGAATCTGTAGAATGGACTGATACAGCTCCCTTTCTCATCAGGTGTAGCCAGCAGCAACTCTCCCCAGCCACAGGACTTCTTGTCCCTGCCAGTGAGACTTGAACTCTTAAGCTCTCGATATTTACAAATGAAGTTAATCAATTTGCCTCCTAGCTTCATTGTGTGGCTCGGAAAGTCATTAAATATGCATGTCAGCCTCGCAGGCTGCTTATGCGTTGTGTACTTTGAAATGGTCTGGTTGGATTCTGTGTTGTCTTCCAAGACCACTTTCCCGTCTTTCCCCACTCAGTCTGTTTTTCACTGAGAGACGGGCCATAGTTCTGGGTGTCAATGGCAACTGTATTACCCAGTTCAGAGAAGTTGCCTGCTTTATCACAGTGTGAGCGTCCCTCTCCACATTCTCCATGCTACCCAAAAAATCCTTTCCAGAATCTTCTTTGGCTTGCCACACTTCAAAGTAAGCAACCAATTTAGGAAATTGGAAAGAACTGGAACTGCAAGGCTTGTAAGAAATTGACAGTCAGAGGGAGTTATGTTGGGAGGTCAGGCAATGTCGATTAAAGAGGAAACCAAGCAAGGCAGGGAGATGACTGCACACACCCATACACACACTCGCACACGCACACGCACACACACCCACATACACACACACACACACACACACACACACACACACACACGTCTCTACTATATTGACAGAAGCGCAAAACGTTTTGCATTCAAGTCTTTTGTAAGCTTACATTCTGCTTTCTACAGGTCAAAACTACTGCAAGATTGCAAGCAGGGCTGCCCTTCTCAGTGGGCAGCTAATCCCCCTTCACCTGTCACGAGTTATTCCATAGTTGGAAAACACTGTCTTTTCAAGATTCTGCCCTCTGTTACAAATCCTAGTCTCCAACATCATACTGGTTAGTTTTGTGTCAAAAACTAGAGTCCCCTGGGAAGAAGAAGCCTCAGTTAAGGAACTGCTTCCATGACGCTGGCACCTGGGCATGTTCAGGGGATATTTTCTTGATTGATGATTGATGTGGGCAGACCCCGCCCATTGTGGGCAGGTGGTCCTGGTTGTGTAAACAAACTGACAAGCCCCTGGGAAGTCAGCTAGTGAGCATCCTTTCTCTAGAGTTCCTGCCCTGACTTCCCTCAACAATGGACAAGGAAGAGCAAGCCAAAGAAAACCTTTCTACCCCAAGTTGCTTTTGCTCAGTGTGGTTTATCACAGAAACCTAGCGTCAAACTAGGTACAGTTCAGGGAAAAGACAACGAAGGGGACTAAAAAAGAGGGAGAGAGAAAAAGACAAAGGACTATGAAAAATGGCCTAATAATCTCTACCAGTCACAAGTGTTTTAATGTATAAAGCAAAGACAGCCAAGGATATTAGGTGCATAATAAGAAATTTTTTTATCAAAAAAATTCTCCCTGCTCTTGTAACAAAGGGTATTATATTTTCCCCCTAAAAAAATAAAAAAGGAGAAGCAAAGAATAATGCCCCCCGAAGCTACCCATACCCTAATCTAACCCTCAGAACCTGTGAACATGTGCCTCTTCTAGATGTTATTACATATACAGGCCTTTTTTAAAAACAGGGTAGTCCTGGCTGTCCTAGAACTCATTCTGTAGACCAGGCTGGCCTTGAACTCGGAGATCCACCTGCCTCTGCTTCCTAAATGCTGGGATTAAAAGTCTTAGTCCCGGTCTTGAGATGGAAAGATTATCACAAATGAAAAAGCCGAGCTACTTCTACTTTTTCTTTAAGTAGGGAAATCTATTTCATGGTTCCTACCTCTCTAACGCAAAGAAAGAGAAGATACACTGAAAGAGCTCGGTGGGGTTCTGTTTTGTTTTGTTTTGTTTTAAAGAAAATTAGGAGAAGGTTGAGGAAGACATCTCAATCAGTGGAATGCTTCTCTTAGAAGCACAAAGACCTGAGTTCATTTCCAGAACCTATGTTTAAAGAAAAATAAAGAAAGAATAAATAGTTAATAAAAAATAAATAAGTAATAAAAATAAATTTAAAACAGATGAATAAAGTAATAAAAATAGATTAAAGTAATAAATAAAAATTAAAATAATTTTTTAAATAAGTAATAAAAGGCCTGGGCATGGTGGTACTTGCTTGCAATCCCATTGTTAGGAAGACAGAAATGGGCAGACCCTGGCTAACTACTTGCCGAGAGATCAGGCTAGTGAGAGAGCCTGTTTCAGAAAAGATGGGTAATACCTGAGGCACAACACTTGAGGCTATACTCTGGATCTCTGCTCACACATACAGACATACGTGGATGTGCGTGCACACGTGTACATATACATATACACAAAAAAACGTATTTCCACTTTTTATCTGTAAATGTGTGTGTGCGTACTGCATGCATATGTGTAGGTAAGTGCACCTGCTTGGAGGTCAGAGGTCAATAGTAAGCATTTCCTCTATTGCTTTCTACCTTAGTTTTTGGGACAAGGTCCCTCACTGAACCCAGACCTCACTGACTGGCTAGATTTGCTGGCCAGCAAGATTCAGGGATCTGCCTCCCATTACGACCACCACCATCACCAAACTGGGATTATGGCACATGCCATCTTACCTAATAGCTGGGCACTGAGGATTTGAACTCAGGTCTTCAAGCTTGCATAGCAAGCACTTTACCCAATGAGCCATTTCCCAAGTGAGAAAAATTATTGCTTATTGGGAGTAAAGAGCATTCTTTCAATATATAACTGTGGCAAACACACTCAATTGAAGGCTGCCTCTCCATACCAGGTAGCTATACCCATTTAAGCTTTCTGTCCCTGCAGGCTGGTGAGCCTCTGAACATCTTTCTACTCCTAGACTCTGAACTCATGAAAAAGGAAGGTGGGTAAGCTTTCTAGATTTGACTCTTTAACATCTTAAACGCAACATCCAACCTTCCCTTCCTCCTGCATCACTTGTCTGGGGGAAACCCTCCCCGATATCATAACATCGAGTTAGTCTTTTCTGGGTTTCTACTTAGAATAACTGCTGAGCCTGAGTTTCTTAATGCTGTCTCAAATCATATCTGATTATAACCATATCAACTTGCCAAAAAGGAATAACTCTAGCTGCAATTCCTACTCTGCCACAAATGCATAACTTTTACTATGACAAATATTTCCACCGGATTCGGTAAACTACAGCCATAGGTCAAATCTAGCCCAGGTCTGGCTTTTGTGAATAAAGTTTTATTGGAATACACACATAAGCATTCGTTTATATATTACCTATGGCTATTTTTGTTTCAAAGCAGCTGAACTAATTTTGTCAATAATTACACAGCTCTCAAACCTAAAATACTGTCTAAGCCTTTATATCGCATCTAGCCAACCTCTATATAGAAAGATTAAAATACATATTTTAGTAGTTAACAAACCAAGAATTCATTGTCTTTTGCAAAACGAGAACATAGCCAGGGTGAAATTATTCTCTCCCCAGAACATTTGTCTAGGGTTCAAGTTACTGGCCATGCACTTTATTTCACCATACAATTAAGCACCGAGCAGACTTTTCAGTTGAAAATTAACTCACCGTGGCTAGCTTCTGAACGTCATCATCGGATGCTCCCAGGGACGCTAAGCCTATTTCTTGGGAAAACTGAGCAAATTTCGGATCTGCAAGCAGTGGAACGTGTCCCAAGAGTTCATGGCATGTATCACTGTAAAGGAAAAAAAAAATCCTGAAGTCATGTCACACAAGAAGCTTTAAACTACCGTAACCTGTAGAACAAGACTTGCAATCCTAAACAGAATCGTATTCGAGAAATGATTACCATTAATCATACTTGAAAGGCAGACGCAGCGTATGATTAATGACACTTACTTTGGATGATAAATCATACATTCATTTGTACTGAGGGCCTGAGAGTGTGGAGAGAAGACACGTGCCCATGAGAGCACGTGCTTGTGCACCCATGGAGGCCAGCGACCATCCCAGGTGTCATTCCTTAGGTGCCAGGTACCATTTTTTTTTCTCTTCTGAGACAGAGTCTTCTGTTGTCCCGGAACTCACCTAGTAGACTCTCTGCCTAGACAGTGAGCCCCAGATTCAGCTGTCTCCACCTCCTTCCTCTGGAACTTGACTTTTTTCTTACATGAGTTCTGAGCTCAAACGTAGGTCCTCAGGCTTGAGAGCCAAGCGCTTTACCAACTGAGCCATTTCTTCAGGCTGAGGTATAATCATTTTAATGACGCACAATAAAAGCCATTACTTTGGGGGAGATGGCCCTGCCATGTGGCCAGTGGAGGCCTGGAACCTGTACTCTTTCCAGATCTGCTTTCTCAGGTGAGAAGCCAACCCAACAGGCATGAGCTACCACTTCGGGAAGCCATTTCTGTTTCTGAGACCACGGTGTTTGTTTTACGTTTGATATTTTGCCATTCTCCAGACAGCCTTAGCAAACAGAACTTCTCGGTGCAAGATCCTGCAGGTCACGCTGGACAAGCTAAGATCCCTCACCATTTGGCCACCACGTTATAAACAACGTTTGACTGAAACACAGCGATGCCCGTTTATACGTGTATTGTCCACAGCTGTCGTTTTTGTCAACAACGGCAGAATCAAAGAGCTGTAACTGAGATCCCAGTTCCACGAATCCTAAAATAATTGTGAGCTGACCCCTTGATAGAGAAAGCTTGCGGGTTTTTCAGCATAGGTAGCAATAAACTAAATTAAATCGAGGCCAAAGGATGCCTTTGAAATTGAGTCCTTGTGTGACCATTGCAGCCTAACTTGGTAGGGAGTGACTGAAAGCCTAATTTGGGAGTAGAGTCTTGTAACAAATAGCCGAGTCTTCGCCAATTCCAGCAGCTCGGCTTCAATCACAGGTGGCTAGCTGATTCAAATAAGGCAATCACCCAAGTATCATCAGTTAAACTGTCCCTGCGGGTCACTTCCATTTTGTGCCCATAATTGTTCTCTGACCACCTTGCAGCCTTGGCTCACTGGGGCTTTAAGGCCCAATTCAGAAATCACAAATAAAAGCCAATTAAGCATGTGTGAGAGAGAGGGGATGTGTGCACGTGTGTGTTACTTGTAATTCAACTAATTGTAGTTTTTTAAATTAAATCTGTTGTCTTTTGACAATAGTGCTAAAGCCAAAATTTGGGTTCCACTTGTTAGGATTTTGAAAGCCTTCTGCGCATCCTTAAATTCTTGTGTGCCCTTGTGAGACTTCACGGGGTATTGAGAAACACTAGAGGTTGTCATCAAAGTCACTGTCCAGGGAGATTTGATCTGTGGACACTGTTTGGTTCCTTTGAGAAAGAGCCTTAAAAGACCCTCCCAGTTCCCAGAGCTGGACATAAACCTAGAAACAGCAAAAGCCTGCCATATTCTCATTTGCTTGAGCTTCCCATTTGGAGCTGGGTAAGAGGGCAAGGGATGGGTATGTGTCACAACTTAATAAGACAGTTGCCCTCCTATGTCACGGTCATGAATTATAAACTGTATTCTGAGAGCAGGGTACACTGAAATTAGCTTTCCCATGACTCTCTCAGCATGCATCGAGATGCAGAAAGATTTATGCTCGTGATTAAAAAATAGGTGCCTATATAGTAACTGAACGATATTTCTGAATTCACCTGCGCTGAAGTGTATCACTTCATAGATGCTGTGAAAGCAAAGTCTGATGCCACTGCCATTATTATTACAAGGACAAAGTTGGGGGACTATAATGAATCGTGGTAAATGGTATGAGTTTGATACCCACGTAAAACAGATGATATCATTCAAGCAGCTTTGAGCTCACGACTCAAATCACATGGCCACGAACGCCATAGGCAGACCAGGTTGAGTGTTTTATATGTATGTACTAGCCCTGCCCCTTTGTTAAGCAGGATGAGATACACAACCTGTCTGTCCAACTAAACACACTGGGCTTCAGAGGTGCTGTAACTTCTCCAGCTTTTGTGTGTCCTTGGGTCTGTTTTTTTCCTCATTCCCTTGATGCCACAATCCCCGGAGCTGTGCAAAAATGAGGCAGGAAAGAATACACTGAGAAGGCTGGGGATGTGGGTCAGTGGTTAAGGCCCTTGCTAAAGAAGTGTACGGACTTGAGTTTGAATCCCCAGTGCCCGGGTAAAAAGCATGGCATCTGTAACCGCAGAGCCCGAGGGATAGAGACAAGCTAGCCAGAACAGTAAGCTCTACAAGTTCAATAAGAGACCCTGTCCCCAAAAGTCAGGGGGAGAGTGACAGAAGAAAACACCCTACATCATCTCCTGGCCCCCAACACAGATGCACACACTCACATGCATGTGCATACAAACATGTACACATACATGCATGTACACAAGATAGTGTATTGAAACTTTATAAATTAGATACAGTGCTTAAAGTTTCATGTCATGTGAATGATTTAATCTTCCCTGGCAATAAAGCTTTATTATAATAACCTTTCGATCAGTGGGGAAACTAAAATTGTATAAACTTAATATTCTCTGTCGTTCTGCCTTTAGTAAAAGACTTTGGACAAGACTTGAAATTCTTCTGGTTCAAAGTTACATTCATTCTGCTCTCTGCTGGTTTAATTGACAGATACAATATAAATGAGGAGGAAGCATAAGACAGCATAACCAACATAGTTAGCATAAGGAAAGCCATAGTTAGCATGAACTGAGTCTCCTTTTCCTCCACTTCTAGCCCCATGCTTCCAAATCACTTGAGGGGCCTTTTTAAAATACCGAGCATCTAGACTCCACTCATGACCAGTTCAATCAGGCTTCCTGGGACTGACCGGGAAATCATTTTTTAAAGCTCCCCAGGTAAAATGAGCCACAGCCAGAGCCGAGACCCATTCTCACGGCTAATGGCACCGGACTCTCTCCCAGCAGGCTGACAAAGAAATAGTGCTTAAAATTTAAGCTGAAGGTGCTTCTATGATCTGAGGAAACTAAGTGGCTTTCCGCTGAAGTTACATCATAATCCTGGAGAATAATGAAAAAGCCGTTACTGAATAACAAACAGGTAGCTAATTACGCCTCCACCTGCTATCAACTCTGGCGCATGCCTCACATTTCCACTCTGGGAGAACTCTGATCTCATTCCTGTGGTCTACATCAAGGCTGGAATTAAGGTCAAGTGCCTGCCCTGGAAAACTCTGGGCACTTGCATAGTAGCCTTTGTGATAAATACTAAAGCTCCCCTTCTGGTCTTGGAAGGAATGCAGCAACAATAACTCCACATCAGACCAGATATCTAGCACCTGGAAAAAAAAATTCTTGAGACTGGTATTAGCCTAGTATCCGTAAATCATGGGAGCAGAAAGGAGACTAACAATTCGTGAATGCTGGACTGAGCCAGGCATGGGGCTGGGTGCCTTACACTGTACCAGAGTAAGTCATAACTACAGTAGCGGTTGAATCTTGGATTAATGTCAAATAAACCTAAAAGCCTGGTTTATTGTAACTTACTGGAAATTTAAAAGCCTGACATAGAAGGACAGTCTCCCATGTAAGACTGTAAGAAAAAAAAAGTCGCAGCTACAAAGGAAAAAAAAGCACAAGATGGCCAAGAACACAAAGGAAACAATTCTCAGTGGAAAAGGGCTCTGACCTGTATTTTAAATTAAGGTGTCATTATCAGAAGCCAGTAACGCACTATCCAACTTAAAAATCTCCACAATCCTCACAGTAACATGATAGGCACACTGTATAGAGGGTAAAAGAAATTATGGATTTGGAAGAAGCAAGTCATACAGTGTAACAGAGGGGGTTATATTGTCCCATTAAAGAGGAACGCCTGAAGCGAGATGTCTAACGGAATCCTTAGCGGAACGTTAGGGATGGCCTTCGCTCTGTTATGGGTAGAGATGATTGTGCTATACTTCAATAGTTTGTGCTCTCTTCTCAATTTCGACTCCATGCAGGAGCCCTGGGAAAGATTCCTGAAGAAAATCTGGATGCAGAATACATAATAGCCTTACTTCTCATGGACCAACACTACCAGGTCCCGTATTTCAAGGCCAAGAGTGAGGTTATTCTCCTTTAGGGCTGGTGGGACATTGAAATCAACACTGTACTCTTCTGTCTCCCCCTGCCTTTGAGAAAGGCAGATAAACAAGGAAGTGCCCATCAACATGGAAACCAATGAGCAAAGAAAGATTTTCAACACTTATGATAAATTAAAAAAAAAAAAGAAACATTATAGGCTGGAGAGATGGCTCTGCAGTTAAGAGCATTTGTTATTCCTGCGGAGAATCTCAGTTCAATTCCCAGCACCCACACGGCAACTCATAGCCTTCTGTAACACCACTTCGAGGGCATCTTCTGGCCTCGGTGAGCACCAGAAATGCACACTGTGCACATGTAGACGACAGGCATGCTGCACACATGTAGACATGCAGAAAAAAGCTCTCAAACACAGGAAATAAACAAATCTGAAACCATTTCTAAAGAACCCCCTAACTATAAAATGGCACATTTCCTTTTGTTTCTCTCTAAAGGACACAGAGCTGGAGCTGAGCGCAGTTTTAGGGGTCTGAGAGGTGCGGGGGTGTAGCCCATGAGAGGAGCCTCCTCTCCAGCCTTCCTGCCAGCCGAGGCCTGTGGGACTGAAGCCGGGCTGCTTCACCCTGTTTTGCTGCCGCTATGCCCTGCCTGTAAGCCAGACCATGACACGTGTGGTGGTTGACTTCTCCACAGCTGGACTCTGTGGTAACTAACAAACGGGCTCCCATTGGGAGCAACAACTACGGCTTCATCTCATCTTATCTCTCTTCAAAGATCCAATTATTTGGTCATAATTGCGCCTGCCAGCACGGGCTCCCTCCAATCTCTACATCAGCAAACTTTCTTTTTTTCTCTCTCTCTATTCCCTTTGATGCATTTTCTCTTGAATAATGCTTTTCAGAGTCCTTCACACAAAAGCGCTCTGTTCCCAGCAAAACGTAGGACCTTTTCAAAACTGTTAGCACTGTAAAGCATCATGTCTCTTTAAAAAAAAAAAGACCAGCACCGATATCAGACACTAGGACTTTTACTGCTCTAAATTGGAATCTTGTCTGATAAGCCCGGTGAGGAGGATTCTAAGGCACTGAGATAGGCCCACAAAAGGGCCTGGGTGAAGTGTCTCCCGGGAATTCTTAAATCATCCTAAGAAAGCTGTGATCGCGTTGCCGCAGGGAAATAAGGGTCCTGGTTGTTAAGTTCAAATTCAAAACGAGTCTGGCATTTTTCTCCTCTTATCGGTTCCCAAAGCTGACTCCTCTTGTTCAGTGTTGAACAACTGCCTTTTATTTTCGCCATAAATTAAAGCCTTTGAGAGGTGGTTGAGTGAGCGTGTGGCATTTGCTCCCCAACCCGAATCAGCGTGTCCCGCCTTCTGTGGCGTTTCTCCACAGGTTTTGTTTGTTCTATTTGACAGAAGCCAACAGAGTCACTAAATCATAAAAAAAAAAGAAGATAAGAGGGTGGCGTGGAAGTCCGCCTTGTGAAATGAAGCAGAGAGTGAGCCAGGAGCCAGAATCGAGTATTTCTTCAGCTTTCACACGACATTTGGTGGGGCAAGCAAGTACCGTGGGGGAACATATCGGGTGCCCAACAAACACACGGCATGAGAGTTGCTTTGTTTTCATGGCACTAGGATGATAACGGGAACTAATTTGGTACTGAGGCAATTTGTCCTCAGGCCTTGCTTGGGAGCCATAGAGTTTCTTTAGTTTAGAGTTAGAACAGCAGACCGTAAGTCAGATTTGGTGGCACACTCCTAGAGCCCAGCACTTGGGAAATCAGAAGCAGGAAGATCAGAAGTTCAAGACCAGCCTCCGCTAGAAAGCAAGTTCAAGACTAGCTTTGGGCTACATGTGACTGTCTTAAGAAGCCAAAAAATAAGATAGAATAAGCTGCACGTGAGCTTTTTGGCTGCTCTTATGATCATCTCCTCTATACCCCATCACAGCATATATAAACAAAAACACGGCCCTCGTTCTGCAAAGTCGCACACTCAAATGCCGCCTGGGAAGAAATCTTTACTTTTTCCTCAAAGAATTATACGGGAGTCTAATAATCCTATTCTTCATGATATTCTTTTGAAAGTGGAGGATATTATAGGTGTGGGGGGAGTCTCTGTGCATGCACACATGCATATGTCTGTGTGTGCGTGCGGTGCATGTGCATGCATGCATGCATATATACATCTGTATGTGCGTCTGTGTGTAGGTCTCTCTGAGTGCTTGCACATAGGTCTCTATGCATGTGTGCATCTGTGTGCACATGTGCGTATCCATCTCTGTGTGTCTCTGTGTCTGTCTCTGTGGGTCTCTGTGTGTGTCTGTGTGTTTTGTGTGTGTGCATACCCATCTTTATGTGCCTGTCTGTGTGCCCGTGTGTGTGCTGCATCTGTGTGCACATCTGTGCAAGTGTGTACCTGTCTGTCTGTCTCTCTCTCTCTGTTGTGTCTGTCTGTGTCTGTGTGTATCATCTGTGTATGTGCCTGTGTGTGTATCTGTGTGCATCATCTGTGCAAGTGTGTGCTTGTCTGTGTGTCTCTCTCTGTTGTGTTTGTGTCCGTGTGTGTATCTGTGTGTATCATGTGTTTGGGTGGTGCATATGTCCCTGCACATGCGCAGAGGCCCAAGGGGACATCTGTTCCCATGCTCTGTCACTCTCCACCACCTATTTCCTCAGGACAGGGTCTTTCACTAAACCTTACTGACCACCAGCAAGCCTCGGTGACCTCCTCTCTGCCCCTCCCAGTTCTGGGTTTATACACAGCCATGCCTTCCTTTTAAATAGATGTTGGAGATTTGACCTCAGGTCCACATGCTTATGTACCGAGTCCTCTTACCTGCTGAGCCCTCCAGCTTTCTTAAAACTTAAAATTTCTATTCCAGAAACATTTGCTGTGTGTTTTATATATACTAGGTACTATTTTAGGAATCAAAATCTAAAAGTAAACAAAGCACAATCTTAGTAGAAGACCTTGCCGAGGTTACCTTATGATGACTATCCACGAAGAACGATGACCAGAAAGTACTAGTTCTCTTCCAACAGAAGAAATCGCTTCTGGTTCTTCCGAAGACTATAGGACTGTAATGAAATTTCATCTATGCCACTAATCCCCCTCTATTTCTAGAATATTTTATATTCTTCATAAAAGTAAGAGATTTAAAGTCTGCTCTCACCTTACTAAAATTAAGGCAGTAATAAAAACACTGAAAAAGCATGAACTCTGAGGACTGGGTGCGGTAGAGCACTTGCCCAGCATGAGTAAGACCATGAGCCTGATCTACCACAATGCAAATGCTGTCCTAGTTACGTTTGTGTTGCCATACCAAAGTACCATGATAAGGGCAACTTATGCCAGAAAGCATTTAATTTGGGAGCTTATGATTTCATGATCATCTTAACAAGGGACATGGTGGCAGGCAGGCGTGGTACGGGAGCAGTGGCTGGGAGCTTACATCTGATCTACAGGCACAAAGCAGAGAGAGAGAGGGAGAGAGAGAGAGAGAGAGAGAGAGAGAGAGAGACAGAGAGAGACAGAGAGAGACAGAGAGAGACAGAGAGAGACAGAGAGAGAAAGTGTATTAACTAGAAATGAGATAGAAACCTCCAAGACCATACCCAGTGACATACCTCCTTCAACTAGACCACACCTCCCAATCCTTCCCAAACTGTTCCACCAACTGGAGAGCAAGAATTCAAACATGAGTCTAAATGGCTCTTCTCAGTCAAACCACCACATTGGTGGTGGTGGATAATTAAAATAGATTTTTTTTAAAAGCATGTAGTCTGCAGTCATCTCTTACATCAAGTCCCCACATTCCCATGAAGGCAAATGATTTGGACAGCCCTATCCAATAGGACACTCTGCAATGATTAAACAGGTTCTTTATGCAGTCCAACGAAATGGCCACTTGGCACTATAGCCACAGAACATTTGAAATGTGGCTAATATAACTGAATGGTTGACTCATACCTTAATTAATTTCATTTAAGTATCAGTAATCACATTTTATCACATTGGTCAACAGAAACCTAATAATTTCTCATCTAGAAAAATGGAAGTTAGGAGTCGTTTTCACCCTACATTTTTTAAAAATGTAGAAATGTAATGCGTTGGAAACCTAAGTTTCCATAAGTTAAATATTATTGCTCATATTGCATTAAATTGAGTTTATGTCTCAGCTTTCATACTCGAATGAGTTTTGCTCTCTCAGTCCTTCATCACTAATGAACTGCAGGCACATCCAGAAAAGAGGTCGTTCCACATTCCTTTTGAACTGCTAGCGCTTGGAAAAATCTGGCGTATGAGAAACGCCCAACTCGATGGAACACAGCAGCTGTGGAAGAGACTCCTCTGCTCCGCACCAGGATGAATCCAAGTGAAACCGGCGCTCGCCGTTCCTAATTTCCAGTCACATTAGGGCTCCGGACCAAATCGTGGTTCTGCTCTTTCCTAACTGAACGACCTTAGGGAAATTACCTGGCTGCTGTGAACCTTAGAATCGCCATCTGTAAAACGGCGAAGGTCCTGCAGACCTCTCCAAAGCGAGCCAACTGATGCCAGACAGATAGAATGAGGGAGGGAGAGCGAGGGGGTATCAACTTCCGTTTCTCTCTCTCTCTAGTGGCGGTGTCTGTGACAGGATTACCCATGGATGTCATTCTTCACACCGCAATGAAGAGGCTGGAGAGGTAATTACCTCTTTTTTCCTGGAATTCAATCACTTTGAATTTCTTCTTCTGAACTTTCAATTTAAAAATGCAAATATTTCTAGAGAAAAAAATGCTCCCTGATCATCACTATCTTCCACACCTGAAGATGCGTAATGAACTTCTCCCCGACTCCAGCTTGCTGGGGCGAGGGGGGGGGGGTGTACCAGGCACATGCCAATCCTGGATGTGGGGACATGGCACCCGGAGGACTAGTGCTACGAATCAGCTTGAAAAGGAGAGAAAGAAGGGCTGAGACTAGAGTTTTTATCCCAAGTCATTGCAGATAGTTTCAAAGAGGAAAGCCCAGGTTTCAGGGAGCCTATAAGGCACGATGCCCAGGCTTTAAAGTAATATAGAAGACTTTTTAAAGACAATCAAGTACTGTGAAGTATGCTCGATGCCCCCGACAGGTTCTGGAGGGAAAAGTCTTGGAGGGATGTTTTGCTTTTAGGGACTCCACAAAACAAGGCCTAACAGTGTGACTGAAATCATGGAGGGTCTCCTCTAGGAATGTCGTCCTGTCGCTAAAAAACGTTCTGGAATTTTATGAGAAACATCAGTCTCCGCACGCGTCCAAGAGGATGAGTGAACCTGCTTGGTATTTATGCCAAGCTTCCTTCCCTCCAAAGATCAAAGACTTATTTCATCAGCTTGCACGCAGGGAGGTTAAATGGCTTGCCGGCCTCACACTGGGAGCTGGTGGTAGGACTCGGATGCCAGGGCATGGAGTCCTGCGTGCTGCTGTCCTGAGGACAGAACACAGCGGTCTCCTCTGGCCTGAGTGTGCTGTCCTGAGGTGCTGTGTCCTTCTTTTTTTCCCAGTGACATGGGAGATTTGCCTCCTCATGATAAATGAGAGTGTTAAGCAGCTGCAACCCCATGAAGATCAAAGGGGAGAGCCAACTTAGAGCAAGCCTGGTAATTGGGTCAAGGATGGGACTGAAAACCATAGACCTAGTCTTTCCAATAGGCACAGCGTATTCAAAGAAGAAGCCCCTCCCCCCCAAAGAAAGTCATTTCTGAGCTCTTTTCAAACTTTATAATTAAAATCTGAGACAACTGTTCAATTTTAACATATGTGGAAGTTTTGAGGTGTTGTGTCTATGTATCAAAAAGCAGTGTTTAAATCCGCAAATGCTGGCATCAGTATCCCAGTTCAGATCCTGGGTTCCCTACTTACGTTACCATAGAAAAATTTCACATTTCAGTGCCTCGTTTCCCCGTTCATAAATTCAGAACAGCTCAGGTAGTTTTGAGTTTCCAATGGGTTTCTTCACATTCAATACTGAGAGTTCCTGGCACTCGAGGAATAGACCCATTCATTAATAGACACACAAACTGCACGTTTGCTCCTGCTAGAAGTGTCACTGCTGATGCCATCCGTGGTGTTGGTGGCTGTTTAAGTCACTCAGAGGCGAGGATAAAAGGGATGACAATATTTTCAAGGCTCTACCATCTTCACTGGCCCTGGAAAAGTCCCAAAGCAAATTTCTTCTGAGAGAGTAGACGGTAAGGGAGTGCACATATGAGCTCTGGATTACAAAGCCGCAAGGGAGGCTAGATGAATCGGGCTTTCTGAAAACACACCATCATCTCAGAATCACTGTCGCAACCTTGAACAGCAAGGGTGACAACAACATACAACAACATAAAGAAGAAAACCAGATGGCTAGGCAGGCTTGGTGCTGAGCTCGTGTGTCCTCCAGGACAGAGGAAAAGGAAACACAGGCTTGTCTATGCAACTCTTCCATTGAGATCAGACCCAGACTTGACCTCAGAAGAAGCATGTCCTGAAAACACTCACAGTGATCAGGGTTCATGCTGGACCAGTGTGAAGACCCAGAGCGCCCAACAGAGAAAGATGGGAAAGGTGAGATCGTATCTGTGGTCTTGTTACAGGCCTAGCAGGAGGCATCTGTCTATCAAACGGGAGCAGCCAACCTCTGTAAATGTGAAAGCTGGCATTCTCGCCTGCTGCTGTTCTCACTTAAACAAAAATTCACGGCTGTGCCCCCAAAGAAAGGAAACAGACCACATCTTTTGCTAGCCCTGGGAGGATTCTGTCATAATAAGCAACGGGTAAGCTTAAAACGCGCTCACTTCCCCAAGGCACAATGAATAATATGGTCTTAGGTCATTCACTTTTATTTTTCCTGTAAAGTAGAAACACAGCAGTGATTACAAAGAGGGGGGAAAAGATATTTCAAACTAGCATTAATTGTGCCTAAACTGTTCAACTGTGAGCAAGAAAGATTATACTTAGCACACATGCATCTAGGCGTATCATGGCAGTAAACGCTGCAGGGCCCATCTGCGGTGTCATGACTTACTCCTAACGGTCAGAGGCTGCTTTTGATTCGACAAGCGATGGCACCAGGGCAGAAGCTATGCCCCATGAGTATGTGCTGGAGGAGCAATCATCCCCACACAGCAGTAAGCACAGCTCCGAGATCTAATGAGCAAATGCTACGCTGTATCCAGTGTATCTGTATTGCCAATAAGCTAAAGCCCGCATCTAAGATGTAATATAAAATATATCCTTTCTAATGCTTTCATTAAGACTATTTAAAGGAAATTTCTGGTGCAACTATGCTTTTCTTTTTTTACACTCCAGCAGGGGCTCTTGTCCTGGTTAAGTTTTTGTCAACTTGACATGAGCTAGTGTTGTCTAAGAAGGACCTTTGTGTTTAAAAAAAAAAAAGTCCCTGTCAGATTGCCTGCAGGCAAGTTTGTAAGACATGCCCTGGACAAATGATTGCTGTGGAAAAGCCAAGTTCACTGGGGGCAGTTTCATCCCTGGGCTGGTATTCCTGTGGTAGAAGAAATCAAAGTGAGCAAGCCATGAAGATCAGGCCAGTATCACTCCTCCATGGCCTCTGCTTCAGTTCCTGTCTCTGGGTTTCTGCTTTGAGTTCCTGCCCCCAGATTCCCTAGGATAATAAAGTGCGACCCTCAAGGCCAAAAAAAAAAGCCTTTCTTCCTCTCCTGGTGGGGATTTTATTGTACAATAGAAAGCAAACTAAGACACCACTTATGGAAAAGCTCACTGTTCGGGTTCGACCTCAAAGAACAATGTTGAAAGTGTTTACATATTAAATTCTGGCTGCCCCCTCTCAAAAACAGAAATGGCTTAAGGAAGTCACGGTGTGGGTGTGATTTCCACTCTGTTGCGAGTAATGTTTATGTCCTAGATGGCACAAGGCACTGAACGCTGAGACCCTTGGACACCTCTCACTCCAACCAGAAATCTAGGCAGGGCAGGCTTGTAGGGGCCGAATTATACAGGCCCATATTCCTACATTGTCTGGCAGTCAGAGAATTCTAGGCGACTTACAAGGCACAATTTGCACCTGCCACGCAGAAGATGGTTGCCTAGCCTTTTGATGGTAAAAAAAACAACCGTCATCCTAAACCAGTGGTCGGGATATGCTAATGTCACTCTGCTCCTTCTGTTGTAATTTAGGAGGTCGCCTGGGGAAAAGGTGTTTCTCAGTCTATAAAACAAAATTAGAATGGGCATGGAGGAGACAAATGGACGTGACCTAAGTCATCACCCCCCCCCCCCCCACACACACACACACACACACACACGCACACCTAGGAAACAATGCTAATGAATTTGCCCCTCAGTTTATGTTTTGATATAAAAGCTGTTTGGAGAATAAACAAGGGTGATCTTCAGGATCTGAATGAACCCTGAGACTCCTTCCCAGTATTGTCTTGTGAAGCATGCCTCATTTATTCCCACACTGGGACAAGAAATGGTTTCTGTCCGGGCTGGTCTCCGACAGAGGCTCAGGCTATATTGAAGAGAATGAGACTGTATTATATCAAATAGTTCTGTAGCAATAATTTGGAAAGAAAGACCTTCTTGCCCTGACCTTCTCTATTTACTAGCCCTCGGTCAATTCGTGCAGCATCTCAAGGGTGTTGTAGTGATTTGAACAATAATTGTCTCCCACACTCTTGGGCGTTTGAACACTTGGTCAGCAGTTTGTGACACTGTTTCGGGAGGTTTAGGTGGTGTAGCCTCATTGGAGTTTGAAAGTCTACCTTAAGTGACAGACTGAGTGTAGATACTCACACCATTTCCAGTTTGCTCTCTTCTTCATGCCTATGGTAAAGTCTGTGAGCCTTCAGCATTCTGCCCTTGCCACCATGCCTACTGTTGCTGCCCTGACTCCCCTCCATGACAGAATTATCCCCCTAGGACCATAAGCCAAAATAAAATTTCTTCTATGTTGCCACAAGAACACAAAAGTAACTAAAGCAAGCATGAGTTATGAGTCCAGGAAAAGATGTTTCCTTGAACTGTATTTCTTGCTGATGAACTCTGCATTATCTCCAGTCTCATTGGCCACAGTAACCACTAAGAGAATTACAGACCACATAGACATGTAATGGACACATCCAAATGGAATGGCCAGTATTCACAATCTACCTATCATAGGATACATTAAAGAACACTACAGGAACTCCAAGGAATCAAGATCGCAATCCCACCAGAAGAGTTTACCCTGGAAAATAAAGTCAAAATGCATTGAAATAGATATTAGGGAGTAGAATCAGTAGAGAAACTGAAAAGTTAAGTATCTAAGAACCAGAAACCTGATAACAGAGACCAGACCCAACTAAGCTGCTTCGGCAAAAGGTGGAGGGAAAGACTCCTCCTGACAACTTTTATTTTTTGCACAGGCAAGAATTTCCTCAACTGAATCAATTCCACAAATGTCCCTACCTACTTCCCTAGTTCAGTCTTCTCCCTGGGGAAGAAGCTCCCACCTACTTCAGTATCATCCACTATGGTGGTTTGAATGAGAATGGTCTCCATGAGCTCATTTGTTTGAATTCTTGGTCCCCAGTTAGCAGAACTGTTTGAGAAGGATTAGAAAGTGTAGCCTTGTTGGAGGAGGTTGGTCAGTCAGGGTAGGCTTGGAGGTTTCAAAGCCCATGCTAGGCTTTCTTCATTTAATCTTTCTTCATTGTTTCTTCCTCCCTCCTTACTCTGGGTGTCTGACTATCTGTCTGATGACTCTTTTTCATCTGACAACTCTGTCATCTGATGACTCTGCCTCTCTGTCTAAATTTCTATCTTAATATTTAATGTGGCTCAGATATAATTTTAAACATAGCATGAAGTGAATTATTTGTAAGGCAGGAAAAACTTTTTTCTACCTTCTAGATACAACAATAACGTTAGTTACCCAAAGAATAAAACAAATACATTTTTAATACTTGATGATATATGGTTAGATCTCCCTCTGCTTACCCTGCCTCCTTCTCTTTCTCTTTAAGGGGAAATTGAAGCAACCTTCACATCTTTAGTTCCTCTTCATCAACTCCACAATAACTACTTTTTCTTCTAAGACTTTTATCATCCTACAAGTAAAGTCAACGGACATAGTGGGTTGTTCCTTAGTAGATGTGATTTAAAGAAAAGGATATGCTGATTCAAATGACCTACCTCTGGAGCTTCTATTGGCACTGGAAAACTTCACCATAAAAGTTTCATGAGTTCTCCTGGTGATATGAACATGTGAAAATTTCTGATTCATGGAGGAACGGTCACCATCAGACCCTGGAATCAGCAAAGCTGTGGGGCTGAGTGGAAAACACATTGGTGTAGGACTGAAGCCATTCAGAAAGAGGGCCTGCTACTGCAGAGTGACTGAGATTCATCTGGCCCTGCAACCTTGGATTCTCTACAAAGCTGGACCTGCAACCTTGGATTCTCTTGGACCAGGTCTGAGACTCTGGGTGTATCTCAAAAATTTGACATCTAGAGGCACTACCACCCATGACTTAGAACACTCACCACTCAGTTTTTCCTTCCTATGCCATGTTTAGAGATCCACTCCACAGTAAGTCTGATAGAGGAGAGTCATCTGTCTATGTGTTACTTTCATTGGTTAATAAGAAACTGCCTTGGCCCTTTAATAGGACAGAAAATTAGGTAGGCGGAGTAGACAGAACAGAATTCTGGGAGAGAGAAGGCAGACACTTCAGGCAGTCACCATGCTTCTCCTCTCCAAGACAGATGCAGGTTAAGATCTCTTCTGGTAAGCGACCACCTCATGTTGCTACACAGATTACTAAATATGGGTTAAAGCAAGATATGAGAGTTAGCCAATAAGAGGCTGAAACTAATGGGCCAGGCAGTGTTTAAATGAATACAGTTTCCATGTAATTATTTCAGGTGTAAAGCTAGCCAGGTGGCGGGACGCAGCCCCGCCGTTCCATCTACAGTAAGTCTGCCTCTTTCCACTTCTGAAGTTACCTGTGCCAACTGGTCTAAGTTTATGAGAGTCTTCTGGAACAAATGGCACATGAACAAATAATTATCAGGCAGTGTTGTAAAGGCTGACACCGAAGTAAGGTGGAGTGCTGTAGACACATCTAACTGACTGCAAAAGGCTTCAAAAGAAGGCTAGAACTGAGCTGAATCCAAAAGAATTTCCACAGAGTTGCTCCAAAAAAGAATGAACCACCTGGCAGGCCTTTCAAGGAAGATCGAGACTCTGTCTCTGTGTCACTTTCTGTATGTTGCTTAGATGTGACTATATGTCTCTGTCTCTCTCTGTCTGCCTATCTCCCTCTTTCCCTTCCCTTCTTCCTGCCCCACCACTGATGTGGAAAATCTCATAGGTACTAAGTAATGGTTTGATAAGATCAGACTTTCTTAACTATATGAAAGAGGAACTAACAAATGTCAAATGAAGGAATGCTAGTGTTTTATGTCAGGAAGAAGACAAGGATCTATAGGTGGCTTCTGAAGGAAGGCTCAGTCATTGGCAGAAGCCAGGCTTTCTTACTCCCTTGCAATGTTAACTCACGTTAATGTTGCCCTCTGAGGAACAACTTATGAGTCTGTAAATGAGACAGGTGTCCGATAAGGGTGCTCTTGACAGCTAATAGGTGGTGACTACCAATGCTCCTAAGTGCATTAAAATGCACAAGACATTTCCCTACACACAACAACAGCAGCCACAAAGTGCCAAGTCTGTCCTGAAAGAAGATAAGGTGGCCATGCGAACGACATGGCAAAGCCCACAGGCAAAAATCAAACCAAGTAGCTTTAAAGGTGCCACAAATCTTGTTATCTGCATACATACTCAATTATGCTCATACGTCCCTGTAACCTGGCACTTGGAGCCCTTCTTCACTCATTCCACTCTGTGAGATGAATGATCTTATTAAAATAATTTAAAATTGGCCAGTTGATATTCTGTTGGAAATCGTTTGTTGGAATTGATACTTGATTAACCACAGCATTATTTGGGATCACAGTAAATCAAAGTACTCGACTAGCCTACACTGAGGTGCAGAATCACAGCCTCAGGCACTGCCCCAGGAGAAAATAGTAAGCATCCTCTACTTTTTATGTATCAGTGACCTTCAATCCAGATGTGTATCAGTGACCTTCAATCCAGATGTGTATTAGTGATCTTCAATCCAGATGTGTATCAGTGACCTTCAATCAGACATAAACACATGGAAAAGTATCTCCTGCAATCAGAAAAGCCAGGAATCACCAACTTACAAGACTTCTCTACAGTGCTACAGGCTACAAAGATTTCTCCCAAGGAAGCAATCCAATATGCCATCACTTTTTTAATTCAAGTCTTACTGTCTGCCCAAGTTCAAAGAATTCGAAGTCTTTAAAATGCAAAATCTGAAACTGAAAATATAGCTCATTTGGTGGAGTGCTGGACTAGCATACATGAGGGTTTGAACCCTAGCCAAAGTAATGCATGTCTGTGATTCCAGCACCTGACAGGTGAAGACAGGAATATTGGATGTTCAAGGTCACTCTGAGTTATATAATGTGTTTAAGGCCAACAGGCTATGTTACACGAGACCCTGTCTCAAATAAATAAATGACTCAGCCTTGGAGGGGAGCAGGAGGATTGGGAGGTTAAGGCCATCTTTTGCTACATAAGAAGTTCAAAACAAGCCTGGGTTACATGAAAACCAGTCTCATGTGTGCTACAATGCATCTAACCACATTAGGTACCCAGCAAGAGACTAGGGGGAATGAGAGGTTCGACCAAGGAAGGGGAAATATAATTAAATTGTTATGGAAAGATTAAATATAATTAAATTGTTATGGGGGAGACTAGAGTAAGAGGGTTAAATGAGGAAGAGGTTGGAAGAGAGGTATAAGCAAAGAAATATGGAAAGGGGCAACAATAAGAGCCATTGGAGAGCCCTACAGAAACCCATTACTAAAACCAAACTTAAACCATTACTGAAGACACTTCCTAAAATACACATATACATATGATAGAAATCTGAATAGAGTTCACCAAACAATAGTGGTTCAATGCCCCAACAAGACATCTTGTGCCAATAAGCAAAACTCTGAGTGCCAGGAATGAGTTATATATAGTTGAGGTTTTGGTCAAAGGGGCCCCATGGAAACCCCCAAACATCTTAGGCTACTGTCAAAGCTATTGGTTGCTCTCCACAAACTGATGTGAAATCCCTATTAGTGAAGATAATACTTACATATCTCATTGAACACAGAGAAGTCATCCCTAACTAGAGGTTCACCCCTATTGATGGTACTGGAATGCTACAAGAGGGGAATGATAATCATCAGCTCAGCTGCAGACTTCATAATCTACAATGGCGGCCTGCCCGTGAGATACACTCAATGATGCAATGGTGGCACAAATGTTTTGGCGATGACTGGTCACTCTCTGATGGGGTTTAAGACCTACTCCATGGGCTGGATCTTATGCCTGATATTGCCAGCGTAGCCGAGAGCATGAGACTCCATAGGGCATGGTCCTAGGAAAAATCTGCTATTATTATCCTGCTAAAGAAATTTATCAACAAAAGGATTCATAATGACATTCAGCTATACCCATAAAGCAGGGCCTGACTCAACCATCAGGAAAGCTTCCTGCAAAAGACGGGAAATATCACACAACAGAACTGAACAATGTGAAGAGATAAAGAGACGTTGCACTGTTCAGTATTAAGTGGGATGTCTTCATCAAACTTTCCCCTTGGGTCTAAAGGAGCTATGAGGAAGAGGAGTTTGAAAGATTGTAAGAGCCAGGGGAGGTAGATGGCTGCAAAAAAAAGTGTCCTCCAGACATAATAGGACTGATTCACAGATAAACTCACGAGGCCTACGCAAGTTCATGCCAGAGAGGTTCCCAGTGTTGAGAGGAAGAAGCTGACAGAGCTCCCAGCCCTAACCAAGGAACCATCTACTCTTGGTACCCACTGAAGGGAAAATGTAGTCCTTTGCAGCTGTGTCCCGCTGGCCATATTAACAATACTTCAGGGCAGGTTCCATGCCCAGGAGTAGACAGCCAACATAAACTAAACTCAGCAGTACTTTTGCAAACTTTGTCTCACATAGCTTTGCCTGGGCCTATTTTTTTTTCTCTTATTGGTGTTTTACTTGGAAATTTTGGTTATGGATTTTATGTTGTGTGTGTTTCTTGTTTTTTTTTTATATTTGCTTTTCTTTTATTATTTACGTTTTAAGGAGAGAGGAAAAGGACGGGCATGGAACTGGGTGAGTAGGGAGGACCTAGGAGGAGCTGAGAGGGAGAAAAAGTGCAATCAGAACATATTGCATGAAACAGTTATTTCAATAAAATAAAAATAAAAGCTGAAAAGGGTAGAGGAGGGCTAATATGCTCGGTGGTTAAGAGCACTTGCTGCTCTTGCAGAGGACAGGGTTAGATTCTCTGCACCCACATGGTTGCTCTCAACGATCTGTAACTCCAAGTTCAAAGGAACTGATGCCCTCTTCTAGCCTCTGTGGGCACCAGGAATACAAGTGGTATATAGACATGTGTAGGCAAAACACCCATACACATAAAATAATATTATTCCAAAAATTAATAAGATAAAGGCATTTTAAAGAGGAAAACATATAAGCAAGCCAAAAACGTGTGTTAGAAAATTGGACATAAATGCAGGTCAAAATGGCAATGTACATAAAAATAGATAAATTTAAGAAAACACATAGTACTATTTGCACATAAGTTAATATACTGAAAAAAAGTCATTATATGTTGAAGTCTGTGATAGCAAACTGTACTCCTTTTGGACTGGCAGAGAAAATAGTCCCTTTTTCAGATACCGTCTTTTTGTGGCTTTCGTTCCCATTTCTACCCAGGTCTTCACAGCTCACCTTTGTCTCATTAGTGCTGCCTCCACCACCACGGTTCAACACCTGGGGGGCTGCAATTTAGAGGGAAAGAACAGGCACCAAACACAGCAGCCAAGCTGAACCTCACAAATTGGAGACTCTGCCCTTCTTGATGGTGTGCAATTGAGAAAGCAGGATTTCATTTTAAAGACAATGTCTGCTAAAGCTGTTGGGCAGTAAAGGGTACTTCTAAGTACAGTATTTTATGTGTCCAAACCATGTCGCTAAAAAGAGACTGGACTTTGTGATCCACAAGGATTAAAAGGATCACTACAGAGAATTTATTCTGCATAGCATATTTCTGGAAGGCTATAATAGAAACCAGTATCAAGGGGAAGAAAAGGCACTCACTGTGTACAGTATAACCTTTGAATTCTGGGTCCTATATGTGCATCAATTATTACAAAATCATCCTTTTAAACAAATAAATATTATTAAAATTAAGGCTAAGGAAACTAACCCCTAATGTCTTGCCACACAAGCATTAGAGCCCCAAGGCAGATGACACCAGAGGAGGAATGACACTCGAGGTCATCCTTTGCACACACACCTACACACACACATAAACATGTGTAAACACATATATAGACCACACAATCGAATGAATTAGTTGATAAACAAGACAACACAAAATTAGTGAATTCCTAGGTTCTCCTCTGGTCTGTGTGTCCATGGGACTCCTACAATTTGAAAGGACCGTTCTCCAGAAGTCTGGACACAGAAGTGAAGCAGTCTCTTCTGGACATTGGCAGAACAGCAGCCCTCATGAGCTCATGGTACCTGTGGTCACATGCACAAAGTCAAGCCAATCAACATTCTCACACGGAGTGGGGAATAGTTCAGTAATCATCTTCAGTTATGAGTGGAGATCTTTGGATAGCCGATGGCTTCCAAAGAAGAGAGAGTCAGTTTTCTTTATGACTACGGCCTCTGGTATATCAGTCATGCGCTGGTGAGTTGCCCTCAGATCTAGAAATAGCTAGGCAGCACAGATTGGACTCAGGTCATTATATATACAGAGAAGAAAGAGGTAGAGGGATGGGAGTGGATTTGAGAGAAGCTATAGGTATGAATGGGGTGAATACGCTCAAAATACATTGTCTTAAATCCTCAAAATAATAAAAAATTCAAGTACTCAATTCTTTCTAGTACAATCTTCAAGTTCACTTCTGAACTCCATAACTAAGGTCTTCTTTAAAAGGAAATCCCAACCCCGAGAATCTCAAAGACAGCATATTCCAATCCAAATCCTCCTCTTCATTTCCTCATCTTCTTCTTCCAGTAATCTTAACAATTACTAGAAATAACAAGTCATTTACTTTCTCAATAAAAACTTTACCATTACCTTAGGGGACTTCCGTCTCCTTGTCTTTAACTACAGTCAGAAAACATTATTAAGTCCTTTCCTATAGGGTTAAGAGAACATGAAAGAGACACCCCACTGCTTCATTGCTTCCCCTTAACTCAACACCTGAACTTGTCAGCACCCTAGCCAACTTTCCATCTCGATTATTCTCCACACTACCGCAGCGCCCGGTCATCTTTCTCAAACATAAATACCGGATCATGCTTCAGAACCATCTTTCTCAAACATAAATACCGGATCATGCTTCAGAACCTTGGACAGTTCCCCAGCCCCTTCTGCGAAAACCAAAACCCATTTGTCCTAGGTTGACAAATGACTGTGATGTGCTCGGATGAGTTCCACCTCTGATATAAGCTGTACTGTAGCCACTCCATGCTCTATGAAAGCTGCTACTGATACCTTCTGTGTGCCTCCACGACTTTGTGTTTGCTTGTCTCTTGGGTTTGCTTGTCCCTTGGGTTTGCCTGTCCCTTCACTTGGAGCTCTCTGCTCACCATTCCCAACTTCTATTCTTGTTCTATTCTCTCTGGATGGTTCTGTCCTCTGGGATTCTCTAATGCAATACCCCTAAACAAACTCTTTTCTGATTATTTGTGATTCTTCCTCCCCTGCCAGATGTCAACTGCTTTAAGAAAAAAAAGCAAAGCAAACTATATTTTATTCATCTCTAAATCGGCTGTACCTCCCCGCTAACACTGCACATAAATATTGCTGAATGAATTGGCTGCAAGTACTTTGGTAAAAATGTAACACATTATCCCAAAATTTTATAGACTTCTGTGGCTAAAATCTCATTTCTTGGCCCTCTCTTTCTGCATACCTATTGGCACGCTATCACGGGTCTCAGGAGGGCCAGTTACTCAAAAAGAGCTAACAAAGTGCCTGCTATTTGTAAACAGGGCCATTTGTAAACCCTCTGGGCTAGATTTAGAGATTGCCTTTCTAACTCTGACAATGCTCCTTTGAGTACTCCACTCTAAGAGGCATTGCTTTTCCAAATGTCTGGAGTCCTATAAGTAACCTTTGTTTACCCTGAAACGCTTTCAGAGAAGCTGAATGGAGCTAAAAAAAACAGCATAGTGACCCTACAGGGACCTACCTGGCCAGCGGTTCGTGCCAGCCTAGGAGGGGGGAAAGGGGGCTCCAGAATCTCAGCTCTAATCCCTGCCCACCTTCGCAGTTATCAGCCACTTAACTGCTTGGACCTCGAGGGCTCTCTGCTCCCCCGTGAAGACCTTGGCAGCCCATTAATCATGTGCTTATTCAAGGGAAACAGCATCATAAGCAAAGTGATAACTTGAGTGCCTTGAAGAACAGCTAGCAAGAAATTAGCCTAAAATTGGGGTGAGGCATTCATCTGAGTGGAGCCCAGGGAGGCAGACAACCATGGCAGGGCCCAGCCTCGGGGTCTTTCCCTTCCTTGCTCTTCTGACTTGGAATATTTGCACTCAGATCTCTGCTCTAATGTCCTCTGCCAATGGACACCTTGGAGACCCACAGCAAAAAGTAAAGCAATTGATTCTCTATCTCTTCCTCCTGCTCCATCTGCCTTCACAGGACTTACCAGCAGTCATTGGTGCGACTAACACCTAATGTCATGTTTCCTGTCTGCTTACATATCAACCATTGCTATCCATCTGTCAGCCCAGGGCAACAAGGGGTTGTCTCTTTCCCAAATGACCCAAGCACATAGGTATTTCCCAGTAAGTATCATTTTTCAAAGTATGGTAAGTAGAATATAGGGCATCTGGCACTTGTAGACTGTATAATCCCATTTATGGGAAGGCTAACTGTTGAACAGTAAGGGGTTCACCGTTCACCACCCCCCCACCAACCCCCTGCTCACCCACAACATCATTAGATGACCCAATCTTATGGCTTCTCTGTCTGCTCTTAACTTCCCATCGGCAAGGAAGGAATGGACGTAAGGGCCACAGACGAGTCTTTTGAGAAAAACTGACAGGCAAAAAAGAATCAAATGCTTTGCTGCTATCTGGAAATGATGAGAAGAATGGAAGAACATTCAAGAAGCTAAGAATGCCAGGCAGTGGTACTGCACACCTTTAATCCCAGCACTCGGGAGGCAGAGACAGGTGGATCTCTGAATTCGAGACCAACCTGGTTGGTCTACAGAGTGAGTTCCAGGACAGCCAGGGCTACACAGAGAAACCATATCTTGAAAAACAGAAGAGGATGAGGAGGAAGCTAAGAAGGAAAAGAAACAGAGACTGGCTCAAGCAAAACATTCAATATTGCAGTTAAATAAGAGAGATGACCCCAGCTAGAATATCAGAGGCCCAAGGTACCAGCTGAAGATGCTGATCTTCCAGATTGTTCTTTCTCCAGACAAGTGTTGTGGTTCTCAGTGCTGAAAATATGAAATCAAGTCAAGGAAGCTTTGACCATCTAACACAGCAGTGACCTTCATGCAGTTTGACTCTGAATACAGTACTCACGGTTCTGGGGTGTAGAGGGGGTCTGAGCCATGCCGCACATACTGAGTACAATGGAATACTCTATAGGCCAGGCCAGCCAGGAAGTCTCTTGGGCTCAGGTAGCCAGCCACTGGTCTCACCGTGAAGCCAGACCGCTCTAAAGAGACAAGAGGAAGAATAAACTAAACTCAGACCTTGGGACCAGAGGGCCCATATATTTTTTCTTAATAATCTTTTAAGAACTATAAACTCGCCGGGCGGTGGTGGCGCACGCCTTTAATCCCAGCACTCGGGAGGCAGAGGCAGGCAGATCTCTGTGAGTTCGAGACCAGCCTGGACTACAAGAGCTAGCTCCAGGACAGGCTCTAAAGCTGCAGAGAAACCTGTCTCGAAAAACCAAAAAAAAAAAAAAAAAAAAAAAAAAAGAACTATAAGCTCATTGACCATTTTGGACGCTTGCTATGCATGCTTTCACCCTTTAGAAAAAAGTCTTTGGCAATGATAGTCATTAAATAATACATTCATACATGATAATACATTCATTAAATAATACATTCTTACATGGTGAAATTTTAGGGTCTCTGTTATTTGCAAAATCATGCAGGTTTTAAAACTCCTGACGAAGGAATGATGCATCCTATTAACAGACATCATGCTTGTGGACTCCGGTGACTAAAATATGCTTTTGCTCACGAGTGGTGGTTTCCAGGGGAACAAGATGTTCATTAAAAAAAGAAGGTTAAAAGTATTTTTAGGGACCTAAATTCAGAAGCCAAACGCGAATAAGAAAACTCAAAGATGTAGGAGGAGATTATAACCTAGCATGGTGCCCTACTACACACTCTCAGTTTCCTCCCCTGGGTATCCGCTCTGCGTGCCAGTGTTGAGCAACACGCAGCGGAGGCTCTCCCTCAATCGGCGTCTTGGGATTATTTCTTCTGTAACTTTGTGCAAGTCCCTCCAAATATCATTGTGTTGTGCTGTTCTTTGTCCTATTGCACAGAGAATCACCGTGATCTGTGGCATCCCCGAAGTACCACGTACCAGATCGCTTTATGGGAGCGAGAAGGAAAATAAGAATACAGTTAAAATCTGAAGTTAACCATTCACAAAAGAAATCCACGGCTCACCATTGATCTCAACTTTATGAAAAAGATATAAGGTGCTTTGCTGAAATATTGTGTTTTAAGATGGTTATTTTATATTGATTGTTCTCTTTTAGGAGTATGGTTGTTTCTAGTAAAAACGTATATATTTAAAATGTCAAACACATTTTTATAAATATACAGTCAAATGATTGCAAAGTCAGCCTAATATACTGATTCTACATAGATCCATGTGTATGGTTAAAAGCACCATAAAAATCTACTCTCAAGAAAAATGCCATTATGTAACATAGTGTGCCCAGCCATGGTCATTGTGCAAGTTAGGTCTCTAGACTTACTCACTGTGCATAAGGGCAACTTTGTAGCCTTTGACTAATGTCTCCCACTTCTCTTACTCTCCTCTCACCTCAGTAACCACTGCTCTATTGTCTGGTTCTGTTTTAGATGGTTTTAGACTCCATGTACAACGGGCCCATCTGTTCTTTGTCTTCCTGGTTTTTGGCTTACCTCTCTTAGCGTCGTGTCCAAGAGGACTTTCCCAGGATGCGAGCATTGCATAGGCCCTCATTCTGAAAACAACTTATTAGAGAGTACCTCAGGATGGTTGGAAACAGCAATAAAAGGCAAAGCCAACAAAGTTTGTAAAACAAGCCCATTTTGGGATTTCTGGTACCAGCATATAAATAACACCACTCTCGGGCCTCCCTGGAGCCATAATTCTAGCAGCATTATGTTTATGCCAAGAATTTCCAACTTAGATTGTTCTCCTGAGTATCAAAAGGATAAGTGTATTTTCTTCCTTTCCTATAGTATATCAGTTATGGCAATATAGCTCATATGTGGGGCATAAGTTAGTATTTTTTATTTTAATAGTCATATTTTATTTCACGAAAATTAGAAAAACATAAAATTTTGCCATCGAGAACATTGACTCTGTATAGACTACTGGCTTAGAAGTTTCTGCTTCATATAAATGAGGCACCTTTTTTAAATGAGTCAATTAAAAGAAACTCGAACCCACACACTTGAACTTGCCTTGTGTCTGCTGTGTGCCAGTGAGTGACTCAAACTGAACTCTACACCGACTTGAGTGAAAATAGCAACTTGGGAGAAAGAGATGGCAAAAGCTGTGGGATATTATTCTAATGACTAAGGCTGGGAAACAAGAGAGCAAACTCTAAACCCTATGTATGAGAAATGAATCCCATTATGAACATACGGATTGCATGCCTCCCTGTGGGAAGCAGAACTGTGAGCTGCCAGGTTGCCAGAACCGTCTCGCTAAAACCAGAGCAAAACTCACTATGTAACTAGGTGCTAATTAAGTGAGGCTGATCAGTGGCTTTTTGTCTCTTCTAAGTCCACAAATGCACTGTAGTGGACAACGTTCACACACCCAGACTTATCCTCCATGTTCAGGGCTAGCTGTGGCTCTCAGAGGCACAGCTATAAGACTATTGTACATTCTGATCCACTTATGACAGAGAACAAAAGCAGCGGAGGGAGAATCCTGATAACTATTATCACCAAGGATCACAGAGGAGCCAGAACATTGTCTGAGCCTTGAAGAATTAAAGGATGGCATTTGAACAAAAGTATGAGCAGCCCACAGCCAGAACAGATCACATGCGTAGGACGACGCAACATGACGTGCTTGGAGAGCTGGGTCAGGGCCTTACATTCAGGCCGTTCAATTCCAGCTCCTCCAAATTCAGCCCTGGTCTATGTCTTTCTGTCCTGGTGTTCAGCAGATAGGGAATATCAGCAAGCTTGGAGGATATGAGGATCAGACACTTTCTTCTATAAGTCAAGAACTCGGGCAGCAGGAGACTAATTTCACATCGCAGGAATGAGATTTGAATCATGTCACTGTTCCTGGGAGAAGATATAAAGACCCTAAACACCTGCGAGGGCCCTTAATAGACAACTGTCTAACCCAGCTGCAGGAGGTCACAACCGAGTCAGGTCCCTCTCGAGCAGGAGGTATTCTTTACAGAACGAAGACACACGCCATTGTCCCCTCCTGTAAGAGTCTCTCCAAACAGGCCTGTCCATCACCTAGACAGGACAAAGTCCCACAGGAAAAGTTGTTTGTTCTAAGGAATTTGGAAATAGTATAAAGCCTACCTAAAGCATGGATTGAAGCAAGGGTCCCTTTGGCCAGTACCTACTCTCACCCCTTGAGGGTGTACTTTGCTTTACCATATAATAAACTCTGTTTTCTACACCGTTCTCTCTGTGTCTCGTTACAGGTGTTCTTTGGATGGTTATCACACTCACCAGAGCAAAGGGGGAGTCTAGGCTGAGATCCTGGTAATGATAGGAGAATAGCTTTGTACTTTTCAATGTTCACATCAAAATGACTACGTAAGTGCCCTCATAACTCCCTTGGCTTTTTTTTTTTTCATCTTAGACCACAAAACTCAAAATGTTGATCAATCTAGCCCTACCCTTAACAACTTTGTCAATTCCAGTTGTTTAATTATTTATGTATTTATTTATTTATTTTACGAACCTGCCACAGTTTCCCCTCCCTCCACCTCTCCTCTACCCACCCCCATTCGCTCCTCCTTTTTTCCCCAAGTAGAGGGAGCCTCTGAGATCTTCTAAGACAGTATGTGGGGGGAAGTAATGTTTCTGTGGAGACAATGGACGGGGGTAGTAAAAGGGGGGAGGGGGAACTTAAGAATGGAGATGGCCAAAAGGTGGGTAGAAGGGTACCCTTAATGTGGATAGAAGAAGTGGAATGAAGGAGAAGGCTAGGCATACGCAGTGTCCCAAAGCAGCAAGTGGCAGCCTGGCAGATTCCAGGGAGAAGCAACAGTGAAATATAGCAGCCCTCCAAAATGCCCATGGCCTAATCGCCTTGAGTCTGCAAATGTCTAACTTGGACCAGTCAGCTTTAGAGATGTGATCTAATAATGCTTCCGAGATGGGGATATTATCCAAGTGGAGGATTTAAAATCATAATGGTCTTTACAAGAAGGAAGCAGGGACCAGGCAGTAGAGGCACACACCTTTGATCCCAGCACTCGGGAGGCAGAGGCAGGAGGATCTCTGAGAGTTCAAGGCCAGCCTGGTCTATGAAGCGAGTTCCAGGCAGTCAGAGCTACTGCACAGAGAAACCCTGTCTGAAGGCAAAGGAGCAGAAGAGTTAGAAATGGCATGGAGACAATGGAAGTCTAAGGCCGGAGTGATTAAAAGCTGGAGCCAGGGGCCAGGCAGTGCAGGTAGACTCCAACAACTGAAAAGGGCAAGGGAACAGAAGCCCCCTAAAGGAATGCCACCCCTTCAACTCCTTGATCATAGACTATGATCTCCGGTAATAAGTATAAGTAATAATTTGTGTTTAGAAGATGCTCAAAGCTGGTGTTTTTGGCAGGTATCCTTCCCAGCTTACCATTTATAACAGCAAGCCTCAGAGAAAGACCTTAACAAGCTCAAAGCTGTACAAACAGCCAAATCCGTTTCTCCAACCAAGAGGCCATTGCTGGCTGATTCGGTGCTCCTCTTTCTAAGCCTCTACTTTCTCCTTTTAGAAAAGGGGCTCATGGCATACCGTCATGCCCTTGAAAAGCAAATGGGGATGGGAATAGGGAAGGACAGCCTGCAGAGTCTTACCTTTCAGGAACATAGAGACATCCTCCAGCTGAGGCACATTGTCTTCACGATAGCCACAGTACTTGGTCAGCAGGGGGAAGTTCTTCAGGTACTCTCGGCAAGCATGGGTGGGGTAGAGTTTGGAGAGCTCCCGGAACACAACGCCCCACGTTTTAGTTTCTTCTTCTGTATACTCCACCCTGGGAATGGGCTGGCCACTAGGCAGGTAGGAAGAGAGACAGTCAGTGAATCTAGCTTTATGCCACTAGGTCAAAGAGTCTGACATTAATGCAAGACAAGTTTCACAAACACACACACACACACACACACACACACACGAACAAATAAGTGCCCAAAGGGATGCCATTAAGTACTGAAATAAATGCCAATCTTCAATTCCACATCCCTATCTGAATCCTTGTAGGAGTTTTTTATTGTAGGTTGGGCGATGGTGGTGCCCGCCTTTAATCCCAGCACTTGGGAGACAGAAGCAGTCAGATCTCTGTGAGTTAGAGCTCAGCCTGGTTTACAGAGCAAGTTCCATACAGGACAGGCTCCAAAGCTACACAGAGAAACCCTGTCTTGAAAAAAGTTTTTCCATTGTTACATCTTCACGTATCCTCCTAGAAACTCGACAAGGTACATGGTCTTTGTGTATGTGCGTCTGTCTTTTGTGTGGATGTGCATGCACGTGTGGAGTGGTGTGCACTGTGAAACGGTGTGCACGTGTGGAGTGGTGTGCACATGTGGAATGGTATGCATTGTGGACTGGTGTGCACTGTGGAGCGGTGTGCACGTGTGGAGCGGTGTGCACATGTGGAATGATGTGCACTATGGAGTGGTGTGCACTGTGGAGCGGTGTGCACGTGTGGAGCGGTGTGCACATGCAGGCTGAGATCAGAAGCGGACCTAAGTATCCTCTGCTCTACCATGTTCCACCTTCTTCCCTTGAGGCAGGATCTCTCACTGAAGCTGGAACTCAGTTTTTCAGCCCACCTGGCTGATCGCCCATCCTCACGAATCTTCCTCTCTCCCCGTAACACACCAAGTACTGAGGGTGAAAGCATACAGTCACACCCAACTTTCCCCTGGTGCTGGAGATCCAAACCCAGGTCCTCCTGTTTGCCCAGCAAGTGCTCCGACCCACTGAACCATCTTCCCAGTTCAAAGATCTATGCTCATAAGCTGAGATGGGTAATGAGTAATAGTCCTGTGTTGGAAGGGGGCGGTTTAGGTGCAAGACTCCGAGGAGGGTCTTTTCTGCAGCTACCAGACAACAATAATAAATGGATTGTTCGGTTGAAAATAAAATTGCTTCCTGAGTTTTCTTTGTTCCTTGCCCAGACTCACCCCAATTTCCAAGTGTAATTTTGTGATTATTTGTTCAGAGCCCAAAATGTCTGGCAAACACTAAAAGTCTGTGCTGAATTTAGAAGAGTTTCTGTAAACTGACAAATAAGAAACATTTATTGCGGGTCATACTGAAAGGCAGATATGTGAAGCCCTCTTAGTTCTAGATGAGTGTTAATGAACTTGTCCCGAAAAAGGCTCAGAAAGCAAATACTGTGAGCTGTGGGATCACGTGATCTCTGCCACGATTCTGCTCCAATACCCTCAAAACAGCCATAGAGAAAATGGATAAAGAAAACCTACCTATTTCCTAATAAATGCCTCTTTATGGGCCCATAAGCAGCAGTGTGGCATCTTGGATCAGGGCAGTCATGGAATGCTCCCTGGGGGAGGCAAGCTTGAGCTGGCATGTGAAGACTACAGAGTACCCAGAGTTCCCTAATAAATGGTCACAAGAAGTGCTGATTTAACAGTAGAGAGTGGCCATGAGCCAAGAACACGGCTCCCAATGTCAACTGAGACCTGTGAGATAATGGGACCATTGCTGGGTACCTTTGCAAGCTATTAAGTAAGGAACATAGATCTGAATTTAGCATCTGACTATGATATCTATTCCGAATCCAGGCACATCTGTAATCCCAGTACTTGGGAAGTTGAGGCAGGGAAAGTTCAAGGATAGTCTGGGTGCATAGCAACTTTTAGGCTAGCCTGGGTTACAATGCTATGTATTTTGAATTAAGTTTGAGAAATCTATTGTAATGTGCTTTTAGCAGCTTGCCCCATAGCTACCCTGTCTTCTAAACAGACAGTTCCTATAATTAGTAAACACACACACACACACACACACACCTGGCAGTTCAAATGTAATCTACTACTGCAGCTGGTCACCACAGGTACCCACCCTCAGTCAAAACAGCCCTTGCCACTCAGGTCACTGCAGCAGCAGGGCACTATCAAAGAACTGGATCATTCTGGAGCATCCCGGAGGTCGTAATAAAGACGAACAGGACAAGAAGAAAAGGCTCCCATACAGATCGCCTCACTGGCTCCCAAACCCAACCCTCTACACATTTTTTTATGTTCCTGTCAAAATACATTCTGTTTAACGCTGAAGTCCAAATGTAGTTCCTGCTGCCCCCAAATTGTTTGTATTTTTAATTAAAATGCATGAGAAATGGAGGAATAAGGCATAGCAGAGAAAGAACTAGAAATTAACATTTGCTTTCTCTTAGTACCTAGAGGAGGGCTTATGCAGACCAAATTAAAATAAGATTGTCCCTGTTTAAATTTGGCCATTGATAACAAATTAAATTACAACCTGGCAAATATTTGCTGGGGAGAGCAAGAGTGCTAAGTCCTAACACCCGTGGTGAATTTAGAACAAAAGCTTGATATGAGAAAAATGAGAAAAGATGCAAGAAATAAATGTATAAGTGGGCCACCTCTGGATCCAGAAATCTATCTAAATCAATCTCAGCAGGGAAGGCCAATAAACCTAATAAAAGCCACGCATGATCTGAAGGGGGGAAAGCGATGGGACTGAAACACTGAAAAATCATCTGAGAAGAATCGTTAGATCAACCTCTCCTTTCGGTATCAATCCGCAGACACCCAGCAGTTCAAAGGCACGCTGGATGGAGCCAACAAGGCACAAAAGAAGAGTAAGTATGAATTAGGGCAGGAAGAGAGAATTGCACAGGTCTCTCGCTTGATGAATTTCCCACAGCGCAATCTTGGGAATATGGATGGCTGCGTGTATTCTCATCTGTTTCTGCATGCCTGCCCCGCCATGGGAATTCATTCACCTGCTCGCCGAAATGATGGCCAAAGTCCTGCTGGTACCCAGAGTCCAGGTGAGGCACGGCCCTCCTGGAGCAGTGACTTCTCACGCCACTTGGACCCCTGCTCTGGACAATTCTTTAAATAGTTTAAAACTTCATCAGAAAGAAAAGGCTAGGTTATTCCATTTCATGTCAATTGAAAAAAATATCCAAAGCACAGGAAACGTAAGAAGCTCCTATTTTCTATGTAGTTTCAACAAGTTTATACTAATATCAACTATTGGTGAGAGGACTACATGCCACACTCCTTTAAGGTTAAGTGCTTGTCCGTAATTAACCCATTTGATTCTCACAGCTCCATAAATAGATACTATTATTATCCATATTTCATACACAAGAAAAGTGAAACTCCAAGAGATTGTCTAAAACCTCAGAGCCAGGCTTATTTTGCGGCATAAAACAGTGGTCTTCCTTGATTTGCTTATACTGGTGAGATTAAAAAATGCACTCCTGACATTGGCTCATGTCACATACCAAACTAAGGGGTTCAGGTGCAGTCGTGCATGCGTGTGCGTGTGCGTGCATGCGTGTGTGTGTGTGTGTGTGTGTGTGTGTGTGCATGTGAAAATATTACCTAGACTCATGCCTACAATATTAGCATTTGTGTTCTTGTAGATCACAAAAGGCATTTTCCCAATTTTTTTTAAGTTTCTTGATGAGACTAGAGGTCGGACCGGGTTCCTCAACAGAATAAAAATGCAGTTAGGCACCAGGAATATAAAGCCATCCAGATTTTTAAAATTCTATCATTACTTTAATAGCATGTTAAATTTATTATTTATCATTATTTAATAGCATGTTTAATAGCATGTTAATATGGATGTTTTGCATAAATGTATGTCTGTGCACCTCTTGCACTGAAGAGACCAGAAAAGGGCAGCAGATGCCCTGGAGCTAAATTTACAGGTAGTTATAAGCTATCAAGGGGGTACTGGAACTCAAACCTAGGTTCTCCAGAAGAGCCGACAGTGCTCTCAGTCTCTGGTCTATCTCTGCTGCCCCGTGTTTCAACAGCTCGAACCTGACACTCAGAAAAATAAAAACAGTCGTGAGGAAAATCCAAGTGTGTTGCATTTCTTTGCATTTGCTATGGGTTAGCGGGCAGCTATTGGTTTGGGTTAGTTTGGATCTGTTTAATAATTCCACCTAAGAAGAGTGCCCAGAGAGGTGCCCTGACTTTTGGAGGTCTGTAATATTACATATAATATATGTGTGCATATATATATATGTGTGTGTGTGTGTGTGTGTGTATACACATATATATCCTTATTGTTTTCAGTGGGTACATGTTAAAATGAGGGCATAACAGGCTCCTATCTCAGCATCCTGAACTCTGCTGTAGACTAGCAATAAAGTGACTTCAACATTCCACGTTCTAGAGAGAACACCCAGCATTTGAAGTCAGCTCTGTCTTACAGGTCCTCTCCGCCAACCAACTCTCCCCCATGCCATCCTTTTTATCAGATCACAGACCTCACCTGCCAGGGCTATGGGGAGTTAGATACGGTTAGGATTGTGGTTGATGTTTGATTTCTTTAACGGAAAAATCGGGTTCTTTCCTCTTCCCTCTGTCAGAACGTTAGAGCCTCTTCATGTGATCACTTCTAAAGACTGTACACACTCCTGTTGAGTTCACTTTCCCAGGTGAAACTCCTTACAGCAGTAAGCCCACACCCACCATGGTACTACCACCTAAAGAGAACTGTCCTGGGGGCATCATTTGGAAGCCTGGGGATATGGTACCCTCTTGATAAGTGCCCTTGGAGATGCAAGGTTAAAACGAATTTATAGCCTAATGCTCAGCAAGATGCAGAGACTTCTGGGTGATTCAGTGTGCTGTGCATGGGAGGAAGCTTGAAGAGCCTGCCCTATCCAGTGCTCTTCAGTTCTCTGCAGGCAGAAGACCCTGCTGGATGCTTTCACCTTATGTGAAGAGGCACCGCAGGGTCCCAAGCAACAGTGTGCCTAATCCCGAAGAAGGATCAGGAACGTGAATGCTGAAAAGACCCGGGGAGCGAGCAGATCATGTTTCTGCATACAAAGCAATGAAGAAGGGGACAGTACCTTCAGAAAACAATGTACGACGTAGCGCAGAGACCAGCACTTTACCAGAGAATGCCTTCTCAGAGAGAAGTTGCCTGAACCAGGGCGAACATGGCCCAGGACCCACCCTGGATATTCTAACAACTTTATGAAAAGAAAAATATGTTCTCTTCCTCTGTCCTACCTGACAGACAATAATTCCTCCACAGAATCTAGAGTCAGAAGGAAAAGAGGTTATTTTGGAACCCTGGCTCAAAGATGCCTCCAAACCAATAAAAACCACACACATATTTAATCCGAATAACTGTTGGGGAGAGAGGATGCTCTTTGAATCAAGTTTGAAATTAATCTTTTCTAAACGAACGGGATCTGGTCTTAAATACCCAAATGAGACTTTCCTAATAATTGGAAATGACAGGAAATTAGATGTTGCTAAGGAACTTGCTTCCCTGCAGGTAAGGGGGAATCAACACAATACAGTTGAAAGCAATGAGTAAGAAAACAAAAGTATTTTGTGTTGATATAAATCCCAACAATACGATACTCCTCAACAGGCTAATTGTACATAAATATGCCACTGGCTATTGAGGGACTTTCCTCTACCCTTATAAAATTAGCTGGGATTGTGGAATTCTCAACAACCACCGAAGTTATTATTCAGTGAAAGCATCCAGCAGGGTCTTCTGCCTGCAGAAAAGCTGATGCTACTTTGGGTAGTTTTTAGTCACTGCAGATTCTACACTCTTGTCACACAATGACAAGCTATGGATTTTTCAACTTTGAGGGGACAGGACAAGAAAAGAGCTGATGGCCATTGCGGAGACTTAGGTTTGACAGTGGGGAAAGATAAGCCCTGACAGATTACTCAGATGACAGCCTCTCTCTGGGAATACCGAAAGCTGGGAGAGGGATCTTTCTGCTTGTGTGTTTAGACCCCTGGGTGCGCTAAAGAGATGCTTAGTCAATCAAGTGGCTGCCGTGCATCCTGGAGAACCTGAGCCGAAATCTCAAGAACCCAGGTGAAAACCAGGCACCGTGGAAAGTATCTACAGCCTCCCTTCTGAGGGAAGTGGGGACAGAGACAAGCATGTCCCTGGAGCTCCCTGGCCAGCCAGTACAGATAATGAGAGGGTCCGTGAGAGAACGAGCCTCAGAAAACTAAAGCAAATAGAAACGAAGACATCTGACATCACCCTCTGCCCTCCACATGTGCGCATTCTGCATTCGCACACATACACACACAAGTACACCTATGAAACACACCTGCACAAGCACACACACACTCAAAACACCCAAACACATACACTTTCACATGTGCTCACACATGCGCACACACAGAAAACACAGATATGTTCACACAAGAACACACCCACACAAACACATACATGCATACACGAAATACCCCCCCACACACACACTCATTCACACATGCACACACCCAAACACGCATGCATACACAAAACACTCATACACACTCACACATGCATACACCCACACGTACACACACGTGTTCACACGTGCACTCATATACACATATGCACATGAAAAATGGGTGTTTGGGGATGAGGACTTGCCTAGTATGCACAAGGCTTTGGGCTCAGTCCCTATCATAGAAAAGACTGGGAGGGAAGGATGGGAGGAAGAAGAAAGAAAGTCCATTCTTTCAGGAAACCAGGGAATGATCCTGAAAGTCCTACCTGTCTCTGCAAAAAGGAGATTCAAAGGGGCACAGACAAACCTAGGTGTGGGCAGGTGCAGACAGAAGCTGTGTAGTTATGAGTTTGTTAGAGCAAAGGTGTTGACCAAAGATATTTTGACACAGACATCTAAGGAACCACACCCCACAGAGACTAGGACTGAAGGGAATTCTTTCTACAGCCAGATCAATAAGCAACAAGGTTTTCATTTCTCTTAACTGTTTTCTTGATCTTTTCCAACGTTACAGAAAGCAATTGTATTTTTCTTACGCTTTTTAAAAATCTGGATAACTGGAAAAACTGCTTGCAGGCGGTATATTTCCAGGCCCCCTCCTGCTAGAATTCCCAACACAAGATGTTGTTTCTCTGCCTGTGTTATCTTAGAGGAGCCCCAGTGTGGAGAAGCAATTCAGTTGTTCAATGGTGGAAGACACGGCAGGCTGCAATTGATGATATTTACAATGAGATGGCAGGACTGGACGAAACACAGCCCTTATCGCATTCTTTGAAACAGTTGGGTTTTCTCAGGAGCAAGGACCAAACAGGGCAGAAGGGAAATGGAGAATTACTTAAAGAGATGGGTGAATCTGATTTAAAAAAAAAAAAAGTACACAGCAAAGAATTCATTTTTCTATTTCATCCCATGACACACTCCTCAGGGCAGGAGGCATCTCACATAGTCAAGAGCTGTTTATCTCCCTGGAATAGACTCTGCCTCTTAACTTTTCCTCATCTTTTTCTCTTTCCCCAGCTTAGCATGTCTCTGTTGATTGACACTTCTACGTGGGGTCATGGAAGGGAAATGAGGGGAGAGGAAATGGAAAATGCATCAGCTTTGCAGCTCATTAGCAATTAGGCATCCTCCAAGGGTTTGGCAGGGCCTGCGGAGAAAGTTTGCAGGAACTTCGAGGCTAGTGGTCTCCATCTTTGTTCTCCAGTCTTGAGAGGCATTTTCTCCACAGTCTGCTACGTACTCCTCCGGGAGCCATCTCTAATGCAGCCCCTTCCTTCCATAACACAACAATACAGAACAATAAAACCACCACTTCCCAATCTTAATAGCCTGCCTTCGACCAAATATAATGTTTAATTTGATGCTAATTATATTCACTTTTAATTGTTATTAAGCACTTATTATACTTCTCAGAATTGAGGCGATGCCCGTATCCAGGAATTTCAGCAGCACAGGAGGGTCCTTCCTGACAGTCAGTGATCAATCATAACGTTCTGTGAAATAGAATCACCTGCACGCAGGTGATGTAGAAAAGTGTGGTTTGCAGTAATAGTTTATGCAAGTGAGACTTGGAAAAAATGCTGGCAGGAAAAAACCACCCCAAGTGGGTTGGATAAAATCCATTAAGGTTTAGCAAAACAAAAAAAAAATGTTATTTTTCATACTCATTTCCAAGGATGTAGAAGAAATGCCCATGGTTCTTTTGTTTGGTAAAATTATACTTCACGAATTCAGGAGGATGGAGAGATGGCTCAGCCATTAAAAGAACTTGTGCTAGCCGGGCGGTGGTGGCTCACGCCTTTAATCCCAGCACTCCGGGGCAGAGGCAGGCAGATCTCTGAGTTCGAGGCCAGGCTGGTCTACAAGAGCTAGTTCCGGGACAGGCTCCAAAGCTACAGAGAAACCCTGTCTCGAAAAAAAAAAAAAAAAAGAGAACTTGTGCTCTTGCAGAGGACCCAGGTTCAACTCCCAGGACCCACATGGTAGCTCACAACTATCCATAGATCCAATCCAAGGAGATTCAACACCCTGTTCTGACCTCTATGGGTGCTGCATGCATATACGTATATGCAAACAAAGTATTCACAATATAAAATAGAGTACAGGAATGTAAGAAAAAAACTGGAGGACAGAATATGAAGTGAAATAAGCCAAACACAAAGAAGTAAAAATCACATGTCATATATGGAAATTTTAAAAAAAAGTCAACCTGGAAGGAAAGAAGCCTGGAGAAAGAGACCATGGGTTTTTATCAGGACACACAGTGGACATGTCTGAAAAAAAAATCACACTGAAAGCAACTGATGTGCACAACCAATACATAATCAATACTCTTCAAACAATCACAGTAGTATATATCAGTATTCTAAATCTGTCGCTCATGAGAATATATGCTTCAATGCAAGAATCTTCATTTGCTTTGTTCATTTTTAATTTAATTTTTTAATTTTATAATTTCATACACGAATACTCTATACACTTTATTTCTACCCCTTCCTCTCCCTGCTCCATCGTCAACAATATGTATTTACAAACATACACACACACATAGGACATGATTATTCCATTTAGTGTTTCGTGTGTGCGTACGTGAGTGTGTTTGTATGTGTGTGTGTGTGTGTGTGTGTGTGTGTGTGTGCGTGTGTGTGTGTGTTAGGCTGACCACTTAGTTTAGTGATTTGTTCATTTTTATATCTGACACCTAGAGGGAAAGCTGCAATATATTGGTGTTCAATAAACAATATTTGACGGATGAGTAAATCACCCAATCAGCATACAGCAGGCTGTAATCGTAAGTGTTGAGAAAAGAACGACATTTGTGCTCCAGGAAGGCAGGCACACAAGTCTTTGTCTTACCTCATCGTCGTCTCGTGTATTCTGAGCTACAGGAAATGCAACGAAAGGTCCTGCGATCCCAATGAGCTTTCTGGTCACTCTTTTCTTGCCTTGCCCTGTTTTCTTTTTCCTCATTTTCTCAACAGTTTCCCATCCCGTCTAGACACTGCCCCCCCCCCCCGGGCACTGGGAGGCATCATTTTCACCAAGGAAGAAAACATATGTAAAACTTGGCTACATGCAGAGGGACGCCTCTCGGGCTAGGTAACCTAGTGAAGGAATGTGCCAAAATATTTTCAAGGACACGGGGCATGAGAATGCATAACATCTCCCACGAAAGGGAACTGAAGCGTTTGCAGCAGCGAGCTATGCCAGGGTCCCTACAGGTCCAAATGGTCTGGTACTTGTGTGGGGAGGGGGCATGGCTGTGAAGCCACACCGGAGAACAAACATAAAAGCACAGACATTTTCAACTACCCCCTTAGGCCTGCCAGGTAAAGAGCATTTGAGAGCACGCATTTTATTTGCTTTTGCAAATGGGTTTTGCACACATGAATTTTCGTAAACGAGGCTCCGGGCCCTAAGGAACACTTATATGACTGCGAACAAAATCATTGGTTTTGTTTGGTTCACGGTGTTAATATCGGTGCTTCCTTTACAAGAGACGGAATGAAAATAAAATCCCCGCACCTAAGGAACCTGGAGAGAGGGAAGATTTAAGTCCTGGAAACTGGGCAGGTTTTTTGTTTTGTTTTGTTTTGTTCCTATGCACCATACGATGCGTTTTCCTGACATGTTCTTACCCTGAAGAAAGTCCTCTTCACAGCGCAGAGATTTTCATCTACAAAATCTACCATGCGATTAAATATTAACAGCAACAACTGCGGCCTTATCACAGCATCAGCACGCTCGTGTTCAATGCGCACACAGAGGTCAAGCTCAAAGATCCTGACACAGAAAGAAGTAAAATTCCCAAGTCACCAATGGCAGGCAACCATGTCAGATGACTAAAATGAAGGTACCCACGGGTAGATTTGCTCAGAACTCCAAATTCAATCCCGTTTGTCTTGTAACTTGGCTAGCAAAAAGAAATAAATGTTGCTGACTTGTGGCCCTGGCCCTTTTTTTTTTTTTTTTTGGTAGATGATGGAGACTAGTTAATTTGACAGCTCACAATCTTAATCAAGTTCATAATAGCAACCATCCATGATCTGCCCCTCTAACTGAAACAGTAACAATAATATGGCCGCTCATTACATAACCTATGCTCAGTTTATAGAAAACTATTAATATCTGCGATATATGGTTGAAAAAACTGAGCCAAACAGCTCATAAGGAAGGAGCACAGCAAGGACTCAGAATTGGCTAATCCAGCTCTATAGACCCTGTTCTCTCTCACATACTCTCCCCCCTTCTCCCTCATTATCTGCCTCCCCCTCTGCCTATGCCTCTCCCTCCTCCTCTTGGGTCTCATGTAGTCCAGGCCAGCATCAAACCCCTCTATAACCGAGGATAAACTTTAACTTCTGATCCTCCTTCCTCCTCCTCCTGCTATGTGCAATTTACGTGGTACTGGGGCTCAAACCCAGGGGCTTTGTACACAGTAGGCAAGCACCCCACTAACTGAGCTACACCACCAGCCCTAAGACTCACTTTTCTAAGTATTTATTATGTTACGTGTGTGTGTCCCTGAGTATATGTATATGCACCATATGTATACAATACCTAGCAAGAAGAGAAGAGGGCGTCAGACCCCCTGGAACTGGAGTTGCAGGCGGCTGTGAGCTGCCCACTGTTGCTGTTAGGCACTGAATCCAGAGACCCCTCTTAACTGACACAAGTCCATGCAAGGTATGAATGTATCCAGTAGAAACCCAGGACTGGGGTGTGACTTTGTTTCCACAGTTGCAAAACTGAAGCCTGAACAGGATGCCGTTTGAAATGCACAGGCAGCACTGCCTAGTACCTCACAGGTACTCAGTGTAGCTGACTCCCTCCCTCCGGGTGTATAAAATGAATAAAATTTCATCACTTCCCTGCAGGGTTGGGAATAGGTCTGGGGCTGACAAAAGCAGCCCCATTCTGTATAAATCTTTTCAACTCTAGGACAGGACTGTGGAAGTAATTTGAATCCTTCGTGTTCACAGAAATCATTTTAAAGTAAAAAATATCCCTGCCTCTTTTTCCGTGAAACACGTTAGGATCTGGCGCACCCTCTGTCCCTGTCAGTGAGTGACACAGGGCCACACTGAGTTAATGTTTTCTGCAGTTGTGAGAGCCATGCTATAATCAACACCCCACCGTGGCATTCACACACACCTCAAAACCCACCGAGCCCCCCAAAATAGAAAAGCAAAACCTTTCTCCAAATCAATCTCCCCTTTTGTCTTTCCTTGCAGTTCTCGGGCTCCCTTTCTTGTAGTCATTTAGCTAAACTTCAGGTAGTGGGAAACATTTGGCATGAAATGATTCTCCCATAGAGCCTCACATCGTTTAAATACTTGCAGGAGTTGTGCATTTGAAATAGGCTGAGACGTCCGTAAAGAACAGACTTATTACTCTGAGCCTTGGAGAGTTTAAAATCCCGGGTCATTGAGTTCCACTGCTCCTCTCAGCCTGCATGAGGTACCACCTGAGTCAAATGGAAGTCACGACGTGGTTTGAAAAGAAAAAGAAAAAAAAGAGGAGAGGAGAGGAGTGGCCTTGTGGGCAAGGACACTGAGATGCTGTGGAAGAGGAATTCCTGAGCCGCTAATGTGACCCTCCCTCAGAAATGAGCCTTGTCGTCAGGGAAATGACCCCAGAACTACAAATATTTGGGTTTGTTCTACTTTTCAATTTACCGCTCCATTTCAGAGAAATTAAAGCATCAACAACTAGTGTTTATGCAGGAGGCAGAAGGACCCAAACAGCCACATATATCTCGGTTTCATTCAAAACCTGGGAAAGCAAATCAATGAGGGATAATGGAAAAAGGATAAAATTAGCCCAGGCAGGGAGGAAACACATATCGGCTCCTAAGGTGACTCTTCTCAAAAAGAAAAAGGAAAGAAACAAAAGTTAAAACTTTCTCTCACATCAAAGGACACCCTACTGTTCATCAAGGTGACCGCCTGCCAGAAAAACTGACAAAGAAAACATCATTATTTATTTAAAGATGAAAACTTGCAACCCCTAAATCAAGTTGGTCCCTGTTGAGAAAGCTTAACCCTCCCTTCCATTCTTCCCATCTTCTATTTGTTACGTTGCCAATTAAGATTCGCCGCTCTAAAAACAGGCAAAGTGGCCTCCGTGACTCCAGTTAGGAAGGCATCCCTTTAAGCTGCGTTCTGAAACCAAGAAGGATCCATAAATCATGCCTCCTCTCGCATGAAACAAAAGATGCTAGGGTCAACTGAAATTTCTAGAAAAGGTGGGGAGGCGAAGCCACCCCAGTCACTTTCCTGCAGGTTGAAGTAATTACAGATGCCTCTTAGGAAAGGCATTGGGAGGTCTCCGGTGCAAACATAAAACTCCCCGGGAGAAACCCTGGTATGCAGTTCTCAGTCCCTGAGCAGACTCTGCTGCTCCAGGCCTATAAACCTTCCTTTGCCTCTGATCATCTTTCCTTCAGAAACCGCTGACTGCCCCCTGCTGAACTGTGTAGTGAATGAGAGGATTTCAGAGACAAGAGAAGGGAAAGGAATCGCTAGCTTGGAAGTCTGGTCCATTCATTCCAGAACACAGCCCTACTGGATTCGTGCACCCATTCAAACACTCACAACTGCCTGCATATTGCTGAGCTTCATTTGACATCTCTTAGTATGTTGGTGGGATGGGTAAGGAAGAGGGGGTAGTTAAAGATTTCCCCTCTGCTTTGCTGCGGGTGGAAAAGTAGAGTCGATATGCCCCATGTTAAAAAGAGAAACCCTTCCCTCGCTCTCCCCAGTTGAACTGCGTGCCACATGCACGGGCTCACCCAAACGGAATGTGCCCGCTGGGTTGGCGATTGCATTTCTCAAATATGCTAGTCTCCCTTTGGGGCTGTTTCATTTTAGGGTCTCTCTTTGACTAGTACTAAGATGCAGAGCCAATCACAGAGGGTGCCAGTTTATAAATCAAAAAAAAAAAATCATGAAATAAATAGGATAGCAACTAGTCAAGAAAACAGCAGCAAGTAACAAATCCCTGGCAATTGTTTCTGAAGACTCGGCCCAGCTGTGTTTGTTTCTATTTGTTCTCTATTGCAGGACGGTTAGACGTTGGATGGGAGAAGAGATTCTCACATCTAAGTTAGCTGAGGGTAAGCACTACACAGAGTTGACTTGTAGGCTAGAGCCAGACAGATGTCTTCCAGCCACCTACAAAAGGCAATGTAGCCTTGAAGTCACACAGGGCTGATTGGAAAACTACAAAAAGTTTCGAGGGAATTAAGTTCTGACGAGAACTGCGCGTTTCAGCTAGGCTGAGACTTTTGTAAAGACATGAGTAATTTGTTTTAAATACCAGATCTCTTGGTTCTGTTGATGTTAGTTTCAACGTGCTCTAAGTCAGGCCTAAGTGCCACAGAGACTTCCAAACAAAATGAAAAATAAAAATAAAAGCTGTGACCTTCTGGGCAAAGATAGACTATTAAATTCTACAAATTTGCTCCCCAAGAGGGTTGATCCTTTTTTTGAAGTCATTCCAGACAGCCAGGAAATCGCTCCAGTGTTGCAAATGCCTGCTTTAAGGTCTCCTGTTCAATTTAGCGCTCCATTTCTGAGGAATTAAAACATGACTGACCGAGCTTGGTCAGGTGATAGGATCTGTCGTCTCAAGTTTCTTGGTATCTCAGAACTCGAGTCCCCTCATCTTCAAAGAAAGTATAATGACAACATCTACCTCGAAGGTTGCTGGAGAGGTTAATGACAGAATGTCAAGTGGACTTGCTTGACAGAACGCCCAGCTCTTGGTGGAAACTGAATAAAAGGGAGTTGATCCCTGAACATGTGAGCTGAGAAACCAACCTACAATCTGTGCATCATTAGCCAGTCAGTAATGAGGACAATATGGTCCAGTCCCAAGCCAAACCCTCCAGCCTAAGCCTAGCTTTGACTGACAGCCTGAGACGGAAGACAGCCTTCTTCAGACTAAAGAAACAAATTGTGGGTTTATTTAAAAGAAGCTAAAAGCTGCTCCCATGTGGAAATTTTTTTAACAACCTCCAATAATCTAAGAGAGCTAGAGACAGAGATTCCTTAATTCAACCACTTCGGAAAGGTCATTTATTCATTTAGATGAGCCTTAAAATTGATTACATAGAATCAAGGAATCGTTAGCAATTTAACATGTGATGATAATCATAGAACAATATTCCTTGACGCCTGCAACAATTGATAGCTCTATCAAATATACAAGATGGAGATCATGCCCAGTTTCTAAAGTGAGCACTGGGACTTAGAGATCATTGCTCATGGCTACAGTACTTGTAAGTGTTGGGTGGGAATAGCAAACCCAGTTCCAAAGAACTCTGATGCTTACATGATCTGACACACTCTGTGACATTGTCTTACCTCGACTGTCTAATAATACTGTAGCACTCATCATGACAGAGCAAGTGCTGAAGAAATGAATTATAAACTAAATTATGTGGTACCAAACCCCAAAATGGTCCCCCAAAACCCTGACACCCAACCATTTTTGTTGCTTGGTTTTTTGTTTGTTTGTTTGTTTTTGTTATTCAAGACAGGGTTTCTCTGTGTAGCTTTGGAACCTGTCCTGGCAATCACTCTGTAGACCAGGCTGGCCTTGAACTCACTGAGATCCACCTGCCTCTGCCTCCCAAGGGCTAGGATTAAGGGCGTGCACCACCACCATTCGGCATCTATCCCACTTTCAAAGTTGATCTGCGAAGCCAAAAGAGTCTTGCCAAAATGACAATATGTCACTTTCAAGACTAGATTATAAAAGGCATCACGGAACCGGGATGTGGTTCAGTCAGTGCAGGTTTACCTAGCAGCCCACGCTCCCAAATTCTATCCCCAGGAAGCATGTTGCATGTACCCATAATCCCAGGGAGGTGGCAGCAAAAGGCCCAAAATTTCAAGGCCAAGTTAAGGCACTTGCTACCAAACTAGACAACCTGAATTCGATCCCTGAGATCCACATGGTAGGAGGAGGGAATTGACCTCCACACATACTATAGCGCACCTATGCCATATATAATAATCACACATGTATAGCAGAGACACACACAAAATAAATATAATACAGTGAGTTCAAGGCTAACCTGGACTTCATGAGACCCTGCCAATCTAAAGGAAAACAATAATAATTTTTAAAAGACATTGCACATTCTGGCTTGCAGAATCAAATCCAAGTGCTCACTTGGAGCACTTGATTTGGGGGCTGTCAACCGAAATAGCCTGAAGATATCTAGGCAGCCCAGTGGACAGCTCACATTGCAAGAAACTGAGGCCTCAGTCCAACTGCCCTTTGGTAACCAGAGTGAAGCGGCACCTCCAGCCCCTGCAAGGCTATGAAGACTGACATTCTGTCTAACTCTGTTAGAACTCCTAAGCCAGAGCCACCCAAGATAAGCTGCTTCCAGCTTCTCAGCAATTACATACAGTGTGGAAGAAGAAACGTCTGCTGTCTTAAGCTGCTAAATCTGGGAAGAGTTTGTCATGCAGAAACGACTAATACGGTATAAAGATCAAACAGATGTCAAGACAAGAGAAACCTTAGTCAAGGGAAAGAGAGCAAACAAAGGGTACTAAAGGGTTTGGCAGAATGAGTCTGACAAAAGGCAGACAAATATCACAGTGAGACACTAGTATCAGCAAACCCTTGCGCGGGCTTCCACAGAGCCATTCTACGTGCTGATTCTACGTTCACTTGTCTAAACAGCCTAACAGTCCTGTAAGGTAGCGCCAGAATTATCTCCATTTTGCAGAAAGGAAATTGAGGCAGAAAAAAAAATCCTAAACAATGTGTCCGGACCAGTCAATAGATGAACAGTAAAGTTGGGATTCCCCCTTGGATCGAAAAAGAAGTAAGGAGACACAGTCAGGACCCCCAGAGTGGTGTGCACATCTGTGTAAAGCCCAAGACTTCAGTTGGGTTCGCAGATTATTATCATGGTGAGATACATTAGACAGCAATGCCCAATTATTTCATTTAATCTTCAGCATAATCCCAGAAGAGAAGCACTGGAGATTTTTTGATTTTGATCACCATTTTACAGAGAAAATTTAAGCTAAGAAGGGGAAGAAATTGGGTGGTGGCAGCACATGCACACCTTTGATCCCAGCAGTCAGAAGACAGGCAGGTGGGTCTCTGTGAGTTTGAGACCAGCCTGGTATACAGAGTGAGTTCCAGGACAGCCAGGATGAAAGAAAGAAAGAAAGAAAGAAAGAAAGAAAGAAAGAAAGAAAGAAAGAAAGAAAGAAAGGAAGGAAGGAAGGAAGGAAGGAAGGAAGGAAGGAGGGAGGGAGGGAGGGAGGGAGGGAGGGAGGGAGGGAGGGGAAGGGAAGGGAAAAGAGAAAGGAAGGAAGGAAGGAAGGAAGGAAGGAAGGGAAGGAAGGAAGAGGGAGGGAGGGAGGGAGGGAGGGAGGGAGGGAGGGAGGGAAGAAAAGGAAGGGAAAAGAGAAAAGAGAAAGGAAGGAAGGAAAGAAAGAAAGAAACAAAGAGAGAAAAGAAAAGTAAGAATGTAAGAAATCACATGGATACCTGAATTTGCTACCAAGAGTCTTATGGGGAAATGGGGCAGAAGTTCCAACCATAAATTAGGTCTGGAACTCTGAACCCCTCCTGCTAGCCTACCTGGGGACATCAACTGTCTACCAACCTACTTCACAGATTCCTGGGGCGTGCATGGGAGAAGTTGCTAGAAACGGAACAGTGCCAGTGTGTCACCTTCACTTCATCCAGGAAAATCACATTTATGTCCGGGCAGGATCACACTACTGCTGGCGATAAAGTTAAGCAAACAACAGCAGCATAATGAAAGTCGGAGCTTGAGGCCTCCTCCCAAGAGAATAAAATGGAAATAACCACCACTACCCCCACCAAAAAATATGATTTAATTAAATATGCATACACACTGTTGAAGAGTAATCGTTAAACCAGCCTCCAAGGGCAGAAAATGTATTTGCTGGTTAATTTAAGAAAAAATAAAATAAAAACTGTATTACTGATTTCTTCCTCAAACTCGCTCCCCAGTAATTCAGTGGAGACATTCACTTGGGTTAAAAGATGAAGGTTGCCATTGACAGAAAACCTAGAGGTTCCCATTCGCCTGGGAGCTGCACCACCAAAGCCACCCTCTTTTTCTTCCTTTATACGTAGTCTGCCCTACACACACACACACACACACACACACACACTTGCATTTCCTTGGAACTACAAGTTTACGTTCCCATCACATCATTGACGGGCATCCTCCCCTCTTATCCTAGGTTTCTTTGCGCAGGACAGGGTATGAGCTGCATGTCAGAGGTTCGTACAGTGCCCTCCCTGGGCTGGGTGCTCATTCTCAGGTCTGCCATGAGGTATAAAGCTTGCACTAATGACTGTTTCCTAGGCTATTATTGGTGAGACAATTAAGCCCTTGCAGACACAGAGCGGAGGGGCCTGTCTACGGGCGGCTGCAGGCCTCTGGGTAATCAATCAAGTTTCTCAGCTGCGCTGTCAATCAGACCTGTGCCTGAGTGGCATCTATTGACAACTCTCAGCATGCGGGCACTTTTCCGCTCCCTCACCTCTTTGGAGTTCACGGTCATATGGACTCTGAGCCTGCTGTTTTTTCATCAGACAGTGGAATTTTTTCATTTTTCTCTGCTTGTGTTGATTCTCCCCCCCTGTTTTATCCTTTCAAGGCTATCATAAAAAAAAAATATAGTATTCAACACAAGTCCCCTGGAGGGCTTCTTGGCTGTGTTTTCAATATATATTATTCTGTATCTCATTTCTCTTTCTCCTTCTTACCCGAGACCCCCCTCAGACTACAACCTGTGATCCCTTCAAAACCTCAAAACACCTGTACCCCATCTTCTTCAGTGTTTCTGATCATGTACCTACCACCGCTCCCCAGGGTACAGGATGCTCTGCCTAATCACTGAGGTCAAATTGTTCTCCCCATGCCAGACAGTACCTATTTTTATTTATCATCATTGTGTTTAGGGGGCATAAAGCAAAGGCTCTAAATAACATTTGGGTACTTTTCCCTTTATTCCTTCAGTCAATCGGAAACAACACCCCCCTTGACCAGTATTTCCCCATCTCCACCCCACCCCCAAAGATCCTAATTTTTTTTTTTTTTGGTTTTTTTTTTTTTTTTTCAAGACAGGGTTTCTCTGTAGCTTTGGAGCCTGTCCTGGAACTAGCTCTTGTAGACCAGGCTGGTCTCGAACTCACAGAGATCCGCCTGCCTCTGCCTCCCGAGTGCTGGGATTAAAGGCGTGCGCCACCACCGCCCGGCCAAAGATCCTAATTGTGTCATCAAACAATTGGCGGGTCCCTCGCATGCTATGTTTTCAATACTACGCTAATTTCAAATAATCTGGTCCTCAGACCAGTACTACCAGTTTGGGTTTGCAAAACCTGGTCAAAGTACACTAGAAGGACCTTCTTTTAAGTCATTGGAGTATTAGTACATTTCAACATTGTACACTCAGTCATCAGCACTAGAAACCACCTAGCTCACTGAGAAACCCCATCATTTTCTGTAAACAAAAAACAGGAATCTTAGGTCCATTTGGAATTTCTTAGTATCTGTGCCCCTCCTCCACCTGACTGCAGCAGGCATGGGAGCCCAAATGCATGAGCTTGTAAACACAGATGTGTACTCGTGCACACACACACACACACACACACACATATACACGTGCTTGACTGTGCACACGAGTGGGCTATCCTCTACTCATCCTCAAACTCAGGTAAACCTTGGCTATACAAGTTGGAGGAAATGCAGCATTGAAGTGAAATCTCTTGCTCTCTGCTCTGCACAAGCCCCGGGTCATGTTCTCCTGGCTTTAACAACTCGTTAAGTAACTTCTTCACTCTACCCGTTCCCAAGCAGCACCCGCGACAACTGCCAGTTTGTTACCAGGATCTTGACAGCTTCTTTCACACGTGAAAAATGGGAGTATAATCTCTCTTTATGAAATCCCTCCATGAAAAGGACTGTTGTCAGCACAGAAATAATCAGTTTACCCGGCAGTATCTTAATGAGCAAGCAAAAGCGTAGCAGGAAGACACTAATAACAGCTGACGCACTGAGCCCTGATCGGGGTCCAGGCATGGTGCCAGGCACAGTGCATGGGTCATCTTTCTACATCCCTGCTATACCCTGTCAGTCGGGGCCTGCTGATAGACACACCGCGCAGATGAAGGGGCTTGAGAAGACAGAGGAGCCAGATCTCCATTCAACCCAGACGGCCCAACTCCAGCTTCAAAGCGCTTTGTTATTCTGCCTGCAGAGTCTAGCTTCAGCACACTGTCCCACAGGTAGGTTTTGATGCTGCTGGATTACAAACTCTCTGGGGTGAGCACTCCTTGATTGACTCTCTACCTTACCAAAAGGTGCTCAGATACAGCATGCCCTCCCCTACTGTGGGACCAAAGAGCCCCTCTTGTTCTCCAGGATAGCAGAGAGTGTTCTGTGAGGCTGGTCTCTGAGAAGTGGGTGAGTTGGCAGCTTCACGCCTAGCTCAGTGTCCTGAGCACTTGGTTGTAAGTATTGAGTCCTTTGGTCCTGAATTTTTCAGGACCAAATCTACAGATTCGAAACAGGTTCCGGGATGCCCCAGATTTGGCCAGTCCTTCTCCAGTTAGCATGAAATCCCACCTGCTCCAGAGACTCTAAGTTCTATTTTAGACACAAATCAGTGTTGCCTTTTAGTTATGGAGGTGCCCCCCCACAACCCTTATCCCCTCTTCCCCATATAAATGCACTTCCTTCAAGCCAATGCCTCTATTATGAGTGGTCCTTGGGACATACCACCACCAGGTCAGCTTGTCTTGGCCCAGTCCTCTTGTCTGGAGCGTCCTCTGAACAGTGACTTCAGTCTACCAGGCTCCTCTCCCGGCTAGCTGACTGGGATACTTTGGGACACAGGGATAGAGAGCAATCACAGGGCAACAGGGGGCATGAGACTAGGCATGGGCCATGGCAAGTCAAGTGTACTGATGTAGAAAGTCACAGCATGGGGAAGACACTGCCTGGAACAGAGTAGATATTGTAGAAAAGCTTGTGCCATACAGTTTTCGTTTTTATAAGCACTATGGTAAAAGCATGAAAGTTGCCTGGGCCTTAGGAGTAGGGAGGGACACATTTTAGAGAGCGAAGGGAAGCTAGGAATGAGCAGATTATTTGCCCGATGAGAGAAAGGAGGGAAGAAGGGGTAAAGAGTAGAAGAAATAGCCGGGCGGTGGTGGCGCACGCCTTTAATCCCAGCACTCGGGAGGCAGAGGCAGGCGGATCTCTGTGAGTTCGAGGCCAGCCTGGTCTACAAGAGCTAGTTCCAGGACAGGCTCTAAAAAAGCTGCAGAGAAACCCTGTCTCGAAAAACCAAAAAAAGAAAAAAAAAAAAAAGAGTAGAAGAAATAGGAAGAGAGAAAAAAAAGAAAGCAAGCAGGCAACACTGATGCCCTCTATGGTACACATGGCATCCTAAAGCCTCATCAATGATACATTTGCCTCTGAAATCAAGTAAACCCCTTAATTAGTCTCAGCTAAAATAAGAAAAAATCTTTCCCCTACCAGGCATGCATTTACATTTTGTCCTGAAGACAAACTTCATATTGCTGATCCTAGACCAGAAAAAGTGGAAGTGTGAAAGCTGTACCAAGCAGAGCATATCATAAGCACGCTCTTCCCTGCCAGTCACACGCTCAGCCGTCACTGCCTCTGATCACCGTCTACAGTGCCCATGCTCAGCCCGTCAATACCACGGATGACCGTCTACAATATAGTCCTCACTCCAACGTCACCCCAGCCCTGCTGTCCCTGCGGCGTGATTATCAAACTCTTCCATAATCCATCCAATTTGCAGGCTAGTTTCCTGTCCATGGAGAGCAAGCACATTTTAGCTCTAGGCTAGTTGCTTACAGGATTCCTTTGCCCATTTTTGCCTAATTCTCTCCGTTTATTGGGAAAGCTGGACGCTGAAATGAGTTATTGAAAAGTCAGAGGAAACCGGGAGCAGCGTTTTCAAGCCTGCCAGAGTGAGCGGAAATGGCTCCTTGCCTTAATGGAGCTGCAAATGCAGGCGTTGTCGTCAATGTAGCACTTGGCATGAGGCCCGCAGGTCTCATTATGCCACAATTACACCCAGATGTCAGACATCAGAGGTAGCATTGAAAGCCAAGGGAGTTGGAGCGTGTTTAAAGCAGTCCGTGCCCGTCTTTCGCAGGAGTTAAAGTGAAGGTAACGCTGTTTTAACATAGCACACGCTTTTCCTCACTAGCCATTGACGAGAAAGAGTTATGTGGGTACTTACTATTTATAACCCATGGCCACATCCACAAAATACTTCCTCCTCTGTCGATAGACATTGTCCTTAAATCCCTTAAACAGAAAAGAGATTAAGTTACTTAACAAAGTGCCGAAAAATTAGCCCCAGAAGGCCTAAAAGAAAATCACTGTGCTGTTTATTGAGTGTTCAATTCAAATGTAAATCTTATCCTCAGGTGACCGACTTGGTGACACCCAGCAAAGGCGAATTGTGCTTACAGTAAAACCTCTTTCAATTTGGGTCTACTAATTTGGGATGTGTGGGAATTCGGGCCAGAGTTTACCTTCCCACTAGGCAAGCAGGGGGGCTTAGTTAAGTAAACTAATATTTTTCACAGTATCTAGGATTTTAAGTATCATTTACAAGGAATTGATCTTAATAACTGGTTAATCTTAGCCTATTCATTTAAAACAGGTTTGACTCATTTAACCAAATTTTAATTGCTTGTGTGTAAATAACTAATAAATGAAACAGTTATTAAAGACTCAGTCGCTCCGAGTAATTATCAAATCCCCAAATTAGTGTGAATTAAAGAGGTTTTGCTGTACTTTACGATCACACCATGCAACACTAGGTCAAGCCTCATGCACAAGGGCAGGCTAGCTCCATTCATCCCACTGAGGGACTCTCCGTCATTAATGTCTCTTAGCCAACTGCCAGATTTTTATCTAAATTATCAAATTATAATTTAATTTTTTTAATCTAACCTCATCCACTTGAGAAATTAAATACTGAGTGTCATTTTTCACTCCCACGAACTCCTGACAAGTCTCCCTGTTCTACTTCCTGGTCTACTCAACCATCTCTCCTCATGTCAATGGGCTTCTTGCTTTTCCTTTTCTTTTCATACAAAGACAACCAATTCTTTCTAGATTTGTTTCTTCAAGGTGTCAAAAGTCCTGGAGGAACTGTGTCTACTTCCTTGTATAAGCCTATACCACCATGAGCAGCCAGGAGCTGGAAGCCATGAGCCACACAGGACAAGCAAGAGTGTAGTCTAAGCCGGGCGGTGGTGGCGCACGCCTTTAATCCCAGCACTCGGGAGGCAGAGGCAGGCGGATCTCTGTGAGTTCGAGACCAGCCTGGTCTACAAGAGCTAGTTCCAGGACAGGCTCCAAAGCCACAGAGAAACCCTGTCTCGCAAAAACAAAAAAAAAAAGAGTGTAGTCTTATAGGGTCTATAAGATTCAACGGTAGGTAAAGGAGGTGCCCACAGGGTCTAGCTCCCAAAGTAACAATACAGACATTGCTGCAAGGTGGGATGTTCAATCGGAACACAAACTCACTAGAAAACAACCTGATTCTCTTGTCTAGCTGAAAGAGAATGGGGCTCAAGGCCAGAAATCCTCATGGGCTGTGTGCTGGACATAACTGAAGAGTTACCTTTGTTTTTGGAATAGCCAGAGTTAGCAATGGAGGAGGGAGAGAAATACCGCCTCAGATCATGCTAAGACTCTGTAAAAAAATGAGGAAACCCACACACAGTAGCCCAGCATTTCCCCCCTCTTTGGGCCTGGAATTCAGACTGTTTAAACAAAGGCTTGTAGGCAGGCTTGTAAAACCCTAAAATACCTATAGACAAAGCTTGTGACTATAGTTACCACATTTACAAATAGGTCTTTGGCCTAAATAAAAGGTCTCCTGCTGTAGAGGGTAAACAGACTCAGGCTGGAAAGTGGGTTCCTCACTCACTAGTAAAGCAGGCTACCTGGGGTGGGAAAGCTGAAGAATTCCAAGCACATTCATGATTCGAAATGAAAGTAGGCCAGGAAAAAGGGAAAAAGAGTCCCATGAAAAGCATAGCATCTGTCCCCCGGTCCCTGCCAGGCTGGACACCATGGCAACCGTATCGAAATCTGCCGGTTTCCAGAAGATTCTCAACCCTCGCCTCAGCAAACACCTGCACCTTTTCCAGGGACGCAAGAGAGAGATTTGCTCATCACGCCTCATTAGCCTAGAGTGGCAGTGATTACAAAATGCGTGGGGGGGGGGCCATCCAGAGCGTCCTGGATTCATCCACGGACTGGCGCAGGAAGAGGCGCTAGCTAGCTGAACCAGCCATTCCAGACACACGCCAGTTTTGGCTACCCATTCTGAACTGAAGCCAGGGGTAGGGTACCAGCTAAAAACACAAGATGCCCAGTTCAATTTCAATTTCCGATAAACGACAAATTTTTTTTCAATTCTACTGGGCAGCCTTATATATTTATTTGTAAAACTCTGGTGACCCTGGTACCCAGAGAGAGCCTCCTGTAAAACCCCAACGCCAAATTAAATCAAAGTGATCTGAAGACTCAGCCTGAGCCCTAATGTGTCCAGTTCAATTTATGAGGCAACTCAAGCAGGCATCTCAAGCAGCTCAACCCTGGTGCGATATTAGAACCACTTGGGGCGATTTTAATAATACTTCAAACCTGGCCCTTCCTCCCAGAGATTCTGATTTAAGCTCTGAAGAGCGAGGACATGCTTTTTTTTTTTTTTCAGTTCCTCACAGATGATTGAAGTGGGTCGCTTTGGCTGAGCCTCGCTGAGCTAGGATGCTAATTCTCACACATGGACCCCATGAAATCTCCTACAGACCCTTTTCCACACAGACCCCCTACCCAGTCTGCTGGTGGAAAGCCTCCTTCCCTGAGTTTCTGGGGAGCATCTTGAGGTTTCTTCTACTATATATTCTGATATATATGTATCAGAAGAGTGAATCTTGGACCACACCTTGGAAGACCCTCCCAGTCTAGGCTCTGGCAAGTCAAAATATCGGATCCATATCCCCCAGTGTGAGCTTCACCTGGGAGCTCTCAAGACATGCAGACTCTTAGCCCTCCCTAGAGAGTCACTGCATTTCAAAATATTTTCCCAGGCAATTTCTTTGTCTATTAAGATTTGAGAGCAGCGGGCCCATGTGTTTAACAGTTTCTCAAAGCAGCACAGTACCAGGTGTTTCTTTGGGGCCACCAACCAGCTCCCAAATCACGACACAGAAACTTACCATTAGTTTTGAATGCCTGGCCTAGCTTATGCACATTTCTGGCTAGCTCTTTTAACGTAAATTAACCTCTTTCTCTTTCTCTACCTTTTGCCTTGGGGTTTATTCCCTTTCTTCTGTATATCTTACTTTCACTGCTCCTCTGTGTCTGATTGCTGGCACCTGCCTGGCTTCTTGCCCCGGGCAAGTCCCTTCTTCTCTCTTTTTTCTTAAGATTTTATTTATTTATTATGTATATAGTGTTCTACCCTCGTGTTTGCCTGCACACCAGAAGAGGGCATGAGATCTCATTACAGACCCTCATTCTCTCCTTCTTCTCTCTTTTTTCTTAACATTTTATCTATTTATTATGTATATAGTGTTCTACCCTCGTGTTTGCCCGCACGCCAGAAGAGGGCACGAGATCCCATTACAGATGGTTGTGAGCCACCATGTGGGTGCTGGGAATTGAACTCAGGACCTCTGGAAGGGCAGCCAGTGCTCTTAACCCCTGAGCCATCTCCCCAGCCCTCGTTTTTCTTTTTGAGCCTAGATTTCTCCTCCTAATTATTCTCTCTGCCTGCTAACCCTGCCTATCCTTTCTCTCCCTATTTATTGGCTGTTCAGTTCTTTATCAGGGCCACTGATTGGTCTAATAAAGGCGAAACCGATGCAACAAATCTTTTCATGATTAAACACACATCCTTACATTATTAAACCAACGCAGCATAAACAAAAGTAATCTTTACACAGTAAAAGTAATATTCTGCAGTATAAACAAACGTAACACATCTTTGCCTAGTTAAAATAATATCCCACAACACAGCATGATTTATGTTTCAAGCCCTCCCTGGACTGTCCCATGGCAAGAGTCCCTCTGTCTTTCTTTCTCAGAAGTTTAATCATTCTCAGATGTAAGAAGTGCTTGGACAACACCCCCCCTCCCCCGCCACATCCACATCAAATAAAAATTCACAAAAGCACAAGCTTACCAATATCAGATTCTGCATAATGAACATTTGGTGTGCTTATAGCAATGGCAAGAGACATAGGGGATGGCTAAGGTACTTATAGCAATGGCAAGAGACATAGGGGATGGCTAAGGTACTTATAGCAATGGCAAGAGACATAGGGGATGGCTAAGGTACTTATAGCAATGGCAAGAGACATAGGGGATGGCTAAGGTACTTATAGCAATGGCAAGAGACATAGGGGATGGCTAAGGTACTTATAGCAATGGCAAGAGACATAGGGGATGGCTAAGGTACTTATAGCAATGGCAAGAGACATAGGGGATGGCTAAGGTACTTATAGCAATGGCAAGAGACATAGGGGATGGCTAAGGTACGTATAGCAATGGCAAGAGACATAGGGGATGGCTAAGGTACTTATAGCAATGGCAAGAGACATAGGGGATGGCTGAGGTACTTATAGCAATGGCAAGAGACATAGGGGATGGCTAAGGTACTTATAGCAATGGCAAGAGACATAGGGGATGGCTAAGGTACTTACTTATAGCAATGGCAAGAGACATAGGGGATGGCTAAGGTACTTGCAATTATTTCAGGTGGCTGCACAGAGAATAGGTGAAGGTATTATAAAGCAGGCGTAACTGGAAGCAATGGAATAAAATGAAACACAGGAAAAAATGCACTCCTGATGCTGGAATACCTCTTGCTCGCAGCAAGGCCAGTGGCTCCTGCAGCGGCTTCATCCAAATGGCTATACTCCTTCCTCCGGGGTAAGTGATTCTTAAAACTCCACTAAGGGAGCTTTTAGACATGGGAGGTCCTCAAAAGCACCTCCACTGTCTCCACATGGATCTGGATGGTTTAATACGACGGTTCCCTCACTGAATTTAGGCATTTCCTGTTGCCAAGTTGCCTTCCGGTTGCTTTCATAAGTAGGCTTATCAAACACCCTTTTGACGTCAATAAGAATTTCTATTTCCGCTTTTTACATTAGAGAACCCTAAGGTACATGGACCTCACCAAGGTCATTCTGCAAGTTAGCAGCTGCTATCCATGCAGTCCCCATCCTCCAAATCATGTAAACTAGCGTGCACTAATTCCAGTTCCACTGAATTGGGTAAGAGAGGGGAAATAATTGAAGCCTTTAGTAAAGATGACTAAAGCCACTGTTTTAATGGGTTTTCCGTGGCTGCTGTGTGAAGTACTGTGGATTTCTATGCTATGCTGCAAACACAACACACTGTGTATGCATTCTTTCAGCTTTTTTACATACAATGCAACACTATTAGGTGTGCTGAATCATTTATTTGAAAGGAATGCTTGAATTGGTTTGATATTGCGCCAAATGACTACTTTGCATGAAAGGTGATTTTTGTTGAACTTGTCCGTGGATCCTGAACTGAAGAAGTGTGCATTGGTTAAAGCAAGGTCCCAGATGCTGTTGCTACTGCCGATCCTACACCCACACTCAGGTACCACTATTCAGGGTACAATGGTACAATCACATTCTCAGATTTTCTCCGTCTTCAATAGTGTGAGTTTCTGCGAGCCGTTATCCTCATAACACAAAGGCTTCCTTCCACTAAGCATGACAAATCCGCTTAGATTTCACTGTTCTATCTGCCCACTTCTAGATGCTGGGGGAGGGAAGGACACTCATAATGAATGTGTATATTGCTTACTTCGCTGTACTTCATTCTGGCCGTAAAGAAGTTCCGGGTCTCCTGTGTTAAATAAAAACTGATATAAAATGGGGCGGGGGAGAAAGATGGGAAATGATCACCCAAGTGTCATATTTCTCTAACGGTGGTCACTTTTATTGGAGTAGAGGAGGAAATGGTGGGTAGACTCGGAGTGGCTGTGGGAAGGATGGCTCTTCCATCACGGCCTTACTCTAAAGCTCTTCTGCCTTTCCGGCGAGACTGAAGTCAAGCATATAACTCAGCTCCTAACTACCTCCAGTCAAGGAAAATGGCAAGGATTTTATTCTCTCACCGAGCCCCATCACGTCCGGTCTTCCCTAGTTTCCCAAAGGTGCGATCAATTTTTAGTTCATCCTTCTTCCAAGGGTCACCATCTGCAGGTATATTTTAGGCTGTCTAATTCCACAGAAATATCCTCCAAGGCGTACAATCTCCTCCCCTACCCCACTATTTTATGAATAAACTGTATGTGAAAACACCATCTTTCTGACCTCCTTCCAGCCAACACATGTACAGGGAAGCTTAATCATCTGAAAGTCTGCTCTCAGTTGCGGGGGAGATAGATAGGAAATTACAGCAGAGAACACAGCACACACAGCATCTGGCACGGGGCAGAGCGGGCCGGGAGAGGACCCTGAAAGGGATCCCGCGAGACACTTACTGGGTGGTCCGCATCAAGCTCGGTTCCGTACATGAGAACTCTGCGCGAGCACCTGTCTAACTCTGAGATCTTCCGCGGAAACCACAGCACATCCTCCAGTTCTGTTGGAAACAGCGCAGGTTCGACAGTGTTAGCTCGAGGGCCGTGCCTTTCCCTCTGCGACATTCGTCAGACAGCAAAAAGCACACAACAAGCAAGAAAAGCGAAAATCCCCCTTGCCTTCTTCCTCGGTCCAAATGCTCTCAGGCGGATCCAGGGTCACAATGGTGGTCTGAAATTTCAGCAACTGGATGAGCTCGTTGAACTCGGTTTTGCCACATTCGCAGTCCACGAAGATTTCAACTTCAGAACTTCTTCGCCGGGATCTCCTGGATTCAATGTGAACCATGTTGACATGCTTTTCCTGTGGAAACATGCGTGACATGTCTGAATCACACTCCGGGCACGGTGAATGAGTGTGTGTATAGTCATGTGTGGCTGTCACGGAGTGAAGTGTCAAGTACCTACAGGAGAGGACTTTTCCCAACTACTACTTTGATTAATAAGGAAAACTAATTGTCATGCCTCCATATAGGTTGTCCTGTCTTATCAAAAAAAGAGGAAGGCATTGAAGACATATAAAAGAACAGCACTCTAAAATATATCCTGATCGCAAGCATCATTTCTCAGAGGGGTCCCCATCCCATAGGACATTGGCCTGCCTATTACGTTAGCATAATGCAGTATCCTAAACTTTGTATTTTCATACTCTTGAAAAAACACAAAGCTCCACGTCTCAATCTTACAATAATAGAAGGCTTCCTTTTAAGATAAAGTTTAAGAATAAAGCAATCATGTAGAGTCAGGCATGAGGACGCGTGCCTAAAATCCCAACACTCAGATGGCAGAGGCACGGGAATTGCAGATTCCTCTAGGCCACATAGCGAGATGCTTTCTACATATCACGATAACTTAAAAATAAAAAAAAAAAATAAAGCAACCCAAAAATTGTGACTAATAAAAATGGCAGGCAGAAAACAGAGGGTGTGCAAAACGACCTGTGATTTGGAAAATATTGATCAAAGTGTAGCCCAAACTTTAGGAAAACAATCAGGCAAAGCATGAAAGAGAGGCTGTCCCAGGCAAAAGGAAAACAGGGCAAGGGCAAGGAAGAGGCAGAACACAGTAATAACACCCCTAAATAGGAGCACTTAGCGGCTCTCTTTGGCATCCGCCGGGCTAGCTCCACTGGGCTATATTCTGCAGCTGTCATCTTGTGAGTCTTCCTACAACAAGCTAGTCCATGAAGAATTATAACTTTAATGCTTAGAAATGTGGTTGAAGTTTCCCATCGGCGCGCCTTCTCCCTTGTCGATTGTCGACTCTGGTCTCCTCACCATGCCCTGCCCCATCCGCACACACCTCCCTGTCACACTGGTGATGCGCGCTCTGGATTTCAGCGCAGCTTCGGAGACATGCCTAGATGTTCTCGTTCTCTTTTTTTATTAAGCTTTGCGATAATGCTATATCTTATAAATTAGCTAATACAATCAAAGTGGGGTTAATATTAAGTTCAAGGCCCCAAAGACTCCACGTTCTTTGTGCCACTTTGGGCTTTTAACGTGTGGTTGGGTCAGAGTGGATATTTGTAGACCAGGGCACTGAGGTCCCAGGGGGTTAAGGGCTTTATCTAAGGCCAGGTGACTAGCTGATGGCAGTGTGCAAATTCAAAGTGCAAACCTCTTCTACAGGGATTTTTTTTTCCACCGCACCCAGCTGTCTAATTGAATTGGCTTGCCTTTGGGCATTGCGTGGACACAGCCCTACATGGCATAATTATGTGTAAAATACTACTCCAGGTTTCCATTACCACTGTTTACGGTCCCTCATCTTTTCCTCAAGGCCAGAAGAGAACGAGAAAACATTTTCGGAATCAGGTTAATCCCCATCTATGGTCATCTAGGGGCTTCACAAATAATGCCTCCTGTCTGCACTTAGCAAAACACTCTCATATTATTTCATCCCAACAACCCAGTTAGGTAGGGATTATCATTATTGCCATTTTACAAATGAGGAAATTTGAACTGAGCAGCAGGTAATGATTGACCAACAAAGCGAGCACAGGTCCAAATCCCCGAACTGTGTGTCTACTGTTCAACAGCCTAAGGCACAGAAAGAGCTGAACCCGTCAACTTACATCCCTGGCAACCAGCCATTGGCATCCAACAAGACACATTTGTGAGGGTTTCTACTTAAGGTGGAGGAAGCAGCAGGTGTACAAGGCATTCCCCTTCACCCAAGTTCTTTGTTTAGGACTCAAAACAGGGATTTATGCCGGAGACTGTGCCATACCTTTTTAGAAGACACTCATTCAAAATATGTGAGTGCATATATGTGTGTGTGTGTATGTGTGTGTGTGTATAGTGATTCAGATTTACATAACACACATTATTAAAGAAGTGTCTATATTCATGTATCTCACTTTATGCAATAAACATGCCCCCATTACATAAGCACAGTTCAAATTTAGTAAATCAAAGCAGGGTAAAGACTCTTGATATTTTGAAGCACCGTGTATTAGCCAATAAGAGGCTGAAACTATGGGCCAGGCAGTGTTTTAAAAGAATACAGTTTCCGTGTAATTATTTCGGGTGTAAAGCTAGCCGGCGGCCGGCGGGTGGCGGGACACAGCCCCGCAGCTTCACACTACAGATTGGCGCTCCAACGTGGTGACCAAATCCACGTAAAAACCTGAAAAAGCTTTAAATAAAGGAGAGAGAGAGTTTAACACGGCTTTTTGCTGTTTGCCTGGACATGCTGTAGAGAGATCTGTTTCCGCAATAGCGGCACAAAAAAAAAAAAAAAAAAAAAGCTGAGTCATTTTAAAACGCAGCTTCCTGCACTGTGCCGCCAGTGCAAACTCCGGCTATAAAGCATTTCAATGGCTTTTATAGGACTGGATATTTGTGTTCCCGCGTGGGATCGGAAGGAGAGTGCACTGAGACCGGTCCAAAGGCTCAGAGATCCCCGCCTGCACCTGGGCAGATGGCGGAATCAGGCTTAGGCAGGTGGAAGAGCATGGCGGATTCCTGCCACAATACAGAGAGATGTTTTCAGACTGCGCAGTGCTCTGCATGTCAGATTTGGCTGTAACTTGGATGAAAAGAGTTTTTGTGCTGCACGCTCAGTCTCAGAGTTAAAGTGCTGAGTGCGGCTCCTACCTGGCGGCCCCAGAGCTAGTAGAAAATGGTACATCCTCCATTTTGAAATTGGAGAGAGGTGGAGCCAACATCCAGAGCAGCCCGCAGCTCTGCAGCTCAGAGCTGCAACCGATTCAGAGTCACAAGCGGCTCAGCTATGTTGGACTGGGCGTAGCAAGCCTGCAGTACCTGTTTTTGACCTAGGAATGTCACAGCTTAGATTCTTAAGTGTGTAGCGATTTAAAAGCACAAAACAAAAGTGCTCCTGGATAGTAAAAAAATTACAGATTCACAATAGAAAAGATTCAGACATAGAAGGCCTTTAAATGGCTCACGTAGGCTTAAAAGAGAGAAAAAGAAAATATAGAGAATAAAGTTAATGCCTTAAAAAAAAAAAGGTTAAAGTCTTTAAAGAGACAGAGTACAGATAGTTATAGATTAAAAGAAGTAAAGTGATAGAGTAAAAATAAGCCACGTAAAAATGGAAAATTCACAGAGAGTCTGGATTATGTATTTTGTTGTGTTTTCTTTGATTTTTTTGACTGTAAAGGAGCTAAGTACAGAGAGACATTTCATTATATGGGCTGCCAGTCTAGACCAAAATGGACATCTTAATGGTATGACTTCAGGATTTGGATTTAAGAACATGATGCTTTGGAAAAGAGTTTCTTCTTTTGTTTTCACAGAGGACGAGACTCTGTGGATTGCTTCTATCCCAATATGGTATGATAGACCACGCCCTCCTGAAAGGTTGCTGTGAACATCTTCAAAAAATTACTTCACTCAACTGCCAACTGAGAGGAACCTAGCACACAGGTTACACCATGAAAGACCTAAATAACAGCGCCCCCATTCAGCAGGAAGCAGTTTGGAGAGAAAAAACTGCGCCCATTTTCCCAAATATTGCTTATAAATGTTCTTTTACATTTAAAGGGGGAGATGATATAGATATGAATTTGCATTGGTATAGATTTTAAGGTCAATTTTGTTATATGTATATGTATTTCTGATCTTGATTAAGCTATTGTGATTGTAGTTCATTTTAAAAACTGTAATGTATAATTAGGAAATATAGGTTGTTAATGGATAATCATCGATAATAGTCAAGCTTGTAGTCATGTTAGATTTTCTAGATGTGCATAGATATATTTCAAATAGGCATTCTTCATATCTTTCAAAGACTGCAGAATATGGCATTTTAAATGTTTTAATAACTTAGGGTTTTTCATGATCATGAGACACGTCTGCTCCTGGCAGCACCAATCTACTTCGAGAGGAAGATGGGCATCGAAGAGGCTACTTATGGAGTTTGTTAGCCATTTGGGCAAGAAACTGCACTTGCCTGGACTGTTGCATAAACTGGACACAAGGAACCCACAGAAAGAGGACTGCTGAACTTGCCTAAAGGTGAGATGGCCTTTTGGGGTTCCTGATTCGTGAAAGAGTCTGCGAGACGTTCTGCAGGACACAGCAGAAAGTGACTGAACTGTCTTTGGAATTTTTCTGCTTCATGGAAATGTCTGCTGGATACTGTGGGCCTGAAGCCCGAAGATGGATGCCCCAACGGTACAGAGGAACTTTGGGTGACTGTCCAGGCAGTGAGTTGTCTCTGTCATTTCTAGAGTTGTATAAGTTACTTATTTCTTGTTTACTTAGGTAGCATTATATCCTTCTGGAGTCTTTGATGGAGTTGAAGAATAAATAGATAGTTATAGCTTTCCTTAGTTATGATAAAAGATAAAATAGATTTAAATATTGTAACTGTAATACTTGCTTGATAACTGTTTTGTTACATGTAATTTTACTATGTTAAAGTTAAAGCCTTTCTTTTTTGTTTAAACAGAAAAAGGGGAAATGATGGAGGAGTGTTTATGTGTTACTTTCATTATTAATAAAGAAAACTGCCTTGGCCCTTTAAGAGAAAATTAGGTAGGTGGAGTAGACAGAACAGAATTGTGGGAACAAGGAAGTAGAGTGTGGGAGACGCTTCAGGGAATCGCCAAAGTGAGTCTCCATGCTGCTCCTCTCCGAGATGGACGCAGGTTAAGATCTCTCCTGGTAAGCCACACCTCGTGGTGCTACACAGACTAAATATGGGTTAAGGAAGATGTGAGAATTAGCCAATAAGAGGCTGAAACTATGGGCCAGGCAGTGTTTAAAAGAATACAGTTTCCGTGTAATTATTTTGGGTAAAGCTAGCCGGTTGCTGGGAACTGGGCGGCGGGAACGCAGCCCGCCGCTTCACACTACAGCACCGTGTGTGTGTGTGTGTGTGTGTGTGTGTGTGTGTGTGTGTGTGTGTGTGTGTGTGTGTGTGTGTTTGCATTTTAAACTGCAAAAGCTCCCGTTTTTGAATTACAGACTTTCTTACCTGGCAACCGTGTACAGGATTCCCAATAGGCTAACTCTGAGTTAATAAATTACAGTTCCCATGAACCTGCTTATTTCACGGTTGGGCATGGCAAACTTCCCTTGTAAAAGCCTCGCCACATTCGGTCCATCCAAGCTTTTTCTGATGTTATCCAGAAATGGATTCAGGAATGGCTTTAGATCAGGGGCCAGGTCTGCAGCCAGGCACATAGCCACCATAAAGTCGCAAGCGAGTGCCTTGCATTTACCTGGAAGAGTCTCAGGGCTTTCACCAGCCCTCCGACCTCGTTCTTCAAGGAGAACACGACTGCTGTCTTGCCGCTCTCCGTGGTGTCATTTCTGCCGCTCCCTTTGCTTCCCTTCTTGTCCTCATTCTTGCCAGCAATAGCTTTATTTAGCTTCAAGAAACAGAGGCACAAATTTCAGCCAGATTCCAGAGGTCTCCCTAATTTAATTTAATCTAGAGATCCCACTTGAATGCTGGATGCCCTATCCATCACAGTAGCTGACAGTGGAGTCCTCATGGCGCTCAGCTGTCTGAAATTCTAGTCTACTCTATGCTGAGGTACTCTTTGCACTGTTTCAAGGTAGTGTCTAGAGAATTGGCTTAAATTAAGGCCAGGTTCCCTTTAGTTTGATGGTGACAAAAACCTAATTAATTATCAGGAAGAACAGTGGTTCTCAACCTTCCTAATGCTGTGACCCTTTAGTACAGTTCTTCATGTTGTGGTGACCCACAAACATAAAATTACTTTCATTGCCATTCATAACTGTAATTTTGCTACTGTTATGAATTGTGATGTAAATATCTGATATTTCTGATGATCTTAAGTAATCCCTATGAAAGGGATGTTCGATCCCAAAATGCAGAGGGAGTCACAACCCACAGGTTGAGAACCACTGCAATAGTATAAAGTAATATATGTGGATGATCCCTGCCTTTCTTCTCTCTTTTTCTCTCTTTTTTAAATTTCTTTCACCTATTTTACATGCCAACCACAGTTCCCCACCCTCCTCTTTTCCCTTCCCTCACCCTCACCCCAATCTATCCCCCCCATCCACTCCTCCTCCATTCGGAAAGATATCCTGCCTTTCTTTTCAGACAATTTTGCAGCATAAAATCTGATCATTTATCTTAGTTGGTTCATCTGTAAACTTTATTAATTAGTGAAAATACCAAACATAAGACCAAACATAATTTTGGCAAGAGCAAAGGTAGCTTCAATGAAGTCTCTAAAACAGAAGTATTTATTGCATTCTGAAGCAAGTCAGGACATGTGTGGAAAGGGATAAGTTCTCCATCGAGACCCACATTGCCATCCTAAACCGTCAGTCTAAACCTGCCTGCTCATTGAGAAAGTCCATGACAGAGCAGTGTGTCTAACCAATCCCGCTGTGGAAAAGTGATCTTGGACAGTGACTGGTACATTTCTGTCACAAATAAAACAGGCAGTCGGAAAGGCAGAAGAGAGAGAAAGAACCATCTAGCTGATCACTAGGAACAAACAAGAGAATCTGAGCAATAACTAAGTTCTTCTGGCTAATGATAAAAATAACAGATTCGAGCCATTCAGAGCACATCACAGAATCTGCGAAACAAAGCTGGGAACTTTTTATTTGACAGACAATATAAAATTATGATGGTATGTTTTGTACTCATTACATATGAATGCAGAGTTGGGCACACAGAGGACTGTCTCCCTAGCTAATAGTAGGATAACATAATCACACCGGTCCATGGCATCCTCTTGGAACCGAGACCCGCACATTTATAAGGACCCCAGTGAAAAGTGATTTGCCGCTCTCTTCCTTCAATTTCTCTACTGGCTTTATTTTCATGCATTAAGGTTGTCTCACTCGCTGAATTTATATGTAACAGGAATGGATATTTTATTATTTATGGCTTGAGGGAGAGAAGTTTATGCCGGCACTGGCATTTGACAGTGGGTTTAGTCATTAAAAGCTCAGATTTCTTCATAGTCTCAACATCTGCTTCAGCCTCTCCACATAATCCCCAGATCTCATACGTCAAAGGAGAATTTTTATGTGAAAAGGGTCATACATTACCCATAACTGAGGGGTTTTTTTCTTTTTTTTCCTCCTAGCATTCTGTTCTGACTCCAGAATTCCTCAATGTAACTCCTTATCCAAATATTCATGATACTTGAGTGTTAGAAATTCGATTTTACATTTTGGCCTCATTTTCACAAATTGATTTAAATAGTGCTAAGAAAGTTACTGGGGCTATTTTTCAACATATATGGAACTAAGGCATTAAACTTGATTTTTTTTTCCTCTGACAAGCTGAATTTGGAATTTGTTGACAAACAGGAAAGACAACAGTGAAGGCAGCCCCTTAAAAAGCTCCTAAAAATTTTAATGACAGAAGCCTGGATATATTTTGTTAGTAAAACAAGAGTACTGTTTTTATGAAATCTCATAACTATTGCTCAAAGTAGGATCTAAACCTTTGCAAGAACTGTAGGTTTGCAAATGCCATTCTTTAATGTCAATATTTTAAATACAAAAATATCTTGCAAATATTGAAACGAGAAGTATTTCTTTCATTATTTCATCCATTAACCTATACAGAGGGGAATAATGTAGCATGCAGGAAAACCCCTGGGTGTCAATGGTTCCTCTTTTATTCCAAAACCTGCACTTCAACTCAAGAATACACATTCTGTGTACAAAGACAAGTTTGGGGGCAGGGATATAGGAGACCACTGTCTTGTAGAAACCATAGAGATTTAATTCTTTCTCCCAAATCTCCCTATCGGCCTTTCAATGTTCTATACTTTAAGGGGGGAGTGAACTTAGGAGACTGAGTCACACAACCTTCCATTCGTCACGATAAGAAACTTGACTTTCTATTTGAGAAAAGTGTATCTCCTCGCAATTCGCCCCCTGCTTTACTTTGTAAAGAACTCAGGTAGACAGAAGGGAGGGAGACAAGACTACAGAGGAGGAGGGAGTTGAAGTGCATGCTTACTCGACAGCAGGTGTCCATATGGTGAGATAAAGACAATTGCTGCCCTAGAGAACACGGGAGAGTGCCAAGTACTCACTGTTAAGCTGCCAACTAGCTGATGCTCTTCAGGCACTGCTGAATCCAGGGACAACCCTCTCCTGGCCCAGTATTTACTGGAAAACATCATCATTGCGGGCTGCATGGATCCCGATGTAATTTTCTTTCTCAGCAGCAGGGGGGACCAGAGGGGCAACCCTGGCAGAGACGAAGGAGGAAGAGGCGAGTGACAGCAGCCTGCTCGGGGCGCTGTCCAGAAACCCTGGTGCTGAAGAGCAGTGTGCTTGTCTCCCTCCCTGTGTTCTTTTATATGAGTAACTGGGCACTGATGGAAAGCTGATTAGAAAAAACTCATTTCTGGTTGCTGATGGCCACAGTCAGATTACAGATCTGCAGCCTGGGGTTATCTGAGCTCATGATGAGATTTGCTTGTTTCCTAGGTCGTGTAGCTCTTTGGGAGGAGATGACGGAGAACAACAGCATCGGGGTGATTTTTCTCTTCTTGTAACAAAACACAAGTCCTCTAAGGTTAGCTCTCAAGCCTGCTACTGGAAAGTTACCCGCAGTCTTCAAGCAGCTATGAATTTAAGGGCTTCGTGCTTTCTAGAAGTAATAAAAAATAATTCTAACAAGTTTTTCTGAGCGCTGACAAGTTACAATGGATGGGCAAACTTTACGCGTGTGCCTGTGTGTGATGGCTTTCATAAAAGGTCTGTTTGCAAAACCTGTAGCGTCTCTGTGTAGAGGGATACTCAGGCTCTTGTTCTGAAAAAGAAATGCGAGGCTTGGACTTAGACACTAACTTCTAGAATGCTCTTCACTAAATAAGAAATACATGGGAACAAAACAGACCCAACACTCCTTTGATACTTTCAGTGACTGTTCCCCTCCATCTGGGACGTGATCAGATCCAGCAATTTGACAGGCATAGATAAAATCATATTCTTACTTTTCCAACTTTGGAGAGCTTGCCAATCCTTTGGAGATAGAAAATTCATTACCAAGTGTATTTGTTTAACTGAAGAACTAAACAAAATCTGAACAGTTTATCTAGAAAACAAATGAAGACTCTTCACAACAAAAGTATATGTGTTGACACTGATTGGGTTTTATTTGTTTCTGGATAGTTGAGGGTTTTATAATTATTATTTGATCCAACTCTGGAAATAATCATTCAGCTTGTATTTCCACCAAAGATCAATGCTTAAAAACTAATAGGAAAGCAAATACTAATAAATTAACTGAAGTAATTCTAAAAATCATAGTTGACATTGAGAAATGTCTAATTTTGCTAGTTTCTATTCTAAACACTTTCTATGTACTTTTATAGGCCAAAACATGATCAGTTATCATGACAGCATTAAGAGAGAGTTACTGACATCCATATGTATGTATGTATGTATGTATAGGATTTAGATTCACATGATTTGACTCCAGGATCCATGTTCTCTATCATGATATTGTACAGTCTCGAATACTGCAAAAAAGAATATAAACAAAAGCAGGATCAAAAGACCATAGCTTATAGGGCCATCCATAGAACAGATGTCTAACTCAACAAAAATTTGCTGAGCCCTGAGTTTGTATTGAGCAATGTAACTAAATCCTGTGGGTGCAAAGGGATATAAGATTCAACATTGACCCACAAGGGGTCCAGCTGAGAGAAGCAAGTGTACAATAACCAAATGAAACAAAAGAGATTGACCTCTCTTCAGAAGACATCGAAAGCACAAGTCACAGAGTAGTCAGTAATACATTATGGAATCCTAATACTCTTTGAGGGGTTGTCCAGGCTGAATCTTTAAAAGTTAATTTGACAGTGTCATAGGCAATGGGAAACAGCAAAGAGATGGTTTGAGGTAGAGGGAACAACTTCTTCTTGCAGTAGATGGTAATTAAGCCAGAATTAAAATTGGACAATGTGCAGAGAATGAAGAAACTAGGAGCACTCAAGCCTAAACAGAATATCTTTATCAAACCCTTCCCCTCTAGGTATCAATGCAGAAGAAACAGCAGGAAGTGTGTATGAGCTGGAGGTGATGGATGGCTCCATGGAAAGTGTCATCCAGGCACCACAGGACTGATGCCCATATGAACCCACAGAGACTGTGACGTCATGCACAAGACCTGTACAAATCCAAGCCAGAAAAAAGTCCCATCCCAGTGAATGAAAATGGTCACAAAGTCCCACCCATAGGCAAAGAAGCCATTTGCATCTGATACTTGCTAGGGAAGGGAAACTCTCTTTTCCCCAGTCAAGTATCATTGGATACAACAATCCCACTCCAGCTGGAACTCAACAACTCAACTCTTTGGTATATATCCCCCCAGGTGAAAACATAACCACAGAAAGACTGTACAAGATTGTTCACAGTAACTTTATTCATAAAAGAAAAGGCAATTAAAAATCACCAGCTGATGAGAAGGCAAGAAAAATATTGTGTATTATAAGTTGACTATCACTTGGTGGTGCAAAGGAATGAAATATGCAATCCCCTAAATTGATGCAAGACCACACTATGAGTGAATTTTGAAAATATTGTGCTATGCAAAAAAAAAGCCAAACACAAAAAAACCATGCATTTGCATGGTTTTGTTTATATGGAATGCCGAGATGTGAAAATAAACAATAAAAAAGAGACAAAATCAAGGCAGATTTATGATCGCCAGGGGATACAAGGGTGGTGGTGCAGGAGAATTGTCTGTATTCTGTCTATCATGTTTTAAATAAATGCTGATTGGCCAGGCAGGTAGTATAGGTGGGAAACCAGACAGGAAGTAGAAATGATGCAATGAGAACAGAATTCTGGGAAGGAGGAAGTTGATTCCTCCCACTCCTGCCCAGACTCCGAAGAAGCAAGATGTGAGCTGCCCCGCTGGAAAAGGTACTGGGCCTTATGGCAAAAATAGATCAGAATAATGGGTTAATATAAGCTACAAAAGCTAATGAGTAGCCTGAGCAAATGGGCCAATCAGCTTTATAACTTATAGAGACCTCTGTGTGATTTTCTTTGGGGCAAGCTTGCCGGCTGTGGGGTACAGGGTGGGACAGAAACCCCAACAAGCAGGCCCCGTTCGTATTACAGGGTGGAAGTGGAGAATTGCCACAGGAATTCTTTAGGGAGCAAAAGCAATCTACTACATACAATCTAACAGTTGGTTATAATTGCTGTCTTAAGGCAACTTACAGAGTGTAAAAGTTTGGTCTACCTGACTCTTCACAGTATAGTCCATGACAGGTAGTAAGGCAGTCAAGGTAGTGAAGCCACAGCCAGGCACATTTCATTCACAATCAGGAAACAGATGAGATAAATGCAGGTAGATGAGCAGTTGGCTTGCTTTCTCTGTTTTATACAGTTCAGGATCCACCGCCCAGGACCACAAGTGACCTGGTAGTAATTGGCTGAGATATGGATGGGTCTAAAATCTTTATGTTAAATATGCTAGTGCCTTTCAACATAGGTATCCTTGTCAATAAAGATAATAATGAAAGCAAGAGAAATACTATCAACCAGCCCTTAAATCATTGTAAAATAGAAATGGATCTTGGCAGCAGCAGACTATGGGAATAAAGACACAAAAAATGTATTTATAAATACTAAAGATTGTTGCAAGGACACCACTTGTTTGTTCCTGGCCACTTAGACCCAAAATATCACACAGAAACCATGTTAATTAAAACAGTTTGGTCCATTAGCGTTAGCTTCTTATTGGCTAACTCTTATATATTAATTTAACCCATTTTTGTTAATCTGTGTATCACCACATGGCAGTGGCTTACCCGGTAATATTCCAAGTGTCTGTCTCAGGCAGAGGATCCATGGCTTCTCTCTGACTCTGCCTTCCTTCTCCCATGCTATGGGCCAAGCCAGTTCTTTATGCATTAACCAATAAAAGCAACACATAGACAGAAGGACCTCCCACACCAAAAGGTAAATTTATTAAGTGAGAGAAGCAAGAAGATGTAGAATTGCCTATGGTACACAACAGAAATCTTCCCATCTTAATAGTTTCTGTGTGTAGGTAAAATATGAGAAATAAGGACTACATATTCTTCTTCTGTACAGCACTCACCTTTCTGGCTAAATAAGAAACTGACTGGAAACACAAGATCACCAAGAGAAAGATAGGCTGGGTGTGTAAGCCACTAGAAGATCAATTTCCTAGCATGCATAAGGACCTGAGCACGGCCACCAGGATAATGACTTAAATAGAAATTTACCTTGCAGTTCCCCAAGAAGAGAGAGCAGCCATGAAGTTACTTGAGGCAGATGTGTGAGTGGCAAGCAGTCTGAGTGTAAGAGGGAAGCAGTAGTGGCAGTTTGGAGGCTGAGATGCCTGCCACACAAAGTCTAGTCATTTTTCTTTGAATAACTTGTCATATTGATTTTAAAACATCATTTCAGTTATTTCATATTTGTATCTCTTAACTCCACATTGAACAAGGCAATAGAAAGGGAGTTTCTAATACACGCCAACTCAATCATCAGTGTGTCTGGATGTTTTCCATTGACATCCGACTCCTGGATCCCATGGGGTACGTATTTCAGGTTCTTTGGCAATTACAGCTCATGCCATCCGCTCCTAACTTCTCCAACCACTTATTATATTAAAGCAACTTCCTAGCCTATTTCACATGATTTAGTATTCTAAGAGCTTATTAACAATAGGAAATGAAGTAAACCTGTAACGATTTCCTTTAAGAAACCCATACAAGCTTCTATACAGCATCATTTTCTTTGCCAGGCAGTCCCAGCCAACACACGTATAGTTCAGGAAGTATGTCCCTGAGAGTGGTTAGAACATAGTAGCTTAGCAGTAATTAAGTACATGCATTCGTGCACATAGGCAATAAGAATGGATGGTTTGTACATATATAGCTTAAAACGGCTGTTACCTATACCAACATACAAATGCTTGAAATGCAGCCGGGTACAGCCAATCCTCAGGACACCTGCATTTCCAATCCACATCCTGCCCTTATGTTCTATATCCTTAATCTCTCCTTTGAGAAGTCCTTGCTGACCCTAGGAAGACGGCTTCTCATGCACTCTTGCGAATGATCACCGTCCTTAGTCCTCTCCACTTAGCAAGCCCACCACGTGGCCAACAGCTGAACCTGGGTTTGGAAGTTAAGTACAGTGCACGTAATGGCTGTTCTTGGTTGTCAACTTGACCACATCTGGAATTAAGCATCTGGGCACACCTGTGAGGGACTTTTCCAGACTGGATCATTCCAAGTCAGAAATTCCACACTAAGTCTGGGCCACACCTTCAGGACATGGAAGAAAACAGTTTTGCCTTTTGCCTGCTTGTCCTCACTCCTGTATCCTGACGCTAAGGCATTTCTTCTCTGGTGTTAGAGCCTACTCATCCAGCATTCCCACACAGATGACCAGCTGAGACACCCAGCCTCGTCTTCTCTGGTGTTAGAGCCTACTCATCCAGCATTCCCACACAGATGACCAGCTGAGACACCCAGCCTCGTCTTCTCTGGTGTTAGAGCCTACTCATCCAGCATTCCCACACAGATGACCAGCTGAGACACCCAGCCTCGTCTTCTCTGGTGTTAGAGCCTACTCATCCAGCATTCCCACACAGATGACCAGCTGAGACACCCAGCCTCGTCTTCTCTGGTGTTAGAGCCTACTCATCCAGCATTCCCACACAGATGACCAGCTGAGACACCCAGCCTCGTAGACTGAACAACTATTGGACTCTTGGATTTTCCGTCAGGGGACCACCACTGTTGGGCTAGTCTGGCCATAACAGTCTTTCTGTGATACTGGTCTTCACCATGTTGAAGTTGTCTTGGGTGTGCTCACTGCTGATCTGTGGTGGAAATAGGCTCCTCTGACTTCCAGGAGTATGGCTTTCCCATCTTGGAACTCAAAGAATAAACCCAGTATGTCACCAACGTGCTCTCTAACCCTGAACATGGGGAACTATTGAATATGAAGTGGAAATATTTGGCAAAAGTTCATCTTTGTGATCATGTAGAAAAGCCAATCTCCACAGGAGAATATTTATGTGCTGTGGGACAATGGTCTTTCTGTCACTTGTATTATTTTTAATAAAATGCTGATTGGTCAGTAGCCAGACAGGAAGTATAGGTGGGGCAATGGTGACCAGGCAGGAAGTACAGGCATGGCAACAAGAATTATAGGAAAAGTTTCAGTCTGCAGTCATGACTCAACCACAGAGGAAGCAAGATGTGACTGCCTCGCCAAAAAAGGTACCAAGTCACATGGCTAACATAGGCAAGAATTATGGGCTAATATAAGTTATAAGAGTTAATAAGAAGCCTGAGCTAATAGGCCAACCATTTTATAATTAATGTAGACCTCTGTATGATTCTTTGGGACTTAAGAACTTCAGGACCAGGCGGGACAGAAACTTCTGTCAACACATCGACTAAGATATAAGCTATACCATTTTAAAAATGTGAATAAGTGAGTTCAGTAACTTTCTCTTCATTCGCTTGACGTTGGTTTTAGCACACTCAGAGGTCAGCAATTCCCATTTCCTGGATTATCCAGAGTACCAGATATTTCTCAGAAAACCAGGTAGAGGGGGCTGGAGAGATTGCTCAGAGGCTAAGAGCATTGCCTGCTCTTCCAAAGGTCCTGAGTTCAATTCCCAGCAACTACATGGTGGCTCACAACCATCTGTAATGGGGTCTGGTGCCCTCTTCTGGCCTGCAGGCATACACAAAGACAGAATATTGTATACATAATAAATAAATATTTTTTTTAAAAAAAGAAAACCAAGTAGAATGTGAGCAAACCAGGTGAAACCTCTTACCTGCAGCTGCAAGTGGGAACCAACTGATTAAGCTGCTCAGAATCCCTGTGAGAGGCTCTGGTCTTATTCACATTTTATTCAATAGTAAATGGAGACAAATCCAGTAACAAAGTCTTAAAGAGTACACATGCCATTGGTTCTGAAACAGTCTTTATGTGACTTGAGAGAAACACAAAAAGCATATACCCTATCCTGGAGGAGGGAATGAAAAACCAGGCAGGGCAAAAAGTTGTCATAGGCTGTTGGAAAAAAACACCACAACAGCTGGCCAATGGTCACTAAAAAAAGAAAACAAGAGTTGCTGATGGCAGATAGGAGACATCCAAAGGGAAACAATCGGTGAAGGATAGAGCCACAAAGGGCCAGAAGGATGCCTTCTGTGTGGTTCTAGTTGAGGAATTTTCAGGCAAAGGCAGGCTGTAAGCAAGCTCTCTACAACCAACGTATGTTCATGGGGATGAATAAACAGGTTGTGGTCCAACAAGTAGTTGACTTCCAATAAGTCTTGTCAAGATCCCAGAAACCCAGGCCATGTTTGTTGATTGATGTTTCTGTCCCACCAGATCCCACAGCTGTTTAGTCCCAAAGAATCACACAGGGTCTACATTAGTTATAAACTGGTTGGCCCATTAGCTCAGGCTTCTTATTAACTAATTCTTATAACTTACATTAACCCAAATTCTTATCTGAGTTAACCATGTGGCTTGGTACCTTTTTCGGCCAGCCAGTCACATCTTGCTTCCTCAGGCTGGGTAATGACTGCAGTAACCTTTGAAATTTCCAGGAAGATGGGGCCCCACAGCAACAACTCTGCCTGGTTGAGATGACACTGTGATGCTGATAGTGCTACTATAAGACCAGTGTTTTGGGGGTACCAGATGCTGAAATGGTGCACCTTCTCATGACGTTCTGGCCGGAACTCCAAATAAGAACTTTGGAAAACCCTATTGTTTGCCACTATACGAGACAGTAATTTTGAAACTTAACCATCACTTTACTTTTGCAGGATCCTATTAAGAGAACATTGCTCCCATGACAGCAAGAAGCAATTCTAGAGGATGATGCAACCTATCCCAAAAAAGTTTGTCCTTAGGGTTGAGAACAGTTTAGAGGTTGATTATTATGTGTACTAGATAGAGGGTTGGGGTGAAAACTATGTCCTAAAAAAAAAAAATAATAATGTGTAACAGAGTGAATACTTGTGAGCTATTATTTATGGATAATTTACATTGGTATAATTTTGTATAATGATACAAGTTCAAATTATATTTATTTTATTTACATTATTTGTACACCTATGCAAAGTTGTTCTGTCAGATTGTATATATGTATTTCTACCTCTGTTTAGGACATTTTGTATATTAATACAATTTTTAGGATATATTTTCATTTTTATTATAGCATTATATATTACTCCTACCTCTGGTCAAGATACTTATAGATTGTTTACATTTTGAAGTCATTGTCCTCATTTGTTGCACGTTTGTTTACAGATTTAATATTCTGACATGAAGTTTTAGTCTTGAAGTTATATAGGTATTAAATATTATAGGTCAATAGTTTTTCATGTTTGTTGTACATACAGTCAGATCAATTAGGTTCTTTAGATACATAGAGACTGTATTCTGTCTAGATAGGTAATCTTCAAGCACTTCAAGGATCTGTAGAACATGACATTTAAATAACTTAGGGTTCTGTTGACATGAGACATGATTGTTCCTGACAGCACCAATCTACTCCCAAGAGAATGTTGAGCACCAAAGACACTCCACTTGGAGTTTATTTTCTTGGCACAATTGACCTTTGGGCAAGGAACTGCCCATACCTCAAACACTGAAATACATGGTATCTAGAAATGGATAAGCAGGACACAAGGAAAAAGACTGTCAAATCTTGCCAAGACAGGGTAAGATGGTTCTGAAAAATTTCCTACCTTGGACAATAGTCTTGTCAGTTACAGTAGGCCTTAGCCAAAGTTGGTTGCTTCAACATTGCAAAATGAGACTTTGGGTGATTGTTCAGGTAGCTAATTGTCTCCATCATATATTGTTCACTTTGGAAGCTGCTTGATTGTACTTCCTGCCTGCTCAAGTAATACTGTCTCCCTTCTCAGGCCTTTAGTGGGGTTGAAGATTAGATGTAGTTACTATAGTCTTATGATCTAGCCAAGACTCCTTAGGATAGAATGTTTATTAAAACATTTAGCATACATGCTTTGCTTAACATTGTTTATGCTGCTTGTAATTCTAATTATACTTGATATCTATTCCTATTGTTTATAGTTTTGTATTGGGTTTGGAACTCTTAAAGTGGGGAGGTGCTGTGGGAACACATTCTGTCCCTTCAGCCAGAAGGCTAAGATACCAGCCCACTTGGGTATGGTCTCTGATACTGTAAAAAGCAGCTGTAAAGTGTTCTCCCTCCCTCCCTCTCCCCCCCCCAACCCCCCCCCCCCCCCCCCCCCCCCCCCCCCCCCCCCCCCCCCCGTCTCCCTCTTCCAGCTGCTAGACTCTATTCCTGTTCACGCAGAGGACAGTTATCTAGGACAGTGATCTGTAAGTTTTCCCTTAAATAAATAACCCTTTTATTATTCATAATTCTGAACTGGTGTGGAATTATTCTGTGACTTCCATCATCACATGTCTGAAAGCATGGATGACAAGGAAGAAATGGAAGCAGAGGCAGAGCTGAAAATTGACAGAACCAACAGGGGCTTTGGGCAAAACAGCAAAATGACTGATACCTCCTGTATCTTAACCTCCAGGAGAGATGGCTACCAGAGGAGGAGGAGGACTAGGAAGCAACCCAGTCCCCAGTGGCCCCACTCCAGAGACAGGGGCCCCTAGGTAGGCCCTCAGGTTCTCCCACAGTCCTCCTGCGAGGTGTGTATACAGTCCTCTGTGGAGCTGACTTTTCATATCTCCCTTGCACTTTGGAGAATGTCCTATGCTACTGTTTCTTCACTCTTGCAGAGATTTGGGGAACACAAAGAGTATTCTTATGTAATTAGATACACCATTTTCAGATCTATAAGCTTAAATTATCTTTCCATTTTTTCATGAAGCAATTCTTAAGAGTTGACTGACTGAATGTTGAAGACTCTGTCTATGAGGGTAAAATACTATATTAGTATACCTTAATTGTTGTCTGAGGATTGTGTCCTTCCCAGTCCTGCAGTCATTCAGTTCCAAAGAATCACACAGAGGTCTACATCAATTATAAACTGATTAACCCAGTATCTCAGGCTCTTTTTATTAACTAATTTTTATAACATAGTAGCCCATAATTCTTGTCTGTGTTGGCCACGTGGCTTGGTACCTTTTTCAGTGAGGCAGTCACATCTTGCTTCCTCTGCGGCTGGGTCACAACTGCAGACTGTGCTTCCCTCTTCCCAGCGTTCTTATTGCCCCGCCTATACTTCCTGCCTGGCTACCGGCCAATCAGCATTTTATTAAAATAATACAAGTGACAGGATAAAAGACTATTGTCCCACAGCATTCCCCCCCTTTTTTAAAACAAGAACTCTGAATCTAATATCCTTTGTTTCCATAACAACTTGTAACCAACATTCTAAACAAAGGAAAATATCCATAGTCCATTTTTTGGGAATGTGGATGTAGTTTTCCAAGATACTTCCTACTGACTGGGGGCACTGATAATCTTATGGGGACCTAAAGAAAATTTAGAATTATGATCAAGTCCTGACTAGAGTATCCTGTGAGCCTTGATCATCTCAGGCAGTAGTCTTTGAACTGTTCTGGATGTAGAACTCAAGACATCTAGGCCATTCCTCGTATAAGTGATTTCTCAGATCTTCCTTGCTCAAACCTGATTTTTCTTAACACAAAGGAAGCAAGATGTGACTGCCTCGCTGAAAAAGGTACCAAGCCACGTGGCCAACATAGACAATTATGGGCTACTATAAGTTATAAGAATTAGTTAATAAAAAGAGCCTGACATACTGGGCCAATCAGCATTTTATTAAAAATAATACAAGTGACAGGATAAAAGACTATTGACCTACAGCACTTAATACTACATAGGCATACTTTAATAAATACTATATAAATATACTTTTAAAAAATTAAAGGGATAATCTCCATATAATAGGCTGAGAACTGTAACTTCTTACTAAAACAGGGCAAACAAAACTAGAGCGAATCTGCTCTAGAAGTTCAATAAATTACCTTTTTAAAACGTAAGAATATGCCTGACCATCAGTGAAAATATTGAAGAAATATGACATACTTCCTTTAACTTCCAGAGAAATTAGAGATTGTGTGGATGTCCATTTTCAGCGCTACTTTCAAAGATTCTGATCCAGTAGGTCTGAAGAAACTGAACATCATTTTGATAATGCAGACCAAGTATAGATGAACACTCAATATTTTAATTGAGGTTCAGTACATAAAATTAACATGAATCGTAAATTTTATATTAAATAATTTACAATGCTTCAACCTTAGAGAAAAAACAAAACACTTTTGAGTAATCATGATTTCGCTATGAAAATACAAATTCACCAAGGCTTCATATATCCTAAGACAGTAGCTCTCAAACTTCCTAATGATATGGTCCTTTAATAGGCTCTTCATGGTGTGGTGACTACCAACCAGAGGTATTTTTGCTGCTACTTCCTAACTGTAATTTTGCTACTGTTATGAACTGTAATATAAACTGTGCTTTTCAATGGTCTGAGGAGATCCTTGAGGAAAGGTTGTTCATCAACCCCAAAGAGGTGGCAACCCACAGGTTGAGAATTGCTATTCTAAGACCTTTGGACACCCTCTGAAAACTCAAAAGTGAAATTCCTAGCACATTGATGCACACAGGGAAGCCCATAAACACCATGTTAGGTTATATAAACCGAGCTGGGAATGGGCACATGGGACTAAGATTCAATCAGGACCCATCCCAACTCTGTCTTGGTAGCCTGGCTTCCTGCCAATTCAGGACACCTTTCCCTCCAGGGCTGAGCTGTCCTATTGTGGCTCCAGCTCCCAGAGCTGTCCTATTACAGCTCTAGATATAGCCTGGCTTCCCAAAAAGTCAGGGTATCTTTGCAGCTCCAGAGCTGTAACACATTTGCTTACACTCCGGGCACTATCAAGTTCAATAACAACAATTCTCCCAAAAGGATTACTAAAATTAAAATAAAAAAGTCTATTAACCAAGACTAAAGTTTTCTGCATATAAAGAGATGAAAATCTAGAAACATAAACAGGTTCTAAAATATAAACCTTTCCCTACACTCATAAAAATTGAAAATATGCAGTTAAAATTAGAAATTAAATTTTAACATTCTTTTGTATCAGATAACATTATACATTTTCTACATGCTACATGAGTCTAGGTAGAACATTTTGTGAACACTGAAATTATCTTTTCAAAAGTTACTCCGAGAAATTTATCTGAACTATATATTCCAACAACACCAACAGCTCAAGTTTACTGTCTTCCTAACTAGATCTTGTTGACTAAGACTTTACCAACTCTAACGCATTATCATTCCCATATTTAAAAAATGTGCTTGACAGAAATGCATAGCTTAGTAAAAATATTTTAACAGTCTTAGAACTTGACAAAAGTTCAACTATGAAACATATTAAATTTTCTTTAATCTCAAGTAGATAACGTATTACGTAGGAAAAAGTCCGAACACCCACTGTCCAGGAAGAACAAGGAGGACATCAAGATGTTCTGAGCAATTTCCTGAACAGCAGGAAATGAAAGGCTGGGGATGCTGGTCTGTGAGCAGTTTCCTTTTTCTAGACAGGCTCACTCATTATTAACTGATGGGAGATAACATGATATTAAAAACTGAAATCTAATGGTTCTGGTGTCATGACTGTCAGTAAATACTCAACTGGGGGAAAGTTCCTTTGGGACCCTTACTCTCTGGGGAAGGAAAAAAACCAGTCTACCTACAAAGACCACTGCAGAGCAGCTGCTTTACTGACTCATAATTGTGTCCTTCAAGACACACTGTGACTGTTTATACTGATGACAAAGGCTTTCAAGAGTTCAAGTATAAAAGGAGTCGTTTGTTTATCACCTCTACAACTCACTGAACAAAGATGAAAATAATGAAAATCTGCAGTATGTGGAGGGCCACCTTGTCATTCTGATGAAGAACCAGTATTGTCTAAATATAATTTAACTGAAAACACTACTTCAGCTTTAAATTTATTTTAATGATATGTACAAGAGTTTAACAAATTACAATTAAAACGGAATCAGTTATGTTAATTCCACATAACTTAAAATCATGCAATACTGCATGGTAAAAACAGCTTCATTCATATACAAAAAATATGACCTTGAGACTCATGACAGTGCCTGGAAATCTTTGACATAAGCTTTATGAAAAGAATATTTTATAAAAATTTAAAGATCTGATTAATTAATGCATTATTAGGAAAGATAATAAACATTATTAGTAAAGTGAGGTTACAGTGATTAATTTTAAAATTATATCAGGTATAGATAAGGTTGGATGTAGTCTCATTAAATAAATGTTCAGTTAAGAAAATAGCTTTGAAAAAGATCTTATATTGAAGCCATGTATTAATTTTGTTGAATCAGCTTATATAAACCAATAGTCAAGTTTATTCAGTTAAAGAAAATAGGACTATGCTTTCTTATACTCAATAAATAGTACTTATGTATAGTTTATGTACAAGTGAAGAAAAGTTCTTTGTAAAAAACAGACTGCCAATCCACTTGCTAAGGTTGATGTTCTTTATCCACACAGTAACTACATTGGTGAAAATGTCTAATTTAAATCACATTCAACCAGCATAAATATTTAAGCTGAATATTGTTGTAAACAATAGAAAAACCAAATTTGTTTGCATTTTTAAATCTCATCACTGTGCAACATCTCCTCATCTTAGAATGCTTTATAAAGGCTCAACAGTTTATTTTATCAAATCCAAAGCCCACTAAAGAGTAAACGCAGTGAATGCTTTTCAGAGTGCGTAATTTCCAAGGCATCCACTTGTAGTATTTATCCCATCCCAGTTCATCAGCAACAAAATACAATGCACTTAGCTATAAAAAATACTAAGGAATGTTATTGAGAAGGAAAGGCTATTTGGTAGAAGTAACTACAAAAATAATTAGTTTAAAACTTTGTAAAGCTTTAATGCAAGAACATCAGTACACTGTCTTTCCATAAACCTTAAAGCATGATCAACACCAAGACTGTAAATGTCTACCTTTCACGTACTTAAAAAGAAATTGCAGCAAAGTATTTCTAAAAATGTAAGACAAGTGATCATGCAGGTGTTAATCTGCAGGCATTTGGGGATGCTAGTGTCTGTGCTGAGCTGTTGTCTGTGGCTTCACTGGCGGCAAGGACGGGGAAGGTGTTACTTGGAAATGCAGATGTGGGACAAGTAGTGCCAACAGTGTCGTCTTCTCCGGTGTCTGAATCTGGCGTTGTAACTTCACTGTCCTGGAGCCCCAGGATCTCACAAACTGCTTGTGGCAGTTCCTGAGTATGAAAAAAAATCAAATATAACAACATTTATTCACTACTGAGGAAAAACATACACAAAGTAATCCTTCAATACTATTTGACTTTGGATTCTGAACATCTAACAGTGTAAGTGCCACGCAATCTTCTCACAAAATATTTCTGTATTATAAGTGAAATTCTAGCCATCTATTTTGTCTCAGAAAAGTTTCCTAGTTAGCTTTAAATGCCAACGTGACACAGCCTTGAGTCATCTGAGAAGAGATTCTCAACTGAGGGACTCCCCAGATCATACTGGCATGTAGGGGATTATCTTGATTGCTAATGGATGTAGGAAGACCCAGTCCACTGTGGACCACACCATTCCCTGAACAAGTGGTCCTGGGATGGGCTGCAGAAGAAACCTGGTGAGGAGCTGGAGAGGAGGCTCAGTTAACTCATAACTGCCTATAACCCAACTCTTAACATCTCTGACCTTCAAGGTCACCTGCACTCATATGCAGACAGACAGACACACACACACAGAGAGAGAGAGAGAGAGAGAGAGAGAGAGAGAGAGAGAGAGAGAGAGAGAGAGAGAGAGAGAGAGAGAGAGAGAGAGAGAGAGAGAGAGAGAGAGAGAGATCTGTTAAAGTGTTAATAAGCATGAGCCTCTGAGTGAGCCATGAAGCAGCTCTTCCATGGTTTCTGCTTTAAGTTCCTGCATTCTGACTTCCCTCAATAATGGAATGTGACCTGTAGGTGGGAAAAAACCCAGGCCTCTTCTAATTTGCTTTTAGTTGGTGTTTTGTCACACAAAGCATGAAACCAAAACAGAAGCAGTTCCTGGACCTCATCCAAGTCAGTCCAAATTACTCTATCCCAGCAATCTCCCGGAGCCACTTGTTGCTGTCTGCTTGCTTGCTATGGTCTTTACATTTCATTGAATTTTATAGGGGCTCATGTAGTCCCGGCCTAGACTCAAACTCATTATATAGCTGAGGCTGGCCTTAAACTCATGATCCTCATAGCTCTACCTCTCCAATGGTGGGACTGCAAGGATGCACCACCAAACCCCATCTAGTTTTCTAACATTCAGGACTTACCTCTTCTCTCCTCTTTATAGTTATTGTATCTCACTGGCAGGTTTTGAAACAGACTAGCTATCAAGCATCCCTAGAGCTAAACTACACAACCAAAAGACCCATGTCTGGGATGATAAAACTGAAACAAAAATTCTTTTAAAAATGAAAACGCCATCAGTTCTATGAATTACAGGGTTTGGCTGGGTCGGCCTGTGTTTCTGAGCTTGAGAGAGAAAAGTGCAACTTTTCCTCCCTGCCCCCACCCTCTTCCTCTCTTTCTTGATGCAGGGCAGAACCCAAGTATGTTTTTCTGATTCTCTGGGATTCCTTCTTCTCCAACCCTCCCCCCACAACACACACACCACCATGTGGCTGCTGGCTACCACACCGGCCTACACAGAATGGCTTCTTCCTTTTCTCTTCCATCCTCTTTTCTAAACAGCTACTGAGCTTTGCAACTTGCCTGCCCTGGACTTTTTCTATTATCTTTAATATAATTTTAAAATAAAATTGTCTGAGTTTTAAAATAACAAGAAAGGAAAGAGGGAGGAGAGAGAAAGAGACATAGAGAAGCCAAACTATAATGGTTTAAATTCAGATAAAACACTAAATTTGTCTTTGTTTTAGTAACAAGAGCCTGATAACAATGCAGTAAGATGGACTGCCATCCACATGCTGCTGGTGCTGGTGAGAACCTCTCTTTGGTGCTGGATGTTGCATAATTAATAAGAGATCCTGTTCTGTATTCATTAAGCTGGATAATGTATTGCCACTTAAAGTCTACAGCCTCCAGTTGTAGAAATATTTTCATTACTTTTGCCATTTTGCCAATTAAGTGTTTCCAATCTGGCATAATTAGTCAACTGTTTTCAATTAAGTGAGGTAACTTACAATGGTAAATAAGAAAAAAGCTTTCTGTCTGTCCTCAAATGCTGACTGCCATTTACTTGTTTTATATGAAAATCTTTTCTTGCTGATAAAAAGAGGGAGAAAAATATTGCAATTATTTGCAGCACTGTATACCTTGCACTGTGTCATCTGTAGGGAAATTGCTTCTGCTTTACATAGTATATCTTCCACATCGATTTTCATGGACAATTCATTGATGTGCTAAAAAAAAAATCAACAGAAAAAAACTAATCAAAACAGCTCTATTATGCTCTAAAACATTAACAATTTATTACCAATTATACTGCATTACAGATATTACCCTTTATATAAAAATATTTACAAATTACAAATCCACAGAAAATCTAATGCATCTTTCATTAGACTCTTTCAGGTTTTCAAGCCAATGAATAGCTAATAAGCTTACATACATTAAACCTGCAACCATCTCAAGTCTTCTATCTTAAAAGTTATAAGCAAAAGGCAATTTGTTTTTTCAAAAACTAACCTACATAAAAAACATTTGTCGGATTTACTTTCCTTCCTAAATAGGGACCTGATAACAACTGAGCAATATGTCTTGCTAAACTATAACTCTCAGAAAGCCAGGCCAGCTCCAGGTATGAGGGACAGTGTGAGTTACTCATGGAATTCAACAATACTCTGGAGAAAGGACCACCAGGGAGAAGCTCCAGAAGACCCCATCTACTGAGAGGACAGCCACCTTAAGTATTTCATTGAAGCCATAATGCTTTTCCATGATCTGCTGCTTTTCTGATTCCAGGATAGCACAACACAGAAGAAGATGAAAGTTCTTACAGGGTAGTTCCGTCCACATTACCTACAAAACATTTAAGTTACTTAGTAAACAAAATCAACTCTACATTATTTCCTCAAAGATACATGCTAATCCTAAAGCAATAAAACATGCCTAGTTGGGATAGCCCAATTTTTCTACCTAACAGATGAGACATGAAGGAGTTACAAAGAAATTAAAATCAAGTGTAATATTTGATATACTTCCAGTGACTCTTCAAATAACTTCAAATAATATCTACTTCAAATAGCTAATAATAAAAAGCACTACTGACTAATGGCACACTCATAAAGGTCAGCCTTAAAATATAAAGGTTAGATCTACTTTCAATATTTTTCCTGCACTTTGGCTTTCTCACAAATCTTCAGTACTTAGAAAAATTAAGGTGGACTAAATCTTACATATTAAAAACAGGCCTAATTATAGTACAGAAGAGCAGAAAGAGCCAGAGATACTTCTACACCATGTGCAGGAAAAATCTTGTATCACATAATCTCTCTCAAGATCAAGAGTATCCCTGATTCCAACAAAAACCGGAGAGACTACATTGAGTAATAGCTGATTTTATCCTAAATATGGGTTGATGTCAACAAAGTCAAGACCTTTGTTTCCCCCTAGTAATTAATGACATCTTTTCTTGGCAGAAAAAAGAAACCAGCAAACAATCTAGTGGAGCATAGCAGAAATCCTTTACTTTCATAAGGAATAAATCAACTTAATCTAGTTTCAGAAATTTAATTATAAGGCAATTAACCTCAACGTTTCAAGCTATCTGGTAAGCACAGATGGAGGAGTTAGTCCAGCTAAGTGGTAACAATATTCATCTTTAAAGAGCTTGGGTTCTCATTCCAGGGCAGGCACCATGCCCAGAAGTCACAGCAGCACAAACAACTCCACAGTTCCTTTGTTTTAGTTTTCTGTGGGCTTTTTTTTGTTTCTTTCCTTATGTTTTGCCTTTGGGGTGTGTGTGTGTGTGTGTGTGTGTTATTTTCTGTTTGTTTTTGTGTGTGTGCTCTTGTGTGTTTTAAGAGAGAAAGAAATAAGATTGGGTGGGTAGGGAGGGGGAGGAGCTGAGAGAAGTGGGAGGGGAAACATGATTAAAGTATATTATATGAAAACAAATTGTAATAAAAATGTTCAGGTTGTAATGACACAGATCTGACACACATGTAAATATGAATCCATGCAGAACACACTGCACAAGCCTTCTCTAATGGTAGCGCAGGACCAATCCCCAGTTGTAAAAGGTTTTCTGCTATAGATTATTCTTAACATATGTAGTACATTTCTTTCCTTGGTAGAAATTCTATCATTCCTTGGTTTTTATATAGACAATAATAAGACACTATACCCATACTGCACTTTTTAAAAGCTGTTAACAGATACTCAAGAATAGCAATAAAAAGTAATTTCTATTTTGCATTGCAGTTATCCTAAGTAGAAAATGGAATAAAGGAATACACACCCCCATACAGAATAATGAATCTCCGTTTATAGAAAAAGAAAGAGAAATAGAACGGGGGTAGGAATTAAAGAGAGCTATACCTTTTCTGAAAATAAAGAAAAACTAGGGAGGGAAGGAGAGAGGGAGAATATACTTGCTACTTATTATAATCACTGTGTTGTAACTTAAATTCTTTGAAAAAAAAAAAAAAACAAGCCATCTCCTTTGTAATACCTCAGCCTACACAGCCTATAAACCAAAACTTTCTGGCATGTTAAAAAAAATTTATACCAAAATCTAACGGTCTCACATAAAACCAAGTCTTATATTCAGTCAGAAAGCAGATGATTGTCCCATGATGCCTGAGCCCCTAGTGCACCAGAGGGCATGTCTTACTAGACAGCATTCACAGACAAGTATGGCTGGAACACCCTTCACTCTCACTAGTTCATCTAGTCTGCTGCTAGGGCATTCTTTTGATGGTATTAGAATATACTTCTTCAGGATTCCAACAGAAAAATAACAGACTTCCAGCCTTATGAAGTGAGTACCTACTGGATTCTTGGACTTTCCATTGTGGAACTGGTTGAACTACTGTAAACCACTCTAATAAATCCTTTTATATAAACATATAACACCCAACCTTTTTTTTTCTTTCTATCAGTTCTATTTGTATACAGAACCCTGACTAATACAACCCAAGAAAGGCATAGGTGGATCATATGGTAGTTCTGTTTGGCTTTTTGAGGAACCGCCACAAGATGAAACCCATACCTAGCACATTTTTAGGCCAAGAAACTGCAGATAGATTGATCATGGGCCCTACTATTAGTCTACTAAAGGGACGCAGTATAAAACCAACTCCTAACAACTTATTGCTATACCTATAGATCAATATGTCTCTAAACCCTCATCAGAGAGGCTTCTATTTGAAGTAAATGGTGCTTAACATAAAGACACACACAACTGACCAAGCTGTAGAGAATGAACCAGCAGAGTGCTCAGCCCTAAAGGGACATATATACTGTACCCCATCCATGGAGTGGATCACTATGGAAGAGAAGGGGACATATATAATGTACCTCTTCCATGGGGTGAATCCATATGGAAGGGGGGTGGAAAGAATGTAGAAGCCAGAGATGGTGGCTGACCACAAAGTAGTACTCTCTTATGGACACAGCAGGGAAGGGGCACATCTAAATTCACAATGGTTGTGACAGCACACATAAAAACCTGTGCAAGCATAGGCCAGATCAAAACAAATCCCAGCATGGATAGGGGAGCTGAGCACACAATCCTATCCCTAGCTGTGGAGCTATTAGCAATGTTAGCTGCTACAAAAGGGAGAGACAGTTTTCTCTAAGAGTGTAGCCCCTGGTGAACTGACCACCATATCCAAGGATATTTAGGCAACACAAATTGATCTTGCAGTATTTTAAAAGGGGGACAGGGAGCAAACAAATGTTGATGGGTAGGAAAGGGGGAGTGGACTTGGGAAAAATTGGGGAAGAGGTGATTACAATTAAAACATATTGTATAAAAGAATAAAAAATTTAAAATACGCCGGGCGGTGGTGGCGCACGCTTTTAATCCCAGCACTCGGGAGGCAGAGGCAGGCGGATCTCTGTGAGTTCGAGACCAGGCTGGTCTACAAGAGCTAGTTCCAGGACAGGCTCCAAAGCTACAGGGAAACCCTGTCTCGAAAACCCAAAATAAATAAATAAATAAATAAATGAATAAATAATAAATGAATGAATAAAGTCAACTCTACCAAATAAAGGATACAGGTAGCAAATGATCTAGAAAACTTTCTGGGACACTCGGCTTCAAATCTCAGTGCTATGCTTTCAAGAGAGTCCAAGAACCAAGAGCTGCACCTGAACTCAACTTGTTAGGGAAGGACTACAAATGCATTTTCAAACACCTGCCCTAGAAATTCCAGGGACTCTGTGAGAACATACTTACAACTCCTCACAGAATCAACGGTTTTCCCATAAAAAAAAAAATGTAAGAACTTACCTCCCATAATCGAAGAATATCTAGAAAACTAAATTCCCTTTTAAATCTGATTAAGAGCCATCTGAAGCAAAAATATAGATATCCAGAGTCCTGGGATTCTATAAAGAAGAAAAAAAAAAAAAACAGGGCTTATTCTTATGCTAATATGTCAGAACCAAGGAACTTTCCTCAAACTCAAATTTATCTAAGCATTCTATGTAACAAGAAGTCTTTTATGTCTGACTATATTCTGTCAATTCAAGGAAGCAATTGAAATGTACAGGGTAATTTACTTTTTAAAAACCACTACACAAACGAGTAAGTGTGTGAAGACAAGATTATACCAAGTGTTTCTTTCTACTCTTTAAAAGAACCCAGGCGACAGCAGTGGGGAATTGTTGTCTTTAATAGTTCCTTTATGCCGGGCGGTGGTGGCGCACGCCTTTAATCCCAGCACTCGGGAGGCAGAGGCAGGCGGATCTCTGTGAGTTCGAGGACAGCCCGGTCCACAGAGTGAACCAGGACAGCCAGAGATACACAGAGAGTCCCTGTCTCAAAAAAGCAGCTCCTTTACAAGCCCTAGAGAGACGGCTCAGCAGTTAGAAGTTTTGTTGCTCTTGCAGAGGACCTGGGTTCAGTTCCCAGCACCCACATGGTGGCTCATAACCATCCAAAACCCAAGTTCCCGGGAATCAGACAGGCACACATATGATATACATACATCCATGCAGGTAAAACATTCCTACACAAACATTTTAAGTTAAAAAAGAAATTTCCTTTACATTTCCACAGGCATTGCTCTACCCGCTGCGTACATCTGCAGTCACTCAACTCACCCAAATAGCTACAAAACCCGCTGTCCAACAGTCGCAGCAAGGTGCTCAGCTGGACCAACTGGGTCTTCATGCCTTGCATTTGTTCTTCAAAATTTTGATGCTTTAAAATAAAATAATTATTACCACATACTATTTAGTATTTCTAAATACATTATCACTGATAACTAAGCATATGATTCCTAATGATAAATGCTGGATTTCTACTGTACTGATTATAACAAACAACTAATTGAAAAGCTAAAACATTACTAAGAGGAATTTAATAAAGAAAAAATACCCTTTCTCTCAAACAAGGTTTACTTTCTACCTCTATTGATTTGATTCAGATCAAGAAAAGCACAGGGACAGCATCAGCAGACATAGCGACATTCCTTTCTTATGCTGCAGAAATCTTTAGAAAAGGGAGCACATGTTCAGGGACATACACAGTTCTCAAACAGTTCCCATTATTAAACATTTAGAGAAGGACGCACATGTCCTGGGACATACAGTTATCAAACGGTTCCCATTATTAACCGTTCCTTCACATAAGCATATGAAACAAAATTTTAGCTTTAACACAAACCTCATTCTAAAGAACTAACTACTTGCTTTTTAGATTTGCTGAGAGTAGGCATCTGGGAAGTCAAAGCCGTGATCATGACCATAGTAAATAAAACACTACCTGTCTTGCATGTGGTTTTTTCCACAGGCACAAAGACTATATAACATGAAAGATTGAACACAGTAGAAGATACTGTACTGTATTAGATATTTTGAAATGTCACTGGAAAGGTGATTTCATGAAAATATATATACAAGGTGTATGTGAAATTGTACGAGGCATATAGCTATTTAAGCATGTATTAATGTTGCAATATTAACTGTTCATATGATAAATACGAACAGATGCAGTCCACAAAGAAACAATTCTTGAAGTGAAAGGGTTGAGAACTACTGTGGTTTACGCTCAAACAGCCTTCAGGGTTGACTAGGCTCCTTTCAACACTGAGACAAACAACCTCAAAGTCCTTCAGGTACACTTTGACCCCTTAACTCAGAAGCTTCTACTTCTCTATGCTGCAATACCTCCTTAGCCCTTGTGAAAAGTCTTATACTAACTTTTTCACACCATCCCCTCACACTTTTTCAATAATACTATAATGTACTTTAGCAAAACTATCAGCTTAGAAGCCATTCTTGATTGTAAAACTTTCTCTTCAATGAATTAACAAATCAGCTTAATAAACTCAAGCCTCCAGAATATAGTTCCGCAGTTACCAGAAGAACTATTAGGAAAGACAAAATTAATTCACCAATCCACAGGATTTCTGCTTTAACAGTCAAAAGTTTCAGTTGGTTTGGAGTACCAACATGACTAAGCCATGCTATAAAAGGCATCTAGAAATGACAGAAATCTACTCTGAAAGAATACTCATTTCGCAAGTCCTCTGAGAGAATAATAAAGAATAAAGGACTTTTGGCTGTGTCTTGGGAACACAGGGATGAAAAGGTGAGAGTAAACCTATACAGTAAAACAGATGACGAACACAGCAAAGCTCCTTATGTTATTTGTAGTTTGCAAACATTTCCGAAGTAAGACAAAGTCTCAGCCTTGAACTACATATAAAATAAAATGATCTACAGGCATTAGGTTCAGCAATCACAAAAACAGTAAACACTAACACGGAGTAAAGCCAAACAAAACAAGTTGAGAAGCAACATCAAGTTAAAGCATAGGAAGCAGCAGTAACACAACAAAATAGCAGGCAGGTCCTGACTGCCACACACTGCCTTCCAAAGGAAAGCCATACTGTAAAAATTCTGTTAGTAGACTAACAGGAGATCATTTTAGAATATAGACTAGAACAATCAGACTCTTCTATGGAAAAGAAAAGCATAGAACACTTACTGTAAAAAAAAAAAAAAAAGACAAAATGAAGAAACTGAAACTTCTTGGTAAACAAGATGAGAAAGATTGTAAATTATAAATGTATAGAGAGTTGTCTTTATATATAAGACCTACATTCATGCACATGTGCATACATGCTGGCATCTGAAATTTGTCAATTATGCCGATCAGTTGTTTTGTTGAAAAATTATAACAAGAAAATAAACACAGTATGTTCACATTAATTGGAGATACATGCTATAAGTAGAAGTTTAAACTAAATACTGGGGAAAGATTCACGTATTCACTCTATAAAAATCTGTTGAACCACCTCCCTGCTATCTACAAATATATAATCCTGTTACAAGGAACACAATAGTTCTAGTGGAAAAAAAGATAAAACAAAAACAAGGACAGACAATTTTTATGAAATTACCATCAGTTGTACAGACCTTTATAACAAATGCCTCAGGTTTCTAGAGCACTTGGGAGTAACTGGAACTAAGAAGGCAGGCAAATCAATCAATCAAAAGATAAAACAGGGGTATGGCTAGGTTACTCCAAACGTGCCTTTCCAAATGATCCAAAGGCAACTCACTAAGTGAAGTAAGCACTGACTTAATAAAAGAACATTTAAAAACTATAAATCTTATTGAACACATTTGGAAAAGAACTAAGAGAAATGAGGATAAATTTAAAATATAGGCAATGGATTTAAGGAAACAGACAGAAAAAAATTGATGAAGAAAAAATAAGTAAATGAGAAAAGTACAGAATAAAAGAGACATATGCTTTGCAATTTCACATCTGAAGCCTTGAATTAAACTATGTTACAGTATGTACCATAAAGACTTAGCATCAAGTTTACCTGTTGTGTGCTCAGGGCTTTAAACATCATATAAGCCTCTATCTAGGCTTACTCCCTCCACCTACTCACCCACTCCAAATCATTTGCTCACTGATTGCTTGAGAAGATTTTTCTCCTTATCTCTGTTAGTAGTGGCTCTACACGACTATCCTAGCACCAATGACAGACAGAATGTTGTTGTGCAATATGCACACTTAGACACTCTGGTGATCACAGCCTTCTTGGAAAATAAGAAGGAATGAATTCTAAGAAGATGTCTGAGACACCCACATTTTAAGAGCACATGTGGAGATAAGTCAGGTATTATAATGACAAACTCCAAGACATTCAGTAAAGGTCAGAAGACTACTTAGCCCGACACTAAGTTTTATTATATAAAACTAACATGAAGTGCACAAAACTGAGTCATCTATTCATCAATAGTCTATGATGACACATGGTTCTCCTACAGAATATTAAGCATTTACTGACATCAAACCCAATAATTACTGTACTACCAGCAGATATTATCAACCTTTTCATATGAAAAACAATTCTAATATTTTGCCAGGCTCTTTAAAGCCTGATACAAAGAAGTAAAACAAAATATGCGGTAACGATTTCAAGCTCCATCATAGTAGCTAGATATATAATCAATCTTATACTAATGAACTGAACTTTTGGATTCAGTCTGGACAGAGGGAGGAATCGCTTACCATCTGGTCCATGTAAGAGGCAAAGCACCAAAAGGCGTCCACTTCATTCTCCATCACATACAGAAGAGGGGAAAGTAAGTCACTCATTCCTTGTATATATCCTAAAAAAAGGAGAAAAGGGGAAAGTCTCTGAAAACCTAAATTCTGTGAATCCCTTGTGTATATCACCACCATACAGCTGAAAATACTTTCCTCTGAGTAAAAAACTAACAGATGCTCACATTCGAAGAAAGGAAAACAAAAACATGGAAAGATCAGTTGTTTCTCACTGACTCTTTAATCAAGAACAGCTAGAATGTGAAGCATCCTCACTCCCCAGACAGCTGCAACTCTCACCCCTCCCCATCAAAGAAGCCTCTTTCCGGAGCAGAGAGCATCACAGAGATCCTCAGCAAGGTCAGAAAGCAGAGGATGACTACTGACTGAGGTGTCCAGCCCCAGACGACACACCCACACACAATCCCTATACTTAAGGAAAATCACTGAGGAGAGGACTGCAAGGTTCACAGAGTCAGAGGACCAGAAAGTCTGCTGCAGAGATATGAAAGCAAAGTCGTACTCATGAAATCTCAACAACATGGCTTCTTAAGATCTCAACACCACCAGCTGACATGCTGCCATTGAAGGACGAAGTATCAAGGGCTCCATCCCTAGACAAAAAACTACAGACAGCAAGTGACTGCTGAGAGAAGACACGGAGAGGGCTTGTGAGGGTACCTCCCTTCACTGGTTATCCATGTCATGTAGCCAGCCCAACAAACATGTTCATTCACGCAACATTAAATAGACTCAACAAGATGTATCTGTACATTCATTCACATATATCTAAACATACACATGAACATGTATGTAGCATAATTAAAGAAAAATAGGTCATGATTTTTAGAGAGAACAAGGGGGGACACGACTGGAATGAACAGAGGGAAGGGAAATAATGTAATTATATTTTCATTATAAATAATTTATAATAAGATGTGCGAAGGCATCCTAAGACAGAGGGAGGAAGAAGGAACCAGAGGAAAGTGAAATGGGCGTGCTTGAACAGAAACTACAGAAGAAACAGGCGGGCATGAAAACCTGGAAGAAACGAATGACTGAAGTATCAGGAAGGAAAGTTTCAAGTCTAGAGTGTCCAGGGGCAATGTACCAAATTAGCAAGCGAAAGAAGAACTAGAAAAGGTCCACCAGCTCTGCATGTAGTGCACTGGCTAACTCAAAAACAGAACCACTTAACTGTCACCACCTTTAATCAACACTGGGCTTTTCTCTACCCTTGGTAATCTTTGGCTGCCGTGGCTAGCAACTGTGTTTCATCCTATTAGTATCCTTGCATCTAAAGCTATAACTGTAACTACCTTTTCCTTGATTCTATAGTAATTTGTCAGTAATGACTTTGACTATGTGAAAAAGTTGCAAGTTAAGAAATCACACCCACTTAACAGTGGTGACACACGCCTTTTAATCCCAGCACTTGGGAAGCATAGGCAGGAGAATCTCTGGGAGTTCGAGGCCAGCCTGCTCTACAGAGGGAGTTCCAAGACAGCTTCCAAAGCTACAGAGAAACCTGTCTTGAAACCTCCCCTCAAAGAGAGAGAGAGAGAGAGAGGGAGGGAGGGAGGGAGGGAGGGAGGAAGGGAGGGAGGGAAAAAGAGAAAGAGAAAGGGAGAAAGGAAGAAAGGAAGAAGGAAAGAAAGAGAAGGAACAAAGGAAGAAAGAACGAAATCATATCTTTCACTTAAACTGTTCATTTTATTTTGCTTTTCACCTGGATGTCAATTTTCTTTATTTCTACTCTATAAAACCCTCAACTTTCTCATTTTACAAGTGGTTTTCAGACACCTGACTCTTGCTTACTAATTTATGTTTTGGATATTTCGCCTGTATGTATGTCTGTATACCACTGGTGGGCCTGGTATTCAGAGGCAGGAATTTGATCCCCTAGAACTGGAGTTATAGAAGATTGTGAGCAGGTGCTGGAAACAGAATCCACATCATCTGTGGGTGCTGGAAATGAAGTCTGGATCCCCTGGAAGAGCCAGCAGTGGTTTTTAGCTGCTAAACCCCTCTCTCAATCAACAAAGGAAGTGTTGTGTGAAAGTTCCTGTTCACTTGTACTTTGTGGCACCTTTTGTACAATTGTTAAAAGTAGCTTTCTGCTGTTTTGGCGACGGTGTTGAGGGTGAACACATGACAGGAAGCATTCTGCCACTGCATTACATCTTCATCTTTTTTTCCATTTCTATTTTGAGACAAAAGTCTCACTTAGTAATCCAGGCTGACTTAGAACTTGCTTTGTAGTGCCAGCAGGCTTTGAACTTGCAATTGTGCTCTCTGCCTCTATCCCAAGAACAGCTACAACTTTATAGCTCATGCCATTTAGGCTCAACACAAAAGCTTCCTGTGTCTTTCATTTGCAAATCTAGAACTTGCATTTTTACTCAGCAAAATCTTTCTTAGGGAGGCCATTTTAAAAGTATGTCTTTAAAAGGAGAACAGAACAGCCCTGCTATAAGTTACAAACAAGTGCCCATCACTCATTCCTGTTTTATCTTTTTTTTAACCAGGAATAAAGGTAAGCCAAAGTCTGTTCAGAAAATTCTGATCAGACAAATAATACAAAAAGGCACTCCTATTCACCTCATATTCCCTTATAGTAAAAGTGAAGCTTTACTTACCTTGAGTCTATTCTCTATCACCCAGTATAATTCCTTTCCACATTTACTACATTATCAGTCTGTGTTCTATTACCCACTGCAATGCCCTTCCACACAATCTTATTACATCTCCATGAATGAGTCTGTGCTCTATTATCAACCTCAATGCCCTTCCACACAATCTTATTACATCACCACAAGCCTGTGCTCTATCATCTGCTACAATGCCTTCCCATATAATCTTATCGCTGTTATGTCTAATCTCTACCTGTGGGAAAATAAGACACTACTCATATTAGCATAAGAGAACATCTAGTTCCTATAGAAGACAACCAATTTTTAATAGTTTCAAGCAAGAAATCTAGAGAATATCTTATTTAAATGTAAATATGTCTACAGGTTTATGGATATGTTTGGAAAATAACACAGAGTTTCAGAAAAGATAAGAAGATTAAATTTATCACGAGGATTTTTCCAATCTGGCACTGACAATGAAATAAAGGACAATATAAAACTAAGCCAATTAAAGTCTGAAGGAAATCTAATCTGACCTGAACAAAGTGCAAAGGAGTATGATCCTACTGTGCTAGGCAGTGCATAGTCTATGATAGAGAAATTCAAAGTGCGCTATTCAAAAGATTTATAACGTATCTTTCCTCTGGTTGGAAGTGCTTTGTTATTAAGGTACGAAGAATAACATTTTCGAAAAAGCTAATTTAATCCTTTAAGTCTTCAGCTCTCCTATGAGAGCACTACTCTATTTCTTCTGTAAGTCTCAGCTGAGGCAACCTGTCAAATTATTCTTTATCTTCAGGTAGTCTTTAAACTATTTCATTCTTTTAGATGTTCTTCAAGGTATGGGTTGTGGGGCAAAATGAATGTGTAAATTATTATTTATTGAGGAAGGGTAAAGGGGGTTACATTGTATTCACCTGCACTTGGATTCTGTACTACTGGTGACTACATCTTAATCAGCAGCACCTCAATTTCTAATGTATGTCCCTAAAATTATAGCTGGAAACATGGAGAAACAACATTCCTTATAACCCTTCTATACATTTTCTTACCCTGGAAAGAAAACTTCAGTCTACTCGCTGGTCTAGTAGATAAGTAAGCTTATCTACTAGAGTATAAAATTTTAAAAATCTCGGGAGTTAAATGTTTGTTTTGTCTTTTGTTTTGTTTTTCAAGATAGGGTTTCTGTGTGTAACAGCCTGGATGTCCTGGAACTCACTTTGTAGACCAGGCTAACCTTGAACTCATAGAGATCTGCCTGTCTCTGGCTCCTGAGTGCTGGAATTAAATAAAGGTATGCAGCAACACTACCCAGAAAAATTATTCTTAAAAACACTAGATACTGTAGCTCCTTCTTGCACACAGTATTTTGAACAGAATTTAACTTGTTATTGAACATTCAGAGTCGTCTTTGTGACATCCACAGTAACAAAACGTCACAAAACAAAAGGCCCACAGACACTTCCTGAAGAACAGTACCTGTGTTTTCTAAGTAAAATTTACTCTTAAGTTTCTGTATGTTTTTCTCAATAACAACACTGAGTTCAGGAAGATGTATTTTACTCATTATTCATCTGTGAGCTAAGAAAACAAGTCAATATGAGGGAGCCATCAGAAGACTAGATTTACTACCTTGGTTACGGTACAAGTGAAGGACAAGAGATGTGGCCCACTATTTGCAAAGTCAGCTATCTCTGCTTCTAATAAGCCCAGTTATTCATGGAAACCTTAACTATATTTCAGACACCTGAAGCGTCTGATTAGAAGGTCTGGTTAGTATAGACAGAGATGGCAAATGGATACAATTCTCAAACTATTTCTGGCAGAATGCACAGTCTTTTTTTTTTTTATTTATTATGTATACAATATTCTGTCTGCATGCATGCCTACAGGCCAGAAGAGGGCACCAGACCCCATTACAGATGGTTGTGAGCCACCATGTGGTTGCTGGGAATTGAACTCAGGACCTTTGGAAGAGCAGGCAATGCTCTTAACCGCTGAGCCATCTCTCCAGCCCAGAATGCACAGTCTTATGTGAATTCTTATCTCAAAATTATCGCCGGAGAGAATGCATGGGTGCCACCTGCTGTCAAAACAATGCTCCTATTCTCCACAATAGTAAAGTGTGAAAATGGCAAGGGACTGGAGTGCTCAAAGGGTAGAGCAGTGGTTCGCCTCCTTCGTAATGCTGTGACCCTCTTGTCATGGTGACCCAAGCCATAAAAATATTTTCACTGTTTCTTCATAACTTGATTTGCTCCTGGTATATATTATAACTTAAACATCTGATATGCAGAATATCTGATATGCAACCCCAAAGGAGTCATGCATGACCCATAGGTTGAGAACCATAGAGATAAGACTGCTAGCCAGTAACGAAGATTAGAGTCTCCAACCCTGGATCAATTATCTTTTTAATGAACCTTGAGTCACTTTCTGAACCAATACACTTTATTGATAAAGTGAAACTAATAGCCTCACTTCTTCAAATAGCTATTATAATTTAAAATTAAAATCAAATCAAGTATGACAGCACTGTATAACTTGAAAGTCATTTCATATGCTTTCAATGATTTAATATGAAGCACACAATGGTATGGCAGACAGGACTGGCTACATTTTTTTACTTTAATAAGAGCTCTATAATTTTCAATCTATTGTCATTAAAAAGGCTAATGCCTTTAGAACCATAACCAAGAGAATAAAAACAAACAATGAAGAAATGTTATTTAAAATTTAAGATTCACTTGAGTTTAAATGTGATGAATATCCAATCAGCTACTCCAAAAGATGCCCAAAGTTCAACTGAAATAATCTAGAAAACACTATTTCTTACAGTCTCTAGCTGGGAGCCATTCGAATGGTAGTTCAGAAATGTGCATTATTTATTATTTATAATGGGCTGATGCTTAGGGAAAGAAACAGCTCAAGGTCTCTTGCTACTTAAAAATACTGGTTCCCTTGAGCCCAGTACTCAGGAGGCAATAGCAGGTGGATGCTGTGAGTTCAAGGCTAAAGCTAGCCTGATCTACATATCAAGTTCTAAGCCAGGCAGGGCTACAAAGTAAGACCAACCAAAACAGTACTGTTTTGTTAAGTTTTCTCCCCTGTAGTGTCCCTTCCCTATATGATTTCCATTTCCCATGCCAGTCCTAATAACCCATTTTGGTAGGACTCACAAAACAATCTACTCCGCTCCACAGCCTGAGAGCTCCAATCAGAAGGAAGTGTACACAATGGTTCTCAGACTTTCCCACTGCATTTTTAATGTCTTCCTAATCTTCCTTCAAGAAACAACAGCTCCATTTACTACACACTTATTCCAAATAATTCATCAAGGGATGAGAGCTTCAGATTTTGATGCATTTCAGATTTCCAGATTAGGAATGCCCAAAGTGAAGTCTATGTGCACACTCAAACTCCAAAGTCTGATGTGAGGGAGACCTGGCTACTACTTTTGTAACTCCAGTGGTCTCCAGAGTTGATTCAGCTGCTCTGGCTGGTTGCAAGAGTGTCTGCTTCCTCATTACCACTCCACAAGAGTCATTCCTGAAGTTTTACACTCAAAGGATGACCTCTTCCAAATAGAGGAAAATGGTATCCAGTCCAGGGGATCTGAGGGGCTTCCCTCCCCAGCCTCCCCAGATAGAACTTCCAAATAAGCTCTCAAAATCCAAAAAGCTATAAAATCTGAAACACCTGGTTCAAACCATTCAGGTAAAAAGATGTTGTGACATTTTGTTTGTAATCTAACAAATAAAGCTTGCCTGAAGATCAGAGGGCCAAGCTAAGCCACTAGTTAGCCACAGAGGCCAGGTAGTGGTGGCACACACCTTTAATCCCAGCACTCAGAGGGATCTCTGTGAGTTCAAGGCCATCCTCGGCTACACGAGATTGAATCTGTCTAAAAGAGAAATGGAGCTCACACAATGGTAATACCAGCTCTTGGGAGTCTAAGCCTTTAATCCCAGCACTGGGGAGGTGGAGACAGGAGTGATCTGGCTGGGTGGAGAGAGGACTATAAGGAGGGAGAAGGCAGCAGCTCAAAGGCAGTCTGAGGATTCAGAAACAGGATTGCCCCTTTGGTCTGAGCATTGGTAGAAGTAGTGGTTGGCTGCTCTGTTTCTCTGATCTTTCAGCATGAATCCCTATTCCTGACTTCAGGTATTTATTGTTAAGAACAATTATAATTCAAGCTACAAAAAGATGTTCAGTCTGTATTTCTGTCCACTGAACTAATGAGCACCTGTCCAGTCCTCAAAGCTTCTCAGAGCTTGAAATCAATAGATAGATTACCATTTCACCCTTATTCCTCGTTTGTTTTTACACATCCAGCCTTACAAATACGTAGTTTCAACAAGAGAAATGGAGCACGCTACTGCTAAATCCCTAAAGCTATTTGAGCTAATACAATAACGTCCTGGAGGTATCACTACAATTCTCTCAAAAAATTAAAATAATTCCACAGTGCCCTGTGGTTTGCTGTGGCAACCTAGGGCTCTCCTGTGGAGTCACAGCTTTAGAGCCTTCACAGGCTTCTAAAGCAATTACCATTTCCAAACCAGCTAATAAATTTAAATTCTAAACTAAATACACAGAAGTCTTTAAATCAAAACTTTATAGAACTCACCTAAATCAAAATCATACATACAGTAGGTCATCAAAATGTCATGAAGCAAAATCAGTCCTGGGTTATCTTGACCTTCATAAAACTTGTTTGTTCGATCCGTTCTGTTGACATCTTTTTCTAAGGAAGAAAAATCACATATTTCAAAAAACAAATTCTTATATAAAGTTTTTATTCAACAAGCATAGAATTTCTTAATTTCAATTCTTGACAAGCTTTAATTAAAGAAAAATTCCCAGAGAACTGACTCCCATGAAGCTGTCCTCTGACAATATATGTGCACCAGCACACACACACACACACACACACACACACACACACACAAATTAAAATTTAAAAAAAAAAAAGATAACTAGCCTGCATGGGAATTCAGTCTCATCTCCCTTCTCTCCCATTACGATGAATGAGCTTCTCTGACAATGACTACGGCCCTCTTCCTACGCATGAGCTCCATCACCAGCAGCCAACACTGGACTAGGGGAATTCTCTAGCTGCTCTATTAACTCCTGTCCTTCTCAGTTTGGTCAACTTTTCTTTACTGAACTACACAGAACTCCTTATCAGCACACTCCATCTGTTTAAGAAAAGCTTGCAAAAGCTACAAGTGCCACGCCCAAATTTTTTCCTTTTCCTCCCTCTTGAACTCAGACTAATCAATCATCTTGTCACACCCAACAACCACGAAGTATTCCTTACAGCTAGACTCTGGTGATCTCAGCACTGTCCACATTGGGAACTCCTTGTCTGGAGAGTGCAGCCTCTCTCCTGGCCATGTTCATTAGTCTTTTAGGAAACTATGGTCTCGCGTTGTCCTTTCTGCTCTCTCACCTGTTTCTTTTCCTGGTTTCTTCACGATACCTCAGGTGTGAATGAAAGTGCCTGAAGTACTTTCATGTCTGGGCCTCTTCCAATCATACTACTTATCTGTCAGATCGCTACCTAGTTTCCTAAACCACTCTTCACACGGTCTCTTAACCAGTATGTTAGTGACCCTAAGTTTCTTTCCAGCTACTCACCCTAGAACTTGAGGCCCCTCATCCTGACATATTAATTGATGAAAACCCAAAATTATCATCCAAAACTGAATTCCAAATAGCCCTTTACAAACTTGTCTCTTCTGGCCTGTCCCATCTTAGTCAACAAAGCAGAGCAGCTTCATTTCCCCAACTGCTCACCCTACAATTGTGACACTTATCCTTCCTCCCCGTGACTGACACTGGTACACTAATGAAACCTTTAAAATACATACAGAACCCAAAATTCTCATCTCCCACAAAACTCACTGCACTCCCCACCCAACTACCTCCATTCTAGCCATGGTTCCTCACCCAACTACCTCCATTCTAGCCATGGTGTTAACTTGGCTCTTCTCCAAAAACATTCAGGGGCCCCGAGCAAGCAAGTCTAGATGTTGCTGTCACCTCTGCTCCGATCCCCTCCACCAGAGAGTTACAGAGCGCACACTGCAGCTTCAAGTCTCCATACAAGCCTGTCTGCTGTTAGTCTCTGACATTCAGAAGCCATGGCCTCTCATCAGGACTTTAGCGATGACCTCAAACGGTCTTCCTCCCACGACTTCTGCTCCTCTAGAGCATTCTGCAGGCACCAGCTGGTGTGCTACTAAGCCAGAACTTGGGATCACGTTACTCTTCTGCTCAAAATCTTATCTGAGTAACTTGCAATACTGAGCACCTGGCTCCTCAAATCAAGAAAATAAGTCTATTCCACTCAATATTCAATACACTAAAATTCTTGGAAGTTCTATCAACAACATGGGTCCTCTAACTCTGTACTACCACCATCTCTTGCTTAGACTTCTACCTCCTAACCAGTATTGTTAAGACAGCTTTCTTAATCCTTATTACAACTTGACAGGACCCATTTTCACAGAGCAGAAAAAGATATATATAAATAACATACTTTTACAATGCTCCAATAGCTCTCCATCATACTTAATCCATCTTCTTCATATGATCCACAAGACCTACAGTCTCCTGTACGAGGTGTGCATGAATACATTTTGCATGTGTACACGGAGGTATGAGTATGCATGATCCCAAAAGTCAGCCTTAACTGTCTTTTACCACTGTTCCACCCCACTCTTTTGGAAGCAGTATTTCTCACTGAATGGTGAGACTAGCTGGCCAATAACCCCAGTCATCCACCTATCTTACCCACACCGTGTGTGTGTGTGTGTGTGTGTGTGTGTGTGTGTGTGTGTGTGTGTGTGTGCGCGCGCGCATACATATATAGACACACACACATAGCCACTGGAAAGCTCTAGACAAATCAAACAATTCAGATTTTTTTTTGAGTCCCAGTATCATAGCATGTATTTTGCTTCTTTAATCTTATCAAGATCTTGTGTTTCCAAAGTTACTATGGAAACGTACCGATCAGACTTCTATAATCTCTCAACCTTGAGTTTCTCTTCTCTTGCTCCTCACTGATAGACTTCCACTGAAGCTTCATCCTGAAGTACTCATCGCTGTAGAGACAATACACAGCAAGAACGCACTGAGACTTGTGTTTGTGACACTGTTTCCTGGGGTTCTCTACACACAGTGTACCAGAGTATCATGACGTTAGTGGTACCTAAGTCTACAAATATGACAGTGGGATGTTTAGACATATGTGAAAACAGGGAATGGATGGAATCAACTGCTAGAATTTCAGGTACACTTAAAAAGAAACAATTCTTGAAATGATTTCTAAACTTATTCCACTTATTAAATATTTTATTCACTAACGCTTTTTAATAATTATAAATAAGAATTCAAGTAACTTTTTAAACACAACTTTCTAATTTTGTTTTCCTACAATTCTTACTGGAAAATTTGTTAATAGACATAAGAAAGGCTAAGATTGACAAAGACTTTGGATATGCATGGAATGGTTGAGCATGGTTTCAAATCCCAGGCTGTACTGAAAACTGGACATAAAAAACACCTGAGAAGCCGGGCGGTGGTGGCGCACGCCTTTAATCCCAGCACTCAGGAGGCAGAGGCAGGCAGATCTCTGTGAGTTCGAGACCAGCCTGGTCTACAAGAGCTAGCTCCAGGACAGGCTCTAAAGCTGCAGAGAAACCCTGTCTCGAAAAACCAAAAAAAAAAACAAAAACAAAAACAAAAACAAAAACACCTGGGAAGTCAACTATCTTTCTTTACAAGAAGGAAGAAATGTCTTTCTCTATAAAAAATAGAAGACTCGGGGATGGAGATATGGTTCAGAGGCTAAGAGAACTGGCTGCTCTTCCAGAAGTCCTGAGTTCAATCAATTCCCAGCAACCACAAGGTGGCTCACAACCATATGTAATGAGATCTGATGCCTTCTTCTGGTCTGCGGGCATACATGCAGGAAAAATACTGCATACATAATAAATAAATAAATCCTTAAAAAAAAAAAAGAAATAAGACTTTCATCTATGTGACCAGTATATGAGAGAGTGTGTGTGTGTGTATGTGTGTGTGTGTATAAAGCTGGATTAATAGAAATCCATTATATTAAGATGTAAGAGTTAGCCAATAAGAAGCTAGAGCTAATGGGCCAATCAGTGATTTAACTAATACAGTTTCTGTGTGGTTATTTTGGGCTAAGCTAGCCAGGCGGCCGGGACAAACAAGTGGCCCCTCCTTGCAACACATCTATTTACTCACACATGGACATCTACATAGCTATCTGTAAGTATTATCCGAAGGCTGATATAAAGTCAGCACAGGAAGCTAGAACATTCTACCATGTTTTCACATATTCATAAGCATGGCTATAAATAAGATCCTTCCAAACAAGTGTTTCTGGTATGAAATAATTACATTGCTTCTAATTTTTAAGTTGAAAGGATGAAATCTACCATTTGTTCTACCATTTCCTGGCCTATTCCAAATCCTCACATAAACTTAATTTGAATAGGTGGGTTACTTCAATTTCTCTGATAAACATATAACCAAAGCATCATTTACTTACGTTTTTTGTTTTTGTAATTGAGCTCTTTCCTCTTTGGTACTATCCCAAGGAAAATAACCCAGAAGAAATTTCCACGCTTGCTTTCTTAATGAATGACTAAGACCCTAAAGAAAGTATTTATATTAGTTATATTAATTTAGAAAGAAAAAATACCCTAAGTTCATAAAACTTGAATATAAATGGGAAACTTAATACTTAAATTTTATATCTCAAAATAATTCAATTCAATGAATACTATCTTGTTTCTTATGTCCAGATCCTGAAGATGAAAGCAGTTGCCAAACTGCCAAATACAAGTAGATAGCAGACTGGACAGTGGGCAGTGGGGCTCAACCTTCCTGGGTAAGAAGGCCAGCCACTGTTATAAGCCTCTTCATGTAACCCAGAGAACAAAGTAAGAAAAAGTATCTTCTCCTAGACATATGGACATGTCAAGCTTAGCACACAGGGGCACTGTAAGCACCCCCACTCTTCCACTCAATACAGAAACTCTAATAGAGCTTTCATTAAAGAAATAAGTCAGTTTTTCCTGCAAAAAAAAAAAAAAAAATCAAAACCCAAGCCAAGAAAAGCTGACACAATCAGTATCAGAGCTGTAGTACCCCTCTGAATATCTTCTGCTTCATGCTCTCCACATTTAAGAGTCTTCCTTCAGAGTCAACACTCTTGGTCCATTCTTCCAGTGACACGGGCTCCCTTCTGTGCACGACAGGCCGCTCTCCCAAATCAATCTAAAACAGGAGAGAAAAACACAGCACTTCTCACACCTGTAAGGTGAAATCGAGGCACATACAAAAACTCCTAAGGCACTGCTTCTCAGGCATGAGCTCTAATGCTCCTAGTATCCGTCCTTGTTTTTTAGTGTTAAGTTAATGAGCTTTATTAGCCAGTATTACACAATTTCCCCTCCTATGAAACATAAATAACTGGAACAGAAATTCAGAGATTCCACAGACTAAAAGCATTTGTTGTTAAAAAGGTCCTGCCATTAGATTTTCAATTACATGAGTAAAAGCATTCAACATCAATTCTATGAAACCTTCAAAGCAAACGGTATTATTATTAGGGAGAGATAGACTATATAATTATTCCACTAATCACACTCTAAAATAGCTTTTCTTCCAAACTGAAGTTTGCAATTCTCAAAATTGATTCATGATTCATTAGTTCCACTTCGCACTTTCTACTATTTTTATTCAATTAATAGATGCTGGTAATTTAAAAATGCTATTTAAAGATAAAGCCTTTAATTAAGTTCCACAACTTAGAAATTTACAATTTTATAATTATGAGCAAGCCTAGAACTGCAGCAAACTCAAAAGCTTTAATGAACATTATATAAAGGTTTGCCTTAATGCAGGGCCCAAACCCATCAATCTCAGTAAAGACCTGTAAGGACAGCAAGTTCTGTGTCACGTCGAGATGCTTCTGGTACCTACACAGAACTGGGCAAATTACAAACAAAACTTAACAGGCAAACTCAGCAGCACTCCTTTTACTTCTTTGCATTTCATTATTACCAAAAACCAACCACAGGAAACGCTACATTAATGGAGAGACAAGCTAGCACCATCAGATATACTTATTAGTCAGCAAAAAACTATTATGAATGGGTTACAGGGAAGTAGATAAGAAGGAGTTCCTTTTTCTGCAGTATTCAGAGTGCATTCTCCTATTACAATGTTAAGAGCAAGATTACTTCAAATCTCCACTTACTCTTGTGATGACTTCAAATCCCAGTTCTTCTTGCTGATTTATCTTTAGACCTGGAATAGCATCACTAAGGAAGTCCGCCATTTCTGAAGGTGGTCGTTGATGTGTAGATGGATCACTTCCTCTCAAACTATCAAAAATGTAGTTTGTAACTTTGGAAAATCCTACCATAGTTGCTGTATAAGGATCCTTTTTAATTTTCTATGTAGCAAAAAGAAAAATATTAGCATTATTAATTAAAATAATGATCAAATCTACTCCAAAAGTAGAAAAAAGGCAAAGCTTTAAAAGGAGGGAAATCAGAGCTAAAACAAGAATATTCTATGATTACTTTAGTTTTTCTAGAAAGAAAATTTTAAACCTAATCCATTTGGTTAAAATTGCATAACAAATGGCAAATTAATGTGCTACTGATTGAATTGCAGAACAAATGCTTTGCAGGCTTCATTCAATCTGCATACGGAAATGTACACAGAGCTTACTTTCCACTGGTGAATGGCCCACAACAGCTTTCTTCTGTCTAGCAGGCCTGCCTTCACAAAAAAAATATACACATTGTTTGTCTTGAAGTGTGCACTACCACACTAACACAAAATATATGACAAAACTTACAAGTTCAATTTATTTGGATAAGAGTTGATATTTTAATCTAATATTAACTGCAAAACTCATGTCACAAATTATTTCTTCTAGGGCAGAGTTGTCTAACCCTAGAATTATTTTCTAAAGCCAAAGTACCTGGCAATTACATTTACTAAAAACAGTTACTTATTACTGATAACCCTCAGAAGAACTTCTTACTAAGGAGCAAATCCTCTTGTCCTGCTCCCTTCTAAAATCTCCATTTTATGTTCATCTTCACAGTCCCAAGGTCAAGAAAAAGTGCCAGCAGCAACAGCAAGCACTCAGGCACGTGCTGACTGAAGAAAGAATGAAAACATTCAAGATTCTGCACATGCTCAGTGCACAGCTGTGGCCAAAAGCAAGAACATGCCTAACACATTTAGAGCAATAAGAGATACACGGTAGTACCCAAAACAATCTGCAGAGGTGGAAAATAAAAGATTACTAAAAATTAATGTAAAATGGCTTACTCTGTGGTCCTTCAGATAAGTGAAAAGCATAGTTAAAATCTGCTGCCCTATTATGATAAACAAAAAACCTGGTTTAAGAGTAATTAAGGATCAAGGGAGTATCTGAGGCTTCCAAGTAATTAATATATATATATATATATATATATATATCAATCACTCTAAGATTACACACATATATTACTCTAAGATTACAGTAGTGTCATAAAGATCACACACACACACATTCGCCTGCTCATTGTGAGCTCTGAGAATGCCAGGGGATGAGGAACACAAATGACAAAATCCAAATGACAATATATAAATAAAAGATATATTTAAGGACTAGAAAAATCATACTTGTATTAAGCCATATGCTGGTTCATCAAGAAGATTTTCAAAAGACTGTGAAAGACTCTTATTTTGACAATTGACAAGAAGTATTCTATTATCTTGTGATGACCTGTAATTAAAAAGGGGATTTTTAGAAAATACTACAACAATACTTCAAACATCTTCTGAATAATTACTACTGCATACTTAACCTAACCAAAAAAAAAAAAAAAAAAAGTCTAGCTCTAAAAGTTTAATCCATTAGCAAATACTGAGTATTATAACAAAGCTTGGAAATCTCATGAAACATGAGATATTAAATTTTAAAATGCAATGTAACAAATACATATTTTTCTATTTTTTACTAGGGAACGCCAAAAGGTGTTTATGTTGCAATGAAACTGAATTCTTGGATAGGATTTACAATGGAGAAGTCTACAATATAAATGTCATTGTCATCAGAAAAACAGATGAGGGCTGGAGAGATGGCTCAGAGGTTAAGAGTATTGCCTGCTTTTCCAAAGGTCCTGAGTTCAATTCCCAGCAACCACATGGTGGCTCACCACCATCTGTAATGAGGTCTGGTGCCCTCTTCTGGCCTGCAGGCATACACACAGACAAAATATTGTATATATAATAAATAAATATTTAAAAAAAAAGAAAAACAGATGAAACCAAACAACTGTAGGATTCAAGTATGTATGTACAAAATAGAAAATATGTACTTGGAGAGTTTCCAAATTTGTTCCACAGCTTATTAGTATTACAAAACAAAATGTTTAAAAATATGAGATATGAAGGTTCCTCGGTGATGATGCTAACCATAACAATAGAAGCATACATACAAAAGTATTTAAAATGATTATATATATATTCATTTTCAGGGACCATATGTTTTTAGTTTCCTTACTAAAAGCTCTAGGAACAGGTATCTTTCCACACTTCTTAGTAACCACAGAATAAACTGTGCTTTTCCAAACAGACATCTAATTCCACAGAATCAGACAAACTAACCATTCTTTTTTCTACTTTTTAAGACTTAGTAAGTCAGTTGTAATAAATCTATAAATGTTCTATGGTTAAAATAAAAACTAAATGTGTTTTTCTATTACAATACACCTCTAGTTCATTATAAATGTTTTGAGATAAGATCTTTAATAATAGTTATCTCATCTCGATTCTAACACAACAGAATAAAGCAGCAATGGTAGACGGGATATGAAATCCAAAACAGGATCTTTTCCTTACATGGTCACAAACACCACTAGGTCAATGAAGACAATAGAAGTTAAAAAACTTCTTGGCTTTTTTTAATCAGTGTGGTCCAATCATTTGACATGGGACAATCAAACTCTTACATTGTCAATGTTTTTCTACAATTAGGATGGGTGTTTAAGATGCGGAGCTCTGGATTCTCTTCTCACAGCTCATGTTTACAGGAGGCCAATTTTAAATGTGCACTGAAAAGCAGGTAAGGTAGGAACTGGGTTTTCTGGTCCTGGGGTGATTTTGTTTCTAACAATAAATAACATCAAGCTACTTAAAATCTAAATTAATAATGAAAATAAAAGCACTGCCTGTTCTATAAAAAGGGAACAAAAGGTACACAATACATACATGCAGGCAAAATATCTATACGTGTTTTTAAAGCCATGTTATAGAGTATTCACAACACCAAAACTTCATATACAGAAACTAATCCTGCAAAAGATTAGTGTAATATGATAATACAACTAAGTTGGCTTTTTTAGAAAAAATGTTTTACTGCTTGGATATTCATGTATTAATGGGGAAAACCCACAGCCTGGAACAGAAAATAACTCAGTCGAGTAGACTTTTTCATTCACATGCTAACAAAGGCTTTAGTTTCTAAAGAAAGCTTTTGTGGTTACATGCTGCAATGAGGTGATTTCTTCTTAACTGCAGTTTAACTCCCACATTCTTATCTCCAAGTGAATATAGCACATTGATGATCATAAAAAACTTATTGCATCAATTAATATTAACACTGGTTATCTAGAATGAGAAAACCATTTAAGAAATAAGTACCAAGAAGCTGGTAATCAAAACTGAAATGGCAAATTATACACCACTGGCCTAGCATCCTTGGTTTTTATAAGGCTCACTGGCACTCTCTGCTCAACCATATGAAGACCAGCTCAGTGGGGAGGAAATATTAATACTATAGGAAGATAAGATGGTAAATCTTGTTTGTATCTCAGAATCATCCAGGAGACAAGCCTGGGCATGGCAGAGGGAGTAGATAGGTTAGCTGAACTGAGGTGGAAAGAGTCATCTTACTGTGGGCAGAACCACTGCACTGGCTGGGGTGCTGGACTCAATAAGAAGGACCCATTCCCATCTTTCTGACTTCAGGTGCAATGGTACCAGCACCTCAAGCTTCAGCTTCCATGAATCCTCCACATGACTGACTACACCCAACTACAAGCCACAGTGAACCCTCCCTTCCTCCTCAAGTTGCTTTTGTCTAGGGTCTTGTCCCAGCAGTGAAGAAGTGAACAAGACAGGAGCCATACTTCTGCAGCGCTCCCTGTCCTGCAAGCAGCAGCGCTGCATCTAGGACACCACCCCTGTGTCCCGTTTTTAAACAGCAGTGAGTTCTAAGGAAACTCTCCTTCCTGGACACGTATGCTGACATGAGGAGTAGACAGCATGGTTGCCAGAGCCCTTTCCAGGCCTCTCCTTTCCGCGGATCTTCTTACCACAGGAGAATGTGGTTTTCAGTTACATCGCAAGAGATCTGGCCTTAAACAGCATGTAAAAAGTGGGCTCAAATTATGATGACACAAACCATGCTCTTACATCTCACTAACAATAGCATTTTAACATCACTTCTGCCCCTATGTCTACTTATTATGTTTGTAAATTCAGAAAACAGGTTTTACATCCTGCCTACATACCAAGGCCACCAATACACATTCAATTACCTAAGTTATTACTATTTTTTTTGTTTTTGGTTTTTCGAGACAGGGTCTCTCTGTGGCTTTGGAGCCTGTCCTGGAACTAGCTCTTGTAGACCAGGCTGGCCTCGAACTCACAGAGATCCATCTGCCTCTGCCTCCCGAGTGCTGGGATTAAAGGTGTGCGCCACCACCGCCCGGCCTAAGTTATTACTATTTTTAAACTCACCCATTATTAAAAAAAAAAAAATGCTTTTCATCCCAGCACTCAGGATGAGTGCTGAGGTCGAAACGACCCTGGTCTACATTAGTGAATGCCAGGACAGTCAAGGTCTTGAGACAGAAACCTTGTCTCAAGAAAAGCACAAAAAAGAAAGAAACATTTAAAAAAAATTCTATCTCCTGAGACTATACCAGTCTCCCAGTTTCTTTGAAACCATATAAAACTAATTTAAAATTTACTTCTCATAGCTACTTTTTCAAAAGTATGTATCAAATTGACAATCCTCATATCATTTATTCATTCAACTTTGAGTATCCATACTGTACTAGCCATTGCGGGTAGGAACTAGGAAAAACAAAAACCAAATACCATCTCTATCCTTATGAAGTTGACGTTAGAAGACTAGAACATGGAAGAAGAAGAAGTAAATAAATAGATGTCTTAGGGTTTCTCTTTTGTGTCATATAATGCCATGGATACAAGCAACTTGGGGAGGAAAGAGCAGGAGGCCATGGAGGGTGCTGCTTACTGGCTTGCTTCCCCTGGCATGCTCAGCCTGCTTTCTTGTAACGCCCAAGATCACCAGCCCAGGGGTGACACTGCCCACACTGAGCTGGACACTCTCACATCAATCATTAATCAAGAAAATGTACCACAGGCCAATCTGCTGGGGGTATTTCCTTAATTGAAGGCCCCTATGTGAAAATGACCCTAGCTGTGTCAAGGTGACATAAAACTAGCCAGCACAATAGACAAATTATATGATGTGGGATTCCCCTGTGTGCTGTGAATATGCTTTATTGTCATTGGTTAATAAAAAAGTTGCTTTTGGCCAATGGTTTAACAAAGTAAAGCCAGGCAGAAAATCTGAACAGAGAAGTAGAGAGAGAGTAGGCGGAGCCAAGGAGACGCCATGGAGCCATAAAAGATGAAAGACACCCCGGAACCTTACCAGTAAACCACAAACAAACCTCGTGGTAAAATATAAAATAATAGAAGTGGGTTAATTTAAGATGTAAGAGTTAGTTAATAAGAAGCCTGAGCTAATAGGTCAATCAGTGTTTTAATTAATAGAAGTTTCTGTGTGATTATTTCAGGCCTGGGCAGCTGGGAAACAAAGAAGCAGCCTCCACCTACAATTATACTCTTAAGTGACATGAAAAAAGCAATCAAGGAAATAAGGAGTAGAGACAGAAATAAACATTAGGTGGAGAGGAGGTATCCAGGAAAATCCCTCTGGAGAAGTATCAAATTGAGACCTCAGAAACTACAAAAAGAGACTGATCCAAATAGAAGCAATAGTATATATAAATGAGCTGCAGACAAAGAAGAGTTTAGTGGTTCCAGGAACACAAAAACCATGTGACTCAAAGAAAGATGTGTCATGTGATAAAACTTAACATAGACAAACACATGTAATCCAAGCACTTAGGAGGTAAGGGCAGGAAGATTAAAAGGTTAAGACTAGCATCTGGTATATATCAAGTTCAAGATCAGCCTGGGTTACATTAAGACCCAAAAAAACAAAATATGCACACCACACCCATACACCCAACACACACACACAGGGCTATGACAAGGCCAAGTCTCACGCAGAACAGGAAGAAATGCCGCACTAGGGATGCTTGCTGTGACAAGGCAGAGTGTTGCCCACCACAGGAAGAGTGCTGTACTAAGGATCTTTCTTCAAATTCCTACGTCTTTCCTAAGACCACTTTGACCCCTCTCTACATACCTCTTTTCAGTTCAAGAGAGTCTAGCGCATTTAAAATAAAGTGCTTTAGACTAAGCCTACTTCTGTAACCCCAGCATTCTGGAAGCTGAGGAAGAAGGATTCCAAGTTCAAGAGCAACCCAGACTACAGAGCAAGAACCTGTCTCAAAAAGCAAAAGCAAACTAAGCCTACATCTCCAAAGTATGCCGGGACCAGTACAGAAAGGGGATTACTACACTTCCCTCATATTAAATAAAATGCTTTCATCAAAATCATACACAGAACAGCCTCTTCTGTGAATGATGTCACAACACTGTCTAATACTCAACTAACTATGGTGCTAAAATGTCTGAATCTTAATGTCTGATACTCAACAGCCAGGAACTTTTTCTCTAATAATGCTCTTATCTCTTCTAAAATCTAACTAGCGCTCCCCAGTCTATCCAGCCCACCAAACGGGCCTGCCTTTTTTTCTTACTAACATAAAATAGCGTGCCTAGTGCCAGCCAGACAGCTGATCAATGCAGTACAGGAACCTGGAATCCTTCCTTCATGCCAAAAGGCACATGGGCAAAAATCTTCCAATTTTGCAGTTACTCTGGGCTTTTCACAACACCTAAACTTGGCAAAGTACAAACTCTGCTACTATGTGAAGATGTACTAATGAAGGTAACAGCCATCTCCTGCAGTTCTCTTAACACCGCTCTCTTCTCACCTCCACACACCCAACCAATTATAACACCCAATAGCTCTACCTTTTTTTAAAGATTTATTTATTTATTATGTATACAACATTCTGCCTCAATGTATGCCCGCACGCCAGAGGAGGGCGCCAGATCTCAGTACAGATGGTTGTGAGCCACCATGCGGTTGCTGGGAATTGAACTCAGGACCTCTGGAAGAGCAGCCAGTGCTCTTAACCTCTGAGCCATCTCTCCAGCCCCCAATAGCTCTATCTTACCCACCACTCTCCTAGTGCAGGCCACCTTGACTCCTGTGGGTGACAGAGCAACTTGTCAACATGGCTGTAAGAGCCTTCACACTGAAGCTTTCTTCTCTATGGCCGTGTAGTAACTAACTTTGGTCCTCTCCCTGTTCCAAACATCACAGGCCTATAACTACCCTGAGACTGTAGCACATTTCTACTCCTCTCTCCAGCCAAAATAAAAATATCCTCTTTTGCCAACTCTCTCCTTCCTTCCATGCTAATGGTTCAGGTCTTAACTTTGGAGCTGCTGTTTCTAGAGAATCTTTCCTTGTTCACCTCAGTACACATTAGATGAAGCTCCCCCAGCTCCTGGGAGCTCCTACTGCATCTCAGCCTCATGTGCCCCTTAGCTTAGTTCTTTAGTTTTGTCCTTTACTTGTCACCATTCCTCATGACATCACACCTCAGAGATCAGGAGCAAGCCCGTCTTATTCACAGCTGATTATCAAGAGATCAGTGTGGTCTTTTCTAAATGACATCTAAAAAGTATCTGTTGGAAATACGAAAGGAACTGTGTGCCCAGAGGTGACTAAATGAGACTGGACTTTTGCAAAGCAAAAGGGCCCTATTTTCCAACTTATATATTTAGATCCAGATACAGAATAGGTAATTTAAGAAACTATATTTCACAATTACTGAGCCATCATCATTAAATCATAAGAATACTGGACTAATTTTCCCTTAAAAAAAAAAAAAACTAACACATTGGGACAGCAAGAATGGATCAGTGTAAAGGCCCCTGCTGCCAACCCAGATGACCTGAGTCCAATCCCAGGGATGCACATGGTAGAAGGAGAGAGCCAATAATATATGTATTCCATGGCATGCATCCACACGTATGCACAAATGCACAACAATAAATGTAACATAAAAATGTAAAAAGCTAATAAGTTGATAGAAAGTTTAAGGTTTAAAATATTCAAACATTATTCAATCACTAATCCAAATAAGCAGCAAAATGTTAAGATGCTGATGCCCTTGTACACACAAGTCACCGATGCTCAGTTGCAAGTACATATAGCTTGACCTGGATTAGCACCATGATCCTGTTTCAGTAAGTAGAAAGTAATTTGGTACTTACTCACGCAATACCACATATTTTTCAAGAGACTCAATCAGCAGTTTGCTATCTCCTTGATGAAAGTGCAGAGCGGGGAGGACGACGTCATCCTTTAGACAGAATACCAAATACGACCAGCCCATACCCTCTTTGCTTTGCCTGATTGATTTCAGGTCTGTCAAACTGAACAGGAATGACCACTTGCTTTTCCCATTTCTATGGCTTGGAGCATCTTAAAAACAAGAAGGTGGGGCAAAATATTTTCGTTCATCTTTGTTTAAAGTATCAACAATGTTCTTCCCATTTACCTAACAGCTTTGTTTAGCCCGGGGATACACTACACCACTACAGTTTCCACCTGTGTTTAATGAGGATACCTTGAATGTCTGATCCACCTGCCTCTATTTCTGGAAAGCTAAAATTAGAGACATGTGTCACATGGCCAGCTAATTTGGTGCTGAGGACTAAACTCAGGACACTGTGCTGTGCATGCTAGGTAAGCACACTCTAAACCTCATATGCAGCCCCACCATCATATAAAGGGCAGGATCTTCTGGATGCGTGGAACATTTGCAGAAAATAAAACCTTAGGCCCATGAATATTATCACAACTATTAACAAGCAACTTAAAGATTGCTTTTTAAAGTCATAAAACTATTTTTAAAATCATTTTCTTACAGGAAGTATTTCCTATTATAATTTCCAATATAAAATATTACTTTGTTTTCATAATTGAACTCAGAAACATCTCTGAAATCTAAAAGAAAAACAGTATACTTCTAAGAATGTTATTTCATAAGATAAATTTTACTCTTATTATTCAAGACTTTTATGAATTCTATCTCACCATACACGGAATAATGCTTACAAAACTTGTTCAAAAGAGATTAATTGGTGCTGACAGGCATGTATGTCGCCTTCCTATGTAATTAGAGACAGTCAATTCCATCGTCTCCACTGGATTCCCTAATAGGTGCCACTGGCAGCTGTCATGAAAGGCTACGTAGCGAAGTGCACACACTGACCCACGTGGTCTCCACAGTGGTTCAAAAGGTGAACCCCCTACTAAGTGCCACAGCCGTGGGCTGCACAGCACAACAGCAAAAGCTCCGGGAGAGTGGGGCATTCCTAAGCATCCCAACTCACCCCATCGTCATCTGCGTACACCCGAACTGCCTAGAAAAAGTGCGTGCTACTAGATTTGCAAAAACTAAATATTTTCATAGAAAAACAGTAATAGCAAATTAGAAACAAAAGAAAAATAAAATCACAATTGCATTCAATTGGACTGAACTGAAGCTGCAGCAAAAACTTAAGAATATTACATAATACATGCAATTTATGCATTTTAAAAGCAAACACTTTATACAGATTTCCCTTAATGAGAGATATGACATGTTATATAAAAAGGAAATCACATCTCCACATTTAAAGCTCTGACAAAAATGAGAACTATTACAAAGTTCAAGTCTTTCCATTAAAATACAAGCTTAAAGAGAATATAAACTTACATAAATATTAAAAATGTTACATAAAATATGTAAGAAATTCAACTTTTAGAAATTATTTCCTTAGGCCAGGCATGGTAGCACACACCTTTACAGAAGCATGTAGATCTGAGAGTTCAAGGCCAGCATGGTCTATACAGAAAAATTCAAGGAAAGCCAGTATAAGGGGTAGGGAAGGGGGTAGGGAGAGGGAAAGAGAAGGCAGGGAGAGAGAAATCCTGTCTCAAAAAAATAAAAATAAAGGGAGGGGCAGGAACTGTTTTGTTTCCAGGTACATCTCCAGCACTAGAGAAGTGCTAGAATGTAATCAAAAGCATGCTCAGTAAAGGCAAGAAAAGCTAGACAGCACATCAGCTAGAGTAGTGGGCAAGCAGGTGTGCAGTCAGCAGCCAAGTGGATAGCAATGACAGCAAAATAAAACCTGAGAGTAGACAAGACTTCATTTGGAACACCTTTTCTCTTTAAAGCAACGACAAACAACAACCAAACATCAGTTCTAATGAACATGGAAAGTCCTCCCACACACTGAGGTGGGGAAAGTGAACAGCACAACAGAACGGTTCACTACGTCTGTATGCCTTGAATACAATCAACAGCAAGAGCATGACATTGCTGGGTTGGAATGCTAGCCAGAACAAGAAAATCTGTTTCTCTGGAAGCAAACAGTTTCAAAACACTAATTTGCTATAAAAGCAAAGTATTTGAATTATAACGTTACAAGTTCTCATGAAATACCAAGTTAAATGAGCTTGATAACCCACTTTTAAAGGTGTATCCTAATGATGGAGACAGGCTGCCCTTGAACTCAGGATCCTCCGGTTTCACCCTTCCAGTGATGAGCTCAGGTATGCACTTACCACACAGAGTTTAACAGAGTTAGTTTTTTAGATGTTTATTTTGCTATTAGTAACTAAAAAACAGGACAAGTATATTTAAATCCTCTTTTGAAGTCACAGCGATAAAATAACAAAAAAAGGACGAAATTAGTTATTCATGCACAGTGAAATGTAAAATCATTCTTCCTTACTGAGGAACATTGAAGCATTTCTTTGCACTGTGTTCAATTGAAGACTGCAAAGACTGCATTCCTACCTCCATTGGTGTGTGCTCTCTTTTTAAATGACACTGTGTTAACCATGTCCCACTCTGCTTCATAACTGCTCTGGAGTTCTGATCCTCGATGAGTTCTTTCTTTGGGGGCCTGGGTCCACTCTACAACTGAACTGGAGTCCTGAAACAATAACATAAATATTTAGGTCTGATGCTAGTGCATGCCAGTGCATAACATCTGAGCCCCCATGAATGACGTCGGAAATCTGTGGCAAACAGCATGAGTACCGGTTTCCCCCTTGCTCATCTGTATCACCCTCTGCAGTTAGGGTTGCCAATCAGTTATGTATAGAAGCCGACTCAGGGCTTCCACAAGATTTGGTTTTCATGATAAGTTTCACCTCAATTCCTCATTGTCCTGTTTTTTTATTGAGTTGTGATATCTAAAAATATAGCAGCCATCTTACAAAAAGAGAAAAGAAAGCAAAATGCATCCCATTTTCAGACTACAAAACAACTCCTACCAACTACACGTAAACAAAGAGAAAAGCAAACAAAGGGAGCTGGTGAGATGCAAGAGTTGTAAAGGCTTTGGCTGCCAAGGCTGGCAATTTGAGTTCAATTCCTGGAATGCGCATGGTAAACGAGCAGAACTTACTCCCTCCCGCAGGTTGTCCTCTGACCTCCACATGCACATGCATGCACGTAGACAGACACAGACAGACACACACATACACAATAAATGAAATGTAAAATCCTAAGAAACGCATGGCATGAACAAGGAAGTCAAAGTCTAGAGAGAAGCCCCATTGGTTAAGAGCACTTGTTCTTTCACAGGGCCAGGGTTCAGCTCCCAGCATCTTCATGTCAGTCCACCCATCTGTCACCTCCAGCTCCCGAGTGAGCCAACCTCTCCTAAACTGCCTGGGCATCAGGTATCCATGCGGTACACAAACATACATGTCAGCAAAGCACCCATACAAATAAAAGCAAAAAATTCACTAAGATAAAACAATTTCCAATTTCAGTAGAAGTAAGGAAAAGTTAAAAAAAAAGTAAGATTTTTATTTTTGCCTTATTATTGAGAGTATCAAATATTTAAAAAGTTTGAGAAAATAGGCTGCCTTACACTGTTGGCAATAGTACTTCCTAGTTCTGACTACAGGAGGGCAATTTAGTTGAATTTTTAAAAATTAAAGTATACATCAAAGGGAGAGTAATTAAAGGGTAGACAAATACTAGACTAGATCTTAAAGGTTGATACACACTCAAATTTACTTATAATTTATAGACAAGCATCACATAATGACTTGAGTAAACAACCACCATATATATGACAATGACTCCATAAGATTAGAATTGAACTGAAAAATGACTGTTAAGCAACAGCTTAGTGGCACTCCAGTGCGTGGCACAAGGCACTGCTCTGACGCATGTGATAATGCCAGTGTAAATAAACTTAGCACATGCAGTAGTCACAGAAAGCACAGCACAACAAGATATACTGCGGGCAGTATATCTGTGATAATGAAAACAGCTGTCTATGTACACTGCTTACGCATTTATATCTTTGTCATTAGAGGATACATAGTCTACTTACACTGAGTTTATACTTTATTATACTATACAGCACTACACTGTGTCACACCAGCCTCAATATTATACATACAGTGTTGTCACATCAGGTGACTGACATGCATCATCTAGGTTTGTGTCGATATATCCTATGATGTTCCCACAAAGTGCACATTTATGTTTGTTCCCATGCATATTTATTCAACACATAAAAATAAATACGACCAGAAAGTTACAAAACTGGATAAAAGAACAAATGAAGCATACAAATTAACACAGATAAGTGTTCTAACGTAAGAAACACAGATTAAAGTCTGGAAGATAACTAACCAGGCACGAGGAAAGAAATGGTTCTGAAGCAGTAACAACTCTGTGTTGAAGACTCATGCATCTCATCTTCAGTGTAACTTTTGTTAAAGGGGAGAAGCAAGATACTAGGAGCAGGATGAAACCACAAATCCCAAGAAAACTGAGACGTGAACAGCAGGCAACTGGAAAGAAGACCATCTGAAAATGCAACTAGAAAGCAGAATGGGTTTCTTCTTTCAGGTTCTACCTTAAAGGCCATTTTCAGAGAGCTACCTTGGAGCTTTGCTTGGTTGGCTTTTATTTTAGTTTTCTTTTCCTATGTGGTCCAGGCTGTCCTTGAACTCATGAGATTCTTCCACCTCATCTTCCCTATTATAGGCACACTACCTAGCCCAGTTCAGAAAGCACATTTTGTTCTCCAACACCACCACCACCACCAATCCCATTTCCCTCGCTGCCATCTCTACAACCACAGCCAGGTGACAAGGAAGACTAAGAACCCTCAGAGTCATGTCACCCCCACCTCTCTGTGTCCACCTTCTCTACAAACAGCCTCCGAAATGGCAGATCATATTTTAAAAAATTAGAGAAATTAGGATAAAGTCTAAGATAAAAATAAAAAAACTGGTGGAGAGATGGCTTGTAAGACCCAGGATCAACACCCACCCTGGGCAGTTATCAACCACCTGTAACCACAGCTCCAAGGAAATCTGACACCCTCTCTGGCCTACAGCCATTGCACACATGAAGTACACATGCAGATAAGCAGGCACACTCTTATATACACACATACACACATAAAAATAAATTAAGTTTTTATAAGTAGAGAAATTAACAAAACTCCAGAAGACTAAAGGTTCTAGTTGTTTCGTATTTATTTTTCAGACTGTGTGTGTGTGTGTGTGTGTGTGTGTCTATGTGTCTGTGTGTGCCATGACTGTTATGCACATATGCTGTACACATAAGGAGGCTAGACAACTTTTGGAAGCCAGTTCTCTTTTCTTCATGTAGGGCTCAGGAGATCAAGCTCAGGTCATCATGCTTGTCAGGAAGTACCCTTACCTACTGAGCTATCTTATCTTGCCAGTCCTACAGATAAAGCTCTATTCATTAGAAGATGTAAAAACAGAACTGTGAGAAAGCAAGTGCACGGATGAAAACAAGGGCTTAGCTGGAAGTCCATCTAGATAATGAAGATGCCAACACTCCCAGGTTTCTTCTTCAATTCAGTTGTCCAAACACTAATATCCCAGCCTGACCTTTCTGAGCAGGGTTCTATAACTTCCATTCTGAAAAAATGAACTAGAAAAATAATGAGAACTTGATAGCAGGGATTCCCACCTTGAGAACTGATTAGTCATACACAGAGAAGAATCCCATGAGTAGCAGGCAGGCCTAGCCATAATGAAAGAAAACACCTGCTAATAAATATGAGCCTAACAGTACAAAATCCCCCAAATACCAAGATAAGTGTCCAAAAAAAAGATGGATCTGAGTGAAACAGAGCTAACAAGAGGAGCCATTCAGAGCAAACAGATTATACACAAATAAAAATAAGGATTATTTTTATGTAGGGTGTGGTGGCAAGAAGCCTGTGATCCCAGCACTTGAGAGGCAGAAGCAGGACTATGCAAGTTCAAGACCAGCTTGGTCTACATAGTCAATTATATGTGTGATTAGAGAAGAGATGGGGGCAGGGGACCTTAAGGGATGGAGAAGAGGGAAAAATACATGTGACTGAAACACAGAAAATACATACGACTGACACACAGGGACTACTGCAGAGAAGGAAAAGGACCACCACAGAGGGGAGAAGGGGATGGAGGAGGGCATTAGAGCAGGGTAGCAAACAAGACATGCATGCCTACATTCTTATATATACACACACAAAGAAAACATACAGCAATCTCTCAGTCATATTTTTTAAATACCTTTCCAGCATACAGAATACTAGAAGAATCTAATGCATCATCCAATGGTCTCCAGTCCACTATTACTTCAGCATCCTACATTCAAAAAAAATGAATTATATTTAGAATTCATCAATATAACTTGAGCATCCTGAAGAAAGACACCATGAATTATATTTAGAATTTATCAACATATTATGTTCTTAATCCACTGAGAGCCTTTATCATTTATTACAGAAGTAGCAATTAATATTGTAGGTGTCGGGGCTGGAGAGATGGCTCAGAGGTTAAGAGCACTGACTGCTCTTCTAGAGGTCCTGAGTTCAATTCCCAGCAACCACATGGTGGCTCACAACCATCTGTAATGAGATCTGGTGCCCTCTTCTGGCATGCAAGCATAAAGGGAAGGAATGTTGTATACATAATAAATCTTTAAAAAAAATATTGTAGGTGTCAACCCACCAGAATTAACTTCTGATGGAGGAAACTTGCCTTCCAAGGTCAGTAAGAAATACAGACTCCAGAATATCTGTTGTTTCCTCCTGTAATTTCAAACGTGCTAACTGCATTCTTTCCCTAGCCTGTATATATGTGTGTATGTGTATCTCATCAATACTTTCCTGATGTACTGGGGACATATATATGTGAGAAATCAGGAGGATGTCTTTTCATTTGGCTTTATAATCTTGACATATAGAATATATACTAGGAGCCTTGTATTCTCGAAAAGGCCCCAGAGAAAGAAAATTCTTCCCACTTAGGGGTCAGAGGGAACAAAGTCACCACTTGGCCCAGAGGCTGGAATTGCCAGACTCCAGATTTTACCACATAGCTGTAGTTCTTGCCTTTGAATGGGGAGAGCTGAGAGGTTCCCTTAATCAGCTAACATTTGACAAAAATACTAATGCAGATCAAATGTCACCCGCTTTCCTTCCACAGCTTATGCTGGCTGCCATGACTATCATGACGCTGTGTTCCCAGGTACCTAGAAAGTGAAGAAAGTGCTCAGAGCGCACAGCGCTGCTGCGTTTTCTTCCTCTTTTTTCTATTTACCAATTACAGACTTCTAGCTTAACTAACCACACAGATGTAGTTAACACACAAACTCCCTTCTCCCCCTCTTAGAAATCACAGCCTCTTCCTCTCTTTACCCTTTCCAGATATGCCCCCTCTGAGACATAAGAAAATAGGCGCCCGCTTTGTCAGCCTTATCTGTCTTGTTGGTCCTGAAAAATACAAGTCTGGTATCCTTGCTATTGCCAGAGAATTGCTAACTGTGCCTGTGTGGGTATATAAACTGGAAATCTTGTGGGATCGAGAGAACACTGGAAGACTAAATGGGACATGGCAAGAAGATGTGTGAGCCAATTCATTCCTTTTACCCTCAGATCCCCTTAGCAAGTTCCTGTGCTTGCTACAGTGTTCCTTCTGGATCCTGAGAGATTTAGGAGGCTGGTACCCCAATAAACCTTGATATTGATCCATTTTTTATTTCTAAATGTAAAATAAAATTTTAGGACCTTAAATATTAGTATTTTACACATTCTGACATTACCATTATTTAACAATTGTTACGGAAAATTAAATCTAATTATTTCCATTATGAAAAAATTTGTATTATTATAATGTCTACATGCCCTCCTCTCCCTCCCCCTTTTTGGTGAGACAGAATCTCTCTGGTATCCTGGCTATCTTGGAACTCAAAGCTGGTCCTCAAACCACTAAGCTCTTCCTCCCAAGTGCTGGGTTGGGATTAAAGGCATGCACCAACATGTACACCTTTACATACACATTTAAAATTTTTCATGACTTTCATTGGTATACCTAAGGTATGTTGTTTCTAATGTTATTTCTATGTTAAATTTACAACCATTGTCCAAATACAGTGTCTTACATATGAGATTCAGACTCTCCTTCAAAGCACCAAAGAGAACCACTATCATAAACTATTACTAAACAAGTCATTAACGAGAAACTTACCTTTTCTAAAACACGTAATATTCCTGAAATTAAGCTGTCTTGATCATTGGCCTTTCCACAAGATGAGTGAATATATACCCCTTCTTGTTCATATATAATCTGGAACAGCAAAAACAAGATTACAATTACACTTTTTCCCCTTTCATTTATGTGTGTGTGTGTGTGTGTGTGCACGTCTCCCTCCTCAGAACTGAGGCACTGCTCTCAAGCACAGGTTTACCTCACTTGGGTGGGTGCCCACATGACGAGTGCTTCATTAAATTAAATGAGCCCCAGCTCTAGTCACACTTATCTCAACATTCCTTAAAAATAACTGAGATATTTTCTTATTTTTTCACTTTTTAAATTTTTTATGTTTGTGAGTGTTTTGCTTACATGTGTATCTGTGTACCATTTGCACAGTGGTGCCTGTGAAGGACACAAGGTAACATCAGACCCCCTGGAACTTGGGTTATAGACAATTGTAAGCCATATGCATGCTGGGAATTGAACCCGAGTCCTCCAGAAGAGCAGCCATGCCCTTAACTACAGAGTCACCTCTCTAGTCCCCAAACTGTCTTCTTATAATATCTGTTCAAGGTCCGTTTACCTCATATACAAATGTAACACAGGTTGATTGGGACAAGAAGTATTTCAGATTCATGAATACTCGTGTATTCATTTGTGTTTATGTACATATGCCTTAAACACAGTCTGAAGGTAACTTCATGGGTTTGGAGTGCCTGTATCTTGACTGTGGCCAAAGGGTGAAGTCAGGGTATATAACTTTCTACTTGTAGCGTCACCTCAGCACTGAAAACATTTTAGATTTGGGGACACTTCAGATTCTGGATTTTCACATCAGGAATACTCAACCTGCATTTAAAACGCACAATACAGACTTCAACAAATTAGAAGGGAATTTGCTTCAAACACATGAGTATTTGTTTTTCAGACTGGTAAAAATCACACTCTCGTTTGTCTCAATAGTGATGCTGAACTAACTGCCATGTGGCTACAAACTCAGCTCTGCAGTCTGGAGCTGGGGTAACCACCATCACTCATATGATGCTTGCCCAGCAGACACAAAGCCCTGGCTTCAATTTCCAGCCACACAAGACTAATAACACCAATATTCAAGACCTCAGTGTAGAAACAGAACTAATGAAGAAAACCTAACTGAGGGAAATCTGGAAATGAAATATCTAGGAACTTGAACAGGAACCACAAAGGCAAGCCTCACCAACAGAACACAAGAGATGGAAGACAATCTTAGGCACTGAAAACACAATAGAAGAACAGGTCACTCAAAATGTTAAATTTACAAAAACTTCAAGCACAAAACATCCAGGAAATCTGGACACTATGAAAAGACCAAATTTAAAAATAATAGAAATGGGGGGAGACCTCGGTCAAAAGCACAGAAAACATTTTTTCAACAAAATCATAAAAGAAAATTTCCCTAACTTAAAGAGATGCCTATCAAGGTACAAGAAGCATACAGAACACCAAATAGACCAAATCAGAAAACAAAGCCCCCTCAGTCCATAATAATCAGAATACTAAATGGACTTCACTTCTCAAGAGACTCTAAAAGCCAGAAGAGCCCGCACAGATGGGCTACAGACTTTCAGAGATCACAGATGCCAGCCCAGACTACTTTTAATCACTGCAGATGGAGAAAATAAGACCTTCCATGATAAGCTGCCTCCGCCTCCCAAGTGCTGCTACCACAGGTACACACCAGGATGCCCAGTTCCTCTGCGGTGCTTTTTTGAAGAAAAAATACATGCCCCAAACTCAAAATTCTAAACTATATTTATACTATCTGGAGAAGACAGTCATGTTTAGTTTTCTAATTTCAAAGGTATAACTTTAGCTTCTAGAAATTAGTTAAGTCTGACCTAAAGGGCAAATAAAATGAAATAACTCATTTGCATCACCTATAAATTTTATGAAGCCCCCATCTCTGGATTCTACATTCTCTAAACTCAACCAGTCTAAACTCAGTAAGATTAAAAAATATTTAAAACAATGAAGATGCATCTGTATTATGTAGACATTTTCCTTACTAGCCCATAAACAATATAGCATAGCTGCAATTATAGTGTAGAGATATATTATAATAATGAATAGAAGATATGCACAGATTACATGCAAATTCTACACAGTGGGGTTGGTTTGTTTGTTTTGGTTTTGGTTGTTTTCGAGACAGGGTTTCTCTGTAGCTTTGGAGCCTGTCCTGGAACTAGCTCTTGTAGACCAGGCTGGCCTCAAACTCAGAGATCCGCCTGCCTCTGCCTCCCGAGTGCTGGGATTAAAGGCATGCGCCACCACCGCCCGGCTCCCTTTAAACCTGGATATCTCCAGGGTATCAATTTCCCATCATTATAAAGAGCATCTATATTTGATAAGACAGCACAGGAAAAAATTATTTGCTTTCAGTACACATTCATTTCACATAAAAAAAACAAGGTAATCACAGTTTTAATTAAAAAGTATTTTGTTTTCTAAGTATTCTGATCTCACATTCCCACAGTCAACCCCAAGCAGTCATAAAAAATACTACTATCTCCATCTTCATTCTATACACAAACTGAAAGCACAAACTATTTGGCAACTGTCCTTGAAATCACATGCACACTACACCAAAAGAACATCAAGTGCTCTTAACTGCTGAACCATCACCCCAGCACCCATTCCAGAAAGTCTATAACCAAACTCCTAGTCCCTTTTGTTTATATTATGCTTAGAAATTATTTTTATTCAAATAAAGTTAGAGATCCCAAATGCAGAAATGATGCTACTCCAGACTGAAACTCAACTTCTAAATGTGTTTAGATTTGTAAGTTGTGGCAGCGACTTTACAATCTGGCCTAAGTGCTCCATCTGAATTTAACACCTACATGAGCACAGTCCTTCTCACGTCATGTCTGGGGTAATCATTACTTCCAATATTTACTGTTTCCATATGGTTTTAGGGGATTGATTATTTAGAGCGCAGGTTTATCACTCCAATCTCATAGCATATATGTATACAAAATTGTACAAATTTCATCTACTTGAGATTAAAAGTGGCCCCCAAAATAACACAAACAAAATTAGAAAGAAATGATGTGAAAAGTAATATTATAAATGCATTCCATATGTCCAAAATACCATAAAAACTCACTAGGACAAGAGAAATCATAAATAAACTAAGATCCCAATGAACTTTTATCAAAAGGAATTGTATTCAGAATATAAAAAGAACTCTCAAAACTCAGTAACAAGAAAATGAACAGAGTTTAAAATAACACAAAGGTGGCAAATAAGCACAAGAAAAAAATAACCAACAATATTTTGATCACTATATGCAAACATGAAATACTTCTCTATGGGGGCTGGAGAGACAGCTCAGAGGTTAAGAGCACTGTCTGCTCTTCCAAAGGTTCTGAGTTCAATTCCCAGCAACCACATGATGGTTCACAACTAAATGTAATGCACAATTAGTGCCCTCTTCTGGCCTGCAGGCATACATACAGGAAGAATACTGTATACATAATAAATAAAGCTTTTTTAAAAAGAAAAAAATACTTCTGTGTGCCTATTAGAAGAGCTGTAATTAAAAAGAATGAGTAAGCTTTAGCAAAGCTGTGGAACACCAGGAACTTTACCTGAAGGGGTGTAAAATGATACCTACCTACTTTGATGAAGAGTTGGCAAAGCTTTCAAACACTAAATATACAACTATCACATATGGTCCAGTCATTCTCTTCCTAGGTACTTGCTCAATACAATTCAAGTTACACTAATTTGGTATACGCTAAAGAATGGTAGGAAAATGCTGTCTTCATTTGCCTCATTAAGCTACTTTGTTTCTCTAAAAAGCAGGAAACTGGAGCGACAGTAAAGCCGTGCAGTTCTAACACGCCAGTACTCCTGGCAGAGGTCACCACACAGCTTGGCCTGACTGCATGTGCAGTGCAGAGTGCACGCACTGTTCAGAGTCAAAGCTACAGGGAATCACATAAAGCAGCGTCCACAAGCACTGCAGGAAGATATCGGGCTCGTTACACATTTGATTTTTTAAATTATATATAAGCAAATAGCCCAAGGAGTCCAGCAAAGAACACGTGATAACCTGGAGCTGGAGTTACAGCCAGCTCTGAGCTGCCCTTGGTGCAGAACTGAACTCGAGTCCTCTTGAAGAGCAATATGCACTCCTATTAACCACTGAGCCATCCTACAGATCCTCATATTTGACTCTGGGTTTTTAGTCATTCCATGTTCTGTGGTGGTATATTATTTGTATTTTGAAAAATAAATCTTGCCTGAAGACCAGAGGCAAAACTAAAGCCACTAGATACTAGAGGTCAAGCAATGGTGACCCCAGGATTTGGGAGACAGAGTCAGATGGATCTCTGTGAGTTCAAAGCCACCCTAGGCTACACAAGATCAACAGAGAAATAAATCTAAGTGGTGGTGGCCTACACCTGTAATCCCAGTACTAGGAAGTCATATGCCTTTAATCCCAGCACTAGAGGGAATATAAAATGAGAGGAGAGACTGTCTGCTTAGTTTACGGTCACCCAGCCTTAATAGAAGTTAACACTTCTCTAGTGGCTTTGCTGCTTTGCTTTTCTGGTTTTCAGGTTTAACCCCAATTTCTGTCTCTGAGTTTTTAATTATTCATGCTACAATGTTCAAAACTCTTCCTGCTATCAAATTTAAGCACCTCTAAATTGAATTCCACGAACCCACACAGTATGGCAACCAAGCATTTATAAAGTTCTGTGCTGCCCATGAGCCAGGTCCCCAGCCCTTTTCTCCTTCCTCTTGGAGTCAGAGGCTCACTACATCACCAGGCTTTCAATTCTTGTCTACAGCCCAGGTGACCTGTGCTTCTCCTGCCTCAGCTTCCTGAGCAGCTGAGATTACAGGCTTGTGCCACAGGCAGGGCTTCTGACAATACTAAAAAGATACAATTGACTCAGAATAGTCTAACTGCTCCAAAGGTAGAAACAATGTATAAAGAAACTTTAAAAAGAGCTGGAGAGATGGCTCAGTGGTTAAGAGCATTGCCTGCTCTTCCAAAGGTCCTGAGTTCAATTCCCGGCAACCACATAGTGGCTCACAACCATCTATAATGAGGTCTAGTGCCCTCTTCTGGCCTGCGGACATACAGACAGAATATTGTATATATAATAAATAAATATTTAAAAAAGAAACTTTAAAAAAAAAGTTTTCCACATCAAAAAAAAAAAAAAGATTATCTCAGTTCTTCTAGACTCTCATTAATTTTTTTTTTTTTTTTTTTTTTTTTTTTTTTTTTTTGGTTTTTCGAGACAGGGTTTCCCTGTAGTTTCTAGAGCCTGTCCTGGAACTTGTAGCTCTTGTAGACCAGGCTGGCCTCGAACTCAGAGATCCGCCTGCCTCTGCCTCCCGAGTGCTGGGATTAAAGGTGTGCGCCACCACCGCCCGGCTCATTAATTCTTAAAATTTTGCTAAAATCAGGCTAAAGATGTCTCAGTTATGATCAAGAGCGCCTGCTGCTCTTGTAGAGAATCAGAGAGTTCAGTTCCCAACACCCACACTGGGCAGCTCATAACTCAGCATGAGGGGATCCAACACCCTCTTCCAGCCTCCATGGGCACCCACATACAATTGCATATATGCACATATATACAAAAGTAAACTAAAATAAACAGTTTTAAAAATAGGAGGGCAAGATGGTCAGCAGTGTTGTCTACTGGAAGTGATGCAAGCGATGGCACTTGTGTGGACGTCAAAGGACACTTGCGAGTTCTTTCCTTACTGCACTCAAGAACCCAGGTTTCACTCCCAGTACCCACATTAAGGACTCACAACCAACTGTTAACTCCAGTTTTAGGGGATCTGATACTCTGGCCTCAAGCACCTGATGAATGTGGTACATAAAAACTCATTTAGGCATATGCATACAGATAAAAAGTAGAACAGGTATTTAAAAAATAAATAAATAACCAGACATAGTAATACATCTCTGTATTCTGAGTCCTGGGATTAAAGAGATAGGCAGATCTTTTGAGTTCCAGGCCAGAAAGACTAAATGGTGAGAATGTGTCTAAAAAAAAAATATTTTCTAAAGTATGGCTAGTGAGTATACACCTCAGTAGATAAAAGCACTTAGCTTTGGCTATGCGGTGGTGGTGCACAACTTTAATTCTAGCATTCAGGAGGCAAAGGCGGGCAGATCACTGAGTTCGAGTTCAGCCTGGTCTACATGTCCAGTTCCAAGACAGCCAGGGCTTCACAGAGAAACCCAGTCTTGATGATTTATTTAACTTTATGTTCATTGGTGTGAAGGTGTCAGATCTCGTGGAACTGCATTTTCAGACAGTTGTGAGCTGCCATGTGGGTGCTGGGAATTGAACCCGGGTCCTCTGGAAGAGCAGTCAGTGCTCTTAACCGCTGAGCCATCTCTCCAGCCCAACCCAGTCTTGAAAAAACAAAAGAAAAACACTTAGCCTGACGACCTAAGTTGGAGCCCCAGATACCACAATGGAGAGAGCTGACTGCCCAGAGTTGTCCTCTGGCCTCCATCCGTACTCGTGCTATGGCATGTGCACATTTTAGAGAGTATTAGTTTAGATGCCCAAGCAGATGAGTGCATATATAAAACTTCTAATGATTTTCTACTAACAGTAATAGCAAAGGAACTAAAACAAATAATTAAAATAACTCTAAAGCCAGGCATCGTATCACATGCCTATAATTCCAGCACTTGGGAGGCTGAAGCAGAGAAGGGTAGCATTCAAGGTCATTCTTAGTCAACAAATTCAAGGCCAAGTCTGGTTTTCACGTGCTGCTGCTGCTTCAATATGTTGAGGAAGATAATGACAATAATTAAACAAATAAAAGGGGCTATAGCAATGTTTTGTAACAAATTTGCTGACCTTAATCTAACAACAAAAGTTAAAATTAAAGAGCAAAACCGAGACAAGACAGATAAATTCAACTTAGCAGACAGAAATAGACGCACTTTTGCATTACTGAATTTAAACCATGTTCCAACAAAGCTGAAGAGAACATGCACAGCACAGCAGCGGGCAGGCTTTTATAGTTTCTATACTGATGTGGAACTGAGCTATTTATATTGCCACCAACCACTTTCAAAAACTAAAGATAAATGAAAGCATTCAACTAAAATACTCATTAGTAAGATGAAGGTAAAATTTTTGCCCTAAATCTCTCCATACGGAAACTCGATAGCTACTGCATAACATCCACTTTAACAACTATGTGAATTTTATAAAGTAATCTACAATCAAAAAGAACTTCAAAGATTTAGTTTATTTAAAAGCTATCTGGCTTACAGAAAACAATTTAAGCTTTTAGTTACAGAAAGTATCCCCAGGGAAAGCCACCATGACGAGCTGCGCTCCACAACTAAACGTCTAGCACCTAACTGCTATCTGCACGCCCACAGTCACACGCACCCTAAATTGTTATGCTCTGCATAAAGCTGCTCTTTATATATTGCCAACTACTCCGTCAGCCATCCAAACCCGTCAATCATCCGGAAAGCCTTCTAGCAGTCTGACTCCATTACTGTCATCTGGCAGCCTTTCTGTGACACTGGCCCCTCACCTTATCTGGAGGCATTGCTCACGTCCACTCTCCCGTCTAGTCATCCTCTAACTACCCGTGTAAGGTGTGCAATAGGCAGCTCCACAATTCATCTGATAAACTATACATCTGATTACATCACAACAGTCTGCACCCCTCACCTCTATGGAGACGTTACCCCTCCTGACACAATCTTTCCGCCTGCCCCATTCTTAGTCTACCTGTTCCCTGAAAAGCCAGTGTTTTTCTATGTGACTATTCCTCCTCAAGCACTATCAGCCCTCCTCTCCACAAACAGTGTCTGCCAATCCTCCAGAGAGCACAAGCCCGTCAGCCTCTTCTACCCACTGCCCGTTCCACCTCATCTCATTCACAAGTGCCCGATCTTCAGTTTCTAGAACGAGGAGACATTTTCAGTTGTTTCTCCAGTTCCAGTGAGGAACTTAGGAGTCTGGAGTTGACCCTGAAGCAACAAGCCCTGGGTGTGAAACAGCATCAACTGAGCCAATCATGGGAAATGAGGAAAGGCGGGCGGCTACAAAGTCAAAATGACAGGACTTTGTGATTTAATTTTGGAGAGAAAGGCAATCAGGGATACAGCTGGGACATGGAGAGGTTATTTACTGAGGAACAGCTGGAAACTGAATGAACTGTTGAGGTGAACTGTTGAACAAATGTGTAGCAATTCTCAATGAAAGGCACGTCTGTGGCTTCTTAAGGACATTCGTGTATAAAAAAGTCAGCCATAAGAGAAACAAAAATAAGTTATTGACCTGAGGAGTTACCAAATGACTCAATGAATGGCTCCTGCTAAATTAGCAATTACATATATATTACAGTACAGACAGGAAAAGCACAAAAAGCAGGGCAACCAGTTCAATCCCAGGGACTCCCATGTGGAAGAGAGCCACTCCTTTAAATTGTGACTCCTGACAATTGTTATCTGATCCCCCCACACACATGCTGTATCATGCCACATATACACAATAAAATGTGACTAAAAACTTTAAACAATACAGTCTAAAGCCCTGTGTGAGAAACAATAGTAATTCCAGCACTGAGAGATGAAAGTAGGCTAGCCTTGGGCTCCACAGTAAGTTCAAGACCAGATGTACTATGAGATCATGGCTTAATAAACCAAGGAGATAACAAAACAAAATCTATGTTTAACCACCCTTATACAAAGAACCGAACATAACAAATAACTGATATTCAAATGTTTGCTAAGATAAAGAATATCATAAAAAAAGTAAAGGGTATATTCCTATAAAGCCCTAGTTAACTATCACAGCATACGATTTCATCTAAGGAAAATAAAAGTCTCCAGGAAAATCTCCTAGATCCTAAGAATATTCTTATTGCAGTGCTGGTAGAGTGCCCAGCACACACAAAGCATTCTGTCCCCAGAACCAAATAAACATGGTTTGTTGGGGTGTGCCTATAACTCCAGAATTTGGGATGTGAAGATAGGGAAATCAAATCTTCAAAGACACCCTCAGCTACCTAAGCAAGTTCAAGCCCATCTAAACTACAACAGACCACACCTCAAAAAAAAAAAATTATTCAGCAAAAAGGAAACCATGCCTGGTACTGGGAACCTAGCCAACTACCCACGGCTAGTAAAGTCATTTTATTAAATGGACATATCCCTACCAACAATCTATATCTGTCTTTATATCCGCTGTTAAGTGCAGTCTTCACCTGTCATCAAGGAAACTTTTCTCTGTAACAGACAAGAAACCATTATAGAAACTACAACCAACCAAACGCAGACTGTGGAACTCAGTCCCCATGGATACATCTACATAACACTCCCACACCTATGTCTCGGGAATCACTTTTGAAGAGGGTCCAGGAAGACTGTGTGAGATTGTATTTCCTAGGACGGTCAGAAAGTACACACTCATCAAGTCTCAACAGCGTGACTGCCCAAGCACGAGCTGAACAAGGACAACAACAGACATGCTAAAGTGGATGGAGGGAAGCGCGCAGGTCTGGACTCTACACCCAAAACTACAAGCAACTAATGAATGCTGAGAGCAGCTGGAAGTCTTTCCCAGGGACTAGCATACCAACTGCTCATTTAATACCAAAAAATCAGCCCTGAAAACAGATACATACAAGATCCCAAAACTTTCAAGTTACTTTTTGTCATTTCTTTCATTCCACTACTTCAGTTGTGTGTGTCTGTTGAAACAGAAGCAGAATGGTTGCTACAGTGTTTCTCTTATCTCAGTATCCACAGGAACATGTCACCCGCCCTATTAGGTCCCCTTTTGAAAAGGTGGCTCTATAAATACACAACAAGGCAGATAAGCTAACTTCTAAGAACTAATCAAGGCTGTCGATCAAACTCAAACCCACCTTTAAAAATTGCAAGAAAAATGCAATATATTCAAGAATGAACCCATCCACATTGTGTTGTCTTTTCTAAAAGTTGATAAAAGCAGAGTCATTCAAAAAGAGAAAACCCTCAATTGACAAGACTGTTCTGAAAACAAGCCTGTGAGGTATTTTCTTGATTAATTACTGATGCCGAAGGGCTCAGCCCATTGTGCATGGTGCTACCCAGGTGGACCTGGGACATATATGAAAAGCAAGCTGAGCAAGCCAGAGAAGCAAGCAATGTTCTACGGTCTCTGCTTCAGTTCCTGCCCTGACTTAGTGCTGGACTGTGACTTGGGAGCTGTAAGATAAACTAAGCTCTTTCCTCCTAGGTTGTTTTTGGTCATGGTGTCTCATTACAGCAACAGAAACCTAACTAAGACACATACAAACTGACCAATCATTTGAGAACTCAAATGGCACTCCACATTTACTGAATTACGCACTGGCATGCATCACAGGATGTCTGCGGTTTGTCCTGCTTTGGATTTCCTGTATCCAAAAGGATACAGGCACACTATGTAATCACATTTATATTACACAGTAAGAGTCACAGGAGACAAATGTGGTCTAGTCTCCAGAAACCAGTTTGTTTGGTGGGGGCGGGGGGACCTTTTATCCTAATACAGGTCCCAAATTCTTACAGTTGAACAGATTTCTCTCCACTTTGGCTGAAAGAAAACACGGCCAAACAGTAGTTCACTAAAGCTTAACCAAATAACAGCATTGAGTTCCCAACATTAGATACTTTTCCCTTTATTTCATAAGGATATTATTTTCATATTTGTGTACTGACATATTTCTTTGCAGAAAATTGTCAGCATGAATAAATAACTATTCAAAACCAAATCTAACCTTACAATCTTGTAAAAGATCTGAAAGATGTTTCTCAAAAATATTTTAACAGCAGCTAATGTTTATTGAGCACATGCTAGATGCCAAGAACTACTGTGGACTTTCTGCAATACTAACTCATCGAATCCACCAACAACTCCATGATGGAAGTATATTTCTGCAACCTTATGCAACTGGGTAACGGGCACAAGAAAGTGATGGGGAAGCTTTGTTAACCAATTATCTTCAAGAGGTGGCACCAAGTTAGGGTGTGGCTTTCTGGGACCCAGAAAAAAAAACGGGCATAGGCCCAGGTGCTCTCTCTGTGGTTCCCAGGCAGCACAGCTGAGCTTGGACTTCTCGTTCCTGTTTCGTGAGTTTTTCCCTTATAATAAATAAATAAATATATAATTGCTTTATCTTTTAGTTAGCCTGGTTATTTCCCAAATCGAGCTAACGTCTTCAGGAAAGCTAAGTAATTTTCCCTAAGTCACACAACTACAAGCAGTTGAGCCAGGTTTGCTCCTAAGCAATTAGCATTATCTCAACCACTGCCAGGGCACAATGACCTTTCTTCACCATCAAATGTCTATGACCTTTGGCCTGCACAGATGGCTCATGTCTTAAAGGTGAGGCTCACAACCAAAATGACAACATTGTGACTTTGTGTGTGTGTGTGGGGGGGGGGGGGGTTTCGAGACAGAGTTTCTCTGTGGCTTTGGAGCCTGTCTTGGGACTAGCTGTTGTAGACCGGGCTGGCCTCAAACTCCAGAGATCCGTCTGCCTCTGCCTCCCAAGTGCTGGGATTGTAGACGTGCGCCACCACCACCCGGCGTTAACATTGTGACTTCTAAAACATGGTATTTTTCAATTTCTAAAACAATAAAGGATGAAAAAGAGATAACTGAAAATAAAGCTCACCCCATACCAAAAATATAAGTTCTGCCCTATCCAACCAACCAGTTTCACAGAAACAGACAAAGAGTTAACACTTGCTCAGGATCTACTACGAGTCAGGCCACATTCCAACATACTTAGTCATTAAATCCCCAAAACCCTAACATAAAGTAGGTACTGTTTTACAGACAAGGGAGATTAATTTGGCTGAAGTAGTAGTAAGTGGTTAGTTTCTGAAACAAATTTGGCTCCACTCTCCTATTCTGAATAAAAACTGTTAATTCCTTCATCATTTCCAGGACCTCAGAGCAAAGGAAACCAGGGTTATACAGTTACTCTACGTGCGAGGTGCCACCACTGAGACACGCGTTTAGAGCTGGCAGCCCAGCATTTGCTCTTTGATACGGGGCTTGTCCTTTATCACAACTGAATCTTTTATGACTATTTACATCCACAACTGTAACTCTGAACTACAAGTCAAGGCTGAACTCTGAAGAGATAGGAAAGAGATTCATAAGTGACCTACTCGCTTCTACCATGTTCCCCCTCTACCTGAACAAAAAGATGGCTACGAGAAGCAGAAGGCATGTGTCTTTTTATGGCAAGGTAATCCGTTTGGATTCATTAACAAAGTAAAGAAGTCTCACCTGTTTTGATAAAGCAAAAGACAATTTTGCACCCCTTCTCCACAAAAATAAAAATCCGGTGCAGAATGCCTTGAAGTCTGCTTTACATGCAACTAGAAGAAGGAAGACACCACAATGATTAAGGCACAGCAGAAATTACCAAGGGAAGACTCCATACATTTTGCTGATCAAGAAAGCACATGAGAGAAGAGTGTGCTTCGGTGTGGGAGGGCAGTTCCAGTGGAGAGATGGGAATGGACATTCAAATGAGGTCATGAAGCAAAATTACAAAATACGAGCCACTCTTAAATTTTAAGTCGATGACTGGTAACACGGCTGCAGCTGGTGGTGAGCACCATATGTTTCCAACTGCTTATCAAGGGTTCTTTCAGAATCAATGAAAACTGGAAAAGAGACGTGTAATTTCAATTGTAAAGATGTCTTGGAAAGTGCCAGGTGGGACGCACCGCTAATCCCAGCACTCAGGAGGCAGAGGCAAGTGGATCTCCGTAAATTCGAAACCAATCTGGTCTACAAAGTGATTTCCAGAACAGCAGGTGCTACAGAGAAAGTCTGTCTCAAAACAAACAAACAAGGAAAGTGCCATATTGGATCTGTCCAAATGAAAACACCAACAGGAGAACCTGATTTGTAATGAGTTGAGACAATTAGCATTCACCTCAGATACAAAAAGCCTAAACCTGACAAGGATATAAGTAATCCTAAAAGGATGTCCAATTTATTATCTGAAAGAGCATAAACATGTACATATATACATTCCCGTTTGTTCAGCTGCGTATAATCCTAAGCACTCGACTACCAGACCCCTGACAACACTTCCATTCCGCAGATAAAAGAAACAGAGACGGCTTAGTTATCCAGTTTTCCAAGGTCACTAATTCAGATCAACAGCGAAGGTAAAGCCGTAATTTGTTCCTCGGCCTAATCTGCTCTTCTCCAAACGTGGGTTAAATAATTCAAAACCGCGGCGAGCTGCAGCAAGGACCGCTGAAAGTGAAGGAACAGAGGAAGCTGTCTGCGACAAGTAAACAGTCCTTAGTGTTCTCTGAGTCATTACCAGTCGGTTAGGGACATTTGCGAAATAACACTGCGCCGGGGAATGCTGCCAGGTGCATGTCATAAAGCAGATAACCCTAGGTATGGAAGAGCTCGCTCTCTCAATGTAAACGGGCAATATATATTGAAAATAAAAATCTCCTCTGCGCCTAATGCTAGCTCCCAACCCACCAGGAGGGTATCACTGCCAAGCCTCTGCAAAACACCACGACAGACGCCCCCACAGCAACGCCCGGAAAACGTCTAAGAGATCAATGCTTTAACAAATGCTTTTCAAGCCAAGCCTGGGACGGTGTCAACCCGGAAACACACCTCGCCGCTCACGCCATCAACCAGCTGGGTCTAAGAACACAGCTGCAGAGCTCCCGGTCAGCCAAGCCACGGTGGCGCCTGATGCTTTTACAAAAGGCTGGCGTCGGAAGAACTGGAGTCACCGAGGGGACACACGGATTCAGCTGCCCCCCGAGGGGGTGATCGGAAGAAAAGCCTCGGCGCTGCGCTCCGGGGCTGAACTGGACAGCGGTCCCGAGGCCTGCGCGGCCTGGGAGCAGGAACTGTCTAACGCGGGGCTCGCCCAGCACCCGGGCGGAACAGCTGACACCACGCCCAGCCCTGTCGCAGTCACACACCGGCCGGCCCTGACCCCGACGCGACCCGCTTTCCCCTTCGGCGGCCGCCCAGCAGCCGCAGGCCGCCGGGCCAGGAGCCGCCGCGCCAGCCGGAGCCGTTACTCACCTTCCCGCTCACAACGCCCGCCGCCGCCATGTTTCCCCGCGCGTGCCTGCTGATGACGTAGCAGAACCTCACGTGTCTCCCGGACTCACAACAACATCCGCCCGATCTAAAAGGACATCCGGGCGGGAAGGGGCGGGGACTGGCGGGAACTGCGATTGGTGGCGGGCGAGGGCGGGGCGGGAGAGGCGTCCAGGCGCATGCGTGCTCAGGATGGCGAGAGGGTGGCTGGTGCTGTACTGCGCAAGTCTTTATTTTGCCCCCCCCCACCTTTTTTTTTTTTTAAAGCTGAAAGGTTGGTAAATAGAAGCTGACTGATGTTGAAGTTTTCTTGAGCGTAGCTCGTGTATCTTGAGGAACGCAGCATCTTTTTGGTGTGATGGAAGCAACATCTTCTTCAGACCCAGGACACGCTGCCCCGGCTTTCTTGCCTTAAACAAGTCACGGTAAAATTGGGATTGCGTTGAACTCCGCCCCTCCAGCTGAGGCACACTTTCCCCTTGATTTTAGCGGTTTCCAAACATGAGTATTGTTGCTGCCAACTCACGCATGACCTTAAGCATACAATTTTTTACAGGAACTGTGGTTACTACCACGCCCTCTATTGCTCTTTATCGCTCCAGAGTCCGAGGCGCATACATAGTTTAGCTCAGTTTAGCGGTTATAATTTCAATTCCTAAATTCACCCGAGCATCAACATGTTAAGGAGGGAATTGTGCATATGGTGGTTGTAGGGATCTCCCCCAAAACACCGTATGGAAACAGATTGGTAAAATATCAAGTCCTAAATCTAGCTCCTTCCCAGTAATGCGAAAGGTCCGATTCTATGCTTGCAGAGCTCTGAGACTAATTCTGTGTTAACATTTCAAGAGCAATTAGAGCAGGGATTCTCAAATCTGTGGGTTGCAACCACATTGGGTGGTCGAACAACCCTTTTACACGGGTCTCCTGAGACTGAAAATATCCCATGTTTACAATATTCGAAACAGTAGCAAAATTACAGTTGTGAAGTAGCAGTAAAAATAGTTTTATGGTTGGGGGTCACCACAACACGAGTAACTGTAGTAAAGGGTCGCAGCATTGGGAAGGTTGAGAAGCACTGAGTTAAAGGCTTTTGAGGCTACTTGAGGTAAGTGGCAACCAAATGGAACAGCAGAAAGCATGATTGGCAGGTTCTTCGAATATCAGGAATCTAATGGGTGAGGGAGGTGCCAGGATTTTCAATGCCAGCTTAGCCCTGTTAAGGATTCTGAACCCTAAGCCTCAGAAAGTCCAAACAAGAGCCTTCTTGAACTATTCCTGTTTTATTTTACAATGTTACCTTCTTCTCTCAGTTCTCCCTGTTCAGAGCCAGTTGTTTAACCTAAATCTGATGAATTCTAAATGCACTACACTTTGTTATAAAATTCATTCTGAGTAGTAGACATGGTGACAGTCTGGGATGCTGAGGTGAGGGGGTTGGGTATGAGTGCAAAGCTATTCTTTGTTACTTACTGAATTAAAGGCCAGCCTGGGTGATGTAGCGAGACACTATAAAATTGCTTCTGACTGTAACAGATTGGATCGGCTTGACTCATGGCTTCTGTCCTTGAGCCAATGGCTATAAGCCCCAGTATATGATACTAATTGACAAAGTAGGAAATCATGTGGCCCAGCTCAAATCAAAATGTGATGAGCCAGGCATGGTGGTGCATACCTTTAACCCCAAAAATAGGAAAATAAAGATAGGTAGATCTATGTGAGTTCAAGGCCAGCCTGATGTACATAGTGCATTCCAGGCTGAAAGAAAGAAAAAAATGTTTTTCACATATATGTAGAATGAAAGATTGGATAATTCCCCAAGAAGAATCCAGGGACCACTTCAAAACAGGATTGATAGGCAATCCAAAAGAGACCTCAATTCCAGATCAGCTTCCCAGTTCCCGTGCGTCACATTGTAAAATACTGCCTTCCTACTAGGCCGTGCCCTACTGGAAGGCAGCAACTATGCTATTTAGTTCCACAATGACTATACTGACACTTAACTGGACACTAAGTGTTTATGTAACTAAAAGTGGTCCCTCATTTTGGAATAGCACAATTGTGTATTAACACGGGGTAAAGAGAACCTGATTTACTTCTTCAGTGATACCTCTGTTTGTAAAGGAAAGAAACAAGGGTAGCATTCCAATGTGATTTCTTTCAGGTTCTAGCTGTTTACTGGATTAGAGAAGGAAATTTAATGAGCATACACACAGCAATGATCCTTCTCTAAAAATAGCATACAATATAAAATTTAATTATTTCCCCCCAAAATGAATAGTTTTAAAACTCCTGAGCTTGTTCCTGTGAGGTACATACTCATTCTCTAAATAGTCAACATATGATACAAAAGAATCCAAATGAGAAGCACCTTAAAGAAACTTTAGGCCTAGGAGGGATTTTAGCGATAGCCTCTTCGTGTTTGTCAGTTGAAGAGACTAAATCTCTCAGAGGTTAATGACCGGCAAAAGTCACAAGCTACTTGATGGTTGAGTAGAAATGTAATTCCAGATACATATCTTAGCAGTGCCAAAGTGATTACTAACCTGGCTAGACCTGGACATTTCATTTCCATTCCATTCTCTCTGACCTTAGTTACTGGCTGCAGCACGGACCTCAGAACTTGTCCCACGTTTCTTCTCTCAAGCTCCCACCGGCCTTTCCGTTGAGCTCTTCATTTCCTGAACCCTCCCTTACCAACAAACTACTACATCACAGACACATTTTGCCTTAGGGCTTAGTCGATGTAGGACCTTGGGGAGAGCATGGATTTTATTGACTGAAGAGTCCAAGAATAAGAAAATAAAAAGGTAGATTCCAGAAATAAGAATGTAGAAATAAAGAGATATAAAGTTATAAGTCTAGGAGAACGAGAACAGACTCTCAGCAGCTTTCTCAGCAGATCAAGGATCAGTCATTCACAGTGAGCTATTTTCACAGATGCTTGGGAATCCTCCATCAGCTTAGGTCATTTCATTTTACAACTGGATGTTTTTACTTACAATGCCTGAACTTCTCCCTACAAATTGAGAGTAGTGTCCTGGACCATCTTGATAAACGACAGATGTAAACTGAGTTAACCTTTAGGAGACAGAGATACTGACCTCTGTGTTAGGCACTGTCTCTGTTATGGAAAACTGGCACCACCAAAGGGGAGGCATGGGGCTTCAGCATACACTGCCTGGAGGTGCCAGGAGAAACAGTGCACAAGGTAGAAACACAGATTTGACTAATGAGCTCTGATAATGGAGGTTGTAAAGTATGGCAGTCTGTATCTGAGTTTTACCTTGAGATAGTGTGAAGAACTTTCTGCTATCTTCTAAGTTCCCAACCTAAGAACCAATTTATTAACCTTCTAGTATTACTAGCTGTCCTTTTTCTGGCTAATTGCTAAAGATATCTGTTTTCTTGCAATTAGTGACTTTTGCTGTAATCTACTCTGAAACATATTTCATGATAGCTGCCTAGTTACCCATTGATGTTAGAACTCACTCCCCTCCTTAGGGTCTACATTGACTGACCCACAGGACAGGGTAAGATCGTAAAAATTCCTTTGTTCAGACCTAATGCTTGGTGCCCTAACTAAAAGAGATGGGTTCAGAAACCGGCCTTTTGCCACAGCCTAACAAACACCATCTCTGGCTGTTGTCTCAGCTAGCTGATAAGCTTCTGTGCCCCGCGGTGTTTTTTATTTTTATTTTTTTTATTTTTAAGTTTGCTTCTGGTTTTCCTAGGATCTGGTTTCTGAAATAAAGTTTGCTTCTGGTTTATTAGACTTGGTAGTGTTCTCATCTTTGCATGCCCCCTCTGGACCCAACATTGATAAACCAGAATTTACAGGATTTCTCTCTGAGAAACTGATCGAGGAACCAGACCTATAAGTGCTATTAGGTTTGGTACCCACTGAAATGACCCAACTAAATCCTCTCACAGTAAAGAGCAACATGCCATCCTTCGTGTTTAGAATTCTAGCAAGCTTTTAAAAAGAAAAAAAATTCAGTTAGTGTGTGCGCATGAGCCCAAATGCATGTCCACAGCATGTGTGCAAATATCAGAGGAAGCCCTCCAGAATCCAGTTCCCCCACTGTAAGAATGGAATGTCAGAATAAAGTCTCTGCTCAGGCTGAAATATCTACAGCAATGTATTATCTCAGGGCCCTGATCCCTCACCTGGAAAATGAGTTAACATCAAAGAGGATTTGTGGCAACAAGTCCTGCTCCAGACTTCTTTTCCTGCCTCCCACCTGGGGATCAGAGGCTCTGACTGCAGGCTGGTTCCATGGAACCTCCCCCATCCTCGAAAAGCTGTAAGAACAGACACCACTTCTGCCGCCAGGCTCTGATTCTCTCCTCAGAGACACTGCTATGTTTTCTTTCTTTGATGCCGAGTCCTGAACTCTTCTTGGAGACCTCATTATATGTTGCTTCTCTGTTCGTGGCATTAATAAGTTTTCTAATAAATCCCATTCTCTCCAGTAATCTATTCAGTGTCCCTATTTGATCCCGGCCCTGACAGATAAAACATCTTACCTACCATATGGGTTCTCGAGACTGAACTCAAGTCATTGAGTCTTTCAACAAGTACCTTTATCCAAAAGCCATTGTGCCAATTCTCGGTTTATTTTTAATGCCTTTCACTTAAATATGAATGGATAGCCATTGTACGGTTGAAGGAGACCTTTAATCTGAACCTTGAAAACTTATTGGGATGTTTTAGCAGAGGAGGACAGTTACATTAGCACAGGAGGAAGAACTGTCCTCTATTGGGGAAGGTTTCACCTAATGCAAATTCAGAAGGGGTGCTCATGGAGTATTAAGGGAAGAAGGGGACACATTGTAGTCAGCCAACCAATCCTGATGATCAGTGGAGTGGCGGATGTCACAGCTAGATCACCCTCTGCGGTGGTTTGAAAGAAAATGATTCCCAAAGGGAGTGGCACTATTAGGAGGTGTAGTCTTGTTGGAGGAAGCATGTCACTGTGGAGGTGGACTTTGAGGTCTCATATATGCTCAAGTCTTGTCCAGTGAGACAGACCGCTTCTTGTTGCCTGACTGTCAAGATGGAGGACTCTTAGCTCCAGCACCATGATAATAATGGACTAAACCTCTGAAAATGTAAACCACCACAATTAAATGTTTTTCCTTTGTAAGAGTTGCCATGGTCATGGTGTCTCTTCACATCAATAAAAACCTTAAGTAATATGCCCTCAAACCTGAAACTCTCTAATCTGGAAGGTAGGGATCAGGACAACCAACTCAAAAGCAATCCAAGGAAAATGATGGACAAAACAAGAGTTCGTTTGGTTATAACAAATATCTTTGGAGGAGAAGTGTTGTGGAATATTCAGTTAAGATGTGTTACATTTGTTTATGCTGTGGAACATTTGTTTAGTGATGTAAAGATGTACTGTATTTGTTTAACTCTATAAAGTTGTGTTATTTGCCTAAACCATCTGATTGGTCTAATAAAGAGCTAAACAGCCAATAACTAGGCAAGAGAAAGAAAGAGGTAGAAAGAGTAAACAGGAGAAATCTAGGCTTGAAGAAAGATGGAAGGAACAAGAAAAGGAGGACAGGAGGATGCCAAGGGCCAGTCACTTAGCCACACAGCCAGCTACAGAATAAGAAGGAAAGAAAGATATATAGAATAAAGAAAGGTAAAAGCATGAGTTCGAGACCAGCCTGGTCTACAAGAGCTAGCTCCAGGACAGGCTCTAAAGCTGCAGAGAAACCCTGTCTCGAAAAACCAAAAAAAAAAAAAAAAAAGAAAGAAAAAGAAAAAAAAGAAAGGTAAAAGCCCAGAGGCAAGCTGTAGTTAAAGGGAAACAGGATAATTTAAGTTAGAAAAGCTGGCTAGAAACAAGTCAAGCTAAAGCAGGGCATTCAAAAGAAAGAATAAGTCTCTGTGTATTTATTTGGAAGCTGGGTGGAGGGTGAAAAAAATCAACTACAAAAAGGAGCTTTTACATCTATGACACAGAAGATTCTGAGAACCAAACAGAGCTCTCAGGAATTACAAATGAGGGGAAAAAAATTGAAAAGCAGGTTGTAAACTGAGCAAACCTAAAACCAGAGGACAAAGATGTGGAAATAAGGGGGGAAAGTGGGTTTATGGTTGGAATCTGAGCTCCTTCTGCATAAAGGACAAGGGCAGTGTATGGTGCAAGTGACAGTTCTGCCACCACCAGTGAAAGAAGTCGGGCTGGCAGAAACAAATGGGAAGGATTCCAAGAAAGGTGTTGCCAGAGAAAGCACTGACTCGGGTGGCTTTTCTCTTCTAAATACCTGGAGCTGCAATGCCCACATGCAACCCCAGCTTTGGGGAGGCTGAAAAAGATTACAAACCTAAGAGTAGCCCGAGCTTCAAAGTAAGAAATTACATCAATATATCTTTGTACACATATACAATGATGTAACCTAGAAATCTACATAAAAGTAACATGAAAATCTGAAAGTGATTGCATTTGAGGAGCAGAAATAAAGACTAAAATTCAAGGAGAGCCTTATCGAATCTAAGATATCATCATTAGGAAGATGTATTTTTAATCTAAGATTTATTTATGTTATGGGCATGAGCATTCTGTCTTCATGTGTATGTCTGGTGCCCACAGAGGTCAGAAGAGAATCAGACACCCAGAACTAGAGTTAGAGATGGTTGTGGACCACCGTCTGGGTGCTAGGAACCAAACCTGGAATCATCTACAAGAACAAATGCTCTTAACTATTGAGCCCTGACTCCAGCCCCAGAAGTTACATTATTGTATGCCACTAAGAAAAAAAATTCTAACAATTAAAACACATTTTTATTTTAATTATTAAACACATCTGGCTTCGCCGGGCGGTAGTAATGCACACCTTTAATCCCAGCACTCGGGAGGCAGAGGCAGGTGGATCTCTGTGAGTTCGAGGCCAGCCTGGTCTACAAGAGCTAGTTCCAGGACAGGCTCCAAAGCTACAGAGAACCCCTGTCTCGAAAAACAAAAACAAACAAACAAACAAAAAAAAACACACATTCTGTCTGGCTTCAAAGGTAATAATGTGAAAGTGTATGTCTTAAAATGTATACAACTCACACACATTGATAAAGATCAAAATTTAATTTAGGAAGAAGCAGATTCAATCAACTATTATTACACTTTAAGTCAAACTAAACCCAAAGATATTAGAATGAAGTAAATAGAGATTAAAGCAGTGATAAATAAAAAAAAAAATGAAACCAGAAGTTGGTTCTAAAAAAAAAAAAAAAACCTTAAATCAACAAGTAGTTCTAATTTGATTTTCATTGCCATGATAAGCACTGTCTTAGTTAAGGTTTGTTTTTGTTTTGTTTGTTTGTTTGTTTTGTTTGAAGAGACACAATGACCACTGCAATTGTTACAAAGAAAACATTAAATTGAGGGGGCTTGATTACAGTTTCAGGGGTCCAGTCCATTATCTTCAATGGCAGAGAGCATGGTGGCATGCATGTAGGTGTGGTGCTGGCTTCATCTTGACCAGAAGACAACAGGAAGTCAACTGACAGTCACACTTAGGGAAGCCTGAGCAAAAGAGACCTCAAAGCCTGCCCCCACAGTGGCACCCTTCCTCCAACACGGCCACACCTTCGACTAGTGCCACTCGCTTTGGGGGTGATTTTCAAACCATCATACGTATCGTGACCAAAAATAGAGGAAAAGGGTTTGTCTGGCTATTATGTCCAGGTCATGGTCCATCACTAAGGGAGGTCGGGGCAGGTGCTCAAACTGAAGCAGAAACCACGGAGGACCCTGACCTACCGACTTACTCTCTGGGTTGCTGTCTGGCCTGGGCCCCACTAGCTTTCTTGTACAGTCCAGGGCCACCTCCTAGGGGTGGTGACACCCGCTGTAAGCCCGGCCCTCCTACATCAATCAGTTCTCATGAGGACCCTTCACAGACTTGGCTAGAGGCCAAGCTGATCTAGATGGTGCCTCAGTTGAACCTCCCTCCCAGGTGATTATTCGTTTTGTCAGATTGGCAATAAAAGCTAACCAGGACACAACCTTTAGCTTGATTAAGAGAAGAGTCAATATAATAGAACTTAAACATAAATGGAGGAATGTTACTGATTTCACAGAAACAAAGAGGATTATATAAGAACAATGTGAATAACTACATGCCCAAATGTTGGTTTACGTACCAACATAAGGAAACGGCCAAATTCTTAGAAAGACACAAACTACCGATTCTAAATAACAAAATAAAAAAAATCTGAATAGACGAGTAATAAAGAGATTTAGTCTGCGGGGTGAGGGGGAGGAGGACCAACAGTGGAAAGCCCCAGCGTCAGGTGTCTTTTCTGGTGCGTGTCACCAAACACCAAAAGAAGAACTGACACCAGTTCTTAGAATCTTGAAACAAACGGGAGCCAAGAAAGAGGATTTGCGTCTCCAAACCCATCCCACAAAGTCAACACCACCCCATAGCTAAGCCACAGGTACAGATTGTTTGTGCAGTGTAGACCAGTAACATCTATAAGCTTTGAGGGGAGACTTCACACAATGCTAACAAATTAAACTCAGCAACAAAACGCAAGGTTTACACACTGTAACAAATGGGATTCTTCCCCCACCCCCACCCCACACTGCAAGGATGTAAATCTCCAGATTGCTGGGTTCCACTGTAATTCTGTTTTGAGGTTTCTGAAGAACTGTCATAGCTTTCTGTAGAAAGTGTAATTTATATTCCTGGACTAGTTTACATTGTCACCAGTAGTGTACAAGAGTTTACCCCCGGGCTGGAGAGATAGCTCAGTGGTTAAGAGCACTGACTGCTCTTCCAGAGGTCCTGAGTTCAATTCCCAGCAACCACATGGTGACTCAACCATCTGTAATGATATCTGGTCTGGTGTCTTCTTCTGGTGTGCAGGCAGAAAACTGTATACAGAGTAAATAAATAAATCTTTAAAAAAAAAAAGAGTTTACCCCCGCCCCGCCTATCTTCATTAACCTTTACCTGTTAACCTTTGTTGTGTCACAGAAGCCAGGCTGACCTCAAACTCACTGTGCGGTGGGGATGACCTTGAACTCCAGATTCCCCCCCCTCCTTCCACCTACCAAGGACTGAGATTACAGGCACGCCTCCCCTGTAATCATTTTCTTTCCCCTTTTCTAACAACACTGGGATTGAATTTAGCATTTCATGCATGCTGGGCAAGTATTCCACACTGAGCTACAGCCCTAGCCTTTATCTTTTAAAAAAAAATTGTAATTTTTAAGCAGGTATGAAATGACATTTCATTGTATTTTAAACTTGCCCCCCCCACTCTTGTGGCAGGGGGGCGGGGTGGTTGAGACAGGGTTTCTCTGTGGATCCCTGGCTGTCCTGAAACCCTCTCTGTAGACCAAACTGGCCTCAAACTCACAGAGATTCACCTGCTTCTGCCTCCCGAGTGCTGGGATTAAAAGTGTGCACCACTGTGCCCAGCAACTTGCATCTGTTAATGATTAGTGATGTTGACATTTTCTTTTCCTTACTTTTTCTTTTTGAGCTGCAAATTGAACCCAGGGTGTCATGCATGCTGTCAAGCGTTTCTCATCTTGTTTTAGGAAATATTTATTACATTCCTTTGCATATTTCTTAATCACATTATTTTCTCATTGGCTAGAGTTTTCTGACCTTACAAATGACACTAAAACCACTGCTTTTGAAAAATTAAATTATAAGCTTAGTGGTGGTGGCACGTGTCTTTAATCCCAGCACTCGGGAGGTAGAGGCAGGCGGATCTCTGTGAGTTCGAGACCAGCCTGGTCTACAAGAGCTAGTTCCAGGACAAGCTCCAAAGCCACAGAGAAACCCTGTCTCAAAAAAACAAAACAAAACAAAAAAATTAAATTATCTCTTCAAAGGAGAAAGAGATGATTCCAGTAAGTATTCAGTTTCAATATGGAAAATGAATAAGGTGTACAGTTAAGAATATGTTATTTGGGGGGGGGGGCGTGGGCAGATCTCTTCATTATCTCCATTCCTTTTCTTTAGAAAGAAATTCATTCCACAGAGTCCTTCCAATTTAACAGTGAAACGTAAGAGTCTTTACTGACAAAACTGTGAGAAATAAAATAAAATAAACAACATACTATTGGATCGTTTTAAAAGTTCAGACTTGTCATGGTTATTATGTAGGGAAATTGAGAAAATACTTTTTTATTTAAAAGTTTTCATACAATGTATTTTGATCATATTTTTCCCTCCCCCAACCCAACTTCTCCTAGATCCTCCCCACCTCCCTTCCATCCCAATTTCATGTCCTTTCTCCAAAGCTGAAAAAAATGAAAATTAAAACAAATAAAAAAACAAGACATGGGTTAAGAGCACTGGCTGCTCATCCAGAGGTCCTGAGTTCAATTCCCAACAACCACATGGTGGCTCACAGGCATCTGTAATAAGATCTGGCGCCCTCCTCTGGCGTGTGGGCATACATCGAGGCAGAATGTTGTATACATAATAAATAAATAAATCTTAAAAAAAAAGACAAAATGACAAACCAAACTCAAACAAAAAGCACACACACACACACACACACACACACACACACACACACACACACGTATGGATTCTGCTTTATGTTGGCCAGCCACTCCTGCGTATGGAGCCTGCCCTGACGTATAAACAGTATGTCCAGGGTCATTCCATTAGAGAATACTGTCTTTTCCTTTCCCAGCAGATGTCAATTGCAAATAGCTTCGTGGTTAGGAACAGGACTTCCTGTCCACATCCCCTTCTTAGAGCTGGCATTTTGTCTGGTTACAGTGTGTACAGGTTGAATGGAAATACTTTCAATGAAAGCCTCTACATACCATATTTTCTCTGATGCTGTGACATTTAGAGAGAAAGGTCTATTGGGAAAATCACAAAAAAACAGTTAATTATTCATGAAATATTTTTGTTTTTCTCTGCATCTCAGCATGTATAACTGTTGAGAAATGGAGGTGTTTGATTTTTCACTACCAAGCACAGAGATCCCTAGTGCCAGCTAAGTCCTTTTTATCTTCATTGTTAACCCATTCACATTTTTCTCTCCTCCAGTGTTACCGAGCTTTATTCTAAATGCCCTTTTAGACTTTTTATAAACAAAGAAAAAAAGAAATGTATAAGCTATTTGAAGTCCAAAGGAAATATCTATGTAAGTGCTTTAAAACTATATTGGCATGAATCGATAGCATTTTTGCCCTGATGGAAGATAAAATCAGCAAATGGAAACATTTGCATAAACTGCATCCTTGAAAATTACAACTGTTAATCTAATCTCCCCACCCAATATTTGACAGCTATTGTTTCCCTACAAAAGCTGCCTTATGCATTATATGTGAGCATTCTCTACCTATCAAAGACTGCATGCATAATTAATGTAGTTCTCGCTGATCGTGTCTCTAACCTTGGGTCAATATTACACAGTAAGAGTGGAGGTGTAATACACAGGAAAACTGATTCCTTGAGCTGATAGGATACACGATAGGCGTACCCAATCTTCTATTAGCTGATAGATAGAGCAGTCACAGCTTCTCCTTCTGTTCCTGGAGTTTCAGAATGCTTTGGAACCAACCATTTAAGTGGAACAGTTTATTTTCCTACCTACCAGAGTTTCTTATGTGGTAAAGGTAAAATAATATAATAGAGGCATAGGCGGAAAAAAACAAGAATCTTCAGTGTAGACTCTATACCAAACTCCAAACTTACAGGACTAAAGGAATTCCATTGCTAATTTAAACAGTTTATATTATTTGAAACCTTAATGCATGGGGGTGGAGAGATGGCTCAGCGGTTAAGAGCGCTGGCTGCTCTTCCAGAGGTTCTGAGTTCAATTCCCAGCAACCACATGGTGGCTCACAACCATCTGTAATGAGGCCTGGTGCCCTCTTCTGGCCTGCAGACATACAGACAGACTATTGTATGCATAATAAATATTTAAAAAAATAAAAATGAAAAGTTCACGTGTGTGTGTGTTTTAAAGCCTAATTAGATATCCTACTTTCAACTGATAAAATACAGATACCATTTTTTAAAGATTTGTCCCAAATTTAAACACCACACAAAGCACAACACTCTTTTTAGTTACTGTGGTTTGATTTTTTCACTCCATCTGAGAATACGCTGCTCTCATGTAGAAGACACTAACAATAATCTGCCTTGGCTATAATGAATTAATGACCTGATCAAGAAACAATTAAAATAAGATGTTAAAAAAAGATTTTGACCTGATCTTATTTAAATGAAGTCTCATTTTTTTTCTCATGACTTAATCTCATTCCTTTTCTACTGACTCTAGAGCAGTCCAATAGTAAAGTCATAGTGGGATTTGTTTCTTTTTGTTTACTGACTTGTATGTTAAATCAACCTCTTTTAATAATCAGTTAATATATGTTATATGCTGTGTTTGGTAGGGAGAGTAATAAGGGTGGCAAGAAAGGCAGATGTATTGTCATCGGTTTTGAAAGTTAATTCCTTCTGTACTCCATTATCTAAATGTCTTCAGAATTAAAATATGTAACCACTCAGAAAATGTAATTACAATAGGAAAAGAAGCCAGTCTTCGTAAAACGTTGGGAGCAAATTAACTATGGAGAGAAATAGAATTTCTCTGTGGGTAATTTGTTTCTATTCCTAAAGCAATACACATTGATCATAGAAAATTAGAAAAAAATGTAGAAATGGATACAAAGGAAATAAAATCACCCAGAGATAAACAAGGTGGTGATTATTAAAGTCATGTATTATTATACCTCATTATAACAGGAGATATTAATTTAACCTATCTTCTAGTTTTCACTTTGAAATTTTATTCTCCTCCACTTGTGAAGAAAAGACCTCTTTATGCACGCACACACACACACCAAAATGTAAGCATTTCTTTTGTCCTAGGAAGATTTGAAGTGCTACCTGCCTCGGGAAGAGAAGAACTTGTATTTGTGATTTCTAAGAGTTTGGACTGGAAGCAATTGTCTGTGAGCCACAGTTTAATAGGATTAAGGACTAGGATGGAACAACCGACTTCTCAGGAAGCCATATCTTGGGACAATGGGTTGCGTAAATGGGCAGACCTCTCATTCACCAAGCTAGCGTTTGCTTTTTAAGACTAACTTCAAATTTCTTACTACGCTGTATCCACCAATAACAAGCTATTACAACTTGCATTTTGCTCAATCCTATTCAGGACTCTGATAATCTAATCAAGTTAGAGATATCTGCCTGTAGCCTCTCCATCCCAAAATCAAACCATTATTCTTTCAAGCTTACCTTCCTTACTGTACTAGGCAATTAATATGGCTTTGCTGGATATATCTTGTGGAAATGGGGGAGATGCGCCTGACAGTTTTGATAGATTTATGAGATCTATAGCAAAACCAGGGATAAAGCGGTGGCTTAGTGGTTAAGAACAGTGGCTACTCTCCCATAGGACTCACGTTTGATTACCAGCATCCACACGATGACTCACAACCATCCATAAATGCAGTTCCAGGGGATCTGACCCCCTCTTCTGGACTTTGATGAAACCAGAGATGCAGGTGGTGTACTGAAATACATGCAGGAAACACACACACACAAAACTTAAAAATAATTAACTAATACACTTTGAAAAGATATCCTTAGTAAAATAAAATACGGTTTTGTTCTGTAGGATTAAGAGATAAGGAAGTTTAGGGGCAAGCACTCAGATAAATATTAATGTATGGTTGGGAGAACTTACGATTGGTGTTTTAGGGTTTCTATTGCTGTGAATAAACACTGTGACCACAACAATTTTTTTTTTTTTTTTTTTTTTTTTTGGTTTTTCGAGACAGGGTTTCCCTGTAGTTTCTAGAGCCTGTCCTGGAACTAGCTCTTGTAGACCAGGCTGGCCTCTAACTCAGAGATCTGCCTGCCTCTGCCTCCCGAGTGCTGGGATTAAAGGCGTGCGCCACCGCCGCCCGGCTCACAACAATTCTTATAAAGGAAAACATTTAATTGAGGAGGTGTCTTGCAGTTCAGAGGTTCCGTTCACTACCATCACGGTGGGAAGCATGACAGTGCGCAGGCAGACACAGTGCTGGATGGAGCTGAGACTGCTACATCTTATAGGCAACAGAAAGTAGACTCCATGTCTGTAACATGAAGGGCTGTTTGTTGGGGTTTTCTGTCCCGCCCGGTACCCCACAGCTGACAAGCCCCAAAGAAAATCACACAGAGATCTCTAAAAGTTATAAATCTGATTGGCCCATTAGGTTAGGTTACTTATTAGCTCTTGTAGTTTATATTAGCCCATTATTTTGATCTATGTTAGTCATGTGGCTCAGTACCTTTTTTAGTGGGGCAGATCACATCCTGCTGCTTTGGTGGTCTGGGCAGGAGAGTGAGAAGAATCAGCTTCCTCCTTCCCAGAATTTTCCTCTTCTCATTGCATCATTTCTACTTCCTGTCTGGTTTTCCCGCCCATACTTCCTGCCTGGCCAATCAGTGTTTATTTAAAACATTATTGACAGATTACAGACAATTCTCCCACGTCACATGTCACCCTGAGGTGAGGGAGGCTTGAGCAAAAGAGACCTAAAACACCCCCCCACACACAGTGACACGCTTCCTCAAACAAGGCCACACCTACTCCAACAAAACCACACCTTAATAGTGCCACTCCCTATGAGATTAAGGGGGCCAGTTACATTCCACTACCTGGCCCCCATAATACAAATATCATAATACAAAATGCTTTTAGTACAACTTTAAAAGTCCACATAGTCTATCATGGTATCAACAATGTTTAAAAGTTCAAAGTCTTTTCTGAGGTTAATGCAGTCTCTTAACTGACCACTTGTAAAGTCAAAATCAAAAAGCAGGTCACATACTTCCAACATATAATAGCACAGGATATATATTACCATTTCAAAACATAGCAAAGGAAGCATAATGAGGAAATGCTGGACCAAAACAAAACCAAAACTGATTGTGGGACAATGGTCTGTATTCTGTCAATTATATTTTAAATAAACGCTGATTGGCCAGTAGCCAGGCAGGAAGTATAGGCAGGACAACCAGACAGGAAGGAGAGGCAGGTCAATGAGAACAGGAGAATTCTGGAAAGAGGAAAGCTTGGTCTGCAGTCATTACCCAGCCACAGAAGAAGCAAGATGTGACTGCCTCACCAAATAAGGTACAGAGCCACGTGGCTAACATAGACAAGAATAATGAGCTAATGTAAATTATAAGAGTTAATAAGAAGCCTGAGCTAATGGGCCAATCAGTTTATAGTTAATGAAGACCTCTGTGTGATTTCTTTGGGACTTAGTAACTATGGGAATTGGGTTAGACAGAAACCTTAGACAACACCAAAACCATCTGGGCAAACTTCATACTCTGCATCTCCATGTCTGATGGCAAATGCTCTTCAGATCTCCAACTCATATCAGCTTTGTTGACTCAACACAATTCTTTCTCTTGGGCTGGTTCCACTCCCTGTTAGCAGCTCTCCTCAGCAGTAGGTATCCCACAGCTCTGGCATCTCTAACATCTTGGGTTCTCCAAGGCAATCCAGGTTTCAACTTCACAGCTTCATGCCCTGGCTTCCCTAGGCCTCTATTCAGGGATACCTCTGACACATAGTTGGGCTCAGTGACTTTTCTTAGTCTCAGGGGCAAATTCTGATGTGGGAATCCCCTCTGTGTGCTGTGATCACCATTAATGAATAAAGAAACTGCTTTGGACCTATAGCAAGGCAGAACTTAGGTAGGCAGGGAAAGCTTGGCTGAATGCTGGGAGAAAGAAGGGTGGAGTCAGAGAGAAGCCATATAGTCCTGCAGGAGACAGATGCTGAAACTTTGCCAGTAAGCCTCAGCCATGTGGCAATACACAGATTAATAGAAATGGGTTAAATTAATATAAGAGTTATCCAATAAGAAGCTAGAACTAATGGGTCAAGCAGTGATTTAATTAACACAGTTTCTGTTTGATTATTTCGGGCCTAAGCTAGATGGGTAGCCAGGAACCAACAAGTAGCCTCCTCGAACAAAATTCCATAACCTATTTCTTTGATCCTTAACCCTACAGCCAGAACCATGTGACTGAAGCTGCCAAGTTCTTCTCCTTGCTGGGGCTGGACCATGGCCAATTACATTTTCACCAGCTTACTCTTTTTGATGGTTACTTTTATTGTCTAAACTTGGCTGTTCTAGAACTTGTTCTATAGATTTTCAAACTCAAAGATCTTCCAGCCTCTGCCTTCAGGGTGCTGGGATTAAAGGCATGCAACACCACACTCAATTCTAAGATTTTAATGCCTTTTCACAAGTTGGGAATTTAGCTAGGTGGGATCTTTCCCTGAGGTCACCATTCCCTTTATTTCACTTCTTAATCTGTTTATCTCCTTGAATACAGGATTTAGCTCCATTCTGCTTCCTGGTGCTACTTTTCTCTTCAAATTTTGCATTTTCTTGCTCCTCTTTGTTATAAATCTTCATCAGAATTACCACTAATAACCACACAAAGGAGTCTATACTAGGCTGTTCTGAGATTTCCTCTGCATTCTAGAAAACCAAAGTCTTTTTTTATGGCTTTTAAACCCTTAAATGAACCTTCTTTTACCATTTTACATCTCTCCTTTTCATCTGCTAGGGAATAATTTTCTGCTGCTATTATAGACAAGAACAATACTTGTTTCTTGGCTTGTTACAAGATTGTCTCTCCACTCTCAAATTCGTCACGGTGTATTAAAACACAAATGAGGGAGCTGTGATCAATAGCAGTAAAACTCCGAAACACGATTGCGACGCTTCCCCATTTGACTGGAAATGACAGGTTGTAATTTGGATTACAGAGTGTTACAATTAATGCTAAACTGCCAGCCACGAACACGTTCAAACCGTCTTTGCACTCGTATTAGTGAAGCATGAGAGAAAGCACATCGAGGAACACAAATCATGACAGAGAGTGCAGGCGCTTGTGGAAAAAATGCAACATCCATTTCTGGTAAAAAAAAAATCAACTTTCATTTAATGCTTTATGTTGGGGAATTTCAAAGGCAATTCTTGTAGCACGTTATTTCATCAATTTATTTCCACGACCCTGCTAATTTGAAGGGAACAATTCCCATATAGCCCATGAAAATAGTGCTACTCTTTACGAGGAACAAGCTTCGAATACATCCTTCTTTACATGAGTTTTTGTAATTGAAATGTATTTTTCATAAAGAGGATATTAAAAGCAAATGAAGTGCCTATGACCAAAATTACATAATCTTTGGTTAATCATACTTATCTTTTAGCAGGCAAAATAGAGCTACATTTGTTCCGGTGCCTCAGGTAGTACCAATAATATGTATTAATTCTGAATCGTTATGGAATCAGAGAACACTGGAGGTGTCCTTTGGGGAAACTATGATACCGTAAAACTCACATACTCTCTTTTAAGGCACCAAACTTTATGAACTTAAAACTGCATTTCAAGGATGAGTTTTTCTTCTGCATTGGTTTTGTGGCACTTACAAAGGTTATCATTCTACATGCAATTATCCAAAATTGCCCAATATGCAAGCTCAGAACAAGGATGAAGTTAGCCTTTTGGTGGTGAAAAATGAACAGCGGGGTGCCATTTAATAAGAATTAATCTACAGTCGTACTGCGATCTCCTAGTGGAACTCATGCCCTCTTTCTAATCCACTCTCAGAAAGCAATTTAAGGGTTGAGAGAACTGGTTGATAATTAACCTTTTAGAAAGCTTCAAGGAAGAAGGATGCTTCTTGATTTTTTTTTTTAGTTGTTATTCAAGTCCCATAAACTAACCATTTTAAGTATGTAGGTCTTCTTCTCATGTCTCCTCAAGTGTCTTGATCCAATTACTGGTTATGGCTACAAAAAAAATAAAAGTGACAGTAGCTTGATAGGGCCCAATATTACTAAAGAGCTTTGGACAATCATTTGGGATGCCCACTTCTCCCACTGGATTTGCTTTTGTTTTACAATGTAGTCTATCCAATTTCTTAAGGATTACTTACTCCAGTTTTCTGCAACCCTGGCTGAGAATTAGGACCATCTGAAAAATTTAAAACTATATACAGGTTTTGGTTCTAGTCCTGACCAGTGCTTCTGGAAGTGGGGCACCAATATCAGCACAGAAAGTCTAAATGACTCTAGGGGTCCAGGGTGTTGTGCAGTGTACCACAGAGTTACCCAGCCTAAATGACTCTAAGTACGATCAGCATTGAGAACTATGTCCCGTGTACTTCTTTGGATTTCTTTCCTTCACTATTTTTGGCTTGAATTGTCATCCGGAACTTATTTAGCAGTAGAGTTCTCTTGAAGAAATCCCAATAAATGATAAAAAGTTAAATGGATTAATTACAACTTCAGACACCTTAAACTTTTTATCAAATCCTATTGCTGAACTCTTGGGAGCTCTGGAGTTGCACAGAATTTAAAAATTAGTCTATGTTCTTCAAGTTACAAAAGCAGTGTGTGATGGCTATTCTTGCTGGCCACCTTGACTACATCTGGAATTACCCTAATGGCTGGGCACAGCTGGGAGGGAGTTTTTCCTTAATGAAGTCATTTGAAGAGAGAAGACCCACTTCTAACCTGGATCTTTGAAGTGGTAAGATCCACCTTTAATCCACATCTTCTGTACTGAGAAGATCCACCTCTAAGCCTTCCTCTAACAACCTGTATAAAGAATACGGAAGAAGGAACTTGCTTTCTTTCTTTTTGCCTGTTTTCTCCCACTCTTGATAGCAAGTTCCTTTACTGGTATTAAGCTCCAGGATCCAATACCCTCATACAGGCAAAACACCGATGCACATAAAATAAAAATAAATAATAAAAAAAATCCTACTTCTTCAGGGTTCCAACATATACTGAAGTCCAGATGACACATTCAACCTTGAGGATTGAACAATTAGATTCTTGGATCTTCTGTTGGTAGACAATCATTGTTGGACTAGCTGGACCACAAGTTGTAAGTACTAATAAATAATAGATTAAAAATAAAATATATAATATTCATTCTACAATTTCTATTTCTCCAGAGAACCCAGACTAAATATAGATATTTTGTGCCAGAAGTGGTTATAGAGCAACAGAAGTATAAAGAATTTTTTTTTTTGTATCTAGAATAGGCTTTCCAGCTTGCCAACACCTACAGTTACTGAAGCCTCTCCTGGGAACTTTGAAACCATTGGAAGCCCATTGTGTGAACTATTTTACAAACTTAAGGAGAAAAAAAAAAAAACAACTGATTATCCTAATTCACCAGTTGTGAGGCAACAGATTTAGCGATTCTGTAAGTAAAACTTTTGATAGTTTGTGGAAAAGTAAGGAAAATAATGGCACTGATTGGTTGCCCTCGGCACCTCTGGATACGTGGACCAAGGGAAAGAATGAGCTCCATGATAAAATTAATCAACTTCTAGCATCTCAGAACACGGTGAAGGGCAACACTGAATGCAGTGATAAAATGCCTGGCTGCAGATGCGCATACACAGACTAAAGGTTTCTAAGTGTGCCCGGGAAGAGAATCTTCTCTCTTGCAGCCACAGGGCTGAAGCTGCAGAAAAGGAAACCGCAGCCTGATGTGGGATGTCCTTCTGTGCTTTGTATATAGGCGTTGCTTTCATTGGTTCATGAATTAAGCTGTTTCAGCCAATGACCAGGAAAAATATAGCTAGGTGGGAAACTCAAACAAAGATACAGAGAAAAGGAAGGCTGAGTCAGGGAGACACTATGTAGCCAATGAAGGAATAACATGCTGGGAATCACCAGTAAGCCACAGCCTCGTGGCAATGCACAGATTAAAAGAAATTGGTTAATTTAACTGTGAGAGCTAGTCAGTAATATGCCTGAACCATTGGACAAACAATTTTAATTGATATTAGTGTTATTTCATAAGTGGTTGCAGGGACCTACAAGCAGGAAAGAAACCGGTCCAGGGGGACCAGCAGGTCAGAGAAAAACATTCAACTACAGAAGCTCTAATTATAAGGTTGGCTATACCAACCTTATAATTGGTGGCAGGCACCAATAATTTAAGTCTCCGCCTCAGAGGGTGTTGGCAGTTAAAGGAAGGGCATTAATTGGTAAAGAATGGAATCCTGTAACTTGGGATGGGAATGGGCTGAGAACGTCTCAAGTGTTTGTCTCACCTGATGTAGTATACCCACCCACAGATATGCTCCCGCTCCATCCATGAAACATGAGGAAAGTAATCCTTCATTGTCTGCTAAACCATCAGTGACTTTCTCTGAAGGAGATGCCAAGCAATACAAGATTGATGTCTCTCAGGGCCCACCAACCATGACTTCTATACATATAACCAGACTTAAGACGTCCATCTTTAAAAAAAAAACTAAAGCAAACAAATAAAAAGCAAAAAGAAAAAAGACACTAAGTTCTATTTTGATAAACTTATCCTCGAAGTCATTCTCAGATGTCATCAGAGTTCAATCTACACTGTTTTCAGTGTAGTAAAAGCTAGATGAAAATTCAAGGGAGTAAGACCGAAAGCTACTGTTCAAACTGTCTAGGAAAGTGGCTAACGATGTGTCGATTCTGCCCCGCCATTCCTCACGCTGTGAGGCACCATCCTCCAGGGCGACTTAAAGCAGTCCTCAAGCTCCACAGCTCCCGTCTTTTCCTTCTAACAACACCAGCAGTTCCTTCCGCCCTGCCCTTTAGTCCGTGAACTTCACAGTGACTGTGCCTCTTTCTATTTCTTCCCCTCACCCCTTCCTTCCTCCTCCCACAAGAGACAGAGTTTCTCCGTGTAACCACCCTAGCTGTCCTGGAACTCTCTATAGACCAGGCTGGATCGAACTCAGAGATCTGCCTGCATCTGCCTCCAGAGTGCTGGGATTAAAGACGAGAGCCACCAACGAGGTGCTCAACTTTCAACTCTTAAAGGAGACATACATTTCCAAACGCACTGATTTGAAGATTAAAACCATCCCACCCCGGGGAAGATAAGAAATTTGGAGTTCCAGCTGATGAGATCATAATCTTCAATACGGTTCTGAAGCGAAACAAGTAGCAGAAGTCTCAATTGTTTATTTAAAGCATGGGTCCACTTACAGCTTTCAGTATCTGGCATTTGGTATCCCAGATTATGACTCAATGTGATTTTTCAGTTTAGCTTGTTTTCTTGCCGGTTAGGTTTAACCTGAGGCTCTTTTGAGCATTCCTCTGTCTGTACATTGAAATGTTTTAACAGTTCATTTGACTTTACTTGTATTATGATTTGCCTTAAATATTCTATAAAGGAGCGTCAAATTATAGATGTCCCATTTAGAGCTGAGTACTCCAGTTTGTTATTTGCCACCACTGACCAGTCGTGGATCTCTGTATTCATCGTCTACTACAAAAAGAAGTTTCTCTGATGTGAATTGAGAGATGAACTAATCTGTGAGCATAACAAAACTTAGCAGGGAGGCTATGCATGATGGCACACACCTTTAATGTCTTGGGAGGCAGAGGCAGAAAGAACTCTGTGAGCTCAAAGCTAGCCTGGTCTACATAGTGAATTCCAGGCCAGCCAGGGCTACAAAGTTAGGTCCTATATTAAAAAAAGGAAACATCACTACTACTACATAGGGCCAATTTACATATGTCTTTTTAGCCGGAAAATAGTATTATGTTCTCTTATGACTTAGCCGGCCACAGGTCGTAGGCAGTCAACAATGCCGGGCATGAGTTCCATCTTGTGTAGCAGGCTTTAAATCTAACCAGAATGCAGTTGGCTATTCCCATGTCATTTGTGCCACAATTATACCACTGGGAACATCTTGCTAGGGCACTCATTATGTAGCTCACTGGGTCACAACTGGGTAAAGCTAATTACTTTTCTCTGCTGGTAGCATGCACAGAACATTGCAGCACTGTGAAAGCTAGTTAATAAAGATGAAGATTCCAGGTGAGTACTTGACTTGTCCATGTTTATCACTCAAGTGTGTAGAGTAGGTACCAAGTTCTGAAGAGTAACCAAAAACAGTGACAGCAGTCTGTAATGCTTGGGAGAGAGGGTCTGAGACAACTTGACAAGATGTAGCTCACACCTGGCACTGGCCTCAAGCTTGTTATACAGCCAAAACCCAAATTAAAACAAAACAAAACAAAAAACAATAAAAGTCAGCCTTAGGCAGCTTATCAAAGATAAACGATCTAACCTTTCTTAGCCTAGAACTGTGTCCTTCACCAATGCTTTAACTGACAGCTTTCAGTAAAGTCATGTCCTTCATAAATATTGTACCTTTACTATTGGATAAAATCTTCTAATGCTGAGGAATTATCCACACTGGTTTTCTAGTTAAGGAACATATTCAGGTTGTAAAAGAGCAATAAGGGCTTGAAACAGAGTTGCAGTACAGCCTTCGACAAGATGAAACACTTCCTAGCCCAGGAGATAGCTGCAAGTCTTCCAAAGGTCCCACTTTCAAGTTCATGATAGGATCATTACTGTCATTCATCTTCCGTCATTAGTAAGAATGAAGATGACTTCTTCTCAGTAACTACCTCCTAGAAAGCATTAAAAAAAAACTATTTTACTGAGGTTCATCCCCCAAAAAGCAATCACTTGCATTCTGTGGCAAGTATTTTACACACTATTTTAAGGAGCTACTTTCTCCAACTCCTTAAGGGCATTTTTTTATATTACAGCATAATAAAGTTAAATATATATAATATATAAGGTGCTGGATGGGTTAAATTCTGGGTAAGTGAAGTAATCTGTCGATGTGTGAGAACTGATCGTGGAAGTACCTGATATCAACCTCAGGCCTCCACATTCCCACCCACATGTATCCACACACATGGAAACATTCATAGACACAAGAATCATTTTTTAAAAATGAACAGAAAGCCGGGTGGTGGTCTGATGGCACATGCCTTTAATCCCAGGACTCGGGAGGCAGAGGCAGGTGAATCCCTGTGTGTTCGAAGCCAGCCTGGGGAAACCTTGTCTCGAAAAACAAAACAAAACAAAAACCAGAAACAAACAAACAAAAAAGAACCAGAAAATCCAAGGATTTGACTGGGTGGTGGTGGTGGCGCACGCCTTTAATCCCAGCACCTGGGAGACAGAGGCAGATGGATCTCAGTGAGTTCCAGGCCAGCCTGGTCTACAAAGCAAGTTCCAGGACAGCCAGGACTGTTAGACATAGAAACCCTATCTCAAAAAACCAAAAGAAAATAAAAAAGCCCAAGGATTTGTTAAACTATTTTTAACCTATACCATCAATCTCAGGTAGGAAAGAAATACATCCACATTTTAAGAATGAAATAAGAAATACAGAACCTCTCTCAGGTTGCAATCTGCAAAAGACCTACTGGACTCAGGAGTGGACTGTTGTTTTCTGTGTTACTGTGTGATAATAACAAAGAAACATCTCTTAAAATAGAAAACAAAATCTAAAGCTACACAGAAAAACCCTGTCTGGAAAAATCAAATCAGAACAAACAAACAAACAAAAAAAGGAAACAAAAAAGCAAAACAAAGAAACAAAAAACTTACCAAGATTGTTTTTGCTGTTGAGACCAGTCTCATGCAGTCCAGAGTTGGCCTTGAACACTAAACAGCAAAGAATGACTATGAAATTCCAATCCTGACTGGCAAGATAATTCCGTGGGTGATGCCACTTGCTGCCAAACCTGATGACCTGAGTCCAATCTCCAATACTCACATGAGAACCGATTCATGCAGGTCATCTTCTGATCTCCGCATGGGCAGTGTGGTGCGCACATACAGACATGTGCACACTTGCACACAATACAAAAACTCTCATCCTCCTGCCTCCACCTCGGGTGTGCTGGGATTACAGATGTGTGCCACCGTGCCTAGTTTGAATGACATTGGGGATCAAACCCAGGGCTTTTTGTCTGTTAAGCAAGCACTCAACTGAACCACATGTTTTTCTCCACCCACATAAGCCCACTTTGTCCTTTGAGACTGGCTGCTCCCAGACCAACGGCAGTCTTCCCTCCTCCTGCTGGGATTGCATGTGTATACCACTATGCCAGGCTACGTTGTTTAAAGTTGTTTCTTCTAGGTTTAAAAAGAACCCATAAACTTAAAATAAAACTGTTATTCAAACAAGCAAAAGATACTTGTTTCCTTACCGCAATGACAACATTTAGAAATGCAATTTTAACTGAGGATAACCACCCTCTTGAGTCTAGAAAATATACTTTATTTTAATCTGTCTTGAGTGGGTGTTATCTGTAGGACTTCAACATTCTTCCCAGAGCTGAGTGTCAGGGTATACACCTATAATCCCAGCATTTAGGCAGGGGATCACAGGTGTGAATACGTACAACTTTGATTACACAAAGAGACCTTATTTAAAAAAAAAAACTGTCTATCAAAATGATTTACTATCATTCCATTTACTACTATCCCCCCCAAATCGGTACATTTTCATCACACAGAATGCGACTACAGGTGCATGGATGATCTCACATCCACAGACATACTTGTATATCTCAGATCATGAACAAAGGTTCTTAGTTCCCATCTATAACTGCTAGAAAGAAAAGCACTTTGATCACCTGATCCCCTTGTTTGTACACCGCAAACAGGAAAGGCATTCAAATGAAAGAGACAGAAGTCAGATGAGCTGGATCTTTAAACATCTTTACAATACAAAGAAATAGTCATTAGCACACACTACTTGCTCATGGAATTTCCACTAAAACAATACACTTGCTCATTCTCCAGCACACACATTGTGTCTGACACTTGTGTGAACAACAGCATTGAAAATGCAGAGAAGTACCTGCCAAGTGACCAGGAGACAATGCTACACTCCCCAGGAAGAAAAAGCAACCCAGGCCCAGACTGACACAAGTAGAAATCTCAAAGATGAACTCTCCTCTTCTCCATCCCCCACCCCTGGTTTCTACTGGGAATGACACCAAGTCTGACTTCGTTTTCACAGGATACTTATTTAAAAATCTTTACAGCCGGGCGGTGGTGGCGCACGCCTTTAATCCCAGCACTCGGGAGGCAGAGGCAGGCGGATCTCTGTGAGTTCGAGACCAGCCTGGTCTACAAGAGCTAGTTCCAGGACAGGATCTAAAGCTGCAGAGAAACCCTGTCTCGAAAAAACAAACAAACAAAAAAAAAATCTTCTTTACATAAAGATCCTGAGAACTGGGTAAGCAAACTTCGACTTCCATAATGTCACCACTGATAATTTTCTTTAAAAAGCATGACTCTGGTTTGTCCTTGGGCAGCAGTGTGAGGATGGAACTGGACGTAGGGTAGAAACCATACTCAATATAAACTCAAGTACGCAATTTAGTAGGTGAGACAAACAAACCAAACTGTCAACTACTTCTAAGAGGTAAGTGGGGATAGTGGAAAAGGAAAATCTTGAGGGAGCGTTTGTCCTTTAAGGTACAGGTCAATAGCAGTTGAAATTTGGGGTAGCATGAAGTCCCATTACATGAGTAATAGGAATCAAACTCTTGGTTTCTTACCCTCTATTCTTTCCCCATCGTCTATACTTTCCCTTTACGCTCCATATTGGTGATGTTTTGTTTGTGATCTAACAAATAAAACTTGCCTAATGATCAGAGTGAGGAACTAGCCACCATAGAAGCCAGGCAGTAGTGGCACACACTTTTAATCCCAGCACTCAGAAGGCAGAAGCAGGTGTCTATGAGTTCAAGATTATCCCGGGCTACACAAGACCAACGCAGTCTAAAAGAGAATCAGAGCCAGGCGGTGGTGACTCATACCTTTAATCCCAGTACTTGGGAGTCACAGGCTTTTAATCCCAGGACTAGGGATGTGGAGACAAGAAAGGATATGGCTGGGCAGAGAGAGAAATATAATAAGGTGGGAGGAGATAAGAGCTCAAGGCATTCAGTCTGAGGATTTTTTTTAGAGGTAAGAACTAACTGTTGGCTGCTCTGCTACACTGATCTTCAGGTAAGCTTTATTTGTTAAAGCACAAACAAAATATCACCACAACCATACTGCAAGCAAACCCTAGGCACACAATGATGAGCTGCAAGTGCACTAAAGGCAGTTTCTAGCTTCCTGGTTCACATGCTTAAGGGAGATACTGAGGAGTCATCTGCATTCACATTATATACCAGTAAGAGTCACCTAATTGACAAAATTCTTTTGGGAAAGTTTTTATGGAGTCAGAAGCTATTTTTTTTTAAATATTTTTATCGTTTATTTAACTTTATTTTATGTGCATTGGTGTGAATGTTTCAGATCCCCTGCAACTGGATCTTCAGACAGTTGTGAGCTGCCATGTGGGTGCTGGGAATTGAACCCGGGTCCTCTGGAAGAGCAGTCAGTGCTCTTAACCACTGAGCCATATCTCCAGCCCCCAGAAGCTATTTTTTAAAAAAGGTAAACAAACACCCAAAGAGATGTGGGAGAAAATGAGGGTTGGCAAGATGGCTCAGTGGTTAAGTACCTATGATGAGTGCTCCTAATACTGTAACAAGTGTTAAAGACAATAGCAACATAGTAGCCTATGATGAGTGGTCCTAATACTGTAACAAGTGTTAAAGAATAACAGCAACATAGTAGCCTTTGATGAGTGGTCCTAATACTGTAACAAGTGTTAAAGACAATAGCAACATAGTAGCCTATGATGAGTTGCCACAAATGTATTACTCTGTAACAGATGTTAATGAACTATAGTAACAAAGTAGCCTATGATGAGTTGCCACAAATGTATTACTCTGTAATACACAAATGTATTACTTCCAGAGGACTGGAGTTCAATTCTGAGCCCCCACATGGTGGTTCATAACCACCGACAACTCCAGTCCCAGGGGGTACAAAGCCCTCTTCTGGCATCACCAGGAATTCATGTGGTGCAGACCTACATGCAGGCAAAATATCCATACACATAAAAATAAATAATTTTGAAAAATGAAAACATTATTTACTGAGAGGTCCTAGGCACAATGGTAAGAGAAAAAAATAGGAAAATATGTGTAATAAAATATAATGTACATAAAAATCTAAATTCCCTAAGACTGTTTATGTGAAAATATATGTATACAAATATATAAGGAAAAGGTATGAGTATATACTAACCAGCAGTAGTTACCCTTTGGGAGCGGGTATCAGGGATCCTTCCACATTAGCTCAGCTTTTGTTCCCTTAAAATGTATTTCTGTGCAACTAAATATAAAATCAGGAATGCTTACATTTCTAATACATTGATAGTTTCCTTAAAATAGCTCACTAGAAAAATCAGCTTCATCAAGAATTAGTTTATCTTTTTCCAACTTTGTTGTTTTATCCTGCTCCTTACCATCCATTGTTCTTCCCCTGTTCAAATAAAGTAAAGTACATCAGCTTAGTACTTCAAAAAGAAATGACACAGTTGCCAGAAATACCAAAACCAAGAGAAAAGGTATACTGGAAAGAAAGACCATTTAAAAAGTCAACCACCACCTTCTGACTCGTGGCATTTAAGGGATGAAGGTCTGAGGAAGGGTACCACACAACCCAGGGCAGCCGTTCTTGTGAAGGACCCAGAACCCACGTGATGGCTCATAACCACTTCTAACTCTCATTCCAAAAGATCTGACCCTCTCTTTTGACCTGCATGGATACCAGACATGCATACAGTGCACAGGCATACATGCAAGCCAAACGCCCATAGTCATTTAAAATGCAAACTTCAAAGAAGTCAAGATACTTGGCATAGCTGCTCAGCAAGTAAAGGCCTGACCACCTTTGATCCCTAGAACCTCCATGGTGGGAAGAGAGAACTGATTCCCACACATGTGCTGCCAGGTGTCCATACACACATACACAAAATAAGTAAAGAAATGCGAAAGTCATGAGAGAAGAGTTTAAAAGGTGTGAGGCACAGCATTAAGTTGCAGTCTCTGCAGAACAGAAAATGATGTAGGACCAATCAGCCTACCTCTCAGCAAAGATGATACACAACATCCTGGGTAAGCAAAAGCAGTGCTCAGGGTCTATTGAATGTAAGGGTATCTGTTTAGATGAGAAGCATTTCTGCTTGAGACAGGAAGCTCTTTAAAGAACTCATAATTTGGGGGCTCGGGATGAAGCTCAGTTGAAGTGTTGGCCTAGCACACACAGAGCTCCAGGTTTGATTCCCCAGCACCACATAGACTGTGTGATGCACAGCACTCAAGAGGTTGAGGCAGGAGGATCAGGAGGAATTCAAGGTCATCTTCAGCTACATAGCAAGTTTACAGCCAGCCTTTTTTCTTCAGTATTATAGTGCTAAAATGCAATTAGAAAAACTGTGCTCAAAACTGAAACTAGTTGTTTTGAAAAGAGGAAGGCCATCAAAGCAAGACATAAATGTAGCATGAACTATGGTTCATACTACAAAATGTATTACTCTGTTACAGGTGTTAAAGACAATAGCAACACAGTAGCCTAGGATGAGTGGTCCTAATACTGTAACAAGTGTTAGACAATAGCAACATAGTAGCCTATGATGAGTTGCCATAAATGTATTACTCTGTAACAGATGTTAATGAACTATAGTAACACAGTAGCCTATGAGTTGCCACAAATGTATTACTCTGTAACAGATGCTAATGAACTATAGCAACACAGTAGCCTATGATGAGTTGCCACAAATGTATTACTCTGTAACAGATGCTAATGAACTATAGCAACACAGTAGCCTATGATGAGTTGCCACAAATGTATTACTCTGTAACAGATGTTAATGAACTATAGCATCATAGTAGCCTGTGATGAAGCCAAGCACATGTAACTCAGTGAGTAGCAGCTTTAATTACGAAAACCTGGGCAATGCATTTTGTATTTTAGGAAAGTACATAAAGTCTCTTTATACATAATTGTGAGCTTCCTATTAGTCACTACTATCTACACCTTTTCCTGGAGAGTCTCAAGATTCAAAATGGTCACAAGGACATCAAAAGATAATTTGGGAGTTAAAGGAACAAATCAAACTATATCAAGGGATAATATAATTTACCTTTGCACATGCTACCTCCAATTATCTTCCAATAATTATTGAGGGTTCATGGTGTAGAAGTCTATTAGCATTTATAAAACAGAAAAGTATAAACTATATGCTAAAAGAAATAAATAGCATCACACTCTTTTAAATGTTCTAATTATTTGGCACATAATGTGTATCTTGCTTTATCTAGAAAGTATTTGATGACAAAAGCAATGTATTTGTTAAAGTGATGATAAACATTGTTGGGTCAGATAGTTTTATGTGTATTTGACTTCTATCCTATCTCCTTCTAGTTCCTCAACTTTACCTTTCATTTCAGAAACCAAAAAAGAAAAAAAGAAAAAAAAAGAAACATCATTGCTCTCTAACACCAAGGGGGGAAAACTAATAATTCAGAGCTAATATAAAAAAGATTTCGATACAGTAACAATCATAATCTTAAGGTATTCTTAGGAGACACATGAAACACAACAAGCACGTATATTTCATATAACAAGATGATACTCGTTTCTTTTCAGATTACTGCTTACCCCCAACTATTACAGAATACATTTTTAAAAACAGCCTTCCATAATCATAAAGCAAAACAAGCAGCAAGCTACTCATTACAGAAATGGTGACTGTATACTTAATGAAATTAATGACTGTCTTAAACTAACTTTAGGTTATGTGACATGTATCCACTTGTGGAGAATCCCATCTAGCATCTACTTTCAGTACATATCACACAGTGCCTTGTGCCTTTTCCTAGTAGCACACAGACAGAATGGGAGGAAGACAGCGCCAGGAAATCCTCGCTAGTCTCAGCGCGCCATTGCTCTCTTTCCCTTGTGCGCACACTCTTCTTTACGCTCATTCCACTTAGGCTCTGGCATGCTTCAGAGCACAGCAGGTACACTGTGTTACCTGTCTTTGTTACTGAATCAGTGTGGATCATAGGCTTAAAGAGACAATGTAGCATGTTAGGTGGCAAAGGACAATACAGAGGATAGTTTCTACCCCAGAGGATAGTTCTGCAACTCCAGAGCGGAGGCTCCTGTATGGAATTAAGAGGGAAAAACTCAAGCACAGGTCTCCAACGATCAAGTTTAACTTAGTTTAATTCCATCTCTAGTTTAAAAAACAGTATTCTATTCCAATGAGGAAAGTATATTTCCTATCTACAACAGTAGGATTGGCAGCAGTCTTTACTCTTGAAAAAGCCAGCGCATAGGGACAAATCCTCCAATGACTCATGGTGTCTGCTGCCCCTTCTGCCCCTGCATAAACACAACTCCACAGGAACCCAGGAATAGCACAGCCCAACCAGCCTGCAATGGGACATAGCTGCAGCTCACTCTCTTGACTCTTTCCATTCTAACCGTCTTCAGGCACATAGCAGAGTCAGTGATTGAAATCTGGCAAGGTGGATAAGTAAATAATCTGAACAGAGGGCTCAGAGAACACAATGCTAAGTTAAATTCCTATTATCTAGATGGTAAGGTGTCAAGTCATTCAACTTTCAGTCTAGGTTTAAGCTAGTCCTAAGAATATGGTAGTATTCACTTAGTGACCATCACCTCCTTGTATTTTCAGAAATGCTTACTGTGTTACTATATTCTAATCCTAGAAAAAGTAAAATCCAGGGACCATTCCATCTTATCTTACACACAACATTTACTAGTTTTCCAAGCAAGACAGAAATGGGAAAATAGATATATTAGAACAAGAACAATTTATGTTAATGTCCACAATCTGTTTCTCCTGTGAGCAGTGCCTGATTTTTTTAAATGAACAAATTTCAGTCCAATACTTAAAAAAAGAAATTAAAAAAATAAAAATCCAATGTAGGACTAATTATAAAATAAACAAGAATATGATTTTATAATAAATCTTACCAGTGTTGCTGTAACTGTACTATAAAATGCTTCTTCCCATAAAAATTCAAATAATTCTTATAAAATGAAATACAGCTTTCTATATTCATTTCTGACAGGCAATGACCAATAAAACATCCTAAGGGATCCAGAAGTGCTGCCTTGAGAGCATCAATCACCACTCAACATGCTATATAAATAAGCCTTGGTCAGTGCTACCAAATGGGACCCCCTCTGCTCAGGCCAGTGAACCCATCTCAGGGAAAGCCCTATAAAAACTCATGTTGTCACAGAAGTGAAACTTGGCAAGCTTCACTCAAATCCTTCTAAGGTAACTGTTCTAAAACAAAATTGGCAGGAGAAATCTTGTTTAATAATAATAATACTAAAAAGGCAAATGCTGCTTTTTGATCACTGGGATGTAGAGAGGCCAAAAAAAAAAAAAAAAAAAAAAAAAAGGAAAAGGGAAAAGTGACAACAGTAATAATTCAAGTAGAGTCTGTACACATTTAGACACGCCACCTTCACATTAAGACAAGGGAAGGAGGGCTATGATCGTGATAACAGCGCCAAAAAGCTTAGGTATTATCACCAGCGGGTAATTCACTTTACAGTCTCCAATAAGACAACTGTATATACTTTTGCACCTTGCGCTTGTAAAAGCAGATAAAATATTTAATATGTAATTTACAATGTATTTTACCAGCTCAGCATACAGGATGTTTATAGATTATATCAAAGTAGTAGACAGTTAGGGGCCTGTGCAAACCCTGCAAAAATAGAACTTCAGGTATCTGCTAATCAAAAACAAAAACAAAAACAGTATGCTGTTTAGAAGTGATACAATTCAAACTACCACAAAATACAAAGGACTGCAAAAATGTATACCATTCCAACATCATATATAAGTTATTAAATAAAGATCTGATTTAAAAGAATATAAATGAAGCCTTTAAGTAGGTCTTTTCTACATGCATATTATTCCTCATTAAAGAAAAAATATGTAAAAAGGCCATTGGTAATTGCTTTGTTAACATTTGTAGAAAATGCCAATTCTCTGGTCACAAACTCCACTAAGTTTAGCACTTAAGGTCTCTGCAGTGTTATAAACGTAATTTAAAATACTGTTAATTCTCTAACTCCATTGGTAAAATGATGTGACTTGGAATATGGCAGTCTTCATGTTCAGGGCAACGATCCACAGTTCCGTTTTGTTCTGAGTTTCACAGGCATGAGCAGTTATCCAGAAGAACAGCACCCTCCACTACCGCTCTGCGCTTGAGGTTCATCGTCGATGATCTGCACGCCTCGCCTAGCAGCCCCCCCTTGACTAGCGCCGTTGCCTTTAGCTCTCTCGTCCACTTGCGCCGTTTCTATCATTCCTGAAAACAGAAAGCAAACATGAGTACACCAGTCTTCAGAGTTGTCCCTCTCTGCAAGGTCATTACTCTGCTGCGATACTAGTCCTGAGTTTCAGTCAACAGACATGGTAAATAATGAGTACTGGGTCAACTCAAGACAAGCTTTAAAACCTAGAATGCAGAAGGTATAACACCTGGTGCTATAACGGCCACAAAGCAAGCAATAGAGGAAACATAACACCGTTTTACGGTTTGCATAACACACTGTGTACTCTACGTATAATCTCAAGATTTTTCAAACATAACAGAAACAGGTTAAAGTTCAAGTTATTCTTAGCACAAGAGATTAAATTTGGGGCACAGGACTTCTTTAAGAAAACGGTATTTGAGGGGATGGAGAGATGGCTCAGTGGTTAACAGAGCACACCGCACTTGTAGAAGAACCAGGTCCTACATCTGGAAGCTAATACTCCTCTGGTTTCCTCCAAAACCCATGTGCACTATCCACACAGAGACATACACTTAAACACGTGTTTAATTAAAAATAATATATATACTAAACCAAATGGTATTTGAAAGAGTACAAAGAACATAAGGGGTGGAGAAGGGTTCAGCAGTTAAGAGTGTTCCAAAAGCATAAAGACATGGCACTTGACTTGAATCCCAGCTCCCGCATAAGGAGTTCAGTTTTCCAAAAGAAGTCTACTGACTTTCATGGGGACAGAGACAGGAGGACAGCTGGGACTTACTGTTTCTTAGCTGGTTTCTACCCTAGCCAAGAAAATGTAGTTTTAGGTTCAGAGAGAAACTCCTAACTACAAAGACAAGGGTGGAGAACGGCAGGAGAGAGGACATCCACTGCCCTCTTCTGGTCTCCTCTGGGACACACAGAAACACACAAAAATGAATCTTAAATAAAAAGATGCAGGAGCTTCACAGCTGAAGTAACTTATATACACATATGTATATATGCAAGAGAGAGCGCGAGACATTCATGTGTGTGGTACATAGTATAAAACTACACGAATTAGGTGTAGTGGTAAATGCCTTCAATTCCAGCACTCAGGAGACAAAGGTAGGTAGATTTCTGTGTGTCCCAGGCCAGTCAGAGTTACATGGCAAGAAACAAAAGAGAACAACATAACACATCAAAACTCACATGAGTCCTGACAGTGAACAGCTGGATGCTGGGAGCAGTTGCCTGTAATCCTATTATTTGGGGGCTGCCGACAGGAGGATGAGGAGTTCAAAGACAGTCTCTGTTACATAGAGCTCATTACATGAAGCTCTGTCTCACAGAAGGGGACAGAGGGGGAGGAATTTTTGTGATTTTTTGGCTTAGACAGAGATTTCTTATAAAAGAAAACTCACATTTCTAAGAAACAAAGACAAAGCTGACAAATGGAACCTTATTGAAAAGGAAAATGCCTCCTTTTTGAGAAAAAGTTTACAAGAATGAAAATTCAAGACACTGACACAGAGGAAACTTCTGCAGAATACTTAATCAACAAGAAGAAGGAAGAAGAGAGGGCAAGTCTTTAAAACAGAAGTGTCCAAAAGTCTGCCCAGGGCACGGGTCATGAAGAACACTCTCAAGCTGGGGTGTGCCAGACACTGTAGAGAGAGGAAGTGACACAGTACAGAACCCTGCTTCTCCTTAATTATTCAGCCTTTCAAGTTTTCCATTTCTAGGTATGTTTTTGAATGTATGAAATGGGGCTGGAGAGATGGCTCAGCGGTTAAGAGCATTGCCTGCTCTTCCAAAGGTCCTGAGTTCAATTCCCAGCAACCACATGGTGGCTCACAACCATCTGTAATGAGGTCTGGTGCCCTCTTCTGGCCTGCAGACATACACACAGACAGAATATTGTATACATAATAAATAAATATTTTTAAAAAAATAGAATGTATAAAATGGATTTATATTAGTATCTATGTTATGGGACTTTTAAATGAATATATGGAGAATAAATATCTTAAGGCATGAGACTTATCTGAAACTTTTTAATTGAAGTATGAGCTGAGAACTGAAAGCATCACCCCTTGGGTGCTTGTAGAAACATGAACTTCAGGCCATAGCCAACCTACACCAAAATGTGTTTTATGCAGACCCTCACACGGCTGTACACAGCAATGGTTATACAGTTCACTGGCTCTCAGACCTAGTATGCATCAGAATCATACAGAAGGCTTCTTACACAGACTGTGCCCCCTCCAGACATAGGTTTGGGACTGGAAGCTGCATTTCTGGTAATCTCAGGCGACGCTAAAGCTGCTGACTAGTAGAGACCTTGTTATTCTAGAGGAATTATGAATGACTTCAGAGTCTTAAGTAAAATTTACCCCAAAGTTTGTGTACACGTATTTTTTTTCCTAGAGCACAAAACCAGTTTCATCAAATCGTCAAGAAAATGAGGTCCACAAATTTAAAGACTGCAGTTTGACAATCACTCCCTATTATTCCATAGATTAACAATCTCCTAAATGTAAGCATTGTAGTGGCAACATGAGAAACAAACGTCAGGCTGCACTTATACAGAAACTTGTTTTTCTTTTCTAAGAAAACCTTTTAACATGAAACCTTCAAACATATAAAAATAGTGAAAAGGAGCCTAGTAAAAACTCACCCCCTCATTTTACCCACATTCCAATTGTCTCTACCGCTGTTTTGAATCAAGCTCCAGACACATTTTATTCATGGATTACTGTAATATGCACATCTAAAATAGAATTTTTTAATGCTTAACCATTTATAATGACACCTAAAAAGACTAACCTTTATGTTTTAATAACAAAATTCAGTGCACATTCATGTATTGATTGTCTTCAAAAATGTTTTTATTCACGAATCTGTCAATCAAGATCCAAATACAGTCCACCCACTCCAACAAAGTGTTATGGCTGTTAAATGTGAGTTCCTTTTTTCATTTAAAAAAATGGATATGTAGAACAGAGATCCACCTTAGATGTCACCCACCTTATCCTTTTTTTTTTTTTTTCTTTTTTGGTTTTTCGAGACAGGGTTTCCCTGTAGTTTCTAGAGCCTGTCCTGGAACTAGCTCTTGTAAACCAGGCTGGCCTCGAACTCAGAGATCCGCCTGCCTCTGCCTCCCGAGTGCTGGGATTAAAGGCGTGCGCCACCACCGCCCGGCCACCTTATCCTTTGAGAAAGCTTTTCACCAGGTTTTAAGCTTGCTGATTTGCTTAAGCTAACTGGTCAATGAGCCCCAGGGATCCAACTGCACAGTTTGGGGGTGGGGGCAGGTTCATAAACGCATGCTACCACGGCTGTGGGTGTTGGGAATCAAACTCAGGTTGTCACAGCTAACTATTGCCTCGGCCGCTTCAATGTGTTTTAGTACACATAGTCTGCTCCTTTTTAAAAACTAATCACACACACATTTTAAATAGTTAGTAGACATCAAAAAATGATTTCAAAACCATTAGTTTATTGATTAAAACAGATAAAAATACCTAAGATTTTAAAACATGAACCACACAAATACCAAGGAAAAATAGTACAGATAGATCTAAAAAATTTCCTGCTTTCATTGCTGAAATGGGCAAAATATCATTCCAGAAAAATTAACAATTTTTTTTTTTTGAATCAGGGTCTGGACCAGGCTAACCTCAAACTCAGATCCACCTGCCCTGGCCTTTAGAGTGCTGGGATTAAAGGTGTGTGCCACAACTCCTGGCTAGAAACATTAATAGCTGTTTGTAAAAGCCACTTGTAAACATACTGAAGACAGCATACGTACTTTTACAGAGGTCAAGGAAGAGCTCCTCGATTCCTTTGTTTTGTTTAGCGGAAGTATGATAATGTTTTGCTCCCACAGAATCTGCATACCTTAAAAAAGAAAAAAATATCAATCACTGACATAAAGCCCTTGAAGCTTTCTACAATTGCAATTTTAGTGACTAAGTTTACCTTTATTGATTTACTAACTTAACCAATTTTTGTTACGTTAAGATTATTTAGGTATTTAATTTCTCTATATATTGAAACAAATTGGGGGAAAAACAGAACATAAAAAATTTTGATACAGTAATCTGGAACTGATTGGTTTTTGTGACCTCCAACCTTTTAATCTTGATAGCCTGTTCTCACACCAGTCTTTCGATTTCAGTAAAATCAAAAGAGAAATGGAGAGAGGAATATCTGCTCTTGCCAGATGTTCAGCATCTCACAGTTCAAATACACTTCCTGAGAACAAGGGTTCAATCCATCAAGGCAGACTGTGAGAGTTTGGTGCACACCCTGAGGGGTCAAAGCTAACTGTCAAAGCCCACAGGAAGCAGGTGGCGTTGCTGGGGAGCAATGGGAACTGAGGAGCATGACACTTACGACTCTGCTTCTTGGATGGAAACATGTCTCTCCTTTTCCAAGTCTATTTTATTACCTAATGTGAAGAAAGGAAATACTGATCTTAATAATGATTTATTTTTAATACAATTAGACAATAATAAATATATAATTGTAACTAATTATTTGAAAAAATGACAAGAATCCCCCTCAGATTTCTAAATGTCTTAATCACAAAGATGCGAGAGCTGTTCATGACCATCAGGCCTGTGTCTCACCGCCTGCAGCAGGTCAGCCTGCTCTCTTCCAAGGAGAAGGGCACTGCTCTTGGATACAGGGACAGCAGGGGCTAAGATTCATTAGGAAGTACAATGATGTTTTATTAAGGTATAGAGACATTTTCCCTTTTTTATATACTTTATTGTTTTTAATTGAGCTGTACATTTTCTCCACTTCCCTTCCCCCCTTCCATTTTCCCCTCTTTCCCCCATACTCCCAATTTAAAATTCTTTATTCCCCAATCAACTTTAAACCAATCATTAATTAAGTATAACTCTTGGTTTACTAAAATATATCAAGTTTGCATCTTGGGCACTAAAAAAGAACTCTTCCTTGATGACCTGAACTAGTTAAAGGAAAAATTTTAATGTATGAATTTTTAAGTATTCCTCCACCAGAGACTAAATACATTGTTTATGAAACAATTTTAGTGACCTTTCAGAACTTAATATATACATGTCACATAGATTTGAAATTACTGAAACTAAGTTTAGTCTTTCTTAAACAATGGAGCTACGCTAAGATTTTTCTGAGAAGCAAGCAGAACCAAGATACTGCACAAAGCAGACCCCTTATTGAGTACGGGACGGAAGTTAAGACGACCTGGGTGGACACAGAGTAAAGGCCAGGGGAGGGGGGCAGCCGAAGGAAGCTCACTTGAATCAAATGGTTTCATTTCTCCATTTTAACTTTCAGACAGAATAAATAAACCTTATAAAGTAATGAGCAAAGCACCCAATGAAAGATGAAACGTTCATCAAAAAGAAATGCAAGTCAAGAGGTGCTATATACTGAAGACCTCAAATAACCTGAGCTCTTAATTGCTGGTAGCTGCGACAAACTATTTGCCTACACTGCCCATGGATGAGAGTGTGAGAGGGTAAATATTAAAGTCAGTGAGCTCCAACTGACTCTGCTTTGAGTCCTACTCTCTGAACAGATATACTCAGCTGCAAGTACTACATTTCACTTTCTACATTGTGGTCTGCCAATAAAATTCAATCAAATATTATAGCCAGTTTACTGAACAGTAATCAGATACATCAAGCCATTTATCCTACAAATACAAGCAGCACCACCTGGTGTCAGGTGTCTCCTATAACACTTCATTACAGTGGAGAGATGGTTCAGTGGTTAAGAGGACACACTGCTCTTCCAGAGGACCTGAGTTCACTTCTTGCCCCCACGTAGGTTCACAACTAACTGTAATTCTACCTCAAGGAAGGGAAAAGCCTGGGGCCTTCATGGGTACTTGCACTCACATGTACATAATACCTGCCCCCAACACACACAGAATTAAAAATAATAAAAATAAATCTAGCCAGATGTAGTGGCATATACCTTTAATCCCAGAACTCAGAAGGCAGAGGGAGACAGAGCTACATAATGAGTGTCTTTGTCTTTCTGTCTCTCTCTACATGTGTATGTTTTATGATATATATACATACATACATACATATATACACATATTTAAATAACTTCATTATATTAGAAAAACTTGGGAAAACATGACTGAACAATACTTCTAAAAAGGAGATAAAGGTTTTGTTAGCTATAATCTGTATAAAAGAAGCCATGAGTTGACATGACTGTTAAAATATGGAAGCCTGAGCTGGGCACGTTTAGGACTATAATCCCTGTAACTCCTGCACTCCTGGGAATCTAGCATTGTACCTCATGATGAGCCAGCAGCCCTTGAACACCTCAAGAACAGTTGTGGAGTACAGTGAGCCCGTGATTCCTTGGGAAAAGCAAACAGCAGTGGAGAAGTACCTCATTGTCACAACGCATGACTCAGAGGGCAAGGGTCAGACATCATTTTGAGAGAACCTGTCTGATACTGAGGTCCCCTGAGAATGGGCAATAACCACAAGATACAAGATGGAGGAGCTAATTTAATCTGCAATGATCCCACAGCAAGGGAGCCCTAGAAGGCAATGCAGAAAAAAGGGTCAGATGCTGACCAGTACCCAAGGCAGGAGGCTCATGCCAGGAAGAAAACTTCACAGAATCCATCTCATGTACCGAGAATAACCTGGCAGTATCACAGGCCCTAGCCTAAGGGTGGTAAGTAGAGCAGCCTCCGGAATCACCCATCCTCAGCTACTGCTATACTCTGAGAACTGAAGCTCTACTGGGCTGGGTGACACCCACAGCTGCATCCTGCCAGCAGGGCAGTGGTACTTAAGAATGGATGCACAGGTCCTCAGACTTTGCACATCTGAGTGATGTAGTTGCTTCCTATGATCTCTACATACTTGGGGGATAACCCTTAGCTAAGAGAGCCGCCCTGGGAACTATGTGCTAGAGAGCCAAGAGTTCCTGACCAACACTGAGAATGCAAAGCTAAGTGTTGTTAGCTGAGGGCCATTATACACAGAGACTAGGCTGGTTGTCATCGGCACCAGTGAATGTCAGACACTTGTAACATACAGGCTCAATAGCAGCACAGACAGAGGAGAGGCGAGAGCCCACAAGCTCAAGCCCCTCCTCCCTACATAAGTGGAATTCTTTACTTTTTAAAAATCAAGAAAGAAGCTGTTCCAACATTTATCTGTTCATACCTTTCTCTTTTATTATTTTTTTGTTGTTGTTTTTTTTGAGACAGGTTTCTCTGTAGCTTTGGAACTTTATCCTGGCACTTGCTCTGCAGACCAGGCTGGCCTCAAACTCACAGAGATTCACCTGCCTCTGCCTCCCGAGTGCTGCACCAATACTGCCTGGCTTTATTACATCTTTTAAAAAGATTTAATTTTTTATTATTTATTATATGTGTGCCTGTATCAGTTTATGTACAGTGTGTGTGTGTGCAGGTGGCAGGTGCCCACAGGTCAGAGGCCTTTAGCAAGAGCCGTTAAGTACTCTTAACCATCTCTCCAGGTCCTCTCCTTATTACATCATAAGCAGTACTTTTGCTATACTTCTAGACGCTTTTCTACTCCCTTCTGTACAAGTCATCTATTTCGGCTCATTCATTTAGCATTATTGGCAATACTGCCCCACCACTGTCTGCTTCATATCCTCCACTCTCCCCAACACACTTCCTCTCTACTATACTTTTAGCAGAATGGAGGAACTCATCAATAACATTACAGAAGAAAATTTCAAAAATCTTATGAAATGGACTTTCAAATTCAATTAGTATTTAGAACCCCAAATAGACAGGGCAATAAAATAGATTAAAAGACAATGAACGAGAAAGATCTCAAGTTAGAGGCTAAGGAGAGAAATGAGAAAGTAACTACATATGACATAAAAGTGCAGTAGGAACTACCTGCATGTGGGAGAGCAGCAAGGACATGACCACCAGGGCAGGGTGGGTGAGGCCATAAAGGAGAGGGATAAATAGGATAAATAGAACAATAGCATGCACACAGGAGAGCACCACAGTGAACCTCACTACAGGATATGCTAGCCTTTAAAGCAGACACAAACTTGAAAACAAAGAGTTCTCTTAAAAAAGTGGAGGTGCACACCTGCAATGCTGGCCATCAGGAGGCCAAGGCAGAAGGATCATGCTAAGTTCAAGGCAAGCCTGGGCTATACAGCTAGACTTAGTCTCAAAAAGCCTAAACAGTAAGCATAGGTTACAGGCATAAGAGGAGGCAAACAGGAAGAAGAAATCAAACTGGAAGAACACAGCGAAGTCTTCATGAAGAGTAATGGGATGGTGCAGGTGGGATTCTGCCACAGTGTCAGGTCAGACACAGTGCCGCAAGGACAGTGTGTCCTAGGGTGGATGGAGTCCAAGAACACCTGGTCTAATACACTGGAGGAAGTACCCGCCTGACCCCTTCCTAACCCTTTCGTGCTCTCCAGGTCATCCTAAGGACAAGAAATGCAGGAATAAGGTAAATGAGTTCTTAAAATTGTTCTAAATTTCATGTCAAATTTGCCAGGAGATAGAAAAACGTGTATTTCATGCTCCCCATTAATAAACTATGTTATTATTTTATTATTCAACTTCTTTAACTTTACATATATATGTAAATAATTCTGCTCTTCAGAGATATAACAAAATATCATAAAAAAATTAATCTTCAGTTATTTACCTACTGTGATCACTCTAAACATGGTAGGACCCTGTGCTACACAAAGCTATACAAATCTCATTAACAACTAGCTAAAACTTTGTCCTCAAATTCCTATGTGATCTATTACTCTAGTATTCCTGTATCAGGGATCCCTGTTTGACTAATTCCTTATATGTAAAATAAAAAGGAGCAAATCATTTCTCTACTCTCTTCCCTAGAACTCATACTTTGGTAGGAGACCACACAGTTACCCATCTAAAGGTAATAATATGTATGAATGGTAAATTCCAGTTAAGAATAAATTCCTAGGGCTAAGAGCAGTATTTTCCCATGCAGATCATTCCATTGCTTCAATTTCTAAAATAACCACCGCTTTTATCTTCCACTAAATTATCCTGGCTTCAGAGTTGGAGAAATGACTCAGTGGTTAAGAGCACTTGCTATTCTTCCAGAGAACTTGTGTTCACTTTCCAACAACCACGTGGTGGCTTACAACCACCTGTAACCCTGTAACTTAGTTCTATGGGATCTGAAGACATGTTTTCACTTCATGGATGCTAGGAAGCATATGGTGCACAGACATACATGCAGCCAAATGCCCATCGACAGACATTTTTAAAAATAAAAAGTTAAGAAAAAAAGGTTTTTGCCACCATCCCTGGTCTGGCCACTTACACACACACACACACACACACACACACACACACACAAAGTAAGAAAAACAAACTATTCTGGTTTCTCCAAGCTCGGTCTTATTATTATCAGCCACAAAAGCAAAAGCCAGCATCATCTTTGGCAGCTGTTTGATGCCAGGTAAGTACATATCCAGGACCCCACTTCCCTGCAATTCCCCTGTAATGTCCAGGACCCCACTTCCCTGCAATTCCCCTATAATGTCCAGGACCCCGCTTCTATGGGATTCTTCTGTAGTGTCCAGGACCCCACTTCCCTGGGATTCTCCTGTAATGTCCAAGACCCCACTTCCCTGGGATTCTCCTGTAATGTCCAGGACCCCACTTCCCTGGGATTCTCCTGTAATGTCTAGGACCCCACTTCCCTGGGATTCTCCTGTAATGTCCAGGACCTCACTTCCCTGGGATTCTCCTGTAATGTCCAGGACCTCACTTCCCTGGGATTCTCCTGTAATGTCTAGGACCCTGCTTCACTGTAAAGCCCTCGGGGTTATAAGGATTTTATAATGGTGCCTACTACATACGCATACTATTTCTAATATATGCTCCCCACTCAGTAACCGTTAGAGAAATATTTTTTTAAAAGGGACCCGAAGAGAAAGTCTAAAGTCTAAGACTGGTCTTAGAGGTCTTTTATTTTACTACTCTGGAATCATGAACTACCTATGTTCTTGAAGTCAGTTGTTCTCAATTTAAAAAGTGTACAATTAAGTGGACACATAAGAACAGTGGCTCACTTAAAGCAGTTCTTATACTCTTCCTTTTCTTTTCTTTTCTTTTTTGTTTTTTTGTTTTTCGAGACAGGGTTTCTCTGTGGCTTTGGAGCCTGTCCTGGAACTAGCTCTTGTAGACCAGGCTGGTCTCGAACTCACAGAGATCCGCCTGCCTCTGCCTCCCGAGTGCTGGGATTAAAGGCGTGCGCCACCACCGCCCGGCCTTTTCTTTTTTTAAAGAGCTAACGCTTCTGGTGAAAAGGTAAAGGATGAAGCAAGCCTGGGACCCTCACTAGGTCCTAGAGGTGTCCCTTGAAATGTAGGGCTTGGGTCTGCTGGAAAAGTCAACCCCAAGTCTAAAAGAGAAACACTAAAATGTCATAATTCTTTGGTCCTGCTATCTCTTTAAAAAACAAACAAACAAACAATTATTTGTTTATTTTGTCTTTAGACAGGAGAGAAAGGACCAATACTTACCAACTATACACAAACAGATTTCATTTCCCAACATTTTCCTTAGCTCTTTGACCCAGTTTTTTACCTGTGTACACAAAAGAGTAAACATGTCAACAAACCCGGCTGGAGTTGGTTCCACGACACTAAAGCCCATGGGTATACAAAACACACCTCCGACTACAAACTTTTACATATTTTTCACACATCCAAGCAAAGCTATTTGCTAGAACAAAACTTTGTCAAGTATAGATCTGGTATTAAGATACTTGTAACAGAGTCACTTTGGATTTAGGAAGGTATGACCATAGGATTTTTGATCAAGCCCCAATTGATTCCTATTAGACACCTTTTTGTTAAAGACTTAACGAGAAAAATAAGTGTAAGGGTACTAAAAAAGTGTGCATGGCAAAATAAATGTACACTATTATCTAATAAAAGTTTTCAGTTGGCACTGATATTGTGGCTGAAATACCCTTTGTTACGAGGCTGGCTGTGTCTAATCATGTGACTGTTAGTGAGATTCCTGGCCTCTACCAAGGGAAGGCAGCATCATTCTCCCACAGTCTCGAGACTTTTGTCATCCCACGGTGCAACTGTGTAGTATAGGATAATTGCCCACTAAGGAAGAAGCTCAGCCCTGGACACAGCTGAACAGAAACTGGAATTACTGATACTAATCTTTTAGATATTATAATACAATAAAGGGATTATACTCAGACAGCATGATAAGGAACAAACCAGGACACCTGCTTTCAATTTTTACAGTAAAATTTAATTTATATGTAATCAAGTCTCATGAAACATATATACCCTCCATAAAAAAGTACACATTTGTAAGTTAGAAAAATTCCATTATTTTGGGGTGAGCATTTACTGTGCATCTGGATCTATAAAATGAGTGTTCTAAACTGTTATTCTCTACAAGAATGCAGAAGAACTATTAAATATTATAAAAGCAAAAGTAATTATTTTAATCTTATAATAAACCACAGTTCTCTCAGTACAGCTCAATTTAGTTGATTTCACATGAGAAATATATGATAGAATGGTAAATGTATATCTTCAATATGAACTAAATATTTTGATAAATAATGGTCACCAATTATGCTTATTTATGTATGCTTTACTGTTTAAAAACTAGTCATTGGTGGACACAGACATATTAATAGAGATAACAAACAAACAAACGTAAAACCAGTGTGGTTCATCTACGAAAGAATACCTTCTGAAAAGAATCTTCGTCCGTTATGTCATAAACTAAAATAGCTCCGTTCGAATCGCGGTAGTAAATTGGACCCAATGCATGGAATCTCTCTTGACCTGCTGTATCCTAATAAAAAATAAATGCTTATTAGAGCAAAAGAAAAAAGCGTATGGCTGCTATTTTAACTACAGTAAACTTTTAATTATTGGAATGGAGGTCATAAAGTCACAGATAACACCAAAAAAAAAAAAAGTACTAAAAGAAGCAAAACCAGTTAAAGAAAATCCAATGTCTGAATGTCGTGTGATGCTTTACTGTTACACTCTTCCTCCTGAGATCTCCTGTCCCCACTAAAACAGCAGCTCAGTTGCTACATGATTAAAGCAGCAGGAACAGTCCCTGCCCTACACTGAGGATCTCTGTACTGCAGAAGAGGGCACACATCAGGACACTAGCTACTCCTGGCACATGCAGAAAAGAGACTGCAGGCAGGCTGCCCCATCAACTCTATCCTTGCTGCAAATGAAAAAATTATAACAGCAATATGTAGATAGAAAGCTGCATTCCAAATATAATTCTTAACTAGATTTTAGGAACTTTTTAATTAAGGAAATGGCTTTGGCTAACTAGCTCATTTATTTACTTTTAAAAAACAAACTCTGAAGTCCAAATTCCTGTTCCTCCAGTCAGTTAAGAGTATTTCTGAAGCCAGGCATAGTGATGCACCTTTAATTCAGCATTCAAGAGGTGGGGGTAGGTGGATCTCTGTGAATTTGGGGTCAGCATGGACTATAGAGTGAATTTAGGACAACTAGAATGGCATAGTGAGACCCTGTCTCAAAACAAACAAAAAGAGTATTTCTGAATACTTACCCATATGGCAAGGTTTACTCTTTTCCCACCAATATTTAACTTCTTTGTCAAGAAAGATGCCTAAAATAAGAGAAATATATGTTAAAAAAGTTTCATATAAAATAATGTCCTTCACCCTAACTATACATTAATGAATGAATCATCTTCATATCAACCTTAGATTGTTTGACAGAATAGGCAATCATTGAATTTTTAATTTACGGCCAACTATTATTTTCATTAAAGACAAAATATTATGCATATTCTAAGGAAATGTATCTTGTTTTATGAACACAAGTTACCAAAACTCTAAAGGAATAAAAGAAAAGTTGAGGATGCAGTAAACATCCCTGGGAGATGCTCAGTGGGTTAGCACTTCTCAATGCGAGAACCCGGCACCATGACCTGAATTCTCATTCCCAGAATCTACTTAAACATATACATGTCTACAGTCAAGGCACACCTAAAGTAAGATGGGATGCAACAGGAAAATCCCAGCCTCTCTGTGGAGCTGGCCTGGCCTACACAATAAATACCAACAAAAGAATCATCTCAAAATGAGGTGAAGTCAAGGACTGACAACCAAATTTGCCTTCTGACTCCCACACAAACATTGTGCTACACACACATGCACACATGCACACAACATACACAAACACATACTGTAAAAAAATTTTGAAACAGAGTCTCTCTGGGTATTCCTAGCTGACCTAGAAATCACCATGACCTAGAACTCATAAAGATTCTCCTGCCTCTGCCTCCCAAATTTAAGGAGTCTGCCAACATATCAACCCCCCCATTTTAAAAAAATAAAACACCCATAAACACACAAAGAAAATGGTGCCTGCTTTTTATGTTTATTTTTCCTTTCTGTATAGGCAACAATTTTTCCCTAAAGCATTTACTTATTTACTGATTAAAAAGAATATCTAGAAGATTCCTAAGATATCTAACATTGCTCAAAACTGTTCTGTGTCTACAATTCAACACATATCTCTGCCACAGAAATGAAAGGATATGGCCCCAAGCTCTGCAGGGGAGCTTAGTCTACTAGAGAATGACTGTGGGATTAGAGGTTGGATTAAGGATGAGACCAGACTGGAAAACAGAACTCTACTACAAAGTTAAAGACAAAACCAAACAGAACTCAAACGACGAAGACAGAGGACAGGATGAAGAGTAAATGAAGACCAGCAGGGTATGGGAGCACATGCCTATAATCTTGGTTCTTGAGAAGGCTGAGGCGGGAGGATAAATTCAAAGTTAGCCTGGTTACACAGTGAGAACCTGTCTCAAATAGAGCAACTTATCAAACAGGAAATAGACCCAGAGTCCAGAATTAGTTAGCATGTTTTTAAAAGGAAGAGACCAGAGTTCAGAGCTGCGGCAAAGCAGTCACATGCATGCAAGTTTATCTACAGAGAGGAAAATGCAGAAGGCAAAAGAGGTGAGCATGGCAAATTTCTGACAAGGAGAAGAAGCGTGTGCTCCAAGTGTGCTGTGGCACACCAGGGAAGATCAGAACCCAGAACCGCCTTTGAATTCAGTGACTGAGGTGTCCATAGGTAGGATAAATGGCAGAGCTGAGATAAACATAGGAATAGTTGCTTCCAAGAGACAAGCTATAGTACTGCAGATAGTAAGTAAAAAATAGATTATATTGAATAGGACCAAAAATAAAATAAAATAACTTAAATGACAAAATAGCAAACCTTGGAAAATAAGGCCACAAATTAAAATAAGACAAATTAATAAAAGATTTCTCCCACTTGGCAGCACAGAAGCTAAGAAAATGATTTTTAATTTGAATCTCACTTTGCTTCTTACCAGCTATATAATTTACTTGATTTCAACCCTTCCCAATATGGTTTTTAAATATCAGTGCCTTGTAGAAGAAATGTAAACTCTGAATCCTAGCCAAATTCTATGGTTCTTTATCAAATATATCTATAAAACTAAATGAATTGATTGATCTTCCCTGCAAATTTGCTTTCCAACTTTCCAACCCGTGTATGCATGTGTACATGCCTTGAAATCCAGCCAGGCTTTTACTGTTCTACACAGCAGCAATCAGCCTCACATCTTCATCAGCACTGTCAGTAGGTATGGTAAGAAAATCAGGAATTCTTTAAGGGAGGAATTTTTTTCTTTTCTTTTTTTTTAGATTTATTATGTATACAGTGTTTTGCCTGCATATCTGCCTGCAGGCCACAAGAGGACACCAAATCTTATTACAGATGGTTGTGAGCCACCATATGGGTGCTGGGAACTGAACTCAGGACCTTTGGAAAAGCAGTCAGTGCGCTTAACCTCTGAGCCATCTCTCCAGCCCCCGAGGAATTTTTCTTAAAAGAGTTTTTCTACCTTAAAAAATGGGAAAAGCCATTATAATGGAGAGATTTGGGTCTCTGTATGATAATATGCTAGACAGTTTGAAAATAGAATGAATAAATGAGGATATCTAATTTAGATGGGATTTATGTAATGTTAATTGTAAAGAATATTAGCTTTATCATTTCTGTCATATCACTAAAAAGAATTGGTTAATCTCAGCCTAGATATAGGCCTTAGAAAAACCCAATAAAACAGATCACAGAGATATTCAAATCCAGGCAGATAAAGTTAATGGAGAACCAATTTCTGCATTGCATTTTAAAAATAGAGAGGAGCAGCCTGAGGTTTTCAAACAACCAACCTTAATATGTCCCATAACATTACAAGAGCTGTCAAACGGCAGAGGTTCTGTCACAGCTAACTGGACTCCTGTGCCAATGTTAGATTTAAGGAGATTCAGGGAAGCAATAGTCTCATATGGCATGCATTCACCTTTTGCAAAGCAAATGTTAAATTTGTGGTCAATTTGTAATAGAATTATCCCAAAAGACTGGATAGAATTGGTTAAACGTGTTTTATAGCCTAGTCCACAATTACAATGGAGTACGTGGTTCAGAGAAGAGGCTACAATCACTAACAATGGACTAAAGCTAGAGGTAGAAAAATCTCCCTAGATCAAATTCTTGGAGCAGGAGATGACGCTACTATGGATTTATGCCACACGGCAGTTTTGACAGAACTGAAGAAACAGGAAAGAAAACTGAGTCATTTACTAAAATTATACAGGACCCAAAGGAAGCCTTTATGGATTTCTTACAAAGACTGACTTCAGCACTAAACAGAATGATACCAAATTCAGAAGCTAGACACCAAATTCAGAAGCTAGATAAAAAATAATTGAATCTCTGGCTTTTGAAAATGCCAATTTTCTATGCAAAATGATAACTAGGCCATTAAAGGCAAGGTCAGCAGCTCTGGAAGAATGGATTTAGATACCATTAATATTGAATCTCATGACCATGATGATGCATGGATGGAGTGGTGATTTCCAAAGGTTTGAGGAAAAATCAAAATGTCAAATGTTATAATTGTGGCAAACAAGGTCACTTTTAAAAAAAGGATTGTGGGGGCTGGAGAGATGGCTCAGCGGTTAAGAGCATTGCCTGCTCTTCCAAAGGTCCTGAGTTCAATTCCCAGCTCACAACCATCTGTAATGGGGTCTGGTGCCCTCTTATGGCCTGCAGGCATACACACAGATAGAATACTGTATACATAATAAATAAAAAATATTAAAAAATATTCACTTTATTTAAAAAAAAAAGGATTGTGGACAGGGCACTCCTAGGAACAATGTTTTTTCTAAGAATGCCCATTCAGAAAGCCCCTCCCTTCTGGATTACGCAGCAGATGTGGCAAAGGTGGACACACATATGATTCCATATGTGTTTGCCAGGTCCTCTATCACAACGTAATACAGAAATCAATCAATTATTGATTGGAAATGTGTTAAAGGCCTCAGAATTTCATTTAAAAAATCATGTAAATAGCAAAGATTAAAAAAAAAAGACTTTTGCATCACATGTCAACAAGCCAAGGAAATTATAAGGAAATGTCCTACCTGCAAAAAGTAACCCAAAGGGTACTCATTAGAATAAAAACTGGCAGATGGATGTATTCCATTTTGTAAAATTTGGAAAACTAAAATATGTACACTACACCATTGATATCTATGCAGATTTTCAATGTGCAACTGTTTTGAGTTTGGAAAAGGCTGATTTAGCAATCACATATTTGGTATGGCCATCATGAGTATACCTTTAAAATAAAGACAGACAAATTTAAACAATTTTTTGCTTATTATACTATAAAGCATATTACAGGTATACCACATAATCGTACAGGCTAGGTAGTTACAAAAAGACCAAATCAAACTCTAAAGGATATGTTTAATAAACAGAAAGAGTGATAAATACCTCCAGAAATAGATATCATAATGCTTTATTAACTTTGAATTCTTTAAATGCTAATGAGAAAGGAACAACAGCTGCAGAGAGACACTGGATAATGGACAAAAAAACTACAGAATTAAATCAACTGATATATTTTAAAGATGTGCTGACCTCAGAATGGAAACCAGGACATGTGTTAACATTGGGGAAGGGGTTTTAATTTTGTTTGCACAGGAGAAGAAAAGCTACGGATACCATCAAAATTGATAAACATTCGATTTGAACATGAGATACCTCTTAATTAGAAGAGATGATAGTTCATCAAACAGCATGGCTGTTTAATCTAAAGTAACCTATAAAATTAACAAATGCTTTTCATTTGATGAGATATAACTTGCCAAAAGAGAATCCCCCAAATTTGGACTGGGGTAGGGCTTTGTTTCTATCTTTTCTAGAGAATAAAGATATCCAGCTAAGGAATCTAAAGACCACTGGACAAATGAGACATCTGAAGAAAAAAGGACAAATCATCCAGGGAAAAAAAGTCCCAAGAAAAAGAGTAAACTGGCCAATTGGTATATAACTCTTCCTACAGAATAAAATTTCCTAATTCTTATCAAATGTTTGTTTCTGCCATTCTCTACAGACATATAATACAAATGGTCTTTTTTGTAGTCCCAGTCCAATTAAAGATTAAAGATAGCTTTGAAGTTGGGAGTGTGGCTCTCTTTCTCTAAATCCAAGCATACTTATTAAAATAAAATGCATAATATCTATCTCATGTCAGAAAAGCCACCTAATATGGACAGAAGAAAAACAAATATTTAAGGACTACTTTATTGCCACTAATCTCATAATACTTTGGTTTTATATTGACTCTTTTTTGTTTTTTGTTTGTTTGTTTTTGTTTTTTGAGACAGGGTTTCTCTGTAGCTTTGGAGCCTGTCCTGGAACTAGCTCTTGTAGACCGGGCTGGCCTCGAACTCACAGAGATCCGCCTGCCTCTGCCTCCCGAGTGCTGGGATTAAAGGCATGTGCCACCACTGCCAGCCTTATATTGACTCTTTAACAACTTTTCTTAAGGTAAAGATTTATAAGATTGATATATATATATATATATATATATATACATTTAAAATTTTTTTGTTCTGATATTAATAGTCATATAGAATACTAATTCTGGAAAAAGGTTTCATCTACCTTCCTGTACATGATTTCAGGTTTGAGTCTCTATCAGTTTTCTGCAGTGAACCATGAACATGTCTCCAATAGGACAATTCCTCCAGGACTATGATAATACCACTAAGCTGAAAAACACACCTAAAGATCAGCTTTGGACTACAAACTGTTCAGAACAATTTTGAAGTAACTAGCTGAGATGATCCAGCCTAACAGATTACTCTAGCCAGGAATCAAGTCCTGCAATTTCCCATTACACAGAGACTGAACAACAAATGATATAGCTACCTTTCCCCGGACTTAACAATTAACCCAAATAAACTAGACATTGTTGATGTATTTGTTGCCTGTATATATTATACATAGTTATTATTGTTAATGTATAAAGTTTTCTTTTATTATTATAACTTTTTTAGACAAAAAGGGGAAATATAGTGGTATATTATTTGTGTTTTAATAAATAAGCTTGCTTGAAGACCAGAATGAAAAACAGCCACACTAGTCAGCCATATAGGCCAGGCAGTGGTGGCACACAACTTTGATTCCAGCAGTCACACTAGTTAGCCATAGAGGTCAGGCAGTGGTGGTGCACGCCTTCAATCCCAGCACTGGAGAGGAATATAAAGTGGGATGAGACCAAAAGCAATCTACAGATTCATCACAATGCCCATCAAAATCCCAGAAAAATTGTTCAAAGACCTCGAAAGAACGGTACTTAACTTCATATGGAAAAGCAAAAAACCCAGGATAGCCAAAACAATCCTGAACAATAAAAGAGCTTCTGGAGGCATCACAATCCCTGACTTCAAACTCTACTACAAAACTACAGTACTGAAAACAGCCTGGTATTGGCGTAAGAACAGACCGAAGGACCAATGAAACCGAATAGAAGACCCAGATGTCAATGCACACATCTTCGAACACCTGATTTTTGACAAGGAAGCAAAAATATCAAATGGAAAAAAAGGAAAGCATATTTAACAAGTGGTGCTGGCATAACTGGATATCAACATGTAGAAGAATGAAAATAGACCCATACCTAACACCATGCACAAAACTCAAGTCCAAATGGATCGAAGACCTTAACATAAAGCCAGTCACACTGAACCTTATAGAAGAGAAAGTGGGAAGTACACTTCAACACACTGAGAGAAACAATTAATAAATGAGACCTCCTGAAACTGAAAAGCTTCTATAAAATAAAGAATACAGTCAACAAGACAAAACAACAGCATACAGAATGGAAAAAAATCTTCACTAGCCCCACATCAGACAGAGCTCTGATCTCCAAAATATACAAAGAACTCAAGAAATTGGACACCAAAAGAACACATAATCCAATAAAAAAAAATGGATTACAGACCTAAACAGAGAACTCTCAACAGAGGAATCTAAAATGGCTGAAAGACACTTAAGGAAATGTTCAACATCCTTAGTCATCAGAGAAATGCAAATCGAGACAACTCTGAGATTCCATCTTACACCTGTAAGAATGGCCAAGATCAAAAACACTGATAACAGCTTATGCTGGAGAGGTTGTGGGGAAAAGGGAACACTTCTGCATTGCTGGTAGGAATGCAAGCTGGTACAACCCCTTTGGATGTTAGTGTGGCAATTTCTCAGAAAATTAGTAAACAATCTTCCTCAAGACCCAGTAATACCACTTTTGGGTATATATCAAGGATTTTCAACAGTGCCACAAGGGTATGTGCTTAACTATGTTCATAGCAGCTTTGTTTGTCCTAGCCAGAATCTGGAAACAACCTAAATGCCCCTCGATCAAAGAATAGATACGGAAATGTGGTACATTTACACAATGGAGTACTACACAGCAGAAAAAAATAATGAGATCTTGAATTTTGCAGGAAAATGGATGGAGCTAGAAAACATTATTTTGAGTGAGGTAACCCAGACACAGAAAGACAATTATCCTATGTACTCATTCATAGGTGTTTTTTAAACATAAAGCAAAGAAAACCGGCCTACAAACCACAATCCCAGAGAACTTAGACAACACTGAGGACACTAAGAGAAACTCAAATAGATCTAATCTACATGGGAAGTAGAAAGTAGAAAAAGACAAGATCTCCTGAGTAAATTGGGGGAGGATTGAAGAGGGAGGGGAGAGGCAGGGAGGGGAGCAGAGAAAAATGAAGAGATCAATAAATATTAATAAAAAGTGGGATAAGACAGGAACTCACTCTCAATCTGAAGATTTCATAGAGGTAAGAGCTCTCTAGTGGCTTAGCTGCTTTGCTTTTCTGATTTTCAGGTTGAACCCCAATATCTGTCTCTGGGTTTTTATTATTCTTGCTGCAAATGTCTCAGAAGTAGATAGGCGTAAAAAGCAGAAAATGGCAGATATGAAACCCTTTCATGCTTTGAATTTCTACCCACAGGTCAGAAGAAACTTTTAAAAGATAGATATTTTATTGTATGTGTCTGAGAGTTTTGCCTGCATACATGCACATACTCCACATGTGTGGTGCCCTTGGATGTGAGATGTGGATGTTATGTGGGTGCTGGGAAGCGAAGCAGGGTACTCTGAAGAGTAGTCAGTGCTCATATCTCTCTAACTTCAGAAATTATTCTCTTTACAAACAAAACAGAGAAACAAAATTTGACCTGGGCCAAAGGGTGGCACACCTTTACTAATCCCCACATTCAGGAAGCTGAACCAAGACAACCACGAGTTAGAGGCCAGTATGGGCTACTATCTGTGATACTGCCTCACGAATGAATGAATGCATGAATGCATAACTGACCAACCTTCTACGGCCTTCATGGAGCTAGTAGGACGGAGGTAATGACTACAAACCTTGCAGCTATAGTGTAAATACAGTGGATTGGCTAAAAACAGCCACATGGGATTCAGAGCTACTTAAAAACCTTCACACACATTCTAAACAATCTCAGAAACAAGAAAAGCAAGACTCTTGGATGAGAAACTATGATACAAGGCATACAACTGCAGAACCTGAATGCCATGCTTACTGAAGAGGTGAAGTATGATCAAGAAACCAGCCTTGACAGAACGAAAGTGGCACAGCATTTCTCTGTGGCACGCTGGAGCCTAGTTCAAGTCCTGGTTGTCTCAGTCCTGAAATGTCACCAGCAGTCTTCATCAGGCAGGCTACCAGCACTGTTTTACTAGTCAAGCCAGGAACCTAGTTCAGACTTCTGGGGTAGACAGGCCAATTCCACAGCTACACCACAAGAGGAAGACCCAAATCCAGACTTCTGGAGTAGACAGACGGAATTTCACAGCTACACCCCAAAAGAGGGAACCAAATCCTGACTTCTGGGGTAGACAGGTGGAATTCCACAGTTACAACCCAAGAAGAGGACCTGACTCAAACTTCTGGGGTAGACAGGTGGAATTCCTTAGTTACACCCCAAGAGGGAAGAAGATGGTTCTGATTTTAAATATAAACACTGCTCCTTTTTACAGAGATTAGTTAAACATTACAGAAGTCACCTACACTAGAATGTGCAATCTTTGATAAGGACCTTCAGTGAGGACATACAGGGTACAACTGAAGAAAAGGAAATGGTCACCTAGGAGTGCAGATCTAAAGACCACACACACAAGACAGAACTAAATGCACGGAAATGGGTAATTACCTCGGAAATGGTGAAATCCTTTCAGAAGGAGAGAAAGCTGCCTGATGATGCAGTACATTCTCATCTTTTGATCTCCAGCTAGTACAATGTTTAACGCAGAGTAGGTAAAAATAACAACATCTCCTGAGCTGACAAGATGGCTCAGGTTGTAAAGGCACGTGCTACAGAGTCTGACAACCTGAGTGGTGCCCAGGGCCCACTGTGGAAGGAGAAAACCAAGTCCTGAAAGTTGGAAAGGGCACAGGCATGTCCACACACATGTGCAAGCATGCACACACCTTTAAATGCTTGAATTTGAGTCCTTAGAATCAATAGCATTATCTTAGTATGTTCCATAGGAAAAAATTATAACTTTTCCACCAGTTTTTCTTGTCTGATTCAAATCAATTAGAACACACACACACACAGTCCACAAATTCAAGTGCTAGTTCAGAGAACTTGCCTATACAATTGCTCTACAAATGCAAATGACCTGGAGAAGCTCTGGAAATAGAAGCATTAAAACACTAAAGCACTGCAGATACCATGATTACAATGTCAACCCCAGTCCAAATTCTAGAATGGGTATGATTTTATAATTAAATACACATATCACTTTCTAATTAACCTATTGTTATTGTTGAGAAACAGCCTACAATCTCTCCACATAGTTGAGGATGGCCTTGAATTTCTGATCTCCACCCTTCCCAGTGCTGGGATTACAGCCCTGTAGCACACATCTGGTTTATGTGGGGGATGAAGCCCAAGACTCATGCATGCACACAAAGCAATTAGTTTATACCAACTGAGCTATAAACCTAGCCTCTGTCTATGTATGTGAGAGAAAGAGAGAGAGAGACTCATTCTGAACCGAGGCTGGCTTTGAACTCATAATCTTCCTGCCTCAGCCTGTAGAATGATGAGATGCACATGTGTGCCACCACAATCAGCTTTCAGCACGCTGTGTGTGTGTTTGTACTTTCATTCTGGGGGCACAGCGTGCATGTTTGTGCATGCTGTAGAGGCCAGAGATTAATTTTGTGTGTCTTTCTTTATCTCTACCTTTTAAAAGATGTGTGTGTATTGTGAAGGTGCCCATGGAGGTCAGAAAAGAAAGAATATCAGGTCTCATGGAGCTGGGGTTACAGGCATTTGTGAGATACCTGACATGGGTGCTCCCACCCTCTACAAGGCCAGGAAGTGTTCTTATCACCTGAGCTATCTCTTTATCCTCTACCTTACTCTTTGAGGCAGGCTCTCTCACTGAGTCTAGAGACTACCAATTTAGCTAGACTAGCTGTCAAGAAAGCCCTAGAAAGGGGCTGGAGAGATGGCTCAGAGGTTAAGAGCACTGCCTGCTCTTCCAGAGGTCCTGAGTTCAATTCCCAGCAACCACATGGTGGCTCACAACCATCTGTAATGAGATCTGGTGCCCTCCTCTGGTCTGGTAGCATACATGCAGACAGAACACTGTATACATAATAAAAAGAAAGCCCTAGATAGCCTCTGTGTCTGGGCCCCAGCACTGGGTTTATAGGTATGAGCCATGTGGGGTGTTAGGAACTCAGGAACTCCTGTGTGACTAAAGCCCCCTTCCCAGACCCAAATAATGTAGTGATTGCTCAAAGACAATATGGGTTCTCAACATTACATAAGCCAAGTCAAATTAATCCCATGACTTTTTCTGACCGAGTTATCATTAAAGCAACATAGATTAAGTACTGTGGTATTCACTCAATAGCATGTAACATTCAACATTTATTTAACAAACATGTACATGGGGCTATAACTTAGTATTTGCCTAGCACAGCCCTGGTTTGATTCCAGAACCAAACAGTGTTTAAGACACTATTAGGAACTTTACATGGGATGGCTATCTGTCATGTCATCCATGGGAAGAGACCTATGAAGGAAGCATTCCCACTTCATAGGTGGGGCAGTTTAGTGCCCAACCGTCCTATAACTCACTCTAACTTCAAAGTCCTACTATTCTTTCCACCGTATCACAGGACTTCCCGATAGAACTGGGTGCAGCTCAAACACAATGTATTATCTACATCTGACAAGGATCTCATGACAAGTCTTGTGGGCAAAACTAACATTCTGAGGGAAAGTTAGGAGAGCACTGGAGCTGAAATAACTGTTGAGACTTCACTAAAGGACTTGTGTGTACCATGTGTAGTAGCCCATAAAGGGAAAACTCCATTACCAGCTGATTCCCACTCATGGAGAAGAGCAGGGGGATCATGGATGCTATGAAAAAAATCCAGTCCTAAGACAGTGCATGGCTAAAGAAACCTCCTCTGGCCATGCATCACCACATGGGGTGACAGCTCGGGACTAGCTACCAAGCTCTGTATATGCCCCCCCCCCCTCCTTTTCTAAGTCTTTATGAACTGAAGAGAACAGTAAAGGTATTCTTTTTGTTTGTTTTTGTGGTTTTGAGACAGGGTTTCTCTGTGTTGCCCTGGCTGTCCTGGAACTCTCTCTGTAGACAAGGCTGGCCTCAAACTCACAGAGATCCATCTGCCTTTGCCTCCCAAGTGCACCACCAGTACCCAGCTCACTGAAGGTATTCTTACCAAATCCTCAGGTGAAAAAATGTAAAAAGCAGGTAATCTAGACAGTAGGTTCCACATCTTATTCTTCTTCATAGAAACCAATACAGAACACTGGCCTGAAAGGAGCAAAACTATGAGCTGGGGTGAGGTGGGAATTAAATCAAGACGTAAAGCATTCCTGACCATAGATGCAATGTGACCAGCTGCTTCCTCACATCCTGTCACCATGTCCCCTGCCATGACTGTACCATTAAACTCTGAACTAAAACTTTCCCATCCTTAAAAAACAGTAAAATAAAAATGGACAAGCTTTAAGGACTGTGCAAATTAAAGCCAACTTTTATCAGGTCAAGCACATTGTGGGGAAAAGCTTTATTACAAAGTCAACAAACAGAGAATCTGAAGGACACAGGCTTTTTTTTCCAGGCAATGAAGATAAAGATACTGAGCTGATGGCAAACCCAGTATTGATCAATGTCAGAACTACCCCTAAAGGTTCAGAGGAAGGGGAAGTGACAACCTGTCCCCTCCTTTCTGTTCAGTCCAAGCCAGCCTAGAATCACAGCCATTTCTCCAGCTCAAAGCATCTCAAAGAAAAGGAGGCCATCAACAGTCACCAGGGTGGACACCTGTAATCTCAGCCACTCTGGAGACTGAGGCAGGAGGATCGGGAATTTCAGGTCAGTTTAAGAAACAATGGAAGATGTGTCAGAAAGAAAGGAAGGAAAGGAAAAGGAACAGTGAAGAGGATGGATTTTAAATACCACTAGAGATCCAATTACAGGACTAGAGCTGTTTACCTAAGAGAAGGCAAGACTCGAGAGGTCATGATATCCATCTCTAACTACCTCAAGGAATGTTATATGAGACCAAGATTCAGAGGGCAGAAGTTAAGACTAAAACAGATTCTGGCTCTACTGAGAGAAAAACTTGTTTGGCACGAGATATAAAAGGACATGAACACCTCCAGGCATAGTAAGTTTTCAATGGTATCAGTTCCATTTTACCTCCAAATGAACCCAGTGCCTTGGGCATGTTAGGCAAACATCTACGCTTAGTAGTGTGCCCAGCCTGGGACCTTCAAGATGTGTAAAAGGGGGATGGAGGCGTGGAGCAACACAGGACAGAACAGTGAACCACTAACTGTCTGTGGCTCCTGCCAGTGCTGCAAAGGTTTTTTGTTTTTAATGTTTCTTGTACACTTTTCAAAACGCTTTAGTGTTTTGTAAACCAAGTACTTTAAAGGGTACTTTAACCGCTGTTCTTTAGACACAGAGTACTTGAAAGACAAGTGGTTTGTGACGTTATTCCTCGCCTACCTTTTGATGCACAAGCTCCTCCTTCTGAAATTAAAACAACACATCTTATAGATAGCACAAGTCAGACAAATGTTGGGAAAGATGAGCTGAATTGCTACCCACGAGGAAGGGATGAGAGTGTTGTTCCCTTGCGTTAGCAAACAACAAAACCTTCAACTCTGTAATGAAGTCCAGAATCTGTTCCCGATACATTATATAAAAATCTGAGCTATGATGCCATTGGCACAGAGACATACCACAGCTTCACCTTTCCGGTGTCCTTCGTTCACACTGGCCTCTTTCATAGTTCAAAATCTTCCGTCACTTTTAGCTCTGAGGCTGTCTTAGAAATATATAATGGAAATACAATTTTTTGTTTATCTTTGTGACAGGGACTCACTGGAGAACTCTAACTGGCCTGGAACTTATTACACAGACCCTCACGGAGATTTGCTTGCTCTGCCACCTGAGTGCTGGGATTAAAGATGTGTATCACAACACTGGACTCCAAAGAGCAATTTTTAGCTTAAAGAGCTTAAATTGCTCTTTCAATTTAAGATTTCAACTGTAATAGTTTTCTCTTTTCTCCTACACTGAGAAAAAAGAAAGTCTAAAATGAAGTCTTTATTAATCTCCACAGGCAGGCAGGGCACCACAACTGCTCAAAATCTAAAGCCAGGCCTGAGCATGGGCTCCACGGTATCACTAACGTGGGCATTATCACCTGACATTCCCTTCTCCAGAAGTTACGCTCTATATAGAATTGAAAACAGAGGAGTAAAAATAAAACATGGACTCAGAACCAGGGCATCTTTGTAAACTCTGCGCTCAGTAGTTTAATAATAGCCGCCAACAGCAAACGTCACACCCATCAGACTATGCATTCGCGTTCCAGCACACTTCACAGTGACTAAGATCTATTGTATCAGCTGGAGCAGTAAGAACCGAGTCTTTACCCCATCTCAGGTTCTAGGTACTTGTCCATTCTACCCTGGCAACCCCGTGTGCTCTAAATGATCATTATGGCTATTATAGCAGGAGAAACCTAGGGATACACAGGTTAGGCAACTTACCCACGATGAGAGAGAGTATGGCTATAGAGATAAATGGAGGTGAGATGCGAATCCAGAGAATCAAACTCAAGTCCACTAGCCTTATCAGCCTCTGGACATCTGATCAGAACAGACTAATAAATAAATTCCTTCTAGTACGTGCTAACTGATTTTTTTTTTAAAGAGAAACGGGAGACCCTCGCTCCGTCTATGGCCTGGTTTCACTCTCAATTACATTGTAACACTCTTCCAATGTAACTGTAGAAGAAAGCCAGCCTTGTAGGTCAGTGCTTTGGGTTTTAGTTTGAAGACCAATCGCTGGCCAATACACAACATGATGTTTCAAGGTGCGGAGATGAAACCTCCCAGAACAAGTGACCCACAGGCCAGACTCAAGAAGGCTGCAATGAAACTGCGTAACCGGCACCAGCAAGTGGTCGTTTCAAAATACTCTTTCAGGGAAGGGTGGGTTTTTTTTGTTGTTTTTTGCTTTAAAAAAAAAAAAAACCACTCCATTTACTTGAAAACAGGACAAAATGGAACTTGCATAAACACTTAGTCATCAGGACGCGTTGAAGTTACAAACCACCTCGTTCGCAAATTCGAATCGGCAGCTAAGTTCCTACTTCTCAGGGAAAGGAAAAGGGCTGACACTCAAGACCGGAGAGTGAAAACACCTGGTGCCCCAGAGGAAGCGCCTCGGAGGGGAAAACGAGCCCACAGACGGGGACTCCCCGACCTGCATAGCCTCCGCCGGGAACTGGGGACTTTTCCGGGTCCTTCCCCTCCCTTCTCCTTCCCTCGGTCGGTCTTGACATCTACAGGCTGCCCGGACCCCGCGTGTCCCCAAGGCCATCGGGAGAGGCAATGGGAAGGCGGGGTGACAGGCCAGAGGCAGAGGAGAGCGGCGGGCGCAGGTCCCCAGCCCGGCTCCCCGGGGTCTGCACCTGCAGGGTGGTGATGTGCTTGTCGTTGAACTTGTTCTCGCAGTAGCGCAGCACCAGCGACGTCTTCCCCACGCAGCCTTCCCCGAGCAGCACCACCTTGAAGGAGTAGGCTCGGCCCGCCGCCGCCCCGCCGCCGGCCGCAGCCATCCCGCCGCTGCCCCGCCGCCCGAGCCCAGCGCCGCGCCGAGCCCCGCACCGCCTCCGCCGCGGCGCCCGCTCCGCCCGGGGCCCGGCTCTTCACGCGCCCGCCGAGCCCGGTGCCCGCCGCGTCTTCCGCGGCCGAGACCCGAGAGGCCCGAGAGAAAGTCCCAGAATGAAGGGCCCCGGCCACCACGTCAGGCACCCGAGGCTAGGAGAGCGCAGCCTCTCCTCCCTCTAATGGCGTCTCCTTCCTCCTACGTCACACTCCGCGTCACGTGACCGCGGTGGGCGGAGTCGGCGGCGGGCGAGCCAGGCCTGTTCCGGTGTCCGCCGCGATGGGCTCGGTGCTCCGGGCAGCCGGCGGTGGGAAGGAGCTGAGCTCTTGGAAGCAGATCCCGCTCCGGTGGGATAGGATGCTGGACGTAGTCGCCTGGCCCCAGGAATGGTCACAAAACGGACAACCTTCCCAGCAGGGGTCATCACAAGCCAGGTCCGGCCAAGGTGCCCTTGGGTCTCTTTCTTTGGGATCTCAAATCCGGGCTATTGAACGAGTCAATTGTCCACAAGGCCGGGACCAGTGCTCATCTTCCAGGTCTCAGCTTAAACCGGAAAGGCTTCCCTGACCACCCAGGCCTTCCCACGTCCTTCCATCCCTCCTACTTACTTCCCCACTAAGATATTTCCTAACAATGGTGTGCCGTCTTTATCAATGCTTGCCACGCTCGCTGGAATTCCGATTAGCCTGTAGGCTTAAGGGCAAGACTTAACCTACCTCAGTTCCCAGCCCTAAAAGCCAGGCTAACGAATGAATGATATTTCGTAAGTCAATAAGCCCTGCTTCCCCAGTATTTCTGTCTTCTATGCTGAGTCCATTCTGATGGGTCTGGTTTATTTGATGATTGCTTATTTTATTTCATGTGCCTCCACTTTATTGCATGAAGTATATTTTCCTAAGAAAGCAACCCGAAACTTTGCAATTTGGTGTCATATAAGACAAACTTTTGTTTGACTTCATCAGACTTATTTTACACTTCAACTTAAAAAAAATAAAAGGTAGGCCGGGCAGTAGTGGCTCACGTCTTTAATCTCAGCATTCCAGAGAGGCAGAGGCAGGCAGATCTCTGTGAGTTCGAGGCCAGCCTGGTCTACTGAACTAGTTCCACGACAGTCAAGGCTGTTACACAATGAAATCCTGTCTCAAAAAACAAAACATAAGTAAGTAAATAAATAAATAAATAAATGGCAACTATTCTTTCATTCGAGGGCTATGTGAACACAGCTCTTATTTGCCTTTCTCTGCATTGCATGAGATACAAGTATGTTTCTGTCCTAGGCTTTTTTCTAAGGAAATGAGATAAGACATGGACAATTATACAGTGAATACTGTTAGCTCGAAGCAGTTCGGAACATTTTGCAAACATACATGGGAAGTTATGTGAGTTAGCATGCTAGAAAAGCTTCTTGGAGCAAGTTGGCCTTTGCTAGGAGTATCTTAGGCAAAAGAGAGAGAGGCAGAAAGAAGGAAGAAGCGGAAGAAAGACCTAATGTTAACACCTGAAGTGTGACAAGAAACCCGAGTCAAGAACATCTGAAGTTCAAGCCAGTCTGTTTTGTACTGTGAGTTCCAAGCTAGTTGGAGTTACATAGCAAGATTCTGTTTAATAATAATAATTAGACAGGAAGAGAACTTATGATGAGACTTGTAAGAAATTGAAGGGACAATTCAAAAACAGCCTTTCATCGGGTACAAAATGTTATCAGGTCTTTCCTCTTACAAAATTACTCTGGCTATAATTAGAAAATTGGAGAAGGATAAAAATCACTTATATCTGTCTAAAATCAACTATTTACAAGATTGTCTTAAGAATTATTTTCATAAATGTACCTGAGATTATATTATTATCTACCTTGCTCCTTGTGCTGGCTCTATCAGCTTGACACACACTAGAGTTATCTGAAAAGAGCAAACTTTACTTGAGAAAAGGCCTCCATAAGATCTGGCTATAGAGCATGTGATTGATGGGGGAGGGCTCAGCTCACAGTGGGTGGTGCCATCCCTGAGTAAGTGGTCCTGCTTTATAAGAAAGCAGGTTGGGCTAGAGAGATGGCTCAGAGGTTAAGAGAACTGACTGCTGTTTCAGAGGTCCTGAGTTGAATTCCCAGCAACCACATAATGGCTCACACCCATCTATAATGAGAACTGGTGCACAATAAATAAATTAAAAAGAAAAAAATTTTAAAAAAAAGAAAGTAGGCTAAGGAAGTCATGTTGAGCAAGCCAGTAAGCAGCACCCTTCCATGGCCTCTGCATCAGCTCCTGCCCCTAGGCTCCTACCATGTTTGAGTTCCTGTCCTGACTTCCCTTGGTGATGAATACTGATAAGAAAATGTAAGCCAAATAAACCCTTTCTTCCCCAACTTGCTTTCAGGTCGTAGTGTTTCATTGCGGCAACTGAAACCCTAAGACACTCCTTTACTGCCACCCACAAGCTCTTCACGCAATCATATCCAGAATTATAAAGGAAAACAATAACTTTCTTTGGAAGAGACTCTGCAGTCCATTCTCAATTATTCCTCATAATATGCACATGCATTATTGCTTATACATACATTATCCTCATGTATTAAGACCAAACTTTTCTCTAGCATGACTGTCTAAGGACCTTGATTGTTGAAATTTGATGAGAAGTCAGGTAACTATTGTTTCTTCTTTGGGGAAGGAGAATTGTCAATGACTTTTGTACAACTTTGGTTCATTCATTCACCATTGAAAACATATTTATCTGGATGTTACTATCTGCCAATGACTATATTATGAGTGTGACTCGAGTAGATATGGTCTCTGTCGTCATGGAGATCAATAAGTGGGAGCCACGGATGATTAAATAGCTACAATAAAGTGCAGTAAATGAGGCTATAGCTCATATACATGTAAGTCTAAAGTATCATAGTAGCATTCCAGGCAAACATATATCAGATAAATGAACACACCTCTTTATCCTCAATTTTCTTACCATTTCAGTAGCATGGGCTCGCTCCTCACATGATCTACCAACTTCAGAGTCATCAATACCTTGTTCTGTTCTCCTGCTTCCTCAGCTGCTTCCTCTTCAACCCTTCTGCTTCACGTTCAACCTCTAAATGTTGAGAGTTGGGTTTCAGGTCTTCACTAAGTGGCTTTCCGTGGTGATTCAATTCACTCCCATGGCTTACTATATTCTCTGCAGGTTAATAACATCTGCATTTATGTTTTACCCCTGAAGTCTCTCCTAAGCACCAGATGGATGTCAGCCACTGGCCAGATATTGAGGAGACATTTCAAACATATGTTTTAAATGCACCCCCAGATTTCTAAGTGCTGTTCCTTATTAAGAGAAATCCACCTGCATCTATTTAAGGCTTATCAAGGATTTATTAATATATGAAGGGAAAAATACACTCACACATCCAAGATATGGCAAATCTACTTGCAGAGTCTTTGGAAAGCTGGGGATCAAGCATATGAAGACTGGTCTTCACGACCCATGAGAGCACAACCACCTTCCCTCCTTCCTTATAGGAGGTCACATAGGAAGAAAAAAGCATCACCGCTATAGGGCCAGATAGCCCAAGGTCATGGGCAGACTGAATATCCACTACAGTTCCTCCCAGGTTTTTTCTTGTCTTAGTAGTAGTAGTAGTAGTAGTAGTAGTAGTAGTTCCATTGTAAGTGCATTTACTACAGATAAAATGCAGCCAATGTCTTCTGTTTGTGAGATCAAACCAAGGTTTGCAGATGCTAAGAAACTTCTATATGACTGCGCTTAAGTGCCAACCCCTATGGCAAATACTATATGTTGCCCAAACATGTCAACTTCTCCTGCTTTACCTTTCTCTGTTACATATGAAACAAGAAACACTTGAATTCATATTCTTAGGATTACAGAAGTAATTTGTAATTCAGAGAGAGAGAAAAAACATATGAGGTATGCCTAGACATGGGTCAATAGCGTAAGTGCATGTTTCCCAAGTGTGAGGACCAGGGTTTAGGATCCCAGAATCCCTTGTAATGGCTTGTTGGGGATAGTGACCTGCCTCTAATTCCAGCATAGGAAGGTAAAGACAAGATTCCCCAGAACAAGCCGGCTTGCAAAACTAGCCATATCTGTGAGCTCCGGAGATGATTGAGAGACCCTGCCTCAATGAAGAAAGTAGAGAAGCAATGGAGGATGGTTCCTGGCATTCGTGAACAACACACAGGAACATGGAAAAAGAGAAAGGAGAGGTCACACAAGGATGGTATGTAAGCGAGGGGTTCGGAAGGCCTAGGATGGAGCCCTTGAAAACATTGACTTTTTAGAAATAGGCAGAGGATGAGGAGCTGTGAAGAAGGGTCCAATAATGACCAAAGGAAAGCTAAAAGTTAGTTATCTCTGCCATGAGGACCAGCCTCCAGCAGCCCATGATTGGGGGAGGAGCCTACAGAGTTGATGGACTATCAATTCACTTGATCTTTCTATCCGAATGAGTAAAACTTAATTCTCTGGGGCCAGTGAAAAAGAGAAAATGCTCCTCTCTCTCTCTCTCTCTCTCTCTCTCTCTCTCTCTCTCTCTCTCTCTCTCTCTCTCTCCCTCTCCCTCTCCCTCTCCCTCTCCCTCTCTCTCTTTCTCTTCCTCTGCTTTCTTTATTTCTTTTCTTACCTCTATCCAGATGTATCCCTCTATCTCTATGCCTCCCGTCTTCCCTGGTGTTTTCCTTCCCTCATGCTTTTATTTTTCCCATATAGCTTATATATCCCAGTAGAATCTTTCAAGCAATATAAAAATTACAGTGTGATTACATTCTACTTTTCCAGTGAATGATTACAATGAATACAAGTAAAAAAAAAAAACCAGCATGTTTTTAATACGTGAATAAGTCCTTTACATGATTAAGCATTTTACATATTACAAGCGAAAAGCAAATGATTCCTAAGAATCCATGTAAATCCATATCCTAGCACCTTGTTAGAGATTAACAGAGTGTAAGCAAACAAGGTATTCCTCTCAGTCAGGTCTTTTACTGGCAGGCTGCATTTTGCTGTTACAAAGAAAGGAACAATCATTTTGCTATTTATATCAAAATAAATAATAAGAAATCTTAGAAGAATCACAAACCTAAACTTTTATAGATGAAAGAGAACTAGACAGCTTTATTTTAAATCCTCAGGTGTATTCCCACTCATCAACAGTTTTTTTCTTTATTTTTACTTATTTTTTTTTGTATTAAATCACTGCTTGGCCCATTAGCTCTAGCTTCTTATTGGCTAAATCTTACATCTTAATTGAACCAATCTCCATTTAATCTGTGTTTATTTTTATTTTTTAATACCAGGAAGCTGAGGGCAGAAATGAGTACAAGGAATTAATCATCATCTTTGATCATCAACCAGTTCTAGCAAGAAAGGTGTGTCAGTCAGTAATAATTGGGCTGCTTTGTTCTTGTTCCTTGACCTTAACAAGTCCCTCATTCAACTCTGTGCCTTCTAAAACTTTAGCTTGTCCTCTTGAATTTTATACCTCAAAGCTACTTAGCAAAAACATCTTAACCTAACCTTAAGACATTTTCAAAGCTTTGTTTAGCGATGATGCACACCAAAGCCTGTGACCACATCTCCTAACATTAAGGCTAAAGGAACTTGAGCTAACTTAGCTTCTGGGACTCAACTGTTTCCCTTAATCATTATCTAAACCACAGTCCAAACGGATCCTCGATAGAAATTCATGTGTACTAGCTGCATGACAGCTTCTTGTTTTATTTTTTATAAATATAGCAGAAGCAGGAGCAACATTTTATCCTACCTTTACCTAGGTTAAAATTCCATTAAATTAACCTCTATGAGAATCCTTTACTATATTTATTAAAAACCCTCAATCATCAAAATTCTATTTAAACCAACACTATTTTTGTATATAAAATCATTGCTTCAGTTAAGTTCAGCTTAGGAGGGAATCAGCTCTTTCTCTGTGCAGAACCATCCTCTACTCTCAAGGCACTTTTTTTAATTAAAAAGACAATTTTTTCTCTCATATTATACATCTTTACTACAGTCTCCCCTCTCCTCCTCCTAGCTCCACACTCTGCCTCCTCTCTCCCCCAGATGCACCCCCCCTCCATTTCCTCTTCAGAGCAGAGTAGGCCAAGAGACAGCCAAACAGAACAAAATAAGATACAATTAGACACAGTGGAGCTGGAGAGATGGCTCAGCGGTTAAGAGCACTGGCTGCTCTTCTAGAGGTCCTGAGTTCAATTCCAGCAATCACATGGTGGCTCACAGCCATCTGTAATGAGATCTGGTGCCCTCTTTTGGCATGCAGGCACACACTGTATACATAATATAAAATAAATCTTTTTTTAAAAAGACAAAGCAAAAGCCCTCATATCAAGTCTGAACAACATACACACAGAGAAGTGCTTACCGTCTCGGTCTCCTCTCATGGCATTTTTAATCCTCCAGTGAACGCTGGTTCCTTTCAGCAAGTGTTACAGGAAATACATTTTTATCCTTATTAGGCTTTTTCCTAAGGGAGAACAGGAGAATTCAAAATATCTCTGTAATTCCTTAGAGAGAGAGAGAGTACTTACAGATGTCCCGTTTCTGTGGAGGTTTTCTACAAATGCAAGAAATTTTGGCTAGCAAACTGTGCTACTCGGTCATTTGGGAAATAATAAACTGAATATTAGGGGATACGGTGGAATTGAAAGCATGAGTATAATAAAATAAAATAATATAATAATATAATATATTATATATGTAATATATAATATAATAATATAATATAATAATATAATAGGTTCCTATTTAGGAACCTATAATATAATAATATAATAGGTTCCTATTTAGGAACCTGAAAAAAAACAAGCCAAACATAATTCCTACAGCTGCCGTAAGGGGGCGCTGAAGTTCAGCGGTTACCAGAAAGGCATAAGCCAATGCATTTTCCTTTAGGAACTTGTATAACTTCTGGGGAGCCGCGAACAACGTTTTTTCACCCCATATAGGGCACTAATTCCAGTCTAAAAAATGTTTCTAACAAGGTCTAGCTTGGTAAGTCAACAAGTTTACTGGGGCTAAAGCAGCGTGGATGAGGGTTCCTTGCAGGAGGGTGGTGATTTCACAGACAGATGGATCCCGGCATGGGTCAACTTGTGAAAGCCACATTCGGGGAGCTTTCTCCCCACTTGAAGGCAGCTCCATGAAATGTACTCCAACTTGTATAACTCCTGCTTATATAACCCCGGGAGAAGGGAGAAGATTCGTGGCTCTTGTTACTTTCTGAATAGTCTGTGTCCCGTAAATTTCCTAAACTTCGTAACTTTTATTAGCTGCCCGAGTCTCATGAGACCTATCTCCAAAAAGGAGTTTCCTTTCTATCTTTGTGTAGTCCCCTGCAGGCTCTCAGTGTGTAGTCTTGACTGGTCTGGAACTCGCTTGTCTACTTCGCTGGCTTCAAACTCCCAGAGACCCACCTGCCTCTGCCTTCTGAGTGCTGGGGTGAAAAGCATGCGCCACCACACCCAGTGGGGAATTTTTAATTTGGAGGAAATAGCGACATATCAGTGATAGCACTGTGTCTATCAAATATTTGCATCCTTGAGTTCTGCAAAGTAGGGCTCTATTAGCGTGGATTAATAGAAGCAAATGGATGAAGGCTCAGTCTATAAAAGACTATATTGGACATGAAACGTCATAAATGTGGGGTTTTGACATAAAATTTTGTCAAAGCATTTTTCATTAGAAGCACCTGTTAAGAGTAACAATAGACAATAATAGTTGTGGACGAATGTGAACATGGGAATCAATATTTTCCTTTACTTGTGCAGCTGTGCAGCTACTCAGCAACTTCATTGATTGCAAGATTGAGATCTCTCTTTTTTGTTATTTTGGGTATTTTTTTGGGGGGGGGTTGGTTTGTTTTGTTTTTCTATGACTTTGGAGCCTGTCCTGGAACTAGCTCTTGTAGACCAGGCTGGCCTCGAACTCACAGAGATCCGTCTGACTCTGCCTCCCAAGTGCTGGGATTAAAGGCGTGCGCCACCACCGCCCGGGCCTGAGATCTCTTCCTTCATAAGCGCGTACTCTGGTGTGGATGACAACAGGCAAAGAATTAGGATAAGGTGTGGTGGAGGTGACTAATTAGGGAACCCAGAATACACACCTGTGGGAGTTTGAGTGTAATTGGCCTCCATTAGCACGAAGGGAGTGGTGCTTTTAGGAGGTGTGGCTTTGTTGGAATAGTGCGGCCTTGTTAGAGAAAGTGTGTCACTGTGGGGATGGCCTTTGAGGTCTCTCAAGCTACACCCAGGGAGATAGTTCATTTCCTGTTGTCTGCGGATCCAGATGTAGAACTCTCAGCTACTTCTCTCGCACCATGTCTGCATGCCACCATGTTTCCAACCTAAACCTCTGTACCTGTGAGCCAGCCCCAATGTGCTCATGGTGTCTCTTCACAGCAATGGAAACCCTAAGACAACATCCTTTCTTTCAAGAACTTGTCTGTATTTTCCCGTTAGGGAGCAGCTTGGGAAACTGCAGCTTCTAGTCTTTTTGAATCTTACTTCCCTGCGGGGGTCTTCCTTTCGAAGCCGCAATTCCTCCACCTGAAGCCTTTACAAGTGTGGCTCACTGGCAAACAAAGCTGCAACTGTGAGGACTGACCACGAGAGGGCACCAGCAGCTCAGTGAAATTTGCCAGGGAAGGGCCACCCTTTTCAGACTGTGTTCTCACTGCTGCCTTCTTCAGCAGTAAAAACAAGGAAATCATCAGAGATTTTCCTCTGAGTTTTAGAAAACAAGAATATTCTAAGAGACATAGGGAAAGAAGTACAGCTCCTAAGCCCTTTACCACTAAAATGTTCACTACAAATGGTCCAAGAAATATTAAAAGTATTCTTCTCAAAGAAGGAACTTAACATTAAAATTCTCAGACCTTACCATTTTGTTATACTAAAAGTATGTCAGCTACTATAAAGAGAGGGCAAAAAATATATCAAAATGTTTGTTTTAAATGTTCCTCTTTTAAAATTTATTTTAGACTTAGAGTGACGCTTGGGGTGGATAAGGGCTGGAAGTTGGATCCTTTGACCCACACTACGTAGCTCACTACTGCCTGTAACTCCAGCTCCAAGGCATCCAACGGCCCTGGCTTCCTTCGATACCTGCACACAAGTACACACACACACACACACACACACACACACACACACACATAAAATAATTTAAATCTACTTTGAAATTAAACTTGTCCGGGTGTAAGAGATGGAAACATTGTATTGCCCATTCAAAATACTGTCAAATTATTGGCAACAATGTTGCACACTGGCAGTTTCTAAAGAACTCGGTCTCCCTGAGTCAGTCTGTAGTCCACAGCATGGCCATTTCCGGTAGCTCTGTGACTCTAGCAATTCTAGATTATCAGTGTAAACCAGGCCCGACTGACGATTGTGACGGTTAGTATTGACTGGCTAGGAGACAAATCTCTGGTCATGCCTATGGGGGGGGAGGGAGTCCTAGGGATTTACAAGGGCGGGAAGACCCACCCTAAATGTGGGTGGTACCATTCCACGTGCTAGGGGCCAGACTGGCTAAAAACGAGAAAGGAGCCGAGTGAGTGATAATTTTCGTCTCTCTCTGCTTCCTGACAGTGCACACTGTGACCAGCCACCCAGTGCTCTGCCACTGTCACTCCACCATGAAGGACTGTATTCTCTAGTGACTAAAATAAGCCAGCACTTCCTTTTTTTTTTTTTTTTTTTTTTTATTTATTTATTTATTTATTATGTATACAATATTCTGTCTGTGTGTATGCCTGAAGGCCAGAAGAGGGCACCAGACCCCATTATAGATGGTTGTGAGCCACCATGTGGTTGCTGGGAATTGAACTCAGGACCTTTGGAAGAGCAGGCAATGCTCTTAACCTCTGAGCCATCTCTCCAGCCCCAGCACTTCCTTAAGTTGCTATTATCGTAGCAATGAGAAAAAGAGCTAATCAACCTTCCATTTCTTTTTTTTAATATGTATTTATTTATTATGTATACAATATTCTATCTGTGTGTATGCCTGAAGACCAGAAGAGGGCACCAGACCTCATTACAGATGGTTGTAAGCCACCTTGTGGTTGTCAGGAATTGAACTCAGGACCTTTGGAAGGGCAGGCAATGCTCTTAACCACTGAGCCATCTCTCCAGCTCCAACCTTCCATTTCTTAAAACAAGGTTTTTTCATTTGTATGCTTTGCCTATATTATGAAAGTGTGCCACATGCATGTCTAGTACCTGCAGAGACCAGGAAGCAGCATCAATACCTAAGCATCAGAGTTACGGAAGGTAGTGAGCCACCACCGCATAGGTACTGGGAACCACAACCAGGCCCTCTGCAAAAATAAACAAGTACTTTTAACTCTGAGCCATCAACCTGGATCCAATTTTCCATTTTCTTTTCTTTTCTTCTCAAGGTTCTGCCTGCATGAATGTCCGCAGGCCCGAAGTAGGTATCAGATCTCATTACGGATGGTTGTGAGCTGAGGTGGGATTCCCCTCTGTATGCTGTGAATACCATTGGTGAATAAAGAAACTGTCTTGGGCCTGTGCAGGGAATAGAGGTAGGCAGGGAAAACAAACTGAATGAAGGGAGAAAGAAGGGCAGAGTTAGAAGAGAAGCCATGTAGCCCCATCAGAGACAGATGCTGGAACTTTAGCCGGTAGGCCACAGCCACGTGGCAATACACAGATTAATAGAAATGGCTTAAAATAATATGTAAGAGTTAGCCAATAAGAAGCTAGAGCTAATGGGCCAAGCAGTGTTCTAATTAATACAGTTTCTGTGTGATTATTTTGGGGCTAAGCAGCTGGGAACTAACTAGCGGCCTTTTCCTTCCAACAGTGAGTCACCATGTGCTTGCTGGGAATTGAACTCAGGACCTCTGAAAGAGCAGGAGGTGCTCTTAACCAATGAGCCACCTCTCCAGCCTTCCCTTTTCTTTAGAAATAAATCAGTGCAGAGAATGTAGACGCTTGACAGAGAAATACTTCAGCTTGGCGAAACAATTTGGTTGAGAGTTCTTTTACTTTGTGAATAGTAATAAAATAGTGTGTTTGTACAGGTACAGTGTGTGTGTGTGTGTGTGTGTGTGTGTAGACCAGGGGTCAATTGGTGGGAGTCAGTTCTCACCTTCTGCCATGTGGGCTCTCCAGATCAAGCTGAGGTCGCAGGTTTGGCCACAAGTGCTCTTACCCACTGAACCATCTCGCTGGCCCGGTTGTGATGATGACGTCGAGTGTTTTTTCTGTGGCTACAATCCAATGGAAAATTACTAAGTACAGCTAGGTACCAATGATATATTATCTCCAGTACAGCAGAAGTGTTTCCTTGTGTGGGTTACTCGTTCCTACTTGGCAAAGGTCTGTTGATAGCTAACCATTCTTCCGTGCTGAGGTGACGTACTTCCTACCTGTTCTGATGACCAGTATGCCAGTACTAAAGCTACACACTTTATGCTTGCTCATCTTCACAGCCTCCATACAGAATGACTGGAATATTAGAGATACAAAAATAAATGACCAAACTTTCTAAGGACCAGCTTTCTCATGACTTAATTTTCTTTTTTTGTTTGTTTTGTTTTGTTTCAAAACAGGGTTTCTCAGTTTAACAGTCCTGGCTGTCCTAGAACTCACTTTATAGACCAGGCTGGCCTTAAACTTCCAAAGATCCGCTCATCTCTGCTTCCCAAGTGCTGGGATTGAAGGCGGGCGCCACCACCACCTAGCTTCTACAAACTTTTCGGTCCCTTAAACCTTGAGCATGAATGACTGTCCTCAGTCCATCTATCACGTCTCCCGGGCTCTGTTTCTCCTCCTTCCTGTTCTCTTGTGTTCCCACACTTCTCTACCAATAGCTGAAGATGCTATTGAACACCCTAACCTCTCCTCCCAGCATCTCTGTATGCATCTGTGTATTTGCTTCGTTTGTGTGCACACTTGTGTGTGCACGTGTATGTTTATCCATGTGGAGGCCAGCGGTTGACACAGAGCGTCTTCCTCAACCACTTTATTGTGAGATGGGGGTCTCTGACCCTGGAGTTCCTTAGAAGCCCCAGGGATCCTCCTGTCCCTGCCTTCCCTGTGCTGGGTACAATGCTACCACTCCTGGTTTTTAATGTAGAAGCTGGGGATTGAATTCAGGCTCTCATACTTGGTGGCAAGCATTTAACTCTTGACTCATCTTCTTAGCTTCATGTGATGTGTGTGTGTACCACACACACGTGTGTATGCATATGCATATATTCATACATACATACATACATACATATATATATATATATATATATATATATAGTATTTCTGCTGTTATCATCATAAAATACCAACCTTCAGGTGAAGTTTTAGAAAACGTCTCTGAACCACCTGGATTTTACGCAACAGTTAAAACTCATGGCCATCAACTTCTCAAAGCGTTGGTCTCTACCTTCTACTTTGTCGGGTTTGAAGTCACCACGAAACAAATGTCTAGACTTTGTCTAGGTTAGCTTAGGCAGTTAGCTGCGTCTTGACTGTGGGGGGGCACCATTCCAGGACTGGGGTCCTAACGGGAATGACTAAGAGAAAAGGCACCGGGAGAGTGTGTTAATCTCTCTACGCTGCCGGCTGGCAGATTCCCCGTGAGCAGCTGCCACTCGCCTCACGCTCCTGCTGCGAGACCTCCAGCCGCGAGGACTTCCCCTCCAGCTTAAGACGGAGTGAGTCCCTCAGCTAAGCTGTCCCCTCACATATTGTGTTGCAAACAAGGGCAGGCAAAGAGACAGGGCCACCTGTCCCTGCTTTTATTCTTCTGGCCCAAACTTCACCTGTTTCCTTTCTCAGTATTATAAGCTTTTCTCAGTACATTTTTGGTCCTGATTAAACTTGTTTACAGCATTCCTTTATTAGTCTTTAATGTCTATAGTGATTTCTTATCTCTTTGTGCTGATAGTTTATTTTTCACATTCTCTTGATTTTGGTTCGCTGAAGAGTCTAGTCAGATATTTTTCTAGGAATTGTTTTGTTTTTCATTGATTTTTTTTTTCTCTTGTCTTTGGCTTGTTTGGGGTCCCATTACCTCTTCTTTCTCCAATTTCTTACAGAACAAGCCCAGATAGCTGATTTAAGTTCTTCATTTTTTGTTTGTTTGTTAAATGTATTTACTGTTACATATTTCCCACTAAGAATTCATTATTTTGGCATCCTGTAATTTCATTTTAGTTCAGTTTGTGATATATTTTACATTTCCCCTGAGACTTTGTTGTTGACCTGCAAGTGATAGAAAACTGCATTAGCACAACTGCTTTTCTGTTCCCAAAGGTTTGCATCTGAATTCCAGAAAACCGTGAATTCTGACATCATAGAGGGGAATTAAAGCTGCAGATGGGCCGGGCGGTGGTGGCGCACGCCTTTAATCCCAGCACTCGGGAGGCAGAGGCAGACGAATCTCTGTGAGTTCGAGGCCAGCCTGGTCTACAAGAGCTAGTTCCAGGACAGGCTCCAAAGCCACAGAGAAACCCTGTCTCGAAAAACCAAAAAAAAAAAAAAAAAAAAAAAAAAAAGCTGCAGATGGAATTGATAATTGGACCTTAACAGGGAGATAGCATCCAGGAGGGTACGATCAAAGCAGGAGGATTGCTAGGGGAGGGGGGAAGGGGTAAGAGCTAGAGATATCAGCGGATAAAAGCCAGGCAGAGAGAACAGTGTGTTCTATGGCTGCCAGCACAGAAGATACAGGAAAGAAGCCATGGGACAAAACATGTGGGTATCCCCTCGGAGGCAGACAAGGATGGTGCTGTGGGTCCTCTGGGTTTTACCTCAGCTCTAGCCAGACAGACTCACGCTGATGCTTACAGAATTGTAAGTCAGCACATCTGTGTTTTAGGCCATGAAAATAAAGTTATTCATTACTGGAGCAGAAATGAACCAAGGTAAGAGGTTTGTCTGCGTGTTGCATCCTAAATGCTCACACCAGAAACTGATTCCTCTTTAGTTTTGTTAGCCCGTATCTACTGTAGTACCTTTTGAGTATCAAAGGCATCAGAATCGTTTGTTAAACTAGTAAATAACTGAAAGTCGTGTATTGGTAGCGGATATATTATTGGTCGATATTTCCAAAGACAAACACTCCTAAAAACACAGATTTTATGTGCTATGTTATTCATTATGTCTGAGTAGAAAAAGAAATTAAGCTTGGCTAAAACTCAGCCATTTCTCTCTTCTCCACTGGAAGCCCTTGGGGTGCACTGTGTTGGGGGGGGGGGGAAATCAGCTAATTTGTCATCTTTACGGTCCTATAAAAATATCCCCCGTGTGGTTTTCATTTAAAAAGCATCTTTCAAAGAACTGTGGGCCCTACAACATTAGGAGGAATGTGGCCGCCTTCGTGTTCCCAAGCTCTCCTGGAGGGCGCTTTCACCACCCGTTCTCAGACCTCTGTAAATGAGACTGGGGCTCCTGCTTCTACGCATGAAGGACACAAAGTACACCTGAACATTAAACCCCCGCTCCCACTCTCTAACCACCCCCCAGCCTCAGCCCCAGCTACAAACACTAGGAAACAACCCTGCCTCCGAAGGGCTTTAAATCAAGTTCAATAAAGGCAAACTTTCTGTGAAGGGTGTAACAATCTGTGGGGAACAGAGTCGCAGACAGTGTCTCTCTCTTTCTCTCTTTCTCTCCCTGTCTTTCTTATCTAAATTCCAATCTGTTTCTGAGGAGGGTGAAACTCTGTAAAGCCAAGCAAAGACCACCTTGCTGAGTCAGGAATGTTCATAGTGGAGTTATCTCAGAAAGCTACGGCACCACTTTAATCCCGCGAGACAGCATGGAGAGAGCTCGCTGAGTAAAAGGGTCAGCCAGTAAAAGTCTAGTTAAAAACGTGCTTTAACTAGATTGCTGCTCTGGAGCAGAACACCTAACTTCACCTTCAACACTTAAAACCAAACTTTGAAAATAGGAAGTGCATCCACCTAGTACTTAACTACCTGTAAGAACAAAGTGTAACTCTTTAGAAACACTTTAAAAAAACCAAAGCCAAAAAGCTTTTGACCTGTGAAATGGACCAGGAGGTGGAAGTATTTGCTGCCAAGCCTTGTGGCCTAAGCCTGACCTTCCGGCCTCACATGGTGGATGGAGAGAAATGGCTGCAGCAAATTGTCCTTGTTTCTCTATGTAGTATGTCACAGTCTGCATGCATATGTGCACACACAAAAATAAAATATTAAAAATATACTTTAGAGTTGAGGGTATAACTCAGTGATAAAGCATTTGCTTAATATATATTATATATTAATATATATATTAATATATATTATATATATTAATATATATATATGATAGAAAAAAATGAACAGATAAAATATGTGTGTAGCCGGGTGGTGGTGGTAATGCATGCCTTTAATCCCCTCACTCGGGATGCTGAGGCAGGCAGAGGAAGGCAGATCTTTGATTTTGAAGCCAGACTAATCTGCAGAGTGAGTTCCGGGGCAGCCAGGACTACACAGAGAAAATGTGTCTTAATAAAACAAAACAGCCAGGCAGTGGTGGCGCACGCCTTTAATCCCAGCACTCGGGAGGCAGAGGCAGGCGGATCTCTGTGAGTTGGAGGCCAGCCTGGTCTGTAAGAGCTAGTTCCAGGACAGGCTCCAAAGCTACAGAGAAACCCTATCTCGAAAAACCAAAAATAAATAAAATAAAATAAAATAACCAAAAATTTGTGCGAGTGTGTGTGTGTGCTGGAAAGGCAGAAAAATCAGAGTTGGGGGAGGCAGAGGCTGCTAGAAATAGTGAGGCAGAACTGGAGAGCGGGGCATGGCATAGAGACCTCTGGAGACCTGTATTGGGGCCCTTTCAAACGTATGACATAAGTGTGCTTTGCCCTGGAATCTTGGACATCCACACTGTAAACAGGAACAATTCCTAACAGGGAACAGCTTGTGTTCCCACTTGTCAGGCCTTCTCATGCACAAGGCACCAGGACCTGGCCACAGCCCTGGGAGGAACTGGAGACCGAGAGCCCAGACCCGAGCCTTTTCTGTATCCACTATAACAAGGCTCACGTGGACTGGGCTGACCCAAAAGAGTATTGAACTGAGTGTCAGAACAAGATTCAACATTCTCTAAGAGATTCAGTCCTCTCCAACGTGAAGCCAGCCATGTCCAGAACAAAAAAATCGTAAACTGTAACTGGGAAAAAAAGTGGGTAATAGATAATAAAGAAGATGGAATTGGTGGGCAAAGGCGTTAAAGCATATATTATGATTTTTAAAAATTGTGCTCACAGAATTAAAGAAAAATATGAATAAAAGGAGAAAAATAAGAAGATATTAAGACATATTACTAGGACCAAGGATACAGACAGATCTCGGGTTCATCCAGGCTGGGCTACATCAAGACACCCAGCATAAAAAACCTAACAAGCAAACCAATAAGCAAACAGGCTCTCAGACAGCAGAGGAATAAAAGTGTTAGAAAAATGGCTCAGCTTATTCTACAGTTCATAAAATGATCAGTCTATCGATCCAAAGTTTAATGTGGGGGATTTAATATGTTCAAAATATATTGTACAAAATTCCCAAAGGAGTAATAAAAAAAAAATTGAGAGGGGAAGAAGGAAATTGAAAAATGAAACCGAAACAAACAAAACCCTCAAACTGAAAGGCGAAGCTACATGAACAAAGCTCTATGAAGACTGGTTTCAGACTGTTTGAAAACAAAAGGATAAGAGAAAGCAGCCAGAGGAAATAACGTTTTATTTAATGTTAAAACTGCATTTGTGTGTGTGCTTGTGTGCGTGAACCAGGCCATGTGTGCACCAGTCCATGTGTGCACATGCCACAGTGGACACGTGGCGGTCAGAGAACAGCTTGAGGGAGTCAGGTCTGCCTTTAACCACGTGGGTTTAGGGGCATTAACTCAGGTCATGAGGTTTGGAGAAGGACAACTTTACCCACAAAGCCATCTTCCTGGCCTAAGTTTTTTTTGTTTATTTGTTTTTGTTTTGGTGACAGTTTTCTTTTTTTTTTTTTAAAGATTTTTATTTATTTATTATGTATACAACATTCTGCCTCCATGTATGCCCGCAAGCCAGAAGAGGACACCAGATCTCATTACAGATGGTTGTGAGCCACCATGTGGTTGCTGGGAACTGAACTCATGACCTCTGGAAGAGCAGTCAGTGCTCTTAACCACTGAGCCATCTCTCCAGCCCCTGGTGACAGTTTTCTTATGAGAAACCACGCAGGCCATAAAACAACGGAAGGACATATATTTAAAGTGCTGAAAGCAAAGCTATTCGGTTTGTAGATCTTGTGATAAAGTCGGTGCCATTGGCTTGATAGAATCTAAAATCATGAGGGAGTCAGGCTTCAAAGCATGCCTATCATTATGTTGCTCAGGAACATTCCATGAACTGGAGATCTGGAAGTGCTTGAGACAGCGGGAGCCAGCAAGGCACTAGCATGTTCTGTGTTTCCCAGTTGTGAGTGTCAAGTGACCAGCGGCCTCAGGTGCTTCTCCACCCTGTAGGTCGCACCTTGAACTGTGAGCCAGAATACGCCCTTTCTTCGGTTGAGTTTGCCAGAGTATTTTCTCATGGAAACAGGAAAAGAAACCAAGAAGACCGTTCTCAACTGTGGAAAGATGTCGTTCAGAAATTCAAGTTAGGTGTGTGCCTCTAATCCCGGTCCTTAGGATGCAGACCAGCTTGGGCTGCACAGCAAAACTCAGCCACTGTAAAAGAGAAAATAGAAGAATGGAAAAAGGAGAGAGAGAGACACACAGAGAGATGGACAGACAGACAGACAGACTGACTGACTGACAGGGAGACGTCCACACTTCTCACGCCACAAAAGCAGATAAGTTTCCTGGCAAGCAGAGTTGCCCCTATGAGGAGGGTTGCTTCAGGCAGGAAAAATGGAAAACTTTAAAAATTTTTTTTTCTGAGATTTATTTTATTTTTAATTATAAGTCTGAGTTTGGGTACAAATGAGGATATCAGAAATGCTGGAGTTGGAGTTACAGATGGTTGAGAGCCCCCTGACCTGGTGCTGAGAACTGAATTCCCACGAGCAGAACACACTCCAAACTGCTGAGCCATTTCTGGTACAAATTAGAACTAAATCAGAAAGAAAATATGTATGAATAGCCTTAGAGCAGATGAGTGAAATTAACTTAAATTAATTACAAATTAAATTTGTAAACTTTAAGCAAAGAAACTTTAAGGCATAGATTGTTAAAAAAAATTTTAAATTTGGTAAAATTTTATCAAAAATTTAAAGAACAAGTAATACCAATTTCACACAGTCTTTTAGGAAAATTAAGGAAAAGGAATCGTTTCTTACACTCTATGATATCTGTGATACCTGCACTAGCAGATATATGAGAGACAAGACATACAGTTCAACAATATAGCAGAATATTCAATACACTTGTGAAGATATGTCTGTGTCCTTTCTTGCCAGCCAAAGGCACCTTCTGATTGGTTTAATAAAAAGCTGAATGGTTAAAAGCTAGCCAGGAGAGGATAGGTGGGATTTCTGGGGAGAAAGAGGAATTGGGGGTTGCAGTTATCAGAGAAGGGAATTTGCCAGCGAGATGCAGAGGAAGTTGCAGGAGAGGTAACAAGTTACATTGCAGAATACAGACTAACCTAAATGGGGTAATTTAAGTTTTTTTTTAAAATATTTATTTATTTATTATGTATACAACATTCTGTCTGTGTGTGTGCCCGCAGGCCAGAAGAGGGCACCAGACCTCATTACAGATGGTTGTGAGCCACCATGTCGTTGCTGGGAATTGAACTCAGGACCTTTGGAAGAACAGGCAATGCTCTCACCCTCTGAGCCATCTCTCCAGCCCCCGGTAATTTAAGTTTTAAGAGCTAGTTGGGATCAAGGCTAAGACAAGGCTAAGTAGTCATAATAAGAATCTCTGTGTCATCATTTGGGAGTTGGTGGACCAAGGAAAGTCAAGTACACATCACTCAGAATAGCAGACAAAAATGATTTTCACATTGGCAAATGAAATGAAGTAATATATGAAAATGATGGTATGTCATAACTAAGGGGACTTTATTTCATTACTGCAAAGTGGACTTCTGCCCATCCAACCCAGGGCCTTTGCTTGGCAAGAACCTTATCACTAAGCTACATTTCCACCCCTAAAGTAGGTATGCTATAAAAACATTTATTATACTTTAATAATGGGGGAAATCAATAGAATTTCAGTGGATTCAGAAGAAAGGCAAACTTAAGACTCAACACACGTTCAGGATTAAAATTCTAATCAAACTATGAGCAAAAGGCGACTTGTTCAGCCTGTGGAAGACAAGCTCGAGGTAGGTCAGGTGTGGTGGTTGTACAGCCGTGGTAGCAACTTGTCAGACTCGGTGGAAGAGGATCAAGGATTCCATGTTCCAGGCTATCCCAGAGCTACATGGTGAAATCTGATTATTTTATAAAGAAAAGGGGGGGGGAGTTTAAGATAACATAATCATGGATAAGTAAATATTTTTTCTTTCCAAGATCAGAATTAAGGGCCAGCAAGATGGCTTATCTTTTATGAATTTTCCTCTGAACTCCATGCATGAATGCAGTTCACATACCACCACCAGCATCACCAAATAAATGTAATTTTAAAAAAGTTAATCTCAGAACTCAGGAGGCAGAGGCAGGCAGACCTCTGTGAGTGTGAGGCCACCTTGGTTTATATAGCCAGTTCCCGACGGGCCAGATATACGGAGTGAAAGCCTGCCTCTAACAACAAAGCCAACCCAAACAGTAAAAACTCAACAATACTGACTTTGGTCTTGTCAGTTTTTTTTCATTTATTTGTTTGTTTATTTTACCAAGATACGGTTTCTCTGTGTAGCCCTGCCTGTCCTGCAACTCACTCTGTAGACCAGGGTGGCCTCGAACTCAGAGATCTGCCTACCTACCTCTGCTTCCCAAGTGCTGGGATTAATGGTGTGTACCACTGTGCCTAGCTTTAACAATACTGATTTATAAAAAGAGGAAAAGGAGAGGAAGAATATTTATTTTGGGGATAGTGAGATGGCTCTGTGGGTAAAGGTACTTGCCACAAACTCTGATGCCCCATGACAGTGGAAGGAGGGAGCCACCTCCTGATAGCTGTCCTCTGATGGCCACATGAATACAGACACACGGAAATAAGAGTCAACACAAAACCCCTTTAAAAGATCAGAAATGGAACTGGAGAGATGGCTCATCTTAATTTGGGTTTTATTGCTGTGAAGAGACACCGCGACAACTCGTTTTTTTTTTGTTTTTTTTTTTTTTTTTTTTTTTAGAGACAGGGTTTCTCTGTGGCTTTGGAGCCTGTCCTGGAACTAGCTCCTGTAGACCAGGCTGGTCTCGAACTCACAGAGATCCGCCTGCCTCTGCCTCCCGAGTGCTGGGATTAAAGGTGTGCGCCACCACCGCCTGGTGACCATGGCAACTCATAAATGAAAACATTTAATTGGGGGTGGCTTGCTACAGTTTCAGAGGTTCAGTCCATCATCATCAAGGCAAGGAGCACAGTAGTGTGCAAGTAGATACAGTGCTGGAGCTGAGAGTCCTACATCTTGACTCAGAGGCAACAGGAAGTTGACTGATAGTCACAGGAGTGAAGCTTGAGAAAAGAGAGCTTAAAGCCCGCCCCCACAGTGACACACTTCCTCCAAGAAGACCACACCTACTCCAACAACGCCACACCTCCTAATAGTGCCACTCCCTTTGGGGTCCATTTTCTTTCAAACCACCAGATGACTCCGTGTGTAAACGCACATGCCACACAAGCCTGATGACCTGAATTCTATCCCTGGGACCCACAGTGGAAAGAACTGACTCAGGAAAGTTGTCTCTGACCTCCACACACATGCAGTGGCATATGTCTCTCCCTGCTCCCTCTCCCTCTACCCCCCGCCACACTCGCAAATAATAAAAACAGAAATAAATTTAGGGCTGGAGAGATGGCTGAGAGGTAGAGCATTTATTGGTCTTGCAGAGGATTTGGATTCCCAGCACCAACATGGTGGCTCACAATCATCCAATTCTCGTGGATCTGACACTTTCTAATCCGGTGGTTCTCAACCTTCCTGATGCTGTGACCTCTTAGCAGGGTTCCTCATGTTGTGGTGAGCCCCAACTACAAAATTATTTTCATTGCCACTTCATAAAAAAATAATTTTGCTACTTTTATATAAATTATAATGCAAATCTCTGTGTTTTCCTATGGTCTTAGGTGACCCCAGTCACCTAAGGGTCGTTTGACTCCCACCAAAGGGGTCGTGACCCACAGATTGAGAACCACTGTTCTAACCTCTGCTGGTGCCAGGCATGCAAATATGTATGTACGAAATATGCACAAACATAAAAATAAATCTAACATAATAAATTTAGAAAAAAAAATTATATGGTAAAGTGATGTTGTGGCAGGGTAGCCAAGAGCTCAATGCCTATAATACACTTAGTGGTGGGAACCACAGTCAGCAGCTGCAGAAAGGGCTCGAAGCCACACCCCCGCCACCAACAGGCTGGTAAGCCTCATAAACACTAAGGGTCATCATGTTCTCCAAAAATTCTCCAAAAATTCCTAAAATTCCTAAGACCTTTGGTTTTATTTGTCTTCCTCTTGCCAGAGGAACGAAGCTGTGGCTTTCTGTGGAGATTTAGATATTGGCCCCAGCCCTTATTTTTGCACCATTCCTTTCCGGACAGCCAAATGTTCTGTCCTCATTAGGAACTTCAGAGATGGCCAAGATAAGATTCTCTTTCCTGGTATTTGCCCCGATCTGTCCCTAGATCTCCCATTCCGTGCAGGCTCAGGTCACGCCACTGCTTCTGTCTCACCTTCTTTCAGCTATGCCTTATGTTCCGTGTGAGTGCCCCCCTTCTTGAGCTCTCACCCATGGAAGAGGAGTCGACCGTGTACATTCCCCGCAAAGAGGATGTTCACCCCTGCCCTGCGGTTTCCTTCTTTGCTGCAGCCCAGTTCACGTAAGCAGAAAACGTGAATCTGCAGAGGCATGGGTGTTGTGACTGGAGTCCGCTCATCGCTCTCCTCCTCCATCAAACAATCCCCGGCCTCGCGTCCTGATGGTCTCCACCCTGCAATAACCTTACCTTTCTGCTTCACTCAGGCGCCAGGGCTTTTTCAGATCACACCCTGCTTTTTGAACAAGTTTTATGAAGCGAATTCACTGATTAGTGAATCCACTGATCCAAACGGGGGGGCTCCCACAGGCTGAGGGTAACAGAGCTAACAATCAGATAACCCCTTCCATCTGCACTCAGACAACCTCTGACCTCTGCACCGTTGGCTGTAGCTTTATCAATGACCTTAGCCAGGCAGGGAACACATTAACGTGATGAGTTATAAGGAAGCAGATTTACTGTTTACAGATGGGCGGCCGGGATGAAAACCGAGGATGTTCCGCGAAAAGATTCTCTGCTGCTCAGAAAGTTGCCCTGGGGCGGGCAGAGTCTGACTTCTGTGGATCTCAGCTGGGTAACCACTAGGGAACCCTGGAAAGAAGCCAGCTGTGTGGTACACATCTCTGGGCAACATGACTCATTGGGTAACATTCTGAGGGACATGATGTTTTCAGAGAAAGGAGAAACAATAACAGGCTGTTCTGGAAAGGTCCTCAGAAGCCACTACAGTGAGCAACAGTTCTCAATTTGGCTGTTACTACTTTTCGCTGAGGCCTAGTGTTTTTACATTTCTAGTAATTTATCTTTGTGGGGCTTGAATTTTATTAAAATTTTAATGAAAGATATTCAAGTTATTCTCATTGGGGAAGGGGTATTTTGTTTATACTTTTTTTTTCTTTTTATGGTGGCGGGCGGGTTGGGGGGTTGGGGTTTTCAAGACAGGGTTTCTCTGTGTAACAGAGCTGTCCTGGACTCGCTCTGTAGACCAGGTTGACCTCGAACTCACAGAGATCCACCTGCCTCTGCCTCCCGAGCGCTGGCATATAAGGGTGTGTGCCACCACTGCCTGGCATCACTTCTTAAAATTCCTTCTTAAAAATGGAAGTCTAGGTAGGAGGATCTCATCTGTTAGACCTTGAGCTGTGATTGGCCACCTCAGCTGTCCATCTGAATCTGTCTTCACAAGGACCTCCTGCCTCCTTATATTTGACTGCTGAGATCAAACCTCTTTTTTTTTTTTTTTTTTTTTTTTTTTTGGTTTTTCGAGACAGGGTTTCCCTGTAGTTTCTAGAGCCTGTCCTGGAACTAGCTCTTGTAGACCAGGCTGGCCTCGAACTCAGAGATCCGCCTGCCTCTGCCTCCCGAGTGCTGGGATTAAAGGCGTGCGCCACCACCGCCCGGCGAGATCAAACCTCTTAAAGGAGAGAGAAGGTGCTAGGAGTTCAAAACTCCCTTGGCAGTCCCACTTGGCAGCTAACCCCGATGACCTCACTGTTTCAATCCCATTCAAATATGATTTTGTGTTTGCAGGTTGGTCTAGTGTATTAGCCACCACTCTTTTACTTCGTCAGGCCAGCAGCTCCTCCCCAGAGCAGGTTCTAAACGGAATACTTCAGAGCAGAGAGCTGCATCTCAGATCCTAGGAAATGGTTAAAAGCTTCCTGAAAGTCCCCCTTGCTTGGTAGATAGACCTGGGGGCTCTGACAGTCAAGCAAGGATGTTGGGGACCTAGCCCTTGTCTCCTGGAACTCCTGGCTCAGTTCCCCACCTTCCCTCCTGCTCCCTAGGCTCTCTGTTTCCTGAACAGGACAGGGAACTTGGCTTTGAAGTTTTTCAGTTGCCTGTTTCTCTCTGTTCCCAAACCTCCACTTGGCCATTGCTTACTCTCCCAGAAAACTATTCATAGCCTTCGAATAGAACCAGGCCCCTCTTGGTGGCTCTGCTATAACCTCCCACCAAAGGGTAACTTTTCTGTTGCTGTGATACTACTGTACCAGGGATCAAGGCAACTCATGGAAGGAAGAGCTGATTGGGCTTAGGGTTCCTGAGGGATAGGAATCAGTCATGGGGGAAGGGGCATGGCAGCAAGCAGCAGGCATTTCTGCAAGAACTGGTTCACATCTGGAACCATGAACATGAAGCAGAAAGAGCATTCTCAGAGCCCACCCACCTACAGTGACATACTTGACCTTGCTGGAGGTCACGCCCGTACCTCCTAAACCTCCCCAACAGCACCACCACCTGGGGACAGGGTGTGCGAATACTGAAGCCTATGGAGGGGGCATTCCCACTGTAACCATCACAACCAACCATGTGGTTTCTATCACAATACATAGCTATTTAATGGTGGGATAACTCAAAGTAATCTACAAATGTCATTTATTTTTCTCCTCTTCCTTTTCTCAATGCCTTCTTATGCCCATGCTTATGAGAGTTGTAAAGTATTAGTTTTGATTAGTGATTGAAAGATCAAAATGTAGCTGGGCATGGCAGCACACACCTTTAGCCCCAGCACTCAGGAGGCAGAGGGAGGCGGATCTCTGTGAGTTCTAGTACAGCCTGGGCAGCATAGAGAAACTGAGCGCTAAATTGAGCATCATAGAAACTGAGCATTAAAAAGAGTTTTTGATGTCTGGTCCAGATTGCTTGTGGTATTGACGAGGAAATGGTTGCTGAGTGCCGCGGGAGGTTGAGATTATTCTGCTAATTAATAACAGCGTATGAGAGCACTTAAGCTAAGTTCTCTATTTCTCAGCCCAGTGAACTTTCTATTAATAAATTGTTTGCTACTACAGACATAAAACAAGAAGGTCAAAAAGTAACAAATATGTAAAAAAGGTTTAAAACAATTATCACTGAGACCAATGACTTTACTACATAGTAATCTAAGATGAATACTAGAAGCTATAAGCTAGCCCAGAGACCCAGGATACAACCAAATATGACTGGCATAAAGGAAAAAAAGTCAATAAAATGATTCCTAATGATATGCTGCTATACTCATAGACTGGAGCCTGGCCCAGTTGTCATTGGAGAGGCTTCACTCAACTGATGGGAAGATGCCCACAGCCAAACCTTGGGTGGAACTTGGGGAATCTTGTGGACAAAGGAAAAATTATAGGAGCCAGAGGGGTCAAGAAAACCACAAGAAAACTCACAGACTCAACTATCCAGGGCTCACAGGGGCTCACAGAGACTGAACCCACAACCAAGGTGCCTGCATGGGACTGACATAGACATTTTGCAAATATGTTACAGTTGTGTATCTTGGTCTTCTCGTGGAACTCCTAACAGTGGGAGCAGGAGCTGTCTCTGACTCTGTTACTTGCTTTTGGGACCTTATTCCCCATAGTGGGTTGCCTCTTCCAGCCTTAATAAAAGAGGAGATGCCTAACCTCACCTTGGTTGCCTGATATCCAGGGGAGGCCTGCCGTTTTCTGAAGAGAAATGAAGAGGAGTGAGGTGAGGGGGTTGGGAGAAAAAGAGGGATGTAAAAACAAAACAGAAAAAATAAATAAATACAAAAAAGAAAGAAAGAAACTGTAAGCTGGGGCTAGAATTTGAGTTTGTCACCCCCCCACCCCCCGACTTTACCTGTCAAAGCTTAATCCCCACTGTGAAGTACTGAGAGGCTGGAAACTTAATCCGACTCCACTGTTTAGAAAGATGGGCCTTTGGGAGGTGAGGAAGGTGGAGAAAGCACAAATGGATCCTGGCTGCTGAGGAAACAGAGGAGGCGGGAAGAGACGCGCACGCACAGGTGTGCCCTGACTGACTCCACGTCAGTGAGGTTCCCTGAGGACTCCGCCAGCAAGAAGGCTGTCACTAGGCGTGATTGCTCAACAATGAGCCTGCAGAACGAAGGACCCGAATAAGCCTCTCTGGTTTAGAATTTAGGCCACGTGATGTGGTGTTATCAGGAACAGGCACTGGCTGAGTGCAGAAGGAATTAGAAACTGAGGTGAGTTAGCTTCCAGGGGACAGGCGAAGTGAAGAGACAGGTGTGGGCTAACTTTTGTCAAGTGTCACTCACCTTTGCTCTAGATTACACTACAGTTTGGAGCATGCCCAGCTCTTCACCAAAAACATCAGCCACCTCCACTCACCGGAATGCATCATGCTAAAAGACTGACTCCCATAAACCCCGAGGCTCATTACCACAAAGTTCACTAGGACTGAAACGGCCCTGGTGACTCCCTGTCTGACATATGAGTTGGAAGTCATTCCTTCCATCCTCGAAACAAGAAAAAAAAAAAGCTAAGCAAACTAAAAATTTAAAATTAAAAATTCTGAGCCTGTGGCACATGCCTGTAATCCCAGAACTTGGGAATTGGATCCAAGTTCGAGGTCATGATTTGCTATATAGGTAGTCTGAGATCAGGCTGCCTTACATGAAGTCCTGTCTCATAACCGACCCCCCCGACCACCACCACCAAACAAAGTGAAAACTTTTTGAGTTGATAGCTCTTTTTAATTTTTTTTATTTATTTAAAAGTTTTGGTTTTTTCATTTTACATACCAACCACAGTTCCCCCTTCTTCCCTTTCTTCCCCCCTCCACTTTTTATATTTGTCATGGAGCAAATTGACAAGTGACAGACAGAATCACAGTCTTCGTGGACAAATACTGGAGCAGAAGCCAGTGTAACTCACGCATTATTAGAAGCTCAGTGTAGACTAGCTTGCAAATTACAGCCTCCTGAGGGGGCCGATGATTAGGGAAACACCTACATTTCCCCAAAATTCACCTCCAGGAGCCATAGCAGGTACTCCCCACGAGGTCAGAGAAAAGTCCCTCTACGGGACTTCTTTGAAACAGACGCTGAAACTTTGATTTTCCTCAACATGGCTTTTCCCTCAAAAGGAATCATTTTCCTAAGGCCTAAGCACTTGGGGTTTTACCAAAGCATACCTGGCCGGTGGGGAGGGAAATACCTAGTGGCGGCTAGGCTCTAGACCGTTCGGTGTGGAAATACCCAACTGAGTTTTACTCCGATACTGAGACCTAATTATAGACTTACAGAACGCCTCTCCCATAGTGTGTAACCACCAGGCACCTGCCTAACGACAGAGGACGACGGCCCAAAAGACCGCAGCTCTCGGGCCCAGTTCTTGAGTTCCTACTGCAGCAAAAGGCAATGTGGCTGGGAAGATAGAGGCAGGCACCCCGGGGAGAATCTCAGCCTCTGATGTAACCACAAAGCAAAGAAGTAAACAGTTTACTAAGTCTTAGTTAGACAAGCATAAAGCATAAAGGTTTATCTATCTCAGGTCCCAGTGACCTGATACTTGGAGTCTGCCTTTCAACAACAGCTGCCAGGGAAAAAACCAGTCTGATGAGATTTAAAAAAAAATTAACAAAACAAGACTTAGAGACGGTTTGGCATGGTGGCAATACTGGCAGTCCTAGCGACTTGGGAAGTTTTGGCAGGATGATGGAAGAGGTCCAGATCAGCCTGTAGGGGACCTGTAGCAATGTAGACAATGTGGCAAGGGTCTGTGCTCCCCCAACCCACATATACTACACCCAAATCCCAAACGAAACCCCAAACCATAGAAAACCAAGGATATTTAGTCAGACCTGGCTGTACAGTAGAGATTCTGGAATTACTGTAGCTGGAACACTGGGGTTGACAGTGTCTGTCAGCTCATATGAGCAGAGGCAGGAAAAGAGTCCCTAAGATACACTTTCTTTAAAGAGTGCTGTTCGGAGAAAGCTGGTCACCCTGCAGCCACGAGGCAAGGAGGGGAAACAAAGGCAGGTAATCACTCTAGGGCGCAGAGTCGCCACGTCTGTGCCCCTCCTGTTGTCCCTCCTGCCTTTCTTTTCATCTCCGCGCGCCTGAGCTCAGGCATTTACTCGGAACACTGAGTCTAACTGTTGTCTGCTGGGATTGACCTAACACTGCTCCTCCAGGCAGTGGGCTGGAGAGCTGACTCAGAATAAGCGACCCATTAACAGGGTGTACGGGGCCATCGAGATGGCTCGGTGGCTGGGGGAGGGTGAGTCGTTCTTTGGTGAGGATCCCCGTGTTCCAGTGTGTGGCCTCATACCCATGCACATATGGTCAGCACTAACTGGACTTGGGGGTAAGAAAATAAGAGGTGGGGGCTCAGTGGATGAAGGCAAGCGTGAGTGACAGCAGACAGGTAAAATGGTCCTCCCCTGACAACGCAGCCAAGGAGAAAAGCAAGCGAGCAAGGGGCTAGAGTTAGGGTTGACAAACTGTCCTCAGTCGGGATGCCTGCCATTCTAGGCTGACGCCGGACTTTGCAAGGTTGTTAAATCAACTTCATTGCCTCCGCTGTTCTCAGTCTTGTTCTTATTATGAAATGAAGGTTTGGCCGTCTCTCTCTCTCTCTCTCTCTCTCTCTCTCTCTCTCTCTTTCTCTCTCTCTCTCTCTTTCACACACACACACACACACACACACACACACACACACTCGTTCACAATGCTCCCTTGCAGAGTGAGCCAGATGCCTTTCCTCCTCTATCAGGGGGAAGCCAAACAAAGACCAAAGTGACTAGGTTGCCCTCCTTTCGTAGAACAACAATAATAAATACAAAAGAAGTAGAAGGTTCTTGCATTCCCATAGACTTAGCTGCCATCTGCTACCAAATGCTAACTTACTGGCTGCTTCAACCAGAGATGACACTATCAACACCTTTGATCCCTCAAAGGATGGGTGTTATCCAAAGCCCTACTTGATGGATGGACAGCCTGAGCCATGGAAAGGCTAAGTGAACAGGGTCAGGAAGCCAGAGTGGCAGGGCTAGGAATGCTGTTGTCTAGGAAGACACCACGTCTCAAAAGTGGCATGGTGTATTAGCTTTCAGCTGCCACTGTAACAAATTAACACAAACTCAAGTGGCTCAGAGCAAAACTAACTGAGTCTCGTACCATTCTATAAGCCATGAAAATCCTAAAATCAGTGTGTCAGTGTGGCCATGTTCCTCTATTTCTAGGGCCTACAGAGAAGAGTCTGTTTGCCTCTCCAGCTTCTAGAGGCCACCCTCCCCCTTCAGCTCCAAAGTCAGCATCTTGCTGACTCTTTCGTTGTTGCATTTCTTTTTTTTGTTTTTTTTTTTTTTTTTTGTTGCATTTCTTTGACCATACCAAGGGCTAAGTTCACTGATTCATTCCCTAATCTGAATTTTGGTTAGAAAAACATAGATTTTTACCATTTAGCCTCTTTGGGATGTATATTTTCTCAGTGTTTGACATGTTCACAGTTTTCAGGGGGCAAGTCTGTAGGACTTTTGTCACCTTGGCGATCTGAAGTCTACACCCATTAAACAAGTCCTCCCCACTGGTATCAACTATTTCATTATCAAACAGATGCTGTCTATTTTTTATTTTATGTGTATGAGTGTTTTACCTGCACATATGTGCACCATAAACAGGATGTCAGATCTTCTGGAACTGGAGTTATAGGCAATTGTGTATTGTGGAATAGAATATTTGTTTTACTATATAAAGATGGGTTGCTGTTTTACCTTGCCTGCCTAAGAGGCTCCTGATTGGTTTAATAAAAAGCTGAATGGCCAGTAGTTAGGGAGAGGAGAGATAGGTGGGTGATGTGGGATGTCCTTCTCTATATGGGTTGCTTTTATTGGCTAATGAATAAAGCTGTTTCAGCCAATGGCTTAGCAGAGTAAAGCCAGGCAGGAAATCTGAGCAGAGATACAGAGAAAAAGAAGGTGGAGTCAGGCAGACAACAGCCAGCCACTGAGGAGACAAGACAGAAAATGAGGTAATACCACAGCCATGTTGTGGTATTACATAGACTAATAGACATGGGTAAATTTAAGATGTAAGAGCTAGCTAGACATAGCGCCTGAGCCATCAGCCAAACAGTGTTGTAATTAATATAGTTTCTGCATATTACTCGGGTCTGTGTGGCCGGGAAATGAAAGCATAGTCACCGCTTATAGGCAGGTCTGGTGGGCAGAAAGAAAAGGGGAGCCAGACAGTCAGCCAGGGGCCAGCCTGCCACGGAGGAAGCACGGAAGCAGATGGACAGCATGTAGATGCGGTAAACCAGCCTTGGGGCAGCACATAGATGAATAGGAATGGGTTAAGTTAAAATAAAAAAAGCTAGCTGGAAACAAGCCTAAACTAAAGCCGAGCATTCATAATTAGTAAGTCTCTATGGCATGATTTGAGGATGGTGGTTCAAGAAGGCCTGCTACAGTTGTGAGCTTCCATATGGGTACCGGGTCCTCTGCAAGGGCAGTAAGTAGTTTTAACAACTGACCCATCCCTGTAGCTCTCTGCCATCTGCCATTTGTTTCCTGTTTCTGTGAACTTTATTTCAGTTATTATTATTAGTAGTAGTATAATAATTCTATAATAATATAGAATCTCATGTAGCCCAAGTTGGCTTCAAACTTGCTAAGCAGCCTACAATGACTTTGAACTTGTGATTCCTTTGCTTTAGTCTCCTGAGTTCTAGGGTTACAGGCACATGCCACCACGCCTGGCTTATATGGTGCTGGGATCAACTCTAGCGCTCCACACACACTAGGCAAGCACTCTGCAGACTGAATTACATTCCCAGACCCCATTTTAGTTATTTTGAGACAAATGAGACAGGCTTTTGCTACATAGTAGCATCCTTCCACAGCCTCTGTTTCGGTTCCTGCTTCCAGGTTCCTGCTTTGGCTTCCCTCAGTGATGGACAGGGATGTGGAAGTGGAAACCAAATAAACCTTTTCCTCCCCCATGTTGCTTTTTGGTCACGGTGTTGACATAGAAACAGAAAGAAAACTTTCTGTTTGTGGAAGTTGCCTTTGGTTATAGTGTCATTCAAGGAACCATTGAAGATCACATACTGTGAGACTTCTTCCCCCTCCCCCTCCCGATTGTTTCATCCTAGACATTTATCATTTTATGTTTGTTTTAATTTCCATTAAAACTAAGACTTTAAAACTAATTTCTCTTAATTTTTGTAAACGAGGTTAAGTCTTAGGGTCCAATTTCATTGTTTTCTTGGCCGGCACCCATTTTTTCCTAACACCGTTTGCTGAAGAAACTATCTTGTGGATCGCCTACTCTCGACAGTCTTCTTGTGGCTGCATCTGACATGTGAGAGAGTTTATTTCTGGGCACTGTTCTAGTTCTCAGAGTGACTGACTTCTCTTTATGCCAGTGAAACTCTGGCTCGATTACTTAGCTTTGCAATATGTTTCAAAAGTTCTCTGAGTTTGGTCATTTAAAGAATCTGACTGTTTGAAGTCCATAGAGATCCCATGCAATGTTACTGTTCTGGTAAAACCTGCCGTTGAGATTTAAAGTTGTTAAATGGCATTATTACTGTGTGTGCACTATTTGTGAGAGTGTGTGCATGTGTGTGTTTGTGTGTGTGTGTGTGTGTGGAGCGGGGGAGGGAGAGACAGGGAGAGAGAGATAGCTTCTGCCACAGCACGTGTGAGGTCAGAGAACAACTTTTGGAGTTGGCTCTCTCCTCCCACCTTTACAGTGGTTGCAGGACTCAAACCCAAGTAACCGTGTATAAAGCAAGCACGTTTATCTGTTGAGCCAGCTCACTGCCCATCAAAAAATGTAAGCAAGATATCTTTTAGCTATATTAATTTTTTAATCCATGAGTATAAGAAGTTTCATCTTCCTTAAATTATATTATATGTACATATATATTTATATATTAAATATACATATATTTACATTTGTGTGCGTGCGTATGCATAGGTCAGAGGACAACCTGAAGGACTTGTTCTTCTCCTTCCACCATCTGGGTCCATGGGACAAAGCTCAAGTCATCAGGCTTGGTGGCAAGGTCCTTCACCTACTGAGTCATCTCACTCACTGCCTTGGGTTAATCCTATTTCTGATTTGTTGAGTGCCATATGATCAAAGGGCTAGATATCCAATGCTTTATCTGAACCATTTGAGATCATCATGTGGGTGTTTCCCCTTTATTATTAACATGATGTACTACACTGACAGATTTTCATGTATTAACTCATCTTTGCATTCCAAGAATAAATTCCAATTGAGCATGGTGGTGAATATTCCTTTTAAGGTACTGTCAAATTTTGTTTGCTAATATTTTTGAGAGCTTTCTTTTTGCATCAATATTCATCAGGGGGCTTGAGAGATGGCTCAGAGGTTAAGAGCACTGGCTGCTCTTCCAGATATCCTGAGTTGAATTTCCAGCAACCACATGAAGGCTCACATATACTCTGTAGTGAGAGCTGGTACCCTCTTCTGGCATGCAGGCAAACATGCAGACAGAACACTGTACACAAAATAAATAAATGTAATTAAAAATATTCATCAGAAATATGGATATATTGTTTTCTTGCAGTATCTTTCTTATTTGCTGTCAGGTTGATGACATTAAGAGACTGAGCTTGGAAGAGTTGCTGCCTCTTGGTTTTCAGATAGAACTTTTCTTTAGGCATCTGACAGAACACTTTAGTGAAGTCATCTGATCTTGGGCTTTGGGGAAGTGATTAGTGATTCAATCTTCTTACTATCGATGTTTAGGTTTTCTGTTTCTTCATAATTCCATCTTGGGCCGGGCGGTGGTGGCGCACGCCTTTAATCCCAGCACTCGGGAGGCAGAGGCAGGCGGATCTCTGAGTTCGAGGCCAGCCTGGTCTACAAGAGCTAGTTCCAGGACAGGCTCTAGAAACTACAGGGAAACCCTGTCTCGAAAAACAAAACAAAACAAAAAAAAAAAATTCCATCTTGGTCTGTTGTCTGTTCCTAGCAATCTTTCAATTGTTTTATTTATTTTATTGTTATAGAATTTAGATATTTCATTTTTAATTTGTGCAGTCTGTGTAACATGAGGTGTACGTGCCTGTGGGAAACCAGAGGGTGTCGAATCCCCTGAAGCTGGAGTTACACATGGCTGTGGGCCACCCAGTGTGGATGCTGGAAAACTGAACATGGGTCCTTTGAAAGAACAGTATTTCCTTCCGTAACCACTTGAACCATCTCTCCAACCCCTCTATTTTCCCTTTAAAAAAATATTTATTATGTATACAGTGTTCTATTTGCAAGTACATCTGCAGGCCAGAAGAGGCACCATAATCATTCAGATGGCTGTGAGCCACCATGTGGGTTGGCTGGGAATTGAACTCAGGACCTCTGGAAAGTGGGCTGGAGCTCTTGACCTCTGAGCCATCTCTCCAGCTCCTTCCTCTGTCTATTTCTTTATCACTGGTTGTCACTCGGCTCTTAGTTTTGTATTTTCTTCCTTTTTTCTTTAGCTAGAGGCTTTGTCAGTTTTGCTGATATCTTCGAAGACTAGTCCTTCTGTTGCTTTCTTTCACTTTGGGTTTGTTTTTTGTTTTTCCTAGTTTCTAGAAAGCTTATTAACTTGATTTCCGTAGTCTCTGGTTTCAAAGTTTCCATTTGGCAGTCGTGTGGTTCTTCAGTGTTAACATTTGTTGCAGTTCACGAATTCCGCTGTGCTCTTTCCATTTTCGCTTGTCTGCAGCATTTCCCAACATTTTATTTCAACTTTGTACAATTGTCAAGACTTGTTTTGTGGCCTACCATGGCTCCTCACTGGGACAACATTAGAGAAAGGTATATTCTGCTCTTTGCTGGGGTGGAGTATTCAGCGTGCCTGCTAGGTTCTACTAGTCCCTAGTGGTGTTCCACTTCCTGAGTTCCCGTTGTATTGAAAGTGGGTGTGAGATCTACTTGTTATCTGTTTCTACCTGCAATTCTGTGGGCATTTTCTTCATGTATTTCTCAAGCTCACTGTACATACATGATGTCCCTTTTCTGGGGAATTCACACACAGACACGTGGTTAAATTCTATTTTGTCTAGCAGTTACTTTTCTCTTTAGTTACTATATAGATTGTCTCCTTCCGCCTTTTCGCTTTCAGCTCATTAAGCATCTTGGAGGCTGGAGAGGTGGCCCAGAGGTTAAGAGCACTGGCTGCTCTTCCAGGGGACGCGAGTTCAATTCCCAGCACCCACATGGCAGCTCACAACCATCTGTAACTCCAGTGCTGGGAGAGTAATAGAAAAACTAAGTATCTCAAGGAAAACATGGTTAGAACTTAAAAAATAAACTATTAAGTCAACAGGTCTTTTGATTGTAAATTTTAATAATTTACATTTAAGGCAAGAATTGGTAGGGAAGTACTGTCATTTAGTTGTTTCTGTAGTCTTCCAAATATTGTTTTTACATTTATTCTGTGTGGATATGTGTGTGTGAGTGTGTGCGTGTGTGTGTGCGTGTGAACATGGAGGTCAGTTCATGAGGGGGTCTGTTCTCTCCTTCTACCCTGGTTGTTTGAGGGTACAGTCCACCATGGTGGGAAAGGCATGGCAGCTGAGCCTTGAATGAGCTGGGGCTCATTGTTGCATCCACCCCAGACACAGGGAGATGATGCTGAGTGTGTGTCTCAGCTTCTACAGTTAAAGCACAGAATGTGTGAGACAGTAATTCTGCATGGGAGAACCTGAGGATGCTTCTTACAGAAGAATCTTTGAGATGATTTCTTTACGATAACAAAGAGAAAGGAAGAGTTCCAGAATAACGAGCAGAGCACACAAAGGAAAAGGAGCACAAACGCATGAGGAAAGATTAGACTCATTCATGAATGGCACATTTTTCGCTAATTCCTGGGCAATGGGCATATGAGCTTCCTTCAAATTCTGGGTTCCAGAATGGCATGACAATAAATTGAGAATGCTGACATATAGCGAGGTGTTTGAATATAAAATTCCAAGTTAAGTACATATACTGCACACACAGTGTGCACAACACCCTAAAGCAATATGACACTTTAAAAAGAATCTTTCAGGGTTTTGTTGCTGTTGTGTTGAATCAGGGTCTCACCACACATGTAGCACTTAGAGATCTGCCTGCCTCTGCCTCCAGCGTGCTGGAGGAAACGTGTGCACCACCACCCAGCCTTTTGGTTTATCACCAATGTTTTTAAAACATTTCAAAGAATACATCAGGGGGCTGAGAGATGGCTCAGCAGCTAAGAGCATCTGCTGGTGTTCCAGAGGACTCGAGTTCAGTTCCCAGAAGTCACAGAGGGCTTCTCATCCTGCCTGTAACTCTAGCTCCGGGGGCTCAGACACCCTCTTTTGTCCTTTGTACCCAGGTGTACAGAAAGACACACTGATACACAGTAAAAACAAAACAAATCTTTTTTTTAAGAGTGCCCACATTTATAAAATTTTAGAGAGCAACTATGAACAGCAGAAGAGAATGGACATTCTGTGTTGGCAGGAAAACAGGCCCAGAAGCCCTGCCCTGCCCGTCTGTCTCTCCTCCTACAGCAAGTTCCTGACTCATTAGTTCACGCTCATTAATATTGCTTCACACAATTGAGAAATGGGGGGGGAATCATGTAGGAGTCCTCAAAAACTTCAGGGAGCCAAACTGGTATTTCTTATCTACCTCACGCCCATCCCAGGAGTATATCCCAAGCTAATCAAATTAATTCAACAGACACTTAGTGAATTATTCTGTATTATTAAAATATTCAGGACCTCCTGGAGTTAAGGCAACAGACGCCCTGGCAGCAGATTGAATGACTAAGCTGCCCATTGTGTCTTGTTTTTATGCCCTGCTGAATTGTGTCAGGGATGTGGTAGCTGGGAAGAGTCATTCTCATTGTGGTGACACCGAACAGCAGCTAAAGCACAAGGAGGGCAGAGGACAGTCTGCGCGGTGAGAAGGCAGCAGCTGTTCCGATTGCAGTCACGTGACAAAGGTTCAGCCACCGCATTGCACGTGACTTCACTTTAGTAGGCTGGAATGTGACTGAGGTGGGGTTGCCATTTCATGTGTGACAGAGCCGTCAAAAGAGACTCACATGGAGTAGGCCACACACGAGAAGAGCTCAGGGCTGTCTGACCTGCCCGGACTAGAAGGGACCTCAGCAGCGATGTCTGAAATCTGAATACTGTGCTCCAGTGCAAAGCTTTCAGATTCAGTCCCAGAATAGCACCCAAGGCATCAGCACTTTTCCACACCATCTCCAGGCGCTTCCAAGGTATACCCAAAGCTAAAAACCAGAGCTTGCGACCGGCTGGGTTGAGGATTTCAGGACTAAGGGTGCCAATGGTTTCATTTTCTTTCCTGATTCAATCAAGTTTTAATTCAATAACCTACAAGACGCTACTAGAAACAGTAAGCAGTATTCACTCTGGTAGCAGTTTATTTAGGGAGGTCTCCCTTGATTTCTTCAAGAATGGAAACAGGAGGGGAGGAAAGGTAAGGAACTCAGACTAGTTCATATTTAATAAAATGAACTGCTCCTTCGAGACCTCTTTTGTACAAGGGAAGACACAGTGAGGAACACAGTCACAAAGAACAGGGATGCAGGACTGAGAAGGTTCATGGTGGCAAGTTAACGGCATTTCCAGGGACTAACAACATGAACTTCAGAGTTCAAATGAAAGGAAATTTTTAAAAAATTACAGTATTTTCCCAGTGACTCATTAAGTGTTCCACGTGATAGTATGGAACCCAGATTCTTTTTAAAAAATATTTATTTATTTATTATGTATACAGTATTCTATCTATGTGTATGCCTGCAGGCCAGAAGAGGGCACCAGACCTCATTACAGATGGTTGTGAGCCACCATGTGGTTGCTGGGAATTGAACTCAGGACCTTTGGAAGAACAGGCAATGCTCTTAACCACTGAGCCATCTCTCTAGCCCTGGAACCCAGATTCTTATGTGTATTTCAAAGACCTGAATGTGCACGTTGTAACTTTCTTTCTGCCCTGGGCATCTAAACCAGGGTTCTATGTGCAGAGGCAAGTGCTACCACCAAGCTACACCTTCATCCGAAAAGAGCAACTTTAAGTGATTTCTTTTCATAAAAATTAATTTTCTTCACATTTTGTAATGTGATGAAAAAGCGATTTGCCCACACAGTTACACTGTTAGCTGGGAGAAAGGAAGGCAAGCGTGGAGTATCAACACCTGCATTTTTCACAGTTGGGACTAGAGAGACACAAGTTCAAGTGGGAACCATTTCAAATTGTCAACAACCTTCCTTGGTCTTTAGAAGCTGAACAAATAACATTTTACAGAGATCAAAGACTTGCGGCTCAACAGACAACCACAGAGGGCAGTAAGAGCTCCATTGTTCAAGAAGCTTCATGCGGCAGAAGAAGAATGTATACAACATTATCTGCTTTCGCCTTTCACGGGGAAGGTGTCAGCTGTGACGGAACTGACGTCAGCCAAGACGGAGCTGAGAGGGCGATGTGGAATCCCACCACAGCGGAACACGGGAGGAGACGATGTTCCCAAGGTCGGCAAAATTATTATTAACTAGTAAAAAAAAAAAAAAAAACCCAAAAAACAAAAACAAACAAACAAACAAAAAACCAAAAAACAAAACAAAAAACCCTTCACATTGCGACTTTGGCTGGACTCACCAGTATCAACCAGCTGGGAGGGAAAGAAAGTTCACTCTCTGGGCCAAAACCCCGAAGCGGCTGTAGGGAGCAAGAGCGCCACCAAAACCGAGGAGAACAGGTTCACGGCATTGTTATCTAGGATGGGCTTTCCTGCTATGTGCTTGGTCTCCTGAGATGGGCTGCTGACCACCAGGCCAGTGCTTTCATCCAGACCTGAAACGGAAAGGAAGCAAATGATGAGCAAAAGGAAGCAAAAGATCCAAGTGATGGTCCGAAAGAACAAACGAGCACTTTTCTCTACAGGGACATCTTTGCAAGATCCTCAGTGTCTTGAATAATGATGTGTGTGGGGGGATAACTGATAGGGTGTTATATTTAAAATATTTGATTATAAAAGACCTTCATGCACAGGGGGACTTTTTGACACCTCAATAGTGGTCTTTCTGGAGTTCTGTTAGAAATGGAAGGGCTGGCTTCCCAGTGGCCTCTCTGAGACAAACCTGGGAGATCTGACAGCTGGAAACACATCTGGCTTCAGAGCTAGACCTTAGGGACCAGTATGGTACTGCAAAGAAGGCTGTGAAGACTCAGTGTATCAGTATAGAGAGCTGCAGTCAGCGGAAGTGATCAAGCCTGAGAGTTGTATGTCCATGAATAGGGTTGATGACCTCAAAAAAGAGGGAGCTGCTGGGCCCTTGGCTCAGCACAGCAACAACTAGTTTGCATGCAAACAATGAGCCATCACTGGATCCTGCATCTCTTGAGGGTTTGATCACAGTTTCTGCCCTTAACAAAGCACCTACTCCCAGAACTTTAAAAAATAGCACAAACAGAATAAAATACAGGCACATTAAAACTTACATATATGTTTTCTTTTTAAGATTGTGTGTGCTTAGCTGGGCAGAGGTAGTGCATGCCTTTAATCCCAGCACTTGGGAGACAAAAGCAGGAAAACTCTGTGAGTTCAAGGCCAGCCTGATGTACAAGAGCTAGTTCCAGGACAGGTTGCAAAACAACAGAGAAACCCTATCTTGAAAAACTCAAAAAAAAATTGTGCTTGTGCATGGGTCTGTCTGTCTGTATAAGCACATGTGTGGGTGCACACAGAGGCCACAAGAGGAAGTCAGGTCCCTGGGAACTAGAGTTAGAGCTATCCAGAGCTGGATGTGGATGCTGCGATCTGGACTTTGGTCCTCATGACAGAGCAGCAAACGTTCTTACCTACTGAGCCAATCCCCAGTTTGCACAAAGCATGAAGAAACACTTCACGGTGACCGCAAAGGGAAGTTCCAGCCATTAGGAAGGCTGAGGTAGGAAGAAAGGTTGAGTTCAAGGCCATTCTGAACAATATGACAAGGGCTTATTTTAAAAATGAGTCAACCAAGACTAAAAAAAATCCAAGGGTGAGGACAGAAAGTCAAGGTGGGGCTAATCACCACGGGGAAGCAGGCCACTCATGTAGCCAGACTAATATTACCATCAGACACACTTGGCTAAAACCAATCGGAGGAGGTACATTAAAATGATCTGATCCAAGTGTCCTGTGTTCCTAGGATGAGGTGACAGCTCAAAATCAAAGCCTGTTTCTTACACTGCCATCACCGTTTCAGAAATTCTACGGAATCTAGAAATCCCTCTGAACTAGTTTAACACAAAAGAATAAGAAAACCAAAATTGTAGAGATTTTCCCTGTCACTTCTAGCCTTTGGATTGGTTCATTGATACATTTTTTCCCCCAAGTGTTAAAGTTTTTCATATTTCTTTCCTATTTCTTAAAACAAAACGAAACTTTCAGTAGGGTGCTGTCTTACCAGAAAACTGCATTGTTGCCCCTAAGTATGAGTCCACAACTGATCCTAGTAACCCAGCCAGAGCTCCAAATACAATAATGGGCCACTGGGGAGCGGAGATGTCTAGGTCATTGACAAACACCAACTGCGTGAGGAAGTACACCAGGCCCACAAAGGTCCCGCCGAGGAGACTGGAGGCGAGTCCCACCGGTGTGACTCCTCCATTGGTTCCTGAGAAACACACCAAACCGTCTGGTTAGTCATCAGCAAATGAGGGACGCCAAGGAAAGCTAAGCAAAACAAAAAACCCCACACTGGCACACACCTAATGAGTTTAAAGAAAAGTGCACTCTCTCTCTTAAAACAACAAAACTAATACCTAGGGACTGGAGATATGGCTTGGGTATATATACAGTGCTTGCCTATGAGGCATGAGATCCCAGGTTCAATCCCCAGAACCCACCTCCACCCCGAAGAAACAAAAATCAAAAACCTGATAGGTGAAAGTTACACACACTTACGAGACACTGCTATTTGAATACATACATACACTGTTTAATATTTAGATCATGGGACCCACAGCTATCTCCTCAAATACTCGTCATTCTTTATGGTGAAAACATTAAAAATCCCATTTTCTGCTTTTAAAAAGGATGAACTATCCTAAGCTGTCTCTAGTCACTTACTCTAGACCACAACACCAGAATCTCGCTCTTGTCCATGGAGTCGTTCCCCCCCATCGACCTATCCTCATCTCTTTCCTCTGGCAACCACCATTCTATCCCCGACTTCTGTGAAATCAACTGTTTTACCAGGTTAGACACAGGGAACCCATGCTGTACTTGTTAAGAGTCCTCTAGGCTGGGGAGCTAGTTCAGTGGTGAAGCACTTGGCGAACATGGAGATCGGTTGTAAGTGTCAACTGAGTTTAGAATCGCCTGGGGAGTCCTCAGGGAAGGACTGTCTAGATCAGGCTGGCCTGCGGGCACACCTGTCAGAATTATCTCTGTTACAGTAATTGAGGTAGGAGGACCTGAATCATTCCTGGGCAGGGATCCTGGATTGTACAAGAGAAGAAGAAGCCAGCTGAACACCAAGGACATGCATTAACGTGTGGTTCTCCGTGCTGGACTGTGGCTGTGACGTCACCACCTGGCTTCCCTGTGATGAGGGACTGTAACCTGGAAGTGTGAGACAAACCGACCCTTGTCTCTTATGTTTCTTTTGTCATGGTATTTTATCATGGCGACGGGAAGGGAAACTGAGACACTAACGTATACAAAATTTTCATGCCTAGTATCACAGGAATAAAATAAGAAGATAATTCTATTTGCAAATAACCTACTAACAGCCTCCTCTCTACATACATTTACTCACCAGGCATGGTGGCGCATGCCTTTAATCCCAGCACTTGGGAGGCAGAGACAGGTGGATCTCTGTGGTTCGAGGACAGCCAGGGCTATACAAAGAAATCCTGTCTCAAAACAACAACATATATATGTATGTATATACATACATATATACATACATACATATATAATTGTCATCAATATTTTATTGTTTTCCTTTTCCATTGCTGTGTGGGTCAATCTCTTATGTTCCTTTATTATGTATCTAAGTCTCATTGACATTTTCTACAGATATCACCAATTCAATAGCCTAGAACACTTTATTTATTTATTTATTTTTTTTTTTTGGTTTTTCGAGACAGGGTTTCCCTGTAGTTTCTAGAGCCTGTCCTGGAACTAGCTCTTGTAGACCAGGCTGGCCTCGAACTCAGAGATCCACCTGCCTCTGCCTCCCGAGTGCTGGGATTAAAGGCGTGCGCCACCACCGCCCGGCCCTAGAACACTTTATAATTAAGAAGACCAAATATAAATTTTAAAAGTCTCTTAAGGAAAACATTAACTCAAGAGGTTTTGCTTTTCGTTTGTATTAAGCAAACTCAAATCAAGACTCACCAGTCCGGTTTGGGGAGATGGCCCTGTCAGGAAGGTGGTGACCTGGGTTCGATTCCCAGAACCCCAGTAAAAAGCTGGGTGTAATAACATGTGCTTGTAACCCAGCACCTGTGAGGCAACTGTGTCCCTTTGGTTTGTTGTCCAGCCAGCACAGCCTACTTGGAGAGGACGAGGCCAACGAGAGACACTGTCGTCTCAAAAACAGAGTGGATAGCTTCCTAAGAATTACACCCAAGCCTGGCCTTTGGCTCCCAAATGTGTATACAGGCCGGCACAGCCACACACACACACACACACACACACACACACACACACACACACTCACCAACTGGAACTTTCTCCCAGGTGGTTATCAGCCGAGGCGAGCTTTTGCTCAGAACGGGGCCAACCTCTGAAGCCCAGGTATCTCCAGCGGAGCAGGCCAGTGCAGCCAGGAGAGACAAGCACATCCAGGAAGCAGTAGGCTGCTTGGCAAAATCTATGGGTATTTCCCCGGGGCCATTTTCTATCATGTATAGCAGGGCCAGCTCCGTGGGCACGGCTCCATTACAGAATACCTGAATCCAGTTCCTCTGGCCTCCTGGAGACAGATTAAAAAAAAAAAAAGCAGATAAGAAAAAAAAAAACATTCAGTTATAGGAATATATATTTTAGAGTTTCAGAAAAGTATAGTAGCATAAAAAAACAAAGGTGGAAGGGTGTCTTTTTCTAAATTCTATACTGCCCAGAATAAATAACAGCAGACTCGCATTAAAATTCTGCAGTTACTTGTTACTGTGGCAAAAGAAATAATGAATGGACTTAGGATACAGAAGCAATCCTCAAATAAAACTCATCTGTCCTCACAACCTGACATGTTCTGGTCAAAGGGTTATTAGGGGGAAGCAGCCACTCAGTTTTCAGTAATGTCAGAGGTAATAATCTTACCTTCCTTATATTCTGAATCTAGACGCTTCTTCACTTCTCCTTTCCATTTAGTGAGCTTTGAAGATGACAGGAAAAACATCAGCAAAGACGTAAAGAAGCTGAAATTTGCAATGGTTAAGATAAATCCAACCACTAGCCCTGGGAGAAACACACAGAAGCACAGAGTTAGACTAACTCCAGAAACTGATGTTTTGAAAAGAAACGGATCTTTTCATTTATTTTCAAATCAAAATCTGACATATATTTCTTTTTTTTAATATTATTTATTATGTATACAATACTCTGTCTGTGTGTATGCCTTCAGGCCAGAAGAGGGCACTAGACCCCATTACAGATGGTTGTGAGCCACCATGTGTGTTGTTGGGAATTGATGTGGTTGTTGGGAATTGATGTGGTTGCTGGGAATTGAACTCAGGACCTTTGGAAGAGAAGGCAGTTCTCTTAACCTCTGAGCCATCTCTCCAGCCCTGTCATATATTTCTAACACATCCTCATGATTCCAACTCAGTTACTACCAACCAGCAAACTGAAGGCCATCTCAATGGATAATTTTCAACTGTATTTTGATCTGCTTTCAGACAATTATATAAGATCATTTTTTTAAACATTTATTTATTTTTTATTTATTTATTATGTATACAATATTCTGTGTGTATGCCTGCAGGCCAGAAGAGGGCACCAGACCTTATTTCAGATGGTTGTGAGCCACCATGTGGTTGCTGGGAATTGAACTCAGGACCTTTGGAAGAGCAGGCAATGCTCTTAACCTCTGAGCCATCTCTCCAGCCCTATAAGATCATTTTAAAGCAAACTTTTTATACTCAATTTGAAGATGAGAAGGATTTAATTATTAGGTCATAAACATTACACAGCGGTCAGAGCAGAAGATAAATCACTGCCTGTGGCTCTCTCAGGAGACATGATTCTCATTTTATAAGTTTCTATCTTTTACATTTCCTCTCTTATATCTTTGGATTTTTTCTTTTTTGTTTTTTTAGTTTTTAGAGACAGGGTTTCTCTGTAGCTTTCGAGCCTGTCCTGGAACTAGCTCTTGTAGACCAGGCTGGCCTCCAACTCACAGAGATCCGCCTGCCTCTGCCTCCCGAGTGCTGGGGTTAAAGGTGTGTGCCACCACCGCCCGGCTGGATTTTCTTTTAAAATTAAAGGTCAAAAGTAGATACACTTTTCAAGCCTTACAAGAACTTTTATGACCGTGATTTTAGATTTTATACTTTTCTCTGGTTTCGGGCAGCTCTTCAGTTTTCAGATGGTGGTGGTTTCAATGGAGCATACAAAACCCGTGCCCATACTCCCAGCTGTCTTGAGGACTGAGGCAGGAGGATGTCTGGAGTCTGTGCAACACAGGATCTCATGTAAACAAACAAGCAAACATGTTTGGAGAGGTTCCCAGCACCTTGAGGAGCCTGATGTTTCAGGATGCATACTCTGGGATTGCATACTCCTGTTGGTTCATATGCCATATGGGTGATGTGTGTCCTCCAGCGTCACATCTGAAAGTGTCTGATGGCCACCCTCTCCTCACTGGTGACACCGATATTACTATGGTTTTGCTAGCGAGGTTGTCACACTTGCTGAGCCCTGGCCCAAAGGAGCAGACCCTCTGACAGAAATTGTTCCTTGGGGCTTGTGTCCATCCAAACAGCTTCTAAAGATAACGTGACTTCTCACATAACTAACTACAAGAACAGGGCATGCCTGGACATATGTTTTATATTCCTGTCCACCTGGTAGTTCTACATCTTAGATGACTAACAAGGCAGTAATTAATCTGTACGACAAATGATAACATGCAGCTTCTTTTCTCTGCTCTCTTCCACTCAAAAAGTGAGGCCTCATTGCTTTGGGGAAGGTCCAAGGCCCTCCCTACTATATCTAGGCTGAGCAAGGTATCCATCCAAAGAGATTGAGTTCCCAAAAGCCAGTACAAGCAGTAGGGATAAATCCTGGTGCCACTGCTATTGGCCCTGCAGTCTGCCCCAGCCATACAACCGTCACCCACATTTAGAGGGACTAGTTTGGACCTATGCTGTTTCCTTCCTGGTCCAGCTGGAGTTGCTGAGCTCCCATTAGCTCAGGTAGACTGTTTCAGTGAGTGAACCCATCCATGGTCCTGACCTCTTTGCTTATATTCTTACTCCTCCCACTGTTCAACTGAACTTTGGGAGTTTTAGTCCAGTCCTCCGAAGCAGGTCTCTGCCTCTGTTTCCATTAGTTGCTGGATGAAGGTTCTATGGTGAAATTTAAGATAATCATCAGTCTGATTATAGGGCACCCTATAAGCCAGGTCTGTTCAGGTATCCTGTCCTCTATTGCTTAGGGTCTTAGCTGGGATCATCCTTATAGATCCCTAGGAATTTCTCTCATGCCAAGTTTCTTGAGGAGTGGAGGGTGGGGTGGGGTGAGGGGTACGTGGAGGAAATGGGAGGAGGGGAGTGGGAATAAGGATTGGTATGTAAAATGAGAAAAAGATACTTTGTTTTCTTGTTTTAGGTTTTGTTTTGTTTTGTCAAGTGAGGCTTCTCCTTCAGGAAGAGGAGCCAGAGCTGACCACAGTGGTGGAAGGGGTAAGACCACACTCGCAGGGATGGTTAGACTGCCTCTGGCCGCTCCTGACCCCTCACCCTGCCTCTACCCGTCTTCTGCTCACAGCATCTCCTGATAGCAGGGCTCTGATGTGATGACATCTATCTTTGCTATCTATCTTTCATGCTGAGAAGTGGGCGTTCTGAGAGAGCATTTGAGTCCATTGCCTTTACCTCTAACAATATCACAACATCCCCAGTGCCTAGAACTGTGCCTGTTTTACCTGGTCCCCTCACTGGGTATTTACTGAACATGAAGGGAGAAACAGTCACTTATTGAGTTAAATTTCTAGGCGGATGAAATTAAATTAAAACTTGCCACGTCAAAGGCTGGATAAGCTGCCCATAGCGAGACAGAGCTATGCTAACAATGACTGGACAGTACTACCTCAGAGTGAGAACCCTGTACAGGGTTCTATTCCTCCCCCAACACCATCCTGAGGCTTCTTTTTCAGTGTACACCTTATGCTCTGTGTCATCTCCACAAGCTGAAGTATTTGTGTCATGAAGGGCTGGCTCGAAATATCTGGGTCTTCTGTACCTTACTTCTTAATCACAAGGGCACTAAAACATGATATGACATACCTTAATAAACCTCCACAGGTCCGCAAATAGTGACAACGGAAGGGAAACAGTATGTGGCGGACACTATACAAAGCATTTAAACATCTCATGACCAAGTGCTATGGATGTTATTATTCTACAGAAAGGAAAACTGTACCGGCAAGTTTAAGTGACCGACAGTCATACACTAGAAAAGTCTTCCCAATTCTTCTACACCCCACATCAATGTTACATTTAACCCTTTAAGAAAGGAAAGCTCCAAACAGAAACATCTCACAGGGTGAAATGATTAGGAAAAGAGCCAGGACTGTTTGTTTGTTTTGGACAGGGTTTCTCTATGTAACAGCCCTGGCCGTCCTAGAACTCATTCTGTAGAGCAGGCTGGCCTCGAACTCACAGAGATTTGCCTGCCTCTGCCTCCCGAGTGCTGGGATTAAAGGCGTGCGCCATCACCGCACGGCTGTTTAGAACTTTTATATATTCTCAAGAAAAGGCAATAGGCTATTACCTCTCAAGTTCTACAATCTTTTTTTTTTTTTTTTTTGTTTTTGTTTTTGTTTTTGTTTTTCGAGACAGGGTTTCTCTGTAGCTTTGGAGCCTGTCCTGGAACTAGCTCTTGTAGACCAGGCTGGTCTCGAACTCACAGAGATCCGCCTGCCTCTGCCTCCCGAGTGCTGGGATTAAAGGCGTGCGCCACCACCGCCCGGCTAAGTTCTACAATCTTAATATAGAAATATATTTGGCTATGAGATTTACTAAAGAAAAAAAAAGACTCACACGCAAGTTCTAGGTAGAACTGTAACAATTCTTTTTACAAACAATGTAGCTGAAAGACACACAGAAGGAAAAGAAGCGGGTTTGTACTTGGTGAAAATGCAATGAGGTCTCCAGCAGTTCTTCAGCACATCTACGCATTCTGGGGTTTTTTGGTTTTTTGTTTTTCTTTTTTGTTATTGTTTTTTCGAGACAGGGTTTCTCTGTAGCTTTGGAGCCTGTCCTGGAACTAGCTCTTGTAGACCATGCTGGCCTCGAACTCACAGAGATCCGCCTGCCTCTGCTTCCCGAGTGCTGGGATTAAAGGCGTGCGCCACCACCGCCCGGCTTTTTTTTTTTTTTAATCTTCACCTGTCTTCATTCCTTAGTTGCTCTTTACAAATTTGTCAGTTATGAGCACAGATTTTTACCTGTCTGAGTGAGTGCCAGGAAGAGCAAAAGTCCAAATTTTTATCTTGATATTCCAGTTTTAATCTTTTCAAAAGAATGTTGTTTAGAACAAATTACCTAACAAACTATGTAAGGGCAATGGCAAAACAAAAAACCAAGCAGCAATATGTCATCACAGTAATAGGCAGTTACTCAGTATACGGGAAATGTGTTTAGGGATGGTTTCTAGGATGTACTTGCTCTGGAGGTCTCAATAATGAATGGACCTAGAGCAGCATTACCAAACTCAGAGGAGTACAGAAGAGGTGCACACTCACCATCCTGCTATTCGTAAAGGCCGCAAAGCAAAAGAAAGTATCATCCAATAGTATATGCGCGTCCTACGTAACTTCTACAAGCTACCAATGGCGTCTACCAATGTGTCGGTTCTCCAGAATCGTTACCTTTAACCCCACCCTTCCTTTGCTGGTAGGTAGGTAACGGCACTGAACTGAATTGTTCGAGGCCACTGACCCATATACGGGGCAAGTGAGTTTAGTTCAGCAGCAATGTACCACAGTGTGAAGACCCCAGTCCCCCAGAAGAGAAGGATGCACAAGATATAGAACCATAGACCTTCAGACACACACATACTGCAGTCTCAGAGAGACATGCATCTCACTGCACAAGGGAGAAGTCTTTAAGATTATTGTAGTTAACAATATAATGAATACATATAGCATATATAGAGTGTGTCTTTTGTGTAATTTATTTGCCATAGTTTCTATTAAATTTTCATAGATCTATAACTTTCAGAAATGAGAAAAAAAATAAAACAAAAAAAACCCCTTTCACCATGTTTCTGTTTCCTCAAAGTTAAGAAAATCTATTTATTCGAGGAAAGGTCTCAATACCCCCAAACCCACAGATATCAGATCCAGCCCCAAGTGCCAGAATGTCTGGGTTTTGTCCTGTGGTAGTGATAATTTAGAATAATCATGATGGAGTCTTTATCCAGTGATCTCAACCTAGTTTCAGCAAACCACAGGAAGCGTCATTACACTCTCCCAGTTCTCTCCTCTGGTAGAGTAGAAACTTGACTATTTTCTCCATTTAATGCCCCAAGCCACTGCATTCGCTGAAGATCGGGATATCGCTGACAACCTATGGAGTCTCAGGCCAAGGAAACTGAAACTGGACTGGTTTCCTATTGCATCTGGGAGGCTCACTGTGCCGCGAGTCAAGGTTGTTTATCTGTGTGCAGTTTCCAATCTCCGGTGGGAGGTGTTAACACTGATTGTAAGCTACACCCAGATCTGTACCGAGGTTACATAATTCGTCAGTTTCAGAGAGTTGTTTGATGTTGTTCTCTCCACTGCTGAGTGTATGGAGTCTAAGCAGGTTTTTTATGTCCTTTCCTACAGTCATTACATGATTAAAATGCAGGGAAGGGGAGGGTCTAGCCGATACGTCACCGAAGGCATTTCTCTCGGTTTATTAGCCATAAATCAAGTATCCGCCACCTCATCAAGTAAACTGGTCGTGAATTTTCTAGTAAATCTGCATCATAAGATTTATTAGATAGCCCAGCTCTGCTAGGCTGCGGGGGGTGTGGGGGGGGAAGGGTAGACGGATGAACGGATGGAGGTATTACAATTTGATACCATATGAAAACTTTGTTAGCTAAGATGGCTCCTTGACGGGCAGTAGCAGGACAGGTATAGATCTCTTGGATTCTCCTCCCAGCATTTGTTAAGCTCCCCAAATACCTTGGCTTTTTTCCAAGTCTCCAGTGCTGGACTTGGCCACTTGGTGCCCTGGTTGGCCAGCCCTGGTGTCTTTTTCTCCATCTCTGTCATTTTTCCCTTTGGTTTTCAGTTTCTTTTTCTTTACTTTCTCTCCACTAAACCTCTAGAGGCTCCTGCCTCCTTTTCTCTTTCCTGGAGGATGGTACTTTGGGATGTTTCTCAGAATGTGTTGTCTCGAAGAAGTAATCAGGCTGGAATCTCATCCATGTGTTCCATCTCGGATATTGCTGGCAACTCCTTTCGAATGGTGCCAGTCAATCAGTGATTCATCAGAATTCTTAGGGGAACAACAATTCTTAGGTGAACAACAGTTCAGAGCTTCAAAATTCCCTCATGGCAAGGAGGGGAGAGTATTCACTCCAGCCTGTGCCCCAGTGGGTGCCTCCTCTCCCAGAGTTGCAGAGTGAGGTGAGCACCCCTTGATGCCCAGCAGTGGGGTGCCAGACCAGGTGGCAGACCCTCAGAGGGATCCCTGAGGAAGACATACTGGACCCAGGGAGGCTTCTGCTGGAGCAAATCAAAAAGACTTTTAAGTACTTTAGAACTCGAGGACTGGTGAGATGGTTCAGTGGGTGGAGTCACTCACGACCCCTGGGAGCTGGCAAGCTTGGTGGGAAGAGAACTGTCTCCTAACGGTGGTCCTCTGAACTCCATGTCTGTGTACTCGCTACCCTCTCCACTAATAAATAAACAAGCAAAAGGATGGGAGAGAAAAGGATTTCAAGGCATTGCTGTCAGTCAAGAATAATAAACACCAAAGCGAGGGTCCATGAGAAAGTGTGGAGATGAAGAAATGGCGCCCGCAAGCCCATACGGAATAGCACTATTAGGAGGTGTGGCTTTGTCGGAGAAAGTGCATCACTAGGGGGTGGGCGTTGAGGTCTGACAAGTCAGGCCTGGATTGTACATCACTGTCACGTCCTGCTATCTGTGGGTCCAGATGGAAAGCTCTCAGCTACCTCTCCAGCACCATGTCTGCCTTCATGCCTCTACGCTTCCCACCATAATGATAAATAAACAAACCGACAAGGCCCTGGGTTCGAGTCCCAGCATCACATAAACTGGTGATGGCATACACTTGTATCCCAGCAGCTGTGATGTGGAAGCAGGAGGATCTTGTTTTTTTTTGTTGTTGTTGTTGTTTTTTTTGTTTTTGTTTTTTTGTTTTTTTGTTTTTTTTCAGGAGGATCTTGTTATCCTCAGCTCTGCAGAGTTTATTAAGACCAGCATCAACTACGTGAGGACCTGCCTCAATAAAAATAAAAATAAAACGTTCAGGGGGCTGAAGAGACGGTTCAGAAGTAAACCGCTGCTGTCCTGCTCTCCAGAGAACCAGAGTTCGGTCCCTAGCACCCACATCAGGCAGTTTCCAACCATCTGTAACCGCAGATTCAAGGGATCCAATATCTCTACATCCTTGGCCTCAGCAAGGACACGCACCCACATGGAGACACAAACACACCTACACATAATTAAAAAATAATAAAAATAAACCTTAAAAATAGTCCAAGTGTGGTAGCTCACGCCAGTAATCCCAGTACTGGAGAAGCTGAGGCTTCTCCGCAAATTCAAAGTTCAAGGTCGGACCTGGGGGTGGTAGTGGATAAAACCACAACAAAAAACAAAACCCCTTTACTTTTACAAAACTATAGCCCAATGATAGCACATGCTAGGGCTCTTCCCATGGCCTTGGGAAGGTATGAGGCCGGTGAGTCTGCCTGGTGTTTATGTTTCTTTAATATTGTGATATATCCTCCAGGATAGACACTAGAAACCCTCATAGGAGACAGGGAGAAGGCATGGTTTTTACTCAAGTTGACCTTGCCTGCTTTTACAGGTTGTTCTTTTACCAACCACACTACCTCACCTCTCTGAGGGTCTAAGCTAGTTTACAGACCTTCACAGACACTAACTTCTGTATAAACAGATGGGCCAGAGCATAGACAGTGCCGTAGGGGCTAGTGATCAGCAGCATTCTGAAGGCTGGGTAGGTGACTTCCAGAAAGGCTTGTGTGAATAATCTTCATCCTACGGGAGGTATTAAGGGGAGACCACACGCCTTGATGTCTGGAACGCTTGGTTATAAACATTCTCTTGCCAACGCAGATCATGTTGGTCTTCTGATCTGAGGCTAGCAATCCCCCCTGCTTTGAGATAAAAACCCTCCTGGAGGACAGCAGCCTGAAGGCGCCTGGTGAGCCCTGACCTATTTCTCCAACTTTCTCTCTCACCGCTTTCCTGTCCCCACTACCACACGCCTGACCAATCTATCTTCTTACTCTTGAACAAGACGGAGCCACAGGTTAGGGCTTATGCACTTGTGATTCTGTCAGCCCAAACTTGCTTTTCAGCCATTCTCGCTGCTGGCTTCTCCGGGTCATAGCTCCAAATTGCCTTCTTAGAGCAAGCCATAGGACCATATCTGGGGGGGAAATTGCCCTGTATCTTCTAACATACATGCTTTATTATATTTTCATTTCTTTCCTCATAAACTTCCACATTATCTTAGCCCTCAGCCCCAAACAGCAAAAGTTCCTGGGAGGTGGAAGCAGAAAGACTCCATGTCTGAGACCAATGCAGGCTGCTCGGTGAAGACCATGTTTCAAAACCAAAATGAAGTAAATAAAAAAGTAAAGTAAAATGAACAGCCCACGAGAACGGAGGCCTTGTGTTTGGCCACAGTTTCATTCCCTGGTTCTGGAGCAGCGGTGCAGAGTAGTCAGAGCTCAATCAATAAAAAGTAACAGAAAAGCCTGTGCCTGATTCAGTTCTAAAGAGCGCCCTAGAACAATAGGTTTGATCCGAGCTGTTTGAGATCCCTGGTAGCAATTTCCAAGAGTTGTTTTTCCTACTCTTCCATTTTACACCAGAAGGAGTGTTCCAGCAATTCTACCAGCAGGAGACCACACCGAGTGCAGAAGAGCCAAGGTCAAGGTCCACAGAGGGCAACCACATCGATTACCAAGTGGGAGGTGCATGCTCCTCTAAAGGTATCTGCTTCTGCATTCCTATAGGGCGGAAAGGCTGAATCACCAAGACACACAATATTGAAATTCAGTCAGTCCGTCCACAGCCAGCCCTGGTGATGCAGCACGACTAAAATCCCAGTACTAGAGAGGCACAGGCAGGCAGATCTCTATGAGTTCAAGGCCAGTATGGTCTACATAGTTCCAAGACAGCCAGAACGACATAGTGAGACCCTATCTTTAGGAAAGTTTTTAAAAATAAATATATCAATTCAGTCATAATCAGAATTCAGAAAACATGAGATTCAATAAAAGAACATATTTGTGATATAATTATTTTAAACATTCAGTATTAAAACCTACCTCCTAAAGCCCCACTGTGATCTAGACTTTTCTTTTTAAAGCCATTACAGGCAATCATAACGGGAACAACAATGGAGAACAGCCAACGCCAAGGGGAAACAGGGCGCAAGTTACCTAGAAAGATAGAGGCAGAACAATGAGCTCTAAATTACCTGAAGAATTATAAACACAGAAAGCAGTGTGACATCTGCACAAATTAGTTTTCTAAAAAGCTTACTAATTAAATCTTTAAGAAAATTTTATACAATAGACGCTGATCTTTCCATCTCTCATTATATTCAGTCACTCTCTAAAAACAAACAAAACGCACAAATGAAAATCAAAACAAAAGGCAAATGAGACAAAAGAATGTCAACATGAAACAAAAGGTCCACAAGAATACCATGGAATTCATTTTGTTAGCCAGCAACTCCTGGGGTGTGGAGGACAGAACCAGCAAAACTCCACTGGAGAAAACTGGTTTTCCCTTTGCTAGCTGGTACCAAAGTGCTAGCAGATTCTTAGCTAGTGATGGGATCCTGTGTTCACCCCCTCTTCTCGGAGCTGGGACAATGGGTGGCTTGACTCTTGCATGGGTTACTATTAATGTTAAGCTCTAATAAAGTGAGTTCTGGATTAAAATACTATTCTAAGTAGAGAAAGAGATGAAGTCGCCCAAGGAAAATATTCACGTTCAGACTTGAATACTGTCAGAGGAACAATCTTCCCACTATGCTATGTTCCAGTGTTGAAAATCATTTACAGCTGCTTATGATAATATAGCACACATGAGCATTTGGAGATATGGAATTAATTACTGGTTCCTTAATCTTTTAAAAAAGGAGTCATATATTAAATTTCAGACAGGTTTATCAGCATCTAATTATTTCTCTCCTTCAAAGAGACTATCTCAAAAATTAATATTATGACAGGCAACAAATCTGATTCAACAGTTAGAAGTCGATTTACCCAACAACTGAAAAACCCAAAGCTGTTTTGTTTGGCTAACGCTGTATCATTAAATCTTTTGAGTTAATATTAAAAGTTATAAGATTTGATATAAAAGTTCTGATTCTTCATTTTGTGCAAGCTACATACTCTGGCCTACACGGCAGAATTAACTGAAGGCCAAGAAACAGTGGTCACACAGGCCATGAATTCCCACCATGCCTGATCACCTTCTGATAGGCACTATGGCTGAGGGACTTTTATCCTAAGGAAAAACATAGAACTGTTGCTTACCGTCAAATTTCTGGCAAAATATGAGGAAAGGGCTAAGTGTACAGGCTGGGGCCTGTAAACCCAGAACTTAGGAGGCAGACACAGGAGATTCAGAAATTCAAGGCCAGGTCTTCATAATGAGTTCCAGGCCAGCCAGGGCTATGTCGAATGAAGCCCCATCTCAAAAGTCAAATAAGAAATGCCAAAACCAGGAAATAGGAACGTAAAAAACCAAGAGGGCCAACTGATCAACAAAACATAGGAAAAAATCTTATCACAGGAAGTGAAGATATAGCTTCATTCATTTGCATCAGGGGTTTGGCCCTAGTGAAGAATCCAGTTTAGAATCGTAGCTTGTTTTACTTTCTTTCTTTCTTTTAAGTATTTTATCTACATTGGTGTTTTGACATGGGTATCAAGTCCCCTGGGATTGAAATTACAGACAGATGTGAGCTGTCATGTGGGTGCTGGGAATTGAACCCTGGTCCTCTGGAAGAGCAGTCAGTGATCTCAACTGCTGCGCCATCTCTCCAGCCCCTAGCTTCTTCTACTCATTTATATAAGAATGTAGAATGTTCTTGTTCCCTTCCCCTCCAGGCCTGCTCCACTGTGCATCTTTATGAATGAACAGCTCCACTGTGCATCTTTATGAATGAACAGCTCCACTGTGCATCTTTATGAATGAACAGTCTCTCTCTGCAACAGGACCGTGTCCTGAACTGGCAATTACTTAAGACACTACCACTTTTTTCTTTTCTTTTTCGAGACAGGGTTTCTCTGTAGCTTTGGAGTCTGTCCTGGACCTAGCTCTTGTAGACCAGGCTGGTCTCGAACTCACAGAGATCCGTCTGCCTCTGCTTCCCGAGTGCTCGGATTAAAGTGTGCGCCACTGCCACCAGGTGACACAACCACTTCTATGGGCTCACATTCTCACCCTCCTTTCCAGTGGTTCCTGAGCTGTGAACTGACCAGGATCCTGGTTCTATAGGAATAAATAGAAAGTTTGTGGGCTGGAGAACTGGCTCAATGGTTAAGAGCTATTGTTCTTATGGAGGACCCAGGTTTGGCTCTCAGTCTATCTGTAACTCAAGTTCCAGGGGATCCGATGCTCTTTTCTGAGCCCCTTGGGCATCAGGCAAGCATATGGTGCATGTATATAACACGCAGGCAAACACTCGTATAAATAAATAAATAAGCCTTAAGATAACTAAGCCCCTTTTAAAAGTAAGTTTGTACAGGTGTGTTTTAAGCCAGCTTCAAAACTTAAAAACAAGTTTTGTCTGTGTGGGTCAGGCATTATAGTGCATGCTTTTAAACCCAGCATCTGGGAGGCAGAGGCAGGTGGATCTCTTTAAGGTTCAGACTTGCCTAGTCTAAATAGAGAGTCTTTCTCAAAAAAAAAAAAAAGTTCTTGTTTATTTGTGCTGTGGAGTGTGTGTGTGTGTGTGTGTGTGTGTGTGTGTGTGTGTGTGTGTGTATAAGATAGTTGGCCCAAAAGCTCCTGGGACTTTTCCTCTGGCTCCCACCTCCTGGGAACCCTGGAATTACACGGAATTACAGATGGATACTGCTGTGCCGAGCCTCATGTGGGTTCTGGGGATTTGAACTCAGGTCCTCAGGCTTGCACGGCCAGTGCTTTACCCAGTCATTCCCTCAGTGCCTGTTTTGAAACTGTAGGGCTGCCCCGAATAATTCCAGAACAATAGAGATGGGGTAGAAGTTGAGTTTGAGGTCAACCAAGGCCAAGACCTGGGGCCTTGTCTCAACAACAAAACAAAACAAAAAACACAAAAAAGGGGGCTGGAGAGACAGCTCAGTGATTAAGGCTGCTCACTGACTGATCATCCAGAGGACCCAGGTTCAATTCCCAGCACCCACATGGCAGCTTACAACTGTCTGTAACTCCAGTTACAGGGGATCTAACACCCTCATACAGACACATATGCCGGCAAAACACCAACGCACATAAAATAAAAATAAATCATCTTTAAAAGCTATGAGATTAAAAAGAAAACATCATAGTACCAAGATATGTGATCTAAATGTATGAATGCCAAAATAAAATACATTATCTTATATAATTAATTATACGCTAAGGAAAAAAAGTTCTGAAAGGTCAAAGCTAAAGAACCATGTGTAAAGTCAAACACAGTGGTTTACCCCTGTAATTCTGGCACTCAGGAGGCTGAGACAAGAGAGTGATTGAGGTTCCACACCAACGGGGGCTACAAAGCAAGATTCACCTTTATAAAACCAAAGACACACCAATGATCCAAAGCAAAAACAAGGTGCTTCATTTCTGCCAAGTAAGGTATACTGAGGCTCAAACTTGGACAAGCACCGTGACAGCCCCAGTTGCAGCACTAGAAGTCTATTCTTTCGAATTGACAAATTCTTCAAATCTCCAAATGTAAATATCCTGCTGTCTTCACTCTTTATTTACACAGGAGTATGAAACTGCTATATCACTAATTAGCCATATTTACTAATCTAACGAAGATAAAAAAGCATCACCAAAAGTTTTTCCACAAAACTACATTTTACGTCTTTTTTTTCACTAGGGTAAACAAAATAATAACTAGATGCATGCATTTTGAGATAAGTACAAATAATATTATCACAACGGAGATCATGAAAGGTTGTAAAATACTCAAGTCATTACCACGTCGCTGTAGCAAAGTGGATTCAGGTTGTGGTGGCACACAAATTCATTCTTAACCATTTGCAGGAGGTACTGCTTGGGTTTTGAAGTGGTACCTTTAAATTCCACCCATAAACTTCTAGAAAAACTTAGTACGCGTCTACTTACCATAATAGGTGCTAGCGGTCATTGACATAATCCAGAATGCTAGGGAGATGCAAATGATCAGGCTCAATATTACGATATTAGTAATCATCTTTATATATTTTTTGCATGTACTGTCGTCAAGATCTGTCATGGAAAATAAAGCTACGGGTACCTGGGGACAGAAATAAAAAAGATAGCATTTCAGATGAACAAAGTCATTTAACTTTCTTGCAACAATACTCCTTTAGAGGCAAAAGGAAATGCCAACATCTTCCACCAACCGAATGACAGAGTATAATCGTCAATCCAAAACTTCTAGACACTGCGGCTCGTCCGGGCTAGGTTAACGCCTCCCTGGGAAAAAGCGCTCGGGGAACCGGGGACCAGCGGGGCGGCTGACCGCTCGCACCCGGAAGCCCGGCAGCCAATGGGCGGCTCGCCCCGCCGAGCTCCGCCCCCCGCCCGCGGCGGCTCCGCCTCCACGGTCCGCCGCTTCTGCAACCGAGTCTGGACCCGCAGCAGCTCGGGCGAGCGCCTGAGTCGGTGCAGTGCTTGCTGCCTTGGGGTCCGGTTCCAGCCGGCCGGGGCCAAGACCCTGCAGCTCCAGCCTCACCGTGACATGCTCCGTGCGCGCAGGCGCAGCAACCCGGCTCCGTTCACGTGACCCTTTAAGGCGGAAGTCGGGCTAGAGTCCCTCTAGTGTCTTGGGCACTTTAGGGCCGCGTTTGTAATGTTCCTCGGTGATAGACAGGACAACTAGATCTTAGGATTTGTGGACGTCCTAGACCGAAAAAAAAAATGTCATCAGCAAGTGTGGCGTGGGGTACAGAAACCCCATTGATGGAATAACGGGATGCGAGTGAATTTATGAAGAGCTCATACCGGGTAATACGTTGTCATGTGAAAGACCAAGGAATTTATCTCGTAGGAGCAGAATTACTTAGAGCAGTTTAAAACAACAGCTTGGCCCATAGCTTGGGCCAGTCAACTCGTGACGGGATATGGAAATACAAGCATGGCTCCTGCTGGTGAGCTTTCGCGTAGTAATTGTTCTAACACATTGTGGATGTGTCTGGCTGTCCCGATACGCTGCATCAAGTATGCGTATCCTATCCTACCAATTCATTTACACGGCAGAGCATCCTATTCATGAGCAACCTGAGTCTCGTGGCCGGTTGCACCTTTTATAGAGAGGAACTAATTGCTTCAGCCTCTTGTGGTTCTGGGGATTCGAACTCGGGCCCGCTCAAGTGCTTTACCCACAGTGTCATCTCCCCAGCCCCGGTTTCTAAACAAAGATCTCGTTCGATGTGGTGGCCCGGGCTTGTGATCCCAGAACATGGGAGGCTGAAGAGGATTGTGAGTTATTTTGTCTGAGTGAAATAGTAGCTAGATGGCAATCGTATGGTTCTGAGGTGTTTCCAGTTCGTTATTGACAGTGGCAGAGAGGTGACAGGACTGTTTAGGTGTGGTACACAATGGTGACATTACCCAGTCATTCTTTGAAAGCGCACATTTCCACTGCCGGAGGGCATTTTTTTTTCTTTTTAAAATCATGCTATTTTAAATTCCAGAATATACAACATACTGTTTTTCGTTTGGTAGAACACAAATAGTGGCTTCTACCAAAATTCATTACATACCCTCTGTTACCTGTTCTGCAAAGGTAAAATACTTGTATTACTCCACCATGCTACCCGACTGCCATTTGTATTGCTAGACTACTGAGTTATAAGTTACTAACAACAGGGACATTTTTTAATTAATTTTTTTTGCATTGCTTAGAAAAGTTATAAACTGGACTTGTTTTTATTTTTCCTTCATCAGTCTACAGGATGACATTTTTTGGTCACTTGTTGTTCTAAAAGAAAACAGTGGCCTCACTGTCATTTTTGAGTCGTCTAACGACATTAAAGCCTGTGTCAAGTCAGTTCTTTTGCTTGCTTTTTTTGCACTGGAGTGTCAACCCCAGGCTTCATGCTTGCTAGGTAACTGCTCGACAGTTACAATATAAAGCGCTGTATCCCCAGGCTAAAGTCAGTATGGATGCCAGGGATGTTATTTCTCAGTATAGGTCTAGCTAAAATTACACCTGAAATCATGGTGCTAGTGAAATGTGCTTTCAAATGAGTATTTCTCCCCCACCCCACCCCAACATCCAATTAAGGGTGTTTCCCACACAACGGAGGCAAAGTAGGGAGGATCTCAGTTCCCTCAAGCAAGTTTCCTGCCTGACCAGCTTTTTAAAATAATACTCCCATCCATGACTCAGACTCTGGAGTTGCTGACACCCATCAACGTTCAGGGACTTCACAAATAAGTGCAGAGCACATGAGTAGACGATTGGACTGACAGCAAAGAGATATGTATGCAGAAATCCTGGCACTGTGCAGCAGCTGACTGTGGGCCTGTATCAACCTGTCTTTCTGTGCATTCAAGATTTCTTCATCAGAAGGCCTTCTCTCCCCTTTGTGTTCAAGCACAAACCATGTTAAAGTGTCATGTACATGGTGTTACTGTTATGCCCAGATTGCAGAGTCCCCGCAAAAATCACCAAGGAGACCGAGTCCTGTATGTAAAAGCAAAGAATCTTTATTCAAGTTTGAACTCGGACTCTCTGTGTGCTGGTGTGATCTGAGAGTCCTGAGTTCAGTTGGGGTGTTTTTATCATAGCAGAGATTGGGGTGAGGGATTTCCAAGGTTCAGGACCCCTGATAGGATGACATTTGTCTAGGGGTGTTCTAGTGAGTGTGCTGGGCTAAGGGACATCAGGTGATCCTATCTACAATGGTTGGAACAGTTGATGCTTTTCCCTCGGAAGGTCCATTCCTGGGTGGGGACTTGGTGGTCTCTGTTGTGCCTGTCATGGCTGGGCCCTACAGTTCAGGGTCTCTGTGTAGTAAAAGAATCCGGGAAGAGCTGGCACACGGAAATAGCTCTTCAAATGAATACTCCCCTCCCCCATTTCGGAAAAAGTACCTGCATTTTGTCTTTTCGTGGTTTGTGTTAAACCAAGCAAACTTCTCTCCTCTCTGACCCTGCCCTTTTCCTGATAGGCAATAAAACAAACTATCCTTTCTTGAGACTGAATTTGGGGAAATTGTCTTAGTCACAGTTCTCTTGCTGTGGAGAGACACCATCACCACAGCAACCCTTATTTGTTATCTTATCTATCTATCATCTACCTATCATCTATTGTTTGTTTTTTTTTTTTTTTGGTTTTTCAAGACAGGGTTTCCCTGTAGTTTCTAGAGCCTGTCCTGGAGCTAGCTCTTGTAGACCAGGCTGGCCTCGAACTCAGAGATCCGCCTGCCTCTGCCTCCCGAGTGCTGGGATTAAAGGCGTGCGCCACCACCGCCCGGCCCTATCATCTATTTTTAAAGCATTTAACTGGCGGCTTGCCTCCAGTTTCAGAGGGCTAGTCTGTTAGCACTACAGTGGGGAGCATGATGGCACAAATGGGAGACATGGTGCTGGAGAGGTAGCTGGGAGCTACGCATTGATCTGCAGGCTGGCAGGCAGAGATACTGGGCTGGGCTGGCTTTTGAAACTTCAAAGCGCACCCCCAGCAAAACCTCTTCCAACAAAACTACCTACCTCCTAGACTTTCCAAACAGTTTATCAACTGGGCATTAAGTATGCAAATATATGAGCCTATGGGGGGGGAATTTTTATTCAAATCACCCTAATGTAGGGGGAAAAAAGATCCTTAGCAGGTATTGTGTAGCTGGAATTGCAGCAACATGAAGGCTAAGGAAGAAAATGGGGGAGTTCAGTTTGAAACTACTTCTGTTTGGATTGCTTGTTGAGGCTATTTCTCAAAACATACTGAAAGTATTCTTAATATGTTTAGAATTTATTTTTTATTTTAGGTATAGGAGTATTTTGCCTGCATGTATGTATGTGCATCATGTGCATGTGTGGTGCATGTGGGGGTCAGAAGAGAGTGTTGGATTCCCTGTATCTGGATTTATGCACTATTGTGATATAGCATGTGGCTTCTGGGAACTGCACTTGGGTCTTCTACAAGAGCAGCAAGTATTTTTAACTGCTAAACCATCACTCCAGCCCTTCTCTTATGTATTAATTCTAAGTGTTTTAAGATTTTAAGATTTATGGACGATGGTAGTGCATGCCTTTAATTCCAGCACTTGGGAGGCAGAGGCAGGTAGGATCTCTGTGAGTTCAATACCAACCTGGTCTGCAGAGCAAGATTCAGGACAGGCTCCAAGGCTACACAGATAAACCCTGTCTTGAAAAATAAAACAACAACAGAAAACAAAAAAAAAAATCTCAGGAAAATTTTAAGATTTATTTTTATTTATGTGTATGTATGTTTGTCTCTGTATATGTGTGAGTGTATATGCATATGTGTTTAGGCACCCTCAGAGGTCAGAAGATGGCATTGGATTCCCTGTATCTTTAGTTGAGAGCTGTACCATGTGAATGCTGGGACTTGGACACTGGTTCTCTGCAAAGTGTCCCTTTTTTTGAAAAGATAGGGTCTACTATATGACCTTGGCTGGCCTAGAACTATGGAGTCCAAGCTTGCCTTGAATTCATATTCACCTTCTCTGTCTCTCAAGTGTTGGAATTAAAGGTTTGTACCAAGTCTAGCCATCATCTAACCCCTGAGCTTTCTCTCTAACCCTAATTAAAAGTTTTTACAGACTTTACCAATCTAAAAATGTCAACAAGAAACAGAGGCAGAGACCTTGCCCAGCCTATATATAGTAGGGAGGGCCTTGGACCTTCCTCAAAGCAATGTGCCTTACCCTCTCTGAGGATTGGATGGGGTGGGAGGGTATGTGGAAGGAATGGGAGGAGGAGAGAGAGGGGGAACTTGGATTGGTATGTATAATGAAAAAAGATAGTTTATTCTAAAAGACTAAAAATACAATAATAAAAGTTTAAAAATGTCAACAAAATTTTTGCCTGTTTACTTTAAAACCTATTTTTCTCGATCGAAGAATGGATAAGGAAAATGTGGTACATTTACACAATAGAGTACTACACAGCAGAAAAAAAACCCCAAAACGACAGCTTTAATTTTGCAGGAAAATGGGTGGAGCTAGAAAACATTATTTTGAGTGAGGTAACCCAGACACACGAAGACAATTATCACATGTACTCACTCATAGGTGGTTTTTAAACATAAAGTAAAGAAAGCCAGCCTACAAACCACAATCCCAGAGAACTAGACAACAATGCAGACACTAAGAGAGATTTATATAGATCTAATCTACATGGGAATTAGAAAGTAAAAAAAGACAAGAACTCCCAAGAGTAAATTGGGAACATGAGGACCTTGGGGGAGGGTTGAAGGGGGAGGAGAGAGGTAGGGAGGAGAGCAAAAAAAAAACCTATTTTCAAGCAGCAGAATTTCTTTAAATGTTTTTTTTTTGTGTGTGCATGTGAGTTTGAATATATGTAAATGTGTGATGTATGTGCAGGAACTCTCAGAGGTCAGAAAAGGATATTGCATCTCTTGGAACTGGGTTAGTAGGCACCCAATTGTGAGCTATTATACGGGTGCTGGGAACTAAGCTCAGGTCTTCTGCAAGAGCAGTAAGGGCTCTCAGCTACTGAGGAAAACTCTGCAGCCTCCCAAGCAACAGAATCTCTAGTTAAGCTTCCTCCTCAAGCCTGCCCACACACCTTCAATTAAATTTAAAGGTGAGAAATTTGGAATCCACATGTCAGTAGCAAAGGGCATTATTAAATGCTCTGTGAAGTTAAGAAATTGAATGGTTATTCAAATTGTCCTGACGGTTACATTTTTCCACAGGAAGTATGACATTTGGGCTTCACAACCATAGAACATACCGAAAGGTCATTGTTGCCTTAAGCTTCACAATATAAAGGACTATGTAAGTTTTCATAGCTGGTATTTTTGTAGGACAAACATAACAATTACAAAAGTCATCCTCAGAGTGAAACGCACTGATTGCTGGGAAATAACAATGGATATCAAGTTATCACCACCAGTCATCACCATCATCATCACCATCATTTGAGACAGGGTCTCACTATGTAGACCTGCTTACTCTTTAACGCTCCATGTGACCCGACTGGGAGATCCACCAGCCACTGCCTCCCGCAGGCTGCGATTAAAGGCGCTACCGTTCCATCTAAGTACAATTCCTTGAATATGAGTCATGAAAGTGACCTAGATTTTCTGAAAACTGCTAATATTTGTGTCTCTAACACATATAGGACCTTTAAGAACCAAAAGTCAACAGCAAAATTAACCCCACCATTATGCCTTAAAGGCACATGGATTGAAGGCAACACAGAAACACAGGAAGAGTAAGTTACACATGGATGCATGCATACATACATATATAAAGCAGGACTTCAGGAGAAAAGCACTATCACCTCGTCATGTTTAGGGGAGGGAAGAGGGACAGGGAGAGAGGAGGAGGAACGGGGAGAAGAGAGGAAGAGACAGGCACACTGAGCTCTAACTTGGAAGGTGGTAGCAAGGAGATCTGGTAGTGGCAGGCCCTCAGTGGGAAAGCCTTGGTCTTACAGGTAGGAGGCCTCTGTTCAGGCTGCAGGACTGCCAAAACAAGCAAAACCCCAAAAGCCAAGTGACTACTATCTGAGAAAGGACCTCTGTAAAAGTTTGGGAGTTAAGAAGAGGCTAAAGCAGGAAGTCTAACAGGATGAAGAGGAGTCAATAAAGGTGATTTAGAAGGTTTGCTGCAGAATCTGGTAAACTGAAAGCTTATCTCAGATGCATATATCATTTAGTGACATGAAATTTCATTATTTTTAACTTTGGGAGAACAAATTTTAAGAAGATAGGCAGCCTGAACACGAACTTGTTGAATTCCATTTCATTCCTGAGAGTGGAGAGCAGCGAGGGTGAGAAACGTGGAGAGAAATATTTTCCTACTATAGGTTTGAGACAAGGCATCTCCTTCGTTCATCCTACGTGCTAAGTATCTCTTAGCAAACGTTAAGATACTATTTCTGTAATTAAAGGACTAAAGAATACTATTAAAACAATGCTTCGATTATTGTATCTACCACTATCACTAGGTCTCTGTGCACGCCTCAAGCTATTGTCAGAGAACTATCAAGACAATAATGTATTTATTTTTGTTTCCGAGCTGGTGATCAAACTCAGAGCCTTGTACAGAGCAGGTGCCACCCAGTCGTATCCAAACCACAGGGATTTTTTTTACAGTCCTTCATGTATGTAGCTGAGAATGCATAAACATTTCAGGTGGTGTAATAATGTATATTTAGCAACAATGTGAAACGAGTTTGCCATTGAAATATCACTTATTTTTACCTGTTGTACAATTTGCTTCAATTTGCAGAGAAGGAAGCCTGTGGAATTTTTATGGTTTCAAAGTAGAGTAGGACTATTTCCAGAAATATTTACCTTCTAGAAATAATAGGGAATGACAGTAATTCCTTGGGAAAAATTTTAATATTAACAAATGCCAAATACATTTTGTGAGTACAATGTTATTGTTTAATATACACTACAAAATCCTTAACTTTATAAAGCATACAACTGTCTAAATATCAAAAGAATCCCACTCCTGATATGAAGACTAATTTCTCTATTATATCAAAATTAAAATGTACCCGTAATCTAACACTGAGAAATAACAACGTAATAAAGTCTATCTAGACACCATCAGCAAGGATCTCATAAACACCTTGAATACATTTAAAGTTTATCTTTTGCTTTTCGGAAACACATGATGTTTCCTATTTTAACAGCATACAGTGAAGGATCAAAACACAAGGGTAGAGTGAACTGGGAGGCCAAAGACGCATTCATTTTAGAACTGTGTAGACCACAGGCATTGCCCTTTCCTGTGCAAGCAGGACGGAGTAATGTTTTAGTGCGTAAACAAAGATACCTTCTTGTGTGGATACAGCTTGTAAGGAAAAAGAGGAAGAATGAATAACTTTTTAAAAGATTTTTTTTCCCCAGAAACCCATCAATAGGGTTATTTTTCCCCCAAAATATCATTTCAAATACTCCAGTACTTAGCTTTGACCTACTTACAACTGTGTTTTTCTTTCAGCAAAATGACCATTACAATGTTGTTCAGTTTTTAAAAGGGGCATAATGTCTTACAACCTAAGTAACACTGGGCTCAGATCAAACTCTATAGTGTTCTGCCCTCCTTTGATAAGTCAGTCTAAGAAGAAACCTGTTTTACTTAAAAAGAAAAGCACTTGGTTATAAAAAGGTCTAAAGTTCCTATGCTTTCTACTGAGTTTCAACTCAACAGTTCCTACCAAAGCATTTCACACCTATTTCTTTTATAGAATTTATCTTATGTTTTAAATACTGTTTTCTTTTAGGAAGTTGGCAGCAACTTAAGGGCAGACAATATTGTATTTGCCCTCTTTTCTGGTGTTGGGGTTTCAACCCTGGGCTGCAGGCACGCTAAAGGTAACCCACACCTCCCAGTCTCCTAGCCCAGTGTTCACCTTCCTATCAGGCTCCTAACCTTCAGCTGTGTTTTCTTCCCTCTTGTAGAGGCTGGTAGCCTGTAGACACACCGGATCTGTGAGATAAAACTGAGAAAAAGCTGTTGCAATCTTGATTAGTTTATTTTTGAAACAAGGTCTCAGATAGCATAGGCTGCCCTGAGTTTCCAATTCTCCTGCCCGCTCCTCCGAAGCACAGGCATTAGAGACATTTGTCCCCATGCCTCCTTGTGCCTCATTCCATTAGGTTTTATGATATAATGTCAACTAAGGATTTTAAGTTCCCTTGTATGTTTTTAAAAGCCCGACCTGGAACTTGCATTTCTCCTGCCTCCACTTCCTTCTCTCTCGCGGCTAAGATTACAGATGTGTGTTACCATGTTCAGACATAAAGCTGTTTCAAAGACAGACAGATGTATTATTAATAAATGCACGTAGGAAGCATTTGAAGCACGTCATTGGGAAAATAACATGGAGAAGATAGACAGAAAATTACAATTGCCGAGGACAGTTTATTCAACGGTGTCAAATAACAGTGAGTGAAAAAGACTGGGGATGTGGTTCAGTGGTAGCGTACGCATGCACGAAGCCCTAGGGTGAACTCCCAGTTCACAAAACCCCCAAAGAAACTAAAATGTAACATATATAAGAATGAAGACTGAGTAACTTTGCTAAAAGCTCGTTGATTTTTATAATATTGTGCACTTATGATTTAAAAACACACAAATGACAGAGCCAAGGGACTACACCTACTACTTAAGATAACAAGGCTTATCACATCTGCAAAAGGATTGTAAAGCATATTTGTTATAAGTATCATAAAAAAATCTTAAAGAGACACTTCCTACCATTGCATTTGCAGGGAGGACATTATTTACTCAAGAGTGCTTGACAACTGGGGGAGAAAAAGAGACGACCCAAAAGTTGGCAAAAAAAAAAAAAAAAATCAAACTTCCATTTTCTTTGTAGGAAAGATGTATACTGCTTTAAGATCGGGCATGTTACTGTCATATGGTAATCTCATCAAGTTGAAGCAGAACTAAATGAACTCACTTCTCTGAGCCCACTTTACATTACTGAGCCAAAGCTTTTGAAGGAAGAGCTCTTGTTGAGCAGTTAGTGACATAAGGCAGGCCTTCCAAGGTGCAAGTGGCAGCCAGAGGAACAAACGCGATACATCTATTTTATAAATAATCAGCATTTGCATAGCTTCATCACAGAAATACACATTGTTTTAGAGAACTGCATTTTATTTCCATTATGAATTAAGGCTGATTTTCTAAAAAAAAAAAAAAAAAAAAAAAAAAAGCCAGGTGGTGGCACACGATTTTAATCCCAGCATTCGGGAGGCGCCAGAGGCAGGTGGATCTCTGCAAGTTTGAGGCCAGCCTGGTCTACAGAACGAGTTCCAGGACAGGTCTCAAAGCTACAGAAAAACTCTGTCTTAGAAATAAAGAAAAAAGAAAAAAAGGTTGATGGGAAGGATAAATTGATTTTGTTATTTTGTTTTAAGTTAACACAACATAGTTAAAGTACTTTCTTGTGACTAAATTATACTGTGATATACCAAGTGGGGATCAAAAGCTACTTTTGACATAGAAAAGGCAATTAGTAACTAGTTTAAAAAAAGAAGTAACAGCTTAAGAATTTTGTTACAAGGAACAAATGGGTACAGGTCTAACTTGTTTATTCATTTATCAGTTATGAAGATGGAAATTCAGTATTTTTATTATAAAAAGGATCATCTGCACTTATCTATTAATTTGGTAAAGGAAAAGCTAGATCTTGAATTCTGCATTATTTTCTTAGAAGCTGAGTATAACTCACCAGTTTTTCCCAGTCTGAGGTACTTGAGGCCTCACCTAGCTTGGAGTTTCAAAGGCATTTCACATTCAAAATATTATTTTCAAATTATTTTACAACCTACTTTTAAGTTCAATGTTCCTATAAGGAAACCATGATAAGCTTATTTTGACTGGTTTAAAAAAAATACAAAAGTTAAAAAAGAAAAAAAAAAAACTTGCCCTGTACCCCAGAGGTCTTATTCTAAAAATGTTCGACCACAATCCCAATAATTTAATTAATACAAAATCCAGTAGTTTTAAGTTCACATTTAATGATTAGCTCCCACCTCGCATATTCTTTCGAATGTAATATCCCAACTTTGGTGTAGAATTTTTTCCTCATAGGAACGTCTCATTCGTCATTCCTATTTGACAGCAGTTTAGAAAACACAAGCAGAAACACTCCACAAACAGTGTTTCCTAGACAATGTCTAAGTACATAGTCCTCATGTAAGGCACTTCTATGCGTTCTCAAAGCTGTCATTACATTTCCCCATTTTTCTTAGACTCAAGTCTCTGCAAGTTATACAGTGATTGTTACTTCAAGTAAAACTTTAAGAACTTGATTTTAGTACAACTGCCCTGTCTCTTCGATGATGGGAAGAGTGGAAGAAGGGCATCGGGTTCTGTGGAAGGAAAGCTTGAGTGCAGATCTTGTCTAGTTTACATTTAGAGAACTGGTAATGGTTTACCTTGTTGATCTTGCTCGAGAAGTTTGAAGTCTTCCAAAGGAAGATTGTTTAAGGCCGTTGGTAAAATGTGTTCTGAGAGGCCCTTGGGTAGCATGTTTTTTGCTTCTAAATTCTTCACGAAGCACGTGGCTTTGATCCATCTTTGAGTTGCTCTGCGTTCTCTTTGTAGGCAAGTTTTCATTTTTCTTCTTAAGCTTGCTATTTCTCTTTCTAGTTTTATTATCCTTCTTTTCGCCTCCATGGGGTTCCTAAAGGCATAACTGTGTTCGAGTAGTACTTGCTGACTGTTCGACTGTAAATTCCACGGTCCGGTTGGAGGAAAACTGTCGTTTTTCTTCAAAAGACTCCTTGACTTGAGTTTCTGAGCCGAACAGAGAGTTTAATATAAATTACGGATATCACAAATAAGTAAACAGTGTCCAGTTTTGAGCACACATTATTTAAACTGCTCTTTTGAGAACTGCTAAGTATAATGGGCAACAACAGCACACCATCTCATGTGATCATCGCTAGAGCGTCTCAGCAGGCTGAATGAACTCTAGCCACCCTGTACTGGAGTCCTGGAACTGGACACAGACCAGAGTGGCCTTGAACTCACAGAGATCCACCTGCTCGCTCTCACCTCCCAAGTGCTGGGATTGAAGGTGTGCCTGTGCCGCCAGGCCTCACTAGTTACTTTCGTCTTTATCTATAGAGATGTTCAAACCTTGATTTAGAAATAAGCAGTGGATCTTTCAAGGTTTCTTCCACATTATTCAATATTATTCTTTGGGGGTTTAAAAAATCTTTTTCAACTCTTTTTACTAAGACCAAACTAGAATTTGTTTAGAAATTTTCCTTATCTATGGTATTGATCTGATCTCTTTTTTGTTAAGTGTTAGTCTCTCAATTTGATGAATAGTTCAGACCTGGAATCTACATAAACAAAAACTCACGTGTCTATAGAGGTATGTTCTCAGGTACCAAGTTCCCAAACAGGTTTACTTATTAATTCTTCGCACTAAATCTTCAAAGATTTAAAATCTCGATAAGAATTGCTTTGTCCGAACCAGAAAGCTAAGGATTCTTTTGTTCACTATACTCCAGAAATATTAAACCACGTTTTGTTTTCCTATGGTATCACATCTTCTTATAATTGTGTCTTTCCTTTATTAAACAAACATTCCTTCAAGATATGATGGTACACACTGTGATCCCTGCATTCAGGAGGCTGAGGCAGGAGTGCCATAAACTTGAGGCTAGCCTAGAGTTACACAGTGAAACTGTCTCAAAAAAAGCCAAAACATAAAAATAAAAAAAAAAACAAACATTTTTGCCTTTTGGAGGCAGAGGCAGGAGGACAGCTAGTTCAAGAGAAGCTTGTAGGCTGGAGGATAGCTCAGTAGTTGAGAGCACTGGTTGCTCTTCCAAAGAACCCAGATTCAATTTTCATCACCTATATGGTGGCTAACTGTTTGTGACTTCATTTTTCCAGTAGATCCAATGTCCTCTTCTGGTCTCCACAGGCACCAGCATATTTGTAGTGCAGACATGCACTCAAGCAAAAACACCAATACATATAAAATAAGATAAATCTTTTTTTTTTTTTAAAAAAAAAAAACTAGCTCAGGCTAGAGTTTGAAGATAGCTTGAGTTACCTTAATAACAAGATTGTCTCTCTAAACAAAACAAAAAACAAACAAATAAAAAACCCAACCACACCGCTTTTCAATAATTATTTCCTGGGGAAACAATGCTGAATAAATTATAGTTCCTACGATCATAAAAACTACAGCTGGCCTTTCTTCACAGAGAAATGGCACTGTCTCCCTTTGCTCTTCACTTTCTCAGCACGTAACAGATTTTGTCATAATAAAAGTTTAATAGTTATTGGGTGGGGCTGGAGAGATGGCTCAATGGATAAGAGCACTGGTGGTTCTTCCAGAGGACCTAGGTTCAATACTCAGCACCCACATGGCAGCTCACAACTGCTCATAACTCTACCTCCAGGGAATCTGACACCCTCACACAGACATATATGCAGACAAAATACCAATGCACATAAAGTAAAAAATTAAAAAAATAGTTATTGGGTAAATAAATGATCAAATGTCAGAAATAAAGTTCCATCTTTCCTTTCTTTGAGATAATGGCTCACATAGCCCTGGTCAGTGCTGCCCTTTCTATGGAGCAGATGAACTGCTCCGTCTGCCTCTACCTCCTGAGTACCGGAATTACAAATGTGCATTCCCCGTGCCGGCTGATGGTACATTTCAATTTCAATATTTGAGTGCATACTCGGAGTCAGGTATGCTTTAAGGTGCTCAAATTTGAAAGATTTAGGAATAAGAAAGCCCTTGTTGTTCTATAGCTTTTCCAACATCTTAAGCAGCAGCGGCAGCAGCAATCCACAACCTTCCCACCAATTAAAACATTAACTCATGTCCACTTCCAAATTCAAATGCCACAGTTAACCAATAGCCTTTTCTTTTTCAGTATGAAGATGCCCTTTTCCAAAACCCTCTATTGTTCTAGCTTTTCTTTAGGAGGCTTTTTCTCAGTTTTGCTTCTCTAATCAGCTCTGACCTAGTCGGATCAACGTTTCCTTCTTTCTCCTCTGGTGCTGGTCATCAATCTCTGGACACATTCCACTACAGGGCTGTACTTGCAGCCATAAGCCAAGTGGTTTTGTTTGTTTGTTTTGTTTTTGAGACAGTCATAATATGCAGCTCAATAAATAGACCTCAATAAGTAGACTGGGTTGGCCTCTAACTCCTAGAGCTCCAAATGTTCCTGCCTTTGAGTGCTGGGATTAAGGGTATGCACCACCAGCCTGGCTTAAACTCATTTGAATTTATTCACCCGGTATCTGATTTTCTCTTTTCTTTCAAATAAACCAACATTTGATAACTTCTCATTCATCTCTCAATTTACTATCTAATTAAATTGCCCTATGCATGGCCAAAAACCTCCTCTAGTGTCCCAAACTCCCAAGGTTTCATCCCTAAACTGAATAACTCCATTATTTCTTATAAAGCCTCAACTGGAACCACCATCTCTTGGCATAACTGAATGTGTTCTTAAAGTACTTGCTAGCACATCACTTGTTTATCTTAGAATCAGAATAGAGTGATTCTGAAGGTGTCATTGCTAATCTTTTTGTTTATGCCAATTGTACACTTACTGATAATTGTGAATAATTTTAGTTATGTAAGGCTGCATTTCTGGCCAAGTACCCTATATGCAAAATGCTTGGGACCACAAGTGTTTCATCCTTTGAGGATTTGCATAGACTTTTACCTGCTGAGCATCCTTAATTGTGGACATACAGAAGTCCAAAATCTGGTATTCATTTGGACTTCACAGAGGAAACGAAACTGGAGTCAGGAGACCTAAATTCTAATTCTAGCCTGTACCTTTATTACATAAGCGGATGTTTTACAGCTTTTTGGGGGCATGTCATTACACACTCATTTTAGCACAATGTGAATTGCTCACTTGCACAAACAAGAAGTAACAGGCTCTAAGACATGTTTTAAGAAAGGAGAGTGGTATCACCTACCATAGACTTTATATGGGTACAAAAATCAAAAATGGTTGGAACAGCATCCATTTTAAGTCGTCGAGTTTGTCCTGTTAGATCAAAACAGGAGGCTTCAAAGTGCTTTGAACAAAGAAAAGTGTGTTTTCCTGGCACAAAATTTTTGCGCCTAACCAGGCGAACCCATTCTTTTCTTCTTTTAGGATCCAAAGGAAACCTTAAAACAAGCAAACAAAAAGCAACTCAAATTCCAACTGTCCTATTTTTTTGTACTCAATTTATGTAAAAAAATCTCCAGATGCCAAGTTATAACTTTTATTTATAAAAATTTATTGAAAAATTAATTTTATTAGCTTTAATTTTCAAGACATTTAAAAAAAGATATTCCTCCTAACCTAAGCCTTAGAAACGGCAATAGCTAAAGTTTAAATAACACTCTTCTGTAGAATGATCACAAGCAGGAGTAATTTCACAATGCTCTTATCTGCTGCTGCAGCACATACATCAGGTATGTTAAAGACAACATTTTTACAAGGAAAGTCTGGGCAAATACACTCCTTTCCCTCTTTCCTACAGTACATCACAATTTTATACTTTCTCCATTCAAATTTCCAACAGTACAAATTACATATTTTCAGAGAAAACTTATTGCGTGCATGCGTGCATTATGTGGTGTGTGCGTGTGTGTGCACACATGTGCAAGCAAACATGTGGAGGTCAGAAAACAACTTTTGGGAACTGATTTGGTTCTTTCCTTCCACCATGGGTTCTAAGACTTGTGTGGCAATAACAGTGCTTGCCTGCTGAGCCATCTTGCTGGTCCCAAAGTTTCTTGAGGAAAGCGATTATTATTATTTATCTGCTTATCTTTGATCATGCCCTTATAAACAATAACAACACAACTTGATATAATACAAATACAGAATATACAAACAATTCGCTAAATTCTATGTAGTTAAGCTGCATTTAAAAAATTCTGGAGCTATGGAGCTTAGCAGGAAACATAATTATAAAAGGATAAATGATACGTGAGCTATCTCTTTCCTTTCATATTCATTTCAAATAAAAAGATACATCCATCCAACATATACTGTTTAAGAAGGACACAAATACCAATGACTATTTTTTAAAAAATTCTAATAATTCTAGCTTTGTTAAGTGACTTGGAAATGTAACAATAAACATTCACATATAGTTAAATTTCAATTACAATTCTTTTTTTTTTTTTTTCATTTAGGGCCAGTGAGATGACTCATTAGGGAAGGAGAGCACTTACCGCTGAACCTCAGAACCTGAGTTTGATTTCCTGGACTCACATGGAGGAAGGAGAAAAAAACCAGCTCCCACAAGTGGTCCTGTCCTCACAGGCTGTGGCACACACATACAGTCTTTCTCTCTCAAAGATGCACAATTATGTGTGTGAATAAAGATCCCTTTGGTACCAAATGTGTATGAGCATGTGTGTGTGAGCATGTGTGTGTGAGCATGTGTGTCAGTTTGCAAATGGAGGTTTGAGGCCAAGTTGGTGGAGTTGGTTTTTTCCTTCAACCTCTGCATGGGTTCTGGGGGTCAAATTCAGACTGATTTTCATGGCAAGTGTCTTTGTTCAATAAGCCATTCCGCCAGCTTCTAAGTCTTCTTTAGATTACTTCTTTGTGTACTATATCCTCTAATCAGTACTCATTTGTATAAAAAAGAACCATAAAGTCCATGTGAGATCATGTGGGTCAGAATTAATTTCCACATTGCCAGTGATGAGAAGCATAGCAATGAAGGCCCAAGTTTACTCTTAATATCCTTTCTCACAACAGACATGCCCTGAAGATTTGCTGTCACTCCACAGTACTTAATATTTCATTAGAGGATATTTTCTGATAAATCGACCCACCTTGCTTAGTACTCAGTCTCCACTGCCCTCTGAGTTCTGAGACAGGGCCTACCAATCTAACCCAGGCTGGACTGCAGCATGCTGTGCAGTCCAGGGCCAAGCTAAACTCTGCACTACATCTGCTCAGACTTTCACGTGGTGGATTACACAAGCGAGTAGTTGCATTTGGCTTAGCACTTACCTCCTAACCTGTTCTCGGCCAAAGAACTCTTATTTCACCTAGTGGTGTGTCAAATGGAGTTAAGTGTATTTAATTTTACCAGGGAATCAGTAAAATAAGCAGTAAGTATCATTTGCAGTCCATTGGCTTCCACCTTCAGTGTTGGAATGTGGACCTCTACCACCACAGCGGGCTTTGAAACATTATCTTTAATTATGTTTTGATTAGGTGTTATGTTTTGTTTTTGAGACTCTAACGTCACTCAGGCCGACAACAGGCTTACTATTGCAGCTGAGGAAAACCTTGACCTTTTGTGATGGCCTAGGCAACTCTGCCTGGTCTTTGAATATGTTTCTTGGATTTTTACAGTACATTTTAGGGGTAGATGTAGCTCACGGACTAAATTTAAAAAAAAAAAATCTTATATTGAAAGACTTACATGGTGTCAACGGATGGAAATATTCTTGTCCACACAACACACCCCAGGTTTTATACACTTATGTGTTTGAGCAATGCTATTTTACTTGTATTTTAAATAAATGGCTGAATACCTCTTACATTTTTAAGCACTGTAGATATGGTGGTAATTAAAAAAATGCCTCCCTTTGAGTATATACAGTAACTGAGAAGGTAAAGAATCAAGTAATCCTAACATACTAGCAAAGTGGCTGAGAATATTATTGGACAACCCAGCTAGTTCCTTTGCACAATATCTTGACACAACAGGCAAATTTACTTATTTACTATTGAAGTACTTTCCCAGCCCCAGGGATTTTATTTCTATTATGTATAAGGAAAGGTAGAAATGCTTCTAAGGGGCTAAGAAGATAGCTCTAGTGGATCCCTGTGTCAGTGACCAAGTGTGGCAAGTTTCCCGTCTCAGAGAGAAGGGACAACACAGTGCCTGAAGAACAACGGTGGAGGTTGTCCTGGCCGCCATGTGCACGACTGCAAATTCGCATGCACACATATATGCCTTTTAAAGATTAGACCATGGGGGCTGGAGGGATGGCTCAGTGGTTAAGAGCATTGCCTGCTCTTCCAAAGGTCCTGAGTTCAATTCCCAGCAACCACATGGTGGCTCACAACCATCTGTAATGAGGTCTGGTGCCCTCTTCTGGCCTGCACACATACACACATACAGAATATTATATACATAATAAATAAATAAATATTAAAAAAAAAGATTAGACCATGGAAATACCTAGCTTATGGGTCTCTTGTAAAGAAGTAAGTATGGATCTACATGGAATAGGACTTGCTGATTTATCCAGAAGGCCCTAAGAAAGGACCTTAAGTGGGAGGAGTGATGTCATAGGGCTATTTCAGGAGCAGGACAGGAAACAAACATGGAGGGCCTTTTATGTCAAAAATATCAAAATACATTCAACGTGCCATTGACAAGCCCAAAGGGCCGAACTGAGGGATCACCGAATGAGCTGATAAATTCAACCACTGTTAAAGGCTAACTTCGTAACATTTTACTAATAACTTTTTTTTGGGGTTCATTTCTAATCATGTGTTTGTGTGGATACATACACACAAACCCAGGGAACCAAGGAGGCCCGAAGTTAGATCTCTTAGAGCCAGAGTTACAGATTGAACTGCCTGATTAGGGTTCTGGGAACTGAACCTGGGTTCTCTGGAAGAACAGTACTTATTCTTAGCTGCTAAGCCATCTTTCCAGCCCCAATTTCTACTTTTTAAAGTTATTTATGATTACTGCATCTATATGACAGAACCACAATAGATTAGTGTGATATTGTACATCTCTTCTTAGCTCCACAATCAGTCATGTCATACTGGTGGCTTGAAACCACGCTTGGTGAGAGTAAATGCATCTCAGAAACTGGGCAAACACTGTAAATTGGGGCTTTCCCCCGGAAAGACAATTATTAACAACACAGAGCTTTAGAGCATTGATTATACAAGGCTGGTTAAAAGCACATGAGTAAGCCAGTAAACCAGTTAAGATGCTGGTCAAATAGCCAGTCAAAAGGGAATAGTGGTCCATTATGTTGGATTGCTTCCACCTTGTTGAGGGGATGGCATTTCTCTTATTGAAAAGGAGAAAATAGAATCAGTATATTTGCTGGATGGCATCTCACTACCGGTAATCTACGGGCCTGGCAGAGGACCAGGAAAGAGCACACATTCTGCCCACAAACACTCTTGTATTCCTTGGAGATGAGGACGCCCACTGTTGGGCACAGGTGAGTCATTTCGCTAAGACTTTAAGAAGGGTTAGTAGAAGACAGTAAAACAAAGGAAAGAAACCCAAAGGACATAATTCATAAAATAGTGACAAAGTGGAGATTATTTCACTGAGTAAAAAAGACTATATCATTAGAAATGAGACACACAGGTCATGTTCACAGAGGCAATTTTAGGAGGTTATGAATGATGTACATGTTACAGAGATGTAGACTGGAATAGGTTTAGAAGGATAAAAAACTGAAAATAAGTTTAGGCAACATAATTTTAAAAATGATTTTTATTTTGTACATGTACATACCTGAACATATCTATGTGTGCAAGAGCCCAAGGAAGTCCCAAGAGGAGTTGGATCCCCTTGGTCTGGTTTGTGAGCTCCCATGCATGTGTGTGCCCGGATCCAAATCCAGGGCCTCAGTAAGAACACTGAGTACTATTAATCCACGAGCCATCTCTCTAGCCCCTAGGCAACAGTTTGTGCAGGTGGATGAAGTCTAGGCTGGCCAGGCATGGTGGTAGATGTCTTTAATGGAAACACTTGGGAGGCAGGGGCAGAGAGAGCTCTCTGAGTTTAAGGCCAATCTGGTCTATATATCAAGTATGAGGTAGCCAGGGCTACATAGTGAAACCCCGACACACACACACACACACAGACAGACACACACACACACACACACACAGACTATTTCCTACAAGAAAAGTTAAATACTATTTGCATTTATAAAAACAGGAATATATTTTTACCATAATGCTATTTTAAAACCCATTTTTCTTGTTGGTTTGGTTTTGCTTGTTGTGTTTGAAGACAGGATCATATTTTGTAGCTAGGCCTCAAGTTCATTCTGTAACTCAGGCTGGCTTTGAATTTATGGTGATCCTTCTACCATGTAAATGGAATATGGGAATATGTCTGCCTAGCAATTATAAAGACCTAAATTTCTAAGGCTACCATAAAAGTGCTAATTTCACATTAGATGAATAGTATTGCACAGTGCGCATCCTCCCACCCCCTCGAGACAAGAGTTTTATTCTGTAGTCCAGACAGGCCTAAGACTTGGGGTGGATCCTCCTGGCTCAGCCTCCTACATTCTAAGGTTGTCACTGTGACCACCACACCCAGCTCTCCACTGTCCATCTCTTAAGCACTGCTTGTAGTGGCTAGACTCCTCCCATTCATCTTCCACATCAGATTACCAAGTCCAGTAATTTCTCCTAAAACACTTCTCAAAATCTGTCTACTTCTCTCCACCCTTACTGCCAACAACATCCTGTTCGAGGCCACTGAATGGATTCCCCATGTTCCTTTTTTATTTTGAGTCAGGGTCTATGTAGCTCAGCTGGCCTCGAACTAATGACACCCGGTCTCTTTCTTCTCATTCCCGAGACTACAGAGATGTATTACCACAGCAGGCTTGGGCTCCCCTTTGTCACAGCTTCCTAATTTTCTTCTCACTCAACTCTCACCTCCTCTAATTCTGTGCTCCTGTCCCCACAACTGAGCAGCAGTATTCAGTCCAGCTGACACCTAACATGCTTTCCCTGTAAAGGAAATAGCAGATAAGTTAACATTTTGTAATAGGCTCCTTGCTTATCAAACTCATCTCTGGTGACGCTGGCCTCACACGCTACCTGTCACTCTTAACTCCACACAGCAGCCAGAAGGCTTTTTATTATGTAAATCTAATCATGCTACTCTTTTTGCATTCTTCAGGGCTTCTCAAGTACTCTTGGAACAAAACGGAAAAGGCTTTAGTAGAGAGGACCAAACCGGACTTCAGCCTGTGGTCTCAGTTGACACTTGGCCTTTTGTGAGGTGTCCTTTGACTTCCCAAGGCTAATTAGGTCTCTTTGAATGTCTTTTCTGCGGCACTCAACTGTAATTATGCCTTCCTCCTCTATTGAATTCTAAAGTCCCCGAGGGTAAGAACTTTCTCCATCATTAGCATAATGTCAGGCAATTAGGGACCTGGTGTACCGGCAGCTGTGAGAATGAACAAAGCCTTACGTTTGCAGGAAGTAGTTTTAAAACAAACAGCAGAAGGGTTTTCTTTCTTTCTTTCTTTTTTTTTTAAGTAGCAGCTTTTAGTCAGGGGATGCCCTTAGTGAGGTAGAAAATAGATCAAAGCTATTTTCTATATCCTAAGATCACACTGTATATGGCGGGGTATATAAAGTCAGAACTGTTTTCACTTAGGTTTTTAGTATTTTTCCCCCCTTCGGACAGGTGGCAGTTCTTGACAGAAAGGCGAACATTTACTGAGCACCTATTACATTCAAGTACCGATTATGTCCAAATGCTTGGCAGAGTTTGTCTTAGCATTACCAAGGCCATGACTGCGTTCTCAGCGAAAGGAAAACGGAACCTAGGTTCATTTTATGCTCGTGTTCAAGAGAAAGCTTCTGTTGGCGCTTTGGTACACACTGCTTAATTACATGGCCGTCGGTGATGACTCAGTTCCTCGGCGGTTACTGTGTGTGCCTATCAGAAAGGTTTCCCACGTCAACTCAGCTAGCGAAAAATTTCCTAATTTTAACTCCAACCCAGCAGGCTTTTAAAGGGATGTGTTGACTTGAGGGGGGGGGGGGGATCGGTCCCTTATGGCGTCATTCGTCTCAAGGCATGGTCTAAGATACCAAAATAAAAGAGGAGAAAAATAAAGGTATGCGCATACTTTTTAATGTGAGGGGGGGGGGTGTCATTCACAAGAATCCGCAAATTGGGTAAACTTTCCTCGGGAACGGAGAAAAAGGTCTCGGGCTGCGCGAAACCGCACACAAAGGACAAAAATGATATTCCCCCACTCCGGCTATTCTTAGCAGTCACCAGGCGAGGAACGCAAGTCCCCGCGTCCTTCTGACGCGCCCTGTGACACTCAGACCCGTCTAGCGCCCGTGGCCGTCACCCCCACTCCCTCGCCCGGGTTTTACCTGTGGAAGCTGATGTTAATGTGCTTGTTGTAGGTGGCAGCACAGCCCGCCGCGGCGCAATTGGTCGGCATTTCCCCCGGCCCCTCATTCGGCGCAGCCCGCAAAAGCCGTTGTCACCGCGCAAAGGCGAACGAGGCCGGCGACCAGGCGCTGCCAGCCGGGCGGGAAGAGGGGCGTGCACACTACAGGGCTGGGAGGGAGGGAGGGCCCACTCCCCTTTCTCTTTATTAATATGGCGGTTCAGGCCCGCAGAGCCAACGGTCCTGGAGCTCCCGGCGCGGACGGCCGCCTTCACCAACATGGCGGCCACACCCGCCCCCCCCCCCACCCCGCCCCCCAGGGTCCCAAAGAGAGTGGGTAGACTGTGTCTCAGGGAGGGGCGCCCGAGCAACGGGAAGACGGCAGGTGTCTTCCCCACCAACGAGTGACTCTGAAACTCAGGTCTGCGACTCAAGAGCAGGCCCGCTACCCGGACAGCTCAGACCCCGCCACTTCAGCCAGGATGCCAGGGACAGAGGCGTCCGCGAGGGACCAAGGGCGAAGCCTTGCGCAAGAGAAGAGACTACAGATCCCAGAGAGCACCGCGCCCGTCACGCGTCTCCTTATCGCGAGACTTGGCAGCGCCCCTTTCCGGAGTGCCGCCGGAAATGACGATCGGGACACGGCCTCCTCCTCCTACTCCTCCACCACCTCCTCCACGGCTCCTTTCTCGCGAGGCGGAAGAGCAGCAAGGGGGCGCTAGGAGAGGGTACTGGTTAAGCGACGGTCCGGCGAGAGAGATCTGGGGTGCGGGGAAGTTGGGGAGCAGAAGCTGCGAGGCGTCCGAGCTCAGGGAGGCCGCGCCTGCTGGGCCCGTTAGGACAGCGGGGATAGGAGGAAGGGGAAGGCAGCGGGCGGGCGGGTCCCCGGACGGAGGGCTAAGGTGGTGTGAACGGCGCTGCTCCCCGGATGGCGACCGCTGAGACTTCGACCCCGGCCTCTAGCGGCCTCTCCCCGAAGGAAGAAGGGGAGCTTGAAGATGGGGAGATCAGCGACGACGACAACAACAGCCAGATCCGGAGCCGGAGCAGCAGCACCAGCAGTAGCGGCGGCGGGCTGTTACCGTACCCGCGCCGGAGGCCTCCTCACCCGCCCCGGGGCGGCGGATCCGGGGGAGGCGGCGGCTCGTCGTCGTCGTCGTCCTCGTCCCAGCAGCAGCTGAGGAATTTCTCACGCTCGCGGCACCCGTCGGAGCGGGGCCACCTCAGGGGACACAGCAGCTACCGACCCAAAGAACCGTTCCGGACTCACCCGCCCCCGGTGCGGATGCCTTCGGGCTCCCTGTCGGAAAGCAGCCCCCGACCGTCGTTCTGGGAGCGGAGCCACATCGCTCTGGACCGTTTCCGCTTTCGAGGCAGGCCGTACCGGGGTGGGAGTCGGTGGAGTCGGGGGCGAGGAGTGGGTGAGCGAGGAGGCAAGCCGGGGTGCAGACCTCCTCTGGGAGGAGGAGCGGGATCCGGATTCGGCAGCAGTCAGAGTTGGCGAGAACCCTCTCCACCTCGCAAGAGCTGTATCCTTAACGTGGCGGTCTGCCCTGGGTGTGTCGCTGGAGCTCCCTTGAGCGTCACGACTAGGTCCCTGAGTTTAACTTTTCGGAGCCACTTACTTGTTTCTGTTCGTCGGCCGTTGTCATGTGCCACACTCCGCCGCTATTTTCTTTGATTGTTTTATTGGACTGGACTGCTTTCGAACAGGAATGTGTCATGGATTCGGGTCAGCTAGGGAGATGAAATACAGTCCAGGTTTTTAACGGTACACCAGTAGCCCAGATTGCATTGGTATTTGCTGTTTTGCTAGCACCGGAATTTCGTATTTGATGGGAAATTCACTTAGATTATTAGAGAAAAGAAATACCCACAACTTGAAGAATCCAGTTACTTATATTACATCCTGACTTTAGAATTCGTTAACTTTCCTCAGTAATTTTAAATTTTACCGTTCTTGTGAATTTTTTTTACTCTTCTAGAGTTCTCCTTTTAAAGTGTGTTTGCGTGTGTGTGTGTGTGTGTAGACTTCTTCATCTTCATCTTCTACCACTTTTAGTAATTCAGATCTTTTGAATTCATACATAGTTTGGAAAGCTGTATGCATTGAGCTCACTTTCCTATATTCACTTTTGGGCTTTTTAACTCTGTGTGCTGCCTACACGTAGGTCAGAGAAAAACTCAGCAACACTTAGTGTGTTAGGGAGGAATGTGTGTAGAGTATGGACACGTGAGGAAGAAAAACGGCCAATTTCCTAATTTTTGCCCCCTCTAACCTTATTATTGGTTATCTTTAACTTTACCAAATTTACTCGGGGTTTATGTTAAGAAATTAATCCAAAGCGTTCGTGTTTTATGATGGGTTTATATATCCCAACTTTTACTAATTGTTTAAGATAGATTACTAAGCACTTTTACTACTAGCTATAATTTCCATGCTGTAATGATTGTTTAATATGTTTTCTATAAAATTTACATACGACACTTAATTGGAAGATACTCAGAGTTATTTTTATGGAGCACTTCAGGCTATATGGACTTTTCCTAGATGTCATGATGGTAATGGGTGAGGGATAAAGAAACAACAGGTTTTGGTTCCTGTGTCCTGAAAAAGCTGTTACTTCTCTCACCTAACATTGGTTTAGAAGCATCTCAAGATTGTTTTGGAGAAAAATCACAGGTAGGTAACCTTTTAAAACACAGTGAATGTTCTTCCATGAAGATTAGAAAACCTTCGTCCGTGATTATATGCACACATGAGCCATGACTGGTTTTTTGTTGTTGTTGTTGTTTTGCTTTCTGAATTAAAAAACAAAGGATGTTTAAATACATAGACATGTTTTTAGGGTTATGTAGATGAAACATCTAGTTGGTGTTGGAGAAATGAAAATAGTTTAGTAAAACATCAAATTGAGGACAAGAGTACTGTTGGCAGTTTAAAGGTTTCCTTAGTTTCCTCTGCATTACAGTGGTGGTGGTGACGACTAGGCTCGCCTGCCTCCTTCCTCCACCTTTTCGTCTGGTGATTTGCTACTGTTTGGGGTTATGCTTATATACTAATATTTTTATGTACTTACTGCAAAAAGACTGTAGATAAATAAATATCCAATGTGCTTATGTGATTCTTGATTTCTCTGACAGCTTGTCAGAAATCAGCCGTGGATTTCTTTTCAGATTGCTGATTGCTTTTCAGATACTATACTTTTAAGAACAAGATGCTCAGGTTGTCTGCATAATTGTTCTCATGAAATACCAGCAAACCACCCTAGAGGTGTTCTTAATAAAAATTTGAGAAGGAAAAATGTAATGTGAGCTAATAAAACTTGCAGTACAAAGCCCTATCCATATTGCTTTAATGTCAGTATCAGACTCAGCTTGTCATGTGTCCACTGTGATTATAAAAATGGTAACTTTGCAAATAGTACCTAAAAAAGAATGAGGGCAATTCTGACTCAGCTTAAGTGGTTTAGCAGTGCAATAGCTTGAGTATAATTTTTTTTCTGTCATTTTTTAAACATAATTAGGGATATATTACTTGCAACTTTAAAGAAAACGGAAAAGACCAGAATCTGTTTCAGTTCATCTCCTTTTTCTTCTTCTTTTAAAATGGTTTTTTTCTAGACAGGCTTTCGCTGTTTAACATAGCTCTGGCTGTTCTGGAATTCTCTTTGGAGGCTGACCTACAGACCAGTCTGGCCTCAAAATCATAGAGATCCCCCTGCCTCTGCCTCCCAAGTGCTGGGATTAAAGGCAATCGAAACCACTCTCCGACCTCTTTCAGCTGTCTGTCTGTCTGTCTGTTTTTATTGCTGTTGTTTGGAGATGTAGACATTATAGCGTCTTTGGAATTCCCTGTGTTGCCCAGCTTCCCCCAGAGTTATGGCAGTTGGCTTGCACCAGTCTTTCTGCAGCTCTTCATTGCTGTTCGTTTTTCTTGTAAATTTTTTTGTTTTTGTTGTTTGCTTTGTTTTGTGAGATAGGGTTTCTTGTACCATAGACTACCTCAGGATTCCTGATCTGTCTTAACCTCCTCAGAGTTAGCATAGACATTTTGTCAGTGTTAAGTCTCCCTTGTATAACTACCATTTTAAACTTGGAAATCAGGAGAGAGTTAACATAATTAGGTCAGTAAAGTTATCCTATCTTCCCTTTTGATTTCAGCTAATATTGAAAAGTGGTTCTACCATGAAAACAGCAGGTTTAAAAGTCATTTTAAAGTCTCTCGCTTCCTCTTTCTTTTTTGGTACTGAGGATTGAGCCTAAGGCTCTACCATAGAAACTACATCACTGGTTCTTATTACAATTTTGCTTGAAGAGAGGATCTTGTGAAGTAGCTCCCAGCCCTGTTTCATCTTACATGGTAGTTGGCATTATAAGCATTTGCCACCAAACTCCACATGTAAGCAGCTCTTCCCTTTTTAAAAAATTTATTTTTACAATTTTAAATGTATATGTGTGTACATCCTCCTACATGAGTGCCTCAGCAGCCCAGGGGTGTCATATTGCCCCGAACTGGGCAGTTGTAAGCCCCCTGATGTGGGTGCTGGGAACTGAACTCAGGTCCTTAGCAAGAGCAGTACACACAACATCTGTGCTATCCTCTCCAGTCCAAGTAGTTCTTTTTAGTTTTCCTCCTACCACTGAAGTATAGACTCAGCAAGTAGTTCATAAAAATACAAGTAAAAAATAACATCTTGACAAAAGAGCAAGTACTGATTTGATCCTTATTATGCTGTAGAGGTGGGAAGAATTTTGTCTCAGGTAAGTTAATGGCTCTAACTCAATTGCCTTTACGCATTTTTCAGTTGGTACTTTTTGTTGGTATATTGAATCTATTCCCTTTGCCAATGTCTTCAGTGTCTTTAGTATTTATTTGGTTTTTTATTGCTGTGGTTTTACTTTTAGATGGCTTAGCTGGAATACAGATAATTGTCGTTTTTATGCACAAAGAATGCATACATAGTCAGGTAGAATAAATAATTCTGGCTTCATCTAGGAGGTGTCTTGAATTGGTGTCAAGTTGAAGAACAGAGGCCTGGACACAAAGCTTCGTAAATTGTGATAAGCCCAGAAAAGGTAAGGTTGGAAAGGTAAGCACAGGCCAGATAATAAATGCATGCATTCTTAGGAAGAAGGACTTTGGGCTCTAATGAAAATGAAAGGGAATGTCTGAAGTTTTATAATCTGTAAAGATTACTTTGACAGCAAGGCAGTGGCAGTGTATACCTTTAATCCCAGTACTTGGGAGACAGAGGCAGATGGATCTCAGTGAGTTTGAGGCCAGCCTGATCTACAAAGAGAGTTCCAGGACTGTTACACAGAGAAACCCTGTCTTGGAAGAAAACAAACAGAAGATTGCTTTGACAGCAGTATATTCATGGGTTGTGGGCAGTAGAGAATCCCAAATACCTTATCAGTTCATATTCCTCTTATGTGGTAGGTAAAGCAGTGGGAGTGCTTTAGAATGTTTTCAGATGAAAACAGGGACTGAGTTCTGACAATACAGAACACCATTACAAGCTTCGAAAAAAAGGAGTTAGGAAGGACTTAAAAATGTAGAAAAATGAGGAGACACGAGAGTCACAGGAGCAGAGACAACGGTGGAAAGTGGCTGCAGAGAAATCGGGTAAAATGAAGTTTGAAAATAATAGAATATAAACTTAGATCAGTTTCTGTTGAACTAATAAAACAGCTAGATTCCATTTGGCAGGATTGTAAGAAAGAAATGTATTGGAAAAACTTTTGGCACACACCTTTAATCTCTGCACTTGCACTTGGGAGGCAGAGGCTGTTAGATCTGTTAGTTCAAGGCCAGCCTGGTCCTGAAAGTGAGTTCCAGGACAGCCAGGGCTATTACACAGAGAAACCCTGTCTCGGGGAAGAAAAACTTCTTTTAAGAAATTTGATTGGCAACATGAGAGAAGTAGAGATTTATTAGAACAATTTTAACAGCAGAACTATTGATTTGAAGTTGAAGATTATTTAGTTTCTCAAATATGTGGTCATAATTCTCCTCTTTGAATTGGTGGTCAGGAACTTGAAATCTTTGTTGGGTGTTTGCCCTGTTATTAAGCAGAGAAGGTCTGTGTTAGGTTACAACCAATGAAAACACAAGTGGTTTCTGGGCAGTGGGGCAAACACCATTACTCCCAGCACTTGGGCCTTAGAGGCAGGTGGATCTCTGTGAGTTCAAGGCCAGCCTGATCTATAGAGTGAGTTCCAGGACAGACTTCAAAAGCTACAGAGAAACCCTGTCTTGAATTCCCTCCCCCACTGCCACGAAAGAAAGAAAGAGAGAGAGAGAGAGAGAGAGAGAGAGAGAGAGAGAGAGAGAGAGAGAGAGAGAGAGAGAGAGAGAGAGAGAAAGAGAGAAAGAAAGAAAGAGAAAGAAAGAAAGAAAGAAAAGAAAGAAAGAAAAGAAAGAAAGGAAAATATAGTTCGTTTATTGGAACTACACCTATTACCTGGGTTTTCATTTCTTAACTTGCACAATGAAATTCATACCATATTTATGAATTGTTTGAAATTAGAAAATACATTTTGAGTAACATCTAAAATTTTTATTTTTTGTTACATGGCTTTCATGTTAATTGTGCATGAGTCAGATGTAGCACATGATGCATCCTCTATTATGTATTAGTTTTTTAAGAAATGTCTCTTTCATAAATTACTAATCATCAGTGTTCATTCTCTTATTTACTTTTTAATTTGAAATGAGAAGAAACTAATGAGAGAAGATTCCCTCCTGATTATCAGAAGTGTAAATTGTCATCTGTGACAAAACAGTTCCTCCCCTCCCTTCAGAAAGCATCTTTAGCATCCGTTCGCTTTGGGTTTTCCTCGTCCTTACAGAAAGAAGGATGCTACAGCCTAACTGGGTGGACTACCGTGGAGTCAACTGGTAATTTCTGACACTAGTGATTTTGTAAGTGGACTGTTTGTATGGATGCTTGTTAAATTGCAATATGGGCACATATGCAGGCATTAGCAGCACATATATTAAATGGAATTTAGAAATTAAAAATATCCGTTCATCTTGAAACATTAAGGGAGAAAAATTCATCTATACCTTAAGTATTTTTGTTAAATTTAACTGGAAAAATTTTTGGAAACTGGTTTCCTTAATATGCTGTTCAGCCAAAAGTTTTGGAAGATCCCCGTCAAGAAAACAGAATCATTCATCCAAAAGTGAGAACTGTGGGGAAGAAACTTTTGAAGATTTACTTTTAAAGTATAAGCAGATACAGCTGGAACTGGAGTGCATCAACAAGGATGAAAAACTTGCTCTGAGTAGCAAAGACGAGCCTGTGCAGGACGATCCTAAAGCACTGCATTCTGAGGACCAAACAAGCACTGATAATGCCAGTATTACAGAGGATGCAAGTAGAGAGGTCGCTCCTGAGGAGAAGGCGCAGGTCAAAACTTTTCAGGCATTTGAATTAAAACCACTCAGGCAAAAACTGACTTTACCAGGGGATAAGAACCGGGTGAAAAGAGTGAAAGATGGAACAAAGCAGCTTTCTGCGAAGTCCAGCTCCACAGATGCTAGCCAAGGTAATTCAGTAGAGATTGAAGTTAGCTCTGCTACATACATTTTGTTAAAGAGTGTTTCCTTGAAAAGTTTTAAGTGTACATCAGTACTTAAAAGGATCCCAATTTTCTATAAATTCTTTTGTTATAGGTCTTATAAGTAATAACTTCATAAGTTTTGTTTACTAAATGTTTTGGTTGAGGCAGGGCTTTACTCTGTAGTCCAGGCTGCCCTGAAACTTGCCCTGTAGTGTTCTGTGCTTGCCTAAAACTTGTAATCAATCTGCCTCAGCTTCCTGAGTGTTGGGATTGCAAATATGTGCCAGAATGACTTCTGCTAATCTCTGTTTTCTTTTTGGTCTGCTCTGTTCTCTGCTGATGTGTTGGAAGCATGGGTGAAAATAGTGGGGCACCTTTCTTCCTCCTGAAGGGAAGTTGACCATTGAGCATGATGCTGCAGTGCTTTGTAGATTTCTAAATTTTTAAGGTTTACTGGGTAAAGAAAAATTGCTAGTGTGAAATTCTTTAAATTGTGAATACATTTTGAAGAAGGGACATCTTTTTTGTCATTATTAATAAGTTTTTAATTTTTCTTAGTATAAAAAATTATATTAATTGATTTTTGTAGTGTGTCAGTGCCTTTCTATACCTGGATTAGTTTATATATGTTGTTTAAAAAATTCCTTAGTATTTTCTTGACTAACATAATTTATGTGCAGCAAAATATACTTTTAGTATATAGTTTCTCTAAATTTTGACTGATATTGACAGTTGATCCTCCTGTATCTGTCTCCCGTACATACAGACATCCCCCATACCAGACCCAGTTTCTAGGATCAGTTTTTATATTTGAAATTTTCAAGACCATTCACTGACACAAATTTGTAAATCAGAGTGGTGACTGCGTTTGATTACATATTCTCAGAGTTGTTCTCTTCCCTTCTAATAAGTTAGATGTTTCAGTGAATTATATTATAAATATAATTCCTGTGAAGTATAACATAGCAGGATAGAGAAAATATATACAAATGACTTTTGTAAAGTTATATGTGAATGCTTGCAGTAATTCAGATGAAAAATTAAATATGACAAGCTGACATCTGTGGAAGAAGAATTGAAGGAACCCAAAAACCACCTAACGCTCATCTTAGCCGATGAGGCACATCCATAGATGTTTCTGCAGGCACACCCTGCTCCAGCACTTTCCCCCATTGTTCTCAATGGTTCTTTTAAAGTTTCATAGTTTTCTTATTACATGTGAACTTGCTCTTTTTGAGATGATTGAACTCAATTCCATCTTTTTACTTCTGTATCATAAACATACTATATTAATTTTTCACTTAAATTCTTCTACTCAGAGGATACAAAAACCCTCTTCTTGTTTATGACCATGTTTTATATGCCTGCCTCTTCTTTACTATATCTTGCTTTATTTTTAACCCCTTTCACTTACGGAGTTACTTGGAAAATATTTGAGATTTTTTTTTTTTAAATCTTAAGATTTAATCTCGTCTTTAACCATTACTATTAATTTCTCTCAAGCATTTTTTTTTTTCTTCAGTGAGGTATCAGAAAAGGCTAGGTTGGATCTGTTCTGTATTTTAATTTCTTCATTAACCCAATACAATTTTTTTTAGTTTTGAGCACAGAACAGAAACATTGCAGTGTTAAAACTACACTGGGATAGGTTATACACAACCCAGTTGCAAAAGTCTGGGTTTTTTTCACCTTTCTTTTATTATAAATTAGCTGAATTAGCTGAGTACTTTATTCCAGGTTCTTTTTTTTTTGTTTGTTTTTTGGTTTTTGGTTTTTTTTTTGTTTTTTGTTTTTTGTTTTTCGAGACAGGGTTTCTCTGTGGCTTTGGAGCCTGCCCTGGAACTAGCTCTTGTAGACCAGGCTGGCCTCAAACTCACAGAGATCCGTCTGCCTCTGCCTCCCGAGTGCTGGGATTAAAGGCGTGCGCCACCACCACCCGGCTTCCAGGTTCTTGAAAGCATTAATGAACAAAATAATTGCTTATGCCTCAGGTTCACATTTATTTTTACTTATATTTTTAGTGCAGTGTTTTATTGTGCTGCCTAGGCTCATCTCTAATTCCTAGGCTCAAACAGTCTTCCCACTTGAGAATCTGGATCTACAGATGTTCACTTCTGTACCCTTAATGGTCACTATGACATCATAAGCTTGCATCTTAGAAGGAAACAGCAAACATGATGAGCAGTAAACTGTCATAGAAGAAGTATTAGCAGGGTAAGTAGTGTGGGAGCAAGGTAACTAGCTGAAGGTTTGTAAGCTATTCAGGATATCGTTCAGTTTGAAGGTGCGATTTAAACAAAGATGTGAAGACTAAGAGAAAGGACAAATTGATAATTGGAAGAAGAGATTTCTGGGCAGTGGAAGGAACATTGATTTTCAAAGATAGTCAACTTGTCAGAAATGCAAAGTCTTGGGCCTTACTCCAGGTGTGCCTTGTGAGCTCTGGTAGTAGGACTCCTTGGCCTGTATGTAGTTCTATCCTCTCTTGGTTTCTTATCTGTCCTAAAGATGGAGAATCTCTGCACTGAATGTACGACCTACTGCACATAGTTTCCTGGCATTCTTGAGAATAACCTAAAGAAGAATGAGGTCTATGAGCATTGGAGAGATTAGAGATGGTGTGTGGAGGCACGTCCTGTAGAATCTTGCAGCAGCTTTGCTTTGAAGTTCTTAGTGAAATGGTTGGGAGTGAAAGTCCACCAGAACTTCTCAAGAGCTCTCTCCGGCTGCACTGTTGAGAATAGTCTGTAGTAAAGGCAAGTCTCTACTGCATTAGGTGATGTTTCTTTTATAATTTGGGGGTTTCTATACTATATATTTCTAACTCCCCCCCCCCCCCAACACACACACACTTTGTTGTTGTTGTTTGAGATAGGATCTCAACAAGTAGCCCTGGCTGGTTTGAAAGCCACTGTGTAGCTCAGGCTGATCTTGAACTGACAGATCGTTCATCCTCTGCCTTCAGAGTTCTGGGATTAAAAAGTACATACATATATACACCTGGCTTTTTTTTCTTGGTTTTTAAAGAATCCTTTTTCCCTTAGTGTTCATAGCGCACACCTCTTATCCCAGTGCTCTCGTCCCAGCACTAGGGACACAGAGGCAGGGGATCTCAGAGTTTGAGGCCAGCCTGGCCTACAGAGTGAGTTCCAGGACAGCCAGGGCTGCACAGAGAAGCCCGTCTTGAAAAGCAAAACCAAACAAACAAATAAAACTTTTTCCCTTGAAAAACCTTTATTTTTATGTGCTTGATTTTCCTTTTTCCTGGGAAAATATTGTCATTGTTATGGTTTTTAACTACCATCTGTATGTTGATTCCGGCTTACATGGAATCCCAGGAGTAAGGTTTAACTACTTGGTAACTGTGTAAGACCAGTTTTCATATTGGAGGTTCTAGATAACAGCAGGTATGATGGTGCATAGCTATGATTCTAGCACTTGGATGTTGGAGGCAGGACTTTAAAGTTTAGGGACAGTTTTGGTCACATAGTGAGACATTTTCCCATCCCTCAAAACAATTGGAATAGTGATGGGGGCTCGACATGTCAGGATAGTGCACGACTAATCACAAGGTCAGTTCAAGAAATGATCTGTATTTAAAATGGGGATGGAAAATACTATGTCTGGATCTCCTGGTTAATTGTTTACCATTGTGCTTAGTGGGTACATTCTAATATATATTTGCTCCTATGCTGCAAAGGTTCTCCAGCTCTCCACAGAAGCATGAGATAGTAATGATAGTAATAACTCTTAGGTGTTTCCTGGCCGCATGGAACTCAGGATTCTCATAGGAGAAAAATTTGGTGCTTTCTATACTTACTGGAAGGCTGTGTCTTCATTATTCAGCCTGTTTAGTTTTGTCTAATAGTTGTTCTTTGACATGTGATTGGTTTGCTTAGAATGGTACATGAGTGTCATCAAGTAGCTCTGGGGACTTGCTATATATATACTAGGCTGACCTCAGTTTGCCAGCTTCTGGCTCCCAAGTGCTGGGATTAAATACACATGCCTTTTGAAAAACAGTGACCATACAGAACTACTTTTATTAGTGGTACATGAATAAAAGATAGTGATCTCAGAAAATGGTAATGCATTCTTTATATATACTAAATGAATTTTTAAAGATGCCCTGCTGTAATAAATATATCATTTAACTTTGAAAAGGGCTGGAAGTGTGCTTACTATGAAGGAGAGCAAGGAGTGTTACTGAAATCAGATGGTGGTGAGCTATGGCACCAGTTGTATGTTAGGAGGGTGTGGTTGTATTCCTATATGACTCAGATCATTTGGGCACAGTTTTATATATTTTCTGTTTTTATATATTCTCTTACTGTATCTTTAGATGAAAATCATGCACAGGTAAATGAAATTTATGTTGGACTAAAATTTTTCTTCCCTTTTTCTTTCCCTTCCTTTCCCTCTCCACTCTTTTCTCCTCTTCTCTTCCTCCTCCTCCTCTTCTCTTTCTCCTCCTCTTCCTCCTCCTCCTCTTCTCTTCCTCCTCCTTTTCTCTTTCTCTTCCTCTTCTCTTTTTCCTTCTCTTCCTCCTCCTCTACTGAGAATAGTACCGTGAACCTCACACAAGTTAGGCAAATATTGTAAAACACTTAAAACTCCCAACTTTCAAAGTATTCTAATACACCATTCATTTTGTAATGAATACGGTTTTTTCCTTTTCCCCTTCTCTGTACCAGGATTGAGCTCAGGGCCTAACACATGCTGAGTCAGCTCTGTCACTGCACTCTACTCCCAGTCTCTTTATACTGTGTATTTTGAAATAGAATCTCCCTGAGTCATCCAGGTTGTCTTTGAACTCTCTTTGTAGTCCAGGCAGGCTTTACATATATGATCCTTCTTGTCACAACTTTCTAAGTGGCTTGATTTCAGGTCTGGGCCACCTGGCCTGACTAGAATAAATTTTCTATTATTTCTGAATTTTTATTTATTTAAGTCTTAGAGGAAAGGGACTCTGCCTCAGATTTGGTGATTACCTCCTGTTTGCTTTGTCCAGGGTGCTTGATTAATTACTCTCTGTTTATTGAATAAGTTGCATATTTTTTTCATCAGGTTTTCACTTAAGCGACCAAAGTAGGATGTGTAGAACACTAACAGGTTTGGCATTATGGGGGGAAAAACAAAAAAAAAAAACCCATAAAATACTAGACTTGAAACTTAACCCTGCAACTCCGGGTTTTAACTTTGTTAACTGAAGCCTTTATCTCAGTACTGCTGTAGCTATGTGTGCTGCTGTGTGCTCTGAAACGGTTGCAGATTGAATAATGTAGACAGTTTGGGACAATACTCTAGAAGTCTGGGTCTTGCTTGTGTGCTTCTAAATAAATGGTCAGCTTTATAATACATAAGTCTATAGTCTAAATATTGAGTTCATTTTTTATTTTTATTATAATAGTTTGTCATTGTGGTTTCTGTTCGGTAATGAAGCATTGCTTTATCTACTCCATAAGTTCTGTTCCTATTTATTTCTATTTTATCAAAATATCTTATTTAATACTTGAGTCACTAGCCTTATAACTTTCAGAGTTAGATTGATGTTACAAGCTAAATCAGATTCTTAATCTCATTCTCTCTCTCTGTGTGCCTTCAATTGTGTGTGTGTGTGAGACCAAGAGGTCAATCTTGGGTGTTCCTTAGGATGATCACCTAACTGGTTTCACTGGGACCTGGAGCTCAAACATTTCCTGGCTGGTTGACTGGGGAGCACCAGCTGGCATCCTGTCTCCATCTTCTCAGTGCTGAGATTACAAATGCACAAGTCACCCTTGACTTTTCTTGTGGTTTCAGGAATCTAGCTTGGCTTCTCATACTTATGTGCCTCTCATTTTATGGACTAAGATATATCTTCAGTCCTTCATTTGCTTTGATAGCATTCTTTCCTTATTTTCGAGAGTCCTAAAAGTAAGACCATAATAATGAAACCTTCAAAAATAATTCCTGATTATTATATAGTGTTATTTCCATTTTTACTAATTGTGGCTATATTTTAGAGTATTCAAAAGATGTTATTTTATTTTAAAGGATTAGAAGATAAAGAACAAAATTTAACACGAAGAATTAGTACCTCAGATATTCTACCTGAAAAGGTAAGATGCTACTTTGTGGGACTGAAAATCCATACGACCTATTCTTGCTTGCATTGCTGTAGTCTGTTCTTTTGTTCTGATTTGTTTAGAGACTTGATCTCATTATGTAGCTCTGGCTGGTCTCTAACGCACCTTTATGTCCTGTTGGCTGGGAATGCTAGTGTGTGCTACCACGCTCAACTTGTCTACTATTTTGAATTTATATGAAATTATTTGGACATTTTAGAGAATTGCCTTAGAGGTTCTTTCCACTAAAGTCTGTAAACTATTAACTTGATGTGCAGTTCATATTTATCATTTTTGAAACATTTAATTTTGATTCTGAGTTTATCTTCCAGATATGTGTGTGTGTGTGTTTGCATGCACGTGCAAGAACACATGTGCACGTGTGTGCTTCATCTTCTGTGAGATGTTTTGGAATTATTTAGATCTTGACCTGGAATCACATTTTAGCTCCTTTTCTTACTAAATGAAAGAAATACTAGCTGAGGGAGGTTTTTTTGGCTCCTTTATTTTCTTTCTTTCTTTTCTTTTGCTTTTTTAAGACAGGGTTTCTCTGTAGCTTTGGTGCCTGTCCTGGAACTAGGAACTAGATCTTGTAGACCAGGCTGGCCTAGAACTCACAGAGATCCGCCTGCCTCTGCCTTCCGAGTGCTGGGACTAAAGGCATATGCCACCACTGCCTGGCTGTTCCTCTATTTTCTATACAATGAGTTTAATATCCTGCATTCTCTGGGTTGTTGTGAGGCTTTAATAGAATAAAGTACAAAAGTATCAAACATTGTTTAAAATATAATACTCATTGAGTAACTCAAGCCTTTTCTTTATTATAGATCTGAAATATTTGCAGTTTCTTCTATTTGATTTCAGTTTGTTGTTATGAGTAAACTGAAATGATTCAGAGTCTAGGAAAGATGGTCCTGAATTTAGGAAGGATAATGTGACACTCATAAATATTTGTTTTTTAATATCCTCACAGTAACCATATGAAGTAAGTTGACATTATGTATGTTTCATAGATGAAGTAAGATATGTTTGGGCAGGTTAAATGACTTGCTTACATAGGAAACTGACTGAGGTCCTCTGGCCCCATTTCCGTGATCTTGGTTTTTGAGTCTCTACTTCAAATACCAAATAGAGTTATATGACAGAATCAATGATAGTTTTATTTCATTCCAAGGGAAGTAGTTGCATAAAGTAATCTCAGTGAAAAATGATGATAACTTTTTTGGTAAAATCTAAATCTGTATTTTCCAGTAGAATTTTCTATAAAAAATGGAAATATTTTATAGTTGCACTAGGCAGTATGATAGCCATGAATAACAGCACAAATGATTTTTCAGAACCTAATTTGAAATGTGGGGCCAGAGAGGTGGCTCAGCAATCAAAAGTTCTTGGGGCTCTTCTAAGACCCTAGTTTGTTTCCCAACATCTATAATGGGCACCTCACAACCACCTGTAACTTCAGCTTCAGGGGATGTGAAACCCTCTTTCTGGCTCTTGGAGGCATCTGTATATATTATTAGAATCCATTGTGGTAGTGTAAGTTTGTACATTCAAGACATTGAATCTGGAAGGATTGTGAATTTAAGGCTAGCCAGAGTTGTATAGTGAGCTCAGACAAACAAACAGTTGTGGCTAATTTGTTCTACGTAGTAAACTGAGACAAACAGGCAGATGTGGTATTGACTTGTAGTTTTCCACAGTGGGAAGGCCAAGTCTCTAACCAGCATTCACTGTTCTCCTTATACTTAACAAATAAAAATAATTGGAGTTTAAGAAAAAATATAATTACATAATACCATTTAGAAAAAGTTAAGTGGGTCTTAATGTATTGGGATATATTTATTTCTTCTACTGTTTCATATCTTTAAAAGGATTCTCCAGACCTCTCTAATCCATGCATACTTAAGAGCTTCTGCTTAGAGTAGCTTGGTATTCTCAGTTACATTTCAGTGAAAGTGTGTAGAGCAGGCTAATTTTCTGAAGCCATTTCAGGATTTAATTAGTAATAAGTTCTGGTGGCTGTTCTAGAATGACCAGAGGGACAAGCTTTTCAGTCTTTTCCCCGTAAAGAAGAAACTGTTGCTTGGCTCTGACTTCAGTGCTGTAGTGTATGCACACACTGAAACAGCGCCAGTGCCCGTCAGTCTGTGCAGTGTTTATGCAGCAGGTCAAACTGTGAAAGGAGAGTGAAAACTAATTTGTAAGTTACTGTAGCAGGAAAAGACTTTTAAACCTGTGCTTTAAAGATAACCTGTTTTAGTTTCTTAGATGAAAAATGAGTATTCAAATATTTTAATTCAGGGAACATACTTAGAACATAAGCATTCAAATGCAAATTATTGGGTACATCTTTTTCCACCTGTAATGATGTTAAAAAATTAGCATTATCCTTGGTATTCTAACATGATCCTTAGTATTCTTTTTTTGCGGTGCAGTCTGCTAAGTACTTCATTCTTCAGGACCTGGCTTCTTATTGTTGCCTACACTCTCAAGTTTGTGTGGCCCTTAAATGATGCCCAGCTCTTACCTTTCATCTTTTGCTTTACCTTCGCATACTTCTACACAAATCAATAATTTCTACCAAGTGATCTTCTTCTGTTTGTGTTATAAGGATTAAATTAGTCTTGGATTATAGATAGTAAATGAGTTTATATTTTATCTGTATTTTCCATTAAATACTTGTTTTAATACTGACTTTAAATTTCAGTTAACTTGGTGAAAGATTCAACTTGGCAAAATGCTTAATGTTAAGTAACAGTATTTAAAAATTGTAACTTTTTTTTCTATTTTAAAGAAACTTGGTGAAGATGAAGAGGAATTATCTGAATTACAGCTTCGTCTTTTGGCTCTTCAGTCAGCCAGTAAGAAATGGCAACAAAAAGAACAACAGGTGATGAAAGAGAGCAAAGAAAAACTGACCAAGACAAAAACTGTACAACAGAAGGTTAAAACCAGCACAAAAGTACATTCAGCTAAAAAAGTTAGCACTACAGGTGATTATTTCTCGTAAATTATTTCAGTTGAACTAATATATCTTATCGTATCTAGTTTTTAATTAAGAGATTTCTAAAAAATTAATTTACTTCTCAAAAAAAATTGAGAATTAATAAGATACAATTTTAAACCCCTCCTCCCATCCCCTAAAACAAAAATTGAACACAGCCACATTGTAGTGTGGAGCTGTGGGCCAGCTTCCCGCCGCCCGGCTCCCGGCCACCGGCTAGCTTATGCCCAAAATAATTACATGGAAACTGTATTCTTTTAAACTCTGCCTGGCCCATTATTTTCAGCCTCTTACTCACATCTTGACTAACCCATATCGAATAATCTGTGTAACACCACAAAGTGGTGTCTTACCAGGAAAGATTCAGCATGTCTGTCCTGGTGGCTGGCTTCATGGCACTGGCTCAGAGAGAAGAGGCAGGGCAATTGTCTGAGCCATCTACCTCACTTCCTTTTTTCTGTTCTGTCTACTCCATCCACCTAAGGGCTGGCCAAGGCAGTTTGTTTATTAGCCAATGAGAATCCTCCATCACCACATGGAGTCCGGTTCTGTACTGGCCAGTGACTCTTGGGTCTAGAGCTGGGCAATGAGGGTTGGGGTTGAAGACTTGAAGTTGTGTAGGGAGATGAGTAGGATCAAAGAAGGGAAAGAATATGAAAATGTATGAAAAAGTTTAATTAAAAACATTTTATTTTATGTGTATGGGTATTTTATCCATGTGTGTCTGAACTACGTGCATATTTGGTGCCTGCAGAGGCAGACAAAGACATGAAATCCCCAGGAATTGGAGTCACGGATGGTTGTGAGCTGGGAATTGAGTCTGGGTCTTCTTGTTCCTAATCACCAAGTCATCTCTCTAGCTCTATAATTTAGGGAGTTTTGAGTTTGGGAAAATATAGAGTCCTAAATTGGATGATAATCCTGTTACTTAGCTGTGTGTGTATGTGTGTATAATAAATATATAAATATAGATATATTTATACTGACATTTCTGTTTTTTTTTTTTTCCGGGTAGCTAAACAAGCATTGAGGAAACAGCAAACCAAGGCATGGAAGAAACTCCAGCAGCAAAAGGAACAGGAGAGGCAGAAGGAAGAAGAGCAGCGGAAACAAGCTGAGGAAGAAGAGAGGAGGAAAAGAGAAGAAGAAATTAGAAAAATTAGAGACCTTTCCAACCAGGAGGAGCAGTATAATCGCTTCATGAAATTAGTTGGTGGCAAGAGGAGATCAAGAAGCAAAGTAAGGATTAGAGAACTATCACCAAAATTTTCAGAACCTTAAAAATGTCCTCAGTCATTCATTGAGGTTTAGTACACATGTACCACAGAGTGCATGTGGAGACCAGTGGGTCCTGGAGCTTGAACTCTGGTCTTGTGCTAGGCAGCATGTGCCTTTATCTACTGAGCCATTTTGTTGGCCCAGAATGTTCATATTTAAGTGTTTGGTTAATATCATTTCAAAGATCCAGTCAGCTTAGGAAAATTGCAAATATTTTATGTTTGATAGAGCTTATCTTTTTTTTTCTCTGAATGTGAGAGAATGTATATTGTGTGCACGAGTGTACACATGCTTGCCTTGCAGGTGCATGTAGAAGCCACACGCTAGTGTGTTTTCTTCAGTCACTTCTCTACCTTCTTTTTTTGAGACGGGGTTTTACTGAACCTGGAGCTTACTGTTTAATCTAGAGTTTGCTGGCTGTCAAGCTCTTGGGATCTGTCTGTTCTCTCGCGGTGGGCTAGCGTGTATTGCCATGTCTGGCTTTGTACCTGGGTTCTGTGGATCTAAACTCAGAATCCTTGCATAGGACACCTTTTACATAACCACCAGGTTCTTCCATCAGCCCTATCTATAATCTTTTGGGAGAAAGTTAGGTATAATTAAGGATAAATCTCACAGTTATAAGAATTGAACAGGTAGGAATTTTGATTAACAAAAGCCTGTCTTTCAGCTGGGCCTGGTGCTAAACTCCTATAATCTCAGTTACCTGGGAGGCTAAGGCAGGATGATCACATATTCAGGCTTTCTTGAGTAATTTAGTGAGACACTGTCTAAAAAGTTACAAACAAGCCTGCAACCCCAATCTGCTTTTAGCATTTTGTTCATCTTCTATTTATAAAAAGGGTTATTAAATTATAGGTCCTGATAGGAAAATGCCTGTTTCTTTTTTTTTTTTTAACATTTATTTATTATGTATACAATATTCTGTCTGCGTGCATGCCTGAAGAGGGCACCAGACCTCATTACAGATGGTTGTGAACCACCATATAGTTGCTGGGAATTGAACTCAGGACCTTTGGAAGAGCAGGCAATGCTCTTAACCACTGAACCATCTCTCCAGCCCCAAAATGCCTGTTTCTTACGGGGGCAGTATTGGATTAGTTGTTTATTGTTAACTATGTAGAGTGAGAGATGAGGAGAATAATTAGTATATACTAATTTAAAGTTTACTTCTTCCTATAGTAATAACTATTGCCTAGCTATTTTGTTTTTAGTCCTTAGGATGTGTTGAGCATTATTATTATATGTATTGACGATAACTGAGTCAGCCGTTACCTTCATGGGCGCTGTCAGGAGAATGGGAGGGTTAACATGACAAGGACTACCAGTGACGATGGCTTTGGACTTCTGAATTAAGAATACACTCAAAAGTATACTAAATGAGCCGGGCAATGGTGGCGCACGCCTTTAATCCCAGCACTCGGGAGGCAGAGGCAGGCGGATCTCTGTGAGTTCGAGGCCAGCCTGGTCTACAAGAGCTAGTTCCAGGACAGGCTCTAAAAAAGCTGCAGAGAAACCCTGTCTCGAAAAACCAGAAAAAGAAAAAAGAAAAAAAAAAAAAGTATACTAAATGTAGAGAGATTTAAAAGTAAGAGCTAAGGAGTCAAGAGGAAGTTTTCTTTATGCAAGGGTTATAATTATTCATAGTTAAGACTTTTATAAATAGAATCTTTGTCTAGAGATAAGTATTATTTATGTGGTATCTCTGCATAGGTTTGTGTTTTCTTTTTTCTGTTTTTTTGTCATAAACTGAGTAAAACAAGAATTAAAAATCATAGCACATAAACATGCCAATCCACGTTTAATTTTCAGATACTATTGATTCATTTGTAAGTGAAATGTTCTTGACTTGTCTGTGTCTGCGTATGAGTGTTTACCTGTGTGCATGCCTTGTACCACTTGCGTGCCTGACGCCTGTGGAGGTTAGAAGAGGACATTGGATCCTCTAGAACTGGAGTTACAGACCATTGTGAGCTACCCTGTGGGTGCTGGGAATTGGCTTGGTCTCTTAACTGCTGAGCCATTTCTCTAGCTCCTATTCTTGACTTTAAAAATAATAGTCTGATGTTATAATTGTAATGCAAAAAATGACCATTTCCTTCTAGTTTCATGCCTAAACCATGACTGCATAACTGTTGGAAGAACTTGGTAAATTTTTTTTTAAAAGAGGGATCCCATTTACGTAGTGGCTTAGATGATGGGGGAAATTGACCTGTACTTGGCTGTCATAGACCCTTTCCAGATTGATGCCATAGGCAGGTCTCATAGAGTCATAATAATTTTGGGTATTTCTCCCTAAAATATAATTATCAACTCTTTTGTGATAACTAGCCCAATAATAGCCTGTGTTGTAACTAAGAAAAATATTGTATACTTAGTCTTCAGATCCTGACCTGAGGCGATCCTTAGATAAGCAACCTGATAGTGGAGGAGGCATTTATCAATATGATAACTATGAAGAAGTTGCTATGGATACAGATAGTGAAACCAGTTCTCCAGGTAGGAGCAAAAACTTTGAAACATTTTGATAATCATGATTAAGCTACTCAAAACCTTGAAAGCCATGTGTACTTAGTGATGATTTTCTGTGAAACCGTAAGTACTTGGGATAAGCTGTGGATGGATAGTTTTCATCTTTATTTTCAAGTCTGTTTTTCTAGAGAGGCTTTAAGTTAAGAGGTTTTGTTCCCACTCTGATGAGCAATTGATCTGAAACAGGAAGATTGTGGAATGATTTTATGAATAATGGAATTAAAGCCATGAACCACTATGCCCAGCTCAGACAGTTTTTCTTGCTACTCAGATGTGATTGACCATGAGAAAACTATTTTCTTACTGGTGCTCAAAACCTACAACCGAGACAGGAACATAGTGAGAAGTTGGGATGTTCAGAAGATTGATACCCTCTCCCATATGGTCATGTTCTGAGACCAAATCAAAACTAGAACCAGTTCATATATCTAGACTAAAGAAAAAACAGAAATACATGATTTGTGGAATTTTTGCCAAAAGTATTCATTTTAAGGACATTGTTTTAGCTGATGTTTGATGATCCTTTTTTTTGTTTTGTTTTTGTTCTTTTTTGAGACAGGGTTTCTCTGTGTAATGGCCCTAGCTGTCCTAGAACTGGCTCTTGTAGACCAGGTTGGACTCAAACTCACAGAGATCTGCCTGGTTCTGCCTCCCGAATGCTGTGATTAAAGGCGTGTTCCACCATAGCTCAGCCTGGTAACCTTACATTATAGTTTGACAAAGGAAACGGTGGTCTTTTATTTTCAAGTTCATGGAGGTGATTCATCACCATTTGAAATACTAACAACACTGTTAACTTACCACAGTCTGTAAAATAACAATGTATGTGTTTAAATAATTTTATATAACTTCTTACAGAGAAAACATACTTTCAACTTGGTAGGATTTTAACTTCTTATAGAATTAGGTATGTATCATGTCTTGTTCTGTCTTCCTCCATCCCCCTTTCTCCCTACTTTTCTTCTCCGTCCTCTTAGTTTTCTGAGATAGGGTCTTATTATATTGCTCAGGTTTTTCTTACATTTCTTGGGCACCCTAGGCTGACCTTGAATCTGATTCTCCTCTGTTTCCTAAGCACTGAGACTGCAGCTACATGCATCACATCTGGCTGATACTTAGATCTTTCAGAAGGGTAGTGTAATGAAGATTAACATAGTCTCAGATTTAGGCTGTGAATCAACTGTTTGAAAGGCAGATGATGTCTCTGTATTGACTTGTGAGACAACTGGGAAAAGTTCTATTGGTTACATATAGTAGTACATAGTCCTCACTCTTAGTTCTATTTCAACTTGAAATCATGTCCTTGTCTTCCTTAGCACCATATAAAAGGAGGAATGAAGTCATGTTGTTTTCTTTTCTTCCTTAGGACCCTTTGGCAGGAATCAAGAGAATTTATTTCATCATTTTGTAAAAATTATGTTAAGAAAAAAGTGCTCTAGCCTCTGTTAATACTATTAGGCTTTCCACCTCATAGTGAGATAGAGGGAAGGGGTCTCTGGTTTGTTTCCCTCTGTAGCCCAACTGCCTCAGACCAGGCATCCTCTTGCCTTGGCCTTCTGAGCCCTGGGATTATATTGTTTAATTTCATATATATATATATGATATGTGTGTGTGTGTTACAATCCCTAACAAAAAATGAATTTTGAGGAATTAAATGCCATCTTAATGATAACACTGAACTTAGTGGAGCTTAGAAGGTCTGATTTGCACTCTGCCTCAGTAATATGTTTCCTCAAGTTTATATATACTTTTTATATGTTCCTGCTGAAATAGTTGATTAAAACTTGTGTTGAATTTTTTTTTCTTCTAAGCAGCTCCTTCGCCAGTACAACCACCATTTTTCTCTGAATGTTCGTTGGGGTATTTTTCTTCAGCACCGTCTGTTTCTTTGCCTCCACCAGCTCAGGTTTCAGTAAGTAAAAACTGAGTGTGATTTCAAAGAAAATTACTGTGTATCTTCTAATTTTTTCTGAAAAATTGAATTGCTTACTTTGAAGAGTGCTTAAAAAATCATAATCACTAACTAGAATTAAAAGCTAGAAATACGCAGATTTAAGCAGTTGATTGTTTAGCTATCCACTTGTTAGATTTTTTTTTTTTAAGTATAGCTCTTTAATTTCATACTGAATTCAGTTTTTCCTTTTCTTTGCTTCTCAAATAATTGCTACTCAGGAAATGTATTCCAAAGCAGAATAAAAACTGTCTGCTTCTGTGGATTTTATTAGTCTTTTTGTTCATTTGTTTGTTTGTTTTTAAGGCAGGTTCTCTGTAGCCCTGGGTGCTGTAGGACTTGCTGCATAGATAAGGCGGTCCTCAGACTCACAGAGCCTCTGCTTCTGTCTTCCAAGTGCTAGGAAGATTTAAATAGGATGCTCATTCCTCTTTGGATAACCATAGTTACTTTTACCTTGAAAATCAGACAAAAGAAACATATTTATAGAAATTAAATCCTTTTTTATTTTCTTTTAAAAATCCATTTAGTTGTGGTGTGTGTGCGTGCATGTGGCATCCACACATCCACACATGTGGATGTCAGAGTACAACTGTGTTTGGCTCCTTCCACCACTTGGGTTCTGGGTACCTGCTTTAACCTATTGATCCATCTTGCCAGCACTGACATTTAAAGAGCTATCAGTCACTGTTTGAGGCAGGGTCTCACTCTATATCGTTGGCTGGCCTGTAATTCTATATTTAGGCAAGATTGGCCTCAGAGAGATCAGCCTGCCTCCACCTCTGAGCACTGGGCTGGGATTATGGTGCCTGCCATACTCTGGGCAGTTTTTACCCAGCTTAAAAAAAAAAAAGAAAATAAAGAAAATGTGAAGAACCACAAAATAAAGAAAGGTTCTGTAGTGATTCCTAGATTGAGAGCATCTAGATATTGAACAGTATCTCCTACTAGGTAAGAACTTTCCATCGAACATTTTTCTGTGAATGTGTGGTGTCTTCCAGTAGAGTTTATGGGGAGGGGAGGTGAAATGCTTTGTTTTGAGAAGAAGGAATGAATGCGCTAAAATGTGAGGAGAACTACTGGAAAGTCTTTGAAGCAAAAGCATCAAGACCAAAGGGTTTATAGGAAATAAGATTCCTATATAATCTCTAAGACGCCATATTTACAAGGTTTTTAAGGGATGCTGAACAGGTACTCTGGGCTCTTATTCTTATAATCCCTTTGATTTGTAATTGAATTTTACTATTTAATTTTTTTGTTACTACATTTTTTAATTTGTTAATCTCCTTAATTTGGCACTAGGCATGGTAGTACATGCCTTTAATCCCAGTGCTTTTGAGGAACATGCAGACAGCTCTCTGAGTTGGAGGCCAGCCTGTTCTACATAGCGAGTTCCAGGGCAGTCAGGGCTGCATAATGAGATCCTGTCCACAAATACATAAATGCTTTAACTTAAATATATGATTTTAGTTTTAGTGTTGTTGTTTGCTTGATTTGATATGAAGTGAATGATCTTATCTAATTTGATTCTTATACCTTCTAGAATTTTAAATGTAGATAAGGACAGGAACAGAGGTGTTTATAATTACTATGATGTTCATAAATGTTTCCATCATTAATTACAAAAGAAACATTTTCATGGTTGAAGATTAAATTCTGGGTTAGCTTTGAGATATGCATATTTACATCATTATACATAGAAAAATTAAAAATAAGAATATGTGCTTTTTCTGAATTAATATTGCTTCAGAGATGTTTGATGTTAATAAATTTTGCATTTAAATTAATTCTTTAAAAACACAGTCTGTGCCATCTTTGAGCCAGCCTTATGGAGAAGGCTTGTGTGTTTCTCTTGAACCTCTACCTCCTCCACCACCTTTGCCACCTCTTCCACCTGAAGATCCAGAACAACCTCCAAAACCACCTTTTGCAGATGAAGAGGAGGAAGAAGAAATGCTCCTTCGAGAAGAATTGCTTAAGTCTCTAGCAAATAAGAGAGCTTTTAAACCAGAGGTAATTGAGTGTCTGACCCTCTAGGTGGAGCTCTCGGGCCTGTTAGAATGGTTCTACTTTTGTCTGCCTGAATGAGGGTTTAGAAGGTTTTTCAGCAAAGGCACGTCTTTTATTTGAAAATGTTTCTCTTTTTCTTATTAGGAGGCATCCAGTAATAGTGATCCTCCTTCACCTCCAGTTCTGAACAATTCTCAGCCTTTGGCAAGAAGCAATCTCTCAATAGTCAGTATTAATACAGTGTCTCAGCCTAGGATACAGAATCCAAAGTTTCACAGAGGACCTCGTCTTCCACGAACTGTGATCTCGGTAAAAACAAACTTAAGATAACACTATTCAAACAGCTTATGAGAATTTTTTTAATTCTTCTTCTTCTTCTTCTTCTTCTTCTTCTTCTTCTTCTTCTTCTTCTTCTTCTTCTTCTCCTTCTCCTTCTCCTTCTTCTCCTCCTCCTTCTCTTCCTCCTCCTCCTCCTCCTCTTCTTACAAATTTTCACCTCCTCCCATTTCCCTCCCCTTTCCCCCACTCTTCCCTCCCTCTCCAGTCCAAAGAGCAGTCAGGGTTCCCTGCCCTGTGGGAAGTCCAAGGTCCTCCCCCCTCCATCCAGGTCTAGGAAGGGGAGCATCCAAACAGACTAGGTTCCCACAAAGCCAGTACATGGAGTAGAATCAAAACCCAGTGCCATTGTCCTTGGCTTCTCAGTCAGTCCTCCATGTAAGCCACGTTCAGAGAGTCCGGTTTGATCACATGCTCCATCAGACCCAGTCCAGCTGGCCTTGGTGAATTCCCATTAGATTGGCCCCACCGTCACAGTGGGTGGGCGCACCCCTTGTGGTCCTGACTTCCTTGCTCATGTTCTCTCTCCTTCTGCTCCTCATTTGGACTTTGGGAGCTCAGTCCAGTGCTCCAGTGTGGGTCTCTGTCTCTATCTCCATCCATCGCCAGATGAAGGTTCTATGGTGGTATACAAGATATTCATCAGAGTGGCTATAGTATAGGGCCAGTTCAGATGCCCTCTCCTCAGCTGGTCAAGGAGCAAGCTGGGGACATCTCCTTGGACACCTGGGAACCCCTCTAGAGTCCGGTCTCTTGCCAACCCTCAAATGGCTCCCTTAATTAAGATATCTACTTCCCTGCTCCCATATCCATTCCTCCTCCATCCCAACTCTCCCATTCAGCTTATGAGAATTTTTTTAAAAATATTTTTTAGTGTTCTGTCCCCACTTGTCTAGCTCATTTATATATAAAAAATTCTTGTATAAATACAGATTTTAAAATTTAAAGAGGTTTGATATAAGATGGGTAGGATTTGGTGACGGTGTGTTTGGGGTGTATTCTTTTCAGAGTGTCACAGATAGCTCTCCTCTGCTCTTCCTAGAGATTATAAATTGGCCCGTTGGAGTCTTTTCTGCTGTTATTTTAACATAAGGATCTCCTAAAAAAAAAATTGGGCACTTTAAAAAGCCCACGCCCCAATTGGAAGTTGAACCAAGACCCTCAACCATAGCAAGCAAGCAAGCATACTTCCACAGAACTTTATCCTCAGACTTTTTAAGTTTGGAGACAGTATCTCACTAAATTGCACAGGCAGGCCTTGAACTTAGTATTCTGCCTTAGCCTCCAGACGAGTCAGAATTGCAGGCCTGTGCCACCAGTTCAAGCTGCTGCATCTTTTTATAACGTGTTCCCATTTTCAACCAGAGATCATGCTATAATGGAAGAATTTGTTTATGATTCTTATTAAGAAAACTGAATTGAGTCTAGTGGTAACATGTAGTCCCAGCCTGCAGGTGCTGGGAGCTTGAGTTTGCATAGTATGACTGGCCCAAAAAGCAAGAGCTAGGCATGTGGTTCATTGGTAGAGTGATTTCCCTAGTATGTACAAAGCTCTGGGTACAGACCCCAGTACTAGAGGTAAAAGTTACAATGACAGTTTTTAAAATCTTATTTCCTAATGGCTTTAAAAGAAAATAAATAGAACAAAGTCAAGTTGGAATTTTGCCTGTTAAGTAAACTAACTTTGGTCAGTCACCCTATATTTGTAGACACAAAGTCTACAAAGTTTTATGAATAATTTCTTTGCTTTTTAAGAGTTATTTAAATGGTAGTATCTTTTTATAGAAATAAAAAAGTTATTGAAGAAGGTTATCATAGTAATGTCTGGAAAAACAAAAATGTAGACTGCCTTTTGTGCTTGGGCTATAATCATAGGATGTAACTAAAAGATGCCACTATGTACTATATGTAGTTATTTTTGTGTGGTGATATACAAATAGTTTAAAAACCTTATCCAGTGCTATACAATTAAATGTCACAGAGTAATGAAAAGAATAGAAATGCTTTTCCTGGGGATTGGAGAGACTGCTCAGTGGTTAAGAGCACTTGCAGCTTCTGTATGAGACTAGAGTTTAATTTGAGGGCCCATGTTATGTGGCTCAAAACCACCTGTAACTCCAGCTCCAGGAAATTGAATGCCCTTTTTGTGGCCTCTGAGGCCACCTGCATACACATGTGACGTACATACAGATACATAGACAAACAGACACTTATTTTTTTAAAAATGAAAAAGAAGCAGAACTTTTACTACTATGAGTAACAATAACATTGTTTTGTAGCTTCCAAAACATAAATCAGTGGTTGTAACACTGAATGATTCAGATGACAGTGAGTCCGAAGGGGAGGCTTCCAAGGCAACCAATAGTGTTTTTGGTGGATTAGAGTCCATGATCAAAGAAGCAAGACGAACTGCTGAGGTATGTGCTGTAATTAATGGTGAAAGAGAGTTGATTTATTAGCAATCATTACAGTTAATTTTGTTCCTGAAAAATTACATCTTAGAGTTAAGGCATTTTTAGTACAATGATCTGTGGAAAAGGTATTTGTGCTTTTAGTACTTAAATAATGAAGCATCTGTTGATTATATAAATTTTACGGGTTTGAAAATCCCCCTTGTTTCTAATTACTCTCTTTTTAAAATAGTGAAGTGGGTTCATTTTTCTGTGTACAAGGGAAATGTGCTGTTCTCCAGTATTATTACATTAACCAAAACACCAGTTTTCAACTAATAAAATCTATAGTTTAAGCCATTTCAGGGTTTTTTCTGTCCCAGTAGTTGGTCAGATATGATTCAGCTCAGTGTTTTCAAAGGAGGTTTTGACTAGGTAAATTATATAATTGAGTAGTTGACAGCTAACCTCTTTATTTTTTCAAAAGAAGAATGAAGATATTAATATATTTTTAAATATATTAGTATATACTGGGGTATGACATAAAATAACAGACATCAGTGTAGAATTTTTAAAAGCGATCTGGTTTAAATATTTTTTAGCAAGCTTCAAAACCCAAAGTACCTCCAAAATCTGAAAAAGAAAATGACCCTCTGCGCACACCTGAAGCTTTGCCTGAGGAAAAGAAGATTGAATATCGATTGCTAAAGGAAGAGATTGCCAAGTAAGTGAGATTTTATGTGATTCAGTTTAGGGTATGTGTTTGCTGAAGTCTCTTTTGTCTATAAACTATGACTCAGGAAAATGAGTGGTGGTGATTTTTTTCCTAGTTAGGGAGTCAGTGCTATTATTACCACATGGAGAGGTTGGTTACCATCTATCAACATAAGTACAGTGAGGAAAACGCAGAACTGCACTGTTAGCTCTGAATGCCAGCCTGAGTCTCTATACTGGTTAAGCAGTCAGTGTCATCTATATTCTATAAAACAATATATTTCAAAGAACATGGTTTTCGTTTACTCTTGGACTAATCCATCTCTCTCAATTTTAGCCGTGAGAAACAACGTTTGATTAAATCAGATCAGCTGAAGACAAGCTCATCATCCCCAGTGAACTCAGACGTGGAAATGGATGGGATTGGTAGAATAGCAATGGTCACTAAGCAAGTTGCAGATGCAGAAGCAAAGCTTAAAAAACACAAGTGAGTTTCACTCGGTGCCTGATTAAATATGTCATGTATCTGGATGTGCCTGAATTCGAGGATCTGTATCTATCTATATTTATATCTGTATATGTCATTATTAGCTACTCTAGGATTGTGACCACCTTTGGCGCCCCCACCCTCACCCCCCTTTCAGGGTATGACACGTTACACTCCCTCTCCACCAAGGTCTGGAAACTCCATTCAGGGATGCTTTGGGTACCTGTCTGGAGCTTGGATGTGCAAGGGGAAGTTTGCTGGGCCACCCCTGGGTCATGAATTCTTAACACGTGGCACGTGGTAGAACTAAAGCAGTACTCATGTATTGGCTCATACATTTATGTAAATAATTTAATCAGTATTTTGATTAGAGTTACCAAGACCTTGAAAGAAGGTTGAGACATAGCTAAAATTACTTGTAAATATCCTCATTTTAGAATCTTTTAGAACATCTTCATTGGAAACATGCTTTTTTTTTTTTTTTTTTTTTGAGAAAACACATTCATATAACTTACTGTGGGATGCACATGTGTGCGTGCACGCCTGTATGTGTGTGTGTATTTTTGAAGTGTAGCTCTCGCTGGTCTGGAATTTGGTGTGTAGATAAGGCTGGCCTCAAATCTGTGGCAGTCTTCAGTGCCTCCGCTTCCTGAATGCTGGGATTAGAGGCATGTGTTATATTATTAAAGGTGAACTGATTGTTGGGAGTAGTTGTCTCGTCTAAGGAATAATGCTTGTAGTGTCTGGCTCCTAAATTAACTCATAATTAATTTATATTTAAATAGCCCAATGACTTTTTAAATTTTTTTTATTTCATTTTTTAAAATTTTATGTGCATTGGTGTTTTAGCATGGGTGTCAGGTCCCCTGGAACTGGAGTTACAGACAGTTGTGAGCTGCCATGTGGTGCTGTGAATTGAACCCAGGGCCTTTAGAAGAACAGTCAGTGCTCTTAACCACTGAGCCATCTTTTTGCCTCTCCACCCATTTAATAATTTATTTTTAGGGCATTGGTGTTTTGGCAGCATGTATGTCTATGTAAGGATGTCAGATCTTAGAGTTACAGACAGTTGTGAGCTGTCATGTGGGCTCTAGGAATTGAACCTGGGTCCATTGGGAGAATAGTCAGTGGTCTTTACTGGTGAATCATATTTCCAGTCTCTGCCCAATGACTTCTTAAAGACAAGCTTTTAAGTGTTTATCTGTATGTCATTCAGGTAAAGGAGTTAGGAGTTCATGGCCTCATTTCTAAAATTTTAGACTACTGGTATTTTAAGTATTCTGAGCTTAATTTATTCTGAACGTGTTTAAATGTATTGGTGTTGGTATTTGTCTTGTGCTAAACTGTGTCTCATCTTCATTTTATGAACAGAGTTGTTTCTTTCAAATTCTTACTTGCATATATAAGAAAAATTCCTTAAATGCATTATTATATTACTACTTTGAAATTTCTCTTTTGTGATGGTATCAGTCTGCTAGTTTAGAAAACAATAAGAGTTTTGTTATTCACTACTTAGGATTCTCTTGATAAAAGATGAATCAGTTTTAAAGAATCTAGTACTACAAGAAGCCAAGAAGAAAGAGTCTGTTCGAAATGCTGAAGCAAAAATTACTAAACTTACAGAACAACTTCAAGCAGCTGAGAAAATCCTCAGTGTTAACAGGATGTTTTTGAAGAAGCTCCAAGAACAAGTAATGCTCTTTATAAAACATTAAATGTCATAGTCTTTTGTTTACTGCATTTTTAAAAAGAATTTTATTTTTATTCATGTGTATGTGTCTGGTGTCTGCCACATGTGCTGGCGTTCACTGGAGTCAGATGGCACTGTATTCCCTGGCACTGGAGTTACAAGAAGGTTGTGAGCTGCTGGACATGGGTGCTAGGAGCTGAGCTCCAGTCCTCTGGAGAAGCAGTTAACTGCTGAGCCATCTCTCCGGTCCTAGTACTGCGTATTTTTAAGAGACTCCCTCTGTGTGTGTGTTTTCTCTCTAAAGCAAAGGGGAAGAAATTGAACATACACCATCAATATATATGTAACCTGCAGTTTCTTACTGAGTGAGACATAGTAATTGAGTATTTTTGCATTGATTACCTCTAAAGCTATTGTGAGGGTATTTCCTAAGATTTTCTTTTATGTTTTCTGTTTTCAGATTCACAGAGTTCAGCAGCGTATTACCATTAAGAAAGCTTTGACTCTGAAGTATGGCGAAGAATTTGCTCGGGCAAAAGCAGTGGCCAGTAAAGAACTGGGGAAACGCAAACTGGAACAAGATCGTCTTGGAGTAAGTTGCTTGTAGGGCTATTTTTGGAAAGCAGGTTTTTTTGTTCCTTTTTTTAATACTTCTAAACTAAGAGATGTATAGAGTAACTCCAACTTTGCAAATTCAGAGAGAACAGATTATATTAATATTCTCTATATGATCTAGAAGAGGATATTTTTAAATGATACATGTTTGAGTACTTTTAAAATTTATTTTGCATTGGCTTTAGTTTTTGTCGGTCACAGGTTAACTAGCAAAAGTATATTGACTTTTAAATTATTTGGTGCTCCTTTTCTGTTTAGTTTTATTATGCTGGTATTATATTCTGGTATTATATATATGGTGAGGATTGTGTGTGATTGCATAAAGTGCTGTAAAATATTTACTTCTCTCCCCCAGCCAAACAAAATGATGAGATTGGATAATTCTCCAATATCAAGTCCAAGAAAACATTCAGCAGAATTAATTGCTATGGAAAAAAGACGATTACAAAAGCTAGAATATGAATATGCCTTGAAAATTCAAAAGTTAAAAGAAGCCCGCGCCCTCAAAGCAAAGGAACAGCACAATCTTGTTCCAGTTGTGGAAGAGGAACCTGAGTTTTCTCTACCACAACCCTCACTTCATGATCTGACACAAGATAAATTAACCTTGGACTCAGAAGAAAATGATGTTGATGATGAAGTTTTGTCAGGTTCAAATAGAGAGCGAAGAAGATCCTTCCTAGAGTCTAATGCTTTTACTAAGCCCAACCTTAAGCACACTGATACCCCTAACAAAGAGTGCATCAACAAACTCAGTAAAAGTACTGTAGAAAAGCCAGAACTTTTTCTAGGGTTAAAGATTGGTGAATTACAAAAATTATATTCAAAAGCCGACAGCTTAAAACAATTGATTTTAAAAACTACCACAGGCATTACAGAAAAGATTTTGCATGGTCAGGTAAGTGGGATTTCATATTCTGTATAAAATCTCGAGTTTACTCAGTGCCTCACTTGTCATGTAGAATTATTGTGATGTTGGGTGTTGTTGTTGTTGCAGGAGATCTCTGTGGACGTGGATTTTGTCACAGCACAGAGTAAAGTAGCAGAAGTGAAGCCGTGTCCTTTCAGACCCTACCAGAGCCCTCTTCTAGTCTTTAAGTCCTACAGGTATAAAGAGAGCTGATGGCTCGAGTTTCAGCGTTACTCTGGCTCTTAATGCTTTACGTTAAATATATGTTACTAATAGAAGCATTTAAATTACAGTCAACTGGAAAACAAATCTTTTTATGGAAGTCAAAAATGTATATTGCTATTCTCAAATCATTTCAGAAAGTACAGTTTAGCGTGTTATTTGGGTTCAAATTCTGTTAAGTATTTTAGAACCTAGAGTCTTGTGAAAAATTTATTCATTTATTTATTAATTTAATACTACTTTTTTTTTTCTTTTTAAAGATCGACTCTCACTACATAGCTGTGACTGTACTGGAACTTGCTTTATAGCCTCACACTTGAACTAATCCTTTTGCCTTTGCCTCCCAAGTGCTATAGCATCTTATAGCTGTGTGTTACCATTTTCTGGGACAGTGAAGATGTTCAATTTTGAGTTTATAATATTAACACTCTTCAGTTGTCATTGACCAGCCGTTAGAATACTGACTTAGACATTCTTGGATGGCCAGTGTTGGCCCACATTTTCGGAGTGCTAGAAGGTTTGGACCGGTAATGAGTGTGGTGCTATGATAGAATGGTACAGCATTTAATAGGTGGTGTCAGGTCAGATCCTGGCATTTGTATTGGCTGCTAATGTATACAAGAAATACTTGTAGAATAGAGCATTATTTATATTTTTTCTCTAAAATAAATATTTTTTTATTATATTTTTTTCAGTGATTGTTGTTTATTTGTGCTGGGAATCGAACTTAGGGCCTCATACATGCTCTGTTACTGAATGCTTCCCAGGCTTTTTTTTTTCTATCAGCTTGGCTTTCTTTGAACTCAGCCTCCAAATGCTGAGAAAGAGTTGTGCACCACCTCCCTCAGTTTTCTACTTGATGTCTCTCATGTTCTCATTATATAAGTAGCTTATTATTATTTATATTCTTGCTATTTGTATTACTTTTGAGTGTTGATTTGATTAGGTTAGCATTTTAATAACTGAGAAAGGAAAACTTAAGAAAATGTCTAGCTCTTAGAGAAGTGTGTATGGCCTATAAGTTGTCTGTTCATTTTCTTTCTAGATTTAGTCCTTATTATCGAACCAAGGAAAAGCTTCCCCTGAGTTCAGTATCATACAGTAACATGATTGAGCCAGATCAGTGTTTCTGCCGTTTTGATTTAACGGGAACATGTAATGACGATGACTGTCAGTGGTGAGTAGTTCTCATTTGGAAGAAACGTGTAGAGACAGCTACGGTTCCGTGACTCAGATAAGTACATGGTTATCTCTTATGCTGTTTTATTTTAGGCAGCACGTGCAAGACTATACACTTAGCCGAAAACAGTTGTTCCAGGACATTCTATCATATAACCTGTCATTGATTGGCTGTTCAGAGACAAGTACTGATGAGGAAGTTGCTTCTGCAACAGGTTTGTAATGATTTCTAAATCTTATAGTGAAGTAGAAAGTACTTTATGGTTATAATAGATTACTAGCAAACACTTGTGATATAGTATTGTCGAATTTCTCCCCAGATTTTGGTGCCATATAATGTCTTTTGGCTTAAAGTAATCAATATTTATAGATATGTTTATTATCATTATCCAGAGTTATTGTAAAGTCACCAAACTTTATCATTCCTCATTTGGGCCTTCTACTTTTATTTAATAATGTAGTTCATTTTAGTTCATGGACTGCTAACCCTAATAAATATTGTGGTATGGTGGGAAGGATTTGTCATAGTAATTAAACTAACCATAATCCTTGCCCTTTTGTAAGTCATAGGTGTTTACTGACTAGTACCATATATAGCTTAAATCTTAAGTTATTTGCTTCATAATCTTTAATTAGTATAGTTATTGCAGTCACATTTTTCTATTAAATATAGTATCATTTTTATTTTCAGAAAAGTATGTTGAAAAACTTTTTGGAGTAAACAAAGACCGAATGTCAATGGACCAGATGGCTGTTCTCCTTGTTAGCAATGTTAATGAAAGTAAAGGTCATAGTAAGTATGTATGTGTGTGCATGTATGCATGTGTGTTTCTTATTTCTGTGTGATTGCAAACTGTCTGGCATTACGTTCTTAAGTGAATGTTGTCCTTTACTACCATGATCAAATAAATGTAGCTTTTTTTAAAGTCTTTGATATAATAAAGAAAATACTTAGTTACATTGGTTAACAATCTTCTCCTATCTGTGTTAGCACCTCCATTTACAACTTACAAAGATAAAAGAAAATGGAAGCCAAAGTTTTGTAGAAAACCTGTATCAGAGAATAACTTTAGTAGTGACGATGAGCAGTCTGCAGGACCAATTCAGTATGGTAAGAAGTTACTTCATTTGAGCTCTAGAATTATTAAGTGGTGTTCCCTTTGTCAAAATAGTAACAATTCTTTCAGTGTATCTACTAACCTAGTCTATAAAATGTATTTTCTTAAGCTTGTACAATTGGTGTTTTTCATTGGCTTAACTGCAATTGCAATATAGTTACTCATTATGCAGAATTCATCCTAACATTGCAGAACGTTTTTATTCATTCTCTCTGCTCAAGAAATAGGATGAACAAACTCTAATATATATGGTGTCTCATGTATTTGCAAACATGCTTTAGTGGGGTGACCATAGCTTCATTTGAAAAGCACTGCCTTGTCAGAGTCTTGAAAGGACATGTTCTTTTTTGCTTTATTTTGGAGCCTGTGTTTTCTGACATGGCAGTGAACTAGTGTGTGTGCGTGCATATGTGTATGTGAAACTCATTGTAGAGTACATCCTGCATTCTTTTTAGTTTGCATAATTTGTGGATTAATAATGAGGTCCAGGTACATTCAAGTGCTTATTTGTGTTTACGTAATGTGTAATTCTGTAGTTGAGATGTAGAAGAAACCCTTTGTAACTTTTAACTTAGAGCTCCCCCTCACACACATAGATGCACAGGTCAAGGTCTCAAGTAGCCAAGGCTGGCCTTGAACTCCTAATCCTCCTGCCTCCACCTGTGGAGTGCTGGATTTATAGGTGTGCACCATCATGGCTGCATTTTAACTTTTAGTTTAGTTTTAAAGTTATAATTCACAATTATTATTGATATCACTTACCCTTAAAATAATTAACATGTTTAATATAATTTACCAGCAGACCATACCTCTAGTTTTATAGGCTTATTTCCCTGGTGCTTGAAACAGCAACATTCGTACTTCCAGAAGTGTCGAGGTTTGAATGGTTAATTTTCTGATAGTTCAACTTTACACCTGGAAATCATTTAACTACCTTTCACTAGAATCTTCAGCGATGAGAAAATTTCCCGCCCTTGGGTTGTTAAAGAAGATATAAATAAAGCTAATGAACTTGTTCTTACAGCCTTCCGACCAGAGAACCAAATCAATGTTCCAGCTTTGGACGCTGTTGTCACTCCAGACGATGTTAGGTATTTTACCAGTGACACTGACGACATTGCTAATCTAGAAGCAAGTGTACTCGAGAATCCTTCTCATGTACAGCTTTGGCTAAAACTCGCATACAAGTGTTTGAATCAAAATGAGGGGTAAGTCAACTTCACATTGTTTTGAAATATTTATACCTTTATATAATAATTATATAAATATATTGCCAGATGTTTCTGTCCAACCCGATCCCACAGCTGTTCAGTCCCAAAGAAACACACAGAGGTCTACATTAATCATAAACTGGCTGCCTATTTGCTCAGGCTTTTTATTAACTCTTTCTTACATCTTAAATTAGCCCATAATTCTTGTCTGTGTTAGCCACATGGCTTGGTTCCTTTTATCAGCGAGGCATTCTCACCTTCCTTGCAACTAACATCTGCAGACTTACCATTTTCTCTTCCCAGAATTCTCCTGTTCTTGTCGCCCCGCTTCTACTTCCTGCATAGCTACTGACCAATCAGCATTTTATGAAACAATACATTATAAGTGACAGAGTGTATAAGACCATTGTCCACAGCGCCTTTATTTTTTTATTTTATTTCACCTGTGCTCATCAGGTTTCCTTCTTATCAGTGGAGTCTTTTGTTTGAGACAGGATTTCACTCTGACCGTGACTGGTCTGCAGTTTGCTTCATGGCCCAGGCAGTCTGAGTGCTGACGTTGCAAATGTAAGCTATCGCACCTGGTTTGAGTATTTTAGTTTTTGAAACAGGATCTTTTCATGTAACCTTGATTGGTCTAGAATTTGCTGTGTAAGTGAAGATGACCTTGAATTAACGCTTTCCTCTTTTTCCAAAGTACTGAAATTACAGGGACATTCCATCATTCCTGGCTTTGAATCTTTGTTTTGTTTTTTGACAAAACCAAAACTGTGTAGAAGGAACGGCGGGACTGTGTCCCGCCATGTGGCTAGCTTTACCCAAAATAATTACATGGAAACTGTATTCATTTAAACACTGCCTGGCCCATAGTTTTAGCCTCTTATTGACTAATTCTCACATCTTCCTTTAACCCATATTTAGTAATCCATGTAGCACCACGAGGTGTGGCTTACCAGGAGAGATCTTAACCTGCACCTGCGTCCATCTCGGAGAGGAGAAGCATGGCGACTGCCTGAAGTGTCTCCTCTCTGCCTGCTACCCCTTTTCCCACAATTCTGTTCTGTCTATTCCGCCTACCTAATTTTCTGTCTCTTAAAGGGCCAAGGCAGTTTTCTTTATTAATTAACCAATGAAAGTAACATAGACAGATAACTCTCCTCCATCATTTCCCCTTTTTCTGTTTAAACAAAAAAGAAAGGCTTTAACTTTAACATAGCAAAATTACATATAACAAAACAGTTATCAAGCAAGTATTACAGTTACAATATTTAGATCTATTTTATCTTTTATCATAACTAAGGAAAGCTATAACTATCTATTTATTCTTCAACTCCATCAAAGACTCCAGAAAGTAAACAAGTCATATGCAACTTTCAAACTCTAGAAATGACAGAGACAACTCGCTGCCTGGACAGTCACCCAAAGTTCCTCTGTACTGTTCAGGCCCATAGTGTCCAGTAGACATTTCCATGAAGCAGGAAATTCCAAAGACAGTTCAGTCACTTTCTGCTGTGTCCTGCAGAATGTCTCGCAGACTCTTTCATGAGTCAGGAACCCCAAAAGACCATCTCACCTTTAGGCAAGTTCAGCAGTCCTCTCTCTGTGGGTTCTTTGTGTCCAGTTTATGTAACAGTCCAGCCAAGAGCAGTTTCTTGCCCAAATGGCTAACAAACTCCATAAGGAGCCTCTTCGATGCCCATCTTCCTCTCAAAGTAGATTGGTATTGCCAGGAGCAGATGTGTCTCATTGTCATGAAAACCCTAAGTTATTAAAACATTAAATGCCATATTCTGCAGTCTTTGAAAGATATGAAGAATGTCTATCTAACTGAAATATATCTCTACATATCTAGAAAATCTAATAACATGACTACAAGCTTAACTATTATCAATGATTATCCATTAACAACCTATATTTCCTAATTATACATTACATTTTAAAATGAACTACACAATCACAATAGCTTAATGAAGATCAGAAATACATATACATATAACAAAATTGACCTTAAAATCCATACCAATGCAATTTATTCATATCTATATCATATCCCCCTTTAAATGTAAAAGAACATTTATAAACAATATTTGGGAAAATGGGCGCAGTTATTTCTCTCCAAACTGCTTCTTGCTGAATGGGGGCGTTGTTATTTAGGTCTTTCATGGTATAACCTGTCTACCAGGTTCATCTCAGTCGGCAGTTGAGCGAAGTAATTTTTTGAGGGTGTTCACAGCAACCTTTCAGGAGGGCGTGGTCTATCATACCATATTGGAATAGAAGCAATCCACAGAGTCTCATCCTCTGTGAAAACAAAAGAAGAAACTCTTTTCCAAAGCTTCATGTTCTTAGATCCAAATTCTGAAGTCATACCACTATGATGTCCATTCTGGTCTAGCCTGGCAGCCCATATTATGAAATGTCTCTCTGTACTTAGCTCCTTTACAGTCAAAAATTTCAAAGAAAACACAATAAAATACATCATCCAGACTCTCTGTGAATTTTCCATTTTTATGTGGCTTATTTTTACTCTATCACTTACTTTATTCTGTCTCTTTAAAGACTTTACCCCTTTTTTAAGGCATTAACTTTATTCTCTATTTATTTTTTCCTCTCTCAAGCCTACATATATTTATCCAACATTGTGAGCCATTTAAAGGCCTTCTATGTCTGAATCTTTCCTATTGTGAATCTGTAATTTTTTTGCTATCCAGGAGCACTTCTTAAAAGGTTAAGCACTTCTTAAAAACTTAAGTTGTGCCACGTAGAGGTAATACGGTACCGCCTGTTTCCAGCCAAGTCTAAACCTTAACTGCGCTGTTATCATGGTAATTACAATAGATAGTTCCTGCCTGAGATCAGCACAGTTCAGCATGGCAGAGCAGAGCCAGAGCTGCTCCTGCCTCAGTCATTTGGTGCCCCTGAGCTGCACACAGTTCCAGGCACACAGCAGTCCACATTGGAGCCGCACTCAGCAGTTTAATTCTGAGACTGAGCGTGCAGCACAGAAACTCTTTTCATCCAAGTTACAGCCAAATCTGACACGCAGAACACCGCGCAGCCTGGAAATATCTCTCTGTGACGGCAGAAATCCGCCATGTTCTCCCGCTTGCCTAAGCCTGATTCCGCCATCTGCCCAGGTGCAGGCAGGGAGCAGGGAGCCATTGGCCCGGTCTCAGTGCACTCTCCTTCCTATCCCAAGCGGGAACACAAATATCCAGGCCCATAAAAGCCACTGAAATGCTTTATAGCCAGAGTTTGCACTGGCGGCACAGCACCAGGAAGCCACGTTTTAAAACGACTCAGCTTTTTCTCTGCCGCTATTGCCGAAACAGGAAATCTCTCTATGGCACGTCCAGGCAAACAGCAAAAAGCTGTGTTAAACTCTCTCTCTCCTTTATTTAAAGCCCTCTCAGGTTTTTAAGTGGATTTAGTCACCACTTTGGAGCGCCAATCTGTAGAAGGAAGCGGCGGGGCTGTGTCCCGCCACCCGGCCGCTGGCTAGCTTTACACCCGAAATAATTACATGGAAACTGTATTCTTTTAAAACACTGCCTGGCCCATAGTTTCAGCCTCTTATTGGCTAATTCTCACATCTTCCTTTAACCCATATTTAGTAATCTGTGTAGTACCACGAGGTGTGGCTTACCAGGAGAGATCTTAACCTGCATCCATCTCGGAGAGGAGAAGCATGGAGACACACTATGGCGACTGCCTGAAGTGTCTCCCCTCTGCCTGCTACCCCTTTTCCCACAATTCTGTTCTGTCTACTCCGCCTACCTAATTTTCTGTCTCTTAAAGGGCCAAGGCAGTTTTCTTTATTAATTAACCAATGAAAGTAACATAGACAGATAACTCTCCTCCATCAAAACTGTTCTGTTGTTCCTCTAAACCTAGTAGAAAAGTTTAAGAATAAAGCTTCATTTTGTGTTCATGGCTCAGTGGGTAAAACTGTTAATTATTTAATGGATACTAGATGGTAAGTTCTACTGAAGTTTGTTGCACATGGATCTTTAATCTTAGCAGGTGGCTCTATGTAAGTTTGAGGCCAGCCTAGTCTACATAGTGAGTTCCAGGCCAGCCAAGGCTACATAGTGATAGCTTGTCTTAAAAACCAAAAATGAACCAGGCAGTGGTGACACGCGTCTTTAATCCCAGCAGTCAGGAGGCAGAGACAGGCAGATCTCTGTGAGGTTGAGGCCAGCTAGGTCTAAAGAGTGAGTTCTAAGACGGGCTCTGAAGCTACAGAGAACCATGTCTCGAAAAACAAAAACAAAAGTCTTTTAGTAAAATTTTGATGAGAATAGGAAAGATTTAAATGTTTGGTTAATTTGCAATGGAGATTAAAGTTTACTTAAACACCTTCAAATTCTGATGGAATTGGTCTTTTTTTCTGTATGTGGTTATTTTCAAGTTATGATAAATAATATATTTAACAGCTAGTAGTTTCTGTTACAAATTTTATACTGGACTTTTTAATAGTGGACAGCAAGTCTGGAATAATGTTTACAGTGTAATTTTAAAGTGTAATGAGAAATAGTCTACTGGGAAAGACTTATCTTAAAACTTAGTATAAACTGTTAAAGAAGGCTGTGATAAACCACACATACCTGAACATAAGATAAGTTGCCTGTGTGTGATTTCCACAAGAATGGGGTAAGTTACAGTGCTTTCTTGTCTTACTCGTTATTGAGTAAAGGACAAAAGAACTGTACATTACTCTATGAATAGGATCATGAGAGAATTATCTTCTTTAAGAAGATAGAAAGCCTTTGAGGTGAAAAGAACTATTATATTGAAAGCTTTGATATTTTGTGCCAGCAGTAGCTGGTCTTGAGAGAGTTGTTTAACTTTTCCTGTTTTCAAACAGTATAAATCATAAAAAGTATTACTGAATGTGTACATAGATTACATTTGAAGTTGATAATCTTAGTGCATTTATTACATTATGTTTTATCTGTGGTAAATGCTTACTGAGTTTCTGCTTTTTATTACTTTTTATCATTGTGGTCCTGGGTTCTTGTAGGTTCTTAATAGAAAGTAGAGTTTTAGTTTGGTTCATTTGATTAACTCTACTTAGATGTTAAATGTTGTGATATATTTTATTTAGTTAGTTTCTGCACTGCTGGTGCTTGAACCTGGTGCCACGTGCTTGCTAGGCACGTGCAAGCTTCAGCCTTACCTGCTCTTATGATTGAACACTTGCCCTTTTTTTAAATGTACAGACTGTGTTCAGAATCTTTGGATTCTGCTTTGAATGTACTGGCTCGAGCACTGGAAAACAATAAAGACAATCCAGAAATTTGGTGCCATTACCTCAGATTGTTCTCAAAAAGAGGGACCAAGGAGGAGGTGCAGGAAATGTGTGAGACAGCTGTGGAATATGCTCCTGACTATCAAACCTTTTGGACTGTAAGTAGAAAAGCTAGCAGGTTTGTGTTTGATATGTATGCTGTGCTCATAATTCCTTGTGTTTGATGTGTATGCTGTGCTCATAATTCCTTGGAACATCTTCATTGTTGGTATGTATCTTAATAGATTATACTTTATCAGTATGTGGATTTGCTTACCAGATTCTCAGATTCCCAGTCACTTCTATTTTTAATGAAACATGAGGAATATTTAAAGAAGACAGATTTATTGGTTAAAGAGAAAAATAATGAGATGATTAGATAAATTATTATGTAGTTTTCATTGGACAAAGTTAAGGGAGTTTCACAAAACATGAAAAAATTTTATTTTTTAAAATTTCTTCTGTTGTGCCGGGTGGTAGTGGCGCACGCCTTTAATCCCAGCACTCGGGAGGCAGAGGCAGGCAGATCTCTGTGAGTTCGAGACCAGCCTGGTCTACAAGAGCTAGCTCCAGGACAGGCTCTAAAGCTGCAGAGAAACCCTGTCTCGAAAAACCAAAAAAAAAAAAAAAATTTCTTCTGTTGTATAAAATTATGATTCCTGAGATTATTTTTTTTTATTTTTCTTCACTGTTTATGTAGTCTTACATGTAATTTCTGCTAGTACTGTATCTTTCTTTGAGAGATTTTTTTCTTATCTAAACCTAAAATAATAATTGATCTATTTGTGAAAAGGATTCATGTTTGTTAATATCTGAACTCAGGAATAACTTCTGTCCACTGAACTCAGGAGCCATTAAATTTGATCAATTTCTAGATGAATGTGTTATCAGATGTCCTTCTTTGTTTCTAAGTCAGCTGAGACTTAGACCAGACCCTTGTAAATGGTAAGCACCCATATCACCCCCGAGTCACATTCCAGTGCCGGAGACAAATTTATCAACGTTACTTTGTTTTTTCCTTTGAAATTGGATTTCCTATGTTGGTTAGCTCAAACTCTTGAGTTAAAATAGTGCTCCTTCCTCAGCTTTGTGGCAATTCTGTGCCAATAAGCCTCATGTTTATCATTTACTTTGTGAACATGAATTTGGATAGCATAATACCTCTTAATAAATGAACTGATTACTATAACTTGTCCTTTTTGAGTTGAGATGCTGAGTAGACTTAAATAGCAAAGGCTTTATTTGTTTAGGATCTGGAGGCTTATACTGAAGTTGTTGCTGTTGATAATCACAAGTTTTTCCAAGGAAAGAATATTAAAAAGATACATGTATTTTCTTTAAATTTGCTTGATCTTTAATGTGCTGTGCATTTCTAATACAGATGCTCTTTTGAAATTTTTTTATATTTTGTGTGTATTAGTGTTTTGTCTGCATGTGTGTCTGTGTACCACTTGTGTATCTGTTGACTTGGGTGCCAGAGGATGTGGAACCCCTGGGTCTATTACAAATCATCATGAGCCATTATGCGGGTGGTGGGAATTGAACCTCAGACCTCTGGAGCAGCTCTTAACTGCTGAGCTATCTCTCCAGCCCACAGATGCTATTCTTCTAATTTTAAATAGTCACGTTCCTATGTAACACAGACTGTCTGTGGTCATAATGTCAGCTTTGTATGTGTATCGTGGTCTTGTCACTGTGTGTCGGTTCAGAGACATGACGTGGATTCCTCTCAGGGATGATCTGGACAGTGCATCTTATTGTTTTAGTTTATATGTACGATTTTTTTTGAAAGACAGACAGGTTATGATATTACACTGGAAAGTAGATTTATACATTCTTATACTCTTTTTATAAATTGTACATCTGTTGAAGCAGTCAGTGTCTTAACTGAAAGACAAAAATTAGCGTGTCTATTCTGTATAGCAAGATTAATTATTTGAAACTCTTTCAATCAGTTTCTACACCTAGAAAGCACCTTTGAAGAAAAGGATTACGTATGTGAGAGGATGGTGCAATTTCTGATGGGAGCGGCCAAGCAGGAAATATCAGATATTCTGTCGTTTCAGCTCTTAGAGGCTCTTTTGTTTAGAGTTCAGCTGCACATATTCACTGGGAGGTGCCAAAGCGCACTTGCAATCTTACAGGTAAACATGTATGTTAGTGTTTAGCTGTGTGGAAAGTGTGTACTGGTCTAAGACACGAGAAGCATTTTTGGATTGTAAGGCCCAGGCTTCGGATTTGAATCCCTGTTTTGTTAGGTGCACGTAAGTTGTAATGGCATTCTACTTTTGTTTGTTTGGCACACTGTCTTTTTTTAAAGTTCTTACAAGGAAACATGGAAAGATTGTTTTAGGTACTCAATAACTAAACCTTAAAATACAATCTTAAGGGATAAAGAAAATCACCTGTATTGATTTGGACTTGGGTGTGTGTTTTTTCACTGTGTTTTGTTTTGTTTGTTTTGTCTTTTACTTATTAGATTTTAAGTGTAAGGAAACAATACTTTTCATCTTATTTCACTAGTACTTCATAAACTAAGGAAGTATAATCTGTATTAATCTCTATAAGAATTTTCATTTACAATCTGGGCGGTGCTAGCACACACCTTTAATCCCAGCGCTCAGGAGACAGAGGCAGGGGGATCTCTGTGAGTTTGAAGCCAGTCTGATCTACAGAGTTCTAGGACAGCCAGAGTTACCCAGAGAAACCCTGCTGCAGGGGGACAAAAGGTAACCAAGAAAAAGAAAAAGAATTTTTTTTAACTTATATATTTAAGAATCACTTAAAATATAACAGTTTTATTCTTTAGATTTGAAGCTTATTGTGGATAGGAATATATTTTTAAAATCACTTTCAAATTATTTTTATTTTCCCTAGAATGCATTAAAATTGGCTAATGATGCAATTGTAGCTGAGTACCTTAAGACAGATGATCGCTGTCTGGCGTGGCTGGCCTACATACATCTTATTGAATTTAATAGTCTCCCTTCAAAACTTTATGATCCATCCAATGACAATCCTTCAAGAATTGTTAACACAGAGCCATTTGTAATGCCATGGCAAGGGGTTCAAGATGTAAAGACTAATCCTGACTTATTATTAGCAGTTTTTGAAGGTAAGTGATATTTATAAATTATAACACCAACCATTACAAGTTACAAAGCCAATGTTTAGCACATCTGTCATTTATTCATTATGATTCTACATAAAACAGAATAACTTAAATAGTAGTTACAGTTTATTATCTGAATATTTTTAATATTACTAAATTAAGATAGTCATTATTCTATGAAAATAAAAAGTTACGTTACGGTTTTATTTAATTATGGCAAAGAATATCAGATAAATGTGTTGTTAATAAATACAAGTGCATCTAAATGTAGACACTTCCTGGTAATATAACTGGCATAGAGGAGTTATAGAATTGGTTTGGAGAACTAGATTTTCTTGTTTATTTCATTTTTGTTTTGGCAGTCCTTTAAGGTGGAAGCTTAAAGAATATGTTTTGTTTTTTTAATCTAGTTAATATTTTCTCCATCAATGAATCTTATGACTATTATATTCTCAACATGAATCTGCCATTGAACATATATTAAAGTTTAAAACCTGTTCCTCCCTAAAAATAAGTATAAAGTGTATATAATCCTTGTCATATCTATGCATTGATGTAATTATTAAGTATATAAGACCATATGTAATGTGTTAGCATTGTAGTGTAAATTGTATGCTACAGAAGAAAGAATTATTTGGTGCAAGTCCTGCACTCAAAAGTGTAGGCTCACATGCTCAAGGAAAGTATCTGAGACTTGGAACTGAGCTTTGAAGCAGGACTGTGATGTGCCCGATGGGTCCGTCTCAGAAACTCAACCTGTGCTTGTTTCTCTGTATTTCTTGAGCTCTTTGGATGGATTCTTATAATTTACTAAGTGCTTAGTAAATCCTTGTTGAATAACCCAGTGGAGAAAGGAAAGACGAGGTCATTCCTGTTAGAGGAACTAGGGAAATGAAAGGCAAGCTAATAAGAGTTTGTGTAGTGAATTTAAAGATAAATTTGAAAGAGAGTCCTTATAAAAGAATTTTGCTGGACAACAAAAAGATTTTAAGACCTTTTAAAGGGTTATAGAATTGACTGATAAGAGACTCCTTAAGGAGAGAATGGTTGAAGTTTTACTATATATAGGAAAACAAACCAGAATGAGATTTCTGTGACTGAGGTATAAGAAAAAGCCAGGGGGCTGGAGAGATGGCTCAGAGGTTAAGAGCATTGCCTGCTCTTCCAAAGGTCCTGAGTTCAATTCCCAGCAACCACATGGTGGCTCACAACCATCTGTAATGAGGTCTGGTGCCCTCTTCTGGCCAGCAGGCATACACACAGAATATTGTATACTAAATAAATAAATTAAAAAAAAAAAAAAGAAAAAAGAAAAAGCCAGTGAGATAGCTATGGATAAAGGCACTTGTGTCTAAGACTGATGCTGATAGTCCATCCCCAGGGCACACATGATGGGAGGAGAGACTGAATTCCTGCAGCTAGTCCTCTGACCTCCACAGGAGTGCTTTGCCCTGTGCTTGTGTTATGCAAAGGAACATTAAAAAGTAAGGGAAAGATCTAATTTAGGGAAGACATTGAAGTAGCTATGAAACAGCAAAGGAAGTCGCCAGTCAAGTGATCAGAGAAAGATTGGAGGCAGAGGCAGACGGATCTCTGTGAGTTTGAGGCCAGCCTGAGTCTACAAGAGCTAGTTCCAGGACAGGCTCCAAAGCTACAGAGAAACCCTGTCTCAGAAAACCGAAAACCAGAGAAAGAGAGAGGAGGAGAGAGAGAGAATATTGTGGTTTTATTTTTGGAATAGGTTTTGAGGAATTTAAGATAATTGCAGACACTAATTTAAGTAAAAATAGGGCTCTCATATGAGACAGTTTTACTCTTAACAGAAAGTAAGGTGATATATAAAAGGTTAGAAGTTTGGTGATACCTGAAGCGCCTCATTTGGGTAAATATCAGGGTTAAGTGAAGATGAAAAGGATGATGGGCTAGTAAAGGCTAGGGTTTTCCTTTTTCTTAAACTCTTAGAGTTATTACAGCATAGTCAATGACTGGTTGTTTGGTTCACGTTGTGATGTTTTGTTGTAGATGCGGTGAAAGCTTGTACAGATGAGAGCCTTACCAGTGGGGAAAGAGTAGAGGTCTGCCTTCCACTGTACACAAACATGATTGCTCTGCACCAGCTCCTGGAGAGGTAAGGCTGCATTAATAAACAACTCTATTGAAGGTCATCTTTGCCCAGGTGTTCAGCCATCTTTCTTTTCTTAAGGTATGAGGCGGCAGCAGAGCTGTGCCAAAGCTTACTGGAGTTGTGTCCCACAAACTGCCAGTTACTGGAGACCCTTGCTGCTTTGTATTTGAAAACAGATGAGTGTGACAAAGCCAGGATGGTATGGCTCACCGCATTTGAAAGTAATTCTCAGAATGCAGAAATTTTTTATCATCTGTGCAAATTTTTCATTTTGCAGGTAAAAATAATTCTTAAATGTGATGTTTCTTCATTTGTATTCCTTTATCACTGACTTCTCTTGGAAGTATATCCTTCTGGTCCTTCTGCCCTCTGTAGGTTAAGCTAGATTTTCCTGGTTTTGCTGCAGTTTTACCATTGTGTTTGGTACAAACTGTTACTCATGTTTACACCCAAGTGTCCGTGCCAGTGGGATATGTGATAGCTGCTTAAGATCTTAGCAGGTGAATGGGACCTGGGGATAATACTATAGACACACTGTTTAATGATTAGTTGATTTTAATTCACAGTTGTTTCAAGTTCATTTCTGTTGCTGTGAGTTAAAAAAAAAAAAGAAAAGAAAAGAAAAGAAAAAGAAAAACAAAAAACAACCTGACAAGCAGCTTAGGGGAAGACAGGGCTTACTTTAGCTCATGGTTCCAGGGGTTACTTCAGTACCCGGAGTGTCAAGCAGCCAGACACAGTCATCCAGTCACAGTCAGGAGCAGAGAGGGGTGTGCGCATGTGTGCTTGTTAGCACTCACTTGTTGTGCACACTTGCTAGTTCTGGTCCTCTGCTTGGGAATGGTACCATCCACAGTGAATTCCCACAGGTCAGCCAATCTAAACGGTTTCCGTGAGACTCTCTTCCCCACAGATTGTCCCCCTGAGAGACTCTTCCCCACAGGTCAGCCATCTAGACAGTCCCCCTGAGAGACTCCTCCCTTCAGATCAGCCATCTAGACGGTCCCACTTAGACTCTCTTCCCAGGGGGTTTTAGCTTGTCTCAAGCTGACATTTAGAATCAATCATCTCAAGTGAGGATGTGTGCTAAACTTACTCATTTTGTCCCCATCTGCCCAAGAAATATAGTCTCATCATGATTTTTTTTAGAAAAAAAAAGACTTTCAAACATTTTTATTGATTATTATAAGTGTGATATGTGTCACTCTTTTTTTTTTTTAAAATAGAACCAAGGTGATAATCTTCTTCCATTTTTGCGACAATTTATTGCATCCTTCTTTAAACCTGGGTTTGAGAAGTATAATAACGTGGACTTATTCCGGTGAGTTGTGTAAATTTTGATTTGTTAAGTGAGAGACTATAGGTCAATGAGAAACCCTGTCTCGAAAAACAAACAACAAAACTCTTAGTTTAACACATTACCTACTCCAGCCTCTGAAATGTTTTGTGAACAGCCTTAGAGGATTTTCTTTCTTACCCGTGGGTTTCTCAGTAGCTCTGTATCTACTACCCTTGCTGTGCTGAGAGCACTGTCCCAACATTAAAAGATATATCAGGTCATAAAAAATGATCTTGTGGAAGATTTTAAGCTTTTCTTCCTCCTCATTTCTCTGTAGGGGATCAGTAGTGTTTTGTTTCTTTGAGCCAGAAAATACTTCAGGTTTGCAGGACATTTTATTACTTCAAATGCATCTGTAATGTTGTAGTAAAAAAGAAAAAAGAAAAAACAAAGAGCCCTCAAACAATATGTAAATGAGTGGGTGTGGCCATGTTCCAGTAAAGCTTTATTTATAAAAATATAGTTTGCTGACTGTGAGGAAAAACATAATCAAAAAGAAACTATTTATGATATTCTGTTATTGCGTTTGACTGCAAGGAAGACCTATATATAATATAGCCTTCAATTTTTTTCTTTTAAGATTTAAAAAGTTATAAATTGTGTGTGTGTGTGTGTGTGTGTGTGTGTGTGTGTGTGTGTGTGTGTGTGTGTGTAAATGCAATACTCAAGGTGTCAAAAAGGAGGTATTGGATCCCCCCAGAGCTGTAAGAGCAGCCAGCACTCACTCTTAACACTGAGCCATCTCTCCAGCCCCTACAAGAATCCTTATAGAAAATACTGATGAGCAGAAATCAAACCTTGTTTTTGTGTTAGTAAGTCAAATAATATGTGCAGATTCCTTTTTAGATGTTACCTTCCTTCCCCAGTCTACCAGTTATAATAAACAGCCTGTAATATCAGTCACATTTGATCTTAACTAACCCAGGCTTTTTGTGTTTTGCCTCTTTATATGCATATATACCAGGTGTGTGCCTAGAACTTGAGGAGGCCAGAAAGAGGGCTTTGGATGCTCTGGAACTATAATTCCAGGTGGTTGTGAGTTGCCAAATTGGCTAATAAAATCCAGAGCACTGGATATTGGGAATTGTTCTCCCAAGTTCTTTGGGAGAACAGCCAGTGATTTTAAAACCTAAGTTCTCTGTCCAACTATCTCCCAATGACTCAGATAAAAAAAAAAAAAAAAAATTAGTCTGTTTACCTCAGATTTTTTTCTTTGTAAATTTGAACCTTTACATCTTGTCAGTTAATTTTCCTAATTTTGGCATCTTCTAAAAAATTCTTTTGCTGGGTAGTAATAGCACACACTTTTTAATTCCAGCACTTCAGAGGCAGAGGCAGGTAGATCTCTGAGTTTGAGGCCAGCCTGGTCTATAAAGAGTTTCTTTACCGCTTGTTAACAAACAAAATCCATACACAAATACCAAAGAACAAAAGGGGAAGCTGAGCTGAATCACAAGCCACTGCTAACACCCATGGTCGCTCACACCTCAATCGAAAGAGATATCCTTTCTCTCTGTCACATCTGTCCTCAGTGTAAAACCTGCCTCTTAGACTAACGCGCTCTTTTTAATTGGATAGTGGACAGGTAACAGAATTCCCTTTTTTCTTTAAGAAGGAAACGTTCTAACTGTAGCATTATTATCAAGTATTGTCCAAATAGAAAGGAAAGGCAATAACCTTAACAAAAATGAAACTACATACAAGAACAATTACCAAGTAAATCTGTTTTCAATGTCAAGTCCATAAATAATTAGCAAATTTATAGAGATTACTCAATTAGCTGTCCTCTCCTGAAGAGTTTAAAGTTTTGAACCTAATATGCCTTGCATCGAGATTCGGAAGAACTATAACTGCCTACACTGGTCTACAGAGTGAGTGAGTTCCAGAACAGCCAAGACTACATTGAGAAACCCTGTCTCAAAAAACAAAAGCAACAATGAAAACAAAATAAATTCTTTGTTATATACACATTAATATTTTAAATATAGTTACAGCAAAACAGTTTTAAATGTGAATTAACAAAAGAAAAATATAAAGAATTCAGTTGGTTCCCTCCTCCATACCCAGTTTTTTTTTTTTTTTTTTTAATTAAATTGGTTTGTTTTTGAACTTTGGCAAGACTAATTCAAGGCCAAACAAAATCCTTTACAGACTTGTGTTCTGGCTTTCCCTTGGGCATGGAGGTAATTAATTAGTTTAGCTTAAAAGGGGATGATGCCAGATTTTGCCTTGGTAACTAATCAAAGGTCTTTAGATCTACTTGAGGCTAGCTTAATTGAGCACAATAAAAGAACAGTAGCAATGAAAATTTGGAACTAGATTGCCTCTAAATCATCTTACTGTTTCTGACTGAGACATTTTGCTTTATTAAATTATTTTGTGTAATAATTGTATATCACCAAGAATTAAGAAAAGACACCTGCATTTTTCAAAGTTCTTGTTAGCCAGGCATGTTGGCACACTTCTGTGAGGTGGAGGATGTGAGTTTAAAACCAGCCTGGGCTACATAGTGAGAAAAGAAAATGTTTTTTGAGTTAAATAGTAGAAGAATGTCAATAAATGATGTAATGTTTGGCACTGCTATTTTTATGTATATAAACTTTATTTTTATATATGATTTTAAGCTTACATTATAATCATTTAATTAGTAGAAATCAGTGTTCATGATATCTCCTGCCCCCTTTTTTTGTTGCCGTTGTTTTTCGAGATAGGGTTTCTCTGTGTATCCGTGGCTGTCCTGGAACTCAGTCTGTAGACCAGGCTGGCCTTGAACTCACAGAAATCCACAGGCCTCTTCCTCCAAAGTGCTAGGAATAAAGGCATGTGCCACCACCTGGCTTCAAGATATAATTTTATGGCAGAAATTATAAAGTAAAATATGTGCTGTAATATGTACCTGAAAGTAAATTTGGTCAACTTTTTCTTTCTTTTTTTTAAAGATTTATTTATTATGTATACAACATTCTCCCTCCATGTATGCCCACACGCCAGAGGAGGGCGCCAGATCTCATCATTACAGATGGTTGTGAGCCACCATGTGGTTGCTGGGAATTGAACTCAGGACCTCTAGAAGAGCAGCCAGTGCTCTTAACCACTGAGCCATCTCTCCAGCCCTGATCAACTTTTTCTTTGTAACATTTAGTATAAAGATGACAAGCAGTAAGAAGTATTTCATTGTTTCAAATAAATTTAGAAAGTTAACTTGGTGTTTTCATTCACTTTGATGAAGTTACCCTAGAGATTATACAGTTTTATGTCTTTTAGATTTGAAGTCAATGGAGGATTCCAAAAATCTTGGAAATCTAGTGGGTAACTCAGGGTAATACAGCTAGCTGTGATAGTTGGGATGCCCCCGCTTCAGATGTCCTGTGTTGCTGCCTTCCCGCAGGGGGGGCTAGCCCTTTAATACTTCCCTGTGCAGTCCTTTTCTAATCTAATGTCAATGATATACTAGATTGCCATTTCAAGATTAGATGACTCTGAGACTCCGGAGTTACACATAAAGAGGTTCAGATTCATCGGAAGGGAAACTGAAGTAGTGGAAGTCAAATAAATAGACTTCTTATTCAAGTGTCTAAGAACCTTTTAGTAGTCTTTTTCTTTTATTTGTTATATCTGAACTAAACTTACGTGTTGTGTGCTTGCGCGCGCACGAGTGTGTGTGTGTGTGTGTGTGTGTGTGTGTGCGCGCATGCGCATGCATGCACGGAAATTGAGATACCAGGTTTTGTAAGCACTTTTTCCCCCTAGAAGAATGTACAGATTTTATGGAGATTTCAGATACTTAGTAACCTGATTTGGTCTTTATTTTTAATTTGGTTTAATTAGATGATTTCTTTTAAATTTTGGGGATAGAATTAGAAATTTATTTGGGGAAGTTAGTTCATATTGGTATAAAAGTAAAATTTTCAGTAAGTATAATTTTAGAAAAGTTCATATTTTGTAGAAATATTTCAATTAAGTTGAGATTAAAGATTATCTGTGTTAGTAGTTTAACCCATGTGTTGGGATTTTCTTCTTTCAGATATCTCTTAAATATCCCAGGACCACTTGACATTCCAGCCTGTTTATGTAAAGGGAATTTTGATGATGATATATTTAACAACCAAGTTCCTTATTTGTGGCTGATTTACTGGTGAGACATTACCCACTGTGGAGAGGAACAAACATTACATGTTAAGCCTATCTTGTATTTGTAGCTGATGTTGATTACTGAGTTATTGTGCATTAAAAAGCCTCACTGAAGCAAATTTAAAGAGATGCCAAAGCTGGTTATTTACAAGACAAAAGCAAGTAGACTTTACTGTAATATTATCTGTGGTGTTTAAGTGTATATTGTCATTCTGTAACCTAACAAAATCAAACTGTAAACATTTTTCTTCATTCCTTAAACAGCCTGTGTCATCCTCTTCAGTCAAGTCTTAAAGAGACAGTAGAAGCATATGAGGCAGCTTTGGGGGTGGCCATGAGGTCTGATATAGTGCAGAAGATTTGGATGGAGTAAGTTTACTTCCTTTTATGGATGGGATTTTTAGAATAATCCTATGGTGGGGAAAAGGGTGATCAGCTTTTTGGTGAGTTACTGGCTTAATTATTCTAAAGTAAAATGTTTTTCTTTTGGCAGTTATCTTGTCTTTGCCAATAATAGAGCTGCTGGATCCAGAAACAAAGTCCAAGAATTCAAATTTTTTACTGACTTAGTGAATAGATGTTTGGTTACTGTCCCTGCCCGATACCCCATCCCTTTTAGCAGTGCTGATTACTGGTCCAACTATGAATTTCATAATCGGGTAAGAATTTAATTTTTTCTTTTAGATGTTTGTATATAACAAAGAAAACTGAGCAATAACAGCAAAGCAGAACTGCTGCTTTATTTCAAGAGCTTTTCCTGGGACCACTGTCCTAACATTCGCTGTCATTCCTGTCATCAGTTCTTCATGCTTCCAAGTCCAGGAAAAGGTGCCCTGTTAGGCCCCATAGATCAGTGTATCCATTGTAGCTGATCTATTTGCTAAGTTCTGTCAAGCAAATGCAGCTACAGGGCATAACAAAGCTGAAAACGAGGAGCTGTTTACATTTATAATAGTAAAGTCTGATTAACGATATATTCACAAAGCGTCTTTTATAGGAACGAGGTGTTGTTTACATTTATAATAGTAGAACCTGATTGCTGATGCACTCACAGTGGTATGGTGTAGGTGATGAAGCAGTGCTTTTTTCTCGTTCAGTCTCATCTCAGTCAGTATAATGCACTCCAAAGCTCCCACTTACCGAGGGTCATGGTAGACTTAGATACTCTCACCCCATAGGATGGTTCTGCGCTAATCAGGATAACCAGTTACTGTGTTGTGCTTCTTTGCCGTTCTTTATCCCAGAGACTATAAGCAGTACATGGACATTAAGACATGCTTTCTCTCAGGGATTCCAGGAGCAACACGTGGCAAGTACAATTAGCCCTCTTCACTTGCCCAGCAGTCCAGCAGGCACAGGTAGACTCAGGACAGAAAACTCCTGGCTTCCTGTCAGTGCTTTGTCTGTTGCGCTCATAGGACCAAAGTCTCTAATTTGTAGTTAGAAAGTGGCTAGCATAATTATGGTAATTAATCACACATTATAATTTGTACATTTGTGTCTTAATGACTTTTTCATTAAAATACATACAGTAGCTAGATTCTGCTTTGCAGTTGCATACTCATGCCCTCCCTCAACCTTCACAGGTTATTTTCTTTTATTTGAGCTGTGTTCCAAAGACTCAGCATTCCAAAACCTTGGAACGCTTCTGCTCTGTTATGCCAACTAATTCTCAACTTGCACTGAGGTAAGAAGAATTTTGGTTCTCGGCTCAGTAGTATAGGCCTTCATAGGAAATTATTCTTGATAAGACTATGTGGTTCTCCCCTTTCCTCGTGGATATATACTGCTTTATCTCAGAATTGTTAAATCATATTTAGTTATTCATACAAAACCCAATGTGAAAATCTGGTCATTTCAGAGAACTATAGCATTAGAATATGCATTTTTAAAGCAGTAGGCCTGTTTTACGTGGTAGAGGAATATGAAGAGATTTTCATGGCAGTTATTCAAATACTTACCAGGTAATGGAATCTCATAGATTGGTGACATAAAATCAAGATTCCTAAACTTAAGCTTTCAAAGTGTCTTTAAGCACAGCCCTGGGTTTTCCTACTCTCTGTTAGAGTCAGAGAATTTCAGAACACCTTGTGGTTGCTCTGCTCTGTCAGGGTAAACCTTGAGTTTACTTTCAAAAACAAGCTTGTGATTTTTATGGAGTACTTAACCTGTCCATGTGTAGGCATCCACTGATGCCGTCATCTCTGCTTGACTGTGACTTACCATATAGCTGCTTCTACAGTTTTTTAAGATACCTAAAGTGTTGTTTGGGTATTCTCTTGTGTTTTAAAGTATGTTCTCCATACTGTGATACATATATATATATATATATGTATATGTATATGTATATGTATATGTATATGTATATACATACACACGCATCTATATCTATTTATCTATCTATCTATCTATCTACAGATATAGATATAGATATTAGAACTCTGAAAAATAATCCAAAGAATTAAGTTTTTAAGAAAATTAGCCGTATTGTTCATGGCTAATAATTAAATTTCATGCCATCCATGTTAATCTTCAGAAGTCAATTGTAGAAATTTAAATAAGGAAAATTATCTTTGATAAGCATGTGAAGTAGAAAATATGTTTGTATTTTTGTTTCTGTTTGTATCTAGTGTCTATTGTGATAAGCATTTTAGAACATAGGTAGTTTAGTTGCGGGTAAACCACAGTCTTTGTTTTGGTGCATTCTTCCTGTGGTTATCTCTGTTACTCCCCCCGCCATGAGAATAAGAACTTAACTCTTAGGCATTATATTTCCATTTTAGTCCCAGAAATATTCAATATTAAATATGCTATTTGCTCTATGAAGGAAAAATATTTTTAAAAATTGCATTAGTTATTGAGTTGAAGGTTATGTAATGAGATTGCTTTTGTTTTCTGCAGGAGTACATGAGCCTTTTGTTATTGAAGATAACCGTAACAATAGTTAGCACATTCTGATCCTGGGACAGTTGTCATAAGAGACATTCTATAAATATTTGCTGAATGTCTAATAGGATTTCATTGATCAGTGTTTGTACCTGTCTTATATTCTGTCTAGAGCGTATTTGGGGTGCCCTGTACTTTGAATGCTTTGTTCATTCTCCTGAATGTACTTTACAGGCTACTCCAGCACGAATGGGAAGAAAGCAATGTTCAGATTCTGAAACTTCAAGCCAAGATGTTTACATATAATATCCCAACATGCCTGGCCACCTGGAAAATGTAATGCAACAATCATGTACATGTTTTTATAGCTATGTTTTTATTTGTAAGGGTTGCTCCAGACAGGTAAATCTGAAATAGCATCTTTTCCCCTATCCCGTAGGCAGGCCTAATATAGAGTTGTTTGGGGCACTTTACTCACTCTACCTAAGTGAGTAAAATTCTTATTAATAGCTGCCTCTACAATCTTAAAAGAAGTAATAATAGGGACATCATTTCAATGAGGGAGAACATTTAGATATCTAATAATACAGTATTGTTATTACACTTTAGAACATCTTTAAATTGTAGGGTTTCCCCTGTTATAGTCTGGTTCCTTTCTTATTTTAAAGGTGTTAGTGCCAGGTTTTTTTTTTGTTTTGTTTTAATCTTAACTAGTTTGAGTTGTGTTTATTTCTTTCCCCCCCTCCCATGAATCTTATTCATGTTCAAAAACACTGGTCTGTTTTATTCTTGTAAAGTTGATAAAAACTGTTGAATTTTTCTTTTCACTATAGGTTACACTCCTTGGCAGTTTAGCCTGTTCCTTTCAGGAGGTTTTGTGCTCAGGTCACCACAGTCAGCGTTCTGCCAGTGGTGGTGTTTCCTTTTGTTTGAAGATATATAAATTTTCCCCTTTTCTATATTCCTTTTCCCCTAGAGCCATTGCTGCTGAGATTGTTCTAAAGGGACAAAGAGAGGTAAGCCATCTGTTATTCAGTTATCAGACGGACCACGTTTTTCCATTTAGCTATTCTGCCCCTTTTCGGCCTTTCGCTTTAGGATTAAGGATAGAAGTTAGCATTCTAGGACCTCTACTTGGAATCTCTAAAGCCCAAGACAAGTAATTTGACTGAGTGTTAGTATGCTGTAAAGTTCTGCCGTGAGGTGGACAGGATTGTGAAGGTGCTGTCTACGTGTTTCTGATGACAGTGTGTCTCTATCTTACAGGTCCACCGTTTATATCAGAGAGCCTTGCAGAAGTTACCTCTTTGTGCGTCACTGTGGAAAGATGTAATGCTTTTATCTTTTATTTTATCTTGACGTTTTCCTATAAATTTTCTGCATGTGCCATATCCATTGATGTGGTAAATGCTCAACCCTAGCTGTCTCTTACTTCTCCGCTTCCCTGTCTTTTACAGCAACTCTTGTTTGAAGCATCAGAAGGAGGTAAAACTGATAACCTGAGAAAACTAGTTTCCAAGTGCCAAGAGATTGGAGTCAGCCTAAATGAGCTCTTAAATTTAAACAGTAACAAAACAGAAAGCAAGAATCACTGAACACTGGGTGCAGTCAGTTCTAAGCCCTTATAATAATTGCCAAAATTATTCGAATGATTCTTCAAGATTAGGCTGATCCCTGGCTAAGGTCTGTGTAAGGCAGACAAGCATTCTTGATCATATCAAGTTCCCTACAATATCCTTAAAACCGGAAGCAATGAACATGAATGACACTCTTGGAATGGATAAATGAACTTCCTGTTTGGCCTGCTTCTGGGCCCTGCCAGATTCTCTAACATCATGTACGTAAGTATAGCTCCTCAAAACGACTGACGTTTATTTTTATTTTACTTTGTTTTTGGTTTTGTTTTTTACTTTCCCTACCTTTGTGTTGTGCTATTCCTGGTCCACTTGACACTCTCTGATGCCTGAGAGATTCTTGTTTGGGATTTAGTTTCCAGGGCCGTGTTTACAGTAAAGAAGCAGGCAGTCCCTTTTAGTTCCTCCTCTTAAAATCTCTGAGATTCTTCATTTCAGGGTTTCAAACGTAAGCAGTCTATCTTAAGGAAAGTGTACTGCCATGGCCCCAAGTCTGCTAGCTGCACTTGAGTGTTCTAGCAGGGTTGTTCATTGCCCTTCCTACGCTCTGGACTCCTTGCCGAGACTGTTTAACTTGAAGATTTAAAGAAACGATTGCAAATGCCATGCATCAGAACCTAAGAGTGGTCAAATATTATGTGCAATTTTTTGTAAAGAAATTAATTTATAATAAAGTTTAACAGTTTAAAGAAGTTAATATTTGAACTGCTTTGTATTGAAATACTACTCTGTAGTATTAAATTGTTTACATACAAACTATTTTAATATAAGTTAACTCTTTAAACCTGTCGCTGTCTTATTCACTTCTCACTCTGGTGGGACAAGGTTGAAGTAGAAGATAGGGTTGTTTCCCATGACATCACTTTCTTCCTCTCCTGTCTTGAGAGCAGGGAACAGATAGGTTTGTACTACCATTAATCTCTGTGTTCTCAAAAACTTAGTTGTAGTTTGTGTTAGCTACCTAGAAAGCTGCTTGCTTCTGTTAAATATGCCATTGTAAAGAGAACTCACTTTTGGTTTGGCTTTCTGAGTTGTTTGTGCTTTGCCAGAATAGCTCTGACCAGCACAGCACTTTAAATGTGGCCTCCGAGCCAGCTGTGTGCAGCCCACTGTGGGAGACAGTGGAACTTCCTACATGACAGGCAGAGTGACACAGCCTTATGTTTGTGTCATGGTTACTCAGAATAAAACCTGTATTTTGAAGAATCACTGTGTGCCTACAAGATGACACATAATTTGCTAGCTAATGCTGTTTGGCTAGGTCAGGACTGGAACCCATTTGTCTAGTGTCTTTCATTTAACCAAAAAGCAAAACAGCAGCTTTTGTTTTTGTTTCTAAAACTGAAGAAATTTGGTTGGAAGATAGAAATCCTAAAGGAGTACCCTTCTACTGTATGTATTTAAATATTTATTGCCCTGGTTATTTGAAAATTGTAGTTACATGCTTAGCAAATTATTATTATTATTATTATTATTATTATTTTTTTTTTTGGTTTTTCGAGACAGGGTTTCTCTGTAGCTTTGAAGCCTATCCTGGAACTAGCTCTTGTAGACCAGGCTGGTCTCGTACTCACAGAGATCCGCCTGCCTCTGCCTCCCGAGTGCTGGGATTAAAGGCGTGCGCCACCACCGCCCGGCACAAATTATTTTTCATCAGAATTTCTTCATGTAAATTGGAGCCTGAGCAAAGCTAACAACCTGAGTTTAATCCCCAGAAGCCATGTTAAGGTGGAAGGAGAGAGTCAAGCACACAAGTACACGAATTGTCTTTTGTTGTACATACATGAGGAAGTGTGCACCTTTCTCCACCATCATACACAGTTTTGTTGTACATACATGAGGAAGTGTGCACCTTTCTCCACCATCATACACAGTTTTGTTGTACATACATGAGGAAGTGTGCACCTTTCTCCACCGTCATACACAGTTTTTTCCCATCTGTTTTCTTAATAATTTAACGGTTGTAATTGAACCATCTCAAGTTTTTAGAAGGGCCAAGTTTTAAGCTATATTTTTTTCTTAGTTTTATTTTATGTGTTTGCCCACACATATGTCTGTGCACAGTGCGCATGCAGTGCCCTCAGAGTCTAGAAGAGGATATGGAACTGGAGATAGGGATGGTTATGAATGGAACCAAATTCGGGTACCTGTTAAGAGCAGCCAGGGCTTTTAACTGCTAATCAGTCTTTCCTGCTCCCATATTTTTGTGGCTTTTGTGGTTTGTTTGTTTTTAATTTTGGTTGTATGTGTGTTAGTGGTTCTGTCCACAATACATATTTTCTGCATACACACATATTCATGTCTTTTTGAATTGTTGCATGCAGAACTCTACTTATGCTATGCATGAAATTCTGGATACCATCTATTTAGGATGTACATGTATGTACATTGTAGCAACCTCCCAGGGTTTACCATTCAAATGCCATATAGGAATATTTGTTGTTTTTTTTTTTTAAATCAGTTGCCAAATTGCTAAATCATAAAGGTATCTAATATTGCTTCTTTTCCTCCCAGCTTTTAAAGACATAGTGTCACTGTGTGGCCCAGGCTGGCCTGGAAGTCACTATATACAACTAGGCTAGCCGCACACTTGTGGCGGTTTTCCCATCTCTGCTTCCAAGTGCTGTGGTTGCAGATGTGTGCTCCCTTCCCCTACTAATGACACCATCTCTTATGTTGGCCTTTTCCTGCCATCTACAGACTCACTTTAGCAAAAATAGCAAACACTCTTTAAGGATAAGATTCCTATTCTTTCAATATTCAGTTACTTTTTTAAAAATGAAATGCTTTCAGCAATAGCTAAATAAAATTTGAGGTTAAGATTGAAATAGATAACATGTTCTGTGATCAAATCATTAGACAGGGAGAATCAGCAAGAACTGCATTCTCCTGCATCCTCTGCGTTGTCTGGAGAAAGACACAAAGGGGCATTTTGTGTTGTGGGACTTATCTGTGATCCAAGAAAGGCAGTAGTAGATTACCTTGAATTTTTATGTTTTTCCTCATTTTAGAGAACAGCTTAATATTTTTATTTGTCTTTTAACGGAAAGTGGACCTTGTAACATTTTTCTCACTGGATTATCTAGGGCGGTTTGCTTTCAATGAAAGGGCATATAAACCCACATCATAAAGTAAGCAAGAATCTCCAGGTGCAACATCTAAGAGTTAGAGGCTCTGCAGACAAGCAGAGGTGACTGAGACTGACAGCACATACAGAGGGGCTTTATAATATGGAGATTAGAGTTCAAATATTTATTTAGGGCTTTGAAAAGGTAGGAACATGTAGGTGGAATACAAAGCAGGGCCATATTTCTGTGTTAACAGGAGTGTGGGGGGGGGGGAATGGCAAGCTATGCGTTTAGTCACCTTTACTGTTTGAGAGTTATGCCTATGAATAACTAAATTCCCTTTCCTCTCTTTCTCTCTTTGTCTCTCTCTCCCTCGCTTTCCTTTGCTAACTTTTTTCCTTCCCTCCCCTCTCCTTTCTGCATGCCTTCAGTTGTGCATTTCACTATGGAGAGGGGCCCTGAGCAGCCGAGGGTTGGCAGCTCACCTTGCCCTCTTTCCCCTCGCACACACAACTCTCCGTAGCCATGGTTAGTGCCTTTGTGCACTGCTCCGCTAAGGGGTCTGCGGTGAGTGTGGAGAGACTTTCGCCTTTATGACCCCTTTGAGCTGGATGCAGTGCTTTTAAGTGCAGCCTCTGTCTTTCTTGGATAGGAAAATAGATATGTCTATACTTTCATTTCATGACCCGCACAAGAAGGATGGCACAGAGTCTTTTCAGAACAAAGTTGGGCATATTTTCTTTCCAGAATCTGTTTATGCTATGGGCTAAATTCAGAAGTGAATACAGATGTTGCTGTACTTAGAGTTGAACAAAAGCAGAAAAGAATATACCAAGGAAACATCCCAGAGCAGCTCTGAACTTTACTTGGGAGAGGCTTTCTGGGTGGAAGTCATTTATTACATCTCATGAAGGAGGAATAATGAAAGCCATTGTTACTTCGGGATATACTGTGCCATTAAAACCTGAGTTGTATGAGGCTTTGCATGTCTTTAGAAACATGTACGTTAAACAAGTGAAAAAGAAAAAATTACCTGGGGACCATCTAGTGCCACACCACAATCAGGAGGACGAGGCAGGAGGGTTGTGAGCTCCTGGCCTTCCTGGGGTACGTAGACCTATCTAAAAAAGAAGCAGCATCTTAGAAGAGCTTCTTTGATTTTGTTTAGGTTCTTTTTCAACTTGTTACACATCACATGGAAGGAGGGTGTGGGAATGCCACAGAAAGGTGTCCTCTTGTGGTAGGTACCTTGCGCTTAGGAAGTCCACACAAAACTGACTGGAACCTTGGCAGGGAAAGTATGGTTAAAACGAAAACGCTCATACTTGCTTTGTTCCTCCCACCCCCAGTTTGTTACATAATGCCTGAATAAATGCTACCGCCAGCATTTCTTAGTACATACAACATGCAAAGAACTATTTCAGTCCATTGGAAGCTACATAGTTGTTTTCCAGTAAGCCTTAAGAGCCATGATTATCTATATAAATGAACTACCCAGATTTGTTTTCATTACTTTTAAATGAGTTTTCCAAATGACATTTTAGCTTAGTATCAGAAATGCCTTCAATCAATTGGAAACTAAAGTCCAGAAATAAAGTAATTCTGTTGAACAAAATGGCACAAGCTTGGACTATGTGCTATAATGGTTTCACCAGCAAAACAGGTTCTGGACTGTCTGAGGTCGATGTAACTGGCCCTCAGTTATGTGAATGTCATGAGTGCTGGTGGGTCAGATATTTTCCTCCTTTTCAAAAACAAAATTTACTAAATAGAACAAGTAAAATATATGAGTCGGTTATATTTTAAAGTTTGTGTACCACTTGGTAAATAGTAAAAGCTATACATCCTAAGTATATAAAAATACATATCTGCAAGGCCCATCTTCAGTGAGTTAAGTAAAAGCCTAAATCCAAATTTAAAAAGCCAACTTTAAAGAGTTTATACTTCAGGCTCCCTTTTAAGTTGGTAATCTGAACCCTTCAGGCTGATTATCAAGTCAGCTGAACAAAGGTGGCTTTACATTGTTGTTTGGTCAATTAAACAAGCTGAGTCATGTACATATTCTTACTTAGTGGAGTCAGTCTTATGAAGATGCCGAGTGATAGATGGCTGTTGTCTGTTTGTATTAGTGGAGATAATCAGAGCATCTCTGCTAAGGCTAAAGCACTCAACTTGGCAAATAATCAGTCAAGAGACTGCCTGAGGATGGAGTCGGCATGTCATGCTGGCTTAGGTGGAGCTTCAGAGAAAGCTCCAGGGAAAGAATGGGTGTGTATAAAGCAATGAGATGGGGGAAGCACCTGTCTAGGAAGATCTAGGTAGTAAGTAAAACTGCCCTCGGCCAGCTCTGTAATGACAGCCTACTTCATTGCTCTTGTTTCTTTTTCCACACCATATCTGTAGAATAGGAAAACATGTACTTACATTGAGGAAGAGACCTGGTCAGTCATCCTCATCAAGTTAGGCCATGCAACCCAATATACGGGCTACTCATGCATGCTTCGGCATTGCCAGGGCATAAATTTAAAATTCGTGTACGTACATTAGGAGTGTTAAAAGGTCATATCATAGAAATTATCTTTAAAAAACCCAAGCCATGGGGCTGGAGAGATGGCTCAGCGGTTAAGAGCATTGCCTGCTCTTCCAAAGGTCCTGAGTTCAATTCCCAGCAACCACATGATGGCTCACAACCATCTGTAATGAGATCTGGTGCCCTCTTCTGGCCTTCAGGCATACACACAGACAGAATATTGTATACACAATAAATTAAAAAAAAAAAAACCCCAAGCCACAAATAGCATTTTGAATGAGCAGGAACACCATAAAGTAACAGCTTGCACTCCATGGTCCTAATTTTAGTACTCTCTCAATCTCAAACATAAGGCTTAGGTGTGATTTAGTGGCTCTGAGAAATAAATACATTGGAGGCCTTGGGGTATGGGATACAGCTCAGTACCGAACACTTGCCTAACTTACTTGAAGCCCTGGGTTTTACCTCCAGCATTGCAAAAGAGCACCTAGAAACCTGTATGTGTTCCATGGCTTCTTTCTAACATGCAAACCTCTATTAAAGTTGCTTTTGACCTTGGGTTTTTAAGTCAAAGAGGGTTGATTTAAAAAAAAAATCCTCTCTTACCATCTAAATTACCAGTGTGATGACTAGACTGGTTTTTGTGGTATAATAGAGGACTAAGACATCTTAATTTAATAGCCAATAATGAATTAAGAGTAGCCAGTCAAACTTTATACTTTTATTGGCATTGCCTTTGAAAAGCATGGCAGGATTGTTCAATTTAAGCTTACAAGTAGAAATCATAAAAATGACCTCATCAGGCAAGAAACTTTTAAGAACACATTTAAGAACAATACCACGGGGGGCTGGAGAGATGGCTCAGAGGTTAAGCGCACTGGCTGTTCTTCCAGAGGTCCTGAGTTCAATTCCCAGCAACTACAACATGGTGGCTCACAGCCATCTGTACTGAGATCTGACGCCCTCCTCCGGCATGTGGGCATACATCGAGGCAGAATGTTGAATACATAATAAATAAATCTTTTAAAAAATAATAAATACTGCGCATGAATCCCATTAAACCTGGATATCCTTTAAAAAAAAAAAAAAACAATACCACGCCCCCCCCCCCCCCCCCCCCCGGCCAGGTATGAATTATGCCAAGCCTGACTGAAACTATTCCCAAAGACCCACCAAATATGGTTGACACACGGCTATGTGGCAAGGAAAGATGTCGTAATCAGAGAGCAAGACAGTTCTGATATGTTTGATCCTGTATAAATTCTGTTCCCAAAGAGCTACCAAATATGGTTGCTATAGTCTTACACGTGGATACATGGCAGGAAGGCTGAGATGGGGACTGGGATTAAACATCCTTTCAAGCACCATGGGGCCCTACTAGTTCAGTCAACATGGAAGCTGGGGACCTTCCAGGTCTTGAAGAGAACCTTTGACCAAGGTGGCTCTGCTGAACTGTACATCACTGGGAGTTGTTGATCCTGATGATTCTAAACTGCTTCCCCAAGCCGTCCTTTCCTTAACATTTGGTTTAGCAGGTAAGAAAAACGACAAACCCTGTCTCGAGCATTACACAGAAGTTCATCGCAACTTCTGCTTTTTTCCCTGTTATTCAGAAAAACCCTTGGCCACTCTGTGTGAGCTGCACATATTTTTTTTTAGGTGCTTTGAAGACAAAAGCCCAAGTATGAATAGTACATGTTTGGAGCACCTCTGCGATACCACCGTCACCATATCACCATGAACATTAAGACTGTAGTGAAGTTAGTGTCACTAGTTCTAAAAACAGTGGGCCAAGCCGGGCGGTGGTGGCGCACGCCTTTAATCCCAGCACTCGGGAGGCAGAGGCAGGCGGATCTCTGTGAGTTCGAGGCCAGCCTGGTCTACAAGAGCTAGTTCCAGGACAGGCTCCAAAGCTACAGAGAAACCCTGTCTCGAAAAACCAAAAAAAAAAAAAAATAATAAAATAAAATAAAAAAATAAAAACAGTGGGCCAATAGAATTCCTTCCTTTACAGTTTTCTGAACTCTTTAGTTTGGAACAAGAAAGGTAAAAACACGAGTTTCAAACTTAGATGGTCACAGGGCATTTAATCAAAACACTTGTGGTTATCAGGCGGTTTTCATCCCAGCGCTTGGGAGGCAGAGGCAGGCAGATCTCAGTGAGTTCGAGGCCAGCCTGACATACAAGAGCTAGTTCCAGAACAGGCCCCAAAGCTACAGAGAAACCCTGTCTCTAAATAAATAAAAGAACACGTGGTTTTACCCTGTTTTATTTGCTAAGGGTAAAAATCTCATAACCATATAAATATTGTAATCTCCATTTTACACATGCAAATTGAGTAACAAAAATTGTAAATAATTCAAACTATAAAAGTAGTAAATAAGGAGTGTAAGAAGGTGATTTAGTGACCTCGGTGCACTGGGAAGTGGTCCTGAGACCCATGAAGGAATCAGTGAAACAGACCTGTGCATTCTTAGCAAGCTAGTTGACCATCTAGAACTCTGGTAGCTGCCTCAACACAACACTGTTAGAGCCTTCGGGAGAAGAGGCAGAACTGAACGGAGACAAGTCGTGGTGACACGACTTCTCAACCTGAAACACACCCCCTAGAGTTTGATGTTTCTCTTCACACAGCATTCCTTTCACAGAGTTTCTGAGATTCGATGTTGCTTCTGTCCTCTGCAAGCACAGTGGGTTAACTCCGTGTAGCTCAGCAATTATGGGGCTGCCTAAAGAATGTAACAGACTGAGGACAGACGATGTCATTGTCACAGTCACACTAAGTGTTTGAGCTTGAGAAGTGTGCAAGGATGGGAAACAGAAGTGCATACTCAGATGTGTGAGACAGCACTGAAAAGGCGCAGAGCTGCCTTTAATCCCAGCACTCGGGAGGCAGAGGCAGGCAGATCTCTGTGAGTTCGAGACCAGCCTGGTCTACAAGAGCTAGTTCCAGGACAGGCTCCAAAGCCACAGAGAAACCCTGTCTCGAAAAACCAAAAAAAAAAAAAAAAAGGCGCAGAGCTTTTCCTGCTTCTACAGACGGCCAGCTGGTGGCCTTCAATCCCAGCACTCGGGAGGCAGAGACAAATGGATTTCCTTGAGTTTGAGGCCACTTTGGTCTACAGAGTGAGTTCGAGGACAGCCATGGTTGTTGCAGAGACAATCAAAACCTATTGCCCAAACCCCAAACAAACAACAAAACAAAAACAAACTTCTACAGGAGTCTCCAGGAAGACCTAAAGACCAAGTAGAAAGTGAATTGATTTAGTGGGCTGGGCTAGGCTGGGCTTGGCATGATGGTGCACACTTAATCCCAGGACCTAGGCAAGCAGAGCTTTTAAGTTCAAGGCAAACTGGCCTACATGGAGAGTTGTAGGCCAGCCAGGGCTACATAGTAAGATCCTGTCTCAAATTTTTTCTTTTAATTTGTCAAAAGGAAGTGCTAATGAAGGCTTGAAAACAAAATGGTGATGAATGAGGTAACCCGCAAAGGCATGAAAACAGGATTCTGTTGGACATTTTCCAGCATAGGGAATGGAATGTGCTAATGATTAGAACATTGCTCGTGTGGTTTGGACCTACGACATCAGGATGGTAGAAATACAGACTTGAAGATGATTCAGCAGGTGAAAAGCCTCCGGCCACCAAGCCTGGAGACCTAAATTCAATCCTTGGGACCCACATGGGAGGAATAAACTGATGCCTGATGCTTGGAAGTTGTTCTGTCGTCCCCCCCCCCCCGACCACGGCATTCTCACGCCTGCACTTAGAAGTAAATAAAAATGATAACCTGAATTTAAGCAGGCACAGCTCGTAGTCCTTTAGGCATACTATCCCATTAACCACTGCTGTATGTTCTCAGCCCCTATGGATTCCAGTGACTGAGAATACTTTTAGAAAATGCATCAAGCCGGGAATAGTGCTACACACCTGTAGTCCCAGCAGGAGGTGGAGGCAGGAGGATTGCTGTAAGTTAAAGGCCAACCTGGGCTATGTCGTGAATTTCCCTACTGTAAAAAGCCAAAAACAAAAATGTAAAGCACAGACTTTATGTTTCTTGTCATCATTTCCATTATATAGAAACAACTAATGCCTTGTGGATACCGAGGAACAGCCATATGAGCTGTGCCCCTGCCAATTATCAGGAACATAAACTCCAATATTATGCATCACCAGTGTGGCTTCCCAAGTTTTAAACAAGTGATGATCTTGAAACTCAAGCCACGATGTGTTCATTCTTAGGAAAAGTTCGCTTCCGGCAGTGCAACCAGTAACTATCCCCCCAAATTTGAAGCTTAAAGCAACAAACACTCCAGACAGTGGGTCAGAAATTCTGGAGTGTCTTCTCTGGGTGGTGAGGTTGAGGTTTTCATGAAGTTAGCCAGGGCTTGCAGTGTGTTCTTTTAAAATCCATTTACTTCCCGCTTGCTTGTCTAGGCGTCTCCAGGCCCCAGTTTTTCTTCCTGTAGGCTAAATGGCTTAGTGACAGGGTAGCCCATCTCTCCAAAGGAGTGGACTGGAAGCAGCCAATGAGGAGGCTTAATTTTTAACACCTGAAGTTGAGAATGCCATGGCATCTAGCCCTGGGAATGCCCTACCATCATATATTCGATCCCTCACTGGCCGTGGGGCCTTGTACAATATGAAAAGAGATCACCCAGATGTGAGCAAACCAGCAAGTAGAGAAGAGTGAGCCCATCTTGGTCCCTGGCTATGACAGTGGACGGGGAGGGAGCGTTACATGTGTGGAGAGCAGAGAACTAACAAAGACGTGCAGGTCACACATCCCTCTTCAAATTAGCTATTGGTGAAAGCAGGAGTGGATTCTCATTTTAGCTGGGTGTGGGTGATGGAGTGTGGGAACACCTATTTAGTCAAGGCTGCCTTTGTGTTCTGTCCCAGCTTTCCTGTAATTCATGACTGTATCTGAAAATGGGAAAGCTTGTGTACTTGGGTGATCATTCTTCTAAAGAGGCTGTATCTGCTGGACATTCTGATCTTGTACCAAAGCTTGACAGAAAGAAATCCAGAGCCAAAGAAATAAGTGAGTATAGCCAAATGTGGAGAGCTCTTCTGTGGCTGCTGACATTAGGCCTGCAGATAGGGAAAAAGGCATCTGTTCTTAGGTACCATTTCCCTTTGAAATGGGGCTGCACCTTTTGGCCTTAGTTGATACTTATTTCTTAATCATCTTGGTCTATCTCTACCTTGTGCAGTCTGCCACACTAAACTAAGCATATCATCAACTGTGCATATCATGACCCTTTTATGACAGTTATGTGGAGTTGTTCATCTCTATTGGATTTCGGCAGGCATAGATACTTCTAGTTACATATGAAGAAAACTTAAATTATTTTATACTATCAGTGAATTCAAGGGAAACTGACTATTCCAGAGATTTAAATGGGCAAAAATCAACTACACAATCTTCTTCTAATTAGTGGGACAAAGCAACAAGTGAATTCTTATTTTTCCTTTGTGAATTAAAAGTATGCACGAATAGACAGCGACAATTGTTCTAGTTTAGATCAAAGGCCTCTCCGTGTCCTAGAGGACCATGTCTACCCCGTTAAAACAAAAGCCTTGAGGAGAAAGTACAAGTTTTTGATTTTCATTTCTTCTTTTTTACAGGCCATTTCCTTGTTTTTGCTTCAGATAAACCTTTCTAAACAAGTTTTGAGTAAAATATCATTCACGTTAGTTTGTTAAGTAGAAATTTCTGTTCATTGCATAAAAATCAGACATAAACAGCTACCCCTCCCCCTCCCAGTGTAACCTTCTGCAATTACATATTTTACTTATTTTAGATATATTTTTTTTAAAATACAGATAATCCTTTTGGGGTTGCTAGATCAAGCAAACCAGGTGGCTTATAGACAGTCTCTCTTACAGCCCAGGAAGTCTATGGCATCGCAAGAAATGCTACAGTTAAGAAAGCAGCAAGTTGGGGGCTGGAGAGATGGCTCAGCAGTTAAGAGGACTGACTCTTCTTCCAGAGGTCCTGAGTTCAATTCCCAGCAACCACATGGTGGCTCACAACCATCTATAATGAGATCTGGTGCCCTCTTCAGGGGTGCAGGTACACATGCAGGCAGAGTATTGTATTCATAATAATAAATAAATAAATCTTTTTTTAAAAAAAGAAAAGAAAGCAGCAAATTGGTGTCTGCTGTGAGCCCATTCTTCACAGACAGTGCCTTCTCGCTGTGCCCTCATGCTGTGGAGAACTGACAAGCCTTCTGGGTTCTCTGTTTATCAGGGCACTAATCCCAGTCATGAGTGCAGAGCCTCCCAAAACTGCCAACACCTAACACTATTGGCACACATGATTTCTGAAGCAGCACAAGCATGCAGAAATAGCTTCATTGGTCCATGTGGTATAAAATGGATAGTCCATCGGTACCATGTTGTAGAGCTTGTGACCTATTTTACACCCCAAAGAAAGGTAAATAAGAATCGCCCAAGCACACAACTGCCAAGGGCTGGAGGTGGGATTTGAACCTAGGTCCCTGGCTTCACAATCTGAATGTTTACTATGTCATATTGCCCTTCAGTGTTCATTACTCTAAATGTGTGCTGCCATCAATTCTTTGTAGTCAAGTATAGCATGGGCAGAGTTAGTGTGCTCTGGAAATCCTGTAGTCAGTGCATCTGCCATCATTCCCTACCGGCTTTCTTTTTGTAAATCACAGTTTCTTCTGTTTCTCCCATTACTCCTTTTTTTTTCTTTACTAAGTGATCCCTTTTCTTTTCCTGTTCTCTGTTGTCCTAAGAATGACAGCCCAGGTCCTGCACCTGGTGGGCTGCACTGGCTCTCAAATGTTAGCCTATATCAGAATCTCCTGCATAGTACAACGAAACCCAGATTGCCAGAAGCTACTTCTTAAACTTCAGACTTGCCAGACTAAGTGAGGCCCGGCAGCCAACTCTCAGAGACTGTTCTTTGAAAAGTACTGGTGTAGCAGTTAGCAGAAATGTGTCCAGGACTCCTCACCACCCGTTCCCACGCAAGTTCAACCTCTCTTTCTTGTCTCCTCCAAAATAAACACGATAATGAGATCTAGCTCATGGGGTGTTTTAATTAAATGACGCAATATGCATAAAGAAGCCAACCCACAAGATCAAACTCATAATAATCATTAAGATGGGCTGCCGATCCTAGCCAAACACACCTGAAGTCTATTTAATTAAATAGCTGTTCACAATAGAAAGCTATTCTTCATTCTCCACACTTCTCATTAGATGGAGCTATGTTTGTGTCACAATCCTGGCTTCTCGTGGTGGTTGTCCTAGGGGAGCTTCTCCAGGGTGAAATGGACAGACACTCAGCGACAGACCTTTGGCCTGTATTGGCTAAGATACGCCTCTCTTGAGCATTTAAATTTATTTTTTAGGCATATGTGTGTATATTTAAAGGTATGTGCATCCGTGGGGAGGCCAGAGGACAGTCTTGTGTATCATCCTCAGAAACACTACTTCAGACATCATACAAGCCGAAAAGAATAACCAGACATTGAGGGGATGGGTCTGTAAGAAACTCTCTTGTTCGTAAAACCTTTTAGCCTCAGCTACACCTTAGGTTTTGATTTCACTTGTCTGCAACAGGTTCTCACTGTGAAGATCAAGCTGGCCTCTAACTCAGCAATCCTCCTGCCTCAGCCTCCTCAGCACTGACTTTATAGATGTTTCTTTCTGCCTTTTTTTTCCTGCCATGTTAGTCTTTCATTTTTCTTAGCAGCTCACATTTTGGTTCCTTCCCCAAAACTTGGTAAGACACTTTTTTTTTTTTTTGCTTCTTGCACTGTCAGGGATGGTCAAAATTCAGTTAGACTCTTTTCACTTCAAGTCTCTCCTCATCATATTAGTGAGTCTATCAAGTCCATTCTAGGTGAGTCTCTTTGATTTTGAATTTTGGGGAAACGAATCTAACAGTTCTGGTTAAGTCAAGTGCGCAGGTGACAGGACGGTCTGTGACAGAAAAATACCTGCAAAATATGGAGCCGTGGGGCTGGAGAGATGGCTCAGAGGTTAAGAGCATTGCCTGCTCTTCCAAAGGTCCTGAGTTCAATTCCCAGCAACCACATGGTGGCTCACAACCATCTGTAATGGGGTCCGGTTCCCTCTTCTGGCCTACAGGCATACACACAGACAGAATATTGTATACATAATAAATAAAAAAAAATATGGAGCCGTGAGGTAGACAGTGCTTCCAAGCTGCCTCCCTTAGTTGGGAGAAAGAATGGTCTGAGAGCAGGGGTTCTTAACCTGTGGGCAAATAACGCTTTTACAGGGTTCGCCTAAGACTGCTGGAAATACCAGATATTTACATTATGATTCATAACTAGCAAAATTACAGTTATGAAGTAGCAACGAAAGTAATTCTATGTTTGGAGGTCACCACAGCATGAGGAGCTGTATTAGAAGGTCGCAGGCCGGGCGGTGGTGGCGCACACCTTTAATCCCAGCACTCAGGAGGCAGGGGCAGGTGGATCTTTGTGAGTTCGAGGCCAGCCTGGTCTACAAGAGCTAGTTCCAGGGCAGGCTCCAAAGCTACAGAGAAACCCTGTCTCGAAAAACAAACAAACAAACAAACAAAACAAAAAAAAAGGTCGCAGCATTAGGAAGGGTGAGACCCCCTGGATTAGAGGGTTTGACCCGATAAAGCAATGCCATTGATAGGAGGCGAGAAACAAAACAGAACGAGAACGTACTTTCCTCGGCTGAAAGTTGAAAACCGACTTGAAATCAAAGATTTGCTGTCTGGGGAAGGAAGGCCTGTGCTGGGAGGAGAGAGACAAGCAGATCACTGGGGCTCGCTGGCCACTCAGCGCTGTGTGCACCGTAGGTTCTGGACTGGTGAAAGACCTCAACTAAGCGGAAAAACAAAAGGCCCTAGAGATGCTCCAGCCGGTAAAGGCACATGGGTACCAGAGCCTGATCAAAGAGTTCCATCCGGGAACCCACACGGTGAAAAGACAGACGTGACTTACACAAGTCCTCTCACCTCGACATGTGCACTGTGGCAGTACATGAATAAATAAAATAAAAACTTGGAAAACAGTGGACAGCACGTGTACGCACCAGTCACAAGGAATGGCGGGGGCGGAGTGGCTCAGTAAGATGGTTCAGTTGGTAAAAGTGAGTCTAAGTTCGGTTCTGAGACCCCACATGAAGAACCTACCTAATGCAGGGTGTGCATCTGCAATCCCAACATTCCGATGGCAAGATGTAGAGATAGGAGAAAAGCCTGGAAGCGCCTCTCAGAAAAGCTAGCCTGGAGTCCACAGCGCATCTCCCATAAGAGACGTCCTGTCTTAAGGCGGTGGGGAGAGCTGTTGTGGAAAGCTGGCTTTATACCTCATGTGTGCAGTATGGCATGTGCACACACACACACATAAAAAAACCAAAACTTAAAGGCCTGTAGGGATGGCTCAGCCATTAAAGGCTAAGCTCACAACCAAAAATATAAGACTTCGGTTCCCAGCACCCACGGCTGTCCCTCCAGGTACCAAATAAAAGCAAAAGAACACCTTAAAAATTGGAAGAAGGGAGCCGGGCGGTGGTGGCGCACGCCTTTAATCCCAGCACTCGGGAGGCAGAGGCAGGCGGATCTCTGTGAGTTCGAGGCCAGCCTGGTCTACAAGAGCTAGTTCCAGGACAGGCTCTAAAAAAGCTGCAGAGAAACCCTGTCTCGAAAAACCAAAAAAAGAAATAAGAAAAAAAAAATTGGAAGAAGGGGGCAGAAAGTGGTAAGAGACGAGGACTTCAAGCAGCTGCAGAGGAAATATTTTGTAGCCTCTTGGCTTTGCTATGTTACTTTTATTGCTGCTATTTCTGCTTTTTGAGCCATGACTCGGGGTTTCTTGACTTTCATTTGCCCTTTTCACTCCTGGAGAGAGACAGCAACGTGGAGAACAAAGACTTTAACTCCGCAGCGTCCTGCAGTAAGAGACCCATTATTTCAATCAGGAGTCTGAGGGGAAAGATCAGAGTCTGTCAAAGACTGGGAGATTACAGGACAGACCTTGAACTCTATAGCAGGTCCCGGACACCTTGAATTAAGTTTATTCTTCTCCACGCTGAGTAGACCGACTTTTCACTGCTTGTCACTCAGAACTGTCTCCTCCATCTGCAGGACATGGGTTTTGTGATTGGAAGTTCCAGGGAGCTTATTTTGGCTTATGTGGGGTATTCACTGATGGATTCTTTGCTTGTTTTCGAGACACGGTTTCTCCGTGTAGCTTTGGAGCCTGTCCTGGAGCTCACTCTGTAGACCAGGCTGGCCTCGAACTCGCAGAGATCTGCTTGCTTCTGCCTCCCAAATACTGGGATTAAAGGTGTGCGCCGCCACCACCTGACTGGTTTCTTGTTCTTTAAATAAATAAGCTGGTTTCCTCCAAATGCTAGTCCTCTGCAAGAGAAGCAAGTGTCTTTCTCCCTCCCCCACTTGTACTGCTTGTGCTCTACTCCTCCCCCCTGGGATCTCCCCCTCCCCAACATGGCCCCTCTCTAATTTCCTGATTTCTGTGAGTACTCTAAATACAGACATCCAAGGCTTCAAATCTGGCATCCACACACAAGAGAAGGCACGCAGTGTTTGTCTTTCCGGGTCTTGGTTACCTCACTCAGAACGACTGTGTCCAGCTCCATTTAGTACCTAACAAGTTTATGATTTCTTCAGCCGGATAGCATTTTACGATGTACGTGTTTCACATAGTTTTAAATCTACTCGGCTGTTGATGGATATCCAGGCTGTTGCGTTTTCTTGCTGTTGTGAATAAGCCAGCAGTGGACGTAAATGAGCAAGTGTGTGTGGTAGGCTATTGAGTCCTTTGGGAATACGTTCCAGGTGGTATAGCTAGGTCTATAATAGATCTGTTCCTAGCTTAGGGAGGAACTCCCGCATGGCTTCCACGGTGGCTGCACTGTCACACCTCCCCCAGCAGTGAAGATGCAAAGTAGTTTCCTTTCCCCATATCCATACCAGCAATTATTGCCATTTTTTAAATTTTCTGACCAGGGAAGATGAAAGCTCAAAGTAGTTTTAATTTGCATTGATAACTAAGAACACTGAACATTCTAAAAAAAAAAACATTTTAAATCCATTTTCTTTCTTCTTTTAAAAACTCTCTTAGGTAGACTGTTTCAGTGGGTGAACCCATCATGGTCTTGACCTCTGCTCATATTCTCACTCCTCCCACTTTTCAACTGGACCTTGGGAGCTCAGTTCAGTGTTCTGATGTGGGTCTCTGCCTCTATTTCCATCAGTTGCTGGATGAAGGTTCTATGGTGATACTTAAGATAATCATCAGTCTGACTACAGTGCAAGTCAAGATCAGGCCCCCTCTCCTCTATTGCTTAGGGTTTTAGCTCACCAACTTCAACTGGACTGGGAAGGAACAAGCATAGGACCAAATTAGTCCCTCTGAATGTGGTTGACAGTTGTATGGCTGGGGCAGACTGATGGGCCAATGGCAGTGGCACCAGGACTTATCCCTACTGCTTGTACTGACTTTTTTAGGAATCTATTCTCTTTAGATGGATACCTTGCTCAGCCTAGATATAGTAGGGAGGGCCTTGGACCTTCCACAAGGCAATGTGCCTTACTCTCTATGAGGATTAGATGGAAGTGGGGTGGGAGGGTTTGTGGAGGGAATAGGAGGAGGGGAGGGAGTGGGAATTTGGATTGGTATTTTTTAAAAAACTAATAAATTTTAAAAACTCTCTTAAAAATTGGGTTATTTCTGATTATCTTAAATATCACCATAGAATCTTCCTCCAACAACAGATGGGAACAGAGGAAATGACCCACATCGGAGCACTGAACTGAACTCACAAGATCCAGTTGAAGAGTGGAGGGAGTGAGACTATGAGCAAGGAATTCAAGACCACGAGGGGGTCACCCACTGAGATAGTTTGCTTGAGCTAATGGTAGCTCACCAACTCCAACTGAACTGGGAGTGAACAAGCATGGGAACAACCAAGCCCCTCTGAAGGTGGTTTACAGCTGGGGCAGACTGAGGGTACACTGATAGTAACACTGGGATTTGTCTCTACTGCATATACCAGCTTCATGGGATCCTATTCTCTTTGGATGTAAACCTTGTTCAACCTAGACGTAGTACGGAGGGCCTTGGCACTTCCTTAGGGTTGGAGGAGTGGGGGAGAGTCTGTGGAGGGAGAAGGAGGGGACTGGAAGGAGGGGAGAGAGTGGGAATTTGGATTGGTATTTTTTTTTAATATTTATTTAATTATTTATTATGTATACAATATTCTCTCTGCGTGTATGCCTGCAGGGCAGAAGAGGGCACCAGACCTCATTACAGATGGTTGTGAGCCACCATGTGGTTGCCGGGAATTGAACTCAGGACCTCTGGAAGAGCAGGCAATGCTCTTAACCTCTGAGCCATCTCTCCAGCCCTGGATTGGTATTTTTTTAAGTAATAAAAAAGGAAAAAACTAAATAAAATCAGAGTTAATAGATTTAAAAAATTGAGTTATTTCTTTTCTTGGTGTTTAGTTTTTTCTTCATTGTATATTATAGATGCTAATCCTGGCAGATGTGGAGATGGTGAAGTTTTTTCCTTATCCTATAGGCTGTCATTCACTTAGATAATGTCTTCCTTGCTATACAGGAGCCTTTTTGGTTGGTGAGGGTCTATTTGTCAATCATTGGTCTCAATGCCTATATGTTCTACTGTGTTCCTGTTCCAAAATTCCTTTCCCGTGTTCACAAATTGAAGTGCATTTATTTCCTACCTTCTAACACAATGGTTCTCAACCTGCGGGTCATGACCCCTTCAGGGTCAAATGACTCTTTCACAGGGTTTACCTAAGACCATCTGAAAACACGAGTATTTACATGGCAATTTATAACAGCAGCAATATTACAGTTATGAAGTAACAACAGAAATAATTGTATGGTTGGACCTCATAACATGAAGAACTGTATTAAATGTGGCTGCGTTAGGAAGGCTGAGAATCACTGTTCTATCAGATTCAAGGTGCGAGGTTTTATGTTGAGGTCCTTGCTTCATTTGGAGTTTTGTTCAGGGTGTAAGATAAAGATCTAGCTTCATCCTTCTACATGTAGCTCTCCAGTTTGACTAGAGTCTTCATTGAGGAGGTTGCCTTTTCTTCAATGTGTATTTTTAGCTTCTTTCTAAAAAGAAAATCAAGTGGCTATAGGAGCATGGGTTTTTATATGGGTCCTCAGTTCTATCCCATTGGTCACTGAGGGTGCCATAGTGTTTTTGTTACTGTAGCTCTACAGTGTAACTTGAAATTAGGGATGGTGATACTTCCAGCAGTGTTTTTTTTTTTTATTTCTGTTTTGTTTGCCCTAGATCTTTTATGTTTCCATATAAATTTTAAGATTTTTTTAATTCACATGAGAATTGTCTTGTGATTTTGATGGGGATTGCATTGAATTTATAGGTTGTTTTTTGGTAGGATGAGCATTTTTACAATATCCATGAGCATGGAGGTCTTTCCATCTTCTGGTATCTTCTTCATTTTATTTCTTCAGTGTCTTAAAGTTGTTATTGTACAAATCTTTCACTTTCTTGATTAGATTTATTCCAGTTTATATCCTGAGTCAGGGTCTCACTGTTTAACCGTGATTGTTCTGGAGCCTACTATGTAGACCAGGCTAGCCCCAAATCATAGAGATGTGACACTTCTGCTTTCTTAGTGCTGAGATTAAAGGTGTGCACCACCATGCCCAGCTATTTATTATTTTTTGAGGTTATTATGAATGGTATTGTTTGTCTGACCTTTTTCTCTAAATGTTTGTTGTTGGGTAAAGGAATCTACTGTTTTTTTTGTGTGATAATTTTTTTATTCTACTATTTAGTTCAAAGTGTTTATCAGCTATATAATGTTTTAGTGTAGTCTCTAGGCTCTTTTATGTACATAGTCATATCATTGGCAAATAACAATACTTTGATGTCTTCTTTTCCTATTTGTATTCTTTATTTCCTTCTATTGTTGCTCTAGCTAAGACTTCAAGTACTATATTGAACAGGAGCAAATGGACATCCTTATCTTGTTCCCAATTTTAGTGGAAATGTTGGGTCTTTCTTCCATTTAGCATTGATTTGGGTTGCCACTTGTTGTATATTGCCTTTATTATGTTGTGATATGTTGCCTGTATTCCTAGATTCACTAGACCTCTTATCATGAAAGGATGTTGGATTTTTCAGACCTTTCTACACATAAGATGATCATATCATATTTGCTGATTTGCATGTTTTTTTGAACCATCCCTTTCAACTCTGGGATGAAGCTGACCTTGTCATGGTGGATGAACTCATTATAGTGGATGACCTTCTTGATGTGTTCTTGAATTCAGTTTGCAAATATTCTATTCTATTTTTTTGTCCATGTTTAGAGAGATTAACCTAGAATTCATTTATTTTTTTGGTTGGGCCTTTGGTTTTGATATCTAGGTAACACTAACTTCATAAAAGTAATTTGAAAGTGTTCCTTTTCTATTTCATGGAAAAGTTTGAGAAATACTGGTGTTAATTCTCTTTTGAAGGTCTGATAGAATTCTGTGCTGAATCCATCTGGCCCTGGGATTTTTGTAGTTGGGAGATTTTTACTTATTTGTATCTTATTAGTTGTTATGGGTTTGTTTAAATTATTCACTTCATCTTGATTTGACTTTATTAGTCCATATGTCTCTAGGAATTCATCCATTTGTTTTTGATTTTCCAGTTTAGTGAAAATATGCTCTTATGATTTTCTGAATTTTTCAAGTGTCTTTTGTAATATATCCATTTTTCATCTCTAATTTTGTTAATTTGGATCTTCTCTTTCTTTCTTTTGGTTAATTTGGCTAATGTTTGTCAATCATTTAAATCTTTACAAAGAACCAGCTCTTTGTTCCATTGATTCTTTGCAAAATATTTTTTAATTTCCTCCCCGATTTTGGTTATTTCTTTCAATCTGCTTTGTTGGGTGTTATTTGTTCTTATTTTTCCAGGCTGTCACATGCATCATTAAACATTCATTATCAATTTTAGATATTTCAGTTTTTTTTTAATTTTAAACTTTCTTTTTTTCTTTCTCTTTCTTTCTTTTCTTTATTCTTCCCTCCCTCCCTCCCTCCCTCCCTCCCTCCCTCCCTCCCTCCCTCCCTCCCTCCCTCCCTCCCTCCCTCTCTCCCTCCCTCCCTCCCTCCCTCCTCCTCTTCTTTCTTTCTTTCTTTTTTTCTTTCTTTCTTTCTTTCTTAAAAATTTCTACCTCCTCCCCTCCTCCCCTTTCCCTCCTACACCCCCCCCCTCCAGTCCTAAGAGAAGTCAGGGTGCCCTGCCCTGTGGGAAGTCCAAGGCCCTCCCCCTTCCATCCAGGTCTAGGAAGGTGTGCATCCAAACAGACTAGGCTCTCAAAAAGCCAGTACATGCAGTAGAGTAAAAAAACGGTGTCATTATCATTGGCTTCCCAGTCAGCCCTCATTGTCAGCCACATTCAGAGAGTCCGGTCTGATCATATGCTCATTCAGTTTCAGTCCAGCTGGCCTCAGTTCAAGACTTTTCTTTCTTCCTCCTTTCTCTCTCTCTCTCTCTCTCTCTCTTCTTTCTTTCTTTCTTTCTTTCTTTTTCTTTTTCTTTTTTTTTTTTTTGGTTTTTCGAGACAGGGTTTCCCTGTAGTTTCTAGAGCCTGTCCTGGAACTAGCTCTTGTAGACCAGGCTGGCCTCGAACTCAGAGATCCACCTGCCTCTGCCTCCCGAGTGCTGGGATTAAAGGCGTGCGCCACCACCGCCCGGCCTTTCTTTCTTTTTCAAGACAGGTTTTTGTGTGTGTATAACAGTCCCTGACTGTCCTGAAACTCACTTTGTAGACCAGCTTGGCCTCGAACTCACATAGATCCACCTGCCTCTGCCTCCTGAGTGCTGGGATTAAAAGTGTGCAAAACCACCACCCAGCACTGTAAATTTTCTTTAAGACCATTTTCATTATGGCCCGCAGGTTTTGGTAGCTGTGTTTTCATTCTCATTTAATTCTAGGAACTTCTGTTTCTGTTTCTGCAATAGGGCTTATGGTCCTAACTGTTGTTAGTTTGTTGGTAGAGCTTTTCTTTCTTTCTTTTGCACTTTTTTATTTTTAAAATTCAAGTCCTTGGTTTTCTCTCTATGGTGGCATTTGGAATGAAGTGGAGGACTAAGTCATAGTAGCCTTGGGATGTTATTTCCATCTGTGGGGCTGGTAGTTCAGGATGGGGGCTCTAGCTCATGTCTTATGAGGGTTGGGTGCCGTCCTGTGTTAGCTTGGGCCTCCTCCTGGATCTACACCTTTCGCTGTGGAACTCTGCACACAGCTGTGGGCTTTTCCCGTCATTAGATCCCATCCCTGCCCTGGGTCCAAAGCTTCTGCTGAAGCCACTACATGATGTGGGACTCCATTGGTATGAAGGTGTCAGATCCCCTGCAACTGGATCTTTAGACAGTTGTGAGCTGCCATGTGAGTGCTGGGTATTGAACCCGGGTCCTCTGGAAGAGCAGTCAGTGCTCTTAACCACTGAGCCATCTCTCTAGCCCCCAAAAAGCATAAGTTTTTTTTCTCTTTTTTGTTTTTCGAGACAGGGTTTCTCTGTGGCTTTGGAGCCTGTCCTAGAACTAGCCCTTGTAGACCAGGCTGGCCTTAAACTCACAAAGTTCCACCTGCCTCTGCCTCCCAAGTGCTGGGATTAAAGGCGTGTGCCACCACCGCCCGGCTAATAAGTTAATTTTATAGAACACTCAAGTCCATCCTCAATAATTTAAGATTTTTTTAAAAAATTAAGATTGGTTTGTTTTCACACTTTTTTTCTAATTGGATATACAATTTTTTTCTTATATTATTAAGAAATCTGGAACTAGTGTAGGCTGTAAAACCCAAGACAATAAATTACATCAAAGCCATGACCTATCAGCTACAGGGAAGATAATTTAGAAGCTAAAAAAAACCTTTTGATTTATTCTCAAGAAAGATTTATTTAAGATGAGTCCAATATAGCTAAAGAATTAGAGCACAAATATATAAAAAATATACACTAAAATGGAAAACATTAGGAGATCTTGCATGTGTCTGTACTATCAATCAACAGACTTGAAGATATTTTTGTTTTGCAAGTTGCAAATTTTATTAAAAATTTATTTTTTGCCCAGTAGAAAAGCAAATTTTGAGTCTATTTACAAGCAATATGTATTTACACATATTATATACAATTAATGCCTTTAAAGGAAATGGGCAGAGAAACAATATATTTGGAAGAATATGTCACTGTACATGGTTTATTATCATGTTCTTCAATGTCACTGCATCTTTGCTGTAGTAATAAATACAATTCTATATGTACACATCTCATAAAACATCTCATAAATGTATTTTTTTAAAAATTCCACATTAAAACATCTGATCAAAATAAAACATGCTTATATAAAAATAAATCTACCTAACAGCCTTTTGGTTTGGGTGCAATGAAGCGAAATGTAGGATCACAGAAGTTAAGAATAAACCCTTCCACTTTTCGAATTTAATAATTTGGATTAAAACATCTAACACCCATGTTAATATGGAAGAAACAGAGGAGTCATGTTCTTTATATCCGATGGTTGATCCAAAAAGGACAGATTAAACCAAACTAAGTAGAAAGAGAAATACCTTGCCCAGTTTCTGTTGAGTCCCAAGAGTCAGGAGGCACTGTTGCCTGAGCTACTACTCAGTGGCCTTATGGACATATGTCCTGCCTGCCTCTGAGTGTCTTACAATGCACAACTATCTGAGGCAATGATAAAACATCTTCCCCAAAGCATGCTCCCACTCAGAAACAAAGACAAATCCCACAATCGCTTACTAGGTAGGCCCACTGTGGGCAATGAACTTTCTGAGCTTTGGATACTGGAGATTTAAAAATGAATCAGATAAGTCAAATTTCTACCTATACATAACTGCTTTAGGAAAAATTTAATTTTCCTTTCAAAATACTTGTCACCAGTTTTATCAGGGGAAGATGCACTGTGTGCTTACTTATAAAACCCAGTATCTTAAATTGATGTATGAATGAATTAAAAATGTCTCACATTATTCATCCAGGAGACTGGTGTCTAGGAAGGACCTTTTCTGACCAAAGGACAAACACATCTTCACGTGGTCATTAAAATAAAACCCTGTGGACAATGTAGCCCATTTAAAAAAAAATCCATATATTGCCTTATAATGTTAACCTTCTCCTAAGGAATTTGTCAATTTAAACATACCCATTACATCACTCCACGAATCCCCCCACTACCAGTGGCCCCACCCCCAGTGGTTTATGCTGGTGGGTGTGGAGAGAATGCAATGGCAACTAGAGACTTTGTTTCTTTGAAGAGCATTTCGTCTGCTTTTCAGATCTAGGCTCATCTAAGTAACGTGACGAATAGCTGAACAAATTATACAAGCAGTGTTTAGACTTATACCTCACTCTCCAGTATCAGTTAAGGTGATTAGCTTTTCCATACTAACTTATAGACGTCTACTTGTGTTGTAAGCCGGGTTTCAGCTCAACTCTTCTTAGCTAGTGTTCTGATATAAATCTTCTTGCAGCTTTGCCACTCTGGAAAACAATCCTCTCCCATATTACCTAGAGGCACGGGACAAAGGCTACTGAGGAAAGATGACAGCTTTCCGTCATTGGGTAAGCTGGCGACGACCCAGAATCGGAAGGCAAGTCATAGGCTATGCTGGCATGCGTAAAGGCTACCAAGGCTTGGGTTGAGTCACATGACCGTTTTTCAACGTCGTCGGAGTTAATGGACAGCAGACTTGGGTGCTTTGATCTCGTCCAGAAATGGGTTTGCTTTCCTAGGCTGCCCATATCCTCCTTAAAATGGGGGTTGAAGACGATGTAGAGAAGGGGATTGAGGCAGGCAGGAAGCGGGATGATCACTAGAAGGATAAACTTAATTACCTCCGGACTGATAAATGTGAGGTTTAGCAAAGAGGAGAAGGATAAGAAAGCCACGGGGCAGTAAAGGACACAGTCGGTGAAGAGCAGCAGGGCAATGTGTTTTACCATAGAACAGTCCCAGAGATTCTCCAGGTCTCCTTTCTCCAAATTGCAGTAGAGCTTGGTATAGGCAATGGTCATTATGAGGAAACAGAGGGAGTTGAGCAAGACGAGAGCCACCATGTAGCCCGTGGTGCTGGGCTCCCCGAACGGCAAGGGCAGGCAGAGCGGCGAGGCATTGTACGTACTGCCACCCAGCAAGGGGACGGTGGCGATGGTCAGGGCCAACAGGACACACAGTAAAATGATCACCTTTAGGCTAGACAGGGGTGTTTTCATTTCAAACTTTGAAGCACATTTGACAGAAAAACCACGTTCCAGGGCTGCCAGAGTGAGCAGGAAAACGGACGATTCTGAAGCAAAAATGGATAAGAAGCCAACGATTTGGCAACCAATTCCATCTTCCCACCACGCGCCGTGTTGGGCAAAACTACCAAAAGTGAACGTATCCACCACAGCCAGTACAGCACTGGAGACCCCCATGAGCATGTTCACCACCGCAATCACCCCGATTAACAGTTTTATGGAGGAGATGTACAGAGTGGTTCTGAACACTGCTGACGTCACCAAGGCATTACAGGAAAGCGCCAGCACTGCTATGGTCCACACTCCGATTCTGATCAGCCAGCTCCCAAACAGATGGTCACAGGGCTTGAAGGGACCTGAGTGTGGGAGGAAGAGAGAGAATGTATCAGACTGGGCCGACAGACGGAGCAAACTTGCCAAGAAACGGAGGTCAGTAACAGCCGCTATAACTATGGTGCCCACATGGCTTGCTCCTATTTCTCAGACTAGTGTGAGGGGACCCCTCCCCCCCGGAGTTTCCACAGCACTGACCCATTGATGCCTGAGGTTTTTGTGTTCCCAGAGGAGATATAGAGAAATAAAAATGGAAAACTTCAGTCCTAAGGCAAGGCAGTATGGACAATGTGAAAAGCCAGACCACCTGGATGTCTCGCTAAGACCTTCAGAGTTTCTAGGGCTGCAGAGTCCAAGAAAGAGACTCCTAGGGAAATAGTTCATGTGAGACACAGTGTGGGGAGGAATGCTTGTTGACTGGAAATAAAACATCATTCATTGCCTTTCCCCCACTAAATTATCCACCTTTTTTTTTTTAAAAAAAAAAAAAAGGAATAGGACAATTTAATGAATTCAATATTTTTAAAACTCATCTTACTATTTGTTATCATTTTTTTGCTTGTTCTGGGGTTTTGTTTTTTGAGACAGGGTTTCTCTGCACCTTTGGAGCCTGTCCTGGAACTAGCTCTTGTAGACCAGGTTGGCCTTGAACTCACAGAGATCCTCCTGCCTCTGCCTCTCGAGTGCTGGGATTTAAGGCATGAGCCACCACTGCCCGGCTTTTATCATTTTTTTTTTTTTTTTTTTTTTTTTTGGTTTTTCGAGACAGGGTTTCTCTGCAGATTTTTTAGAGCCTGTCCTGGAACTAGCTCTTGTAGACCAGGCTGGCCTCGAACTCACAGAGATCCGCCTGCCCATAGCCCTGGCTGCCTGGGAACTGTGTTGACTAGGCTGACCTTGAACTCAATGATACCCACCTGCCTCTGCCTCCCAAGTGTACTACCGGTAGGGACTAAAAGTGTGTGCCACCATACCCGGCAAGGCCAGAGGCTTGAACATGTTAAATAAACCTTTTATTGTTGGGCTAAATTCCCAGACCCATGATTATTTAGAGAAAAGATCTAAATTATTAAAGAAATAATTTATAGATTATATAAAGCAAGACTATGGGGTACTATTCCTTGTTAAACAGCCATATTGCCTTCTAAATCATATATGCTTTTGAGTATGCGCCAACGCTTTAGTTTGTATTAACCTGAATCACGTTCCCCACAAAGTTCTACTTGTGAATGGAACGTGACTCTAGTGAATGAAGTTCCGGTTGTCAGGGACAGTGTAAACCCCCCCCCCCCCCCCCCCCCCGTGGCAGAGATTTGGCTTCTGAAGTGTAGCCATAGTTGTCTAAAGCCTCAGAGTCCACGTGGCCCTTGATACCAATGCAGTGTTGATGTCTCTCTCACCTGGAGAAGGGGAACACTGCACGGAAGGAAGAGCTTTCAGGTCTTCTTCGAAGTCAAGGAGGAAATCTTCAAGGTCCCGCTCATCTGCAGGGATGAGAAGACCTGGAGTGGTTAGTTCTCTCACGAGGAGAGACTTCGGTTCTCTCATGAGGAGAGACTTCGGTTCTCTCACGAGGAGAGACTTCGGTTCTCTCACGAGGAGAGACTTCGGTTCTCTCACGAGGAGAGACTTCGGTTCTCTCACGAGGAGAGACTTCGGTTCTCTCACGAGGAGAGACTTCGGTTCTCTCACGAGGAGAGACTTCGGTTCTCTCATGAGGAGAGACTTCGGTTCTCTCTCTCATGAGGAGAGACTTCGGTTCTCTCTCTCATGAGGAGAGACTTCGGTTCTCTCATGAGGAGAGACTTCGGTTGCCCGCAAGGCACGAACTGTCACACAGAGAAATGAGAGCAAGACTTTGCTGGAGGTCCCTTAGAAAGTCCCTTGTTGACATTCTATTCCACCTACTCTGGCAGTATTCCTGCACAACTGAGGGTGAGGAACAATGGACCCATACTCAGGGTAAAAGACCCAAGTCCCCCGAGTCCGCTGTTCCCTGGAGTCTGTGATGGTTCTAAGTTTTCCAGACCTAAATCCAGGATAGGAACCACATTTTATCCAGTTTTCTAAGGATTGGGGATGTTGCTCAGAGGTAGAATGTTTTCTTTGCATGCTCGAGGATGGAGGTTCGCTCTCCAGCACCCTCAGAAACTTCCTTTAAGGCAGAAGAGAAGAGAGAGCAGATCTCTAACACTAATATAACTACAGTACAAACGTCCCAGGCTGCTTCCTCTGACCACAAGATGGAAAACCAGTTTCTGTGTTCTTTGGGGGAATTCTGTATAACAAGAGACAAAGTAATAATGAGATGCTTGGTTTAGAAAACTATCTTTTAAAAAAGTTTTATGATTTAAACGCTTTTCCTAAAGATGCACATTTTCTTGGTTTTGTGTGCGACTTGGGCATGAGTGTGTGTGTGTGTGTGTGCATGCGTGAGCATGTAATCACTCAAAGGGACACATATGGATGTTGTTGGTAGGTGTTGCGATGCTCAATACCTTCCTTTTGTTACCTTCTGAGACATGGTCTCTCACTGACTGGCGCTCACCCATTCGGCTGGGCTGGCTGATTGTTAAGCTCTCATTGCTTCCTGCACCTCACAGTATTAAGATTACATGTGCTTGCTGACACGTCCCACTCTTGAAAATGTGGGCGTTGGAGAATATGAACTCAGATCCTCATACTTGTGCACCGAACCCTTTACTCACTCAGCAACCCCCCCCCCCCCCCAGTTTGAAAACATCACTATGTTTTCAAACCCTTTGCTGTTATTCCAATACACGGCTCATGGTTGAGAATCACTGATCTTGAAAACAAATTCCACGAAGGACATTAGCGCTATTATGTAGTCCCAGGGGCTGATGTAGTGTCTGGAACATAATGGACTCTATATTTTTAAATGTTTAATTTTTAATGAAGAAGCATAGGAGAGATTAGAGTTGATGGGTCAGGAAGAGCCAAAACTAAAAGAAGAAGAAGAGCAAGATGCATGCTGGGTGATCTAAAGCAAACCAACAAACAAGGCTATAGCTCCTCAACTGATAGGCAAGGGGAAAAGTTAAGGGAACTTGCAGACAGGTTGGATTACACGTTGGAATCAACAAATCACTAAGGCCCTAAGAACGAGAAGCTATTCTGTTAGACCTTGTGCAAACTCGCAAGGTTGGCAGGGAACGGAGGGGGTGCTGCCCAAGGCGCCGCTTCATCCCCACAGGTGTGGAGGAGAGAGATTGCTTTCTGTTTAAGTAACGTCTTCCTGCGAGGAAAGCCGAAGCTTTACAGACATGATCTCACCTCACCCTCCTGACAGATACCCCTGTGGGGGACTAGGAGAACACGAATTAGAATTAGTTGGTTGAGAAGCTGAATTCTTAGGTCCTTCTGTTCGAATATGGAGGAATTAAAAATGTCTGTCTACCCACCCCACCCCGCCCCCTACTCTCTCCAGGTCAGGAAAATAAGCGTGGATTTTTTCTCTTTTAGAGAAAGAAGTGCAGAAGGATATTTGAAAAAGGATAAGATCCTCTAAAAAAAAGTATGGAAATACTGATATAGTAATCACCTTTGAGGGCTGTGTATGCTAAGGAAGATCTACTTATAAATAAAAAGGCCAGGAATTCGTCCACAGAATAGACGGCAAGTCTTTCTGTCTTTTTGAGTCTTTACAAAGTAGCACGAACTCTGCATTTGCTGGGCGCTCACACGGAGACTCCTGAACTTTCGATGGTCTGTTTAATAACTTCGAGACCTTTCTGCTTGCAATTCCCTTACCACCGCAGCTCTTACCTGGAACTTGCAACAGCCCAGCATCTTTCTTAGGAAGGTCATCCACACTGCTGTTACCACCTTTACTCCACTGATTAGAACCTTTATAGACATTCTCACACGCTCCAAACGCACAACACTGGTAAGCGTAAGGCATTTCAATAATCCTTTAAAGAAAGGAGGCAAAACAAGAAAAAAAACAACCATCTACTTAAAAAAGATGGGTCATGAAATATAATGTTTATCTTTTCATGCGGTGATTCTCCTTTTGGAGTTTAGCCTAAATAAATAATCCAAAATATGTGCTATTTGAATAAAGGTGTTCATTCCAGTGATACTTGTTACCGCAGTCATTAAAATTTACCGTCATGAGATGTTTATAATTGTGGAAGTTGAGTGATGTGATTTAAATGATGGAAAATTTCCATAATGAAATGGTTTTAAAATGAATGGGAGGGAAATGAAGGCAACGTTATGTCAAGTAACCAAAATATATCGTAAATTTTTATGCATATATAGATTCTAATAACTTAGGTGATGTGAAACATAGTCTAGAAACAAACAACACGAAGATGCTATGTAAGGTGGCATTTTGAAATGTACTTTTCTCTCTTTCATACTATCTTTTGGGGCTTTATTACTTTTTTGGCTTTAAAACCATGCAGACAGTATTGTGGCTTAAGACATATATATGTATACACAGAATCTTTAAAGCACTCCTTTATTGCTAGTAAGCATATAGCAGGTTTCCTCAAATGGGCATTAATTCAGTACATTTTATTGCAACATATGCATGCTAGATGAATTAAAAATTGTAAACAGGAGTGCAATAATGTTACAAGGTTATTTAATTACACGGCCTAGTGTATATCCTGTGGATCAATGCTTTTCAAGTTCTTTCCATGAACTCTGATTCCAGGAGGCATCTCTGAAAGGAAATGGGCGCAGGAAGACAGGCTCCCACTTCCGGCTTGTCCTAACAGTGTTCCAGGGGTGGGGACGCAGGGCATGAAATGCAATTCAAAAGGGTCTCATGACCTCATAAATTTAGCAACCACTATAACATGTCTATTATTCTGCATGACCACAAATGTATCTCATTAGTTTCAATGACAAACTCACTTGAGCTCTGGGAAGTTTGCAGATGGTATCAGGCTCTGTAAGGCACGATTTCCTGTTAATTTTAAGTGAGTTAAACCATGTAACCCAGTTACAGGGAAAGACGTCAGGAGGTTGGAGGAGAGGTCCCTGGAAAACATCAAACAATCGGCTTTTAGTGCCTACATTAGCATAAAATGTCTCTGTTTACAAAAGCAGTCTAAGGATGCTTAAACTGAAACTTCTCAACAAAAACTTCTGAGCAGAGTTCTTACTCTTAATGGTAAAACTCGCCGTTTGGATTTCAGCTTCGGATGGCTTTTCTATTTATAATCACAGCTGGAAGATGACACATTTTATTTTAAATTTTTTATGATTTATTTATCTTTATTTTGTGTGCACTGGTGTGAAGGTGTCAGATCCTCTGGAACTGGATTTTCATGGCAGTTGTGAGCTGCCATGTGGGTGCTGGGAATTGAACCCAGATCCTCTGGAAGAGCAGTCAGTGCTCTTAACCCCTGAGCCATTTCTCCAGCCCCAAGATGACACATTTTAAAGGCATTAAAATTGTTCTGTATTCGGCTGGGCAGTGGTGGCTCACACCTTTAATCCTAGCACTTGTGAGGCAGAGGCAGACAGATCTCTGTGTGTTTGAGGCTAACCTGGTTTATGGGGTGAGTTCTAGTACAGCCAGGGCTACACAAAGAAATCTTGTCCTGAAAAAAAAAATTGTTCTATATTTTGCCTCATTTTGCCCAGTGGGAACAACTAAAATCAAGGGGGAAAATGCATTTATTTGAAAAGTGATAGGAATGACCAGTGAAAAGTTTAGGGGTTTCCTTCCTTCTCCCCTCTTCTGTCAGAATAAATGCTTTGTCAACTTATTCCATTCTGTCTGATTTCTCGGCAGAAACGAACAATTCCATTTGAACAAGCAGCCCCGGCTATAACTCGGGTCTCCAGTCATCCACATAAGGGCTCACACGGCCCTGGAGAAGATAGGCATCTTCCCTGGCCAGGGCGTAAGTCTAGCAGTGGAGAACACAGCGCTGGCTGCGTGTGCATTGGGAGTGACTTCAAAAAACCGACATCTTCACTAACAGATAGACGGTCACTGATCACTGAAAGACATCGCGTAGACGAGAAATGCAGTACTCACAGCTTTATTAGAGACGGCAATGTAGAGAATGCGCTGGGGTGGATAACGGCAATTTTATTCCAAGCCAAGTTCCTGTTTTTTTTTTTAAAAAAAGAGAAGATTATGTTTAAAAGAACACATGACATCTTATTGTATGTATCCAGTCTCTACACAAATTTAATTACCATTCTATTCCAATGAGGAATAGATAGCTCATCAAATTCTCCTTCAGATAAAGATGTAGTGGGCATAAAACGACAAAAGATAGAGCTTTCAATCGATCCTATTTGAAGTAATCAGGTAGATATTTTAGTTTCCATTTTCTTCTTGCTAACAAGGTTGACTTTATCACGGATGTAAAAATTTATTATGGATTTTCTAAAACGAATGAAGATGGAGGACCAGGAAGAGGCAGACATCAGAGTCTGTTCCTCTGACTGGAAAGAGTATTGTGAATTATGAAATGATCCCGGACACACAGTGCAACTCAACCGACAATCTGTGCATGTCACCTATTATATATGGCAAATCCTGGAATAGACAGAGGTGATTTCAAGAAAATTCCCAGTATAAGACGGCAACAAGTAAACAGCTGACTGGGATCTAAGTAAAATAGGAGAAAACGTTAGAAAAAAGCAGGGGAAAATATTTTATAGAGAATGAAATCTACTGCCATACATAACTGACAAAGTGAAAATAATTTAGAAGGAATAAAATCACTAGCAGGAACTTCTCCAGATAATTCACCAGAGACAAGAACTGATGAATTATCTGAGACAAGTTCATTTTTAAAAATGAACAATGAATTTAAGACTCCCCCTGCCACTTCCTCTCTCCCTTTCTTCCTTCCTTGCTACTGGGGACCAAAGCAAGAGCCTTGTAAATGTTTGAAAGGATTCTTCTACTGATGTTTTTTAAAAATTCTTTATGGTTTATTTAACTTTATTTTATGTGCATTGGTGTGAAGGTGTCAGATCCCCTGGAACTGGATTTTCAGACAGTTGTGAGCTGCCACGTGGGTGCTGGGAATTGAACCGGGTCCTTGAGAAGAGCAGCCAGTGCTCTTAACCGCTGAGCCATCTCTCCAGCCCTGACATCTTATTTTTTTTTTAAAATGCCTAAGACATTAAGGTAAGTAAGAAGTGGGCATCTGAGAAAATTGAAACTGATACGAGTCGATGTTTCCCAGGTTCAGATAAGTGTACAACATGTGCCCTGAGCTATTCAAGTGAACTGAATTCATAGAACAGTTACGTTCTCGTTGGAAAGGTTTTTGAAAGGGAATCTTCCTCCTTTTACACGAACGTGGAGGTCAGAGCAGGATCTCAGGTATCTTTCCACAAACGCTGTCCACCACATTTTTTGAGACAGGGTCTCTAATTGGCCTTATTTCACTAGGCTAAGTTTGCTGATGAGCGAGCCCCAGGCTCCACCTGCCCTATCCTCCACACTGGGATAACGTGTGTGTGTGTGTGTGTGTGTGTGTGTGTAACTCTCAGGCTGCAGACAGGGGCATTACCCAGTCTTTGAGCAGGTTAGCCTCTTTTCTTTTGCATCAAGAGTACATTGTAGAGGACTGGTTGAGAGCATAATCACAAATTTATTACTTTGACTTTTAATTGTTTTAAACTTATATTCTGAGAGGGTCTTATTACATAGCCCTGGCTAGTCTGGAACTGGTTGCAGACCAGACTAGTCTCAAACTTACAAAGATCTACTTGCCCATCTTACACATACTTTGATTAAAGATGTTCACACTATGGCTGGACACAACTTTACTACTTCTAACTATTTTTCTGGAAATTATGAGAAGCAAAATCCTTTTACTATTTAAAAATAGAAAACAAACCTACAGTGGCCCAACAGTAAGAGCACCCAGTGAAATAAAAATCATGGAGGTTCAACAGAGAGAAATCTTCAGCGCTGTGGGGTATGGGAGGGGGTACTCACAGAGATCGAAGGTTAAATAGCTGCTCAAAAGTGCCACCTTTAACTTCATATATTTCGTTATGTCGCAGGTCACTGAAAAGAGAGCGTTCCAAAGACTGACATCAGCGTTAATGCTTCCAATAAACTTCAGAGAACTTTTTACCCTAGGATTGCGTGCCCTTAATCAAAGGAGCGGAGGAAGTGTGTCTAGCTCTCAAACACAACATCATTTTTTTTGTTTACTAAATAACACTGCAATATTTTACATTCTCTCTGTCTCTCTGTCTCTGTCTCTCTCTGTCTCTCTCTTACACACACACACACACACACACACACACACACCCCAAACAAAACCCCAAACCAACAATACAAAGAAACTTTTGAGGACACTTTCTCTCCCGGAGCCCTTGTTGTGTTCACTAAAGGTCTTGAGAAGTGTCAAATTTATTTTTAATTATGTATCTGTGTATGGGTATGTGCATCTGAGTGTTGCTGACTCCTCGGGCCGGTATTGCAAGTGGTTGAGAGCTGCCCAATGTGGGTGCTGGAGACCAAACTCTGCTTCCCTGAAAGAGTACTAGGTGCTCTTACCTGCAGAGTCATCTCTCCAGCCCCTCAAAACTTTACATGTTAGGAAAGGGATGTATGTTTTCTTCCTTCATCAACCAAAGGCAGTGAGAGAAAAACTAAGTGTGAAATGAAGGGTGGTTGATAAGCAAAGTGTGGCCACAAAGCAATGTGGCTAATGTTTTGTGGAGGAAGTAGTTTTAAAAGAGGGATTCCAAAGGGCATAAGAAGTGTCCACGGCACCTCAAGTGACAAACCTGTCATCATGAAACAAACCCAAGTCCTGCCGTATTCAAAAGTAGCACCGCTCATTGGAAGGATGAGTTTTGTGGTGTGTGTAAAGGAAGAGAATTTAACCCGTATGGCACACACCTGTAACCCCAGTCCTTGGGAGGCAGAGATAGAAAGGCACTGGAGGCCATCAGGCCAGCCTGGGCTACGTGAGACCTTGTCTGCACGAAAGAGGAAACATGGGCTCAAACTCACCCATTTCCCCATTACACTTGAGCTGGGAAAAACAAAGGAGAAGAGCAGATGTCTAGCGACCCCTTTGTTCATCCTTGGATGAGCAAAGCACTATTTCCCACCTTTCTGGGTACTCTCCACCCCTCACACTGTGTGTGCGCGTAAGAAGGAGAAATGCCAACGTGTTGCCAGCGAGTAACCCAGGACCCTGAAAAATGCGAGTTTGGGCTTTTGATTTTGTTGGGTGACTTAGAGACTTTCAAAGACGTACATTTTCTGAAGTTTTTGGCAGCCGGACAAACTGGGTAAGTCTTCAAGCAGGTTGTAAGACAAATCTCTGAAAAGGCGAGAAAGAGAAAAATCTGTTACGCACCAATCTTAAGGAAACACATCTTCCTCTCCTTTCCCCTCAGGATGATATGCCCCTCAAAGGTAGACTCTGGACAACTCCACAGCCCTGACATGCGGCAGGTAGACACAAGCATTATTGGATTAGGCAAAAGGTTCAAATATTCACTGAAATGTAACTGGTCTACTTCTTTAATTGATTTAAATAATTTACTTAATGAATTTATTTATTTTGTTAGTGACGAGCTGCAGTGTTCCAGCTCCTATTTTACTGAAATGAGTACAGATTAAATTAAATAACTGTACCCCGTCTCTGGAAGCTGCTATTTCTCTACGCCTAACACAAGTCATTGCTGGTTCTTTCCTAATCAACTTAAAAACCAAACCAAACCATTCAAAACATAGCACTAACTTTGAAATCAATCACCACGAGGGGGGAAATCTAAGAGAGGTTTCAGCCAAAACTCAACAAATTACAGAATAACAAAAACATCTGGACATATTTATACTATAATATAACTAATCTAAAACAAGCCATGGTAATTTGCAGAAAGTTTTTAAAAAAAGAAAGAAAGAAAACTGGTAGATAGAGTAACAGAAAGGTAAAAAAAATCTTGTCTCATGTTTTAAAAGTTATCAACTAATCAACTAACCATTTTCATGCTTGATTCTAATTCTTAAAACCATCAAAACAACTGGGAAAAAAACCGGTAGTATTTCCTAAGAGGCTTTTCAATTATTCTATCCTTATAATTGACCAATTTATCCTTCATTTCTTGAATGAATGGGTTTTAGATAGGAAGTGTTCCATTATGACATATAAATGATTCAAATGAAGCTGTCTCTGAGTGCCAGGACTAAACACCCTTTCCACTAAACAAACAAGAAATAAACTCACTAAAGTGAACAATGGAAAAACCTGTACCTTTATGCAAAATATGCCTGTTTAACAATATGCCATGTAGTTTTGAAAAGTAGTGACTATATGAAAACGGACATATATATTATTATCAAAGATGATAATGCTTTGATCCATTCATTGCTCCAGGCTGCTCAGGGAGCCTGTCAATTTTTTTTTTTTTTTTAAATTTAAGACAGGGTTTCTCTGAAGCTTTGGAGCCTATCCTGGAACTAGCTCTTGTAGACCAGGCTGGTTTTGAGCTCACAAAAATCCGCCTGCCTCTGCTTCCTGGGTGCTGGGATTAAAGGTGTGCGCCACCACCGCCCAGCACTTGTTATTTCTTAGGTTTATATTGTGCATCCCAGGCAGGCGTTGAACTTGGGTTCTTCCTTCCTCAGCCTCCCTAGGCACTGGGATTACAGGCTGAACTATCAGCATCCCCCAGCTGCTTCTCATTCTCACATACATTTGAGTACGGAGTATATAAAACCTTCTACACAAGAACATAGTATTACATTTCATCCAACTTTTACTGAACGATTTCAGGGTGGCTCTGGACCAAGCATTTCATGTGCAGAGGTACTGTGTTTATAGCTTTTTTTTTTTTTTGGTTTTTCGAGACAGGGTTTCCCTGTAGCTTTGGAGCCTGTCCTGGAACTAGCTCTTGTAGACCAGGCTGGTCTCGAACTCACAGAGATCCGCCTGCCTCTGCCTCCCGAGTGCTGGGATTAAGGGCGTGCGCCACCACCGCCCGGCCCCGTGTTTATAGCTTTACTTAAACTTTATCCTGTGACAACCTTATACCAGTGACACTGTGGGTGTCCTCATACAGAAAGGAATGACCTACAGCTAGGAAGTGGAGACCACACATTTAGCCTAAATAGTGGACTAGGCTATTTCTGTGACGTAAGGTAGTGGCAATAAACATTCACAATGAAATCTCATATGCTAATGGAACAAACCCCAGGATGGTAGCTCTCACAACAATGCTTCCAAAAGACCCCACAGTAGAGATCAAGGTCCTGGGTTCTAGTACCAAACTTAATGAGTTTCTCTTGGTTAATATGGTGGCCTGAGCACTGACTGATTTTCTTTTTCTTTTTGGTTTTCTTCTTAGAAGTTACCTGCCTTATCTATTTTTCAAAAATGTCATGAAGAACAAATAAATATTATAGGTGGATCATTGAAAATGGCACGATACTATAATTAATTCATTTATGTATGCACACACAATTCAAGTCCCAACAAGAAGGAATAGTGTCTTTTCTGCTTGTTTACTTGCTTGAGACAAACTTATTACATAGGATTGCTTTGGAACTTCTCTGCAGCCCCAATTCGCCTCCAACTGGTGGTCTTTTTAAATGTCTTTCCTTAACACTGGGGCTATAGGCATGTGCTACCATGGCTGGCTTAAAAGTTTTATCTGGGGGCTAGAAAGATGGTTCATTAACGTGATCGTGACACAGAAGCAAAGCAGGAGAATTCCTGGGCTTTGCTAGCCAATGAGTCTCGTTTAGTGAGGAGACCTTGTCTCAATAAAGTAAGATGGAAGGGTTGGCTAGGTGTCTCAGCGGGGAAAGGTAGTTGTCCTCTGAATGCACATTAGAGAGACTTGCCTGTCATAAGTTGTCCCTTCATCTTCATATATACATACTCGGTGGCACACATGTGTGTGCACACAAGCCTACACACATACATAAATATAAATAATTTAAAAATATAAGATGGGGAGTGACTGAGGGGGAGCACCTGGTGTTGACCTCTGGCATCTCTATGCATGTTCGTGTGTGTGTACACGCATGTACACCTGCAACCACCACACCCCCCAAAGAAACAAAAGTTTTCAGAAAGAGTAATGAGAAAAGTATGGAAAAGTTAATACTGACCAAGCAAGCACCTACCACATCCTAAACTCTGTTCTAAGGGCTTGATATGTAGTCATTTAATCCTTAGGATTACTGTCCAAAGGAAGTGGCTCACTCGTTTTATAGACGGGGAAACTGAACCCCAAAAGGAAAAAAAAACTAGCTGGAGATAATGTACTACTTTCTTGGGAACTTGGAGTTGAACCAGGAAACCATGCTCTGGAGCCTTTGCTCCTAACTGTTTTTCCAAGCGGCTTTTATTCATCTACGAAGTTCTGGACCTGGCTGTTTACTGTCCGTTCCCTATGTAGCCCAGAAAAGATGGACCTGATTTAAACCCTGGCTCCCCTACCGACCCCCTACAGTATGTGAAATCCCTCTCACGGTATTGATCCATGTTAGCCATGAAAATCAGTAAGCAGAAGACAATAGATGTTTTCGTGTACCCTCTACGAGTTTCATTAAAAAATGGAAATATAGGCCTGGAGAGATGATTCAGGGGTTAAGAGTACCTGCTGCTCTTGGTGAGGACCAATACCTGAGGCTGTCATCTGACCCCATCATACATGTGCTAGGACATTAGTCTGCCAACACTTATTCATGTGAATATGCTCATAAAAGATAAAAGTAAACAAAAAATTGTGATGCTTTCTTGCAGTGAGACTTTAATAAATAAAATGTCCTTGATTCCCAATTCCTTTGTCTGTAGCTACACTTTATAGGGAAACGTGGGTATAAGGACGAGGCTTGTTTTGTGTGCCCTCCTTCAGACATGTGCGAGTGACAGAACCTTCTGTGTGCACACCATGGCGCTGGGCATCTTCCAGGACAGGGTAGCCTGGGGACGATGAGTCATTCAGCAGAGAATCCCATACTACACAGCATCGGCATTGTATGCTGGTTCTGCTGCTAAGAGGAGCCTATGCTGAAACGGCAGGCAGCTGACTGTGACGGGTGTCCATTCCACAAGAGGAGAACAGTTTTATAAGGGAGTGAGGCTCTTTTTAATAACAGTCCCAACGATGCTAAAGAGTACTAGAGGGTTGAGTGGAGTAACCAGAAACACGAAAGCAGAATGCTAACACAAGGCTATTCAGATCTCTATAAACTAATTTTTATGAAACATGGGAAAGGCAGAAGCAAGATGAGATCTGAGTCAACAGAAACAGCATTCAAGCTGATTGACTACCGGATGGAACATTAGAACACACTATCCATAGCTGCACCAAAGAATGTTTAGTCTTCCTATCAGGGTCAGTGCCTGTTTGATAATTTTATTTTTTTATTTTTTTTTTATTTTTTTATTTTTTTTTGGTTTTTCGAGACAGGGTTTACATTAATATTGGGCTGTTGATCCATTATGCTATCTTGTTCTACCCTACAAAACCCTTTAGAAGAGGAAATGCAGTTTTTTTTTCTTTTGGCGTGTTTACATTCATTTTCTGAAGGGAAATGCAAGCCAGCTACAACACTAACAGGCAGCTGTTAGCATTGGAAAACAAAGATACGCTATCACAGTACCAGGGTTATGGCTGAGAGCCTGGCCCAAAGGAGGCAAAGGAGGAGCTATGACCTCCTGGAGACCTGCAAGCAAAGAACTCCCATTTCCAAAGACTGTTGAGATACTGTCTGCCATTTTCCCCCTAAATGAAAGTTGCCTGTTTATACAACATTATTGTCTTACTGATACGCACAGCACTTGGAGATTCGGTAACTGATCACAGACGGTCTGAGGAAGAGATGAGATCTTTGCTCCAGTTAAAGTCCTGTTAAAACACAAGCCAGACACAATTCTTTCGTTCCCACATCATGCAGTGACATGTTTTGATTCACGGATGTTGAGGTTGATCAGTCCCAAAGTGAATGCGTGTTCCGGGCGAAGTTAGGGTCTGCTCAGATACTTACAGACTCTCCAGGTTGCCAGTTCCGGTTAAGTCAGGAAATTCAGTAATTTGCGAGGCTCCATTCAGAGTCCTAGGAGAAATACATGAGTGTTATTTGGAGACGGTTCTAGAAAGGGATTATTTTGACTATCATTTTTTCCCCAAAGTATCTTAAGTTCTACCATTCATTTGGTCTTTGCAGCAATACTACAGGTTGGGTGGTGGCGACATTTAAGAGAAGTAGACACTTACAGTGTTCTTAGTTCAGGTAAATGTTGAAAAGCAGATATTCCAACAAATTGGATGGGATTGTCATAGAAATGTCTGAAAAATCCAAACACCAATGTGTTATAATAAAGCTGATGGCCAAGAGAATATGTTTCAACAAATATTCTAAGTGCATCCATTGCTTTTACTAATTACTTAACATCCCTCTCAGTTTCAAGTGAACATCTCCCATTTTAAGATTGTTGATATATTTACTGGTTTCTTTGCTTATTTGATGTGCATGCTATGGTGTCTGTGTGGGGGTAGGAGGACAACCCCTGGAAGTGCGTTCTTACGTGGGGGTTAGAGGATAAGCTGTGGGTGTGAATTCCCAACATCAAACTCAAGTTGTTAGCCTGAACCCTCTGGACCATCTCATTAACTAGCTTTAGGAGATCTGGGGTAAGGGATCCATACAATTTAAAGGGAAGAGACTTGGGGGGGGGTAGAGGAGGATTGAGAATAAAACAGAACGACAATGTGTGAAGATGCCGTGGCAAAACCCATCCTGTGTATGCTAACCTACAAGATTAATCAAAAAGAAAAAAAATTAAAGTTTGGACATCAGAGCTGGTATGAATGATAGTTACTAAGTAGGAAAGCACATGAACTGACTAACTGTACTTACAGATTTTGTTTGCCTGCATCACTGAATACTCACTCAGTAACAAGGCATAACTCAAGTTGCAATTCAGTCATCTATCTGTCTGTCCATCCATCTGTCCGTCTGTCTGTCCGTCCGTCCGTCCGTCCATCCACCCATCCATTTATCTATCATCTATCTATCTATCTATCTATCTATCTATCTATCTATCTATCTATCATCTATCTATCTATCTATCTATCTATCTATCTATCTATCTACCTATCTATGTTTATGGAAGGTTCTATCTGCTGGTTGAATATAATAACCATAACATCTACAAAGGACTTTTCACATTGTTGAGAAGAAGTGATATACTCTGGAGTTTATCTAATGTAAGAAATTTCTTGAATTCATCATGGCTCTAAAATGTGAGGCATTATTAAAACTGAAAGAATATTTTGTATTATAAACCTTCTAATGCAATCAGAATGTATTTGAACTGCTTTATTAATGAAGCCCAACGCATATTTCTTAGCTGAGGCATTGGGATAGTTCAGGTAAATACAATAAATCCTTAACCAGTGTCTACTATGCTAAAAAAACTGCGAAGTAGATATTGCAGAAATTTAAAGATTTGCTCGTTAGAGAAGCTGCCACTGGAAATGATTCTAAATGCTTGAGGTTAAAGAGGAACGGAATGGCAAAGTATTCCCGCCTAGAGGAGCTTAGAATCTGGTGGGCATAAGGCAAGAGGCAGCACATGGCCTTCTATTTGACAAAGCAACTGACCTGCACAACTCGGATCTAGGGTGGAGGTACTATTTTCTTCGTGCTCAGGTGAGAAAATGGAGGCTCAGATACCCAGGAAAGCTTGTTATCACCCAGATCCTCCATTTAAGCTAAGACAATAATGAGTTTGGCTGTAGGGCTTGGGCTACAACCGTAAATGCTAATGCAGCGCAATATCTCACATAGTTGGTGACCTAGCACACCTCCATGCTTTGGGATCCTATCCCCTCTTTCCCCTTAGGATTAGACAATCATTAAAAGAACTGCAATGGGGGTGGGGGAAATCTTGGTTGAACATGATCAAAATACATTACATATGTGCATGGATTTTTTTTTGAAAGAATCGGTGAAAGAATTTATTTATTTTTAATATTTATTTATTATGTATACAATATTCTGTCTGTGTGTATGTCTGCAGGCCAGAGGAGGGCACCAGACCTCATCACAGATGGTTGTGAGCCATCATGTGGTTGCTGGGAATTGAACTCAGGACCTTTGGAAGAGCAGGCAATGCTCTTAACCACTGAGCCATCTCTCCAGCCCCCCGGTGAAAGAATTTAAAAAGTGACAACAGAAATACATGGCTTAAAACGGAGCTTTCCTCACGGCACGCCTTCCTTGACTCTATCATATACTTATCGGCACATGATGACATTCAAACACATGTGCAAAGATACATACACTGGGCAGGGATGAATGTATGTGCTTGCATGTGAAGGGAGAAATATCCCAACTGCAAACACAAGACTCTGGGGTTCTCTGGGGGCAGTCCTCTCATTTATTGGGGGGAAGGGTAAAAAAAAAACTATGAAGTGTCGTTAGAAATACATATGAAAGGATTCCAATCATTGTAGTGCAGGGATGGAATCTTTGTGCTTTACAAACACAGCTTAGGTAGCTGGGTTATGGCATTGTTGCAAAGAGTTTTTGGGAAATAGGAAGTTGGCTGTGGAAGACTGTGAAAGTCAGGTAAGGAGCTTGTATTCAACCCAAATTGATGTCTGCTTCCATCCCTGTCACCATGGAGAGACAGGGAGACCTGCCTCATCTGCACTAGTAAATGACTAATGGCTAACAGAAGAGAAGTAATGGCTAACAGAGGAGCTGGGGAAGTGGGGATCAAAAGAGGGTACGGGGTTGGAGATTGCAGAGGTAGAAATGAGGGTTGGGTCATCAGCTAATGGGGCTTGGAGCAAAACGTACGTAGAGATTACTGTGTTGGAAAGGCTGGTGGTGATGAGAGACGGAACCCGGAAACCCGTGCGTGGGGAAAGCAGGAGGGTGAAGAGAAAGTTGGCGGCACCGTGCAAAGAGGAGAGGTCTCCAAAGACCGCACGGGCTGTCACTCAAGTGCATTAACATGCCAAAAGAGCGATTAAGAACCAGTCCGAGGGCTGCAAGAGTCTCAAAGCCAAGGCAATTCACTAATCTTTTAATATGTAAATGCGCTCTAATGAGGACTAATGTTTATCCGGCAATAGAATTCAAAGCCTTTAGTTTGCCAAAATATTGCCAGGACATTTCAGAAGTGATGAATGGTTTTGTTTGTACGAGTTTTAGCTGCTCCCCACCCCCAGCTGTCCAGGCTAATTGGGGCTCTAGCTCAGTTGCGACAAACTGCCACACGGTTTCAGAAAGTCTCTCTTTAAGTTAGCACAGGAGGAACGCCTTAGGGCCAGACTCAATGGTTGCCTTTGCTCACCCTCTCTATGAGAGATCTGAGACCCATCACTAAGGTCAATTTAATTCTCTAAGCTTACCTGGACAGGTATCTATTACCTAAAAAAAAACCCCAACCTAGTAATTACACATTTTCATTTTCTTAATGTTGACACATAATAAAGTTTTATTAATGTTGTATTAAGTGTGAAATAAAATTATTGGTACTTTGCGATTATAAATTTGTTTTATTTTTTTAAATATTTATTTATTATGTATTCAATATTCTGTCTCTGTGTATACCTGAAGGCCAGAAGAGGGCACCAGACCTCATTACAGGTGGTTGTGAGCCACCATGTGGTTGCTGGGAATTGAACTCAGGACCTTTGGAAGAGCAGGCAATGCTCTTAACCACTGAGCCATCTCTCCAGCCCTGTTTTATTTTTTTATAATACATGAAGTCCTTGTAGTTCCCATTCTAGAATACATGCACCTTTCTAGAATTACATTCCAGTTTAGTCTAAATGTGACTCAAGACTGGGGCTTGTTCACAAATAGACAGAGAACATAAATTCCTTCCATTAAACGCTCACATCCAGCAATTTAAACTAGAGGTAAATTGGTTGCAAAGATCCCCCCTTTTGTATATAATATGCTATTTTTTTTCTAGAATCCGGGGGTTGAATTCCTGAATGACTAAGTGGCCTGCCATTGATGCTCTAAAATCAGGTTTATTCCTTGCAAAATATGGGTAATCAAAAACACTTAGAGGACCAGCTGTGTGTCTTGGCAGCTGAAGATGGAGACTGCAAGCCAACAGACACCTCAGATCGTGAAAGACGAATATTTAGCATATTTCAGTGTTTACTTGAAACCTGATGAACTGTATCAATAAAATCTGGTGAAATAAAGCACTTCTGTACAGATTTTTGCACTGACTGAGACAAAACCAAGGCAAATTAGCGTTAATTTGCATTATATTTAAATACGCAACACATTTAAAACTGTTAAATGTCAGCAAGAAGGAAAAGGAGTACAATGGCCACTTACATTGTGATAAGAGAAGGGTTGCCTACGAATGCTTTCTCAGGTATTGACCTGATGTTGTTGCTGTGGAATCCTCTAGAAGAAGAGAAGAATAATTATAGAAAGTCACGTGTGTGTGTGGGAGGATTACTTAATAGCTCCCTTTGCCCTACCAGTAACTATAATCAACATCTCTAGTAACCAGAGTACATGTTAACACCTCCCTGCATGGTGGAATGTGTGTGTGTGTGTGTGTGTGTGTGTGTGTCCTCATTTACTACAGAGGAGCAAAGAAAATCACACACTCTCATCTCCTAACGGTGCTTTATGGAAACAGGATGTTACATTATGAAAGGAAAATCCTTTTGTTGCTATCCAGTAGAGGATTGTGGCACAACAGCTTGAGTGCGAGCTATCTTTGGAGAGAAGATTAAGATGACTCTGTTTGAAGCCAGAGAGAGGAAAACTGAGTTAAGCTGCCATGAGGCAGAGATTTAAGGAAGCTCCTTACAAGGGAAATGTTTAGTGGGTCGTGATAATAAATTGATTGCCCCTGTCAGGACCAATAAAATCTGAATGGCAGAGAGGCAGAGTCAAGGATCTTTGGGTTTTGTATGACTGTGGCTGTATGGAAGTTAGGAATGACATCTATTGCTATAAAGGGACAAAATTTTATTCATACGATTCTATATTTATGCAGCTCAGAAATTTCTAGATTCATAGAATTAACAAATAGCTAAATTCTATTATAGTTGTATTACAATTATACAAAGAATAAAAGTGGTACTAGAATATATATCACTTAGGAAAAATGAAAGCATATGGGTTATATAGATATAAATGATGCGTTTTTATATATAAACAAGAGAGGCAATTTATAAATTAAAAAGTATGATTTTTTTTTGGTTCTGGAAATCAATTAAAATATACTTCAAGTGTGCCAAGCCATTACTTGTATAAACAAAAATTTCAGCCATTATGTGAATAATTATGTCAATTTTAAAATAAATTTACAAAGAGTAAAAGTTCATTCATTAAACTTGCTTTAATACTTACAGTTCTTTAAGGTTGGAGAGTGTCTTGATTGCAGTGGGGAATTCATCGAGGTTATTATAATTTAAGTCTCTAGAAATGAATAAATGGTGTTTTCAGCATTTCATCTAAAACTTCTATTTCCTCAGTGTTCATACAAGTTAAGTATTCCAATGCACCCATGTCATAGATGGAAGCTCCTTTGCTTTCTCTTTCAAGACATGGTTTATTGGCTGGCTGCCAGCTAATACTTTAAAAACAATTTACTGTATTTTAGCATGTGTGCATGTGTGGAGCACACATGCATTTGCATGTATGTGTGTTTGTATGTATGAGCACCAAGCAGGCTTGCAGAAGTAAGAGAACAATTTTGGAGACCTAGTTTTCTCCTTTCATTGGTAGGTTCCAGCGATAAAACTCAGCTAACCAGGCTGAGCTACAAGTGCTTTAACCTGCTGAACCATCTCTAGAGCTTTGACCACCAATAGCCTGAAAACGTCTGATTTACAATAATCATGACACCAACTAACAGAAATTTCAAGCTAAGGATCAAGGGTGGCGGGTCATTTAAAACAGGGAGGGACCTGTATCCGCTTTAACTTCCAAGGAGGGGTGATGCTTGCTTGGTGGGTTCTGACTACTCCCTGATGGAGTTCTTCCCTGGATCCTGGTTCATAGAATTGCCAGCTGGAGTTTCCACTCTTCAGTCCTGGGACACATCCCCTTTCTTGTTTCCTCGGTCCTATTTAGGACGTGGGACATGAAAACTGCCCTGTTCCTGGCTCCTGCAGAGAGCCTGTGTCTCACCCAGCCTGAAGTCTGGTGTAGGAGGGCCTTCTGTATTTGTATTGCTTTCATTGGTTGAATAGACTGTCTTGGCCTTTTGATAGGGCAGCCCTTAGGTGGGCGGAGTAGACAGAACAGAATTCTGGGAAGAAGGGAAGTGTGGCAGACACCATGAATCTCCTGCCTGAGACGGACATAGGTTAGACTCTTGCCGGTAAGCCACAATCACGTGGTGATACACAGATTTAATAGAAATGGGTTAATCAAGATGTGAGAGTTAGCCAATAAGAGGCTAGAGCTAATAGGCCAGGCAGTAATTTAATTAATACAATTTCTGTGTGATTATTTCGGGTAAGCTAGCCAGGAGGGATGGAACAAAAGGGGCCCCACGCTCCTATTACAGAAGTCCAGGGCAAAATGTGTTTGGAAAGGTTTATGTGATACACAGTTCTCTTAGCAAGGACATGTAGTCTTGAGCTTCCCCAAGGTCGTACATGATCAACTCAAGTCCTGCATTTGTTTTGGTCTGAGAGGCAAAGCTCTGTGTTATCCCTCATACAGAGAGATGGAAGGGTCAGAGAAACTCAAATCATTAATTTCTCTATTTGTAATGACACAAATGGCTTTTCAATGCCATTACTCACAGATGTTTTACAGGCTTACTCCTTATACCTACAGCTTCAGATGAAAAAGAATTGCTGTCTGGTCCCCGGGAATGGTAGATTTCCCAAATGACACAGAAAACTCTTTTGGTAAGGCAATCAGATGTGGTTAGATCCTCCTCAGTAGAAAAGAATGGCCATTTAATTTTAAGAGAAAGATAATTTGACCGAGTTAGACATGAATCAAGATTCCTACTTGTCTGGCACAGCCACCCTTAAGCTGTTCTGCAGGCAGGAAACTCATGTCTTTTGTGGACATAGATTTTCTTCCTGTGTGTAAATCTCTCCAGATGCTCTGTTTTGATTAAACGAGGACTGGACCCTTATAAATTACTTGGTTTTCTAGTCAGGGAAAGGAAGAGGCTGGAAACAACCAATTTACTGATCCTCTGTAGCCCTGGGCAAAGTGGGGCCAGACAATAAGATTCACAGATTTTTGTCCTGAAATGTTTTACTTTGTGGTATTTGTATGTATTTTTCTGTAAGTCTGGTTCCTTACCCAGGACAACGACAGGAAAAGCATTTATGGAAACACCCAGTCAAGCTGATTTTTTTTTCTCCAATTGTTCTGTCAAAAGGGATGAGAGAGTGTCACTTCATGAGAGAGACGTTCTAACTTTCTCCTAGTGGCTGATAGAAACTGTTTTCCCACGGCGTCAAGGATCTGCCTGAATGAGTTCCTCTTTGACATCCATGGAGAAGTGGGGTGACAGTCTTCTGCGAGGAGAGTCAGGGGTGTTCTTTGGTTAGGAGAAGACCCAGAATACATGGTCTCTCAGGAAGTGAACCTGGTTAGAAACTAAATTGACTATGGGTAAAGTGTTGGTCTGCTTGCAAACGGACAATGCTCCCTAAGGCCCTAGAAGACTTGCTTTTGCCATCACAAGCCTTGTGTAGTTTACTGGATTCCAGTACTAACTATGTCACGTGGCCTGAGGATATTCCCTCAGTTGTCCCCCTGCTCCACTTCCGACACTCAGAACTTTTGCTGTCTGCTATCCATCCATATAGGACTTCAGTGACTCAGCAGGGCTTTGAAGAGTTTGTTCTCCACCAGGAGGAGGCTTGTGCCTAGGTGGATGGTAAGATCCTCTGTCTTGGCTCCGGGATCTAGGACACTAGGACACGGTCAGTTGACTGGACTCATTTTATCAAAAGTACCAACAAAAAAACCTGAGCTGTTTTTTTTTTTTTTTTTTTTTTTTTTTGAGATGGAGTCTTGCTATGCTGTCCCAGGTTAGTCTCAGACTCCTGGGCTGGAGTGGTGCTCTATCACATTCTTACAAATAGAGAGACCACAGGTGCCTGTCACTGTGTCCAGGGGAACCTCTGACCCATTCCTGGAAAGCAGTATCTGGAGATAATCATAGATTTCAGAATCAGACTAGAGAAAGAAGGAATCCCCAAATAGGCTAAATACATAGCCTTGGTAAAGTAACCCAGTGGAGCCTAAGAGAAGTTAGCTGCTCAATAGGATATTTGTAAAAATTATTTGAACAAGGTCTATAAGTGATGTCATCCCTTGCGTTGCTTCAGTAGGAACCACATTCCTTATGAAGGGCCTGGATCTCAGCTTCTTTGTTTTCTCTTTCTGAAGAGGACCAAACTCACACACAAGTCATGATTAGTGCGTCTGACAAGAGGGATTGCTCCATGGGTGGAGAAAACACGTTCCTAAGCAAACAGTCACTGCTCCTAAGAAGAACTCGTTTAGCTTTAATTATTTTCACTAATTTGCCTCTCTCAAGAGACTAAAATAGAATCTCAGTTTTATTGTTTAGCTCTGTGGGGTGTGTGTGTGTGTGTGTGTGTGTGTGTGTGTGTGTGTGTGTGTGTAAAATAAAACCTCTGTAAATATCTGCTTAAAGCTCGGGCAATTAACCAAACCAAACATCAAGTTTGCCTTTAAGGCTGTTTTGATTCCTTCAGAATATTCATGAAAACGCTGGAAAAAGGGAAGCAAATGAAAGGTCAACTCACAGAGTCTCCAGGCTGTGGAGTCCGGCAAAGCATTTCTTTCCCAGGGAGTGGATTCTATTGTTATGGAGATGCCTGCAAGAGAGCATTACCCGCAGTCAGGAACAGTCCCGAAGGCGGACTGCACAGAGAAAAATCCAGGAAGAACATTCAGGATGTTTAAATCCTAAGAAAGGCGAAGAAATGCACTAGTGATAAGAAATGAACATTTTTTTTTTTTTTAGAAAGCCCCTCTGCTGCCTTCACTCATTCTGTAAATGCTTCTATGGCATAGAGTGTAAGATTAACTTCCGTGTGTGTGCGTGTGTGTGCGTGTGTGTACGTGTGTGTGTGCGTGTGTGCGTGCGTGCGTGCGTGTGTGTGTGTGTGTGAGATGGCAAGTGTGATTGGCTTTGTTGTTGTTCTGTTTTCCAGCGTGGTTTGCTCGTTGTGACTTAGGGGATGTGGCGTGCTCAATAGAGTTACCGAGCATCACTGAGGGAGGTGATGGGGTGGAGCGAGGGGTCACACGTGGACTGAGCATGTTCTGTGATGACTCCATTCCCAGGATTGGGCCACAGGCTTGTGAAGAAAGGGACTAGTGACTGGACTTTTACTGCTGCCCAAGATTAGTAATTTTGACAAACTATCAGTGTGTGCAATGATCATCTTGGGCTCAATTGATGAAGCAGGTCTGCCAGAGTCAATGAGAGCACCTGTGTACGCCACTGAAAAGCAGACTAACTCCCAAAGAGGTTTTGGAAAATGGGTTTAAGAGAGACAAAGTTTAAAAAAAATAGTGGAGGGGAAAAAAAAAAAACCAAGCAAACAAAAAAGAAAGTCCATAGCCAGCTTCTTCAGGATCAGCGACATCATATTTATGTAAGGAATTCAGGTAGGAAATTTGTTGATATCCTGTTAAATTTCTTTTCTCCCCAGACAAAGGTCTTACTTATAATAAATACAATTTGGGTTTCAGGTGAGATATCTGTGACGTCGTTTCAGGGTCTTTTATATACAGCAGACGAGAGAGGGGATGGGGAGAATTTAAAAATAAAAAGATAAATAAGAGTCCTCATAGCAATACATGCTATAAAAGAAGAGACAGGTAATCAACCACAGTAATGAAGTGGGCTGGTGAAGGCAGAAGAGAGTCAGTGGGTGGCGTGTGTGTGTGCGTGCATGCGCGCACGTGTGTGCGTGTGCGTGCATGTGCATGTGCGCGTGCAAAAGAAGCTCCTTTCTGTGCTCCCCAGTAAGGTTTGTGTCATAAATGACTGCCCATCCTGTGGTGTTACAGCGGATGGTGGTGGGACCTATGAGAGGTGGGGCCTAATGGAAGGAAGCTCGGTCACTGAACCTTGTCCTCGAAGGAGCTATTAGGTCCCCAGCACTTCCTGTCTCATTGTATGCTTCCTAGCTGCTATGAACTGAGCAACTTTGGTCTACCGTGTATAAACAGTCACAATGATCTGCTTCACTGCAGGCCCAAAGCAAGGGGACTGGGGACTGAAATCGCTGAAACTCTAAGTTCAAAGTGCCTTTCCTTCAAGTAGCTAATCTTTTTCTTCCTTTCTTCTTTCCTCCCTCCTCTCCCTCTGTTCTCCCTTCCCTCCTGTCCTTTCTTCCCTTAACAGGATCTTACTTAGTAGGCCACACAGCTTGAACTATACAGCTTTGGTTGGCTTTCAAACTCACTGCCTCCTTCTTGCCTCTCAGCTTTCTAAACCCTAGGAATACAGGGGTGAGTCCCCAGGCCCAACTTTATCTCCAGCATCTGTCCTGGGGACAGAACCCTGATCACATCAAGCAAGATGCTCTTGCAATCCTTCAAGCAACAAGTGCCTTCGACTGTCAGCCTTGGATAAACGTTGGTTATTCTACGACACACATGGGGGCATACTGCTTTACTGTCAAAGAAACCGCTCCGTGAGAATCACTTTGATTTGCCTAAAGGATGAGATGGGAGGGAGGCAGCCACAGTGGTACACGCCTAGGAGCCTAACACGTGGGGGCGGGCTGTGTGTGAAGGCGGGAGGATCGGGACTGTTCCGTCATCCTCCACAGCACAAGAAGTTCAAGGCCAGTCTTCCTGAAGTCAGGTTTCAAAAATCAAAACCAAACCCAAAGAAATCTAGATCTCAAAGAGAGAAAAAAGCTACAGAAGTGCAGCCTTGCTGTCAAGAGGCAATGTTTCTCTCTCTCTCCTCTCCCTTTCTTTTCTTCTCCTGTCTTTTTCTGCCTTTTTTCCATCAGTATTAGGCCTCAACCCGGGTACTGGTTGATGCTAGACACCCTGCCACTGGGATAATATACCCAGTTGGAGAATGATCGTTTTTTAACTAAAAAAGGAAAAAAAAAAGTACTTGTCAAGACAGCAAGTGTTGTTCACTGATCAAGTATGAATACTTGTTTAGGTAGCATTTGTGGTGCCTAGTTCCACCCCTAGAGTTGCAAAAGAAAATCTTATTAATACACATTGTTAATAATCAAATTATCTTTCAATAAAGTTTTCATTATCTTTGTGATGATTTCTTTGAAAATGTACAATGAATTCCACTAAGGCAGAGGAGCTATTTGATCTCTACACACCCAGCAATGTTTATCATTAGTTGGGTATTTGATAAATGTTGTAAGTCATTCACACGGAAAATTCGTAAGTCATTTTAGACAGGGTCTCAAAGAGAGGGTCTCAGTTTTTTTCCCACCTTAAAACGCCTTCATTCAAACTCTGAGGTCCAATACTTTAAGATCTCAGAGGGAATTTAGAAACCGTCAAAACAGAGAGCAAAATCAATGAAAACTCACAGCACTACCAGACTGGAGAGGTTTCCAAAGGCCAGGTCTGGTATGTGGTGTATTTTGTTCAGGGCCAAGGTCATGGCTTGCAGCGCCGACAAACTTCTGAAAGCCTGGACGGGGACTTCCGTCAGAGCGTTGTCGTCGAGCCACAGGTGCCTCAGGGAGTGCAGGCCGCTGAAACAGTTGGGTGGCACGTAGCTGATGTGGTTGGCATCCAGACGTCTGGAAGAAAGCAAGCCAGAATGGGAAACAGCGAAGCCAGGCCGAGCAATGGCCTTCACCGGAAGACCTTGGGAGCACTCAGCGACAGCGAAGCCGACTGGGGGAGCTCCAGACCCCAGACAAACTGGACCGGTTCCCTCTTTTGATCAGTCCTCTTCATTCTGGTTAGAACCTTAAGCCCTCCTTAAGGTGTTCTCACCCTCATCCAGCCTGCGGGCAGCCTGCTTTCACGCATGGAAGGGCCTCTCTGAGGTGTAAAATTTCATCCGGTTGACACTTACGGAAGCAGACATTCTCTCACCTCGTTCCCACCCCAAGCCAAATGAAGGACTCTGTGATCTCAGACTGTTTGGAACATACTATGCAGTAATCGCCTAGTTTGATCCTAAATGCTAGGAAAAGATTGCTTCAGTGTTTGAAGAGAATCAGTTCAGTTTGAAAGACTGTTAGCTATGCCGCTGGGAAGAGCGTCAAAACTGCCGGCTGGCTGGCTTAACCTAACCACTTGCCTTGGGCAGATACTTGTTTTTCCGACATTTTAAGACGAATAATAAAATTAGCAGCTGCCTAACTCTTGTTTCCTTTTTCCACTTTCTTTTCTTTCTTTCTTTTTTTTTTTTAATGGGGAAACAGTTCTAAAAATAGGTCAGATTAATAAGCTGCTGTCGCTTCTGAGCCAGCAGGAGCACAGCACAATTATTTTGTCATAATTCAAGATAAACGGTAGCTGTAATTAAAGTGGCCTAGTGTTTTGAGGTATTTTCCTTTTTTTTTTTTTTTTTTTTTTTTTTTTTTTTTTTTTTTGGTGAGGTCCATGAACAGTGGAACTACTATCAGTCGGTTATGCTTCCAAAACAGCCTTCACTCATTTTGCAAAGACTTGCATTTGCTTGCAGTTTCAAAACTAGAATTAACAAAACAATACAAAACCTGAAGACTAGCATTTTAGGAAGGATTAGAGAATCGTGATAGGATTAAAAAATGTTTTGGAAGCATTTAAGACTAAACAGATGCAGGAAGAACACGAGAATTGTAAAAAAAGAAAAAAAAATAATTCCCTGCAAACCAAATTTAAAGAGTTCAGAAATAGAGAAAGCCCTCTGCGGTAGAAAGCTAATCTCTCTGGAAGGCGGCTTCCTCACCTTTGGCCACATTTATCATTCCAGTCATCCCCCAGTTCCTACTTCTATCCCATGAATGGGAGCAAGTGACCCCCGATGGGCCTCGAGCCAAGTTGCAGTAATAATTGAGGTAAGGTCACTTGGAACAAATGTACCAGTTGGCTGTCTGTGCTAACACTCCCTTGCTTTTCTAGTAGACTAGCCATGATTGTAAGGGAGGAAGCAAGGTCTCCCAACACGGCAGGGTTCTGTCCACAAATGAACCGGAAATGCTTGAGAAGTCATCACCGTCTTTCCTCGGCGATGTGCCCATCATAGGGTTCTGTTTTGGCGTTTTTACTCCTTGGGGGTCCGCCACCCAGTGTCAGGGACCATTTTCCTAAGGATAGATTTGTCAGGGAACATCGTCCTGACAGGGATAGCAGAGGTCATTGTCCTAAGGATGTTTACAGAGAACCCACCCCTCATCCCACTATCTTGAGAGCTATCCCTTAACGGAACCCACCCCTTACTCCAATGCTAATGGATCACATCTGTTAACGGAACCCACCCCTTACTCCAATGTTAATGAATCACATGCTTTGGCTTACACCAGGTGCTGGCTGATGACCTTCAGTTACCCTGGCAGAGTTCCTGCCTACCTACCTCCACCCCATTCAAGGGTATATAAGCTGTAACTTTCACCCCAATAAACGGAGACCTTGACAATAGAATCTTGCTTGGTCTCCTTCCTCTTTTACAGCTCATGTCTTGCAGGTTAGCGCCCCTTCAGAGGACCCTGAATAGCTGACCCTGCCGGCGGGGTTACAGTGGCGCCTGAACAGGGACCCTGAAGTACGGCCAACTAATCGGACGACGAGGCGCAGTCCCGGGACGAAGGAAAATAAGGTCCTGACCAGCTGTGATACTCGGACAGGTCTGCAGGACGGAGGTAGGCGCAGGTTCGTTGTCGTCTATAGGACATGGGACAATCGCTTTCAAAGGAAGAGAAATTCATATGGGAATTTCAACAGTCACTTAGGGAAAGAGGAGTAAGAGTTAAAAAGAGAGATTTAGCTGAATTCTTTTGTTTTATAGATGAAAAATGCCCTTGGTTAGTTTTAACAGGCCCAGAGATACATCCCAAAATTTGGGACAAGGTGGGCAAAGATCTTAGTAAGATGATTAAAGGAGGTGATTCTGTGCCAGAAATTGTTTTTAGTTACTGGTCCCTGATCAGGGACGTCATAAATAGTCCAGAAAAAGGAGGGGATGGTTCCCATCTCCTAACGATAGTCACTGAATTCTTAGAGGCATCCCGCCCGTCATCTTGTAAAAATGAAGAGGGTGGGTGTTCTTCCCCCTGTCCTTCGGTTGTTATTAGTATCCCCGAGGACCCCTCCCCAGGACCTATTAAATCTATAACAGCTCCCCAAAAAGAGACCGTGCCCGCTGAAGATGAGATCCAAAAGCCGCCTAAAAGCATTTATCCATCGCTGGTCGCTTTTAAAAATGAAATCAAACCCGGCCTGCAGGACTCGGATCGCTGGATTCAAAGTCCAGAGGAGCCTTTGGATTCAGGGTCCGAAAATGAGTTAGAGGTAGAAGCGGCTAGTTATGAGAAAGGAAGGTATGGTAGAGGGGATAAAGCCCCCCGCGTCTTTCTTAGTCATCCAAAAAGGACTCCGCGGCCACCGCCTTATGTTCTGACTGCCCCCGATAGCATGCCTTTGCCCACTCCCTTGATTCAGGAATTACTTAATACAAAAGCTGCCCTTAAGGCGCAAATAGGAGGTCTCAAACAAGTGCTTGCATTACAACATGAGCTCTCAGACCTTTCTGTTCAGATTCAGGATTTACAGTTTACTATGGGAAAGGGCACGACTTTAGACAAACGGGCAAACTCTAAACTTAATCGTAAAATGGCTTATCCAGTCCTGACCCGGTCACGAGCCAGACAAGTGGAAGAGGCTGCTGAGTCTCAGCCTGATACCACAGAAACCCCCCCAGGACTAGAGCCAAGGCAAGAGGGCAATTATGAGCAAGATCAGATGGCCTCTGATTCGGAGGAAGAGCCTGAACAAAATGAATATGAAACTTTCTGGCCCATATATAAAAAATTAAAAATTAAACATATTAAAGATCTTCACTCTGCTGTTAAAAATTATGGGATGAATGCACCTTTTACTTTTTCTATATTGGAGGGATTGGCAGGAGAAGGATTTATGCTGCCCATAGAATGGAGCAGGGTGGTCTAGTCAGTATTGAATAGAGGACAATACCTGACTTGGAAGTCTGAGTTTCTCGATAGGGCTGAAGCCCTTGCAAACGAAAATAGAAGGAACCCATTAAGTCAGACTGCCTCCTGGACAGTTGATAAAATTGCTGGTAAAGGCAAGTTTGCAGATGAAGACAAGCAAAAAGGACTGTCCACTGGGATACTTTCCCAGACGGCACAGGCTGCTTTGGCAGCTTGGAGGGCAGTTCCCTCCACTGGCGCCACTACCACCCCGCTCACTAAAATCATCCAGGGACCTCAGGAACCATATGCTCAGTTTATGGGTCGGCTCCAAGAAACAGCAGAAAGAATCTTGGGGCCAGAGGAAATGGAAGGGACCTTGGTCAAACAGCTGGCCTTTGAGAATGCCAATACTGCATGTAAAGCTGCATTAAGGGGAAAAATGAGGAACATTGATGTTTCTGGTATGATTAAGGTGTGCAATGAGGTAGACAATTTTGGTCACCAGCTATCAAAGTCAATCAGCCTGGCCATCGGCGCAGTATTTCAGGGACAAAGGGGACACTCTCGCCCCGGAGGGAAGACATGTTTCACCTGTGGTCAACTGGGACACTTTGCGAGAGAATGCCCCTCTCGATCAATAGTTGAGAATAACCAAAATTGTCCTGAGGATAGAGGGGGTGGCCCTCCAGGACCCTGCCCCCGATGTAGGCGGGGCAAACATTGGGCAAGGTATTGCAAATCCAAGACTGATAATATGGGCAACTCCCTAACCCCTGTCTCAGCTACTGCGGTTCAGGGAAATGGGAGAGGGGCCCCGATCGGGGGCCCTTACTCACCAATTCTGTACCAGCCAGCTCATGCAAGGGGAACGACCCAACGTCAAAACCCCTTTACAGGGCCACCCCAGGGAGCGCAGGATTGGACTTGTGCCCCTCCTCCACCCGGATTATAACCCCTGAGGATGGGACCACGATTGTAGAGACTAGGCTGTATGGCCCTCCTCCTCCTGGCATGTTCTATCTTATTATAGGGTGAGCTTCATGCTCCCTAAAGGGGCTTTCTGTTACTCCCTCTGTGGTTGATGCTGATTATGAAGGAGAAATTAAATTGCTTGCCACTGCTACTGAAGGCCCCTTAACTCTTAGAGCTGGACATCGCATAGCACAAGCCCTGCCATTACCTATGATGGGACAATTCCCCTGCCAAGGAAACAAACGTGGTGCCTCGAGCCCCGGCTCTTCTGACATATATTGGGTACAACAGCTTTCTGATACCCGACCTATGATGACTTTATGGCTAGATAATAAACAATTCCAGGGTCTTTTAGACACAGGTGCGGATGCCACTGTACTATCATCCAGGTACTGGCCTAAAGCATGGCCTGTAGATTCCACTGCCACCCACTTACAAGGTATAGGACAAACCCAGAATACTTTAAAAAGTTCTAAGTTATTAACCTGGAAAGACAAAGAGGGTAATTCAGGCACCATTCAGCCTTTTATAGTCCCAGGCCTCCCAGTTAACCTCTGGGGAAGGGACATCTTAAAACAAATGGGAGTTATTATGCTTAGTCCTAATGAAATTGTCACTAAACAGATGCTTAAAATGGGATTCCTCCCTGGTAAAGGATTAGGAAAGAAAGAACAAGGATTTACAGACCCTATTGCTACTGGCCAACACCAAGGTAGGTTAGGCTTAGGCGTGGACCTTTTTTCCTAAGGGCCACTGATCCTCCTGCACTCCAGGCTGATAAGATATCTTGGAGGTCTAATGACCCAGTCTGGATAGACCAGTGGTCCATGCCTCAGGAAAAGGTTCAGGCTGCCCTGCAGTTGGTGCAGGAACAATTAGAGCAGGGACATCTTGAGCCCTCCACATCCCCATGGAACACCCCTATATTTGTCATTAAAAAGAAAAATGGGGACTGGAGACTGTTACAGGACTTAAGGGAAGTTAATAAGACCATGCTACCCATGGGAGCTTTACAGCCTGGCCTGCCATCACCAGTTGCTATTCCCAAAGATTTTCACAAGATTGTTATTGACATAAAAAACTGCTTTTTTTCTATACCCCTTCACCCGGCAGATTGTAAGCGATTTGCGTTTTCCATCCCAATTACTAATCATGTTGGCCCAAACCCTCGGTTTCAGTGGCGAGTCTTACCACAGGGCATGGCCAACTCGCCCACCCTATGCCAGCGTTTTGTGACACAATCTGTGGATCCCATAAGGTTACTTTACCCCTCTGCGTACCTCATCCACTACATGGATGACTTGTTAATAGCTGCAGACAAGGCTGATATGGCACAAAAAATAGCTCAGGATTTAGTCTTGGCTTTACAATATAGGGGCTTTATTATATCCCCAGAAAAAACTCAGACTTGCTATCCCTTTTTGTTTTTGGGGTTTCAATTGGAACCAACCTTAATTCGCACCTCAAAAATCCATATAAGAAAAACGAGTTTACGTTGCCTGAATGATTTTCAGAAACTTTTAGGTGATATTAATTGGTTACGCCCTTATTTGCGACTCACAACAGGAGATTTAAAACCTTTATTTAATATATTACAAGGAGATCCTGACCCTAGTTCCCCTAGGAGCCTTACATTAGAGGCAGAAGCCGCACTTATAAGGGTAGAAGAAGCTATCTCCCAGCAAGGCTCAGGATATTTTGATCCTGAAAAAATCCTTTATCTATTGACATTTGCCACTGATTATATGCCATCAGGGCTCCTGTGGCAAGAGGAGCAGCCGCTTCTTTGGATACATGCGCCTGCTACCTCATCCAAGGTTTTGCCCTCCTATCCTTTTTTAGTGAATCAGGTTCTGTTCTCAGGTATCAAGACTGCGGTTCGATACTTTGGCCGTGACCCAGATGTTATTGTTACCCCATATTCGGGAGATCAGATAGCCTGGCTACAACAAAGACATGATGAATGGGCTGTGCTACTTGCTGGGTTTCGGGGAAAGTTTGATACCCACATGCCAGGAAACAGGCTTATCCAATTTCTTAATATTACACCTTTTACATTTTTAAAGAATACACGCTTGCAGCCCATTCCAAATGCCTTACTTGTGTTTATAGATGGCTCAAAAAATGGGAAAGCTTCATATGTTATTAATGATAAGGCCTACTCTATTGATACCCCATACAGATCTGCCCAGATGGTAGAATTATATGCAGCTTTAACCATATTCCAATTGATCCGCCACCAAGAATTTAATTTGTTCTCTGATAGCCAATATGTTGTGAGGGCTATTCAGGTTCTAGAAATGGTTCCTACCATTCAGCCTTCAACACCTACGTTTCAATTGTTCTCCAAAATTCAAAGATTAATTAGAGACCGTTCATATTTGTTTTTTGTGGGCCATATTCGAGCACATTCTGGTTTGCCTGGACCTTTGACACGAGGAAATGAATTGGCGGACAAGAGCACTCGTTTAGTTGCCTCGGTCTCTGTACAGGATCCTGTACAGGAGGCTCAGGCTGCTCACTTACTCCATCATCTTAATGCCTCAACCTTGCGTCTTAGATTTGGTATAACTAGAGAACAAGCCAGACAAATTGTTAAAAATTGCAAGAATTGTGTGACCTTTTTACCTGAACCTCATCTGGGAGTCAACCCTCGGGGCCTGATCCCAGGGGAACTATGGCAAATGGATGTTACTCATGTCCCCTCCTTTGGTAAACTTAAATATGTTCATGTTACTATTGATACTTATAGTGGCTTCCTGTATGCATCTGCTCAGACGGGGGAAGCAACTAAACAGGTCATTGCTCACTTATTTCTTGCATTTTCTGCTATGGGACATCCCCAAATGCTTAAGACTGACAATGGACCTGGCTATACTAGCCAAAAATTTAAACAGTTCTGTGCCCAGTTAAATATAAAACATCGTACTGGTATTCCCTACAATCCACAAGGCCAGGGCATTGTTGAACGTGCCAATCAGACTCTTAAGCATACCATCTCTAAGTTAATGACACAAGAGACTCTTTACCCCATAAAAGGCAATGCCAAGACAATATTGGCTCATGCTCTCTTTGTGCTCAATTTTCTAACTTTGGACAATCAAGGGCAGTCTGCTGCGGACAGATTGTGGCACCCTTCTACCCAATCTACTTATGCACAAGCCCTATGGAAGGACCCCCTGTTGGGAGTCTGGGCTGGCCCTGACCCTGTGCTTATTTGGGGAAAAGGCCATGCATGTATTTATGATACCAAGGCTCAAAATGCCAGGTGGCTCCCTGAGCGTTTGATAAAATTGTATAATCCAACCAGGGAAAGTAAACCCTGAGAAAATTTCCTCTTGTTTTTTCTTTCAGATGCTGGCAGAAATCTTGAAACCACCTTGGCTATGGCTCCTTCTAATTTGGACCAACCATATCGGAGTGACGACACCCCTGTATCAACTTTTCAATTTTACCTGGCAGGTCATAAATGAAGCAGGTGACACTGCTAACTCCTCCTCCACCGTAGCCGCAACTCCTGATTGGGGCCCTCTAGAGGTAGATCTCTGCAAACTGGCTCTGGGAGGCCATACAGATTGGGGAGTGGCCGATAAGTTTCTCCCTTTAACTCAGGCTCCAGAAGATTCATGTCATACCACGGAGCCTGGCTGTGCCAACAAACTTAGTAGGACCTCCCTTGCCCTTACACCAATATATGTTTGCCCTGGGGCCTCCCACAGAAATCGCTCCCTGGCCTCCAAATGTGGATATAGCTCTGATTATTTCTGTGCCTCATGGGGCTGTGAAACTACTGGGGATACATATTGGAATCCCTCTTCTTCCTGGGATTATATTCAAGTAAAGAGAAAAGATCCAGCCCAAAAACTATCTGCTCAATGTGTATCTGACAGCCAATCTAGGGGCTGGTGTAACCCCTTGGTAATTTCCTTTACAGAAGCAGGAAAAAAATTTGACTGGGCCAGCTCTAGAGGGGTAGAATGGGGGCTCCGTCTCTATAAGGCCGGAAGGGATTTTGGGGTGACTTTTAAAATAAAGTTACTAAGAACAGTCCCCCAATCCTCCGTTACCGCAGTAGGCCCCAATAAGGCATTACATTCTCTGGCTAGTGGGCAACCTAGTCGTCCATCTCACAAACAACCCCCAACCAATGGTTCCTCTGTAACAGCCCCTCCTTTTCAACCCACCTTACCCCAAGGACTTCCCTCTTCTGCTGATCTTATTCTATCTATGGTCAATGCTTCTATAACTGCTTTACATGCCATTAATAATTCCCTATATGAGGAATGCTGGGTTTGCTTTTCACCGAAGCCCCCCTTTTATGAAGGTGTGGCTGCCTTTGGCTCCCCCCATCTAACTAATGATACAAAGCATTTAAGGTGGCATCCTGTCGACGGTGAAGGTATTACGATAGGCCAGGTCTCTGGCATAGGACTATGCCTTAGGGGACCAGCTTTACGCTTTCCCCAACCATTGCAGTATACCTGCAATCAGACATTTATTGTTAATATCTCTTTTTCTTATATTTCTGCACCTGAAGAATTTTATTTTGCTTGTGCCTCGGGCCTCACCACTTATATAATTACCAATAACTTTTTGATCAATAGAGATTATTGTGTGCTTGTGCGGCTGGTGCCTCGTCTGACGATACATGAGTCAGAGGATCTCCTCCACTTTTGGGAACAGGGCACTACTATGCCCCGAAACAAGAGAGAACCTATTACAGCCATCACTTTAGCTATTATTTTGGGATTAGGAGCCACAGGTGCAGGAACAGGGATAGCCTCTCTTATCACCTCCCAACAGCAATATGCCCAACTCAGTTTGGCGGTGGACAGAGACATCCAGGAATTACAAAAGGGCCTGGAGAACCTAAAGGACTCATTTGTCTCTCTGTCAGAGGTGGTTCTGCAGAATAGACGAGGCCTTGATCTTGTTTTTCTTAAAGAAGGGGGACTTTGTGTCGCCCTTAAAGAAGAATGTTGCTTTTATTCAGATAAAACAGGCCTAGTACAGGATAGCATACAAAAGGTAAAAAACAGTTTAGAAGAAAGAAAAAGAAACAGAGAAAAACAGGAATCTTGGTATCAAAACTGGTTTTCTACCTCCCCCTGGTTATCCACACTCTTGCCCAGTTTGTTGGGCCCTCTTTTGGGACTATTATTGCTTTTATCCTTTGGCCCATGGGCCTTTTCAAAACTAACCCGCTTTATTAAGACCCAGGTTGACGAAATAACAAAAGATTCCGTTGCTGTTCATTATCATCGCCTAAATACTCGTGGCTCCACGGAGGACCTCAGAACTTCGGAGACAGAACGACCTGCAGCTGCTCTTCAATTTTCTACCCTTGTTACAGACCCCAAACCCGTTAGACCTTGGAATCCCTGGAAAAAAATTTTTGGCAAGCAGCACTCGTAATCTTATATTGGAGTAGGCACTTAGGAAGGAGTTTATACCATAGGTCAGACTAAAAGGTGAATACTGGGTTTGGAAGGTACCCTTTCTTCTTGTCCAGAGATGGAGTCATTGGTGTCCAAATTACATCTTTTATACCTTTTGTTTTAGAAGCTCCTCGCAGTCTTTTCATTAATATCCACGCAGAGGCCCAATGACGGGAATATTGTGGAGCCCTCCCCTGAACAGCACATCATACAGAGGCCGTACAGGCCGGCTCAACATGGCATGATGTCAGGGGATGAGGATTGCCCTCCACATAGCCTAAGACAGGGACCCTGCAGTCAAAGAGCTGCTTACTTTGGTCTTGCTAGATACCTTTTTGAGGAGCTTCAAGGACGGGCATCTGATGGCGGGACCGCCCCCAACCTAAGACAGGGCCCTGGGAACCCTATGACGGGTAATGGGGAGAAAAACCTGGTCCCCACTCGACCTAAGACAAGAGCCCTCATCACAGGCCATCATTAAGGGCAAAAAAAAAAAATAATTAATACTACCCATAAGACACCCCTCTGTTCCCAGGAGAGGATAGGAGACTCCACTCGAGAGAAGGGTCCTCCTTGCCCCAGTCCCTTCTCCTATAGGTCTGACTATGTGGTTAGATTCTGACCAGTGCTCTCCACTTATTAGCTGCCTTCCTTAATAAAAGGAAGGGGGATTTGTCAGGGACCATTTTCCTAAGGATAGATTTGTCAGGGAACATCGTCCTGACAGGGATAGCAGAGGTCATTGTCCTAAGGATGTTTACAGAGAACCCACCCCTCATCCCACTATCTTGAGAGCTATCCCTTAACGGAACCCACCCCTTACTCCAATGCTAATGGATCACATCTGTTAACGGAACCCACCCCTTACTCCAATGTTAATGAATCACATGCTTTGGCTTACACCAGGTGCTGGCTGATGACCTTCAGTTACCCTGGCAGAGTTCCTGCCTACCTACCTCCACCCCATTCAAGGGTATATAAGCTGTAACTTTCACCCCAATAAACGGAGACCTTGACAATAGAATCTTGCTTGGTCTCCTTCCTCTTTTACAGCTCATGTCTTGCAGGTTAGCGCCCCTTCAGAGGACCCTGAATAGCTGACCCTGCCGGCGGGGTTAACCCAGCTCCCAAATAAATCACACACAGAGTTTTATTATTACTCATGAATGCCTGGCCTTAGCTTGGCTTATCTCTAGCCAGCTTTTTTTTTTTTTTTTTAAACCCCATCTACCTTTTGCCTCTGGGCTTTTATCTTTCTCTGTTCTGTATATCTTCCTTTTCCCTTACTCCATGACTGCCCCCCCATGTTCTCCTTATCCTTCTTGCTTCTTGATCTCTCTCTTTTTCTCTTTGTCTTCTATTTATTCTCTCTGCCCACCAGTTCTGCCTCTCCTTTCTCCTACCTCACTATTGGCTATTCAGCTCTTTATTGGACCAATCAGGTGTTTTAGACAGGCAAAATAACCCAGCTTCACAGAGTAAAACAAATGCAACATAAAAGAATGCAACATCTCTTTGCATTGTTAAACAAATGTCTCACAGCATAAACGGCGTAACACATCTTAAACTAATATTCCACAATAGGGTACGGTATGATCTTGTCAAGGATGAGGAGGTAATCAGCTCTATTTGGCTAGAAGTAAAGTCCTTGTTTATACCAGGTATAACTAATATCCTAACTGTAGCTTTTCAATTGTACCCCTCCATATAGCGTAGGCTTCTCTGTCTTGGTAAGTGTATCATCCTTGACACTGCATGTAGCTCCTAAGAGCCTTGAAAATACCAAACCTCAAAGTTCAGTGTAACGTTGGGGAATCGTAGGAAAGGATTTTTCAGCAATGGAATCATGGGCTTTTCTTCTTTGATATTTGAAGTTGCGACCAGCAAGGAGTGGCCTGATATCAGTTCTCTATGTGAATACACCCACTGTATATGGATAAAATTCATATATGTATATATGAATACATTCCTTGGGGGGCAGAGATCTTCTGAGAAGCATTTTTCCCCTCCCAGGAAGATTAAAATCTGGCCACACCATTACACAGTTTTCTGTCTGAAATGAACAAGTCCGAATATTCAGTGTCTTCACATTCTCAATATTAATGAACACCCCCAGACCTATTAGCTCTTGACACCAAATTTAGGTGTCCCGAGCACAGTGCTGGGGTGCCATTCTATGAAACTGTTCCATCCTCTAAGAAACTCCCCATAAAAGAGTGTCATTGGGTAGTGGCATGGAGATGACAGAGGTACTTTCTCTGCATTCACGAAAGTGTCACAATAAACTCATTATTTTATAAATCAATATATACAAATAAAATATATAGAAAAGGAAATTTACCCCCAAACAATGTTCCTAAATGTAGTGTTTCAGAATTCGTATCTGCCTGGCCTCAGTAATTCCAGCTTAATCCAGATAAGAGTTTATTGTTTTATACTCCAGGGTATTGTTTGACTTAGTTTCCCCTCTCTTGCATTATTAAAGTATAATAGACAAATAAAAATTGTATATATTTACAGGGGTCATTGTAATGTTTTATTACAAGTATATAACGTAAAGTGATTTAAGAAAACTTATTAACGTATTTCTTTCCATACTTCCTTTTCTTTTGGGGTAAGCACATTTAGGATGTAATTCCTTAGCATACATTATTAATATTATTAATTGTGGTCACAATGCAGTAGACTTGGTCGCCATAACTTACTCGTGCCAAGGACCTTTGTCTTTTACCCAGCCTTTCCCCCATTTTGAACCTCCATCATTTTGCTCCCTTCTTGATTAATTTTAATCTACCTGATTTAATTTTAAACTACCCCCAAGGCTAAACTAGAGTATGGAATTAATTATCGACTCACTTCGCAGGTGGTCCTTACAGAACAAGTTTAAGACTGGCGGGGCACAAGTTATGCCTACTCAGTGAGTCAGCAGTGGGGCCATACTGTGCCAAGCTGGTCTCTTGGGGCAAGTGGATATATATTTTTTTTAAATCTAGATGCTGGAAAAGTGCAACATTAGAGCAGAGACGTGTAAGGAAGATGTCACTGATCCGTGCAAGAAAGAAAATGGGGGATGGTGGCTAGGTCAGTGGTGAAGACTCTTGCTGGAAGGTCATGATGAGGACCAGAGTCCAGACCCCAGCATCCACCTGATAATGTGCTCATCCTGCAAAGAGAGCTGGTCTATAACTGCAGGGCCAACGTATCCAAAGTCCCCTTCTGACGCCCTCCGTGGTCACAGAGGCACACATACCTGCAGACATGTACACATGGACTCATGCTGACATTCACACACAAAATAAACCTTATAAAAACACATATGTATGTATGTATATGTATATATGCTCCATTATATATTTGCTATGAAGAATAACAAAAATACTCCACCTTCAAAGTACTTCGTTGTTTTTTTTTCATTGTTTTTCTATTTCACATAAGCCACGAAGTGGATGGTGTGCGAGCAGCTTAAACTCCATGAATTCCTGCTGAGATCCAAGCCATGATTGTGACTGTGCGGCCAGGGATGAGTTAGCAGACCTCACCGTTAGCATCTGTCAAATGGGAACTAACTTCTCTCATAGGGTTGCGTGATGATAACGTACATAACACAACAGGACTTTGCAAATACAGAGCACCTTGATAAAGTTAAAACACTCGTATTATCTGAACATGGATAGTGTGGCTTTGTCTTTTCATTACTAAAACATTCAGGGGACAAGAAGAGGTAAACTCAGATTCTGTTTCGGCGAAAGAAGTCAATTAAAAAGAGTACTAGACTGTCAGGAAATTTTCATCCTGAGAGGCACAGGCTGAATTTCACATCTCATATCTGAGATAACTAGAGGGTCCACAATTATAATTGGTGGAAGTCTTCCTTACTTCTCAGTCTTCTGTATTTATTTTTTTTGTTTATTTATGTGTATGTATATGTGTTTGTGTGTGTATATGTGTGTTGGTGCAGCATGTGTTACATGATGTGTGTATAGATTAGAGGACATATTGTAGGAGTCAGTTATTTTTTTTACACCCCGTGGGTCCTGGGTATCAAACTCAGGGCATCACGCTTGGCAGCATGCATCTTTTCTCTCTGAGCCACCTTGTTGGACCCTGTTTTTCAGACTTTAGCATTATCGTTCTATTAATGTAACCCATATATACATACACACACATATATATATACATATACATATACATATATATGAGTGTATACATAGACAGTTATGTCATTGGGTTTATGATATATCACTGAATATAACATCTTCATTTTAGAGGCATAGGACAAATGATGTGTAATAGATGGCAAATTCTTGAGAAAGTTTTAGTAATGATCTTGGCACTGTGCATCCATCAAAATGTATCAGAAGCAGCACAGAACTCACACGCAGTTATGCACAGCAGAGTGAAATATTTAAAAAAGCAGTAGTAATGGCCTTGCTTTTGCTTCAACCTCAGACAAAGCCTCCTCATTACGGTCTTGAAACACACTCTAAAAGGTGATCATATAGGAAGTGGATTCTACTTTATGCTCCTTATATGTCTTGTTTATGATGAAAGTGTAGATTTTACTTAAAAATAATAAAACGTGTGTGTATGTATGTGTTCGTGAATGTCACATGGATGTGAGTGCAAAAGACAGCCAGAAAGGGGTGCTGTATTTCATGGAGCTGAAGTTACGGGCAGTTGGGGGCTGCCTGTTGTGGATGTCTGGAACTGAACTCATGCCCACTGGAAGAGTCAAGTGCTCTTAACTGCCGACTCATCTCTCCATTTTCCTTAACTCTCACTTCTTTTATCATCAGCAACAATGTATATAGTGGCCATATGGAAAATTGGAAGGCATACTGAGTTAGAAGAACAAGCAAAGCCAAGGTGGTAAGGCGCTTGCCTGCACATGGCCCTGAGGTCCATTGCTAGCATCACAAAAACCAAACAACCAGGCAACTAGGCCACCAACCCACCAACCAGCCTAGCAACCAGGATACCAACCAACAAACCTGTCAACCAGGCCACCAACCGACAAACCAACCCAACCAGCTAACCACCACCCAATCAACCAGATAACCACCAACCAACCAACTAATTAACCAGTCAACCCGCTAACCACCAAGCAATCAACTACCCAACAGTCAACCAAACAAGCTAGCAACCACAAATTTAAGTCAAGAGCCCATCCCTCATCAATTCTGAAATGTTGGAACATACTGATTAATATCTCTTTGGATAAGTTTTCACATTTATAAGACAAAATTACAATATCTCACAGGATGACTGTGAGAATTAGGTGGAAATGTTTCAAAAGCCAATAAACTTTAATATTTAAGGGTAATCTTTAGATTTTGAATAGTGTCATTTTTCTCCCCATTGAAGCCTATTTTTCTTGCAACTCCTTAATCCACTGTAATTTCACACTTCTCTGTAGGCGAACGCCATGTTTTTGTCCTGTGATTGAACAAAACTGGAGACTCTCTTACTCATCACACACCTTTGGTAGTTATACTGCATGCATATTATTCCATCACAGAGAGCAAGAGATGCTAAGCGGCAACTATGGAATTTGACTAAGGAAAACAGTATTTTGTAGTGCAAGAATAGAATCCTTTTGCACATGACTCTCTGCAAAGTCACTTGGAACGAAGTGACTTTGAATGAAGATAAATGGTCTTGTCATGACATTTGGGCATATGTTGAAATAACTCAGTTTCTGGAGGAAGGAATGGAGGTTGGGGAGTTCCACAGTTGCCAAAGAGATTGAGCATCTCAGGCTTGGTAGCCAGAGTGACTGCCTCTTGTGGGATTTGTGGTACTTTTCCTCACTCCCACTTGGTCATGGTCATCCAGTTCACCCTGGTGGGTTTCAAGCACTTTGAGTCTGGATAGCTTAACTTTCAGAAGACTTCTGGACCATCTGCCTATGAGAAATATCTTATCCTCTCTATCTTCAGTCCTTAGATGGGGATGTACTGTCGAGTGTGCACTCTGACAGCAATGTGTAGGAGAAATAGGGAGCACTAGCAGGTTGTTAACTAAGCCCTAGGACTTGGTGATTCATCAGTGTAGCTAGGAAGGGAAGCAAGAAAGTTACGGCGTTTCAGCTTTCTCATCAAGACAACTGGGCTGACAGACATCACATGACAGCATGGGTGAATGCCACTCTGTTTTATGTAAAATAAATACAAAATAGAATTCGGTGTGAGTGCAGTTCTGGAATAGCTTGTGTTCTAGGTAGCAAGGCTACAAGGTATCAAGCAAAATGTTCGTCTTTTCTTACCAGCAACGGCGAAAACACTCTTTAACTTTCCGTGTGAAGTTTTAATCTTCATGCTTTTATGCATATGGCCTTAACTGCTCAAATTTCCTCTCTTTAAGAGAAACATTTTGTGAATCTGTTCTATTCTTCTGAAAGGAGCCCTTGATTTATAAGTAGCATTATGGTAGGGATTAGAGACGCCATGAGATCACTGTTGCTGTTGTTATTCTTGAAAATGGTCCTTTATCTATCTTCCACATGACACCTTGCCAACATATCATATAAGCTTGTATCTTTGTTTGAGAATGTCTTTGATGAGCCATTAACTCCAAGGAAGAAAGCGTTAGTCAAAAGATAAGCCATTGATCTTGGCTAATTCCACACCAAGATGACCATAATGGTGTCAATTATTAACATGGCTGAGAGGAAAGACGGGCCCACGTGTGAAGACAGTTGCAGCTGTATTATACAGCTTGTGGGGACTCGATAACAACAGAATTATGGAGCACGGCATTCTCATGATTGGCTTTTGCAGAATAGCCCCTTTCCCACCTTAAATTTAAAAGATATGTCTAGTAGGCACATGTTTACATTTTGTGAGACTATTTTGGGAACCCAGTGCTCTGCCTGATTCACTGATAAATTCTGAGAAATGAAAGCATTCTCAATTATTACTTTACTAATAAAACAAAAACCACCTGGCTCTAAACTCATTTTAAAATACAGTTCAATAGAATACACACATTCTCTGCTACAGTAAAATTTTACTGTTTTGAACCTTTTGTCCTGGAATCAATGGATGACTGCTGTTGGATCTGACACAAGGTCCTCATGGTAGTGCTATCAGGACAGAAGTTTATCTATATGATTTTTAATAGAGCAATGTGGATTTAAACGAGTTCTTCATATTATTAGAATTATCTTTTGCTGTTGTTGCTCCTATTTTACATCTGTAAGAGGTGACCATAATGTCAGATTTCATCTTTTAATTTACGTCCCACAAGGATGGGACATTTCCTACATCCTACGAAGACAAGCATGCTGGTTCACAGAAAGGCTGCATTCGCTTAGATGGGAAGTTTCTGCTCTGTTTCCTTCTCCACCTAACCTTGTAACACTACTGTGGACCCCAGGAAGAGAATCATCACGTTAGAATTTGTCTGAAACAGGGATGACTCTTTTTTTCCCCGCCTTTCTTGGGAAAGAGTCTGTAAGTTCACTGAGATGCCATGATTCAGTGTTGTGTCAACTGCCTCAGGAGCTGGATAGAAAGTAGCCAGAAGGTCTGAGCCTCTACTTCTCTGGCACTGTTTCCAGCCTTGCCGCAGACAGAGCTCAAGCCTCCCACCTGGTGACCGGCTGCGACTCCATGCTGAGCTGAGCCCTGTCCCCAAAGAAGAATAGATTTTTCAGATCAAGGTCCACCATGTCGATCATTGTTAGAGACATCACCAAATGTCACTAAATGAACTTTGTCACAAGAAGATGGCTACAGCAAAAATAACGAGGGCAGTCACACCTTCTGTTTCATTTTTTTTTCTCTACAGAGAAACAAAGACTCTTTTTGTCAGGGACATGTCGGTCTCCTAGGTACTAACCACGGCGACTTGAAACCTAGTCTACTTTTGGATCTCCCATTCCAGCCAATTATTCAGTGAGTTCTCTCCATTTATCTCCATCTCTGAGATGACTGCCTGGCTAAGTCCCTTATCTCTTCACACCTGCATTACTGCCCCAGCTTCTGAGCTGGCCCTTTTGCCTTTGATCTCTTATCTCTTCAATTAATCCTGCAGGCTGCTGCCAGATTAATCTCTCTGAAATCGTCCGCTATGCCATTCCCTTGGTAGGAATCTATATTCTTCCAAATTACCATTCTTTTCAAAGCTAAACCCCCCATTCAAGGCCTTCTATCCACCGTATCTGTTCAAACCTTTCTCCAATTTCTGTGATCTAGTCAAATATTTTTTCTTCCTCTTTCCCACAGTAATTCTAGGCTTTGTGTTTATGACCATCTCTTGTGTTTAGAAACTTCTCCATGCCTGTCCCATTTTACAAAGCTCCCGATCAGCAGGCTCTTCCCACATGCCTTCTCTTAAAGTGGGGAGTCCTTAACTAACTGAATGGGAAAATTAATTCTGGTAAATAGGTCACTTCCAATATCTCTGCGGAAACCACTGGATTCAACTTAGTCCAGGTAAGTCATGTGGAAAACAGCCATTCACGGATTATACCTGGAGTCAGGGTGATGAGTGAATGCAGGTTACAGACAAAGTAGGGAATCCCAAACAGGGTCCATGCAGATGAGAACTTGGAGCCAGGAGACGAGTAAATACAGGTACGGCCAAAATAGGGAATCCAGAGTAGCTAAAACCCAGACATACATAATATGTATGTCTACAATACATATTAGAGTCTGAATCTTCAGTTCATTTCAATAAATAATGCCAGACAGCTGTCTTTGTATCTCATGCTGGAAATACAGCATGAAACCAGGCAGGCATGGCTTTAACATTCATGGAACATTTCAGAAACGGTAGTGAGACAAATTCTTATCGTCAAGTGTTAGGGGAAGAAATGCATGGTAGTGGGTCCTAACTAACCTAGGTGTCGCACCAACTCCTTCAAAGTACAGAATTCAAATATCAAGACACACCTATTGAGTTCTTTCTCCTAAAGCACAAACCGAAATCCTCATCTCTCCTGTCTTCATGCGGTCCTCTACCAGTGGTTCTTCTCCAAGCCACTGCCTCATCAGCTACACCATCAGACAAGCTAGAAACTTATGATACTGTCTTCTTCTCCTTCCTCCTCTCCTCCTCCTCCTTCTGCTCCTTCTCCTCTTTCTCCTTCCTTCTTCAACAGGGTCTCACTATGAGTCCTTGGCAGTCCTGGAACTTATTATGTACATCAGGATGTCCTTGAACTCACAGAGATCTGCTCCCAGGTGCTGGGATTAAAGGCATGTGCCACCACACCTTTCATTCTTTGTTGAACACTTCAAGCACTGGAAACTTCATCCTCTGTGTGCCTCAAATCCATCTTCCTTCTTTTAATCTCCAGTCCCCACTCTGACAAAAGTTTCCTTCGTCTACTCTGACTCCATCAGCAAAGAAGATCTGTCAGATTCCTTCCTGCTAAGACCTACCTGTGGGCTTCCATCCTGCCATAAGCCTGATATTATCCTTCATGTACCCCACATGACTTTCATAGATTCTGAGCCCCCCAACACACCTTTCCAGGTTGTCCTGAGCCTTAGCTCTTCCGTAGGGATCTTGCTTCAGCCATTGCTTTGTTCTGTTGATCTTATAGGTTTCCTTCACCCCCCAATAAGCTGCTTCTTATGTAGCTCATGCTATCTGGAACTTCCTTGTCTAGCCTCTGACTACTTGACTCCTACCCTGGCAATGAAGGCAAGATTCTCACACAGAGTCTTCTCTTTTGGAGAGTAGAAGATATTGCTGCCTCACAAGCACAAAGGGTCAGATAACCAACTGCATAGAGAAACCCTAATAAAGGCTGATAGGTCATACTTTAATATTTAATAAAGGCTGATAGGTCACACTTTAATATTGTCTCCTCTTCTGCAGTTCACTTATGCCTGTCCGGGCAGCTTTACAACTTTCCTTTCTCTGTGTGAAAGTTTACAGCCACATCGCCGGACTGTGTGTTTCTATCAAGCCCTCCCTTTCTCTTGCCAGTGTCCACCGTTCTCAGAGGGAGGTTGTTCTCAGAGGGAGGAAAAAAAAACGAGGGTGTAGTGAAATGGGCAGATTTGGGGGTTCTGACAGACTAGACTTCTCTCAAACATACCTCCATCCTGACTCTGGGAAGGCCAACAGTCTGACAGTTTTGCTTTCTCCTCAGTAAGAAAGGGATAACCCCAGCACCTCACCCATTTGGCTGAGGTGAGGATGAGCAGGGAGGGGACAAAAGCAATTACATAAACATTGCCCTCTACCACCACGGTGGGGCGTTCTGCACTCTAATTTCTGTCTCTTCCCTGTCTCCATTTTCTCCTGCTTTCCTGGGTGCTACTTTTCATTCCTCACAGATTCCCCCCTATCCTAAAACATTTTGATCCACTCCCGGGTTACCTCCCCAAAGTGTTAGCCCGTTTGATTTTGTAGAGAGCCCTCCCCAGCTTTAAAATGTTTTATTGACTTCTAATTTCCCAACACCCACGTTCCCCTTGCCTGTCTGATGGGACAGCCACGAATGCAGGTATCCAAGCATCGCAGATGATCAGGCCTGAGTATCGTTCATGCATGGCCTTTTAAGAATAGCCTACTCTCCTTATTTCCCACACACGAGGGCCCACCGGGCCCACCCACTCATCACCCACCCATCGTAGCTTTTCTTCTTGTAAACGTTGTGTAGAACGACCCGTTCTGCTAAAAACGACTTCCCTTTCATGTTTATACTGGGGAAAGAAGGGAAACACCTTTTCTGTAAGAATCCGGTGATTTGCTCGCTCATGACTCCCTGAACAGATCAACAAAGTCTCTTGTCTTTAGGGATTCCATGTCGACCTCTATCCCAGGATACTGGCACCTTTGAGTGGGAGAAACAGTATTTTTGTTGTTGTGTAAGCGTGTGATTTCTCTACCCATTTTAGCTAATAGAATTTTCAGAATTGGGGACACCCAATTCTGAAACCACTTTATTTTTAGCTCCTTTCATTGTATATTACCCTACTGGTTTTATCTTCTTTTCCTTTGTTGACTTACACTTCCTTGTCTTTTGTTATTTTGTTACTTCCTTCCCATTCTACATCCACGGTCTGAAACCCAATAGGCTCATGGACGTGACTAGGAGAAAATGCTGCTGTCCCAGGCTTGCTCTAACTCTGCTCATAGCTGGGCCCACCTCTTTGTCCTCTCTCTGGGTCTTCTAGATCACTGCCTTTTTTCCCCCGCAACAACTGCAAACAGAAATAAGGAAGAGTCTGGATGAAGTTATTGACAGGTGTTTCACATGGTCCTGGGGTAGAATTTATAGCCCTGGAAATAATATGTGTAGGCAGGTTGTCTTCAGGCAGGAATTGTACATTCAGATTGGGTTTTAAATAGGCTCCTGTACCTTGCAGATGAATATTAGCTAATTGGAAAATAGAGACAATAACAAAGATATAATTGATTTCTTTTTTCATTTTCTACTTGGCAACCCATCATTTCTGTGATACATATTTTATATAATTAGCGTTGCTAGTGAAGATTTGGAACGGAAAAATAAATCAACGTTTCAAATAATCCTTTGACTCCTTGGACAAATATGAATGTATGATTTTCCTTGGTCAGCTTAAGTTTCATGTGTATCTCTGAGATATTTGAAATCTATTACTGGCCATCGCAAATGGGGCGGTCATTGCTCATAGACTGACTTCTTAATTAATAAAGGTGAGAGGCATGGGAGAGTTAGGTTTTGAGTTACCGTCCGATGACGGTAACCCGACTCTAGTCCTCTTATGTCTACAATGCCAAAAGTTTCTGATTGGAATACAACTCGCTGTGAATTCTGATTACATTTCTATTCCCTTCCAAAAATACAGAGAGGAAATTAAGTTACGTTTGATTACATTACAAGAATCCATTCGGTGTCTGGGCAGTCACGGTCATGTCAGAAGTCAACGCACACGGTACGCAGGAGTATGCTCCGTGCTGCGGGCCTCTAGCCCCTTTGCTTCAGCTGAGCCATGTGTAAGCATCAGGAGACAGTTAAAAGAACACAAACGTACCTATGTCTATATCGTTTCATGAGGAACAAAGCCGTTTTTGTTTATGGGGAACAAGTGGAGAACTCGAACCCTTGAAACTTGAGAACAGTTTGTCTCGTCCTCACAGCAATGTTACCAGTTGCAATAGATCAAGTTTCTTAAATTCCCTCCAAGGAGCCAAGTGTAGACGGCGGGGCAGAGCCGATGAGCTGTTGGCTTGCTCCGTCTCAACCTTAGCATGTGTTGATCGCTTGGTAGCGTAGTAGAACACAGAACACTTGCATTCCTCGTGTGTATTTTGTTATACCGATCATCTAGAGTTTTGTTGAAATAAAGATTCTTATTAAGCCAGACTGAGCTGGGCCCCAAGGTTTTGCACAGCTCAGGTGCTGTTAATAGGGCTGACTCAGACGTCACAATTGAATATCTGGACAGGCAACATGTAGCCTTTTAAACTTTTATCTATTCAAGCTAGCCAGTAGAATTAACAGACAGAAGTGAACTGTTTTCAATAAAACACAAAGCAATGCCTCACTTTTATTGACTATCTATATCACTAGTTCAAGTTAGAATACAAAGTATAGACTTATTTTTTTTTCAGGTTTGAAAAGAATTCAGGATGGTTTGTCATATCTCCCAAGGAAATATCACCTGCAGAACACGCAATTTTCCATTTATTTTAATAAATAAAATATTCAAGAAAGCTATTGGAAAACACCAATTCATGGGTCCCTGTATTAGGCTTTCTCTTGGGCCACCAGCCAGTTCACAAATCATGACACAGAGATTTATTATGAGTTATGAATGCTTGACCGTATCTTATGCTTGTCCCACTAGCTATTATAACTTAAATTAACCTATTTCTTTTAATTTATGTTTTGCCTAAGGGCTTTTTAACCTTTTTTTTTCATTCCGTATGTCCTACTCCATGTCTGTCTGTCTGGCAGCTGCCTGCCTGCCTGCCTGGCCCCAGTCTTCCTCTCTTTCTCCATCATTCTCTTGTCCTTCTCCTCCTTCCTCTCCTCTTGAGCCTAGATCCCTCCTCCTTCTCCTCCTCTTCCTCCTCCTCCTCCTCCTCCTCCTCCTCTTTATTCTTTCTGCCTGCCAGCTCCACCTAGCCTTCTGTTGCCTAGCTATTGGCCGTTCAGCTTTTCATTAGACCAATCAGGTGCCTTACACAGGCAAGGTAAAACAGCAATACATCATTACATCATTAGACAAATAAAGCGTAAATGAATGTAATGTACCTTTAAATAGTTAAGTAATAAATTGCCGTATAAACAAATTTAACACATCTTTTACATAGTCAAAGTAACATTCCACAACAGCTCTCAACCTCTGGGTTGAGGTTTGAGTGGGGAATGTTGGGTACCAGTTCTTGTGTGTGAACACTGAGTCTTTAGATATGGCACTGCTTGGGAAGGTTGCAGAACCTTTAGGGGGTGGAGCCTTGCTAGAGGAAGTGGATCACTGGGGTGGGACTGGGGATGTACAATCTTGAGTACTTCCTGTTTGCTCTTTGCATCCTGACTGTGAAGGCAGTGCAACCAGATGCCTCTCATTCATGTCACTACGCCCTCTTAGTCATGATGGACAGTAGGTATCTCGAGCCCCTCAAATTGTCACCCAAAATAAATGCTTTTCCCACTAGGTTGCTTCCTGTCAGGTATTAGTCACAGCAATAAAAAAAAAAAAAGCAACTAACAAACTCAGGGATTTTGGTTTGCATTGTTTTGGGGTGCAGCCAAGGTGTTGAAACTCTCTGGATGATTATATATCACCAACACTGAAGAGCCTAATGGGTGGAAAGGCATGTACAATGTAGGGTCCAGCGGTGTGCCAATGCAAAGAAAATCTCTCTTTCCCTCTCTCTCATTCCCTCCCTCCCTTTCTTTTTCTGTAGTGTCTCTCTCTCTCTCCCTCCCCTTTTCCCTCTGTGTAGTCAACCCCTGGTGTGTGTGTGTGTGTGTTGGGGGAAATGGGGTGGATTTAAAAGACTAGGATGAAAGAATCACCATCTATCAATGGGGTTAACCGACGATCTAAGTGTTGACTCAAGCCCAAGAGGAGACTGACTTGGTAGAGAGACTTCCTGGTATTGGCACAGTGGAAGAGAGGGGGACCCCCTCGCTCCCTGTTTCTGCTCTTATTGATACCAAAGCAGCACCTTGTGTTCCAGATGTACTGTCTGGAATCAGCATGGAAACAGATAAGGACGGTGACGGCTGCTAGTCCTGCTCTAGTATTTTCATTCTGGAGCTGCTTAATACAAGTAGGAGAAAGGCAATTTAGTGCTTTAAGCATAAGATAACAATACAATTAGAATGGGGTTCGCTCTTCCCCAGACCTCCAAACCAGGGCAGGGGGCACCTGGTCCAACATGGTCTGTAGAGTTTGTGTTGACTGTGCTTATGGGTCTCTTGTGAACAATCTCTATTTGTTGCACCAAAGCAAAACAAACAAGAGCAGTAAGAAAAAGACGCACACTAGCACAAACTGCTCGTGCCCCATACCTCACACTGACCGTGCTCTGGGCAAAGGGACCTTGTGACCAGCGTAACATAATCCAATTGACACAATGCAGTGTGAGCCAGGGGCTGAGAACCTGTCCAGATACTTCATTTCGGATGTGATGTCATCCTGGCAAATTAACCCTTGACCTTTTCACAAGGAGCACGTATTTTATATATGTATAAGGCTTCAGAAAGTAGTTCCTTTGTGAACCAGAAGCCAGGAGACACCTGGTGAACAGTAAATACCTAGCCGGTCAGAAACAAAATCTGAACACCTTTATCAGAGAGTCACCACCCAGTTCAAGCGAACAAAAGGTTCATGGTTTTCTCTTTCTCAAAGAGTTCACTTCTGTTTGTGATCTCTCAGCCAATAGGGGATTTTGGTTACAGCCCCTTATCCCTCTATCTACAGCCTGCCTTGCAGCTGTTTAAAGTTCCTATTGGGTACTGCATTATCTCCGTTTCAATTTAGCCACGAGATCCCCATGCCCTGACAGCCCCACTGGAGGCAGTTGGCTTCCCCCAGCTTGTCCCCTTCAGGTAAAGCCAGCTCGACAAAAGCAGAGCGATAGTGTCCTGTCATTAAGGAGTGTCCCCAGCCACAAAGGGGCCCTTGTGGGCTTGTTTATCTATAGGCTGCTGAAAACCTAGGAAGTTACTTTGTTTGACTAGAATAAAAAGCCGGGAATGATCTCGAGCACAGATTTTCTTTCATTAGAAAGCAAGATCAAAGGACGGAGGTCTCATCCTCAGCTCTCACATCCTCTCCTCTCATGTCACCGCAGTCAAAAGAATTAAGCAAACCGTATGTAATTATTAACTGATGGATTCCTTACGAAGATTTTCGGCTAGAGCCCGCCGTATGCTCTTGCTGTGCTCATGCATTTGTCTCCCGCATCAGTCAAGACTAGAAAGCCGTGCTTTGTTTGACAGACGAGGACCTCCAGGATAAGTATAATTAGAGTACATGACTCACACGTATATCGGAAATCATGCAACGTATTGCAGTCACTCATACGTCCTGATGAGAAGGTGATTCACTAACACAACAGTTGAGGCAGAGCCTTGCCAAGGTGCAATCGAGAACAATTACTTCCAACCCAAGTTCCCAAGCATCTAGCTGGCATGAATGTGCCTCATGGGAGGAATTACTTATTTGTTTATGTGGGTGCTGGCGGGGAAACTCCTGATGGAAAGGTGTGTATTCAGAGCAAAAGACATCAGCACTCCTGCATAGTGCATTGGTGTGTGTGTGTGTGTGTGTATGTGTGTGGGTGTGTGATAGTGTGTCTGTGTGAGGTCCATGAGTTGATATATATGGACACTGTGGGATTGTTTGTGATTATCTACGTGTGGGCAGTGGTGGGTAGCCCGTGGTTAGTGCAGTACCCATGCTTCAGTACACATGGTAGGTCTTGATTAGATAATCTGACGGTCCTTGACAGACGTGCAGAGTTCAAAACACTCATCTTTATTTGACTCCGCAAAAATTAGATTACAAAGAAGCCCTGACAGTTTAAAGATAAAACAAATTAAGGATGCCAAAGTATCTGATGGTCTTATCCAGTTTTCTAGGTGAAAAACTAGGCATCATTTCCAACTTGAACTTAGAAACAAAAATATTAATGGGAACGTAGAGAAGATTATGGAGGTAGATGTCTGATCCTGAGACACACATAGGAAACTTTTGATTGTGGGTATGACTAAGCATCTATCTGTAACCCTCTAACTCTAGGGCTTGGACCTCGAGCCCACACAAGTCATCGATTGGTGGACCAAACAAAGCGGTCCACAGGACATCTCAGTGTTCCTTCGCAAACTGAGATTTCGTGGTTTGTAGTTACAACTGTACTTACAGGGATTGGAGACTTCGCAAGTTCTGCAGAGCTTCCGAAGGAACCTGTCTCAGCTGATTGTTCTGCAGCATGCTGCCCATTGAAACAAATGAAGAGAGACATGAGAGAAAATTAACAAGAGACGACTCGAACACAGCAGCATCAAACACTGTTCCAGGTGCCTTCAAAACATTGGAACGTCAGTCAAAGTTTTAGGGAGGTTAAATTCGCAAGGGAGTGCTAATAAGAAATAAATAAGGAGGGTTACTGATGTTTTTGAGTTAATCTTGTATCCTGCCACATTACTGAAGGTATTTATCAGCTGTAGGAGTTCCCTGGTAGAGTTTTTGGGGTCACTTATCATATCATCTGCAAATAGAGAAAGTTTGACTTCTTCCTTTCTAATTTGTATTCCCTTGATCTCCTTTAGCTGTCTTATTGTTCTAGCTAGAACTTCGTGACCCACTGCCAGCACTGGGCTGAGTTCCTGGAGATCAGGTGAAGAGATGGAGGAGGGATCATATGAACAAGGCAGATCAAGAGCATGATGGGGAAAACCACAGAGACAGCTGACTTGAGTTAGTGGGAGTCCATGGACAATGGACTGACAGCTGGGGAACCTGCATGGGACTGAACTACATTCACTGAATGTGGGTGGCAGTTAATGTGGCTTGATCTAGTGCAGGCCGTGGGGCTGGCAGTCACTGCAGGACCTATCCCAGGTTCATGAACCGGCTCTTTAAAACCCATTCCCTATGGTGGAATACCTTGCTCAGCCTTGATATGTTGGGGGAGGGGCTTGGCCCTGCCTCAAGTTGGTGTCCCAGACCTTACTCCCTCTGAGGATGGGAAAGGGAGATGTGGAGGGGGGGACAGGAAGAGGGGAGGGAGGGGGAACTGGGGTTCATATGTAAAATGAAAAGTAATTTTTAAAATAAAAACATGAAGAAAAAAAATGAATCCTAAAAACCCAATTACCAATTAAGTTTAGTTACCTTTGAATGAGAGAACGAGCAGGTTATCTTATGTTCCTAAGTCGTTAATTAGAAATTTCTGTTTTTGTTTGAGATATTTCAATGGGAGACAAAACAGCTAAAGGGTTTGTACCACAGAGTGCAACTAAAAAAGAAAAACTCGCACATGGCCATTGATTTATTTTGCAAACCCTTCTTACTGAATACTTGGAATATGAATAGAGTCGAACATGTCCCAAGTAGAGGGTGTAGACACATAACTGCATTTTATTATTTGCACAAGGGAACACAAAGAACACGAACTGCTTTTTATTAGAGACAGGGTGTGGTTTTTATATTTTTTGTTTCTTTCCTGAGCATATTTAAAATAGTCATTATTTCATACAGCATCTTCAGGCTTCTCTAAGTATACAACTTTGCTTATATTCTCTTTTTCTTTCTCTTTGACTTTTTTGGTTAGCAAGGCTAAGTAAGAACAGATAGGACGTAGTAAGGCAGGGCAGGGAGGAGAACAACTCTCTCAATTTGTTGAAGTGACAACTAATGACCTAATTCTCAGATGTTCTTTCTGCTGAAGTGTCCTAGGTATAGACATTACGTCATCTACCAATGCTGGATTATAGGTCAGTGTTGGACAGGGGAATGATGCCTCTCTGTGGCTTTCCTATACTTACCTTTGCCTGCCACCTTACGGTTTTGGTTTGGTGGCAGGTGGGAGGAGGATGGCCTCTTTCCTTGACTGAAGGGCTTATACCAGAAAATGAATTTTGGTTGAGTATCGCCTCATGCAGCATTTCATTGGGTTAAGTATTTTGTAGTACAGAACCACACAGCCTATTTATCTTAGGATCAATGTGTTCAGGGACAATAATCTTCAATGTTAGTGGTAAGAGATCATAATGAGATTCCATATGTAAAAGAGCACTAGCCAACAAACGCTGATGTCATCTTTGTTCTTTAACTTAGTTAAATGGATCATTAGTACTTTTCTGTTGTTTTACCATAACCTCTACTCATCCACCCTAAGCAAATCATGACTTTTATATTATCTTTAAACATGACCTTTATATTATATCTGTGGCCACATTTGAACTTTATAAAACATTTGAGAGTTCCTATGAGAATAGTGAATCAGGATATTCTGCTCAGGGTTTTGTTGCTTGTGCTGTGGCTTTTCAACTTCATTGGATCAATATTTACCTAATAGAATCATAAAGGAAAACTATGGAAAAGTAACTTATAGTAAAATTATTTATGAACTCAGTCTCTATCAGTCTGAAGATTTCATAGAATTAAGAACTCTCTAGTGGCTTGGCAGCTTTGCTTTTCTGATCTTCAGGTTGAACCCCAATATCTGTCTCTGGGTTTTTATTATTTATTTTACATCCACATTTGGTGCACAATGTTTGGAGTACAAATTCATAAAAAAGTAATTTACCTGTGGCTTTTTTAGCTACCAGCACAGGCTGGAGCTGCACATTGGGCTCCAACCCCACCCATCAAGGCTTTCTTTTCTTTTTTCCCCCAAGCCTCTGAGAAAGTTTTGGATTTTCCTGCTGTAGCCTCTCTGAAGCAGTCTTCAACTGCGACCCAAACTTCAGAAGTACTTGGGCTCCCAATGATTCAGGACTCACTGGCCCTAGACTGGCTGCCTTCAGGTAGTCCCCCCCACCCCACCATAGGTGCTTTTCCCAAACAATCCCCTGTGCATTTCAGACAGTCCCCCCTCCACTATGAGTTGTAGGGTCTTTCTGAACCCCCTTCTCAGATTGCTGCCAAACTAGGTAGCTGCCTTGAAATCCAGTCAGGCTTTTACTGTTTTATGTAGCAGCAACAAGCCTCACATATTTATCAACATCAGCAGTAGATTTGGTAAGACAATTGGGAATTCTTAAAGGGAAGAATTAGTTAAATGAAAGAGTTTTTCCCACATTAAAAAATGGGAAATACCATTACATAGGAGGGATTTGTGTCTCTGTATGATAATACATTGGACAGTTTGAAAATGGAATGATTAAATGAGAGAATACCTAATTTAGATGGGATTTATGTAACTCAATTGTAAACATTATCAGAATTATCATTTTTGTTGTATCACTAAAAAAATGGTTAATCTGAGTGCTAAGATACAGGCCTTAGAAAAACTTAATAAAACAGATCACAGAGATTCATATCCAGACAGAGGAATTTAATGGAGAACTAATTTCAGCATTGTATTATAAGAATAAAGAGGAACAGCCTAAGGTTTTCAAATAACCAACCTTACTATATCCAGTAACCATACAGGACTTGCCAAATGATAGAGTAGGACGTGAATGGACTCCTGCACCAATGTTAGATGTAAGGAGATTCAAGGAAGTGGTAGTCTCATAGGGCATGCATTCGACTTTTGTAAAGCAAATGTTAAACTCGTGGTCAGTTTGTAATAGAATTATCCCTAACAACTGGACAGATTTGGTTAAAGCTGTTTTAAAGCCTGGTCCACAATTACAATGGGATACCTGGTTCAGAGAAGAGGCCAAGACTATCGAACAAGAGAGTAAAGCTAGAGGCATGGAAATTCCCCAAGATCAAATTCTTGGAGAAGAAAATTATGCTTCTATAGAAAAGCAATCTCCATATGATGGTTACATCCTGACTTTATGCTGCACAGCAGTTTTGAATGCTTGGAACAGAACTGAAGAAGTAGGAAAGAAGACTGAATCATTTACTAAAGTGATACAGGGCCCAAAAAATCTTCACAGATATCTTACAAAGATTGACATCAGTAGTAAACAGAATAAAATCGAATTCAGAGCTAGACAAATATCAATTGAATATCTGACTTTTGGAAATGCAATTATCTATGCAGAAGTATAATTAGGATGTTAAAGGCAAAGTCAGCACCACTGTAGGAATGGATTCAAGATACCATTAATATTGAATCTCATGACCATGAGGATGCATGGATAGGAGAGGTGATTTCCAGAGATTTGATGAAAAATCAAAATGTCATATGTTATAATTGTGGCAAACAAGGTCATCTTAAAGGGACTACAAACAGGGCATTCCTAGAAACAATGTTTTTTTCCTAAGAATAATCCATTCAGAATGCCTCTCCCTTCGGGATTATGCAGACAGTGTGGCAAAGACAGGCATTTGACTAATGAATGTAGGTCAATGAGGAATATTCAAGGTAACCCTTTGCTGTTGGGAAATTCTTGAGGAGCCTCTTGCAGGCCCCTATGCCAAACCCAGTACAGTTGTTTCCTGACATCGTAGAGGAACTTTTCCAGAGCAATTAAAGAACCTAGTGCCTATTGTAAGAAACCATACTTGCTCTGGATAATAGAACAGCTATTGAAGAGAAAACAAAAAAATTCAGGAGAAGCCGGGCGGTGGTGGCGCACACCTTTAATCCCAGCACTCGGGAGGCAGAGGCAGGCGGATCTCTGTGAGTTCGAGACCAGCCTGGTCTACAAGAGCTAGTTCCAGGACAGGCTCCAAAAGCTACAGAGAAACCCTGTCTCGAAAAAAAAAAAAAAAAAAAAAAAAAAAAAAAAAAATTCAGGAGAAACCATAAAGCGAATATTTTGGCAAATTCTATAAATGAACAAAGATCAAAATTAAAAATACCAATAAATGATGTTTTCATTGAAGGTCTGGTAGACATAGGTACAGATGTAACAATAATTTAATCAGAATCTTAGCATCCAAATTGGCCTCTTTGGGATGTAAATGTTCAGTTTTTAGGAATCAAAACTTTATCTCAGGTAAAGCAGAGTGTGAGATGGGTCGAATAATTAGGGTCAGAAGAACAGAGAGGAATATTAAAATCACATGTGGCTAACATAGCAATGAGTTTGTGGTGATGTGATTTGTTACAGCAATGGAATACTCAGATTAACATTTCCCCAATCTTAGAAACAAACCATAAATTAATGTATGCTTCTGAGAAAAATATTATAAGGTATTATAAAGAACAGCCACTAAGCATTCAGGTTGTACAAGAACAGGGCACAACAGCTGCTGATATTTCAAAGGCACCAACATCCCTACCTTTAAAATGGTTGACAGACAAACCTGTATGGGTTAAGTAATAGCCATTTCTCTATTTAACAATAGAGAAACTGCAGGCTTTAAAACAGCTGGTACAGGAGCAACTAGATGCCCAGCATATTGAAGAATCAACCAGCTCTTGGAATAATTCTGTATTTGTTGTTAAAAAGAAATATGGAGGGGCTGGAGAGATGGCTCAGAGGTTAAGAGCATTGCCTGCTCTTCCTGAGTTCAATTCCCAGCAACCACATGGTGGCTCACAACCATCTGTAATGAGGTCTGGTACCCTCTTCTGGCTTGCAGGCATATACATAGACAGAATATTGTATACATAATAAATAAATAAATATTAAAAAAAGAAATATGGAAAATGAGGAATGGTAACAGATATAAGAGCTGTTAATAAGGTGATTCAGCCAATGGACTCTCTACAATCTGGAATTTCTTTGCCTTCCCTATTGCCTTAAGTATGATCTCTTAAAGTTATTCATTCAAAAGATTGTTTCTTCACTATATTTTTACAAGAAAAAGACAGAGACAATAAAAAACAAAGACAGAAACGTTTGCCTTCACAGTGCCTATTTATAATAAATCTTAGCCTGCTAAGAGATATCAATGGAAGATTCTCCTACAAGAATGTTAAATAGCCCCACCTTGTGCCACTATTATATAAGTTAGTCATTGAAAATGATACATAAGCAATTTCTTAAATTTATAGTTTACAATTACATGGACAACATTTTACTATCTGATTCAAATATGATACTTTAGAAAGGATGTTTGAAGAAGTATAGAAAATTTTGCCTTGTTAGGGATTACAATTTGTTCCTGAAACAATACAGAGAGGAGATTCTATTAACTATTTATGTTATAATATTGGTTTAGAAAACTTAGACCCCAAAAGGTACAAATGGAAGGAACAGGCAGAAAAGCAGTATATGGTGATACAGGAAGCTGAAGGGATCCAGGGGCTAAGCTTGTTCTTTTTTTTTTTAAATAACAATTTGTATTCTGCGGAATTAACCAGGTGAAAACAAAATTCTCTGAGAATGGCTCTTCCGATGACATAGTGACCTTCCGATAGGCCCCACCTCTTAAAGGTTCCACCATTTCAGCCATTACCCTGCTAGATCAAATTTCCAGCACATGAATGCTTCGGGGACAAACCTGAACATCGATGTTTAAAGGGTCTGGGTTTTCTCTGCATCATAGATCAGAAGCATCATTCCACAAATGTTTACTGAGAATATACTCTGAATAGTCAGGTACTTTTCAAAGGACTGGGATATGTCAATGACCAAGACTTAGTTTGTCTTTGATTTGCTGGACATGGGGTGCATTATGAGAAACACTCAATGGGAAGATAGTGGTGGAAAAAAACATGTACACAACTTGAGTAGTTCCAACTTAATTACAAATTTAAGGATTTGAAATTAAATTCCCATATAATTATAATAAGTCATATATACTTCATATTATATAATTTATTTGTATTCATATTAGATACTTGTATTTCAAATAAACATGATGGTTTGAGATATATTTATATACACATATACGTACTTTATCTCATATAATCAATATACAATTTGCTGAGTGAATTGAAGAAGCTGATTATAGTATAGTTTATTTTTTGTTATTTTAAATTTTATTTATTTTTAATTAATTCTATGTGAATGTATGCCTGTCAATATGTTTAAGTCTACAGGTGACTGTGGATGAAAGAAGGGGCAATGGGTCCCTTGCAGCTGGAGTTGTAGGTGGTTGTGAGCTGCCATGTGGGTGCTGAGATTAAATTCTAGGTTCTCTTTAAGAGCAGCTAGTGCTCTTAACCACTGGATCATCTCTCTTGGCCCTACAATATAATTTACTTAACAGCCTTTGAATGTTTTCCATACATAACTCGACATGGGAAATCATTTTAGTCATCTTATTTAAACTTGAATCTCATGGTGCATTTTGAATGGTTCAAATATCTTGCTGGGTACGCTGAGATATAAGTTAATTGTACCTGGTGCCGATGCATATAAGTCAGCATTAGGGTTGGCAATACCAACTAAAATATTTCTGCTAATAGCATAAATGGCCCAAAATAGGAGGCAAACTAAACCAGTCATCTAAGAAGACCAAACAATGGTTCTGTTATAGAATTTAAATTTTTATTCTTCTATTTATCTTACATCCCAGCACCAGCCTCCCCTAACCCTTCTCCCCCATTTCCCTAGAATTTAATTTTTAATAAAATATTAAATTTAATTAAACTTTTAAAAACCTACATGTATCTTAGGTGACTGAGTTTTTTTGAGTTAACTTTATCTCAATGGACAAAAAATAAAATCAAGATATAGTTTTGTACATAAAATTTAGAATGGCTTGCAACTTGTAGTATTTTCTCTACCTAGATGCTCCAAGACAGAACACACAGGAATGAAACTTGGTGGTGAGTACTAGAAGATGAAGGTGTTTGTGCTGGCTAGTTTTTTGTCAACTGAGAGAAGGAAATTTCAATTAAGAAAATTCCTCCACAAGATCAGGCTTCAGACAAGCCTGTAAGTAATTTTCCTAATCAGTGATTGATGTGGGAGGGCTTAGCTTATTGTGGGTGGTGCCAACTCTGGGATGGTGGTCCTGGGTGCTAAAGAAAGCAGGCTGAGCAAGCCATAAAGAGCAAGCCAGGCCGGGCGGTGGTGGCGCACGCCTTTAATCCCAGCACTTGGGAGGCAGAGGCAGGCAGATCTCTGTGAGTTCGAGGCCAGCCTGGTCTACAAGAGCTAGTTCCAGGACAGGCTCTAAAAAAGCTGCAGAGAGACCCTGTCTCGAAAAACCAAAAAAAAAAAAAAAAAAAAAAAAAAAAGAGAAAGAAAAAAAAAAGAGCAAGCCAGTAAGCAGCACCCTTCCATGGTCTCAGTATCAGCTCCTGCCTCCAGGTTCCTGACCTGCTTGAGTTTCTCCTTTGGCTTCGCTCAGTGAAGTGTGATTCAGGATATTAAAGGCAAATAAACCCTTTCCTCTCCAAGTTGCTTTTGGTCATGGTGTTTTAGTACAGCAATAGTAACTCTAACTAAGACAGTATTCAGTAGAACTGAATTTTATGACAACAGATATGGAAGTTGGACAATGGATGCTCAAAAACTTATTTATTTAAATAAATAACTCATTTAAATCCTCCACTCTCTCCTCTGTGTAGAATCTAGGGCATTGGTTATAGCTGGCAAATGTGCCATTGAGTGATGTGGGAGTCCCCTCTGTGTGCTGTGATTACTATTAATGAATAAAGAAACTGCCTCGGCCTGTTGATAGGGTAGAGCTTAGGTAAGTGGGGAAAACAAAACAGAATGCTGGGAAGAAGAAGGTGGAGTCAGGGGATGCCATGGATCCACCACCAGAGATAGACATGCTGAAACTTTGTTGGTAGGCCACGACCTCATGGTGATATACAGATTAATGGAGATGGGTTAAATTAAGATGTAAGAGTTAGCCAATAAGGAGCTAGAGCTAATGGCCAAGCAGTGTTTTAATTAATATAGTTTCTGTGTGATTATTTCAGTTCTGGGCAGCAGGGACCAATAAGCGGCTCCTTGTAACAATTGAGCTCCATCTCTAACCCAACATTTTGTAAAGAACAGCTGTCCACTTTGCTAGGCTGTACACCAGGTTTTGTATACCTACTCATATACACAAACTAGAGTCCTTACCGGTGTATCATAAGGAAACACAATCTATAGCAAGTTTGAAGCTGTGATCTCTTTATGCTGGCGTCACAGTGAATTATTCACTCAGTGACCAAAATCTTTAGCGACAGGCTCCCCAACTGCATGACACAGGGGGGAAAACATTCTTGCAAGTGTGAATAGGTAAGTGGGTTATTTAGAGGCAATTTTGGATATAATGTTAGAGAAGGAAAGAGGAATTGTCACACACAGGTTATAGCCAAGTATAACATGGTTTTATGATGCCAGTGAAGGCAGAGAGGGACTTAAATTGAGTCACCTCGAAGATCCAAATTGCACACGATATTTGCACATTAATTAGCAGTCATTTAGCATGAAAATCAGACCAACAGCACTTGGTTTACTTACAGGACTTTAAGACTGTGAAGGCCTGCGAATGCTCCCTTGGGAATGTGTGTCAAAGCATTTCCAGCGAGACGTCTGTGGATTTCAGTGGAGAGGGGAGAGAGGGAGAGAGAGAGAAAAAGAATCAGCATAACTTTCTCCAAGTGGAATTCATTTCATTGTTAAAACATGCAATACAACTATGTTCAAACCACATGAGCAACTTTAAGGAACCTTGTTGTCTTATATGTTGCAAACACATATTTAAATTTCCAAAAAAGATGTTGGCAGAAGAGGTGCTTAAGATAAAAATGAAATAAATTACTTTACAATAAATTATTTACTAGATGCCACTACGTATGTATTTATTCCTGCCCTTTAATTTTTTAAATGAAAACTACCACCACATAATAATTTGAAACAGACTTGTGAAGTCAAAATGTGACAAAAGTTTTACCACTATCATTACAAAATGAAATAATCAGGTAAGAATATTTTCAGTGTAATTAAACGAGAATATACTCATTTCTTATTAGTGTAAAATAAGAATGTATATTATCACAGTCACTTTTCCTCTAAGCCATAAGAAAAGATAGAGAAGCTTAATTTAACACACCCTAATTGACTAATATCTTAAATTGAAGCACAGAACTTAGGGTTGAATATGTTAACATAAATGATTTTGTCGCAACTTTTGACATCTTTTCCTAGTAACATTTGAAACATTCTATCTTTACAATATTTTTTATATGCGAATAGGTTAACAAGGTATGGAGCCCCAGCATTTGGTTCTGTACTAACTTAGCAGCTACATCAAAGCCGTAGCCTGAGGTGTATGGTGGTGCTATCTATCAAGCAGAAGAACCTAGAACAAGAGTGAGTCAGAGGACCACTGAATCTCCTGAGGACTTCATCACATCCTTGGGCCAGAACACCTCTAAGCTAAGACAGAGTCATCCTTCAGTGATGAAGATGGAGGTTAGGGGCAAGGGTAGAGTTAGTTCACCTGACTAGAACCCTTTTCCTGAAGGGTCTGATGACCTCAAATACATCCTCTTGATATTGTGTTCAAAGGGAGACAATTCAGTCACGGAGAGCTAATGACCCGACTGAAATAAGCCAGTCACCATACGACTTTAAATATGCATCCACTTGCTAGTCCATACTGCTGACATTAGGCCATACATATTTAAATAAATAACGCAATTATCTTATGAATAGAATAAATAGTATGAGGATTACAAGTATCATTAGGACCTGAGTTCAGTACCCAGCACCCATGTGGAGTGCGGATAGCTGCAGGAGATGAACACACTCTCCTGGTGTCCTCTGGTACTTACCACTTTCTCTCTCCCTCTCTCTCTCTCTCTCTCTCTCTCTCTCTCTCTCTCTCACACACACACACACACACTCAAAAGCACCCTCTCCCCCCAAAGAGGGAGGTGACCTGGTCCCTGGATGACTTTGTGTCTTTGTGAATCCAAACTGTCCCACAGCCTTGCAGTCTCTCTTGGATGAATAACTGGATCAGTATGGACCTGGGTTATCTTCTGCAAACAAGCAGATGACTGAAGGCTTATTTAGCTGGCAAGGAAGTATCACACCTGCCTGAGTACGGGCCTCAGGGAATCGTGTTTACAAAGCTGTTCCAATCGTCAACACGCACTGTCTTTGCTTTGTCTCCCTTTCATCTCGGCACTGTTAACTTGCGGTTGGCACACCTGAGCTAGCACAGAGCCGTGGGCTTCTGTGCTCCTAACAGTCATCCGGAGTTGGGAAAGAACACGCACTTTATCATCTCCTTCAGACGAGCTTTTTGCTGAGGGTTTGTCCCGTCCGGGGGCTGCTTTGGGGATGCAATAGTGAATACGAGACTCAGAAGGGACCAAACTCACCAAGTTTACATTCTAATGTAAAGGGTAGCCATTGGGCCCAATAACCAACAGTATAAACATGAAAATTCTCTGAGGAAAGAATAACAACAGTAAAGAGAACTGAAGGCTGTGGTTGTGCAGGGCGCTTATTTTAGATACAATGGCACAGAGAGCCTTTTTCTTAGGAGGGCATTTCAACCGAGCTCTGAGCCATACTTGAAGTGGAGATTAGAATGGTGTATACCTGCTGTGGTCTAGATTCTTCTAAAAGATGAGTCTGCAGAATGGTCAACGAAGAGAATGCCATGCAGTGGGGCCAGAAGCTGCCCAGGGCTTCAGAGGACCTCATATGGTTGGCCTGAGTCGAAGAGTGGTGTGAACAAGCCTGTATTTTGAATGGATCCTTCTGATGGCGGACTATCTTAAAGGGCAGGGAGTGAAAGCACAGGGGCGATTAGGCTATTCCAACAGGAGAGGTGGTGTAGTGGATAATGGAGCAAGGCACTGTGGAAGAGGCACGACTTGGTGTAGAAGAAAAAAAAAAACTCTAAACTGTTACCATGAATTCACCAGTAGAGTCAAGGTGTAACATATGTGGTTAAAACAGGAAAAGCAACATTGTGTAGTGATGAGGTTATTATGCACTGCCCACCTGACCTTGATTAGTGACCCAGAGTACTGTGTATAATTAATTCTGAGGAAGAGTATGCAGATACAGAATGAGTTGTATATGGCACTAAGGAGTTGTTTATTGAATCAAGGTGCCCAGAGCTGGTTGGCCACTACCGATGACTTCATGGACCAGACTGAACTGATCAGCAACTGTCCCTTCAGTCAGAATGCACTTCTCTCTCTTCACAGCCATGTTCAGTACAGTTACAAATTTAGAATACAGTTTTCAGTTGTGTGCTTATGAATTCTGGTGCTATGGTATTGTTAGGTAGGCTGATGACTTTTGAGACATTGACTTTGGAAATGAAAAAGAAAGTGTAAAGCGCGGTATTCTAACCTAGCCACAAACCCTTTAATCAACAGTGGTGACCTGCCTGCACGATATGCTTCTGCAATAGTGGTGCAAAAGTTGTGGGCGTAACCAACCACTATCTGGTTGTACTGAAGGCCCACTCCATGAGATAGAACTCATGCCTCACAGCATTCAGGTGGCCAGGAACCTGATACAGCATAGCCCATGAACCTAGGGGAAAACAAAATACAACGATAAAATGACTCCCAATGGCATTCTGCTATACCCATGGGTCAGTGTCTCACTCATCAGAGAAGCTTCCTCCTGTTGTAGATGGGAACTAACACAAAGACCCACAATTGGACCATGTGCAGAGAGTGAGAGACCTGGAACAACACGCAGTCCCAGAGGAGATGTCTTCATCAAACAAATCTCTCCCCTCAGGTCTATGAGGAAGAGGAGGTGGAAAGACTGCAAGAGCCAGAGGGGATGGAGGAGACACTAAAGAAAGAAGGTCTTCTAAACACAGCAGAATGGGGCTACATATGAACCTGAGTCTGAACACTGAGGCAGCAGGCACAGGGCCTGCACAGCAGCTCCAAGTCAGGTGGGGTCCCAGAACTGAGAAGAGAACCAAACGTGAATCTCAGTTCCTCCAACCCAGAATCTATCTCCAATTGACAATTGTGTGTGTGTGTGTGTGTGTGTGTGTATGTGTGTGTGTGTGTGTGTGTATGTGTGTGTGTGTATGCATATGTTTCTTGGTGCTTTTTTTGTTTGCTTCATTTTATTTTTTGCCCTCTTTTGGCTATCTATCTATCTATCTATCATCTATCTATCTATCTATCTATCTATCTATCTATCTATCTATCATCTATCTATCTATCTATTTATTTATATCTATCTATACATATATGGAGAGAGAGAGAAAGAGAAAGAGAGCATTTTGGTGGATAGGACAGGAAGAGATGAGGTAGGGGAAACTGTGATCAGATTATAACATATAAAAAAATTTAAAGATATATTTTAGTCAGCTTCATTTATCAGGGTAAATTTTCTTTTGGTTGTGTTTCCTGAAACATCACATATTTTTTTTCTTCTCCTCTGTATAGAGGTTTCAGATACCTCTGAGTCTGTATTGGGTACTAATCTGTGAGCAGCTGACCTATGTTTTCAGGGCAGTTTGCCCTACAACAAAAGAATTTATGACATGCCATCGACTGTTTTTTGGGCTAGCTTGAAGGTGGGTTTGTCCTATTGACAAAAAATGTAACAATTTAAGGGAATGTCTTTTTTTGTTTTTTATCGTATATGTATGTGTGTGGGGGGGATAATTTCAGTTACTTTAAAATCTTTTAAAAAAATCTTTAAAAACTATAGGGGAACCCCCCTCCAGACTGTGTGTACCCAGTCTATGAATAGTGAAAGTCTTAACGCAATGTAAATCTTTCCTTTCCTGTGATGACTGGACTAATATTCCAATCCTAGAGACCCACAAGCCATTTGGCTGAAAGTTGGTCTTTAAAACTCTGTCTCTGGGATTAGGATTTTGTGAAAAAAAAATCTCTTTCTTCATTCCTGGTTAGATTCTAAAATAAGACAGAACTTAAAGAGAAAAATTTCTTATTTTTTAATATTATATAAAAATTATCCCAAGTCGGGCGGTGGTGGCACATGCTTTTAATCCCAACACTTGGGAGACAGAAGCAGGAAAATCTCTGTGAGTTTGAGGCCAGCCTGGTCTACAGAGTGAGTTCCAGGACAGGCGCCAAAGCTACAGAGAGAAACCCTGTCTCAAAAAACAAAACAAAATGAAACCAAAAGCCAAAAAAATCCCAACCCCCCCAAATTATCCTGAATGAAGCTGCACCATGTGTAAATTCATCATCACAACATTGTTTTCTTTAACTTCCACAGAAAGATAAAAAGAACATTAAATTGCAAAAGACTATTGGTTCCCTACTCTTCTGCCAAATAAAGATGATTTGCTATTGTAACAACAACCTGAAACATCTTTGAGAATGTATATTTGTAGCTTGAAAATTTAAAGTAACTGGGATCTTTGTAATAGGGGATGTTTTTATTTTGAGGTTTGATTTTTTTTCCCTGCCCTGCACACTGGCCTCGAGAGACAGGAACAGTTGTGAATAGTGCACAGGCTGAGATCTGAGGGTAGACGGGGCATCTGACTCTGCTCTCTGCCTGGTCCCTCTGGAAATGTCTGTGCTGGGAACCACTGCTAGGGCTGGGCCCTTTGAACCACACACAGTGTTTCGAGAGCTAAGCAAGGAAGGTGGCTGGCGGGCTCTTACATGAACTTCTGACTTCTGGGTTACTCGGCTTCTTCTCCTTTCCCTACTTGGTTGTTTTTCCTCCCACTAACTTGCTGTGAAAACACTTTTCTTTGAGAATCACTCACTTCTTTGGCTTCCCTTCCTTCATTAAGGGGAGGGGGTGAGGAAAAGAAAATAGGATTCTTCTATGAGGCTCTCCCCTGGTAACCCTTCCTGCCTTGGAACTTTCCATGTAGACCATGCTGGCCTCAGACTTGCTATCACCTTCCTGCCTCTGCCTCCCTAGAGCTGGGAGGACGTGTGTATGCCACCACACTTGGAGATAAGTGGCTTTATCTACCTTTGATTTGTTTTTGAGTACGTGTGCGGGTTTTGTCCTACTTAATTTCTCCCTTCTTCTTGTTTATTGTAAGGTATTTTAATTACGTCTAGCTATTTAACATTTTAGACAGCACTTTCTTATACTTTAATTCAGGTAAGCAAGGGTTCTACAATTCACATTTTGTATATGAGGAAACTAAACCCCAGAGGGGTTTTATGTAAAGTAGAAAAGACTGTCTCACATTTCACGTACATATTATATTCTGGTGTTTTCTGATGCACGCCAGCAAGGCAACATACACAGTTAGAGCAGAATGGATGCTATGATAATCCTTCTGACGTAAAAGGAAGACATTTCAACTAAGAAAGGTTGTGCTGGCTCATAGAAATTAATTTTCCACTTTTAAAAGCATATGAGACCTAGAGGGCTGACAATCTGATAAACGTGACTTTGCTCTAGAAATTTGATGAGTGCTGTGATCAGGATTAAGTATTTCCTACCCTCAATGTCTGGATGACTTGTAATGACCTCCAGTTGTCTGCCACCATTTCCTTCTTTGGGATTTTTCTAAGCTGGTGGGAGTAGTTCCCTACTACTTCTGATTTTATTTTTATTCTTCTGGGTTGTAACTTACCTGAATAATCACTGTCAAAGTATCATTATGGTGTGAAGTTTCTATCAATGCCTCTGGGTGCATCTTTGGTCACATTTGCTGCAGACAACTCAGTCATATTACTTATAAAGATGACAACACCGTCTCAGTCAATTTTCTTGCCAGTGAAGAATAAAATGTATTCCAAGTATGCCTTAACAATCATGATGCCTAAAAGCTGTGATAGCCACTCTACCACTTCCCCAACTCAGAGAGCTAAGCACATTCAATTGGTCAAAAGCAGCAAAAAGGCTCCCAAAACCAGCCCTAAAGGTCTAAGGACCATGTATTCACAAAATGTGGACTTACTTTCATTATTATGAAGGATAAAGAATATTCATATTTCAGGGTTCAAGGACAAAAAGAATTTTAAAATATTTATTTATTTATTTATTTATTTATTTATTTATTTATTATGTATACAATATTCTGTCTGTGTGTATGTCCGCAGGCCAGAAGAGGGCACCAGACTCCATTACAGATGGTTGTGAGCCACCACGTGGTTGCTGGGAATTGAACTCAGGACCTTTGGAAGAGCAGGCAATGCTCTTAACCTCTGAGCCATCTCTCCAGCCCCGGCAAAAAGAATTGTTGAAGGCTAATAAGACCTCTGGACTGGATAGGTGAAACTCTCCCAGGGCGACTAGGAGATCTTTAATGCACAGGACTGTGGTTTCTCAACCACAGACTCATGAAGTTCAGTTTCAACTCCTCTGTGAAATCTGCTGTAACCACTTCGGTCCACAGATAGGTTCTACACAGCACTACCTGGAAAGCTTTATCTTCTGCCCTTTGATGTGTAGTCTATCTGATTAGATGACAGACTCTTAAGGTCAAGAATCTTATTGCCCACACAGAACTGGGAACTCAAAGGTATTTATTATTAATAACCAATCAAGACAACTGATAGCTGGCTACAGATACCTCATATCTGGCACAATGATTCCGAGACAGTTAGCTATTATGTAGCTAGATTAGAAACAATAGAAGGATATTCCCTTTGTATTACAAATTGAAATTCAAAAATCATGAATCCTTCCAGTAAGCTACATACAATGCATTGTGAACATATACTATCATTTTTTTTTTTTACTAAGCAATTCACAAAGGGTAGACATTTATGGAGCAATTTAATTGTTATAATTAGACAAAAGACACCATTTATCTACCTTTAGAGAAGGTATACTGAGCCTAAGAGAAGTTTAGATAATGCCACTGCTGGGCAAAAGAACATAAGGCAGAAGAAAACTTGCCAGAAATGCGGTTGTGGATTTTTCTGGTTCTGAACATATCACTGCATTGGGAGGACAGTAAACACGTGCTAGTTGGGGTTATCACAGTGCGACCTAAATTAAGCAGGATACTCATTACCTGAAAATTTCCTATACACACATTCTTGATTTTTCTCCTCCTACCCACCGTCTATCTGAAGGCCTTCTGTGATGGGGCCCAGAGTGTATGATGAACTCTGGGTAATTCTGAAACCCTGACCTATACAGTAGAAGTCTTCAAACTTGCCGGACATCAGAATCAATGAGAGAGCGTATTATAGGCAATTTCCTGAGCTCAGTCTCGAGGGTTTCTGAGTTACTGGTTGGGGAGGGCACATGATTTTGCATTTCTCAAAGCACAAAGGATAAATTCAAATGAGGAGTAAGATGGCTCAGATGCTGCTGTCCAGGGAGTGCATTCTGAGAACCATACAGAGAATCTGTCAATCAAAAAACACCACCACAAAAATCTGGCCAAGTAATTTGGGTGATAACTGTACACACAGGAACTATTCTCGAACCTTCCTGCCCCCAATTTTATTGGTCTCCTAATGAGTCTCTCTGCTTCCATAATTCTTCAGTCCGGTCTCTATGCAGAAATCAGATACATCTTTTAAAATAAAAATAATATTGCTTCACTAGCTACATGCATGTATCTCCCCTTCCAACGGCTTCACACTACTCATACTGAATCCACATATGGCCTGACGGGTCCTGCAGGATCTGGCCCTTGTTCCTCTTGTTCCACACCTCATTGCTGCTCTCTGTCCTGCTTCCACAAACACGGTGCACCCTTTGACTTCTCAGCGTCTCGGCTGTCACTGCTCCGCAATTTGAAATTCTCTATCTCAGCTGTAGGATCAATTCTCCCCAACGTCTGATATTAGTTTGGATGCCACCTTTATGTTTTAAATTTACTTACTTATTTTTAAAATTAAATTGTAATTGCATTGTTTCCCCTAGTCCCTTTTCTCCTTCCAGTCCCTCTCAAATTTCCCCATCTCTCTCTCAGATTGTTTTTCTTTGTTATTATTCTGCATATAGTTACAGAGATAAATAAATACCCTGCTGAGTCCATTTGGTGTTGTTTGTAGGTCTATGACTTCAGGGATTATCACTTGGTATTAGATGATGACTAATGGGCTCATCCCTGTTGCTGATTCTCCTGTTCTCAGAATTCTTTAGCTGCCTGGCGTGTTTTCTCGAGCGGTCGGACCCTATGAGATCTCCCTTTCCATGTATTTTTTTTATTTTCTGTATGTGAGTGTTTTGCCTGCATGTATGTAAGTGTACCATGTGTATGCAGAGCCCATGGAGGCCAGAAGAGGGTGCCAGATCCCCTGGAACTGGAGTTACAGGTGGATGTGAACCTTCATGTGGGTGCTGTCAATCAAACCAAGTCCCCTGCAAGAGCAGCCAATGCTCTTGATAGCTGGAACATTTGCCTGTTCTAAAGGTCATCTCCTTACAGAGACTTTCCTTACCACCCTTTGTTACTTTTTATCTAAATTATGTATGTGGTCTTCACTGTCCTTGACACAATTTGTGAGGTATCAGCCTCCCTGTTTAACTGAAATTCCTCAAAGGTAGAGACTTGAATAGCTCATAGCAAGTCTAATGTCTCCTTCTGTGGCTCCCAGTAGCTACCTCCCCCCAATACACACATACTCCACATGTTGAGTGGTGGATGTGAAAAACACTAAGAAAAAAAGATAACTGGGAAGCGGTGGTGCACACCTTTAATCCCAGCACTCGGGAGGCAAAGGCAGGTGGAATTCTCTGAGTTCAAGGCCAGCCTGGTCTATAAGAGCTAGTTCCAGTACAGCTAGGACTGTTACACAGAGATACCCTGTCTCGAAAATACAAAAACAAAAACAAAAGCAAGAAAGAGAGAGAGAGAGAGAGAGAGAGAGAGAGAGAGAGAGAGAGAGAGAGAGAGAGAGAGGAACAAAAAAGAAAAAGAAAAGAAATGATAAAATTAAGTAGTGAAATTTGGACATTTATATATATCATGGGATTTGAGGATGGAGGATAAAGGAATGTTACAGCAATACGGAAGAAGAGGCAGAGGGAAAACTTTTTAGTCAGTGTTCTAATTGCCAATAATATACACACAATGTAAAATATCTAACTGTATATATCCAGCTAGATGGGTTTGGGTTCTAGATGTGGGATTTAAAAACAATTGTCAGCTCCATGTGTACAAGGGACTGGGATAAGGCTGAAGAACATGATGATTGTTTATGGTGGCGTTTTCACTTGACAAGCAAAACTTTGTGAGTATCATAGTTTACTACGGTTCTTCCTTTAAAAAAAAATCTCAAAAGACAGGCAGAACAGTTCTCACTGTTTTCAGTTATGTGGTGAGCGAGTAAAAATAGCAAGCATGGATCACACTTCAGGATTCTTGGTGGTATCGCTCATTCCAAATTTCATCTGTAATAATAGATATCTACTATTTATGTAGAGGTCTTCAAAGCCAACCATAATACAAGCAAATGGTTCCAAGGAACAATGGTTACTTAAAAGCAGACCTCCCCAGAGCCGCTCATGTTTCTCTGCGAGTCGACTATTTGATTCCAATAGCACTAAAATCTGGGAAGATTTTAAGATGCAAGCTGGAAATAAAGACTTAAGTTCAGAATATTTCAAATGGAAACAACTGCCCGGTATAATCAGAATTCCAATCTAAGTTTACGCTAACGTGTGGATGCCAGGGACAGACACCATCTGCCATTAGCTCCTGAGGTCTGAGCCCTGCTTTGAGAGCCAAATGCAGCAGAATCTTTTGTTTGCCCACAAAGGAAGAACATGAAGTCCTCAGCAGGACGGAAGGAGCAGAGCTGGAGGAAGGCGTGTTGGTGCCAAATGCAGCGATGGCTCAGGCTCTTAGAATTCGGTCAAGAGCAATCGGCCATCACTGCCTTTATCTATTAAAGCAGGAAACAGCCAAAGCCCTTTCTCCACCGATCCCAGGTTCCCGGGTTTCCTGCAAAATCGGGCTCATAAAACAAGAAAGGGCTAAAATGGTGTTTGCATTCATGACAACTCAAAATGTAAGCTGTGGATTGCCCGAATCCTTTCAATCATGTCTTCTGGTTCTCAGGAACATCCTGGAAGATGGGTAGAGTGGTTTCAGCATTTGTCACCTAAGGCCCAGCCACTAGCACAGCCAGGTCAAGGGTGTCCTGGGCTTCTGGACGTAGGCACTGTGCACCTCTCTCCAGGAAACAGACTCCGTACATCCAGGAAAAGGCTCTTTATTTCCTCCGACTCTTTTTAGTTTTAGCACAGCACTCTGAGTGTATGACTGGCCTGGCGCATACCAAGTCACTAGCATAAATCAACAAACGAAAGGCTGGATGTGCCAATGCATGTGGCATCATCAATGTCCCTGCATGTCAAGAATGAGAGAGGAAGCCGGGCGGTGGTGGCGCATGCCTTTAATCCCAGCACTCGGGAGGCAGAGGCAGGCAGATCTCTGTGAGTTCAAGACCAGCCTGGACTACAAGAGCTAGCTCCAGGACAGGCTCTAAAGCTGCAGAGAAACCCTGTCTCGAACCCCCCCCCCCCAAAAAAAAAGAATGAGAGAAGGATACCATTTCCCATGGTAGCATGTTGTTATTTTTTCTGAAATATTTGCCCCAAAGAAACGCTTTACCTAGAGGTACACTTAAGAAAAAATTAACACCACAAGTAAGTATCTCTACATTGTCAACTTTGGCAGCTTTGTTAAGCTTCAGCGATGGATGAGGGGCAAAGCCCAGCTGTTTGAATAGCTAACTGTCTATAACTCTTAAGTGACATCAACTAGGGAAGTGATGTGCTGGGTGGTTAGAGTAAAGGGGAAGGATGGCGACGCAGCTTCATTAGCATGATTTTTAAAGATGTTTGTGATGGGGTTTTCTTGTTGATGCATCTACAGCAATCCGTCTGGCTACAAAGAGACAACACTGAGCTAAGCAAGCTGGCTGGAAGACAGCTGTCTCATCAGTGATATCTTCTCTGTCATAAAACTACGTACACACTGACTTCTGAACACCCGCCTCAGCCTGCGTGGATGGCAGTTTAGTAACATGGTGTTTAGTATGTACTTTCATATATAATAGGATTGGCGAAAGTTCTGGGCCTGTTGGACTATGTCAGAGGTCACTCTTCCAGGCTGTGGTGGTGCCTTTCTCAGAGGCAATGCACAGGGGATTAACAGTCCATTTATTGGAACCCGGCTCCTGGATCTACAGTTCTTGCCTTCTTGTGCATTCCTTCTCATTCCCCCACGCAGAGAGACACAGGCATGGCCCACAGATGCATACCCAGCATAGATAGTCTCCGTTCCCCTTCACTGAGTTAAAGGTGTTCAATCGTGCAAAGTCCTGCCTGCACTTGGTGACTTCACGTGATGAGAAGAGCCCAGGTGAACCGTGCACATAGCTCCCGAGTCTCCTCTTCCCTTCCAAGCACAGCTCGGAAAAGTCACTGCAAATCTCAGCTGGGACCTGAACCAAGCTCTTAGCTCTGACATCGACCAACTTCTCTCTTCTGCTAGCCAGGATTGATACTTTCTACCTTTACGAGTTAAGAGGATGGAGTAGGAGCATTTATAACAAGAGCATTGACTGGTTGAAAGCTACTGTTTTTGCTTTAAGACTATTATTCTTAAATTTAAATTTAATTTACTATTTTCATACAGGCATACATTTTATGTTACGCATACTCCCACCTCAAACCCTCTCTCTGATCATGCCTCCCCACTCCCTTTTGTCCCTTTTGTTCCTGTGGACAATTTTACTTCTGCCATCATTTTATATACACATACGATGTATACATACATGGTTGTTTGTGACTATCTAAAATCTAGGACCCCCAAATGAGAGAACATACTTGTCTCTCTCTGAGACTGGCTTAATTTGCCGAATATGATTATCTAAAGTTGTATCCATTTTCTTGTAAATGCCATAATGTAAACAAAATGTAGAACTTCCTTCTTCTTGGTGGCTAAAAACCATGCCCTTGTGTCTATTTGCCACATCTTTTTTAGCCACCTCTCTCAGTTGTTGGCACCTGCATTGCTTCTGTTATATGACAATCGTGAAAAGTCTATTACAAAATAACACACATGTGCAACTATCCCTGTGTTACACTGACCTAGAATCTGTGGACGGATACCCAGACATGGTAGAACTGGGTCATATGCCAAATCTAGTTCTGCTTTTTAAGAAACATCCTTATTGGTGTTCATGGAGTGGACCAGTCCACCTGCCCATTAGTGGTGTGTAAGGTTTCTTTCTGTCTGCATCCCACCAGCATTTGCTGTGGCATTCCTTCCCCTTTTTGTTTTTTCTATTCTTAATTTTATTATTAAAAATTCTTCTTATTAAATGTTTTACTATTAAACATTTTTATTAAAAGTTTTCATTATTAAAAAGGCTTTACTTTTTACTTTAATTATGGGTGTGTATGTGTCTGTGTCAGGACGTGTGCATGTAAATGCAGGTGCCTGTGGAGGCCAGAGGAAGGTACTGGGTCCCCTGGACCTGGAGTTATAGGTGGATACGGATGTAGGTGTTGGGAGCTAAACTTGTGGCTTCAGCAACAGCAGAATAAGTTCTCAACCCCTGAGTTATCTGCAGCCTTTGTTGCGTCTTTCTTTTATCTTAAAAAATTTAACGAAATTTGTTTCATACAATATATTTTGATCATGTTTAACCCTCCCCCAACTTTTCCCAGATTCTTCTCATCTACCCACTCATCTTTGTATACCCCGTCCTTGTGTGTGTGAGTATGTGTGTGTGCGTGTGCACTCATATGCTTGTGTGTGTATTCATACACTTGTGTATTTGTGTACTTATATGCTTCTGTGTGTGTACGCATATGCTTGTGTATGTGTGTACTCATATGCTTGTGTATGTGTGTACTCATATGCTTGTGTGTGTGTACTCATATGCTTGTGTGTGTGTACTCATATGCTTGTGTGTGTGTACTCATATGTTTGTGTGTGTACTCATATGCTTGTGTGTGTACTCATATGCTTGTGTGTGTGTACTTATATGCTTGTGTGTGTGTACTCATATGCTTGTGTGTGTGTGTGTGCGTGTGTGTGTACTCATATGCTTGTGTGTGTGTACTCATATGCTTGTGTGTGTGTACTCATATGCTTGTGTGTGTGTACTCATATGCTTGTGTGTGTACTCATATGCTTGTGTGTGTACTCATATGCTTGTGTGTGTGTACTTATATGCTTGTGTGTGTGTACTCATATGCTTGTGTGTGTGTGTGTGTGTGTGTGTGTACTCATATGCTTGTGTGTGAAGGTCAGAGGACATTTTGGTGGAGTTGGTTCTGTTTTTCCACCATGTGGGGGCTGGGGATTGGATTGGTGGCAAATGTTTTCCCCCAATGAACCATCTCATGGGGTTCAAATCTTAACCTTAAATTCTGTCATTCAGTCAGCTCAGAAGATGACATTCCAGAAGAGACAAAGAGGGTGGAATAGTTTTTTTAAAGAGTCACCTTTAATTGTGGAATTCTGTGGTTCTATGACCAAGGTATTTGACTGAGCTTGCAGAGAGATAAATATCCACAAAAAGCAGCATTTTAGAATGGTTCTTTTCTCTCCCTCTTTTCTTAGTTTGATTTTTCTCCCTATCAATTATCTTTTGACAAACTGCCCTTGAAACAGAATTAACATTTACCTCAAGAAGAAAGAGGAGCTCTTTTGAATGAGCTAAGTCACCCGTGGGGAAGCTCTATTAAAGTCCTCGGGGAGGTGAATTATTTATTGATTCAGTTTGTGTTCTAAAATTGAGGTATGTGTTGGGGAAGAAAGGAAGCACTGTGCCTTGTGATATTAAAAAGAGGAAACGACACATAATTCTTATCTTAGAAATATGATGACACAGAGAGCTAAATTTTGCAACTTAATTGTACAGAGGAAGGAGAATAAGACAGTTGTAGTCAAGCAAACAGTTCCGATGTTTGAAATTTACTAAAAGTAATCATTACAGGTATGTATATCTACCATAACAGATAATGCTATTATGTATAAGAAGCTCCACTTAAGTGTTTCACTTGGTTATTTTTCAAAACTTTATCATTAATTATGTACAGGTCATGACTAAGACAGCCATGTTCTTAGCTTTTTTTTTTTGAAGGCTAAGCTGCAACCATGAAGTGAACTTGATAGAGCACAGAGAGGCCGAAAGAGGAGTCTGTATACAGACTGAATAGATTCTCTAAATGACAAAAGTCTTGCTATATAAATTAATATTTGACACCACTTGACAACCAATTGGTTACATTCAACTCTTTCTAGCAATAAGAACACAATTGTTCTTTAAACTACAGCACCATCAAAAAGAAGTAGATAAAGCTCTAGGATGGAAAATTCATGAACGCTATCCTCTTGAAGAAATGATCAATGTCATGCAACTTGGTTATGACAGAACACTCCACCTCCCATGGTGGATCATGTGCGGCACCAAAGATTCAAATTACTCCTCAAATTGGACCCCGACTTCAGGGTTTATAAAGGACGTATTTTCAAAAGGGGTCACTGCCGAAACAATCCCTTTAATCAACAGTCAGAGGATTTACCCAACTGATGGTGCCAAGCGTCCTTCGCAGGGAACACGATGGCACAGAACTCCCATCACTCAACAGGGAAAGAGGATCAAATGAGTTTGTAAATGCAGATTTTTGGTTTATACAACTCTTTTTCATCTTCTGGAAAGTGATTGCTGGACTTAATCAAGTTCCTCTGGGTATCATTAACTAATTTTATCTTTCTCCTTAAAGATTTTTTTTTAAATAGCGAGTTTAGGGGACTCCATTCTTAAGTTTTCTGTCTTTTGTGTTTTCTCTGCTGAAGCCTTGAGGGCAGCTAAATTTAAAAGGAGGGAAATAGTAATTAAAAGTGATTAGGACAAGAAGTGTCGGTGCAATGCGGACTCAATTCTCCCAGTCCCAAGCCGAACCAAGCAGCAATTTTTGGTTTTCATTATAACTTTACTCACTATTTTAATAAACATGAGCCAGTATTCAAACTTTTAATACCCTGCTGTTTAACTGTTTCCAGAGAGCCATCCAGCTCTTTTTTTTTTTTTTTTTTTATAAAAGCCTTCGCTTTAAAAATTTTAATTTGTTTGGCTCAGTCTCACCTTAGAAAGTTGTAGCCTCATGGTAAACTCTTTTATAACTTGATTTCCAGAATCACAGCCGTTCTTCCCCCAGCCCCACCTCCTAAGTGTTTCCTCATGTGCCGCACTTGTTGGTGCTGACAGCTTCCCCAACTTGTTTCATCTGGTTCCCACAGCAAGTATGAGAGACAAATGCGGGAATGCGTTCAGCAGTGACAGAATGCAGCCAGACAGCAGTGGTACTTACAGCTCTTCTAAGAAGCGGAGGCTGTGGAGGAGACTTGGGGGCAGCTGACTGATGTTGTTCATACTGAGGTCCCTGGAGGAGGGGGGAAGACAGACAGCGTGTGAGGAGCAGGGTACGCCACTGCAAGGAGATCCAGCCGTTCGGTTCACACATTTAAAAGCGAGACAGTAAAATGAACTCGTTCCTCTGTTTGACAAATGAATGGTCATTTTCCATCTTAAATCTATAACCCGCCCACGTCAGGGCCTCCGTTTCGAATTAAATACTCTAGGAGGTGCTTTCATGGAACGCAAGAGTACTTAGCCCATTCATGGGCATAGCTGTCATTCTTCCCGTTTAAAATGCTGTCGAGTAGGACAGAAAAGGAAGCAGACGCAACTCAACTTTGCGTCTTGCTTTCCGCTGTGTGACAAAGAGCAATGTCCTCACCTGGCAACTCTAGAAGCCCCGTTTCCTTGGGATTTTAGGCACCTTGCAAAAACACATGTTTGGATTGAAAGGAACTTAAAACAAAGCAAGACAAAAAGCTTAGTCCCTCTTCGAACTTGCTCCTTTTGCAACTTCTCAGACTGCATTAAGTAAGTGAAATGAACCATAAAACGAGGGTGTAAGGTGATCCTGTTCTGTCGCGCACTTCCTGCTGGGCTGCACAGTAGTTCCTGGTACAGGAAACAACACCCCACTTTGGGCAGAACTCAATCAATTTTCATGTTAAGTGAAAGTGCGTGTAATTAGATTTTATTCTGTTTTTTTTTTATCTCTCTGTTTCTTTACTGATTCTCGCATGTTGTACAGCATCACTAGTTTAATCTATCTGTATCGCAGAAACCCAAAGACTGACAGCGGGCAGACTTTCACTAAGGCCACCTTAGACTTCGTATAGTTGTTACAGTTGTTGCAGGTTTGGGTAGGAAGTGACTCTTTGCCCTATCCTAAGAACGAATGCTGTCTTAACATCAGATCTGGATTCCCTACTTAAAGCTCATCTTAAGACTCTAAATTTCTTTACAATCTGAATTGTTCCTGTTGTGAAAATGCACACACCCATTGCAATTACTCGGTGGAGTAGATATTGATCATGAAGCTGTTTCATCAGATGCTAGCAGTAACTCAGCGATGTTATAAAGTGAAGAGTTATTTTTAAATTAGCCTACATGGGGTTGGGGAGACAGCTCAGTGGACAAAGTATTTGTCACGCAAACATGAGGACGAGAGTTCAAATCCCCGGTACCCAAATGTAGAAGCCAGGCAGGTATGGCGGTCACTTCTAGAACTCTGGAGGCTTCGAGACAAGGGATACCCGGGGTAGACTGGCTAGCTAGATAAGTTGGAATCAGGGATCTCAGGGTTTGCCAATATACCCTGCCTCAGCAGAAGGAAGAGTGATCAAGGAAGATAGATGCCCAATGCCATCCATCAGGTCTCTACACATATGAGCACACATGTGCACATGTATACACACTTGCTTGTGTACACACACACACGTATGCCCCACATGTAAATATGCATACACATGCATGTATAGCACACACACTAATACATGCAAAAAAGGAGTAACAAATATGTTCGAGGGAGATACAATGTTTTGCTAAATCTGTGAGTGTGGAAACTTTGGAACTACTGTTAATTCTGATATCTACTAGTGAACAACAATATAGCCAAATACATGCTACATTTTCACTTTAAAACTAAACAATGACAAAAATGTATAGTAAACTATGTCTGTCCTTTTTTCTTTTTCTTTCTTTCTTTTTTTTTTTTTTTGGTTTTTCGAGACAGGGTTTCCCTGTAGTTTCTAGAGCCTGAACTGGAACTAGCTCTTGTAGACCAGGCTGGCCTCGAACTCAGAGATCCGCCTGCCTCTGCCTCCCAAGTGCTGGGATTAAAGGCGTGCGTCACCACCGCCCGGCTTGTCTGTTCTTTTTTAAATTAGTTTTTTTCTGCAATTGTCTCGATAGCCCAAATTAATGAGTCTCATTTTTGGGTGTGTGTGTGTTTACCAAATAGTAATGTGTTAAACAGATCATTGTGGTTTCTAGATACCTCACAGTGAACCTGTAATCTCTAAAAAGACTCGACAGTCCCAGAGATAGCCATACCTTGGTGTGTGATTAACCGCTTTATACCTTTGCTACCATGGAAACAACATCCCTGCCATCATGAATTGCATCCTCAAACCGTGGACCAAAATAATTCCTTCCTTCCTTAAATTGCTTTTATTAGTCATTTTCTCACAACAACAAGAAAAGCAAATAACACACTAATGAAATAGAATTTTTTTCTAAGAGTTTCTATAACTTCTATGTCTTACCCTAGAAAATTCATTTTTCTCTTATAGCTCTGTTCTTTTTTTTTCTCACTTGACAAATCACAATTGGCCATTAAGATGGTGAGGCTTTATTCAAAGAATACATTGAAAAATAAACTGCTCTTCCCCGTCCCATCACCCCCATTTCTACGATCCATCTAGTGTTCATTATATTCTAAAACTCATGTCTGCATCTGGCTTTCCTTGTTCTCGGCTTCTGTGGGTCAGGTCCTTTTCATACTGATCACCGTCTATCTGTGTATGCTTCTAGTCTTCCCGTTCTAGGCTATCCTCGATACTATGGCCTCAGCAGCTCAGCAGTCCACTCCACCCACAGACCCTGCTAGGCTACAAAACAATCCTTCTCCCTAATGGATGGCTTAGCAGAGAGACTCCCTCCTGATGGCGGAGAAGAACTACAGAAAAATATTTTCTGCATTTCCAGGTAAGATGGAGGAGAGGGAGTTGCCTTTGTGTGAGCCAATGAAGGTAAACAGAGTAAGAAAAAGTAGATCCTGGTTCCAAGAAGAGGAAGAAAGATCTTTAGAAAGTCACAAATTTGATAGGATACCTAAAAAGTTCAGAGAAAACCATGACGGACAATGGGGGGACAATCCAAGCTGAACACAGCTCCAGGTATTTAGGAGCATGGTGTAGCACGAATTCTAATTGTTCCTCATAAAATGCCTGGAGTCAGATACTAGGGACTGAAAGCTGAGAGAGCAGAGAAGCAGTGCAGGCAGCCACTAGAGAGATCTTTTACCTCCACTGAGTCCTCAGACCACAAGGGTGATCCTGTCCTCAGACCTCACTGAGCTCTGGTCTCCTCCCGCCTTATATTCCTCTCTCCATCCAGCCATATCCCTGCCTGTCTCCATCTCCCTAGTGCTGGGATCAAAGGCCTGGGACTTCCAAGTATTGGGACTAAAAGTGTGAGCCACCACCACTCCTTGGCCTCTAGTGGCTAAGCTCTGCACTCTGATCTTCAGGCAAGCTTTATTTGTTAAAACACAAACAAAATATCACTACACTCTGGTGGGGTGAGTGGAGGCAGAAGACTCCCCACAAGTGGTACTTATGGATTGAGCCCTTAAAAATAGAATGTATAACAACAAGTTCCTCACACTAAATTAGAAGAAATGTCCAGATCAATAGACACACAAATGGAATCACAGAAACACAAGAAATATGAAAAACAGATATCTTAGTTTATTTTCCTACTGTGATAAAGTACTCTGACAGAAATAATTTGAGGGATGTATCAAGTATTGATTGACTTTTTTTTTGACAACCTAACACAACCTAAAGTCACCTGGGAAAGGGAAATCTCAACTTAAGAATCAATCCCCTCTACCAGACAGATCTGTATTGGACATGTCTGTGGAGGCATATTTCTAGACTGTTAATTGATTCATAAGGGCCCAGTCTACCATCGGCAGCACATCCCCTAGCCTGGTGTTTTTCTATTGCATAGTGAAGCTAGCTGAGCACAAGCCAGTGAGAGAGCAAAACCAGAAAGCAGAATTCCTTCATGGTTTCTGTTTTAGTTCCTGTCCTGACTTCCCTCAAAGACAGACTATAACCTGCAACTGTAAGGTTTTTCTCGCCTAAGTTGCTTTTGGCCATAGTGTTTATCCTAGCAACAGAAGGGCAACCTAGAAAAGGCGGGAAAGGGTTTGTTTTACTTCACAGTTTGAGGGGATAGCATACCACCACACCAGAGGTCACCGTGGGAGGAGCTTGAGGCAACTAGTCAAACTATAGCCATAGTAAAGTAGCAGAGAGTGACAGATGAACATGGATGTACATGTGGCTCAGTTACCTCTGTCCTTTTCATTCAGTCATGAAATTCATGTCATTTCATTCAGCATGCAGTCCAGCCCACAAAATGATGCCACTCACATTCTGTTGTCGCATGTAGGGTTTCTCGCATCAATGAACCCAATTAAGAAAATCCCTCACAAACAGGATCAGAGGCCTATCTCCTAGGCAATTTTGGATTTTGTCAATTTGATAATCAATACAACTGCTATGCATGACTCTTCCAAAGGACACTGGAATAGCAGAATTCCCGTTGAAGACTAAAAATTTACGAGTAAAAATGATCAATGGCTTTAAAGAGGATACGAGCGAGCAGATAAATTCAATTCATGATCTTTAGCGTAAAGCCAGAAACACAGAGGGGGAAAAAAAAAGCTATGGAAATAGATGAGAAAATCATCAACACAAAAATGAAGTTACTGATGTGGAAGGAAAATTTATCACAGAAATTGAGAATTTTTTTTTTTTTTTGGACAAAAACTCAAGCACAAAGCACAGATGTTAGAAATGGAAAACTCAATAGGCCAAATTAAACACACAAAGGAATATATCACCAATAGACTGGACACGGCAGGCGAGACAATATCAGGGATGGGGAAAAGGTTAGGAAAAATATGACATGAAAATACCAGTGAGAGAAAGAAAATCAAATATCTCCAAACTCTGGAATATAATCCAGAGACCAAGCCTAAGAACCCACAAGATAGAAGGAGCTGAGGGAAAGAATAAAGAAACACTTGCTCTTATAATGTTGTGATACCCGGCCCCCCCCCCTCCCCCAGGCAGTTCATGTGTTTAAGAGAGCTAACTGGCAAGAGTATGGGCTTTTGAAATCTCAGAGGCCACCCCCCAGTGACACACCTCTCCCAACAAGTCCATACCTCCTAATCCTTGCCAAACACGTCTACCAACTGTAGACCAAGTATTTAAATACATGAGCCTGAGGGGGCCATTCTCATTCAAACACCACAGCACTTATCTAGATAGGCAATTCCAATGGAAAAATCAATAAGGAAATGCCAGTTTTAGGCTATACCATAGATCAAACAGACCTTGTAGATAATGAAGTGGTTAATATGCCATCAAGAATTTGAATACAGGTTCTTTTCAGAAGTACAGGGAACTATGCCTAAAAATAGACTGCATTTTAAGGCACAAAACCTAAAATTGTTTCATAAATTTTCCAAGTCTAAAGAAAGAAGTGAACATCCAAATTTAAGCAGCATTTAGTACCTGTACTGACTGGCTTTGTGACACAAGCTAGAGTCATCAGAGAGGAAGGAGCCTCAGTTGAGGAAATGTCTCCATGAGATCTAGCTGTAAGTCACTTTCTCAATTAGTGATCAGTACGGGAGAGCCCAGTCCATTGTGGGTGGTGCCATCCCTGGGCTGGTGGCTCTGAGTTCTATAAGAAATTAGGTTGAGCAAGCCAGGGGAAGTAAGCCGGTAAGCAGTGCCCCTCTATGGTCCCTGCATCTGCTCCCGCCTCCACCCTCCTGTCTGCTGTGGAATAATTCTCTTGTACACCATAAAGATTTGCCACTCGAATTGGTTTAATAAAATGCTGACTGGCCCGTAGGCAGGCAGGAAGTGTAGGTGGGGCAACCAAACTAAAGATGATGGGAAGGAGAAGGGTGGGGTCAGGAATCACCAGCCAGACGCAGAGGGAGGAGGAGATGAATGTGCCACGCTAATAAAGGTACTCCTACATAGCAGAGCATAAATAAGGAATATGTATTAAGCTAAAATATAAGATCTATTTAGTAGTAAGCCTGAGCTAATTGGCCAAGAATTTATAAATAATATTAAGACTCTGTATGGTAATTTGGAAGCAGCTATCAGGGCAGGAAACAGGTGATCGGGCCAAGAAGCTTCCATTTATACCTGCCCTGTTTGAGGTCCTGTCCTGATTTCCTTCAGTGATGAACAGCAACATCGAAGTATAAGCTGAATAAACCCTTTCCTCCTCAACTAGCTTTTTGGTCATGGTGTTTGGTTGCAGCAATAGAAACCCTTACTAAGACAAATCAGGAGTGAGGTATTGTGGTGACAGGCCTGACCATAGTTTTGGAAGGATTGTGGAATAACTTTGGAACCTTAGGCTAGAAAAGCCATTGGAGTATTGAGTAGGATGTTCTGTGGGAGCTTAGAAGATAGGAATGTCGAGTGCAGTAGAGAAGATGGGGGCCTGGCTTGTGAAATTTCAGAGGGAAGATTAAAGACTCTGTCAGCACCATTTTCTATTTTGATTTAAGCTTCTGTGGTTCTGGCTAGCTGGGGCTGAAGAGTCAGCCATGATTAACAAGATCCCAGAGCTATTAAAGCACAACCTTTGCTTTACTGGGCCAATTGATGCTGGCCATCTGGAGCTGAGAATTTAGAGGTGATGAAGGAGGGATCAGTAAGCTGGGCATGCCTTTAATCCCAGCACATGGGAAGCAGGTAGGTGAATCTCTGTGAGTTCGAGGTCAGCCTGGTCTACATAGCAAGTTCTAGGACAGCAGGATGGTATGCTGAGAAACCTTGTTTCTAAACAAAACAAAAAAATCAAAACAACAACAACAAAAAAGAGAATTAGTACCACAGATATAAAATCTACTGGGATACATCTCCTGAGAGTCAGTACCTAGAAGCTGGATTCCAGAGGTGGCCAAGGTTGTGCCTTGTGCTGGCAGCTGGACTTGGTCAGGTGTTAAGAGTCACTCAGGTGGTCCTGATTTTGAAGGCATGAACGGTTATGGGGTGCAGCTGAGGCTTGGAACTGGGAGAGTCCAGGAAAGAACACTAGTGAAGGTACAGTGTCAGAAGCAGCTGAAGGCCCAGGAATGAAGGGATCATGAGGAGAAGTTGAGGCTTGGCACCAAGAAGAGAGCCTCAGATAGACTATTGGTGAAAGTGTAGCCCAGTTGTAGCAGAGGCCCCAGCAGTTTCAGAGATGCCAGTATGATGGGCCAGTTCAAAGAGCATATCAGAACTATTGCAACTTTACATCCATTAGTGTTTGTTAACGGAACTGGGAACTCCAAGATTTGGTGCATATATAATTAAAATTTTTATATCTTCTTGATATACCGCTGAGCATAAAATTCAGAGAAAGAAACAGAGACAGAGATACAGAGAGAGTGAGAGCTCAGGTAAATAACCTAATGATGCAAAATTCATGATTTTTTACAAAAATAAGAACAAGCTAAACCCAAATGCATAAGTAGCAAGAAACAGTAAAGATTGGAATGGAAACTAATAAATGGAGATGAAAAGAACAATCCAATTAATCAAAGTGTTTTTTTTCCAAATCAGTGACAAATTCTCAGCTAAACTAAATAAAAGAAAATCAGAGAAGAAACAAATTAGCACTCTAATCAGAGTGGATACTGCAAAAAAAAAAAAAATTCCAATGAAATTCAGAGAATCACTAGGGAATGCTTTGAAAACATATTCCCAAGAACTGGGAAACCTAGAAAAAAATGGGTAAATTCCTAGATATATCTGACTTATCAAATTAAGAAGATATTAATAATTTAAATAGATCTACAACAATCAGTGGAATTGAGTCAATAATAAAAATCATCCTCACAAAGAAAAACTTAGGACGAGATGTATTCACTGTTGAATTGTATCAAATACTTCTCCTGCTGTTCCATAAAATAGGAATGGGTGGAATACTTTTTCTAGACAGTTTGTGTTACCCTGACCTCAAATCAGATAAGGATGAAACAAAAAGAAAACCATAGACCAATTTCCCTGATGAATATACATTTAAAGTATAGTGTTTAAGTGGAACCCCTACCGGCATCCATATATACCCCCAAATGTTGGGATGTTGGGGATCTGCAGCTTGGGGCCCCATTCTGTGCTCAGGTCTCTCTCACTCCTCCCATTTCAAGCCCTGCCCTCTCAAAATGTCCACCAAGCAGCAGCCCCTCCCCTCAGAAAGTCCACCAAGGGTTAGCTCCTCCCCTGGGGGCTGCTCAAGACCATGCCTATAGGCTACCTAAGACCTGGCCGCCATATTGCTGTGTGACTCCTCTCCCGCCCTCCTGAGGGTTACCCAGGAGTGCTGGCCCTGTTCATTAAACCTGGATTTATTAATTTGGTTTGATTGACTTATTATTGATTAATGGACATTCAGTAACCGGGGACTCAAAATGTGTCACATAGCAATAAAAACCATGAAATTGTTTTCAAGAATATAATAAGGTTCCACACTATGACAAAGTTCGTTTACCATATATAAACCAATAAGTTAGTTCAGCACATAGGCTGAGGACAAAATCAAATGATCATTTCATGGCCAAAAAGATCTTTAACAATGTTCAACATCTCTTCCTGATAAGCCTTGAAGCATCTCGGAATAGAGGGAACGTAGCTGAGCATTGTAAAGGTCTATGTACAATTAACCTAAAGCAGTGTTACATTAAGTGGGAAGAACCTGAAAACATTTCTCCAAATTCACAAGGGTGCTCACTCTCGCTGCTCATATTCAACAGTGCTTAAAAGTCTCGTCTAGATCAACACAGGAGCAAGAAAGGAAAGCATGAAAAGTAGGAAAAGAAATCAACGTATTGCCATTTGCAGATAATATAATCTTGTTCCTAAAAGACCTTCATGAATCCACCAGAAATCTTTCATATCTTATCAACAATTTTTACAGTGTAATAAGATACAAAACCAACATACAGAAACCAAGAGCCCTTTTACACAGCACTAATGAAGTTATTAAGAAAGAAGAAAAGAAACAACTGTACTTATAATAATGCCAAACAATAAACAAAGAACAACAAAAAAGGCCCACAGAAATAAATTCAGTCAGTGACAGCCGTCTAAATTTTGACTAAGGTGGAAATATAAATTTGGAGGAAAAAGGGACAGTTTTGGGAACAAATGGGCTGGGAAAACTAGATCCTCACTGGGAAAAGAATGAAACTAGATCTCTGTCTCTTGCCCTGTATAAAAGTCAATTCAGAATGTCTTCAAGGTTTAAATGTAGAACCCGAAACTCTGAAACCGACGAAGGAAAACACAGAACACACTTCAAAACATAGGCGTAGGCAAGGGCTTTCCCTAAAGTAACTCTTAACGGTGCAGGAATTAATAGCAAAACTTGACAATGGGATTACATGAAATTAAAAAGCTCTTGTCTAGCGAAGGAAACAGTCAACAGAGTTGAAGAGAGAACCTACAGAGTGAGAAAAATTCTTTGCTGTGTGTGTGTGTGTCTGTGTGTGTGCATGCACGCATGCACATGTGTGCAAGTTAATGTCTAAAGCATACAAAGAATTGTGAAAGTTAAAACACTAATTTGAATCAACTGACAACTGGGGAAATGAGCTGAAAAGGACAGTTCCCAAAAGAAGAAATGCAAGTAACGAATATTTGAAAAAGTGTTCAATATCCTTAGTTATCAAAGAAAATCAAATTAATACTATGTTAACGCAGAAGAGAAAAGAGAAAACCAAGAGCTGGAGGGCAGAGGGGAGTGCTACAAAATGCTGTCTTTTGGACATGACATGGCCACTGTGCTCATAAACTCACTGCAACGATGCTAATTGACACAAGACTCAAGCACTATCTGGCCAACCGTATCAGCAACATCCAGCAGGAAGCACTAACTCAAAGAAAAAACTGGAGAGGACACGAAACACGGAGGAGGGAGGATCTGTTTCAGGGGTTGCACCTTGGAGAATGGGAACGAGGCGGTGGGGGAGGATTGACTCAAGATGTGTGGCTCACATGCATGATACTGTCAATGAGTAAATCAAAGATAACCTATTAAGAACACAGATCAAAGACTCCACCTCACCTAGCCAAAATGGGCATCAAGAAAACAAATGCCCACATGAAGAAAGAGGGGCCTTTAGGTATTGTGGATGGCAGTGTCAACAGGCGCAGACATTATGGAAGTTAGCACGTAAGTTCTTCGCCATAAGACCCAGCATTGGCACTTCTAAGTATATACACAAAGGACTTCACATCAACAAACCACAGAGACCCCTGAAGATCTGTTTGCGGTAAGAAACGGAATCAGCTTAGATGCCCCTCAGATGAGTGAACCGGGGAAATGTGGCACATGCACGCAGTGAGATTTTACTCAGCGGAAGAGAAGAGAGAAATCAAGACGTTCAACTGGAGAACGTTATGTTCAACAAAATAGCCAGTTTAGGAAAAAAAATACCACAAGTTTCTCTCATATGTGTATTGGATGTAAGTTTATAAATAGGCATATATGCATGTGTGTGCGCGCACACATATGCAGCATAGGCCATGGAAGTAGAAAGGTCATCATGAGAGGGGAGGAGGAGATTTTAAGGTGTGTGGGGGTAGTGGAATACATGGAACCTGAAAGCAGATGTGGGGGAGGCAGGTGGTCCTCAAGAGAGGGTTGCAGAGGATGGGGGAGGGAAGCAATAGGAGCAATTCAAAATGGCACGCATGTATAAATGCGCCAGAATGAATATGTTACCTTGCATTCTAACTTAAAAAACAAGAGCTCTTCCCCTGTGGTCACTGTGGAGAAGGATGAATGGCTTGGCAAATGTGGTTTGGCCCAGAGCCGAGGGCCTGAGGAGGAACCTTTCTTTGCAGGACCCAGCCTGCATCAACAGCAAAATAGGATGCGTGGGATGGCTGACTCCCGACTCAGAGCTTCTGGGAACTTGTGAACTCTTTGAGGGTTAAGTGCTTCAGACTCTTTAGACCAGCTTTAACCTATGTTCTTGTCTCCATTTCTGAATTAGTTTTCTCTTACACGGTTCTTCACCACTCGAGAAACCATTCAACAGACCCTCACATTTCAGACACCAACTTCCATCTTTCCAAGTTAATTCTCTATTTCTCGGCCAGTTCTTGGATGCTTGAAGGGTCAAATCCATGCTCATGCTGAACCGTGTGGCTCCCATCACCTGGTTCACTGTCTACTGGATGCTCTGAATTCCTTATCTCTCATCCTTTTCTTCAGTCTCCTAGCAAAACCCCATCTCTGGAAAAACACCAGAATTTGTTTTCTCAGTGATTACTCCAAGGTACTGAGCCCTACGAGGAAAGATAAACCCACAAATATACAGAGCAGTGTGTATAAACTACAGGTCTTTGGGAGTTCCCAACTGCGCTACACAACCCTGTGTTTTGTTATTGCCCAGCTCGCTCCTCTGGGAACTGTTTCTCACTTTACGAGTTGCTGCACACCTCTTAATCAACAACCTCTTGCGTCATGCCCTGGGGATACCTTCCCTCTTACTTCATGGAAATAACTAGAATTCTTCGGACCACCAAAGATGAAATAGGCCGAATTCCAGTTCTCTGATGGAGGAGAGTTATCTATGTTTCTTTCATTGGTTAATTAATAAAGAAAACTGCCTTGGTCCTTTAAGAACAGAAAATTAGGTAGGTGGAGTAGACAGAACAGAATTGTGGGAACAAGGAAGTAGAGTGGGGGAGACGCTTCAGGCAGTCGCGATAGTGAGTCTCCATGCTGCTCCTCTCCGAGATGGACGCAGGTTAAGATCTCTCCTGGTAAGCCACACCTCGTGGTGCTACCCAGATTACTAAATATGGGTTAAAGGAAGATGTGAGAATTAACCAATAAGAGGCTGAAACTATGGGCCAGGCAGTGCTTTAAAAGAATACAGTTTCCGTGTAATTAATTATTTTGGGTAAAGCTAGCCGGGTGGCGGGACGCAGCCCCGCCGTTCCTCACTACAGTTTGGCGCTCCAACGTGGTGACTAAATCCACTCAGGTTTTTAACCTGAGAGGGCTTTAAATAAAGGAGAGAGAGTTTAACACAGCTTTCTGCTGTTTGCCTGGACGTGCCGTAGAGAGATTTTCTGTTTTGGCAATAGCGGCAGAGAAAAAGCTGAGTCATTTTAAAACGCGTGCGCTCGTGCTCCACCTCCCCGGCGCGGCGGGCGAGACGGGCCGGTGGTGCACCCTTGGCGGACTGGGAGAGGCCTCGGGATCCCACCTCGGGCCCCCGGACGGGGCCCTTCACCTTCATTGCGCCACGGCATTTTAAAACGCGGCTTCCTGATGCTCTGCCTCCATGACTGAGGCAGTAGCAGCTCTGGCTCTGCTTCGCCATGCTAAACTGTGCTGACCTCAGGCAGGTCTATCGTAATTGCCATAATAACAGCGCAGTTAAGGTTTAGACTTGGCTGTAAACAGGTGATACCGTATTACCTCTACCTGGCGCAACTTAAGTTTTTAAAAAGTGCTTAACCTTTTAAAAAATGCTCCTAGATAGTAAAAAAATTACAGATTCACAATAAAAAAGATTCAGACATAGAAGGCCTTTAAATGGCTCACAATGTTGGATAAATATACGTAGGCTTGAGAGAGAGAAAAAAATAAATATATAGAGAATAAAGTTAATGTCTTAAAAAAGGGTAAAGTCTTTAAAGAGACAGAGTACAGATAGTTATAGATTAAAAGAAGTAAAGTGATAGAGTAAAAATAAGCCACGTAAAAATGGAAAATTCACAGAGAGTCTGGATTATGTATTTTGTTGTGTTTTCTTTGATTTTTTTGACTGTAAAGGAGCTAAGTACAGAGAGACATTTCATTATATGGGCTGCCAGGCTAGACCAGAATGGACATCTTAACGGTATGACTTTAGGATTTGGATCTAAGAACATGATGCTTTGGAAAAGAGTTTCTTCTTTTGTTTTCACAGAGGATGAGACTCTGTGGATTGCTTCTATCCCAATATGGTATGATAGACCACGCCCTCCTGAAAGGTTGCTGTGAACATCTTCAAAAAATTACTTCACTCAACTGCCAACTGAGAGGAACCTAGCACACAGGTTACACCATGAAAGACCTAAATAACAGCGCCCCCATTCAGCAGGAAGCAGTTTGGAGAGAAAAAACTGTGCCCATTTTCCCAAATATTGCTTATAAATGTTCTTTTACATTTAAAGGGGGAGATGATATAGATATGAATTTGCATTGGTATAGATTTTAAGGTCAGTTTTGTTATATGTATATGTATTTCTGATCTTGATTAAGCTATTGTGATTGTAGTTCATTTTAAAAACTGTAATGTATAATTAGGAAATATAGGTTGTTAATGGATAATCATTGATAATAGTTAAGCTTGTAGTCATGTTATTAGATTTTCTAGATATGTAGAGATATATTTCAGTTAGATAGACATTCTTCATATCTTTCAAAGACTGCAGAATATGGCATTTAATGTTTTAATAACTTAGGGTTTTTCATGACAATGAGACACGTCTGCTCCTGGCAGCACCAATCTATTTCAAGAGGAAGATGGGCATCGAAGAGGCTACTTATGGAGTTTGTTAGCCATTTGGGCAAGAAACTGCTCTTGGCTGGACTGTTCCATAAACTGGACACAAAGAACCCACAGAGAGAGGACTGCTGAACTTGCCTAAAGGTGAGATGGTCTTTCGGGGTTCCTGATTCATGAAAGAGTCTGCGAGATGTTCTGCAGGACACAGTAGAAAGTGACTGAACGGTCTTTGGAATTTCCTGCTTCATGAAAAAGTCTGCTGGACACTATGGGCCTGAAGGCTGAAGATGGATGCCCCAACGGTACAGAGGAACTTTGGGTGACTGTCTAGGCAGCGAGTTGTCTCTGTCATTTCTAGAGTTAAAAGTTACAAATGACTTGTTTACTTAGGTAATATTATATCCTTCTGGAGTCTTTGATGGAGTTGAAGAATAAATAGATAGTTATAGATTTCCTTAGTTATGATAAAAGATAAAATAGATTTAAATATTGTAACTGTAATACTTGCTTGATAACTGTTTTGTTATATGTAATTTTGCTATGTTAAAGTTGAAGCCTTTCTTTTTTGTTTAAACAGAAAAAGGGGAAATGATGGAGGAGAGTTATCTGTCTATGTTTCTTTCATTGGTTAATTAATAAAGAAAACTGCCTTGGCCCTTTAAGAGAACAGAAAATTAGGTAGGTGGAGTAGACAGAACAGAATTGTGGGAACAAGGAAGTAGAGTTGGAGAGACGCTTCAGGCAGTCGCCATAGTGAGTCTCCATGCTGCTCCTCTCCGAGATGGACGCAGGTTAAGATCTCTCCTGGTAAGCCACACCTCGTGGTGCTACCCAGATTACTAAATATGGGTTAAAGGAAGATGTGAGAATTAACCAATAAGAGGCTGAAACTATGGGCCAGGCAGCGTTTAAATGAATACAGTTTCCGTGTAATTATTTCGGGTGTAAAGCTAGCCGGCGGCTGGCGGGTGGTGGGACACAGCCCCGCCGCCGCTTCTCACAGCAGAAAGTGACTGAACTGTCTTTGGAATTTCCTGCTTCATGAAAAAGTCTGCTGGACACTATGGGCCTGAAGGCCGAAGATAGATGCCCCAACGGTACAGAGGAACTTTGGGTGACTGTCCAGGCAGCGAGTTGTCTCTGTCATTTCTACAGTTTGAAAGTTGCATATGACTTGTTTACTTAGGTAATATTATATCCTTCTGGAGTCTTTGATGGAGTTGAAGAATAAATAGGTAGTTATAGATTTCCTTAGTTATGATAAAAGATAAAATAGATTTAAATATTGTAACTGTAATACTTGCTTGATAACTGTTTTGTTATATGTAATTTTGCTATGTTAAAGTTGAAGCCTTTCTTTTTTGTTTAAACAGAAAAAGGGGAAATGATGGAGGAGAGTTATCTATGTTTCTTTCATTGGTTAATTAATAAAGAAAACTGCCTTGGCCCTTTAAGAACAGAAAATTAGGTAGGTGGAGTAGACAGAACAGAATTGTGGGAACAAGGAAGTAGAGTGGGGGAGACGCTTCAGGCAGTCGCGATAGTGAGTCTCCATGCTGCTCCTCTCCGAGATGGACGCAGGTTAAGGTCTCTCCTGGTAAGCCACACCTCGTGGTGCTACACAGATTACTAAATATGGGTTAAAGAAAGATGTGAGAATTAGCCAATAAGAGGCTACAGATAATGGGCCAGGCAGTGTTTAAAAGAATACAGTTTCCGTGTAATTATTTTGGGTAAAGCTAGCTGGGTGGCGGGACACAGCCCGCCGCTTCACACTACAGTTCTCCTTTGTCTCCTGCTTACTGTCGCCATATTTCCTCCTTGCTTAGCTCTCCTTAGGAGTCTCACATACTTAGTGTGCTACACACAGCAGCACATTACTCTACACTATAAATGGAAGGTTTGCAACCTGCACCCCAAGGCAGTTAAACCCCTAATCTTCAAGGATAGTACTTATAGATGGGGCATTTTGGAGGTAATCAGGGCATGAAGGTGGTGTCCTCCTTATGGGGCTGATGTCCCGATGAGAACATCCCTCAGGGGTCTCTGTTGCTGACCATGTGAGGACATGGTGACCATCTCGGAACTGAGGAAATCTGAATCAACAAGTCCCGGATCTTGGATTTTCTACCGTCTAGAGTTGGGAGAAATAAAGCCATCTCTTCTATCATGAATTGGTGTAGCAGCTGGAGCTAAGACCCTCCAGGAACACTTCAGTTTTGTGTCTGCATCATCATCTTTTCTCGAGGGCCTGGGCAGGTCTCTTCCACTGTTACAATGGAAGAGCAATGGGGTCCTGTCATCTCTTGGGCCCACTCTTGGTTTCTGGTTTGTGTTTGCAGCCTGACTTTCTCATTCCATCTCTAGTCCAGAGGCTGCAGGCACCCATCCCTCCCACGGAGTGAGTGAAACTGTTCTTGCCAACGACTGGCCATCTCCATATCAAATTTCATAAGCACGTGACTCATTGGATCTCTTGCACGAGGTATGCCCTTAATGGAAGCACTGTTATTTTTGAAGCCAGCATTCTCTTAGTATTTTCCCCGTGTGTCTGTGAATTCGTTTGTGAAATTTTCTTCTACCTACTGTGTAAATGTCGCTATTCTCTGGAGTTTTTACCCTTAGCGAATACTCTACCCAGTATCCTCTCCCTCTCTTTCATTCTGTGAATGTGTATGTTCGTGTGTGTGTGTGTGTGTGTGTGTGTGTGTGTGTGTGTGTGTGTGTATGCATATGGAGGTCAGAGACTGAGATCAGTTGTTTCCCACATTATTTTTTTGAGACAAGGTCTCTCATTGAACCAGAAGCTCACAAATTTGGCTATACTGGAATATTTAACGTGTAAAGATGTGTTAACTTTTTTTTATGCTGCCTTTGTTAATGATGCAAAGATGTGCTGCATTTGTTTATATTGTATTTGTGTAATTATGTAAAGATGTGTTTCTATTTCACCTTGCCTGTCTAAGGTACCTGAGGTCTAATAAAAAGTTGAACAGCCAATAGCTACACAGAAGAAAGACAGGCAGGGCTAGCAGGCAGATAGAATAAATAGGAGGAGAAATTATTTATTCTGTCTGCCTGCTAGCCCTGCCTATCTCTCTTCTAGGCTCAAGAGAGAAGAGGAGAGAACAAGGGAGAAAGGCAGGAACACGCCAGGGGCCAGAAGTCAGGCAGCAGCCAGCCAGCCAGACCATGGAAAGCAGTGGAAGTAAGATATATAGAAAGAAAGAAAGGTAAACCGCGCAGGGCAAAATGCAGAGGAAGAGGAACAGGTTAACTTGTAAGAGCTAGTCAGAAATTGAGCCTAAGTTAGGCTGAGCATTCATAACTAATAACAAGTTTCTGGGTCATGATTTGGGAGCTGGTTGTTACCTCCCCCCGCCAAATAAAAGAGAAAGCCTGCTACAATTGACTGCACCACCAGTCCTCCTGTGTCCCCCCCCCCCCCACCCCTGCCACTGAGTGCTGGATTATAAAGTGTGTGCCTCTATACACTCAGCTTTCCAGTTGATTCTGGAAGATCTGAACTCAAGTCCTTAGCATCTTCCTGTCAACAACACCCCCAATGCAGCTATAATCTAACCCTTCTTCTATTTATATGCCCTCTGCCTGGCCCTCCCTGGTATATACTGTCTGCTGTCAGTCACTTCATTTTAGGCCAGCCTCCACGTGACACCTGGACAGATCTGTGAGCACAGAATCACCCAAATTATCACTCTGCTTAAACCTCTTCACTGGGCCTTTTCAAATTTTACGAACAACACCTGCACTTCTTAGTATTGCATATGAGCTCATATGAGACATCTCCGTCCTTTAACAACTTGGCTATTGATTTTCATTCCCCTTCAAGATTTACAATTGATTGGCAACATTAGTTGTCTTAGCGGCGTAACTGCTAAACACATGAAGAAAACAACAAGGATAACAATGACAGATGGGATTTTTTTTTTTTTTAAATCTTTGTGTTTTCTTCCTTGGCAATACAGTATGATTTCCATGACTTTGGCTTATGGACTTTGATTTTGGCTTTGTAGATTCAGTATCATTTAGCTGTCTGCCAGATACCTTTGTTGACAATGAATTCAGGCTGGGGTTGATCCAGCACTTTTTTAATGGATCTTTTTTTCAGATAAGCTTCCAGGGAAACGCTGTCCAATGAAATTAAAAATAAAGGTGTAGGCTTTCATAGCATTTTATAACAGCCCAAGTAGTGATACTTATGGATACTTTTCCTACAGTGTGTATATATATATATATATATATAAAATATTTATTTATTTATCATGTATACAATATTCTGTCTGTGTACATGTCTGCAGGCCAGAAGAGGGCACCAGACCTCTTTACAGATGGTTGTGGGCCACCATGTGGTTGCCGGGAATTGAACTCAGGACCTTTGGAAGAGCAAGCAATGCTCTTAACCACTGAGCCATCTCTCTAGCCCCTACAGTTTATTTTTTAACTATAAAAGAATGCATCCTAAAGTATTCTTATTGAAGTGTGGCACATAGAGTAAAACACAGAAGTTCCTAAGAGTCAGTGGGATGGGTTTTCACAGTGTTAGCAAAGCCTCATAAACAGTACACACACACCAGGAAGAAAGACCACGGTCAGAGTCCCAGGAGCCACCCCATTCAACTTCACTCACCATTCTGGAATTCTGCAGTGCACAGTTTTGTGCGCATGAGTTTTTCCGCTCATATTTTTTTAAATAAAATTTATCTTTGTGTTACATGTAGCAATAACTTATTCATTTTCAACACAATGTAATATTTCACTTTGTTATTATACCACAATATAGTTGTCTATTCAGCCGTTGAAGACAGGAGTTGCTTTTAGTCCATGATATTGTGAACAGTAATACTATAAACATTTTGAACTTGTCTTTTAATATGTATATATTTATGAACCAGGTGGTGATGGCACATGCTTTTAGTCCCAGCACTAGAGCAGCAGAAGTGGGTGGATCTCTGAGTTTAAGGCCACCCTGGAATACAGAGGGAATTCCAGGACAGCCAGGGATATACAGAAAAACCCAGTATTGAGAAACCAAACACACACACGCACACACACACACACACACACACACACACACACACACACACACACACCATACCACACCAAGTATTTCACTGCTAATGGCACCCATCTGCTGTCACAAAATCGATATGCTTTCTCTTTTCTGCTTTTGTCATTTAGATAGGTCTATAATATCTCACAGCAATTTTAATTCCCATTTCCCTAGGAGACTTAGTCCTTCTTGATTTGACTGTCAACATCCTAGGTTTTCAAAGTTCCAGCGAAATAGTTTATCTTACTTGACGACTTTCGAGCTGGAGGCGAAACACACTTGTTACAAGTAAGAACACAAGGGGTTGTGAAAGAGGGGAGTGCTCCTCTCTTGTCCAATGCCCCATCTCTTGGTTTTCAAGTTGACAGTGTGCTGCTGAGGAGTCTTCATTGGCTATTGAAGACCTGAACAATCCTAAGCAAGGCATTTGCTGTCTTCACACTCCAGTTCTCTCCTCTTGGTCACCAGTGAGGAACATGATAGTGGCTATTTCAGAGTTGTCGTGAGAAATGATCGTACCACCCTATGTAAATTACCTCAAGCACGGCTTGGCACATTGTGAGCATCACGTATTTTGTACATATTGTCAAACAGGATCTCTTTGGTAAGATTCATTTTTTTGTTTTGTATTTTGTGTCTTTGTGTGGGTATATGCACTGGAGAAGTTGCCTGTGGAGGCCAAAGGTATTAGATCTTCAGAGATTGAGTTCTAGGTGGTTGTGAATTGCCTGATGTAGGGGCTGGGAACTGGACTCAGGTTCTTCTCTGTAGCAATACTTGGTCTTCACCAGTGAGCTATCCCTTCAACCCTTATAGAGGAATCTCTTAGAGATCTTTAAAATTATGTCTTTTGCCTGTACTGATACAACAAGGGTAAAACAGTAAGAGTTCATTAATATTTATACTTCTCTTGAGGTATCTTTACAATTATGAGGTAATTTTCAAAGATTTAGAGTCACTTGCCTTGTACTTTACTGGTATCTTATTAATTGGCGATCTTGACATTATTTTTAGTGGGAACTTCAAAAAGACTGAGTTTGAAGCCAAAGAACACTTGAAAAATTTTATATCATCATTCTAATGAAAAGGGGTAGAGATAGTTAATGTGACTGATTACTAATCTGCCTTACTCATGCATAATGAGAGAAGGATTAGGTACTGCTAATTACATGTGGGAGATAATTTTTTTCTAGAAATCTCATGTATTCAGATTGAATCTACAAAATATGGAAGTAAGCAAGCAGAAAATAAGACCAAACCAAATAAAATACAAACAAACAAACAACAGCAAAACAAGCCCTTTCTCAATCCAGAACCAGAAGGCCACCGTCAGGCGTAAATACACTTTCCACAGAGGAAGGCCTTAGCTAGAAGGGTAATATTTGCTTGGGCAATTGTGACGTGCGTTTTTGTTTCTCCAAATCCATGCCAGCAAATTACCAGTGGTGGTCACATTCTGCAGCACTAACAAATCCATACAAAACAATAAATGTTTTATTGCTGAAACAATAAAACAGCAATGATATTAAACATGAAGCTGAGTGGTCATTCTAGCACTCAGGAGGTTGAGGTAAGGCAGGAACACCATGAGTTTGAGGACGCTGTGGACCAGGTAGTGAGATTCTCCATAGACATGGAGACCATTTGGCATAGTAATTACCAAATGGTCAACTTGTTTGTTCTGTAGAACACGTGTCCTTAAGTTTTGAGAATCAAATTTCTCAAGGGTGTATGTGTATTCCCCGAAGCAAGTGTAGTGTTGATAAATTCTGTAACTACTGTGCCACTGAGCATATCACAAAGATGAAAGCTTCTGGGGCAGTTCTCAATTGCCCAATGCCGTGACCTCTAATACAGTTTTGTGGTGACTCCCAACCAGAAAATTATTTTTACTGCTACTTTATAACTGTAATTTTTCTACTATTATGAACCATAATATAAATATCTGATATTTTATGATGGTCTTAGGTGATTCCTGTGAATCACCAAGGGGGTCACGACCCATTGACTAAGAACCATTGGTCTAGAATAGAGATGCTCCGTTTCCTTGCCTTCCTCATCATCTACAGTTTTCTTCAGCAATCTCATCCTGTGTTTTAGCCACTGTTCTGTTGGTATGACGAGACATCATGACCAAGGCAACTCTCATAATTGGGGACTTGCTTACAATTCCAGATGCTTAGTCCATTATCGTCATAGGAAGATTATGCAAGAGCAACAGCCGAGAGCTACATCCTGATCTTCAAGCCGAGAAGAAGGGAGACTGGACCTGACTTGGGCTTTTGAAAACTCATAGCCTATCCACAGTGATACACTTTCTTCCCACAAGATCTCACCTACTCCAATAATGCCACACCTCCTAATTCTTCTAAGACTTTCAAATGATTCCACTTCTCGGTGACTAAGCATTCAAATATATGAGCCCGAGGAAGCCATTCATATTCAAACCACCATGTCTAGCTACATGGAACTAACACTGGGAGAAATTGTTAGCCTTGGCCTTTTGCCTGATGCGCAGATTTTTCTTCCAGTAGCTTTTTTTTTAAATTTCTCTCTGTGTGGTTAACAAACCAGCCACCAAAACTCAACAGTTTTAAGTAGAACTCAGTGTTTCCTTTTTTCCTTCAAACCAGTTTCTCTTTGCTTCCTTGGCACGACTGATGTATCCATATTCTCTCAATCAACCAATCTAGAAGCCTCAGGCTTGTATTTTCAGGCTTCGTTCACTCTCATTTAAATGGTCATCAGCTCTACTGAATGTATCTGATATGCTTTCAGAATGATAATATTCAACATTTAATAACAGCCAAGCACTTCACATACACACATGAACACATGTACACACACACACACACACACACACACACACACACACACACACACACACTTTCTGGACAAGGATTCTTTACACAGGTGAACAAACAGACATGTACAGCTTGAGTAGCTTTCTAAGCTAACTGGCCCTCTGCACTGGAATTCATTTCTACTTCTTGCCGTAACTCAAACTTAGATCTTCATATATGCCTGATTGCCATCACTCTAAGAAGCTCTGTGAAAGTAGGGGAGGCTTTGGGAAACGTCTCTCTCTAATTTCTGAATCTGTTCCTGACTTGGGGCATGGCTGGATGATCTGGTTTCTTTGTCAGCAGCTTTGGAGTGAATCCTTATTTAGATCTTTACTATGGACCATTAATTTTTCTTCCACTCAGCCTTGGGACATCATTCTTTGTCTCGGCATCTTCTTCTTTTTTATTCTGTTGAGAAAGGGTCTCCTTATATAGTCAGGCCAGCTTCATACTCACTATATATAATATTGGCTGGTCTCAAAGTCACAATCCTCCAGCCTCAGCCTTCTGGGTGCTTCAGTGACAGGTGTGCGCCATCACTGGTGGCTTGGGTTCTTTTTGAACCACAATTTGCATCCCCTGGCCCATGTCCATTCCAGATTCTGAAACTGTAGTTGGAACCTTGATCTACCTGCTTCTCGGAGATGAAAAGCAAACACAAAGGCTCACAGTACATCCTTGCTGTCACTTTTCCCCTCTCCCTGGTCTAGCTGAACTTAGTTTAATTCCCCGCTCCCCTCCCTGGAGGATACGTGAACTAATATTACATGATAGACTTCTTTCTCTTATAATTTATTTAACTAGAAATTTAAGGCATATAATGTACTCGTATCATGTTTATTGATCATTGCAAATTTGACTTTAGGGGTGATGTAATGTCAGGACATAGCTGGTCTCACATTCCCAAGAAGTATCTTTGAAGCTTATTGTAAAGGACAGCTTTTCTATGGGGTACTTGAAAACGGATATCCGAGTCCTGACAAAGATTGTGTTGTATTTCATAATGCTAATACTAACCTTAGGTATAATATGTGCTTGATGCTTAGAAAAATGATCAAATAACCGATTTTGGAACTGGGAAAGAATTTTGAACCTTTATACTACAATTGATATTGACATATTAAACTGGAAGTTTCTTTGTTGTGAGCCAGGTATATGTTGCACTATAAAATGTTTAGCAATATTGCTTGTTCTATATAACTATGACTCCCTTTCCAATTATGAAAACCCAGCATTTTCTTAGATGGTTGTGGGTTGAATAGTGTCCACCTACTATCTGCATGCTGAAATTCTAGTTCTGAGTAACTCACAATGTGACTGTAACTGGAGTCGGGATCTTCAAAACACAATTTGGTTAAAATGAAGTGATTGGGCTCTAACCCATTATAACTGTCATTTGTCATCAATGGGAAAACTTGGCATAGACATTGCAGATGAGGATCGTGTTAAGTCACAGAAGATAACAATGGAAGTCAGGTCTTCAAAAGAAAGCAACTCTGTTTACATGGATCTCGAACATCTAACCTCCAGAATGTGATGCAATCAACCTGTTTCATAAACCACCCAGCCCACAACACTTTGTTACAGTAGCCCTGGAGGAACGACAGACATTGCTAGGTAAGTATCCCCAAGGGGCCAAGCCACCATTGACTAAGAATCACTGAACGAGAAGACACGCATCATATATGGGGAGCTATTAATTTTGCCTTTTCCAGGACAGGAAAGCCGAGTTTCTAAATAGTTCTTTTTTTATGATACAGGAAATATAGAGAATCTTCTCTATTTCTTTTTCACACCATACATCCTTTCCAAAGATAATTTCATCACTTTATAATTAGATAACAAAAATATAAAATAAAAAGCAGTGCAAAAGGCCATAAAGATATAGATAAGGCTATAAAGATATGATGTATACATAATCTTGGAGTGACTTTGGGGCTGTGCCACTGAGTCTCTCTTGGGTAATTCTGGGCTTGTGTTTATACCTAATGACTATAATATTTGAACAGAAAATACTGCCCTAGAAACACTTTGAAGAAAATCTTCCAAGAGTATTCAGTGTTAATTTAAAGACTTATTTTATTTCATTCAAACAGAAATAATCATTGTATTTCCTATCCCAAGCAATAACTATGGTGCTGTAATATCTCATAGGCTATAACTATGGGGTTATGACTAAGGGTCCATGACTATGGGGCCCTTCCAGGTCAATGGGATGAAATCTTTTTGTTTTCCCCATAGTCCATTTGACATTCTGAAACACAGGGAAAGCCTCTTATTTATCTTATTTAAAAAGAGTGGACCTCCTGTCTAGTAAGTGTTACTGCCTGGATTTGATCTACAATCCCGTAAAAATTCAGAAAGAGTGCATAGAAGATTTGTTTCTGTATAAAAAGTATCCCCAACACAACAGCTTAAAGAAGATAGCTTGTTTTCTTTCAGTTGATAGTACCATGTTTAAAGGAGTGGGCTAGTGAGTGAATTGCTCAGTCTACTTTGCTCTGAACGAGGACCTCCAGGAATCTTCAGGTTTCTGAGTGACTTTGCCAATATCTTTAGGACTAAGCCATTTGTTGACGCTTTCCCTTCAACAGGCAAGGCGAAAGAAGTCCGAGTCAAGAAGTTATCTGTTTCAGAGAACAGGAAGTTACACAATACTGTCTTGGAATATCAGTTTAAGATACGCTGCATTCATTTATGCTGTGGGACATTTGTTTAATGATGCAAAGATGTGTTGCATTTTTTATGTTGCATTTGTTTAACGCTGTGAAGCTGTGTCACTTTGCCTGTCTAAAACACCTGATTGGTCTAATAAAGAGCTAGATGGCCAATAGCAAGGCAGGAGAGAGAAACAGGTGGGGCTGCAAGGCAGAGAGAATAAATAGGAGAAACCTAGGGGAAAGGGAAGGGGAAGAGTGAGCAAAGGAGAAAAGGGTGCCAGAGGCCAGGCACCCAACCACACAGCCAGCCACAGAGTAAGAAGGAAAGAGAAATATATAGAATTAAAAAAGGTAAAAAGTCCATTGGCAAAACACAGTTTTTTTTTTTTTTTTTTTTTTTAAAAGTGACAATTTAAGTTAGAAAAGCTGGCTAGAAACAAGTCAAGCTACAGTCGGGCATTTATATGGAAGAAAAAAGTCATTGTGTGTTTATTTTAGAGTTGGATGGTGGGGGGGCCCAAAGAGTTAAGCAAAACCGAATTACACATTACCTCTCACTATATCCTCTTGTCTAAAACATAGCATATTTCGTGGTATAGGATCTTGGATTACATAGTTTCCACGCTGACCCAATGTGCCAAAATGATAGGAATTCAACCACTGCAAGGCAGGAGATAATAGATAGAGAATAGCTATGAATTACTGATCTCCGTCATAAATATGATGCGGGTTTGTGGATAGGAGAGTGGTAGCTGGTGAGTATACACATACATATGATACGGGTAGAGCTTCCAAGTGGGAAGAAAACCAATCGTAAAAACCAGAGGAAAAAGCTATATTAAAATGAATAGATGTTCGGACTGTTTGTATAACTTTATACATGCATAAAAACAGAACCATGATTTTTTTTTTTTAAAAAAGTGGATTTGGTCTACATCATCTTATTTCCTCTTAGGGTTTCTACTGGGGCTTGGATGCTGAAATCTAACTATTTTATGATGAAAAGAACATGGAGAACAGATTTGAGGAAGAGACCAGGGTCTCCAATGACAGTACAGACACCAAGCCATTGTTAGACCCTGCCCACTTTTGTGCCTCTGTGTCTGAATTTCTTACTTTAAGGTGGTGAGGATTACATAAGGTAGCGTGTGCCTGAAGGACTCTTCTCACCTGTGGGTTGGAGTCTCCTCCAGGGTCCGGTCCTAGTTTCTGGGTTAGATTTTCTCCCTCTGAACTTTTCCATACTGTCTATATTCCAGCCCCAACAGACTGGCTTTTATTCTCCCACTATTCTCCCACTGAGAAACAAAGTCAAGACAGAAAGTATACTTCAAATGCATCCTTTCCTTAAGGGTCATGCAAAGTCTTGTCCCGTGGTTTTCTGTGTCCAGCATGGCTGCTGTTGTGTAGATTTGAGAGCTTGAGGTTCATCGCCATGAGGGTGTGTATGTACAAGACCATCACCCTTGGGTCACACCTGTCTGTTTAAGCTTCCTCATTGCTGTGTGCTCTTCTTGCCTGTACCTACTCTTGTCTTTCCCGGTAGGATTCTTCCCAGAGGAGCCCTATTAAATTCTAAGACTGAACCAGACACCAGATAATCCCTGCATTGCCTGAAATCCTCCAAAGATTGCCATTTGCTCTCGGATGAAATTCAGATGTCCGAGTATGACCCAGAAAGCCCTACAGGAAGAACTGACCCCTGCCTAACTCTTCCCTCTTCGGACATGTTGCTCTCAGCCACTCCATCTTAGGCATTCTTAGCGCTACCCGGTTCCTAAATCTCAAGTCCTTTCCTGTCTCAGGGTTCTTGCTACACATTCACCTCCTTCTATAGCACTCGTCTATGCCTACCCTTCCTTGCAGTTGCTGGTCCTCTGCGGTGGTCGCTGGAATGAGAATGGCTTCCATAGGCTCACAGATTTGCAAGCTTGGTCACCAACCAGCAAGTGGCACTATTCGAAAGGGTTAGGATTTATGGTCTTGTTGATATAAGTGTGTCACAGGGGGTAGGGTTGGGCGGGCTTTGAGGTTTCAAAAGCCCATAACAGACCCAGAGTTTGTCTGTCTGTCTGTCTTTCATCTACAATACAGGGTGTAGCTCTATAGCTGTGCTACTCCAGCATCTGCCTGCATACTGCCATTCTCCCCGCCATGATGATAATGGACTAAACCTCGGAAACTGTAAGCCAGTCCCAACTGAAAGCTTTCTACTAGAAGAGTTGCCCTGGTCATGCCATCTCTTCACAACAACAGAACAAACCAAGATACCACTTTTCTTTCTTTCTTCTTTCTTTCTTTCTTTCTTTCTTTCTTTCTTTCTTTCTTTCTTTCTTTCTTTCTTTCTTCTTTCCTCCTTCTCCTGTTCCTCCTCCTCCTCCTCTTCTTCCTCCTCCTCCTCTTCCTCCTCCTCCTCCTCTTCTTCTTTTTCGATTTTCAAGACAGAATTTCTCAATATAACTGTCCTGGAACCTGCTCTGTAGACCAGGCTGGCCTTGAACTCACAGAGATCCACCTGCCTCTGCCTCCCTAGTGCTGGGATTAAAGGCATTCGCCACCACCACCAGGCGACATCCCCTTCTTAAATTTCATTTTCCAAGATAAGTCCTTTTGTCTTCTAGTCTAAAAATAGGTTGCTTTTTCCGTTCCAGGTTCTGCTTCCTGCCTCTGTTTGCCTTCACACCCTCTCTCTTATTATTCTCATTTATAGTAGTTTGTGGGCACGGCACACCTTTCTTTACTTCCTGTATTCCTCTCTTAAATATCAGGAGAGCGTGGCAGGTGCTGGTACCAAGCCACCACCCTTTAGCATGGCTTCCAACACATGGCTAATGCTCAATACATGCTCTTGAGTGACTGACGGTGAAGTGAGTGCTGTGCCCTCCTTTCCTATTCTTTTTTCTTTGTTTCTAGGGAGACTGTTTTGAGTCACTATGCTTTGTAAGTCTTGAAGCATAGGGCAGTAGCTACATTAGAGGATATTGGTACTGCCCTGTGTTCCTGTGTCATATTGGCTCAAGGACACTTTTTGCATTTGTTATACATTCTGCTGTATTAATCAAAATGATACTAAAGAATCTGATCAAAAAGGACACCATAAAGTTCACTGACTATTTTCTGAGTTAATTTCCTAGTGAGTATAGAAGATCTGAAAATGCAGCTGTATTCTAAGCTGGCAGGACACAGAGTCCAGCCTTAGTTTTGCTGTTGAATAGTATATTGGCCTGGAATAGTAGGCAACAATTTCCCAAAATAGTAATTTTTTTTCTAATAAGTGGAAGAATCTTTATGATTCTTCCCTCAACAGGATGGGAAATGTGACTGCAATATTTATGAAGTACAGTCTGGACTTTTTTGAAGTGTTGAGGATATACTTAACGAGAATGTTTCTATGATGTTTCAAGGATTTTACACTCAAATCAAGCAGGAACTGAGAGATGTAGTTCTCCAAAAGAACAAAATGCTCCAAGATGAGCCTTGAATTATATTCAACTACCGAAGCTTTGGAGTTAAGCCTTCTTTTCTCTGAGCCAAAAGAACCTGTGGAAACTGTTATTATCTCAAAAGAGGAGAGATCAGACTTTCTCCCGCCACCGTGGCACTTTGCAGAAATGCCACGGGAAAAAGTTCCAAGCTTAATGCTCGTCCTCTTTTCAGTCTGGGACTAACTGATAGATTTGGGCTATTCTAATTCAGGAAGCATTTTTTTTTCCTATTTTGTTTAAGTGAGATTCCAGCAGAGGGAGCAGAATCAGCAAGTAGAGAAGAGATTTCTAAAACTCAGATACGCGGTGAAAAGCTCAAATAAGTTCATTGGCGAGGCCTATGAAGCTTCTTGTTAGCCACTAATAACGTGAATTACTCACTCTTTCCAAAGCATTGCTGTCAGAAAAACAATTACCTCCCTTTTCTTAACATCTGCTAGTAACGTTCACTTTTATACCAACAGTTGTCTCAAGAGCTAGGAAGACACTGGTGTAGCAAAGAAAAAGAATCCAAAGACATTACTTGTCATTATTGGTTCAATAAATTACTAGCTTTAAGACACTCTAAATTACAATATTTAAACTCCTTTAGGAAAGTCTGACTACATATATAATCAGAACTTTAAAATGTCAACATGAGCTACATCAACTGTGTAATTAATTGTTAGCCGAGAGAAGGTCGAGGCAGGGAAGAAGAGAACACTCAGATCTTCATAGTAAGTGTCACTAAAGGGGCAAATGTGGCATGCGCCAATAATGCATACTCACGATTAAGCTAAAACACCTGAAAAGACGAGGCGTTGATACCCTAGAAGTCAGGCTCACCGTTTATTCCGGATGAAAAGGTGAGAAGCAAGAAGCTGTGCCCACTCATGACAAAGCATCATTAGTGGCTGTTTGCCACCTCCAGTTGCTCTAGAGTTGGGGTGTGCACAGCTGTGGGGGTGTGCACAGCTGTGCGGCTGTCTGTGGCGCTCCCAGTGCAGCTAGTGGAGTGCATTGTCAAGGGCGGCAAGATGGTTAGCCATGACTAGTCCAGGGTGTAATTTTAAATGTGTGAGCTAGTAATGGTAAACTTTTGTTCTTTTATTTCCTGTTTTAAAAACTGTGTGTTTGTGTATGTGTGTGTCTGTACATATGTGCACAATACCACAATGGGTTTGTGGAGGTCAGAGAACAGAGGGCAACTCTCTTGGGGAGTCCTTCCTCTCCTGCCACCTTGTGGGGTCTTGGTATTGAACTCAGGGCATCAGGACTATATACCTAGTCCCTTTACCCAGGAGCCACCTCACTGCACCATTTCTTTCTTTCTTTTTCTTTTTTCCCTTTTCTTTATTTCTTTAAAAGAAAACTTTATTTTAGTTTAAAATGGTGCAAATATTGATATATAATTATATCATTACACATATAAAATGATATACATAAATTATATATTATATGATATATATTATACTACATGTGATAGTATGTATATTAAATGATAAATTAATATAAAAATATAAAAAATTACAAGCTTTATATTAAAAATATCAAAAACAAAAATTAAAGTCTCCATGTCATCCTTCTTCCTCTTCTTCCCACTGGGAGGAGGCAACCAGTTTTACCTCTTTGTCCTTGGGGGTCTCTCCAGTTCCGAAATCCTCAGCCTCCTACCAGGATAACTGACATGTGGCTAGAGACGAGCCGATTGCCTGGCTATGTGGGCTAAAGGATGTGCTCATTGCTCTTCCTAATGGTCCACTTGTCCCATAAAGGATATTGTCTAGGGTTTCACAGAAAGAACTGGACTGTTTGGTGACTGACTCCAGGCCATTTTTCCCTGCTAAGCCATTTTACAAATTTGCTAACACATCCTGTCTATTCTAATTTTCTGTTCCATTCTCTTTGTGTTCGATTATGCTTTTAGCTTTTTTTCCCTGCCACTCGAGACACATCTGCTATTTTTTTCTGATATATTTCTTAAGCTAGAACCACATGTCAGTCATTCAAGTATCTCATTTTAGGTATAACGTTTTATTTTCCCAACCCACGCCAGCTTCATTAAAAATAGCCACAGTATATTTATTCTATGACTTTGCCCCTACTCATACTTAGGAACTTCAATTTCCAACAGAATTCCTTTTCCAAATCACTCTGCAAGCTCCGGCCTTGGCCGGGAGGACTCATACACATGTCAAGAACTAGTTCCTTTGACCACAGTGCTGTGTGTTCTGTATCCTCTTTCCTGCCCTGACTTGTGATTATGAACACGATGCTATTATGACCCATTTGTCAGTCAACTACTCTAGACACTTAGGCTCTTTCTAGTTGAGACCAAGAAGAATCCAGGGTTCAATGGGTATCTCCATGATCAATGAATGCCAGGGCTATTCCCCTTGACCATAACTTCTTCAGTAAATCACCATGGCGTTGAGAAACTACACGGAAGACCACAGGGTCCCTCTATGTAAATGACTCTTCTCGGGTCCTGCTTGAGTTATACAGTAGACACAACTTGGGGGGCAGAAGAGGGGGTTAAAGAATTTACCCAGGATGATCTCACACATGAGATTGAAGAACATGTCTTTAATTCATGTCCATAAAACTGTCAGCACATCATTAGTTGGGGAAAGGTTTGCTTTTTTTTTCTTATAAAGAGATGGCATATTTTAGCAGCTTTACAAGGAGACTAGGAAGAGAAGGTGGGATTTTACAGAGTGTCTGGGCACCTTTGATAACCCCTCTCCAGCCCAGACTGATCTGGCTGGCTTGGTAGTGTCTAATTATCCTAACCTGAATTGGATCGCCAGAACCCATGTCAAGATAAGGAGAAATCAACTCCGTAAAGTCATCTTCTGACAGGCACGTGAGTGCCATGCACATGTACCTGCCACACCGTGCACAAACATACACAATAGCAATACAATTTCAAAACAAGCAAAAAGAGTAAAGCCCTTCTCACTACAGAAAGCATGGATATTGTTCTGTAACACAATGGTAAATTTTCTATCCTATTAGAATCTCCACAGCAGCTGTCAGAAGCTGAATATTTTAGGGAATAAAATTTCCAAGGAAGAAACAGGATGTACAGAATAAAGGTCTTCAATTTTCTAAGTCAGGTAATGCCGCCGAAAATGCCTTTAGTCCCGCAGAGTCTGTCATTCCATAAAACATCGCATAAAGTGTCTCACAGGTCTTAGCTGGTTGGGAATTAATCTCTTCGTCCATCAAACTTGCTAACAAGTTTCTTTCCACTTGTATGAAACAATTCATCACCATGTTCCTACCGTTAGAGTTCTGAGAGGCACCGACACTTGAGCTGAGTCTTGCTGAGCTGTGTTGGCTGGGATGAAGGGAGGAGCAAAATGGGAGAGGCACCCCTGTGAGGAGAACAGTGTGCACAAGGGTACTGAAGCATATGAGAACAGGCTGCTTTCCAGAAACTGCAGATCAGTTGGCAGAGTTGAGTGGAAGTGCTTTTGTTGCAACATGACCCGTTGTGAGGTCCCCCAAAACTTCAAGGGTGAGGGCTAGCCCAAGCTGGCCTTCCTTGTCATGGTGCTGTGCTCAGGAGCTCCTGGAGGGTCTTGGCGTCTTTGTGGGACATTAAGTAGGGAAATGACATCATCTGTGGATTTAGTAAACACTTTGGAAGTTTTCTTTTCTTTTCCTTCCTTCCTTCCTTCCTTCCTTCCTTCCTTCCTTCCTTCCTTCCTTTCTTCTTTTCTCTTTCTCTCTCCCTCCTTTCCTCCCTCCCTCCTTCCCTCCCTCCCTCCCTCCCTCCCTTTCTTTCTCCCTCCCTCTATCTCTCTTTTAAAGAAGTGATGTTTTGATTTGGGGGGATTATATTTATTTTTAGCTGATTCTCTTTCTTGATAGTGAGCATTTTGGGATTTCTAGTCATTTTTGTGCACACTGGACATTAGATTTGAATTAGACACAGTTGTTCTTTTTTTTTTTTTTTTTTTTTGGTTTTTCGAGACAGGGTTTCTCTGTGGCTTTGGAGCCTGTCCTGGAACTAGCTCTTGTAGACCAGGCTGGTCTCGAACTCACAGAGATCCGCCTGCCTCTGCCTCCCGAGTGCTGGGATTAAAGGCGTGCGCCACCACCGCCCGGCGACACAGTTGTTCTTAAAAGAGAACAATTCTTCACATGCCTTTTCTTTTTGTGGTTGAGCGATCTTTCTAGATGCATTCTTAGGGGACTTAAATGTACATCCTCAGAGTAGCTGTAAAAAAAACTTCTAGAACCATACCTTCGAGTTCAATCAATCATATATCAGAACATCGATGTGGACAAATGAAAGCAGAATTAAAGCTTTGAGACATCCACAGGGTCTTTTGCATCCAAACACCCCAAAGGCAATTCAGTCTCCTCTATTCAATGTTAAAGATTTAAAGCAACTCTGGGCTAGGATAAACTTTTCCTCACTTTCCAAGATCAAGCATTATGCAAGTCACATTTTATCAGCTCCGTTCCTGTAGATGATCAGTTACCATGTTGCTAATATTTCTTTTAATGTCCTCTGGAAAAAAAAAAACAGAACAAAATCCTACATAGCTTAAAGTTAAGTAAACTGAGTTTCCCTCATTTTGTCTTGTGAAATTTTATACAGGCAAGGGCATACTCTAGAGTATAGTCACACATTTTTTTGTATTACTTTTAATTCATGATAATATTTTAAAAGAGTTCCCAAAGACAACTAGCTGCCCATTGATAAACCTTAACCACCAATGCAAACAATTACGTAATTCATTCACTGGGTTAAGACAGAGGTCTGTCTGCAGGTATAGATTTTCCACCCAAATTGAAGCTTACCTTTCAAAATGTCTAAATACTTTCAACATTAATATTTCATATAAAACACTTCTAATTTTTATACTAGTATTTACTATCTTCTAAAAAAGAATTTAAAATTCTCTTGCTCATTCATGGTCATCATCACATAGATATCAATCGGGACTTGCTCTGGACCATTCAGAATGACTAAGAGATGTCTGCAGGATTCTTTGTTCACACACCCAGGAAGTTTTGTGTGATGGTTTGATGACTATGTGAAATTCTTTCCCTGCTTCTCTTGGTTGGGCTTGGTAAGTCTTGCAGCTACCAGAGCAAATTGAAAGATATTTTTTCTTATATTTAATCTGTATTTGGCTCTTCTGCACATCAGCAAATTGACTCTCATGTTTTAATGATTGCAAGTGAATATAAGATATATTACTTCAGGTTCCAATGACACATAGGCAACTGCTTTACAATTCATTTATTTCATATATAATAACAAGACAATCTGGTTAGCAGACTTGTCATATTTTATAATTAAGTATGAATTAAGGTATCACTCCAAATTTGTTCTTTAAAAAAGTACTATTGTGTGTGTGCGTGCGCACACATACCACAGTTTCATGTGAAAACCAAAGGACAACTTGTAGGTATTGACTCGTTTCTTCTACCTAACCATGAAGGTCCTAGGGACCAAACTCAGGTTGTCAGGTTGTTGGCAGGTTTTTTTTTTTTAACCTGCTGAGCCAACTCATCAAACATTGTCCTTTTATCTTAACTAAATTCTAACTGTGTACTAAAATGAATTATTCAGAAGGGAGAGTGGAAATTAAGGAACAAAAAAACCTATTCATTCCCCAACCTCTTTCTGAAAATTTAGATTGCCGTGCTAACTCACTGAAGGCCTTTTTACCCCACTCAGCAAATTAATCATGAACATTTTCATAGAGTTGGAAAGCATATAAACATGTTTTGTGACTTCGGCATAAGTCACTCCATTGACGTGTTTGATTAACTCACATTACTGAGGACTTTTCGTGTGTCAGACATGATAAACACCGGGAAAAGAAGCCACAGAAACAAACACGTTACTGTTAAATTCCTCCAAACTAGACGAGAATCTCTCTGAGAGGGGAGACTTAGCGAGAATGAAACCCTAAACTACGACTGTCTCCATCTATGAATTATTTATGACATACGAGATAGGGTTGATCTACAATTCACGAGATACTCGTGAGAGCCGTTCACCGGAAGCTGGAAAGCGAGCACCCAGATGTTCCAAGTGAGCTCAGCTGCTCACTGAGGATTACGTTCTCACTGCCTGTTTTGATCATAAGATATGCTTCCCGTCAACAGCTCGTGCTGTGGTATGCACGTGCCGTGTGCACCGCGTTTTTCCCCCCCGCTGACTGAAGTGATTGAAGTCAGATGCAATGCGTTTTTCTTCAGCAGTATCTTTTTTTTTTTTTAAGGTTGCTATAATGCTGGTGTTGAGAGAGGAGGATCACACCTTGTGGTACAGACCTCCCAGGGTTATCCTTTCTCGGCTGTTTTTGTTTAAGAGCGCTCTTCAGACAAAGGCTCGGCTAGTTTCCATTTCAAAAGAATATTTCTTATTGTAAAATCGCGGACAAGACAGGAGGGATATAGGAAACGTGTTTCAATAAGGGAAGCATTGTGGAGCCCATCATAGCCTCAGGTGGTTCTCTGTGTATGTGTCTGTATTTGTTGAGCATGTATGTGGGCACACTTCCACAGAGACAGCCCGGTGTACCGAGGAGGGAACTGATCTGGGGGATCAGAAGGTCTCAGTTCTGCTATGCATTAAACATGGAAACGTGAGCAAGTTATTTTTCTATAAAGTAGTTCTAGCACTACTCCGGAGGATTGTGTTGAGACAGACTTAATATAATCTACTCATAAGTTGATGCTGAGGATTAATGGCATCACACTAGCTGTGTAAACTGTACATATGTATGCATTTTATTATGTGTTATATATAGTTTGCACAGGATAGCTTATAGCTGTTATGTATGCTATAGGTAGATTGACATTTTCTCTTTCTTCTTTTTTATTTTTCTATTGATTTTTTATTGAGCTCTACATTTTTCTCTGCTCCCCTCCCTGCCTCTTTCCTCCCCTTCAGCCCTCCCCAAGGTCGCCACGACATTTTCATTCATTTACTTTCTTGAGGCTGAGCCTTGCTCTGTCGATCCGGTTGGCTTTAAATTCACAAGCCTCGTGAGCAGTGAGGTTTCAGGAGTGTGTCAGAATACTGACTATGCCACCATTTTTGGAAAAACTCTGACACAATATTACAAATATATTAGGATATGTATATTTCCCCCTCATGATGCATGATATACAACACAATCTTTTAGCATTAGTGACAACTAACACTTCTTGAGCTCTCGTGTCTCACCAGCCCCGTGTTAGCCGCAGTCAGTTTTTATAACATGCCATTATGTTGGAACTAGCCTAAGCTCTTTTTTTTATTTTTAACAGAAGGGAAACTGAGTCACAATGAAATTAATTATCTTATGCACAATCGCTAAAGAGTGAATTATAAAATATTCAAAACCAATTGCTTAGATGCTTCACTTTTTTTTTTTTTTTTTTTTGGTTTTTTCGAGACAGGGTTTCCCTGTAGTTTCTAGAGCCTGTCCTGGAACTAGCTCTTGTAGCCCAGACTGGCCTCGAACTCAGAGAGATCCGTCTGCCTCTGCCTCCCGAGTGCTGGGATTAAAGGCGTGCGCCACCACCGCCTGGCTGATGCTTCACTTTTTAATAGAAAAAAGGTTTTACTGAGAAACCACACACGGACATGACTTACCCACCTATTCAAAGAATAAAAATCATTGGTTGATCATAGGTACAGACTTATTTGGTCACCATAAAAATCTAACAGTACAGGGGGCTGGAGAGATGGCTCAGTGGTTAAGAGAATTGCCTGCTCTTCCAAAGGTCCTGAGTTCAGTTCCCAGCAACCACATGGTGGCTCACAACCATCTCTAATGGGGTCCGGTGCCCTCTTCTGGCCTGCAGGCAGACACACAGACAGAACATTGTATACATAATAAAGGAACCCTGTCTCGAAAAAAAAAAAAAAAAAAAACAAAAAAACAAAAACAAAAACAAAAAAAAAAAAATCTAACAGTACAGAATCTTCACCCCAAAATGGAACTCATTGCCCACTGTATCAGTAATATTGTCCCTCCTCCAACCCCTAATCTTAGGAAGGAATATAGTTCCTGATCTATACATTTGCCTGTTTTCTACAACTTGTGTAAGTAGAATCACACATAACATTCATTTATATTGGCTGTCCTGTTGTGGAATATTTGTTCACGGTGTGGAACATTACTCGAACTTTGTAACGTGTGTGACTTTTTTTTTGCTCATGCTGCATTTGTTTAACGGTGTAAGGGCGCGTGTTTAATTCTGCAAAGATGGGCTGCATTTGTTTCACCTTGCCTGTCTAAGGCCCCTCGTTGGTCTAATAAAAAGCTGAACAGCCAATAGCTAGGCAGGAGAGGGATCGGCGGGTCTGGTAAGCAGAGGGAGAAAATAAGAGAAGAAACCTAGGCACGAAGGCAGAATGAAAAAGAAGGAGGAGAGATTGAGGAGAAAGAGGGAGAGCCCCCTGGCCAGCCAAGCAGTCGCCAGCCCCCCATACATGAGCAACTATGAAAGTAAAATATACAGAAGTAAAAAGCCCCAAGGCAAAAGGTAGATAAGGAGAAACAGGTTAATTTGAGTTAAAAGAGCTAGCTAGAAATGAGCCTAATGTAGGCTGAGTATTCATAACTAATGATAAGTCTCTGTCAGGATTTGTGAGCTGATTGGTGGCCCAGAAGAAAAGTCTGGGGCAATGCCATATCCGCTTAAGTCCTTTTTGTTGCAGAATAGCATCCCATTGCATGGTCACATGACAGCTGCGGTCACCCATTCCCTCATCTGACATTGACATCTGACATCATTGTCTGCATTATTTTGGCAGAGTCCTCATTCTTATCAATGAAGGGAAACAGAATTATTTATAAATCATTTACTATACCAATGCTAAATGTTTACACCCTGACATCTCTGATCATTTGTCTCCCTGATTGAAAAATAAAAAAAAAAAAAATAGAAAAACTTGTTAACTCACCATTTACTGAAAACTACATCCAGGCAGGTGTGTTAGAGATCTGAACTGATTTCTTGTCCATGTAGAGTTTACAGAATAGCAGGGAAAATGTGATTGGAAAGCCACAGAAGAGGTGCGAGCTCTAACCAAGAAACAGTCAAGATGCCACGTGAACTCAGTGAGCAGTGAGGGTCCTACTAAGGGTGGCTTGGGTAGCGTTGGTAAATTTATGAGTCAGTCTGGCTTTGTAGGGGAGGGGGCTTACGCTGACTCTTAGCGGATGAATAGGAATGACTTAGGTGGACAACAGAGAAAGACTGGCTGGCAACAGGGAGGACATCTGATCCACTGGGAGCCCAGTCTGTGCCAGGAGTCACAGAGCAGGGAGTTGGGGTGAGAACAAGGTTTTGTCAGGATTTATAAACTGGGTAAGGAGAGTGGACTTTTGTTAATTGTTTAGTGCCTTTTAACTTCTTATTTTACTATAGAAGAGTAGGATTTGATTATTTTGTGTTAAAAATGTATTTTTGGCACATAGCTATAATCCTAGTATTTAGAAGTAGAAGCAGGAGAATTGATAGCAGAAGGACAGCCTGAGTTACATAGTGAAACCCTGTCTTAGCAAAACAAAGTGTGTGGATGTAGTTCAGTGATAGAAGGCTTTCTTAGCAGGGCCAATGTTCTCAGTTCAATACAAGGTGGGAAAACTCACTCACTCACACACACACACACACACACACACACACATTGCATGTATAAGAGTGTACATGCATGCAAGCATATGTGCATGCTATTGTTGAGAAATAAATGGATCTCCAAGGCTCATGTGTTGCAGGCCTAATCTCCAGCTGCTGAAGTGATGTGATCATAGCTCTGTGCCTTCACTAATAGATTGATCTCCCGATGGATTTATAACGTAAGATCACTGGGAGGTGACAGATAACTAGATGGTGGGGCTTAATTAGAGGAAATGGACCACTAGGGTAGTCTATGCAAAGACAGACCTTGTTCTCCAGCCCCCTCTGAAATGGCTTCCTGCTCTGTGTTTGCACCACCACGTACCCTGAACCATGATACTGCACCTCCCAGAAGCAAAGAAGCCAAGTGATGGTGGCTGGAGACCTCTAAAGCTGTGAGTCAAAATAAATCATTGTCTCCTCACTTCAACAAAATCTTACCAACACTTTGTGATATATAGATTATCTAATAATTCAGAGCGCCTACAAGGTCAAATAAATTGAGAAATTTCCGTCATTACCTGTAAATGGCACACCAGTGTTTTCTGTCATAAACAGGGGGAAACAGAATTATCTACACTGGTGAGAGACCAAGCATTGCAATTAAGTCCTTCTCAGATTTCTAGGTAGATATGCCGAATCAAGCTAAGCCTGAAGCTGGTTCTCCCTATGATAAGAGATGTTGGTGTGTCTGACAGAGGCAATGAAAGCCAAATTTGCCTCATTGGAGACTTTCACATTGATGAAGCCAGAGGGCTGAAAGGGAATTGGAACTGAACTGTACTGTGATGTTTCAAATTTCACGACCGGGTCCTAAGATCTCTGTGGATGCTGCTAGTATTGTAGGTACCCCCAGAGAATGAGTTAGGGTTTCAACATCACCCCTGGTGGTAGCCTGAAGATGAACTGGAGGGCAGGCCACCCACACGGAGCCTTGCCAATAATCCAGGTGAGAAAGGGGGAGCAGAACCCGGCTGATGTGCTGGGGCTTGTGGCGCCTTGCGAAAACCCTGCCTTCTTGGGTGGCACTGGATCTTTAATTGTTACCAAGGCAGCTAAGGGGAGCATTTCTTCCAGGGTTTGGGGGAGGAGTGGCTGACAGACGAGGGCTAAGAGGCGGCTCTAAGCCTTCATGTGTTTATCCTTTCAGCTTCCAGTCCACTGAGTTTTCTCAGTTTCTCTGCTCAAGTCTCACTCCCATCTCTTACCTCTCCTGGCTGCTTTGTGGCCGTGTCACTTCCTGTCACGTCACTGTCACCAGCCTAGGGAAATGGGCAATGGAAGCCAGGGCTCTAGAACCCCACAATTCTCATAGGGCCCAGGGCAGTGACGGGGCGGCGGGGAATGTCAGGCCTGCCCAGCACAAAGTGACTCATCTTACGCCTCTTGAGACTTTTACTCTATGAAGCGACAGCTTGATATATTCTCTGAGAATTTGTTACTTTATAGACTGAGCATCGCCCGCCCCCACCACACACACACCCAAACCCAAACCCAAAATACACATAATCATGAAAGTGGGAAGAAAAATGCCACCATTCCTAACTAACAACTGATTCACAGGGTGGGGATGTTGCTCAGTGGTAGAGAACATGGTTACCATGGACACGAGCCTCTGTTGGGCTCCTACCGCTACATCAACATGAAACAAAGAAACCGACAAAAATTCCGACCAAACACAAATAGGATTAGTAACACATATGTATTGGCAATAATATTGTAGAAATCTAAAAGAATTTATATGCCAAAACTAAACCAAAATTAACACCAGACTAAATTATCAAAGCTGGGAGGGGGGAAAAACATCTTTAAAAGGCTCAGATTCCTTGTTTGGGCAATGTTAAATCATAGCTTCAATACTGGTGGAGAGGCGCTACTACAACTCCTATATTAACAGCAAGATACTGGACAAAAATATGCTAGTTGTATACAGTTGTCTGGCAAGAGTTATAATCCTAACTGACAGATCATACCATGTAAGTCCTGTCTCAAGATAGCGTATATAATAGGAAGGCTTACTATCTTCTTTAGAGTCTCTTGCATTTTTGGAATTCAGCAAAGCAGTCTCAATAAAGAAACAGGCAGGAAATACAGAACTCACCCAGAGGCACGCACCTCCCAACCAAAGGCCATCACAGGGATACTTGGCCAGCATCATCTCTAGGGGGAGGATTTCCTTTAAGTCCCTCCAAAAACACATGGCTGGCTCTGAAAGCTTAAATGGCATTTGTCAACCATCAATAAATCTTGAAAATTGTCTCAGCAAATGGGCCAACTCAGCATTTTGGCTTTTCCCATTTGTCTTTGGGGAGGATCACTGAAAACATTTTCAGAGATTAGACAATGCCTTCATTAGAAGGCTCATTCAAGAGAGGAGACTTTAGCATTCACCTTGGGTTTAGCATTCACCATTTCTCCATCGTATTCAAGGGCTGTTACTTCAACTCTGCAATTGTGTGCCGAGCAAGATTTTCTTTTCTTCCTTCCTTCCTTCCTTCCTTCCTTCCTTCCTTCCTTCCTTCCTTCCTTCCTTCCTTCCTTTTTCCTTTCTCTCTCTCCTCTCTCTTCTCCTTCCTTCCTTCCTCTCTTTCATTTCTCTCTCTCTCTCTCTCTCTCTCTCTCTCTCTCTCTCTCTCTCTAGCATACAGTGGAGGCATTCTTTAGTGAAGTATTCAAATCTTGCCTATTTTTCACAGCTTGTTATTTTTCCTATCAGTTCAGAGTGAAGCCTTGTGTTGACAACTGTACAACTGTCACAATCAAAAACATACGTCTTATTTTATTTTTTTAAGTGCTTCAGTATTTTTGCTCAAGTACAGGTATCTGTCTGGGTATTGTCTTATTTACTAGTTTCTTATTTACAGTACAGTTTCTACCAATCAACAGAGAAACGAAGTAAAATAAATGAAGATGAAAATATGAAAAAACACTGAATGAACAACTTTCAACTTCCCTCAGTATTTAGCCTACCATATAATTATTATTACCTAATGTCCTTTGTTCTATGTAACGTGTTTAAAAGTATCTCTCTAGAGTTTAAAGAAATCCTAAGAGAATTCATAAGAATGCAGGTTAAGCTCTGTGAAATCTCTGGCATCAACTGTGGGTTCATGAAACAGAGCTCTGGAGCCTCAGGAGGCTAAAGTCTACCCATTTAGGGAATTCTCACGAAAGAAAATGTAGTTTCTGGGCACAATATCCAGGATCGTGACAACTAAAATTACTGTTCACACCATTGTCAGAGGGCCTGCTAAACTTTGATGAATTCAAATACCAGCTTTAATCATATCATAAAAATATAATTTTAAGATATTTTTGGATGTCACCAATTATCTCTGCTATGATGTGCCCTTAACAAGCAGCACTGGACAGGCAAGCCAGAATGCTTTGACTTCCATAGAGGAAGGTCATGACAGTTAGAGACACAGATGAAATGACAGCCAGTCATCCCTGATGCAGATGTTAAAAGTGACATCAAAGAGCTCTGAGGAGGGTAAAGCAGTCGCTTTGTAAGCCTGGGGACCTGAGCTTTATCACTAGAACCCATGTAAAAAGCCAGACGTGGTGGCTTCTGTTTGTAACCCCAGTGTTGACAAGGTTGAGAAAGGAGAACTGGGGATTACTGGTTAGCTAGACTAGCCTATTTGGTGAGCATCAGACCACTGAAAGACCCTGCAGGTTTACAGTGCTTGAGGAATGTTGTCAACGGGCTTCTGGGGTATGTGCACCCACTCTGACATGAATATACACACAGTTCATGGACACACACAAATAGCAAGCAAGTCCATATCCTTAGGACTAAGTCCTACGGCATTTTATTGTTTCCCCAGTTCTTCATGTAAATGTCATTGCAAAAGGGACTTCCATACCAGTATAATGGTGAATAAAACTTTTTCAAATGTACAATTGCCCCTACTGCATTTAATGTAGCTGTAAAATTTCCAAAAGACAGTAAAAAATGGCCATCATAGTTAGTATTAAGACCAAGTTGACATTTGGAAAGTCTTCATGGAATCTTGGGCATTGCTTTAGAATTAGCTCTCTATTCAGCTGCTTCTTCCCTATTCATTACGCTGGAAACCCTGGAAAATTCTTCAACTCTCTGATTTCATTATTAATGGACCAGAAGCAAACCCCACGGGTTTGCTGTCAGGAATAAATAAGTTAACATATGTGAAGTCTGGCACATCACAAATGGCTATTTTCATTTTCAAAGCTAAATACACGTTATTTTCCTTTTGGCCTTCACCACCTCCCAAGTATTCAGCCCCTACCTCCAATGAATGTCTTGGTATGTCTATCACTCGAGATCCAGTTTAAAGCCGGCTGCAATCTTCCTGCTTTCAAGGACAGCACGGTACTGGTTTCACTAAATAAATAGCTCTACAAAGAGCCAAAACCATGTTCCTAACTCGAGTTTCGTTCAATTTGGAATACCTACGAATGACAACCAGACCTTAGAAATGAAGAAAAGTATCTCAATTTTCCAATTCATTATAATTTGCCGGATCTCTTTTAGATACAACTCATAAAACCCAAGACAGATGGAAAATTAGACATCAAATGTAGAATCTCTTTTCTCATTTTGCAGAGACCCCTCCCCCCCAACTGCAAATTAGTGTGCTCACAAAGACTTGGGTGCAGAACATCATTTCCTGTTTCCTTCTCAGTCTCCATACAAGCTGATGGCTGTTAGGGTTAATCTGCCATACTCACCGTCCATTTCTCCATCTTGTTTGCATTTGATTTAAAAGTGTGAACACAAGATGGCTCCCCCCAACCCCAGCACCCTCAGGTCTGGCACCATTCAATATTTACAAGGCGTCAGAAATGATTTCAAGTTTAGTAAAATGTTTTTGAACTCCATTTAAGACAAACCTTCGCTAAAACGAAACAAGGGAGTGCTAAGCTCTTTCAGGATTGAAGATAGAGAAGTAACACAGTTCCATGGTCCTCTGTGCTCCTTCAACTCCCTTGTTGAATCTTAAAGTAGGATTATACCGGTGGTATATTTTATCCTCATTTAAAAAAAATACAAACAGGAAAAACTGTTCTATTCAACGGATAATCCTCATCGCAGTCTGTCTGGATGCTGTAATTCATGACTTTCTACTGCCACATAAAGGCACAGGAATCAGTGACAAACACCAGCCTTCCAGTTGGTGGCAGCCTGCCAGCCTCCCCAGGTGCAGTGCTGGCTAAAAAAAAAAAAAAAAAATTATCTCATTCTATTGAGTTGTAACCGTGTGCTAGACATTGTGCAATGGAAAGGCGCGCAGGGCAGGTGCAAGCCCCGCTTTTTAAGACTTCATAACTGAAGCCCAACAAAGCATCCTTGCTGCTGCCGACCCACGGAATTATTTTTATTTCGGTTTTCAGGGGTTGTCAGGAAGTGGCCATTTGATAACCCTCTCCGCCGCCATGGGTTACTAGTGGCTGTTTGTTTTCCCATTTCCAGTTAATCAGTTTACGTTCCCCGAAGAGGGTGTTCCGAGTTTCTAATAGAGGAATTAAGCAGCGTGCTTTTCCAGGTGTTAAATCACAGGGACTTACCTGGTGGACAAAGGGGATATAAACGCAGTGAGAGAGGAAGTTGACACAGCTGAATGGGAGATGGGGGTGAGCTACTGTGGCTGCACTCTGGGGCTATATACTGTGACCTGCTGAGGAACTCTGGGATATAGTATTTTTTTAAGCAGAGGAAGGAAGCCAAGGAACACTAGTTATCCTCTGGGAAAGTGAAGAGGCACAAATGTATCCATGTGATGAAGATGGAAGGGGACCAGTTAGGAGGTTTAACGAGCCTGTTAGACAGACAGTGGAGGAGGAGGAGGAGGATTAAGATGTGAAGCGGTCTCAGGATACTGCTGATGGTAGGAGCATTTTTTAGCGCAGCTCTGACTCCCTTGAGATGGGAACTCTGACGCCTGTCCCCATGGCTCTTCTAGACCAGAGTGAGGAGAAGTGATGCTATGCCCCACCCCCCACAGCCGTATCCTTTCAGACTCCATTTTTCATTCCACAGCTAGAGACCCCCAGAGACCGTCCTGGTTGGTGCCGTTCTCGTTGCTCAAGGCCATACTCCAAGAAGGAGAGAGAGGGGCTCAGTCAGCCTGAGATTATGGAGGGAGACTTTTGAGGGCCGCCCCAAGATCAGTATTCTCCGTAGGATCACGATGACCTCACCTCCTACCCAATCCTGCCTCCATGCTAATCCTCCTACACGTGAAAATTTTTCTGTCCTCAAATTTCCAAATCTAAACCTGTTTCTGGGGAAAGTTTCTTTTCTAACCTTCACTTCTGTCTTCTTACAGGGTCTTAATGATTCCAGGCTGGCTTTGCACTTGCTATGTCCTGGAGGGTCACCAGAAGTCTCCACCATCCTCCCTCTACTTCCAGGGTATCACTGCAAGTTTATATAGTGCTGTTGTGGGTCTCAGGGCTTTGTCCCTGCCAATCAAGCATGCCACCAACTGAGCTACACCCCCAACTTTGACATTCAAACATAAAACTCAAGGGAAAACTAAAAATGAAAGCTCAAAGGATTTTCAAATTAAATCTTGCTGAAATCAATCTAAACGATACGACATTGGATGCACTTGTTCAAACAGCACATGATGTCCTCCTGGCCTCTTGCCTATTAAAATTCACTTTACCTTGAACTTGGGATTCATTCCAGTTCTGTGTACTCTAGACTCATAATTGGAGTCTACGGTGGTATGATTCTGATTTTCTTAAAGCCTGTTGTGATTTTTCTCTCTTTCAATCCTTCTCTGGGTCAGTCTGGTGCCCCCCAACTCAAACGTTTTTAAGTGACATTAAAACCTAGGTAAGGATATGTGTCATCGGAATCTACTCTGGGTGGCTTCCTACAGCTGTTCAGTTGCACCCTGCACAATTCAGAGACTATGCAAAATGGTCCATCGGTAGCCAAGCAAAGATGGAGGAACTCAGGGGTCACTATCTCTCACTGCTGAACTACTGCGTGATCACAGATTCAACAAAAGGGGGAGTCAGTGCCCTCAGTCCTTGTCTTCAGTCATGTGCACACTAGTGACTCCACCAGGCTCCAATGGATACTCCCAATCCGATGGTCACACGGATGGGCCAGCTGGCCATGGTGGCAAATGCCTGTAGTCCCAGCACTTGGGAGGCAGAAGCAGTGATCTTTACAACGAGAGGCCTGCCTGGTTTACATAGTGAGTTCTCGGTCAGGCAAGGCTACATAGTGAGGCCCTATGTGGCATTAAACACATGTATTAAATTATCAAAGAACTAACTTAATCACAAAAACTAACAATTCACGTGTTGTTAAAAACAACAACAACAAAAGACTGTGCAATCAGCAATCCTGGGCACCTGGGTCACCACCTCAGAACAGGTGCTCGGGTTTATTTCCAGAGCTACCAGATCAGCAACATCTCTGCAGGTGGTACCCAGGGGTGTGACTACATATACCCCCGTGGTCCAGCTTTTCCGATACCATTATGAACCAGGGGGCTGGCGTACTATATGCAAATGTGTTCAAATACTTACGGAAAGTTGCTTCATCTATTGCTAAGTGATAAAATGTGCAGCCACATAAAACAGTTGAGGGTTTTTGTTTTGTTTTGTTTGCTCATTTAAGGTTAACATATAAAGTTGTTAATCTGGTTAATTATACAATTAGTATTAAGGAGTTTGAGTCCCATACAGCTTCAGCCTCTTTGGCAGGAATGTGTGCTGTAGACTGGTTGGTGGATGGGAGAGCTAACATTATCTGGAACATCTGGATGAAGCACTGTAAAGCCCTGGATAAGTATGTTGGTTTGAGGAAACCATGTTTAGGCATGACCTATCTTTAATAAGGTACGGCACGGCCAAGGCTGGCCAGAGGAAGACAGACTGGCTGATGTGCAGAGGTTCAGCCAGGGGGGCACGGAAGAGAGAGAAGACAATTTTAGTGGTCCCAAAGGGAATATCTGATGTCAGGTGTAGGACCATTCCCCCAGCCACGGAGATGAGAGGGCACTCGAGGGGAGTCTGGCAGAGTTTCCTGCACAGAGGTGGGAATGGAGCCACTTCGGCCAGAGGACAGGGGGAAGGAGGGCTGACAGTTAAGTGGAAATGGGATCCAGCCCAGTTTCCACGAACAGTATAGGAAACTTGAATGGGAACACGAGGAAAAACTGGGTTAGAAAGGTAACCATCATTACCATTTTAGAGCTAAGCGCTTTGGCTTTAGATGAAACCAATATCTCATTCTTTTGATGAAGAAGATATATGAAGACTCTGGCTAAATGGTTACTTAAATAACAGCCAGTTAAGGAGCAGGGATACAGGGGGTTGTTGTTGGGTTACAGTTGGGCATGCTCTGAGCTGACTGCAGAGGTCTTGAAAAGCAGGCCTCTGCCTTTGCTGTTTCTAGCCCCTGCGTGAGTGATGTAAACTCATCCACTCTAGAAAGATTAGTGTGGTAGCAGAATCTGTGCGGAATGAGAGGGAGACAAAGAGAGGATCAGAAGACAAATCAGTCGTGTGCCAGACACAAATGACATACTTTATTAACCCCATTTTACAGATAAGGAGACTGAACTTTGGACTGGGACCATACCCAGACCTGACACATTCCAAAACGTGTATTATCTGAACGTGGAACCCTCCACCGGCTCTTCTCAGGACGGGGAAGAAGGGATGGGCAGCGGAGTCCAAGGTCTCACAGCCAGGAAGACTGGGAGCCGAAAGAAGACCATCTGGATGTGGCGATGGGAAACCATTAGCGGCCTTTGAGGAAGGCGATGTCAGCTGAGTGGCTGGTGGGGGCGGCAGGTTGGTTTCAAAGGGGATGAAAGACTGCGTGGGTGGTAATGAGGTAGAATCCAGAGTCCCTTTCAAGAACGTCGGCCGAGAGAGGAAGGAGACCAAAGGGAAGGCGTTGGAAGAAGATGCAGAGCAGAAGGACAGCGTTTGAGTTTTGAACTGAGGAATCTGCCATTTCATTTTACAGGTGTTTATCTGCGACCCGAATGTGTCAGGCACTGTGCTTGGCACCGAGAGATGTGACAGTGAACAGGAGAAGCCGAGGAACTACAGGAGCACAGGGATATTGTCCTTGAGGACAGCATGGCAAGTTACTAAGTTTAATACTGTTGGAACGACGCCAACATTTTTCACCTCGGACTTCTAGAAGAGGGTCGGTAATACCGTCGCTCGTGTCCTCCCGTGGCACCGCAAACGGCACACGCGCAGTAGAATCTGGCAAAAGATAAAAGCTATGCGTCCCAGAAGCTAAAGGGGAATGGGATGGCGAATTTAAGATCGGATTTGGAAAGAGATAGGGCGTGTCACTTTTGAGACCTGAGAGAAGAGGGAGGGTGGGTTCAGAGGTCTCTGGAAGCCCAGCCATCTGAACGAAGCAATCTGTAGACTCCACCGTAGTTACTGCTCAGAAAATCAACTCTACTTTTATAGGAAATGGAGGGGCGTAAGGATGACTGAAAATAAGGTCACCGTGCTAGGGAGTTGGGAGAACTGGAGGTGGGTGAGTCTGAGCGAGGAAGCCAGTTGGGGTTCCCCCTTTCCACTGGCTCAGGGGCATGCAACACCTGTGTGTTAAGCGTGGCTGGGCAATCACGCACAGGTTAAGTTGCCTTATTATTAATACAGGCCAACGTTCGTACTAAAATGGGCATGGGATACATTTTCTCATTTACAGATGACAGGGGTAAATGGTACCTCTTAGGCCTATAATTTACCAGCGGCTACTGAAGCCAGGAGTGCGTAAATCTTGGAGAGCTCCAACGGCCCCATTATTAGCAGAAAAAGCTGCATAAGAACCTGAAAACTCTCTTTAGCAGGAGAAGTTGTGACTGGCACTAAGCATTACTATGTTTAGCCAAATTATCCTCTAAACTTGCAGTTTTCTTTACATTTTCAGTTTTGTTTGTTTGTTTGTTTGCGATTAGGTTTCTCTGCAGCTTTGGAGCCTGTCCTGGAACTAGCTCTTGTAAACCAGGCTGGCCTCAAACTCACAGAGATCCATCCGCCTGACTCTGCCTCCTGTGTGCTGAGATTAAAGGTATGCGTCGCCACCACCTGGTTTGCAGTTTTCTTTTCAGGAGATGGTGTGTGTGTTAGTGTGTGTGTGTGTGTGTGTGTGCGCGCGCGCGTGCGTGCGTGCGTGTGTGTAGGAGGGGACATTGGCAAGCTTCATTTCAAGTCCTTTTTGCTTCATTCAGCAAATCGGAAAATACTTCTGCACAGAGAAAAGTCCTTCCTATATCTTTACTGATGTGGATCCAGCCTTCTGGATGACATGCCCCTCCCTATGCTATCCTTCAGTAGCAGAGTGTGTGATTTGAATGTTCCCCACAGGCTCATGTGTTGCAGGCTTGATTGACAGGCTTCTGGGAAGTGACAGGATACTGAGGATTTGAATGGAATCAATAGATTAATCCCTTGATGAATTCTTAACCTGATGGCACTGCTGGGGGGTGGTGGAAGCAAGGAGATGGAATCCAACTGGATTAAGTAGGTCACTGGGGCATGCTTTAGAAGGATATACCTTGTTCCTGGCCTCTTCTCTCTTCCTCCTGGCTGTTGTGAGACGAGAAAAAAAAAAAACAACTCTTCTCCACTATGCCTTTCCACCATCAGATCCTGCCCATCAGTGGTCCAAAGACAACAGAGCGAGCTTGAACTGAAATGTCTCAAAGTGTTGGTCAAATTAATCTTTCCTCCATTCAAGCTGTCTATGGTGGTATTTTCTGTCAGTGACAAAATCCGGCTAATACACACGATCTTCTGGGAAGCATTTCAACTTCAAGTGCAGAAGCGTTCCCCACCAAGTTTGACACATAGCCTGCCTGCTCTCTCTTCAGGGAACCAGGAACTCTGACCCCGAGATATATTTCCTGACACTGTAGGCTTTTCTCTGGAAACCTTGGCATAAGACTCGATGACCCTGTAATTCTTGCAGTATGCATACCTATGAAAGGAGCACCACGTGGATGGTGCTAGTTCCTCCACTATCTCGAGAAGTAATCAGGCCCCTTTGGATCATGGCTACAGTGGCCTTTTGAGTGTCTAAGTCAGGAAAACACTTCCGTAGGTAGACTTTTGTCTCCCCCTCTCTCTGTCTCTGTCTTTCATGGCAGGGTTTCTCTATGTAGCCTAGGTTGTCCTGGAACTCACTGTAGACAAGGTTGGCCTCGAACTCATCAGAGATCTGCTTGTCTCTGCCTCCCAAGTACTGGGATTAAAGGTGTGTGTCACCAATGCCCAGCTAGCATTCTTTCATTCTTTTTTAAAAAAGAACTCTTTCAAATGAATTTCTAGTTTTTACACTCTTCAGCCCTTCAACAGGCAACATCTCACTCTCCAAACACGTTTGCCATTGTTCCAGTGCAGAGCACAAAAGCTTCATTGCAATGCTGTTAGTCATGGCAACAATCCCAACAATCCTGTCCACTCACGCTTTGCCTACAGCTGCAAACCCACCTGCAGTCTTTCACATCCTGCTGCTGGCCCCTCCTCTTTGCTCCCCATTCACACTGTGAAGCTGGCTGAAGCACGCCGCACCCCTGTGCCGCTGCCTGTGGACTAAGCTGTCTTGAAAAATATCTCTCGGCCAAATTTTCAGGCTGTGGACCGAATGTTGGCAAATTCTTCACCAGAATGCAGCAGGGAGGGATAGGGAAGGATGCCTCTAGTCCTGTTCCCAATAGTAACTCCCCCCATGTGAAATCTGATGCCCTCTTCACCATCATCATTTCTAGCAGCATTCTGGTCTTCAACACTCCGACTACAACTGGTGAGCTCTTCTTACAGCATCCTAGGTCTTGTCTAGCCTGCATCTCCAAATGCTTCCACATTCTTCTATCATAAACCAGGTCTAAAGACCCAAGAGGCCCAGAGGTTTAATCACAGCCAAGATCTCTTGTTGTCCGAGGTTTTCTGTCCTGCTCAGTTCCTGCAGTCATTAAGTCCCTAAAAAATCACACAGAGGTCTGCATTACTTAAAAACTGATTGGCCTAGTAGCTCAGACTTATTAACTCTTATAACATATATTAGTCCATTATTCTTGTCTATGTTAGCCACACAGCTCGGTACCTTATTCGGTGAGGTAGTCACATCTTACTGCTTCTGTGGCTGGGTCACTACTGCAGACTAGGACTTCCTTCTTCCCAGAATTCTCCTGTTCTCATTGACCTGCCTCTACTTTCTGTCTGGTTGTCCCGCCTATACTTCCTGCCTGGCTACTGGCCAATCAGTGCTTATTGAAAATACAATTGACAGAATACAGACCATTATCCCACACCAATCCTTCTTCCTAGTGACACTTTTTAGTATTGCCTTTCCCTCATCATGATGAAATACTGGACATAGCAAAGGGAAGAAAAATATATTTCAGCTCACAGTCTCAGAGGGTTGGAGTCCATCTTGTCAAGAAAGGCATGTGAAAGGCAGCCTAGTTCAGAGGGGAGGGAGCATGAGGCAGAGGTTGTTTTTATGCTGATAGATCAAGAAGCATAGATTGGAACCAGGATGGCCAAGGCCCTTTCCTAGTCACTTATTTCACCAAGTAGCCCCCACTTCTTTTTAAAAATAATACCACTTTTGGGTATATATCCAAAGGATGCTCAATCACGCTACAAGGACATGTGCTCAACTATGTTCATAGTAGCATTGTTTGTCATAGCAAAAACCTGCAAACAACCTAAATGCCCTTTGACCAAAGAATGGATAAGGAAAATGTGGTCCATTTACACAATGGAGTACTACACAGCAGAAAAAAATAACATCTTGAATTTTGCAGGTAAATAAACAGAGCTAGAAGATATCATTTTGAGTGAGGTAATTCAGATCCAGAAAGACAATTATCACATGTACTCACTCAGAAGTGGTTTTTTAAACATACAGCAAAGAAAACCAACCCACAAATCACAATCCCAGAAAACCTAGACAATAATGAGGGCCCTAAGAGAGACATACATAGATCTAATAATCTACATGGGAAGTAGAAAAAGACAAAATCTCCTTAGTAAATTGGGAGCATGGGGATCTTGGGAGAGGGTTGAAGGGGAGGGGAGAGGCAGGGAGGGGAAAAAAGAAAAATGTAGAGCTTAATAAAAATCAATTAAAAAATAAATAATAAAAATAATTTATTCTTATTTTATGTACACTGGTGTTCTCCCTGCCTGCATGCCTGTTTGTGTAAGGGTGTCAGATCTTAGATCTTGGAGTTATAGACAGTTGTGAACTGACATGTGGGTGCTGGGAATTGAACTTGGATCCTCTGGAAGAACAGTCAGTGCTCTTAATTGCTGAGCCATCTCTCCAGACTCTCAGCCCCTACGTCTTAAAGCGTTACAGCTCTAAAAGTAGCACTGCCAGCCGAGAGCCACACATTCAAAACCATGAGTGAGCCTGTGTCGGAAATCCTCAGTTATAGACTGAACACATGGCACAAGGCTGACCACAAACACATTCTGGACCACTGTGATCCACTTCTGTCTTCTTGCCTCTCTTACTCCATTAACAACTGAGCAGTAAGATCAGAGGCCTTCTCTTTATGTATCATTGCATTTTCGTTCTGACTCTAGAACCCGTCTGGTTGCTAGTGAAACGTAGATCTTAGTTGAGTAATTGGACCAATGAATAACTGAGTACCCTTCCTTAGGTTTCCCCACTCAAACAGACAGAAACACCTGAAAGATTTACTTGGAGTCACACGGGAGACAGAGGTAACATCTTGCCACCCATCTCCTCACAACAGTAGGATTCTAGCTCCCTGTGTATTGTGTTCCTACCTATGGCAGCAAAAATGTATATAGGCTCAGACATCATGACCTCCCCCCCCTTCTTTCCAGGCTACAGGAACAAAGAAATGAATTCCTAATTGTGTCTCAGGAGTACTGGAAAGACTGAGGTGTGCTTAGCTTACAACGCAGTAAGGCAGAAGGCACATTGATGAGATTAGCGCATAACTGAGGAGCCCTTTGCTTTAAAACTCATTTAAAAATATTTGTGTGGCAGGGCTCACAGTGCTGAGAGGTCAGGTCGTACAGGAGGAGCCCATCCCGAGGGCTAGCTGTGTTTAAGACCTCCCTAGCGCGGGGTGCTTGCTGGTTCTGACCTCCACGCTGCCTTCTGCAGAGACAGGTGAGAATGGAGCTGGGATGATTCCATTAGGAACCTCGGCTCACAATACTCTCTCCAATTTATGCCCCAGGTTCTAGATTAAACATCACCTTCTGAGGGAACTCCTCTTCAATACCACCAGGACCAGGCCACGTTCTCTTTTTTGGTCCTCCAGTTCACCATCATAGTCTTAAAATTGTAAGGAAGTTGCTTAACGTTGGTTTTCCCTACAAACTGGATGCATATTGCCCACTGTTACATTCTTAGCATCTGGCACTCAACAGACAAAATAAAGTATCATTCTATGAGGGAATGAAGGAAGGAAGGTGCAGGAACGGGATGGCATCGACATTAAAGGTCTTTCTCAAAGCCTTGTGTTGACTTTTTATTTGAAGTGGTTGCTATCATTTTTTTTTTTTTTGATTTTTTGAGACAGGGTTTCTCTGTGGCTTTGGAGCCTGTCTTGGAACTAGCTCTTGTAGACCAGGCTGGCCTCGAACTCACAGAGATCCACCTGCCTCTGCCTCCCGAGTGCTGGGATTAAAGGCGTGCGCCACCACCGCCCAGCTGCTATCATCTTTAGAACTAGGAATGTTAGCAAGAAAGTAAAAACAGTCTTGTTTGCATTAAAAAAAAAAACTATTACTGCCTGGCGGTGGTCGTGCATGCCTTTAATCCCAGCACTCAGGAGGCAGAGGCAGGCAGATCTCTGAGTTCGAGGCCAGCCTGGTCTACAAGAGCTAGTTCCAGGACAGGCTCTAGAAACTACAGGGAAACCCTGTCTCGAAAAACCAAAAAAATAAAAAATAAAAAACTATTACTGAGAACTTTTAGAACAATGATAAAGGAGTTAAGATTTTTGTTGACTACAAATTTCTTTTTAAAAGGAGAAATACACTAGTAAATGTTAACCAAATTGTAATAATAACAAAACAAAACAAAAAAACAAGGTAGAACAGTGTTCTTGAACCTCCAGCTTAAAGCTTCCTCTGGAATTATTCTGAAGTAGTGGTTTCTGTAGATGTATTTTAATTTGAAGAGCACAAAACAGCATTGCAACTTAATGAGCTCCAATCTTTCTTTTAAAAGATCCATTCATTTTATTAGACATATTACACGGCAACCTGAAATGAACTCTTTGGTATTTAAGAACCTTAGCAAAGGAGATTAGCGGGGGGTGGGGGAGGGGCAATTAAATTTATAGCAGGTTTACAGATACCATATCTAGTACAACAGTTTGGTTAAGGAAGTAACATAGAGGTCATATCAACAAGAAAAGAAGGAACGCTACATGGTAGCTTTCTCTGAAAAGAAACAGAATAGAATTCCATCCTCCAGATCCTTTCCTTCTTATCCAACAACTACTTGTGTTTGGGGTTCTGAGAAGCAGGAGAGGAGGAAGCAGGAGGGCTGAGGTTGAACACTGGGGCAGACATGACCAGCCAGGCTGCGAAATGGAAGTATCTAGGGGGTCAGATTTCTGATGAGCTCAACAGTTTGATCTCAGATCCTATGCTAGCAAGCCCACGACTGCGCAAACTCAAGCCAGCTGCACCTGTGCGATTTAGAGATGACAGCTTAGGGTTCAAATCAACAAAGCCAACCGTTCCGCAGAGGAAAGCTTGCTCTACAAGAACCACCAACACGGTTTTCAGACTACCAACAAGCCAAACCTTTTCACACAAGAGTAAAGGCGTCCTCAGGAAAGAACAGGACTACACCATTTTAAATGCCCTTTAATACTTTTGCCTTGTTATAGAACATGGAAGATTGCTGGGTCTCTGTTTTACTCCCGGTGAAGCAGTTTGGACTTGGGGGTTCCTCTTCTGTGTTAGTATCCTATTTTGAATGAACAATGCTCTCAGACGAGCTGAAAAGATGCACGTAGACCCCACCATTACAATTTCCGGTCCCCTTCAGACCCCTTGAAACAGCACGAAAGCCCTACCTCACTCGTTATTTTTAGCTAGCTCACAGAAAAATTAGTTTACTTCTTGATCAAAGCAAATTAGGCAGATCATGGTTGATTAGGATGCAAGAGTAAAATCTCCATACTTTCTCTTCCATCCCATTTCTCTCAGAAATAGGGCCTGTGTTAAATATGTAGGTATTTCCCACGGCCAGACCAGACTCTGGTTCCAGCAGGGTCTGTAGCTTGGACAATGGTTCTTACATAGACACCAAAGTCCTTTAGTTCAGCCATTGTGCTCAGAAAGAACTAGTAACCCCTTAGCTAGCGCTGATGAAACACCTAGATTTACATATTTCCTTAATTGCATTTTTGAATGTGAGTGAGATTTATCTGACTAGAGTTAAATGCCTCCTTTATTCCCTTACCCAAGGCAAAATTCAACTCCATGCTCTCTAAAATAAGCGAGTTGGGGGTACATGGAATCTTATTCAGTTCCCACCTGAACAAATTTTAGGGATTCAGCAAAATGGGACAAGGGAGTTCTATTACCAAGGACAGGAAAGATATATCTTTATCTTTGAAAGGGGAACAGCTAGTTTCTAAAGCTTTAGCTTGTTTGCCCCTTTTTAAAAAGCCTATTTTGATTTTTTTTTTAAAAAATGAATGCCATTCCTTGTTGACGAATTCCGCAAATCAGTTGCTAAGAAGTTCCAAAATTATTGTCCTTAATAATTCCCCCCCACAACCTTTCTGCGATGTGGCTGTAAAGACTAGAAAGCTATTTTAATTTTCACTATTTATTTACTATAAATTAACAGTAAATCTTGCACTTAGCTCCATTTAAACCTCCCTCTGCAGCTGCCCATTTGAAAACTAAAATGGTTGCCTTCTTCCACTTCAGTGGGCACAATACAAAACATCCATTGAGCTTTTCCTTTATTGCAGCTGCCAATGCGCAGCCAACTTTTAACAAACCAACCAAGCGGAATCACAATGCAGCTGCAACATTTTATGGTATTTCTGTTGGTTCTCCTTTGAGAGCGAAGGTGTTAATTAGGAATCAAAGAACACAAGCCTGCCAGCTTTCTTTCACAAACCATACCCTGGTCACTGCAGTTTTCAGAAGAAAAATAAATCTAATAAAGGGATAAAAATGTTGTTTGTCACACCAGTAGAGTGTACTTAAGGCCCTTTGATCAAAAGCTTTTCATGAAGTCTTGTCAGACGGTCTGGAAATATTGTATTTTTTTTTCCTTTTCTCCTCTATTCAGAGTTCTCTGAATCCAATTTAAGGCTGCCTGGAATTTTAAAAGTATGAACAGTCATGTAGGGAAATTCTTTAGGGACAGTATCTGGTCTTAGATAGTCGGCAGATTTGCTTCTTAGGAGAAACATTACATTCAGCATTCCATCCTGCCATAGCTTCACACCGCTGCATCTCCTATTAGCATATCTATGGTAACGAAAACCGTGCGTCTTCCTGCTTAAAATATACACATGCAACTGTCAGGATTACTTTATAGATATATTTCCCGCTCAGTTTTTAGGAGGGTGCCTTTTGACATTCAGAGAACTGGGCATTTTCCCAAGCATAAAAAAATCACGTGCCGCCTACAGTGTGATTTTATCAAATAGTGTGTCATTTTTGATATAATTTTTTGATGCATCATGAGCAGCACGCTGTCACATGTAGCAGCGTGAAGCTATTATCTTTAATCTTCAGGTCAAAGTTAAAAGCCTAAAGTGAGTTTATGAAGTTAGCAGTTCTGGGAATTAGTCAAGCCTGCTAACTTTGTCAGCAAGAGCTTTAGGTTCGAGATGCACAAATCATCCCCAAATCCATTAATCCCGCTAGATAAAAGCAGAAAGAAGGTCGTCTTGTTGATTTAATGTTAATGAAATGAAGGGGCTCCTGAGGCTACCTATGGGGGGGGGGCTTTAAACTGTAAAACAAATAAAGACATTTTAAGTAGTGTTCCTTGCTGGAGAGGAGCCCCTGCTTCTGGCTGAGCTGGAGAAACCTCCAGGAGGGGTGTGAGTGTGGAGAAGCCTCCAGTTTTCTGTAATCCGGCTACACCTGCCCTCCCGCAATCCCCACAAATGTCAGGCTGACTGATGCTGGGAACGGGGAGCCTTCAGGGCAGCGCCTGCATCTCTTATGGCACAAATGCAAAACTTGAGAAGGAGGACGTCTCCACGCTAGAGGTTCTGTGGTTGGGTAGTGGACCAGCCATGGTTCTTTTTTTTTTTTTTTTTTTTTTTTTTTGTTTTTCTGGACAGGGTTTCTCTGTGGCTTTGGAGCCTGTCCTGGAACTAGCTCTTGTAGACCAGGCTGGTCTCGAACTCACAGAGATCCGCCTGCCTCTGCCTCCCTTCATTTTGTTTCTATAAAATAAATACTCTCTCTCTCTCTCTCTCTCTCTCTCTCTCTCTCTCTCTCTCTCTCTCTCTCTCAATCTCTCTGGTTTTTCGAGACAGAGTTTCTCTGTAGCTTTGGAGCCTGTCCTGGAACTAGCTCTTGTAGACCAGGCTGGCCTGGAACTCACAGAGATCCGTCTGCCTCTGCCTCCCGAGTGCTGGGATTAAAGGCGTGCGCCACCACTGCCCGGCTAAAATAAATACTCTCTTTATTTTTGTATGTGGAGGTTCCCAAGAAAAATGTCTTTTATAAGATAAGCTGGCCAGCCTGGTCTCAAAAAAAACCAAAGATAAACTGACTGAAGTTTGCTTTCTAAACTGAGTACCCGGCACCTCACTGGGCTGAAACAAACTCATGGGATAACTTGGGTGAACGGCACAGACATGGTTAGTTTTGATTTGTGTTTGCTTCTGTTTTTAAAGGTCGTTCTCATTACGGAACTAAGCTGGACTTGAACTTGGAATCCTGCCTTAGCTCCACTGCATCAAATGCTACGATTACAGGTGTGACTTCCTACACCCAGACTAGACGAGAGGTCTTGAAATTTGGCTGACAACTTAAATTTGTCCTGAAGAAGCTAAAAAACATTTTGCTGTTTCACTTCTTCTCCACCCTTGCCCCAAGATTATGATTTAGTTTACTTATTGTAGAGTCTGAGCTTTGAGACCTGCCATATTAGTTTCTAGGTAGAGCTAGTAAGTTGGGGACCACAGACCAGGGTATTTAATATACTGCTCTCCACGTTTCTTTGGAGTCTTGATGCACCGTGGTGTTATTTTCCAGCACCATGGAGCATGCTAATGGCTTTAGCATCCTATACAAGGAGCAACTTCATTTATTTTGAAATTGTTTTCTTCCTAAATGAGCATTTCTCTGCTTTTTAAATTCCATGTGTAAGTAAATCTTTTTTCTTTCTCTTTCTTTCTTTCTTTCTTTCTTTCTTTCTTTCTTTGTTTCTTTCTTTCTTTCTTTCTATTTTCTGTCTGTCTGTCTCTCACATGCACACACACACACACACACACACACACACACAGAGAGAGAGAGAGAGAGAGAGAGAGAGAGAGAGAGAGAGAGAGAGAGTGAGGTTTTGACTGGTATCTAGGGATCCTAAGAAGGACCGACTCTCCCCACAGAGTGAAGCAGCTCTACAGAGGAGGGAATTGCTGCTTGGGTCTAAGCTCTCTATCCAGTTCTGTACGCAGGGTCATTCTTCCTGTCTTGAACTTTACCACATCCTGGAATCCCGATCACTCTTTAAATCTGTCACCATTTCCTCTGTCTGTCACTTTCTTCTTATCTCTCCTCTTCACCTGGGAATTTTCTTTAATCTAGTAGCTATCCTTCCAACTTGAAATCACTTGGATTTTGCTATCTTCTGCTCTTCTTTGCTCTGGTGACGATTTAAGCTGAGTTTTAAAAAGCTAGGCCGGCAGAATCCCCTTCTTTAATCTGTGCTTCTGGCTAACGAGTATTAGAGGTGTGGCTAAGTTCTCATTTGGGCTTTGAAAAATAAATGCGCCTCCTGCTATACAACTTACTTCTCCAGCTACTTGGGAGTTAAGAATTATCTTTTTACATGTAGGAAGATATATGATTTCCCCTCTTCATTTTAGACATGCTGACTGGTCCAGCAGAGGCTCATCTTTTCTGTAAAGGGGTCCAGGATCCTGCCAAGAAGGCATTCATTAAATCTGGGGAGAATCTGGAATATGGGGCCATCAGCCCCCTCTCTGAGGTAAAATGCTCACTTAGCTGTCACCAATCTTGGAGAAGTTTTGCATACCTCTACAGCTACCTGCCAAAATAAAACGCCATTCAAAACAGAGAGGCTTCTATCTGTTTGATCCAAAGGATAAGGGATAAAAGGATGGTTTCATTTCTAACAGATGCTGGCAATAGCCTGACCATTGGAAATTGTCCCTTTTTGCTTCTTTTCCTTTCTCTTCTAGACCTGCTAGGGACTCTGCTATTCTCTCTCTTTGAACATTGTCAATTTTTATCCCTGAAAATTGCATTTGTATAAAAAAGTTTCAGTTCAAATTACTTAACTATTTTAGGTAACAAAAAGAAAAGGTAAGGCGGTGTGATCACTGTAATATCAGCAACGAAAACAGTAGCATCCAGCATCTAAGTCAGGAAGGCTCTCAACCTTCCTAATGCTGTGACCATTCCATTCAGCTCCTCATGTTGCAGAGACCCCCAACTATCAAATTCTTTCCTTGCTACTTCCTAACTACAATTCTGCTACTGTTGTGAACCATAATGCAAAGATCTGACATCATTGGGGGTCGCGACCCATAGGTTGAGAAACCATGGATCTAAGGGCAGCTTCAGTGAGGGGTGTGAATTACTCCGCCAATCTCCAGAACAACCCCAAAAGGCAGGTATTATGATGCCCAGTTTTCAGATGAAAGGTCAAAACATCAAGTCACTTGCCAAAGTCGCTTAACGTAGGCCTGCGATCATCCTCAAGAAATCTCCTCAAGAAGTCTTATCATCTTACCGCTAGGGTGGGAAGAATACTAATTACTCTACTGTTGATGGGAAGTCAGTTGAGAAGCTAGGAATACATGTATGAACAACACCTTTGGAGTGTCTTTTCCTCTCTGTGTTGGTCATTTACCAACAAGGCAGTTTACATAGTGTTGAGGGAAGACCCTCCTTGCCAATCCACCCTAAGGTTGCATCAGACATTCTTTCGGCAAGTTCTTTCTCTTTTATACATTTATTTTGTGGTTAAAAAAAAAAAAAGGAAAAGGCGCCTTATACTCAAGAAAGGACAAAGTATAAGTCTTGTATAGCGGTTAGGTCAGTGGTTCTCATCCTATAGGTCACGACTCCTTTGGGCTTGCGTGACTCCTTTCACAAGAGTCCCCTAAGACAATCAGAAAACACAGACATTTACATTACAATCCCTCACAGCAGCAAAATTACAGTTGCAAAATACCAACGAAAATAACTTTATGATTGGGGGTCACCACAATGAGAGTAGGACGAACCACTGGTTTCGGAACAGGACCTGGCCTCCCGAAAGAAAGCCAAGCTCTCCCTCCTTTTTATGTCACCAAGTCATGTGTTCTTTGAAGTAACCCATGAACAGGCATGCACGAGCAAGGGGGTATTTCTCAAATGTAGCTTCTAATATGATGCAGGTATGATCAGGCTGACAGAACAGGGCGCGTCTGCTACAGGAAAGACAGCATCTCACAGGTTCCAAGGTGAAGGAGTACCACAGGCTACACATGACCACAGAGACAAGCGTCGAGGTTGGTAGAAGGCAGAGGGAGCAGCAAAGAAGGATGAGCCCCTGAGCGCCTTGACTGTGGCTCCCATCGACCAGGCAAAGAAAAACGGTTCAGGACAGATGAAATAATGCCAGTGAGTTCTGAAGCAAAAAGGGAGAAGACTGGAAAGGGATCCAATGTCAGAGTGAATGGAGAGACAGGATCGATGACAAGAACCATCTGGTCAGGTTAAGGCCATAAATGTACTGTGAATAACAACAAACATATTTAACCAAAGTGAGCAGAAAGTCTGGCGATCCATGTTCTTTAGGCTAAATCCGAGGGATTTATGTTTGCTTTTTGTTCTGCTTTGCCTTACAGATTTTTTAAAACATCATGTAGGGATATTTTAGCTGCTTCTAGCTTTAACGATGTTAAAATTCAGGCACATGCTTAGACACAAACCCGTGTCATAGGATGTAAGCAACATGATACTTGGCATCACCTAGGAAACCAAGAGTTCAGATTTCATTTGAAAATTGGAGCAAAATAGCCCAGAAAGGGAACACTGATGTGAGGTTTTCAGGAGACCTGGATTCTGGGTCCATTTTTGCCAGTTGTATACTCTGAGGAACACAATTTGCTTCATCTGAACGCAGATTTGTGTCCCTTGTGAAAGGAGAGTTAGTTGGATTCTCTGGTTTTCTGCATCCTTCTGATTCTAAATTCCAGGGGTCAACATGGCTTTTGCCTCATCAAAATCCTCTACAACCCACCACAGCGATTTTAATTCAATCTACTTGGATAGAAAGGGTAACATTCTAACATAACACTCTCATTTCAACTCTGCGCTATGTGACTTGACCACAGCGTGTCAGCCTGGTGATTTGTGGATAAAATATTTCATTCAGCACTTTAAGCTTTCAATTTTTATAGTCATTTTTATACTTATTTATTTGGGGGAGGGGCTGTGCAGTACGCCTGTGGAGAGCCAGTTCTTTCCTTCCACCATGTGGGTCCTGGGCATGAAACTCAGGTCGTCAGGCTTTGTGGCAAGTGGAACCGTACTGTCACCTCTCCTTTTAGTTCTTTATAAAATTTTTCATAAATATAGTTGACTATTACTCTGAGCGCTGCATTGGTTTTTCTTAATAATTCACACAACTCTACCAACGTGAGCCACTCCTTCCCAGTATTTTTGTCCTGGGATATTTCTTCAGCTAAGGCAAATGGCTTCAAATTACTACATCGTAGTCATCTGGGGCCAGACCTAGCCCTTCTCACAGTGGTAAGACCCTGGGGAAGTGGATGTTTTGCTAGAAGAAGGGGAGCAGCTGTAAGGTGGAAGTGGGTCACTTGCTGTCAGTTAATCGTATGGGCTAAACCTTTTGAGTTCTCCAAACGAGATACGCTTACATCCTGGGAGAATCGGGCTTAACCGGGATTTCCTTTTGCTATCCGAGCTTGAAGACTGAAAAAAAAAAAAAGAACTTGAACTTTTCCCTGTGTTCTGTGGTGTGGAGTCCCAGAGAAGAGCAGCTGCTGGGCACAGGGGCTGTGGAAGCTGAGATCACTTCAGGGAGAGCGATGGATGTAGCTTCGCCAAGGTGGAATCAAAGGCTCCAATTCTGGTGCACGTAGAGTTGATGTTAGGAGATTTCTTTCTGCACTTAAGAGTCTGAAGGCCAGAGGTGGAGGGCAAGTGTCAGAGATAAGGAAGACGTAGCCTTCTTGTCCTCGTCTGTCACCAACCATAAGGGATGGGGAAGGATAACGGGATGTACCACCCAACGACAGTTGTCTGGTGGAATCCACTCACAGTGTCTCTTAGTTCCGTAGTCCATTTCCTCAGCTGGCCCCTTCTCCTCTCTGGTCAACTTTTGCTTGGTTTATTCTGTGGGGCAGTTGACAGTGTGACAACCATAGAAGAGACCTGCTGCCAACTGCAGGCATGTTGGCTAAGGGACCCCTTATGACAGGAAATATGAAGACAAAACGATTTCTCGTCTCAGACTTTACTAAATGACTCCAAGTTTGTTCTGAAAATTAATCAGATGCTGTGAAGTCGATGTTTACTGTGATGTCTATTAATAAAAGATGACTGAACGATGCAGTTCTTCCCACAGAAAGTTTTATTTGGCTTTCATAATCAAATGCTCCTTACTACTTACTATGTATATAGAAACGGGACAGTTACTTTTGTGTCCATGGAGTCAAAGATCAACTGATTATATAACAGAATTCCTTCAAGCAAACGCCTCATAAGAAAAATTTATTACCTAAAAATTTCAAGCACCATGTGGCGTTCTGTGTGCTGAACCAATAAACTCATTAAAATAACATCAAGTAAAACCAAACACAACACAATGAAAGTCCTAACACAGCCCACAGTAACCAACCAACTTTAAAATAATATCTTCGTTATGTACTCTAAGGTTAAAAATTCAGCAAATTCTTTATATTTTTTCCACTTGAGATCATGAGTGGTTTTCTACTTTCCCGAGAAACACACTCTTGTGGCTTTTTGATCAAAGAAAACAGACATCCCTGCTCTATTTGACTAAGGTTTTGGGATGGGGAGACAAGTGCATGTACAGACTTTATTTTTTAAGTGTAAAAACTCTTAGAGTCTCTATTCAGTGTGGATTTAGAAAGAAGATGTGTTCATCATGTTAGTCACCATGAGAGTGGTGTGTATGTGTGTGTGGGGGGAGGTGTGTTGGGAGGGAGGAAGGGGAGGAAACAAAGGAATTTGGCTGCAAAATTGAGTAACAGTTTGCAACACTTGGCTTCCAGTTGTGAAAGATGAGCAACGGGTGGGGAAGAGGCTAGGCTAACAAGGATCCACTTGAGGGAAGCTTAATCTTGGTTGGCAGGCTGACTGGGAGGTCAGCTCCGGAGCGCGCCTTCTCAGCTGGAGTTAGGCTCCCTTTGCCAGGACAACTGTCTTCTGCATTTCAGCTTCTGAACTGAACTGCAGGTTCCTTCAGACAAGCAGCATCCCTGTCTCTCCCCTCAAAGGGTTGTCCCTCCACTGCCATGCCCTGTCAATGACCGTACGCATCATTTCCGCCAAGCAAGGAGCATAGAGGGAAGCGCTTCGTATTGGTATGTGAGGGGGGGTGTGTGGTGTGTGCATGAGATCACTTTCCTTCCTTGGTGGTGACAGTCCTTGTCTGCAGATGAAGCAAAATTCCCTCTGAAGGCAAGAGGGATAAAACAGATATGTGTGAATAAGAAGTGAAATACTTGAAAATTAGTAATTGCTATATAATTTTAGAGAATGCTTAATATTGAGTTAATTGCAAATTTAGAACACAGGAGTAGCATTCTAAGGGACCCTAGAGACTGTACCCCAATGAATCTGATATTTTCCAAATATAGGCACTTATTTAGTGGGGGGGGGGGACTTTTATGCTGACTATAATGTATAGTGAAATTTTCACTCATTGGTTTATCATGTTGCTGTTATAGTCACCCATTATTAATATACGTCAGGTTTGCAATAGCAAATGAATTGAAAGCCTCAGGAAGCCAAACACGCACTTCAGGCAAGGCTCTTTGTCTTAAGGAGGAGGTTGTCTCTAATGTAACGGGCTTCTAGCTGGTTCGCAAGACCACACCACACTGATCTTTGTGTTAAACTGGGTAATTACATTCCTTGTCATCTGTGCTAGAGAAACAGCTCCCTGTTCTGAACCATAGGAAGCCATCCTGGCACTTTTGAGACACCCACTCATCGTGTTCATTCTGAGGATAAAAGATTCACCTGTTCAGAGGGTTCATAATGCTCACCTGAGAGGTAATTTCAAGGAAGGCAGCAACTTGATTCAACACACAGATCCAGCCACAGAAACAAACAAACATGGGAATCTTGCCTGGAAGCTAACTCATCAGCTTGTCAGTCTTTGCCATAGTCTTCAACTACTGCAGCTACTCAGACTCAGAGACAAGAACAATTCCACTAAAGCAGCGAGAAAGAGGACACGTACCTACTAAATTGATAACTGGCTCTATACTGTGAACCAGAATGCTCGTTTTAGGGGAAAGGAAAAAACTGCACTTTGCTCTGGAAGTCCTTGAGGGATCCTTTTGCTACCAGGGCTTCATTAATTGCCCTCCTGGAAAGAACAGCCTGCACAGTCAGCATGAGACGGAGCTACAAATTAGAAGTTGTTTTTCTTGTGTTGTTGAGAGACTGGCCGTCCAAAAACCACGAATCTATTCTAATCTATTGTGACCAATGGAAACATCCTTGGAATAAACTTGCCACCTTCCTGTCGTGAACGGTACCTACATGATAAAGATGCTATGGAGTATAAAAGTCAGGCACTCATCACAACGTGTTAGCACGCAGGGTAAGTTTCAATTATCTTTCTTAAAGCAACAACCTAATCTTAAATATGTTCATTCTCATGCATTCTGAAATAGTTTGCTCCGTCATGTGAGCTGACTTTAATTTCACTGTATTTTAATTGGGACCAGGCAATGGTCATGTGTACTTGTATACCAATCCTCTCTTTTTCTGGTCCATTTTTGCCACTGGGATTCCAGCAGCTAATGCAGCCGATTATGCTAAGTTCAACGCTACAAATATTTGTTGAGTATTGATTAAAAGCCAAGCACTGCCATGACAGGTAGTAGAAACTTCCTTCCCTGAAGGAGCTTGCAGCCCAACGAAGAGTGTATACCACAGGGAAGACGTCATGCAATTGCGTTCTGGAGTATTCCCCTTAGCCAAAAGGGGATGATGGACGGGTTCCTTTGTGTGTATCAGAGTACATTTTAGTGTCTTCCATTCCGGGTATACACACTGATGATAGAATATATGGTTATTAAGAAAGATTCCTGCAGAGAAAGCATCTTTTAAGTAATACCTCCACTAATATTAACCCCGTTGAGAGTCTTTCACTGTGCTTTCAAAGTAGGCAATGTCTTTCTATTTCAGAAATCCAAAATTCTTTTTCTTTCCTCTACTTTCAAATAAGGCATCCCTACTGGGCTCAACCACTGTAGCAGGAAAGTTTAACTGGGAGAGATGGGTGAACATACATTTTTAAGATAGGACTGACCCAATTCCTGCCACATAACTTATAAGCTAACAAAATTCATCTTGAATTAGGAAAAGTTCATAACTAGTTTTCCATGGTAACTCATGGATTCTCCTTTGTCCACAGCTACTAGGACTCCATGGGTAAAAATTGGGCACCCAGTTCATGAAAATAACGTGAAATAAGGGAGTGAGTCGAAGCAGACACCGGGAGTGGAAGAGCGGTATGGGGGGGAGGAACTCCCAGTCAGATGGCGAGCTCCAATGTAATCCCACCAAATCTACCAAACGGCGAGAGCATGAGGTCAGCAGCTCGCTTCGTTCCCCTGAAACGCATCGGTGTGGCTTTAGTGCTTGTCTGCGTCACATCTCTCTACTACCAAACAAGGCTTGACAGGGAAAACGGTGCAGTGCCTGTGAGGAAATTGAATACTTGGAGGAATTTGCCTGCTTGTGAAGACTTCCATTTATCAAAAATATCAATAGGAGGAGGTGTTTACATGGAAATGTGCCACTTAGATTTATTCTAAATGGATGTGACTATCTGAACAAAATAAAACTTAACAAAGTTGCTCAAGGTGGATCTTTTTTCATTTATGTACCACAGCATGTCTTTAGGCTAACTGCAAGCATATTTAAATTTATTGTTAAAATTAGTCAAATACTTCAGTTTGATAGGACTATGAAGTATTAAGGTAACCCAAATTCGGTATAGCCTTCAAAACTAAATATACTGTAACATATTTTATGTTAGTGCTTTATGGGATTGCTTGGCTCAATGTTATTTGTATGATTTGGGCAGCTATGCTTTGGAGATTAAAAAGCAATCAATAGCTCAATTAAAAACTGAGTTATGAGCGTCATAGGCAAATTTGTGTATCTGAACGTCCTTAGGCTATTCCAGGGCTAATGCTGCCACTGGGACCTGGTTTCTTCATTCGTATCTCCTAATATGGCTGCATCTTTAGCAGCCTCTACTTAGACGAAAATACAGCCAGAAGGAAAGGTCCTGAAGATCTCGCTATGCACACACTGAGGCTTCACCAGCTCTGTCACATCCATCCTGGACACGATATGTAAGGTGCTTGTTCTAGATTTGTGTTATAAAATTGTTTCATAACTTGCCATTTAAAAACTAGCTAGATTAATCCAGTCACTTAGCATCATAGCTGCTGCCAGAACAAAATTATCACAATCTCTCCTGGATTCGTAGCCCCCGATCGTGGGAAAGAGAGAACTTCATCACAACGCAGGGAAGGTATGGCTGCTCTCCTTTAGACAGATGTAAACACCTGCACGTGTAACATACCGCAAACGGTATGCATTTTTACATTTGATCTAAATTGGAAGACATACTCGAAACCCCTTTGGAACCATTTCCAAAGGACAAAACATTTTCTTTTGCTTAAAATATATTTGTCTGAGGAGAACCAGAGATACATCATGCAAACTTTTGAAGAAGATTCTGAAACTTTTTCTTTAATTTTGAAACTGTATCTTAAGTGTTCAGCCATGTAAAAAACCTAGAGTCAGACAGGATATAGTTGAGATTTTCTGATTAGCTTTTAGTAACACCAGTTTATTAACTATACATAGAAGCACCAAACTGCATAAAATATAAATGTTCTCTTGATTTATTTGCTCCTACAACATACATTTGCTAGTGGTCCGCATGCTCACGCTGTTCAGCATCAACTAAGGAAAGGGTTAGCTTTCATTTAAAAGTGAAAGAGCTGCTGGGGACTAGCGAGGAAAGGCTGCTAAACTACAGCAAGCTGCTTACTAAGCCTTCGCTTTCTACCTGGGTGCCACAGTAACTAGATGAAGGGCACGTAAACTAGCACGCAGAAGTTCACGTTTATGACCCTGCTTGGAAAACTGCCGCATTTGATGTTCTACAATGACTCGGAACAAGAAGAAGAGATGCTAGCTTGGGCCACTTTGCTTCTGACCGATCACTGATGAGATGAACTAAGCATTGTATACAATTATTGTCTACTTTATGTTTTAGCTTCTCCATGTGCCTTATTTTCTGCAGAGTGAACCTTACTGTCCCATATGCAAAAGGGAGTGGATGAGGGGTGAACAGGTCAACGAAGAAGAGGGAGAGAGAGGAAAGAGCCGAAGGAGATATGTTCAGTGGTCCAGGTACTGGGAATGCAGACTTAGTGTGATGGGAGAGGCTGCCTTAGGCTTTACATTCTCTGGGAAGGGAGGACATAAAATGGTACATAAATCGCTTGTGCCTTGTATAAAGAGGACTAGGAAACTTTTACCTGTAAGGATTTTTTTTTTTTTTTTGGTCAGCTATCAGATTATGGCCAATCTAGCTGGCAAATGTTTATAGCTGGAACTTGCCAGCCAGTCTGTTTGAAGGAAACAAAACACTTGTTCTTTACTGGGAGATAACATTTTGACTAAATAAATGGTGATATCGTACTGCAAATAGTAAGAGACAGCCTTCGACGCCACCTAAATATCTTGGTCACTTAATTACTATTGTGTACCAGGGCAGTGAGATCATAATTTTAACGCTCCCGTTCAAATATTTCAAAAATTTAATTTTCAAAACAAAAAAATCAAGAAACCACACGCTTATTTACTTGAATACCAATAAATAAAAATTATCTCTTTTACAGTGGCTCTCAACCTATAGGTCACGACCATGTTAATAAACCTCTTATCTCCAAAAGTATTTACATTACGGTTCCTAAAAGTAGTAAATTACAGTTATGAGGTAGCGATGAAAATAATTTTATGGCTGGGGGGGTCACCATGCCATGAGGAAGATTGAGAACCACTGGACTGGGAATCTACAGTCAAGTCAGAAATGTTCAGGTAATACTAGGGGGAACCAAAAGAGGGCATCATTTACTCCTAAGTCTGTACAGAAGACCCTTGAGTTGTCAAGCAGAAAACCCCAATCTTCAACCCAGGGTGAAGAGCATGCGGCCACTGCTGGCATTTTGTGCCCAGAAGGAGAAAAAAAAATAAGAAATCAAAAAGAACAGGCAGGTTCTTCACACTTAGAACGGCTTGCTACATTTGGTACTCACCGCTCCAGAAACACAAGGTGAGAGACAGGTCTACCACTGTTTACAGGCACTAGGAGTTAAATGTTTCAGAAGGTACAGACAGCCCTTTTCCTTACATCGGGGCTCAGAATGTCAACAAATAGCACAAGAGTACAATGACAACAGTCTTCCTAATAGCATTCTGACTTGCAGAGGTTGTCCATAGAGAGGGACAGAGGGCAGTAGGTGGCTGTCACTCTGAATGAGAAGGATTCAGTTAAATACATTGGAAGTATATGGGAAAAAGCATAAAAAAAAGATTTTTCGGCTTTTTGTAACATAAGCCCAACAAATGTTCATTCCTTCAAGTGGGAGAAAAAAAGTAACCTGACATTTTATCAACTTGTTTGCATATTTTATGATGGATGCTTGTTTTTCAATACGCATATACTTGATATGTGTATGAGGGGGTGCTCATTGCACATGCCTATAGCCCAGTTTCCTTAGGGGCGCGGGGGTGGGGGGAAGAATAGTCTAGTCTCTAAAAAGCAATCTCCAAACTGGCCTCAGAAATGAGCTATACTGGAGAATACATTATCCTCGAATCACTGAGGGTAGCGGTTAAACTAGAAAAGCTGGGGGAAGGGAAGCATGCTGTACTCTGTGGTAAACCAGCTGTTCGGAAGGAAAAGTAAATTATGAGAGAATGAATGTTTCCCAGAGCAGAAGTTCCTCATATATATATATATATATATATATATATATATATATATATATATATATATATATACACACACACACACACACACACACATCACTACGTGTAATGAGTTCAATTGAAGGGAAATCTGTCGGGGCAGTGGGGGGGGGCATTTTATATCCTACCCAGGTGAAGAAAAATGACCCGAATGGTTTCCTGAAACACGGAGGTGTCTGCTATGCACCAAAAACGGAAACCTAGGAGGCTGATCTTTTTCTTGAGACGCAATATCAAAACAGGTTGAACAATATTTTCTGTCGTTCATTGTCTTCAGAAAAGCACTCGGTGCCTAACGGGGGGAACATTGTGCAAGCCTCCTGTTTCTTTCCTCCAAACGACTAACCAGAGGGAAAAAAACGAACTCACAAACATCTCAGCCAGCCCCTGCCAAGGTACATCAGAGAAAGCCGAAACTGGCAATACAGGATTTGGGATGGGCTCAGCGAAATGTCTTGATTTAAAAAAAAAAAAAAAATTAAAGCCCACAAATTTCACCTCGTAGTGTAAGAGATAGTGTTACCCCCAAGGTAGCCTCGATCTTTGGTCTCTGGGCCCCAAGGAACCGAGCTTCAGATTAGAAGGGGAGAGTTGGGAGGAGTACTTATCTTGGTCCTACAGACCTGGGTTTCTTCTGAGTCACCTCATCTACCCCACCACCTGTTACCCTCCTGTCTGGGCTTCTCAGAGACCACCTTATAAAGGAGTCTAAGCCTTGTTTCCGTGACCGGGGATTTGGACGCAGTAGGCAGGGGCAGAAAAACTGGGAGAACCCCCAAGGGCTGATAGATAGCTCCAGGACCCCCTTTGGATGTCTGCGGCGCCCCTGTTTACCAGCCCTGCTGCCTTCAGCCCACTTCCCTTTGCTGCCGCGGGGGAGGAGATGGTTAAAGATTACAATGTGGCCGCCGGCACTTCAAAGGGCGGTTCGGCCAGCCAAAGGTAAAGATAACGTTCTGGCAGCTCTAATCGGGGTTTGTGGTTGCCACATTTTAATCACTTTGTTAAAAAAAAAAAAAAAAAGAAAAGAAAAGAAAAAAGAAGAAAAGAAAAAGGTTACATCACACTCCCGTGCGGGGATGCAGAGCAGGAGCCCCCCAACCCCCACCCCGGGGCTTGGAGAAGTTGGGTTTCTCTTGCGGTGAAAGTTTTACAGCCCTGAAGCAGAGGTCGCGGCCGTGAGCAGTCAGTAGGGAAGCCTGCCCTCGGGTTCCAGGTTTCCTGAGCACAAACCCCTCACTCTGCACACAAATGCCCACATTAGGAGGGACTGGTCCTGCGACCTGCCAGGTGCTGCAATGGGAAGCTGCTTGTGCACCAGCTTTTGACCCGGGTGCGCTTCCCGCGGCTTCTCCTGGGGTACAGAAAGCCAGGAGAGGCTCTGTCAGAGACACGTGCTTTCTTCTGGAGGCCGGAACAGGTCCGGTCAGGATGCCCTTGGCAAACTTACTCGGCCCCTTTAGAGCAGGCGTGCACCCGGAAACCCCAGCCGTGGTTCTCCCCCATTCCCCCAAGTCCCCTGTCCGCAGAGAGGCGGGGGGTACACTTACAGGTACGAGGTGAAGACGCTGAGGTTGGAGGGCAGCTCCGAGAGTCCCAGGTCCGAGCAGTCCACCTTGAGCAGCATCCTGCCATCCAGGTCACACTGACAGTGTGACGGGCAACCCCGCGGCATCGTGTCCGGCCTCAGCTGGCTGCCGGCGGCTACCAGCTGCAGCAGCGCGGGCAAGGACAGGAGCATGCTGCGGACGCAGGAGGTGTCCATGGTGCCCGAGGCTGAGAGCTGCGAGCCGGAAGCCTGTAGAGGGCAGAGCCGGGGCTGATGCAGACCTAGACGCTCCGGGCGCCTCTTCACCGGCTTCTGCAGTTCACCGGGTGTCTGCAACCCCAGTGGCTTCTGCAGTTCACCGGGCGTCTGCAGCCAGGCGGGCGTCTGCCGGGTAGTAGCTCCGTGGGGACCGTGACGCGTGCTGTGGCCACACCAACCTCGGGAGCCCCCCTCGCTGCAGTCGCCGCAGTGGCGGTGAGCGGTTGTTGCTGCTGCAGGCGGTCTGAGCTGTGTGCAGCAGCATCTCCGCTCGCACGCTCCTTTTTTAAAGCGCTCCAGCCAAATTGCGCGCCCAGTGACGTCAGCGCAGCCCAGCTTTCCAGGCACCCCCTGAGCCCGGCCTCGCTTTCCCTCCTCCCTCCCACCCCCTCTCCTTTCCCTGGACCCGGCTGCGCCGCGGCTGGCAGCCCTAAGTATTGACGAATGCTAGGCGCTCCAACTACGTACGCCTCCAGGGGGTGGGTTCCAGCACTCAGAGTCACAGACCGGGCAGGGGACCCCCACCTGCACCCACCCTCTACAGTTCTTGGGTACCCGCAACCAAGAGCTGAGAACTGAAGGGACCTGTTTCACAACATAAGCAGACACTTAGGGACCGAAAGATAGATAACGCAGGCTTCCTCCAAGTCCATGTCAGATAACCGGAGGGATGCACGCAGTGCTTTTAAAAAAGGACCAAAATCTAATCAGAAAGATAGTCATCAAAGAACAAGAGCAAGACTCCCCCGGGAAGATGGGTGGCCTTTTTGATCGTCCCGTCAAGGCGCTGTCTGGCTCGCTCTTGTTTCAAAATCAAAGCCCTTCTGAAGACATCGCTAAACAAATAAAACGAGTAAGCCGGCACTCCAGGGTCTTCCCAATTCATCCTGGCACAGGAAGGCCGGCCAAAGTGACTTTTTAAAAGGCAGCGGCCTGGGGGTGGGGGCGATATTTTCACGGCAATGACCTCTAATGAAGGGATGCTGAACAGACCCAGGATGTTCTTTCTGTGGAAGATTCCAGATTCTTTCTCCTCCCCCTTCCCCCTTTCCTTTTCTTTCTTCTTCCTCCCCACCCCAGACTAGCCCTCAGTGAGGTAAAAGTTGACCTCTCTCGCACCTGAGTGAACAGCCATAGATGTCAGGCCAAGCCTACTTACCATGCCAACTCTCAACAATGGAGTTTTCCCTCTGGACCACAGGAGGGCAGGGAAACCTCGCCACTATGAAGTCCACCCAAATCTGCTTCTTAGCCTGTGTCCAATGGGATTTATTCTACAAATTGAACTTTATAAGCAGGAAGGCTTTTTTTATGCATGTGGTACATTTAACAGATTTAGAGTGATTGCCAAACTTGCCCATTCATTCCCGATAGATACATAGATAAGAATATATATTCACCTGATATGCATATATATGAATATATATGTTATTTTATTTGAACCTGTAGTCTGACTGGACTTTTCTTGGGGGAGTTCAGTTATCAGTAAGTTTGTGTTTCTCCTTGATAAGAGTTGGGGGAGCAGACAGACTGATACACAGACACAGAGAGTAGGGGGGAGAAAGAGAAAGATGATAGGCATGTTCTTTCTTACCTTTCTCATTCATCAAATAATGAGACTTATCAAATATGGTCCAGGATTTGGAAAGAACTAATTAATACCCATGAGGGCTGTGCCACGAGTTAGCCTTGGCTTCTGGAAAATCAACACATTTGCCCCATTTTGTTCTTTCCCCTCATCTCCTTCTCAGTTCATAAAATAGCCATCTCTCCTGTCCTCTGCCCATTCGCACAGCTCTTCTTGTTTGTTCTGTCTCTCTCAGCCATTCCCTCCAAACTCCAAACTTGGAGAAGGCCCACTCATCGCCTATCTTCCTTCCATTAAAAAAAAAAAATCTGGCTCCTGATTGTTTCATGTATAGATTCAGAGACTTACTCCTTCTGTGAATCGTCCACAGATGTCTGTAGACAACTGGGAAGCCTGCAGCCTTCTAGGGCTACATTATCCTTGCTCACGCATGGCGCATCTACAGCACGAACATACTCTGGACACAAATTCCTACAGTGATGGTCAGCATAGTTTTCCTCAGGGCTGTCTTGAACAAACAAATGTTTTGCTTAACCAAGGGACTATTGATTTGTCAACATCTCTGTGTGAAGAAACGGCTGTGCCTACTATCCATTAAAAAACACCAAACGACGTCCTTTGATGATGTCAATGCTACCCAAAGGAGCAGAGCCTTGTCGTTGTGGAACGGATCAGGCAGAACTGCCTGTGAATCTATATTCTTCCAGTTTCAACTTGCTTTATCACAGACCCCAAATGAGCCAACTCTCAGTTACCTTCCCAGCAAAGAGGTGGGATATTATTTACTATTTTTTTGAGTATTCCTACATGTTACAGTGTCTGGAACTTGGCCTACACCAAATCTTCACACCAGCAGTGATTTCCTCTTTGGGGGGAGAGGGATGTGTCAGCAAATGCAGGTGGGGCAGGAAGGTTTCTGAAACAGGGAAGACAGATGTAGCAAATGGAGCAGTGGGAATCCACATCAACTACCTCTTCCTTCTATCTTTCTTTTTCTCTTCTCTCTCCTTCCCTCTCTTTTCCCCTCCCGCCTTTTCTCCCTTCCTTCCTTTTACATACTCAACATTTATCTTCCTTTGGTAAGATTACTGCATGATTCTCCTTTGGGAGCTGCCTCCCAAACTGTATTGGCTGGCCTCATGGCTCTGCCTTCTTGTCCTGGGATGGAAACGTGACTCCAGGAGAACCGCGTGGGTCTGTCTGAAGGATTCTTATGGTTCCTGGGATCCTCATGGTAACCTCATAAGCTCTAGGGAACCCTCAATTTCAGGGAAGGTGCTGCTTCTGCCTTAGGGAGAAATCTCACGGGTAATAAACAGAGCATTACCATCAGCAAGGAGAGAAGTAAATTCCCAAGATTACCTTCTAGATACCTGGATCTAAAGCCACTGACTCCCTATCATCCATCCCCAAGTGCATGAACACAGTGTTTTGTCTAATTGCTTGACCCTGCGAGTAAGACTCCATCCACAGTCAATTTTCAATCCAGCTCAGTGGGAAACGTGAAAGGGTGGGAAACCACCAAGGGGCTAATGGTTCTTCAAGTTCTTGACAACCCTGGAAAAGAGGACCATGTGGTTGGAAGATAAGAACGCTACAGCGGATAGGATTTTGTTTCTTGAATGAATGTATGTTAATTACTTATGTTTTACCAATAAGGATGAAAATACAGCTAACTTTCACCTGCCCCCCCCGCAGCAAAAGAGTTTCAATAAGTCATGTGAATGATGATTTGTTTTCTAGAAAATACCACCTAATTGATAAGATTGTCATAGTGACTGATAATGACCAATAATACTGACTCAGCCCTAATAGTGACGGGTACTTATTAGGCTCTGGGAAGAAAGGTTGTCGTCCTCATTTGACATTTAAGGATGGGAAATGTGAGAATTTTTCCCAATGGTGGCCAGTATGTTGGGGAGTGGGAGCTGAAATTCTAACCCTCTGCTATTAAGTCCTGTGCCCTTTTCCTTGTAACTTTAGAACCTGGATAGAACCTTGAGTTTATTATAATTTTATATAATAATATTAATAGAGTATAATAATGTATTGATGTTAACAATAATATAATACATTATATATATATATATATGCATATATTTCTTTTCTGGTTTCTCTCAACAACTAATTACATATTGGAGTCAGAGAAAGGCACCCCTCTTTCAATATGATAATAAGGTTAGCAGGGTGAAGCTAGACTCATTTGATACTTTTTGTTTGATGTTTCTTATTTATTTATGATTTTGGAAAGTATGTCAATATTAAGAAGCTACTGAGTGATGGAATATCTCATGCTAGAATGGAAAAAAACCTCTCCTTTTTTTTTTTTTTTTTTTAAAAAAAACCCTTTCTTTCAAGTTCCTTGATGCCAGTGAGGTATAGTCTGGAACATGTCCCGCTTTCTGGGTTTGTTAAATGAACATTTCCCCAATTCTTTAATCTTCAATGGAAGTCCACAACTCAGAACACTCACATATGCCCCAAGAATTACTAACAAGCTTAGCCGAAGCATGCTGGGATAATTTTAGCTAAAGGTAAGTCAATATTTCTTTTACAAGAGTACTGAAATAGTGTTTGCACAACTGGTGGGCTATTACGGACTTATTTAACTTGTTTGAAAGACTACAGAGCCCATTATTCGCTCTCCTCATTTTACATTCATGATATAATCAGGCTAATGCTGAATTTCTTCACTTCCTTTGACCAACGACGTCTAATTAATTGAGAAGGGAGGAAGAGGATTTAAGAATAAAGATCTATTTTCTTTGGGAATTATTTATTTTGTGAGAAAACATTAGTTCAGTTAATTCACTACTTTGAAATGGCCCATTATGTAAAATCAATTGGATCTGCCTTTGATTCTATCAAACATAAAGGCAACCTCTAACTGCATCCATATGTTCCAAAGGAAAGGACAATGGTGACCGATCCTATCAATTCTTCAGCTCATTTTTCAGCCTCTTGTCTAATTCGTGTCTGATAACGAACACACACACACACACACACACACACACACACACACCACTGCCATGCTGCCTGCTTCTTGTGAACATGTGTCCAATCCAACTCACATGGAAACCAGAGAGAGATTTTCCTTTCAAACTAAGACTAAAACTAACGAGAAAAATAACATAGCAAACACTTGGAATTAAATGATGTTCCTGCCCATGCACGTGATTTTGTTAATTCTTCCACATACTGCCTGAGTATCCAGACAAACCCTTCCATATGCCCGCTGTTCACACACTCGCCCTTAAATGGCAGGACTCTGGCCAAACTTGGGCTGTGTTCCAAAGTGATGAAGCACCAAGAGCCCCCTTACAGCTGCTTCCCTGACATGCCCTGGAGCTACGTTCAGCAGTATCTTAATCCTTCATCTGAAAATATAAAATCTCCACACCAGGTGGGGAGAGCTTTTGTGAGACATATGTGGTAGTCGATTTCGAACTGAGCTATGGTCTCTTTGTAGTCTTTGCCCCATGTAAATATTCCAATTCTGCAGGAGTACAGCTATGTTTGACTACAGGGCGCCTCCCCAGAGCCGACTGAGGATTTTGTACAAACACAGGACACAACATTCTAAAGATAATGTATTTTTAAAAATTCTTCAAAATTCCGCATTTTGTAACATCCATGATTTTGACATTTTTTTGGCTAAAGGACTGTGAACATGTCAACATCCGCACAATGAGGAATATCTATTTTCAGAAGAGAAAGATCAAGGCAAAAAGATGTCTTTTTGGATAAGGAAAGAGTGGGTGATCTAATCAAGATCAAAGCCCGGAGCAAGGGAGATGGTTTCGTCAGTAATGTGCTTCTCATACATGAGGACCTGGATTTGCCCCCCAGCAACCATGTAGGCACATTCCTGTAATTTTAGGGCTGGGGAGACTCAGTAGTCAATCAGTCAACCCAAAGCTGTGAGCGACTATGTCTCAAAAGAAATAAGTGATCGAGGAAAACATTCAGTGTCAACTTCTGACCTCTATACACATGCACACACTGACACGGATAACAGAAATACAGGTATACACACACAGAAAGAACACAGCCTGGAGAGGGGAGAAAATGGGTCAGTGGTCAGCTTAGGTGATGTGTGACCACTGGTGGACAAAGTCCCCTTCACAGACAACTTCCTCCTGTACTCAGGTTCTTGACAAAGTTTTAAGAAAAAGTAGTAGAGAACACTGTATGTTAGGAGTCAACACTCTCAAACAATAGAGAAGAAATACCAGAAAGTAAGTATACTTAAGCAAAGGAAAAGACAGAGCTATGTGCCTGGAATTGTAAAAGTAAGAAGAAATGCAAGTGCCTACCTAAAGATTTAATTCCAAGGATGTGCACGATTCACAAACTGAAACAAACAGCTTGGAGCAGCCTGTTTCCCAAAGTCTCACATTTGGATGCACCCGGTGCATTTTAATTGAGCGAGCATAGTAGCATTTTTCCGCAACTGCAATCTCATAAAGCTGGGGAAAACATATTGCACAAACATTGTTGCTGAAGCCCATGAGTCAGGGTGAAACACTGTCCAGATTACAGCTATTAAATTTTACAGAAACCTTTTGTTGAGTGTTATTAGGTTTGTGGCTTAATAAACCCAGCCTGTTTGTTTTCACTGGTCTTTAACGGGAGACAACATTTTGAATTTTAAGTTTCATCGATTATTTGTATGCATAGATTTTAGATTGGAATTTTGTTGAAAGAAATCTCATTGTAGTTTCAAGAGAATGTCTAAATCTACATGATACCTGCCTCCCCTTTCCTTAACCCTCCTTCCTTCCTTCCTTCCGTCCCACCACTGCAGATTATCTCGTTCTTGTGTGTCCTCCCCACATTTCCATCAGGCTTACTGAGCATGGGTAGGTGGCATGAGGGTCACTGGCTCAATCACTGATGAGAATAATAGCACGCTACAGCAACCCAGTACAAATCTTGGATCCCCATGAACCAGAGCTCAGATCTCTGATTAGTTACTGACAGGCTGCGTGACTTAATAGTTCTTTGGAGACCCATTAAAAGTTTCCATTTGCTAATTTAAAAATTGTAATTAGCACACATGGTATTAGATCTTTTTTGTTGATTTTCTATTCACTCTTTTTTTTTTTTTTTTTTTTTTTGAGATAGGGTTTCTCTGTGTAGCCCTGGCTGTCCTGGAATTCGCTCTGTAGACCAGGCTGGCTTCGAACTCAGAGATTTGTCTGACTCTGTCTCCCGAGTGCTGGAATCAAAGGTGTGCATCATCTTTTTACCCACTGTGTGGTCCCTTTTCTAGTTACTAAACTCACCCCACCTATACACATACATAAAAACAGGAAGCTAGAATCTGCATGAGCAAGAACATGTGCCTTTTGTCTTACTGAGTCTGGGTTATTTAATTACTACAGTGCTTTCCAGATCCACTCATATTCCTGAAAACTTTACAATTTCTTCTTTTTTTAAAAAAAACTTTGTATACAGTATTCTTAGTATTCTGTCTGCATGTACGCCTGAAGGCCAAAAGAGGGCACCAGATCTCATTACAGATGGTTGTGAGCCACCATGTGATTGCTGGGAATTGAACTCAGGACCTTTGGAAGAGCAGGCAGTGCTCTTAACCGCTGAGCCATCTCTCCAGCCCCAATTTATTTTTTTTTTTTTTTTTTTTTTTTTTTTTTTTTACAGCTGAATAAAGTTCCATTGTATATACACACATTTTAACTATCCACTCATCGGTTGACAGACATTTCCAAGGTATTGTGAATAACGTAGCTATAACCGTAGATGTGCAAGCATCTCTGTGATAGGACGCAGAGTCCTTAGTCCAGAGTGGCGCAGCTGGGTCACATGGTATTTCTAGTTTAGTTCTTTGTGCAACTTCCTGACTCATTTCCATAGTGGCTGCTTCCACGACCATCAGTGGAAAAGGGCTCCCATTCCTCAATCCTCTTCCTCATTTGTTGCTTTTTATTTTCTGATTGGAGAGAGTTGGAGTCTCAGCGTGGTTTTAATTTACATTCCTCTAATGGCTACCAATGGTAAACACTTTAAAACATTAATTAGCCATTTTTATTTCTTTTCCTGAGGTCTTTGTGTTCATTGTATTAGCTCATCTCTTTATTGGTAGTTTGATGTGTGTGCGTTTAACTTTTACAATGATAAAATATTTTAGATATTGACCCCATCTGAAATATAGTTGGTCAAGGTTTTCCCCAATTCTGTAGGCTGCTTGTTGATTCTGCTGGTAGTTTTCTTTATTGTGTAGAAACTTTTTCAGTTTCACACAGTCCTATTTGTTAATTCCCAAGGTTATTTTATCTATCTATCTATCTATCTATCTATCTATCTATCTATCTATCATCTATCTAATTGAGTTCAATTAAGTGCTTCCCATATGCACATGCGCACGCGTTCATCTACTGGGGAATGGGGATCCTGAAGTGGTTATGTTCCCTCTCCCATCAGGCAGGAACTGCCAGCAGCTCCTCAGCTAGGGGACAGAACCACTCTTTTTAACTGATCTGGATCTTGCGTTGGTAACTGCAGCTGCTCTGAGCTCATGAAAGACACACAAGTTCCTCACCTGCCATAGGAGTTTAACAGTGCCGAGACTGGAGGAATGGAAAACTGTGTCCATCACTAGATGCCAAGGACTGGGAAGTGGGGATAAATATGAATGGCGCTTGCTTTCGGGTTAATTTACCACCGAGTTGAGAGGAAACATGAGTAACAGAAAATTAAAATGCAAGGCAGTATCAGGGATGAGAAACATTCTGTTAGAGTCAAAAGGAGGAGAAACGGAACAGCTTCATAGGGAAGGAAGTGTTTGGAGCAGGTTCCTAAATTCTCAAGGAGAATTTGCTAAGTGAAGAGGAATCGAAGGGTCTGGATGGAAAACAGAGCATTGTTTTTAGGCATTATCTAGGCTTCAGAATAGGAAATATGTGTGCAGTCTGGGAGAAGGGCATAATGTAAAGATGGAAAGAGATTTTCAAAAGGTGTCCTAACCTGTGTTTGTTAAGGGATTATTTAGTCCTGAACGCAGGAAGCCAGGGCATCTCTACACAACGTCATGGCACAGCTGTATTTTATTTCTTTGAGGAGAACATTCTGAGTAGGTGGAGATATTGGAGATGGGTGGGAGGAGTAGGAGGGGTAGGAGTTATTACTGACACCAGCAAGAAGTGAGTGGCACTACAATCAGTCTGAAGCAGAAGCCACGGGGAGGAGCCAGGTGGTAGAGTCTTAAGATACTTCAGGATCAGAATTGGTATAATTTAGTGACTGAGGTATTTACAGGGGCCGGGGTGGACATAAGGTCTCTTTTGTTCTAACCTGGGAGATTGGGCACATGGTGATTATTCACTGTGGCAGATACTATTTTTATTTGTGTCCTTGTTTATGCCCAGTGCATAAACAAGAAGAGGAAGAGGAAAAGGAGGAGGAAGAGGAAAGACGAAGAAGAGGAGGAGGAGGAAGAGGAGGAGAAGGAGGAAGAGGAAGAGGAGGAGGAGGCTATGTATAAATAAGAAAAACATGACTTTTTTTAAAGAAACTTTTCAAAGCCACTCTATCAACACATGATACATTCAACATTAGTCTTTTGTCTATCTCATTCCAACACCCAACTTTTAAGTCCTGGAAGGGGTGTGAGATTTGAGAAAAAAGAACAAGAGGAGGAGGAAGGGGAGGAAGAGGAGGAGGGAAAGGAGGAGAAAGAGGTAGGGAAGGAGGAGGAGGAAGAAGAGGAGAAAGAGAAAGAGGAGTAGAGGAAGGAGGAGGAAGAGGAAGAGGAGAAGAGGAGGAAGAGGAAGAAGAGGAGGAGGAGGAGGAAGAGGAAGATGAAGAGGAAGAGGAAAAGGAGGAGGAAGAGGAAAGAGGAAGAAGAAGAGGAGGGGGAGGAAGAGGAGGAGAAGGAGGAGGAGGAAGAGGAAGAGGGGGAGGAGGGAGAAGGAGAAAGAGAAAGAGGAAGAAGAGGAGGAGGAGCAAGAGGAGGAGAAGGAGGAAGAGGAAGAGGAGGAAGATGAAGAGGAAGAGGAAAAGGAGGAGGAAGAGGAAAGAGGAAGAAGGGGAGGATGAGGAAGAGGAGGAGGGGAAAGAGGAAGAAGAAGAGGAGGAAGATGAAGAGGAAGAGGAAGAAAAAGAGGAAGATGAAGAGGAAGAGGAAAAGGAGGAGGACAGGGAGAAAGAGGAAGAAGAGGAGGAGGAGGAAGAGGAGGAAGAGGAAGAGGAGGAAGATGAAGAGGAAGAGGAAGAAAAAGAGGAAGATGAAGAGGAAGACGAGAAGGAGGAGGACAGGGAGAAAGGAAGAAGAGGAGGAGGAGGAAGAGGAGGAAGAAGAGGAAGAAGAGGAGGAAGAGGAAGAGGAAGAGGAAGAAAAAGAGGAAAAGGAGGAGGACAGGGAGAAAGAGGAAGAAGAGGAGGAGGAGGAAGAGGAGGAAGAGGAAGAGGAAGAAGAGGAGGAGGAGGAAGAGAAGGAGGAAGAGGAGGAACAGAAGGAGGAGGAAGAGGAGGAGGAAGAGGAAGAGGAAGAAGAAGAGGAAGAGGAGGAAGAGGAAGAGGAAAAAGAAGAAGAAGAAGAAGAAGAAGAAGAAGAAGAAGAAGAAGAAGAAGAAGAAGACGACGACGATGATGACGAAGAAGAAAGCAGCTTTGAGCATCGTCAGAAAAGTCTCTGAAATGGTGCTGACCACAACCTTTGTATCTTCAAACATCTCTTGAAGTGGGCTACTCATTTGAGCCAGACTCAGATTCGAGTTCGTGGACTTACAGTGCGATTAGTGTTTACCACTTCCTGTCAGTGTTCAACCTGCTATATGGTTATAAAATCTGGGATCTGGGATCCTCATTAACATCCTATCCTAATCACTTCTATGGCAAATACTCCTGGCAGACGATTTTTAAGTTTCCTTGTTCTACTTAAGCCTTTCCCATCACGTTATGAGTTGAAGTTTGATGCCTTTTGAAGGCAGAAGCATGTTCCCCCTCTTTTCTTTTTGGTGGCAAGTGACACATTTTTGCCCTACTGATTTTAAGAATATGCTCTTTTTATACACTGTCTTGGTCTTAATCTTTTTGTGTCATCAGACCACAGTATAGTTTCTGAAGTCATTCTACCAGTGTTTGCTTGATGAGTCACGAACCTGATGAAGGAGTGCAAGCTTATTATAGAAACACTGGAAAAATAAACAAGCATGGGACAAAATAAGAACTCTCTGGAGGCTCACCACGTGGCATTAATTTCAGGTAAGATTTTATCTATTTCCTTTTGGTCTTTTGGTATTCACACATTTCTACCTAGCTGTGGTCATAGTCTTCTCAAAATGGGAAAGCAAATTCTCTCAACATCAAACATCTTTATAAATATGGGCGTCTCTGTCTTTGTGAGCATTTGTTCTCCCTACAGTAGAGCTGAGGACTTTGGGGCTTGGAGAACTTGAAAAAAGTCCCGAATCAAGACTGATGAGATGGTCACAGCTGGTATGGATATTCTGATGTGATGGATGTAGTGCAAGAATTCAGGGAATCGATTGTAGATGGATATCCAGTGTTTCTTTTTATTTTTCTTTTGGTTGTGCATGTGTATGTATGCGTGCTTATGTGTACATGCCTATGTCCACGTGTGTGCATGCATATGTACAATGTGTATGGAAATGGATGTGTGCCTGTGTGTACATGCCTATGGACATGTGTGTACATATGTGCACATATATGTACGTGCGTATTTGTGTGTAGATTTGCACGTGCAGGTGCAGGTGAAGGCCAGAGCGGGTTGATGTTGAGATATTTGTCCTCAATCACTTTTCTACATTAGTAGCAAGCTAGCAAGCCCAAGATCCTGCAGTCCTCACTCTGCAATTCTGAGGTTATGGACACACATCACCCTGTGTAGCTTTTACTCTGCTCTGGGGATCTGAACCCATGTCCACATGCATATACAGCAAGCACTGAACACACTGAGTTATTTCTCTAATGTGATAGCATTTCCCAAGCACCAACTACACACTGGTTACTATTCAAGGAACTTACAGTTATCATTTTATTTAATGTTCACACACACACACAAACTTGTGAGTTAGGTCCTAGCAACATTTCCAGTGAGCAGAAAACTCACTGAATACATGAGGAAGTAGTGACCCAACATCAGACATCCAAAAATGTTTTGTGTTTGGGATTTGGCTACAAACAGGCTGGTTTCAAACTCATGCTGTGAGCCTGACCCCACCACACAGCTTTACATGGCTTCTAGGGTTGGGAGACATGCCAGGGAAATATCAAAATTTAAGAGAGATTTTGGGAACAGATGTTAGTATGTCACAAACTTCACACTTAGAAGTTAGCTGAAGGGTTAGTTAGCAAAGGGCACTGGGAAAATGCAAAAGGAAGGGCAGCCTCGTTTCAAACATCGTCATCTGTTGGCTGAAACGTACATCACCATTGTTTATTATGGAAATAGTTTAAAATAATTACATTTGAAGGACTAATTATAAATGACTTAACATTATTTTAATAATGCACTTAATAAGCAATTTCTAACCATGTTCCTCAGTACAATTATCTTTTTTTTTTTTTTGAGACAGGGTTTCCCTGTAGTTTCTAGAGCCTGTCCTGGAACTAGCTCTTGTAGACCAGGCTGACCTCGAACTCAGAGATCCACCTGCCGCTGCCTCCCGAGTGCTGGGATTAAAGGTGTGCGCCACCACCACCCGGCTCTTCAGTACAATTATTTTAAACAATTCAATAAGCAGCTACCATATTGAGTTGAATTATACTAGGCTCGATGACTTTAGTGAATACTTACTTATCCACTGGGTATTTCTTATTTCTATATTTGAACGGCAGTTTTATTTCTCTAAAGTATACTCATGCATACTTTCTCATTTATTAGATCCATCTCTGTGGCGCTGACCAGAAATAAGCATGTAAGCTAAGTTGGAAAACCCAGAGCCACCACTTATTGCTAGTAACCCCCATGCCATTGGTATTTCTTGGGCTAGGAACTGTGTTTGGCACTAATGACACACCAATGAACACAACAGATGGTCCTGGACACCTTCACATGCATGGTCTGGAAAGCACAACAAGCATTGAATATGTGTGCATGCACACAGAGATACACGCTTACAAACTGTAGAGCGCCAACACTTACCCATCAGGAAACAGAAATGACACGACCTGTAAAAATGAGCCCTATTTCTTAAGAGGGCTGGCATCAGATCTATCTGTTTAGTAATTTTTCATTCCAGAGCCGGGCGAAGCAGCATTAATCCAGCCAGTCATCTGGTGTAGGTGGTTCTTCTGTCTCTGTGTTGCTTTCATTGGTTGAATAAAAAAGAAAAAACTGCCCATGCCTTTTGATAGGGTGGAACTTAGGTGGGCAGAGTAGACAAAACAGAATGCTGGGAAGAAGGACAGTGTGGCAGATGCCATGGTTCTCCTGCCCGAGACCGACGCTGGTTAGACTCATGCCGGTAAGCCACAGTCAAGTGGCGATACACGTTAATGGAGATGGGTTAAACTAGTATGTGAGAGTTATCCAATAAGATGCTAGAAATAATGGGCCAGGCAGCGATTTAATTAATACAATTTCTGTGTGGTTATTTCTGGGGTTGAGCTAGCCGGGCGGTGGGACGCAGCTCGCTGCTCCTCACCACAGTCGTCCTTGCCATGGTGAGATGTGGTTTTACTTTCCTTTCGGTTTTTTTAATTTAGGCATTTCTCTGATTTCCTGTTGTGTGTGAGTCTGTTTAACTGTGGTGGGAGCTCGTTGGGGTTAGGTTCATCCTAGTGGTCAACTGGTAAAGGAAAGGAGTCTAGGAATCTATGAGAAATGACAGCTAGCTGGCCAAAGCATTGTGTCTTGATTATTTTTCGGTTGCTCTGATGGAACACCATGACCAAGGCAAATTATAAAAGAAAGAGTTGATTGGAGGCTTGCTGACAGTTTCAGAGGGTTACAGTCCATGACAACCATGGCAAAGGATAGCATCCATCAGGAAGGCAGGCATGGTGCCTGGGCAGTAGCTGAGAGCTCCCATCTTAGCTGTAAGTTGGAGGCAGAGGGAGAGGGAGAGAGAGAGACAGAGTAGGCTTTTTGAAAACTCAAAGCCCACCCCCAGTGTCACACCATACCTTCTCCAGCAAGGCCACACCTCCTAGTCAAGCTCCATCAGTGTCTTCAACAGAGTAGTAATAAAAACAAGCAAGCAAGCAGGCAAACAAACAAACAAAAAAACAGAAAACAAAGCAAGAATCCAAAAACTAACAAAAAACCTACAATCTTTTGAGTGGCCACTCCAGAAGTAGACTACTGTGGTCATTCACTTTACACTGTTGATTTATCTACGTATGAAATGTCAAAAGAGATTGTACTTTCCCCAGCAATTCAAAATGTTTGGCCATGTGCTTTTTGTTTTATTTCTGTATACAAATGCTTTTCACGCTTCACACTGAGACCTGTGCTCATGGCTCAGCACTGAACCCATGGCTCAGTGAGACTCTCGCAGGCCCTTTACGGAGGAACAAACAAGAGTTTGTGCGATAAGAAAAGAAAAAGCCGACTGCACAGTTTTTGGATATGAAGGAAAAAAAGATCTCCAAGAAAGATGCCATTTTAGAAAGAAAAAGCATAAACTTAGTTTATCCTCAGGTGTAAATGGAAAACATATACCTAGTGTAATAACCCAAATCAGTATTAATCTTTAGCAGCTAGAGAAATAGCCAACAAAAGCTATTTAAGAGGTAAAAAAATGTATTTTGCATAATATGAATAAGACAAAGGAAATAGTAAAAGTATTCATTTGATCTCAGGGACTGATAGGGTTAGGACTGATTGGTACTTTTATTGATGAAATAATAATAATAATTAGCTACAGTGATAGACTACCAAAAGAGGATAGTTCCTCAGGCAGTCAATGTAGAATGGGAAAGGGAAGTGTGTGTTGTTGAGATTTAAGTTTAAATGAGAAATATAAACTAAAGCTGATGAAGCACTATAAGAAGAATATGCCTGTCACTGGGTTACATCTGTCTTTGTGTGTGTATCTATATATCTACATATATCTATCTATATCTATCAGTGTATGCTAAGGGACTAACCATCATATGTATTGTATTGTAACAGATCTTGTTTCATAAGCACATATTTCAAATTCAGAATTGCTTTACTTTTGCCATAATTCTTAATGCTTCTGTTGTAGTTAGGAAGTCAATTAACTACCATTCCCAGCATAAGGAAACTATTCTTTCATTATTTCCACTTAACTGACAAGTATTTATTGGGTGCCTACTATTCTTGGTTCTCAAGACTGAGCAAGCCAATGCAACAAGGCAAATTAAAAAAAAAAGCAAAACAAACAAAAAACCCTCTGTGATCTTGAATCTTTACATTCTGTTCTAGAGACTGGACAATTAAAAACAAAAACATGAGTGAATGCACCCCTCACGTTCCTGACTTTCTTTCTCATGTTCTCTCTCCTTCTGCTCCTCATCAGGACCTTGGGAGCTCAGTCCAGTGCTCCAATGTGGGGCTCAGTCATTTTCTTCATCTATCGCCAGGTGGAGGTTCTATGGTGATATGCAAGAAATTCATCAGTATGGCTATAGGAACTGGCCTTTTCAGGCTCCCTCTCCTCAGCTGCCCAAGGAACTAACTGGGGGGCATCTCCCTGGAAACCTGGGAACCCCTCTAGGGTCAAGTCACAGAACTAATGGGAGATCACCAACTCCAGTTGGAATGGGACTGATGGATCATGCGACCAAACCCGTCTCTCTGAATGTGGCCAACAGTGGGGGCTGACTGAGAAGCAAAGGACAATGGCGCCGGGCTCTGATTCTTCTGCATGGACGGGCTCTGTGGGAGCCTTCTCAGCTTGGTCGATCACCTTCCTGGACCTGGGGGGAGTTGGGAGGACCTTGGTCTTAGCATAGAGTAGGGAACCCTGATGGCTCCTTGGCCTTGAGAGGGAGGGAGGGGAGGTATGGGTGGAGGGGAGGGGAGGGAAGAGGGAGAAGGACGGGAGGGAAGGGGGAGGAGGAGGGGAGGAGATGGAAATTTTTAAATATAAAAAAATAAACCATGAAAAAAAAACAAACAACAATAACAAAACAGATTAACTAAAATATACAGAGTAAATGGCAACCAGATAAACAAGCTATTAAAACCAGGGAGCGAGGGTCAGTGCCAGTTTTAAGGGGAATGGCTGGGAAGGGCTCAAAAGGTGGTGATGCGAGAGTAAAGCCCTGTAGGACATGAGAGAAGTGGATGTGTGGTTGAATGTTGATTATCAACTTGACAGGACTGAGACTCAGTGAAGAAACTGGGCGTGCCTGTGAGGGGCTATGTAGATTAGACTAATTGAGGCATAAAGATTTCCCCTAAATGTGAAGTACCATTCGGGAGACAGGGGGTCTGGATTGAATAAAAAATTAGAAAGTGAGCTGAGAACATCTCAGCTGGGATGCAATGTGACCGGGTACCCAGTCTTCTGCTGCCAAGCCTTCTAGTCCCTAATGGCCAGTATAGCCTCTATCCCTAAACTATAAACCACAAGGACCCCTTCCTTTCTTAAATTTGTTTTCCCAGCTATTTATTTCCTCACAGCAGTGCTAAAAGTGACTAATTCAGGGGCCTCACAGCCGTCAAGGGGGGAGGCATTTCCAAAGTGGAAGACACAGGGAACGCAGGCAGGCCGGTGCAGACCCCAGGGTCTGAAGGAGAGAGAGACAGGCATAGCGGCTGGAGTGTAGAGAAAGGAGAAAGGCTTCATGACGGTGCCAGCTTTTACCTTCGGTCCGATGGGGATCCAGGGGAAGGACTGAGTGGGAGCTTCTTGACTGAATTACATGCAGGTGGTTGACCGCGTCTGGCACGGAGTGGATGATGGGCGAACAGAAGCGGGAGAAGCATGAGGTTCTTAAGCTCGGGTCACAGCTTAAGCTGAGGCATTCTCTGTGGAAACAGCAAGTGGCTGGAGCAGGGATCAAATTCTGGATATTTTCTGAAAACAGAGCTGACAGAATTTGCTGATGGATTGGATGTGGGCTTTGGGAAGTGGGAGGGAGGAATCAAGAAAGAAGAATTTGAGGTTTTTGACCCGAGCAACTGGAAGGGTACCGTTGACATGAACTGAATGGAAAGGCCTGTGGGAAGGAACGGGTTAGGGAGCACACACGGATGAAACTGGACATGTTGACTTTGGAAGCGTATTATATTTCCAATCGAAAACATCAGCCATGTACTTGGGTACAGACAGCTTGCCTTCTGAAAACTCCAGGCTGGAAACAGAATGTAGGCTGTATTGAAAACAAAGAGTATTCTTGAGGCCACTCCCATAGTAAGCAGCAGATCGGACAAGAGAGAACCGGGAAACCCTGAAGGCTATCCTGTGATATAAGAGACCAACATAAAGGATGGTGTCCTTAGCCTCAGGAACAAAGACTGGGAGGCAGTGTCCAGTGAAGGAGGAAGATGAGGAGATACCACTCACTGACTGGAATCCGTGGGAAGAAACGTGGGAAAAGACTGGTCAAAAATGAAACATTTTCCCCATAGTTTCAACACGAGGACAACCTATGGAGTTTAGCACTTCATTACTGGTGACCTTGAATATGAGCAATTTTGATGGAGGAGAGTCATCTGTCTATGTGTTACTTTCATTGGTTAATAAAGAAACTGCCTTGGCCCTTTAATAGGACAGAAAATTAGGTAGGTGGAGTAGACAGACCAGAATTCTGGGAGAGAGAAGGCAGACGCTTCAGGCAGTCGTCATGCCTCTCCTCTCCAAGACAGACGCAGGTTAAGATCTCTCCTGGTAAGCGACCACCTCGTGGTGCTACACGGATTACTAAATATGGGTTAATTAGCCAATAAGAGGCTGAAACTAATGGGCCAGGCAGTGTTTAAAAGAATACAGTTTCCGTGTAATTATTTCGGGTGTAAACTAGCCGGGTGGCGGGATGCAACCCCGCCGCTCCATCTACACAATTTTGGTAAAGTCATAGGATTAGATTGTACCAGGGCCAGATTCTTATAGTCTGTTTGAAAATGTGTGATACAGACACCCCACATATTCTCTAAGCGAAAGACATAAAACATATCTTGAATATTGAGGCAGAAACAGTTTGGCCCGTGGCTGGCATTTTAGTCGCTATCTATGTCAGGCATGTGCTAAAGTACTTTACATGTATGATCGTATTTGACTCTTCACATTATAAATATAAATTATTACATGATCTCAATTGTATAAGTGAGAAAATGGAAGTATATAGATTTTTATGATCCTGCAGATACGTGATAGAGATGAGGAGTGGGGGGGGCAATTGCTAAGCTTCTAATCTGACTAATCATTTTGTTTCCAAGCTATATTAGTTGCTCTTTGGAAATAACTCTTAATAATTAAAAATTAAAAGTGTATTTTTCTGGAATGACTTTTGGTTTTGGTGTCTGTGTGTGCCTGTGTGTTCGTCTGCACATGCAGGTAGGTGTATTGCATACGGAGGCTAGAGGTCCACCCTGGCCACTACTACCTCTTTGTGTTTTGAGATAGGATCTCTCTATTGCCTGGGGCTAGATCAGGAGACCAGCAGGCCCAGGGATCAGGCTGTGTCCAGCCCTCCAGTGCAGAGATGGCCCCAAAGCTCAGGTTCCTAAGCTTGCATGCAAGTACTCTGCCAGTTGAACCACCTCCTCAGCCTCTCGTTTCTGGTTGCAATAGGAGTTTGTTTGGAAGAAACTCGCGTACGTTCCTTTGATGTCTATTCTTAAAAATGGCACCGAAAAGCCATCGGCCTCAATATGTTCATGCTCACAATGTTCCTGTGAGGTAGATATTATTTTTATCCCAATCTTATATATGGATGGATGCTAGAGTTGGGTTCAGTGAAGTCGCATAAACTGCTTCAAGTCGTAGGGATTCTAAGCATTGACCCCATGTCCTCTGAAATTACATTCCATGCTCTTTCCACTACAACATGCATGTAAATTTAGTTAATTCCCAGGCTCAGCTTGAAATCTTATATCTTTACTCATCTGTGTAAAATTGATTCCTCTCATTTGATGCACCATTATAACTCTGACAGCTGGTGCCACGGGGGCCATGATTTTCGGAAGCACGTATGCATGCGTGTTTTAATTAGACTTGTTTTCTCTGGGAAGCCATGTGAGTTGAATTTCTCCTTTATTAAGATTTTGTGTAACACAGCAGAAGGAAAGGCAGCTTTGCTGCATATCTGGTTGTGTCTTTCACAGTTCTCTCTCTTTTGGGGATGTAGCTAGGCCTGATGCCATAGGTGAATTGCAGTGAACACAGATGGGGACAGAGACTTCTGGAGTTTGCTGTGACGTGGGCTTGGGAATGTGCCATTGTTTTTCAAGAATGACTTTTAGACCTTTCCACTGGACCTTGATCTCAGATTCTGTCCACAATATATTTATTGATTTCTTTATACTAGTATGCACTGCCATTTTTACTTTTGGCTAAGCCCTATGGTTGATTAAAAATGCAAATATAGGGGCTGGGGAGATAGCTAAATCTGGGAAGTGCTTGCCTTGCAGTTTGGTCCCCAGAAAAGAAGCCGGATGTAGAACATGAAGTTGGGTGGGTAGGGACGTGGGGAAGAACTGGGAAAAGCATGAATTGGATCACCCTATATTATACTAAATCCTCAGATAATAAATATTTTTTGTTTTGGTTTTCTGAGATGAAATTTCTCTGTGTAGGAAATTTCTCTGTCCAGGAACTCACTCTGCAGACCAGGCTGGCCTCGAACTCACAGAGATCCACCTGCCTCTGTCTCCTGAGTGCTGGAATTAAAGGTGTGCACCGCTGCCACCTTGATAATTCATACATTCATTTAAAATTCGATGTGGATGGTGCATGCTTGTCATTCTAACACTGGGGAAGTGGAGATAGGTGGAGTCCTGAGGCTCTCTGGCCAGCTGGCTTAGCCTACTTGGTGAGTTCTAGTTTTAAGAAAAAAAGAAAGGAAGGAGAATGGCTGCCAAGAAATGACATTTAAGGTTCTCCTCTGGCTTTCATGTGCTTTTGTACACATAATCATGGACATCTATATCAACACATGCTCTTGTACCCACACAAACACATGCATATACACACACACAGAATGCAATTATGATAAACCAACCATGTCTCTAAAATTCTTTAATAGCTACCCCTTCCATGAAAATGCAACGCTAAGCCTGGAACACAACCCACAGGACCCAGCATGACTCAACTCCCTCCCATTCTCTGCCAACCAGCACATCTTTGGCTTTGTTGCAACTCACCATTCCTTGGTGTCCCTTGAAGTCTTCTGCTTCTATAGAGGCTCACACACTTCTAGTTCCTTTTCTAGAACATTCTCTCCTCCACTTCAGTGTGCTACCTCTGCAGAGACCTCCCCTGACCACCCAATGTAAAGGTGGCTCCTCTACGACTTTGCACAGTTTCTTCAAAAGTAGTCATTACAATTCAGAGTTACATTTTGTTTGTAAGTTTACTTTACATCACCTATCCTGGCACACATGGAAGCCACCCAGGTACAATTTCAGTTTTGAGCTACCACTGCCTGACATTAAATAGATGTCCAATAACATCTAGAATAAATGAATGCCATTTTGAAAACTGTGTTCTCAGCCGTGAGGTATACCCAAACTGCCTGATGTTTAGTTTGGACCGTCACCTTTAGCATTGTGATGGCATCAAAAAAATCAGTGGGTGGCAGAGAGTAGGTGTGCATAATTGGCATGGATACAACAGGATGCTCCTGGGACAGATGCCACTTATCTGATCTTCTGTTACAGTTCACTGACTACCTTAAAGGCATTTAATCTAGAGGGAAAGAGTATCAAAGGATTTGGGTTAGATACTACATTCAACTTTTTTTAAAAGATAAAGTTATTTATTTATTCTACATCCTGACCACAGCCTTTACCCTCTTCCAGTAACTCTCTATCCCCCCCTCTGCTTCTTCCCCAGCCCACTCCTCTTCTGTCTCTGGAAAGTGCAGGTCTCCATGAGTAGCAACAAAACATGGCTTACCAAATTGCAGTAAGACCAACCACATCCTCATGCACCAAGGCTGGGTAAGGCAATCAAGCCTGAAGGGTAGGATTCCAAAAGCATATAAAAGAGTCAAAGACAGCCCCTGTTCCCACTGTCAGGAGTCCCACAAGAGGACCAAGCCACACAACTGTACAGCTTTCCTATACGCAAATGATAAACAGGCTGAGAAAGAAACCAGAGATTCAACACCTTTACTACAATAGCCTCAAATAAAAAAAATATATCTGGGTGTAACTCTAAGCAAGCAAATGAAAGATCTGTATTACAAGTACTTCAAGTCTTTGAAAAAAGAAACTGAAGATCTCAGAAGATGGAAAGATCTTCCATGCTCATGGATTGATAAGATTAATATAGTAAAAATGGTCATCCTGTCAAAAGAAATCTACAGGTTCAATGTAGTCCTCATTAAAAAAATCCCAATACAATTCTTTATAGACCTTGAAAGGACAATATTCAACTTCATATGGAAAAACTAAAATCCAGGATAGCTAAAACAATCTTGTGCAATAAAAGAACTTCCAGAGGTATCACTTCCCCTGTTTTTAAGCTCTACTACCGAATAATAGTATAAAAACAGCATGGTATTGGCATAAAAATAGACAGGTGGATCAATGGAATTGAATCAAAGCCCCAGTCATAAATCCACATATGTATGGACACCTGATTTTCAACCAAAATTATACAACGGAAAAAAGAAAGCATCTTCAACAAATGGTGTTGCCCTAACTGAATAGCTGCACATAGAAGAATGCAAATTGATCCATATCTATCACCTTGCACAAAACTCAAATCCAAGTGGATTAAAGACTCAACATCAATCCATATATGCAGAACCTGATAGAAGAGAAATTGGGAAATAATCTTGAATGCATTGGCTTCCTGAACAGGAGACAGCTTCCTGAACAGAGCACCAATAACGCAGGCACTAAGAATGACAATAAGTGGAACCTCATGAAACTGAAAAGTTTCTGCAAGGCAAAGGACACCATCAATAGGACAAAACAACAGCCTACAGAATGGGAAAATGTCTCCACCAACCCCACATCCAACCGAGGGCTTGTTTCCAAAATATATAAAGAACTCAGGAAACTAGATATCAACAAACCAAATAATCCAATTAAAAATGGGGTTCAGAGCTAAACAAAGACTTCTCAACAGAAAAATCTCAAATGGACAAGAAACACTTAAGCCATCATCCTTAGCCACCAGGGAAATGCAAATCCAAACAACTCTGAGATTCCGTCTCGCACCTGTCAGAATGGCTAAAAATCAAAAGCAAAATCAGCAGCTCATGCTGGAGAGGATACAGAGCCAAGGGGAACACTTCTCCATTGCTGGGGGGAAGTGCTAGCTTGTACAACTGCTTTGGAAGTCAGTGTGGTGATTTTTCAGAAAACTGGGACTCAATTCATCACAATAACCCTCTATGCCTCTCTTGGGCATATTCCAAAGGATGTTTAATCACACCACAAGGAGACTTGCTCAACTATGTTCATAGTAGCTTTATTTGTAATAGCCAGAACCTGGAAACAGCCTAGATGTCCCTCAGCTGAGGGATGGATAAAGAAGATGTGGTACATTTACACAATGGAGTATTACTCAGCTGTTAAAAACAAGGACACCAGGAAATCTGAAGGCGGATGGATGGAACTAGGAAAAAAAATCATCCTGAGTGAGGTAACCCAGACCGAGAAAGACAAACATGGTATATATGCACTCATAAGTAGATATTAGCTGTAAAATAAAGGCTAGCCATGCTACAATCTACATTCAACATCTACAATCAAGAAACTGGAGATGCGGAACCACACACTTCCACTCTCCCTCCATTCCTCCAGTCCAGTTCCCCTGTCTCACTCCCAGCTCCGTATCAGACCGCCTACTGTGGCCTCCCCTCCCCACTACCCCCATTTCCAGTGGATCAAACAGATCTCCTCCAACCTTTCCTCCCCCAACTCCAGCAGGCATTCTCTGGAAACTCTGGGCAAGCCATCCAGGGAGGCAGGGAGGCTAACTGCAGATCCTTTCCCCCACTCCTCCAAATCACACTCCCTCCCAGTTTCCTCCTCAGCTCTGCAGCAGACTTTCTCTGTGGCCTCTCCACACTCTCTGACCTCATTACTAGGGGAGTAAGCAGGTCCTCATGTGGAACATCCTGCTTTTCTCCCTCCTGTGGAGCTCCCCAGCCTTCTAGCCTATTCCCATTCCTATCAGCTCCCAATACCTAGAAACACATTCTAACCAGAACCCCCAGTGGCCACATCTGGCAGGATCCCAGAAGAATTTCTTACCAGCCAACACCCAGCTCACGGCACTCTCCTAAGAACTGGAGAGGCCAAGAGTAACCAAGGAACAAAACACTCACCCAACAAGGACAAGAGCTGACAGATAATAGCACCTAGACCTACAGTCATCTCAAACTCAGACACCTAGATGCCAGCATAAAAACAGGATCTGAACAGCCAGGACAATACTTCTCTACTAGAACCCAGACTCTGGCAAATGCAATACAGTTGAAATATAAGACAAGAATCTTAAAATACCTGTTATGAGGATGATAGAGATCCTTAAAGAGGAAATGAGGAAATCTCTTAAAATCTAGGAAAACACAAACAAGGAATGGAAGCAAATTAATAAAAACAGTTCAAGACCTGAAGGAGGAATCAATAAAGAAAACCCAAACTGAGGGAAATCTGGAAATGATAAGTTTAGGAACTCAAACAGGATTCTCAGAGGCAAGCCCCAGTAACAGCATGCAAAAGATGGAAGAGAGAATCTCAGGCATTGAAGACATGGTAGAAGAAATGAATCCCTTTGTCTAAGAATGTTAAATTTAAAAAACTCCAGGCATAAACCATCCACAAAATCTGGGACATCATGAAAAACAATAGAAGAAGGGAAAGAAACCCAGGTCAAAGACACAGAAAATATTTTCAACAAAATCATAGAAGAAAACTTCCCCAACCTAAAGACGGATGTGACTATCAAAGTATGAGGAGCATACAGAATACCACAAAGACTGAACCAGAACAGACATTTCCCTGGGCACTTACAATCCAGAACACTAAATGTACAGAACAGAGAAAGACTATTAAAAGCTGCCAAGGGAAAACACTAAGTAACATAAAAGGACAGACCTGTTAGAATTACACCCGACTTTTCAAAGGAGACATTAAAAGTCAGAAGAGCCTGGACAGATATTTCACAAACTCTACGAGATCGCAGACACCAGTCTAGACTATACACAGCAGAAATGCCAATCACAAATGAGAAAACCAAACTTAAGCTGTATCTGTCTGCAAATCCAGCCCCACAGAAGACACTAAAAGGAAAACTGCAACGTGAAGAGGTTACACAAGGAATAAATAATCCCAGAGCAGCAAATCAAGAGGGGAAACACACACCCACACACCGCCACCACCGTGACAATAAAAACAGAAGCGGGAATCAACAAACACGGCTCATTAGTATCTTGCAACATCAAAGGTCTCAATTCCCCAATAAAAAGAAACAGACGAACAGGACGGGTGAAACAATAAGACCCACCCTTCTGCTGCAGTCAAGGAAACACACCTTAACATCAAGGATAGACATTACCTCAGGGTAAAAGGACAGAAAAAAAGATATTCCAACCAAATGAATCTAAGGAACAAGCTTGTGTAGACATTTTAGCATCTGTCAAAATAGAATCAAGCCAAAACCAGTCAGAAGAGATGGGTATATACGCAACAAAGAAAAATCCACCAGGAGGATATTTCAATTTTTAGTATCTATGCACCAAACACAAGGGAACCCAAGTTAATCAAAGAAACACCACTACCGCTTAAATTACTTATTGACCTTCACGCACTGATAGTGGGTGACGTCAACAAACCACTCTTGTGAATAAACAGGCCACCCAGAAAAAAACTAAATGGAGAAATGCTGGAGATAACTAATATTATAAACCAAATGGATCTAACAGATATATACAGACTTTTTCACCCAAACTCAAAGAATATACCTTCTCAGCAGCTCTTGGAACTTTTTCCAAAATTAATCATATATTTGGACACAAAACAAGTCTCAACAAATACAAGAAAATTGAAATAATATCCTGAATCCTATCTGACCATCATGGATTAAAACCGTATAAAAACAAAATCAGGAACATAGAAACCTTACAAACTAATGGAAACTGAACTAGTCACTACTGAAGGAAAAAATAGGTCCTGACAGAAATTAAAGACTTTTGGAGTTGAATAGAAATAAACATGCAACATACCCAAACTCATGGGACACAATGAAGGTGATTTTAAGAGGCAAGTTCATAGCACTAAGTGCCTACATAAAAAATTGGAGACATCTCATACTAGTGATTTCATAGTACACCAGAAAGCTCTAGAATAGAAAGAACAAATGACATGAAAAAGGACTAAACAGCGAGAAATCATCAAACTCAGGGCTGCAATCAGTAAAATAGAAACAGACAAACAAATACAAAGAGTCAATCAAACAAAGAGTTGGCTCTTAGGGAAAATCAGTAAGATTGATAAACTCTTAGCCAAATTAACAAAAAGGTTTAGAGTAATTAAAAAAATGAAAAGGGGGACATAGCAACAAGCACTGAGGAAATGAGATTCGTAAGGATATACTTTAAAAATCTGTACTCTACTAAATTGGAAAATCCAAAATAAATAGATAATATTCTCAACACATACTGTCCACTAAAGTTAAATCAAGATCAGATAAGCAATTAAAACAGACTTATAAGGCCTAGTGAAGTAGAAACAGTAATTAAAATTCTACCAACCAAAATAAGCCCATTGCCAGATGGTTTTAGTGCTGAACTATACTAGACTTTCAAAGAGGAGTTAATGTCAATATTCCTTAAATTATTCCACAAAATTGTCAGGTGGCGGTGGCATGCACCTTTAACTCCAGCAGTCAGAGAGCAGAGGCAGGCGGATCTCTGTGAGTTCGAAGCCAATCTGGTCTAGAGCGAGTTCCAGGACAGTTAGGGGTACACAGAGAAACCCCGTATCAACCCCCCAAAAAGAAAAGAAATAAACTTATTCCACAAAATAGAAAGAGAAGAAACAGTGCCTAATTCATTTTCTCTGAGCACAGTTACCTTGATACCTAAATCACCTAAAGACCCATCAAAGAAAGAGAGTTACAGAACAATTTCCCTTATGACCATAGATGCAGAAATTCTCATTGAACACTTGCAAACTGAATCCAAGAACACATTGAAAGAATCACCCACCATGATCAAGTAGGTTTCATCCCAGAGATGTTGTGGAATATTATTTTAAGATGTGTTACATTTGTTTATGCTGTGGAACATTTGTTTTAACGATGCAAAGATGTGTTGCATTCTTTTATGTTGCATTTGTTTAACTCTGTGAAGCTGTGTCCCTTTGCCCGTCTAAAACACCTGATTGGTCTAATAAAGAGCTGAACGACCAATAGCAAGGCAGAGCAAGGATAGGTGGGTCTGGCAGGCAGAGAGAATGAACAAGAGGTTCAAGGAGCAAGAAAAGGAGAGGAGGACCCAAGGGGCCAGCCACCCAGCTACACAGCCAGCCACCCAGCCACACAGCCAGCCACAGAGTAAGAAGTAAAGAAAGGTATATAGAATAGAGAAAGGAAAAAGCCCAGAGGCAAAAGATAAATGGGATAATTTAAGAAACAGCTGGCTAGAAACAAGTCATGCTAAGGCCGGGCTTTTTTAAGAAAGAAAAAGTCTATGTGATTTATTTGGGAACTGCGTGGCGGGATCCCCCAAAAAGAGCAAGGGAGTAAAAAACACAGAGATGCAGGCATGGTTCAATGTAAGTAAATCGATAAACGTAATCCACCATATGAACTGGAAGACAAAAACCTCATGATCATCTCATTAGATTAGAAAAGGCCCTCGGTAAAAATCTAACTCTCCTTTATTATAAAAGTCTGGGAAGATGAGGGATACAAGGATTATACCTCAATATAATAAAAACAGTTTACAGCAAGCCCTTAGCCAACATCAACTTAAACGAAGAGCAACTCAAAGCGATTTCACTAAAATTAGACCTAGACACGTTGCACGCTCTCCCCATATCTATTGAATATATCACTGGAAGGTTTAGCAGAACAATAAGGCAAGCGAAGGGGATTTAAGGGAATACAAATTGGAAAGGAAAATGTCAAAGTATCTTTGTTTGTAGGTGATATGATAGTATACATGAATGACCCTAAAAATTCCACTGGGAAACTCCCACAAGCTGGTAAACACTTCCAACAAAGCAGCTGAGTACAAAATTAACTCACAAAAAGCACTAGCCCTCCTGTTGTCTTGCACTCCTGTTGTAGTGGCTACACCCTATGCAACTGCTGTCCCTACTGGCAATTGCCAACTCCGCAGCCACCCACAGTGGTTAGGCTCCCCAGACAGCAGCCAGGCGGGAATTCTGTTCCCTCAGGCCCTGGCTCTACCAAGGCCACTAAAGGAAACTTTATCTAAATCTCCATCCCTCTGTAGAACTCAGGATTCAAAGGCTGAGGTGAAATCCTGCTAGCTCAGAGAGACTGAATAACCTTCTCTCTTTGCTGGCATCTCCTAAAAAAGGGTCCCCCTTCTGCCCAGCCTCCACATAAAAGCCCTCCCCTGGACATGGTTCCTCCTTACCACTTCTGTCAGCTGGTTGCTGACTCAGCCTCCTGACCCAAGGTTAATTTTATTTAATCAAACATTTGTAACACATTTCTGCATTATTAACAAAGGCAGCGGAAACAAATGTAGCACATCTTTACACAGTTAAAACAATATCCTACCACACCCTCCTCTATATAAGCGGACAGTAAACGGAGAAAGAAATCAGGGAGCCATTACCTTTCACAGTAGTTTAAAAAAATACAAAAATATCTCGGGGTAACTTTAACCAAGCCAAGTGAAAGACTTGTATGATTAAAATATTTAAGACACCAAAGAAAGAAATTGGAGAAGGGACGGACTCTCTGAACGTGGCTGACGAGGGCTGACTGAGAAGCCAAGGACAATGGCATTGGGTGTTGATTCTACTGTATGCACTGGCTTTGTGGGAACCTAGTCTGTTTGGATGCTTACCTTCCTAGACCTGGATGGATGGGGGAGGAACTTGGACTTCCCACAGAGCAGGGAACCCTGACTGCTCCTTGGACTGGAGAGGGAGGGGGAGGGGAGACAGGGGAAGGGGAAGGGAAATGGGAGGAGGGGCGTAGGTGAAAATTTGTAAAATTATATAATTTAATAAAAAAAACCCAATCTACAGATTCAACGAAATCCCTATCAAAACTCCAACACAATTCTGCCCTGATCTTGCAAGAACAATTTCAGCCTCATGTGAAAATACAAAAACCCAGGGTAGTTGAAACAGTTCTGATAATAAAAGAACTGCAGGAGGCATCACCATCCCTGATACCAGCTTGTACTATAGAGCTTTAGTAATAAAGACAGGGTATTGACACAAAAACAAACATATTGATCAGTGGAATTAAACCGAAGATCCAGACATAAATCCACACACCCGTGGACGCCTGATTTTTTGTTGCAGAAATACACACTGGAAAGAAGTCGGTATCTTTAACAAATGGTGCTAGTCAAACTGGATGGCTGTGTGTGGAAGAACCCAAATAAATCTGTACTTATGCCCCTGAACAAAACTCAACTCCAAATGGATCAAAGACCTCAAGTTATGACCAGACACATTAAACCTGACAGAACAGAAAGTGAGAAATAGGCTTGAAATCATTGGCACAGAAGTCTGTTGGAGCATGTTATTTTAAGGTGTGCTGTTTTTGTTTATTCTGCATTTGTTTAACATTGTGAAGCTGTGATTCTTCACCTATCTAAAACATCTGATGCTCGAATAAAGAGCTGAACGGCCAATAGCAAGGCAGGAGCAAGGATATGGGGGGACGGCAGGCAGAGCGTATAAACAGAAGGAGAACAGAGGAAGAGGAGGAGCAAGAGAACAAGATGAGGAGGACGTCAGGGGACAACCACCCAGCTACACAGCAAGCCATGGAGAAAGAAGTAAAGTAACGTATACACAAATAGAGAAAGATAAAAGCTCAGAGGCAAAAGGTAGTTGGGATAATTTAAGAAAAGCTGGCAAGAAACAAGCCAAACTAAGGCCAGCATTCCTAACTAAGAATAAGCCTCTGTGTGTGATTTATTTGGGAGCTGGGTGATGGACGCCCCTCAAAGCCAAAAGAGTAAAGCATTGCACAAACAAAACTTTCGGAGCAAAACACCATTAGCACAGTTACTAAGATCAACAATTAATAAATGGGGCCACGTGAAACTGAAAAACTTCTGCATGGCAAAGGGCACTGTCATTCAGATAAAGTGACAGCCTGCAGAATGGGGAAAGATATTTATCAACTACATACCCTGATAAAGGGATAATATCAATATATATATATATGTATATATATATATATATCCAAAAATACCTTGGGTATCAAGAAACAAATAATCCAGTTAAAAATGGAGTACAGATCAAAAAAGAATTCTTAATAGAGAAGACTCAAATGGCTAGAAAACACTTAAGGAAATGATCAACATCCTTAGTCATCGGGGAAATGCAAATCAAAGGTACTTTGAGATCTCATACCTGTCAGAGTGGTTAAGATCAATAAACAAATGAGAGCTCATGCCGGCAAGGAGTAAGGGGAACACATACCCATTGCTGGTGAGAGTAAAAACTTATACAGTCACTGTGGAAATCAGTGTGCTGGTTCCTCAGAAGACGAAAATCAATCAACCTCAAGACCCAGCTATACCACTTTGGGGCATATATCCAAAGGATGCTACATCCTACCACGAAAACACTTCCTCAATCATATTCATTTCTGCTCCATTCAAAATAGCCAGAAATTGAGAACAATTTCGATGTCCCTCGACAGATGAATGAATAAAGAAAACATGGTACATTTACCTAATAGACTATTAATCAGCCTTAAAGAAGATGAAATCATGAAATTCACAGAAACGGAAGAGAAAAAAATGATCCTGAACGAGGTATACCAGACCTAAAAAGACAAATATGGTATGGATTCACTTATACGAACATTTGCTGTTAAGTCAATGAAAAGCAAGCTACCATCTGTAGAACCAAGGAGTTAGGCATAGAGTAAGAGAGTAGAGGGAGCAGACATGTCCCTAGGAAAAGGAAATAGAATAGATAGTTATGAATGGAGAAGGAGCAAACTGGAACGGGAGGACTAAGCATCAGGGAGAGGGGATGAAGGAAGGAATGTGAGAAGAGACAGCTGATTTGAGTGGTAATATGGGGACCCAATTGTTTTACCTTTATCACAGTGGCTGCACTTTGTTTCCCCAGACAATGGCTCTGTTGCTGCAGCTGAAGGAGTTACTACCGAAATCTCTATAGCTCTAATAAAACGCGAGATTCAAAGCTAGGGTTAGAGTAGCAGCTAGGTAACTGTCTCTCTTTGCTGGAGTCCTGGAAGCCATTCCTTTCTACAACTGCCCCCACTAAAAAACCCATGCTAAGCTCCTCCCTGCTACATCTTGTCAACCAGTTGTTCACCTCGCCTCTCGGAGCCCAGGTTAATTTTATTTAATGTCAGTGCGACATATCTTTACATAGTTAACAAAAGCAGCATGAACAAATGTGAGGCATCTTTGCCTAGTTAAACAAATATCCCACAACACACAATACAGTGGGAGTTTCCTCAAATGTACACATGTATGACAACTGTCTAAATGACAATCACCAAATAGCAGTGGAGACAGACACTCTTTTCAAACCAGACATCTCTTGTCATCAAATGAAGCTTCTAGTATCAGGAATAGGTTACATCTAATTGAGTGGCCAAAGGGGTCTCATGGGAATGCCCAAACGATGCTATAGGTTGCTTTACACAAGCTGAAGGCAAGGCCCTATTGCTGAAGACAACACCTACAGAACTCTGAACACGGAGGTTGAGCTGGTGTCTACCCAGAGCCTTCACCCCTACAGGCTAAGGCTAGCGTTCTTGGTAGAGGAAAGTACTGTACATGCTACCTAAGGAGAAATGCAAACACCAGACAAGATACAAACCTTTTCATCTACACCTGTGTCTCGACAGATATGCCAGTGCAACAGAGGCACAAAGACTGTAAGAGTAGCCAGCCAATATCTGATATGACTTAGGGCCCACTGCATGAGATGGAACCCATCCCCGATGCTGCTTGGGTGACCAAGAACTTGAGACTAAATAGCCCAGAGACCTCGGGGAAAGCCAAACATTACTGGTCTGCTAAAGGAACACAGCAATAAAAATACTCTTAACGACATTCTGCGATGTTCACAGATCAGTGCCTTGCTCCACCATCATCAGAGAAGCTTCCTTCTGCACCAGATGAGAAGAAATGCTGAGACCCACGGCCAGACAATGTGCAGAGAGTGGGAAGTTTTGGACCGTCCAACCCTAAACAGGATGTCTCCATCAAATCCCTCCCCTCAGGGAACTCTGCAGATGAGGAGGTGGAGAGAGCGTAAGAGCCAGAGGAAATGGAAGATACCCAGAGACAAGGTCTGTAGAACACACGGGGCGGGCACACACGTGAACTCACAGAGACAGAGGCAGCAGGCACAGGGCCTGCACAGGTCTGCACAGACGGGGTCCCAGAGCAGAAAGGAGAAGTGGACACATGCCCCATCCCTACTCTAGAAGCTGTCTCCAGTTGGTAACCACTTGTGAATGACTATTTCGTTTTCCCCAAGGGAGTCTCACCAGAGAAACAAATTACTCCTAAGCCATCATGGCCAGCAAAGACGGCCAACAGAAAATGAACGCAAAGACCTCTTTAAAGGTTCCTTGTGTCATAATGCCATGTTAAGGCCTTTTCTTATTTTAATTTAAATTTTATCTTTTTAAACTTTTATCTATTTATTCTTCCTCCTCTCCTTCTCCCTTCTACAGGCCCTTTATGTATAGACTATATATATATATATATCTATATATATATATATATATACCATATATACTATGGCTTCCAGTTTTGGGTTTTTATGGGATTCCTGAGTGTGTGAACAAGTCAGTCTCTGCATCTATAGCTGCTTCCTGTGCTTTTCCCTGGATTCATTTCCTTCTGTTTTTTAAATCCTAGTCTTGTGTGTTATTTTTTATTTTATCTTATTATATATTATTTCATTGTTATTCCTTCAAAGTATTTTTGTTTTCTAATGAGAGACACAAAGGGGATGGATCTGGATGGAAGGGGGGGGGTTGGGGAGGAACTGGGAGGAGTAGAGAGAAGGGGAATTGTAATCAGAATATATCACAGGTTTAAAAAAATCTATTTTCAATAAAAGAAAAAAAGAAATCGAAACGTGTAAACTTGTGGGCTTTCAAAGAAGATGAATATTTATATCAACTTTCAGTACTTTTGATAAGAATAAATACAGATAAAACTCAGCCAACCCTGTTATCTCTAAATTTGGCATTCTTTCACCGCCCTGTCATTGGTAGCCGACGTGGGCTAAAGCTGTCATTTTAGCTCCCTCTGCTGGTCAGAAGTGATGTGTTTGCAGGAGGCTGGAACGATGAAACTCCTTTGTGCTTTTAAAAGCTGCACTCCCCTGGGTCCAGGTAAGGAGAATACATGGGCTTCTTAAAGTATTTTAAAGAGTTTCATTGAGATACAATCCTTACGTTGTAAAGCTCGTTCGTGTTCAATGTGGTGCTTACTATATTAACAGAGTGTGAATTATCATTATAATCTTTATTTTTCTTCTGCCACCAGCTCCTGAGAGTCACTAATCTTTTCCTGTTTTGGTTTTTAATAGAGAGCTACCATCTATCTATCTATCTATCTATCTATCTATCTATCTATCTATCTATCTATCATCTATCTATGTATCTATCATCTATCTATCTATCTATCTATCTATCTATCTATCTATCATCTATCTATCTATCTATCTATCATCGATCTATCTATCATCTATCTATCATCTATCTATCTATCTATCTATCTATCTATCAATCTAGATGCCTACCTACCTACCTATTTACTAAAGAATTTTTTCCATCTTTTTATTTTTGACAATATCATGCATGTGTGTAAATGCGTTGTCATCGTCTTAAACTCTCTATTGCCCTTCTTTTCCCCCTTTTCACTCCTGATTACCTTTGTTTGTTTGTGTGAATTCCTACTTTCCTTGACAATGGACTAGAACTTGTAAGTCAAATAAACCCTTTCCCAACCCAAGTTGCTTTTGGCCATAATATTCATCACAACAACCAAAACCAAACTAGGAAGCTCCTTATTCAGCATTAAGTTTACAAATATTTTCTTCCCAAACCTCTTGACTCTGTTACTTCCTTCACTTTGTAGACCTTTTAGTTTTCCGTAACACTATATATCATTTTTAGTTTTGTCTCTATTTTAGGGTTCATACACTAAAAACTATTGTCTGTACTCAAAGCAAAAGGTCTCTCCATCTGTATTTTGTTTCCTGTAGTTTTATATTTTCCGGTCTCAACACTGAAGCTTTGTTTTATTCATTTCGAGTTAACTTTTAAGGGTGTGAGACGAGCCAATTTCGTTTATTCGCCTAGGTGTTCCGTTTTCTGAGCCCTAATACTTAATCATGATCATGGTGCAGTGTTCACACCTTTGCAGACTATCAGTTAGATTCTCTTGAAATTATGGGGTGTGACAACATCAGTTTTACAAAGGTTTCCTTAGACTTGCCAGATCTATTCACGTTTTCTGTATTTTCACATGAACGAGAAGACATAGTTTTTATCTCTATGACCTATATCATTGGAATTTTGACAGAAATATCAAATCTATAGATTGCTTTGGTCAGTAAATATATTTTGGCAGCATGCTCAATGGCTTTATCTTTTACTTCATGGTCTCATTCATTTCCAAACATTTAATTTTTCTGATGGGATTGAACTTTTATTGTTTTTTTCCAGTTTGTTAGTATCTAGAAAGCCAATGATTCTTGAACATTGGTTTTGTTCTGTAACTTCACCCTATTCATCGATTAGTTCTAACAGGGTTTTCATTTTTATATTTTATTTTATTTTTTGAGTCTTTAAGATTTTTGACATGCATGCCATTGCTACACAGAGATGATTTAACTTTCTCGTTTCTAGTGAGGAAACCTTTTTCTGTCCTCACTGCCCTGGCTAGGGCTCACAGCACTGAGCTGGGTAGCAGGAGGATGGGCTTCCTTACACCTTTTCCATTCTTAGAGGAGAAGAGTCTTTCATTTGTAAGTTTCACTATTCAGAGCCTGTCTAAATTTAGTTATCCTGGTTAAAGGCTTATCCATTTTTTTTTCTTCACAAAATAGATCTTACTGTTATTTTCCCTGTCTTCATTTTACTTGTATTCTGCACGGATCCTTATGTTTTATTTCCTTCTGGTAACTTTGCGTTCAGCACGTTGTTTTTCTAGTCCTTTGAGTTCTAAAGTTACACTCTTTATCTGAGGTCTTCCTTTCTTCCTTACTGTAGACATTGTTTCCTATACCTCCCTTTCCCACCCAGTCCTGTAGACATTGTTTCCTTGTTTCCTATACCTCCTTTCCTACCCTGACTATTTTGGTAGGTTATGTTTCTATTTTCATTTGTCTCATGATATTTTTAACTTTTCTTTCAATTTTTTTTTCCTGACCCATTACCCATTCAGGCCCAGGCTGTTTAATTTCCACATATTTGTGAAAATCCAATTTCCCTCCTGTTATTGAATTCTAGGTCCCTACCATTATGGTTGGACGTGCTATTTGATCTCTCTCTCCCATCTCTTTTAAAATTGTTGAGTCATGGCCTAAGCTATGTCTGCCCTGGAGAACGTTCCAAGTGCACTTGGGGAAGAGCATTTTATTGTTGCTGGCTGGAACATTCTTGTATGTCTGTTAGGTATATTTGCTTGACAGAACTGTTAAACTTTCCCTATTTCTTGACTGATTTCTGTCTCTCTGCTCCATCATCGACAGGAAGCCCTACATTCCTTTCTACTACTTTTTTGTTTTTCTACTTCTCTCCCCAACTCTATTAATATCTGCCTTAAATGATTAGATGTCTCCATAATTGCTAGGTCACCTTAATAAACTGTTTACCTTATCATTGTATGGTGGCTTCTTTTTTCTCTTGGCATAGTTCTATTTTCGTTGTCTTTTTTGGTTTTTTTTTCCTGCTTTCCTTTAAAACTCAGGTCCCCGTGGTGGCAGAGCAAACACTTCTGCCCATTAAGACATCTCTTTGTCTCTTACTTATTTTTTTCCTTTCTGCTACACACCCCCACCTTGTAATGCACACACAGCTTACATAAAATAATCTCATGGCTATGACAGTGTATTTTAAGCTGGCAACACATTATCTGCATTAAAAAAATTAACCTCTCCTTCAACTTTCTGTATTACTACTGATGTCACCCTTTACATTCCTGACTTTTATTTATTGTGGGATTTCCTTAAATTCTTGGTACATACAGTTATTTTAAAGACTGTAAGCCTGTGTCTTTTTTGTCTTTAAATGTTAATTTTTATGGTAGAGCAAGAGGGGATCTACAAACCAGCACTCCAGCACTGGGCACGTTCTCTTCATTCACAGGCAGAGCTGACTGCCCACCAACCTGGTCAGCAAACTTACACATTAGGCTATTTTGATGCTGTTAATCAGCATCTTTTTGATTAAACATAAAGAACTCCATTGTTGTCTTTTAAAGGTCTAGCGATGTCTCACAAATCATCTAGGGTCCCCCGCTCCATTACTTTCTTCTCTGTTCCTCTGACTGAAGGATTTTAAGTGCATACACCTTTTTGAACCCAGCAACTCTCCTACTTGATTAATCCCACTATTGCAACTTCGCGAAAGGTTTTTTAAACTTGGAATCTTCTTTGCCATGGAATTTGTTTGGTCCTTTTAAAAATCTTTCTATCTAACTGGACTGTCATCTTGTTCATTTATTGTTCTCCTGATTTCATTAAGTTTTCGACCTGGTGATCTTGTAGCCATAGAACTTCTTTTCGATGATAATTTTAAATTTTTTGCCAGACAACTTTGAGTATTCTATTGCTTTAGGTTTAGCTAACTGTAGAGTATTTTTTTAGTGGTGTCTTATTTCCTTGTTTATCCATAATCTATGTGATATATCTCTCCATATATTTATATCATATATATTCATGTGATTTATATATCACACACATGTAATTTGTGTGCAACTAGCATGACTACTACCATCTTTATGTCTGCAAGTGCAGAATATCACATCTGTATCTTTATCTTCAGAAGCAAGGCACTGAACGTTGCCAAAAATTTGGTTATGTTAAACAACTTTAAATAGATTGAAATAAAAATTAACATACTAAACTAAGAAGTCTAAAACTTTCTAAGGAATACCTGCTATACTTTAAATCATATAAAAGCAAAGACACCTACATAAAGTCTCACGTGTATAACCCCAGGTTTCCATAAACTCCCAGTGTGAATATATACTGAGACATTGTTATCATGGGAGTCCATTGAACTGTCCTAAAAATCCACACCTTAGACTAGAAGATTCTCTATGGAGTTTCTGCTTTATAAAGTCTGATATTGTTTTCACCTAAAATTTTTTCTCAATTCCAGTAACTGTTCGGTTCCTTTCTGTTTGCCTTCTAGCCCTGTGATGAGGAAGTGTCACATATAACAGGACTAATTGGATTCAATGTTTCATGTCACACTTTATAGAGATTGCCAAGTGTTAGCTCTTGAGAACATATGAATTTATAATATACAATAACTGCTATTATTATTTTTGTTTTCGGAGACAGGGCCTCACATTGTAACCCAAGCTGGTTCTGAACTTACTATCTAGCCCAAATCAGCCTGAGAGTCACAATCCCCCTGCCTCAGCTTACTAGTGCAAAGATTGCAGGAATGTACAACCATGCCCAGCTGGGCTCTAAATAAAATTATAAATTACAACTTAAGTCTGCTAATGCGACGATAACGAGAGCTGGATGCTTTATTTCACTTTCTGATGAAGGCTCTTTGAACCTGCATTGTAAGACGGATTTCAAAGTTTGGACTGCCTTTGAGGAGAAAACTGCCAAGTATGTTAAACTGAGCACTTAAGTTTTCATTGTGGAGGGATGGATCCCAGACTCAGCGTGCTGACATGGTTCTTCAAGTGCTGCGTGTATTGGAGATGAAGACCGTGGATGTGCCGGCCATTGGCTCTGAGTCTTCTGCAGGCAATCTTTGTTTCTCTGCGAAACCCACAAACCTGCCATTGACCTGCGCTCACAAAACCCTGTTGATTTAAACACGGTCCCCGAGGTGGAACAAGAGGAAAACCACGAGACTTAATTTACGGAGCGTAGGTTACAGGAAGCATATTTAATAGCAGAGAGTTCCTGTTTTCATTGTTTTCCACTTAAGTTCCTGCAGAATCAGATTTAAATAGATGCTGCTGCCATTGGGAGAAGGTTCAGTTTCACATCCCCTCAGAAATAGTTTGGTACGAATTCACTCTACCTTGGCCTCGCATATAATAGGCCGAAGTCTAGCCAAATGCATCGAGATGAGTATCACGCTAAAGTAGTGACAGAATAAGGACACCAAACACATGTGCTCTTTAGACGACAATGAAGCCCTCACAAACCAAGGATCATTTGCTGGTGAATGGACGAGCAAAGGTATTTCCTCTGGGAGAAATCCCGTTTTGTCTGTTTCAGAGGCACAATGGAGATTAGTATTAAAGATTTCTGGGGAAAGAAAAGAGAGGAAATGGTTTGAAAAGGCTATAATGGCTAACTAATCTCGTCATTCGGAAAGGTCCTGGCTTTGGCCCGTTTCCTGGAGTTTTCTCTCGAAAGCACTCTGACCACACTGAGATGATGCTAATGTTAAGAATGATGTTGACGATGACTGATATTTACTGAGCACAAAGTATGTCTTCTAAGACTTAAGCTCAGCAGTAAGTAAATGTGTATGTGCATACATGAACATATATGATATACCATGCACATAAAACAATGTAATAAAAATTCATTATGGTTTGGATTAATGATGCACCCCAGATGTCGATATAATTGGATAGAAATGAAGGTATGACGTTGTATATTTCCTAATGCCACTCTAGTGTGACAAAACTTATCCTGGGGAGACACACCGCCCATGTCTACTCATGCTACATAGGGAGCCCATGACGGTCCAGAGTACAGATAACACCAGGACTAACTTGGTGAACCACTGAGTTTCATTAGGATTAACTACGGGAGTATGGGTGAGGGGCTACTTACAGGAGCAGAAATGGTTCAAAGACAGTTGCATCGCTAGAGCCCACTCCAGCACAGGTGACAGCTTGCAAAAGCTGGGAGCCTGGAGCACACTGCAGCTTGCAGGCGGCTAAACAGGTTGGAGAGTGTTCTTTCCAGGTGGCTCAGTGGGTCTACACCTCCTCCAGCCGCTTTCTCCTTCTTCCAGGCAGCTGGTCCCGTCTCAGAGTCTTTTTTGCAGCTAAATTTTCTTCCATTTGAGAGGGACTCTCAGCTTTTTTTGTTTACTCTGGCAGGGAGGGTCCTAGAGAATTTGGTCAGTTTCAGGAACTTCCTGTCGTGAGGTGTTTTCCTTCCTGGTTAGGGAGCTTCCCTCCTGGATGGAATGTTTCAATCTCAGAGGACACTGTTGCAAATGACCACTAATGTTATTCAACTGTCACTAACGAACTAACAAACCTCAAGTGACTTTTTCTCTTTCCTTGTTCCTTAATGTGAAAAAAAATGTCGTAAGAACTAAGTCACGGGGTTTTGGGAGAAAGAAATGCAGGTTAGTATCAGAGACAATTTCACTCACAGATTCAGTGAGACTTACTTCAGGATGCTAGGAACAGTTTGCAGGAGGACTTTCTGTTTCCCCCAGGTTCTGAAAGTCCAGGGTTTTTTTTTTTTTTTTTTTTTTTGGAGCATCTCTAAGTGGTAACTTCAGTCATGGGTTAATATAATCTAGGAGAAAGTAGGTGACGGTACTGTTGAGGTTTGACGGAGAAGCAGTTTTGCATGTCATTGCACAGTATCAAGGGACAGAGGCCAAGGTGAGAGACAAAGGTAGAGTTCTAAGTCAGTCCAGCTCATATAAAGGCCTTTGGTTAACATTTAGAGAGCTGCAACTTCTACTTGGGAACAGAGGGAGCCATTCAAGAATGTATGTAGGGGAGTGATGCAACTTGTTTGTTGTGATGGCTGCTCTTATAGGGACATTGACACTAATTTTTAGCTCTTTCTTGATCCCCTATGTAAGCAAATTCAAGACCTTGAATTCTTTTGCTTGAGAACTGTCATCCAGTGATGGCTCATTCTGCTATCGCCTTATCTATGTGTGAACTGCCTCTGTCTGAGGTAACTGGTGGGGTTCAGTGGACAGAGAAGCAGCCTATCTCCTCACAGGCATGGCTGGGACACATGGATTCTCTTCTCTGTCAGTTGCTGTATTTTTGTTTGTGGATTGTGTACTTAACATGTGTAATCGTTAGTTTTAATCGTCAACTTGACACAGTCTATAATCACCAGAGAAGACGCAGTCTCAATGAGGAGTAGATTGGGCTGCCCATGGGCATGTCTGGGAAGATTCATCTTTATTACGCCAATTGATGTGTGAAGACCCAGCCTAAAGGTGTGTGGTACCATAACCTGGGTGGAGGTTATAGCTGTATGGAAAGGAGGAAAGTGAGCTTGACACAAGAATGAAAACGTCTCTGAACTCTTGACTCGGTATGGGATGTGAGCATTCGCTTCCTTCAGCTTCAGTTTCCCTGCAGTGATGGACATAACCTGGAATCACAAGCTAAAACAAACCCTTTTAGCCTAAGTTGGTTTTGTCGTAGATTTTTTTTATATTAACAACTGGGGAAGAAATTAAGACAACATATTAAATGCAGCTTAAATATAATCTGAGGTTGACTTGCAACTGCTTCCGCTGGATTGCAACTCTTTGTTGTGAGCTCTTGTGTGCAGTACTGAAGCAAAGAGAATCATTTTCTAATGTTAACCTCAATAAAACAGTATTAATGAATACATGTAGTCACTTTATTGTGGTCGCCTCTAGTAGCATGGTAGCTGAGCGAAAGCATGCAGTAAAATCAACTGTGCTTGTGATCTGTTCTTTTGGGAGTGGTTTGTCCTTCTGCCGACTCTGAAGAGAAACCTGATTTCATGACCATCATCATCTACATTTCCAGAAGAGTTCAAGAAAACCATCTTTTAAAATGAAATAATAATGTGCTTTTAGGTAACATTTTATTGAGTACCTATGACTATTTTATAAAGCATTCATCATAATGTCAACATCTGCCCAGTTACAGGAATAAAGTTAACCACATAAAATAAAGAATTGATTGGAAGAAATATGGCTACTTAGATTTCCTAGTGGAGCAGGCACTTAACACTGAAATTATGGTTAGTATTCCTTTAGAATTTGGTAGCTTATAGACTGTGGTAATGGCAGAGATTTTTTTTTTTTAGCATAGCCACAAATGATAATAATTAGTTTCCAAAATGTAAATAATCAATAGTTTAATTTTAAGAGAAATGGTGTCAAAGGTCTGTGCCAAAACATTTTTTTTGGAGAATTTTAGGATTTCTTTTTTAAGAGAGAGAAGTACGCATACTGGAAACACGTATATTTACTTTGAGTTGTTCACAGAGTGACTTAGCACTCTTGGAGCACTTCATGTTTGAGAAACCCTGTTAAATCCCATCTGGTCCTTGTAAAGTCTCTTCCTATCCCCTGCTGGGATGGGCAGACATTGGTTCGCATGACTGTGTGTTCCCAAAATATATTTTGAAACTATCCAGTGGATTTGTACCAACTGAAGAAGGATGACAGAAGGCCGCGTTTCGATTATAATGCTTTCAGGAATGGAGACAAATGTCATCAGGTCACAAAAGATCCATCAGTTTTACACTGTGTGACACTTTGGAAGGAATGCGAATGATTAGTGGTTTTCAAAAGTTTTTGGAATCCAACATCCTGTGTCAATATTACTTGAAAAATATTTATAGGTTCTGAGTCAGTGATATGCAATTTATCCTCTATGGAATTTCTTCTAGAATGTGTGGAGTATTGCCTTGAACTTTAGTCATCCTAATAAATTGCCTGGAAGTATTATTATTATCAATAAGCGTGCTATTTTGCTTTCTGGAGAGATTTTTATTCTACCATGACAGCCCTATATATCTGGAAACCAACACAGCCCTTGTTGTACAAAAGAATATAATTGAATTCAAAAGAATTTGTTCAAGAAGTTCCATGTTGGACCCTGTGAGAAATGACAGAAATCATACATAACTCATACTTACAAACAGTTAATGAACTAGGTGGAGAGTCAGACAAAAAAGCTAGGTGAGCTTACTTCAAAAAATGAAATACCATAGGATGGTGGTGGCGCACACCTTTAATCCCAGCACTCGGGAGGCAGAGGCAGGGGGATATTTATGAGTTTGAGCCTAGCCTGCTCTACAAGAGCTAGTTCCAGGACAGGCTTTAAAGCTACAGAGAAACCCTGTCTTAAAAAACAAAACAACCCCCCCAAAAAAACAAAACAAAAAAACGAGAGAGAGAGAGAGAGAGAGAGAGAGAGAGAGAGAGAGAGAGAGAGAGAGACCTGAAAGTGTTGGCTGTTGATTTAGCTCAGCCAAGAGCACTTGCTACTCAGGACCTGGCTTCTCAGCACCTTCATGTTAGTCTACAGCCATTCACAATTCCAATTCCAAGGGACCAGTTTTCCTCTTCTGACCTTTATAGCCACTGCAAGCACATACGTGGTGCACATACACAAACGGAAGCAAAACACTCCTATACATAAAATAGACTAAAAATAAATAAAAAAGAAAAACAACTAAGTTGTATGCTAGCAGAAATGAGCAATTAAATTTGATTGGCATAGAAACAAAAACATAACGTTGCAACCAAAACAAGGATATTAAAGTGAAGTACAATGTCAGTGTAAAGGTTATGTGTAGATATCCCCATATATATATATATATATATATATATATATATATATATATATATATATATATATATGTATGTATGTATATATAGTGAAGGGCAAGTTTTACAACTTACAATACTCCAAAACATAACCACAGGGAAGGCAGAGTAGAGCGGGAAGTGGAAAAATGCCTGCGTTCTAATCTGGGTGCCGGAACTGACTGGGGGAGCATAGGCAGCCTTCCGCTTACATTTGCTGAGAATTCACTTGAAGCTGAACAACTTTATGAAAAACGAAACTTACAAAGGTCACAGATCCGGAGGTCCACGGCTGAGGGGCCACATCTGGCGATGCTCTTCTTGCTGGCACTGTCTCTAGCTGTCCCAGGTCATTGCCTGTCAAGAGGCAGGAAGCAGGTGGGTGCGGTTCGTCTCATCTATGCTCACAGTGAGCCGCCAGGATTCCTTTACGGGAGCGGTACCCTGATGATCTTGGCTAACTGTGAGCATCCCCATTTGTGGACGTCATAATCGAATCACAGGCGGTACCCTGATGATCTTGGCTAACTGTGAGCATCCCCATTTGTGGACGTCATAATCGAATCACAGGCGGTACCCTGATGATCTTGGCTAACTGTGAGCATCCCCATTTGTGGACGTCATAACCGAATCCCAGTCTCACTCATTTAACATCTCACAGCGGGGATTGGGTTTTCATAGACAACCTCTTCAGGGACACACTTCAACTGTGGTGAGAGGTGACATTCTGGTGGAAGCTGAATAAATGTAGACCTCCCATGAGAATATAATTCCAGCCATAGACAAGAAGGCACTTCGGGTGGTGGAGGAGCAAGAGTTGAAATTGGGAGAGAAACTGGAGGGAAGGAGACAAAGTTATGATTATTGTAGAAAAGGCAGGATTTTTGGACACAGGTAAGATATTTAGGTATGGATCATCTGCGGTGATATTTTGTTTGTGCTTTAATAAATAAAACTTGCCTGAACATCAAAGTGCAGCGCTAAGCTGCTAGTTAGTTATAGGGGCCAAGCAGGGGTGGCATACACCTTCCTAGCACTTGGGAGGCAGGGGCAGATGCATCTCTGTGAGTTCAAGGCCACCCTGGGCTACGTAAGATTGAGTCAGTCTGAGAAACAGAGCCAGGCGGTGGTGGCTCACACCTTCAATTCCAGTACTTGGGGGTCATATGTATTTAATCCCAGCACTGGGGAGATGGAGACAGGAAGGGATATGGCAGGGCAAAGAGAAGGATATAAGGCAGGAGGGATATAAAGCAGCACATTCAGTCTGAGGATTCCCAGAGATAGGATCACCCAATTGATGTAAAGATTTGGTAGAGGTGAGAACTAGTGCGTGGCTGCTCTGCTTCTCTGATCTTTCAGTATTTACACCTATAATTATTATTTAAACCATTTAGAATTCATTGCTATAATCATCGTTGGTAGTATGTCATATTACTTTTGTTTCTTTGTTGTGTTTTGCAGTTAAGGTTTTTTTTTCTTCTTTTTTTTGTCTTTCAGTTTTCCCTTTTCCAACTCAATTTTTCCACTGTGGATCTTCTAGGGGGGGGGGGTCTCTGCAATGTTCAGCTGTGGGGATCAGTGAAAACTGACATTGATTGGCAAGCAGTTGTGTGATCCCAGCTTGGCTAGGTGCCAGCAGGACCAGGTGTGAGGCTGCACACGGAATAACACGACAGCTAGATGGAGTCCAAACCCACCTTGAATTCTGTAAACCTGACGAGGGGCAAGAAGGCAAACGCCAGGCCCAGTGAAGTTTGTCAACTGGTTAGGGGCTATGACAGAACCCCAGGCCTGAGGTTAGCTCTAGAGGTTAACCCCAAGGGCCACTGAAGTATGAACACTCATTATTTGATTGCGGTGGGACCTCTACAATCAAAACCCCAGCCCCACACTGACCTTTGAAACTACTAGAGCTAAAGAGCTAACGTTCCCATCTCTCAAAGGCCTGTGAACCCCCTGGAACTGGGCCATGGCCCTCCAGTGACCTCTGGAGCCAGAGTCCTGGTTCTCAGGAGCGCTCAGATCCTCTCAGAGTTGGAAGCCTGGTTTGTGATGCTCTCTGAGCCTACTGAAGGGGTTGTTCTCTTACACTGCTAGGGCCAGATGCCTCAACATATTTGGATTGTAGTTCTCTCTCTCTCTTTTTAATGCTATTGTGTACACACATAGTTGTGTGTGTGTGTGTGTGTGTGTGTGTGTGTGTGTGTATGTGTGTTGTGTTGACACACAGGTGTGGGCTAGAGTCAGTCTTAGATGTTGATCTTCAAGACAGTCATTCATTTTTATTATCTGGAACAGTCTCTTATTGAGACGAGGGACTGACTTTCTAGCCTAGGTGTTCTGGCTTGGCAGTCCAAAGAATTATCTTGTCTGACTCTACAGTGCTGGGGCTGTAAGCATGTGCCGCAGCTCTTGGCCTTTTGTGTTGGTTCTGGGGAATCACACTTGGGGGACTTATATTTGCAATGCAAAAGATTTTTGGACTCAACTACCTCTCCAGTACCAATAACACCTGTCTGTTTTTATTTCTCTTTATATGTGTTTTTAATTAAATATATTATTCCCCTCTTCCCCTTTCCTCTTTCCAGCATTTCCCATTCCCCTTACTTCCTCTCAAATTCATGTGTATATATGTGTGTGTGTGTGTGTGTGTGTGTATAAATACAACTTGCTCAGTCTGTTTAGTAATAACAATTGTTATTGTTGTAACATTGTAATATTGTTGTAACAATTAAATCAAATGGAGTAACCCTTTTATCGTATCTGGAACACAGTTGCATTTTCTGTATCAAATATCAGCCATGCAAAAATAGTGTGAAGGAACTCAGGATGGGAATAAGGTATTTTTCATGACCCCAGATTTCAATACATAGTCTTTAAAAAAATTCTTGTTTCATGTGTTTTTTTAAATAGGACTGATTACATTGCGATTTGTATTCAGGTGCTTGCATCCAGAAAACGTGCTGCTAAGGCAATGGCTCCTGGAGTTAAATGAATGTGGATCCAGGAGTGTGGTATGGAAGACTCTACTTTATGCACAATGTAAGCCATCTTGGCTATAACTACAAGGATGGTCCCATTAGAAAATATGCCTAGGAAGGTTGAATTGGTTCAAATTATGATGAACATAAGCCTTAGTTTAACCTTTAATTAGATTAGGATATTCCTTTTACTTTGTTAGGTAGGTCTAAAGCTTGGTCTATTCTTTAGTATCTTTGTGTGTGTGTATGTGTGTGTGTGTGTATGTGTGTGCAGTGGTTGATATTGGTTAGCACTAAACTGATGAGTTCTGACTTTGTTGTAGGTATAGCCATCCACTGGAATTAAAGCTGCACTAACTAAGTATACATGCTGGTTTTACCCCTGACTACAAAGTAACCTGGTCCTTTAACTCACTTAATTAATTCAAATGCAGAACATTTGTACACAGGGCATCACACAGAACTTGAGTTCATATGTGCAGGCATGAATTCTTATATTTATTAGCAATTTATTATACACTATACACCTTTCTAGGAGCTGGAGATAAATCAACAAAACCAGTCATTGATGTCATAATGCTTATATATTATACAAACAATAAAAATGTTAACATGTGTTTAATATGATTGAAAGTCATGATAAATGGGTTGAGAAAAATAAAGCAAAATGGAAGGATGGGATGATAGGTGTTCTAGTTTATGCAAACCAGGGGATGCTTCTCTGATAGGTGATAGTAGCAGAGGCTTGAAGAAAGATGGTCATATATTGGGATACATTGAGGAACTGCATGGACAAACACCTAATGCCAGGAGGAAGCATGGCATTTTCAAGTATTGTCAAGAAAACCAGTGTAGAGTCAAGTAAGGCTGCTCAAGTATTTTACCACGAGGCTCATGGTTCGTTACCTCTTGCTTCTTGGGCAGCTACATGCTGTCTGCCTTCTTAGACCTTTTTCAGCAGCTATGTGGCATCTCCTTAACTCTGCCTACTCTCCCTCTCTATCCCTTCCAGCCTGGCTATATTCTGTCTTGCCATAGACTGAGGCAGCTTCTTTATTAATCAATGGTAAAAAAAAAATGTTCACAGCATACAGAAGGGAATCCCACATCACCTCCCCTTTTCTGTCTAAATAAAAATAAGGTTTTAACTTTAACATAGTAAAGTTGCATATACAAAACAGTTATCAAGAAAGAATTATAGTTATAATATTTAGTCCATTTGCATTTGGCAAATATTCTATTATCTATCCTATCTTTCTGAGTCTAAAGTTTTATATCTAATTTATCTTTTATCATAATTATGGAAAACTATAACTATCTGTCATCAACTCTTCAAAGACCCCAGAAGTATATTATATTACCTAAGTAAACACAAAGTTTATGTAAGCAACTTCCAGAACCTTAGAATTGACAGAGACATCTTGCTGCCTGGACAGTCTCCTAAAGTTCTTTTGTACCATTGGGGCATCCATCTCTAGCCTACAGGCCTATAGTATCTGGTAGATTTTTTCATGAAGTAGGAAATTTGAAAGGCTTTTTCACCTATCTTGGCAGTTTGTTAGTTCCTCTGTATACTGTAGAATGTCTGACAGTTTCTTTTAGGAAGCAGGAATTCTGAAGGACCATCTGTTTTTTGGGAATGTTCAACAGTCACTTTTCTGTGAGTTCTGCATGTCCACTTCATACAGCATACCATCAAGCAGTCCAGACAAGAACAGTTTTTAGCCCAATTGACTAGCGTATCATATTGAAGGCAAATTCCATAATGAGTTTCTTCAATGACCATTAATCTCTCTGAAGTAATTGGTGCTATGAAAAACAGGCACGTCTCACTGTTGAGAAAAGTCTAACTTCTTAAAACATTTTAAATGATTCCATAGTCTATAAGTCTTTGAAAGGTTTGAAGAAGACCTATTTCTGTATATCTAGAAAACCTAACTAATGTAATTAAAGGTTTAATTATTATAAATGACCATCTATTAATACATAATTTTAATTATGCATTACATTTTAAATGAGCTGCACAAACACAATACCTTAAACAGGAGCAGGAATACATGTACACAGTGTAAGCAAGTTGACCTTAAATTTGTATCAATAGACCAAGATCCATACCAATTCAAAGTATTCATCTTTATATAATATCTCCCTTTAAATAAAAACAAACATTTATAAACAAGCATTTTGGGAATTTGGGCATTGTTCTCTCCAAACTGCATCCAGCTGTTTTTTGGGCAAAGTAGTTTTAGGGTTCACGGAGATCTTTTAGGGGGTCTTGTTTCATCAAACCACATTAGCCTGAAAGGAATCCACAGGCTTTCATCTTCTGTGGAAACAAAAGCAGAACCTCTTTTCCAAAGTAAAATATCCTTAGACTCAAATTTTGAAGTTAAGATACCTTTATGTTGGTTTAGCTTAGCAGCCCTCAGAATCAAATGTTTGTCTGCAGTCAAAAAATTCAAAGAAAACACAATAATATCCATAATCTAGATTCTATGTGTATTTTCCATCTTTACATGACTTATTTTTCTCTACTCATTTGAATCTATGACTGTACTCTTATGTTTTTTACTGTCTCTTTAAAGACTTTTATTTTTATAACTATCTCTTTTATAACCGTCTATACTCTTTTTCTTCTCTCTCTCATGCCTACACAATTTTTAAAACACTCTATGACCTGTTCAGAGGTTTATTTGTATCTGAATATGTCTTTATTGCATATCTGTAATCATTTTCTGACCAAGAGCACTTTTAAAATGGCAAGCAACTTGGTTGCAGCAGCCCTGGATGCTGGCTCCACCTCTCTTGGCCTTTGAATATGGCAGAGGTATGTTTACTACCAGCTTTGCAAGCCAAGCTCACTGCTCCCAGCTCCAGGGACACAGCAGATCTATGTCACCATTAAGCAACTTGTGGCACTCTGCTCACAAACCCCATTTAAATGCTCTAGAACAGGACCTCCTGAAAGAGCAAGAGTCATTTATGCTGCCAGCATGAACCAGGAAGCCTTTTGTTAAAGAAGTCACACTGCTTCTTGCTTCTAGCAAACAGAGCCCACCTGAGAAAATGCTGCTAACAAGAAGCAGTGCTTAACTCTGTTCTTTTGTATCTAGAATCCCTTTTCAAGCTCTCTAAAGTTTTATGTGGATGTAGTTGGCCCATGTTGGCACAATCTGTAAATGGAGACTGTTCTTTCATTTCCCAGCTGCTCAGACCTGAATAATCAGATAGAAACCATATTAATTACAACACTGTTTGGCCAACAACTCAGGCATATTTCTAACTAGCTCTTATATATTAAATTAACCCATTTTTATTATTTTATATTTTACTCAAGGCTCGTGGTCTGTTACCTCTTGCTTCATGGTGTCTGCCTCCTTCAGCAGCTATGTGATGGCTCCTTGATTCTGCCTACTCTCTATAGGGCTATATTCTGCCCTGCAATAGGCTGAAGCAGATTCTTTATTAACCAATGGTAATAAAACATATTCACAACATACAGAGGGGAATCCTACATCACTAACCCCATTGGCTGCCCAGGGACTAAGTACATCAACACGATTCATCTGCTTGTCCATATTTTTATATTTTATTTAAGTTATGATCAGTGTTCCAAACATGTATTGAACTCACCAATCTTTTGCTTTTTGGAAGATTCCTCTAATACCTTTTTGTTATAAAACTGGCAGTTACATTAATCTGTTTCCTGTCTTTAAACAGTGACATGGAGAGGTAGCTCAGTTGGTATAACCCTTGTCAAGAATGTATAAAGCCCTAGATTTGACCCCTACCCTGTGAAAAATAGGTGTAATGGTCACAGGTGCAATCCAGTACCTAGGAATTGTAGGCAACAGGGTTAGAAATCCAAGGTCAACTTCAACTAGATATCAAGTTTGAGACCATCCTGGGCTATATGAAACTCTGCCCCCCAATGGTTAATTATTGTTTTTCTTTGGAAATATATAGAAGAAGCAAGACTATTTCTCTGTTTGCCTGGATTGGAGTGTGCGTCATAGTGATTCTCTGGATTAAGGAAAGCAACAAGTCAAGCAAGCACAATGCATTTAGACAGACCCAGCTTTTCCAGCTGTGTGGCCTCATATAAGATGCTTAGCACCAATGGGTTTTTAGTTTTCTCAGATGCATACTTATTGATTGGAACCATCTCTATAATAGAAGGACCTCTAATTTACTAAAATTCAGACTATGTAACGTGATTTAAAAAAAATATTTATAGTAGTTAGTAAAACAGAACAATGACAGTTGCTGCAAGAACAGTAGAAAACACACACCCAAGATGGCTTGAACCAAAGAGTCTGAATTAAGTGGCTCCAAGCTGGGTTGACGTTTTTTATTACTATGGAGCTTATTCTATGAAGTTATAGAATTATTATCTACACTTTAGGGACGTGTCAACTGAGAAGTAGGCATGCTAATTCATGCAGGGTCAAAGCAGTAAATGATGCAGTTAGGAATTACTCTCCCAGGCTGTCTAACCCAGAGCAGGCCTGTCCTTGTTGGGCTCCATCACTCCTTTTAAGCACTAAGTTAGTATGCTTCTGGTGGCCACATTGCTTTGTGAACTGCAGTTAAGTGGAACAAAATACTGGGCAGTAAACTTTAAAAACACAATCATACTGGGATCATTTGTTTCCAGAGAGGGTCTCTCTGTGTAGCCCTAGATATCCAGGAGCTTTATATGTTGGTCAGATTAGCCTCAAACTCCTGAGCTTATAGGCATGAGTTGCTGCAACACCTGGCCCAGAGATTTGGTTTTAGAAAGGGAATGGGGTGTTGCAAGGAGGAGGGCCTGCTTCTTTGTCCCAGCCACCTGGATAGCTTAGCCCCAAAATAACCACACAGAAACTGTATCAGTTAAATTACTGCTTGGCCCATTAGCTCTAGCCTCTTATTGGCTAACTCTCACATCTTGATTTAACACATTTCTATTAATCTGTATATCACCACATGACAGTGGCTTACCGGGAAAGATTCAGCATGTCTGACTCTGGCAGCTCCATGGTGGCTGTCTTCTAACTCTGCTTTCTTCCTCCCAGAATCTAATTCTGTCTTCTCTACCTACTTAAGTTCTGCCCTATTAGGCCAAGGCAGTTTCTTTATTCATTAACCAGTATGAGCAACACATAGAAAGAAGGACCTCCTACACCAAGGGAGTTATATTTTTAGAATACATAGAAAGATTTTTGGTCACTAGAGGATACTGTGGGGCCAATAGCCTCATGACAAAGCAAGTACTTCGACTGCACTTGACTCTTCAGACTGTGGTGTCATGTTTTATGGACATAGAGAACAGGGTCGCATAACTACTGCTGAAGCTATGTGCCTTAGTTTCTTGTGGCTATTTTTGGTGCTTCTGTCTCAGGGTACCTCTCCTGTTGGAGCTGTTTTTATATCTCATTGTGGGTTCCTCAGTCCCCAAGGGCTTCTTCTTTTTGCCTAAGAGGCTTATCCTGTGAATAATTTCCCAAAGATTATGCTCTTCAATGATGCTAAATGCACCCCATTCTCCATTGGGCTCATCTGTTTCAGGTGAATGCTTCATCTAAATGTAATTAAATTGAATTGTGTTTATTATGGTGCTTTGAATGAGAATGGCCCCCTTAGGCTCATATATTTGGATGTTTAGTCACCAGGGAATGGAACTGTTTGAGAAGGATTGGGAGTTGTGGTCCTGTTGGAGGAACGGTGTGACTAGGGATAGGCTCTAAGGTTTCAAAAGCCCACACCAGGTCCAGTGTCTCTCTTCCTGTCTGCTGCCTGTTGGTCAGGATGTAAAGCTCTCAGATACTCTTCCAGTGCCATGCCTGTCTGCTAGCTCCCCATGATGATCATGGACTAAGCCTCTAAAAACTACAAACAAGCCCCCAAAGGAATGTTTTCTTTTTTTAAAGAGTTTCCATGTTGTGTCTTCACAGTAATAGAACACTAAGAAATTTATTTACGTTGCATACGTTGGTTTGTGTGTTTCTAGTGTGTGTGTGTGTGTGTGTGTGTGTGGTTGTATGTGTAGAGACTAGAGGTTATTGTCAGATGTTGTGTTCTATTGATCTTCATCTACCTTTCGAGACAGTCCCTCCTTGAACACTGGAGACCAACCTGCCTCCATTACCAAGTGCTTGAGTTATGGATGTGCTCTATCGTGCTGGGATTTTCATGAGTGCTACAGAGCCAGACTCAGGTTCTCATGACTCATGTGATACAAGTATTTACCTGCTGACCCATATTTACCATCTCCCAATTTTATTTTGACTCATTTCTCTGATCCTGCTTGTGAGGTATCACAAGCATGTAATGACAAGGAAAAAAATTCAGTATTGCCCTGTGTTGTTGCTCTATTAAATTTAGCTCTGTTCATGTTGAGGTCAGTTTCTAAAGGCAAATTGATTTTATACAATACACAAGCAAAATACCACTTGATAAAGTTGATCAAATGAAATTAAACAAGGCACATTATAAATCAGCTGCATAAAAGTTTTCTAGGTATCAGATTTGATGACTCTTAGAGAGTTCCTATTTCTGTGCTTCCTCTCAGGGTACCAGGAGAGAGGGAGGCTGTAGGTCTCCTGGAAGTACAACCAGAGAGTGAAGATGTGAGGTTCCCCATAGTTGAGGGACAACAGTTATTCTTTGCCAAGTCTTGAGCCTGGGCCAGTCTGGTGGAAGAGAATTCTCGAGTAGTTATTCTAATGTTTATATTCTCAGAATAAAATGATACACTTGAAGTTTGCTCTAAAATTTTTTTATCATTTAAACCTAGAGTTTATAAAGATAAAATATTTGTGAAATCAATAATTGGGATGCCATGCAGATGAGGATAGTGTGGTTTCCATATATTCATAATTTATAAAAACTATAAAAAACACACTGTAGGGGACGGAAATGGGTCAGTGGTTAGGAGCACTCAATGCTCTTCCAGAGGACCTGGTTCAGTCTTCAGCACTCTAATATCATCCAAGATATTAGATGATATCTAATATCATCCAAGAATAAATGATCAGAGAATACAGGACTGGGCAAATAGCTTAATTGGCAGCATTTTTGCCTAGCTCAAAGACTCAGGTTTGATTCCTGCACTGCATTATTGAGCCTGGTGATACACATCTTTAATCCCAACACTCAGGAGATGGTGGCAGGAAGACCAGATCATTCTTGGCTGCATCATAAGTTCAAAGTCAGCCTGGGATACATGAGACCCTGTCTCAGATGAAAAGAAAACAAAAGATTAAATGATCATTATACAGACAGAAAGTTTAAAGATAGAGTCCTGTAACACCCCATAGTGTTCATGAGGAAATAGAAGTAGGACCAGCAAAAATGATGGAAAAGAGAAGGAATAATTTGGGAGCTAGAAGAGCTAGGAGAATATGCTACTCCAGAGATTCATTTTGAAATTCTAGCTAACATAATATTAGGGTATGTATTCACTATGCATTTAACTTAGTGAAATATGAAAATAATTATGATTTCTAAAAGGTCATAAGAGCTGCACTAATAATACTTTGCAGTAGTGCATGTAGTGAACTGGTAGCTCTTATAAAATTGGTCAAAAATTCTATCACTAAACATTTCAAAATGACAGAGGCTCTATTAATCACTACTCTTCTAGGATGGCTGCTTACTTTGGATTTAAAGTCGATGTTTTGGGTTTTGTTAATCCCCAAAGCTGAGCTTTTCTCATAAGAGCACCAGCAAGGAGCAAGTTTCTCAGGAAACAGATGGCAGAACTCGAGACCCAAGAAAAACAGCTCTAACCCACACGGCACCCAATCGACGTTGAAAAGAAGTCGTGTCATTCCACATGAGCCAGCAATTCACATGTGCGGACATCCTTCAACTTTGAAAGAGAGCAGCGGGTTCGTCTTTAAATGTCAACTAACCTTGATGCTTTAGTGGGTGGTACGTTCCACTGGATGAGCTGGATGAGCCAGGGTAAGTAAGGCTAATTCCTATCAGCCACTAGTAGTTAGCCCAGCAATAACACTCTGACGCTGTTTCTCCCGATCAGTGATTGCCAGCCCTGCTCAACTCTGCACTTATCTGCTGGCTTTGACGTTTTAATGAGGAAAAACTGGCTTCGGGAACTCCACAGCTACTATAGAATTCCTCTTTGATGTGACTACATAGCCTTGGATTACTTATGCTACATCGCGAGAACGTTTGGTGCTAAGGATGAGAAAACCACGCGGGCTCATCTGATAGTGCAACACTCATCCCGCCGATTGGAAACAATACACCCTGTTCCCTCCATCTTCATCGCTTGTCGGGGTCCCCAGAAGCTGTTTAACGCAGTGCTACTGCGTGCCCTCCACGCCCAGGGAAGTTGTGCAGAAAATAGCTCTATAGATTGACAGGTGGCTTGGATAGTGACACGTGACCTGTGCTAATGGAAGATGTCAGCGTCGTTGCAGATGGCTGATCATGTGACTCTTTGGCCCTACGTAACAGTTCCTGGTTGGACAGAGGCAAATGTCCATTATTTTCAACAAATTTTGAATGTAGGTTAGAAGGCATTAAATTTCCTGTAATTGCTTTACCTCTTATTTAAAACCAAAACAAACAATCAAACAAAACCCCTGAAACCTACAGGCTAGAAATATTTGTTCAGGAGATTAAGGCTGATGTGAAACAAACATCTTGGCTGCCTTCTAAGCAGCGCTGAATTTAATTTAATTCACAAGGTCGCTGTCTTATTTTCCATATTTCTCCTTAGCTTCTGGAGTGTGTGTGCGTTTCCTGAAGCGGTTTTAGAAACGTGGAAAGCTACTTCCTTTGCACAAATCTTACATAACAAATAAAGACTTCACAAGGGAGCCTGCATTTCTCCTTTTAAGGTTCATTGAAAACTAAAAATAAACCTGAAAAAAAACCAATCATAAATTCTGACTAGATTCTGAGTGTTACCATGTAAGATTTTTCACTTTTATAAAGACAAATTACTTGGGCATGAGTATAAGATTCATTGAGTTCAATTACTGAACTTGATTGGGGAATTGAATTGGACTGGTCTAGAAATATTATCACCATCATTCAACTTCTCTTTGCTAGGTTGTCAATTAACCCATCCATCCATTTATTTTGTAGTTAATGTCTACCATGGATGTGTGTTAGGTCTTTTTTGAGTCTGACCCACCACTTGACTTAAAAATATGGATAATGTCGACTTGAAGGTGGTGTGAATTTAAGAAACTAGTGAATAAAGTAGGAGAAATATTACAAGATAATCTATTCAAAGTTCCTAGCTAAGATTTTATAGATGTTTGGACTCCAAAATTCAAGGTCACCTAGAAATAGTTAGTTTTTGAATATTTGAAAATTAAATGCAAAGATTTAAATGTTTTTATGAGTTTATATTGTGCAGCTGTCACCAAGACACCTGAGAAGGTGATCGAAGTAGAGGAATTGCTTGTTTGGGTTCCTTATTTCAGAGATTCAGTCCATGGCCCTTGGCTCTATGGTGCAGAACCCTGCAGGAGCATTTAGGAGAAGAGGCTACTCAACTCATAGTGGACAGAGAGGAGAATGAGAATATGAATTGAAGACACACGCTTCACATTTCGGAACCTGGAACCCATGCTCACCAATCAGACTGTCTCTAGATCTTGCTAATAGGGAGTTAGACCTTTGTGGCATCGTGAAGGGACTTTATGGGTTTCAGGGAAGGTGGAGAGTTGGTATAGGGGTACCCAGGCAGTTGGTATTTACACTATTTAGGAGAACCATTTTAACATTTTCAGACTGTACCACTAGGGCCAGCCAGAAGCTCAGTGGGTAAAGGTATTTGCCAACAATCTTTCCAAGCTGAGTTCGACCCCTGGAACATGGCAGGAGAAAACTGACTCCTCCAAATTGTTTTCTGATTTTCACATGCATGCTGTGTCAGGTGCCCTTCTGACCCTGCCCCCTCCTGCCCCCCCACTCATATGGATGCCTTGTCAGGTGCCCTCCTGACCACCCCCAGTGAATAAATAAGTAAACGTAATTTTAAAAGAAACAAAACAAGTTCTACTACTTACTCACTGGCTACTCTCTTATCTCTGAATTTAATTTTTCTTCCTCAATTGTATTACGACTAAAAAGTACATGTTCTCATAGGCCCTGCCTGGCTCATAGAGATTCAAAAGGCGGTTCATCCACACAATAGATTTTTTTTTTAATCTACCGTGAAGAAACATTAAATTTGCAGGTAAATGAAGGAAACTGAAAAAAAATTGTAATGCGCGAGGCAACATAGGCACAGAGTAACAAATGCTGCTCATTCTCCCTCCTACGTGGATTCTAGCTTGGAATCTCTTATTTTGTGTGTCCAACTTGGAGTACCGGTTGGACAGGAAAGTCGAAAGAGGCCGCTGGGAGGCATTCCTTGAGGGAGGGGGGATGGCAGAATGCAGGTAGGACGAAAGTGGAGAGGGGGAGGGCTGGGGAAGGAAAACATTTAAGCAGGGAGAACACATAAAGGTCATAATCAAAACTCAACGAGATGAAAAGATCATTTAGAATACTACTATTTGCAACCAAATTAAAAGATATATAATTTACTTTATAAAAAAGATCTTTGAGGGTTCTACCCTGCACGCCTCAAAGTTTCTTCCAGAAGCCAGGATTATTGAAGAAAAACCCTCTACTGTGTCAGAGGTTGGATGTTGGTTAGGGAGGGTCTAGAGGCCCCCCCTTCCCCCTGCAAACAATATAGACCCTCACAATTTATCTTGGTTGCCCACCAGAACTAGATGGTAAAACCTACTTGAGGAAGCCATCACAAAGTTTGAATGCATAATATAGAGAAATTAACCTGAAACTGACCTGGAAGTATCCTCCCTGCTGGTAGGTTGCAGTCCTGTAAGGTGCCATGCAGTCTGCTGGGTGGGGTGGGGGGAGAAGGGAGGCGGCTGAGAATCTTCAGATCTAGGAGGTCAACCTGCCAGGCCAGAAAGTGCCCTTGTGAGAAAGCAGCATTGCTGTTATAGTGGAGTCCACAAGAGCTCTTTGATGGACTTGCAACCCTCTCCACACTAGAGAATCTGTATCTCGTACAGTAAACCGGACCAAAAGCCCATGGAGAGGGAAAGCATAAGCTTAGGGGGAGGGAGTTAAATACAGTTAGTTATTCAGTAAATTGACATAGTATCAAAGTTGCCCTCAAAACATTTATGCTTATATGCAGAGACAAATGCTACTGAGCCCTAATCAGAGAAGCTCCCCTCTTTTGATTTATTTTTAAACTTTAAGTGTTGCTTAATCTTTATACCTTTGTTATTAAGCCCTTGGTAGAAAAGAGCTCAGAATTGCACAAGTCACAGAATTGCATTATAGTCATTGTTAAGCCACTTAAATGTGACTTTTTTTTTTTTACAAAAAGATTTATTTATTATGTATACAGACAGTGTTCTGCCTGCATGTATATACCTGCACACCTGTTGAGGGCACCAGATCTCAGTATAGAAGGTTGTGAGTCACCACAAGGTTGCTGGGAATTGGACTCAGGACCTCTGGAAGAGCAGTCTGTACTCTTAACCTCTGAGCCATCTCTCCAAACTCAAATGTGACTCTTTGCTGAGGAATTCAAACCCATGTTTTGGGTGTGCACTGTCTTTCCCTAGATAGCATTTTTATCTAAATACCCAGTGAGATCGCCAACTCTGCTTCTCTCTGGTTCGTCCTGAAATTGTTTTCTGGGATGATGTTCAGGATCCAGCTCCATCAGGTGGAGGTCCCTGTGTGGGAAGGAGTCCCTTAGACTTCTGCTTGTCCTGTTGGGCTGTCTCTGCACTACTGCTGTAAGGCAGCTGGCCATTTAAAAATGCCCTGTGATGGGAAGGATGCAGCGTAAACAGGGATGCTGGCTGCTCTCCCAGATGATGCCAGTTTAGTTCCCAGCACCCGCCTGGGGCAGCTCACAACCCCTGAAACTCTAGTTCCAGGAATTCTGACTCCCTCTTCTGGCCTCCATGGGTACCTCACACATCTGACATGCACTCACACACACATTGAAAGAAAGAATCTAAAAATGTCCTATGAAAATTAAGAGTATTGCTAGTCAATTGTGGTGATGTGTATCTGTAATCCCAACACTCAAAAGGTAGAGGCAGGAAGATCTGGAATTCAATATCAGTCTGGGCGCTCACACAGTAAGCCCCAAAATCCCCTAAGAAATTAAATGTTTTGTGGGGTCACTTTAAGGCATATAGGGTTTTAAAGGTAATACCAAATAGTTAAAGACGTTTGGACCTTTTAAAGTTTTTGTTGTTTGTTTGTTTGCTTTTCGAGACGTTTCTCTGTGTAGCTTTGGAGCCTGTTCTGGAACTAGCTCTTGTAGACCAGGCTGGCCTCCAACTAACAGAGATCCGTCTGCCTCTGCCTCCCGAGTACTGCGATTAAAGGAGTGCACCACCACCTCCCGGCTTCCTCTTGAAAAACCAAAAAAAAAAAAAAAATTTTTACACAGTTAGAAATTTAATAATTGGTGCTCTGGGGAAAATTATAAGGTGTTTTCAATTTCCATGGTGTTAGCACATTACCTGGGCTGACATTAGGCTGCTGGAATGATGTGACTGAATGTCAGCTTGGAGCAGATGGCACAGTCACCTCTTGGGGCCAGTGGGGCCAGCTCAAGAATAACATTGCTCACTGTTGGGGACAGTGAATTCACAAAGAAGTCTCTCCTTCCAGAGGGCTGCTGTGAATGCAGAGAGAGATCCACATCTGTACAAGGTGTTGAGAATAAGCAATGCATAAATGCTTAGCCCTAAACTAAGCATTTATACCACCCATTCTAAGGCCCAGGAGACATTTGGGAAGGGGGAGCAGAAAGAATGGGAGAGCCAGAAGACAGAAAAGTGCTGGAAAAAGGCTTCTGTGTGAGAGAATTGTACACTGTATGGAGATATATTGCTCTGATTGGATCAATGAAGAACCGAATAGCCGATAGCTTGGCAGGAGTTATTGGTGGGATGTCCTGGCAGAGAGAGGAAGTAGGAGGAGCTAGTCAAGGCACCGAGGTGATGCCAAGGAGACATGGAGGGAGTCGGGCACACAGAATGAAAGAAAGGTAAAAAACCATATGGTAAAACACAGAAGAAATGGGTTAACTTAAGTTATAAGAGTTAGGGACAGCCTAAGTTATAAACCAAACTTCCATAATTAGTAATAATCTCTGTGTCATTAATTGGGTGCTGGCTGGCTGGGTGGAAAAAGACTTATTACAGGCTCCCTCTTTTTTCCCCCATAGCACACTCTTGCATTTTAATTAATTAATTCATTCATTCATTCTTTGGTTTTGTTTTGTTTTTATTGAGCTGTATATTTTTCTCCACTCCCCTCTATTCCTCCTCCCTCTCCTTCTTCCCTGTCCCTCGATCCCCACACTCCCAATTTACTCAGTAGATCTTGTCCTTTTCTACTTCCCATGTAGATTAGATCCATGTATGTTTCTCTTAGGGTCCTCTCTGTTGTCCAGATTCTCTGGGACTGTGAATTGCAGACTGGTTACAGGTTCCCTCTTAAGATACAGCTGTTGCCAGCATGAACTCCTAGCAGCCATTGGTGCCTGTACTGTTTCTGCCCAAGGATGGGCATGTTTACATGGAGGAAGAACTCAAGGGCCATACCCATTACTGCTGAACTGTTTGCTGGTGACACAGCCATGGAGAGAAGAAATTGCTTATATTTGTGCATCCACTGACAACCCCGGCAGGCTCCAATAGCCTTGGTTAAACTGATGGGTAATAAATCAAAGCGAACAGCCATGAAGATGGGAAAGGGACTAGTAGTGACAGGGACTGTTGACTGACAGGAATGGGGGGAGGATAACAGAAGGTGGTGGTGGGGCAAACAGACTACATCTATGAAATTGTCAAATAACAAAAAGTAATGAAAAAAAGCACCAAAAAGTTTGTAAAATACTAACCCAGTAGCTTTTGTTAGGTATTATTGTAGCTGTTGTGACCAACAGACCTTAGAATTCTCACAGACCATCTAAGGTTAGTGTCAGGGATACATCTGTCTCAGGGTGTCTGTTGCTGGGAAGAGAACCATGAGCACGGCAACTCTTATAAAGGAAAACATTTCATTGGTGTTGCTTAAGCTCAGAGGTTCAGTTCGTTATCATCATGGTTGGACATGGCAGAGTGCAGGTAGACATGACACTCTAGAAGGAACTAGAGATCTCGATCCAAAGGCAGCAACAAAGTGAACTGAGACCCTGGGTGTTGTTTGAGTCTATATGAGACCTTAAAGCTGCCTCCGCACAGTGACACACTTCCTCCAACAAGGCCATACTTACTCCAAAAACGCCACACCTTCTAACAGTGCCACTTCCTATAGCTCATGGAGCCAATTACATTCAAACTACCATACACCCATTCTGCAACTTCTTGAGCAGAGAATGTGGACTAAACAGGATCTGTCTAAAATTACCCAACCAGTGAGCTCCTGAGTGCAGATAGGACTCAAACTCCAATCTTCTCTGAAGAGCAGAGTGTTAAAGCAGTATGCACCGGCCAGAACTCGTTATGCTAATCATTTGCTCTCTTCCTGTTGTACTTCCTGTAGTAGAATGTGTGTATCAGCAGCTGGAATAGTAAATTCTCGCAATTCCCTTTGCAGATGGCTACCAGTATTGTTATGTTGTACTCCCCGGGTCAAAATTCTGCAAGAGGAAATGAGACAACCCAGGAGGTAAAAAATTAGAGGTATTTTAAGAAAGGAAAATGTGTTCAGAGTTTCAGTTTAGTTTGGAGCTCAATGCTGTATTGGCAAGAAATTCTGACTCTCAAACTTGAGGTTTTCAATTTCATATATTAATAAACACAGCATTTGACATGGAACTGTCTAAGAGGTAGATCTGGTAAAACTGTTCAAACATCATCCTGAGTGGAGAAACTCTAGAAGCTTCTCTCTAAGGTCAGTTATGAACGAGGATGTCTAAAATAATCTCCTTTGGTTGACAGGTGACAAAATAGTAAAGTCATTGACATTTGATAAGTAAAGGAAATGAGGGGAAAGAGTCTGGTGAAGAAACAAAGCTGTCAGTGTGTCCAGAGGCTCTAAATTAGTGCATAGAAAATACAAGAGAATCAACAGAGAAACTGGTAAAGCTCAAAAGAGTTTCGTCCGCTTGCTGAGCACAAATCAACACATGAAAAGTCAATAGAATTATTTTAAAGCAGTAATAAAATGATATATAACTAGTAGCTTATATAATATATAATATAAAATATATAATATAATATACAAACATACATACATACATACATACATATCATGCCATAGTTAAATGTCAAGTATATAGTATATACAGTATACAGTATATAGGATTTACAAAAGGTACTGTGGAAAACATTTCAAAATGTTATTTAAAACACCAAAGAAGACCTGATTAAGTGAGAGAAATTCCTCCAGGCGGAGGAAAGATTCGACATTGTAAAGATGTGTAATTTATACATTTTAAAGACACATTCAATGTAATTAAAGCAATATGTCCGAGAGAAATGCACTGGGAACAGGTGATTCTATAAATAGCTAAGGCAATTCTTTAAATGATGACCAAAATGGGGAAACATCTTCCTAGAGAGCTCAGTGTCTGGGTTGGCTGTCAATATACCACCAAGCTCAGTGTAGGACAAACATTGAAAATAACAAGTAGGTATTCCAATGGGGGTATAAGTAGAATCATGTTTAAAACAATTCCCTGTTTATATGAGAACTTGATGAAATGGTAGAAGATTGAAGAAGAGGTATATCATTCAACTGTTAAAACTGACAAAATATTTGTAGAGCTAAAACAGGCTTTACACTCATAGCATATATTAAAATATTGCCCCATTGGAATAAAGATCTAAAAGTGAAAGACAAAAGCTATAAGACAGATATTAAAAAGAATCTTGAAGAATACCTCTTAAACAGTATGACAGGGAATGGATGTCCTGAATAAGATGACAAAATGTGTGAAATGGGACTTGGGGGGATGGCTCAGTTGGTAAAGCACGTGGCACACGAGCCTCTGGACCCCAACTTCAGATTTCTGGTACCCACATAAAAAGCCATGATGGTGGTGTGTGCCTGTCATCCCAACACTAGTGAGGTAGTGACAGGAAGATGCCTGGAGCTCACTGTACGTTAAGACCAGCTTAATCATGGTACAGTTTGCTTTAAAATTCTCAGCTAAACCAAGAATTACATGTGAAGAGACTCTCAATCAGCGACTGTCTAAATTGAGTTGGCCCCCAATGAGCTACCCCGGTATAGGCAGCAGGGGTCCTAAACCATCTAAAAACGGAGATATTGAGATGAGCACACCCAGTCAAGTGAGCATGCACACTTTCATGTCTTTCTGCGCTTTGTTATCATGTGATGTGACTAGGTGTCAGAAGTTGTGGACTTAAACCTAGAACGGTAAGCTGAATAAACCCTTTTCTTCCCCAGTAGATCTCATAGCAACTGAAATTAAGCTAGTACAATCAGTTAACCCCAGATTCAGTGAGAAACCATAGCTCAAATAATAAGATGGATAATTACTGAGTCTAACCTATATAACACAAAGTATATATGCACTACAATGCTATACTGCACTCTGTGCATTTGTACAACTATAATATATCAATTAAAAATTTTAAAGTGGAGCTAAGAAGATGACTCAGTGGGTGAAGTGTTTACAACATAGTATGGGAATTCGCATGATCAGAATTTACAGCGTTCTAAGTGCAAAGGAGGCAAAGACAGAGATCCCTGCTTGCTGGCCAACTGGTCTAGCAGCAATGGTGAGCTCTAGGATCAGTGAGAGAGGCTTTCTCGAAAAATTAACTTGGAGACCGATAGTGGAAGACATACCTTATTGACCACTGGTCCCATGATGGTGTGCATGGGCGTATGCATATGGATATGCCTTGCACATGCAATAAACAATAAAAACAAAAGCAGCTTACGATATCATGTGACCTGTTTAGTAAGACATACTATATTCTTCATAAAAGTGCTTTAGAGCTGGGATGCACTTAATCCATATCAAATGAGAGTCCTAGTTGGAGAATTACTAGGTATATATGCTGTGTCTGGTTACAAGAGGACCTCATTTGGTTGCTAGAGAATAAAGGCATGTTCCTTGTTATGGATGGAGATGTTTTAGAAATACACCTATCAAATTGGAACTTCCAACATTGCTGAAGAGCAGTGCTTCTGAACCTTCCCAATGCTGTGACCCTTTAATACAGTTCCTCATGGTGTGGTGACCCCCAACCATTAAATTACCTTATTGACACTTCACAAATGTATTTTTGCTACTCTTATGAATCATGAAGTGATATGTGACTCTCAAAGAGGTCGCAATCCACAGGTTGAGAACAATGGCTGTAGAGCCATTTAAAATATATCATTTTATGCCATATGAAGCAGGACCTTAGTTAACAGTCCCGCACAAACTAAGAATGAATGACTATTGGTACTATCGGTATTGTTCTTAAAGATGAGACTGCCAATGGTATTTACTTTTTGTTCCTTTCTGTAATTAATTTATAATTAATATCTACTTAATTTTCGAAAGACAATAAAATAATTATCCTTTTGAAAATGAATCAGATGTGATTTTTTTTTCAGTGTCAAAAATGAACTATTTTCAGGAGTTGTAGTGCTTACAGTAATTCTAGAACTCAGGAGTCACAGGCAGGGGGATCAAGAGTTTGAGCCCATCGTTGGCCACACGAATTCAAGGCCAGTTTGAGCCACATGAGATAATGTCTCAAAAACCTGTTGTGTGAGAATCTTTTCTACCATGAAGATGTGTTTGCCAGGTCCTTCTGATTGCTTTAGTAAGAGCTGAATGGTCAATAGCTAGGCAGGAGAGGATAAGCAGGGATTCTGGGGAGAGAGAGGAAGAGGAGGAATGTAGGCCTGGGAATTTCACAAGCTGACTCAAGCATGTCGAACATGCTGTACTGAGGGAAGGTAAAAGCCGCATGATAGAATGTAGACTAATAGAAGCAGTTTAATTTTAGTTATAAGAGCTAGTTGGGCCAGGTGGTGGTGGCGCATGTCTTTAATCTCTGCACTCAGGAGGCAGAGGCAGGTAGATCTCTGTGAGTTTGAGTCTAGCTTGGTCTACTAGAGCTAGTTCCAGGACAGGCTGTAAAACTACAGAGAAACCCTGTCTCAAAAAAAAAAAAAAAAAAAAAAAAAACACACACAAGAACCCAAAAAACAAAACTTGTTGGGACAAGCCTAAGCTAAAGGCCAAGCTTTCATAATTAACACATTTACATGCCATTATTTGCAGGTTGGTTGCCCAAGGAAGCCTAACAAGAAAGCTTGTTATAAAAAAAAAAGCAAAAAGTAATTATTTTTATATCTTCTTAAACATTGAGGAGTGTATGCGTTATACTTTTAATTCCATATTCTGTAGCCACTCACTTTGGAGCTGTCGAAAATCTGAGCTTTTAGATCCTGAATATTATTCACACATTTTAAAGATCCCCCATCATATATCTCAACTCTTTAAAAATAGTTGGACAGATTATTGCAATACTGGTTGCAGTCAGGCAAGTATGTCATTAAATTACTGATTTGGGGTTGATATATAAGAAAGAGCCCTCAATTTACTGTTATTGAACAGCAAACTTCTCTGCCACCATTTTGACCGCGCACATGTGGGCAGTCATCAGGGTGTCTTTTGTGTTCTCAGTTGAATGAGCCTAGGGCAAGGCTCCTCTGAAGCTCAGGTTGGTTGGTGGAGCCTCATGCTCTCTATGTGCCCTCCCTCTATTTAACAGTATCGCTTGTCCTCCTGGAATGAAGCTCAGAGCTCCAAGGGAAGGGAAACGGCAGTTACCTGGACAGTGGCAGGGCTATGTCTGGCATAAGCATGTCACTTCCGCAGGATTCTGTTGGTTACAGCAATTGTGGGTCTTCCCAAATCCACGATGACGGAGAAATGTACTTTACGTTGGGAAGTGACAAGTCCCTTGAGCGAGGAACTTTTGAGAAGTGATACTGTAGAGCCACTTTCAAAACCTGTTGCAGGTTTCCATTGTCTGTCCATTTCTACCGGGCCCTGTCCTTCTGCTCCCTCCTCCCTCCTCTTTATCCTTCCTCCTCCCGCTCTCTCCCCCCATTCCACTTGTTTGATTTTTCAACTGGTGGTTCAGATCTGTTAGTCAGAGCATTTATAATAATGATGTTACACACATGTCTACATTGGACATTTTTCAGATTTTAAACATTCCCTTACATGTGAATGATAATTCAAATGAATTCAGAATTCGAATGTTACCATCTTTGACCTTAGAAGCATCTGATGCTTTAGAGAGGGTTTTGTTTTGAACGTTTGTCTCTTGGTGCATTCTTTGTCTTTCTCTCATCTGCCTGCTCCCATTCCGCCTTCCAGTTGAGGCATACACAATGTTTTCCTTAAGGTTTCAAATCCAACAGTTTTCTCTGTGTCTGTTTGTTTGATGGGAACATCTTGTCTTTTATTGATCAATTTGGGCTGAAGTAGCAACACCACAATGAAAATGTATTTTTTTTTAAATTTCTAGTTTGTAGTCCCTCTGAATGTGGTTGACAGTTGAGACTGAGGCCGACTGAGGGGCCACTGACAGTGGCACTGGGATTTGTCTCTACTGCATGTCCTGGCTTTTTGGGATCCTATTCTCAATATACCTTGCTCAGCCTGGATGTAGTGGGGAGGACCTTGGACTTGCCACAGGGCAGGGTGCCTTGTCCTCTATTAGGATTAAAGGGGGAAGGGTGGGAGGAAGTGGGAGGAGGGGAGAGAGTGGGAATTTTGATTGGTATTTTTTAAAGTAATAAAATAATAAATAAAAGAAAAAAATTAAAATTTCTAGTTTGTTGCTTTATTTATTTGTTTATATTTATTTATTTATTTAAAATTTCCACCTCGTCCCCTCCTCCCATTTCCCCCCCATTCCCCCCATTCCCCCTCCCCCTAGCTCTCCAGATATAAGAGAAGTCAGGGTTCCCAGCCTTGTGGGAAGTCCAAGGCTCCCCCCTCCATCCAGGTCTAGGAAGGTGTGCATCAGTCCGTCCCCATTGTCAGCCACATTCAGAGAGTCCGGTTTGATCACATGCTCGTTCAGACCCAGTCCAGCAGGCCTTGGTGAATTCCCATTAGATCAGTCGCACCGCGCCATCTCAGTGGGTGGACGCACCTCTCGCGGTCCTGACTTCCTTGCTCATGTTCTCCCTCTTTCTGCTCTTTATCTGGGCTTTGGGAGCTCAGTCCAGTGCTCCAATGTGGGTCTCTGTCTCTATCTCCATCCCTCATCAGATGAAGGTTCTATGATGATAGGCAAGATATTCATCAGTGTGGCTATGGGAGAAGGCCAGTTCAGGCACCTTCATCTGGTCATGGATGGAGACTGTGGGGCTGATCTAATGGGAGCTCACCAAGGCCAGCTGGACTGGGACTGAACGAGCATGTGATCAAACCGGACTCTCTGAATGTGGCTGACAAGGAGGGCTGACTGAGAAGCCAATGATTATGGCACTGGGTTTTGATTCTACAGCATGTACTGGCTTTTTGGGAGCTCAGTCTGTTTGGATGCACACCTTCCTAGACCTGGATGGAGGGGGGGGGCCTTGGACTTCCCACAGGGCAGGGCACCCTGACTCCTCTTAGAACTGGAGAGGGAGAGGGAGGAGGAGTGGGGGGAGTGGGAGGGAAATAGGAGGAGGAGAGGAGGTGGAAATTTTTAATAAATAAATAAATTTTAAAAATGTTTGAAGAAATTGGGGAACAATCCCATAGAGAAATGGAAAATATAAGGAAGAGAAAATACAGACAGAGAGAGACCATGAGAAGATGCAAGAGTAAGTAAGATTGTTATTTATTCCTCAGTTTTCTCTCTTCCACTCAGCCCTCCCCTGATATTTAATTGGGTTTATAATTTTTCACAGTAAAGATGCAGCTGCATGTTTACTTTGCAGCTAGGTGAACTATGTTGTTAGAGTCTGATTAGCGCAGGGAAAGCAGGGGGATAGTATGTTGCCGGGAATGCATACATGCTGGCCGTAGCATCACTAAGTTAACTTGACCAGGAGCAGGTGTTAATAATAGTAGAGAACGCGCATGCATCTCAGCTTTGTGGATTAATTAGGTTAGCCCGTTTAATCATGTAAGTTCTTCGCTTTTGCAAATGAGAAATAATTTCTACTCTGTTTCAGGTGCTACCATGATGGAGGACTCCCATTGGCTAGTAAAGAAACTGCCTGGCCCATCTGATTGGCCAGCCCTTAGGTGGGTGGAGTAGACAGAACAGGAAGAAGGAAGTGAGGTAGATGGCTCAGTCAGATGCCACGCCTCTCCTAAGTTAGTCAGACCGCCGTGCCTCTCCTCAGAGAGAAGCCAGACACGATGAAGCTCCAGCCCAAGATGGACGTAAGCTAGAATCTACCTGGTAAGGCACCACTTTGTGGTGCTACACAGATTATTAGATATGGGTTAGTCAAGATGTGAATAAGAGGCTGAAAACAATGGGCCAGGCAGTATTTAAATGAATACAGTTTGTGTGTTGTTATTTCGGGTTTTAAGCTAGCCGGTGGCCAGGAGCCGGGTGGCGGGAAGCCGGCCCGCAGCACCTACTACGCTACCATGTCGTGTTCTCTTTCATTTTATCTAAACTTAATTGCGTCTGAAACACGGGTAGATGCTGGGACGTACGACATAGTTTGGCGTTTAGTTTCAGTTCGTGCCAAAGACAGTCTAATCCTTTGAGACGGGAGAGAAGAACGAAATAATGGTTGCGGATACAGATGCTGTGGCAAATAGAATATTGTAGAGTCCCTACTGTAAGGTGTTGATTTTCCTTGTAAAATAAGAGTTGAATCAGAGGCTGAGAATAGCAGAATAGGTTTGAGGTGAATAGCCAAGGTTCGGCAAACACGTTCTTGTGCGAATTGAGAAGGAACTGAAATCAAGGATTTGACAGAGACACTGGGGTAATAGACAACATAATTATAGCAGTCAAATGTATTCTATGGCTCATGTCAGAGGCATGACTGATTAGACCTCTGCTTTGGGGGAGCAGAGAAAAAGAAAGGGAGATTTGCCGCAACAATTTAGCTACTTTCTAGTAGCCCTTTATCATGTGATCGACGGACTGTACGAATGTTCAAGATGAAACAACACAGACTGCACAACAAGGTCACTTTGGAAGGTGGCTGTGTGTGAGGAGAGGAGGGTGGTTATCATTGGCAGATATGCGGCGAACGGAAGAAATGCTCTAATATTTCACAGACCGTGTCACGAGTCTCATGTTTAAGACAAAGAGCTTGAACTCTAACTCAAAGTGTTACAAATGTAACAAACCCTGCCTCGAAATTCCTTTTAACTTGCAGAAGTCTTTGAGTCAAAGTTTGTTTTGGAAAAGATATAATTTATAGATAAAAGGACATGCCTGAACAAATGCAATCATGGTGAAATTAGTCTCGTTCGCATGTTTCTCTCTCTCTCTCTCTCCTCCCTCTCTCTCTCTCTCTCTCTCTCTCTCTCTCTCTCTCTCTCTCTCTCTCTCTCTCTCTCTCTCTCTCTCTCTCTCCAAGACAGGGTTTCTCTGGAGCTTTGGTGCCTGTCCTGAAACTTGCTCTGTAGACTAAGCTAGCCTCGAATGCACAGAAATCCACCTGTCTCTGCCTCCTGAATTCTGGGATTAAAAGGTGTGTGCCACCACCTCCTGGCTGTTTTGTCTCTTTTAATCTACCATCATCAATATGGCAAGGTAGGTTTTCTGCCTCCTAAACCACTAGATGCACAGATGTCTGGTAGCTGAAATCCGTGACCACTTTTCCTTTGGAATACACATAATGAGGAAATATTAGAAATGGCTTTTGACTCCGGGGTCTAGTGTGCATTTATTTCACTATGCTCATCCTCAATTTGAAGATTTCTCCCCATAAGTAATCAGTCCAGACATCTCCACTGAGAAGCAGACAAGGTTTTCATTTTCCATGATGGTTTTCCAAATTTCTGAGTCTTTTCAAATCATTATTTAAAACTTCAATTTGTGGTTTGTGGTTGTTAGCAAAGGCAACATAGCCATCTCAAATGGAAACTGTTTTATTCTGTTAAATTTACTCATTTTTTTTAAAACATCTATAAATCCTAACCCCCTAAAGAGTGTGTTTGGAGGCAGTGTTGAAAGAGGAAAATATATCACATTCGTGTTGGCCTCTAGAGGTCACAAATGCAACAGAATCTTGTTTTTCTCTTCTCTTCAACAATGGTTTAAACAGCCCACAAACCACCATGGTTTTGATGGATGTGTGTGGTCACTGTAGATCTTAGGGTTTGAGCGATCACATCACAAGACTGCTTGCTTACAAACATGTCAACTTTTTAACCAGCATCTTCTGTAAATACAGAGACAGAGAGCGAAAAAGACAGTACAAAGATGTTTTTCAAGTTCTGGAAAGAGTATTTTTTTTAAATGTGGAAAACTATGCCATATTTTTCTGTCAAGATCAGTAACGATTATTGTCAATTACTTTTTGGAATCTGCTTAATCAATGATAAATACTTAATGACATAGGCAATAAAATGTAAAAAATTCCATGTTGCAAAAGTACCACTTTGCTATTATGAAATAGTTAGAACCTACATTTTCAGTTATTTGCAATATTATAAAAACACTTTCCGTAGCAAACTTGTTATCAGTGGTGACTTTCATTTTCTTAATGTTTGAATTTTGTTGGGTTTTTATGGTGAAAATCTTTACCATTCTTCGGCCATCTGTAACCTGCCAGGCACTGTGTTAATGACTCTTAGCATACTAACCCATTTATTTTCTCAATAACAAAATGCAGACCTGTTTTGATAAATTTAAACATCAAGATTTGCAATATTTTTCCTAAGAATACTTTTTCTCTTTGTCTTTATATATTAACCCAATAATAATATTTAAAGTTACATGAATATTTTAATTAAATTTATTCAATATAAAAATGCATGTCAATCAAGTACTTCTGTTCTCATTGAGATACACTCAAAATGAATTTCAAATACATTCAAAATGGGTCAGTATAGGCAATTAACAAACCATATGGCTGTTGCCTCAACGGTATTTCTGAAAACCACTTCTCAATATGTTGCCAACTACATGACATAAGAGGAAACCACTCATATCATCTCCAGAATGCCTTGGTTTCACGAAATTCACAAATAAATATCAGTGTTGTGGTCTTCCCTTGTGGAGATACAGCCTGTACTTTGGGTTCAAAGAAGAGCTGGGTTTCAACTCTGACTCCATTATTTTAGAAAAATTAGCTTGAATTAGAATAATAAATAATAAAAAATTAGGTTATCACATTAAGTCATAGGGTTCACCGTGACAGCTTTGTGTACCTGTGTCATTAAGTTTATTCTTGCTCACTTCCCTCTCTCATGTTCTCACTCATGCCCCTCTCTCCCCCAGATGGCTCTATTTCCACCTAGGTATTCTACATTCTGCTTCCATTTTGCTGTAAGTTGCACATGTGTGTATATGTGTGTTCCATTTCATGTGTTTTTGTGTATGCACACGTGTGCGTATTTACATGGAGACCAGAGTGTCGGTTCAATTTCTGGGAACCCCTATGGATCCCAGATTAGTTCATTCTATGGGCCATTTTCTTGTGGAATCCTTGGATCCTTTGGCTCCTACAATTCTTCTTGCCCTCTTCCACAAAATTTCCTAGGTGCTATTGGTTGCTGGCAATTCTCTGATGACAATGGTATGTTCCACTCTACAAGTATTGCAGAGTAGCATTAGGAATCATTTCATTGGCTCTCTCTCTCTCTCTCTCTCTCTCTCTCTCTCTCTCTCTCCTCTCTTCTTCCTTCTTTCTCCTTCCTTCCTTCCTTTTTTTTTTTTTTTTTTTGCCTGTCATGTTTGTTTCTATCCTAGGTCTCTGGGCTATCCAGACTCTGGTTCCCAGCCCTCCAAGCAGCATCAGGGGTGAGTTTCCTCTCGAGGCACAGGTCTCAAGTTGGACTAGTCACTGATTGGCCACTCCCACAAGTTCTATGCCACTTTCACTCCAGCACATCATGTAGGTAGGACAAATTGTAGGTTGAAGGTTTGTGACTTGGTTGATGTCCCAGTCACTCTCCTGGAAGTCTTGCCTGGTTACAGAGAATGACTGGTTTAGGCTATACACCTCCCTTTACTAGGAGTCTTTGTTAAGGTCACTCTCTTTTGTGTGTGTTCTCTTTTGAGGTTGTTGTGATGTAATTGACTTATTTTTAAGTAGATTACCACTGATGTGTAGAAAGGCTGCTAGTTTTTGTGTGTTGATTTTGTAACCTGCCACTTTGAAGTGTCTATAAGATCTAGGAATTTTCTGATGGGATCTTCAGGTTTTATTGTGTATTTGTAAATAGGAATACTTTTTCCCTTTCTAATTTACATTCCTTTTATTTCCTTCTCTTGTCATATTGTTCTAAGACCTCAAATGCCACATTGACTAGGAATGAGGAAAGTGGGTGCCTTGTCTTTGTTTCTGATCTTAGTGGGAATGCGCCAGTCTGTTTTCCATTTGGGATGATATTGGCGATATGTTTGCCATGCATAGCCTTTGTTAAATTGAGATTTTGTTATCTCCAGGACTTCTTTGATGAACGATGGTGGATTTTGTCAAAGGCCTTCCGCGTCTCTTGAAAATACTGTGACCTCTGCCTTTGAGACCATTCATGTGATGAATTATATTTTCTGATTCATATTTGTTTAACCATATCGGATATGAATGAATGAATATAAAATGAAGCCAACTTGATCATGGTAAATTATTTATTTGGTGTGTTATGTAATTACTGCTTTAAATCTTATTGCTTGTTAAATTATTTATTTAATCTTATTTTAACTTTGGTAAATGATATGCATGTCAAAATTCATCCATTTCTTTTCTCTTTTCTAGTATAGAGAAGTATAAGATTTTAAGTTATATACACACTATTCACTATTTTATGGGTTTTATTGGTACCTGTTGCAATTTCCCACTTTTCTTCTTTAATTTTCTCAACTTGAGTGTTATCTCTCCTTCTTTCGATTAAGTTGGCTAAGGGTTTTCCAATACAAAATTATTTATCTTTATTTATTGATTGATTATCTTTTATCTTATTTATATTTATCTCATTATCTTTTATCTTTCTTTTATTTATTAATTTATTTATTATCTTCTCAAAGAACCAACATTTGTCATTTGTTTCATTGCATTTTATTGATTTCTGCCCTGATCATATTTATTTATTCCTATCTGCTGATTTGGGGTTTGGCTTGTTATTGTTTCTTAAGACCTTCATATGAATGGTTATGCTGCTCTTTTGAGACAGTTTTATTTTCTGTAGTATTTAGAGCTATAAATTTCTGTTTTGGGACTGCCTTCATTGCATCCTATAGGTACTGGTATGTTATGTCTTCATTTTCAGTCCACTCTAGTATGTTTTTAAAAATTTCCTTCTTGAAGAAGTCACTAGCTTATTCTGCATTCAAACGTGTATGGATTAATATGTTTATATGTTTTCTAATTTCTTTGCTATTGATTTATTCTGTTGTGGTCCGATATGACCACAACATAACAGGGAAATATTTCAACTTTTCTGTATTTGTTGACCCTTATTTTGTCTCCTAATATGTGTTCTACTTCAGAGACAGTTTCTTGGGCTTCTGAGAAGAATGTGGTGCTCTTGGAGTGTTTGGGTGGAGTGCTCTGTAGATCCTTGTTAGGCCCATTTCATCTATGGTGTCAATTAATTCCAACGTTTCTCTGTTTTTTTTTCCTGTTTGTTCAATGAAACTGTGTATTGGAGTTGTCAGTTATTGCCTTGTTGCAATTAATCTGTGACTTTCTGTCTAGCCATGTTTGTTTTTATGAAATTGTGTAAGTATGTGTGTTTGGTGTGTATATATTTAGAATGAAAATGTCCCCTTTGATGGATTGTTTCCTTAGCCAGTATGAAATCACCCTCTTTATCTCATTGAAGTAGATTTGCTTTAAAGTTTATTCTTGTCAGATATTAGACAGAATCATTTTCTCCTGATTTCTTTTCTTTTTTTAAATTTCAAGTTCTGTATTGATATATAAACAAGCTATTGACTTTTGTACGCTGATTTTTCCATCTTGTTACTTTGTTGCAAATTTTTTTATACGTTCTAAGAGTTCTTTTCTGGAATCTTAAGGATCTTGCAAGTACGGGGTCTTGTCATCTGCAAATGCAGATAAGCCAACCTTTTTCTTCTCACTGTGTATCCCTATTCTTCTTCTTATTATTATTACATATTATTATCTTATTATTTATGGCTAAGGCTTTGCACACTATATTGGATAAGAACAGAAAACGGTTCCCTTGTTTCATTCCAGATTTTAGAAGAAATTCTTAATGAAAAATTTTGCATCTATGTTCGTTAGGGAAATCGGTCTAGAGTTTTTTGCTGTGTCTTTATCTGGTTTTGGCATCAGGGCGGTGCTTGTTTCACATAACAAGTGTGGCGGTGTTCCGTCCTCTTCTATTTTACGGAACAGTTTGAAAAGTGTTGGCGTTAGCTCTTACAGGGTTTGGCAGGATTTGGCAGGGAATTCATCTGGTTCTGTTTTTTGCTGGCAGACTTTCATTAGTGTCTTAATCTCACTGATTGTTATGAATAAGTTTAACTTGTTTATATCTCTTTAATTTAATTTTGGTAGGTCAGATGTGCCTGTTTCTTCTAGATTTTCTTTCTTCTTCTTTTGAATAAAAGTGTTCAAAGTACACCCCAATGACCCCCAGATTTCATTGGAATATGTAACAACATCCACACTTTTATCTCTAACTTTAATAATTTGCGTTTTCTCTTTCTTTAGTTAGTTTGGCTAGAGGTTTGTCAATCTTTATTGTTTCCAAAGAACCAACTCTTTGATGACTTTTGTGTATTGTCCATTTGTCTCTTCATCAATTCTTTCCCTGATCTTTTGTATTTCTTGCTAACTCTTTTTTAGTCAGGCTGTTCTTGCTTTTCTGGTTCCTTGAGATGTATCATTAGATTGAGCATTTTCATGCTTTTAGTGTAAGCACTCATAGACATAAGCTTTCCTCTTCAAATCGACTTAATTGCATTCCAAATGTTTTGCTAGGTTTTTAAATTCAAGTAAATTCTGTTTTTACTTGAATTTAGGGAATTATAAATTTCCTCCTTGATTTCTTCAGTATCCATAGTGTATGACTTATTCTCTACGTATTTGTATTGTGTGAAGTTTTTCTTCCCTTTGTTTTCTACTTTTATTGCAATATAGTCTGTCAAGTTACAAAAGATTGCTTCAGATCTTATAGTTGATAAGACTTGATTTGTGTCCTAGAATGTGGTTTATTTTGGAGGTGGTTCCTTTGGCTTCTCAGTAGAATGGGTACACAGTTTCTGTTAGATGGAATATTCTGTATGTCTGCTAAGTCTGTCGATCTATGCTGAGGTTAAATTCTGAAATTCTGCTTCTTTGTTGGCTGTTAGTTATTGCCTATCTCTGTTTGTTTTGGGAGGGGGGCTGGTTTCTTATTGAGCATCACACTTGAAGACCCATTCTCATTCTCAAGTTCACTTGGCCGGGAGCAAACAAACTGCTGTAGCAGCAGCAATATCAACTGCTGTAGGAAGATCTAGTCAGTGGTTACCCGCCCAATGGGGTGTGGCCTCTTATACTATTTATTCCCATGTAGAGCATGAGTCCGCGCCTCTTTTCCTGCTGCGGGATTTGGTTTCTGATCTCCACTCCAGCAGAGGATTCTGATTTGTGAGTCTACCCCTAAATAAATAACCATCTATTTCTCAGTTCTGCAGTGTGGGATTTCTTTTACGCGTCCTTCAATCAACCACACGAAAAAAAACCACAGACATTCACTTAAAAATAAATTAGAGTTCACTAATGCAGTCATCAAACGACCTTAAAACTGAAAATTGCAAAGTTAACGGAGAAGGTGCTATGGAGTTGGGAATTGTTTAGGGAAAACGTGGAAGCAGTAAGTGAGTGAGATAAATGGAGGAGATAGGAAGGGGGCAGAGACAGTGAGGAACTAAGGTTAAATATGCGAGAGGAGGAAGAGCGGTGAAGTGAAGAAGAGGGCCCTGGAGGAAAGGGGAAAAGAGAACGAGAGTGCACAAAAATCCCCACCATTTCCACATAGCGAAAAAGTGAAAAACCGAAATTAGACGAATGTAAGAAAAGGAATACAATATTTAAAAAAAGGCAGAGTATTGAAGAGAAACACAGTAAAGTAAAATTACTATTAACTGTAGAAGTAGGGCAAGGAAGAAATGCAGGATTCAACCAAAGACGAGTAAAAGGAAAAGCGACAAAGGAAAAGAAAAAAAAATACTATCCTTCAACTCAGAAAAAAGCACAAGCGGAATCAGATGGGTTTGGGACTGGAAGAACAAATGAAACCATTAAGATACAATACAGTACAAGCCCCGCACACACATGGTGGGTGGGGCAGCACACAAAGGATGTATTGGAACAGAGCCTTTGGGGTCACTGAACACAGAAAGCCCGGTATGAGCAGGGGTGGATGTCAGTTAGCGGGACGGGGTCTTCTTTCCTATGGCTTTCATGTTGACAAGTCTGTACTGGACAGGGGTCCGACGTCCATCTCTGCTGCACTCCCAGTGGCAGTTTTCCACTATGTTTTTTGAGCACCAGGGACCTCTGCTGGTACACTTAGGTTTGCATGCTGTGTGCCAGGCAGGTTCCGCAGGTCATCCTGGGAGGTGACCAGCGTAGAGCGTCAGCTAGCCTTGTTCTTAAGTGTGCTGAGAGTGTGGACAGCGGCCACAGCAGTAGGATAGGCACAACTAGAGGAACTCTCTTGCCAGTGTGTCCATCACTCTGCAGTGGCATGCCACTGTAGCTAGTGGGTGCCTCTCCAGAGCTTCATGCTCTTGGGTGCTAGGGCAGTGAAGGGTTAGGAACAACTATAACGTTTTTAGAGAGCTAGGAATGCATAATAACTGTATTTAAGGAGGAGATGGGTCAGGTACTGGCAGGTTCCCAGCTCCCTGATGGCTGTTCAGAGCAGAAGAAGTTGATCAACCTGCTGTCTTCAGCCAGGTGGAGTTCTATGAGTTTGGGGCCAGCCTCTGCTTCCCAAGTGCTAGGATTAAAGGTGTGTGCCACTGTGCCCAGCTTGGAGGAAACTGTGCTTTTATCTATCTCCTTTTCTGTTCTATGTTCTGTTCAGTGAATGGACGTGAGAACATAGCCACTAGCGTCCCGTACAGCTCCAAACCCTAGTGGGCTTCTGACTCAGAATGGTTGAATCTGTGAAAAGAGAAAGCGGTGCCCAGTCTTCAAAGATACTTGGAGGTTTCATGCTCTCTCACTCAACTTTGCCACTGCATCGAGAGAGCCTGCAGGAGGCTGAGAAACAGTGGAAGAATCGACTCGACACAGTGGTTGTTAACCAATTCTTTACTCAGCCGAGATCAGCAAAGCCAACAAGACCCCCTTCCTGCGGAGCCCGGAAGCACTCGTCTACCTAGTTGAGAACAAAGGAAACAGTCAGTCACTTGCAGAATATTGAACTTGAATTATAGAAATGCCTATCAAGACATGGTAATGCGTATCTGTAGTTCCAACACATGGGAAGCAGAGGCAAAGGGATCGCTGCAAGTTCAAAATCAGTCTAGTCTACTTAGCAAGTTCTAAAGAATCTAGGGCGACGTAGGGAGACACTGTTCTAAACCAAGTCAAACCAACAAACAAGAACTCCCAAACAAGCCAGACATGCGACAGTGACAAACCAAGACTCTCATTTAAAGCCACCAGGGCCATCTAGTCGTTGGTTCTGGAGCTTCATTGGCCAATGCACAGTTGGTAGGTAGGTCATCTGCAGGAATATGGCCGCATACCTTGTACTTACCTTTATTGTTGAAAAACCATTTCCTCAGTGGTCAGCCCCAACCCGTAGACATATGAGTGGTATCAGGCTCAGCAGGTTTTATTTATATATTCATATGTGTGTAACGTGGGAGATTGTGGAGTGGAAGTGATGTAAACACACCACTCATGCATGACACTTGCAAAAGAAAAATAAGTGTGAAAGAAATCGACGGTAACCACTGCGTTGTGGACTTTCGAGACTTCAACCAGAAGTGTCATTTTCTTCCCCATGTCCAGTTACCCATGGGGCAGCATCCGAGCCTGAGATAGTGCCTGTGATGGGAGGCATCCTTTCCCCTGTCTCCGTTCCACAAGCCGTTCTTACACAGCTCCTACAGATAGAGCATTGCAAACTCTCCCGAGTGCCAATTTGAAGAAATTTTGGTAGGTCTTGTTCCATAAAGACGTTCTCTATCAACTCCCTGCCCCTTCCTCACTGCTGCAACCACCCTTGCAGCCTCAGTCAACTGCTCCAAGAAAGCTTGCATCTACTCTCTGATGTCTCCGGATAAAAGTGCTTCCATACCCCGGGCCCGGAAACCCGCGGGAAAGCAGAGCACATGTTCTTCAACTTCCGGAGGGAAAAGATGTCTTGTTAGAGACTCAATTTAACTATCCAGAGTGTATTAGATCCCCTATGTAGGCTAAAGCACACCACAGGGTCGTTGAATCTGAAAGAATAAAAAAGGAGTCTTTAAAATTTCTGCAGTATGGAAAAGACAAGTTGATCTTTGTCGCATGCTGGTTTGCTAACCATTTCTTCCTTGGGAGAGCCTGTCGACTCACTACGATCAAAAGGGTGGAAAGAGAGTCTGTGCACTAGTGAGGAAAGGAATTTGGAGTCTCTGTGACTGTCATTAAAAGTGTCGTCAGGATGTTTTTCTGAGGAAAGAGAAATCTAGTTCAGGGGTTCCAAAATCCGAAATGCCACAGGGACACCCAGAGATGGTGCCCTCTCAAGCTGCACAGAGGTCTAGCCTGACCCTGTTATTGGCTTAATCATGTATAGTCTTTAAGTAGATGAGGTGATTTTAATAGTCCACCAAAGCTCTAATGCAGGATAAGACAGCGACAAGCCTTAGATCTTCAGGATAGTAATAATTTTTTCTTTTGAAGCCCCTGGATAAAATATTTTAAAGAAAACACATTATGGTAAGATATTGGTTATGTTGTCACAAAATACCTGGCACATCAACTTGAGAAAAGAAGGTTTATTTTGGCCCATGGTTCAAAGGTGTGGTTCATGGTGGGGCTGAGGGCAGGTTAGTGAGGCCATTGGTCAAATTCGGTCCACAGTCAGGAAAGAGTGTGGTAACCGCTGGTGCGTAGCTTGCTTTCTTGCTTCTGTATGGCCCAGGCCATGGAATGGTACTGTACACATGTAGAGTGGGCCTTCCCACCCGCATGAATGTACTCTAGAACACCCCCCACATACATGTCCAGACGCTTGTTTCCTGGGTGAGTCTAGACCAGTGGTTCTCAACCTGTGGGTCGAGGCCCCTTTGCGGTTGCATATCAGATGTTTATGACTCATGACAGTAGCCAAATTACAATTATGAAGTAGCTATGAAATAATTTTGTGGTGGGAGTCAGCACACCACGAGGGACTGTATTAAAGGGTTGCAGTATTAGAAAGACTGGGAACCGCTGCTCTAAATCCCACAGGAAATAATGTTAAAAAGATGGGTTAGAGAAAGAATTCAATGCAGTGCATTTTCTCCTCTGATATTTTGTACGGCTAAGAGACTACCGTTTCTTTTTTTTGTTCTACTTCTGTTATTTAAAATAAGTCTTAGATTTAAATATATTTTGATTATATTCTTCCCCTTCCCCAGTTTCTTCCAGATGAGACTATAGTTTCTAATAGTCCCTTTGGTCTCTTTAGGACACGTTTTGGTAATGATCCTTTCAAATACAACTCTTATTATCTTTTCTAACCAGAGGAAAGGCAATCGTGGGTGACTAGAGTTTTGATTTCCTCTGTCTTATCAACGGCATGCCTTTATATGAAAGAGATTGCAATGAACGTGCTTTTGAATGTGTTCTGCTTATTTCTCCAGTAGGCTCATTTGCAAGACTGAGCTGTTTATTTTATATTGAAAGTTTAAAAAGAAATCTTTCTAGTAGCTATCATCTGTGGCAGTTCACTGAAAGAGACTAGGAGAATTCCCAAAAGGGAAGGTATGAATCCTTTCCTGGAATAGTTGGCTAGCAAGTTCTAATGAGTCAATAATTTCTCTAGGGAAAGAAGGTCATATTTTGTGAAAACATTGGTTGGCTTAATTAAAAAAAAATCAACCGCCAAAGTCTTACTAAAACAACAAGAGCTGTCAAGACTAACCCAGATGGCAGCCTACCTTCCTTGATGAGAATGGAAGATTAAGACAAGATGCAGGCGGAAACGCTTGCAAAGACGCAGCTCTTCCATGTGCCTGCTTCCACCTGGAGCATCTCTAGCAGAACAAACACACAGGGCCACAGTCGGACCTCGTAGTGAGGTCTCGTAGCTATAACAAACTCCCCAAAGATCATCTAGAGAGAAATCACGAATAAAAGATATTGAACTTGGTGTAGGAAATAAATTTGAGTTCTGCTAGTCTGCAGATGCTTTTGTACTCAGGAACCACTTCATGCCACACCTGTTGGGCGTGGGGTATCATTCATTTACTGTATGGCTGGTGTAGGATAGTGTCTCAACTCTTTGAAAATTTATTTCTGTTTATTCAGTTTTTAATAGTCTTCTATTCGAAGACCCACTGTGTGCCAGATGGGTCACCAGAACAAATATTTTTCCTGACTTTGTCTTTTCGTTGAGGTCAGAAGCCAGCAAACTGGGGTTCATGGGCCAAATCTAGCTCGCCACCTACTTTTATAAATGAAGCTTTAAAAGGACATAGCCTTTCTTATGTGTTTACACATTACCTAAGGTTGCTTTTCAGTATAACAGCAGAATCATGACAAAGATTGCATGGCTCGGTGTACTGACTTTTTCATGATTATGATAAACACCTGAAGGAAGTAACTGAGGCAAGGAAGCATTTATTACAGCTCATGGTTTCAGGGGATGCAGCTCATTATAGTGGAGAATGCATAGGAGCAACCAGCTCCGTAGTGTGGAAAGCATGAGCCAGCTTGCTTACTCTTGGCAGGTCAGGAAACAGAAATGAACATTGGCACTCACCTGGCATTCTCTTCCCTGCTACTTTAATTCAATCGGAGTCCTGAGCCTTCGAGACAGTGCCACCCACATTCAGGGTAGGTGTCTACACCTACCTCTGTCAATACTCTCTGAAAAGTCTTCACTGCCAGATCCAGTTGTGTGTCCTAGTCATTCTAAATTCTATCAGGTGGACAAAGAAGAGCAATCAGCGTATTCTGAAAGCTTAAAAACACTTACTATTTGATCTTTCACAAAAACAAATCCACTGCTGTGATAGTTAGAAAGAAAATGGCCCCCAAAGGGAATGATGCTACTAGGAGGTGTGGCCTTGTTGGAGTAGGTGTGGTCCCGTTGGAGGAAGTGTGTCATTGTGTCACTGTGGAGGCGACCTTTGAGGTTTCATATATGCTTAAGCCATGCCCAGGGAGTCAGATCAATTTCTTGTTGCCAGTATAAGATACAGAGCTCTCAGCTGATGTGGAATTCCCCTCTGTATGCTGTGAATACCATTGGTTAATAAAGAATCTGTCTTAGGCCTGCACAGGGCAGAGTATAGGTAGGTGGGGAAAACTAAACTGAATGCTGGGAGAAAGGAGGCAGAGTCAGTGAGAAGCCATGTAGCCCCGTGGGAGACAGATGCCAAAACTTTACCCAGTAAGACACAGCCTCATGATTAATAGAAACGGGTTAAATTAAGCTGTAAGAGTTAGCCAATAAGTAGCTAGAGCTAATGGGCCAAACAGTGATTTAATTAATACAGTTTCTGTGTGGTTATTTTAGGACTGAGCAGCTAGGAATTAACTAGTGGCCTCCTTACTACACTCAGCTCCTCTTCCAGCACCATATTTACCTGCATGTCGCTATGTCCCACCATGATGGCAATAGACTGACCCTCGGAACTGTAAGTCACCACCTCAGTGAGATGTTTTTCTTCATAAAAGTTGTTGTGGTCATGGTGTCTCTACAGCAACAGAAACCTTAGTTAAGGCGACTGGCTTTGGTCTAGTTTCTTTCTGAGTCAGTAAATCTAAGATGGGAATAGGAAAGAAACACCAAAATAGCTGGCTTAGTTCCTAACAAAATTCAGTGTCTGCTCAAATCATTATAAGCCATCTTAATTCTAAAGGTATGTGCTTGATAAAGGGCAATTTAAGGTGTTTATTTGAGGAATAGGTTAAAGGAATATGTCTTAATCACATCTTAATCAACATGGCAGAATAAATAATGAAGTATACCACTTTCTAATGATGGGATCAGAATGTCTTTTGGGGGTTATACCAAGAAACCAATAAGAGAAATACGATAACTAACGTGGAAGAATCTCTAATTCTTTCTGACAGAGGAGTTTGGTGGATATAACAGCCAGACCACTGTTCCATTAAAAACCAGTTAGCTGGGAGAACTGGAGATTTTTATCTTGTGAGATAGAATTCAGGGACAGAAGGCATAACACTATCACGGTGTCAATGAATTTCCAATTCAAGAAACTCTTGAGTTTTTACAAGTATTGCCCATTGAACTCTGAACCATCTGGGGAGGCATCGTGTCTAATTTGGAGCTGTAAGGAGGTCACTGGGGACAGTGTGAGGCTGCAGGTGAATTTATAGATTGCTTAGTTATAATAAGTCTATCCCCACCTTTTCCCAAGCTACTAGCTTCCCTGACTGTGTCTGTAGAAACCTTCCTGGAAGGGCATTAAGGAGGTGGCTACCTTTACGCAATCATGTTCAAGTACCGACAAAGACATGAGCGTACTCTTTATGTCATAGATGGTGCTGTGTGTGAAAGATATCTTTCAACTAGTTTTTAAGCTTCTGGGGGAAAAAGACTTCAGTGAAAATACTTTGTGTTAGAAGAAAAAAAAATGAGAGAATGAACACTTTATTTTTTCTTTTACTTATTTATTTATTATTTTTAAATTTTTCCAGGAGCCCCCCCTTTTTATATATTTTTAGATTTTTAAAAAAATATCAATTCAAGGTCCCACTCCCTCCTCTCCTCCCAATACTTCCACACACCCTTCCACTCCACCCCATCCCATTCCCAGAGAAGGTAAGGCACATTGTTTGTGGACGGTTCAAGGCCCTCCCCACTATATCTAGGCTGAGCAAAGTATACCTCCAAAGATAAGAGGATCACCAAAAGTCAGTACATCCAGCAGGGAAAAATCTTGGTGCCACTGCCAGTGGCCTCCCAATCTGCCCCAGTAATTTAATGGTCACCCACAATCAGAGGGAATTGTTTGGTCCTATGCTTGTTCCTTCCTAGTCCAGCTGGAGTTGGTGAGCCCCCATTAGCTCAGGCAGACTGTTTCAGTGGGTGAATCCATCATGGTCTTGACCTCCTTGCTCATATTCTCATTCCTTCCACTCGTTCACTGGACTTGGAGAGCTCAGTCCAGTGAGAATGAACACTTTAATTTCATTAAGTCCTTAAAAGATGCGTGGCCTCATTTCTTTAATTAAATCAGTTTCACTTGTTCATAGCAGGATTTATGATATTGAACTTGGTGAAACATAAATTGTCTGGAATAGGGGTGACCAATTCAAGCAAATAACTTTATTTGATCCAGGAAAAATAAAGTCAATACGGCGAAGAGCGAACTAACGTCCCAGCAGAGTGACTTTATTAGAAAATGCGAGGCTCGAGTGGATTAGGCGGGTCTCTGGTTTCAGGACTTTGACCTTCTGTCTGGGCGTTTCGGCTGCGCTGCTCATCACTCTAGGACCCTGACTTCACTTTATCTCAAGAAATGTTTGCCTTCGTTTTACAGCTTTTTGTCATTTTAGGAAAACACAAAATATCCCGACTGGCTATAGTGTAGTTAGAATTTCTGGTTTTGTTTCACTTGAACAAGCAGCCAGGATTTGGAGAAATTCACTTGCTTTCCTTGACGATAGCTCAATGATAGTGCTGTGTCCACATAAGACCGCCTGTCAGCTCCCTGTCATCTACCTTCACTGAGTAGACAGCTGACACGGTCCTGACTTTGTATCTGTCCCAGAATCACACACACACACACACACACACACACACACACACACACACACACACGCCTGCGCGCATGCACACAGACACACACAAAGATGCACACACTTGCATGCACGCACGCACACATGCATGCACATTCACACGCACGCAGGCAGGCACGCATGCACACTCATGCATGCACGCACGTGCACGCGTGCGTGTGCACACACATACACAAACACACCTGCATGCACACACACATACATAAACACATGAGCACACACACACGCGCACGCACGCAGGCAGGCACGCATGCACGCGCACACAGACACAGCAGAGAATATTATAATACTTAACTAGGTTTCTCATGAGGACTAAACAGCATCATTCATGTAAAGCCCTTGGCAGAGCACAGTTCAGTAGTAGGTAGACAGGGAGCATCAGAATTCAAAGTCCCACGTGCAATAAAGTGATGCTGATTTGAGGGAATGTGCCTCCTGCTGAAAACTAGACTCAAGAGCTGAACACTCAGTATGAGATTCTAAGTATTCAATTCTGGACCTAGCCTATTTTTGGAGTGAGCAGTGCCCAGGATATGATGGGCCACTTTGTTAAGGACATGTGGCTTAGATGATGTAATGCTATGTACACCCAGGTCCCAGTTAAGAGGCATGAAGATAAGACCCGGAGGAGAGGGGATTGCTATGGGCTCATTTATCTCGTGAACTGGAGTAGGAATATGAAAGGGAATCCTGATGGGGGGCAGGGAAGGCAAATCACTTGCACAGTATTACAATGTGACTTGACAATGGAGCAGTGCCCCCGCAGAGCTCTCTATGAAGAGTGAGGACATGGTTGAGCATGCGCGACGGTGCCGTATACTGTGTACTTCTTAAGTAGGTTACCCTGAATGAACTTCACAACCACCATAGGAGATGGCTTCAGGTCAGATGGCCAAATAGAGGCTACAAGAAGTCCAAAAGGTTTTATGAAACCATAAAGCAGAAAAATGGCAGGGCTCACAATAAAATGCTGCTTGCATTTTTAAACTCAAAAGACTTTTAAACTTTTAAACTCCAAAGCCTATGCCATTGATTTCATTTCATTTGATTATTTTTGTGGTGCTATAACTTGAACCTAGAGCCTTGCAGACAGCATGAAAGCTCTCTGTCGCTGAGCTACGTCTTCAGCTCTTTACTGTCGGGCTCTTGCTAACTTGCGAAGGCTGATCTTAAACTTGAAAATCCTCCTTCCCCAGCCTCCTATAGGTATACGTGTTACACCCAAGTTATTTTATTTTCAATAATTAAATATTACCTTCTTCTAAAATATACTTAGAGAAATAGGAAAAAACATACAGAGACAATTCCAAAGAATGGTCTTATGGAAATGAGCAGCCGCTTTGAGTTAAAAACCCAAACTCAGGGCACAAGGAAGTGCAGGCTGAGTCTCATTAACCAGAGTTAAAATAGGAGGTTAGGAGGACAGCCAGAGCCCCTGTTTCTTTTGCCTTTCTCTCCACTGCATCTTGACCTGGTATTCCTTCAAGGTCAAGATAAAGCACTGAGTTATGGAAAGCCTCAGGCGTCGGTGGTGAATTATTTTGGCTGGGAATCTCAGCTTTGAGCTTTCAGCCTCCATGAGAGAAAGGGAATCACTTAGTCTTTTCATCTGGCCGGCGGAGATAACCTCACATGGAAGAAAAAGGCCAAAGTGTCCAAACAGCTTCATATAACTAAAGTTATTTATAGTTCTGCAATGCCCCCCCTCCGCTTTGTATGTTTACATCCCATCCTCTCCTCTTCAGCTCCTGGTAAAATAAATTATGAGATAGAAATTGCATCATTTAAGTGGTTTTGAGGGAGGGTTTTGTTTTTGTTGTTGTTTTAGACAGATTCTCTTTATATTGGACAGATTCACCTGGGACCAACTATGTAGTCCAGGCAGGACCTAAACTCATGGTGAGTCTTTTTTTTTCCTTCTGTTTCTGAGACAAGATTTCTCTGTGTAGCCCTGGCTGTCCTAGAACTTGTTCTGTAGACCAAACTGACCTCAAACTCACAGAGATCTGCCAGCCTCTGCCTCCCAAGTGCAGGGATTTAAGGCGTGCACCACCACCGTCCAGCCTCATGGTGATTCTCGTACCTCTGAATGGTAGACTCACGGGCAGGGTTATGATACCCCATTTTTGGAATACACACACACACACACACACACACACACACACACACACACACACACACACACATATCCACATATGTAGCGTGGGTTGACCGCAAAATCAGTACATAGCCTAGGATGGTTTTAAACTGCTTATTTCACTTCTTCCACTTCTCAATTGTAGGGATTACAGGCTTTTTACCCTGTGCCTGCTCTGGGGGAGTATTTTTAACACCCGGGGAGTAGAAAGGAAGCAGTTCAGGCAGTGGGAGAAAATGACTTGCTACACACATTTACAAACTAAGTCTCAGCTGGTCCTGTTAGTCCTGTTAGTCTTCCTGAGCTTACGATTCTGATATATGTAAGGTCAGAATCACAGAACCTTCTGGGAGAGAATATGACTGAGAGAGATACATTTACTTTGAGAGAGATATGGTTATTTGTGAGAGATTCGTTCACTTTGAGAGAGACGTGTTCATCTTGAGAGAGATGTATTCACTCTGAGAGAAATGGGTTCATTTGTGAGAAATTTGTTCACTCTGAGAGAGACGCAATCATTTTGAGAGAGATACATTCACTATGGGAGAGATACATTCCCTTTGAGAGAGATACATTCACTTGAGAGAGATATGTTCATTTTGGGAGAGAGATGCTCACTTTGGGAGAGATGATACGTATACTTTATCAAGAGCTGTTCCCAAGAGGCATTCATCTCTGGACCCTTAGCAGACAGCTGTTGGTCTCTGTGGGGTCGTGAGTGGAGAAACTTCCCAGCATTTGGTAAAGTTAACCATCCATTCCCTTGCGTTTTAAACACCATTCATTTCCTTTGTTTCTCCTGGTCACAAGGACTCACATTTATACCAAGTATCGATTATGTGCTTGACAGGTGTATCACCCGTACCATCCCATTTAGTCCTCAAAATAGGTTGAAGGAGAGGAAGAAGCCTGAGGTTTATGGAACAACTTTAAGATGACATAGTCAGGCCAGGTGTTTTGAGCAAAGCAATGTAGATCTAAGACTGCGATCCTCTTGCACGGAGCTCCATCCCTCGCGGCCCCATTGAATCTTTTCTATTTCATTTCTAACAACATTACCATGTATAGTATTCTTTCAGTATACATTTGTAAAATATGACTCATCATCTAGCTTTTGGGTCGGATGTTTATTTTATTTTAAAAGCCCTTTAATATCCGTTGTTCAATTTGTACGGACCTGCACCACTAGAATCTGGCAGTCATCAGGATCTGTATGTTAAGGTGAGGACAAAATCATTTCATCATGTGCATAAGGAGCCCTTAATTTAATTTAAAATCGCCTCATCAAAACGCTTTATAATATAATAAATATCCTTGAATGGGGACCAGTTTCTGAGGACCTCACATAAAAAGTTAAGATTGGTTCTCTCTTTGAACTTCTACTATTTACTTAAGGCTTTTTCAAAGCAACAATACCATAATAAATTTAATGATTAGCAAATTGGGACGTGTTTTTTTCAAGGCTAATAAGGTCATCTCGACTTAGTAACAGAAAGTCATTTTTCTTTCTTTGGTCATTTATTCCTCTGCGACTTCAGTATTTCCTAAAAAGAAACATAGTTTTTTTTTTTTTTTTTTTTTTTTTGGTGCCAAAGCAAAATAATGTTTCCTGGTCAAATTATTTCTCTGGATCCTACAGGGTTAGTGGCAGTTTGGTGATTTTTTTTTCTAACCTCTACCAACTTTGAAAAACTTTTGTGGCTTAGTCTCATAAGTAACACACACACACACACACACACACACACACACATGCGCACACGTATGTACACACAACTCATAGAATGTGGGGCTTCATTACAATATTTCTATATATGCATGTAATGCATTTTAATAATATTTATCCTGTCTGTTACTCGTCTCTCTTCTCTTCCTAGCCCCTCCCCTTCCGCACATCTAGTTGTCAGTCTTCTGTTCCCTGTATAGTTTCGTGCATCCCAGTCTCATTCTTTCTTGCTCTCTCTCTTCTGTCTCTTCCATAGCTTCTCCACACGAGGGAAAATGTCTACTGCTTGTTTTGTGTGACTGGCCTGTTTTCCTTGGCATAATGCCCCTCAAATGTTCCAGCCATTTTCCTGCAGATGCTGTCATCTCGTTCTTATTTTTGTCTGTAAAGCAGCACTGTACAGAGGCAGTATGTTTTCTTTATCAATTCATCTATTGACAAATGAGTATTGGTAATGAGAGCACACTTTCCAAGGAAAGGAAAACAAGTTGCTAATCCCTGTGCGAGAAAGTGTTCACCGTCTTTAACCATGGAGGAAGTAAAAATCAAAACTAATACTGAGGAACTGAATCTGATAACACATGCCCGTAGTACCAGGTGAAGACAGGAAGATCAAGAATTTGAGGACATGTTTGGCTACATAATGTGTTTAAAGCCATTATGTGAAAGACTATCTGAAAAACAAAACAAAACAAAAAACTAAACAATCCCCCCCCTAACCAAAAGTTTAACGGGTTGTATCTTTCCCCAGTCAGAATTGTTACCACCAAAACAACAAAACAAAGCTGCAAAAACCAAAACAAAACAACAACAACAAAAACAAGTAACAAATCCCAGAAGGATGGGACTGGGGAGAAAAGCTTATTCAGTACCATAAGAATCTATAAATTCATCCAGCTGATATGGAAATCAGTATGGAGGTTCATCAAAGTTTAAAACATATTGCATTTAATCAAACTTCTTAAAACCAGATGAGATTTTTCTATATGGTAAAAGATAATCTCATTTTTAATTTGTATTCTTTGGTCGCTAAATTTATAATTCAACTGTTAAGTCAATGAATCTTGCTGATTCCATGATACCATCATCTATGGAATGCTGAAGAACCCTGTTGCATCTTTACCTTCCTGGAAAGAGCCACTTCCTACAGTTCACGTTCCTTATAAGGAAGGGTATGAGAAACAAGCCCATGTTTTAAAGTCTAACTTATGATGCTCCCCAGAGAAGTACGCATTATTCTAGGCAGAGTCTATGACTAATGTTTCTTCTATTGTAGGTAATTAATAGAAATAAAGGTTGGTTTCTGTTCTGACCATTGGTTTGGGTCCTACAACTGAATTTGCTTTTTTGAGCAAGTCACAGGGCAGTCATTTCCAGGGATCTTACTCTGTGGGAGGTTTCTAAAGGCTTAATTCAAACAGGCTAGCTTCTCAAGATGTAGTAATACGACTTCTAACACCTAGAAATTTTTCTCCGTTTCTTTTTAGTATCTCACTGCCTAGGCATTTCCCACCAGTGCTTCAAAAAGAGAAAGTGTTTTTGAGCTTTGACCACCCTGATTAGGAAAAACATTACACCACAAAAGGACTTACATTTTGTATGCTTTAAAGATCAAGTAATTAAAAATACTCTTTGTTCTTACTTTTATGTGTAGGAAAATGTTGAGGTTAATTCCCTGACCATGTGGGATAATTTGACTCTCAATCAGTAAATTTAAAAGATCTTTCATAACTTAAAAGGCTCCAGTTCTGCCAAGGACAAATGACTGGCACTGAGATTCCTTTGTTAGCTTAAGTCATTGATATGTAAAACAAAAGAAAATTCTTTGGCAGAAAGCTGTGGAATGTCCAGATGGTTTCTATCTATTTTCTCATTGATCGTATAATTAAAATCCCCTTTAATCATCAGAAAAAAATGAGATAGAATGCTTGTAATAGAACACTACTGTTCTTTGAAGAAATTCTTCTTTGGTGGTAGGTTCATGACTAATGAACTACTGGCAACTTTTTGTAAATTTGTTTAGGGAAAGAAGATGCCCAGGTAGTCCACTTCAGATGAAAATACCTTTGTAGCATTATATTGCTTGTGCCAAATTAGGTCAAACTTTTGTCTATTGAACAGTAACCAAAGGAATATGAATTATCACTGATCAATGGATTGCTGGTGGTGTTTCGCTTTAGCCAAAGGGAGATTTACACCTTTAAAGAATTAGAAAGAGGCCGGGCGGTGGTGGTGCACGCCTTTAATCCCAGCACTCGGGAGGCAGAGGCAGGCGGATCTCTGTGAGTTCGAGGCCAGCCTGGTCTACAAGAGCTAGTTCCAGGACAGGCTCTAAAAAAGCTGCAGAGAAACCCTGTCTCGAAAAACCAAAAAAAAAAAAAAAAAGAATTAGAAAGAGGATGACATTATTTGTGAGGTTAATTACAAGGAAGACACAGATAGTTTAGTCAGTAAACAAATAGTTGGTGTCCTCAGGTGTAGAATTTGTCTTCTCAGGCAATCCATATAGGAACTGTTTGTATTCTGTGAGGGTATGTGTTTGACAAGATTGATCAACAGAACTAATATTTCTCTCCTCCTAAATTCCACCTGCTGATCAGTGGGTTCCTATTTCTCTCTCTCTCTCTCTCTCTCTCTCTCTCTCTCTCTCTCTCTCTCTCTCTCTCTCCTCTCTCTCTCTCTCTCTGAACATATATGCATGGTTTTAGTTGGTAGATGATGGTCTTTTTAGGTTGAGTGAAGACTTCCAACTCTGTAGTGTCCTTGTATGATATCCAAGTATATGTGTTTATGTATCTGTTTCTCCTGTTTATGAATGGTTTCAATGACAGTTTTGAAGTGGAAAGTCATACAATTCTACTGATTTACCCATAACCCCATTTTTATGTTTTTACCTTTATTTTGAGCTTAGGAATGATTTTTTTAGACTATAAATGAGAGGGGAAAAAAGGAACATAAGATCTCTGTGTTGGTTTGAATAGGTATGGCCCCCCAGGGGCTCATGTATTTAAATTTGTGGTCATTAAAGATTGGGATTAGGAGATATGACTTGGCTGGAGTGGGTGTGGCCTTGTTGAAGGAAGTGTGTCACTGGCAGTGGGTGTCAAGCCAGGAGTGGTGTCTCCCTCTTCCAGCTGCCTGTGGGTTCACATGTTGAACTCTCAAACTATTTTTCCGGCACCATGTCCGCCTGCATGCTGCCATGCTTCCTGCTATGATGGCAATGGATCAAACCTCTGAAACTGTAAGCAACTCCCCATTAAAGCCTTTCCTTTATAAGAGTCCATGGTCATGGTGTTTCTTCACAACAATAGAACACTGACCAAGACAGTCTTCTTTCTAAAAGTCTAGGGATATAGTAGGAGACTGCTTGTTTGTTTCCTGGCCACCCAGACTCCTGAAATAACCACACAGAAACTGTATTACTTAAATCACTGCTTGGCCTATTAGCTCTAATTTCCTATCAGCTAGCTTTTACATCTTTTTTTTTTTTTTTTTGGATTTTTTGAGACAGGGTTTCTCTACAGCTTTAGAGCCTGTCCTGGAGCTAGCTCTTGTAAACCAGGCTGGTCTCGAACTCACAGAGATCCACCTGCCTCTGCCTCCCGAGTGCTGGGATTAAAGGTGTGCGCCACCACCGGCTAGTTTTTATATCTTAATTTAACCCATTTCCATTATTTTATATTTTACCATGAGTTTCGTGGCCTACCGGCAAGGTTCCAGTATGTTTGTCACTGGCGGTTCCATGACTTTTCCCTGACTCTGCTTTCTCTCTCCCAGCATTCAGTTTAGTTGCCCACCCTCCAGCCTAGCTCTGTTATTCCCTGCTCTGCTATAGGCTCAAAGAAGTTATTTATTTTTTTATTTTTACCAATGATATTCACAGCATACAGAGGGGAATCCCACATCAGAGGGACAAGACAATCTCTTTCCTAAAAGTCTAGGGGAAAGGCCATGGTAGATCTAATTCCATGTGCTAGGTTCTAGTTGCTGGATTCAGAGAGGAGTTGAGAGGGAAAGCTGTTGAAAAGACTTTGTTTCTCATGGCTCTTTGCAAACCTATGTGATTCCTGCTGGTCAGTGAGTGACATCACAGAACTGAAAGGCACAGGAGAACAGGGAGAAAAGCACAGACTCTAACAACTGCTGTATTCATCCAGCTCTCTCATGCATTGCCTCATTTAACCTTTACAACAACACCGGGAGATGGGTACCACCACCTTCTTTGTTCCACAAATGAGGATGGGGATTCAGGAAGTCACCTAATTTGGAGGACCTGCAATTCTGTTTGGGTAACAGCTTCACAGGATACTCCTCAAATATTTGTTCTCCATTCACCAGTGCCAATGTTGCATAAGCAAACAGAGTTACTGGCCAGCGTCATAGCAGGACTTTGGAAGATCCATGTCAATTCCAGGGAGTCTCTCTGCAGTCATCACTAGGAAACATTGCCGCCTGATGTTGTCATCATCTGCTTGAAAGATACAAAAATGTCTCAATACCTGCTTTGCATTTCCAAACCACCAAACCAAGACACTCTCTCTCTCTCTCTCTCTCTCTCTCTTTCTCTCTCTCTCTCTCTCTCTCTCTCTGTGTGTGTGGTTATATAATTTCAGTTGGTATGTGACTATTTTGTCTGGTATGGGAGATGCTGCAGTATGATCTATTATTTAGCATATTATTCAGTCTTAAATATGAGGGGACAGATAGCTCCATCGTTCTTAAAATCAAAGTCACAGCCTTCTCTCAACACACGTTTTGATGTTGCCGAACTAACCTATCTCTTGCAACTGATGTTGCATTGCATTAAATTTAATTGGCTGTACTATGGTATCTGAAATAACAGCACTGTACAAAAACTGATTTTTTTGGTGCAATGAGAGATAGCATTACAATTATATGCAGACAACTGAGGAGTTTGATTTGTTTCTTGTAGGTTATGCAACTAAAGAGTGGTCATGACATTTGATGGTTAATTACTGAGAAAATCAACTTTTTATTCATTCTGGGCATGGCTGGGTCAACATTGTCCAATTTCCCTCATAATTAGATTTGGCGTAAGACAAAATTCTGGACAATGGAATGCGAATGGGCCACTGGACCCATAAAAACCACTAAACTTTCCCTACTTTTATTTTCCCAGATGGGCCAGCTGGATGCCGATATGCAGGAAATCCTGGGACCTGCATGATGGAGGTGGCTGACCTGCAATTGAATGCAGAAATGACTGTGTAGACTAACATTGTCGTTTATCCTTCAAATCGTCTAGTCTATTAATTATTGACTGTGAGAGGCAAATATTGAAAATTTGGGACTAAAGTGTTGTACCTACATTCTATTATCTTTAATATGCTGGAAGAACTGAGACTCAAACTTTATCATTATAATTTGAAAATCTGCCTTTTAAACTAATGTTTCTTAACATTAACAGTGGGATAGTGTTATTTATTGTGAAAGAAGTTTGGGAAATAGTAGAGCAAATTTCTTGATATATGACAAAGCTACAAACCAGTTTTCACTACGAATCTTTTGAAACTGTCAGATGTGTTTTTTGACAGTTCTCGGTGATGCTTTGTTTTTGTTTGTTTGTTTTTGAGACAGGGTTTCTCTGTGTAGCGTTGGAGCCTGTCCTGGAACTCACTCTGTAGACCAGGCTGGCCTCGAACTCACAGAGATCCACCTGGCTCTGCCTCCCAAATGCTGGGACTAAAGAAGTGTGCCACCACTGCCTAGCTCTTAATGAAGCTTTTAAAAACATTGAATCTTTTTATGTTAAGATGTCATACTTTATATAAGGTTGTATTTTTTGTTAATATATAGTCATTGTGCAATGAGAATTTTTATGACATTTTCAAACATTTCTATCTCTGATTATATTCAGTCACATTGCTCTCTCTTCCTCACTCCCCTTCTATTGGCTTCCTACCCAATCTATACTTATGTCTTTAAAAAAGAAAAACAAACAAAATCCCAGATTCTACATGAGAAAAAAACCCACATATTTGTCTTTCTGCGTCTGGCTTATTCTGTTTAACGTGATGATCCCCAGTTCCAACCATTTTCTTGCAAATGACATGACTTCATTCTTCTTTTTGTCTTACAAAACTCTAATAAGTAGACACATTTTCTTAACCCATTCATCTACTGCTGACAGGCCTTGGGGTTGGCCCATAATGCACTTGTGAGTACAGATGCAATGAGCACAGTTTACAGGTATAGCTGGATCATACGGCAGTTTCATTTTGAGTTTTAGGAAACCTAAGTGCAGGATCCCTCTGTAGACCCCCACTCTCGCCCCACCCCCTGCCAAAGAATTGAACCAGCTGCCAGTGACTGGCCTTAGCTGATGAGGGACAGTACACCACTGGCCATCCAGCCCCCGGGGGCCAGGAGACAATCAGACAGAGGGGAGTCCAGTCAGGAACTCGTTTATTTCCTTACAGTATGCAACTTATAAAGCAAAAACCCATGAATCCCAGAAGAAGTGGAAGGGCAATTAGCCAGTCACATCAGCATTCACATCTGCATGAGCAACACGAGGGCATCAGGCACTTTATGTCATCCTACCCCATCTCTAACTCCAATCATCCTTTTGTAAATAAGTCAGATCTCCTCCCGCCCTTGCTCCCCCTCAGTGCCATCTTGTCTGGGAGTATTCTTCACGGGCTTCATGACGTTACTGGTTTTGAATTTCGTGCCCTTTTCTAACAGCTTTTGGTGTAGCTGTCATGCTTTTGGTGTAGCTCTTATACTTTTGGGGCCAATTGTGCATTTTTCTGCCATTTTTTTTTGCGCTAACTTGGCCACTACTGCCTCCTATATGCTCTTGCTCGATTTAGCCCACACCTAAGCAATGATTTCCACAGTGGCTGTCCTAGGTTTTATTCTCTGAAACAGTGTGTGAGACTTGACTTTTTTCTCCTGCATTATTGCCATCATTTGTTACTTCCTTGATGACAGTCATTCTGATGGCCGTGAGACACATTCAGCAAAAAATTTGGTTTGGATTTCCTTTAACGATAAAGCTGCTAGCTTTTCTCTGCGGAATCACCATGGCGGCTGGGACCCTGTACACATATCCTGAAAACTGGAGAGCCTTCAAGGCCCTCATTGCTGCTCAGTACAGTGGGGCTCAGGTCCGCGTGCTCCCTGCACCACCCCACTTCCACTTTGGCCAAACCCACCGCACCCCTGAATTTCTCAGAAAATTTCCTGCTGGCAAAGTTCCAGCATTTGAGGGGGATGATGGATTCCGTGTGTTTGAGAGCAATGGCATCGCCTATAATGTAAGCAACGAGGACCTGCGGGGAAGTACTCCAGAGGCAGCAGCTCAGGTGGTGCAGTGGGTGAGCTTTGCTGTCAGTGATATCGTTCCTCCAGCCAGCACCTGGGTGTTCCCCACCTTGGGCATCATGCACCATAACAAACAGGCCACTGGAATGCAAAAGAAGAGGTGAGGCGAATCCTGGGGCTGCTGGACACTCATTTGAAGACAAGGACTTTTTTGGTGGGTGAGCGAGTGACTCTGGCTGATATCACAGTTGTCTGTACCCTTCTGTGGCTCTACAAGCAGGTCTTAGAGCCTTCTTTTCGCCAGGCCTTCCCCAATACCAACCGATGGTTCCTCACCTGCACTAACCAGCCCCAGTTCAGGGCAGTCTTGGGGGAGGTGAAGCTGTGTGAGAAGATGGCCCAGTTTGATGCCAAGAAGTTTGCGGAGAGCCAACCTAAAAAAGATACTCCAAGGAAAGAGAAGGGTTCACGGGAAGAGAAACAGAAGCCCCAGGCTGAACGGAAAGGAGAAAAAGGCAGCTGCCCCAGTTCCTGAGGAGGAGATGGATGAGTGTGACCAGGCACTGGCTGCTGAGCCCAAAGCCAAGGACCCCTTTGCTCACTTGCCCAAGAGTACCTTTGTGTTGGATGAGTTCAAGCGTAAGTACTCCAACGAGGACACCCTCTCCGTGGTGCTGCCATATTTTTGGGAGCACTTTGATAAGGACGGCTGGTCCCTGTGGTATGCTGAATATCGCTTCCCTGAGGAGCTCACCCAGAACTTTATGAGTTGCAACCTTATCACTGGCATGTTCTAGCGATTGGACAAACTGAGGAAGAATGCCTTTGCTAGTGTCATCCTCTTTGGAACCAACAACAGCAGCTCCATTTCTGGTGTTTGGGTCTTCCGAGGCCAAGAGCTTGCCTTTCTGCTAAGTCCAGATTGGCAGGTGGACTACGAGTCATATACATGGCAGAAACTGGATCCTGGTAGCAAGGAGACCTAGACCCTGGTTTGAGAGTACTTTTCCTGGGAGGGGGCCTTCTAGCATGTGGGCAAAGCCGTCAATCAAGGCAAGATCTTCAAGTGAACATGTCTTGCCGTCACCTAGCTGCCTGCACCTACCCTTCAGGGAAGATGGGGGTCATTAAAGGAAACTGAACATTGAAAAAAAAAGATAAAGCTGCTAAGCATTTTTTATGTATTTATCAATCACTCATATTTCTTTCTAGAACTCTCTCCCCAACTTACTTGTCCATTTATTGGTTACATATTTTTGGTATTTAAGATGTTAATTTTTGGTATTAAGATATTAATTTCCTATTGGAAAGGTATAGACAGAAGTTTCTGTCCTGCCCAGTCCTGCAGTTGTTCAGTCCCAAAGAAACACACAGAGGCTTATATTAATTATAAACTGTTTGACCCATTAGCTCAGGCTTATTATTAACTAGCTCTTTCAATTTAAATTAACCCATAGTTCTTAGCTATGTTTAGCCAGGAGGCTTGGTACCTTTTATTAGTGCAGCATTCTTATCTTGCTTCCTCTGCACCTGGTTGGCAACTGCATCTCTGTCTTCCTCTCCCCAGAGTTCTCCTCATCTGGTTGCCCCACCTATACTTTCTGCCTAGCTACTGGAAAATCAGCATTTTATTAAAACAATAGGAGTGACAAACCTTTACAAAATACAAAAGCATTATCCCATAGCAGAAAGATACCTTGCAAAGATTTTTTTTTCCCAGTATGTAGGCTGACTATTGACTCTGTTAATTGCGTCTTTTGATGAGCTGAAGATTTTGAATTCTATGCATTCTCATTTATTAACTCTTGCAATTATTTCCTGGGCTATTGAAGCCTTATCAAGAAAGTCATTGGCTATGGCTGTATCTTAGAGTGTTATTCCTGTGTTTTTCTCAGAGTCTAGAAATTTTGAAACTTTATGTTTTATGATATGTTATGTTATGCTATGTTCACACAGCATGAGAAGTTAAGACTTTAGTTCCAGTTGTCTACATGGGATTACCTAGTTTCCCCAATGTCTTTTAATATATGTTTTGCCATTTTTGTAAAAAATAAATCAATTATAGTTACATAAGATATTTTTGGGGTGGGGAGTGTCCTCAATTCTGTCCTATTTGTTTTTTTTTATGGTAGCATTTTATTTATTTTTGTTTTTTTTTAAGACAAGGTTTCTCTGTATAGCCTTGGCTGTCCTTCAACTTGCTCAGTAGAGCAGGCTGGCCTAGAACACAGAAATGTCCTATTTGTTTTTATGTTTACTTTTGTATCCCCCCCATTTTGTTTCAATGGCTCTGTAGTATAATTTGAAATCAGTTATGAAGTTACTTCCAGTCTGGCTTTTGTTGTTGTTCAAGATTGCTCTGTTGGCTAGTTTTATGTCAGCTTAACAAACTCTAGAATCATTTGAGATGAAGAAACCTCACTTGAGAAAATGCTGCCACCAGATTGGCCTGTAGGGATTTTCTTGATCAATGATTGATGTGGAAGTGTCCGTCCAAATGTGGGTGGTGCTCTTCCTAGTCACATGGACCTGAATGGCAAGAAGAAGTCAGGCTGAGTAAGTCATGGTTAACAAGCCAGTAAGCAGCCCTTCTTCATGGTTCTGGCTTGAGTTTCTGCCTCCAGGTTTCTTCCCTGACCTCTCCCTCAGCAATTTGCTGTCATCTGGAAGTGTAAGACAAAACAACCCTCCTTCCCCAGTTTATTTGATTACAGATATAGAAACCCTAACTGAGACAATGCTTTGGCTCTAATCTTTTTTTTCCTACTTCTATAAAGAATGCCATTGTTATTTTGAAGCAGATTATGTTGTAGATCACTTTTGGTAACATAAGCATTTCCACAACACGTACGTTCTTCAGGCTTTTCTCCAGTGGTTTAAAATTTTCATTGTAGACATCTTTTACCTCTTCGGCTTGGTATATTTTTAGGTATTATTATTATTTTTTTTTCTCTCATGGTTTATTTTTTTTTTTTTATATTTAAAAATTTCCATCTCCTTCCCTCCTCCTCCCCCTCCCTCCCCTCCTCCTCCCCCTTCCCTCCCCTCCTTCTCCCCCTTCCCTCCCCTCCCCTCCACCCATACCTCCCCTCCCTCCCTCTCAAGGCCAAGGAGCCATCAGGGTTCCCCACTCTATGCTAAGACCAAGGTCCTCCCAACTCCCCCCAGGTCCAGGAAGGTGATCGACCAAGCTGAGAAGGCTCCCACAGAGCCCGTCCATGAAGAACAATCAGAGCCCAGCGCCATTGTCCTTTGCTTCTCAGTCAGCCTCCGCTGTTGGCCACAGTCAGAGAGCCGGGTTTGGTCGCATGATCCATCTAGGTATTATTTTTTGAGGCTATTGTAATAAGATTATTTTCTTGACTTTTTTTCTCAATATGTTCATTGTTAGTGTGATATTTGTATGGTAATTTTTTTTAATCCTGCCACTTTGTCAAACTAGTTCATCAAACTGAAAAATTTCCTTTTCGAATATTTAGGGATTTCAAGTCTAGGATCCCATTATCTGCAAATAGAGATAATTTAATTTCTTCTTTTCCTATTTGAGCTATTTTTGTTTCTTCTCTTACCTTATTGCTTGGATTAAGACTTCAAACACTGCATTATTCAAGCAAAGAGAGTCATCACCTCTTTTCATTCATGATTTTATAGAAATACTTTCAGCCTTTTCCCCATTTAGCATGACCCTGGCTGCAGTTTTGATATTCATAATCTTTATTATGTTTAGGCATGTTCATTCTCTCCTAGTTTCTTGAGGGCTTTTATCATGAAGGGATGTTGAACTTGTGAGAATGCTTTTCTGAATCTCTTCTGATGATTATGTGATTGATGTCCCTGAACCTATTTATATGCTTTATTATACTTATGGATTTCTATATGTTAAGCCATTCTTGTATCTCTGTGTTGAAATCAAATTGATTTTTCTAATGTGGTGCTGATTTTTTTTTGGCAATACCATGTTGATATTTGCACCTGTGTTCATTAGGAAAATCAGTCTATAATATTATTTGTTTATGATTTTTTTTTTTGTTTTTCAAGACAGAGTTTCCCTTGTTTATGATTTTTTATCTGTTTTGATAGCTGGGTAATTCTGACTTAAGACTAAGTCTGGCCAGGCGGTGGTGGCGCACGCCTTTAATCCCAGCACTCGGGAGGCAGAGGCAGGCGGATCTCTGTGAGTTCGAGGCCAGCCTGGTCTACAAGAGCTAGTTCCAGGACAGGCTCTAAAAAAGCTGCAGAGAAACCCTATCTCGAAAAACCAAAAAAAAAAAAAAAAGACTAAGTCTGGTAGAATCCATTCCTTTCCTATTTTATGGAATAATTTGAGGAACACTAGTATTAACTCTTTTTTAAAGGTCTGGTAGGCTATACTTTTCTTTTTTCTTCTCTCAATAGAGCTCAATATAATTTTATTTACATATTTTGTTTTTATTTTCTACATTTATTTTATTTTGAGAATTTCATACTTGAGTACTGTGTGTACAAAACCTCCACCCTACCTACCCTATCCCTCTCCTACTCTTCTGGGTTAGTGATGGGAACTCATGTCTACTTTCCTTCTCAGGGCCAGGACCCCATCCAGCTCGAACCTGTGCATGCCTTATGCATGCTGCCATTGTCTTTTTGAGTTCATGTGTGCACCAGCCCTGTTGTGTGTGGAAAACACTGTTTTCTTGGTGTCTTCCATCCCCACTGGCTCTTATTATATTCCTGCAGAGTTCCCTGACTCCTGATGGGAGTGATGTGATGAGACATCTCTGTCTTGGACTGAGAGCTCCAATAGTCTCTGACTCTCAGCACATTGTTCAGTTGTGGGTCTCTGTGTCAACTGTATCTACTGCCAGAGGAAGGTTCTCTGATGCTGGATGAGTGAGACACTGATATAGGCACATAGAGAATATAATCAACAGTAACTTTATAATCACCATTGTAGACTAGAGGGTTTGTAGCTGGGTGGATGTTTACCTCTCCCTTCTGGTAGCCTGGAACATACCTTCTGGTACCATGAACACTTGTCAGCAGGAGTGAAGGCTCTAGTTAGGTACCAGCTGACTTCTCTGTGTTCAGTGAGATGTAGGCATTGCTTTCACCATTAGGGCCTTACCATCAGTTTGTTAGGAGCAGCCAATAGTCTTGGCACAGCCCTAGTTGTTTGGGGGTTTCCATGGACCATTTTGGCCAAGAACTCAGTTAAGAGTAACCATTTCCTATGCCTAACCTCTTGATATTAAGACATAAACTGCCTGATTCTAAGAGGTCAGTGTAATGCATTCATGAGATTTGGCTCCCCAAAGGAGGATAAAAAGGGGAGCAAGTGCATCCTTGGGGACTGGGATCCAAGTTAAGATTCAATTTATCTCTCCTAGAATGCTCTGAAGTTGAGCCAGGGTCAAACAAGCAGGGATGTCCAGTTTAGGTTGGAGGGGGCTCACCCACAACAATGTGAGCTCAGCCCCCAAGATTTTAAAAGGGGGTACCTCTTGGACCTTGTTTACAGCCACCTTAAACCCATTTTTGTATGGTAGGTCAAGTACTTGGTTTAAGAGAACCATAGCTGTCAGGCATCCCGGTGTCCTACAATGAGGTCATCCATATACATTTATAAAAGTACCCCTTCTTTATTACTAATTGACTTTAGCAAAGAAGCTAGGTAATTTTGGCAAAAGACAGGGCTATTTACCATGTCCCGAGGGAGCATAACCCATTCATATCCCTCATCCAGGCTAGAGTAATTAAGAGAGGGGACAGAAAATGCAAACCTGGCACAATCATCTGGGTGGAGAGGGATGGAGAAAAAGCAGTACTTAATATCTAGAATAGTTAGAGTAAAATCAGATGGAATGTCAGGGACCCAGGGGAGGCCCCTCAAAAGGGTATACACTATTTCCATCCTGTCATTTATCTTTCTGAGATCCTATACATGCGCCAAATCCCATTAGCCTTTTTAATTACAAAGACAGGGGTATTCCAAGGACTCCAGGAAAGGCTTACATGTCCCAACTGTAGCTGCTCCTGAACCAGAGAGCAGAGGGTCTCCAGTTTACCCTGGGCAAGAGACTACTGCTCCACCCAAATAGGGTCTCTGGGCTCCCATCTAATCACCAGGACCAGGTGGCCAGTGGCCTATAGGATTGGGGGTGGTGCCTCTGATTATGTTGTTCCTCCCAGGATCTAGCATGGGCCTGTATTTCCCGAGATTCATTCCCCTTCCTATGTTCCCCCAATATGCTAATCCCCCTCTTCCAGGAAGTCATCAAGGAAGTTGGTCATGAGGATCACCTCCATTTGGGCCAGAAGGTCCTGACCTAGCAAGTTATTTGCGAGATGTTCCACCATTGGGGGGGGGTGGGTCCTCCCTTGATCTCCATCTGGATGGACCCACTTCATTAAGGCCATTGTCTCCTGGGAATGCATCCTGCCTCCTACCCCCAGTATGTGGGGTCCTGTGGTCAACTCCCAATGATGGGTGGAAACCTCTTCCTTCCTCAATGTTCTGTCTGCCCCTGAATCTACCAGGAGATGAAAGTTCTGTCCTCCTATGACCAGACTCTTCTGGAGGTGGTGTCTGTCTACTATTGGCACGGTCCAATGTATTGGGTCTCAGGTACATGCCTAGAGCATGTTTCCCTTCTCAGTGGATCTCCTCCTTGGACTGACCAGGCTGGAGGGTGCCCCATAGTTAGTTTAAAGGACCCAGATGCCTCCTTTCCTGATAGAATTTTGATCTAAATTCTTTCCTCCAATGGTATTCCTTCCTGCATCTGGGACAAGGGGTAGTGGGGGATTTCTCCCCATGAGCTCTGGCTTTACCCTTCACTGAGGGCATGGAGGTTGTTGACAGTCCCTCTTAAAGGGACCCTTCTTTATGCATCTGAAACAGGCCCCTCTTCCTCCTGTTGTAGGATCATCCCAATCTGGAACCATCAGCGCCCTGGAAAGGGCCTCAGTGATAGACTCAGTCTGGGCCTGTAGTGCCACTGTCAGAGCCTGTGTCTGTTTGTAGATGATCCCAATGTCCTGGCTAGCTATTATCCACCTACTCATGGAGACTTCCTTTGACCCTTGCAAGTCGTGTGGTGGGCAACGTAATGAACCGGTTTCTCAAGGCCCCAGTGCCTAATTTGCTGTTGATACTCTGCTAGGCTCCATCTATAAATTCAGTCAAGGACTTAGCAGGTTTCTGTCACACCCCTGCTATTGGGGACTTGGTGGGTCCCTCATCCAGCTTGTTCCAGGTGGTAAGACCTGCATTTCTGACCTGGTCCTGGTAGGGGTCAGCTATTGCTGCCTGTTGGATACCAGTGGAGAATCCCTTGGTGATACCTGCCAGCATAGCTACCTGATAGAAATGGTGGAGCAGGCTCCCTGATAAGACTCAGCCCAGACATGGCACTCCTTCTTGTAGAATGCACATCACTGAATGTATAAAGTGCTAGACAGTACTGCTTTTTCCAGAACCATCCAGTTCTTTGGGACACAGGGGTGGTATGTAACCTCCTGTAGCAAAGTTAGGGCCCAAGAGAATTGGGCCTGTCTTCCATTATAGCCTTCCGCAGGTCCTTGGTGTCTTTAGCCTCCCAGAGGTGTTGTTGGGGTTTCTGTCCTGCTCGGTTCCACAATTGTTAAGTCTCAAAGAAATCACACACAGGTCTACATTAATTATAAACCGATTGGCCCATTAACTCAAGCTTCTTATTAACTCTTATAACATATATTAGCCCATTATTCTAGTATATGTTAGCCACATGGTTAGGTATCTTTTTCAGTGAGGCAGTCACATCTTGCTTCTTCTGTGTCTGGGCTGGGACTGGGGAGAAACTGGCTTCCTCCTTCCCAGAATTTTCCTGTTCTCATTGACCCACCTCTACTTCCTGTCTGGCTGTCCCAACTATACTTCCTGCCTGGCTACTGGCAAATCAGCGTTTATTTAAAATATAATTGACAGAATAGAGACCATTCTCCCATACCACAAGGGTATCATTCTAGGGTTCTTCCAGGGCTGGGGGCAAGGTTTACTGGAAAAGCCCAAGTGGAAAAGCTCCCCACCTCTCTCTCTCCCCGAGGCAGGATAACCTTAACTGTGTGTACTTCAGCATAAGCAGCCTCTCTCTGCTGGTTCAGGTCTCGTAACTGCCTCTCAGGGCAGTATAGGGCTCAGAGACTCCCTCTGGCCCCTTATATCCCTCAACCATGCCCATGCTAGGGCAATAAGGTGGAGGTCAGGTGCCTTCTTCCTAATTGTCCTCGCAATCATTGACTTACTTTTGTTTTAACTTCCACTGTGTGCTCAACTGCACATTCTGCCCTTTCTCTATCAAACTCTTCTCATTTTTTTCTCCTTTCTTGACAGTTTTCCCCTTTCCTTTCAGGGTTCTCAGATCTACCCACTTTGCCCTCCCCCTTAGAAGGGGGAGGCAGGGCCGTAGGATGAAAAGCTGCCTTGAGCGCTGAGATGGTGGGGTGAAAACCCACAGGCAGAGGTACACCAAAAATACTTTTCCCTTTGCATTGCCAGATGCTTGACCCTCTACCAAGTTAGATGGGAAAAGAGGTTAGCACTGGGTACCCAGGGGGCAAGAAGCACAATAGCTTCCCAAGTCTTAATAGCATTACTGTTGGACATCTCTAGCCCCCTTGACTGCAAGCATGTGCATAAAGGGCTGGGGCACTTTTCTGAGAAGTTGCACTACCCATACTGAGGGTTTCACTTACCCTGTCCTGATCAGCCCCATGTTGGGTGCCAGCTGTGGGGTCCCTCTGTGGACTCCGCTGCAGAATTGAACCAGCTGCCCACAGGATGCCCTCAGTTTGTTATGAGCAACCAATAGCCTTGGCAACAGCCTGAGTTGTTTGGGGGTTTCCATGGGACCTCTTTGGCCAAGAACTCAATTAAGAGTAACCCTTTCCTATGCCCAACCTCTTGATATTAACACATCACATTTTCACCCATGAAGTTTATACTTGAGAAGTTTATACATCACTAAAGAAAAATCTCATAATATTTCAATTAAGCTTGTGATTTTCAACTATATTTAAAATATTTATTCACCTTAGTTTGGGGTTTGGTTAAGGCTTTATATTCTATAGAGTTGATAAAACTGATTCATGCGCTTCTTCTACTTGGAAAACGAGAAGATGCCATTCAGTAAACTTTATGTCCTTATCCTTGCTTAGCTCCCCAAATAGCTACACTGAAAGAGGTTCATTAAGCATTTGAAAGAAGAATATAAGGAACTGCAGAAGCACCTGGAAATACTTGGTAGTATTTTCAATTATTCATGAAAAACAGTATTAAAACTTAGAAGTCTTTTCCCATCTTTTCCAAATTTTGTCATGTCTGTTTGCTTTAGAATGAGCAATGTATTGATTATCAAAACCAGGTTAGTGTCTTTTGCATTAATCCCCATTTTCTCCATCCTGTATGAGAAAAGGTTCCTTACTTTCAGTGGCATAAACATCTTGCAACAACTCCCCAGACATTAGTAGATAATCCTCAGACTTAGCATAACTGACTTCGTGATGGAAGTATCATTCAGGCCATAAAATTCAACATGTAGACAGTACCCCTTGCCAAAATGAAAACAAATCCATCAAATCCTTAGTTCTGGGAAAGTCTCTAAATGCACTAGCCTTGCTTTTTGGTTTCTGTAGTTCTGCTTCTGGATAACTGCTCTTGTTAACTGAAGTATGTCAACCCAGGATGTGTGGTTTTTTTTTTTTTTGTGCTGAAAAGCTCACCCTCAGGAAGGTTTGGGGTTACACTGGTGTCCCAAATACCCAGTGTCGTTCCTGAATTTCTATTGACTTGAACCTGTTTCTGAGTAGTCTTCTCTGATAGATACCTTACAACATTCTCGTGTGGAAAAGTACTTGAGTAGCATGTGTTCTGAATGCTGAGAATTATATGTGTGTGCATGTTTATATATTCTCCACATTGTATATGTAATATGCTTATATATCTATAAAATTATACATCATATAATATATTTTAAATATATATAAACAATACAGAATATATTATAACATATTACATAATTACATACATTATGTATATGGTACATGTTTGAGTTCATTTGGACTCTAAGTATTAGTGGTAAAATCAAATAGATGGCTTCTTTCAAACATTTATCTTTGTTCACAGCTGGATTGAATACTTTTATTGCCAAATGTCAAGGTCATGTATCTGTATATTTCCAGGTAGCAATACATGGTGCAGCAGCTAAGAGGGAGGGATATCGTCTGACTTTGGTCATGCGCTGATCAGTCAAGGGACCGATTTCCTTTTCCAAGAAAGTATTCCAGAAACAAAATGTTTTTGCCTGAGCCTAAATGAAAAGCAGATACTGAAAAGACTTTTAACTGAAAAATAATAGATTTGCTGGCATCAGGTACTGAAGGGGCTGCTCATTATTTAGATTTCTCAAAAAAAAAATTGGCTATGCTTGTTAGCATAGGGTCCAAAAATTCTCTGGAAATTATTTTCGATGTTAACCATAAAACTACTAAACAGTTTATTACTGTCAAATTCACTTAAAATGGATAACCTTGATCTCTAAGTAATTCCCTTTAGGGACTAGCCTGTGGTTAGAATAGATTTTAGAAGTCCATTGTTAAGCATCTCAATAAATCAATATAATGCAGGAAAATCTGAATTTCTGTGGAAATTTCCATGCTTTCATTATTCTTTGCATACTATTAAAGCTAGTGATTCCTGAACTAGAGAACCTGGGGCTAACAGTCTCTTAGTTTAAAATATAGTTTATGAATGCAGATGGAAAGAATGTTGATGTAGACATGTGATTTCCTTTGTGTTCATTCTCTTTCTCCATTCTCTCCACGTCTACCTTTAATTATTGTCTACCTAGATTGGTTTTGTTATTCAGTCTCACCTACAGCCTACTTACCTGCCAGGAGGACATTGGAGTCATTGACTGTGTCCTATAGAGTCTGAGAAAAGCTATTGCATAGATCATATAGGGAGTCTACAAGACAGATTTTTTTAGTTGTAGGTAAACAACCACCTCTATTTGCCTAGTATTAAGGGTTTGGAACGATTGATCATACTCTTGGCTCCATAAGATTTACTAAAATTGCATGGAGATGCCTAGCCCACCAACACCATAACTTATTAAATGCATGTACCCAGAAGAGCTTAAAGGTTCTAGTAGTTAGGACTGAGTTTGTTGATTGAAAGATTGACTATTTAGTTATTGATCTTTCTTTGGAAAGACAATGGTGTTAAAGATTACCAACTTATTGCAGAAAATAGTGGATTATTACTGCCTCTAAATCGTAGAATTTATTGTAGTCTTGGTTTAGTAAGGCTGAAGACATTATATATCAAGAATCTCACTTAGGGATGCATTTGACCTTTCATACCCTAGGGTGCTGTGTCTTTGTAATTAATCAACTAACCAGCTTTGGAGTAAAAATATAAAAAATTGAATAAAATTTTATGTCTGTAATGAGCATGTCCAATTTTCATTTTGTAATCAGTATATTGTAACAACTATTTCCATAATACTCCCATTATATTAGATATTATAAATAATATAGAGAAGACCTAAAGCATGCAAGAGAATGTGTGCTGTCTGTATGTAGATACTATGATGAGACATGAGCAGCCATAGAAGTCGGTATCTCTGAAGGATTCTGGAGTTTATCCCTTGTAAATAAAACAGGACAAATGCATTTTAAAATGGTTTGTTTTCCATTTGCTTGCTTTCTGTGTTGTGATGCTTACTTCTAGGGGTCACTAAACATGTTTCCACTTTTCTGTGAATTTGAGAAGAGTGATTTTGAAGTTCCCTATGCAAGCTTTTGCTGAGGATCCAAAGCCCAGGTTTTACATGCCTTGAAAAATAAATATCTTGTCAACACGTCTTACCCCTTTTTATTTTCCCAGGGCTGTGGCTTGTAAAACAGGCACGATGCGTATTGGCTTTCTCTTGGAAATGATTTACTTCCTCTCATGAGATGCTGTATTCCAAGCCCCAAGACCTTGGACTATCCAAACATTGCATGTCTTAGCATTTGTTTTAGCAGAATATATTACGTGGAACAAGAACACCTACTGGATTCCTGGAGACCTTGAGCTTGAATAATCAATCCTAGGTGAACACTCAAGTTCCTAAACACGGGTTGAGTTTTCCGTCTTTTTAAAGTTCCAAAGAATCGGTTTCATGCAACAGGACTGGAGTGGATAAGCTTTGTTTTTCTACTTCAACAACTCACTTGGGCTTTAAAATAAATGCCTGAAAGATATGCAAGAAATATTTTTAACTTTGAAAGAGCAAATTTATGGGTGTCCTTCTCAGACGGTGACAGGAAAATCAGGGAAAGTGAATTTTAATTCCTAATTATTGTTCTTAAGACATTTTATTTTTTAAAATGGTTACTAGCCTTCTTTAAAATGATTTATAGCCCTAAAGAGCGAGTAGCACATTGTCTACACAAAGATAATATGGAAGTCACATATTATCTTTGTTCAGAAATAGTACATCTTCTGAGTTTATTTCCATCAAATTGTGTCTCAGTCACATGTGCTAAAGCATTCATTCCCACCTGTCTGAAATTTTTCGAATGGGAACACTCAGGAAGTCCAGTCGTCAATGGTTAGCTAGTGTTTAGAGAGGCATGAATATAAAATGTGGGTAGCTAAGTGCTCACGACCAAATGTCCAGCGCCAGAGATATCAGATTTTAAAGATAGGCCCAGTGTAGGCTAAGGCTAAGAGGCAATCCATAAATATTGTCGCTCTTATTGAGGGTATCTTCACTGGCACACTGTTTGTAAGCAGGTGGCAACAGTATCAGTTTTGTACAAGGCTTTAATACTAAATCAAAAGAAATGCATGGTCTCCATTGACTCCCAGAGGAGGGGACTCCCAGCCTTTGATTATAATTTATTCAGCAGATGAATCAAATATGAGGGGCTTAAGCATCCCAAGCTTCCAGAGTTTCTGGTGAGGAAGAGAATCTTAGGAACTGGCCCTCCCTGTGAAGTTCACAGACACTCACGGGGAAGGAGTTGGAGTGTTGCTGAGCTTTGTGACTGCACCCTGACGTCTTCACGACTTCCCCTTATCTTTGAAGTGAGGGGAGAACTCGCTGTTCTTTGAAAGCGCCAAGATCCCATGCTAAGCCTCCTGGTTCGCATTTGTAGCTCTTTCTGCCAGGACTATTCCTTTCTCAAATCCCAGACTGCCTTGTTTCTTTCCTTCATTCCAGCCCCAGCTCGGATGTCTTTTCCTCTGAGAGAATTTTTAATTTTTTAAAAATTATTATTATTACAGATCACATTATCAGCTTTGGTGTTCACAGCAGAGAGCTTACCACATAGGGCAGAGATCCAACATGGGCTTTGATTCATTAATGTTTTATTTGCCCTCATCTCTAGAATGTAATTTCATGTAGAGGAATTTTTCCAGTTTATGATGGCACTCCAGTTTCATATATACCAGGTATTTGACACACGCCTGGTGGTGAATGAACAGCAAAAGTCAGAGTCAAGCCGAAGAGGCTGTTATATAGGACTTGTATTATAAGGAGTTACTCATTATTTAAGTGAAAAGCTCCCCTTTCTGTCCCCCAAAATCTACTTCTTGCCAATGTCAAGTGAAAAATTACAAACTCTTACAAGAGACATTTGATGGTGAATTTTGTGGGAACAAAGGCCTCATGATAAGAAAAGCAAACCCCATCCTAAAATAAGAGATCAGTGGGAAACAGGCTAGTGCTTCTTTTTATGAAACACTAACCTTGTCACCGTGTACACACATGACTACTACACAGTGAAACACTCCCTCCCTTGGAGGATACAAGCAAGTAACAAAGAATCATGAGATAGTCCTTGCAGGTGAAGATGGGCATAAGAAAAATTCATAAAAGTTGTCGGGACACCATGGCTAAAAGTATCTTTTTAATCCCATTAATTATCTAAAAGCATATGGCTCAGTCAACACATTAATCCTTGAGAATATCCCACCATCTTGTTCTTCAAATGCATCTCTTGCCATTCATTCATTTACTGTTTCCCTTGCTGGCTTCTCCTGGCCATACCTTTAGAAACTAAATCTCTTAGAATTCTACTCTCTGCCTTGCTCTTACTCATCTTCTAGATGGCTACTCCCCTTCATCTTTGTGCTTATGGTGATATTTTAGCACATGCTTTCAACATTGACCCTTCTCCCAGTTTTCAGTCTGGAGTTGCTAAGGGTGACTAGGCTTTTTAGTATACACCTTCCATCAGCACCTCAAAAGTATCACCTCTCAAACTAAGTCAAGTCTATCATTTCTCCTAATGTCTTTACCCCTTTTAGTTTCTAACCATCTACAGGATTATCTTTTGCTTTATATTCTAGACCTTACGGGCTACCTTCTGGTTACCCTCCATCCTTTCATTCACTGCTAATTCAGACTTTCATCCTTTTCCTTGTTGGCTACTTGAGAAACTGGAGTGTCTTCTTTCTGCGTTTGTATTGATTTATTTCTGCCTACTGAAAATACATTTCTTTTTCACCCGAAGAAATTTCGAATTTCCTTTGAAGGTATAAAAGTTCTGAAATCTAACCTACAAGTATTTTGTAGCTCATTGCCCCTCTTACTTTCTACACTCAGGTGCATCCAACTTTTTTCTCTGAATGGACTCTTTCTGTACTTCTCTTTCCTGTGTCTGAATCTTAACACCCAGAGCCACTCTGCCTTTTTTATCCTCAGTGGAGTTTGTACTTTTCTCTCTTTGGTTGGTGTCTCTCCACTCCAACACCATTAAACTTTTTCTCTTGGTGGATCCACAGAAAAGTGACTGCTGAACTTTCCAAAAGACAGGATGGTCTTTCAGGGTTCCTGTTTCACAGAACAGACAGCCACACATTCTGAAGGACAGAGAAGAAAGCAACTGATGAACTTTTGCCAGCCCAAGGCAGAACAGACCTTCACATTTCCTGCTTCACTGAAAAGTCTGCTAGATACTCTGGGCCTATAGGCTGAAGATGGATGCCCCAACATTACAAAAGAACTTTGCGTAACTGACTGCCCAGGTAGCGAGATGTCTCTGTCATTTCTAGAACTCTGGAAGTTGCTTACAATGCACTTTCTGTTTACTTAGGTAATATTATATCCTTCTGGGTTCTTTGATGGAGCGGAAAACTAGTTACAGTTTTCCTTAGTTATGATAAAAGATAAATTAAATATAAAAGTTTAGACTCACAAAGATAGGATAGATGATAGACTATTTACCTTAATTTGCTAAATGTAAGTGGACTAAGTATTGTAACTATAATTCTTGTTTGCTAACTGTTTTATTATGTAATTTTATTATGTTAAAATGAAAACCTTCCTTTTAAGTTAGACAGAAAAGGGGAGATAATGGGGGAATGTCCTTCTGTATATATGTTGCTTTTAAGTTGATGAATAAAGCTGTTTTGCCAAAAAAAAAAAAAAAAAAAAACCCAAAAAACCAAAAGCAAAAACAAAACAAAAACCAAAAAAACCCCAAACCAAAACCTAAAATAAATATGCAAATGACCTGTAAGGTAAAAACATATCCACCCTGACAACATTATGAGACAAAGTCTCCAAAGATGCTGTTGAGATTATTTTCTATTGCCATCTACTGCTTGGCCTAGGGCCCACCCTTAAGAGTGGTTTGTTTCTCCAGTGAGACTAGCTTGGGGAAAGTGACTATTGACTGGAGAAAGCATCTGGCTAGTGATGGGGGTATGTTCATTGCTCGTCTGCCTCTCAGGCTCAATCTGGTGCAGACCAGTGCAGGCCCTGTGCATGCTGCCACAATCTCTGTGAGTTCATGTGTACCAACATTCTTGTGTTTAGAAGGACTCCCCATTTTTTTTTATCTTGGTGTCCTCCATCCCTTATGGATTTTACACTCTTTTCACTCTCTTTTTTTGTGGGATACTTGAGCCCTGGTGGGGGGATTTGATGGAGAAATTTTATTTAGGGCTGAGTGTGTTGCAAGGAGAGGGCCTGCTTATAAGTCCCAGCTGCCCGGCTAGCTTAGCCCTGAAATAACGACACAGAAATTGTGTTAATTAAATCACTGCTTGGCCCATTAGTTCTAGCCTCTTATTGGCTAACTCTCACATCTTGATTTAACCCATTTCTATTAATCTGGCAGTGGCTTACTGGGAAAGATTCGGCATATCTGTCTCTGGCAGCTCCATGGCGTTCCTCCAAGTGCGTCCTTCTTTCTCCCAGCATTCAGTTCCCTGCCTACCTAAGTTCTGCCGTAACAGCAGACCAAGGCAGTTTCTTTGTTCATAAACCAATACAATTAAACAATACAATAGAAAGAAGGACCTCCTACACCATGAATGTTCCAAGGTTTCTTACTCTCTACCATAGTGTCTGGCTGTGGGTCTCTGTATTTCTTCTCATCTGCTATAGGAGAAAGATTCTCTGATGCTGGCTGAACAAGGCATTGATCTATGATATATCAGAATGTTATTAGGAGTCATTTTATTGCTATGTTCCTTTAGCAGAGCAGTAGTATTTGGTTTTCCCCTAGGACCCTGGACTATCTATTTTCAGGTTCTTGGCTACCTATGCATTGGATAGGGATTGGGCTCTATCTCATGGAGTGGGCCTTAACTGAAATCAGAGTTAAGAATATATTGTGCTCCAATTTTAATGTTTGCTATGGAGTCCCTCTTAACTGTAACAGCTTATGCTTTCTCTCTCTCTCTCTGTCTCTGTCTCTGTCTCTGTCTCTCTCTGTCTCTCTCTCTCTCTCTCTCTCTCTCTCTCTCTCTCCTTAAATGTCACCTTGTGTAGAATGGCTTTTCTTTCACTAGACTGCAAACTCCAATCTGAATAACTGACTTCCTGTCTACACCTTCCACCTCCTACAGTGTCCTTCCAGGGGAAGACAACACATGTTCCTTGGAACTAGATCATATTGCATGTCTTAGGGTCAGAGTAAAGTTGCCATTCTAAATAATCAGTGGCACACAATTAGCTATACTCATAGATTGATATCTACCCCTGATTGTCATCAGAGAAGCTCCATCCAGTTACTGATGGAAGCAGATGCAGACCCACAGTCAAACATTAGTTGGAGCTCAGGGAGCTCAGGGGATCCTACCGAAGAGAGAGAGAGGAAGGTTTGTAGGAGCCAGAGAGGTCAAGGACGCCATAAGAAAACTTACAGAATCTGTTATCATTTATAAAGACTTGATGTTCAGGTGCTGAAGAGGTCACTACACTGCTTGTTCTTTATATCATGGCAAAGCAGTCTTTTGCCTTCTTTCCCCCACTTTGGATCAGAGTATATAAAGCATATGGAAAATAAATGTAGGCAAATTCAATATTCACTGAATTGCCCTCCCCGCTCTATTCTATGTCTCTGTCTTTTTCTTTTTATCTGTTTTTTTTTCTACCTAACATTTCTGATTCACATGCCCCTAAACTGAAACGTACAAACCTGTTGAGGCTGGACCCCAATAATTTTCTTGTTTTTATTTGTTTGTTTGTTTGACACAGGGTCTCACTGTGGAGCCCTGGCTGTTCTGGAACTTGATATGTAGAGTAAGGTAGCAGAAATCTGTCTGCATCTGCCTCCCAAGTACTGGAATTTAAGGTGTGTATCACCATGACCAACTCTTTTTACTTTCTTTTTGACCAATCATTTAAAGCTAAATTATTTTAAATCTCTAAATTATGGCACTGACTTTATGGTTGTCTTAAAGCCAGAGGTAAAGCTGAAATCGGTTTTGGCAATGAATGGTATAATAGATCTTATTCAGGAAATTTGGAAATTTTCAAGAAAATCAAGGTTTTTCTTTTTACAGCTTCTAGGAGAATGTGAAGAGAGGGGAAAAAAAGGAGAAAGGGAAGAACAGGGAGAGGAGGAGGGAGGGAAAAGGAGGGAAGGGGAGAGAGGGCGATGATGCATTAATCATGGAAGAGGACTATATTGTGCCTCTGGATGAATGAAATGTTGAATAAGAAACTGGAATGAGCTGATGCTCACAAGTCAGAGCGCCGTGACTACAAGCTGTCATTGCAAATAGACCATTCCTGTCAGTTTACAAATCAGCAGCAGCATTCTCTAAAATAGTTTAGAATTTAAGGAGTCACTGCTTGAGGTTTGGGATAGAAGTTTGCACTCAGAACACTGTATCTTGGAGCTTCCACAGAATTCACCAGGTTGCCTGACTAAACTCTGTCAGCCTAGTGTCAAAGGATGCAGACAGCTTGTTTGTCTGGCTTCAGGAAAGGCCCTCCACAGGCCCGACCTGCTGCCTGTCCTCACATGCAGAGGCCTTTCCTGGGAAGGTTGCTTTCTCTCCTGGAATCTCTAGCTCTGTTTCGGTCCTCAGTTTCTGCGGTCTCTGTTTTTGGTGCCTAAATTACAATGTCCACTGTTTCCTGTTTGCATGAGCATTTAAAAAGTCACTGTTATAAAAATAACACAGTTGCAGGCAGATGGGAAAGCAGCTTTTCTTTTCTCCGTTCTCACCTATTGTTCAGACAAACCTTTGTGGCCACGGGTTTTAAAGTTGCAGTTGTTGTTTACTGCTTGGTTTGCTCTTTGGAGATGTGACATACAAGACCAGCTGTGCAGACACAGTGTGTATGTGTAGGTGCGTTTGCAGGTAAGCACGTAGCATGGTACCGTCTGAATCAAGGTGGATATGAATCAACATATCCACCATTCCCAGAGTTTCCCTTTTATTATTGCTCTTTGTCTTGTTTTCCTTTTTGGCAAAAGTACTTATCACAACCGCTGCCCGCTGAGCAGATTCTCAATGTGCAGCACAGTATTGTTAACTGTAATCGTGATATTGATAGCGCGTCTCGGAAACCTATTATTTTGCCTGGTTGAAACTACAGCCTTTAGCCATCCCACCTCATTCCCCCCTCCTTCAGCCCTCACACTCACCCTTCTACCTTCTGAAACTGTGAGTATGTCTTCGTAAGCTCATTCAATGTTGTTTTTCCTCTGTCTGGCTTGTTTCATTGGCCACCGTAACCTCCATGTACATCCATGTTTTGACAAACGATTGAATAATGCTCTATTGTCTGTACAGTTCAGAATGCGCTTACCCATTCGTCGACCCGTGGACATTCAGGCCACTACCATATCTTCGCTCTTATGAATAATGCTGCAACGAATATGGAAATGCAAGTATCTCCTTCAGATACCCACTGAATTATTTTGTCTATAGGGCCCAAAGTTGGGATTGCTAGGGTGATTTTAGATCTAATTTGAATATTTCAGACTAACCTTCTTACTGTTTTTCAAGTTAATGCTAGTGTCTTTTCCACCAAAGAAATGCAAGTGTTCCATTTCTCCATATCCAAACAGCATCTTTTCTTTTTGATTGCAGACATCTTGATGTTCCATATGGTTTTGAATTCATCTTTCCAGATGATTAGCAATTCTGGGTACCTTTTCATGTACCTTTTTGGCCACGTGTTCTTTTTTGTGTGTACGTCTTCTCCGTATGTGTAGCTGTGCAGACGTGTGGTGTGTGCATGTGCACTCGTGGGTGTATGTCGAGGTCAACAGTTGACAGCATGTTTCTTTCTCTAGTGGTTCTCCATTTTTATTTTTTTTTAAGACCGGGCATGTCACTAGCCAATGAGCTTTAGGTCCCTGTCTGTCTCAGCATCCCCTGTCATAAGGCCAGAACTAAACGCATGAGGTGTCATGCCCAGGTCTCTCATGGGTTCTGGGGGCTTGTGTTTGCGTGGCAGCCTTTACTGACCAAGTATCTTTCCAGCCCCTGCACATCTTTTGGGAGATGTGTTCATTCAGTGCCTCTGTCATCATTTAAATTGGGTTATTTGTTTCTTATGTTATTTTGAATTTCTTATATATTAAGGCTCCCTTCCCAAATGTATGATCTGCAAACATTTTATCGCTTCTTACAGGTTGCCTTTTCTTTTTTGAGTCTAACTTTTAGATATTTTTGGTTTCTTTGAGACAGGGTCTTGCTATATAGCGTAGTCTGGCCTGAACTTCTGATCCTTCTGTCTCAGCCCCTTGGGGATCCAACTGTGCATTTACCAAACCTAGTTAAATGCACATTTGAATGTTTCTTCATTGACTGGCCTTTTGAGTAGTCCATGAGCTACTTAGCAGGATGTGCTGCTGGATACTGAGAATGATATCCCAGTCGCTGCACACGTCTGCTCCTTCTTCCTCCTCTTACTTACATATAGATATTTCTGATGTCTCCACAGAATGGACCCATCAGTCAGTGTCTTGCAAGGCTAAGGAAACTAGGCATCAGCTTTGGGAATGTCTCTCAGCACTAAGCCATGTTGCCTTGAGATGAACAAAAGTACTCTGGTTTTCTTCAGAGTGAACTCTCTAGGACTTGCCCCCTCTATTGGATTGTTAGAACCACTTATGTAAACCCCAGAATTCCCAAAAGGGTCTTCTTGCCCATGGGTGGTTACCAGAATTAGTGTTCTAGGTGGATGCGTGGTCTGGAGCACCTTATTCTGTCTTCTTGCTAATGAAACTTCAGAATTCTCAGAAGCTATTGAAGATCCTAAAGATTTTTCCCCTGATTTATCATCATTTATTATTTTAAAATTTAAACTTGAAACATTATACATTTTGGTAGTAGTTTATTTAAAAGTCAAAACAAGTTATTGTTGAAAATCAATTTAAAAAAAATTCAGTGGTCAAAGACGAGGACTATTTTGCATTTTTATAAAACTTCTTAGCAGAATTTATGAATTAATTAATACATAACAGGAGATTATCACTTATATCTCTGTATGTGATCTGTGGAGATATTTCACACATCAGGTACCTTCTATAAAATAGTATTGTATGAAGAAGACAAAGTGTGAATTAAAAGAGTACACATAAGAATTAAAAGATATTATGGCCGGGCGGTGGTGGCGCACGCCTTTAATCCCAGCACTCGGGAGGCAGAGGCAGGCGGATCTCTGAGTTCGAGGCCAGCCTGGTCTACAAGAGCTAGTTCCAGGACAGGCTCTAGAAACTACAGGGAAACCCTGTCTCGAAAAACCAAAAAAAAAAAAATAAAATAAAAAAAAAATAAAAAATAAGATATTATGAAAATAATTAAGACCTTGTCTGGGGCCTTGCATCATATTTGGAGTCTTTCCGCATCAGGAAAAAAACCTCTTTGGACCATTCCTGGTTCTGGCTTTGTGTTTGTTACCCACAAACACATCAAACCATATGCTTCGTCATTTAGCTGTTGTTTTTAGCTAATTTGTGCTTATTCTGTTTCATTGTGCTTCTCATTCATTCTCTCCTCTCCGGTTCTAATCTGTAGCCCTTTCATTGATTGCTTTTCCAGCCTCACATCCATGTTGACATTGCCTCCTGATCAGTGCTTGAAACTAGTTAAGAGGAGAGATTCTGCATGGGGGAGAAAAATGGAGTGTTTATGTTTCTGAGTCTGGCTTAGTTTGCATCACATAATGATTTCCAGTTTTATCCAATTTTTTTTTGAAAATCCAAGATCTGATCCTTTTTCAAACGTCCTTTTGTGTGTGCGCGCCACATTTTTTATTCAGTATTTTCAAGTTAACATGCAGAATAATGGCATTCATTATCAAATATTTGTGCCTGTGCTCAGTTCTAATTGGTCTCCTTGCCTCCTGCCCTTCTACACAGCCATGGGCCATCTTCCTATTGGCGTTCCTCCCCCTCCCCCTCCCCCACCCACCCAGTTCTCCTTCAGCTTTCATTGCCTACATATTCCAGCATCCCCTTTTCCTTTTATCCTTATGCTCTCTTCTTCCCCTCTTATGGTTCCCTTTCGAACTTTATCTTCATCTTTGTCATCATCATCATCATCATCATCACAGAATTAAATCTAGGTTCTGAGTATGACAAAAAATTGCAGCATTTAGGTTGGGAATGATGACACCTTTAAGCCCAGCACTCAGGAGGCAGAGACAGGAGGATCCCTGAGTTTGAGGCCAGCCTGGTCTACAGAGTGTATTCCAGGGCAGCCAGGTCTACAGAGAAATCCTGTCTCAAAATACCCTATTCCCCCTCCCCAATTAAAGTCTTCCTTTCTGAGTCTGGTTTATTTCACTAACGGTAGTGATGTCTGGTTCATTTTTGTCTTTCTAGCTGGGTGGAATTTTACTGTGCACATGGACTACATTGGCTTTATCTAGTCACAGGCGGGCGGACCTCTAGGCTAGTTTCATTTCTTAGCTGTTGTGAATAGGACAGCAATGAACACAGATGTACGCGTATCTCTGTTGTGTGTTGACTTAGAGACCTCCTCACTGACTGCCATAGAAGCTGCAGAGAGAACCGTGGAAAGCATTTAGTCAGTGAGATGTGGGCTAAAGTAAACCTACCGAACAACTGAAACACAAGAGTGCAAGTAAATGAGGAAGCTAACGAAACAAAATACACGACTTGCTGTTTCTTCCTAGTTTGGATGAGTGCTCTCTCCCTCTCTCTCTCTCTCTCTCTCTCTCTCTCTCTCTCTCTCTCTCTCTCTCCTATTGCTGTTTTTCAGATAGAGAAATATCTGCTGTGTCCAGTAATACTTGTGGGATTAGCATGTTCTCTCTGATTGAGAGAAGATTCCCTATGAGACCCAGCCTTCCATGAAGCCTCCAGCCTTCTGTCTGTTGTGCCTGGGTTAGACTTTCTGAGGTCCTTCTGCATTTACATCTGCACTGGGTAGACTCTTTCTACCCAGCCCCACAGTTTCCTGCTTTTTCCCTTAGATCTCCACAGCCCTTTCCTGAGAACAGTTGTGTTTGTAGAGAGACTGTACCAGGTTCAGCATATTTCTGGTGGTCCCAAGCTATCGCTCACCTACTCATTGGTGGGGCGGGATGCCAATACTAAGGTCATGGCAGCTCCGATGACTGATCCCATGGTAATGCCTTGAATGCTGTACCATGTAGAGAGAAGCGGGCTTCACTTTATGTAGCTCAGGGTGGAAGACAAAGAAGCAATAAGGGTCATACTTGCTCTTTGTAACAGTAGCGATTTGTCCCAGGAGGGCTCAGCCCAATGACTTCTCAAATGTCCCTCTTAATACTATTAAAGCAACAAGTGAATACCAAAAGGATTCAGGGAGTATCTCTAGTCTTTAGCAGGTAGACTGCTCAGTTTCTTCACCGCGTGGTCTTCGGCTTTAACAAGCATGCCTGTTGCATGTGTCAGCCCCTGCAGGCACTCTGAAACTGGTTCTCAGCACTGCCCTGTCTGGTGTCCCTTTTCCTCTAGCCCCTCCCCCATAATTATTCTTTCTTTTGTTCTCTCTTTATCTCTTGCCGGAGGTACAGACCTGGACCATAAGGAAGCATGTCAGCCTCTGCTGAAGTCTTGGCAACCAGAACTGCGAATGTCTCAGGGGAAAGGTTTTGCCTCGGTGAAGCAGCGCACTGATGTTAAGACTTAGCTCCCTCATCCTCGTCCTCTCCTCACCCCCTGCGAAGATAATATTTGAGTCCCCTGACAACCCATGGGAGGGTTGGCGTGCTCACTAATGTGTTTAACTGAGAAGTGAATGGGTGAAGCATCCCGCTGAAGGGTGCTTCAAGCGTTGTCTTTAGGGGACCTAACACACAGACCTGCAACCTTGGCTCTGTGTGAGACAGGCATAGACTAAAGGCATTGGGAACACCAGAAGTAGCCCTTTAGAACATATCTGCTTTTGGGCAGAGAGAAAGGCTTCCTCATATTAATTACAATGGACTAATTCCATGTTATGAACACATATGCTTTTAAAAGAACCCGTCTATATCGATGCTCTTAATGATGCACATGAGCAAATATGAATGTGTGCCAAGTAATAGTTTCCGGATGCATGCAATGAGCTATAGGTCACCAAAGGAAGCAAAACAAATGCTGTGGGTCCTTGCATCAGCCGTAGCTGCTTAAATCTCAGATAGGACGTCATCCCCAGAGACTGCGCCACCGCCCAGAATGAAAAACCATTTTCAAGGGAACTGCTGGCATCACTTTTAATGGTGCTTCGTGTATGGCTACACTACGAAGCCCTGTGAAGGTCAGAGAGACATAAAAACCCTTCACCTCAGGAGGCCCAACTTTACAATTTAGATTTTCTTTGTCCACGAGGAAAAGAAAATGACTTAATTCATTCTTGTTCTTACGTAGCCTCGTTAGAAGCCTCACCACACCATTTAGCCTAGTTTCTTCCAAGAGTCCTAGCTCAGGTGTGTTGTTTCTGCTGGGATAAGTGTGCCCACTGCCTGCCTGGGCTTGTGTTTCCTTTAGGCCAAGCACTATTAATCCTTCTGTCATGAACACTAAATCCTCAAGGCTTCTCTGTTTTAACTTAGCACCAGTTCAGGAGATATTTTCCCTTCAAAGGTCAGAATCTGCAAAGGCTTTTAAACATGAGCCTGACTGGTACATTCAACTCCAGAATGGGATGGGGTCCATTGGTGAAAAACTTTTTTTTTTTTTATCTTGCGAGCGTATTCATGGGACCCCCAGCTGCATGTATATTCAGTGTCATCATTGCTGTAAGTTTGACGGGAGGTGTGAGTGTTTAAGATTTTCCATCTGAGAGCAGAAGTGGGGCCTGAAACATGTTGACAAGTTCTGATCTTTCTACATCATTAATGCTTCAAGGCTCCTGGATCCAGCACCGTTGGAGAGCTGCAGCAGATAGTTTCCACATGGGTTTAGCTACTGCTGTAGGGTACCAAGCCCAGGCTGGGCCTCTCTCACTTGGCTACAATCAACCCCCTCATTCTCTCGTGCCTCTGACCAATTTGGCCACAGCTCTTGAACACAGCACATGGCCCATTTCATCTTAAAAGGGCCTCCAAATTAGCCTCAAAAACTCCTAAATTCTCTGTAGGAATTTCAGATCTTCCTCTGAAGTACTGTGCTAAATCACACGCTGTCATGAAAGTAGGCCACAGAATCACGCTAAGTTGGAGAGTAACCCAGAAGGCATATTTTTCAGAATTTTAAATACGAGGATGTGACAGACAGGTTTTTCAGGTGTGGTGTAAATGATTAGCCCCTCTTTTGATCTCTCTTCCAGAGAGAAGACACATTTACGAAGTGTGGATTGTTAGAAAAAGGAAAAATCCCACACTCATAACCAATTTAGAGGCCACAGGCTCTCTGTGGCCACATTCTTCCGCTCCCCACATTTTTACAGAAAGCAGTAAAGACAAGCCGTGTGGTTTCACTAGCAGTCTTTGGAGAGCCTTTGTCTGTGGATGATATTTTGAATTCCCACAGCAAAGCGGAGGGCAGATTGGATGCAGGGGACTTAGAGTTCAGCTTGCGTCTCACTTCCTTCCTTTATCCTCATCCTCAGGGAGCCCCCTGAAACTGCCTTTTCCTGCCCTGAATTTATGTTTGTGCCCCACACATTCTTTAAGAATGTTTATTGGCCATGGTTTAGTGGACAATGGTCTCTGTGCTGGGGACCGTGGGCTCAAACGTTGAATAAAGTAGAAAAATGATGAAGTAGAAGTATCAGTTTCCAAGGAATTTTGTTTTGTTTTGTGTGTGTGTGTGTGTGTGTGTGTGTGTGTGTGTGTGTGTGTGTTTGGTTGTGTTTTGTTTTCTCGTGTACTCCATTTCATTCTATTCAAACTTATTATCATCAAATATACCATTATCTAACCCACTCTGCCAAAGTCCACGATGCATGTCTCGGTTTCCCTTGCATGAGGCTCAAGAGCCCTGGATTAGGGATGAAGGGTAGTTTGTTCACAGGATGACAGTTAGTGCGGCAGCCTGACTGCATGGACAACTTCCTGCTGTAGGAGTGTGAAGGGGACAGATGATGAGTTCATACATAGGATGAAGACTTTGCTGTCTTTAACATGGGCGGTAAGCATTCCACCCTTTGTGTAGAACGTAGGTAGTCTTTATTATGCCCGATGGGGGTCCGGGGCCACCCATTTTTGTCTTCTGAGGCTATTTGGCTGTACAAAAAGACGTTTGGAAATCGAGCAGTTATTGCTTCAAGTGTAAGATGTGCAGGAACATGGACCACCTGTGGAGCATCCATTTGCCACAGCTCGAAGCAGTAGCCTGAGACTTTGGAGTGGGGACAGCTCTGCTAACACAGGTGAGCAGGGACAGGCCCTCATCTCTCCTCTAAGTCTCTTCTGGTCCTTAGGGATGTAACCACCAGACTGAAAGAGCGTGTTGTCAGGTGGGTCAGTTTAGAAAAGAGCGTGGCTGAGCCTTGGAGGCCTCTAGTGTGGCGATTCCATTGACAGCTCTCAGAGCATCCACAGTGACATCATTAAACATTAGATATGCATCTCAAAGCCAGAAGCTTCAGAGTGCAGGTGTCATTCAGGCCAGCCATCAGAGTTTACCAGGCGTCCACCCAAAGGCGGCTGAAGAGACGTGGAGGAGAGATGAGGACCGGTCATGGAATAATGGCATCAAACTTAAACAAAGTCTCTGTGTTCGAATGGGATTAGCTTAAATAAGTGTCTCATGTTGGCCTGGAATTTTCTTATTTAAGCCTGGTATTCAGGGATTTAGAAATAGCCATATGGAATTTCTTGAAGGTTGGTTAAAAACAAAATGTGCTTGTAAGCTGCCTGCCAACTTTCAGCCTTAGTTAATTTTTATGGATGGGCTTTAAACTCCTAAAATACAAATGTATAAAGAAGCGCTGATGTAGACACAAACCTAACTACAAAAGCATGCAAGGGAAACCGAGACATGCATCGTGGACTTTGGCAGAGTGGGTTAGATAATGGTATATTTGATGATAATAAGTTTGAATAGAATGAAATGGAGTACACGAGAAAACAAAACACAACCAAACACAACCAAACACACACACACACACACACACACACACACACAAAACAAAACAAAAACCTGGAAACAACAGCACCCAAAATCCTGCTTGGAGAGATTTATGAAATGAGTTTAACACACTTGATGTCGGAAAGACAAGGACACAAGGACATAGTTTATAGTTCCTGTCTATCTAGAGAAACAAATTGTCCCAGTGCAAATTGCCTTGGAGTTCTTGAACCCAGGCTTGCTAATTTTATTTCACCTTTGGCATGGAGTGGCTGTGCATTTTATTTTCTAGGCTGCCTCAGAGCAAACCTAACTGTACATTCTGTTGATATCTTTGGTCTTATTTTTAAGCATGTTGTGAATTCTTGATGGATGTATGCTGGAAAAGAATGTGTTTATAAATATCTTTCAACAGTTTACAAAATAGCTTTGCATACTTTGTTCTGTTTGATCCTACTCGATTTTAATAATTGCCCTCTGTGGAGAGGAATGTTTATTTCCATCCAAGAGGTGGGGAAAGGAAGCATCTTCAATGGCTGCCTAAAACCAGGTAGTAAGCAGCAGGGAGGAGGAATGGATTGATGGCTTCCAAACAATGCTGCAAGCTGATTTGTCCTGGAAATTGTAGTTAAGTCCATGCCTTGTCTACATGGTGGGAGGACAATTTCTGGCTTGGCTTGTCCTTATAATGAAGTTATTTCAATTTAAAATGGATGAAAATGTGTTAACAACTGAATACCTATGTAACATGCATATTGAATAACTATACACACAGTCATAATAAAGATGAACATTCTGGTAGAATATTATATTATATATAGTATATAATTATATATAGTTTATATGTAATTATAAATGTAGCACACATATGCTATATATAAAATAGTATATAACTGTTACTAGCTATATAATCACTGTTATGTTTGAATGACTGATGCTCTCATAATGTAACACTATCAGCCTGGGAATAGAGTATGCCTCTTAATTAATCTGGAATACTCGGTAGTCCCATAGCTTGGTCTTTAAATATTCTGAAACTTTAAACTTTTTCCTAAGCACATTACTTCCAATCTGATTGCTAATGAAAAGAATAGCAATTTTTTTTTACTGATAGCTATTACTTTTCTAAACTGTTACTTTTAACTGAAATCAGTTGTATATTATATGTATGATATGTCAAGATATTTATCTCTTTTAATATTTACACTACTTTAATGTATTATTTTTATAAAGAAACTTCAAAATATTATTTATTAATACAATACCTGGGTATATTGTGTTTCGTTTCACTTTTAGTGTAAATAACTTCAGTCTCTTGCTGCTTACTATGAAACAGGCAGTTGAAAACTTTTTGAAAATTGTGTGTCCATGTAGCACAGATGTACATATGCGAGCATGGTAGTGAGCATAAGGCTTGCATAGATGCAAACGAGATGCATGCATAAGGCCTACATAGATGCAAATGAGAAAGAGCCCCAGAGCTGGGAGAAGGAAGTAGACAAGAGTTCCCACTCTCAAAAAAAGCTATCTTCAATTAACTACGACCCACAGATGAAAATTACCTTTCCCAAGGGGGTCTCGCTGACTGTACAAACCACTCCAGATCAGGCCCCATACCGAATAGGAGATGGTCAGCACAAAATGAACTCCAACGTATTTTTGGAGAGTTATGGTTTCCTATTTGTTTTGCTTTGGCATTTTCTTTATTTATTTTTACTTCACTGGTCTTTTCTTGGTTTTTGATTTTGATTGTGCGTGTGTCTTTGTATGTATGCATTTCTTTTGTACTTTATTTATTTATTTATTTTTTGGTTAGGTTTCTCATTTTGTTGTATCTTTGTTAGTCCTTTTTATTTGCCTGTTTGATTTCTTAGAGAGAGAGAGAGAGAAGGTGTGGAGTTGGAAAGGTGGGGAGATAGGGAGGATCTGGGAGGAGATGAGGGAGGGGAAGCTATAATCAAAATGTAGTATATAGGAATAACTTTATTCTCAATAGAAAATAAAATTTTACCTACAGTCATACCACCCTGAATGCACTCAATGTCGTCTAAACATTAAAATAAAATAAAAAAGAAAGATTGTGTGTCCGCTCACATGTGCTTGAACACACCATAAGTACACTTTGGTAGGGGTGAGGGCGTTCTGAGGATAACTCAAAATGCCTTCTCTCTTTTGTTTTTGAAGCAGGGTCTTTTGTTTCTGCCACTGTCGTGCTTACTCCAGGTTAGTCAGTCCTCATGCATCCAGGCAACTCTCCGGTCTCCACTTTGCATCTCCGTAGGAGTATAAGAATTCAGATGTTCATCCAGGTGTTAAACGGATGCTAGGAATCAAACTCGGGTCATTACTCAGCCCCCAGGCTTTGCCACTTCTGATGAAGGTCTTTATTGTATTTTTTCCTTTTCTCTTCTGATTCTGCTTCTTCTAGTATTTTAACTAGAAACACAGTGTCTGAAAAATAGATAACCAGAAATAACAGATCTTCAATATCACGTCTGTCCCACACACAATTCAGTGTTTAGGGTTCTACATTGATCTTTGCTCAATTGCAAGCACCGAACCAGGTCACCAACACAATTACTAGTCACCAAGGCTATTTTTTTTTCTTGGCTTTCATCCAGCATGCTGTTGTGACAATGAGGTGTTCTCTGAATTACCAGCACAGAACCAAAAGGAGTTTTCACGGGCTGTTAGCAGGGAGGAAACCAACTCAGAAGTTCTAATTTGTCCAAGTTCAGGTGTGTCAGTGGCAATACTGAGATGGGCCTCAGACATCCTCCATTTCTGGGACTCTCCATCTGCTGCTTCTTTATCCTAGGCCCTGAGGATAGCCCCTCTGAGTGTGCCTTTTTGAGGCTAGCCCTGGTGAATGTGCTTTCCCGAGGTTAGCCCCTGAGAATGTGCCTTCCCGAAGTTACCTTTTGTGAGTATGCCTTCCCAAGGCTAGCCCCTGTGAGTGTGCCTTCCTGAGGTTAGCCCCTGAGAACGTGCCTTCCCAAGGCTAGCCCCTATGAGTGTGTCTTTCCCTGTAGCAAGCCAGAAACAATGCTGTTTTCAAAATTAGACTGAACATGTGATAAAGATTGTGTTCCTTTGCTTTTAAAAATACTTAAATATTTTTCTCATTCTTGGAGTTTTGTTTTCAGTTTGGATAAACTGGCTAGATTAGAGAGATTTGTATCTCACAAAAATCCTATGCTGTTTATTCCTGCCCTGAAGTTATATAGGAGCAGAGCCAGAGGAAAGAGGATGTCACTATAAACAACAACTTGTGCACTTGTCTGAGCTCTGAAAATTATAAACTCGATTCACGTTGGTTCTAGTCGTGAATGTAACAAGAACAATAGCCTATTCTAAACGTCAGTCTTTCTTAAGAAAGTACCCGTATGTACATAATGACTCATATTTATGGAATAAACATTGATTTTTTTCAAGTCAAAGACCATGTAGAGGAATAAACGCAATGTGTAACGAAATAGATACTCAAGAAGAGGGCTTTTCAAATAGTTGAAAAAAATACAAAAGTAGTACTTATGACACATTGAAATGATAGGAAATCCGAAATTCACCTTTCACAGGTCACAGTGATGTACTAAGTTTCAGGTGTCTGTGCATGTATGTGCTTGTTCATGGTTACCTTCCTGAAGGAGTGACCAAGTTGAGCTCACATGCATGCATAATACTCATATATGGGCAAATATTATAATATCATGGGTGTATAGTTTTGTCCTTGCTTTAAAGCCAAATTCCCCCTCACAGCGCTGTGTTTTGTTTATTCTTGAGATGTCAGTTTTTAGGTAAGTCTCTTAGGTTATGACTATGTCACAGCAAATAAATATTTACCAGGAACTATGCTGTTTCCATTTTGTGGGAAGAGTGTTTTAGATACAAGACGGCTACCTCTTGAAACCTAAAATATTTACTCCCCCTTTACAGAAAGTGGTCCCTGACCCTTGGACTAGAGAAGTCTTTTAGTCTATTTTCAATGAAGGGTTGCATATGTATTATTTTTCATAATGTACTTCTTGGCATTGGTTCATTTATTCACCTGTGAAGTGACGTATTTAATAAAGCCATTCTAAAATGATGACACCGGTCCAGGGCTAGGGATAGAGATGTATACAAATTCTTTCTCCTATAGGATATTATATGAAAAGATTGAATGACATTAATACAGCAGTTCTTTTTTTTGTTTTTTTTTGTTTTTTTGATTTTGTTTTTTTTTTTGGTTTTTCAAGACAGAGTTTCTCTGTAGTTTCTACAGTTCTTTTTTTTTTTAATTGATTTTATTTAGCTCTACATTTTTCTTTGCTCCCCTCCCTGCCTCTCCCCTCCTCTTCAACCCTCTCCCAGGGTCCTCATGCTCCCAATTTACTCAACAGTTCTTGTCTTTTTCTACTTCATGTTAGATTAGATCCATGTATGTCTCTCTTAGGATCCTCATTGTTGTCTGGGTTCTTTGGGATTGTGAATTGTAGGCTGGTTTTCATTGTTTTATGTTTAAGACCACTTATGAGTGGGTACATTTGATAATTGTCTTTCTGGGTCTGAGTTACCTCACTCAATATGATGTTTTCTAGCTGCATCCATTTGCCTGCAAAATTCAAGATGTTGTCATTTTTTTCTGCTGTGTAGTACTCCATTGTGTAAATGTACCACATTTTCCTTATCTATTCTTCAGTCAAGGGGCATTTAGGTTGTTTCCAGGTTCTGGCTATGACAAACTGATGGAGGATTCCCATTGGCTAATAAAGAAACTGCCTAGCCCATTTGATTGGCCAGCTCTTAGGTGGGCGGAGTAGACAGAACAGGAAGAAGGAAGTGAGGTAGATGGCTCAGTCAGATGCCACGCCTCTCCTAAGTTAGTCAGACTGCCGTGCCTCTGCTCCGTGAGAGAGATGCGATGAAGCCAGCCGCCAGGTCAGACATGCTGAACCTTTCCGGGTAAGACACCATTCATGGTGTTACACAAATTATTCGATATGGGTTAGTCAAGATGTGAGTAAGAGGCTGAAAATAATGGGCCAGGCAGTATTTAAAAGAATACAATTTGTGTGTTGTTATTTCGGGGTATAAGCTAGCCGGTGACTGGGAGCTGGGCAGCGGGAACGCGGTCCAATTGCCCCTCACTTCAACAAACAATATTGCTATAAACATAGCTGAACACATGTCCTTGTGGCATGATTGAGCATCCTTTGGATATATACCCCAAAGTGGTATTGCCAGGTCTCGAGGTAGGTTGTTCCCTAATTTTCTGAGAAATCACCACACTGACATCCAAAGGGGTTGTACCAGCTTGCATTCCCTCCAGCAATGCAGAAGTGTTCCCATTTCCCCACAACCTCTCCAGCATAAGTTGTCATCAGTGATTTTGATCTTGGCCATTACACCATTAGAGGTGTAAGATGGGATCTCAGAGTTGTTTTGATTTGCATTTCTCTGATGACCAAGGATGTTGAGCATTTCCTTAAGTGTAAGACAGTAATTCTAAGGATTTTTACAAAGAAATCTCCTTATTTGACAGAATCATAATAAGCTATGCAAATTCCTCCCTGAGAAGAGTGTTGTGGGATAGTTGTGCGCTCCATGCTGTCGTCATCTTTTCTCTTTATACCAGCATCCTGAACATCCTTCCCCAGTGTACCTGGCTTACAAATTCCCTGCTCACTTGAAGGAGCACGGTGTTTCCCTGTTCAGCCACATTTGGAGGCTCAGCCACTATCTCTGAGCATCTGTTCAGGTGAAGATAGCGGGGCTAGGGCTAAGTAAGATTATTTTGATCTGCATACTCTGCATGGTAGGTACTGCCTGGCCCCCTCCCTCATTCAATCAATGGGAAAAAAGGGGAATTTCAGAGATGTCAAGGGGGAACTGACATGAAGTGGTGAAGTCTCAAACATAAGCTTGCCTGTCTCCAAAGCCTTCTATGTCAATTGAGTAAATTTTGTCTTATGTCAAAGTCATTTTCCTCACCTCCCAGTTGCTTTTACAGTTTTGTTTTTGTTTTGTTTTGGTCTTCCTTGGGATGTCAGTTGCGAGGTAGGTCTCTCAGACCATAGCTGTGTGACAGCGAATGAATGTTTAGTAAGAGCTAGACTTTTTCCATCTTCGTGGGTGGCGGGGTCTTCATACAAGAACGATTCCATCTTGCATTCCGTTCTTGTTTTACCTTTGTTTCTAAATCATGTGTGTTTACTTTGAATAAGGAAAATTTTCCATGTGGTCAGCGAGTCATTCTAGGTTTTAGCCACAGGGTAGGTACTGTGGAGTAATGGCAAGAACCTTAGCTCAGGGACAGAAGGAAGCTGCGTTCACATTTGACCCGTCCACTTTCCTAGCCTTCGTTTTCTTCAGCTCCCCACACATCCTGACTGAATATTGGCACACTAAAAATTGATACAATCTAGGGATCTTGATCGGCTTTGTTTTCAATGCCATTTAAAGGGCAGGAAAAAAAATCTCAGGCACCACAGGTAGCGGTGGAGAAATCTTGAACACTGCAGACAGCAGCATACAGGCTCAGCAGTTGAAGGATGGTGTTTATTAGGGGCAAGGAAACATACAGAGCAGACACACAGAGAAAAAGACCCCCTCTAAAGCAGAGGGGGCAGCACTCCGAAATGAAAAACCCAGCCTTTTCTCACGGCGAATTTTTGTTTGTTTGTTTGTTTGTTTTTTACAAATCTCTGAAGAGTTTTCATCCCTCAATTTAGGGTTGGTCAGTTTGAAGAAAAAGAAAGAAGATGGTTGACTGCCCACAAGTGTTGTGTAATGTGTCCTGATCCAGCCTTGAACTTGTTGAGTCGGTCCATCAGCGGGAGCCTGCTGGCACGAGATGAAAGCTCTTTGTATTAAGTTGCCCTGCTCATTCCAGGTCAGGAGGGTGAGGAAGAAGCTGGTCATCTTATTACCTTGTCATGGCCCCTGTCCAACTTCTAGTCTTCCAAAACTACCTTAGAATCATTTGAGTCTAGTTCACTGAGAACACAGAAGTTTTGTCCCCCAGCCCCCATCATTTTAAAACAGTTTCTTTCCAGACTCCCTGTGAGGTAATGGTGGATGTGAAGGACCCCTATCTCAAGACAGCTTATTGCCTGCTTACTTTTTAAAATGGAGATGATTGGAAACATCTTCCGTGTAACCGAGTGACAAAATGATCTTTGACTAATGGTGTGTGTGCATGCATGTGTGAGTGTGTGCATGCTGATGCATGTCTGTGCAGCGGTGGAACCTGAGGCTGATGTGATGTGATGTTTCCCTCCCTACATTGCTTCTTTACTGGATTTTCCAAGGTTCCTTTCCTTTCCTTTGCTTTCCTTTCCTTTCCTTTCCTTTCCTTTCCTTTCCTTTCCTTTCCTTTTTCCTTTCCTTTGCTTTCCTTTCCTTTCCTTTCCTTTCCTTTCCTTTCCTTTCCTTTCCTTTCCTTTCCTTTCCTTTTTCCTTTCCTTTGTTTTCCTTTCCTTTCCTTTGCTTTCCTTTCCTTTCCTTTCCTTTCCTTTCCTTTCCTTTCCTTTCCCTTTTTTTCTCCTCCCTCCTCCCCTTCTCACAACTGGGCCTGAAGGTTATCAATTTGGCTAGCACCAGGGATCGATCTCTCTCTCTCTCTCTCTCTCTCTCTTCTCTCTCTCTCTCACACACATATATATACATACACAAATATACATGCATATTCATATATGTACATACATATATACTTATATACCTCTATGCCTGGAGTTTTGGCATGAGTACTGTGGATCAAATTCAAGTCCTCATGCTTATGTGACAAGCATTTTGCTAACTGTGCCATCTCTCACACCATCTGGACCCCACCATTAGGAAGACAATGAGAAATGCACGGAAGGGACATGAGAGCTTAGACTGTAGAAAGAACAAGTTGAAACACAGTCTGTAGGATGAACAGTGTCCCGGGGAGGAGGCCCCAAGGCAATGTCTGTCTTAGGGTAGCGACAAGGAGCTTGCAAAGGATGTACACATAGGAATCTAGGTCAGAGGACAGGTTGATGATAACATCATACGGGAGAGGACAGAACACGCTAAACAAGGATGTGCTGGAGTGGGGCGTGGGTAGTCACAGGAATGTACTCAACACCAGTGGGAGGTCACCATCAATTCTCTAAACACCAGTGCAACCGACTTCCCAAATCAGGGTCTTTTCTCTCAGTTGGGGGATAGAGTTCATGGTTTTATATAGTAGCTATCGGAAATACTTGGTGATCAGATAAAAGTAGTGTCTGGGTGGTCCTACGCATGGATATTTTGAGGCAGATGTGGACATTTCCTCATTCAGTTATCAAAATAGTCAAAGAGGGTCTTTTTTTTTTCTTTTTCAGTCTCCATTCCTAGTGTTTTCATCTGTTCAGCATTGGAACACATATTTGGTTTCTGGAGCCTTCTTCAGTGGGCAGACAACTAGCTCAGATGTTCTAGTTTGTCAATATCCATCTTAAAACACAGTATCCAGATATATGCACCAAGTACAGACACGGTGTGGTGCCATGGACTGCGTCAGGTCCTCTACTATTGCTTTATGGATGACCTCAAATCATCTTCTAATTAGGTAGGTAGCATATCATCAGAAACTCCAGCTGAGGTAGCTTAAGACCACATTAGCTTTCTAGTAGCCAAATCATGCCCTTGGCGCATACTAAATTTTCTGCCAATAAAATCTCTGAAATTTTATCACATAAAATACCACCAAACTAAGACAAATTTGGCATATTTTAGGCCACTGAGTGTTTGAACTTAAGTGGGGCATTTTGTATTTATTTCTGGTGAATTGAAGTTTGTTAGTTTTGGCTAGCAGAATTTTTAGTTATTACACAATGTATTTGGTTAACTTTTTCATCTTGGTGCCATTTAAAACTATTACCAAGCCTATATATACCCCCATTTAAGCCATTACTAAACAATTTTGAATTAATAGAAGTAATAGAAGCGTTAGGTGTGTATTTCCTTGAATATCCTTTCAACAGGACATCACGCCATTTGTTACACCAAACCATTTGTTTTTTGCATGCTCCAAGGCACCTGTTATGTATCAAATGGCACACTGTACCCTGGGGATAAAAATGTGAGCATCATCCAGCGCTCTCAAGGGATTCAGACACGAATGAAGAAGGCTAACCAACTAAGGGACAAACACACTCCTGTGCAGTGCAGGCTGTCCTAGAAGAATGCACGAGGGACAATGGAGGAGTCAAGACTTTGCAAAAATAACACGAAAGGATGTGAACAAGTTTGGACACAGGCAGACTGCCATGGTTTAGAAATACTTCTCTTAATGTATTTCTGATCTTAGAAGTTTTTTTTTTAATATAACTCTTACGTAACACCCAAATTTGCCACCTCTCTTTCTCTCTCTCTTTCTCTCTCTCTCTCTCTCTCTCTCTCTCTCTCTCTCTCTCTCTCTCTCCCTCTCTCTCTCTCAAAAGCATTAAAGAGTGGGTCATGCAATGGTACAGGACTGTTTATCTTTTTAACAGCCTGCTCTGGACCTCTAGGTACTGCTTCTTCATGAAAAATATCTTTTACCCTTTAGAAAGAGATCTCCTGAGTAAATTGGGAGCATGAGGACCTTGGAGGAGGGTTGAAAGGGGGAGGGGAGAGGCAGGGGGCAGCAGAGACAAATATAAGCTCAATAAAAATCAATAAAAGAGAAAGAGATTTGCTTCATTTTAAATTATTTGTGTGTGTGTGTGTGTGTGTGTGTGTGTGTGTGTGTGTGCGCGCGCGCGCGCATGAGGGTCTGTAGAAGCTAGAAGTCAGTATCAGATCCCTTGGAGCTGGAGTTACAGGTGGTTTGAAGTTGCCTGGTGTGAGTTCTGGGAACTAAACTCAGGTCCTCTGCAAGAGCAGTCTGTGTTTTTAACCATGGAGCCATTTCTCCAACCCTGACACTTTCCTCTTCTTACGTATTATCTACAGTTTCCTACCCGCTCCGTTCTGCCTCCGAACCACGTGTAAAGGTACTCCAGTCCCAGATGGCAGCAATTAGCTCTGTGTTCGTTTCAAATCGCAATCACGTTGGTGTGTGTTCTTCAGATGCCGGTGCTGCTGTCACCCCACCCCAATGTCCTGTTCAGCCTATGCAGGGTCACGAAGCTTGTTTAGAATCCTTCAAGTCTGACCCCTCACACAAAGCCATGGGATTGAAGAAGCGGGTTAGTCTCCGCTTGCCCTACCCACTCAACATCAAACGGGCCCCAAGGCCCTTGTTTCGGGATTGTATGGAAAGCATTAGTCATTTCATAGCCACGAGTGAGTTCTGAATTAATTTAAAAACAGAGTTTTGTACTGTAAAATGAGGTCGGAGAAATAGAGATTGGATTCGTTCGCTACATGCAGCTTGGGTTGGCGCTAGTTACAGCATGCGCTCAGGACAAGAGAGGTTGGTCTCTTTCCGAGGATCAAGATAAGGTGTGACCCCCCAAAGGCCAATTCAACCAGGAAGAAATGAGGGGAAAATGTGCTTCTTTTTATAGCTCATTGAAAAATCGTGTCTCCCAACTTAGGCATCTAGATATTCTCTTCGGCTTCCCACCTGGTGTCAAAAACCTGGAGAAGAGGTGCATTGTGGGTCTCATTCTAAAGTCTGATGACTCAGGCTTGCACCCCTCTTTCTGTGTCTGTGTCCCAACCTTCCTATATACCAGTGTCCCAGACTCTGAAAGGGTGATGCCCTTTCTTCCTGACTGGAGAGCTGGGAGGTGATGGAGTATATAGGAAATGCTCAGACTAAGGGGCCATAGAAAGACCTTCTTGGCATGTGGGAACTACTTTATTATGAGAGCTAGATTAATGCCTCAGAGATTTGGATGGCAGTAGAGATGTGTATAAAATGGAAACCACTGTAATCTCCTATTCTATCGCCTCAGTTCTACGATGTTTCTCACCACATCTGTCTGTTACTCACCTATTGGCTCAAATCAATTTTATTTTTGTTGTTGCGTTTTCCTTTGAGGCAATGGTGGATTGTGCAGTGCACAGTTCAGCAACATTCTCAAGGCCAGTGGCACCTTTTATCTCAGTTGTGACGACTAATCATGTCTTTAGAGAATGTCAAATGTTTCTTGGAGGTGCAAATAACCCCTAACTGGCAACCATTATTCTTGGCTGAAAAATGATCATAATTCATTTTCTTCATTCCCAACACTACACAGTTCCCTTTCTCTCTTCCTGGCAATTGTGAAATTGAACTCAGAGACAAACCCTTGGCTCTGGCTGGGTCTTTGTATAATTTAAACAGATGTCTTCCTCAGACACAAGGTTAATGTTTTTATGCAGTTGACAAGGCGACCTTGGAAACAGGTATGGTGAGGTGGTTCCTTGAGAGAATTCTGGGGTACTGGGTATGGAGGGCTACATTTGTGTGTTATTATACTTGCTCTGTTTGATCCAGCACAGTATTCTGCAGATGAGAAGGAATTTTCATGAATAGTAAGTGGCGGTTTCAACAATTTTTTTTTAGCAATCATTAAATAAAAAGCACGGTGCTAGGAAAATTAACTACTAGAAAAGCGACACTCACATAAAATCAATGTGCTAATTGGCCAGAGTGTTCCAAGTGGATTTTCCTACTTTCCAGACACTTTGAGTCCTTCTTGTTGTCCCCTTGGCAGCACAGTGTAAAAATGGACTCTTTGAGCCTTTTGATGACATGCTGCTGGACTACAAAACACATTGACTTTAGATTTGTGACCTGTAAGGATTCCATCTGTGCCATTCACCACTGATGACAATACCAACTGTTCTGTAATTATTTATTCACCCAGTTGATCAGAGCAAACAATATGGAAAGAACAATTTGATATGGAGAACTGAATCGATAATTTTATTTCTCGGAGTAGCTTGTGTGGAGGGAAATGGGCTACATTCTGTACAATTGTAATGAATTGCTTTTTCTCCTAGGTAAACAACGGAGATTGGTGGAGATTGGCTCCTATCAAAGGACACTCTTGGTAGGTAAGCGCTAGAAGTAAACAGCATAATCACATCCATAATTCTCTTAAAACATTACGTTTAGCCTTCATTACAAGCCACATGAACAGTGTCAACAAATTTCTTGAGTTGCCGTTGTACCGCTTGCTACATGCTGTGGGGAAGCGGGAAGCGACGGAGGAAACCCCAGAGAGATGAAATTTGAGTCACCACTTCAATCTTAGGGGACCAATTACGTAGCTTCGTTTGGCAGCTCTTGCTATGGCCACTTTAGTGTCAAGGCTTTGATATCCATTTGAAACCATAACCTTGCATTTTAAAAACTACTACTTGCTTTGGCAGCCATCCTAACCTAATTAGGAACTAACGCAGACTCGTGCGTTTCTTGTAAACACATCAGCCCGAGGTAAGGGCTAACACATGCTCTGAGCCTGCCTGTGGGTTTATCTTTGCCCTCCTTCCTGCAAGGCTCCTTCGGGCCTGGATTATATTCAGCGGTACTGCTTTTCCTTTGATTGCCCAGTTTTGACATTTTAAATTGATGACTTTCTTGCTCTTTCCGCTCTCTGGCAAGAGTTTCCCCCTCTTCCTTTATTTTGCCATCACTGTTTCTTCATTTTAATTTTACAACTTTGTCATTTAAACGCGTCCAGAGAGACAAGCGGGACACCCACTGGGACTGAAAGACATAAAGCTTAATGGTGACTACAGAGCTAACAATTATTTCTTCCCTGAGTTGCAGATTAGAAATTTGATTCTTTAAAGGAGAAAGCTTCATTTTGGAGGACAATTTGCTCATCTCCTGTCAGGCTGTCTTGAAACCATCCTTTAGATGAACACATGGAAGCTGACTTGGGTCTGCCTTTAAGCAGCAGAAGGAAGGGTGCTCACAGGTGGCTGGGGCGTACAGTTCTGCCACAGATTTGAGTTGCAACGAGCGGAGCACACACTTTAGATTTTGAATGACACTAGTAATAAACTGTAGTCATGAATCTCACCGGGAAAAGAGTGGTATTCTGATTAGCTTTGTGAAGAGTTTACTATGCACTGGAGCAGCGGTTCTTATGGGTTGTAATCCCTTCACGGGTGTGGGGGTGGGGGGCGTAGCCTAAGACCATCGGAAAACACATATTCACATTAGGATTCATAACAATAACAAAATTGCAGTTATGAAGTGGCAACGAAAACAATTTTATACTCGGGGGTCACCATAACACGAGGATCATAACATAGCATCAGGAAGGTTGAGAACCATTGCCCTAGACAGTTGTTCATGGAAAAGTAGTCCAGATTTTGGCTTTTAAGATAAAAATCTTTATGCCCAGTCCTTAACATATTACTCATAGAATCTTTGCAGCAATACAATGGAATTGGAAATCAATTCCAACAAGATTTCGAGATGAGTCTATGTTTTGATAGAATCACACATCTGGGAAGTCTGGTTCCAAACACTATACTATCAACCACCATGTTTGACTGTTGTCCCATTAGTTAGACTTTTTAAAATAATCCTCTAGAAACAAAGAGTAAACTTTTATTGTATAAAATGCAGAAGAGTAGATATCGGGGTTTTTGGTAACTATCTTGTCTAAGAGAAATCAGTGTTGGGTATTGGCGTTTACTACACTTTGTCTTACTTCCTGATGTACCGACAAGTTTTGGTAATGGTAACAGTTTGGTGTGATTTTTCTTTGTAAGCTTGGTCCATTTGTAAAACTAATGCTTTCCAATGAATTATTTTACCAAAATGGTCACAATGATGCAGGGCTAACACAGAGGCCTAAATATCTTTCTCTATGGTGGTCAGCCTGGGAGTAGGTTTCTTCCCATGGAGAATGATACACAACCAATGTTCACCGAGAACAAAGTTAATGAACATCAAGCAACGAATCAGAGAGTGTTGCTGTTGGCCAAATAGTCTTGGAGTTGGCTGTTGAGATAAAAATGTGTTCCCTAAGGTAGATGATTTGATGATTTATTTGAGATATTACCTTATTTTAAGTATATAAATGCAGTGACAAAATTTTCCTATAAATGCTGTTTTTCCTGTATGTCTCACAATTTGATTAGTTGTGGTTTTTCCTTTATATCATTTTAAAATTCTGCCAAGAATTTTTCTTTGTTCTATGTGTTATTTAGAAGTGGGTTGTTTAACTTCATAAGTATTTTTGAAATTGGACATGGCAGCGTAATTCCCATAATTCCATCACTTGGGGGGCAGAGGCAGGAGAATCAGGAGTTGATGGTCACCTTTGACTACACAGGAACTTCTAGGACAGTCTAATGTTGCATAGATTAAAACTGTTGGAAAATTAAAACGTTGCAAAATTAAAATCGAAGAAATAGTAGTTTAAATTTTCAAATTGTTTTTTTTGTTGTTATTGATTTCTAGTTAGATTTCATTGTGGGATGGGGACGGACATTGCTTGATATCGAATCCTAATCTTTCAAATTTGTTGTGTTGCTTATGGGCCTAGAATATGATAATATGGCTGACAGATATGCACAGATGAAGTGCGGTTTATTTTTTTTCTTGGTATTAGTTTGGACCAGTGCCTGCTGAGCACCTGAGAACTATGGTTTGGTCTAAGAAATGAATTTAGAAGAAATTCTTAGATATGATTGCTTCAAAATGTTCTTGCTACTTTATTTCCTTAGTATTTAGTTTCATTTGTGGGATATACTCAGGTTGATCTAGCTCTATCTCTTTTTCATCTATATTTTATGAGTTAATGATACAAATCCACTTACCATTTCAACATTACAACTTTTGATTTATAGAAAAACTATATTCTTTATTGCAGCCTTTTTATGCTAGCTGATTCCCTTACCAAGTTCATGGAACAAGATTAGAGATTAGTAAATCTCAATTATTTTTAAATTGAGTTTCTTAAGAACATAGGCAAAGTTTATCTTCTCTTGTTCTTGTCTTAAATTTCAACTTTGCATGTATTGGAAAGGGCTTGGCAGGACACTTGGGACTGAGAAGTACTCAGGAAGCCTCGTCTCAGAGGGCTGAGGACAAAGCCCATCCACGGAGGGTAAAATCTCTGCTCTGCTTTTTCTCGCTTATATATCTTAGAGCAAATGATTGAGGTTTTTTTGTGCCTCAGGTCTCTCATCTATAAAATGGAGTGAAATATGAACCATAGGACTATTGGGAAGAACAAATTTGTAATGAGCAAATGCAGAAACTGTGCAGACTGTATCCCATAGTTGTTATTACCTTTCATCCCTTGTGCCCACAGAAAGGAAGTTTTGACCCGTTCTTTTCACACATGTCAGAATACCACATTGCATCTATGACAGATACAACTATTACAGGTCAGTTTTAAAAGTTCAAAAGCCCATCAAATGAATTAAATGGGCTTCCCATTTACCGGCTCACTGTTTCTAACAACTTGTATTGTGTCTAGAGGACAAGGGTGGGGATCAGCGTGCTGAGCTTTGTTCTCTCTCACCTCTTTGAGTTTGGAGAGGACACAGGAGGGTCTCACACATAACTAGAGCCGCTGCCTCTCATCTGATGCACTCTTCTTGTATACTTTGCTCCATGTACCTTTCCAGTGAGTGCCATTGATGATCTGCTGACTTTACTACATGGTTGCTGTCAGTGCATGGAACCTCTGGTCCTCTCCATCTACCTAGCCAGGCTCTGTCCCATTGATGGACCATATCCTCACTGTGTCTACTCCACCAGGGTCTGTCTCCATGTAGGCATGTTTTCTTTCAGCGACCGACTGTCTCTTCCTCCAGTCTGGTATCATTTAGGGAACCCCGAGTCTACAGAATCTGTCTGTGTAGGTTCTGAATCTCAATTGCTGTCCAGGTTTAAATTCTGTCCCACAGAGCCCCACAAAGGTCAGGCCCTCTGGTACTTTCATGTCAAGAAGCTTAGACCATTCAGCACATTCTAGGAACCTCTAGAGGGTGGTGTGGGCTGAGTCTTCAAGTCAACCCGAAGACTCTTAGATGGAAGGCAGCCCAAAACAATCCTCACGTTCACAACAGCTGCTTGAGTTTCCCTGTGACTTCTGCAGTTTTGGGAGGGAATAGAAAGGCCAGAACTGTACAACTTAAACCCAAGAACACATACATACATACCCAAGTAAATTTGTTTTCCCTGACACTACAATTAATAAAAAAAAAAAGTCACAATAAAATTTAAATGCTACTGTTATAGATAAGGTCTAGACTGTGTTTTCCAGGGCTTAAAGAGAATGTGACAATATGAATAATGAACAGAAATAGAAAACCCCTACAAAATCATTGCTCTGACAGCATTTCAAGGTTGGGCCTATGACCTCATGCACGCTAAAAAGCGATCTACAACTGAACTGATTCTCGGCCCCAGCATCGCACTTTAATAGAGTAACATTTGTTCCGCACACACTGTTGAACCTGGGGATGACCATTGCCAGGTAGAGTGGTAGGAACTGGGGCATGGTGATGTCCAGCACAAAATCTCTCTCATTTCTGCAGAACTTCTGTTTTGGAATTCCATTAGACTACATTTTAGAGGGTTTGAAAATCTAGACGTTTAATATTCAAGACTGGAGTTTCCTCACACAGAGATGCCTATGAAGGACAACTGTCTCTTGCAGGACAAGGGACGAAAGGATGTTTGGAATTTGCAGAGAAGTCAGATATGCCCTCTGCGAATCTATAACATGGGGTAAAAAGGACCGTGATAGCGCACATAAGCTGTTTATAAAACAGAATATTATTAATCAGATTTCACATAAAATCTTAATAATGAGCAATTAAGTCCCAGAAAGCAGAAGAAGCCTGGGTCAGAATGGAGACTTGTGTTGACAACAACTCATGCAGGTGGGAATTGTTGGGTACTTCAGGGCCTCTCACATTGGAGAAGAATCTTAGACATCAGTCATGGTAAGACTGTTCCTTTCTGCTGGTCAGGAAAGCAGGTCATCTGAGGGTCACGATATCTGCAGGGAGATATGTTAGAAACAGTACAATGGCCAGAAGCCCTGCTGTATAACTTTAGAAGCTCTGGTTTCTGGCTGAGCCTTGGGTTTCTGCAAAATGAAAAGAACAACTGGTTAAAAATGATTAAAATTCTTACTGAAAGTATATGTTATCAACCACAGAAATCTCTTGCAAAGCCAAGTTTATTTTATATAAAACTACCCCCCCCCCCAAAACTGATTGGAGTTGGAGGGGTAATATATGTTTTCTTTCCCAGTTTCTACTTTTGAAAAGGAAAACTCTCAGTCAACTTGAATGTGATCAGAACGGGGCATGCACTGTCTATTTAGATCTAGGAAATGATTAGCATATCCTCGTGATATTGTAGATGTTCTTTTAGGGTGGATGGGTGGGCATTTTTTATTTGGCAAAATGACATTTAGTAAGTTAATTTTTAAGAAATGAATGCGAAGAAGCCCAAGGCAAACTTGCCCACTTCAAACTGGCTGAGTCACCTCTCTTCAAGCCTTTGTTTCTCCAAATTATAAAATTTAAAACCACAGACGCCTTTAATTGGCATTTAACAAGATTGATAATATCACTAAAGATAATTTTTTAAAGATATTTTTAAGCTTTTCTTGCTATTCTCTTTAAGGAAAAGATGGTTAGATTTTAGCACAGTTTAAAGAACACTTAATTTAATCAATATCTTAGAAAAAAGTTCTCTAAAACTAAGAGTTTATTCCTGAACGTCATACCCAACAATCTATTCCTATAAAATAGAGCTAAATGATCAATTTTTGCTTTCCTTAAAAATAATGCAACATAGTAGCTTAAGATGATTAAAGAAGTTCTATGATAATTCAGGAAGCAAAGAGTTGACTGGTTGGGTTTTATTTTTAATAGTTATGAATTTAGTGTGTCAGTTTTAATGTGTTGGTGGATCTTCTGCAGGTGGTCAGGCAGGGCTACGAGCAATGAGAAGCAAGCATTTTCTTTTGTCAGCTCAATGCAATAAATATGTAAAATTGCTGAGTTGAGAACATTTAAGGTGGAAAGGCAATGGAAACAAAATACATTGCTGGTCCAAAGGAGTTAACATTAGGGGCACGTCTGGAAGAAGGGGGACATATGGGACATGATAAGAACATTGTGCCAGGAATCACGAAGCAAGGCCAGGGAGAGGCCAGGGGACATAAGCAGTAGCCTAAGGGAGAAAAGTGATTCATTGGGGTTAGACCATGCAAATTCCCTCTGGATTTAATAGGTAACGGAACACAGAAGAGTATAAAAGCACAGATGTGTTGAGAGAAAAGCCCAGAATTGGATGCATCTGGTGGTGGTACTTGGGATGGTTTTAAGAGGTGGATGTGATCCCGAGAGTACACTCTGAACTCAGAGGGAAGCAGAAGGCTGATGTGCAGACAAGGGCTCTTACCGCTTTCCCAGAGCTACCCACAGGTCTAGTGACTCAAGCCATTGACTGATCGTGAGGCAGAACAAAGGGCACATCTTCAACAGGTGATAAACGGTCCTGTTTGTGCTGTGTGTTTCTTGCCATCTTCTTGGCTTCACCCTTCACCCTTTTCCCACACTCTTCTACTGGCTTTGTGGAATGGCATCCATCCAGCCTTTCCATCAACCCTCAGTACCCCTGCCGCTCTTTCTTCTCTTAGTGTCCTGCCAGGATGCTGCATCTTCCCTGTACCCCTGCTTCCTTCTACAGATCTTCCTTTTTCCACACTCTCCTTTCTCCCCCATCATTTTTTTTTATTAATTTAGGGTCTCTTCTTTTATGACTGCATGCCCTCTTATGGACTTTATGCATTTATTTTGAGATAGAGTCTCACTAGATAGTCCTGGATATCTAGAACCTCACTATTTAGACCAGGCTGGCCATAATTCACAGACATCTGCCCGCCTCTACCTCTTGAGTGCTGGGATAAAGGTGTGAGCTGCCACACCTGGAAGACACTATATTTCATCTGGTAGCTACCTGCTTTCTTGATTCATCTGTTCCCTCCTTGAACTGAAGACTGTAGGGAGCTGGGGAACTTGTTTGATCTCTGTATATCTAGTGGGTAGCATAATTAGTCTGGCAGTTACCCCACCTGTTGCTGTGATAAACACCACAACCAAAAGCAAGCTAGGGAAGGAAGGGTTTATTTGGCTTATGCTTCCACAGCACAGTCCCCATCAAAGGGAGTCAGGGCAGGAACTCCAGGTGGGAACTGGAGGTAGGAACTGGAGCAGAAACCCTGGAAGAATGCTACTTACTGTCTTGCTCCTCATGTGTTCATCAGCTTGCTTTCATATATAATTCAGAACCACCTGCCCTGAGGTGGTATTACCCACAATGATCTTGGCCTCCTTACACCAATCATTAATCAAGAAAATGACCCACAGACTCGCCTTGGTAATCTAATGGAGACACACAGAGACAGTCCTGGAGAGATGGAGACGGAGACAAAGAGACACAGGGAGAGAGAAATGTAGCAATATTGTTATAGCAAAGAGCAAAACTCTCCATGTTTTAGATGTAGATGGGGAAGAACATCAAAGCCCAGTGAGATCTCATGGGGCATTAGTTTGGGAAGACTTCACTTCAGCTGAAACGACCTGGGAGAAGAGAAAACAATCCTTGGACAAAGAGAACAAAGGAAAGAATAAGGCCAAGAATGGATGAAGAGCAGTTTACGGTTTTCTGCCATGGGGATACAAAGTATTATGTTCTTTCAAGTCCTTCCTCAGACCTGAGATCTAAGTAAAGACTAGAAGTCTGAAGGAAGAAAGGAAGGGAAATTCTATTTGAAGCCATGAAATACAGACATCACAGAATTGTTTCAGCAATCTTCTATTGTCAGACAAGATTAAAAAGATAAATCTGCGTGGGCTCCTGGGAATTCCACTGTGGGAATTTTGATTATTAAATAACTAAAAATTAGTCCAAGAGGCATATTTGCAGTCATTCCTTGCTAGAGATAAAAGAGGATGATGTAAGCTTCAAGCATAAAGTAACGTGTGATATATTTTGGAAGAAATAACTGGAAAAAAATAACAAGAACTTTTGGCTTGATGTTCCAGGAATACAGTCAAATAGGCCAAGATTTTATTAAAAGAAAAAAAAGCGTGTGTTACAGAAATGAGGAGATGAAGGGTCAGGGGAAAGAGGCACTGTGATCTTTTAAGCTGGCTGAATAAAATAGATTATGGCAATGGAAACATGGTTAAAAGGCATAGGAGAGGCCTCTAGAAGAAACCAGATGCAGAGAATTCTTTCCTCAGAGCAGAGATGAGTAAGCGCTGAACCTGCCCTTATAAGCGAATTTGGGACATCGAGTTGCTGCTTGACTTGTGTTCACATGGTTACAATATTAGGAAAATCACATCCAACACAGGGATCAAAATCTTACTCTTCAGGAGGAGACTTTTAACACACAAATAGAAAATGAATAAGTGAAAGATAGGGAAAAAAAAAACAATCAAAGGTAACCAAATTTGATCTTGCTGATATTTTGCCAAAATTGATATAAATCTCTTGAGAGGAAAATATTTTCTTTTTATGAAGGAGAACAGTCGTTCAGGGAATTACACAACACAGGCAGAGAATCTCAAGTACGATCAACCAGCTTTACTTTGAAGCAGCCTACTTGCTAGGCGGTACTATCTCTCTCCTAGTAGGCTTTTGATTCTTTTAAAGTTTTAGCTACTATCATGGCCCCCAAAGGCATTGCCTCTAACTAAATTCAGTGGGCACCATCATGTTGAGACATGGGCTCTTAAAACTGTATTGTTTATAACATGAGACAAAAGTTATGTGAAAGTCAGATTGAGATATGAAAAGAAAAGAAGAACGATTAACAAAAACAGACGTGAAAACTGTTCAAGCAGGAGAATGAAAACCCCCGGTAAAAACACTCAGTGATCAGATTTAGAAAGCTGGGAGAATGGGAGAAAATGCTGGGAAAAGTTCCGTCTGATATCCTGGTGCGTTGCAGTCCAATGGCTGGCAAAATATTTTAGCATCTTTATCTTTAGGCATTTCTATTTTTAACAGTAGAAAGCCATTTTTTTCCCCTCCTGGAGCTGAGTTAACATGAGACAACTAATCAAAATAATTAAGTTTTCTGTTACTTTCTCTTGTGTTCTCAGCGTATTTTTATGTCTCATGGGCACACAGACTTTTGTGTAATGCCACAAGTAAAACATGCTTTGAGAGTCTCAATTTCTTCATTAAAGCTAGCCATCGATTATCCTCTGTGTTACAGGAGCCTCCAGAAAATGGCCATGTCTTCACCAGATCACGCGTTCCTTACAGCCGCTCTGTCAACGCGTGGTACCTTACCACTTCTCACTTTATATGAGAAGACAGTAGGAGAGGAGCTGCAACTTACTCCAGCCACTCAGGTAGTGAGCAGGTGATGAATCTGAGATTTCGGTCCAGGGAGTTTCAGTGAGAGGTTCTGGCATTTGTGCTGAAACCATATTATCTTTGTTTTTTGGAAGTATCACTCTTGGCGCTGGAGCAATGGCCCAGTGGATCAAAGGCTTGTTGCACAATCGTAAGGACCCACATCACAATCCAGGAATCTCACAGAGGCCTTGGACTCTATCTCTGACGATCTGACAACATCTCTCTCATGCGCTGGTATGCACACCCACATATAGCTGCACATATGCTCACACAGACTCATACACGCACACCCCAAAATAAAAAAGGGAAATATCTGTTATGTATCGACTCCCCCCAAAAACTCTTATTCTGATGACAAGGAATGCTACTGTGTTAGGCACAGATGAAAAAAAATCTGCTCTTTCAGCCCTTTTCTGTCTGTTTCTGTCGATGCAACAGTAAGGAGAAGAAGAATTTGCTCGGCATTGCTCTAATTTGAGAGATGAATCAAATCCCAAAAAGCCAAACATGAAACCCCCAAAGCACTTACTAACCTAAAAGAATACTCAAATATCATTTTTATTTACAACAGAGCATCTTAAAGTAGATTATAACCCATATCTTATAGGGCTATAGAAATTTGTTAACACAAATAAAACCGTACACAAAAAAATTGGTGCATTTTTGGATGTAATTATACTGAAAAAAAATGTAGAAATGTATAAAGTTGTTTCCTTTTTATCTTTGGAAAGTTAGGCCTGGAAACACAGCTCAGTGATACAGCACCTGTCTAGCATTCGGGAGGCCTTGGGTTCAGTCATCAGCAATAAAACAAAAAGAAAACAAATTAAAAAGGGACAGCCGTGGGGTCATTGTGGGAATCTAGATAACGGACATTTCTGAAGACAATAACAGCATTGACCCTGATGTGTAAGCAGTATGCAGCGATGCCCTCTAGTGTGCTGTCCTTGTGTGCTTGGTACGTGTTTGTCATATGAATGTATCCAATGGGAAAATAGTTCTGGATAATGTCATTTCCAGAACATACTTTTCTTCCTTTCCTCTTTCCTTCATTCCTCCCTCCCTTCCTCCTTCCCTTCCTCCCTCCCTTCTTCCCTTTCTTCCTTCTTTTCTTTTTTTTCTTGATATAGGATCTCAATGTGCGTTTATATGAGTATCCTGGAACTCACTATATAGACCAACTTGGCCTCAGACTCACAGGGCTCTGCCTGCCTCTGCCTCCCAAATGCTGGTATTAAAGGTGCGTGCCACCACATCCGGCCCAAGATAGACTATAAGAGGAAGATTAACAGCATGCTAACCCAGCCGTTGCTCTTGAAGTCAGTCTCCCAGTCATTTCTTTCCGCTATTATCCATTCTGGACTCTGCCTGGAGCTTTTTGTTTAGTTTCTGGCATGGATGACATAATCTAGATCCTTATACCAAGCGGGTGTTTGAGCCTTCGTCACAGTGTTCTATCTAGGTCCTGGCTGCTGTATGTGCATATACATACAGCATCCTGTCCATATACATACATACAGCATCCTGTCCATATACATACATACAGCATCCTGTCCATATATATACATACAGCATTCTGTCCATATACATACATACAGCATCCTGTCCATATATATACATACAACATCCTGTCCATATACATACATACAGCATCCTGTCCATATATATACATACAGCATCCTGTCCATATACATACATATAGATCCTGTCCATATATATATACATACAGCATCCTGTCCATATACATACATATAGATCCTGTCCATATATATACATACAGCATCCTGTCCATATACATACATACAGCATCCTGTCCATATAAAGATACAAATTCCCAATGACACATTACTAAAAGACTTGGGTGATGATTCCCCCCCCCCATGTTCCCTTGGTGCAATGGGTGGTTATTGTTCTGTGTACTGGTCTCTTTTTGCAAGCTGCTCCAAGTACTGATACAGCCACAACCCAGAATTTTTGGAGACAATGCTGTATCCCCTACTGAAAGCATCTCCGCTAACCAGAACCTCAGGTCAGTTCTGTAAAGGGCAGATAGTAATATTTTGAGCTTTGCAGATAAGATTTCCTTCTCATCTTTGGTGGCTTCTTCCTTGCGTGGTATCATTGATGCTTTCGTTCAAAAGGCTCTTGTATTTATCCATCAGGCTGGTGGCTCTAATATGTAATAAGATTAAAGGATCTTATGTGGAGTGATATTTTATTATGTTTTAATAAATAAAGCTTGCCTGAAGGTCAGAGGGTAAAACTAAGCCATTAGAGGCCAGGCAGTGGTGTCACACCTTTAATCCCAAGATTTGGGAGACAGGGGCAGATGTCTCTCTGTGAGTTCAAGTCCACCCTGGGCTACACAAAATCAGTGCAGAAACAAATCCAGGTGGTGGTGGCTCATACCTTTAATCCCAGTACTAGAGAGTCACGTGTCTTTAATCCCAGCACTAAACGGGGAATATAAAATAGGAAGAGACAGAGGCTCAGGGCTCAGTCTGCGGTCACCCAGCCTCGGTAAAGGCAAGACTTTTCTAGTGGCTTGGTTGTTTTGCTTTTCTGATCTTTAGCTTGACCCCCAATATCTGTCTCTGAGTTTTTATTATTTGTGCCACACTTATGGTCATATACCCACTGCCTAACTCCTTTAGTTTTTGAGTGGGTTCCTCTCTCAGATACCATGTGGGATCCAATGTCGATGAATCAACATTCTGCAGGCATCTGGAAGCAGCGTTGACTCAGGTCTCATAGTCAGGAAAGGCAACAGAAATGCACGGCGGTTGTAGTTAAGGACAATCCACTGTATGTTCAAGGGCAAAGGGCTTGTAATACAGTCAAGTCGTCACTGCAGTGGTTCCTTCAGGAGATGGCGCTGTGTTGTGTGTTTGGTGTAACTTTCTGTAACCCCAGGTTTGATGCTTTGGTGGAAACTGTCTCTAGATGAGCCTCGAGGAATGGAAATACATGGTTCATACTCCTTCATGTGTCCTTCATGCCACCACTGATGCATGCTTGTATGCACATTATGCATATGCATATGCCAAAATGGGTGTGACTGAAGTCAAAGGCTGCTGATGTCCATGGCACAATCATGCTGTTCACTTCTGTCATAACTGGTAAATGATCTTAGTGGGCAATGTGCTATGCTCACTCCTGTAGGCCTTCTCTCATGATTCATTCTAGCCTCCTCAGCAAGGAAATAATATATTCCATATGTTGCTTTATTTATTCACTATACCATACTTATTCTTACCCTAAGCTCTTTCTCCCTCCGTGGAAGGTAGGTAGCGGATGGATTACCCGAAGCTCTGTCCCCTTGGAGGGTTTCCGGCCATTAAGTTTTGATTTATACTCGTAGAGTAATATAGCAATGGTGACAACCAAGCTTAGGCATTTTACTTCTACATAGAGTTATCATTATGGACCCCTTCTGGATCTGCATATTTAGCTAAGGTAGTATTGGTATGGTAGCAGTTGTGGTGGTTTGAATGTCATTGGCCCCCATAATTTCACAGGGAGTGGCACTGTTAGGAGGTGTGGCTTTGTTGGAGTAGGTAAGGCTTGTTGGAGGAAGTGTGTCACTGTGGGGGCTTTGAGGTTTCCTATGCTCAGGATACCGCTCAGTCAGTCAATTGACTTCCTGTTGCCTGCAAGCCAAGTCTGCTTGTATGCTGCTGGCATGCTGCCATGCTCCTTATCACAATGATGATGGTTTGAACCTCTGAAACTGTAAACAGTATATTCTTTTTTTTTCTTTCATAATACTAGTCATATCTCTTCTACATACAGAAGACTCAGTGATGGTTTTGAGTCTGAGACAGAAACACTAATGTGCATATATGTAAGTTTGATTTATGTGTTCATTTTCTACATTCAGAAGGTAGCAATTACATAATTGCATGTGTGTTTTTATTTATATATTTTTATTTTTTATTATTAAAAATTTCCGCCTCCTCCCCACCTCCCATTTCCCTTCCCCTCCCCCACTCCCCTCCCCCTCCCTCTACAGTCCAAAGAGCAGTCAGGGTTCCCTGCCCTGTGGGAAGTCCAAGGTTCTCCCCTCTCCATCCAGGTCCAGGAAGGTGTGCATCTAAACAGACTAGGCTCCCTCAAAGCCAGTACATGCAGTAAGATCAAAACCCAGTGCCATTGTCCTTGGCTTCTCAGCAGCCCTCATTGTCTGCCATGTTCAGAGAGTCCGGTTTGATCCCATGCTTTTTCAGTACCAGTCGAGCTGGCCTTGGTGAGCTCCCATTAGATCAGCCCCACCATCTCAGTGGGTGGGCGTATCCCTCGAAGTCCTGACTTTCTTGCTCATGTTCTCCCTCCTTCAGCTCCTCATTTGGGCCTTGGGAGCTCAGTCCAGTGCTCCAAAGTGTGTCTCTGTCTCTATCTCCATCCATCGCCAGATGAAGCTTCTATAGTGATATGCAAGATATTCATCAGTATGGCTATAGGAAAGGGCCATTTCAGGCTTCCTCTTCTCAGCTGCCCAAGGAACTAGCTGGGGACATCTCCATGGATACCTGGGAACCCCTCTAGAGTGAAGTCTCTTGCTAACCCTAAAATGGCTCCCTTAATTAAGATATATAATTCCCTGCTCCCCTATCCACCCTTCCTCCATCCCAACCATCCCATTCCCCCAGGGTCTCCCATCCTCCCCTCTTCACTTTTCTCTCCCCATCTCCCCTTACCCCCGCTCCACCCCCACTCACAAGATCCCAATTTTTGCCTGGAAATCTAGTCTACTCCCAATATCCAGGAGGATAACTATATGTTTTTCTTTGGGTTCACCTTCTTATGTAGCTTCTCTAGGATCACAAATTATAGGCTCACTGACCTTTATTTATGTCTAGAATCCACTTATGAGTGAGTACATACCAAATTCATCTTTTGGGGTCTGGATTACCTCACTCAGAATAGTGTTTTCTATTTCCATCCATTTGCATGCAAAGTTCAAGATGTCATTGTTTTTTACTGTTGAGTAGTATTCTAGCATGTATATATTCCACAGTTTCTTCATCCATTCTTCCATTGAAGGCATCTAGGTTGTTTCAAGGTTCTGGCTATTACAAATAATGCTACTATGAACATAGTTGAACAAATGCTTTTGTACTATGATAGGGCATCTCTTGGGTATATTCCCAGGAGTTGTATTGCTGGATCTTGGGGTAGGTTGATCCCGAATATCCTGAGAAACCGCCACACTGATTTCCAAAGTGGTTGCACAAGTTTGCATTCTAATTAAATGCTTTCCTCATAAGAGTTGCTGTGGTTATGGTGTCTCTTCCCAGCAATAGAAACCCTAACCAAGACTGTGGTGGAGGCAGGAGGGTCTAGGAGAGTTGCTGTGGTTCTTACTTGTCATTCTGTCCATACTCAATGCCCGTATCTACCATTGACCTCTTGCTATGGCATGCGATCGTGTCCACTCAACTTGTGACTTATGGACCTGAAAGAACACATCTTTGGGTAGATGAGAAGGTGCCGTGCAATCTCATATCTTTTATGGGAGAAACAAATTCCTCAAGTCATATATTAGTGTTGTTACATCTGTATAACTGGCAGCCAACTACTGCAGTAGAGAAGGAGGAGGAAGAGGAAGAGAAGGGAAGGCAGGGGAAAAGACAGAGGGAAGGAAAGTAGGAGAGAGATAGGAGAGAAATGGAGGGGGCAAGTAAGCATAATCTCTTTTGCTTAGTTACATCGTCTTCATTTCTTTCCCTTTCCTAACTATGTATACCCTGTAATTATTCTCAATACGTTTTCCACATTTATCTAATTTGTATGTAATTTATAATGAAAACACAAAAGTTTATCTATATTCCTAGAAAGAGAAGAATGTTGCATAAGTAAAATCAGAAAAATCAAACCCAGAGCTAAGTCATTCTTTACTGATCTGTGAGCTCTTGGAAAGCCACTATCAGTCCTTTAAACTTTAGTATTGGAATTCATTTTGTTACTAAACAAAGTATCGAGTATGCTTAGGACCTAGGGCATTTGAGTGAGTCTTTTCTTTGGCTGTTTTTATTTTAATTATTTATTATTTTTGTGTGTGTATGCAGTGTTCTGTCTGCATGCATGCCTTTAGGCCAGGAAAAGGGTGCCAGATCTCATTACAGATGGTTGTGAGCCACCGTGGGGTTGCTGGTTGAACTCAGGACCTCTGGAAGAGCAGCCAGTGATCTTAACCACCGAGCCATCTCTCCAGCCTCTTCTTCAGCTGTTTTAATTATTATTATCTTTAGTATACATAGAGAATTTATTTTTATTTTATTGTTTTTGACAATTTCAAACATTATATGTTTATAATGAATTGTGATCAGAGTCACCCTCTTACCCAACCCTCCGACCCCTATCAAACCCCCTTCTTTTAAGTGGCCTTTCCCTGTTCCAGTTTCCATTGCTATGATAAATACCACGAACAAAAGCAACTTAGTGAGGAAAGGATTCATCTGGCTGACACTTCCATATCACAGTTCACCATTGAGGAGAGCCAGGGCTCCAGGAAGGACCTGGAGGCAGAACTGAAGCAGAGGCCCTGGGGTGTGCTGCTTACTGGCTTGCTCAGCCTGCCTTCTTCACCAACTTTGGTCCAATTGTCCAGGGGTGGGACATCCCCCAATAGAGTGGGCTCTCCTACTTCAATGATTAATTTTTTTTAAAAATTCCCTACAGACATGCCCATGGGTGAATCTGCAGTTCCTTCCTCCAAGATGACTCTAGTTCTCAAAAATTTACAACGTGATTCAACCTCATGTGTATGCGATGATTCATGGGGACTTTGTCCTTCACTACACTTCAATAACTTGCTTTTTGCCACAGTTCCACGTGAGCTTCCTTTCCTGGCTCTTATGATTTAAGGGCGTATCTGCTATTATTGCTCTCTGTTGACTGCAACAGAAGTTGTTACCCTATACCCCTGCCCGAGTGTTCCCATTAGCAGAAGGGGGAATGACAAAAATCTTTGTCGTAAGGACAGTGGACACAACATGCTTTATTACTTTTTGTATAGATGAAGGCAGTGAGAAAAAAAATCATTAAAATTTTACATCTATAACTATATATGGTTTTAATTTTTAAGAATAACTTACCAAGCTGTAGGTTTCCACATGGAGTCTTTATCCATACCCCACCGGCTGATGCTCCGGGCTCGCCTGCCTCAGTTTACCTTCTTGTACAGTCTTCTTCCCCTTTACTTCACTCTACTGCCGTCTCAATTCTCACCATAGAGTCTTTTTTTCTTTTGTCCAATCCTGGTTTAACCTGTATTTTCTCTCACCTGGATATGCATATTTAACAGTTACTTGATTTTATGTGTGTTTTGGCAGGGGAGAGAAAACAAAACAAAACAATAAAAACCTAGTGATGTTCTCAGACCAAGAAACTTGCAAAATCATGTTTTCAGACAAAGTTTTAGAAAATGATTTTTTAAAAACTTTTAATCACTTTCTCTTTATAGATAAAAACTGAAAGAAAGAAAATATGAGCGACTTGGTTTGGTGAAGCCCCGAGGACAAATTTTCCCTCCTGAATGTGTTAGTAAATCTGAAACCTGTTCCATTACTGCAGTTCAAGTGTTCGATATACTGTGGCAAAATACAGGAACTCAGCCTTCAGTAAAAATATGTAATTTGTGGGACTGGAGAGATGGCTCAGTGGTTAAGAGCACAGGCTACTCTTCCAGAGGGCCCAGATTCAATTCAAAACCCACATGGCAGCTCACAACTGTTTATAACTCCAGTTCCAGGGGATCTGACAGCCTCTCATGGACATACTTGCAGGCAGCACACCAATGTACATAAAATAAAAGTGAATTGTTTTAAAAATATGTATAATTTACAAAAGTCTATCGTTACCTTAGATACACATTAAAATTTTGTTTATGTCAACATTTTCCTGTTAAGAACACACCTGCACAGACATTGGGTAAATCTTTGAGAATGGAGTTGGCAGACCATCTGTAGTGATCTTTCAGAAGGGCCCTACAGTAAGAGGAAGCAGGACTGTTCAGAATGTCGAGAGCCAATTAAAGGTTTAAATTGGGTTGTGGGGAGAGCTGGAGGGATGGACTGGTTGGTAAAGTAGCTGTTGAGCAAGCTTGAGGCCCTGAGTTCAGAACCCTGTTATCCCTACAAAAAGCTGGCACACATCTGTAACCATAACCCTGGGTGTGCGAGTGTGTGAGTGTGTGTATGTGGGTGGATACATATCTGTAACCATAGCCCTGGGTGTGCGAGTGTGCGTATGTGGTGGACACACATCTGTAACCATAGCCCTGGGTGTGTGAGTGTGTATGTGGGTGGATACACATCTGTAACTATAGCCTTGGGTGTGTGAGTGTGTGTGGGTGAACACGCATTTGTAACCATAGCCCTGGGTATGCGAGTGTGTGTACTTCTGGAGCTCATTGACCAGCCACCCTAAGCAGTCAGAGAGCTACAGTTTCAGTGAGAGATGCCATGTCATGATATACAATGTAGGTGTGTGGTGGGTTGGGGGTTGAGGTTGGAGAGTTGGTTCAGCAGTTAGGAACACTTGCTGCTTTTCCAGAGGATCCAGGTTTGATTCCCAGAACTCTTGTCATAGTGATCTGTAGCTCCAGTTCTCATGGATCAGAAGCCGTATTCTGGGGCCCACATGAATGGCATACAGTCTATGCATAAATAAAAATAAATCTTAAAATACCCCCATGAAGATTAGGAAAATATATAAATATAAAGAAAAGTTATGGAAGAAGATGCCCAATGACATCATCCTCTGGACTCCATATGTATGCATGCCTCACACACGTGCACAAACGCATGCACACATACATGCATGCTCCCACATGTGCACACACATGCACACATACCCAAATAAATAAACAGATGCACACTCCACACATGTACACATGCATGCATATCCCACACACATTCACACACAATGCATACCCCCCACACATGTGACACACACATGCATACATATCAAAATAAATAAACAGATGCACACCCAACACACTAGCTATAGACTCACAAAAGGAATCATGGTGTAAATACAGATGAAAGAAAGAAAATGAGGAATGACGAGAAAAGGCTGGTAAAATGGTCAGAGAGCAGATTGGGTACCCATGGCTTCCTATCAGTGAAGCTGGAATTGCTGCAGGCAATCTAGAATAGTCTACTAATAAAACAGGATGATTTGAGTCTGAAATACAGAGTGGAAAAAATTTTAAATTTTCAGTCAGCCTGAACCATTCCCTTAACTGTTGTTTTCTGAATTTGACCCCCCTATAGGCATGACTTTTGACAGCTGTTTTGTTTTTGTTTGTTTGTTTTTGTCTTTTGTTTCATGACTGTGCAGTATAAGTAGTATAGAAAAAAAGACCAAAAAAAAAAAAAATCTGAGATGTAGCCAGCTACTGTGACCAGGAGTCTCTTTGTTTAGAGATTAAAGTAAGTTCTCTGGAAGATGACATATTGATTTAAGGAAATCTGGTTTGTAGGTGTGTTTTGGCCAGTTGTAACATTACAAAACATGTTGACTAGTAACCCACTTGATAAAGGAGATTTCACCAAAATATAGATTTCTAGATTCTCTTGAAATACTAAAATTTCCAATAGGGCCCAGACTGTGCAAAACTGGGAATGTTCTTTTTAGCTTGTGCCGACTTCAGTCAACAATCCCAATATGCTGCATTTATTCACTTTGCCTGCTGAGCGCCTTTAGACATCTTAATTTCCCACCCTTAGTCCTAAAGCCGTGTTCTCTAATTGTGATTTTCAGTGTTCTAGTTATTGAGGGAACCTCATGGGAAGTAAACTGAGCCTGGATGGACTATCTACCCTCTTCCCCTTTCCCTTCTTCAGAGTCCAATTGCTTTTTCAGAATCCAAAATGATATGCGGAACACTAATTATAAGTTTTCCTCTAAAATTTTTTGCAAAACAACAGAATTTTATTTTTAGTAGCTAGTTATAAATGTGTTTCTGGAATGTATGTATGTGTACTGCATACATACCCAGTTCCCAAGGAGGCCAGAAGTAGGCATCAGATACCCTAGAACTGGAGTTAAAAGGATCGAGAAGCCCATGGACGCTGGGCACCCAGCCTGGGTCCTCTGTCAGAGCAGCCAGTGCCCTTAACCAATAAGCTATCTCTCAACCCCAAATCAGTTGAATTTTAACCATGTTAAAAGGACACATCAATTTTGTCAGGTGATCTTGTCTATTTCCCCTTTCCAGGTGTAACTACATATGTTTTTCTTTGGGTTCACCTTGTTATTTAGCTTCTCTTGGGTCATGGACTATAGGCTCCTATCCTTTGCTTTACAGCTAGTGTCTACTTATGAGTGAGTACATACCATGTTCATCTTTCTGGGTCTAGGCTACCTCCGTCAGGATGTTTTTTCTAGTTCCATCCATTTGCATGCAAATTTCAAGATGTCATTTTTTTTCCCACTGAGTAGTACTCCATTGTGTAAATGTACCACATTTTATTTATCCATTCTTTGGTTGAGGGGCATCGAGGTTGTTTTCCAGGTTCTGTTTATTATGAATAATGCTGCTGTGAACATAGTTGAACAGATGTCCTTGTGGTATGAGTGTGCATCTTTTGGGGAAATGCCCAAGAATGGTGTTGCTGGGTCCTGAGGTAGGGTGATTCCCAATTTTCTGAAAAAAACGCCATACTGATTTCTAGAGTGGTTGTACAAGTTTGCATTCCCACCAGCAATGGAGGAGTGTTCCCCTTACTCCACATCCTCTCCAGCATAAGCTATCATTTGTATTTTCGATCTTAACCATTCTGACAGGCATAGGATGGTATCTCAGAGTCATTTTGATTTGCATTTCCCTGATAGCTAAGGATGTTAAACATTTTCTTAAGTATCTTTTGGCCATGTGAGACTCTTCTGTTAAGAATTCTCTGTTTAGTTCTGTATCCCATATTTTAATTGGATTGTTTGGAATTTTGATGTCTAATCTCTTGAGTTCTTTCTCTGTTTTGTAGATCAGTCCTCTGTCTGATGTGGGTTTGGTGAAGATCTCTTCGCATTCAGTAGGCTGCCTTTTTGTCGTGTTGTCTGTGTCCTTTGCTCTCAGTTTTAGGAGGTCCCATTTATTTATTGTTGCTCTCAGTGTCTGTGCTATTGGTGTTATATTTAGGAAGTGGTCTTCTGTGCCCATGCATTGAAGGCTACTTCCCACTTTCTTTTCTATCAGGTTCAGTGTGGTTGGATTTATATTGAGGTCTTTAATCCATTTGAACTTGAGTACTGGCTTTTTGGGAACCCATTCCCTTAGGATGGATAATTTACTCAGCCTATGATAGAGGAGAGTCATGAGATAGTGGGGAGGGCCTTGGACCTTCCCTAAAGCAATGTGCCCTGCCTTCTCTGTGGAGTGGATTGGGGGTGGGGTCCGGAGAAGGGAGAGGGAATAGGAGGAGGGGAGGGAGTAGGAACTGGAATTGGTATATAAAATGAAAAAGGTAGTTTGTTTTCTTTTTTAAAACACATACAAACAGGAAGTGTCATCCTCTCAGCCTCCTCTGCATCTAGGTTCAGTGACAAGACTTACACAGAAGGAACAGCTGCTCCTTTCGGATGTGCTTGACTTAGGGATGAGTCGCTGAACAATCCTGGGCCATATGGAAAGAAAAATGTCATGCCAATGATGACAGAGCCACGGTCCCATACACAGAGATCCCTACTAGCGATGCAACTACTTCTATACTTGAGAGAAAACTTAGCTTTCACTTCACATAAGCTGATATTAATACAGCTCTTTATTATTATACACATGTAAAACTATCTGAGTTATGACAGCCACTTATCCCCTTTTCCATCCAAAATTCCCTGACCATTTAAAAGTAATTTCCGAAAAAGAACAAATCTGTGTTTAAAACTTTTGGAAAAACTTCATCGAATGTTTTTTATTTTTTATTTTATTTATTTATTTTTTTTGGTTTTTCGAGACAGGGTTTCTCTGTGGCTTTAAAGCCTGTCCTGGAACTAGCTCTTGTAGACCAGGCTGGTCTCGAACTGACAGAGATCCGCCTGCCTCTGCCTCCCGAGTGCTGGGATTAAAGGCGTGCGCCACCACCGCCCGGCCATCGAATGTTTTTTAAATTTTATTTTTAAATTTTATTTTTAAATTTTATTTTGCATACAACTTCACTTTGCTTTCACTCACTCATGTGCCTGTGTTTTTCTGGAATCATTACACAGAAATGACAGCGCGCCTGCATACATGAACAGGGAGGATGCCTTCTGTTTCCCTTTAAGTCAAGTATCACAAATACCCATTTTGGTTCCGTTTCATTCAGAGAACGAATTTACCCCCAGAGAGTGGAGTCAGACGTGCAAAGGAAAGGATGTGAGTTTGTTCTGCTTGAGCTATGGAGACGGCTGGAGCGGAAAAAGATAAAGTTACTGACTGAGCCACCCAAGAGAGGCCTTTGAGGTAGGCTATTTCAGGCTCAATTTAGAATGTGATGATGATGGTCCCTAAGGCTTGGATTGCAAAAACGTTATAAATCAATACAGGATTGCAAGTTTAAGCCTGAGAAAAGAGCAGCTTTTAATAGCAATGCGTTTTGTTTGGTTTTCTTAAAAATTAATGTACCCACCTAAGTGAGAATTGTTGTTATAATGCACCAGTTTGAATTCTTACAGCTAACTGACAGAAATCGCGGATTATTCAATATAATAAAAAACACTCAAGACAAACCAATCTTGGGCAGCATTCAAAAATGCCTTAGGATGTTTTTACTGATTTTAATATTCGCCTCTCCCCTTCTCAAAACTTTCCCTGCAGTAGTCACTTTACAAGTTCCTGGGGAAATTTCAGATCCTAAAGCCTGCAACTAAGAGGAGAGTTGGTAAGGCTACAACTGGTTCTGTTGAGATGAATGACAATCCCACATTGGGTCAGCCATGCGCATGATCATTGGAAAATGAAGTTCTTTCTTCCTGTTGTGTATGGGGTGTATTTGATGTGATATGTGCATCTTACTATGATAAAACTTTCATGGAATAGAAAAAAAATTATTTTATCCCAATAGAGCATTATGAAGTTGTAGCTTTAGAGCAATAACTTTTCAACAAATTTTAAAATATTACCAGTTCTTATTATGAATAAAATATAATAATCAAACACTACGTAGATATTGATATGTAGCTATAGATATAGTTTATGCAGATGATTCTTCCCCCACCAGCCATAGTCATTCAATAAAAACTTCAGTGCAAGGAAAATGATACCTCCTTTCAATCTCAGTGGATCCCCCAAATCCCCCCCCAGATGCCATAGGCTGTTGCCATTGATCTTGGTTGCCTGCCCAAACTGGAAGAAAATATCTCCTTGATGAAGACACCGTACACTTTGATCACAGGACTTGGAGAAATAAGGCTGTTGCTGACCTGGAAGACTTCTGGAGAACTAACTTTCAGAGTGTCAGAGGGTGCTATGCCCTAGCCAGCTGTAGAGCTTGGTAACCACGACAGCAACTACCAGCCCAGCAAGATGCCCCACCAGGGCCATAGTGGCATTTCTGTTTTGGGGTTAGCCAACAGCTGTCTAATTGGACATACATTCCACTTGGTAGGAGGAAACTCATGGCTAACTCTGTAAAGCTAGCCATGAATCCATGCTGGGATGACAACAGACACGAGAGGAGAGTCTACTTTAATCATTTTGCTTAACTAACATAGATTCAAACTCCTTTCTAAATATTCGTCCATAGACCCATAAATAAGTGCAGCTGTCTCCTTTCTTTTGCAGCCAACAGACAGCAGTAGAAGTATGTGCAGCTGGTCAAAATGCAACAAGTAGGTGACTGTGGAATTCGGTACATCTATAACACAGCTCTTACACCTAAGGCTCAGGGTACGTGGTGGAAGTGGGGAGCAGCAAGGGTGTAAGAGAAGGACTGGAGCAACTGTTGCCCGGTAATGCTTTCTGTGTATGACATAGCATTGCTTGCATTAACTCTCAAGAATATGGTTGACTGTACAGACCTGCACAAGACCAGGCCAGCTCACATGCCAATACGGATGGGGAAAATTTCACAAACCTCCAGTCCTAGATGAACTACAAGCTGCCAACCATCTGCTGCTGAGGGAGGGAGATTCTGTTTTCTTGAGGGACCAGCTCCCTATTAGGTTTTTCAATCCTAAGTGGTCAGTCCTAAACACACGCGGGCAACACTAATTGAACTCAGCCAGGTTTCATATATGTGTATATGTATCATCATGGTTTTATATGAGTATTAAATATATATATATATAGACAATAATAATTATAGAAGAAGAGGTAATGAATTTGAAATGGGCTATTGTGGGTGGACGTGGGAGGAGTTGGAGGGGAAGAGGAAGGGATGGAAGTGTTAAGAATTTGGTGTACGTACATAGTCTAAAAACATAATAGAACTAGTCGAGATATCACAGAGAGTATTTAGTTTCATTACAGCATTTTCAAACTAAAGTAAGTTTCTCGTTGATTCTTCCCGCACATCCTGCCCATGCTCTGCCTCCACCTTTTTCGTTTCGGCCACTGTAGCCTCCTTCCCTGTCACATGTGTCCCCTTGACCTCCTCCGCCTCCCACCCTTGCGGTCTCTTCTCTGGCTTCATAGCCAGCACCCCACTGATGTACATATCCTAAAATATTGTAAGCTAGGGTTTCCATATGAGAGAGAATAGATGAATTTTGCTTTTCCTAGTCTGGGTGCACCTTGTTTAATATAATAACTTCCAGATGCATGCAGTTTTTTTCCAAATTTCTTCGTTTAGTGGTTGGATAAGATTCTGTATCTGCAGATGACACAGTTTCATTTTCCATTCTTCTGCTGATGGACGTGTAGGCTGGCTCCATTTGCTTGCTATTTTGAGTAGTTAATACAGTAGTAAATATGGATGTTCTTCTATCTCTGTGGTGACGTATGGAATCCTTTGGGAGGATGCCCGGAAGTGGTATATCTGGGTCATATGGAAGTTCCACTTTAATTTTTTTTTGAGAAAACCCTGTACTGATCTTGATGGCTCCACTGATTTGCTCTCTCACTTGCAGTGAATGAGGGTTCCTCCCCTCCCCCCCCCACATCCTCACCAGCGTTTGGGGAGTTTCCATTCTTCATGATAGCCATTCCAGAAATATCACCAAAGCTCTCACTTTAAGAAAACTTAAGGAGACCTGAATAATGGCTCAGCAGTGAAGAGTAATGGATGCTCTAGCAGAGTAGCTGGGTTAGACGCCCAATACCAACATGGTAACTTGGCCATCTGTAAATCCAGTTGCAGGGCATCTGCTGCCCTCTTCTGGCCCCTGCGGGCTGTGCACACTCATGGTACACAGACATAAATGCAAGTGAAACACTTGGACATATAAAACAAAAGTAAAAATAAGTTTTCAAATAAAATAAAATAGTCTTAATGAAATGCCTGAAGCTATTCCCATAATGGTTGGGTGGAACAAAAATTTGTCTTTAAAAATATAAAATATTCAAAGCCATATTATTACATTTTTGTATAAATTTTAAAGAAAGTATACAATATTTTGTATAAAACAAAGCAGGAAGCTGTTTCCTATGTGGGTCAGAGCAGAGTAATCGAGTTAGGGGTTATGTTAAAGACATCAATAATCTTTGTGTCTTCTGACATAAGCAAATGTTAAGGTTCAATTCTTTGAATCTCAGAATTGAATTCTTCTATTCTCAAGCCTTATTGAGAGAGGAAAAAACACGTTAATATTTATGTGTAATCTGCAGGGTGAAGACGTGAAATACATGTTGAAAATTTTAGTCTCGTACAGGAAGGTAGGCCAGCCAGGTCTGTAGGTCTCATTCTTAAATAGATGCATTTGTATGTTGAAGTTTCTTGTCTTTGAATATGCAAAAGTGCTTTAGGTCCTGGAAACTTGCATTTAATATATGTTAATCTCCAGGAATTTACATTATGTTTCTATGTACAGGACCATAAAGAGAAGGAACCTTCTTATACCGAAACAATGGCCTTGTTCTGATCTGTAGCATTGACTTGAGCAGCTCTTTCCGCTTCTTGAAGGCCTCCATTTTTCTACCAAAGCAACAGAAATATAACTTCACCACTTACTGCCTGAGAATGCTGTCATGAGACATTACGGTTGTGACAAACATCTCTTGGACTTTTAAAAAGCCAGCAAAAACCCCTCCAAAGGACAGGTAGTACTTTGAGCAACTTTTTAAAAGGGTTTTCCAGCAGAAAATAAAATAGAGTTTAGGAACTCTGGGTGGCCGTGGCCGCTACAAGGAGCTCTTGGAAGTTTTGCTGCAGAGGGCTGAGTGAAGTGATGGTGGCAGCCGCTGCAGCCTAAATCCCAACATGCATTTCCACAAATTCATAGGTCATTTCACCTCTCTGGAGCATGGGAAAAATGCCAGGGCAAATTGCTTCTTGAGCAGAAGGCCTTTTGGTGGTAGACATGGGCCAAGGACTCCTGGCAGCCTCCACCATCTAAGCTTCCTGTAGCCTTCTGTTCCTCCCTTTTCTGCTTGTTGGTTAGAATGTGCATCGTCGTGGATGGCCGTCCAGTTTCTTTGACTCTGTCATTTTTTTTTTCCCTCACAGGAAACCCACCATTAAATCTCATTCCCCACCAATCCCATCTTGGCGTCTGCTTTTGTGCAGTGGGTCCCTTTGAAACTGCACCGTGAGATTTTTCTATGGTTTTGCAATTTGGTAGCTGGGTTTCCTATCAACCTGTAGCGGTCATTAACTTGATGCTGAACCATAGCCCACTTTAGACCACGTAGCAACCCAGGCACTTTTTCCTTATGAATAATAGGAATGGTTTTCAAGAAACACATTTGATGCTGCTTTTATGATTCTGTCTGTTCCAAAAGAATGTGAATTAGTACCCTCTTAAGAACAATAATACGCAAGCAAGCATCCTGCTTACATAGCGCGGTCTTGAGTCACTGTGACTACTCTTCCTTCGGAATCCTTCCCGAACACCTATCAAAATATCAAAACCAAGGTTACTGGAAAGTATTTTTTTCCTTTATAGCAGAGGTACAATGATTAGAGCAGCCCACATAACAAAATAAATGAGACATTTAGGGATAATTCAAACGTTAGCTCTGTTTAGATTACACTACCCGAATAGTGGTGACTCCCGGTAGAAGAAAACTATTTGTAGACTTTTTCTTATTTATAGTTTTCATATATTTAATCAAGCTGCACTTACAAGTTTATGTTACTTTTCCATACAGAAACATATTTCCTTTGCCTGTATATGAATCAGTCCCGTTAAGTTTGCAAAATACTTTAACTAGAAAATTCATTGGGTCTTATATTGGGTCTTTTGTATCGAACATCTGGATTGTTTATAACTTCCGTTGATGAAAATAATGCCTCTATGTGTGGCTTTCCGGATTTTCCGTGTTCAGATTGATTGGCATCTCGCACGGAATTCATGAGGCTGCATCTTAACCTACACTTGTGACCAGTTCGCATTGTCCTGCTTTAGAAAATGAATTAGGAAATTGGAAGCAGACAAGATCGCCTGGCAAAAGTTGGGAGCATGGGGGTGGAGGGAGGGTAGAGGGAAGGGGTCGGGGGAGGAAAGGGGAAAAGGGGAGAGTTGGGGGGAGCTTGGGGGAGTGGGATGGTTGAGATGGAGGAAGGACGGATATGGGAGCAGGGAAGGAGATATCTTAATTGAGGGAACCATTTTGGGGTTGGGAAGAGGTTTGGCTCTGGAGGGGATCCCAGGAGTCCACGGGGATGACCCCAGCTAAAACTCTGCGCAGTGGAGGAGAGGGGGCCTGAACTGGCCTTGTCCTGTAGTCAGACTGATGACTGTCTTGAATATCACCATAGAACCTCCATCTGGGGACGAATGGAGACAGAGACAGAGGCCCACATCAGAGCACTGGACTGAGCTCCCAAGGTCCAGTTAAAGACCAGAATGAGGGAGAATATGAGCAAGGAAGTCAGGGCCATGAGGGGTTGGTCCACCCACTGAGACAGTGTGCTTGACCTAACTGGAGCTCACCAAATCCAGCTGGACTGGGAACGAATGAGCATGGGATCAAACTGGACTCTCTGAATGTGGCTGACAGTTGGCACAGACAGAGGGGCCAATGATAATAGCACTGGGATTTGCCTCTACTGCATGTACTGGCTTTTTGGGATCCTATTCTCTTTGGATGCATACCTTCCTAAGCCTGGATGTAGTGGGGAGGGCCTTGGACTTCCCACAGGGCAGGGTGCCTTGCCCTCTCTTAGGACTGAAAGGGGTGGAGGGAAGGTGTGTGTGGGGAATGGGAGGGAAGTGGGAGGAGGGGAGAAAGTGGGAATTTTGAATGGTATTATTTAAAAATAATAAAATAAAAAGAAAATGAATTAGATGCTCTGAACTACTTTTCCTGAAGAAGGCATCTGATTGAAGTGGCTTCTGTATACTTATTAGTGAATCTATTCACTGCCTTTGTAAACTATTTTCTTTCTGATTTATTTATTTATCTATTGAATGTTTTCCTTATTTATTAATATGTGAATTTTTACCTAGCTAATAAATCACTCCTGGTCTACTATATGATACCAAATATTGCCCCGTCCCACTTAGCTCTATTCTCTTTTTTGTTTCTTTATTTGCCATATTCATTCATTTAACCACCATTTGTAGCCCCTCCATTCTGTCAAGCACATGACATGGAGCTGTGGATAGTCTTGAACAAAGACAGACACAATGCTCTTTCTCTTATAGCTTCTCTACTATATCGGCGAAATTAAACACCAAACAAGAAGTTATCAAAAACGTCTGCTAAGAACCTAAGTGTAGGAAGCTATTTATGTTTTTTTAAATACTGTAAGAAGAGAACTTAAAATGAGACATACTCACTCAATAAACTATTAAGTATACAGTGAATTATTCTACTATAGGCACCATTCTAGAACAATGACCTTGAAGGAAATAAAAGAATACAAATGGGGAAAGAAGGAGTCAAAAGTATCCCTGTTTACAGAAGAGATGCTCCTACACACAGAGCTGAATAATTCCCCACTGTATGCATATACATGTTTGCTTGATCCATTTATCTAGTGGTGGGCTTCACAGTTGCTCCCCATAGCTGTTATTGCTAGAAGTGCTTTGTGAACACAAGACTATGAGTATGTATTTGAGATGGTGATTTCTTTTGATAGCTGTTTGGAATGGAACCTCTGCAGCATACGTGGCTCTATTCAATGTTTTGAGGAACATCTCAACTATTTCCCACAGCAGGGCCTTCTATGTTCCACCAAGAATGCGCAAAGTTCCTCATTTCTCCATATTCTTACCTGTTGGTTGTTTTCTTTGATTTGTTTTGCTCGCGTTAGTGCCCGCTGCTACTTGTGTGTCTTAGGAAGAACCGTGTCTTGCAAAAGTAAGTTACTGTCTATAGGGCTTGACTAGTTTCTCTGAGTGTAGGCTGTTATAAAACAAAGTTTCCCTTCATATTTCGTTTCTTCGGCTGTGGGCTTTTTGACTTCAGCAATGAAGACTTTAGTACAAGTAAAGCAGTTACCATTGCTATGATCATGGATTTCTGAAATAGAAGACAAGATAAATCCCATTTCTTTATAAGTTACTATCTTAAGTATTATGTTATAGTAACAACAAGAAAATAGGTTAAGATGCCAGTTTTCCCCAAGACTGTTGAAAAGAGATTACCCTTTCTCTATTGTGTAGTCTTGGTATTCTTGTGGAAGATCATTTGACCCTTGCTATTTGGATGAGTTTTCAGCCTCTGTATTTATTCCACTGGTTTGTTTTTATGCCAACACATTAGTGCTAGTTACTGTGACTTTTCATCACATTTTGAAATAATGAAATGTGGCATGCACAGCTTTTATTATTATTTTAAAGACTGATTTTGCTGTTTGTAGTCTTTTGTGGTTCTTTATGAATTTTAGAATTTTTATTCATTTCTATTAAAACTCTCGAGTGATTTGATAGGAATTCCATCGAATCTATACACTATGCTGAGTGGATGTGTGTGTGTGTGTGTGTGTGTGTGTGTGTGTGAGAGAGAGAGAGAGAGAGAGAGAGAGAGAGAGAGAGAGAGAGAGGAGAGAGAGAGAGAGGAGAATATATATGTATGGGTATATATTCATGCACGTGGGACCAGAAACCTATGTCAGGTGCCTTCCTCAATCACTTCTCCACGTTATATTTCAGACAGGGTCTCTCACTGATCCCAATGCTCATTGAATGTCTAGACTGTTTGGCCAGCAAGCTCAGGGATCCTTTGGTCTCCATCCACCCGCTCTGTGCTGGGATTTTAAGCACGTGCCACTACTCCAGGCATTACACCTGCTATGAGTCTGAACTCTGGTCCTTATATTTGTGCAGCAAGCACCTTACCAACTGAGTCTTCTTCTCTAACCTGAGGATGAATTTTTTAACAATACTAAATTTTCTTTTCCACAGGAACACAGAATACCTTTCAGTTTGTATGGTATTTATTTCCTTTCATTAATATTTTACATATTATAAAATATATTTTTGTTTCTTTGTTTATCCCCACATATTTTATTATTTACGGTGTCTTTACAAATGAGATTGTTTTGGTCATTTCCCTTTCCGATAGTTTATAGAAACACAAATGATGTTTTGTGATTTTTGAAATGGAACTAGTTTTACTACTTCTGATAGATTATTTTAAATGGGGGTGCTTAGTGTTTTTTATATATGAAACTGATATAGTCTGAGTATTATGCATCTTTAAAATCCATAGGTTGACATTTTAGATATGAAGGCGATTATATGAAAGGAAGGGGGACCTCGAGAAGCAATTAGGTCATGAAGTGTAGCCTTACAGATGGGACTCATCCCTCTCTAGGGAAGATGGGAGGAACTTGTCTGCCCTTCTACCCTGTTAGAAGACAGAGAAAGTGCCATCAATGAGAGAGCAAGTCTGTACCAGACGGTAGCTTTTGTGCCACCAAGATTGAGGAGACAGAACTTCACAGCTGTGAGGAATAAATTTATTTTGTTTGTGAGCGTCTGGTGTTTTGTTGTAGCAGCCTAATGATTGCTAAGCCTAAGATAAAAACTTCACTCTCTGTTAATGGAGATAATTTTGCTTCCTTCTTTGCAGTTTGAATGTTGTTTTTTGTTTATTTTTTTTTCTTTTTCCTGCTTTATTGCTCTGGCTAGGATTTTCAGTACCAGGGTGAGCTGTAGTGCTAAAAGCAGACATTCTTATCTTGCTCCCGATCTTAAAGAAAAAGCTTTAAATGTTTTATTTTTGTACATGGTGTTATCTCTGGTGTTTTCATACACAGCCTTTGTCATGCTTAGGGTAAGTTACCTTTTCCTCATCTGTTGAATGCTTTTATTGTTAAAGAGCTTTCAATATTTTTTCTTAAGCATGTGAGATAATTATTTACTGTATTGCTCTTTATTTTGTTAATGTGGTATAATTCATTAATGGGTCATTTTAATACTGACACATCTGCAAACTTCATTGATAAATCCCATTGTGTTAAGATGCAGGATCCTCTCAATGTGCTGCTGGAATCTTGGTATTTGGTAGAGATATTTTGCATTAATAGCCACCAGAAATCAAAGGTTATTATTTCTGTTGCCATTGGCATTTTTTTTCCTGGATTTAGTGTCAGTGTAACACTGGCCTTAGAAAACGAGTTGGGGAATGCTCCCTCCTCTTCCAGACGTTGGAAGAGTTTGAGAAGAATTTGGCATTAATTCTTTGCATGTTTGTGGAATTCAGCAGAGAAACCATCTGGTCTTGGGCTGTCTTTGCTGGGAGGGTTTTAATTACTGATTGAATTTCCATGTTCGTTATAGGCCTGACTTTCTATTCCTCCATGATTTAGTGTTGGCATGTTGGATGTTGCTGGGAATTTTATCCATTTCTTCCAGATCGTCCAGGTGGCGATCCACAGCCGTATCTAACATCTTTCCCATCAATCACCTTTTGCTGTGATGTAGCTTTCACTCGGTTTTATTTATTTAAATATTCTAGTTTTTCATATTTTTCTAGTTGTTTGACAATTTGCTAACCTCTTAAAATAACAAACCCAGTTTTGTGGCTTTCTTATTCTTAGCTTTATTTCTGTTCTAGTGATTAGGGACTCTCTCTTTCTGCTAGTTTTGTATTTAGTGTCATCTTATTACATTATTACATTATTTAGGATTTGATATGCTGTGCTTTCATTTTCTAAAATGTGTTCAGAATTATCCACTCTTCTGACCTACTGTGTTTTCCATCTTGAAGAAATACTCGTGTGCCCTTAAAAAATGCACGTAGCCTGCTTTTATTGGGCACTTAGGTAATGTTAGGCCTATTTGATCTATATTGTTAGGCCTTCTGTTTCCACATGGCTAATTTATCTAGATCAGCAGTTCTCAACTTGGGGGGTCATGGCTCCTTTGGGGGGGGGTGGTCAAGCAGACAATGTGCATCATATATTTACATTGATATTCATACCAGTAGCAAAACTGCAGTTATTAAGTAGCAATGAAACCATTTTATGGTTGGGGTCATACAACATGAGGAACTGTATTCAAGGGTCGAAGCATTAGGAAGGCTGAGAACCACTGATCTAGATGTCATGTCCGTTATTTAAAGTGGAATATTGAAGTTTCCTGCTGTTTTAATATTGCTTCTTTATCTCTCCACAGTTGCTCGTGATTGCTTTATATACTTTTGTGTTGTAATCTGGATGAATAGCTATAATAATTCTATTTTGTAAACTTGCTCATTTATCATTACACAATGACCTTATCTAATTTTTAAATTAAAGTTTATTCTGTTTAGTATAAATACATTATATTTTCTCTCTTTATGTGGAAAACTTGTCTTTTTTCTGCAAATTAAAAATAAAGCTTTTGTTTGTTTTTTTTTTCTCTGAGAAATCTGGGTCTTGCTACGTAGGCCTGGCTGACCAAGAACTCATTATATGTCTCAAGTTATCCTTGAACTGATGACAATCCTCCTGTCTCAGTCTCCAGGGGAGTAAGATTTTGGGGGGTTAAGAGTAATTCCATTGAGTCTTTGTTTATTTATGTAAATTTATTAGAGTTTGTTATAGGTTATATCTTTACCACTGTCGATGGTTTTCTCTATTGTGTAGAAGCTTGTGAATATGATGTAATATCATTCATAAATTCTTGTTTTTAAAGTCTTATACCGGAGAGTGTTGCCTGTGTCTACATTTTTAACTATTTCCCGTGTATTTTTTCTATTAGTCTCAGAAGTTTAAGCCTTATATTAAGGCCTTGGATCCATTTTTATTTGAGTTTTATACAACGTGAGAGGCAGGGATTAAACTTCTGTTTTTGACTCATGGGTGTCTTTTCTTACCATAGCCGTTTATTGGAGAATCTCTACTTTCTCCAGTGTGTGATTTTAACCCCTTGTTCAGGTGAAGATAGATACACAGCTACTTTTCCCCCGAGCTTTCCATTTTGTTTTATGGGTCTATGTGTCTGCTTTTATGCAAATACCATACTGTTTTGTTTTGATAGTTTTACAGCATGTTTTGAAGTTAGACAGTGTTATACTTACCAGCATTGCTAGTTTTCCTCAGGATAGATTTGACTGTTCAGGAGTTTAGTGCTTCCATTTAAATTTTAGGAGATTTTCTAGTTCTGTGAGGAAATCTATTGGTATTTTTATGGGGATTGAATTGAATCTGTCATTCACCTTTGAGAGTATTCCATCTTAACAATATTACTTTTCTCAATCTGCAAATATATGTCTTTTTGGCTACTGTTGTCTTCCTTGATTTCTCCATTTTGAGTCATTTTCATCATAAAGGATTTTCAGAATCATGGGCTTATTTTTAGGAGTTTTCTTTATTTCTTGCATCTGTCTAGCGTATTGTTGGGATAGCGTGGAAAGTGTGGATACTTTTGCCTTGCTCTTGATGTCCAAGGAAATGCTTTCAGTTTTTCTCCATTCGTTGTGGGGTTTTGTGGGTTTTTTTTTTTTTTTTTGGTTTAGTTATTGGTTTGCCACATATAGTCTTTACTATGTTTAAGCACGATCCTTCTACACCTAACTCATCCAAGGTCACTGTTAGTTACCAAGATAACTGGAGTGAGATTGTGTCTTCGTGCAGTTCTGACTTGCATTTCCATGCTGGCTACAGTTGGAGTAGGAATGGCTTCCCCCTAGAACTGCTAAAACACATCTCAGCTGGCCTGGGAATTTATATTGGTGGCCAAACACCCACTCTGTGTGCCCAAGATCCTGGGCCCTGTCTTCAGAACTGTAGCATTTTTTCTTCAAGTCTAAATATTAAGATGACAGAAAATAAAAATGGAAAAATAAAAATGTAAGGTCAAAAAAGATCGAGAAAAGAAAAATAAAACTATGGAAAGTAAAAATGAGAAAAAAATACAGAGAAGAAAGAAAGGGAGCAGACAGACAAAAGCAGCCATGAAACCCAAAACTGGAACAAAACCAGGAACAAATTCTCTCTGCGACCAGATGTTTGAATGCAGTGGTTCGGTAGTTAATGACAGCCCAGCCGAAAGGTCTTCCTAGGCTGCATGCCCTAGACAGGGTGATGACTAAGGCTTTCACTTGTCCCCTCCATCTCTTGTGGTGTCCACCAGATGACCAACGGGGTGATTTGCGGCTGGCTCTTGTTGAAGTTGCTCTCAGCTGTGTGCCACAGTGAAACGAGCTAGTGGAGAAGGCAGAGACGACAGGCAAAGACTGTCTCCAGAGCTCTTTTGCCCACTCTGGGGTGGGCAAAAGCTGGGACTGTGCTGCTTGTGTGTAGATACTTCTGAGGGCAAGTGGGGTGATGGTGCCAACACAAACTTCAGTGATGAGTAGGGTTGGGATGCTGGGGGTTTGCTGCGCTGAGCCCTGAGCCCCCGGTGCTTGCTATCGACTGGGCTCCTATGTGAAACAGCACATGGCTCTGCTCTCTCTGGGACTCCGGGGACAGGTTCCTCAAGCCACTGACGTTAAAGGGCGGCACCACCCTATCTCCTCCGTTCTGTCTCACCATCAGCATTTCCCAGGCAGAGAACTCGTGGGGTTTGGGCCAGGCTCGTTCTTCCTATGCAAGACTGGGCTAAGGCAGTCCTGCGGCAAGGCTGTATGGTTCCAGTGATAGGGAAACACAGGGTTTCTGACTTCCAAAGCTTACTTACAGGGTTCTTCTCAAGATAGATGCTGACAGTTCACTGAGACGCGCAGCAAACTTCTAAAACCAGTTTGCCAGGTCGCCTACTTAGTTGGAGAGCCATCTTCAGGAGGCAAATTCCGCACTAATGGAGCTTCCTGGGCCCTGTCTTTTACCTGTCTCTCTCTCTGAGAGATGCTCCCTCTTCTGGCCACATTGCCATGGTGCTGGGAACTTTTGATTCTCTTATCCTACCATCCCGAACTCTCTGTGTTTCTATTGGTGAACTTCAGCCATCATCTCAACATGTTACTGCGACACACCGACTGTTTTGGTTCACGGACAGTCAGGTAAACGCTCCTGCCCCTGTTTGGAAATCTCACCTTTCTGAGTCCTCTTTATTTTTTTTTCTGGGTGTAATATGATTGGTCAGCAGTTTTTGATTTTTTTTTTTTTTTGATGTTGTTGTTTTGTTTTGTTTCAGCATTTGGAATTGTATCATCTTACTCACTAGGGCATTCAAGGTTTCTACTAAAAGTCCACTGTTACTTGTGTGACATCATTTATAAATGACAAATAATTTTTCTTGCTGCTTCCTAAATTCTCTATTTTTTTCCCTCTGATATACTGTGTGGCTATTGTTGGACTCAAATCAGCTACTACATAAGAGTTTTGGTTTCTCATATCTAGATGTCCAATTTTTCCATAATTTTAGGATTTTTTCAGCTTTCCTCTCTCTTTCTATCTTTCTTTCTTTCTTTCTTTCTCTCTCCTTCCTTCCTTCCTTCCTTCCTTCCTTCCTTCCTTCCTTCCTTCCTTCCTTCCTTCCTTTCTTTCTTCTTTTTGAGACAGGGTCTCACTGTGTAGCTCTGACTGTCCTGGAGCTCATTGTGTAGACCAGGCTGACCCAGAACCCACAGAGATCCACCTGACCTTCCCTCCTGAGTTCTGGGATTAAAGGCTTGTGGCAACCATTTTTTTTTGGACAAGTTTTCTCTTCCCTTTTTGTACTTCATCTTTTCCTGGAATCTCGAGTCTCTCTGTTGATTTTAATATGTTTGTTTTCATGTTTCTTCCCTGGGTACAGGAGACTTTCAGTTGGTTTCTGAATTTCTCATATATGGAATTTTCTATGAGTGGTCACTAAGTTCTTTTCAGGAAAAGGGGGACTTGGGGCTTCCTATTCTGCCATTCTGCTAGCAGTATTCCATTATTGATGTACTAAGCCAAACTGAAATGGTTAAGAAATTTTGATTGACTGAGAAGGTAGAAATGAGCTAAAGGAGGAGGTGGAAGGAGGCAGGGCTGGAGGGATTTAAAACATTAAGAAATTGGCTTTTATCACAGCCCTTCAGACTTCAGGAGAACCATTTAATAGTTTAGCAGGAGCGGAATGCAATGGGATTGACTTTGGGAAAATTATTCTGGTTGATATGCTGAGAATGACTGGGAGGTAAAAAGCAAGGGCATCTTGCCAATTACATTGGTGAACTCCTCAGGGAAATCAGTTGAAAGTCAGTGGTGCTGGATGGGCACTGTGCTGTGGGCACATTAGAGTCCATGGAGTTGGGAGCAGGATGGCTGCGCAGGCAATTGGCTTCTGACCCCGTGTGGCCAGAGAGTGCTGTCTCCTGAGACGGGAAATGGAAAAGCAAACAGGAAGGTGATAGCTGCACATTTAAAAAACAAAACTGGTTCGAATGTAACAACACTCTTGGCAATTTCTTTTTTTTTTTTTTTTTTTTTTTTTGGTTTTTCGAGACAGGGTTTCTCTGCAGCTTTTTTAGAGCCTGTCCTGGAACTAGCTCTTGTAGACCAGGCTGGCCATGAACTCACAGAGATCCGCCTGCCTCTGCCTCCCGAGTCTTGGCAATTTCTTAATTCACAGAGGAACAAATTTTCTGTTATCTTTAAGTAATTTTGAAATCGCCTTGGCTTCAATGAAATAAAGAATTGTGGTCTTGTTTGGGAGGGAATTTCCAGTCCTAAATAACAAGAAACAGCTTATCTGCTGGGATTCCCCAGACTAACGATCAAACATTGAGTCCAGTTACCAAATTTCAAAAATCCAGAAGTCTCTTACAAGATTGGGTTGATAATGGAGACAAAGATGTCTTACATGAACAGGCAATGTTTTATGACCTCCAGAGAACTGACATATAGAGGGGCTTCAGAAATGATGTTAAACTCTGTCCATGTGGACCAGTGTTACTGTAATTTCTCACAGTTTCTTCCAGCCAGTCTATGAGATTATGCATTTCCTTTTACACCCTTAGAGTTAAGAGGAATGAAATAAACAGATACATGTTAGTTTATTTTCCAATGTGGGGGAAATAAGTACATAAAAAAGAATCTGGGACTCTTGTGATATATAGTTAATTAAAAAATGATGTAAAAAACCCTGAAAAAAATTTTGGGTATAAAAAAAATTTCATCAATTTGTGCATTGGTGTTGTTTGAGCTAGCCTAGAGTACTAAAATTTTTGTTTTCTAAACAATAGATAATTCTTTATAACTTTCTTGATGGACCATATAAAATATTATTTATACATTTATTTGATTCATTATTTACTGTGTGTGTATGATGTATGTGGGACACACATATGTCACAGCCCTTGCATGGAAATCAGAGAAAAACTTCTCTTCTTCCATTGATAAATGGGTTCCTGGATCAAATTCAAGCTCCAGCTTGCCTGGGAAGCACTTGACACACAAAGACATCTTCCTACTGCGTTACTGGATCGTTGGAAAGATAAATGACCTCTTGAGACTCTCATACTCTCAGGTATTAAACCCTAGAGCATGATATATGCTTCTCAAAGAGGGCATAGTAGTTTTAAAGCCAAACACACTGAAATAGGTGTCTCTCACTTTTGTGCATGCGCGTGTGTGTGCATGTGTGCATGTGTGCGTGCATATATGTGTGTGTGTGTGTGTAAACAGGACAAGAGTATATAATCACATGTTCTTATAGCACACTGATATGGTTTAATTTTTTGTTCCCCAAACTTCAATATTACATTATTTCAAAAATCTAATCACAATATCCATATAATTCTCTAATATTCCAGTTTAATACTAATTCTGTGAGTTATATAAACAATGAAATAACTTTGAAATATATCATACTAATGAATATAGATACATGATGGGGCCTGGTTGCTTAGTTAGATCTCACATCTCTTGTTTCACAAGAGCAGCAACAAGAAAAGAAAAATTGGGGTATCCTGTTAAAACCAGAGGAGGTTCACATTAGAGCATTTGTTTCTCATACAAGGACTCTCTAAGTGACTCACACACCGAGCTTGGTGGTTACTTGCTCTTCCAGAAGTCATGCCATGAATTTAGAGGATTGTATTTGCTTGTTATATTTCATAATTACATGATTTCATATCTAATATATATGCATGTTCACATACATTGAAACATTGGAAAACCTGTTCTTGCTGAGTTTGAGAGAAAGATGATAGAATGTTAGATCCTACGCCGGCCTAAAATCTCAGCTACCAGGGAGGCTGAGGCAGGAAAACCAAAAGCTCAATGACTGCCTATGTTACATAGAGGAGTTCAAGGCCAGCCTGTGAACTTCTGAATGATCTTTCTCAAAATTTAATAAGTTAAAAAAGGGTCTACTCTGAGATAGAGTACTTATTTAGCATTTTGGGAGCCCTAGCTTCAATCTCCAGTACAGCATATAAAGAAAGGAAGAAAAAAGAAAGGAGAGAAGAAGGAAGGAAGGAGAAAGGAAAGAGGAAGTAAGTAAGAAAGGAAGGAGGAAGGAAAGAAGGAAGGAGGAAGAAGGAAGGAAGAAAGAAGAAAGAGAGAAAGGAGGAAGGGAGGAAGGGAGGAAGGGAGGAGGGAGGGAGATAGGGAGGGAGGGAGGGAGGGAGGAAGGAAGGAAGGAAGGAAGGAAAGAGTTAATACAAAAATGGCAACAGGAGTCTATAAGGTCCTGAGCTCAGAAAACCAGTTGGCATGAATCTCTTGTAGCAACCGTAGGTGCCTCAGTTTCCTTTTCTGGCTGCCATGAAATACACTGACAGAAGCAACTGCTTTCATTTTATTTTTGGAATTCTGCAGCTTTATGCTACTTCGGAGTTTAAAACGTCACGCTGTTTTGGTAACCTTTCGGAACGTGACAGGAAAGTCCTGACGGAGCCCAGTCTCACCAGCGTCATAATTGGATGTTTGTTAGTAGAGTCCTGATTGTTGCCACTAAAGACCTGGCGTTTCTAATTTTAAGGATGTGCATCCAAACAATTAGCGTTGCCAGCCTCCATGTGTGCGGTTGCATAACGCGGTGAACTATAAATCCCACGGAAAGGACGCTTTGCTAACTTATGGGGCTGTAGAAAGGAAAAGGGTGTGCGGGAGGGAAATAGGTTCCAGCTGATGAAGCATTTGACGATGTGAACGATAAAGACAAAACGCTTTTATGTGGATATCAACCAGAATTCAGGACCCCGGTGTGCAGAAAACAACAACAACAACAACAATTTTTTCCTGTTTTTGAATTAAAAGAATAAGACGTTCAAACACCCTTGGTTTTGTCAATGGTTCTTCTTGCGGCGTGTTCTATCTCCTGTGGTCGCCAGACACTCCTGTCCCACTGCAGCATTTTGTTCAAGGTCTCAGTGACCCTATGTCCTGTGGTTTCCTGCCTCCCCTCATCCAGTTGAAATTTTCAGTTCTGAGTACAAGTCACCTTTCCCGTCACTGCGGGGAAGCAACTGAGCTGAACAAGGCGTGCTAAGAAGTCATTAGCCTCATTACCTCCAAAGTGGTATTTACATGCTTTTAAAAAAGCAGATGCTTTTCAAACACAAAGATTTAATGTCATCCGGATGAGAAAAAAACAGTGAAAGTCAGTTGCCCGAAGCTAGTTTTATTTTCCACCAGACATTTTCGTTCTAAACTTCATTTTTTTTTCATCTATCGTTTCCATACTGGCTCTCAGAGCAATAGGAGTTGGGGGTTTCCCTCTGATAGGAGAGGAGTCGGGTGGGAAAGTCATCTTCACGTTTTCCATGTGGGTAGACTGTGTGGTAGATGTTTGCAGGTATGAACAATGTGATTTCAGCAGAGCAGTGGGGGAGTTGTTGACCAATCAGAAGCTCCCCCTCCACCCCCACCTCTGCCCACAGTTTTAAGTTTGCTGGACTTCTCTACAGGTTGTGTGTATACTCCTGCTTGCTCACAATGTCATGCAACTGGGAAGAAAAGAGTGTAGACATAGAACGATTGAAATCATTTGGGGCCAACAGGAAGAGAGGATGAGTCCTCTACTTTTTTTTTAATTTAATTTTTCCTCTATTTTAAGCTGAATCACACAACTAATGCAGTTTAGCTATTCTAAAAAAATCCAGATATACCAGCACATCAGATCAGATCCCCAAGTTAATAAAGGGCACCGCCAAAATCAAAAGATTAGGGATGGAGATACAGCCCAGGGTCAAAGCACATGTGTAACATGTTTGTGGTCCTGGGTTTAATTGCCAACCCCCTCCCCCCACACACACACACACTGACTAGCCTGATAGCAATGGTACATACTAGTTCAACACTGAATTTAGTTCTCTACAGCTCCTTTGTGCTTGGCGATACTAAAGCAATCTCTCCCTCTCTCTTTCTCTCTACACACACATCCTTGTCTTGCAAGAGAGAGACTGGAAATTTTTTTTGGAAATATTTTGTTTGTTTTGTTTTTGTTTTTTGAGACAGGTTTCTCTGTAGCTTTGGGGACTGTCCTGGAGCTAGCTCTTGTAGACCAGGCTGACCTCGAACTCACAGAGATCCACCTGCCTCTGCCTCCTGAGTGCTGAGATTAAAGGCATGCGCCACCACTGCCCAGCTTGGAAATTTCTTAATAAGGTAAGTAGTTATAGAGTTGGCTAGATATCATGCTTCTATGTTATAAAGCTGTTGCTGATTTTTCTCTTTACTCTTTGACTCTTTGAGGAGCCTGCCACCCAGTTCCCAAATAAATCATACACACGGAGGCTTATTCTTTCTTATAGATGCCTGGCCTTAACTTGGCTTGTTTCTAGCCAGCTTTTCTTAACTTAAATCATTCCATCTACCTTTTGCCTCTGGGCTTTTTATCTTTCTTTATGTACCTTTCTTTACTTTTTACTTGGTGGCTTACTGTGTAGCTGGCCTCTTCTCCTTCTTGTCTCACTCCTTGATCTTTGATCTCCTCATCATGGATTTCTCCTTCCATTTATACTCTCTGCCTACTAGCCCCACCTATCTTTTCTCCTGCCTCTCTATTGGCTGTTCAGCTCTTTATTGGACCAATCAGGTGTTTTAGACAGGCAAAGTGACACAATTTCACTGAGTTAAACAATTGCAACATAAAAGAATTCAACACATCTTCACATCATTAAACAAATATTCTACAGCATAAACAAGTGCAACATGCCTTTAACTAGTATTCTACAGCGTAAAGTAGTTTTTTTTCCTTAGCACAGGGACAGTTAGCATCCAATAACAACTAGTAAATTTTGATAACAATGTGATAATCCTAGCGTTCAAATTTATTTTTAAAAGGTTATGAGTCTATTTAAGATTGCCAATAAATTTTCTCCTGAAACACATGGCAAACATTTGTTTGTCTTTTAAATTAATGAAAGCTAGTACATGTAGGTATTGACTTCATCTATAGGTTGTGAGGTAAGTTAAATGCATCCAACCAGGGGTACTTTTCAGTGGCCTAGAAGTATACTCTTAAAGATTTTCATTTTGATGTTTATTGTGCTCTAAGCACAAAAATAGGTTTGTGTGTTTGGGTTTATGGTTTCCAGGTGGTTGCACTATTTTGGGAGCTTCTGAAAACTTTAAGGGGTCACATGACTATAGGAGGTGGGTGGGTCTCTGGTGGTATTATGGCCCTGGGACACCTCTCTCTCTCTCTCTCTCTCTCTCTCTCTCTCTCTCTCTCTCTCTCTCTCCCTCTCTCTCTTTCTGCCTACAGTCTGTCAAAAGACTTTCTTGGTCTTATCTTCCCATAACTAAGCTTATGCCACTAAACAAATGTGACTGGAACCATCTGATATGAGGAGACAAAACACATACTTCCTTCCTGGCTGCCTGTACATAAGGTGGATTCAGGTCACCTTAAAGATAGGAACATGAACAAAGGGAGAATTTTGTCTTCTGTGAGAAAATGCTCCTGTACACTATTGCTGGGTTTCCTGAGCCTCCTTATTCCCCAGGGAAAGGTGATTGCACTATCTGCCTGTTCTTTAGACCCACAATGCAGGACAATCAGACACAATAGGGAGTTGAGTCAAAGCAGGAACTCGGTTTATTATGTGAACATTAGCTTATATATGTTAAGCAACATCCTGTGATGTGGGTATACCTTCAGCCAATGAGAGGCAGCCAAACCCTCCACCGGCTGGAGGGAGTCTACCTAGTTTCTGCAGTCTCATCCTCACTCAAACTCGAGCCAGGCTTTTCTCTGTCCTACAGGCCTCAAGGTATAAGCCCTGAGATAATTTTGGTCCAACACACTATAAAGATTTGTCATTTGTATTGGTTTAATAAAAACTCTGATTGGCCTGTAGCCAGGCAGGAAGTATAGGCAGGATAACCAGACAAGGAGAATTCTGGGAAGAGGAAAGGCAGAGAGGCAGTCGCCAGCCAGACACAGAGGAAGCAATGAGAGTTCCAGGCCCCAGCAGATCTGTAGCCATAGCACACTCTCCGAGGATCCTGACTCTGAACCCAGAGACAGCGAAAGAAACACACCCAGGATCTGAGACTTGAGCCAGTGAAACAAACACCTTATCTCTAAACCCAGAACCAGAGAAAAACACCCTGACCCTGAAACTAGAGCCAAGGAAACACACTTGCCCCTAGATTCAGAGCCAGTTACACCTTCACCTCAAAATTAGAGCCAAAAGGCTAAAAAGGACCAGTGAGAGAAACACAGTTTGGTCATGAAATCAGAAGCATCTCTGCCCCTGACCAACTGAAATACAAAACCAACCAATCCCTGAGCAGGGAAGTAGTTCCCTCTGGTCTAGAGGAGTGACCTCCACCTGACCTTCCAGCCAAGGAGGTGTGACTGCCCTGATCTTCCCTGACTTTAGCCCATGGGAAGAGGGACAATCAGAAATGGGCAGCCCATCACCCTACCGAGAGAAACCAATCAGGAACAGGCAACACCTTACCCCACAGGGAGGGGCCAATGAGAAACAGGTAAACAGCTCCAGGTGTCCTAGTTCTGAGACAATGATGTTGCAATTCCTCCAACCCAAGGCAACCAATCAGCTAAGTCCATATACCCACCCCTTAGTCAAGGCTGGAGTAGCTATGCAGGTTTGTAATTACTCAAGCCCTCCCCTCTTTGCCTGACTATTATAAAAACCCCTTCCCATGCTACTCAAGGTCTCCCCTGCTCTGCTACTGCTTCGAACTGATGAAGAGGCCTGAGATAACTCCCAATAAAGAATCTTTACTTTTGTATTGGATTCAGTCTTATGGTGGTATTTTGGAGATCCAGACTATGGGCATAACAGTACCATGAGAATGCCTTACTGAGAAAAGGTACCAAGCCATGTGGCTAAACATAGATAAAACTTATGGTTTAATTTAAGTTGTAAGAGCTAGTTAGTAATAAGCCTGGGCAATAGGCCAAATAGTTTATTATTAACATAAGCCACTGCATGTTTATTTGGGACTGAATGCTGCAGGACCAGGTGGGACAGAAACTTCCATCTACGCTTGTCCTCAAGATCCTTGAGGTTTTCATTCTTAGCCTCAGCTGTACTCGGCTCTATTTCCAGTCTTCCATGGAACACATGTTTGGTTTGCTTGTTTGTTTTGGCTGTCTGTCATCATCTCCAGCTCAATGTGTAAGCATAGTGGCTTAGATGGAAAGGGATCCTGGCAGTTGGGAGCCAAGGAATACTGAGTGTTACCGCTTGGTTGGAAGAGTGTTCTGGCAGTCGAGAGCCAGGGAATAGCACAGGTCACAGTAAGCATAGCAGCTTACAGCCGTGCTCCAGAGAAGGGTTTCCCTAAAGAGACAGCTGTGCTCCAGCAGGAGAGGTCTTCGCCAGCGAAGTTCTTACAGTTCTGCTCTGGTGCTCCTGAGGAGGGTAGCAACTCTGCTCTGCTAGGGGAAGATTTCCCCCGTGAAAGTGTTACAGCCATCAGCCATGTTCTACTCGCTGGCTTCCCAACAAAGCTGCAACAACTTGGTGCTGCTAGGGGAAAGCTCCCCCAGCACAGCGCTTCATCTCTGCTCCGGTGAAAGAAGGTCTTCACCCGAATCTCCTTCAAGAGATTTATTGGGAGGGAAGAATCCAGGAGAGTGACTGTCTCTACCAGGGTGGAATAAGAGCAGTGGCAAACTGAACAGGCAGAGGGGCTTATATAGGGCTTCTTAGGGGCAGAGTTTTCCCAGGGAGAAGAGGGATTGGTTAGTTTTCCCTCCTCAGGGATTGGTTAGTTTAGTTGATCAGGGACAGAGATGGCTGATTTCAGAGTCAAACTGCGTTTCTTTCACTGGTCTTTTAAAAAGTTTTTTTGGCTCTAGTTTTGGGGCCAGGGCATATTTCTTTCAATGACTCTGATTCTAGGGACAAAGCGTTTCTTTGGCACTGGTTTCGGAGTCAGGGCATGTTTCTTTGGTTCTGGGTTCAGAGCTAAAGTATTTCTTTCACTGGCTCAGGTTTCTGAGACGAGTATTTTTTTTTTTTTTTGCCCCACTGGCTCTCATTTCAGGGCCAGGGTAGGTTTCTTTGGCTATCCCTTTTCCCGTACATGACATATAGGAGAAAAACCTATCCTCCCCCCCTTTTAAAAAATATGCAATATGAAGGAAAGAAAAACCTTAAGACAATGAATAAAGAAACTGGGGGAAATAGACACTAGAAGATGGAAAGACCTCCCAAGCTCATGGATCAGAAGTATCAATATTGTGAAATGTCCAGTACACTAAAGTTCTCTATAGATTCAATGCAATCCCAATAAAAAATGCAGAAGTATTTTTTTTTACAGTCATAGAGTAAAAATCTTAAAATTTATATGGAAGCGCAAGATACCAAGGGTAGCCCAAATCACCATGAACAGAAATAAATTTGTGGGAGATATCACCATATCTATTTTAAGTTATACTATGGAGCCATAGGGAAGGGTTGTGACACAAAATTTATCACATAGACAAGTGGAATGGAGTTGGATAACCAGATAGAAGACTGTTCAGACGTATACTACTGTAGAAGCTTTCTAACTATAACCACATACAAGATGCAAAGAGTTTAAATGAAATTACAATATAAATTGGGGACAATGCCTCTCCCTTGCATTACAGGCTATCCAATAAAAACCCAGGGCTAAGTATGGATTACCAATTTTCAAACTGACTGGACACAGAATTCCCTAGACAACCCCCAAACAATGCAATTCTCTGCTCATTGATGACCCGATTAGGCTCTACCAGATGGTTCCAAGCCCGTGGTCATGTAGACATCCCTAAACTCTAATTAAACTGTGGAAAAGCAAAACAAAAAGTCATGAATATAGGACAATGATTTATAGGGAAGAAGGGAAGCTGCCAGGGATGGGGTGGTCATGACTGCATTGTATATGCATAAAAATTGCCAAAGAGCAAAATTTACTATAATAAAGAATATCCTAAAATTCTAGTTCATTGAATTTCCATTTGCTCTGGCACCAGAACTCCTCCTGATAACTTTCCATGTTAACCTTTCCCTTCTCAAAAAAAAATCTAATGTATTAAAGTCAAAATCATATGGATTGGTATTCAATTACTCTTTGATTACTCAATTTGGGATCAATTCACTTCCTAGCAAAACCATAAAATGCTTAAAGACAAGGGCTAGGTTTGGCTACTTTTATGTTCACTAGATGGAAGTTTCTTGGTGTAGATCCACAGCAAGGTATCCGCAGAATTAATCTAAGTAGGCGAAGGTTTGAGGACCTCCGTTCTTCTCTTGTGCTTCGAACTATAACATGTCTACTATATAGTTCCCTCGCCAGGTTAGTCAGTGTGAGACTGCTCATTTCCAATACATTTATAAACCACAACGTTTTAGATACAGTCTAAAGAGCAAAGGCAGCAAGCCCCTAGCTCAAGGACAATATTATGTATGCGCACGGGGACATTTTCAACAGATTCTCATTGGTGACACCCAAGAGACTCTTCGTACGGAAGGATTAATATAAGCTGCTGCAAGTGTGACCTCAGTAGAGAGGAGAAGAGATGAGATGTGATGAGGATCGCAAAAATAAATAAAACAAAATAAAATATATAAATAAAATGAAATTTACCTATATAACAATTCCACTGAAAGATCCAAACCTCACAAGCGACACGTTTTATATTATTCTCCCCGTTATGTTTTATCTGACCGTTTCATAGATGTGTCCTTCTATTCATTGCTACCTCCCATGCCGCTCCTTCTCCACCCATCTTCCCCGTGAGACCGCCTCCTACTTTTCACGTCTTCTTTCTGTATGTGCCCCACTCAGTTTAACTATGGTTTCTTGCTGGATCCTGGGTGGAAGGTTATTCAGCGGGCAGGGGCAGCTCAGGATGTGTTTTAAAAGAAAGCCTTAGTTTGTGTTCTACTTTCTCTTATATCCCCAACAGCTCTCCTTGTAAATGGAGACCAATAAACTAATCTTACCTTTGCCACCAAAATATGCATCTATAATAATTGAGCCATAGCTCAATGCTAGTAACTTACTTGAGACTTGTTAAATAGAGTTCTCTGAAATACACCCCCCCACACACACACACCTTTTAAAGCCTAGGAAGCAAACACAGAAAGGAACAACTGAACAAAAATAACCATCACCCATTTATGCATATTTTTCAAGGGCTAACATTGACAGCAATTATATAGTTTATACCCTTTAAACAATGGGCAGTGTCCTGAATACTACCCCAAGTAAAATGTACTCCCTGAACAGCAAGTAGAGAGAAGAAAAAATATTTTGAAAAGAATCAACTACTGCAAAGAAGTACGTGACTAAGCAAAGCCTTTTCAAGGGTAATTGAAATCATGAACACCAGTGTCCCGGCTCCGACGGGTTCCGTGTTACACTGTGACGGCAATTTCTGTGCTGTTTTAGCACTGTTCACACGAAACACTGCCATGCCTCGTACGTGGTGCACCCACCAAGTAGTCAAAAGCAATTAAATTAATATGTTGAATAAAGCCAATTTTGTAAGTCTATGCACATTGAAAAACAAGGTCAAATCACCCCAGCTAAGGCGTAAATTTAAGAACGTGCGGGTATTATGTTTTATGAGACTTTCAGGCCTAGGCAAGTAACACCTAGAGTATGTTACCCTACCTCTGCCTCAGAATTGGACTAAGGAATTACTTACACAGCACTCTTGCCAAAATTCACAACTGTTACAATCCACTTTGAATTCGTGGCAAAACAATGCTTCCGTTGGCTTCCCCCCCCCACCCCATCATAAATAGGAGAAACGTTAGCCTGATTTCTCTTCAGTGGCTCAGAGGTATGGAAGTCTTTCCAACAATTTCACCTCCAAAAGCAGCAGTGGAGCACACAGCACAGTGAACATTTAGGTCAGGAAGCAGCTGTATGGTTCAGAGAAAGGAAAAACAGACTAATTTATACCCCAGGCTGAGCAGGAACGGTACACCTCCCAGGGTGTTAGAACATCAGGGACAATCTTTTCCACATGATCCGGTTCTTTGGTTTTTATTTTTTTCATTCACTTCTATCTAACACGAGAAGTAAAAGAAAAGGCAGTAATGTCTTGAGAATGTTGCCCTCAGCTGGAGTTTACCAAGAAGAACTCAGGTTTTTTTCCTACTTGACTTCCATATCAATGTTGCATGCTACTGGGCTGGGACTTTCAGGGTGCCAGCATTCGCTCCATCAATATAAGCTAACATCCCAGTACTTTGGATCTCCTTCTTCAGAACCGTGCTTCATTGCCCTGGGATCTCAAAGGATGAAAGATCACCGCTAAGTTCCGAATCGTTTCTACATTTATCTGGATATGCAGCGAAGTGTGGAAATCAAGCCATTGGATTTATCTTCTTCTATTTACCTCCTTCTATTACCCTGAAGAACATCTGACAAACCTGAATTTTCTTCTGTCCAAAGACAGAATAAAAACGTTTATTCTCATTCTGTCAGATTCCCCCATCCATAGCTTACCTCAAGACCTTAGCAAAATACTGTTCTGCTACGAACACTGCCTCACGGACATTGCCACTTGGTTGGAAATTTCTTTCAATGGAGGCAATAAAGTTCTCTGAGTAAATATAAATTGTGCTGCCAGTATACACGAGAGATCCTTAATGACTTAAGACCCGAGAATTTTCCACTGTGGCTTTTGCAAGCTTTTGTCTCCTGTTCTCAGGACAGCTTTGCCACATAGGCCCTCTCTTGCATTTGAAAGTAGCTCTTAATCCTCCCTAGTTACCCATGTCAATCAAATCCAGACTGCTCAAATAATAGCTATCATGCCACAGAACTATCTCTTAATTCCCATTTTTAAAACTATCTGCCTCTCTTTGCAATTCTCCTCCTGCTAAGTCTTATTAAAAGTTGTCCAGCTCCTGCTAAAGCCAGAACTTACACCATTTTTCTTGAAGTGAGGATACTTCCTTTGGAGCCTTAGGCTAACGGCCTTCATCCCCAATCACAGCAATGGTGCTGATTTGGGTGTAGAATTGGAGCATCTATCTATTGTTTAGTCCAGGGAAACCATAACACTGTCTCACTTTCTTGGCTCTGGTGCATCACCCAAGTCTTTATCCTTCCATTTCATTACCTTTGAGATCCACTTATTGGTTTTACTATATTCTTTTAATTGAAGATCTTGTGAGTGCGATGTCAAGGAAATGTCAAGGAAAGACTGCAAATTGTTAGGCCATCTGAATATATATATATATATATATATATATATATATATAAATTTAATGGATCCAGTGGCTCCAGTGGCTCTAGATGTTGGAAACTCCAGCAGAATTTTACCAAGGACAGTTTAGAACTTCAGTGGTCTCTTGTAGAATATGGGGCACAAATGAAATAACCCATATTATTAATGCCACCTTAAAACCAAAAAATTTAAGGATTCTGAATAATTCTCAATATTTGTAATTGATATGAAGAAACCTCTTAAAAACAAAACAAACAAAATACCTAAGAATGAATTTAATCAAAGAGGTGAAGCATCTCTACATTACAAACTTTGATAATGAAGAAAGAAGTTGAAGAAAACACTGGACTATGGAAAGACCTCTCATGATTTTTGAATGCAGAATTAATATTGTGAAAACAGCTATCTGCCTCAAAATATTCTATGGATTCAATGCGTCCTCTTCAAAATAACCATGGCATTTTCCCATAGAACTAGAATTAATAAATAATCCAAAAATGCATAAAGGACTCTAAATAACCAAAGAAATCCTAACTGAATATATCAATGAAGGTATTATTATACTTCATTTTAAATTATACTAAGCCAGAGACAGAGATAACACAGTACTGGCACAGACATGCACACCCAGACTAATGGATTGCAGTAGAGGACTCAGAAAGAAGTCCATGTAGTTATGGATGCCTAATTTTTGATAAACATATCATAACCTATATTGGAGAAAAAAGGAGCCTTTTAAACAAACTGTGTTGGAAGAACTGTTTCTACACATATCAAAAATAAAACTAGATCCACATCACTCACTGAGCACAAAGATCAATTCAAAAGAGATCAAACACCTTAATAAAGGACCGAAAACTTTAAAACTTCTAGGGAAAAACAGAAAAAAAAATGCTTCCAGATTTTGGCAAAGGCAAGGATTTTCTGAAAATTCCAGTAATATAGGAAAAGACTCCAAGAATTAACTATTGAAATTGCATGACATTATAAATGTTTTGAATAACAAAGGAAACAATTGTCAAAGTGACCCCTACTACACAACTCATTGAACATGGAGAAGCCTACTCAGAGCCTTACATCTGTGGAATAGTTGTTCTAGAAGGTACGCTACACACTACCAAAGGAGAAAGGTAAACACCACCCCAGTTACACACCCTTTCATATACAATGGTGTACTGCTGGCAAGGTAGCATGGTATAACAGTGGCACAAAACTTATGGCACAAAACCGACATCTGATTTGACTTAAGGCACTGCATGAGATGGAACCATACTTGATGCCACATGTCCCAGAACCTGAGACCAGATGGCCCAAAGACCTAGGAGAAAACCAAACACTACTGTTCTGTTAAAGGAATGTAGCAATAAAATGACTTCTACCAACATTCAAAGTGTCTTCATCAAATCCCTCCCCTCAGGGCTCAAGGAAGACTGAGGAAGATGAATTGGAAGAGGGAAAGAGCCCGAGGGGATGGAGGACACCAAAGAATCAAGGCCTTCTAGACACAACAGTGTTGGTACACACATGAGCTCACAGACACTGTGGCGGCACGCACGAGGCCTGCATGGGTCAGCACCAGATGAAGTTGCAGCGCTAAAAGAAGTGGAGACAAACCCCATCTCTAACCCAGAAGATATCTCCAAGTGATGACCACTTGCAAATAAATGTTTAATTTTCTATGATGAAATCTCACCAGGATACAAACCACTCTTAAGGGCAGGCATCATGCCCAGTGGTATATGACCAACATAAAATGAACTCAATGGCATCTTTGAAGGTTCTTTTGTCTTGTAATGTTTGCCAGGACTTCTACTCCAGTAGGTCCTTTGTGTGTATATTATGGTTTCCAGATTTGTGTTTTTATGAGAATCCTGTGTGTGTAAGTTGTATGTTTCTATGTCAATATATATTTCTTGTATTTTTTTCTTAGACTCTTTTTCTTCCTTTATTTTATTATATTCTAGTTTGTATGTTTGGGTTTTATTTTACTGCATTTTATTAGCCTCCCTTAGATGTTTGTTTGCTCTCTAAGGGAACAGATCAGGATGGCAGGGCAGGTGGGGAGGAACTAGGAGAAGCTGAGGGAGGGGAAAATCTATTTTCAATAAAAGAGAAGAAAAGAGACAACATAGAATGGAGATTTCTTTTTCCAACTATATAATAAACAGCAGTTAACAAGTAGACTGTATAAAGAATTCCACAAATTACACACTAAAATAAACAAATCTTTAATCAATAAATTGGTTAAATGAAGTGGATCAACCATTTCAAAAGAAGAAATGCAATAACCAATAAATGTTTGAGAAATTGTTTAACATGCTTAGCCATGAAGGCAATATATGTTAAAAATGCTTCAAGATTCTATTTCTTCTAAATCAGAATGGTAACCATGGAGAACAAAAGATTCTGGCTGGCAAGGGTGTAGAGAGGAGCCTTTATTCACAGCAGGTGGGGATGCAAAGTAGTGTAACAATTAACAAAATTATTATGAAGATTTCTCAAAAAATAAATAAAAGTGAAACTATGACCAGACTTTCAGTTCTACCACATAGATATATACACATCTTTTTTTTTTTTTTTTTTGAGACAAGATTTCTCAGTAGCTTTGGTGCCTGTCCTGGAACTAGTTCTTGTAGACCAGGCTGGCCTCAAACTCACAGAGATCTGCCTGCCTCTGGCTCCCAAGTGCTGGGATTAAAGGCATGTGCCATCACTGCCTGGCGTACACATCTTCTTTACTATATTATTCATACTAGCTAAGAAATGGAACCAACCTAGATATAAATTAATAGCTGAATGGGTAAAGAAAATGTGATATATATTTATGTATATGATTTTCATTCATCCGTAAGGAAAATGATATCATGGCATTAGTAGATGGTTGGACCTGGAAAGAATTATGATCAGCAAAATAAGCTAGATCCAGACAACTACCACATTTTCTCTCTATGATGATTCTTGATTTTAATTTGTATCGACATATATAAAAATATGTGTGAATACGGGAGTGGATTCTGAAACTGGAAAGGCAACTACAAGAGGTGGGAAAGGGAGAGAGGAAATAAAACAGAAGAAAGGAATGCATTGTGAGGTGAGAGTAGAGGAGGGGATTTGGGATGAGGAAGAAGGGGATTAGTGATGGGAGAATCAGAACCATGAGGGGGGGTGTGGAAAGAAAACAATTAAGAGCAAAGTGTGGAAGAAAAAGCTGCATAAGAACCTTACCTTGTAAGACAACATCAGAAACTACTCCCCACCTGACTCCAAGGTCCTCCCCTGTCTCCCACCCTGCACCGCCAACAAACTTGAACCAGGGACTGACATGGAGGAAAAGTGGAGATGATTTTAGTTAGATTTATTAATTGCTGTGGAGTAAGAATATCCTTGTTTGGACGGAAGCCATTCTCTACCATTCTCAGAAAGGATACTGGACCGTAAGACAGCAGGGGATCCCTTGTGTCTTGCATATTGGAAGCTAGGATGATGCTACAAAATATGAGGATGATTTCTGCCCTGTTATTTCATCATGAAAATTCTAATGATATCTGGAGTGGGAGCAATTATTGAGATTCTTATTCTTAGAGTCTGGGGTTGTAAAAATTTTTCAATACACATTTACTGAGATAATGAAAAGGAAGTTTTCAAAAGCTTGTGGTTTAGTCAGGGTTCTCTAGAGTAACAGAATTTATAGAATCTGTCTATATCTATCTATCTATCTATCTATCTATCTATCATCTATCTATCTATCATCTCTCTCTCTCTCTCTCTCTCTATCTATCTATCTATCTATCTATCTATCATCTATCTATCTATCTATCCATCTATCTATATGTCATCTACATAAAGGGAATTTATTAGGATGACTTAGTCTTTGGTCTAGCTAATCCAACAATGGCTGCATATAAACAGAAGGTCCAAGAATCCTGTAGTTGTTCAGGCCACAGCCTGGATGTCTCAGCCGGTCTTCCGTGTACGCTGGAATACTGAAGAAGGAGGCTGTATTGCTAGTGAAGGAATGGACTTTCTAGGGAGGTGAGAGCAAATAGGCAAAGAGAGAACTTTCTTCTTCTATGCCCTTATGCAGGCTTCCAGATGAAGGTGTTGCTCAGATTACATCTGGATTAAAGGTGTGTCTTCCTTTCTTAAAGGTCTAGATTAGAAGTAGATCATCCCATACGGACTAACAGATGTGCCCTCCATTTTTTGGTTTTAGTTAACTCCAGATGTAGTCAAGTTAACAACCAAGAGCAGCCATCACAAACCCACCCCTTGTCAACTTGACACACAATTATGTCTCCTTATATCAATAACCAGGTCATAAATAATGCCTAAACATGATATAACTATCCCATGTACAATTGCAAATGCATTATATATTTAACGTGCTTATAATTACGCCTAATATGATATAACTGTCTCTCATGAATCACAAAAGCTTTATAAGTTTAGAATAGGTGGCAATGTCCCTGGGAGGACATCCTTTTAGTATCCCAAACTTAAATATGATGGTTTTATCATTGATATTCTCTTAACTGATGTTACACCAAATGATAAAAGATTGAGGAAAGATAGCACAAATATCTGAACACATTCTTTTTTATATAAATTTTTATATGTTTATTTAAAAATTTACTTTTCATTTTACATACCATTCCCAGTTCCCTCTCCCTATCCGTCTCCTACCCCTCACATCCCTCTTTCCACCCCCATCCACTCCTCAGTGGGGGTGAGGCCTTACTTGGGGAGTCAACAAAGTTGACTTAAGATACACCAACTTAAGACAGGACCAAGTCTCCTCCTACCCCGCCGCATCAAGGCTGAGCAAGGTATCCCACGATAGTGAATGGGCTCCAAAAAGCCAGTTTATGCACCTGGGATAGGTCCTGGTGCCACTGCCAGGGGCACCCCAACAAATCAAGCCACATAACTGTCACCCACATTCAGAGGGTCTAGCTTGGTCCCATGCAGGTTCCCCAGCTGTCAGTCCATAGTTCCTGAGCTCCCACTAGTTTGAGTCAGCTGTCAGAAAAACCACAAACACAATCTTAACAAAATAGGACAAAAGCCCTCGTGCCAGTTATGCCCCTTTCTTCTGCAACTGGTCACATGACCTAAGTTGGTGTTTATAACTAGCTTCCTTTGCTACCCATTTCATAGTTCCTCCCCCTTTGGCAGGCACCTCACAGATTGATATAAAAAGTAGGCAAATGTGGATATAACTAAAAATAAGATCTTCTAGTAGTTATTCCTGAGGTTTTTTCCCCATTGAAATATATTGGTTGAAAAAAAAGTTCAGTTACATAGAAGGTGAAAATGAATCCTGCCTGGAGTTCCCATAGGCTCCACTCCATCCTCTGGTGTCCTCTGTCCTCAGTAGGGGTGAGGATTGCACAATTATTGATTTTCTTAGATCTGAGGTGACAAGAAGCCTTGGAAACCAGAACACTGAACGGTAGACTTTTCCTAATTATAAGAACTTGATTGGGTGTGCTGATGATATTTCGGTTCAGAAAATATAATTATTGGCTAAATGCATAGCTTTTCACATTAAGCCATCAGAAAAATTGAAAAACAAGAGTATGACATGGCCAGTCTAGAAATAGATCTTATTAATATTACCAAGAAAGAGAACCAGGGAAAACTTTCTTCCTTAAATTGAAACATAGAATCCAAAAAGATAAAGGATAAATGTCATGTGACAGAATACATCCCCTGAATAAGCTATTTATTTGTCGAGAGTTGTTTTTCAAACAAAGGGGAGATACTTTTCAAGCAAGAACCCTAGGATGTCCTATCAGCATTGGAATCCTAGTAATCCAACTGTGAAGCAAGTGACCTTTCCACCAAACCTTCCTTTGGGTAACCAAAGCATTCCAGTGGTGAGAATTTCAAGTATTTCTCTTGTTAGTCAGAATACTTTCCACATAGTGATTCAATTCTGATGCAGCTGGGGCAAGAGATCTACTTTGTAAATTGGGTGTGACTCCAAAATGTGGGCAAAAGAGGTTTTCTTCTGGAATACCACCAAATAGAGTTATTTGGAGGTGGCAGAGGTTCATTTTTCCAATACCTGAGCTCTTGGGGGCAGGCTCAATAGAACCTTCTATACTTAGAAAATGCTTAGCTAAAGATCCTGGGTTAAGACTTCCTGGTTAACAGATGCTTTTTCTTCTATGCTTATTTGGAAGATTTGGAGAAGTTTTGGGGGACGGGCTTCCAGCACTTTCAGTAGCACCCTGTCTTTGCCACACAGCAGAAGCCATCTTCTTAGTGTGCCATGGCAACAGCAAAGTCACCTGAGGTATCAGCTGACTCAAGATTCCCTTTACCCTTGTGACTCATGCCACCATTTTTTCTTGGTTGAAAATAGCATGTGTTTTTTTTTTGTGTGTATGTGTGTCTAGACTAAACTGTGAAATCTGACTCTTCCAACCTGCATATGATATATCTATGTTATAGAAATTTTCTACAATGGGGCTTTGAGAAAGCCACACACAAAGACCTGAAAGATACTTGCTAGATATCTTCCAAATCATTTTCCTACTAAAGTGTGAAAGTAAGGGTATATTTCCATCCATTGTTGTAGCCTGTAAAGCCCTTGACGTTTCTTCCTGATGTAAAAACTCCCTTCCCAGCTGGGCAGTGGTGGTGCACACCTTTAATCCCAGCACTGGGGAGATAGAGGCAGGCAGATCTCTGTGAGTTCGAGGCCAGCCTGGTCTACAAGAGGTAGTTCCAGGATAGGCTCCAAAGCTACAGAGAAACCATGTCTCAAAAAACAAAAACAAAAACCCTAAAAAGCCTCCATTCCTTATAGACCTAAGATAGATATTGGATTTCTTTCCTGGCATACCACTGAAGCAGGGTCTTCTCAAAGAGTCTATTATCTTATCAATTCTTGTCTCTGTCTCTACAAATGTATTCCCTACCTTTAAATGCTTTCTCACTATTAATCAATTGACAAATGATTAAAAATGTAAAAGCAGAATTCATCAAGAAGAAAGGAAGACAAGCATTCTTTAGAGACCTTATACCCCACTTCAGGTAGGAAGCTAGAGGAATGAACAGCCATAGATTTAGCTAACTTTGAAATCTTCCCATTGATGTAGAAGAGAGATATCAAGAATTTCCCCACCCTCACCCCCACGGCTCCACATAGCCTGCTAGCCTTCAACTGTTTGTCTTAAATTATTGTTTTCTCTTCATCTTCTCTTTTTTTCGGTGAGGTCCCAGTTGCTAAACAATGATACCAATCTGCGAGAGCAATCCTGCTCTCCCATCTGAACTCTATGTAGGTAGGAGGGGTAGAATGAGCATTTAATAGGAGACAGTCCTGGGAAAATGGTTGCTGTTAAGGAGACACAGGAGGCTGATTAAGAGGCTTGGGGGAACTCCCATGAAGAAGCCCAGGCACGGTTTTACATAAGGCTGCTAAAGTCCTGGAGAATCCTATTTGGAATACAAAATGTATTATGGAGAATAATAAGATAGTAAGTGAATACAAGAGATCTTGTGAAAAGCAATGTTTATAGAATAAATTTTATAAACTATTTTATAGAATAAAATAGTGTTCCTTTGTCACACAGCCCTAGCAGTCCAGCTTTGGGAAGTCTTAGATGCAGTAAGGCAAGAGTCATAACTTGCTGGTTCCTTCCTCCCTATGGCAGAGCAGAAACCCATGAGTGGGACCAGCTGTTATACTGTAGAGGAGAAGAAGGTGCACAGAAACACATGTCCCATGACTTAAACAGAGACCTGAAAGGCACAAAGCATTTATGTATTACAGTGTGTAAAAAGATGGGAAGTTGAGCGATTTTGTACTCAACCCACTGCCTATCTTTTACAGACCAGGAATCTATTAGTCTTTTTCCAAATTTGCTCTCAAATACCTAAGCAGTATGGAAGCAGAGAGGACTTCTAGTACATATCGAACATTCCATATCTGAAGTCTTGGGGACCACGGATATTTCATATTTAGATTTTCCAGTTTTTGGAGTATCTGGACATGCATGATGAAATATCTTGAAGGCAAGTCTAAATATTAATAGACTTGTGTTTCATATGTACCTCATACATATACCCTGGAACAAATTTAAAAAGAATTTTAGTTTGCCTGTAACTTTTCACACGAGGTTGGTGTGCAGCTTTCTACATAGCATGGTGAAGCTCTCTTGGTTTGAGTTTGAAGCAGGTTGGGTTGTCGTTTTCAGATTAGAGATGCTCCATATGTACGGGTAAGGTAGTCATCAAGCAACAACAAACACCAGCTTGACAGTCATGTCTTCCATCCTTCTGAAGAAGATTTTAATTTCACCACTGTAAAAGGTACTTTCGGGGCACATCGCCTTCTGGTTCTAGGTGGCCATGGCATAGTGCAATGTGCCCAACGGTTATGTATTTTGGACAAAGATGTTCATTCTTCTGACATTTTCCTCTCTATTTCTCCTTTATCATCCCTTCTTTCCATTACACAAACACAAAGCTGTCAGGCTTGAATGAGGAACAATACCTGGTAATGGGGAGACACCAATATGAAGGTGACAACCAAAACATTAAGTATAGTAGAGCTGAAAGATGGGGTGGGTCTGATTCTTTAATGGCCACTAGGCCATAAATCTAATTATAAAGCCAACTCTTACTCCCTTTTTTATACTTAGAACAAAGTGTGAAAGATACTGTCAATACATCTTTAATTACCATAATGAAATTTCCTAGGCATGTTTAAGGTTAAAAGAGGCTTATTTAATTTATAGTTATCTGTTTCACGGTCTTGTATTTGGTGGTGGTCTTTCTGTGATAGAATCCTGATATGGTACAGAGCCAGGACCCTCCCATGGGTCTTTTCTAGTTTCCTTTCATCCTTCTCATAAAGCTACCAGTATTTGATCATCAGGGCCATAATGCGATGATCTTATCTACTCTCAATTATCTTCTAGGGCCACACCTCTGAACAGCACTTTTGGACCAAGTTTCTATTCCACAATCCACAAGTTTGAACAGATGAATCCTTAGGAAGATGCACTAAGTCCCTGTTCAAAATGTAAGACTCTCTTAACATCTCTATGAATATTTGCCGTTATATAGGAGAGAGAGAAAGGAGAAGGAGGGGAGAGAGAGAAAGCCAAGCTTGTATTCCTGACAACTGTGTGTGCATGCATGTGCATGTGTGCTTGTCTGGGCTGTGAGGATCATAGAGTGGGGAAGAAGAACAGAAACATTGATTGGTCCACGATAGACGTTGTCTGTTTCCCTCGAGATTCTATTTCCCATTGCTCACCCAGGGTAGACTCCCAGAGGGCTGCTCCATATGGAAAGCATCAAGAATTACTTGCCCTCCACCCGTCTGTTGGGTTTGGCAAGAGAAGGCATTGGCAAAGGATCTGGAGAGCAGGAGGGAAGTATGATCAGGATTTACTCCCAGACCTTCCCAGCTGTTCCTTAATTGGAAACCACAGCTCTTAGAGATGCCATACTCTACACAGCCCACTTTCTGGGTTGCTATGGCCACCTCCTTCCTCTGTCTATACAGGGTGGGGCCTTGGGTGGTGATGGCTCATCACTTCACTCCTTGTTAGTGTTGCTAGACTCTGCTCACAGTTTTGCAAATGGCATCGTTAGGGAACAACCCTAAATTGCGCATTAAGCTTCCAAAATAGAGACAGAACTTGACATGCATGGAAGTAGCTCACTTGTACAAGAAGGGTCAAGGACTGATAGAAGTCTCAGAAAGGGGTACAATACAGCGGTTAAAGCTTATATTCTGACCCCAGAATACCTGAACTAGAATCCTGGGCTTTGACTCTTCCTATCTGGGAGCAGCTAGTTCCTGTCTATAAAATATGATAGTACTATCTGCCTTATAAAATTGTAGCCAAGACCAAATAGAGTATACATGCAAAGTATATCAATTCTTATGACTGTGTAATCAGTCCACAAATGTATTAATAGTAATTAGTATTAAATATGAAAAACAGACAAGATGCTAATTGCTTCCGCAGAGCTCTGTGGAGACAGATGAAATCCAGGCCAAATGATGAGACTGACTTCATTATTTTGATATTCAACAGCTCACAGCTTTTAACTCTCAGCTCTTCCTCTTTTTTCTATCCAAGCTCACAAGAAAGCCTAATCCTGTTTTGACCCAAGCCAAACCCCAATTCTATGCCTCATATTCTCATCACCAACCTCCCTCATCACCAATGACCTTTCCTGCTCTCCCCAAACATTTTGATGACGAGAGTAATAAGTCTTTTATAATTCTGGTACTAGTATTAAAATTGCTAGTAAGAACATCCAAATTAAACTGGATAGAAGTACACCTGCCACTCTATGGGGGACATAGCATTCTTCTGATTTAAAAGCCACTGCAGCTAAAATCATGTGCCTGTCATCAATCCTGTGAGAAAAAGAAGAAAATCTTGGGCAAATATCTATCCACTGGGAGTGGCACAGAGATTTATGCCACCTCATCCAGATTATTTGATGACCCATCGCATTCGTGGCTCATCTCCTGGCATGACCCAGCCCAGAAAGGCGTCCAAACTCTCAGGAATAGACATTAGAATTGCTGGAGGATATTTTCAAAATTACAAATGTGGAGAGCCCAGTTTCAGGCCCGAAGCAGGAGAACTGGCTAGACAGGTTCAGGGAGGAGTGAAGTTAGAAAATTATGGTAAAAAATAAGTTCCCCAGCAGAAACCAATGAGTAGTCAGACGGAGAGTTACAACAGACTCACCAACTTTGATACCATTCTTTGTTTACAATACCTTCTATTGATTTTTTTTGAGAATTGTGTATGTGTATATAGTGTATTTTAATCATACCCAAACCTATGCACCCCCTCTAACTTTTCCTAGGTACTCCCAAATATATCTTCTCACCTTCATGTTTTCTTCATTTTTTTCTTTGTTTAAAAAGAATAACTCACTGAGTTCAGTTAGTGCTGCTTGTATGTGCACGGGTGTGGGCTCATCCACCAAAGCAGGGGAAACCTACCCCTGCCTACACTCCCAAAGAAAAGTGACTGTTCATCCCCATCAACAGTTGCCTGCCCATAGCTCTTCAGCTAGGAGGGGGTGGGGCCTCATGAGCCACTCACACACTCACTTATTTTAACACCTACAATATCTCAACCATAGTGATGTTCTGATCCCACTGTCTGCCACTTGCTTTGTTGACAGTGTAGCTGGTTAGGACAAAAAAGATCCCCCTCTCTTTTTTTATTCACCTATCAAGTGGGGGTAAAGTTGGAATGTTGAATAATATGGTCATTAACCCAAAGAAAAACCAGCATATCATAGATCAGAATCACTTTGACCAAGCTGAAGGACTCTGCTTACAGTTTTCCTATGAACTAGCCAAAAGATCAAAACAATATTTTTTCATTCTATAACCCTTCCATACTGAATATTACTGATAGTATTGACCAGAGCAAAATACAATGACAATAACTAAAGCTTCACACAGGGAAAATTATAGAGATGAAAATATGACTGAATTTCTGTATTTTGATGCTCATATGTTTACATGCAAATCCAGAATAGGGGAAAATTAGACTTGGCAGACATGATCAACACCAAATAGAATTGCCGACAGCTAAATTGGCACATGTAAAAATGTATTATTCAACAGAAGAATCTGACTTTTTGCTGTTTAGTATGAATAATTTGACCCATGACAATTGGATTTACTACAAATAATATCCATAAAGGAAAAATTGCAATTACAGGAACTATAATCATTAAATTTTGATATGAATAACAACAAAAGTATCCCCACATTAAATAATATAGTCATTTAAACCTTATGTTGAAAATAATTGAGTCCAGTGAAAAGAATTTCCGTAAATTAAAATTAAACACTGAAAATATATTAGGGTTTTAGAAAATAAATTTTATCCAAGAATTAAAATAACTCAACAGAAATTAGAACTAAAACACTTTTAAACTGCGTATTTAAAATACTATATAATTATTCATGTAAGTAAGATTCTGATATAAAAGTTTCTTTCTGTTCCTTCATGCAGGAATCAAAATATCCTTGGTTCAGGACGTGCTCAAGGTCAAAATGAAATGGTTGGGCCCAGAGAAAAGGCTCACAACTCATTTACTTAATGACTTGTTGGGTGGAGTGACGGAAAGAATGGCCCAGCGACAGGCAGAGTCAGCCCCTCCTACACCTGTGCCATCAGGGGTGGTGTGGCCATCTGCCCTCGAGAGTGGGGGTGGAACAACTCTCTTGTGAGGGTTGGAGCGAGCTGCAGTATCCAGTGAGGAGTGGGGCCATCTTCTCCACGGCCAGCGAAGGGCAGGGCTGGCCCAGCATGGCCCTCTGACTTCATCATAGATGGCTCCTGTGACCCCCTCTGGTAACACGGGTCACAGACGTCAACATAGACTCCAACTGCAGTGGGACCATGGACCAGGACAGGGCCCTTGCCAGTAGCTAGGGCTCCTGGGGGAAGCACAAACCACTCATATCAGGATGGCCCTGGCTGTGGCGTGGCCCACAGACACCAACAAGGCCACATATGTGGTGCAAACCCCAGGTTTCCCATGTGACTTTCGGTGGCAACACAGGCCTCGACTTCAACACAGATCCCAGCTGCAGTAGGACTACGGACCCAAACGTGCTGCTGGATTTGGATGTCACCATTGTCACCAACCACAGAGAAAGTGCAAGCATCCACCCAACCTTCATTTAATTTTCCCTCAGCTCCAGGCAGCAGGGCAGGCCACCTAGATTGGCGAGGTCCCAGCAGCAGCAGGGCCTCAGACACCAACCTGGGCCCAGGTGGCAGCCCAGACCTCTGGCATCTGCCTGTCCTTCAATAGTAATAGGAGCCTTGGACATCAACAGAGACCCAGGCTACAGCAGTGTCATGGACCCAGACATGGTCCTCCACTGCAGGGGGACACTGCAGGGGTGAGGAGCTGATATATGGGGGGGGGGGACTGGGAGGTGAGTGGAATTGGGATACATGCTATAAAACTCCCAATGACTCAATAAAGAAGTCATGTCAAATTAAAACAGAGAAAGAAAGCATGATCATGTTTGGAACGTGGGATGAAACTGAGGAAGCGTGGGCAGTAACACACAGCTCTGCAGTCCCCAGTGCTTGGTACTCCACATGCTCAATCATGCCAACCACAGAGAAAGTGCAAGCATCACACAGCTCTGCAGTCCCCAGTGCTTGGTACTCCACATGCTCAATCATGCCAACCACAGAGAAAGTGCAAGCATCCACCCAACCTTCATTTAATTTTCCCTCAGCTCCACTTCTCTTTCTCTGGTTTTGTACGGGGGTAGCTGCCCAGCAATTCCAAGTCTTGAACGACTCAGAAATAACTAGTTTTCAAAATGAAGCTTAGAGTAAAATCTAAAGCCAGATAAAAGGAACGTGGACAAGGATGTAGAAGAAATAAATGCCCATAGCAGCTGGTGGGATTGTCAAAGGTGAAGTGTGTTTGTTCACAAATGCTTCTAGTAACATCACCCATAATAAGAGATTGGAAACAGTCTAAGTGAGGATGAGTGAATGTGTAGACAAGATATCGACAAATGAACAGAGGCTGTTACACGAGTCATACTGAAAACATGCCAAGGGAAAGAATCCAACAAAAAATGACCATAGTGTGACCAAACCCCATTCATATGAAATGACCCAAGAAGGGATATCTATGAAGACAGAAAGTAGATTATTATCTACTACTTTTCCGTCTATGTGTTTACTTCCATGGGCTGGACCTGTTATAGTGAAACAGAAACCCAGACAGGGTCTATGCTTCCTATGGTTTCTTGCATTCAGCAGTGACACTCGATAATTCTGAAATGTGACACACAAGCAAATGCTGTTTGGGTGTGTTGAGTCATTGTTTATGTATATTATTTTCCCCCTTACCCACCTGATTCTAAATGATCAACAGGAGGAATGGAGTACTAAGACGGAACATTCCTGGGTCCTTAAATCCCCGTGTAAGAAAACCCCAGCTGCCCCTTGGATATGCTACCCTGGATGGATCATCTCAGTGGGAGATGAGCGGCTTATGTTGGGCTCACTAAACAGAAGTTCCAATAGCCGGTACACTTTTGACTGTAACAAAACAACAAAAGGCATCTCTGTCATTTATTATCATTTCTGTGGTTTGGAAATAAAATACAATAGAGACTGGGAAACAGCCAAATATAGAAACCCGAAGGTAGAGGTCGTGGATGGATGGGGATAGAAGGTTGGCTCTCCTACTTATAAAATCTTATTGTTCATTCTGCATATTTATAGCTTGATATTGCTTTAGATATTGATGTACTTTGTTTAATCTCAAGCTCATGATACAAATACCATGTCAATTCTGAGCCATCTCTCTGATATTTTTAGTTCCATTCTCTGTATAGCAAGCCTATAGTGAGAAAGACAGTAAAACAAACATAACTCCTAAATATATTAAGCGTGCAATATATTGGATAGTTGTAGGGCCCGGGTCTGCCCTTGTTCTTGGGGCTCACCTTGAGGACAGTTTCTGGTCAGATGACTAAGCATCCTGTTTGTTCCTGTGCTCCCTCTGCCCCGCCTGGTGATTTGTTGTAGGGCATTGTTGACTCTATTGTTGGTATGGTAATTTCCCACCTGCCTAGGTGGAAGTCCTTGTGCAGCAGTTAGATATGGTAATTTCCCACCTGCCTGGGTGGAATTCCTTGGGCAGGAGTGGGGTATATAAGATTTTCCCCAAGGCTAAATAAACGGCATTCGGCTGATCTCCTTCCGAATGACCCAGGTCTCTTTGTGTGTTCTTTCAATCTCCAGGCCCTTGTCCGACTCGTGTAAGGTACAGTGGCGCGCGAACTGTACCGAGGGGGTAACACAGAATCGGGTGTTACAGATAGTGAAAAGTGCTGTGTAAGTCCATGTACAAGAAACTGAGCAGTGGTGCTCAATTTTAAGTAAGCTAGGCAGGAAATGCACACAGAGAAGGCACCAATGAAACCAAGACTCCACGACGACAAGGAAACGAGCCATGACTTCCAGAGGTAGAGACAGAATCAGGTAGGTGCTGCAGGTAGCTGATTCCTGAAAGGAAGGTGGACTAGAGGGAACTGGAGGTGAAGGGCCAGTCTTAGGGGACCTCAGCAGGGAGAACTTTGGATTACTAGCTCCATTCTTTCAGCCTTTGTTTTTCTGGTCTTCTGAGCAACATTTAGTCAAGGTAACTATTCCTTTTTTTTTTTTTTTTTTTTTTTTGGAACATTTGCACATTTGCATCACTAAGTTCTGTGGCACCAAACTTGATTTTTTTTGTTCTCCGGGTGATCCTTTGTGGGTGGTCTTCACCATTATTTCCATCTTGGATTCTAAGTTTGGCCCTTTGGCCCTCTCTCTACATGCTTACCTTCTCGATATTTCAATTAGGTGTTAATGACCCCCAGTTCTTCTAAATTTCTTTCTCTCTTTCTTTCTTTCTTTCTTTCTTTCTTTCTTTCTTTCTTTCTTTCTTTCTTTCTTTCTTTCTTTCTTCTTGTTATTAATTATTTCCGCCTCCTCCCTACCTCCCATTTCCTTCCCCTTCCCTCCACTCCCCTCCCCCTCCCTCTCCAGTCCAAGGAGCAGTCAGAGCAGTTCTAAATTTCTAATCCAGAGTGTTCTGCTGGGAACTACACTTGTATACAATTGAATATCTAAATATCAAACTCACAAAGTCAAAACATTCTAAGTGAATCCAGGATGCTGTGGGATGTTATCAGAAGGGATGATGTAGGCTGATTTCATGTGGTTGATTCTGTCCTGAGGAGCAAGGGCTGTAACTTAATCGCCTTTATTTATCCTTGTACTCAGAACACACTCTTTGAGATCTATGAATGAGAAGGACTAATAGGGATATAAAGGTTACTAGGTTACTATTCAACCCAAACTGATTGTTAAATACGCAAAAAAAGGAAACCAAACTATACTTACCAATAAGTTTACAGTGTGTCAGAAGCCACTGAATGCTATAGGTTTTTATTCCTACAATTCTTAAATTTTTTAGATTCACTTATTTTATATGTTTAGTATTGTGCCTGGATGCTTGTATGTACATCATGTGCACGCTTGGTGTCCACAGAGGATAGAACAAAGCATCGGAAACCCTAGAACTAGAGATATGGACGATGGTGAGCCACCATGTGGGTGATGGGAATCAAACCCGGTCCTCCACAACAACATCAGCTGTTCAGCCATCTCTCCAGCCCACTGCAAGTTTTTGATAGACATTATTGTTGCTTGTAGTCAAGTGAGAAAATGGGCTTCAAGGTAATTCCTATAGGACATACTGAACAAGGACAATACACAGTTAAGAACAACTCAATTTAGAAGACTTTGTCACGAAAATTCACCCCTTTTCTTCAATACTGAATTGAAGGATCTTAGAGATGTCTACGGGGAACCATTCTGTTTGCTCCAGATACCTATGTCTGAATTATGTCCCCTTTGTTTCCACTACTTAGATTCACTTTTAAATCCTCCCCTTCGGAGAATTTGAATCCCACTTCTCCCTTATTGTGAAAGAAAGTGATCTTGACAGCATTCACTGGAGGACCTCAGTGAATTAAATGGTATGTGTTGAAATACTTATTATTCCAGATTCTACAGAGACATAGAGCATGTGTGTTGTGCATGGGTGCATGAATGGATACGTGTGTGCGTGTGTGCGTGTGTGTGTGTGTAAATCCCAGTGCTTTTGTTTATAAGATCATGGAGGATTCCAGTATACATCTGTAAACTAGAAACCCAGGATATTCAAGACATTAGATTTCTATGAAATCTTAGGACAGAGACTAAGGATAGCGAATGGTACAAGCTCAGTTCAAAACTCAGCAGGCTTGAGAGCCAGAAAAAGTCACTGCTTCGGTTTGAGTCCAAGGTGGGGGAAAAGCCAGTGTCATAGGTCAAAAGCTATCTCCACCTCTCCCCCAACACCTGCTCGGAAGGTCAGCTTCTTTGTCCTGCTTGGACCTACTGCAACCTAGACTTCGAAAGGAAGTCGCGTTGCTCTTTTCAGGCTATGAACTTGTTTGTTTCCTTCTCAAAATGCCTTCTCAGAAATAGCAAATACCCTAGGTACTGCTCTGCTCAGTTTCGTCAGTACAGAAAGTGAACTTAGCTGCTGCATTTATTAGAGACAGCATGTCTGGATATAATGGCATCACGGTCTCTGTAGCCCAGGTTGATCAAAGCCTAGTGGCTGTACCCTCTCAGTGTGTTCTTCAACTGTCTATTGAATATACTCGAGTACATCACGATCCTGGCCTTGGAGAGAAAGGGCACTTTATGGTTTTGGTGATGATGATGATGAAGTGTAAGTCAGTTAAACACTCCACAGTTGTATTTATGGAGCGAGATATTTCCTTTAATGTTATTTTATAGGCAATGGGGAAATAGCTGCAAACATAGTTTGGATAACAGACAAGTCTGTCAGGGTCTTGGGTTACTCCATGCTCAGAATGCAGGAATATCTTATGTTAACATGGAACATTCATGCTTTATACAAGCAGGTCTTGGGCAAGTTTCAAAATATCTAGAAAACAGACCTTGTATAAGAGTAACTCTGTGCACGGCAGAATGACTGATGTTTCCTAACTGCCCTAGGAAATAGATTAGAAGTTAAAACTGGTTCACAAGTAGCATGTGTCCACCATTGCAGGAACAAGGGAGTCAAAGTGAAGGTGGACAGTTCCTTCTGTCCTTGTCACTTGGCTTGAAGCTCAGTTCCTTCTTTCTCGTCCGGAGAATAATGCTCAGACCTAAGGGCAGCTGTGAAAACAGACGATGCTCCCACTTTACCTTGAGGGAAGTTACTCACTTAGAGTACAGAATATGGAGGAACTTTGACATTGGCCATTTTGGTTGGCAAGTTAATGCACAGGAACTTGTGACATTCGTCCCTCAGGAACGAACCCTGCTCCCTCTTCTAAGTGAAGATCTCAGCTGGGAAGCACATTGAGAAGTTGCTGGGTTTCTCTGTCGCTTCCTCCTTAGAATCTGGGAGTTCGCTCGTCAGGCCACATCATGGTATCTCATCACCGTAGAGTCAATTGAGAGCATGCTCAGTGTACGTCTTCAGCGATGCTTTTCTTTCTGCTTTTGAATGGAGCAGGGCCTTTGCCAGTCACGCATATGCCATTGGTAGAAATGTTTTCCTTTTACCTTTACAACAGCACATTAAGAGTGTAGACTACTCATTGCATTTGTTTCTTCATTTGATACTTTGCTCTCTTTGCTATCTGAGGTCTGTGATAGACACTGTGATAGATAGCTAATGGGCCAGGCAGTGTTTAAAAGAATACAATTTGTGTGTTGTTATTTCGGGGCATAAGCTAGCCAGGCGGCCAGGAGCCGGGCAGCAGGAATGCAGCCCGTTGCTCCTTTTACATACATTTTGCATTCAAGTTGTCACGTCAAAATGATTTCTACAAACTTCTCTACTTGAATGTCTTATCACAAATCTGCTAAAAATTTTGACTTTCATGAATACAGGTAGCTTGACACATATTGCTTATTTATTCTTTTATTTGGAGGCATTTCACTGTATATAGTTCTGAAGCTGGTTTCTTTTTTTATTATACTGTGTCTTTTACAGACTAAAGAGTGGGAATTCTGTAAATTGGAGTTTTGAGGCAGTGTTGGATGAGAGAAGGAATTGACTAGTGTGCTTTGGGACACACATGTTTATCTTACAATTTTTTAAATAACTCATATGAAATGCAAAAGCAAACCCAGTTTGGTAATGGATATATTGTGGAGAAGCTGAGAACCATTAGGTGAACAACCTTGGCAGTCCCAATCTCATGCTGAAGCCTAGGATCCCTGAGGGGTCTCCAGTCTTCAATCCTTATTTGAAAGACAAAGTTTCATATACTATGTCTTTCAGAGACTGAAGAGTTGGATTTCTTTAAGTTTGGACTTGTGAGACACACTTTCTTCTTTATTAAAAATAGGAGACAAAAGAGAAGTAAATAGACATGTATATATACTTTTATATACATACATTAATAGGATCACCTATACAAGTATTCTAAGCTGGCTTCAAACTCTTTGTATATCTGAGGATGACCTTAAACCTCTGACCCTCCTACTTGTGCCTTCTGAGTGCTAGGATGACCGGCATGTACCACCATGGTGTTTTAAGTTTACGCGCTAAATATGTGTCTATCAACTAAACTACGTTCTTAACCAAGAAGACATGTTTGTTTTTTGTTTTGAGGGAGAATATCATGTAGCCCAGGCTGTCCTTACTCTTGTGTCTAGAATCAATTAAGAGATATATGGGTGGACATGAACGGTAATTTCCAGACAGGATTAGCTAAGGGGAGATGAGCCTCCTTCAGAGTGGATGCAACTTCCACCGGGCAGCCCACATATGACGAGATGGAAGGAAAATCCATGCTGCTTGCCACCTGCCTTCACTTCCTGCTGGTGAGTGGGCCCCTCTCATTCATGTTGTTGCCCTCCTCTGGTGGACATCACAATACAGCTTCTCGGCTTTGAAACATGGATTGAAGACCAGGGACTCTTGAGGGATCTTCTAGGCCTTCAGCATCAGATTGGGACTACCAAGGCTTTTCACTTGATGACTAAGCAGCTCCAAGGTTTTCAGCTTCTCTAGTATGTAGAGAGCCATCGTTGGTCTACCCAGTCCCTATCGCGTAAGCCAATCTATAAAATACCCCTTATAATATATTTGTATTCTATTAGTTCTGTCCTCAGTAAATCCTGACTAAAACATGTAAAAAAAAGAATTTGATTTGTGAAACCATTGAAAGTTTAAATTACTCCTAAGTTGTCACAGTTTACGCTAGCTTACTAGAATTCTAAGCTGTCAGTTCACTGTGAAAATGGCCAAATTCTTTGGCAAGATACACTTATTTTTTTTTTTTGCCCAGTCTTATGATACGTGTCTCCTTGTTGGCTCCTTTTGTTGTTTATTTTTGAGATTGCTGTTCAATTAAAATATTTCTCCTTTCCCTTTTCCATCTCCAAACTTTAGCGTATACCTCTCCCCGCTCTCCTTCAAATTCATGACCTTTTTCATTATTACTGCTTGCAAATATGCATTTACACACACACCACACACACACACACACACACACACACATATATGATATATATATATATATATATATATATATATATATATATTTCCCTAAATATAACCTGCTCAATTCCTATTATGTATATTTTCAGGGCTGGTCATTTACCACCAGGAAACCACTTGGTATGCTCTTTTCCAGGGAGGGCTGCCTTTCCCTAGTAACATTAGAAGCTGTACCTGCAGTCTCACCAACAGGACCACACATGATTGAACAGAGATAACACCAACAAACATGCCAAAATGGAGGGGGGAAAAGCCCATGATGCCTCAGTCATGTACGAAGAACTACAGACAACAGACTAAACCTGGCTGACTCATGTCTTTCCTTCCCAATCAAAAGACCTTTCTTCCTTCATATAACAATAGGTATGGTCTTCCTGGGAGAAAAGGTGTGCCCTATTACCCATCTTGGCTTGCTTCTTCAAAGGGTGAGGAAGTGGGGTGGTTATCCCTCCTAGGATTCTCCATGCAGCATCCTGGAACTGTCTCATGCAAGACAAGAAGAAGCTAATGAAGTGCAGGAGGCAGCAAAGCAGCTAGGTGGAGTCCCTTGAGCTGCATCTGGATTTCAGTGCTCGGGCAGCCTACTGGGCTCGAATTAGCAGCTGCTCACTCTCTCACTTCCTGTCTGCCACAGCTACCAGCAGCTGTTCTTCTTTCTTAGCCCACATCCAGATGCAAACAGCTGTTCTCTGAGAGTTCTTTACAGCTGTCAGCAGTGGCTCAGTCCTCCCTCCCCCGCCGCCAAACACATGGGCACTAATTTTATTTTTCAGTCCTTAGGAAATATGGGAAGACTCCAAGAAGGTTGAAATGGGGCAAGAATGGAATAAGAAATACCTAGGTACACAAAGACCTGTGTTGGCAAGTTAAAAGGTGGAGGAGACAGCTCTTCTTATTCTTCTGGGGCTGCATCAGCCTGTAACACAGGCGCTATGCCTTTGTCCTTACTGAGACATTGACCTTAGAAAGCAAGGAGACATCACCAGTAAATCCTGGAAACTGACCACCCAAGAGGAGATTGTGGTGGTAGTCTGTGGGTCTGGTTTCTGTTTCTGCATTTTAGAAACACTTACAGGAACACATCATATCCCATATACCCTTCTGGTCATGCAATAGGTGCTAACTTAAAAACTGTGCCTTGATGGATATATTTATACATTATCTATATGCATCATGCTCAGCCTGTCCACTATTGATGTCAAAAGGTAAGACTGTAAATTAGTTTTCTCATTGATGTGTGGGGTGGTGGTGTGTATGTGGTCTATGTACGTGTATGAGTTCTTGCAACTGCACATGTATGTGAAGGTCAGAGGTTAAAGGAGGGTGTTTTTTACAGTTGCTCTCAACCTTCTTTTGAGACAGGGTCTCTCACTGGAGCCCAGAGCTCACTGATTTAACTAGGCTGGGTGGCCAGTGAATGTTAGGGATCCACATCTCTCTGCCTACCCAGCACTGGGATTCTGGCCCACCACGCTGTGTTTTATAACTGGGTCCCCGGGAACTTAAGTTCTCTAGCTTGTACAGCAAGTATTTTACCAACTAAGCTATCTCCCTGAACCCTAAATGAATTTTCCCTATTGAGATTTTTTAAATTGTATGTATTTTATTTTTTATATACTAATCCCAGTTCATCCTCCCACCCCCCCACGTTCCCCTCACCCCACCCCCCTCATCTGTTCCTCAGAGAGGGTAAGGCATACCCTTGGGGAATCAATGAATTCTGTCACATCACCACTTTGAGGCAGGACCAAGGCCTTCCCCCTGCAGTCTAGGCTGAGCAAGGTTTCTCTTCAATGAAAACGGGCTCCAAAAAATCCAGGTCATTCATTAGGGATAGCTCCTGGTTCCACTGCCAGTGACCCCACAAACTGCCCAAGCCACACACTGTCGCCCACTTTCAGGGGGCCTAGGTCAGTCTTATGCAGGTTCCCCGGTGGTCAATCCTGTGTCAGCGAGCTCCCACTATTTTGGGTCAGAAGTCGCTGTGGGATTCCACATCGTGGTAGTGATCCTTTGCTCATGTTATCACTCCTCCCTCTTCTCAACAGAACTCCGGGAGCTCTGTCCAGTGGTTGGTTCCACAACTAACCACTCTGTGTCTGCTTCTCTGCGTCTGCTTCCATCAGTTGTTGGATGAAGGTTTTAGGAGATCATGTCTATTTTCCCCTTCCTAGGTGGATCCATATCTGTCTCTCGGAGGGTCCCCTTTGGTACCTAGTTTCTCTGGGGTTGTAGACTGTAGGCTGGCCATTCTTTGTTTTTTCCTAATATTCGCTTATGGATGGATACATACAATATTTGTCTTTCTTGACCAAGAAATATTCCTGGTTCTGACTTCTATCTCTTATGTCTTACAGGGACTACAGGGAAGTAGGAAGTGAACGGGGCAGGGAGCTTTGACTTATTTAGAATTTATTATATCTTCACTATTGTACATTTTTTTAAAAAATGCTTATCTGTGCCATTTTCGTTAGATACTTAGGAAATAGGCATTTCTGTTCCCACTTAGTTGATGCAGAGATACGAGGGGGCAATGAGCGGCTGGTTACATGGGTCCCACAGTCAGAAATTTCCACTCCAATTTACAGCATCCCAAGCCGTCAGTCTCTCAAAGACACACCAAGATGGAATGAAGAGAAATGACTTCGTCTGTTGCTGGATTCCATATGTCTAAATGTCCCCAGATAACAATTAAATAAACTATGAAAAGCTACCTGTATTTGTAAAGATGACAGTTTTGAAGAGAGTGAGCAGAAGGCAAGGGCAGGCTCCTGTCACGCTGACATGTTCCTTCTGCCCCTTTCCTTTCTACTCTTCGGAAAACAGAGAGTAGCGATGACGGAATTTAACAATCCCGTGATTACAAAAGCAGATGGACAATCGGTCCAACAGCTTTATCTTCAATGGAAATTCACCCAAGCTTCACCTCATCATTTTTAACTATAGGACACTGCCATAAAATGTCATAAAAGGTAAAATAAAAAACCAGAACCCCAAATTGCTCATGTTATAGTTGTAACAACAAGTTAAATCTCTGCCTGGCCCTCAGACTTTTCCCTCTTAGGCCAAAGACTTTGAAAGGGTATTGACCCAAGCAAGGGAAGGCTTGATAACTTCACTTTACACCGTAACTCCATCCATTAGCATCCAAACCATGAGAGTGTTGATCCCGTGTAACACTCAGAGGGAATGAACTGGCTGGGGCTCTAAGAAAACTTTCAATGGCTAGGGAGCCATTTTTTTAAAAAAGGCTCCTTATTCTTGTAAAGATTTCCCAAACCTTCAGGACAGGGTTTCTGAGGCTGGCCAAGAGTCAGCCTCACTTAAGATCCTGCCAAATTGAGCATCAACAGCTCATTTGGCTCGGGAGAAAACGAAATGAGAAACAACTGACATTTGTATACTTGAAATTACGAGCTGCCTCTCTAACAAAGAGACCAAACACTTTCGGCTTGTTTTACAGTAAACATACACATTGAACAATCTGGTTGGCTAGCAGCTGGCTGTGCATATGTGGGACATATGTGAACACATACGCATGCATAAAACTCCCATATGTTCACTTAAAAGGACACTGTCAAGTCATTTTATGACTTTTTTCGTTTTCTGGGTTCTATTGTTTACAAAATCTTCTTAGAAGCTTAAAAATACAATCGTTTTCCCTACTGATTTTTGTCCTTTTTTTTTTTTAAAAAAAAAAAAAACAACAGTATTTTGAATGGCACTCAAATAAATGGGGCTGGTTCTATTAAAAAAAAATGTAAATCCACTCCAGTGTATATGGCAAAATGCGTTGTTGAAATGGAAGCAAATCACCAAGAGAGAAAACTTCCTGAGAAAAGAATAATTGTAGTGTGCCTTCAGAACAGACATTTTTGAAGGGTAGCACAAAAGGTTGTTTTTCTGGCATGCTACTGTTTTAACTGATGGGAAGTGTCGTAAATAGGAGCTAGGGAGCATGACAAATTCCAGTCTCAAAAATACATTTTGGTACTGTTCTTCTAGCTTGATCTTAAGTAACAATTCTCTCCAGAAATCCCTGGATTGGGGAAAAAGCTGTGGAAAAATCAAACCAAAATAGCTCAAGAAACCAGAGAAACTGCTGAGACACCATAATGGGGGGGGGGGGACCAAGAGTGAATATTGAGAAAAAGCAAAATATAAAACCATGCACTGTTAATGAAGAAGGCACCAAGAAAAGGGCACCTTCGTCCACGAGTGGTGGGAATGAGGATTTGAAAATAGAGTTTTGAAAGTAAAATCTGGCAACAGTTTTTAAAAAGTCAAAAGTATATATACCTTCCCCATCTGTCGCCAGCTGGAGGTTCCCTCACGGTCCTGACTTTCTTTCTCATGTTCTCTCTCCTTCTGCTCCTCATCAGGACCTACTGAGCCCCACATTGGAGCACTGGACTGAGCTCCCAAGGTCCCGATGAGGAGCAGAAGGAGCGAGAACATGAGGGAGAAAGTCAGGAACGAGAGGGGTGCGTTCACTCATGGAGACGGTGGGACAGAACTAATGGGAGATCACCAACTCCAGTTGGAATGGGACTGATGGATCATGCGACCAAACCCGTCTCTCTGAGTGTGGCCAACAGCGGGGGCTGACTGAGAAGCAAAGGACAATGGCTCTGGGCTCTGATTCTTCTTCATGGACGGGCTCTGTGGGAGCCTTCTCAGCTTGGTCGATCACCTTCCTGGACCTGGGGGGAGTTGGGAGGACCTTGGTCTTAGCATAGAGTGGGGAACCCTGATGGCTCCTTGGCCTTGAGAGGGAGGGAGGGGAGGTATGGGTGGAGGGGAGGGGAGGGAAGGGGGAGAAGGAGGGGAGAGAAAGGGGAGAAGGAGGGGAGGGAGGGGGGAGGAGGAGGGAAGGAGATGGAAATTTTTAAATATAAAAAAAAATAAACCATGAGGAAAAAAAAAAATAAAATATAATTGACAGAAAAAAAAAAAAAAAAAAAAAGTATATATACTTGTGACTCTAGTTCAATCCCTGGTAGGTACGGAAAGGTGGAAGGAGGCATGGGAAGGTGGCGCTACAAAACTGTCCTCTGACGTCCTTGTGGTCTGTGGTTGTTGCACGCACCCACCCACACATCATACATGTTGGTAATGTTCACTTTATCTTACATAACAATCCTCTGAAGCAATCCTTGGGTTGGGTAAATTCCCAATAATAAGCATACACTTGTGTGTGTGTGTGTGTGTGTGTGTGTGTGTGTGAGAGAGAGAGAGAGAGAGAGAGAGAGAGAGAGGGAGAGAGAGAGAGAGAGAGAGAGAGAGAGAGAGAGAGAGGGAGAGAGAGAGAGAGAGAGTTTACAGTTCATGCCAGTATTTCCTTCTCTGGAATCTCACTATAGAAACACCAATCTGTAAATAAACGGCCACAGTACTTCTACAAAAATAATATTTATCATGACAAAATGAAACCACGTACTGTCAAGAACTGGTTTTTTTCTTTTCTTTTTGCGGGGGAGGTGTAGAAACTACTGCTAAATAAATTAATTCATGTCTACATGGAATATCACACGATCTGTCAAAACAGTGAAGTGGAGCAATGACAGCCGACATAGAAGGATTGCCACCTGGCAGTGTTGAGCAAGATAAGATGGACGGGCGAACACATGAGCTCAGTTTGTAAATCATCGACAAAAGAAGCCTTCGTTTGTACTCATTTATTTTTGTTATTTCTAATGCACCATTATTTTACTTAAAATATAAGGGTGAACACACACTAGGTCAAAATTGTTTTTTTGGTTTGTTTTCTTTTCTGGAAGGATCAAATAAAAAGGGAGGAAGTCAACAGCAACAAGCTCATATGGTCATATCAAGCCAAAATTGCGTATCTGCTTGCTAGAACTGTTGAAACAATAATTCGTTATCTTCAGCGATCTCATCTAGCTTTCAGGACTTTTGAGGATGAGGATGAGGATGAGGGATGTTGTGGACTCTGACGAAGAAAAGAACAGGATTTGAGGGTAACTCTACACATTCCCAGGGTATCCCGAGGAGCAGGTCATCAGGATGCTGGTGCCACCAAGTGGTATCTGAAGCAACTGTTGGCATTTTATTGCCCCACAAGTGACAGAACCTCTTGGCTTAGTTTTGCCCCAGAACTTGAGTTCTTTCCGTCACTGATTTGGGCAGATGCTCCACTGTGCCTCTCCTGTCCCCTATCAAGCCTTAGAATGTGTAAAATCATTCTAACTACCTGCAATGGGCTGTTACAACCCTGTATCTCTTTACTGTCTCATAGGTCATGTGCATTTTATCTCTTTATTGCTGGCCCTCTAGGCTGGTCTGTTCTTACTCTTCAGGTGCACACTCAAGCACTATCTCCGCTTGCATTCAGCCACACCCACTTCTGTACTAAGGTCCCCGAAGCTCTGGTTACTTATTAACACTACCTAAGAGCATCCAATTGTTTCTTTGCATCCACAGCAAAATCGAATTTCATTGCAACAGTTTGTAACAGGTGACCATGATGCCTAATTTTCCCAGGAGTGTTCGGGGCTACACCTGTTGGCCCAGTACCACTACTGTGACTTTACTCACATTTAAAGTACCCTGATTTTGAAAGTACATTGCATGGGTACATAAACTCCTGACCTACATGCTTCTTCGTCTCCTGATGCATATAATAAATAAGCTACAAGAAAAATGTGTCAAATTTTTGGTGGGTGGGGGAATTTGAATCAGGTAAGAAAACCTCATTTCAGAGAGAAAGAAAACCAGAGAGACTGTGTGTACTCTTTTAAACACTCAAACATTGTTTAGATTTATCCCTTCATTTAAAATTTATTTTCTTTGTCATTTAAATTGATTGAGTTCCAGTAAGCGAGTATATATTCATAGCTTTGAAAAATTTTACATTTTAGTGTTCCATAGAATAGAATTCCAGGCAGGATATGAATAGCATGCTCATAATTCATCGGCAAATGGAAGAATGGTTAACTAAATGAATACAAAAGTCCTAAACACTTTGGGCAGGTGCCAACACTTCCATGGCAAGCTCTTTCAGTACCAAAAGGTGTGTCTTAACCGTGGTTGGTGCATGAGTACTGTTGAGTAGACTCCACAGTTCTTCCTCCCAGTTTGTGTAACTGGCCTACATGGCAGGGTATTCAGGTTGCTATATTTGGAGTCAACCTGGCTGAACCTGTACTCTTTTTTTTTGGTTTTTCAAGACAGGGTTTCTCTGTGGCTTTTGAGCCTGTCCTGAATCTGTACTCTTTAAAGCTGCACTTTCCCCTAGCTCCTCATTAGGAATGCACTGAATCATCCCCTACAGCAGTAGATAGTTGGAGCTCACCCACACACTCCCTTACCTGATCTTCTTTATAACCAGTAACAGATACTTTTGAGATACCCGTAGTCTGTGTCTCTGGCAGGAAACGTGAGAACAAGTTGAACTCTGTAGGCTTGGAGCTGGTGCCCCACGGACACCACGCCCAGCTCTTGTTCCTTCTCTGGAGGACTGGATTGAACTACTCTAGAGCACAGGAAGCTGGTATTTAGCAGAAGCTACTCTTTAACTAGCTGAGTCATTCATTAGGTGTCATTCCTTTATCATCTGGGTCTTCTGGCAAGTGCTGGGTAAACAATGAAGAATGGGCAGGACATCATGGAGGGGACTTTCAGTGGGGATACACATACACACACACACACACACACACACACAGAGAGAGAGAGAGAGAGAGAGAGAGAGAGAGAGAGAGGCCAACTTGTGTTCATGAGCAATGAATAAACTGTCTTTGTTAGTCTCTTCTCTCCAAGGTTTATCTTCTAAAAGGTTTTGATAAGTTGGCTCAGGGGTTAAAAGCACTGACTACTCTTCTAGAGGACCCAAATTCAATTCCCATCATCCATATGGCAGCTCACACCTGTCTGTAACTCCAGTTTCTGGGGACCCAACACCCATTTGTAAAAACACAAATGCACATAGAAATAGAATATACAAAACAGAAAAAAACCTTTTTTCTTTTCTTACTGTAGCATTATCAGGAGGAGGATTGGACTTCAAACATGAGGGCATGTGGGCAGATATTCAGTTCTGCTCTAAAATGTTTTTTGCTTTTCTCTGAAAGCATGTTTAGTGCCTCTGCATATTGAGATACATGAACAAGTATTATGCCTGAAATGTATAAGATCCCAAGATTTCTCAGGTCTTTCCCAGGTTAGGGAATACATATTTTTTAATATGCTTTTCCAAGGCTGAATTTGAATTCTTAATCTGTCATTTGCCAGTTTTGCTACCTTGGACAGGATGGGTGACTTCTCTGTGTTTTGGGTTACTTATCTGCAGCATGGGGCTATACTCTACTTACTGGGTTTGTAGGTTTGTTTGTTTGTTTGTTTGTTTGAGACAGTCCAGGCTGTCCTGGAACTCACTCTGTAGACTAGGCTGGCATCAAACTCACAGAAATTGCCCACGTCTGCTTCCTGAGTGCTGGGATTAAAAGCATGCACCACCATGCCTGGGGTTTTTTTAAAGGCAAATTTCTTGAGATAAAAAGCTCAAAACCCACAAAATTGCCCACCCTTTAGTCATTGTCCTTACTATATTCACAGATTTGTATAACTATCTCTAGTTCTAATTCTAGAATATTTTTATTATTCTCAAGTCCCCATTTTCAAAACATGAACTAAATAAATTTGTATGTGAAAAGCATTCCTAATACCATCCAGTACCCGGAAAGTGCCATAAAAATGCTGTCAAGGTTGCTGGTCATTATCTTTATGTTTTCAGTCAGCACAGTATATGAAAATCGCCACTTGTAGAGGAAAGGAGAAAGATAGTGGAAATTATTATTCTCTCAACAACTAAATAATGGACCTAGATATATAAATTACAAATATAATCCAAGTCACAATTGGATCTCTATTATTTTACTGAAGAAAGATATCTTAAAATGGCCTGTTGGCCAATCTCGAAGCCCAGCTGAGAAAGAAAGATCACATGCCCCAGATCAGTCTGATCTACGGGATGAGACTTTATCCTAAAAATTGGAAATGAAATTAAAAACAAACAAAAATTTAAAGAGCTCTTGCTACAATGGTTTGACTCAATGGTACTGTATAGTGATTATGGAAACTAAGTCTCAAGTCCTGAATGCCAGCAAGTAGACATTTAATCTAGGGAAAGCCACAGATTCTCAGCCTCTATTTCTACTTCGTGGATTTGCACCTGATAGGATTTCTAAAGTGTTTTAACATTTTCAAAGTTGCTTAGTAATAAATGTGATTGGGCTTTACATATTATTTATATATTACAACTTAGACACACAACCACAAGGCAGTCATTGTATAACTGTATTTGTTACAGCTTCCAGAGCCTATTGCTTCCTGAGAGAGAAGACATGAGTGTGGACCATCCCCATCCTTAATTTCTCCTCTGCTTGCAGGGTGAAGCTTAAGCTCCCTGGCAGAGCATTGCACTCTTTGGTTGCATCTGACTGCAGAATATCCATCCTCAAGTCCTCCCATGAGCTCTCTAGCTGATGATGCTCCTTTGCCAGAACGGCTCAGACCTTAATGCAGGCCTGGTCCTCTGCCATTCTTTGTGTCTTCCTCTCCCCACAAAATTAGGGGAATGAGTTTCTCCTGAAGAGTTTAATGTGACAGAGAAGAGTAGGAGGTACTCAGAAGTAATGTGTTTGGGGCATGTGTGAATAGATTCTGTGTAGATTCCAGTACCCTAAGAAAGATAATCTGTCTCCTTCTGTGACCCAGATTCCTTTAGCTGCCCTGGGTAATTTCAAAGGCATACACTTGCTTTTACAGTTCATTATCCTTCCCATGAACGGCTCTCTTCTTTTTGCTCATTCCTTTCACATAAGTGACGGGAGAATCTGGTTGTCCTGTCTGCAAATAAAAGCCCTGGTAGGACTCCCTTCATCCCCATCAGTTCCTACATCTAGTTTGATAGATTCCATCTTCTCACTCAGTTTCTTAAACTACGACACACTTGCTCGTGACAGGACATCATTCTCATATGTCTGCCCAGTGAACTTTTTATTACTTCAACTTTGTCACTTCTGGTAAAGTGTTTTCTAACTTTGTAGGTCACAGCTATAAGATCCCCCTAATCTTAGTGCATCCTGCACATCCCAATGCTAGGAGCCAACCTTTACTACGTGTCCAAGCAGCTAGATTTCTGCGTATACATTAACTAACTTAATCCTTTCTACTACATTATATGGGAAGCACAGTTATTGACACTCCATTTTATACACCTGAAACAAGAACAGAAAGGTTAACCTGCTCTAAAACCCTAGTTAATAAGTAGCCCAGCCAGAACTTGAACTAAGCCAGTTGTGTTATGGATGACTGATTTACACTATCGCTCAGAGGTCCTTTATGATTCCCCTTCATAAATGTATTTACATGTCTGGATCCACCTCCAGACAGAGGGGTTTTCTCTTGGTTCAACTTGTAACTCCACGCTACAGTGAGTGCCTGGCACCTAGAAAAATTGAACAAGTGAGAAAATGAGCCAGTGAACACGCAACACCTTGTCATCCATAATGAATCACATATTTTACACATGCAATTGCTTAAATTTTTCCTTGTTTGATGGGCATTTTAAAGTGTTTCTGAAGTTGGAAGATGTCTTAGTGATGATGTAAATATTTAATAGGCTGGCTCCTTGCTCTCAACTCAGTATACCGCAAAACTGTACTGAAGGGGAGCATCCCAAAGTCATTGCCTCACAGAGTCAAGACAATGGGAGTATCAGTTTGCAGTTGAGTGCTTTCTTGTTGGCATCTCTGCTCCAAAATGCCTTTTTATCCCCTTTGTTCTCTGTTACTTAACTGGGGTTTCTGAACTTCTTCAAAAGCATGTGACTGTAGATGAGAATAGTTTGTTACCATTGGAAATTCCTACAGTTTTGAAAAGGGCCTATGTAGGCTTAGATATCAATGAATATTAGCTCAGAGGTAGCTGGATGGGAACAGAACCCATGCTTTTGTTATAAAGGTTCAACTACCAAAAAGGAGGCGATGCCCGAAGCACCTTCTCTACCAGGACTCAACATATAATATCAGAATGCTCTGGTCACATTGTTTGGTTTTTCTCTTCTTTTGATCACAGGTCTGCCACTACCAGATGTGAGCTGCTTCTGGAGAAGATACTCTTGAAGGTCAGTCATTCTTACCTCTCCCTGTTCTCGGCCTGAGTAACAGCATCCTTGACAGCGAAGTTTTCCTTCTCTGCTTGTCTCTGTACTCTCTTGTGTGGCTCGTGTCAGAATGACAACTGCTCATGACACTCTGGAAAACCTCTTGGATTGGCTTAGATACTTTCTGTCACAGAACAAAACTATAACAAAACTATAACTATGATAAACTATAACAGCCCTTGAATCTCTGACCTTGCATCTCCTCCTCTGACAATTCTGATCAGTTGCCACAGCAAAATTTATGCAATCTAGGCGTCCGTTATTTAAAATATCTATGCAGTTCTCCTTGGACTAGATGAAATAATCCTTTGCATACAAGAAAATGTCCCAGACAGACATCTCCCACACTTCAGCTTCTCAGTATTAGTATACTAGATATATTAAGTAACACTGTTGACTTAGCACACAGTTTTAAAGAAAAATAAAAAATAATGATCTTTTGACTTAGTTGTTTGGTTGTTGTTCAAGACAGGGTTTGTCTGTATCGCCCTGGCTGTCCTGGAACTTACTTTGTATACCAGGCTGGCCTTGAACTCAGGGATCCTTCTGCCTCTGTCTCCCGTCTCCCAAGGACTGGGATTAAAGGCATATGCCACCATGCCATGTTGCCTTAGGTTTTAAAACAGGACGTTAGGTGAGTTTTTTTTTTTATTGTTAATATGTGAGTTAGTGGTTTTTCTAAGTTAACTTCTTAAAGGTCACCAGGGGCTCTTCTTATTCTTTTGAGCTACTGTCTAACCAGAGGAGAATTCTCCAGAGATCTTTTATTTTTTTCCACAGAGAATTTTGGTTTATTTGAAGAAAACAAAGCAAAACAAAACAAACAAAACCTCCCCCCTTTTCTCTAGAAGTACTTAACTGGTTAGTACTCAGCCTTTTCATTACATTTTATCACAACCACATATAGTGAGCCTCAGCTATAAAGGGATCAAAAAGTGGGGATCATTTTCCTGATGGAAAAATGTAATTTTGTTCTTCCGCGCATCAACAGATTCAAGCCATACATCAAGAATGCCTCCTCTAGCCTTCGGGACAAAATGGTGTTGGGCAGTGTGCCCTGGGTGCTTTACATGGTAAAGGAGAGAGCCTGTGATCTGAGAGAGATGGGGTGATCTGGCTCCACTCAACAGCAGGACATCGGGATGGTAGCTCCCGAAATCCCCAAGACCTCACACCTACAGACATGCAGAAGTAGTGATTCTAGTATTATTGAGTTAATAGTTATCATGGGCCTAGAACACTTGTTCCATTGCACTTTTCATTAGCATATGTGGCAAAAAGAGGTGTTTGGGGGTTCCAGTACTGTGTTAGGTCAAACCTATCACAGACTCCATCATTTCTGCCTTTCCGCAACCCTTAAAAGCAGTCGCCACAGTGAGCTTGTTTAAGGCAATCTGCTCATGTGAACTGGTTTGTGCGCCCACTGTGTTACAGTTAGATTTGGAGATTTAAGGACTTTCAGCTGCATGTAAGCACACTGGGGCCTCCAGCCTCAAACAGGGCTCGTATCCTTCGTAGAAGGTACAGTTAAATGCAATTCCCAGGGTTCGTTTAAGTCTCCATCTCATACGACATAGTAAGGATGGCAAAATGTCATCCAAAACCAAGCTGAGAGACTCATGGAACTAAGCCAAGGGGAATTGTCTACAGTGAGAACTTTGCAAAGAAAAATCCCAGAGAGCCAAAATGTTTTTCTTAGCCTTCTTATTTTAGGGTTGAAAAATGAAAGGCATAGCTTAAGAACAAGTTATTTAATTTACTCAAATTTAAAATAAAAAACCAACCAAATAACTTCTCCTCACCTAGAAGGGTATAACACAACAAGAACCAGTGCTTGAATTGTGACAGGAGTCCTACTGTTAGTGAGCTGGAAATACCAGTATCCAGAAGTATAAATAATTCCACACAGTAGCCCCAAGAGTTTAAGAGCAAAGATAAGATCGCAGTGTAGACTAGGTAAGAAAAATCTGTAGGAATGTATGTGTGTGTGTTTGTGTGTGATGTGTATTATGTAATTGTGTACGTATGTATGCATGTCTATATGTATGTGTTTGAATGCGTGTGTGTGTGTGTGTGTGTGTGTGTGTGTGTGTGTGGTATGTGAAGGCTGGAGGTTGATGCTGGTGTCTTTTTCAACCACTCTTTACCTTAGTTTTCTTGAGACAGGGTCTCTCAATGAAGCCAGAGCTCACGAGGTAGTCATATGTATTAGTTACTTTTATGTGGTTGAGATAAAATGTCATGAAAAACAGCAACTTAAGGGAGAAAGAGTTATCTTGACTTATGGTTCCAGAGGGGCAGAGTCAGATGCTAAGATATCAGATGCTAAGAATCATGCTCTATAGACAACCGGCAGGGTCAAGGAAGGATAGCAAGGACTGCTGGGAAGCTGTTTCAGAGCATGAGGACATTAAGCCTTGAAAGGAAGCACCAGGATCTTTCTTCTCTTATCAAAGGCAAAGTCCATAATGGGGAAGGTGTGGTAGCAGAAGCAAAAGCTGGCTGGTCACGTTTCATCAGTGGACAGGAAGCAGAGAGAGGGAGCAGGAAGTGAAGTAAGGTTATAAACACTCAGAGCCCACCCTGATGACAAACTTCCCAGAGCCAGCCTTTACCTCCTAAAGATTGCATGAACTAAACAGATAGCACCATTGTCTTAGGGTTTCTATTGCTGCAATGAAACAGTATGACTAGAAGGCAAATTGGAGAGGATGGGGTTTATTTGACTTATGCTTGTACACTGCTGTTCATCACTAAAGGAAGTCGGAACAGGAACTCAAACAGGGCAAGGAACACAGAGGCAGGAGCTGAGGCAGAGGCCATGGAAGGGTGCTGCTTATTTGTTGGGGACCAGCCTTGACAAAAATACCACTTACCGGGGTAGTGGCATGGGAATTTAGGAATATTAGTAAAGAGTACGAAGATGCGTGTAAAAATAATAAAACAGAAAAAACATAGAATAGTACTGGGAGGGAGTTTCATTGAACACTGAAGTCACCCATGTTTAGTTTCCAATTGCTTAAAATACCCCAACCCCAAGAGGTAGGAGTAAGGTAAAAAAAAAAAAAACTGCATTAACATGGTACAAGGAAATGAATAGACCAGTTGAAGGTCGTAGGCTACATCCATGGTTAAACATTCTGTTGCTAGGACAAAACAAGTCACACTCACACCCTAAGACCAAAACATTCTGTAGGCAAACCACTCCCTGGGTGGAATTCAATGTTATCTCCTTAAGGGAACTGGAACTTTAATTGGATCCTTAGACTTTTTTTTAAGATAGAAATATACCTACTTCTCTATTCTGGAAATATAAGGTCTGGATATTAGCCACACCTGTTGACAATAATCTTGAGATCAGAACTCTCTGATCTAAATCTAGGTGGGACCTTTGTTTGAGGTAGAAACACAATAACCTTGAAGGAATAGAGAAAAGTTCCAAGTCTCTGACCTTTGTTCAATGGGAAATAGACTCACATTTTTGGGCCTCCACACTTACTGGCTTGCTTTCCTTCATTTGATCAGCCTGCTTTCTTATAGAACCCAGGAACACCAGCCCAGGGATGGCGCCTCCCACCATGGACTGGGCCATTCCCCATTGACTGCTAATTAAGAAAATGGCTTACAGCTGGATCTCATGGAGGCATCTTCTCAACTGAGGCTCCTTCCTCTCTGATGGACTCTCGCTTGTTTCAAGTTGGTACACAAAACCAGCCACAACCACAAGTGGGGACCAGGAGTTCAAATACATGAGCCTGTGGGAGAAATTTCTCATTCAAAGCCCCACAGATTAGGTGCACAGCAATTCCTCGGGATCTTCCTGTCTCTGTGTCTCCAGGGCTGGGATTACAGGTGTGTGCTGCCACCATTCACTTCTTATGTGGATAAGAGAACTCAGATCTCAGGATGTCTTCTTATTTTACGACAAGCACTTTACAAATTAAGCCATCCTCCCAGGCTCTAGAAAGAGATTATAGCTGTTCTCAACCTGTGGGGCACGACCCCTTTGACAAACCTCTGTATCTAAGAATATTTTTACACTACAATTCATAACAGTAGCAAAGTGACAGTTATGAATTAGCAATGGAATGAATTTTATAGTTTGAGGTAACCACAACGTGAGGAACTGTGTTTAAGAGTCGCAGCAATCGGAAGGCTGAGAACCACAGAGATAGAAGAAGAGAGGATTAACATTAGAGTCTCCTGAAACCCTGGAAATCCTTAACTTGGCTACTGCCGGCCAATGAATATTAGCTCAGAGGTAGCTGGATGGGAACAGAACCCATGCTTTTGTTATAAAGGTTCAACTACCAAAAAGGAGGCGATGCCCGAAGCACCTTCTCTACCAGGACTCAACATATAATATCAGAATGCTCTGGTCACATTGTTTGGTTTTTCTCTTCTTTTGATCACAGGTCTGCCACTACCAGATGTGAGCTGCTTCTGGAGAAGATACTCTTGAAGGTCAGTCATTCTTACCTCTCCCTGTTCTCGGCCTGAGTAACAGCATCCTTGACAGCGAAGTTTTCCTTCTCTGCTTGTCTCTGTACTCTCTTGTGTGGCTCGTGTCAGAATGACAACTGCTCATGACACTCTGGAAAACCTCTTGGATTGGCTTAGATACTTTCTGTCACAGAACAAAACTATAACAAAACTATAACTATGATAAACTATAACAGCCCTTGAATCTCTGACCTTGCATCTCCTCCTCTGACAATTCTGATCAGTTGCCACAGCAAAATTTATGCAATCTAGGCGTCCGTTATTTAAAATATCTATGCAGTTCTCCTTGGACTAGATGAAATAATCCTTTGCATACAAGAAAATGTCCCAGACAGACATCTCCCACACTTCAGCTTCTCAGTATTAGTATACTAGATATATTAAGTAACACTGTTGACTTAGCACACAGTTTTAAAGAAAAATAAAAAATAATGATCTTTTGACTTAGTTGTTTGGTTGTTGTTCAAGACAGGGTTTGTCTGTATCGCCCTGGCTGTCCTGGAACTTACTTTGTATACCAGGCTGGCCTTGAACTCAGGGATCCTTCTGCCTCTGTCTCCCGTCTCCCAAGGACTGGGATTAAAGGCATATGCCACCATGCCATGTTGCCTTAGGTTTTAAAACAGGACGTTAGGTGAGTTTTTTTTTTTATTGTTAATATGTGAGTTAGTGGTTTTTCTAAGTTAACTTCTTAAAGGTCACCAGGGGCTCTTCTTATTCTTTTGAGCTACTGTCTAACCAGAGGAGAATTCTCCAGAGATCTTTTATTTTTTTCCACAGAGAATTTTGGTTTATTTGAAGAAAACAAAGCAAAACAAAACAAACAAAACCTCCCCCCTTTTCTCTAGAAGTACTTAACTGGTTAGTACTCAGCCTTTTCATTACATTTTATCACAACCACATATAGTGAGCCTCAGCTATAAAGGGATCAAAAAGTGGGGATCATTTTCCTGATGGAAAAATGTAATTTTGTTCTTCCGCGCATCAACAGATTCAAGCCATACATCAAGAATGCCTCCTCTAGCCTTCGGGACAAAATGGTGTTGGGCAGTGTGCCCTGGGTGCTTTACATGGTAAAGGAGAGAGCCTGTGATCTGAGAGAGATGGGGTGATCTGGCTCCACTCAACAGCAGGACATCGGGATGGTAGCTCCCGAAATCCCCAAGACCTCACACCTACAGACATGCAGAAGTAGTGATTCTAGTATTATTGAGTTAATAGTTATCATGGGCCTAGAACACTTGTTCCATTGCACTTTTCATTAGCATATGTGGCAAAAAGAGGTGTTTGGGGGTTCCAGTACTGTGTTAGGTCAAACCTATCACAGACTCCATCATTTCTGCCTTTCCGCAACCCTTAAAAGCAGTCGCCACAGTGAGCTTGTTTAAGGCAATCTGCTCATGTGAACTGGTTTGTGCGCCCACTGTGTTACAGTTAGATTTGGAGATTTAAGGACTTTCAGCTGCATGTAAGCACACTGGGGCCTCCAGCCTCAAACAGGGCTCGTATCCTTCGTAGAAGGTACAGTTAAATGCAATTCCCAGGGTTCGTTTAAGTCTCCATCTCATACGACATAGTAAGGATGGCAAAATGTCATCCAAAACCAAGCTGAGAGACTCATGGAACTAAGCCAAGGGGAATTGTCTACAGTGAGAACTTTGCAAAGAAAAATCCCAGAGAGCCAAAATGTTTTTCTTAGCCTTCTTATTTTAGGGTTGAAAAATGAAAGGCATAGCTTAAGAACAAGTTATTTAATTTACTCAAATTTAAAATAAAAAACCAACCAAATAACTTCTCCTCACCTAGAAGGGTATAACACAACAAGAACCAGTGCTTGAATTGTGACAGGAGTCCTACTGTTAGTGAGCTGGAAATACCAGTATCCAGAAGTATAAATAATTCCACACAGTAGCCCCAAGAGTTTAAGAGCAAAGATAAGATCGCAGTGTAGACTAGGTAAGAAAAATCTGTAGGAATGTATGTGTGTGTGTTTGTGTGTGATGTGTATTATGTAATTGTGTACGTATGTATGCATGTCTATATGTATGTGTTTGAATGCGTGTGTGTGTGTGTGTGTGTGTGTGTGTGTGTGTGTGTGGTATGTGAAGGCTGGAGGTTGATGCTGGTGTCTTTTTCAACCACTCTTTACCTTAGTTTTCTTGAGACAGGGTCTCTCAATGAAGCCAGAGCTCACGAGGTAGTCATATGTATTAGTTACTTTTATGTGGTTGAGATAAAATGTCATGAAAAACAGCAACTTAAGGGAGAAAGAGTTATCTTGACTTATGGTTCCAGAGGGGCAGAGTCAGATGCTAAGATATCAGATGCTAAGAATCATGCTCTATAGACAACCGGCAGGGTCAAGGAAGGATAGCAAGGACTGCTGGGAAGCTGTTTCAGAGCATGAGGACATTAAGCCTTGAAAGGAAGCACCAGGATCTTTCTTCTCTTATCAAAGGCAAAGTCCATAATGGGGAAGGTGTGGTAGCAGAAGCAAAAGCTGGCTGGTCACGTTTCATCAGTGGACAGGAAGCAGAGAGAGGGAGCAGGAAGTGAAGTAAGGTTATAAACACTCAGAGCCCACCCTGATGACAAACTTCCCAGAGCCAGCCTTTACCTCCTAAAGATTGCATGAACTAAACAGATAGCACCATTGTCTTAGGGTTTCTATTGCTGCAATGAAACAGTATGACTAGAAGGCAAATTGGAGAGGATGGGGTTTATTTGACTTATGCTTGTACACTGCTGTTCATCACTAAAGGAAGTCGGAACAGGAACTCAAACAGGGCAAGGAACACAGAGGCAGGAGCTGAGGCAGAGGCCATGGAAGGGTGCTGCTTATTTGTTGGGGACCAGCCTTGACAAAAATACCACTTACCGGGGTAGTGGCATGGGAATTTAGGAATATTAGTAAAGAGTACGAAGATGCGTGTAAAAATAATAAAACAGAAAAAACATAGAATAGTACTGGGAGGGAGTTTCATTGAACACTGAAGTCACCCATGTTTAGTTTCCAATTGCTTAAAATACCCCAACCCCAAGAGGTAGGAGTAAGGTAAAAAAAAAAAAAACTGCATTAACATGGTACAAGGAAATGAATAGACCAGTTGAAGGTCGTAGGCTACATCCATGGTTAAACATTCTGTTGCTAGGACAAAACAAGTCACACTCACACCCTAAGACCAAAACATTCTGTAGGCAAACCACTCCCTGGGTGGAATTCAATGTTATCTCCTTAAGGGAACTGGAACTTTAATTGGATCCTTAGACTTTTTTTTTAAGATAGAAATATACCTACTTCTCTATTCTGGAAATATAAGGTCTGGATATTAGCCACACCTGTTGACAATAATCTTGAGATCAGAACTCTCTGATCTAAATCTAGGTGGGACCTTTGTTTGAGGTAGAAACACAATAACCTTGAAGGAATAGAGAAAAGTTCCAAGTCTCTGACCTTTGTTCAATGGGAAATAGACTCACATTTTTGGGCCTCCACACTTACTGGCTTGCTTTCCTTCATTTGATCAGCCTGCTTTCTTATAGAACCCAGGAACACCAGCCCAGGGATGGCGCCTCCCACCATGGACTGGGCCATTCCCCATTGACTGCTAATTAAGAAAATGGCTTACAGCTGGATCTCATGGAGGCATCTTCTCAACTGAGGCTCCTTCCTCTCTGATGGACTCTCGCTTGTTTCAAGTTGGTACACAAAACCAGCCACAACCACAAGTGGGGACCAGGAGTTCAAATACATGAGCCTGTGGGAGAAATTTCTCATTCAAAGCCCCACAGATTAGGTGCACAGCAATTCCTCGGGATCTTCCTGTCTCTGTGTCTCCAGGGCTGGGATTACAGGTGTGTGCTGCCACCATTCACTTCTTATGTGGATAAGAGAACTCAGATCTCAGGATGTCTTCTTATTTTACGACAAGCACTTTACAAATTAAGCCATCCTCCCAGGCTCTAGAAAGAGATTATAGCTGTTCTCAACCTGTGGGGCACGACCCCTTTGACAAACCTCTGTATCTAAGAATATTTTTACACTACAATTCATAACAGTAGCAAAGTGACAGTTATGAATTAGCAATGGAATGAATTTTATAGTTTGAGGTAACCACAACGTGAGGAACTGTGTTTAAGAGTCGCAGCAATCGGAAGGCTGAGAACCACAGAGATAGAAGAAGAGAGGATTAACATTAGAGTCTCCTGAAACCCTGGAAATCCTTAACTTGGCTACTGCCGGCCAATGAATATTAGCTCAGAGGTAGCTGGATGGGAACAGAACCCATGCTTTTGTTATAAAGGTTCAACTACCAAAAAGGAGGCGATGCCCGAAGCACCTTCTCTACCAGGACTCAACATATAATATCAGAATGCTCTGGTCACATTGTTTGGTTTTTCTCTTCTTTTGATCACAGGTCTGCCACTACCAGATGTGAGCTGCTTCTGGAGAAGATACTCTTGAAGGTCAGTCATTCTTACCTCTCCCTGTTCTCGGCCTGAGTAACAGCATCCTTGACAGCGAAGTTTTCCTTCTCTGCTTGTCTCTGTACTCTCTTGTGTGGCTCGTGTCAGAATGACAACTGCTCATGACACTCTGGAAAACCTCTTGGATTGGCTTAGATACTTTCTGTCACAGAACAAAACTATAACAAAACTATAACTATGATAAACTATAACAGCCCTTGAATCTCTGACCTTGCATCTCCTCCTCTGACAATTCTGATCAGTTGCCACAGCAAAATTTATGCAATCTAGGCGTCCGTTATTTAAAATATCTATGCAGTTCTCCTTGGACTAGATGAAATAATCCTTTGCATACAAGAAAATGTCCCAGACAGACATCTCCCACACTTCAGCTTCTCAGTATTAGTATACTAGATATATTAAGTAACACTGTTGACTTAGCACACAGTTTTAAAGAAAAATAAAAAATAATGATCTTTTGACTTAGTTGTTTGGTTGTTGTTCAAGACAGGGTTTGTCTGTATCGCCCTGGCTGTCCTGGAACTTACTTTGTATACCAGGCTGGCCTTGAACTCAGGGATCCTTCTGCCTCTGTCTCCCGTCTCCCAAGGACTGGGATTAAAGGCATATGCCACCATGCCATGTTGCCTTAGGTTTTAAAACAGGACGTTAGGTGAGTTTTTTTTTTTATTGTTAATATGTGAGTTAGTGGTTTTTCTAAGTTAACTTCTTAAAGGTCACCAGGGGCTCTTCTTATTCTTTTGAGCTACTGTCTAACCAGAGGAGAATTCTCCAGAGATCTTTTATTTTTTTCCACAGAGAATTTTGGTTTATTTGAAGAAAACAAAGCAAAACAAAACAAACAAAACCTCCCCCCTTTTCTCTAGAAGTACTTAACTGGTTAGTACTCAGCCTTTTCATTACATTTTATCACAACCACATATAGTGAGCCTCAGCTATAAAGGGATCAAAAAGTGGGGATCATTTTCCTGATGGAAAAATGTAATTTTGTTCTTCCGCGCATCAACAGATTCAAGCCATACATCAAGAATGCCTCCTCTAGCCTTCGGGACAAAATGGTGTTGGGCAGTGTGCCCTGGGTGCTTTACATGGTAAAGGAGAGAGCCTGTGATCTGAGAGAGATGGGGTGATCTGGCTCCACTCAACAGCAGGACATCGGGATGGTAGCTCCCGAAATCCCCAAGACCTCACACCTACAGACATGCAGAAGTAGTGATTCTAGTATTATTGAGTTAATAGTTATCATGGGCCTAGAACACTTGTTCCATTGCACTTTTCATTAGCATATGTGGCAAAAAGAGGTGTTTGGGGGTTCCAGTACTGTGTTAGGTCAAACCTATCACAGACTCCATCATTTCTGCCTTTCCGCAACCCTTAAAAGCAGTCGCCACAGTGAGCTTGTTTAAGGCAATCTGCTCATGTGAACTGGTTTGTGCGCCCACTGTGTTACAGTTAGATTTGGAGATTTAAGGACTTTCAGCTGCATGTAAGCACACTGGGGCCTCCAGCCTCAAACAGGGCTCGTATCCTTCGTAGAAGGTACAGTTAAATGCAATTCCCAGGGTTCGTTTAAGTCTCCATCTCATACGACATAGTAAGGATGGCAAAATGTCATCCAAAACCAAGCTGAGAGACTCATGGAACTAAGCCAAGGGGAATTGTCTACAGTGAGAACTTTGCAAAGAAAAATCCCAGAGAGCCAAAATGTTTTTCTTAGCCTTCTTATTTTAGGGTTGAAAAATGAAAGGCATAGCTTAAGAACAAGTTATTTAATTTACTCAAATTTAAAATAAAAAACCAACCAAATAACTTCTCCTCACCTAGAAGGGTATAACACAACAAGAACCAGTGCTTGAATTGTGACAGGAGTCCTACTGTTAGTGAGCTGGAAATACCAGTATCCAGAAGTATAAATAATTCCACACAGTAGCCCCAAGAGTTTAAGAGCAAAGATAAGATCGCAGTGTAGACTAGGTAAGAAAAATCTGTAGGAATGTATGTGTGTGTGTTTGTGTGTGATGTGTATTATGTAATTGTGTACGTATGTATGCATGTCTATATGTATGTGTTTGAATGCGTGTGTGTGTGTGTGTGTGTGTGTGTGTGTGTGTGTGGTATGTGAAGGCTGGAGGTTGATGCTGGTGTCTTTTTCAACCACTCTTTACCTTAGTTTTCTTGAGACAGGGTCTCTCAATGAAGCCAGAGCTCACGAGGTAGTCATATGTATTAGTTACTTTTATGTGGTTGAGATAAAATGTCATGAAAAACAGCAACTTAAGGGAGAAAGAGTTATCTTGACTTATGGTTCCAGAGGGGCAGAGTCAGATGCTAAGATATCAGATGCTAAGAATCATGCTCTATAGACAACCGGCAGGGTCAAGGAAGGATAGCAAGGACTGCTGGGAAGCTGTTTCAGAGCATGAGGACATTAAGCCTTGAAAGGAAGCACCAGGATCTTTCTTCTCTTATCAAAGGCAAAGTCCATAATGGGGAAGGTGTGGTAGCAGAAGCAAAAGCTGGCTGGTCACGTTTCATCAGTGGACAGGAAGCAGAGAGAGGGAGCAGGAAGTGAAGTAAGGTTATAAACACTCAGAGCCCACCCTGATGACAAACTTCCCAGAGCCAGCCTTTACCTCCTAAAGATTGCATGAACTAAACAGATAGCACCATTGTCTTAGGGTTTCTATTGCTGCAATGAAACAGTATGACTAGAAGGCAAATTGGAGAGGATGGGGTTTATTTGACTTATGCTTGTACACTGCTGTTCATCACTAAAGGAAGTCGGAACAGGAACTCAAACAGGGCAAGGAACACAGAGGCAGGAGCTGAGGCAGAGGCCATGGAAGGGTGCTGCTTATTTGTTGGGGACCAGCCTTGACAAAAATACCACTTACCGGGGTAGTGGCATGGGAATTTAGGAATATTAGTAAAGAGTACGAAGATGCGTGTAAAAATAATAAAACAGAAAAAACATAGAATAGTACTGGGAGGGAGTTTCATTGAACACTGAAGTCACCCATGTTTAGTTTCCAATTGCTTAAAATACCCCAACCCCAAGAGGTAGGAGTAAGGTAAAAAAAAAAAAACTGCATTAACATGGTACAAGGAAATGAATAGACCAGTTGAAGGTCGTAGGCTACATCCATGGTTAAACATTCTGTTGCTAGGACAAAACAAGTCACACTCACACCCTAAGACCAAAACATTCTGTAGGCAAACCACTCCCTGGGTGGAATTCAATGTTATCTCCTTAAGGGAACTGGAACTTTAATTGGATCCTTAGACTTTTTTTTTAAGATAGAAATATACCTACTTCTCTATTCTGGAAATATAAGGTCTGGATATTAGCCACACCTGTTGACAATAATCTTGAGATCAGAACTCTCTGATCTAAATCTAGGTGGGACCTTTGTTTGAGGTAGAAACACAATAACCTTGAAGGAATAGAGAAAAGTTCCAAGTCTCTGACCTTTGTTCAATGGGAAATAGACTCACATTTTTGGGCCTCCACACTTACTGGCTTGCTTTCCTTCATTTGATCAGCCTGCTTTCTTATAGAACCCAGGAACACCAGCCCAGGGATGGCGCCTCCCACCATGGACTGGGCCATTCCCCATTGACTGCTAATTAAGAAAATGGCTTACAGCTGGATCTCATGGAGGCATCTTCTCAACTGAGGCTCCTTCCTCTCTGATGGACTCTCGCTTGTTTCAAGTTGGTACACAAAACCAGCCACAACCACAAGTGGGGACCAGGAGTTCAAATACATGAGCCTGTGGGAGAAATTTCTCATTCAAAGCCCCACAGATTAGGTGCACAGCAATTCCTCGGGATCTTCCTGTCTCTGTGTCTCCAGGGCTGGGATTACAGGTGTGTGCTGCCACCATTCACTTCTTATGTGGATAAGAGAACTCAGATCTCAGGATGTCTTCTTATTTTACGACAAGCACTTTACAAATTAAGCCATCCTCCCAGGCTCTAGAAAGAGATTATAGCTGTTCTCAACCTGTGGGGCACGACCCCTTTGACAAACCTCTGTATCTAAGAATATTTTTACACTACAATTCATAACAGTAGCAAAGTGACAGTTATGAATTAGCAATGGAATGAATTTTATAGTTTGAGGTAACCACAACGTGAGGAACTGTGTTTAAGAGTCGCAGCAATCGGAAGGCTGAGAACCACAGAGATAGAAGAAGAGAGGATTAACATTAGAGTCTCCTGAAACCCTGGAAATCCTTAACTTGGCTACTGCCGGCCTGCAAGGAGAAATGGTGTAACTGCACACCCTTGGTTAAACAGAAATCCAGCGACAATGAATTCTATTACTACTTCACAAGGCTTTCATAGACCAATTTCCATGGTATGGTCTCTCCTAGGGGACTTCTTGACAGTCAGCCTGTGCCAGGCGCTGTCCTGACCCCTTTCATAGACTGCAGCAAATGCTCAGAAGCCCATGGGTAAGAATCATTTCTATCTTTGTCTTCAGGTGAGAAAACTTAAATGCGGGCAGCAATTCTTGCATCCTGAGCCTGGAGCTTCGACGCGGACCATCTGATTTTGGTTTGTTTCAGTTCTGGTATGGCTCCTAATTTCGGAGGCATTTCTGATTGATCTGTTTTCCCAGTGTTGCTAAGTGGTAATGGGTGTGGTTTTAAATGAGCCAAATGTTCTGCAGAGAATTTCTTCAGCTTTGTTCTTAACACAGAACACCAGTGAGGCAAATAGTAGGAATTGTTTCGGTTGCTGAACCCACTTGGGAGTTCTCCTCGTATATTTTCCTCGCATGTGGGTGATTAATTATTATAACTATTGCGCTAGTACCGAATAACTAATGTGATCTTCTTACAAATGTGGAAAAAAATACATGCGGGATAATCTTCAAGGCAATCAGCTGAGTATATCATTGTATCAGAGATGTCATTGTGGGTTATTTCACATGAGAGCTGACATTTGGGAAGTGATGAATTAATTGTGACTTTCTTGCTTGAGTGCCATTAGTCTTCTCTAATGTTTGTTATCGTAGCAAAGGAAGAATGTCTTAATCACGTATCTGTGTTCAGAAGCACTGTGAAAGCAATGGCAGACTGTCAAACACTGAATTCAATAGGAGCCAAATAAACACTGTGGAATGAATAGCAGGTGTCCACACAGCTAGAACTCCAACACTAGCTATTTGGCTTCTTCCTTCCAGTTGACCTCAGTCCTTTTTTTGAACACCCAACCATCTTCAACACCCACCTGCTATTTCTGTTTATTCCAAGCACCATGTGAGAAAAATCTTATCAAAACTAAAATTGGTGACTGGCCAAGTTATATCTTTGAGAAGACCAAGCGCTTCCCAAAGGGCACAGAAACAAGATTGGGAATTCACGTTAGAAGGTCATGATCAGCAGTGCTCAGGGGCTTCCAGCGACTGTGGAGTCGCCGTACAAAACGGTGACTGAGAAAGATGGGATGATGCTGGGATGTCATCGCAGAGAGCATGACATTGGTTTGTTGTGTCTGAATTGCTACACTGATCTGTCTTCTAGTTTTCCAATGGTCCTATGCTAAGGGCAGATCAAAGACCTACCACATAGCTGAGGCCAGGCACCGAAGTCCTCTGTGTTAAGCCCTAGTCAATGTTTGATTTAGCCTGAGAGCCTGCACAATATATACCTCAAGTCAGCACTAAAGCAAGTCCAGTGTCGATGGGGGAGGGGCACATGAAGCACCATCCTTGGCTGTATGTCAGAACCACAAAAGTGCATCCCTTCCACCTTGACTTAAGGTTGAGAGTTCAGGCCTATTCTTGCTCCTTCAAGGTTTTTGACTTCAAGGTTTGACTTAAGGTGTCGCTACTAACAAGACCTAGGGTGTAGTTACTTAGTGTTTTGGGTATTAAGATGGTAATTACTTTCTTCATTCCTTGTTTGTTTCATGGTAAAGAAGTTTTGCTTTCTTCCCCTCTTTTGGGTTGAGGTATTTAAAGATCATGAGAAATAAATACAGGCAGATTCAGTATTCACTGGTTTGCCCTCCTGACTTTATTCTGCGTTTCTTTATATTTCTTTTGTACCTCTGTTTCTTCTGCCTGACATTTCTAATCCACATGCCCCTACCCTGAAACACATGAACCTGTCAAGGTTGGCCCCCAGTAGCTGGGGAACCATGACAGTAATGACTATTGGGGTAGGAAGAGTCAGTTTTGTTCATGGTGTGGCCCCTGGTAGGATTTACATGCTCCACTGGATAGCTCTGCATTCATGCACATATAGATAGTATCTTTTGGGCTCAATGGGTCATGAAAAGGGGACATAAAGTTGGAAAGAGAATGTGGCAGGGGGTCTGTAAGGAGTTGGGGGGAGGTGACTGGTGGATATGACCAAAATACATTGTGTACATGTAGGAAATTCTAAAAGAATAAATAATAGAAGGGATAAAAGCTTTTATATTTTAATAACTCTTTCATGACTACATATTTTATAACATAAGAAAAGTATCTAAAATTAAAATCCCAGTGGCCATAATTAAAGCTTGAACACAACCATGTTCATTAATCTACATACTGCCTATGGTTGCTTTTGCACGGTGATAAAGGAGTTGAGCTGAAAAGCCTAGAATATTCTTACGGAGCTTTGTTTTCAGACATAATTTGTTGACCCCCCCCAATTTAGTCATTCACCCAGCTCATGTGAGAGTTGTCTGGAAATCATTGCTATTTCCCCTTGTAGCCATTTGCTTTCCCTGGAAGCCTGGCCAGCTTGAGTAATTGCCTCAATGAGTATTAAATCTAGCCACGCTCACATTTGCCTGCAGGTCTGCCAATCTGTCTGTGTTTTTTTGTAATGGGACTATGTCAGCCATGCCCTTATGGAAACAAAAAAGTAGAGATGGGCGATGTAACCGAGGGTTGATAACATTATCAACTTTGTAATATAATTTCCTGCCCTTTAGACATCTCAATAACTGGGCATAACGTCATTATGAATAAGACACGACAGAATAAGGCAAGGCAAACAGACGTCGTTTATTCGGCCATTAGGAAAATGAGAGCAAATGAAAGTCCAGAAAAATTAAAAACCTTCTTAACATCAAAAAATTATGAAACAAGAAACCCGTAAAATGGCTATGCACTGGCTACAAAGAACACCCCCATAGACTCCATTAGGGCCTCTTAGTATACTGAGCTTCCTGGAAAGGCTGGAAGGGCATTTAGCCAATTTATTCAGTTTCTTCTTCAGTAAGTCATAGAATCATTGGGATGTTGGGGGCACTTTTCCACTTCCTTCGTTTGAGAGGGTAGAGTGGTAATTAGATGAAGCCTGGGATGACTTTTAAATGCATCTATTCTATACTTCTACCCAGAATGTTGGGTCACAGACCAATACACCATATTCCGTACGGATGGTTTCTCACAGACAGGCTCTTTTCTGTGTAAGGTAGTCTAGCTGATAATATGCCTATGATAATGGGTGCCTATAGCGATGGGACGAGCAGGCCTGCTTTTCATCCCACCCGGATCCCACATGGCTAGCTTTACACACGAAATAACAACACACAAATTGTATTCATTTAAACACTGCCTGGCCCATTAGCTCTAGCCTCTTACTGGCTAACTCTCACATCTTGCTTAACCCATTTCTAATAATCTGCGTAGCACCACAAGGTGGTGGCTTACTGGGAAAGATTCAGCATGTCAGACCTGGTGGCTGGCTTCATGGCGACTGACCCAGAGAGGAGAGGCATGGCGACTGCCTCACTTCCCTTCTTCCCAGCATTCTGTTCTCTCTACTCCACCCACCTATGTTCTGACCTATCAGGACAAGCAGTTTCTTTATTAATTAACCAATGAAACATCAGATAGATAGAAACACTCCTACATCAGGTGCCATTAACATAGTCTCTGCTGTAAGTGACTGGTAGTGTTGAGTTAGCACTCATGCCTTTGACACGATTTTTTATAACAACACCTCCTGGGGACATTAAGTTCAGAGTCTTCTGAATATTTTGTCTCAACAAAGAGGCCTGTATTTTCGAAGTTGCATTTTAGGAAGCTCCAAGAGGAACCACATTGCTTTATATAATGACATAAAGCCTATGCCTTTATTATGTCCTTATATATGGAAATTTGCAGGAAAGAACACCATATGTGTAAAATGAAAGAGAATCGGAGGATTAATGCTATACATTCAGGACGTGTGTAAGTTTAGAATTTCCTCTAGCTGATCTCCTGGACTGAGCCTTTCCACTCTATTAATGGCTTTTCTTTGTACAAGGCACAGATGAGCATCCAATTGCTTTGTTAAAGCAGAATGCATACATGCGACTTTTAACACTTCAAATGTTTTATATCTTTGCCCATTGACTTTTGGTCACACTTTTTTGGTTCTTGCCTCGACAAGTTTGTTGAATTGAAATCAATGTGCAGTTCAGTGAGTGAGGGTAAAGTTTTTAAAATAATGGCGACAAGGCAGGGAAGGAGGTTTATTTCTTCCAACTTGGGGAATAAAAGGTCACAGGCCAAATGAGATTATGATAGAAACCATGTGTAACAGTCACCACTATATATTATGAGTTAAAGTCGGGGACCAAAAGGAAAGGATACTTTCTGCCTCTGCCTTCCTCCTATCTCAGAGTAATTGATTTATCCTAATAACAGTACAATCATGGTACTGATAAATCTTGCCAAAACAACACGACCGCTCCTAAAACAAAATTAAAAGGGCCACGAAACCCTTATAAAATATTTTCCTCCCTCCCTCCCACCTAAATCAATAGCATGTTTCTCCTTCCTATAAATTTACATTAAGGTTATCCATTTATTCTTATACTCACCTGAAGAAAAGGATAATTCACTATGGACGTGGAACCAGGTGCCCGAAGAGACGTTTAGAAACTGCGCCTAATCTGCCTTAGACGGAAGAGGGATTTTTTTTTTCAAAGAGAGCATTCTCAGTTGCATCAATGAGAAGGGACCTGCCACGCAGCTGTTCTCACTGAAGCTCCCGAAGAGATCTTAAATGAAACAAACTGTTGGCTTTGATGAAACAGCAACACATGATGTAGCGTGAAATGGGAGAAGAGAACACGTCTCCAACAAGTCACAGAAGTGATGAGATTTTTCAATTGTTGCCTCTCCCTTGGGTGAGACGGCTTCATATTTGGAATGCTTTGCATAATTACGAATGTGGAACTCTTTTGTCTGCTGTGGGTATAGATGGCATCTGTATGTAAATCCATGCCTCTTTTCCAACAAAGTAAGCTTGCTCTCCAGAATATTCCTTATGGAAAGAACAAAGTCTATTGAAATTGGCAAAGCTCTCTGAAGATGGGGGACACAGCATGCCCAACATGCTATTTTTGATGTCCTTAATATATCTGGGTTCCTTAGAAGAAAAGCAGAAGTTTGTGTGTCTTTAAAAAGGAATGAATAGGATGAATATGACTTTTAGGGGCATTGTAATCGAATGCACGTTATCTACACTGTGTCCAAACCCACAGAATTCACTGTACAAGAGTAAACTCATAAACCGCAGTCTTTGGGTGGTTTTGGTGGTCACTGTAGGTTCATCATCTGTCCCAAGTACACCTCTCTATCAAGGAAAGTTGATAATGGAGACGTGCTTTGTGCTGTACTTTCTGCTCAGCACGGTTGTGAAATTAAAACCAATATAAAAGATAAATTCTTGAGAAAGGATTCCAATTAATCATGTCTAGTTTCTGAGGACACTTTTGTTTAATTACAAGAGGACTATGCTATTCAGGTCTTCTGTGTACTCCAGCTGAAATAAACATACAAACAACCTCTCAATAGTCAAATAAAATGATGGGAGGCCAATCAAAGTCGGGTTTAAACAGCTTAGGTGGTCAAAATTTCCCCAAAACCTTGGGAACAGAATGTCCAAGGACAGTTTTCTCATTGATTCTATTTTTAAACTATCCCAGGGTCAGATGGTTTTGTGAGGTAAATGCTCCATCGAAGGCGGACTGTTGTTTCTTACTCATTGTAAGAAGGTGGTGCCCTTTAATGGTTGTAAGACAATAGAACTTAGAGCTAGCAAGACTGTTCTACCAGGAAATAATTGAAGCTATGCAGGGAAATGCCATTGTTTTATAGAAGGACCAGGACATCTCTTTATAGTGCCCAGATGAACTGTTAAGCTTCAAGTTGTTCCAAAGAAGCCTTATATAGGAATAGCTGTTGAATGATCTTGTACATATGTATGTCTAAGGTATTGAGGGCTGTTCCTGTCATCATAAAAGATAATTAACATTGTTTAAAATAAATCACTGGCTACATCTTTGTCATATTTCCCTCAGTGATGGACTGTAACCTATAAACCAAATAAACTCTGTCTTTCCCCAAATGTGTTTGGCTAGTGCTTTATCACAGGAACCAAGACAGACATTGGTACCAGAGAGTAAACAGTTTCTGGGACAGATCTGACCCTCTTGTTTGGGAGAAAGATGATAAAAGTGTTTAGACCTTTGGTCTGAAAACACCATTAAGAATGCAAAGTTAGTGGGCTGCTCTGTGGCAGCATGGAGGATAAGAATGTTGAGAGAAATGTTGATGGTGGAGGCCTGGCTTGTGAAATTCCAGAGAGAAACAAAGACTCTCTCAGGGAGGTTTATGCCATATTCTGTATTAAAAATATGTGGAATGAAACCTTTACTCTATGGGGACAATTGATAATGGTTATCTGGGGTTGGAATATTTTGCTGCTATGAATACGAAACCAGCACCCCTGAGATAAAATCTGGGACTGTTTCCTCAGGGTCAGCATACAGAAGCTGTGGTCCAGAGTGAGCTCAGACTAAACCCCAATCTGGAAGTCAAACTTGGTCATGTTAAAAAATCTCTGCACATGGTACTGGTTTTGGCAGAAATGAAGGTATAGGATTGAAGAGGTTGGGGAAAGAAGCTGAGGATGGGCACCTCCTGGCTGAGCTACCCAGACTCTTTGGAGCCCAGAAGATCATGAATGAGTCTCAGATGTTGAACATTGAGTTTCTCATACTATTGGGAGTCCAGTTTTGCTTTTATCTATATAATTATGTCCATTTTTCTGCTTGTAATAAGAAAATATATACTTTATTTTGGATGTTTTCATTTTAAATGCAACATATCTACAACTAAGATAACTGTCCTTCCAGAGGTCTTTTCTTCTCATGCTTTTCCTACTTATCACAACTTCCCAGTAAATTAACCTGTAAATGTCATTATGCCATCTTAAAATCATTCATCACTGGTAGTAGAATATCTAAATTCTTTTACCCTTACATTTAACATGATGGTGATAGTAGTGGTAGTGGAAAATTGTGTCATTAATGTGATCCCTTTGGGTTATAGATTCAGAGAACATACAGGTTTATGTTGTCATTGATGGTGTAGTATTTTATAGCTCTGTGATAGATGTATAGCAATTAATAATACTATTTAGGGCATACTCATAGATTAAACTCAATAGAGACTCCAAGGACTCCTATCACATTGTGAAAATAAACTTTTTGCTTCCATTTTCAATTTTATTTCCACATTTGAGATTAATAAACTATTTTATGAAGTCTCCCTTGATTTGTTCATAACTTCTTCCCAATGATCTCATTAATGATAAACAATAAAGTATAAAAGTTATTCATAGTTATCAGTATGACAGTCATATAATGATACTTTTAAAGACGGCTATCCTTTTAACATTGATGATATTGACACTTGAATAAGATATGCTCATGAGACACGAGGGAATGGGTGGGGGGTGTTGGGAGGAAAATCCTGACAGAGCCAACTGGAAAAGGGGGTGTTGTCTGGGATTTTCTGTCCTGCCTAGTCTCTGTCCTCCCACCAGGTCCCACAGCCATTTAGCCCCAAAGAAATCACACAGAGGTCTATATTAATGATAAACTGATTGGCCCATTAGCTCAGGCTTCTTATTAACTCTTACAACTTATATTACCTCATTATTCTTATCTGTGTTAGCCACATGGCTCAGTACCTTTTTCGGCGGGGCAGGTCACATCTTCCTTCTTCGGTGTCTAGGCAAGACTGCAGAGCAATGGACTTCCTCCTTCCCAGAATTTTCCTGTTCTCATTGACCTGCCTCTACTTCCTGTCAGGTTGTTCCACCTATACTTTCTGCCTGACTACCGGGCAATCAGCGTTTATTTAAAAACATAATTGACAGAATAGAGACAACAATTGTCCCACACCAAGGGGGTCATTTCAGGATCATGTAGAAATCTGGTGCAAGGGAAATTCCTAGGAATCTGCAAGAACAACCTTAGCTAATACTCTGAGCAATTGGGATTCGTAGTCTGAACTGGTCATCTCCCGTGACCAAGAAACACTACCAGTGGAGAGATTGAGCCACCAACCCAGCCATATAATATTCGACCTACAGTCTGTACAGCATATGGGATATGCTGGGGTAGGTGTGACACAGATATTGGGAGAGTAGCAACCAATAACCGGTTTAGCCTGAGACTCATGACACTAGAGTGAACCAACCCCCAACACTGTCTAGAGCACCAGGACTCAGTGGCTGGATGATCCAGAGACCTAGGATATAATCAGACATGACTAAAGAAAAAAAGAAAAAGTCAATGTAATGATTCCTAACAATATTCTGTTATATGCATAGATTGGTACCTACCCCAACTGTCATCAGAGAGGCTTCATTCAGCAACTGGGGAAACAGATACAGAGACCCACAGCCAAACATTAGGCTAAGCTCAGGGAATACTGCTGAAGAGAGGGAGGAAGAATTGTAGGAGCCAGAGGGGTCAAGGACATCACAAGAAAATCCACAAAATCAACTAATCTGGGCTCGTAAGAGCTCACAGAGACTAAACCAACAACCAGGGAGCCTGAATGGGACTGACATAGGCCCTCTGCATATATGTGACAGTTGTGTAGCTTGGTCTTCTTGTGCAACTCCTAACAGTGGGAACAGGGACTGTCTCTGACTCTTTTGCTGGTTTGGGGGACCCTGTTCTTCATACTGGGTTGCCTTGCTCAGCCATAACACAAGGCAAGGTACTTAGTCTGACTACAACTTGATATTGGTAAGGCTATTTCCTAATGCGAGCTCCCTGTGGACGCCAAATTCCTAATCAAGCCAAATCAAAACAAACCAAAGTAAGAAATATCCATGTTTAATGGGAGTTCTGTGCTCTCAGGTGGCCCTGAGGGGAAACCAGGGAAGCTGCACAAAGGCAACCACCAGGAGGAAGAAAGGGAGACCATGTGTTCCTCTTTTGGGAGCTCATTTAAATACTCTAGGGGGAAAAAGTGGTCCTGACCCCAACCCCAGGGAGAGGTCAGGACTGGGATAGCTGTGAGGGGCTGGGGCCTATGCTCCCAGCTAAACAGATAGGACATACTTTGTTGCTATTCATGGGAGGCCTGCCATTTTCAGAATAGAAATGGAGGCTGAGTGAATGAGGGGAGTGGGAAGTAGAGGGAAGGGAAGTGGGAAAGGACTGGGAGGAGAGAAGGGAGAAAAGGAAGAAAGGGAAATTGCAGAAAAATGAACAGAAAAAAAGGTATGTTGTTGAGTTGATGGGAAACCATTTCTCAAAGGAGACATCAAGATAATGATTCAAAATTCACGAGTCACATACAATAGCCATTCCAAGACAAGCTTGGGATGTTTTGTCAAGATGAGGCCTGATTTCTGGGTGTTTGTGATAGAACTTGCCCAGTTCTTCTAACAACTCATGTCTTTCCACAAGACAGGGAACAAAAAAGATTTCTAGACATGAAGTGTCATATGGGGGCCCGTGTGGAATTCTGGGCATACGGAAGCAGAGACGTGAGAATAGTCCTGGGGATCACAGAAATAACAATTTGGCAGAAAAATAAAGAAGGGAGAACTGCATCTTTGAGCCCCCTTCATTTTTTTTTTATCAAATTATAAATATTACAAAGATTATTTAAGCATCAAGAATCTACCTCCACTAGATCTGTTGCCTTCTGGGAGTGACAAAGTGTGAATTATCAAAAACTTCCAAAAGGAAAAGGTCAACTTAGGACCACACACAGAGAAAATTCTAGTTTGGATTAAGTGGAGAAAAAAATCAATCTAAATGATCTGCAGAACTGACCTAAGGGCAAACTTTGTCAAGAAACACAAGTTTACCAAGGTCATGCCTCAGAGAAAGCGCCTCCTCTGCTATAATGAGAAAGCTCCAGCCATTTGTAATCAACACGTTAATTATATGCAAATGTTGTGGTCACAGTCCTCAGAAACAACAGCTTTCCAGTTAAACATTCTGCCTCCTCAAATTTTGATTACATTATTCATTTGCTTCCAAGAACAAATGCAAAATCCCTAATTATCAGTACAGATTAGTAAGGTTTTGGCATACTACAAAAATCCAAGTGATAAATTAATCAAGAAAAGGAGAATAAGATTGAGTCTTATAATAGATTTCTCTATAACTAATGAAGTTCCTCATATACTTCTGTCTACTTAAAATGTGTAACTGTATGTGCATAAGGTGTAGATGTTGGGGTTTTAAAGATTGTTTAATGATCCGATGCTTTTATAGGCTGGCTACAGAATGCAAGAGGTCAACAACCACTTGCTATGAATTTCACAGTGTATCAGTCTGTGCTAAATACTTTCTATGTAAGCTTCCATAAGAATACTCATTTTGTAGAGTATCCTTACTCTCTCTGCTTAATTATTTCCCTGACACTCTATGTGGCTAGTTCCTTAAGGTGTGTGTGTATGTCTGTGTGCACATGCATGTGCGTATGGTATGTGTTTGGGAGTAGGAGATGTACATGCATGTAGGGACCAGAGGACAGACAACGTTGGGTGTCATGTCTTAGAATTTGTCCACCTTGTTTTTTGAGACAGGACCTGTCATTGGCCTGAGGCTCAACAATCAGGTTAGGGTGGCTAGCCAGTGAGAAACAAAGATCTTTTTGTCTGTGCCTTCACAGCTCTATGCTAAGGTACCATCTGCCTGGACCTTTGGTGTGGGCTCTGGGAACTGAACTCAGGTCCTCATGCTTGTACAGCAAGCACGTGACAGACTGAGACATCTCCTCAGAGCCCTGTATGTGTTTTGTGTCAGCTCAAATAATTTCTTTCATTATAGGAAGTCTAGGCCAAGCAACAACACAGGTTCTTAGAACCTTGTCTTTTGTGATGCCTGTGTTTCATCTGCATGGCACTTATGATAACTAATCAGTATAAATTAGTTGGCTGGCTTATTTGCTTTTGTCTATGCTTTACTAGAATGTAAAAATCTATCAAGGCTGGGATTTCATTGCTTGATCACTAATTTTCAGACACTTACACGTGATTTGCTGGACGAACAAAGGAGTTCTCTAAGCCAGGAGGAATTGGTATCTTATTTACAAATCTAGAGTCTGAAAAGGTAAAACTCATGCTTTCACCAAGAGCCTTTGGTTTTATTTGTCTCGTTAGCTCACCGTCTCCTTGGATTTATCCCTTCACTTCAGAGCTTCAGTGCCGAGTCAAACTACTGTCCGGGAAGCCAAGCTGTCTTACACATCACAGTTTACAGGACAGGGTGGATGTGGGGGGGGGGGGAGAGTTGTGATCTTTTCATTTTTGAAAACATTGTGTTGCTCTGATCTCGGTGGACACTGTCTTTTCCCTGCTGTCTGTCAGCTTAATTAGAACCTGCTCTCCTCTTGGGAGGGCTGGGTTGTGCAAGGTAACCTCATGGCAATCAATGCTCACATGAAAGCATTCAGAGGATGTTAACCAGTTAAGAAAGCTGGAGAGGGATTTTAGTGGAGATGAAAGGGCTAACAAAGAGGGATGTTGACAAGCCAGAACACAGTCTTTGGTTTTTGTTCTACTACTTTTACATTCTGCTGCAACATGTCAGCAGGTTCAAGAAAACACTTGTTTTTCAAGGTTATACCTTTACCTTTAGACTCCTTAACAATATATATGTATATCTTAAAAGACGTATTCTTTCATTCGGCGACTATTTACTAGACAAATTTGGAAATGAGAGATACAAAGTTAAAGAAATATAAACGGTTTGGCAGCCTTTTAGAAGACAGAAATACAAGCCAGCAATAAACTGCTTAGACTGAAGGATGGGCTTTTAGTTTGGATCTCACATGTTCGCCAAATGTTGAGGACTTTGGTGCTAGTCTGCTAACCTATAGTGCTTCTGAGAGGAGATGGAGGCTTGGGGTTAGCACAAGAAAATTGTGTCATTGATTGTATATCTTTGAAAGGGATATTGAGACCCTTGGCTGCTGGCTTCTCTTTCTTTCTTTCTTTCTTTCTTTCTTTCTTTCTTTCTTTCTTTCTTTCTTTCCTTCTTCTTCTTCTTCTTCTTCTTCTTCTTCTTCTTCTTCTTCTTCTTCTTCTTCTTCTTCTTCTTCTTCTTCTTCTTCTTCTTCTTCTTCTTCTTCCTCTTCTTTTTTCTTTGGTTTTTTGAGACAGGGTTTGGAGTCTGTCCTTGAACTAGCTCTTTGCAGACCAAACTGGCCTCAAACTCACAGAGATCCGCCTGTCTCTGCCTCTGGAGTGCTGGGATTAAAGGCGTGCGCCACCACCACTCAGATTCCTCTTTCTTCTTACTTCCTGGCAGTGATGGGCTAAGCAGCTCTCCTTTAGCCCATGATGTTTTGACACAGTTAAAGCCCAGAGGCATCTGAGCCAACTGGCCATGGGCTCTGACCTCTGCAACTCTGAGCCAATATATTCTCTTCTTCTTTTAAGATACCTTAGATATTTTTACCCCCATGATAGAAACCTGACAAACACAGGGGTGCACACATGATTAGAACTCAGGGGGAGGAAAAGATTCATTTTCAGCTTATCTCATGTGAGCAATATTATTTGGTTGAATACACAAAAAAATCTGATTGCAGTAATGGAAGTACTAAGGTAGAAAAGGCATCTAGATAGGGAAAAAGCTATGACTGAAAAGGCAGAACTAATTGAAGAAGAAAAAAGGCAAAGAAGTCCGTATTAGCTGGCACAGATGACACATATCAGGACATTTTAGGGATTGAGATTCGAAAAGGTAAGTGGGAGGTGGATTTGTAAAAAACCTTCATGCTCTGCTAAGGAGGTTACATTTTGTGTGTGTTATCGAAAACTGTTTTAAAATCATCACTAGGCAATAGAACCCTTATTCTAACAGTTCTCTTGAAACCTAAAGAGATCATATTGCAAGAGGAGTCTCTATTTCCTCGTATTTCTGCCCATCTTTGAAATGCAGGCAGCATCAGCTCTTTCTCCAACTTTTCAAAAATGTGTGTACAGCCAACAGTATTTGAAGACAGATAGTGTGTCCCTTATGGCAGAAAGAAATCCTTAAAAGATCGCCGCTTCTCAACCTAGTGTTGGGAATTGTAACTCAGGTTTATTTCATGCTTAGCCCCCAACTGGGCTTATGGGTCACTCTGCTAAGAGATGTGCATAACAGGGGAAGTCCAAGCTACTGTGAAGCTCACCCAGTGTGCCATGTTGGGGTTTATACATACATGTATATGAGGCAGGAATCTTGTGTCTTCTTGGCAATGATGATCAAACTGTGGCTGGCTAACTTTTAGTTGGAAAGTACAGTAAAGCCTCAGCATGGTCATAGTTTTGGAAGACTGAAATCATGAAGTTTCTATAGAATACAATAAAATATAGTAGGTTACCAGCAATGGGTACAAGGCTGGCTATGCCAGAGATATGTAACGCAGAAAAGGGAGCAATACAGCTGTTACTCGATAAAGCCAATGGCTCAAGAACAATGGGAGAAGAAAGACCTCTATTCAGTGGCCAAAAGATACTGAAGTAGGAGCCTCTGTCCCCAGAGGAGCCTCCTAACCCTAGGGATAATATCATCAGGGTAGGCATACTGAAGAAGTCAGACAGGATCAGAGAGAAAGGAAATAATTATATCTTTTCCTTGGAATAGGCAAGATTCTTCCTGGAACTCAAGTGCCATCTCTTTCTACCCCTTTTACGGTGTCATGTTCCTGGTTATGACAATGGACAGGCTCTCGTAACCAAACGCTAAGACCACAAAGGAGTCAGACACTCTAGTGATTCGGATGCCATTGTTTCTAATCTCATTGCAGTGAGCCCTGGGCCTTCAGCAGGCTCAAGAGAAGAATCAGTGCTTCCCAGAAAGTCTCCGAGAAGAAACACAGGCAAGGGTTACTGAAACCCTTGTGGCTAAGAGGTTAAATATAGCAAAGCCAGGAAGGGAGTAGTGTTGATGGCCCTGCTGTGTGACTTCCAAAGGTAGTGGTTTCTAAGCCAACTGAGAGCAAGCAATGCCAGAGGGTTTGTTTAGGTTTTTTTTCCTCTGTAGCAATAACAAAGCGTGTAGATAAAGAAAACAAGTCTCTAAGTTGCAATGGTTTTTGAAACCTATTCCACGTGATAGGATACTTGTCTCATCAGAAATCAATAACAGAAAATGGAAAGATAAACCATAGCATAAGAGAAAACATTAATATTTATAAAAGCATGTGTTGGGGGTCAGAAAAAAGATGTCCCCAAATATATCACTTTGAACTTTAAACGGAGCACCTGGGGGCCAGCAAATGCAGGGAAGGACTTCCTCTGGGAGTCTTCTTCTTCCTCAAATCTGGAGCCATCAATGATCATACTTGCTTCTCATGTTATTACTGAAATTCCGTTAGCCGAGGCGGGTTAAACTCGCGTCACTGAGGAGGAGTGAAAACACACACATTTGAAGCCCGGGAGAACTTTGTCCCAGACCATCATTTGTATTCTTCAACCTTACATTTCCTCAAAAAACATCTTTTCTTGGATCCAGGCTTGGTAGCTCCCACCTGTGATCACAGCATCTAGAAATGCACAGCAGGAGGATGGTTGCAAATTCAAGGCTAGTCTGGGTTACAAAGTAAGCATGGGTCATTATGGGCTAGAGAAAGAGATTGTCTTAGTTACTTTCTTATTGCTGTGATACAGACCATGACCAGAAACAACTCGGAGAGGAAAGGGTTTGTAGAAATAACGGTGGGCTGAGTCCCGCCACCCGGCTAGCTTTGCCCAAAATAATTACACGGAAACTGTATTCTTTTAAACACTGCCTGGCCCATTAATTTCAGCCTCTTATTGGCTAATTTCTCACATCTTGCTTTAACCCATATTTAGTAATCTGTGTAGCACCATGAGGTGGATCGCTTACCAGGAGAGATCTTAACCTGCGTCCATCTCAGAGAGGAGAAGCATGGCTACTGCATATGGCGACTGCCTGAAGTGTCTCCCCACTCCTGCTACCCAGCATTCGGTTCTGTCTACTCTGCCTACCTAATTTTCTGTTCTCTTAAAGGGCCAAGGCAGTTTTCTTTATTAATTAACCAATGAAAGTAACATAGACAGATAACTCTCCTCCATCAAGGGTTTATTTCAGCTTCCAGTTGTAGCCTGTCATGAAGGGAAGTCAGGATATGAACTCAAGACTGGAATTTGAAGGCAGGAGGTAAAGCAGAGATCATGGAGAAACCCTTCTCGTGGGACTGCACCTCCTGGCTTGCCCGCTTGATTTCTTATACTGCCCAGGTTCATTTGCCCAGGGTTGGCAAGGCTCTGGTGAGCTGTACTCTCCTCTATCAATTAACCATCAATAATATGCCCCACAGATTTGTCTATAGACAATCTGACGACAGCATTTTTTTTTTCTCATGATTGAGGTTGTTATTCCCAAGTAGCTCTAGGTTGGGACAAGTTGACTGAAGACCAAACAGGACAGAGACAGTCAAAAACAAAACAAAACAAAAGCCAAAATCAAATTGATGATGATGATAATAATAATAATTTACTGCCATATTTCTCCCAGGTAAGTTACTGTAGAAACAAGGCTCCAGATTTGTTGCAATAGAGAACATGGTGATCAGAGCAATGAATGTAGAGATGGCCCCACTTAGAATTCCAACCCCAAACTGGCCTCAGGGATCATCCTGTAGGGCTGTTGCCGGCTGGGGTAAAGTTGGCTTGGGTAAGGCTGACTTGGGTGTTTAACTCAAAAGTCCAACCAATATGAGGAAAAGCTGGACTAAGACAATCAAATCAACTCACTCATGGCCTACATGAGAGACTGAACCTGCTCCAGTTTGTTGAGAGGGGTCTGAGGGACCCACCGAACATACAGGCTATTTCTATTGCCCTTGGTTGTCCACCAGAATTTGATGGTCAAACCTGGTTGATGAAGATACCTCAGCATCTTTGGTAACTGAGCATGGGAACATCATGTCCAGCTTGATCTGGAAGCTAGATTTATAGTGTTGGAAGATGTGATGCAAGGTTCTGGGGTAGAAAACTCAACAGATTTACTCAGTTGTCAATCCTATAATCTACAAGAACTGACTAGTGTGGCAAGAGATGCCAAGGGGTGCAACAGTGGGATGAATGTTATGAGAGTATTATACAATATTCTGATTGGATTGGAGGCTTCCTTGGAACAAACACATGTCTGGTACCAATTAACTGGACCAAGAATCTATGCTGGGGAAGTCATGAGCCCAAGGGGATAAACTACTGCTAATCATTTACTAGGTGAACATAGCATCAAACTGCCTTCTAGATACCTATTTTTATTCCCAGAAAATTGTGCAACTCTCAAACTCTCACGCCTCATCAAGAAAGGGTTTTTTTTTTTGTTTTGTTTTCTTTTTTTGCCATGGATCTTTAGTTAACACAGAGATTAAACAACTGGTAAAAGTGCAGAGAATAAGAGATTGTAGAGTGCTCAGCCATAATGGAACCTCTCCATCATACCTCTTCCTGACTGAGGCTTAGGAAAACATCACAAAAAATGGAGAGGAAAGATTCTAAGAGATGGAAGTCAGAGCCGGTTGGGCAAAACAGTGTCTTCTGGACATGAAAGGACTGTTGCTTTCACACGCTCACAGGAACTGTGGTTCCCTGTAACAAGCAAATCAACATTCCAGTATGGATAGGGAAGGCACTCTCGAGGCTTCACCCCCAGCAGAGGAGCTATGGCAGTCGATGGGAGGTGGAGAAGGGAGAGTCAATTTTCTTCACCGGTGTGGCCCTTGATAGGTTGCCCACACTCAAACAGATGACTTACAGACTTTATTTAATAGTGACATATCCACAGTAGCTCATCAATTCAATATTAAAATGTATGTATTTTACACCAATGAAAGATGTTAACAATCTGGGAAATTGTGGTGGGGTTAAGGGTTGAAGTATGTTGAAGTCTTCATTTTTTGCCTAGTTTCTTTCTAAATTTATAACTATTGAAAAACATAAGTCCATTAATTTAAAACAAAGCAAATATAAGAGATCTCAGTTATTTGAAGAAATAAGCCCTTTTGATTTGATGGTATTGAGTTTGAGGTTCTGAGAGAAGGTAAGATATTAGATCACATGCAGGGAGATTTACTAATCAAGGTTGAAAATGACGTCAAGAGAAAAAAAAAAGGCAGGAGATAAGAGAATCAGTATTTATAAGTGTAATTAAAGCTAGTGGGATGCTCAAGGTGAGCCACTTTCAAATGTTGCTTGTATCTGGCTAATATAACCAGTTTACCCTGCAGACATAAGAGAGCTGGAACTTCAGCTGCAAGGGTCATGAGTAGGCTTTTAGTCTTTATATTCAGGGAGAATGTAAGTGGAAACCAGAGCAAAAGCCCTCATCCTAGAACGGATGCTCATGGAACACTTTATCTGCACACGCTAGTTCATCCAGCAGCATTCTTCAGTCTTGGGTTTCTTCCTCTTTCTTTTCCTTTGCTCTCATGGAGTGTCAGTACGAATTCTAGCTACTGTGGCATTTGAGAGAGATTTACTTGAGTGCCTATATAGGAAGTTATCATCCAAGGAACCAGGTCTTTCTATTCTCTATTGCATTGTACTGAGTGTTTGCTGCATCTAAGATTTTCTACAGGCTTTTTACAGAGTCGCTGAAGAGTTTAAATCCAGGTGACACACTATTACTTGTACACATGTTAAGAAACACATTTCTTCTAGACGAGAATGCATTTTCACACCCGTCTGAAATTTCCCGAGGACTGTGGAATGTCCGTATACCGAGTGTTTCCTTTTGTGGTAAAATTCGAAATGATCACGTAAGTCATAATTTGATTTGAATACTTCTCATCATTCCTTCAGTCCTTTCTACTGGGACTCAGTTCCGGTTATATAACTAAAACTGGTTTGTTTGCTTGTTTTTTCTTAAGCACAGTAGGGCCCACCATCCTGCTCAGACCAGTGCAGGAGTTCTCTTCTCTTCTCCTCTCCTCTCCTCTCCTCTCCTCTCCTCTCCTCTCCTCTCCTCTCCTCTCCTCTCCTCTCCTCTCCTCTCCTCCCCTCCCCTCCCCTCCCCTCCCCTCCCCTCCTCTTCTCTCCTCTTCTCTTTTCTTCCCTTTTCTCACTAGACATCTCTCTCTTAAGACACTCCTTTTTTTCCCATCTTTCCACTTGCTTCCTGAACACCACATTGCTGGTTTTCCTCTTAACGCCTTGTTAACTGCCTTTGAGTCCTTTGTGTTCTCCATTTTGAGTACTGAGTATTGTTCTGTAACCAGGTAACAGGTCAGAGTTCTGTCAGCATCCATTCCTTCTGCATGGGTAGCTTTACCTGGTCGCTTACTCTTAAATATCATCCGTATCATTTGGATGTCCTCAGCTATGAAGTTCTCCCTAAATCCTAAATTCATATTTTAACAGCCCCTTTGACATCTCTATTGGGTCACCTCATGAAATTCTCAAGGTATATCTGTCTCTCTTAATTATGTTAATTTTGAAATCTATGTTTTACACACACACACACACACACACACACACACACACACACTCATCAGTTTTTATCAGCCATCAATTTTTCCTGTGGAAAATGCTGTTACATCACTCCATTGCATTAAATATCTGCTAACTCTTTTTTCAAAAAGATTTTTAGTTTGATTATTTTATTTGTATGTGTTATCTGCGTGATTATACATGCATATTTGTGCATGAGAGTTTATACATCTGTGTATGTTCACAGGCCAGAAGAGGGCATCTGGTGGCCACCTCTATCCCTCTCTGCCTATTCCTTTCCAGCCAGTGTCTCTTCCTAAACTCAGGACTCACACTTTTCTTAGCTAGAGAGGAAGCCAGCAAACCCCATTCTCAAGCCTCCACCGGGCTCCATCCTGGGGTCAGAGGTGTGTGCCGGAAGACCAGCTTGTTACTTGAGTGCCGGGATCCCAACTTGGGTTCTCATGATTTTGCAGCAAGCACTCTTAATTAGCGAGACATCTCCGCAGCCCCCTCCACTAACTGGTAAACAAAAGCCACTATCATTTTCCCAAGTCACAGCTCTCTGCAGAATCGGGCCTGAGGAGCTCTCTTTCTGAGCTGTCTCACACAGTGTATATCATAGTTTGAGTCCTCTTTTAAAAAGATGTATTTTAATTTTAAGTATGTATGTGTGTGTATGTCTGTGCAGGGACATATATATCTGAGTACCTCTGGAAGCTGGAGGCATTAGATCCCTCTGGAACTAGGGTTGGAGGTGTTTGTGAGCTACCTGATATAGGTGCTGGCAACCTAACTTGGGTTCTTGGTCAGAGTTTTAACTGCTGTACCGTTCCTTCAGCTCCAAGGTTCTTCATGATTCTTTATGTTACATACACCTAACGAAGGCTTTTTATTTTTATTTATTTAATTTTTGCTAGCATGCCAAGCCTGTTTCCTTTAGAGCTTTTGCATTGTTACCTTTAGCCGTCTGGAATGCTCAAACCCCAGGTCTTGGCATGGCTTGTGACTTTCTTATCTGGAAGGCCCCAATTTAAATGCCAACTTCCTCATATCCTTTGTAACTCAGTACCCTGGTCCTTCCTGGTAGCTACCCGAATAATTGTGTTTTGGACGCTGTCTAAAACTGGTATAGTATATGGTCTGCTAGAGCAATACGGGCTTCATCTTTTAATTTGCAGTGCTGTATTGCAGCTCATGTGCATCTGACTATAATCTGCAGACACTGTGTGTCTTAGTTAGAGTTTCTATTGTTGTAATAAAAACATAAAACATGATCAAAAGTTGCTTGGGGAAAAAATGATGTATGCCACCTTACAGCTTGTAAGTCTGTCACTAAGGGAAACCAGGGCAGGAGCTTGGGGCAGGAACTTGGAGACAGGAACTGGAGTAGAGCAGAAGCCGTGGGGGATCACTGCCTATTGGCTTCCTCTCCTGGTTTACTCATAACATCCTAGACCGTGAGTCCAGAGGTGGTACCTCTGCAGTGACCTGGATCCTTCCACATCCCTCAGCAATCAAAATTCATTGCAGGTTGGCCACAGGCCAATCTGGTAAGGAGACTTCTTCCTCAGTTGAGGTTCCCTCTTCCAAAATGATCATAGCTTGTGTCAGCCAACATGGAACTAGGCAGCACATTTTCCCAGACAGTAGGAATGTAACCATGAACAAAAGAGATAGTCTTTACTGTTATTAACAACCAATTAGATTATCTAGGCAGCTGCTATTCAGTGATTGACTTAAGAAATAGTTATTCTGTGTTTTCAATATCCCAACACTTGGAGATTATGTCACTCAAAAATAAGAAAAAATATTTCCCCTTACTTCCTGAATTCAAGAAAGAAACTAGAAAAGAAAATAGCAGGTAGACAAATATGTAACACCATGGAAGAACAAGATGAAAGATCTAAATGTTCCAGAAATCTGTTCTGAAGGGGAAAGGCTAGGAAAGCTCTCCATGAAGAATGTACTTGGCACTTCTCAGAAGTAGCAAAGAATGCAGAGGTGTTTAGAGAGAAGGAGGGAAGGCAAGAGGCTGGCCAGACAGCTGGGAACCCAGCTTCTCTGGTTTTGGATTTTATTTTAACAATGCCAGGAATCCATTAGGGTTCAAAGCTGAGGGGCGACATAATCCTTTGCAGTACAGGTTTGCTTTAGGAACAATTTCTTGTTCATGGAGTTCCTGGGGAAATTGGCTGAGAATACAGGTCCTAGGGCTCTTGACATTCCTGGCTCGTCCTCCTCACACACCAGGCCCTGTGATGGTAGCTGAAAATTCTGGAATGTGTTCCCATATTTGTACATTTTCTAAGGGCTCTGGCTAGCTCAGTCTGTCTAAACAACATCTCTTCACACTCATGTGTTCAAAGACCAAGTGCAAAGCGAGAGGAAGAAGGGCTGCAGGGTAATCACAAACACTTCCTAGCTGCCCAAGCTCCAAGGAAGAGCGTGTAATAAACAGTATGCATAGTATGGGTCCTTTCCACCATTAACAACAACAACAAAAAAACCAAAAAAAAAAAAAAGAAAAAAAAAAAAAAAAAACAAAAAAAAAAAAGGCCCAAACCAAAAAAAATTCCTCTGGAATATTTTCTTAAGGTTTAATGATTAATGTAGGCAAAAGTAGAGGTCAATGGACTGTGTAAAACAAAACAATCCCTGGGATTTGTTTGACCCCCAACCCCAGGCATTTGGATGACCCCGTAAGACTAATGTTTTTTAAAACACCGTTCGACTTTCTCACATGGTTGGTCCATGGAGAGACATGTCTGTATCAACCACGATGTTAATAAGTAAGAGAATCACATAGAAGGTTGGGAAAGAATATACAAAGATCTGGCATAAAAGAGGAAGGGGGTCAAAGCATGTCTGAGAGACTCGGTGTATTCACTTTCTGGTTTCTAGAAAAACTGTGTTTGCATATAGTTTAGTCTCTTTTTAATTTTTTTTTTACTTTGAGGATTTCACATATAAGTTCATGGTGTTTGCAGTCTTTCTACCCCTTATTTCTTCTCAGACTCCTCCTATATGCTCCAACCACACCTTGTCAAACGCATGACTGCATGCACTCACACACACAATACCCACATACACACATGCATACATTCACATATATAACCATACATACACACATGCATATATACACATATATAACCATATATATACACATATACACATGCATACACACATATATAACCATACATACACACATGCAAACATACACATATATAACCATACATACACACATACAAACATACACATATATAACCATACACACACACATGCAAACATACACATATATAACCATACATACACATACACACATGCATACATATACATACACATATATACACATACATACACACATAGACATATACACATACACATATACTTGTACAAATACATACATACAACATACACATACAGACATATACATATACTTGTACACATACACACATACATACAACATGCAAGATACACATACAGGTACTCATACAGATACACATATACACATGCATACACATACATACATATATACATACAGACACACACATACACACATGCATACATATACACATACACATACACACACATACACACATGCATACACATACAACACAAACACACACACACACACGCTCAATCTACTGAATCTAGTCACATTTCCCCAATGGTTCAGGACTGACCCCTTAGGATGTGGTCCTCCCTCTCTAAGCAGCCATTGACTACCTATAGCTTATTCACTTAGGGATGGAGGTCTGTAAAACTGCCCTTCATCTATGTGGCCATGTTGATTGGTGTGGTCTTCATGGCTCTGTTCGGCCACCAATAGTGTCCAGAGTTCATGGCAGCAGTACTTTATCCTTGTCAGAAGAAACCACCACATGGCAGATGTCCTGGGCCTCAGGCTCCTCCAGTGCTCCCACCCCCTTTTTCACAGCATTCCCTCAACCTTAGAGTGAGGTCATGTTATAGACATCCCAATTGGGCCTGTGCACCCCATGGCCGCTTACCTCTCTGCATTTTAACCAGTGTCTATCAACACCAGTCTCCATCTGCTACAAAAGGAAACTTTGATGAGATGCCCGAGCCTCACTTATCTCTGAGTATTAAGATGAGTCTAGGGGAGGGGCTGGAGACTATATTATTTTAGTAGTAAAGTAGTAGGTTCTCCCCTAAGGCCTGTGACCTCCCTAGATGAGAGTTCTTGGCGAGGTTTACATGCCTTGTATAGGTTCTTTCCAAACGAGCGGGCGTGTGGTCTAATCCAACAGATGTTGCTTGCCCCCAAGATACAAGTGCTACTACTATTGCACCTTTGGGGATATCTTGCCAGTTCCATCTTGCTGTGGTCTCAAGCTGGGTAGGACTATTGATAACTTTCTTGGCAGCTTGCATAATACCTAGAAGAGCTAGTCCTCAGGGAGGAAGGTTTACAGGTCAGTATCAGCTTGATTGATCTAAGTCCTATGACCAAAGTGTGTGGTGTCTTCAGGAAGAGACTGCTATCTCTATATTCTGGTAGGAAGCCAAGAGCAATGGCAATATATTGTTTTAGGGGACTCTAGGAACCCTTTGACCAATGACTCAAAGGGAGGTTCTCTGTTCTATTGTTTGTTTTGTGTTCAATAGTCTATGGTTCCTGGGAGGAGCGTTGTTTCCTTGTGAAGCTAACTACTTTAAAACTATAAACATATGGACGTAGCATATTCTTCAAGCCATCTCCTGTAGCTGATTGGAATTAGGCTGTTCTGTTTATAAGAGATGGGTGAGAATAACACAGGCAGACTATTGTCCTCTAATTTCTGGAATGATGATCTAGGTATTGAGCTATAGGTCTCTTGGAATGTTCTCTTTTTTTCTCTCTATCTCTTTCCTCATGTCTTCTTTTTATACTAAGAATCAGATCTCTTATGGAAAACTTAAAAGAGGACTCTTGGTGGTTTAAGAACTACTTAAACCAGAGCAGGTATTTCCCCCCTATCTGAATTTACTTGGGATATGGATTTTGCTTTTTAGGAAGGTGTGAGATGAAGGTTGTAGGATTTCCTCATAAATGAGCATATAAATCAATAAAATAAATGCCTATTATTTTATTGTTCTCTAGGAACAGAAGAGCCATGGATGACATTCCTACTCTTTTGAACAAGTCTTTCTGACTCGGAATTAGTCACTTGTGACTTTCTAATTTGTATTACGAATACATGTCTGTTTATTTATTATCAGTCATGGGGCAATCATATGTGGAGTTCAATGTGTGTTCTATTGGCTCTCTCCATTTTGGAGGCTGGTGTCCGACATAACATAAGCCTTAAATTCCTCTGCCTAACTCTGCTGCTACTGTTACTGAGAAGTTTTTGTTGCTGACCTTTACTAGCTTCCTAGTGTTTAATCACCATTAACTCAGAACCTAACCCTGCTCAACAGCTAATAGACCCTTGTGAATGCCTCAAACAAAGGACTTATTCGGAGAGCTCACAGAAAAACCAGGCTGGCATTTCTAATGAAGAGGCAAACAACCAGGCAAATATTTGTTACAAAAATAAAAAATTGGACTGTCCAGTGAAGCCAAGCCGGCTATCTCAAAGTCCTGGTTTGTATTCCTCATTCTCTTGATGAACACAGTTATGAATCCTAGTTTGAAGGGAAGAAGTACAAAATAAACTTCCAAGAGATCAGGTAGATCAGGTCTTTATGTCTGAACAAATAGATCATTGATATGTAAGTGGAGGACTTTAGGAGAACACAGTCTTAGAAGGAAGGTGGAGCTGTAATGACAACCTAGCAGCTAGAAACCTAATAAATAATCCTGTTCCTTGTCTGGAGGTTGCTGGCAGTCTAGATACAGCAGAGAGAAAAGGCATATTTGAGAAGAAAAAGCTGCTGACAGGTTGCAGTAACATTCACGGTGAGGATGCTGAGACCACTGGGCGCCCCATCTGGAGGGTCTGGCTGGTTGATTGGATCCCAGGAGCCCAAGGCCCAGGAGCCTAGCAAACCTTGGCAACACACACACACTGATTACTTTACTGACTCCACCCCCAAAGCATCATCTGTGCTTTGAGTCTTGTACTTTTTTTCTATAAGGAGAAGATTTTCTAAACTGTTGCCATCTTGTTATGTAGGTAGGTAAGTTTCTCAGGACAAACTAAAGAGAATGGTCCTGCAGCTCCTGGGCAAACATTTAAGGCAAATCCCTGAAGAATCAGTTCACCCCTGGAAAGGTTGGCAAAGCTGATCTTTAAGGGCTGCCAAAAGGGCTCCCAGCCAGCGCCTGCCTTTCTTCTCAACTTGCATAAAAAGAGTGTGCATCACTGGAAAGACACCTGGGAAGAAATCTGCAAGCATCTCGAGTCCACATGTTCTGGTTTCACTTCCCATCACTGCACCATTGCCTCAAGTTTTAGTTATCATCAGTTACCAACAGATTTTAGTGATGTGGATTCTATTTTTCTCATAACACACTTCCATGTCTTCCCTTATGCCCGCGTACATGGTCAATCATCTTATGTCCAGGAACAAGCCATGAGTACTTTAAAATAAAAGCATTTGTAGAGAATATTGGTATTCATAATTATGAGCCACATTTAATTCCGAGTTGTAATTAAAATAAGCACAGCTTGCTGTTTAAAATGTCCTACAAGGGAGAGGGGGGGGATTGCCCTCATAATCAGATGCCTCCCACCTCCAATGAGAATACAGGAAGGTCTGCCTGAGCTGAGTGGCTGTGTAAACACACCCAGATGGAAGCAAGAGCTGACCGGTAAGGCAGGCAGGCAGGCAGGGACTGGGTTAGAGAACACCCGAAGTGGGACCCCACCCTTCAGCTTTCCCCAAAGGCCAAGTGAAGAGGTTCCAAAGGAGACGTGAGAACTTCCTTTTCCCGTTAATTATTTAAGAGAGGTGACCTGATGCCCTTACACACCCGTTTTCACGAACAGTCACCACAACACTACAACACCGTTTTCTCACCATCGTTATTCATCTTTGAGGAAATGAGTTCACCGGTCACAATGTGATATGTATGAATCAGAGCGACAGTGGCATGAGAATTTAGAAGGCAATAGAGAAGAGATGCTTTTCCCCCCTTAAAATGTGCCATTTATTTTACCAATACCTACTCCACTGACAATGATTGCTTTTGGATTACTGGGCTTTGAAAACATAAATACAAAGAGGAAGTCCTCTTCTTCCTAAAAAAATTTTGAAAACATGCACTTTAAATCCTGGTTTGTAAACTGCTGTGCTCCAAAATTAGAAGGGCACCCCAAATATAGTTTGGGGAAAGGGAGTTTTGGATGTGTCCTGTAAAGGAGAAAAGACTCTCATGGTGATGTAATTGTTATTACTGCTTTCTCAGTAAGTTCGATCTCTATGTGTCTTCTGCTGCTAAAATAGGATGTATCCGGATGAATAAGTCTTGAGGAAGAGAGATTTCTCTCTTACAGTTTGGCAGCTTAGGAAATTCAAGTTCAAGAGGCTGTAAGGATGAATGTCTTCATGCTACAATACTCCATGGCAGATAGTGGGAGCTCGGGGAGTATGTGTGTGTGTGTGTGTGTGTGTGTGTGTGTGAGAGAGAGAGAGAGAGAGAGAGAGAGAGAGAGAGAGAGGAGACAGAGAGAGAGGAGACAGAGAGACACACACACACACAGAGAGAGAGAGAGAGAGAGAGAGAGAGAGAGAGAGAGAGAGAGAGAGAGGGAAAAGGAAGAAGAGGAAGAGGGGGAGAAGGAGAGAAGCAGCGATTGGGGAGAGTACACTATGCAGGAAAGGGCACGGGAAAGGTAAAGTATGGTTTACAAAAATAATCCATTCTTGAGATAAGAACCTACTCCCACCAGAACACTGTGAATCCCTCATACATAACCCGATCACCTCTAATGAGCTCTACCGCTGAACGCTGTTGTGTTGGAGATGAGGTGTCCACCATGTGAATCTTTGGGGACATAGTCAAGTCACAATAGTCTCCAAAGGGAAATCTGGCAGGCTGGAGGAAATGCCGTATTAAATATAAGGCCCAGTGTTCCTACTCATGCCCTTTTCTCCACCCTGAGCATAAGAATCTTCCTCTCTGGGCTGCCAGAATTTCCGTGGTGTCAGCAAACCTGACTCAGAGGTGACCATGTCGCAGAGGGTTTGAATGATTAGTCAGACTCCAATTCTCTCCTCCTTTATTTACCCTGTTCGTTCTATGAGTAACAGGTTTCGGCATGATGGCAACACTAGGAATATGTTATCTAAAGTTATTTGTGCTTTCTGCCCTTTTCCCAGTTGTCATCTGACTTACAACAGCCCACTTGGCATCGCCTGTCTTTCTTGGTTTGATGGTTTGTAATGTTTAAGGTTTATCACTGACACTTCAGACCCCACCTCACCTCCCCCCACTTCACCCCACTCCACCCTACTCCTACGAAATCACAGCAAACTAAGGGGATAAATGACTTGAACTGCAAAGCTCAGCAGCTGATTCTGGTGAACAGAAGTCAGATTTATTAATCATCACATGGCTTTGTTTCTACAAGGGACTCTGTCACACGCCAGGTTTGTGAACGGAGCCACACTTTCTTGAAGCATAAAATTTGAGCTTTTGCGTAGATCCACATTTCTGATAGTATATTCACATCTGGCATCTGTGACAGTGGTTTCAGATGTCCTTCTGGAAAGGTATTCTATGGCTGTGTTCATTCGTGCATTGCTGTGTGAGTATTAGCAAGCATGAATATTTAAAAGTTAAAGGTTCTGGGAAGGTTTGAAAAACAGAAATGTGTTTCGTGTTTTGGATAACACCCTCATCGTTCCCTAGGGAGCTCAATGAAGGAGTGACTAAGTGAACTTTCTGGGGATCTGGATTGCAGTTCCATTCCCCTTTGTATCCAATATTATGTGCTATGACTCTAAAGGGGAATGGAACAGGATCTCTGCTTTTCTGGCAGAAAGGCCCAAAAAGGAGAGAAAGACAGATAAATGAGTATAACAGTGTGTGGAGGTTTATTCAGATCATAATGCTCATGGGGCTGGGGAGATGGTGGCTCAGTTGGCAGAGACAGACCACAAATAACATTGTCCTATTAATCAGTGAGCTTTGGGTTCAGTATTACTTGGGGAACTAATCCTAAATATGGTCTACTACACTAAATATTCCTGTTAGCCATGTACCAAAGTTATTTTTGATAGTTACAGAGGAAAGTCATACATTAGTAAAAATTAAAGGGATACTTTTGTGGGATAAGACCCCAGTCACTTGTTACATTGCATTTATTCGAGATTTTATTTATTTTTTATTTTTTAGGGTTATTTTCTTAACAACCTTTTGAAGTGTGGGGTGATTTTTATTTAGGGGCCGAGGAACTTCCTCTGAGAGGCAGGATACGGAAAGACCCAAGACCCACATTGTTGCCTCAAAGCAACCTGCCTAAACGGATCACAGAACCCTGTATTTAATACTTGGGGCAGGCTACATCCCATTAGCACCAGCTGAAAGAGTTGCTTTCACGGGTTCACAGGCATGGCTCCCCCGGGATTTTCTTTCTCAACTGCCCAGAACCCAGACACTGAGTTAGACTGGAATTGTTGCTCTAGATCATTTCTCAGAAGAATGAAACCACAGAATTCACCTTAAAAACAAACCAGGCCATTAAACCTGGCGACTGTGTCACAGACTAAACACAATAAGGGCAATCAGGAGCAGCTCCTGAGATTCCACAACCCCCTCCCCGCCCCCACTGCTTTTTTTTCCTTTTCACTCAAAGAGGTAAAGCTACCCCTCCCCCCCATGGTCTTACCCTAATACCAAGGCCACCTCCCCTTCAGTTCTTGAAAGCGACAGGTATTTAAGGGAGTTCCTCCTTCTGATTTGTTTTGAAGGAAGATAACAAGCTAACTAAGGAAGGAACTAACAGATACTAACTAAGGACACAAAGCTTTGGAAAGAAGGCGCAGACCAAGGGTTGTTTCACTGTTCATTTGTAGTTAGAAAGGCTGCTGTAACCAAGCCTGCAGGTTTTGCAGGTTTCCAAATCCCAGTTGCTGCCTCTGGAAGAAACTCGGTGCTCTTATCAAAAGGCAATGCAAAACAAAATGAGATACAGGGCCATTTACTTGGGAGCCCAACAACCTATACCCCAGCAGTTAAAAATAAAGGTCAGCAATGCCAGGCTGTGCCTTCAAGAGCCTGCCCACCTCCTACCTGCTATCTGGCTGTGCCATTCCCCACCCCTGCTCCAGTCACACTCCCTTAACTTGATATCTGTTTACTCGAGAGGGAGCGGGCTTTGAGAAGAGATCATAAATATCTTGGCCCAATGCCCTAGCAGCCATAACAAGGAAAAGAACATACTCGCAGGAAGATAACGTTTGGGATATTTAAATGTGTGGGTTAAATTTTTATCCACGCTAATAACTGGATATATTTTTTTTTCTTCAGACTCCTTCCTATTTCTTTGCTATTTCTGCCCCGAAGCTGCAGATACAAGGAACTCTACAGGCAAAAATCGGCCAGAGCCTGCTGCCGGATAACCTTTTAAGGACTGCTTCATTGCACAGTACCTGGGTGGCTGTTCCTTCTCCGAAATGGCAGGTGTGAGTGGCTGCTTAAAATATTCCATGTTTTTCTTCAACTTCTTGTTCTGGGTAAGTATTTTTCTTTGAATTATCAGTTTTATACAAGAAAGAGGAACTTGAGATAAATATCATAACCAAGAACAGACTTAGATAGCGCTGGAGGATGAGGAGGAAAAGACATTTTCCATTTAACTGTTTGGATTTGTTTGTCTCTCTTTGGTTGTTTCGGGAACTGAAAATAAGCCAATGACTCTGAAAAAAAAAAAGGGTACTCAAGTTCTCTGAAGATAAACATGTCTCAAATGTTTTCATATTGTTGCAAGACTAAACACAGGGGAAAATATCCCTTAATTAAAGGACGATTGTTCTTAGTTACATGTCAATCAGCAATCTCTGGTTTAAGGACTCCAAGGAAAACAGTTGGCTTCAGCCTGGCTTCTGGTTCCCTCCCTTGACATCTGGGTTTAAAACAGGTGACTAACTAGTGGGTGGTAGGGTGATAAATACATGTGGGGATCATTTTCAGAACCCCCCAGGAAAAAATAAGGGGCCTTGAAACACTCTAGGAGAAGCAGCAAGAGTATTTAATCATAAGCTTCAGCTAAGCCAGCGACTATGCATGGGTATTTGGAAGCATTTTGGTGTGTCATCAACACAGCCTTTCAAACAGCAGGGTTTGTATCTGGCAGAGTATGTTTCCTTTGAACGTCTGTTGATGTAGACCAGTGGGTCTCAACCTTCCTCATGCTGTGACCCTTTAATACAGTTCCTCATGCTGTGGTGACCCCCAACCATAAGATTATTATTGGGGCCACTTCATAACTGTAATTTTGCTTCTGCTATGAATTGTAATGTAAATATCTGATATGCCAGCTATCTGATAGGGGACCCCTGTGAAAGGGTAGTTCCACCCTCATGGGGTTGTGACCCACAGGTTGAGAATCCCCCCAATGGAGCTAAGACAAGTACATTGGAAGTAGTATTTAATATTAAGAAATGAATACCAAGAAGTAAAGGGCTTGGGCTGTAGGAAACACAACCTTATCGTGTTACATATATGCTATAAGTAAAACCTGTTCACAGATAAAGCAAATAGGAATATCCCAGAGTGCTCAAATAGGAAAAAAAAAATCATTTTATATCCTGAATTGTAAAGTGGCTTATGTATTATTAAGAATAAGGAGTTCTGGCTTTGTATCTGAACCGTTTGGCCTATAACAGAGAGATGGCTGGTTCAGTACAATAAAATTCTTCTCTTTTCTTTCTTAACTTTGGGAAAAGGGCTTAAAGAGGGTTGGACAGAGCAGTGGGGGAAAGGGAAAGTTCCAGTCTCATAAACTAAATAATGGTTAATTTAAAGAAACTAATATAATTTTATTGTATGAAATGACTTTCCACTCAATGACCAGTAGCCCTCGTATAGGTGACATATTTGTGAATTAAATTAATTAAATGTTTATTTATATAAATGACAGAGTAAAAAGATTTTGTTCTTTATACTTTGTCTTTTTCCTAGAAAAAAAAAGTGGGCTGCTTTGAAAATACTAGAAACGAGAAAAATGTTTTGAAACTCAAGAATTTATGACAAATTTTAAAAATTCATTTGATAGCTTGCTTCTCTTGAATTATTAAAGTGGCTGAGGGTAGAGTATAAATGCGTACTTTGGCTTTCTTTCAAGCTTTCCAACATTCACAAACGAAGACAAATCTGGAAAATTAACTCCATTACCGGGGCTCTCAAGCCACATGACCACGGTCAATCGGTATACCCATGTTTTCATTCACCCGCCCAGGCAATTATGAAGCAATGGTTAGGGTTATCATTCATCTATCTATACATTAACATGTGTGTTGCAAGGAAATTACATTTACTAATGTACCTACAGTATCATTTTCATACTTCAAAAATTTAATAAGATTTCTTTATCAAGGTTTCACTTTCTAATTGCTTCAAAACTCCTGTTTGAACTGGGATCCAGAAAAGGCCCACAAAGTGTGAGTGTGTGAATGTGTGTGCATGTGCACTCATATGGGTGAGAAAGAACACATATTATGTATATCACATATTTTATATATCATAAATGCATACACAAATTTAGTATAAATACTTTTTTCTTATTTTTTTAAACCAGATTGTAAAATGGGTTGGTTTTCTCATACCATTCAATAATAAGATAATATTTTCCTTATGAGATGAAAATATAGTTCAATGCAGTTCTTATCCTAATTGATGTGCAATTAATTCTGACATTCTTTTAAAAAAAGCTCTTCAAGTTGGTTTCTGAGTCTTTTTGATATGATTATAATAATCTTTATAGCTTCTTTATTATTAAGTGGGACAAATATTCCAGGCTCATTAAAACTGTCTATTTCTTTAAGAAGTCCTGATCTCTTTACTTTTTATAGAACTACATCCATTGTTTATATTTCTATGATATATATGTACGTATCCAATTTAAACAACCAAATATTAATATAATAATAAACAGTTTTTAAGATGTTAAAAAATCTGTCTGTAAATGCCCACACCAGAAACTATCTGCAGATTAGGGAAAAGTTAAAATGTATCATTTTATAAACAGAGAATAATAAGTCCTGATGGAAGTTGCGAATTCATTGTCTAATTCATAAACATGATTTTGAAATAGATGCAAAAATTTTGAACCAAAACATTAAATATTATATAAGGATAATCCCGGAAAGGGATGCATAATCTTTAAGGTCAAAGATTCAAGGTCAATTGCAGCTCTCCTGTTGTCTACGTGAAGTTGTATTTCCAGACAGTCACAGCTTCCTGGGGGAACTCTGATTACTTTATGGTTACAATCTGTTCATTCTCTGTGGTCACACATGAAATCTTACTGATAGCATAGATTTCAGTTAGATAGTCTAACGTCCTTTACAGATTTTTCTCCTCTCCATGTGTGGTGGTGACCTGCAACCTCTGTGTTAGGGATAGCGACCCTCAGTGAAGGTCCACAATAACTGGAAAGACCAATGATAACTTCTTAGCCACATCAGCACTTTAAATCAAAACGTAGGCATCTGGAGCTGTTTCCGAGGCCGGGGAACATTCCTGTTTCTCCACTGTGTCTCCCCTCAGCCCAGAGTTCTCAGTTGGAAAGTTATGATCCTCCATAGGAAGTTAGCAATTTGTCACATTCTTAATGTTTATATGAGCAAAAATTTTAATGTTCCCATTGATGTGGTTTTCTTGTAGATGTCCATGGCCTTGGGTTTTCAAATGCATTCTTTCTGGTTCTAACTTGTGAAACTTGGCTTTAGTAAAGCGAGGCCAGATGGTGAAATATCTTCGAGATATGCATATGGTCATTTGATCTAAACCTAGTGGTTTCTCTTCAGGGAGACCTCGATGTGCCACACAAATATGTGGTGGTTTACAGTGCATAGAATTACTAATCAAAGAAAAAATGTGAATTAAAAATAATTCCCAATCATGCCAATGACAGAATTGGACGTGCTATCAGTAATAGAAAAGTTACAGATACCAAACCTGTTTCCCTGAGTCATATGTCAAACACAGGAAATGCCCAAACTTTCCCATGCCCTTCTTAGATAGGACAGGCCTGCAAATAACAAAGAAGCCTAGGGTTTCCTGGGCATCTGAGCTGGGGCCCTTTATGGGAAGAAACAGGAAAATAAAAACCAGACACAGGGCACAGTGTAGAGATTAGATTTCGTGAGCAAAAGCACAGTGACACATTGCCAGTTTTCACACGAGCACAGTGAGGAAAGGGGCTAAGCCCTAAAGTCAAAGGCAGCCACATCCAAAGGGATCGATGTACAGTGGAGTTTGAAGTGTTTAGAAGGGAGTCTAAACATGGACCAAATCCAGGGGCCAATGATTTAATGTTCATTGTATTTTCTACGTTGAATGGGCTCAGCATAATTAAGAGCTTGCAGGCAAAGCAGACATATCTCTGAGATTGGGGTATATAGCAAATACTAGGACACGGTTGTATAATATTATCCTGTCAACTGATTAAAAAGCTCTGTAAGAAATAGTTCACTGTGGCTGAAATCTATGGTCTTTGTACATGCAGTGACTGTCATTGTACAATTGTTGCTATTCAGTTGAACTACAGCAACAGCAAGGATTTAAGAGCCCAGTTATAGTGAGCCATAGGTCAAACAAGATACTGCTTCTTTACTTGATGTATTTCCTTGGAGGGAGTAGCTTCTCTGTACTTTACAGTTCATTGTCTCCCCAAATTATGACCAAAGTGCTATGTACCTCTTTAGATCATCGTGATGATTGAGTTAGTATGCAAAATAATAATATGCACTTTCAAAAAATAACATTTCAATCAGCATTTTATAAGCATTTTAATAAGATATAATTATTATTCTTTAATAAAAATAAGATATAAAACTATTTCATAATGTGGGGGATGAGTTTCCATGTTGGATTGTAGACTAGAGGAGAAACTAAGACTGTAAGAAATTATGATAAGACAAGAATTCTTCCACCGCAGTTAAAGAAATGGGAAAAAATGTGGATTCACACCACTTATGATTCAGATCCTGGGCACACCCTACTGCTTTGTGTGCTACCTTATGTTTCTTGGCTGTTCTGTGCTCCTTTCCACACGCATTAAAAGAGCGTGGCACATTCACCTAGAAAGATTAATGGCAAAGATTAATTAAGAAATTTTATAAAAACTTATAAGCAAGGACTGGTATGCTGTAGTTTAATTGATTTTTTTATTCCAATGATGGAATATAAGAACCAGCCTCTCAAATGATGATCATATTTTATGTATAGTAAGTTTTTAAAATATAAGCCTAATTTTAACCCTACTTGACCCTTCTCTAAACTAGACACAAGGCAAGTAGTCTGTGAGAATGAAGGGTATATACCTCAATGATGCTGGCCTCTACTCTAGATAGATGAGGCCCCAAAGATCCCCACCCAAGTGACTTCGAGCCCCTTGCTCTGGCTAACACAGACTCTCCTCCACTAATGACCACTGGGAGCAGTTGTAAGCTGGGATTCTAAGAACCCACACGAATTCCTGTCAAACCCTGCAGAATTCCAGTCAGAAGTTAATTCAGAATGTCTTCCCATTCTCTTCCTAGCATTTTGTTGATGCTAGTGTATTGTCTGTCTTAATCTGCTTGGGCCTCCATAAGATATTGCTGTGCATTGGTAGCTGAAACAACAGAAATTCATTTCTTATGGTTCTGAAAGTCGGGAGATTGAAGACTGAGGGCATGAGGGGATGGCCATCTGGGTGTCTGGTGGGGGTCCTCCTGACTTTTTACTATGTTCTCACGTGGCCCTTCCCAGGGTTTAGTTAGTGGAAGGAGAGAGACAGATCGCTCTTGTAAGGGTCACAATCTTACTGGTTAGTAGTCTACCTTGATGATCTCACTTAGCCTTAATTATCTCCTAAAAGTCCTATTTCTAAATATAAGAACTGAAACGGTATTTTATATGAGTCAAGGGAGGTTCTAATCAGACCATCGCTTGCCCATATGCAAATATCAAATTTGCCTACGTTCTCAGAACACTGATTCTGACCAACCACATCCTCACCGTGAAAATCAAAGACATCAAGTTAGGACAAGATAAAACCACAGTGATTCTCTTGAAAGTGAAAGCAAAATAAAAACGGGCCAGTGAGTTCTACAGTGTCCACTGATGCCAGAATTATAGTCAATATATTAATGCCTTTCATTTCATAGTCTTACAACCAAACGTATCTAGAGCTGGGCATATCTTAACAACTTAACAGATCCCTTAAAGCCAACGATGAGAGATGGGGAAGGTTCCAGGAGCTCACTATGATGACCCATCTTAAAACCATGGTAGTGGAACTGATTTGTATTTAATCAATTTGATAGAAGATGCATCTACTTTTAAGATTGCCTGGAGCATTTTTGAGGATTCTAACGGTGTTAACTTTGTGATCCTTACATTTGAGTTTCTCCAATAGGATAAGAAAGATGAGTTTTAAACAGTGTATTTTCATTTTAAAACTAAAATACACACAAAAGAGAGGAATAGTGTTGGGCATGGGCCTGAGCATTTAGTTAATTTATATATGTGTAAAAGGATTTTGTCTAATTGTGAAGAGTGAAATTAGACAAAATATTCTTGACTTTTTTTTTTTTTTTTTTGGTTTTTTGAGACAGGGTTTCCCTGTATTTTCTAGAGCCTGTCCTGGAGCTAGCTCTTGTAGACCAGGCTGGCCTCGAACTCAGAGATCCGCCTGCCTCTGCCTCCTGAGTGCTGGGATTAAAGGCGTGCGCCACCACCGCCCGGCTATTCTTGACTTTTGAGTTAATGAAATACTCTTTTTTTTTTTCAATGTTGATGTTACAGACAATATACAACTGCTGAGAAAAACCTAACATCATTTGAGGGTCATGGTTGATAAGATATATATGTATAGTTTAGTTTTTAAGTGTTTTGAGGTAAGTTGCAATAGAAATAGGAGATAAAGGTTTAAAGACTATCAGATTCTTACTATAAGAGCTATTATTATTGCTTTATCTTTTGAGATCATAATATAGTCACATCATTTCCATTTCCTCCCTCCAAACCCTGCCATATAGCCTTTTGTGTTTTTATTCAAACTCATGGCCTCTTTTTCATTGATTATTGTTGTAGACGTATATAAATATTATCTATAACTATTGTACGTATAAATTTTCATGGCTGACTATTTGCTATTGGAAAACCAATTGGTACACTCTGGGGAAGTCTGGGGAAGACTATTTCTCCAGCTCTCAACATTTCATAGTTGTCTAAAAGTTTTCTCTTTGATATTATAATAAATTCCAGATAAACAATAGTTGACTAAGATAATTAACATTCCTTTTAGTTAAAGTTAAATGCCAGAGTAACTATTAAGATGATCAGAATAAGGGTGTGGGAAATCTAAGACCAGGGTAGACGAGGCAATACGGAGAGGGGTAAGCAGCACTACTTAAACTCTATACACATATAAAAAGAATTTAAATGGAGGCTGGAGAGATGGCTCAGAGGTTAAGAGCATTGCCTGCTCTTCCAAAGGTCCTGAGTTCAATTCCCAGCAACCACATGGTGGCTCACAACCATCTGTAATGGGGTCTGGTGCCCTCTTCTGGCCTGCAGGCATACACACACACATACATACATACATACATACATACATACATACTAAATAAACAAACAAATAAATATTTTTCTTAAAAAAGAATTTAAATGGACTTAACATGCAAGGAGGAAAACAATATCCCAACTAGATATTATATGCTATGAAGTGAAACTATCAGTACCAAAAATGGGTTATATCTTTTTTAGTTGTTGGTCAAAAAGTTCCCATAGACTCCCCCAAACGTTACAGGCAATTGCTGATGTTATTAGCTACCCTCTACAGTCTTACTGTTTAACCCAGCTACCCTCTACAGTCTTACTGCTTAACCCACCACAGGCTTCTGTTATCTAAGATGGAGAAACGTGGCTGGTTAAGTACTGCACTGAAAGCTTCATCCCTACTGGTTAAGTACTGCACTGGAGGTCATCCTCATCCGATTCTTTCAGTTGTGACCCCTGAGAATTGTAATAGCCACTCGCCTCTAAAATATTACTGCCGGTGCAAGGGTGCCATGAATGTTAGAGGAGAAATCAATCGCTTTTTCTGATTGGATTTCATGAGATGGAACCTAGTCCTGTACTGTTAATGAGGTCAAGAGCCCGAGACTAGATATGTCATGGTCCCCAAAGGAAGACTAAACACTATTTTTCTGCTAAATGAACACCTCCAGAAAAATGACTTCTAATGACATATTACTCTACCCAGCGATGAGCACATCCCTCAGCCCTCATCAGAGAAGCTTCTTCTTGAAGTAGATGTTAATCAGCACAGAGACAACTGAATATTATGTAGAGTGTTCAGCTCTGAATAGAATGTTTTTGTTTGTTGGTTTGTTTGTTTTGTTTTTGCCACATTTCTCCCCAATAGGTTCAGGGATCTATGCAGAAGAGTGGGTAGAGAGATTATAAGAGTCAGAGATGATGCGTGGTTTTAAGGAGACAGATGCAGAAGGCAGATATGTATATGAATTCACAGAGACAATGAAAGCATGCATGAGACACGCTCAAGAGGGACAAAATCCCGGCACAAAGGAGGGGAGGTGGGTACAGACTCCTAGACCTAGCCAGAAGCTGTTCACAAAAGATAGCAACTGGCAAAGGGAAAATCGGTTTTCTTTAATGGAGTGATCCCGGGTGTATCAACAACTTTCCAGGCAGAAACCATGCTCACAGGCATTTGTCCAACAGAAGTCAGACTACATGCTTTTTAGTCAAATTTTCTCTTCTTCTTCTTCTTTTTTTTTTTTTAAAGAAAGAACATGAAATGGAATATGAAGGGAGGCAGGATGGCCTGGGAGTAGGGGATAGAAATGAATATGGTAAAAAAAATACACTGTATGAAATTCTCCAAGAATAAATTTAAAAATGATGGTCAGTATAAATGTACTTGTAAAGGGAGAATAAAGGGACAGGTAATACCAGTAAGGGAGTCAATTAAGAAATAAAGAAAACGCAATTTTTATAGAATCAGCATCAGAAGGCCTCCTTAGTCATCAGTGGACTCAAGTTCTTGCTCTCTGACTTGCTGACTAGCACCTGCTAACGTGGGTCCTTGTCTTCATTGGTAAACATTAGCTTGATTGGGAAGAAGGGTGATGAGGCTTGTAACTCTAAACTTTTATTAATAGACGCTATATCGTGTCTATATATGTGCCTGCATTTAAGATAGTCAATTGCATAGGTTATTGTCTACTGAACAAAGAATTTTATTCGTTTTTTTAAATTGCATTAGAATAATTTTTACAGGAGTCAAAACATGTAAGAAGAGCAGACTCACGAGGAGCTGGTCTGGATTTCAACCTTGTGACCGTAATCTATCAGGAATCAGTAACTTTATCTTAACAGTTTGGACTGAGATGGCTTTTGTGGTCTTTTAGGCAGCAGAGATTGCATGTCTCCTCCTCAACTGCTTAGTGTACTCCCTATTCCTTTAACAAGCCCCTTGACCTTATTTCCACTGCAAACTTAATGAGTGGCACTAAAAATTCTGCTACAGGTTGCAGACCTGTGGTTCAACCATGCATGCCAAAAATCAATGACACTTCAAGGTCGCTGGGCTTGGGAGAACTCAGACATCTCTTTGTTAGTGTATGGAAAGGTCAGAAACATCTAGAAAGTCCTCCAAGGCCAACTTTGTCTGGTATGCTATCAGGGCTGCCCTCAGCTTATCGATCTAATGACACATCTTGGATTTTTTTTTTGAGGCCTCTTATGTGTATCTCTTTCCGTTTTCACCTCGAGAGACAAGAGTTTTCCCTACACTAAAGTAAAATGTGTTTTACATTTTATGTGTTGGCCATGGTCCAAATTAAATAATCTGGTAAAGTCATTAAAGGAATTTAAGACTTTGAATACTGTTCACCATTGTTTCTTTTCTCTGGGTAAGCTTTACTACCTATTTTTACAAGGCTAGAGTTTAACAATGTTGACTAATATATACTATCATTGCTAAATTTCACATTTTGTCAAATGTTCTGCTGTTGTTTATCTTTGCAAACTTCCATCTTCCTCAGAAATCCTGAATGAATATTTGATGATTAGTGAGTTATACCTTTCTTTCTTGGTCCAAAATAGAGTTCAAGAGTCAAATCCAGGAGTATTTTAGGAGTATCTTATCTTTAAACCATAATGGAAAAAGACACATGATTGGAATTAAATCATGTGAAATATCTTTTTTTTTCCCTAGCAGAGGTGGCATCTTGTCTAAAGACTAAGACTGAAATTGTCTGGTTATCAATAAACTATTACAGCCAGACAAGTGGAGTTTATGGAATTAGTATTTCATTTTATCTTTGTACTCTAACATTCCTTTTTCATCCTTGTTTCTGCAGATATGTGGTACGTTGATCCTGGCACTAGCGATATGGGTGAGAGTCAGCAAGGACGGCAAAGAGGTAAATACAGACACACAACACAACTCTATCTCCAAACGGAAGAGCAATGGCCGCACTAATGACAAGTAGTGAATGTTCTGTACCAGTTTTCTTACCATTTGTGATATTTTATGGGTTTACAGTTTAAGCCATGAAAATTGCTTGTTATGTGCCTTGCATGGAACAGTCCTCCTGGAGAGTAGAGAGGGGGTGTTATTGTTACAGAAGCATCCATTTTCATGAAGGAAAAGCTGTTTCTCTGGCATGGGTAGAGAGCTATCATTCCAAACTACATAAAAATGCTAAGAGTTAGTCAATCCAATTGGGCTGGTCAATCACTTGGCCAAGGTCAATCACTTGGTCAATCCTAAGGCCAAGCTCTCAGGAAGGCTGATTTACCATAAGTCATGTTAAAAATACAGGATGAGTTAGGTGGTGGTGGTGCATGCCTTTAATCCCAGCACTCGGGAGGCAGAGGCAGGCAGATCTCTGTGAGTTTGAGCCCAGCCTGGTCTACGGAGAAAGTTCCAGAACAGGCTCCAAAGCTACAGAGAAACCCAGTCTCAAAAGAACCAAAAGTAAAAATGCAGGGCGAATTATATCCTTAATGAGATAACATATTTTTCCTTCCCCGAGTCCCAGCATTCTGTGTAGTTGATAGTGGATAACAAGCATTTGGCATGATGCTCACGACACTGCCATCCCCAGGCTGCTTTTGCCACATGGGTATTTGTCCGACCTCCATGACTGAACATGTCAACTGAACTCAAATGTCATTGCTTCTTCTCTTCCTCTTAGCCGTCTTCCTCCTCCAGGAAACTGCCAAGATTTATAGCTCATCTGCCTAGGGTTTTTTTTGTTTTTTTTTTTTTTTTTAAATTTAAGCTCAAATAAAATTATCTTTGAGCTTTCTTCTGAACCCATTCTTAAATTCTTTTATCAATGAGACTGAGAACCCTGAGAGGTGATCCCAATTTCCCTGATAGCATGTGTCACCCCAGATGGGGCAATCCCCTAAATTCTAGTACCATTATTTTCACACTAGAAAGACTTCAGAACAAGGAGATGCGGGAAGGGGTCCAAGTAGAATCTTGCATCCTTCATCACTGAAGGCCAGGCTACTGAGCTGCTCGGAGAAAAAACATCTTTCTTCCCCACCTAGAGTGGCTTCTATAGTACATTCTGATTATGATGTAGCTGATCCCAAGCTGGTTGGTCCAGTATGAAATGGGATGAAACGTTTCCTTGGAGACAAAAGTGCCTCTAGATTTCAAGGGCAGCCCAGTACAAGGATAGCTGCTGTTTACTTCTTACAACCAGAATTAGAGGCAACCGCTTCAACCGCAGCTGCCACACTAGTCTGGCTCAGGTGGTGGTCAGCTTCTTGATCACGCAAACAGTTAATAAAGCCAACTTCCTCACACTGTGTACCTTTTCATCCCAGGGACAAGGTTCTTCTTATCAACATGTCCCCAGGTCTGGAAGTTTAGTTTATCGGCACAGTTCCAGTCCCAGCCGTTGGACTCAACACACACTTTCTTTTCCAAGCTAAAGTGTTACAAATGTGCAAAAAAATGGGGAAAGGGGAAGCGTGTGGGTCGGTTATTGTTTCAGATTTATCAAAAATAACTCCATGCTGGGGCTCCATTTCTCGACTCCCTTATTTCCATTCTCCTCTTCCCTCTCAATTCAAAGGGTAAAATTCCCACCCCCTCCCCTGGCTTTACTGTTCTTTGCTCCTACAGAGCAGTTTGCTCACCCTTGGTTGTGAAGGCAGGTGTCAGGCTCTTACACCGTCACACCTATTGTTAGGGCCTTGTCAAAAGTTCTGCACCAATAACTTCCTCCCTTAAGAAGAATTCCGATGCCTATTGAATGTTATAAAGATAATATTAAGCCAGCAGTGAAGACAATGCTCTGAAATCATTTAAATTATTATTATACCATGGTGCAACTAACTGCCTTGGGGCATGGCTTAGTGGAAAGAAAGATTAAAAGGAAACTGGCAGCTGGTTTGTTTCGTTTTCTAATGTAGACAGCTTTTCCAGAAAGATTCATTCCCCCTTCATTCTCTCCCTCTTCCTCCCTCCCTCCCTTCTTCCCTCCCTTACTCCCTCCCTTCTTCTCTCTCTCCTTTCTTTCTTCTCATCTGTCTTTCCCTCTTTCTAGCTCCCCCCTCTTTTTTTTTAAATCCTTCTCATTTTAATTGTATGGCTAGGAATGTCCTGTACATTTTTCTCCCCACTCCCCTTCTTTCCTCCCTTCTCCCATTCCATTCTCTTACTCCCTGTCCTCCGCTCTCCCAATTCACTCAGGAGATCTTGCCCAATCCCCCTCCCCCACGACTTTTTTCTACCCCAAGGGAGTCCAGAGAATCCCTGAGGCGTTCCTTACTTCCTCAATTCTGTACTTCACCATCTGATTCAACTGGGAGGGGCTGGGTGGAGCAGGACCGCTTGCCTCCCAGCTCATTAGAATTCCATTCATTGTTTATTCTGATAAATGTGGCTCTAAATTCCTGGTGGCCCCACGATCTGGTGTTCTGGAAGAAGAGGAAGTGGGTTTCGACGGTGTATGTAATCTGTCTGACTCTGAGGCTCATAATTTTAAAAAAAGGAAAAGAAAAGGGACCAACCATCACTTTGTAGGTACTTTGGACTTTTGAAGATGTACGCACAGCCTGAATTTTATCCTCTTATTCGATTTCTGGTCGATGTTTTCTTACTCCCCGTGTTTCTGTTAAGCAAATTTGGTGTTTAGTCTGTTAAGAAACGACACATACTGAACACATTAAAAGAGAGCCGTTGTCCTTGAGAGAAAGATTCTGACTTCACATCTGGGAATGAAATGGACTGCAAGGACCCAACAGCGCTGTTAGTCACATTTAGAGCCCGGTGCCTTCAGCCTCCTACCCAGAACAAAAGTCAGTACCAGGGCAACCAGCCTGGCTGACGCGAAGGTAGCTTGCTGTGTGTTTATCTGCAGTTAGTGGTAAAGAATCAAGGCCGAGTGGCAAGCCGCATTTTATTCCTGGGAAAATAGAACTAGTAGTTTTACAAGGGCCAACAGGAGAACAAACACAGAAAAGAATGGCAGGAAGGCGCCATCTCTTTGCTAACGTGCCTTGGAAGGGTACGTTCTGAGGACAAACTTCAACAGTTTCCAAGACAAAAAGCACGGCCACCACCCTTGTTCAGGACGTCTCTTCTAATCTAAAGAAGATCCCAGCAGCCTCGTTTTGTGGACTCACCAGCCCTTCTTTAGAATTTCTCCCCTTTTCTTAAGAAACACGCAGACTCTGTTTATGTGGGACAGCATTGGAAACCTTGCTGGGTCCCTGCTAGAACAAACATCCGGCTCAGATTTCTAGTTTGTTCTTCAGTAAGAATAGGCATTTGTTGGGCTGAGCTTGCAACAGTGACTGGTAGTGGGCCAGCACACAGCTTTCTTTCTGCCTGGTCCTTGGCAGTGGGTGGCCTCAGCACAGCCCTTAATTACTGCCTGTGTGAGTGTCAGTTGCGCTACTGAAGCTCCCTGTGTAGACCGTCCGTCTATTCATTATCTCTATGTCTGTCCTGAGTTCTAGTAACCTTGCTACCTGTTTAGATGTCATAGCGTGTCCAGGTGACCAGGGGGAGCTGCCTTCTCAAAGCTGTGTTCTTGACACATCTGTTTTGTCCCTGACCTTGTACCTACTTGTTAACAACAAGATTTCTCTGTCTTTAATAATTCTCTAATTCAGCCTGGCCTGGTGGTGGTGCACGCCTTTAATCTCAGCACTTGAGAGACAGAGGCAGGCTGATCTGTGAGTTCAAGTCCAGCCTGGTCTACAGAGCAAGTTCCAGGACAGCCAGAGCTGTTATAAAGAGAAACCCTGTCTCAAAAGACCAAAATAAATAAAATAAAATATAATAATAGTTTTGTAATCTTTTTAAGATATATTTTTATCAATTCTTTGTGGATTTCATACATTTGTACAAGGTATTTTGATTATATTCATCCCCCACTCCTCTCCTGATCCCAGATCCACCCAGTCTACCCCTTCCAAAATTTGTGTCTTTACTTTTGTTGTTGTTGTTGTTGTTGTAATAACCCACCAGACCCAATTTGGGCTGCCCATATACTCAAGGATGTGGGGTCTTCCACCAGAGCAGAGCAGTCCACCTACCAGGACCTAGAACCCTTAAGAAAAGCAATTATCCCTCCGAAGAAATCTGGCTCCAATCTTAACAACAAAACAAACACACACAAAAATCTCTCCGCAAAATTCATGAAAAAATATTTATAGCATAAGAAGGCTTTATACTTGTAAATCTAAACATTACGAGTAAGCAAATGTTTTACAGACGAAGGAGGCTTTAGGAACCACAGAGCCAGCCTATATTTCCCTTTCACAAACTACGAATGGGCCCACAGGCTGAGGTTAGCTTACTGTCCTGCAGTTACACGCTTGTTATATATCGGGACCCCAAGTAACATTATGGCTCTTTATGTTTAGGCTTTCATAATTTCAATACATGCCTTCATATTGACTATTGAATAAACACTTCCCATAGGTTATGCATGGATTTCAAAAGACTTCAAAACAAAAGGATCACTAGCGGCATGCTATTTTTGCATTGATTTGGTAAAAGAGGTGACCTGTGGGTAGTCTGAGGGATGACAGAATTCAGAGTCTTTATGTCGTTGGAGACAGCCCAGCACCCAGAGGTTCCAGGTAGCACAGGGGGCGGGGGGGGGGGAGCAGTATGCAGCATGCACGTGTAACACTGGGTCAAGACCTCCATCTTTAGCTATAATCGACTCCTGCGCATGAGTGGAGGAGGACAAGTGGTACCTGTGTTTGGGGTGCTATGAGATTAATGGACAAGCAGATACTTGGGTTGCGTGAGGAAGAACTGAATTATGCGGATGGGTAAGTCAACCACTGTAAACAGACCTAACACATTTTCCTCAACATCCCACAGTTTGATGCAAGAGCGTGTTCCTTAACCCTGAACCCTTTCCTGGTATGCCTATTCAGCCAGTTCCTGCCTTCTTGCCTATTTTGCTCAAAGGCAAACTGCTTTAATTGTTATCACTGCAGCTTTGCCTGTTCTTCACCTCCAAGAGATGGTTCTTGCAGCATTTGCTCTATCAAGCATGGCGTCTTCAGCTAACAAGATTCTGACACTTACTCACGCTGTAAGCAATAATTACATTGTCATAAAACAAAGCCCTTGCTATGCTACTCTACGTATCTGATAAACAACGTGTGAACCAAAGAGCCCATCTAAAGACTAAAAGCACTTTTCGTTTTCAGCTTTTAGAAATAACTTTAAAAGGGCCATTACCATTTCTCTATTCAACATCAACTACTTCATTCTAGAATTATTCTAGACTTACACAACCCAAGAAGGTAGCATTTCAGCAGAATGTGAGCGTGGCCAGGGGAGAGACCTTCCATAGGTTAGACCACAGAAGCTTCTCAGGGTCTCAGAACAGGGCCTGGCCCCTGGTGGGTACTCACTGGATATTTGGAAAACGAGAAAATTAAATATCAAGGCTAGGAATTCACACTCCCACTCTCTTCTGTTTCTAGATTGTCGCTTCTGGAGAAGCTGGCATGAACCCCTTCGTTGCTGTAAATATCTTGATCGCGGTGGGAGCCATCATCATGGTCCTGGGCTTCCTGGGATGCTGCGGTGCCGTGAAAGAAAGCCGCTGCATGCTTCTCTTGGTGGGTTCCAGACCGTTCCCATCATCCACTCTCCAGACCCCCATGGTTGTCTGTAACCGGGATTGGTCAAAAGATTTGACAAGCTTGATGAAACGCTAATTTATTCTAGAGAATTTGAATATGGATGATACTATGGTTTAGGTTTTGGATCACCTCGGTTTAAATTTGAGGGGACTTTAAGATTTACAGTCGAAAATCTTAGTCATGCCTCCACTCATTCGGTCACTTTATCCAAGCAACGTGAGCGTGTTTCCGTGTGTCAGACACTCTGCTAAGGGGTATGGAACCCATTGTGGGAGGAATAAGAAGTGAAAGTGTATTCCAGTGAAAGTGGCCACAGAGGAGAAGGGTGGCGATGGGGAAGGCAGCTTTCAAGCCAGAGATAGAAGTGAAGAGTCCATCTGCTTCTGTGAAAGTTGCTGTGGTCACCGGGAAGAGAGCCTGGGATCCAGAGCTGCTGGGAGTGAGGAATGGGAGTGCCCCGGGTGTGGCTGGAGGGAGCAGAGGCTGTTCCCAGTAATGATAGCAGATATTTGTGTGGGCTGTAAAGTCCACCATGTGCTAACGAAATTGCAATGGAGATACTCAGATCTGTGACCTAGGATTGTCCAGCAGGGTGCACTGAACAGAAACACCCTACAAGCATTCCCTTTTTAATTTATACACTAGAGAGTAATGAACAAATCTTGCCGAGCTATTAGAAAATAGAGTATTTGTCGGGTACCAATTAGAAGGAACCTAAACTTGTTTCAGAAATGTCTGCGTGTCTGAGAGCAATGCTGATGCTTAGCTGTTTGCTCTGAGGGAAGGCAGGCACATATTTAACGGGACTCTAGGAACATCACCTGTGAGAACATTTTGTGTACTGAGGCTTTTGCCATTTGGGAAATTTAATTACGCGAGAAACTTGTTTTAAAAGCAGACTGGTATCTGGGTTCCATCCTCCAGGAAGAGTTCAGGATTTATACAGGAAACAAGGTTCCACATGGTTCCCATAGTGAAGATACTGTTTGGAGGGCTGCTTTGAGCACGTGTCTCTCTCTCTCTCTCTCTCTCTCTCTCTCTCTCTCTCTCTGTGTGTGTGTGTGTGTGTGTGTGTGTGTTCACCTTGACTTAAACAGGAATGGAGAAACAGTACTGAGATTTCAAACCTGCTTCCCTTTAATATGAGAGAACTGACGAATTGACAATAGTCTTTCCAATGAGATTTAACTGCAACCACTTTCCTTGATCGTTTTTTTTTCTTTTTCTGAGGCAATGTTTCTTGGTAGCAATAGAGTATATTTGTAGTTCCATTCCAAAACAATGTTGCAGTAAAGGGAGACTGAGACTGATACTTCTGGCTGCCAGGGTCACATGACAGTGCAGTGCTGTTGGTAGTTACTGGCTCCTCTGAGAATAACGCATCCCTGTCTTGTCTTTCAGTTTTTTATCGGCTTGCTCCTGATTCTGTTTTTGCAAGTGGCAGCAGGTATCCTGGGGGCTACTTTCAAATCTGAGGTAGGTTCACAGATGATGTTTGACGCCCATTGGAAAGACCTAAAACATTGAAATTCTGCACTCTGGCAGAAATAATTTATATATATATATATATATATATATATATATAATTTTATATATTTATATATATTTATATATTTATATATACTTGTATATATATATAAATATATATATAAAATGTTTTTTATTTTCAATTTTCAGTCTAGCCGCCTTCTGAATGAAACGCTCCATGAAAATGCAAAACTTTTGACTCAATCGACTGACGACGCAAAAAAATTCCAGGAGGCCATGGTTTCATTTCAAGCAGAGGTAATTAGCATTTCTTGGCCACTTGGAAATTTGAATATAATTCCTCAATGTTTAACTTTAAAATAAAAAAAAAAAGGCAAATCAAAAACAAAAAAAAAAAAAAAGAAATAAGAAGGAAAGCAAAGGCCTTGACTGCTCTCAGGCATGGTGGAGGAGAAAGTTTGTTGTAGATACACGGGAGACTGTAGGCACAGACGGGGATATCAGGGAGAGTACCAAGTGGACATGACCAGGCTGAGCCGAGCCATATGGGAGAGGGGGAAGGAAAAGGGAGAGGGTGACCAGGGGTAGCAGCCAAAAGCGCAAAAGTACAAAAGGAGATAGTGACCAAAATGTCTGGCTTATATAAGGAAAAGCCTCTGGGAGAAGGGCACCCCAGGCTCTGGGTGGGAGAGTTCAGGGCAGAGGGCAGGGTATTTCAGCCATTCCCTGTTACAGGTAGGGACTGAGGGATGCTGGGAGAAACTGTTGGCCAGGTCTGTTTAGATATGCTAAATAATCACCTCAGTCATTTGTCCCAGGGTTTGGGACGCAACAAAAAGTTGCTGTTACTATCAATTTTAAAACGATATATGTACAGTGTTTTGCTGCGGGTATGTCTGAGCACCACATGCGTTCCTGGTACATGCAGAGGCCAGAAGAGGGCTTTGGATGCCCTGGAACTGGAGCTATGGGTGGTGGTGAGCTGCCCAGTGGTTGCTGGGAATAAAACCCAGGGACTCTGGAAGAGAGCAGCCAGTGTTCTTGAACACTGAGTCATCTCTTCAGTACACTATTTAATTTTTTAAAATGTTGGATTCTGTGACGATAAATTCTCCACTTTGCAGGTTCTGACTGATTATTATTTCACAATATTAAAAAAAGTATCTGTAACAGTTTCTAATCCCCTAAGATTTGATGTAATTTAGAGAATAGGTTAAGAAGATAGGCCTGCAACAAATAAAGCGTTTATGGGAGAAACCAATAATTATTTTAATATTTGCAATCTAAAAGAGTAGCATGCTAAGGCTCTACCTCCTTCTCTTCCTCCCTCTACATGAAGCTAACAAACACATCATGCTCCTTACACTGTGAAACAGTGTTTTAATTTTTGTATTGGTATAACTAAATGCCTGAGACTAAGTATTTTAGACATAAAAGATTTTTATTTGCTTGTTTATTGAGGGTTTTGTTTGTTTGTTTGTCTGGTTGTTGATTTCAGACAGGGTCTCACTATGTAATCTTGTCTGTCCTGGAACTCACTAAGGAGATGAGCCTGGCCTGGAACTCACAAAGATCCCCCTGCTTCTGCCACTCCCCGCCTCCCCCCCCCCCCCCCCCCCAGTGATGGGATTAAAGGTGTGCGCCACCATACCAGGTAGTAAAGTGGTTCATTTTGCTCCCAGCTCTGGAGGTTAAAGAGCACAGCACATGGGCTCAGTTCTGGCAGGGCCACACGGAAGAGGGAGGAAACACCGAAGAGACCACTTCAGACAGGAAGCGAGGGTCTAAGAAGAAGGAAGTCCTGCTCCTTTGTTGCTGGGTCTTGCTCCTGTCGTTCTGCGTGCTCAGATTCTTAAAATTTCTTTTGAAAGTTTGCTTTATAATTAGCGTACAAAGTTGCACAGTATTTACGGTGGCTTTCAGTGTGTCATTTTTGTGCATGCTCTGTTTTACTCGATTCCCCTCCTCCCCTCTTCCCCACTTCCACCACTTCCGCCCTTCAGGCCCTAGGTGTTCCTTTCCAGGTTCACACCGCAGGCACCTATCACCCTCCCCTCTCTTCCTTAAAACCTCTTCTCCTTCACCCCTCTCATGCTAACCCGTGCTCCTAGGAACTAACTCCATCCTGCAAACCAACCCACCCACTCTTCACAGCCAGCAGCAATTGGTTCAAAAGAGTAATGCCTTTTGGCCCAGTTCCCACCTCGGAAGGGTTCTCTAATGCTGCAACACGAGATTGCAGAGCGGGAAACCAAAACAGATGGTGACATCATGTCCATGCATGCGGTTGTTGAGAAGAAGCTGCCAAGTGACAAATGACGGGGACAGAATTTGAGTCCAGATCTAGAGAACCACATCTTTTATTGAGGCTGCTAGCCCTTTCCCCTGCGCGCTCTCTCTCTGTCTCTGTCTCTCTCTCTCTGTCTCTGTCTCTCTCTCTCTGTCTCTGTCTCTCTCTGTCTCTGTCTCTCTCCTCCCTCCCTCTCCCTCGCCTCCCTCCTCCCCCCTCTCTCCCTCTCCCTATCCCCCTCCCTCCCTCCCTCCCTCCCCCCTCTCAGATATAAGGTAAAATTCAATGGAAACATTAAGGCTCTTCGACTATCTGGTTCCTTCCCAGTCTTTACTGAGTATTACTTCTGAAGGAAGCTGTGTCAGACCAGGTTTGTGTGGTCAAGGTCTGTTGAGAACCCCTCTCTTCCTGACATTATATCGTCCCACATCCTTGGAGGAAGCTTCTTGCTTTTCTTCCCCTCTGTAAATGCATGTGCTTTCAATCATGATGAATTTTATTTTGTTCAAGGCTTCCTAGCCACATCTTTAGATTTTAGAAATCTCATCATGTTATCTTCATGTAGTATTCACTGTAGGTGTGGCTTGGCATAGAAATTCTTAGAAGGCTGTAGGAGGGCTGGATTTTATAGGTTATCCATCCTGATTTTTTTCATCGATTGAAATATTTTACATTTACCTTCTATCATTTAAATATTGAGCTGAATATCTACCTATTTTTGTTCATCCCACTTCTGCTAGTCTGATAATCAGTGTGTTCTTTTTCAGTTTGAAAAAACCCCAGCAACTATTTCCCTAGGGTTCATATTATTTAGGCTTAAAAATTTCTGAATCTCTTAGGAAAGAAAGTCTATGGATGCCTGTAAACACAGTGGCTTTTTCTTTGAAAATAGCTGATGTTTGATTCCCAAAGTTTGCTTTTCAAGCAAAAATACCCTTGATTTCTTAAACTATTTATCAGGTGGCATTGTTTCCCCCGATTGCTTACCAGTTCCTATTTGGATAGGTTCCAGCTTACAAAAATTCTCCTTACAACATTGTTTGCAAGAACAGAAATCTGTTGTGAGCCAGCCCCCATCTAAATCCTGTGTGAGGTGCTGTTTTTCCTAACTTCCCGTGGCTATATCCTTCGCTTGCCCACACCCCTCCTACATGATTTCCCCTCTAGAGCACAAATTACTTCAAGCTGACGACAGGAGGAATATGGGCAGCCTCAGCCCTCTCGTGGGGCATACAGAGCAATCTTGGTCCTTTCTAGGAAACCGCCTGGGACAAAAGATCATAGAGATCCAACAGGATTCTGGGACAGGTGCTGAGCCACATGTACTGCCCATTTCCAGGGACTTGAGGCCTCTGTGCCAATGGTGGTTTACTAAATGTGCCTTGTATTATCTGTTTTGGATGCTCTCCTTTTGTACAAAAATCCTATGCCTAAAAGTCCCTGGGCTCTTAGAGCCATATTGCTTCATTGTCCACCCTGAACCTACTTGATCTGTACATCCGTTTGGCTTTCGTTGTTTTAATTACATTTCCTTGGGGGGAAGGGTCCTATTTCAAACTCTGCTGCACCTGTACACACACTACATGTGGACAGAAGTTGTAGACGTTGCATGGATTTCTGTAGGGTTCAGGGAATTCCCACAGAAGCTCCTTGTTAGCATATGATAGAGCATGTCCCTCTAGGATTCTTGGTTAGTATTTACGTAAGGGCGATGCATCATCATCAGCTCTGGTCTTTTACATCCAGCTGTCAACTTACAGTTTGTTCTGACATAGCTTTCTCCTTAGCTCCCCTATTGCATGTCAGAGAGTAGATACCATGGCCAGCTTTAGCCTTTCTGTCTCCCCCACTTCTCCTCGATGTTTCTATGTGTAACACCCGATTCTGTGTTATCCCCTCGGTACAGTTCGCACACCACTGTACCTTACACGAGTCGGACAAGGGCCTGGAGATTGAAAGAACACACAAAGAGACCTGGGTCATTCGGAAGGAGATCAGCCGAATGCCCTTTATTTAGCCTTGAGGAAAATCTTATATACCCCACTCCTGCCCAAGGAATTCCACCCAGGCAGGTGGGAAATTACCATATCTAACTGCAAGGACTTCCACCTAGGCAGGTGGGAAATTACCATACCAACAATAGAGTCAACAATGCCCTATAACAAATCACCAGGCGGAGCAGAGGGAGCACAGGAACCAACAGGATGCTTAGTCATCTGACCAGAAACTGTCCTCAAGATGAGCCCCAGGAACAAGGGCAGACCCGGGCCCTACACTATGCCTCTTACCATCAGGTGTGTATGGGGTGGTCACATACATATGGGATTCCTATTCTACTTTATACATAAAGTCCCCACCGATTATTACGATTCAAAATTACAGAATTGAAAAGAATAAGTGATTTGTCATCTCTGTCATAGGAACATGAAGGAGGTTGTTTGAAGAGAGCCTTCCTTGTTAATATTGAGCTTGAAACTAAGAAAAATTTCAGCTCATAAGAATATCGAGTCATGTGTTTGTACTACTCAGTCTTTGAACCAAAGCCCAAGTCCTTATATTTGCCTCAACCGAACGTGTTAGTTTAACCTCATCATTTGGGTCTTCTTTGCTACTTCGCTCTTCTGTAGTGTCTGACATTTGCTTTCCCCATGTCTTTCTAAATTATTGATGATGATACCGGAGTGATCATGTTCCCTTGAGAGCATAGCAGAGGCAATCATAGACAGTGAAACAAAATTATGGTAGCTAATGCACTTTGAAAAGCAGATTCTATACGCTGAGCACTGAGGCTATTACTTCGTACGGATTTTCTCATTTTTATCTTTGTAACCAATCTGGTGCTTAGGTCCCATGAGCAGCACCTGAACCTTCAGCAGCATGGACTTTAAATATGAACACTATGGCCATCCAACTACAGCCACTGAATGAAAGTTTATTTCCTAATTTTTTATTTTTCATTTTTTATTGATATTTACTGAGCTCTACATTTTTCTCTGCTCCCCTCCCTACTTCTCCCCTCCCCACTTCAGCCCTCACCCAAGGTTCCCATGCTTCCAATTTACTCAGGAGATCTTGTCTTTTTATACTTTCGACTTCTCATATAGATTAGATCTATGTAAGTCTCTCTTAGTGTCTTCATTGTTGTCTAAGTTCTCTGGGATTGTGGTTTGTAGGCTGGTTTTCTTTGCTTTATGTTTAAAAACCACCTATCAGTGAGTACATGTGATAATTGTCTTTCTGTGTCTGGGTTACATCACTTAAAATAATGTTTCTAGCTCCATCTATTTTCCTGAAAAATTCAAGCTGTCGTTATTTTTTTCTGCTGTGTAGTACTCCATTGTGTAAATGTACCACATTTTCCTTATCCATTCTTTGGTCGAGGGGCATTTAGGTTGTTTCCAGGTTCTGGCTATGACAAACAAAGCTGCTATGAACATAGTTGAACACACGTCCTTGTGGCACGATTGAGCATCCTTTGGATATATACCCAAAAGTGGTATTACCGGGTCTTGAGGAAGGTTGTTTCCTAATTTTCTGAGAAATTGCCACCCTATTTTTTTTTTGAGATTTTGTTTGCTTGTTTTTCTCTTTTCTTTTTTTTTTCTAATTAAAAATAGATTTTTCTCTCATACAATAGATCCCAAAGAAAGAGTCTAAATTGTAAGGCTTCATCAAATCCCTCCCCTTAGGGCCCAGGGAATCCCACAGAAGAGGAGGTGGAAAGATCGTTAGAGTCAGACGGAATGGAGGACAAAGTCCTCTAAACTAACTAAGCAACACACTTTCAAGCTCACAGAAACTGAAGCCACAAGCACAGGGCCTACATGGGTCTATGTGGTGCTACACTAGGTTCGTATATAAAAGCTCTCTGACTTCTACAATCTTTCCTCCCACTCTTCTGAGGGGTTCTCCAGTTTCTGAGGAGACGGACCTGATGGAGACCTCCAATTTAGACTCTCTCGGCATAATATCTAGTTATGGGTACCTGCTCCCATTTTCTGCCCAAGGAAGCCTCTCTGATGATGACTGGACAAGGCACAGGTCTATGAGTATAGCAGACTATCATTAGGAATCATTTCTTTTGTGTGTGTGTGTGTGTGTGTGTGTGTGTGTGTGTGTGTGTGTGTGTGTGCGTTCTCCTTGTTATTTCTATTTGGTTCTACCCTAGGTTCCTGGGCTATTCAGTCTCTGGTTCCTGGCCACCCTGGTCCAGGCAGTGTAAGGAAGTCTTGGGCTCCCTCTCCTGGTGTAGGACTCAAGTTAAACCAGACATTGGTTGTTTTTTCAAGACAGGGTTTCTCCATGTAGCCCTGGCTGTTCTGGAACTCACTCTGTAGACCAGGCTGGCCTCAAATTCTGCCTCCCGAGTGTGAGAGGCATGTGCTCAGGCATTTTGTTTCATTTGTTTGTTTGTTTATGAGTCCGTGTCTCACAATGTCGTCTCAACTGTCCTCGAGCTGGCCATGTAAATCGAGCGGCCGTGAACTCACAGACGCTGGCCTGATTCTGCTTCCTGAATGAACTCACAGACGATGGCCTGATTCTGCTTCCTGAATGCTGGGATTAAATTCACACCTGAAAGATCAACCAGGATTTGCTGTTGTTTACTGAGTTTTCCCAGCGTGTTCTTTCTGGCAGACGAGTGAGGAGAGGGTGGAGCGAATTGCTTTCTCTTCTTCACCGATCATTCCGTTCAGAGTCAGGCTTGCTTCTTTGCCTCCCTGGAGCATGACCTCTCTTGCTTTACTGAGTATAGTCTAGGCTTTCATCTCTATGACAGTTTCCTGAAAGGCTGATCCTTGATTTGTGCTCATGTTCCTATTTTAAAGATCTCTATGAAAGTTCAATCCCAGGGAAGTTTTGAAATTCTTCAGTCTTTGAAATGTCTCTGCTCCAGAGATCCTGGGATAGAAATTTTATTTTGATAATTACTCAAAAAATTGAAATATATGCACATATATACATATATACATATATTTAAATTGAGAACTTGACTTCTTTTTGTGAACCTGGGATGCATAGCTTGGAGTCTACCCTTTCTCTTGTCATTAAAACAAAAAGTTGAGAACTTTTTTTTAAACCTTATTTCTAATTTCCTTAGACTTTTACTATCTTGGTCATCTTTCTTTGTGTTGCTGTTCAGACAAAACCAAAATATTCCTTCCATTCTAAAAATAGATTTTATTTTTATTTTAGTTGTGTGTATGTGTGTGCTCTGTATGGGTAAGGTGACATGTCATATCTTAGCATAAGGAGTACTGCAGGGCTGGCTCAGTGGTTAAGAGCACTTGCTACTCTTTCATGAGAACTCGGAGTTCCATTCTCACCGTCCATGTCAGCTGGCTCACAACTGGCCATAACTCCCTTAATACAGTTCCAACAGATCCTATGCCCCCTTCTGGCTTCCCAGAGCATGTGACTGGCAGATTTTTGCACACACAAACATACACCCACCCACCCACCCCACAATCAACACATAACACATAAATCAAATCAAATCAAATCTATATTTTAGCAAAAGACGAATCTTTGTAATGACGTTTAGAAGAACAGTTCAGTGTATGACAATGTTTCTGATTATGCTAATGACTGTTTTTCCTTCTGCTTCTCTTTTCACAGTTTAAATGCTGTGGCTTGGTCAACGGAGCTGAAGATTGGGGAAGTAATTTTAAATATGCTCAAGAGTCATGCAAATGTACTAATGTGACAGAATCTCAGTGTTCTTATTATAATGGAATTAAGGTTAACAAACAGGTGAGAATAAGATCTATTTTGGCATATTAAGTAGTTCTGCTATATTTTTTTCACAATGACAGTCTCTGTAAAAACTTAAAATACAGCAAGCATTGGGAAACTCTGATAGGAAATACAGCAATATCCAAATGTAAAACTCATCTTTAGTAAATATAAAAGACATGTACCCCTCACCACAAGGTTTTTCCTAAGCTGTTCATTCTGCCTGGAAAGGATTAGTACACACATGACAATTGGCATTGATTTTTTTTCTGCTATTCTTTGGAGACTCCTCTATATCAGTGATACCACTGTAACATCAAAAAGGCTCCAACATCCTTTAAACAATTATCTGGCCATGAGAGATCCACAAATGCTATGGCAAACCACAACAGATTAGTGTCTGTGATACCCAAAGGTTATTTGCCATCTAGCAATATTTTTGTTTACCAATGTTGATGTCATGAATAAATGAAATAATAATAATAATCGTAGGGAAACAATTCTCCCCTCTGGACTACTGACCTTTACCTCCGGAGGTGAGGAGACTCTGCCCTGAAGCAGCATTGGGACACCCCATATTTACAGTGACTCATGGGAGAAGAAGTTGCCAGATCGCAATATTACTGTGCCATTTCATTGTCACAATTAAATTTTTGTATTCTTATTTTGATATCTGATTCTCTCCTGCCTACTTAAACTTAGCCACATCCAAGGTAGAATGTAAATCTACCTGGTACAGATTAATATGGCTACCATTTAGGACGAGGAAGAATTCATAGGCTTTGTTGACACGGATGCTTATTTCCTATGAAAGGCTCGGTAGAAAGATGTTTTTCCCTAAGATATATTCTGAAAAGCCCTCATAAAAGGATATTTTCTGAAAGTTCACACATAATTCGGTTGAGTATAAGCCAACAACTGTCCTACTACCGTAAAAGGAAGGTCAAAAATTCGTTGAATACGTCCATCTGCCGTGTGTCATTTGCAAGTCTGGAAAAATAGGAAATCTGCAATGATCATTATTCTGGTTTCCTTTTATTTTCTTCCCTCTCTTTTGACAAGATCACTTTATTTTCTTGGGTGCAGCAGACATAATGAATGCGAACCAATAGATGTCATTGTCCATCTTCCTCTTGACCCTAACTGACATGATAATCCCGATTGTTTTCTGTTTTGGATTAGAAATAATGGGAGAAGTCCATTACATTAAGGAATGGACTGGGGGAAAGACCTGTCCAGCCTTAGGGAGATCTTTCACTATTTCTAGCTAATAGCATGATTTGGTCAGTCTTTATATAAATGAGTATCATAAGGATGACAGAGTTCATGACAATATGAATTATGTTGTGCAGTGTTTCTACATTTTAAAGAGTTACCCTTGTAATTTTCAGTTACTGGAATGTTTAGAATTTGCCTGAAATATTCTAAAATTTGGTTTCCAGGATAGTTTGAATACATTCCAAATAATGTATCAGAGAAGTAACTTTTAAAATTCTCTCTCTTACTTAAAGTAATAGCAGAAAAGTACACAAAATTTTTAAAGGTAAAAGTAGCACTCATATTTATTATTAAAGTATTTGAAATGTTTTGCTTTTAAGAGGAACATCTTACTATGTCTAGTTGTAGCCTCAACAATAGGTTTCCCTGCTGCAGCTCACAAACACACATAATCCATAGTTAGGGGAACACCAGTTCTTTAAATGAACAATCCAAAGATAATATTCAATTATTTATAATCTTTTGATTATAAAATTATAGTTTGGAGATTATATTGGTATGAATTCATTTTTAAATTTTCAGAAAATGATTTTAGTTTTTCATTTTCTTAATTTTATTTTGTTACATTTTATTAAGACAATTTTAAAATTTAAATCTTTTTGATCATATTCTTCCCTTCCCCCAAGTCTTTCCAGACCCTCTCCCCATCCCAATCTCCCAATTTTAAGTTTAAAAAAAAACTCATTAAATTAAAACAAAATACACCTGCTGAAAAAAACTCTACCAAACTGTAACCAAATGAAAGTGCATGTGCGCGCGTGCACACACACACACACACACACAAAACTGTGGAGTCAATTATTTATTGGTCAGCTAACTACTTCTGAACATAAGACCTGTCCTGCAGTAATTGATAAATTGGTATCATTCTATTGATTATCAACCCCAACATTCAGGAGCTATGTAGCTAAAGCAAAAAGAAAATATATTTATCTCAAATGCTCTTTCACACTAAGAAGAAGATGAAGCTAGAAGTAGAAGAAATAGTTCAATTCCTTTTTGTTGACCTTGGTAATACAACAAGTCAACCAGATGAATAAGTATGAGATCAAAATTTCACTAAAAGCATTGTTGTTTGTTTGTTTGTTTGTTTTACCAGCCCTGTCTTGATCTGATAAAAGATCTGGTTGAAAAGAACATTATCATAGTCATTGGAGTTGCTTTCGGACTGGCAGTTATTGAGGTACAGTATTACAGTGTCATTGTCTCTGCGTTCATTCCACTTCTCATTGATCCTAACAAATGCCAAATGCGGGTGCTGAGAGAGCACTGGGTACACACTGCCCAGGGCACAGCATCTCTCTGAGTCAGCCTTGAGTCTGGAACAGGTAGGATTATAGTGCTATAAACCAAGAAGGGGCGAGGCTGCTGTTTCTAAATGTCTTCTTGCAATGTACCAGTATATATAGGCCATATATTCATCTACACACAGATGATTTACCTGAACACAGATGTCACAGAAAAAGAGTAATATATACTAGGTATTGTTGAGGGAAAAAAATAACATCTGTACAATTCTTATTTGTAGGTATCCCTTTGATATCAAAACTAGTTCAAGTGTTAAAATTTTCTGAAGTGAGGTAGAATGAAGGAAATGAAAAAAGGAAAAAAAGATCCAGCTGTCACAACTGGCCATTTCTAGCCATGATCTTGCAACACAACATAGAAGCCGAACTTAAAGGAGTGGAGAAATGTTTTGCCTCCAATTCATTCTAGAGAAATTTAAGAACTTCTTTCTTTCTTTCTTTCTTTCTTTCTTTCTTTCTTTCTTTCTTTTTTTTTTGGTTTTTCAAGACAGGGTTTCCCTGTAGTTTCTAGAGTTTCTGTAGTTCTGAAACTAGCTCTTGTAGACCAGGCTGGCCTCGAACTCAGAGATCTGCCTGCCTCTGCCTCCCGAGTGCTGGGATTAAAGGCGTGCGCCACCACCGCCCGGCAGAACTTCTAAACAGTAGAAGTAGTTACCTTGGATTTTCTCATCTTAGATACCATGAGTGATCTTGGAGATATTTCCAGGAAAGCTCTCAGTGAAGCGTGTGAATCCTTCCATCAATTTAATGATTGATGTTGAAAAATATATTTTCCATTGGATTTCTATCTTGATGGATTTTCTTGTCATTTTATTTTATATCCGGAAAAGTAACTTTCATATGGTCTCCAAATATCTACAAAGAATATGAAATAAAACATTTTCAAAGCAGCATTTATAGTATTAAATCATGGTATGGTATTAAATTTATGGTATTAGACCATGAGAAATGTAGACCTGATGTGTCAGAACCTCCCATGACCACATGTAAATACAATAGCAAGAATTCAAACACTGTGTGGTACTTCCCAGGTGATTGCAGCAGAATGACACTTACATCATTCTTGTGGAATGCTGGGTAGTGTTCCTTTAGGCTCTTCCTCTTGTCACACAACTGCTTGGTCAGAATTTTGGTTGAGATTAAAGTAATTAATCAGTGTCCTCAGTTGTTACTGGTGGAATTTCTTAGTCATGTATCAGAAAAGAACCAGGTACTACTAGTATCAAATACACACACACACACACACACACACACACACACACACACATCTTGCCACCCAAATGAGTCAAAGTCAAATGTTACTTTGCATTAGGTCTGTTTTTCTTGATTGTGCCATTGGTTCTGTGTCCTGTGTTTACTTCGTATTCTGGCTTCATGCTAATTTAGAAAGAATAGACAACGGCTCCAAAGGCAATTGAAGAATCTCATATATATTATTGTCACATGAACACGTGGCACACATACACTTACGCTTTCATAGGGTTGATTTTAAAGGAACAGTCGTGGCTGAGGATATGGCTTGGTCATAGAGCACGAGGTTAATGTGCCCAGAGACCTGGGTTAAATCACTACCTAATTAAGATTGGGAAAGCAGGTTTTAAATGAGGTTATGTATTAAATTTCATTTTACACTCAAACTTAGAGAGTTGCCTATGACTGAATATAGCTCACGCATGCCTTTAAGAGGTTTGTTGAAGCTGAGCCAAAAGTAATAAGGACATGAATGACTAGAAAGATTGGTGTCTTCCATATCTTAGCCAAACTTACTGCCAAGAATCTAAACAGATCTGGAGGAAAGGAAGATTGCAAGAGGGATAGCACGCATATCAATATTTTATGAATTTGATAAATTCCATGTACTTGTTACACATTTAGGGACGTTATTAGTTCTCATACCTGACTTTCCAGTGAAGTACTTGAATAAACCCTGTGTACAATAGTTTACCACTATGGGTTTGTGTGGTACTGTCATGATGTGCAATCATTAGCGAGCCAAGTGACATTGGGATGCCTAGACTATATGTAGATATAGTTAACAATTGATTGACAGAATTGTTGGATACTTTTCTTTGATTTCTCAATCTAAAGCCTGTCTTCTGTCTTCTGGAGTTTGATGTAAAACAAGGATTTGATGCCTTACTTTATCCAAAAGAGAGCTTTGCAAATGGCCCCCGTTATCCAGTCAGTAGAAATGTGCCTGCCCCCAAATAGACTCTAGTCTTAGAGTCATTCAGTGAGTCTCTCAGCACTTCAATCTTTTTGACTTCCAAATTTAAGGAAACACAAAGATACACACAGAGAAAGTCTCTTCTCACAAACCTTTATAAAGAAATAGAAGCATCTCTCTACAAACCTAATGCAGAAAGTATATGCAGACAATCTTCTCAGGAAAAAAAAACACATCATCATCTGTATTTAGGCTTTAGGTGGAGGCTTTGTTAAAGCTATATTCCTTTGGGGCTCCTTTACAGCTTGAATACTAGAAACTCATATAAAATACTCATACTTAATTCTGTGAAAAATTCATCTGTAAATGTTTGGAATCCTTATCTGGACTTAAATAAGCAGATTATTATTAAAAGGTGGTCAGCATTTTGTGGTTTTACTTTCACTAAGCAAAAAAAAAATTATCAAATGACGTATTCATCTTTTAATAGGACAAAAGTTAACCTCAAAGGAGGTCCTAAGAACAAAGCAATTCAGAGAATTGGCCATTTTACCACATTTCTAAAAACAGCTCCAGCATATGGGAGTCTGAAGTGCACAAACACTTAGCAGCAAGTCTGTTTTGAGTCTTTGTTCACATATCATAAAACGCTGAATCTCGTTTCTGTGTTTCTGAACACACGTATTCTTAACATATAAAGAAATGAAAGAAGTGTGATATTAGTGATAAAACATTAATATGAAATTACTATTTGAAAGTGTTTCATTAAGTTCTTCAACCTGTGCACAGTATAAATGGAAGTCGCCACCCTCCTCCCCAAACTCCACGTCTCCTTTTCAAGGGAACTGTGGCAGAGGAAGCTGCCATTTGCTGAGTCATCTTAAACGCTCATACTCTATCACTTCTACATCAGAACCAAAGCATTCAAGTCACTAGTTAGTTGTGGAGTCCATTAGAGAGAGTTTGGAGGTTTTTTTTTTTCTTTTGGAAGAACTGATGACATAGAATTCACACCCTAGATTTTCAATTGTGTTTTGTTACTTCAAAAGAAAATTCCTGAGTTAAGCTAGCCCCCATGTTTGCGAGTGATTTTTTTTTCTTCTTCAAAAATGTATATAATTCTTTCACTTCTAAGCATTGGCTAAAACTTCAGTAGGAGAAATTCTAGACGCCTTGATTTCTCTGTGGATGATCCAAACCAGATGACCGTGGTCTTTCCAGGGAATCAATAAGTATATTTAGCTCCCACAGCCTGGTGTTACCCAGAGCTCAGAGGGAAATGCTTTATAGAAGGATGTATGTGTATCACAAGGAGAGAACGTCCTTTAGTAGCAGTTGATACTGCACAATGAAGCAGGGGCATACAGAGAGAGAGAGAGAGAGAGAGAGAGAGAGAGAGAGAGAGAGAGAGAGAGAGAGAGAGAGAGAGAGAGAGAGGGAGAGAGGGAGACAGAGAGAGAGACAAAGAGAGAGACACAGAGACACAGAGAGACACAGAGACACAGAGAGACAGAGACAGAGAGAGATCTGTACTCACTCTTTGGTATTGTTCTCTTCGTTCTTTTCCTCAGGAGTCTAAAATCTCATGAGAGATTCAATCCACAGTTTCTGTTTTCTCCCTATTATTCTTTAAATTCCACATTAATCCTGTTTTTTTTTTTATTTCTAGATTCTTGGTTTGGTGTTTTCTATGGTGCTGTACTGCCAGATTGGGAGCAAATGAATCTGCAGATTTACCAAGTAATCCTAAACACCGTTTAAGTTTTTGCTTTGGCTTTGTAACTTTATATAAGCGAGTACTGTAAATACCAGGAGCAAATGTCTTATTAAAATGTCTTGCCTAGGCTCACTACAGATATTTTCACACATACTCAGCATATTTAAATGTGAGGGACAGAAAAAAAATGAATGTGTATTTTTTTCACACAATAAAAAGTGTTTACGTTGATGCTTTTCTGGTGTCTGGTCAGTGTGTTCAGGTGGCTCTGTGCTTCCGGGGATGTTCACCAGGACCTACCCAGGGGAACAACTTCATTTCTCAGTGACAAGAGAATAGGAGGGCAGTGAAACTGGGATTTTTCAAAAAATACTGTTTCAAAAAATACTGATTTTTCAAAAACCCGTTTCATCAGGTTTTTCAGTGACTAACAATGAGATTGTCTAAAGTTGAAGTACTTAAGAACGGTCCGGCCGTGTAATCACCACTTTTTAAAAAGATCTTTATGGTTCTGTGTTTTGCTTCAGATGTACTATAAGTGCCAAAAAAAGTGCCTATTTCTCAGCCTTAGAGCCCCTTGGTGCCTGTTGCCTCGCTGGACCTTCCTATGGGACAAAACAGTTAAAGCTACATTTACTTTCTAGCTCATGGAAATATATTTTTAATTTTACATTCTACTGAAATGTAGCATGCAGCAGAATGAATAACTCTTCAGTGTGTAACTCTGAGGTTGTGCATATATGTCTGTGTAAGGACTATCCAATGACAGTATTCTTAGCATACCACGTTGCTCCCTAACGCCACTTCCCAATCCTATTAATCAGAGCAGAGTGTTCACATTTGTATCTCCTTGCATGTCTGTTTACTAAGGCTTGCTGGAAGTGTTTATACCCTGGACATTGGCAACTGCCATGTCAGGATTTTTAGTCTGAATAGTTATGGAAGCATGTATCAGCACACTGACTCAGTGTTTCCTCAATGATAACCATTGTTCTGACTCTTGTGATCATAGATCAATTTTCCTGCTCTTAAACTTCCTCTTAGTACAATAAGAAGCTGTGCATTTTGGCTTTCTTTCTTGGCTCTTTGTCTATGGGATCTATATTATTGCATGTAGGTGTAGCTTATTCCTATTGCTATGTAATAGTCTACTATGTATGGACATACTACAATGCATTGATCCATTCTTCTGTTGATGGGTATTTGGTTGTATTGCTGCAATAAAGCTGATACAAACATTCTTTTACATGCCCTTTTATATGTACATATCTGTGTATGTACACAGACATACATATATGTATATATGTGCATGCGTGTGCATACACACACACAAACATATGCAGAAACTGGCTTTCTCCTCTGTGCAGGAGAAAGACGACAGAAGGCAATTATTGTTAAGTTGCTCAAAGTGACAGCAAAAGAGTAGAAAATTTGGGGTATCTCTGCTGGATTGAACATCTCTATTCTGTACTCTCCAATTCAATGGTTCTTCTGTAAAAATGTATCATCTGCCAAGCACTCTACAATATTATCACCTCATGTCTTCCCACACATCCCTGTGAAATAGGCCCTCACAATGACCCCCATTTTTCCGGTGAGACAGTGAAAACTTAGAGAAGTTAAGTAACTTGCCCACAACTGATTTGGGATTCCCCTCTGTATGCTGTGAATAGCATTGGTTAATAAAGAAGCTGCTTTGGGTCTATTGCAGAACAGAATAGGGCAAGGTAGGAGCTCCAAGCAGGTAGATAAGGAGAGAGTAGGCGAAGTTAAAGAGAAGCCACGTAGCCGCCAGAAGAAACGGATGCAGAAACTTTGCCCGCTAAGCCACAGCCACATGGAGATACACAGATTAATAGAAATGGGTTAATTTATCATATAAGAGCTATCTAGCAGTATGCTTAAGTGATTGGCTAAGCAGTGATCTAAATAATATAGTTTCTGAATGATTATTTCCATTCTATGTGGCCAGGAAATGAACAAGCAGCCTCTGCCAACACACGACAGAAATGATAAACAATGGGCAGAAATGAGATTCAAGCCTTGACTGTAACCTCCCAAATGCTGTTATCTGTTGGCTTTATAGTATAGATATATTTATACTATCTATAAATTTTCCATATTTTGATAATCACTATTTTTTGTGTCTGTTGTACATGGAAACTCTTTGAAGACATTGCTTCTTATGTGTGCTTATATCCCTATTACACAGTGATTTTAGCACTGAGCTGGCACTATAACTAAAAGTTATAGATTTTTCTGAGCATTCACTCAGTCTCTGAATATATTCTAAACACTTTGCATAGAGCAACCCTCTTATGTTGTTGCTAGTACTAGACCCATTTTGAAACAGGGAAAGCCTGTCCTGGAGAGACTAATTTAAGGGCACATAGGTAGTAAGTGAAGGAATCATTACTGGTTCCACATGACTCAGAACCTGTGCTTTTTGTGTGGTAGAATCTAAAGCAGCTGTGATAATTTATTCTCATATGAGATATGTATGGGAAGTGTATTCCCCTCTTCTGAGCACGAGGGAAACCAAGGAAGGCAGTTACAAAAATCCTTACAATTTTTATACTGAAGAAAACAGTTATGAAAATGAATATTAATATTTCTTTTGCATAATTTTGGGTACATAATAGGAGCTCAGTAAATAATATATTGTCTTGATAATATAAGGGCTTTCTTTTTAATCAGACAGCCTTAGTAGGAAAACAGAAGCCCTCTAACCCCTTCAAATAATAAGGGCATAGAGCAAGAAACTAATGTATGAGGCGCCATGTCCTGCCATAACAAAATAGACTAAGTGGTTAAAAAGGCAAAATTTCCAATTTCTGAAAGCTGAGAATTTTAAGACCAAGATGCTGGTGGATTCCGTTCCTGGTGAAGACTCTTCTGCCTTGCAGTCAGCCCCTTCTCGCTGTGTTCTCATGCTGGGAAGCAGGATAAAAACGGGTGGAGAGCATGTGTTCTGGTATGTATTTCCTAGACAACAATACTACCAGTTCCAAGTTCTACCCCATGACTGTATTTAACATAGATTACTTCCTCATTCATACACTTCCACAGTGGGAGTTGGGGCTTTAAAATATGACATTTAGGGGGAAATAACTCCTTCTACATCAATTACTCACATAGATGGTGGGGGAAAGTAGACAGAGGATAAGTGAGGTAAACCAGAGATTAGCAGCAGGAAGACATTGCTAATGTATGTAGAAGCAAAGGCAGAGACAACGCTGGGATCCGGGGTTGTGTGGAAGAAGATGGAACCAAGAAAGGGACCACAGAGGAAGGATTAAGAGCCGTGGAAATCACACAGCAGCACCAACCCCATTCCTTTGCCATCCCTCCACCAGCTGAATCCACCAGACAGGAGAGCTGGGGGTTCAGCTCCCACTAAGGCCGAACATAGCTGGATATAGGAAAGCCTGACCGAGGGCAGAAACAGAAGAATCATCAAAACTAAATCAGCCTTTGAGAACAGGCACAGAGGTGCTTAATTTTCTGAGAAAAGGGCATAACCATGGTAAAAATAAATAACGAAGAGATTTTAGAATCTGTATGAGAAATTGTGCAGTTTCTCACATTTTCCCCCTCTTGGCTAAAGTTGATGGTATTTCAAGGACAGAGAAGACTTGAGAGCAATTGCTCTGAATGGGGGCCATTTTACCCTGAGGGGTTATTTGTCAATGTCTGGAGACAGTTTTGGTTATCAGCACTGTGAGTGGAGGAGGGTGTTACTGGCATCGGTGGGCAGAGGCTAGCAATCCTCTCACACTCTACGGCGCACGCGAGCTTGTCCAGCAGCTAAAACTATCCAGTTCAGAATGTCAGCTGCGCTGTGCAGGGCGGAGAGAGCCTAATTAGAGAGCCACATGTGAGCAACAGAGCAGGAGAGAGAGCCCTAGCTGGGGAGAGTCTCCTCGTGCAGGTATCGAAGGTGAATAGAGGGGGTAAGAGCTTTGACAACTCCTTAGAGTGGCGACCTTCACAAGTCACTTGAATTTCCTCTTCTTCAAGGGAGAACTTTTATCAGGAAGACATTAACATTTCCAGACATCACCCTGCAAAGATCAGCGGCTGAAATGCATCCAGGCTTCTGCTTTGGCTGTTTCAAATTGTTTATTTTCTTTTGATAATTTGCTTGCTTTCTAAATTTGTTGTTTTTCTTTCCTTTTCTTTTCTTTTTTCTTTTTTTTTTCGCTCTGGATGCGATTATAAAGGAAGGTTTTACTTTCCTGAGTAATGTTAAATTCTGATTTAAAAATAAATTCATCTTTTACTTCTTGGCTCCAAGATCAAACCAGAATATTACAAAATATGTAAAATTTTTTTAGTTACTTAAAAATCCTAGCAAGAACAAAATGAAAAGATTTTTTTCCCATCAACCTGTTAATCCAATGAAAATGTTTCTCCAATTCAGTGACGTGTAGGTATTATTTTTCATTATGTTTAAGGTTATCCATGGTGCTAATCTAGATACATAAAACTCAAGTGAACACTGGCATGTTTCTCAGATCTACTCTCTTCTCCGTTTCTCTTCTGCCATCCTATTTTCATGATCTCTCCTGAAGCAGAGTCATTATAAAAACCACCTCTTAAAATATTTATTATTCATGTATGTGGATGTGTGTGCCTCTGTTCAGATGTGCCATGCCCATGGAGGACAAACATGGGCATTGGGTTCCCTGGAGCTGGAGCTTCAGGTGGTCACGATCTACTTGATTTGAGTGTGAGAAACTGAACTCATCCTCTGCAAGCACAGCAAGCGCTTGTAGAAGGGAGCGGCGGGCTGTGTCCCGCCACCCGGCTAGCTTTACCCAAAATAATTACACGGAAACTGTATTCTTTTAAAACACTGCCTGGCCCATAGTTTCAGCCTCTTATTGGCTAATTCTCACATCTTCCTTTAACCCATATTTAGTAATCTGTGTAGCACCATGAGGTGTGGCTTACCAGGAGAGATCTTAACCTGTGTCCATCTTGGAGAGGGGAAGCATGGAGACTGCATATGGCGACTGCCTGAAGTGTCTCCCCACTCCTGCTACCCAGCATTCTGTTCTGTCTACTCCACCTACCTAATTTTCTGTTCTCTTAAAGGGCCAAGGCAGTATCTTTATTAATAATGAAAGTAACACATAGACACTCCTCCATCAAGCGCTCTTAACTACCGAGCCATCTCTCCAGTCTCAGTGCAATAACCTCTCAATAGGCTTTTCCACACGTGTTCTACTTCCTTCAAATCCATCGCCTTCAGTGACCCTGGAACCATCTGTCCAGAAGAGAAATGTCATTTGTATTCTATGCCGTATTATGTGCTCAGGTTCTAAGATACGTGTGCAGTCTCCTGTGGCTTATGATGCTCTTCATCAGAGCTGTGTCTGTTTCCCTGCTCCTCTCTAGGCTTTGTTCCGTGTGTAACCCCCAAGCCTTCTCGTCTTTGCCTGGTTCCCACACTGTCACCTTCTGTAATGGCACCATTCTGGGCCCAATCAGGACTGTTCGGTTTTCCATTTAAATGCGCACGTCCTCATATGTCTTAGTTATTTTTCATCTGCATTTAGTGATTAGATTTTTGATGACTCTCAGGATCCTGAATTTGCATAACAGATCCTAGCACAGTAACTAGGACATATTAATAGTTCAGTCAGCATATACAATTATTAGCACCTGGCTCATTTGAAAGACAATAGCCCTGCTGACCTAAAGACCGTTCATGAAGATCAGCGTTGACTTACTATCACATATATGTGTACATATATACACATACACATATACAACTAGTATACAAGATAACACATATATTATAAATAGCTAATATTATGTTACTATATAATATTATATCATTATAGTAATTATATTTGTATATTATGTATTTTATATAGTTATATTGATCTTATATATCCTCTATATTACTTATTATATATAACTAAATTATTATGTTTGTGTGTATATATATATAAAATAGTCTTCAAACGAATTCAAGCTCATTTGAGTCTCAGAGCTATTCTCTTATTAAAGTTTTTCTTAGAGTTCAGAGGAGGAAACTGTAATACAGGGAAGTTAAGCAAGTCATTTGAATTTGCTACAGCCAAGATGCAAACTCAGGTATCCTGGTTCCATATTACATTATTAAGCCCCAATATATATCTTGGGGAAAAGCTAATCTGATTAAAATTTGAGTTTTAGATTCTTTTCAGAGAAGTCAAATTGCTAGGGCTATTATGTGAACATCTGGTTATATGGCAGAGTACCATAAATTCAATGGAGAGTCTTCCCCTTTCTTCATACTTCTACTACATGTATGTTCTAATATATATTAGATATATGAGATCAATATAACTATATAAAATACAACATATAAAATTATATATACATATATATATATATATATATATATATATCTCCCATCATGATGTTTACCACATGCTGGTTTCTTTTATCTCAGGAAGATCAATTTGAAAAAGAAATGCATTCTTTCTTACCCATATAATCTACTCATTTACAGGTTGTCAAGTTGTAGACAATATCTTTTGAATTAATAAGATGAAATATATTTTACATTCTAAAAGACCTTGCAATAACCACACCCATGAATGACAGTTAAGGCATGTGACTTACAATCAAGTAGTTTGACTCCAAAAAGAAGATGAGAATATAGTGTTATTCTCCATGAGAGGAGTTCATTTGGTTATGGCTTATGTCTCCTGCTGCTGTATCAATGAAGAGGAACTGCAAGCTACAGAATCTGTAAGCAGATTCCTGAAGTTTCCAATCGTGGCTTCACCATCCAGCAGCCAAGTGATGCTGGACATACTCATGCCTCTGTGACTCATCTGAGAACTGAGAATGAGCAGAAGTCTCTACAGAGTTGTCGTGGTCTTAACTAAGACAACACATACAAACTGTTTAGTATATGCAGTACGGTTAGCACTCAATAAGCATCAGTATCTACAACATTGTGATTATGTAATTATTATAAGTAAATTATTTTAAAGTCACATTCATCAAATTTTTGTTTTTGATCAGAAAGCTCCTTTGGACTTCAAAGAAAGTTTGGAGCCATCAATAACCTCATCTTCAAAGCTATGTAATTTTGAAATGGATTTTGGCAGCAAGTCCTCCAGAAAAGGCTAAATCCTCCAGTCAAACTCTTGTTCCAAGGCTGCCCTCTGGATAGTGTGTTAGGAACCGGAACCTAACAGACAGAGCAGAGACGGGGGCCGGAAGCTGAACCTCAGGGAGGGAAACGCGGTAACTGGAAAGGAAAGGCGCTGGCCATCATTGTGTCAGGATGAGGAGAGAGAGCGCACAGTGGGCTCTGCTGGCCAGCTGAAACCTAAGGAAGTCACATGTTCTTAATACAATCTGAGCATCAGCTTTGGCAAAGCCAAGAGCGCTAACTAGACGAGGCGAGCAGGGCGCTGCACCTGGCTCACGGGGTCTCCAGGAGTATCTCTGTGGCACTATTCCAAGTGAATCTAATAGAACCTGTTCTCCACAGAAGTTGTGGTTTGGGGAAAACAGGTGAGGGTTCTTGGCAGAGCCGAAGATGAAACCTAGTGGAAAAGTTGCAAACAACCAAGGAAGTATTCATTATTTCATAAACAAAAGTCATAATTGACAACAGAACTTTTTAGTTACAAAACTAAACATTGATGCAGAACTGGGAAAGTAACATACTAAGCCTAACAAATACTCTGAAATAAAATAAGTATCAATTAGTATATAATGATGGATGATGAGCACTAGGATGTGGCCAGTACTTGCTGAAGGATGAAGGATGAGGTCTCAGGGACCTAAAAGCTGGCACTGTGCTCAGTAGCTTGGGCCTTGGCTGGCTTTGTTTCCAACACTTTTTTTTCTAAGCTTGACAATTATCCCTTAGTGTCTCAAAAATCTTCGCTTTGGAAAGTACTTTCAAAAGCCCCAAAGATCTTACAAATCCTTCCATAGAAGAGACAAGTTTCTGAGGGAAAAGTCAACTTTCTTTCCTGGAACTCATTAAGTGGTAAAAATAAATCTAAAAATATCATGGAAACAATGTATATTTAGAGTACGATAAACCAGAACTTTGATTTTTCCTTACCACCTAGCTTACTTTCACATGCAATCATCTTTATGGTCAAATGGTACTGATGTTGCTGGTTAAAGATAAGGAAATGTTATAACTAGTTGGAGAAAGGGAAAGAAAGGAAAGATATGGATAATTAAGAGACCACTGGGTAAGCAAAGGAAAATGGATGTTCATATTTTTCTTCCCTCGGGTTCATAGATTATACTTAATATTGGATTGCTTGTTGTTGTGGATTAAAATATTGGTAAGACAATCAAAATTCCTTGTACAGCCAGGAGTGGTGGTGCATACCTTTAATCCCAGCAATCTGGAGTCAGAGGCATGTGGAACTCTGTGAGTTCAAGGGTAGGCTGGTCTACAAAGTGATTTCCAGGACAGCTGGGGCTGTTACACTGAGAAATCTTGTTTCGAAAAACAAAAATAAAACAAACAAAAATTCCTTGTATAACTTATTAATCATTATAAGAGAAAGAAATGCTCAGGAGATAAGATGGGGACAAAAGGGAACATTTCTATAGTAGATATCAGTTCTTTGTCAGTCTCAAACCTAGTTTCTCTACAGGAAATGTCTCAGTATCAATGTCTGGGTCCTGACCCTGCAGAGTTTGAAGTAACTCCTGGTGACAGCGTGAAGAAGTGTTGGGAACTGCTGTTGAGTGGTTTCTGTCCTTTGGATGTCTGTTCCCTTTTGTGGCTGGCTTCCATACATACTTTCAGAGTTATATCTGTGAAGTACTCAGATTCCACCTGCAATCGCCCAACGAACTCGAAACACTCCCATTCGTTCTTACATGCTTTCTTACTCTTGAACCTGTTCAAAACCTCGCAGATTCCATGGCTTCCTCCCTGCCCTAATTTCAGAATGGAATTTGAGGCAGCTGATTTATTATTATTATTATTATTATTATTATTATTATTATTATTATTATTATTATTATCATTTTGCTACGCAGGCTCTCATAATATAAATCTGTCATTTTCCAGGACAGTAGTCTTGCACGGATCTCTCTCCCATTGTTCTGTCTCATTTGGAATGATCATCTTCTGTCTCCAACTTGAGTCTTTGCCTCAGATGTGCCTGTGGAAGAAAATGAAGCAGCCCTACTTTATAAAGTCTCCATTATTTCTCTTAGGATGGTAATGTGGTACTCATCTTTCTTGAGGTTAGAACTGCATCCCTTCATCACCTATTCCCTGCACCCCACTCCATCATACCATTTGACACCCACAGAATCCAAAGATAATTGTACAAACCTGCTATGGTTTGGGTAACCCTTCCCCCATGGTCCATATGTTAAAGATTTAGTCTCCAGCCTGTGAAAGGAGAGCCCTTAAGAATTGGGTGCTTCATGAAAGACCTTTTGATCATTAGTGACACATTCTCAGAGGTGACCATAGTCTCCCAATGTCTTTCTCTCTAATTCTCTACCACAAAATAATCAGTCACACAGTCCTACCACGATGATCTTACCAATAAAGCCTGACCGTGGACCCAACCTTCAAAACTCCGAGAAGACATAAATCTTTCCACTTTTGTAAGTAGATTATTCTAAGTGTTCTGTTACAGTACTAGAAGGCCAACACACTACTGTCACTATAGACTCGCTTCCACAAATGTCTCTTGTCTGTGGATAAACTTGGTCATAAACAGCATTCACCTGTCAAAGTCAAGTGTAGGACTTTTGGTAATGATAGAAACCCTCTTGACATAGTATTAGATTTTTAGCAACCAACAAAGGAATCATGCCTGTACACTCAAGTCCATGTGAAATGAATCTGTTGTGGACTATTACTTTAATTATGTGGAGGTGTGTTGCATTTGTTTCATCTTGTCTGCCTAAGGCACCTGATTAGTCTAATGAAAAGATGGACAGCCAATAGCAGGTGAGGGATAGGCAGGGCTGGCAGATAGAGAGAATACGAAGAAAGAGAAATCTAGACTCTAGAGAGAAGAAGGAGGAGAGACTGAGGGAGAAAAAGAGGGACATATCCTGGACCAGAAACCAGGCAGTCACCAGCCAGCTGAATGTGAGAGGCAGTGAAAGTGAGATACACAGAAGGAAAGAAGGAAACAGACCCAAGGCATTTAAATCATAGATGAAGAGAAACAGGTTAAGTTATAAGAACTAGTGGGACAAGCATAAGATAAGGCCAAGCATTCACAACAGACAAGAAGTCCCTATGTAATGATTTGAAGGCTGATTGGTGACCCAGAAGAAATCCTGGCACGTGAATCTAATCTGAAATCTGTGCCAATCTTTGGCTGACAAATTCTGTTTATTTTTCAATGTTCAAAACATATCAACCAGATCTTGCCATGCAAAAAATAACCCAAGAGATATGATAGTCTCCATTTGGGAAAATAAGGAACTAAGCCAAGCAGGCATCTTCTCCTCTGACCATCATACGAATGCTACCATACTGGGGGGTGGGGGTGAGTGGGACTGTGTGCAGAGAGGCTTAGAGAACTAAACAGAAATTCCTCGGGCAGAGCAGTTCTTAATATGGGAAGGAAACACTTTATTTTAATAGGGCTGATCAGAAGAAATATTTCTAAATTACTGTAGTTTTAATTTCAAATGAAAGTATAGCATATATTAAGAAAATAATGACTTTAAAAAATGACTTTTGAAACAGGATCTCCTATTATCCTAGAACTTGCCAGGTAAGCTATACTGGCTAAAAACACTTTGAACTGCATAGAAATAAAAACATGGCACATGGAAGTTGATTAGATGCAGCTAAATCAATGATTTGAAGGAATCTTCCATTATTCTTTTTTAAAAGGTTTAATTTTTCAGTGGAAGGAATTATTTAAAGGAATGCTTCCTTTGAAAAATTAAACTTTTCTTTAAAAAATGGGAAGGGAAAATATCAATGGTAAATACAATGCAGTAAAACAATGACTAAGGGAAAAATCAAGAAAATAAGTTAACAATTTTAGAATGTTTTATTTTTCTATTTTAATTTCATGTATATGTATGTCTGCGTGTGGCCATGTGCGTGAATGTAGGTGCTTGTGGAGGGCAGAGGCATCGGATTCCACTGCAGTTAGAGTTAGAGTCTGTGAGTCAGCAAACATGGGTGCCGGACTTCAAACTCAGGTCTTCTGAAGGAGCAGTCCATGCTCTTAGCTGTTGAGCCACAGCTACAGTCCTGAGCTGATTTTGTTTTAGAAAGAATAACAAAATTGTAAGTTTGCAATGAAGACAAGACGGAAAATTTTCTAGTATTCTAATATAGGGAATGAGAAGGAAGACAAGATTATCTGTTTTCCAGCTAATAAAAGAACATGTAAGAAGATAGTAGTGAACTTTGTTGGAAACAATTGACACACCAATTAGAAGAACAAATTCCTTTCAAACCATAGCTTTTCAAATTTACAAAACGAATATCGAGCTATAGCTATCAGAATTAATAAAAATAATTAGTTTAATGAATATAATATCAACAAAAAAGACTTTCTCTATGTGCCAGTAACAAATAAGTGGGAAATGGTAAATCAACCTTTCGTAACAAAATAAAATAGTCAAATATCTGCAATTAAGTTAATGAAATACATGGAAAAACTATAATGAAATCATGATATGCTATTGAGATGAATTGTGAGAATCCTACACAAGTAGAGAGACATTTATATTCATAAATGTATCCCTTGGTTTACGCTAAAAAGGTGAGTATTACGACATTCCTTCATTTCAAATTGTTTTGTAGATTCACGGCAAACCAGTTAAAGCCTCAGCATAGTTTGTAATGAAAACCAGCGAGTCAATTCTATAATTTTGATAAAATTTCCATTTCTAAAGAGCCATAACAATGCTTTATGGTAAAAGAAGCTGTGAGCCTTTGATTCATAGATACCAAAATGTACTGCAATAAGAGCACAATTAGGACAGAGTGTACTGGAATGAGAATAGACAAGCAGCCCCATGGCATGGAATCGAGGCCAGAAACATACCCATTCATACCAAGTCACCTTGTTTACAGGGCTCTTCCAACCACAGCTCAGCGGTTGAACAGATGTGTCGGGAGATGGAAACCGCATTGTAAAGTGAGCAGAAAATTTAATATAAATCACTGTGCACCGAGTAAAATATTATTAGGTACTAAAAGAGAAAGCAGAGAACTGTAGGATGTAGCAAGTGCAGGAAACAGTTACCACCCCTCTGGCTGAAGGATCAAAGGGTAAAGTTGGGAAAGTGAGAGAAAAGCTTCTGGGGCCAACCTTGAGTTGGGGCTTTGCAGTTGCGGTCTTGGAAGAGGAGAAGGCCTGTGGCACCGGGTCCTATAGCCCCAGGAAGAAAACAACTCAAGTGCCACTCACAGAAATCGTCAGCCATGGAAAACCCGGGGGAGGGGGAGGGGTTCAAAGACATAACCATGGAGAAGCAAGCCTGTTTTCACCAGCAATCTCTTTCTAGTCACCCTTTTTAGTAGACTCTAAGAGTAAGACAGACAACACAGTAGAAAAGTAGATTGAAATCCCCCAGCAAGGCAGCAGGTAGTTGGGGCTTGAGGTGGGTTGGGGTTTGGAACTGAAAAACAGTAACTCAGTATGGGCGTGGACAGTCTGCAATAAATGGCAAAACCTTTTTCAAGGTGTTAAAAATGACCTTTAACCACTACTTTAACTCATATATAAAATCAATTCAAGATGACCTAGATATAAGAAATTAAACTTTGAAAAGATAAGGAAATCTTTAACACCCTGGAATAAAAATTCCTTATGTAGCTAGAACAACATTAGTATGTAAGAAACAGCTTATTAACTATTAAAAGTGTGAAAAGGCAGGTGATATCCCAGGAAAAAATGTTTGAAATACATATAAATTATGGAAGGAGAAAAGCGATTTAATTATAAACAGGGCAAAATAGATTTTAAAAAGTTGCTCATCTATAGATAGTTTATAGCATGGATACAGCTGGTCTTTGATTCAATTAGAATTGAACTCAAAGACTTAAGTTTGGTATATATAAAGAAGTCCTTCAAATCATTAAAAACAAAGGGCATAATTTAAAAATGAGAAACTTCTTAAAAACATAATTCACAAAAACTTTTGAAAATCCTAATTCACAAAAAACGCTATTAAAATAGCTTAAAGACATGTACTCACAAATTGAAGACCATTGCTCTAAACCCTTGAGTCAACAAGAACTCAGCTTATGGATGAAGCCATATGCACCTTGTAAAGAGCTGCATGCATGCTTTACATTGGCATATATAGTATAAGAAGCCATGCCCAAGTGGGTGGGTAACTTAGAGGCTACTAGCCGTAGCAATTCCTACACCAGAAATGTCCTCATTATTTCATTCAACCTTTTTTTTTTAAAGTCTTCATTAAGCTATTTAATTATATCCTCTTTAAGTGCCTTGAACATATTCATGATTGCAGTGTTGATCTCTTTGCCTTGTGTTTAACCTAAATTGCATTTCCTGGGGTTTATTGCAAGAGGGTTTCTGGCTTCTGAGGGAGGCATATGGATTTGGCTCTTCAAGTTTGTGTTTGTGTGCTGGGATCTAGGCATTTGGAGCTAAGATACTGAAAATGTTTCTTGGTGTCAATATTGGGTCTCTCTTGTTTTTTGGAGGGAGGGGTTGTCTCCTTGTTGCTGTTGCCCACTCTAGATTCTAGGCAAGTGTGACAATTTTTTTGAGATATACAGTGTGTAAAATTCATTCATCTAGATGTACAGCAGATATGTTCAGTGAGATGGTAAAGGCACTTATTATTGGGCTTGGGGACTTGGGCTTGGGGACTTGGTGGCCTGAGTTTAATCACCAGGATTCACATGTTAGAAGAGGGAGAAGCGACAACTATACATTGTCTTCTGACTTTGACATGCAGGTACACCCACACACAAAGAAATATATACAATACGTATGTATAGATGTACATATGTACGTGTGTGCGTGTGCGCATGTGCATAAAGGCATAAAACCTCCCTTGAGATTTTGGGATTGCACTCAGAAAGGAATGCTCTTGTGTGAAATTTACATCATCAGAATATCTTTTTTTTTAAATAGACATAAAGCTTTATTGAGAGAGAGAGAGAGAGAGAGAGAGAGAGAGAGAGAGAGAGAGAGAGAGAGAGAGAGAGAGAGAGAAAGAGAGAGGGAGGGTGCGTGTGCACACGCAAAAGGGGGGCAGTGAAAAGAGAGAGAGGGAAGAGATTCAGGATGACTCCAAGAGACCAGAGGTCGCTGGGAGTGGGTGTGGAAAGGGGCGGGGACCAAAAGAATAACATTCCCGGGTATTTCTTACAATAAAAAGCAAAAAATTAGACATCACAGTTTGAAGGAATTGGGGCGGCGAATTCTCAAGACTGCTTCCGGCTGATTGTGGGCGTCGTCTTTGGTGGGGGGGAACCCGAGAGAAGGCTGGGTGCCGGTCACATCCTGGCATAGCTGGTCTCTTTGCTTCTGACTGGTGTCTGTGGCATGGAAATGTCTGGTGTCTCTAAGGTATTGGCAGAACAAAGAACAAAGTTAAATGAAGGAAAAAAAATTTTGGACCAGGGAATTGAGTGGGTATCTGACCTCCCATTTACCCCCCTCCCTCCTCCACTCTCCCTCCCTCTCCTGTCCAGAGAGCAGTAAGGGTTCCCTGCCCTATGGGAAGTCCAAGTTCCTCCCCCCTCCATCCAGGTCTAGGAAGGTGAGCATCCAAACAGGCCAGCCCCCCGCCCCCAAAGCCAGTATGTGTAGTAGGGTCCAAATCCTGTGTCATTGTCCTAGGCTTCTCAGAAGCCCTCATTGTCCGCCATGTTCAGGGAGACCGGTTTTATCTCATGCTTTTTCAGTCCCAGTCCAGCTGGGCTTGGTGAGCTCCTAATAGATCAGCCCCACCATCTCAGTGGGTGGGAGCACTCCTCGCAGCAATGCTTTCTTTATCAGAGTTGCCATGGCCATGGTATCCCTTCACAGCAATAGAAACCCTAAGACAGATGTTGTCACGAGCTAGGTGGGAAAGGGATGGGAGGTTGTCAGTGGTCCTAGCACTTCAGTTGCCCGAGATGAGCTGTATTAGGAGACTGCTGTACAGCATAGTGCCTATAGCTACAATAATACAGTGCTTTGCAAGATTTAAGAGACTAGACCTTCTGTTAACTGTTGTTCCAAGAAAATAAAGAAAAAACACAGGGGCACAAAACAATTCTGGGATGTTAGTATGTTATCTTGGATGTGGTGATGGTTGAGTGTTTATATGTAGAGTTTTTAAGCTTACCACATCCTGGAGGGAGTTGGGAGGACCTTGGACTCAACATAGTGTAGAGAACCCTGATGGCTCTTTGGCCTGGAGAGGGAGGGAGTGTGGGTATGGGTGGAGGGGAGGGGAGGGAAGGGGGAGGAGGAGGGGAGGAGATGGCAATTTTTAATAAAAAATAAATAAACTGGAAAAAAATCTAGATGTAGAACTCATCAGAATATCTTGAAAGCACAAAAATCTCAACGTTAATGTGAGAATTTGTTCTCGGCTAATACTACTCATGGAGAACACCCATGACTGAAATACATGAAGATGTTCACAGAAGGAAAAAAAAATTCCATGCTCTTGCTAAAACTGAACTCAGAATTGTAAAAACAATGGTCGAGCAACAATCTGCAGACAAATAGAAGCCCAAGAACATGGGGACAATAAGTGAAAAAGAATAAAGCATCCATTAAGAAGTTAAAAGACGTAATAATAGAATCTTATGCCATATATATGCCATATATAATATAACATAAGGACAAAAATATCTTGACAAAATACTGATGACACACTATTAGAAAAAAAACACAAAGAAGAAAATGGGGGGGCTGGAGAGATGGCTCAGAGGTTAAGAGCATTGCCTGCTTTTCCAAAGGTCCTGAGTTCAATTCCCAGCAAGCACATTGTGGCTCACAACCATCTGCAGGCATACACACAGACAGAATATTGTATATATAATAAATAAATAAATTAATTAATTAAAAAAAGAAAACGGGACTGTGAAGGAAGTGATTACGTTTTTAAGATAATCACTGTAAAAACCTAAGTTAAGCGAAATCAGCCAAATTAGAACACTGGTACATAAAGAAGCTGATTTCATAAATTTGAGAATATAACTGTTGCTAACCTAATAGGAAGAAGGGAGAAGTGGGGGAAATAATGATCGAAGGCTTCTGAGCTGTAGCGAAAAGTAGGCAGTTCTGGGAGGCTACTGTGCATTATAGGGAACACGCTCTTAAAGTAAATCCCCCGAACCTTTTCCTCTTACAATCTTTCCATCCTAACTCAATGTCCCACGATTCTTAGGTGCAGGAGCTGTCAATAATAGTTTTGGAAGTACATGAATAGAATACAGACACCAGAGAGGCCATCTCACTGGAGACAAAGAGCAGAGGTTGGGGCAGAAATGCTTGATTTCCTATAGTGTCCCATAGCTTTTATTGCTCCCTTCGGCTAACACACACCAAAGCACTCTTGAGCCACTCTGGCGCTGTGGCATTTATCTTCTCCTTCTTTGCAGTCTGTCCCCCTGATTTTCATTAATCGTGTGATTTCTGATCTTATTTCATTTTTATGCTTTCTTTCTAGTGCCCTAATGAAAGATAAATCTAAAAGTCCTGTAACACTAAGGAATTTTTCTTTCTTTTTAGTGTATAAAATAATTGCTTTCTCAACTTAACAGTGGTAAAATTATTCCAATATATGAAAATTCCTACATGAAATGATGTACCATACACACACACACACACACACACACACACACACACACACACACACACACGTGAGGCATGAAAACAGAAAGGTGACTATGAGTTGGGAAGGAAAAGCCTAAAGGGAGAGAGGAGTGGGAACAAGAGAGGGTAATGAGAAACATGAGTTATGAAGGCAGAGGAAGTGTTTTTTTTGGTAGGGGAGACGAGCAGGAAGGAAAGGGAGGCTAGGGGTGAATAAGAACACAACACAATGACAGTTATGTATAATATAGAAGGTTTTCTTTGGAAGTGAACCAATAAATAAATAAATAAATAAATGAGTAAAACTGTGCATTTGAGTTGGACCCAGAAGGTCTAACCTTAAAGGAGAGCTTTCTCTGTGGGTATCATGTTCTTCTTCTGTTTCCTACACAGAGTTTACATGCTACCTCCATGAGCAGTCATCTTTCGAGCATAGTGACTTTATGACTGTCTAGAATTATTTATAAAGCTAGGCTACAGGTCAGCCACATCTTTCCACAAACTGCCCCACCACGGTTCATTTATTACCATTGTGCAGAAACTTGACTCTTTGAAAGGGGATAAAAGGCTCAGGAAATACGAGTAACTCCATCTAGTCCCTTAGTAATCTTATCAATGGGTGGCGTCAGATGAAAGGAAGGCTAATATTGTTAAGAATTGAAACATCGTGCTGTGACTCACACAAGGAAATCGTCACAAACGTACTCAGAAATGTCTTTCCTTTGTGTGCCTTATCTTCCCTGTCAGTACTGCGTTCCTGATGCCCTCGGCCTCACTGCTTCCCCACCCCCACAAGCTTCCTACCCTGTAGATGCAACAGCTGGACCCTAAATAGTGTCTCCATCTTGTGAGTCGTTTTGCTTTCAGTTGATTACTATGTTTTTTTAACCAAGGATAAAAAAGTGAAGCAGAGAGCCCTAGGAAGAGAAATGAATACTTGATTAGTTGAGAGCCATGGTGGTTTGAATGAGAACACCTCCATAGGCTCACATATTTGAATACTTGCTCCCTAACTATGGGACCTATTTGGGAAGGATAAGGAGGTGTGGCCTTGTTGGAGGAGGTGTGTCACTGAGGATGTTCTTTGAGGTTTCGAAAGCCCATCCCATTCCCAGTTAGCTCCCTTTCTCTCTCTCTTGGTTGTACATATAGACTCTCAACTACTGTTCCAGCAACATGCCTGTCTACCTGTTGTCATGCTCTGTCATGATTCTTAATGGACTTTCCTACACGCTGGACCTGAACCAAAAACCCTAAATTAAACATTTTCTTCAATAAGTTGCCTTAGTCATGGTATTTAGTCATGGCAATAGGAAAGTAATTGAGACAAGATTCAAACAAAAGGATTTCTATTTCTTGCACCGTAGTAGGGTAGAGGAATGTATTTGGGGGAAGGAAGCCTTTTTCACATTGTTAAACAACATTAGTTTCAAACCTTCATACTCAGAAGAAAAACCGTAACTTGATGACTAATAGACATGGCAGATAAATATGAAAACATGCATAGTCCCTGCAGAGGCAACTGTAATTAGATTTTAAGAACATTTTGTTTATTATAATAAAACATGATGAATTTGATTATGAGTAAAAGGATGGCTGAAACCTTGGTTTTATAATCGCAATAGACTACATTTTGAATTTATTTGTAAAAATACATAAAATTTAATTGCTTTAATTTTTAATTTATAAGTTATAATAAAGTGAATATTTAACTCTGTTTCCAAATGTACAAACAAGTGGGATTGTGGTTTTAAAAATTATAATTTGATTAAAAGTTGGCAAAGGAAAAACAACAGGCCAAGAGTGCAGAATCGGTACATAACACACGCTTGTCTCTGATGCATGTGGGAGCACAGTTGACTTTCGTAGTAATTATGGAGAAGGAGTTGTAGTCTAAATGATCTGTTGATTGGATCTGGCCCAGTGTCATCCTGTCCTTATGTGACCTATGAGGTAAAAGGCTTTCTATGCTTTATATGACTGTCCAAAGAACAAAGAAAAACTACTGTTTGCAACAGACGACATTGTATGAAATTCACATCTCAATGTCCATGTGAAAAGTCTTATTGGAACACTCCTGCCATGAATTGGCACGCTCATACTTATGAATCAGTCCTCTTGGGCTGCTTTTGCCCAGTGGCTGAGCTGAGTGGCTAGGACACAGGCTGTTTGTCCTAAATGACAGAAACAAACACTTCCTGGTCCTTGACAGAAAAGGATCAGTGTAAGGAATGAGATGGAGAAAATAAGTTAGTAACTCTTTGGGTTCTAAGCCTCTGACCATCATCCCTGTCCAGGACTGACTTTCCAGCTCAGTGCAAAGAGAATCCTTCTGACCGTTTAAACCCTGTAGGCTTAAGGCATAAATCGTAGAAAGCTTCTAGATTAGGGGCGGGACTCTGTGTCCACTTCTGTGATTGGCCGAAAGCAGGGCGTCTTTTCTCAGTCAGTGCTAAAAAAGGAAAGGCAGGATTTCCGACGGAAGATGGAACTACGTGGGCGAAGACATGCTCTTTTCTTCTGTGTCATAAGCTCTTGCCTTGTACGTCAAAATTCTGGCTTCTTAACCTCTTGAGCCATCCCCACTGTCTGAAAATCCAGTTCCAGGGGATCTGACACCTTCACACCAATGCACATAAATAAAAGTTAAATAAATCATAAAAAAAAAATTCTGGCTTCTTGATGAAATGAGCCACTTTGCTCCCATCAACAAGTTTGAGCTGAGTTCCTCCACATAAGACAGGAAGACCTGTCAGATGCTTTAGACCTTGTGAAAGGTTGGCAGTTGTTAACTATGTGGGCAACAGCAAGTGTTGTTTTAATAACATGGTTGATGAAAAAGCATCTTTCTTGCAGACTAGACGATAGATGGCAGGCTTCCTTTTCACAGCGAACAAGGCGTCATGAGATTTTTAAAAATCCCCTCGTAGAATGAGTTACAGTGTCCTTGACTTTAAGTTTCCCCCAAATGTTTATTACAGCAAAAAGCAGATAAATTTGGTTAATTGAACTGACAGTTTTGTGGGAAACCATATCAATATATATATATATATAACATATAATAAACATATTTTTATGTTTGTCTATTTTGAATCAAAAACCTGCTGATTGGTTCCTAGAAATAAGCTTAGAAGGCCACTTCACATCTTTATAGTAAAACTTCTTAAGGTATTTGGATCTTAAAGAGTTTACCTGAAGGTTAATTTTCATACATGGAATATTCAAACGTGAAACAAGGACATTCCCACATTGTACGTCAATTCGACAAATTTATTCAAAAAAGGAACAAATAGAAATATCAGATGAAACAAAACGAATGCCTAATTGAACTTTAAAACGTGTACGTTTTCCGTAGCATTGGGTGTATTTACTCGCCCACTTGGGCACCAGTTTGTGTAGGGCAGTAGATGAGCCTGGCACTGTTCGGTGCTGAAGGAGGGGGGGCGCGTTACATAAGTCAGTTTCTTTTTGAATCTCGTAGAGAAAATCAACTATACTCAAACGCATAATTCTGGGCATTGACAAGCGTCCTGGGATGGGGGAAAGGACAGAAATTAAGGCCGGCTGACACATCTGAACAACTGGCAGTAAACAAAGGCAATGCCATTCACTATAAATCCCAGAGCACAGCACAGGTACACAGTGAATCGTTATTGGATAATTTAGTGGCTAGGGTTATTGTTTTAAATACAAGTAAATTAGTTAACAATAATGTCAGTAGAGGAGAGTGTATAAATTTTCTGAAAAAAATAGGATGGAATTTAATAGCATTTTGTAACAGGGTTTGCCTCAACCCAAATGATTTTTCAATTTTCTTTTCTTTGCAATAGGAAATTAGTTGCTTCACTAAAAGTTGTTCTGGCAAGAAACGTCACATGAACAAAATTTTCCATAGAAAAGGGAGCTTAGCAGCTATTGTATTTCCTGATTATAATGATTAAATTGATATTGCGCCTGTACTTTAGTAGCGTTAGGTTATAGAAAGTTTTGTTTAACTAAATTTAGCTAACGTTAACGAACTGGTTGATCCCAATAAAGAGAACCTGAATGCAAATGCTGCACTCCATGCATTCTGTCTGGTCGTGCTGCAGAGACTGTTCTCTCTCAAATGCTGCACTGCCTGCATTCTGTCTGGTCGTGCTGCAGAGACTGCTCTCTCTCTCTCTCTCAAATGCTGCACTGCCTGCATTCTGTCTGGTCGTGCTGCAGAGACTGTTCTCTCTCAAATGCTGCACTCCATGCATTCTGTCTGGTCGTGCTGCAGAGACTGCTCTCTCTCTCTCAAATGCTGCACTGCCTGCATTCTGTCTGGTCGTGCTGCAGAGATGTTCTCTCTCAAATGCTGCACTGCCTGCATTCTGTCTGGTCGTGCCGCAGAGACTGTTATCTCACACTCGTGGCTTTGATTGCACGATGTCTAGTGGCGCCTTTCAGAGCAGCCTTTACGGTGAAAAACGATGCAACAGAAAAACAATTAAAACCGTGCAATAGAAAACAGAAGATGCAGGCAAAGCAGGGTGTATGCTGTTTTAGTTTGTTCTTCTTGCTTCTCCCCTGCTATGTGTCTGCTATCTCTAACTCTCAGCTGAGTTCTGGCTACCCATGTACCCTCTGAGACCTTTAAATCATCCATCACAGCTTATCCTATGGCTTTATGACTCACACGTGAATCTGAACTTTAGGAAAAATGCCTGCTTTACAATTTATGATGAAAACATAAGGTATTATTTTAGTTATCACCTCCATAAGACTTGTACTAGAGACCACAGCTTTTTCTCTGGTGGTGGCTATTACCAACCCTTTGACAGCCCATAGCAGTAAGTATGTCTACACAACCATGTGTGTCTTGTCTGGGAAGAGTGACTGCTTAGATTCTTTTTATTGTATTTTTAAGTGACTGTCTCAGGTAGGAAGCAGTCAGTTCATGCCTGATTAAACTGATGAATGTGTACCAGGCTTTGAAAATATCTTGACTCCAAAGTCAGAAGAAATTATACACATCTCCTCCCAACATCAGGGAGTCAGTCAATTGTCTGATACTTGAGAAATACAACCAAGCATGGCTTTGAGGAATCCTGACTTTTTAAATCATCAAGTACACCACGGCCTTGATCCAAGACAAGGGCAGTGGTAGAACAAGTTTCCAATTGTTTCCACTGCCTTATCCCAAACTTCTGGTCTGTGATATCCATTGTGTTCATTTAATTCCCTGAAGAGCAGCAAAAATGTCCTTGTAAAATCAGGTTATGGCACGCCTAATTGAACCCTTACCCCACGACTTTCCATTTCACCTGTAGTAAAATCTGAAGAGGGGCTGGAGATGCTTCTCAGTGGTAGAGTACTTGCTTCACAAATATAAGACCCCGTGTTGGATCCCAATATATCAATAAGCAAGTAAATAAATAATCCAAAGTTCTTTACAATTCTGGGTGTGGGACATAACTCCTTCACTCCTACAACATTATCTGTATGACCCTACTAATTGTTTTCCAGCCACTTGGGCTATTTTTTTTCTGATTATCTGGTAGAGGAATCCAAGTATGTCCCTTGTACTCAGTGTTAAATGACGGAGTGAATGGCTCAGAACAACAGTTGCCAAACCTGCCTGCACATTGGAAACCATGTAGCGAGCTTTCAAGGTAAAAGCACTTGAAACACATCTGTGGAGTCGCTGTTTTAGTTTTGGCTACAGTGACATTGCCCTGGCCTCCCCTTGGCTGTTTCTGAAGTGCAGACACAGTTGAGGCACTGTAACTTAGAGGACAAGACAATGTGAATACCCTATCAAAAAGACATGGCACCTGATAGGCCTCAGCATTATGAGCTGTCCCTAGCACACTCGTTTTTGTTGGGTACTGGCAGTTAGGGCAACAGAAAAGCCTTATTGAATTTTGTTTCTTTTGTGTTAGTAAGCACCAAAGTGATTCCCAGATATTTAAAAACACAGGGTACAAGGGCCATTTGAGTCTGTTTTGTTCACTGTGCTTTGCTGATTAAAAATACCTGGGTCACGGCCAGAGGTATCGTCATGTTGGCTACGTGACCACCGCAAACAAAGCCGGGCACTCAGGCAGATCTGAAGATCAAAGCTTATTTAGTCTGGGAACACTTATTAAAGAAAATGTCATTTGTGTTCAAAATAATAACTTGTAACTCTTCCAGAACTGTTTTTCACCTAATCGGATTCATCCTTACAAAGGAAATTCCAAAGAGAAAAATCTGGAACTTTTGGCCTGGTATGTGTGTGCAGAGACCAGATGGCTGCCAGGTACTCAGCTGGGTTTTGTAGAGGGGTACACTGAATGAAAAAAGACAAGTCTTTTAAAGACGACAATAAATTTCCTAATGGGTCTGTGTGAGCTGTTTAAGGCCTGAAGATAAAGGTTTTGGGTTGCATTGTCCTGAGTTTGAAAGTGGGTCAATTGGTGCCAGATGGGCTGTCATTTCTGTCGTATGATTGTCATCTGAATCTGTGAACATTATAAAAGAAAATAGTTGCAATTTGGAAGCAATAAATTACTGTGCAGCCTACAGAGGAAGCACATCCATGTGCTGGTGGACCTGGACAGTCCTTTTGAAGGTGGGATGTTGACGTCTCAATTAGAGCCTATCAACTCTCAGAAGAGGTTTTTTTTTTTTTTCTGTTGGCAATGGAGAAACAGCTTCTCTTCTTGATGGGGTAGTATTCAATGAAGTGGACTTCCTTACCTGTCTCCTTCTTAGACTCGAGAACTAGTTCTCTCTAGGGCTATTATGCATTAACCACAACTCCAAAATCCAAGAAGCTCTTGAAGATGATTGTTTCCACATAGTTATTTGAAGGGAAAACTTGTCCTGGATCAATAGGAGCTTTCGATAAGCTTTATATTTCTCTCTCTCGTGGTGAATATGTATCTTTCTCTGGAACTATTATCATGTATCTGGTGGGTTGCTTCCTCAGGCTTTGTTGAGGGGGTGTTATGTTCTCCTCAACTCATGAACCCACTACCTCTCAAAAAATAAATCTGAAAAAAATTTGAATTCCATTGAATTCCAGTTGCATCTTTCTTAGATGGGAAATAGGCCTCCTTAAACTTGTTAATTCACATGCATTAAAAGCTCCTTAAGGAGCTGGAGAGATGGCTCAGAGGTTAAGAACATTGTCTGCTCTTCCAAAGGTCCTGAGTTCAATTCCCAGCAACCACATGGTGGCTCACAACCACCTGTAATGGGGTCTGGTGCCCTCTTCTGGTCTGCAGGCATACAGACAGACAGAATATTGTATACATAATAAATAAATAAATATTTTTTTAAAAAAAGCTCCTTAAGAGGTTAGGGAGATAACTCAAGGGCTAAAGTCTGAGGCCCACAGTTCAGATCCCCAGAACCCACATAAAAACTGGATAAGAGTGATCCTCCCCCTTTAATCCCTGCACTAGAGGGGCAAAGACAGGGTACTCTGAGGCAACATGGTAGGGTTGCCTGGTGGAACCCAGTGAACTGTGGGCTCAGTAGGAGGGCCTGCTTCCATGAAGTAGAGTACAAACAAGGAAGAACCTGATGTTGACTTTGGGACTCTCCATGATATTCACACGTGTATACATGCACAAGCAAACACACATACACATATGTATGCACTCTACATACATGTATGCACACTATAGACACACATGTAAGAATAATAAAAATTTAAATCCTCCCCACAGATGGTGGTCTGTGGATGCAAGATCAACTCTTTCGGTTATATCCGAGGTAGGCAGTAGCTTTGACTATCTTCAGGGAAATGAACTTGGAAGAAGGAAAATAAGAAGGGTTTTGCATATGATTTGATTCTTAATACACAAACAGAAAATAGTGCCATCTGGTTGTGGTTTTTCAATACGCAACTAGTAAAAGTGAGTTTAACATACATTTGTTCTTTTAAAGTTATTGTTATTCTTTTTTTTTGCAGCTCCCAAGCCAAACTCTGAATGATGATTAAGATAAGATTTATGTAAACAACACAGAGATAAAAGAATTGGTGAATTGGGGTCAGTTGGATGGGGTTCGAGCTGGACTTGGGTAATTATTCTGAGCTGATATGGAACAGATTTATTTGGACTAGATTTATAAGTTCCTTCCCTGTGAAGTGGTCAAGTTGAAGAAAAAAAGAAGTTGATTACTTTGATTTTGCCTATTTGGAGTTTGGAAAATTTATATGTCTGAAAACCATGAGGTTTATTTTCAGCATGATGCAGGCCTATTATAAAAACAGCAGCAACAAGCTAGAACCACAGAAACACACAATGCTGTGGATGGGGGATTCCATTTTCTTAAATTATTTTTAAAATTTAGCATACCAAGTAAGGGATATCATATGGCATTTTTATACAACTTTTGTTCTTACTCATCCTCCTGACCCCTTGCTCTTCTCTGTCCCCTGCCCCCTCCTTTGCCTCCATAGTAGCTCCTATCTGCCTTCATGTTCAAATGTTCCATTATCCTTTATCCCAGATTCTGATGAAGAAACTGTGATTCCGTAAAGCTGAGAGTTAGGCTTAAATTTGGTTGTCTCATTTCTGAGTCGTGATCTCTGCGCTTCTCCACTGTTTTATTTTAAAGTACTTCATAAGGACTCCTCTAGTCCATCTGTGTACTTGGACAGCATCTGCCCTTTGTGATCTCCCATTTTATTGTTCAATTATTTTGGTGTCAAATGTCGAATTGCAAGTGACCTGGGTGATAGAGTGTTCTAATTAAAATCAACTGGATGCTGACTTCTCTTAATGTTTTAATCACATAAAAATTCTCTTTTAAAGACAAAATGATCATATGAAAATCCATGAGTTTCTCAACTTTAGTTGAATCTGTATTTTTTTCCTATATAAAGACTTTTTATAGTTTATTCTGACATTTTCCTTTAATTCATTTAATTATATATAGTATTCAAATTTTATGTAAGTATTTTGAAATTTTATGTTTGTATTTGTATACATTTAACATGTGTTTTAAGTGTACAGTATCCCCAGTATCCATGGGGATGCATCTACAACCTCTTTCCATCTGCCTGGATAACAAAATTGTCATATGTTTCAGTCTTTAATAATTAATGGTTAATATTTCCGTATAACCAATGAATAACTTTGTCAAATAGTTTAAATCATTTCTAGATTATTCATAAACTTAATACTACATAAACACTATGTATGCTTATATTTATATATAAATATATTGATATTTACATATATTTATATTTATATATAAATGTATTTATAGTTATATATATTTATCATACTATATTGTTTAGGAAATAATGGCAAGGAAAAAAGTTTTCAATATTCTTACATTTTTCCTCAAATATTTTTTATTTTTTAATTTATTCCTTTTAACAATTTCATATACATCTTTAGTATATTCTGGAAACTCTCATCTCCACCTTATATCCCTCCCACTCCTATTATCTTCCCTCTTCCAATAAGACCTCCTTCAACTACCATGTTTTTTCTGCTTTGTTTCTCTCTTGTGATTCCCCGAGTTTAACCAGGAGTGTACGTGTGGCCTTGATTATAAAGCTACCCACCTGAAGGACTGTTCACCTTTTTTAGGCAACTTCAGCAGTCATTTTTCTATGGGTCCTGCATGCCCAGATCATACAACATAACATCAAGTAGTCCAGACAAGAGCAGTTTCTTTCCCAAATGGCTAACAAGCTCCATGAGAAGCCTCTTCAATGACCATCATCTTCTTGAAGTAATTGGTGTTGCCATGAGCAGATTTCTTTCATGTCACAAAAAGTCCTAAATTTTTAAAGCATTTTAAATGCTATATTCTGAAGGTCTCTAAAAGATTTGAAGAATACCTAACTAATATATATCTTTATATGTCTAGAAAACCTAACTAACACGACTAGAAATTTGACTACTATAGATGATTTATTAATCTATATTTCTTAATTATACATTATATTTTTAAATGAGCTGCACAATACAATACCTCAATCAAGAGCAGAAATATATATATATATATATATAAACAAAATTTATCTTAAATTTGTATCAATAAACCAAGATCCATACCAATGCAAACTATCCATCTCTACAACATATTCCCCTTTAAATGTAAACAAACATTTATAAACAATCATTTAGGGAATTTGGGTGTAGTTCTCTCCAAATTACTTCCTGCTTTTTATTGGATGAAGTAATTTTTGGTGGTGTTCACGGTGACCTTTTAGGGGTTCTTGATCCATCAAACCACAGTAGTTTGGAAGAAATCGATAGGTTCACATCTTCCGTGGAAACAAAAGAGAACCTCTTGTTCAAAGCAACAAATCTTTAGACCCAAAAGTTGAAGACAAGATACCTTTGAAGTATACATGTTGATTTAGCTTAGCAGCCCATGCAGTGAAATGTCTCTCTGAACTTAGCTCTTTCACAGTCAAAAAATTCAAAGAGAACACAATAATATACATAATCCAGACTCTCTGTGTATATTCCATCTTTACATGACTTATTTTTCTTACTCTATTACTTTTTCTATAAGTTTAATATTTATTTCATTATCTTTACTCCTTTACTCTATCACTGTCTTTTATATTAAATTTACTGTCTCTCTACTTTTTTCTTCTCTCTCCCAAGCCTACATACATTTTTTAAACACACTGTGTCTCGTTTAGAGGTCTCTTATGTTTGAATTTGTCCTATTGTGTATCTGAAATCTTTTTCTGTCCAGGAGCACTTCTTAAAATGCTAAGTGGTGTTACTAAGACTAAGGCTGCTTTGCCTTTTGTCTCTGCCTAGTTCAACATGGCAGAGGTGTGTTCAGTGTGTGTCATGTTCAGAGCCCCATTTTCAGGCACACAGCGGGTCGATGTTGCCATTAAGCAAGTTGTAGCACTCTGCTCACAAACCCCATTTAAATGCTTGGCCTTCTGACAGAGCTAGAGTTTGTGCTGGCAGCATGGCCCAGAAAGCCACCATTTTGAAAATGCACATGTTTTTTTGCTACTGCTGAATCAGGAAGACTTCTCTTAAAGGAATTATGCCTCTGCTTGCTTCTAGCAAATGGAGCCCAACCGAGAAAATGCTGCTACGAAGAAGCTATGCTTAACTCTGTTCTTTTAGGTCTAGGATTCCTTTCCAAGCTTTCTCAGGCTTTATGTGGATTTAGTCTGCCCCATGTTGGGTGCCAATTTGTTGGGGGAGACCACTCATTCATTCCCAACTGCTTAGACCCAAAATAATCACACAGAAATTATATTAATTACAACATTGCTTGACTTGTTAGCTTGTGCATATTTCTAGCTCACTCTTATACCTTAAATTAATGCAATTCTATTATTTTATATTTTACTATGAGGCCTGTGGCCTACCAGCAAGGTTCTGGCTGGCAGCTTGCATCTTTCCCCTCTGGCAGCTCCTTGGTATCTTCCTCATAGCACCTACTCTCTCCTCCTTTATCTGCTTGAAACTCCCACCTTTATCTGCTTGAAACTCCCACCTTTCCCTATTCTGCTAAGGCACTTGCTAAAACAGCTCTATTCATTAACCAATAAAGGCAAAGCATAGACAGAAGGACTTCCCACACCAATAAATTCTCAACTTCTGGAACGGTGAGCTTAGCTATTCATCTAAAATTACCACATCTGCAGGGCCCACAGACCCCTGAACTGGAACTGACATCAGAGCTCCCTTCTGAGGCCTAACTTTCATGGTACCTTAAGGTGCCAAACAAGTTTCTAAAAAAGGGGAGCGGCCAACTGTCCTATTCAGCTATGATGCCCATGGATCACAACAACAACATGGCATAATAACCCTAAAGGCTTAGTATTGGCATACATACGTTGGCAGCTCTCTAGCTGAACTCAATGCCCACTTAGCAAGGAGTCAATAATACCTGGTACTGTCGTACCAGAGCTAGTCAACTATCCAGGAATAATTATGGATATTGAAAAAAATTTACAACCACCACTTTACTAAGCCAACAAAATCTCTAACTACATTTTAAATATGTGTCTTTAATACCACATGTAAGTGTAGTTTTCACCTCTAGACTTCAGTGTTGCACTTTCAAGAAGTGATGTTTCTCCTTCTCTCATTTTGGGTTCATGGACTGGTCTTCATGTCTTCTTTTATGTGAAGTATATTCTAGGTCTTCCTGACTTTAGTGAGCTTGATTACGAATCCCTTTTATGTGTTGATGCTCATTTTTGTTGCCAGATTTGGCCTTTTCCAAGTCAGGAAGAGCCATTCCTACTATTATTGGTTGTAGAATTATGCCTGTGATTCTATATCAACACTGTTTTATTGTCCTGGTTCCAGATATTGTAGAGAATGTAAACTCTCATATGACAGAAACCTGCTCTCAAGATTCCAAAATTTAAATACCTTTGCTAGAAATGATCTGAAATGATGTGTTCTGGATTTCACAAAGCAAATAATAGATTTATAGGGCGTTTCAGAAACATGTCTTTTAAAATCACATTGTTATGAGGCAATAGTCCCAGATATTATTTTTAAGTTTTTTAAAATGTTTATTTACTTTGTTTTTATTCACATAATGAGTGCATGCATGCAAGTGCCTTGGTACATCTGTGGAGATCAGAGGATAATTTTCAGGGATTAGTTCTCTCCTTCTACCATCTGGATTCTAGGGATAGAACTCAGGTTGTTAAATGAGCAGGAAGTAGCTTCATCCACTTACACATTTTTCTGCTTTCCAGGACACTTTTGTTATATACAGTGCTAGAACATCCCATGGATTATACAAATTAATGAATTTGAAATAATGTTATTTTAGTAATTTGTATTTAAGCTTCTATTTGTTTTTGAGAAGATCTCAGCTCTTTTCCTTAAGGGAAGGTTGTGTTACCTGTAATTCACACCCTTACTCAGGGAAGGTTGTGTTACCTGTAATTCACACCCTTACTCTTGCCAGTCCTTTGCTCTTCTCATGGTCTGTCGTACGTGCATGGTCTACTCATAGATTCTGTTTCTTCCATGGATATGTTTATTGGCCAGTCCTACAAAATCACCAATGCCTATGAAGTACCTACTATTTGTTAGACATTCTTATATGGCCTTAGACTTGTGAACATATTGAAATCCCTATAATACCAGAACATTCTAATGGAGGAATTCAGAAACAATATAACTAAAACAAATAGCAATAAAAATGACACATAAATATATTAGTATTTAGAAAGTATTAAGGAATATGCAAAAATTATATAGGGTAGCATGAAAGAGAGAGCCAGGGAATGAAGGTTGTGGTTTAAAATCCCCTGGATCAGTATCTTCCTAAGCAAGATTATTCTTTAGGAAAGACTTAGGTACATGAGGGGTTGTCCATATGAATACCCAAGGAAAACTACATTTCAGGCACTAGAACCTTAGAATGTGGAAGACCCAATGTGAAAACATGCTGCTTATTAAAGAACATCAAGGAACTCAGGGAGGCCCCAACAAGGTACCCTACTAGGAGAAGATATCAGATATAATGTGGTGAGTCCCTTTGTGGTCTTTTATTCTCTATGTATTTTTATGTGACAAAGTTCATCTCTTAGTCTGCTTCATGTTGCTATAAAAGAATACTTGGGGTGGGTAGTTCATGAAAGACAGAGCCTTTTTTTCCTACAACTGGAGAGGCTGAGATGCCTGGGGGAGGGGAGATTTGTATGGAAATTCTTATGTGTGCGTCCTAGTACAAAAAAGGGAACAAACAAGAGAGAGTTAGAGGGATGGAGAGAAGGGGAAAGAAACAGAGAAAGAGAGGGGGGGGTTTATGAGTCACTCTTGCAATAATGAACTCAGTCCTATGACAACATTAATACTCACAAGGTCAGAGATCTCATGACTAAGCACTAAACAGTCACCTCTCTCCATGGTTGCTTCGTAGCTTAAGCTAGAAACAGAGAAACTTTGCAAGCCACATTCAAACCACAGAACATTCTACTTCAGAGTTCTACATTCTCTTGGTCCTTTCCACTACCATGACCGTAAGGTTCCTGCAGATCTGTGGGATTCTGGTTTCTGTTTTGATCTCCTTTCTGAGGCTAGCGTCTGTCTTTTATTTGTCTTCAGTAAGAATTTCTGCAGTGAATCACAGCACTTTCAAGCTTACAGAACTTTTGGCACAGGACAGGTCCTAGAGTCCTATCTCAAAACTACTTTAACAATACATCATGACTTATTTCTATATCTTCTACAATGATACTAAGTTTTAATTCAAAGGACCATTCTAACTGTACTCTGGTTTTGTTTAACTTGATAATGTATCCACAACTTCAAATTATGTAATGTTCTTGCTCTCCACGTGATGTGTTTTTATATAATAAAACTATACTTAAGACATATTTGAGCCATAACTGCCCCTAACCACCAATGGCAGGCATTAACAATGAATGGCTCCTATCAGTTATTTGTGACTAACAGTCTATTTCATTTTTTGTTTTGTTTTTCCAAATTTATTGTGTGTCAGTAAACTAAATGTAACAATTAGACTTTTAAGTAAATAGTCTCAGAGGAGACTCTAAAACAGAGGCTCAACCCGTGGGTCACAACCCCTTTGGAGGTCACATGTAAGATAATGTCCCGCATATCAGACGTTTTCATTATGATTCATGACAGCAGCAAAATTGCAGCTATGAAGCAGCAACAGAAGAATTTTATCACTGGGGCCACCACAACCTGAAGGACTGTATTAAAGGGTTGTAGCATGAGCAAGGCTGAGGACTGCTGCTTTAAAATAATCTCCTTTGAGAAAAATCCCTGAAATTAGACCCTTTGCTTTAGATGTTTTAGAGACTGTCTTGGTTTTCTTCTCTTTTCTTTCTTGTTAATTCAGATTCGGCTCCTAAAGGGAGGGTGTTTTGTTGCAAGGAAGGCCTGAATAAAGATATCTTCCTGATGCATTTCAGCACACTGGCACTAGGAATTGGCAAGGGCATAGCATCCATTTTACAAGACTCTTGTAACTTTTAAAGTCTTCTGTTGACTCTGAATGGGTGTGAATCATTGATTAACTCTGTCTTTGCTTTTCTTTTTATATTTAGACTTTGAACCACAACTTTATTTAGGACTGCCTGGCCCCACTGTGTTTATTTTCTCAGTTTAGCTTCGAGGACAGTTAACCTATTCCAGATTAACATATATATATATATATATATATATATATATATATATATGTATATATATATATATATATATATCCTCCGTTGAATAAATAAATAAATAAATATATATATAATATCTTGGGTGACATATTTACTGAAGAGAACTCTATATATTGTGGGTGGCAAATTGAGTCTCAGTTAATTTCACGTTTTCTGTCCTTTGTGAAAAAGGCAAGTCATGTATTTTTTAAAATGTTTTATTAATTCATTGAGAATTTCATGTATTGTACTTTCACCTTACTTCCCCAACTCTTTCCATATTCATCCTTCATTCTGTATCCACTCAACTCTGTATCCTCATATTTAAACAAATCTACAACATCTCGTTAATATTGTCAGTATTCTCTCAAGTGTGTATCAAGCCAATGCCATGTATTAGACCCATCAGGGATCAGACCCTTGAAGAAAACCAACACTTCTCTCTCCTAGTGATTTCAATTATCAATAGCTCCTCAGTGAGGTGTGGGACTTCATGACTTCGTCCCTGCCCCATTCTGCAAGTGTGTCTGGCTTGACTTTGTATAGTCGTGTGCATGATGTCAGAACCTCTATGAGTTCATGTGTACAACTGCTCTATTGTATCCAGAAAATACTGTTTCCTTGTGGTCATCCACACCTTAGAGTTCTTACACCCTTCCTACCTCTCTTTGACAATGATCTCCGAGTCTTGAGAGGAGGGTTGTAATATATACGCACCATTTAGGGCTCAGTATTTTACATTCACTTATTCTCTCAACGTTTGCATTTGTCTTTGAGTTAATTGTCATCTGCAACATAAGAAAAAGTTTCTCTGATAAGGTTTGTGGGATGTACTCATCTATGGGCATAAAGAGAAGTCACTAAGAGTCAGTTTAATACAATGTCTTATGAACACAATAATAGTAGTCCGTTCTCCCCAAGGGTCTATCAGTCATTTAGCCACAGATCATTGGTCCCTATAACTGTGTTAGGTACAGATTCCATCCTTGTTAAGCAAGTCTTTAATCCATTCAGAAGATGGCTGGTTACTCCCATGACATTTGTGGCACTATTGCACCTGTGGGTATATATTCCAAACTGTAAAATATTCATTTTATATGTATTATTGAAGTATTAGAAATAGGTAAATAAAACACTGGAAATTTTGTTGACAGGAATCATCATTATACACAAGATGGTGGTATTTTACCTCCCCACTACCTAAAAATTATTCTTTGAAGACAATGGAAAATTTCTTAGTTTGTAAGCTCCCCAATCCTTGTGACATGGTCAAAAGGTTTAATGACTGTATATAAAAAATGTCTGGAAGAAATGGAATCTTATTTTATATGGGTAGGACAATTGATAAATGCTATAATGGATGCTTTGTATTTGAATAATTCTTAGCTTTTACATTCTAGATTTTAAACAAAGAAGCAAAGGCAAGGAATTAAACTGAAGAAGAAGAAGAAATGAAGAGAGCGAGAGCACAACCTTTGAGAACACTCACAGGTTTGAAGCACATCTACCTCCGTTGAATAAATACCTAACTTGAAACCGCGATAGATGTGGGTTGGTGTTCATCCATCACTGGATTTACCTGGTTTCTTTTTTTATTCTGCAGGTGTTCTCATGTTGTCTCAGCAGGATTTTAGGTCATTGGAGACAGCTTTTGTCCTCTTCATGTTTTTTTTCTTCTGTAGTTAGGAAAACAAGTGTCACTTTGTTATGTGAAAAATTGTAAGGACTTAAAGCTCATGGATATGGCAGACCAGGAGAGGAGTGCCAATGAGAGAACACGTCACTCTTCTTAATTCCACTACAGTATGTATGTGCATATGTCTTTGTGTGTATCTGTGTATGGCTGCACGTGAGTATTCGGAATTTTGTCCCTTGACTCCAGATAAGACTATTTCAGAAAATCCAACATATGGCAATTACATTAAATATGGTATATTAAAATAGAGAATTGACTCAGAAGTGAGATTTGATGGGGAAAACAGAATGAGTGGAAACTGATTTCAATTGATTTGGTAAAATCACTAAGGAGTCAGTTTATTTAAATCCCCATGATTCTGTCTATATTCAAAACCTGTCTTACAAAGAATGCACTTGAACATGCATTTGAAGACAACATACGGAAGAACATGCTTTTGTAACCTGCCCAGGTCTGAGATCAGGGAGATATTCCACTCTTTTCTCAGTAATGTCTTGCCTATAACCTTAACCTTGAGGAGAGATTGTTTCCAGCTGACCTGCGCAGCTATAGTTATAATGGCTGTAGGAATCTTAAGAAATCAGTGGCATTTTATGTGGTTCTCATTGCTGTATAATTCCTTCTAACTCTTTTGTTCTTGTATGTTTCTTCTAGTAACTTTTCATTAACATTTATTATAGCCCGAGGCTGGCTAAGTCCAGGAGACACTTCTGTTTATAAACCCACACCTCTTCCCTTCCAGCTCGACATCTGCACCAGCTCACAGCTCATTGTGAGTCACTTGCAGAACTGCAAATGATAAAGATTATAAGCTCAGCTGGCTCTATTTTCGCTGGAAGAAGGACAAAACTATGATCAACAAAGCATCCATAAAAAATAAAGAAAAGAGCAAATCCCGTGAGTTTTTTTCCCCCTCAGCTTGTTCACTGAAGAAATGGAAATAGAATCCTATGGGAATTAACTTACTGCCCTTTCAGTTTGAATCAGAAGAAGGTACAAGCGTGTAGTAGCTGGTGTTGTGTGTTAACCTGACACAGCTGGAGCCATCAGAGAGGAAGGCGCCTCAGTGGAGGAAGATGCTCTGTGAGATCTAGCAGTACATCATTTTCTCAATTAGTCATCAGTGAGGGAGGGTCCAGTCCATGGTGGGTGGTAGTCCTGGGTTCTGTAAGAAAGTAGGCTGAGCAAGCCATGAGAGCAAGCCAGTAAGCAGCACCCCTCTATGGCCTCTACATCAGCTCCTGCCTTCAGGATCCCGCCTATTTGAGTTCCTATCCTGACTTCCTTCAGTGATGAACAACGACTGTGAAGTATAACCTAATAAACCCTTTCCTCCCTAACTTGCTTTTTGGTTATGGTGTTTCGTTGCAGCAATAGAAACCCTAACTAAGACAGAAATCGATACCAACATAGTGGGGTGTTGCTGTGATAAACCTGACCAGGTTTTGGGGAGGATTGCGGAAGGACTTTGGAACTTTGGGCTAGAAGAGCCACTGAGTGTTGAGACCTCAGTAGGATGTTCTGTCGGAGCCTGGAAGATAAGAAGGTTGAGAGCAATGCAGAATATGGAGGACTGACTTGTGGAATTTCAGATGGGAATGTTAAAGACTCTGTCAGGGCCATTTGCTGTTTTGATTTAAGATTCTGTGGTTCTGGCTAGCTGAGACCGAAGAATCAGCTGCGATTAGCAAGATCCCAGAATTGCTGAAGTGAAACCTTTGTGCAAGGGGGGACAATTGGTGCTGAGCAACTGGAGCTAAGAAATTAGCAGTGGTTAAAAAGAGACCAGCATCACTGAGGTAAAATCTGGGAAGTGTTTCCTGAGAGCACAGAGATGCTGTTTTCCAGGGGCGGCCTTGGATGTACCTTGTGCAGGCAGCCAGACTTGCTCATGTGTCAGAGTCACCCAGGTGGTACTGGTTTAGAAGGGGTAAAGGGGTCATGGAGAGCAGCTGAGGTTTGGCACTGTGAAACTGTGAGTGGCCAGGAGAAGCCACTGGTGAAGGTGCAGCCTCAGTGGCAGTTGAAGGCCCAGGAATGAAGGGATCATACAAGGAAGTTGAGACTTGGCACCATGAAGAGAACCCGCGAGCGGCTGTTGTTGAAAGTGCAGCCCAGTTGCAGCACGCGAGCCCAGCGTTTTGGAGATGCAGTACTGCGGGATGACCACCAAGAACAGCAGTGGCAGTGGAGTGTGGTAGACGGAGCCTAGAAGACAAGCTGAGTTGAGGACAGACCTGGAGAAGTGACCCAAGCCCTTTGGAAAATTCCAGAAGATCATGAGTGAATCCCCAGATCCTTGGACACTGAGTTATTTATGCTATTGGAGTTGGTTTTGCTTGGTTCAGATTGTGATGGTACCCTGGTTCTTCCCTCTTGAAGAAGGTATTTAATTTTGATTTTTAAAGGGGTCCACATGGAAGACTTGAACTTTTAAATGAGATTGGATATTTTAAAGAGATGGAAACTTTAATGTGTTTGAATTTTTAAAAGACCGTGGGACTTTTAAAATTAAAATGATGATTTTTAATGTGAGATCTTGGGGATGAATAACAAAGAAGGGTTATGGCTTAATAGTGATGGGCTCGTGTGTCAAGTTGACAAAGATGTCAATTGTAACTGGCTGGTTTTGTGTGTCAACGTGACACAAGCTAGAGTCATCAGAGAGGAAGGAGCCTCAGTTGAGGAAATGTCTCCATAAGATCCAACTGTAAGGCATTTTCAATGAGTGATTAGTGGGGGAGGGCCCAGCCAATAGTGGGTTGTGCCATCCCTTGGCTGGTGGTCCTGGGTTCTGTAATAAATCAGGCTGAGCAAGCCATGGGAAGCAAGCCTGTAAGAAGCTTCCCCCCCATGGCCTCTGCATTATTTCCTGCCTCCAGGAACCTGCCCTGTTTGAGTACCTGTCTTGACTTCCTTCAATAATGAACAGCAACATGGACATATACACCAAATAAACCCTTTCCTCTCCAACTTGCTTTTTGGTCATGGTGTTTCGTCCGAGCAATAGAAACCCTAACTGTGATAAAGGGATATTTTCTTAATCCATGAAAATTAGAAATGCTTCTCTTGTTCTTCTTGTGTCCCTATGGTGGCCGAGTCCTTGCATGTGTATCAGCAGCTCTTGAAAGCTAAGGACAAAGGACAATGCTCTTCTAGTGTGGTCTCGTGTCTTACCTGTTCCATAGTTCCTGCTCCATCTTCACCTCCCACATCAGTCAGACCTATAGCCACTGTGACAAATAGAGAAGAAAATGGGTAAAAAAGAGAGAGATGTGTTTTGGGCTCATAGTTCTAGAGGGGTCAACCAATGCTTGGTTTCCATTATGGCTCCAGGTCTGTGCTGAAGGGAGCATCATGGTAAAGAGTGAATAGCACAGCAAAGCTACTCGCCTCACTCAAGTCAGGGAGCAGAGATGGGATTCAATCTTCCCAGGCATGCCTCCAGGGATTTCCCTCCTCCAATGAAGCCCTGCATTCTAACAGCCCATTCAGTGCGATGCTCATTCATGAAGTGGCATCCTCCTGCCTCAACCCCTTTTTGGTAGGGCCACTGTCTGACTACCAAAGCTTCACCATCCAAGCCTTTAGAATGGACACTTTATTACCAAAGAACAGTAGCCTGCTCTGTGCCCGTGCTCCACAGTAGCTTTTGGCCCTGGCAAATGAAATCTTCTTCCTTTGTGAATATAGGTGTACTGGCAGGTGAAGGCCATTTATTTTCTGAAGCTCCCCTCTGGGGTTTCCTCTGCCTAAGGAACTCTGCCCTGTGCCTCTAACGTTGTCTTCACCTTCCACTCTCCCTAGCCAGAATGTCCACAGTTTGCAAGTGGAACACACATTTCATATGATACTTTAGCTTTGGTCTTCATGGACGTGCCTCTGTGGTTAATTTGGACAGACTGCCTCAGAAAGAAAAGCCTGAATACATTTACCATGGCTTTGAAGCCACCACCTTACCCCTGCCACTTGCAGAAAGAATGGTGTTGCTAATGGTCTGTGTCTCACACACTTCTCTTAAGTTCTTCTCGCGATATACAACCCACTTTGTCCATGCGAGGAATTGATTTCTCCAAAACAGTTTAATTAGAATGGATAAGCTCTAGTTTTGATCCTTCTAGATTTAAGCGCTGTTTTAGAGCTGGCGGGAGCTGGTCCCCATTACCTCGTTTCATCTTTTCCTTATAGTTGGGGTTAGCACTGTCCTTAAATGTCCAGTCTTCACAGAGACCTTCACTATGATTCACCCGTGAACCCAATGTTTCCTGAGAACCAACAAACATTTTATTTGTAAGAGAAAGCACGTGGGGGAAAGGAAAAGGACAGTTACTTGGAAGCAAAAATGTGCTTTTGCTCTTTCTGTGTTGGGAAAGCTCGGGGCCTAATTGGGAAGATGGCCTAGGTAGAATACATTAGGAACCGAACACATTGTACTGATTAAAAATGACACTGAGACCTGGGGAAGGGAGGACAGCTCATTTGGCTGGCAAGGTCTGGAAGTCTATAAAGAAATTGGGAACCAAACGCAGATGAAAAATGAGGAGCACTTCAACGAGAAGAAAGATGTTTGCAAATGTGTTGGAAGTGTTTAGATCCCGTGTCCACTTCCCCGTTTCCACTTCATACCGGTGTGCCTGTTTTAATCCTATAGGCAGACTGTCATCTAGTAAACTGCTGTGGACTTTTCTTATTGGCTGACCAGAGGTTCACGGAAGTTAATGCTCAACTTTCTTTTCTGCTTTTTGGCAAACATCGAGTTCACCTTACAGACTACATTGTTGAGGATGAAATGGAAGGCATAGTTCTCGTATACAACCACTGAGGAAGGCATCCTCACATTTTAAAGGCAATGGTGGTTTCACTACGAAACCTTTGAAAAGGTAAGAAAATTTACAGTGAAGAAAATAATTATCACCATAATCCCACCTCTGGAAATAAAGATTCGTCAATTCCCAGGAAGGACATTCAAGTACAATTAGTCAGGTTCCGTATTTTATGGCTGTCTTGTGTTTTACACAGAATAAGCACGGCGGCTATCAAAAGACAGGCAAAGCAGTAGCCTGACGCTCATAACTGAGATATAACTGCATTTTATAATCTTTCTTCATTTATTAACATCTCAAAATAGACAGGCATTACATGAAGATCTAGTAGAAGTAAATATCTACTTAAGCATATAAAAATAACTAAACATCATTTCATCTTTGAGTATATAACAATTTTAAGATCTTTCTTTTCTTATTTCTAAAAATTAATGTCATGATGCACATCTTTATGGGTTTATATTTGAATTTTTTTTTTTTTGGTTTTTTGAGACAGAGTTTCTCTGTGGCTTTGGAGCCTGTCCTGGAACTAGCTCTTGTAGACCAGGCTGGCCTCGAACTCACAGAGATCCGTCTGCCTCTGCCTCCCGAGGGTTGGGATTAAAGGCCTGCGCTACCACCGCCCGGCTATGGGTTTATATTTGAATTTTATGGTAAACTCCTATATAAGACTTGGCAAAAGTATTCTGGGGACTCAATTTTTTTATTGACATGTAACATATAAAAACTGTACAAGCTGGAAGAATGTGAGTGAAGAAACAGCTCATTGCTGGAGCCCCGCATTCTCTGCTAGCTGTGACTCCCCCCAAAACAGCCACCATATTGACCTCTTATGTAATAAACGGTCTTGCGCATTTCTGTACTTTAATACAAATGGCATTGAATAGTGTTGCTTGTGACATCATAATTTCATGGCATGCTTGGAAATCGTTTCTTCCGTTTCTGACAACATTCCAATGGAGGACTAAGGCAGAGCTTGTGAAACTTGCTCTGGGAGAGTATTGGAAGAGTTTCTAGATTTGGATTTGTTATAATTATTGCCTTTAAAAAGCATTCTAGTACCTGTCTTTTGGAGAACACAGGGGGCATTTTTGCTAGGCTCGCGTCTAGGTAAGACATTACTAGACTGTGAACAATACCCATGCTGGTGTTAGAGAATTGACAGACGGCTTTGTGAGGCCACAGTCATATTTTTTGCTTGACCACAGTGTACGAATCTTGCCTTCTCAGTGTCACTGAGTGTCCCCATTTTAGCCACACTGACTGGTACCTGCACACTGGTGTCCCACTGTGCTTTTCAACCACATAGTTTTTAACTTGTGTGAGAACCTTCTCGTGTTTGCGGTTTATTTTTCTCTTCTTTTGAGAGAGTCTGCCCTAGTCTGTTGCTGTTTCTCTAATGGGATGTCTACCTATTTTCTTCTAATGTGGAGAGAGTTCTTCTTCATAACTCAGAGGCACACAGCAAGACTGGATCAGGTAAACACTAGGTGGAAGAGACAATCCCAGGAACTCACATTTTATGAAGGGAATCAAAATAATAGGCCCTAGATCTTAGAAGATATTTTTGCTCAGTTATGACACTTTTTAAAAACCGATGCTTTTGACAACATTACTGTGTTTCATAGCAAACAAAACAAACAAAAATATACATGAAAGATTTGTCCTGACATTTTATTTATAAATATTACAGAAAAATCAGTTTGTGTTATTTTTCCAGTCTGGCACTTTGGAAATAAAATATCAAGAAAACAATTTGAAAGTTCCCCAAAGAAGAAGTGAAGAATAGCTGAAAAGCTATTCTTCATAAGGTTCAAAGATGCATCTCCATTTAAATGACAATGACGTGTGCAGGGGAATACAACAGATGTGCTGGCCTCTCCCTACCCCTGCCTGGGGTCTCTGAATTAAGGAAAGACTTACATTATGTGCAAAGTGCAACTTCTCTTCGGGGTCTGTCAGTAAGCCAAAAATACCAACTCCATAACCTTTCCAGAACTATTAGTGAGGAAAGCACTCTCAGGCAGAGGTTGAAACAAGTTGAAATTATCATTAATTTTTTCATCACAAAGCAGCTGTTTTCATTTACAAATATTTTCCTGGTACTTTTTTTTTTTTAAAAAAAAACCTCTAATTTTAAAATAGAGCAGCAATATGGCAGATGTAATTGCATACTGGACACTAGTTTGAATTATTTTTAAGGGGAGTAATAAGAAAATATCACATGGTCTATTTCATAATTCTTCTAGACACTGAATATTGACAAACTTTGTATTCTTAAATTAGGTGGACTTGAAGGTCATGCTACTTATATTTTTTTAAAGAAAATTTGTGAATTTTCTTTTCTGGTGTTGCTTATGGGGACAAGGGCCTAAGGAGATGACTTCTCAACAGTCAAGTTGGGCATTCTTCTCAGGTATTTTTGTAAACTACACAGTTTCCATCCATTGGGGATTGGACAAAATATAGTTGAAGGTCCAATGGACTTCTTAAATAACATCAAAGAAACATGTCCTATATTGAGGATGACGTCTCCATAAGGCTGCATCATGAAGACTTTGAGACATTTGAAAAACTCTCTTCTGCAGAGCTAAGAACAATTTTGGCACATGCTCTCTTGTGTATCTGGCTTTACCCTCAGTTCCTTTTTTTCTTCCTTGCATAGTAAAGTAATTTTTACTGGTTTGTGGGGGACATCCAAAGGGGAAAAAAAGAGGAGGAAGAGAGACAAAGATATTTTAACTTGATAATAAAAAACAAATAAGAGGAAATAAAAACAAGCAATTAAGGAAGAAACGTTCCTTTTTCAGACAAGAATTTCCTTATGAAACATTTTTGTCCTCCACACAATCAATGCCTTATTATATTTGGTTTTCAAAGATCTTAGTTTTTGTAAGAAATTTTATAAATGTGCACTAAAGCACAAGATTCAAGCCATCATTGATGCCGTGATATAAACATGGGGGTCACTTGGAAGGAGATTTGGGTTGGCTTGATCTGAACAGCTGTTCTTTATGGATTTTGTCAAATCATGTGGCTTCATCAGCAAACATGGCGTTTCTTTCTTTTTGTGGACTTTTGACCTTTGACGATCATCAATTAAAGATCAAGGCACATGGCCCATCATCATTGATCTGGGACTTATTAGAGAAAGAAAATAAATCAAAAAGGGAAAAGCAAGGCCCACATGAACAAAAGCATTGCACAGAAAAAGGCTGAGCAGGTGTTTGATGGGACATAACTAGCAGAAAAACGACTCAAGAAGAGACAGCTCAGTTGCTAGGTGTTTTAGGCAACAACATCACTACAAAGTTACATTAATAAAGAGGGGAAAGGTAGAATTATAAGCTTCCTCTCCGTAAGGTTTTCAAAACCAAATCTTTTTCTTGATAGAATTTTTCTAGACATCCTCTAGGGTGATTCTCTAAGCTATCACACTGATACACTTAAGCGGCTTTTATGAGTACTGCTTCAGGCTTACGTATCAATTCTAATCAGAACCCAGCTCCTATAAGACAGATCCAAAGACACACACTTAATAAAGACCCCACTCTTCACACAAAATAAAAATGAATGTAATACATGCAAAATTAGGAGGGAATAGCTAGCTTCCTTAAAATTTACCTATGGAATCACGTCTCCTATTTCAGACAATATAAAATTAGGTTTTGGGCACTACATAGTCAAAATTTTAAAGTTGCTCACGATTTGTTGAAGCTACATTTGATCATAGTTCTGTGAAAAATGTTAACTTCAGATCTTTTCTTTATGACTAGAAGGTTTAAGCCAATATTTAGATGATATTATCTCTTGAAGCATAAAAGCACAGTCCCAGAGCCTATGTTTAAAATGGAACGACTGATCTTGTCACTGTGTACTCAAAGATATTTAATTGATTTTATTTCACATTTGAGGTCAACTCTGGTTCTCCTTAGTCTGCCACTCAAGCGCTTCTGTACTCTAGCCCGGTGGGAACGGTGCACAACTTTAATCCCAACACTTGGGAGATAGAGGCAGGAAGATCTCAGTGAGTTTGAAGCCAGCCTGATCTACAGAGCTAGTTCTAAGACAGCAAAGGCAGTTACGCAGAGAAACCCTGTTTGAACAAACAAACAAACAAACAAAGAGCCTCTATAATCTACATTTCCAACCTGGTTTCTTTTTATTATTAATTGCTCGTTTTGAAGTCAGGCTTTTAAAATACATTATATGATATTGAAACTGGATACTCTTATCAAAAACGAAACCCAGATCTCCAAATAGAGACCAGGATTCTCTCTGAAAGGTTAACTTTCTGAGCCAGGATGGGTGCTCTAATGAGTCCACACCATTTCTTTAATGTGCTTTAGATGCTAGATCATAAGAATATTCATGGGATGTTGAGTTTTCCTTCTCTTCGTTGGCCAAGACTCAACTCAATCCTTATTTTTTGAAACATCTCCGAGTACTTTATTTGAGCATTTCTTTTCCCCCATCAATAAAGGGAGGTACTACTGAATGAAAATGGAAGGACAACTGAGAAATAATGTTTCATCATACAGTTGAAACCTGAGTCCCAGAGCACAGAGATGGTGGTTATGAGTACAGTGTGGGACTGCATCCCCACCTGTGCGATTCCAGGTAAATCCAGGTGCTTTCCTCTGCCCCCTTTAACATTTATGTGGAGGGAATGGGCTGATGAATGACACCGTTCCCAGCCATTATACTCTAGCAGAGGAACACCAGACTCTCGGACTTCATGACAGTGATGTCCTCATTTTTATAAGATGGAAGTCAAATAAGAATTTATATATTAAATTATCAGAAGGCTAATAGTGTATTGAAACATTACCATAACTGTCTTTAACCCCGACTCCATCTTGAGCTCTAGGTTAACTCAGAACTCCCTGTGCTTAGATTTTCCTCACTGTCTATGCATCCTGGGTTTACATAGAGCTGGTCTAACATCTGGTCCAGGAGAGAGGGCTGCATTCATCCTCTCCTCAGATGGTTTTGCATCTGTCTGGATGTCCTAAGGCAGAAGGAAGGAAGAAGAAAGGTTTTAAATAAAGCACACTCTAATGGGAGAGGGGGATCTCTAATAAGCAGGGCCTTTTACCCGAATGGAATTAACAAATACATGAACACCTGCTCTGGACGGGTTGGGCGCACTTGAACCAAGTTGGCAATGGGTTTGTAACAGCTCTTGGAAGCTTCGTCATTCCAAGTTTCTGAAAAAATTTATTTGCTCCCACAATGGCAACTTTTGCTAATGAGTGTTTGGTCTGTACTGTTATCTCTGCATCAATCCTTGGCTCACTTCCTTCTTACAAAGATAAAAATAAATGTCATTTCTGAAGATGTTTCAAATTTATTCCACTAGTTTTCCAGTATTCCTCTATGACCTTTTATTTTCTCACTAAATTTTAAACTGAAAATACAAAACAATATAAAATACCCATTGGATCATAGAATATAAAAGTAAGTGACTCGAAATAAAAATCAACAGATGATAGAGAAGGGAGGAACCAAGTGTGGACTTTTTTAAAACGAATTCAGTTTTAAAAACCAAAGAAAGGTGGTTTGAAGCAATCATGCACAAAAAGCACCTGTGTTCAGGTTTTGTACTCTGAAAAATCATTTATATTGGTGGTTCTCAACCTTCCTGGTGCTTCAACCCTTTAATACAGTTCCTCATGTCATAGTGACCCCCAACCATAAAATTATTTTTTTGTACTTCATAGCTATAATTTTGATAGTTAGGAATCATAATGCAAATATTGGATATGCAGGATATCTGCTATGTGACCCACATGAAAGGTTTATTTGACCTCCTCCCAAGGGGTAATGACACACAGGTTGAGAACTGCTAAAAAAATATCATCACTAACTGTTCAAAATGTTCTTTCCAGGGGCAACTTTCTGGTCACCTGACATGAGGCAGCTAAAACCTTCTGGCTCTAAGGCTAGTTCATATACACAGACATTCCCAGTTTTGAAAGGTTTATGTGAGGAAGGAAAGGATATAATGAAGAGATGAGCAAACTGGATTAAGCATGAATAAGAGATCATGCCAACCATGTCTTCAGATGAATGCGTTGTCATAGTTATCCCTTCAAAACAGTTATCTTAAAGGTCGTTAGCAACTGGAATGGTAGACTCATTGAAAGGGACAGAGAATTAACTGGAGCTTGGACTTTCATATTATGAAGCAGAGAGAAGCATTTCAGATGGAAATGAGTTTCTTTTATTAAAAATTTCCATCTTCTCCCCTCCTCCTCCCCCTTCCCTCCCCTCCCTTCCACTCATACCCCCACTCCCTCCCTTTCCAGGCCAGAGAGCCATCGGGGTTCCCTTCACTATGTAAAGTCCAAGGTCCTCCCAACTACCCCCAGGTCCAGGAAGGTGAGCAACCAAACTGACAAGGCTCACACAGATCCCGTCCATGCCGTAGAGTCCAAGCCCATCGCCATTGTCCTTGGTTTCTCAGTCATTCTCCACCGTCAGCCACATTCAGAGACTCTGGTTTGGTTGCATGTTCCATCAGTCCCATTCCAACTGGACTTGGTGGTCTCCCGTTAGTTCTGTCCCACTGTCTCAATGGGTGAATGCACCCCTCACGGTCCTGACTTCCTTGCTCATGATCTCCCTCCTTTTGCTCCTCATCAGGACCTTGGGAGCTCAGTCCGGTGCTCCAATGTGGGACTCTGTCTCTATCTCCATCCATCGCCAGGTGAAGGTTTTATGGTGATATGCAAGATATTCATGAGTATGGCCATAGGATCTGGCCATTTCTGGCTCCCTCTCCTCAGCCGCCCAAGGAACTAGCTGGGGGCATCTTCCTGGATACCTGGGAACCCCTCTACAGTCAAGTCTCTGCCAACCCTAGAATGGCTCCCTTAATTAAGATATATATTTCCCTGTTCCCACATCCACCCTTCCTATATCCCAACCATCCCATACCCCCAAGCTCTCCCCATCCTCTACTTCACACTTTTCTCTCCCCACCCCCCTACCACATCCCACCCCACCCCCAAGTTCCCATTTTTTTTTGCCCGGCAATCTTGTCTACTTCCAATATCCAGGAGGATAACTATATGGTTTTTTTTTGGATTCACCTTCTTATTTAGCTTCTCTAGGATCATGAATTATAGGCTCGTTGTCCTTTATTTATGGCTAGAAACCAATTTTGAGTGAGTACATCCCATGTTCATCTTTTTGGGCCTGGGTTACCTCACTCAGGATGGTGTTTTCTATTTTCATCCATTTGCATGCAAGGTGCATGTGTGAAATGAGTTTTAAATATATCTGAAACACTTGTATTAGTCAGGATTCTCAATAGGAACGGATCAGAAAGAAAGAATTAATATATAAGATTGGCTTGCACAGTAGGTCTTGAATAGCTCCCAAATGAATATCTATGTCTTGGAATTGGCTATGAACATGGTGCCTGCTCTGTCAACAATGTTTAATGCCTCAGTAGTTCCAATCTGCTGTAGGAAATTATACAGCCAATAGCCTTTAAGTTAACCACCCACCTCTATTTATGCCAATGTAAAGCATGTATCCAGCCTCTTTTCTGCCTGAGGGAATCGGTTTCTGTTCTCTGTTCCAGCAGAGGATCTGATTTGTGAGTCTACCCCTAAATAAATAACCGTTTATTCTTCTCAATTCTGAGCTAGTGTGGGGTTTCTTTTAAGTGTCTTTCTTCACTAATCTAGTGCTGAAGGCCAGGAGGATTCTTGAGAGCCACTGGTCTTCACTCCACCTTGGAAGGTTAAAGAAGCTGACTTCATATGCAAGCAAAGTGTGTCAGTCATAACATCAGCAGCAGCAACAACAACAACAGCAGCAACAGCAGCAGAAGCAGCAACAGCATCAGCAACAAGAACAGCAGAAACAGCAGCAGAAGTGGCAGCAACAGAAGCAGCAACAGCAACAGCAGCGACAGACACACTCCCTGGCAAGGATAAAATGTTCTTTTTCCTTGAACCATGTCTGGTAGCATATAGAAGATAATGCCTACAATGGAGGCAAGTCCTCCCCACTAATCAATCTCTTCTGGAAATGCTCTTGTAGACCCGCCCTGAGGCAGGTCTCTTGGTTGATTTCAGAGCCAACCAAACTGGCAGACAAGATGAACCCTGCTACCCCTCGTTTTCTTGACTTGCATTTAAAAATCTCTAATCCAGGACATTGTAGTTTTAAAATTTTCTATTTTATTTTTAAGCTGCAATCACCTCCTGTCTTCTTTTTCTCCCTGCCCCTTATTCTTTGGCCATCTTTGTGCTTTTAAGGATACTATGTTTTGGTAAATTCATTAAGTACCTTTCATGTTATTCTATAATAGCTACGTCCTTGGCAGTAAATCCTTTTCCAGTGTGCTGACCATCTCTTACAACCCCACATTCTCTGTGTGTCCTGTAATTCTGTCTGTCGTTCTGACTCAGGGGTGGTGGTGGCCTGGGACAGTGACTATGAAACTATTTTTTTTACATTTCTGAAACCACTAAAATGTTCTTCATTTTCAGACCGCCTTTGCAAGCTGATACTTTGACTTAGTATCGTGTGTGTGTGTGTGTGTGTGTGTGTGTGTGTCAAGGCAGGGCCAGGTAATCCAGCTTGGGGAAAAGGTTACCAGAAGCCAGCTAAGTGCCAAGGAGAAGTCCTGCCCTCACTGTTAGAAGTCTTACTAAGAGACCTAGCTACATGATTGTCACAGACATGCAGAGGGCTAGAGTGGTTCCCATGCAGGCTCCCTGACTGTTGGTCCAGCGTCCATGAGCTCCTGGGAGCTCAGGTCAGCTGTCTCTGTGGGTTCTCCCATCATGACCTCCCTCCTCCCTTTCTTCTGCAAGGATGCTTAGTGCACTGCTTGTTTGTGGATCTCTGCCTCCATCAGTTACTGGCTAGAGTGTCTCTGATGGCAGTTAGGCAAGTCACCAATCTGCTTATAGTAGATAGCCAGTTCGGGCACCCTCTCTACCACTGCGAGGAGTATTAGTTGGGGTCATTCTTTCCACTTTACTTTTTGAGACAACGTCTGCCACTGAGCCCAGAGTTGTTTACTTGGCAAGGCTAGATGGTCAGCAGCTGAGGAGTTGCCTCTGTTTGCCTCTCTAGTGCTGTCTGCTACCACACCCAGCTTTTTACGTTGGTGCTGAGGAATCCAAACCGAGGTCCTCACAGAAAGCTCTTTACTGACGTATCCATATCTGCAGCCATTGATGAACTATTTCTACAAATCTATGGGTAATGAATATTTGATTCTACATTCTTGCAAGGTATAAAGCTGATATACTTTAATATTTTGTTGCTTTTGTTATTTGTTTCAACCATGACTCTTTTTAAAAAAATTATTTGTTCATTTATTTTACATTCCAACTGCAGTTTCTCTTCCCTCTTCTCCTCCTAGTCCCTCCCCCACTTCCCCTCAGCCCCCTCTTACACTCCTCCTCTGTTTCTGTCCAGAAAGGACAGGCCTCCCACCACTATCAACAATATCAACTTGATATGACATGACATATCAAGTCGTGGCAGGACTAAGCACCTCCCCTTGTATTAAGTTTGTGAAAAGCAACCCAATATAGGGAATAGGGTCCCCAAAGCTAACCAAAGCATTAGAGAGAGCATCTGCTCCCACAGTTAGGAGTAGACTGAGCTACACAACTGTCCCATATATGTAGAGGGCCCAGGTCTATGGTAAGCATGTTTCCTGTCAACCATAATTCATAATGAGGTACCTTGTCTGCAATTCTGCAGATTTTGTTTTACTGGGCAGTCAGTGGCTGTTATAAAGAAGATACACAGGAAGATGGAGTCTGATAGTGTTTAACCTTTACCACAATCTGAACGTTTGTGTCTTCTCCCACAAATGGATATGTTGAAATTCTAACTCCCACCATTGGAAGTTTGGGGATGAGAATGCTAAGGAAGTGATTAAGTTTAAATGGGATTCTAAGGCGGGGCCTGCTTCAGCAGGACCGATGTCCCCATAAGAGAAGCCTCCAGAGAGCTTGCTCCCTTCTTCCCTTCCTGATGTTGCCCTGGGCACTCACTGAGGCAAGGGCATGTGGGGACACAGGGAACAGCTGGCCAGCTACAAATGGGAGAGTTCTCACCAGAAACCCAACGGGCTGCAACCTTCATTTTGTAGTCCTATCCTCCAAACCACACACACACACACACACAAGAAAAAAACCCAACAACAATTGTAGTCATTTTAAGCAGTCCAATAGGGGTTACTTTGCTATCGGGGTGCCATCCAACTAGCACAGTCTTGTCTCTCTTACCATCTGTGGTGTTGTAAAGCAGTCCCCTGAGGTTTCTAAGCCCAAGTTTTTATCAACTATGATCTTACTCTACACATGGGTGGAAAGTTTAAACAGAAAAAGCTTCCCACAGAAGCTAATGGTACGACGAAAAGGCAAACAGATTCCATCTTGCCAGCTCCTTCAGTTACCAGTGCCTAACCAACTAGTTCCAGTTTTAGTTACCTCATTTTCCCAGGTTACACCTTCTGGTTATGGCATCTGTTTCTCTTATCTCTTTGCAACGCGAAAGGGATGCATGAGGTTGAAATCCAATGTCAAATCAAAGAAGAGACGGTCAATCATGTTTGTGATTGGTCTTTTTTTTCTGAACCACTTGAGGACTTAGTATCGGGTGTGTGCATTAGTGAAGCTGACATCTGGATAGACTCCCAGGACATCCTAAATTATGGGTCACATGTGCAACAAGTGCTCATTTCTCCTACAGGAGCAGAGGCTAAGTAGAATAAGTCCTGGAGACACTCCTCAGAGCCATCCATACAGAAGGGCAGAGATGAGGATTCTCCCAAATTTACCAGGCAGCAAACGACTTCTTACCATGAGGAGGGGGAAAGGAGATGAGGTCGTGCAGTTACTCCAGTGCCATCCCTGGCAAGCAGTAGAGGAAATATCAGGAAAGGACAGAGAGCCTCCTCTAAAGGCAAGTCCAGTTGCCAAAAGCAAAACTTTTCTTGAGTGGGAAGGAGAAGGCAAAGGACAGCATGTGCTGACATGTCTGCGTGGGAGTCATCATGGGAGCCTGGGACTGTAGTGGGGATGCTCTGAATACCAGCCTGGTGAGCCAGGGACTCAGGGAACACAGACAGCAGGAAACGGAGTGTGTGCCTAAAGCACACCAACGTGATAGACGCTAAGATTTGTGAGCAAATCAGGGGGGTGGGAAAGTTATCAATTCAGCAAAGAAATCGGTAAAATTGAGTAGTAATTTTTTTTAAGAAAGGAGAGCAAACTAACAATAGAAACCAAGAACACAAGGAAAGTCTTATGGCTGAAGTGTTGTGTTTGTGTGCATGCATGTGCATGCGTGTGTGTGTCTGTGTGTGTAAGAGAGACAATGTTAAAATTTGGAGGAGAAATAAAATGAATGGGAACTGAGCACAAACTGGGAAAAAAACACTTAAGTGAATTTTTTTTCTTAACCTACAAATAGGGATACAACTTATTTGTTCATTCTAAAAATAGTCATTAATTAATTTATTGTTGATAATAGATGCCGAAATGGAACTTGTAGAGACAGTAGCCAGTGTCTCCCACATTCTACATCTTTTCCTTCACACTGAAGCTGTCATCAGTTTTTAAAAGCATTATTACTTTACCCGCCAGAAAGAAAGGAGAGGATGGCGGTAGAGCTGATGCCAGGTAAGTTACTTTCAGACCGCAATACATTTTCTAGTCTCTTCCAAATGTTGAAATCTGGGGGGAAATATACATTTTAAATTTTATGAAATACAACATTTAATTTCTAAGTAGCAGTTTTCCGAAACTGAAATGGTATTTTCTGTTTGTTTTAGAACTTCAGTTTCCTGAAGTCAGGGAAACTTATTCACATTGCAGTCTCTGTCTAGAATAGACTAGAACTATAACAAAACTCATGATAGCAGTTGATTATTGTACAGGAGGTGATAAAGGAGGGCCTGAGACAAAGCTTATATTTATTTGATGTACACCCACTCAAAGGAGGCATTCTTCCTAAAAATTAGTCTTCCTGCCCCAAATATATTTAGGCACTCTAGTCTTAAAAGTCCAAAGTACCCCCATCATGTCTGTCAGGCAAAATCTCGTTCATTGATTGGCTAACACTGTCATTTTGTCGGCAGCTATAATATAGCATTAGTGACTACTGTGGCCATTGCTCATGGCTGAAGTGTCCCTGGAAGGTGCATATTACTGATAGCATTTCTTAGTAATCACTGATAATGTTATTTTTTTAAAACATGGGTTAAAGTTAGGACACTGCTTCATCTGATGAGCCCCCAAATGGCTTAGATTTAGACATTATGTTTACAAAAATCATGTATTATTAAATCCCACTGCTATCCACAGCAGGTGGGAAAACTCAGTGAAACGTGGGCAGAAATGCAGGCCAGAGGCTCAGTGAGAGGCATCTGACCCTGTCTGCATTTCACTGAATGGAAGGTGGGTGGAATCAAAGGATCCAGTTTGTTTTAGTCTTCCTTTCTTTATGAGATTAATGGAAATGGAGAAAGGCCGTGTAGGACATTAGTCCTGGGGCGACACAGCAAATATCTGTTCACCTCACAGAACTGACGACAGACTGAAGAACAGATGCCACCAAAGTCCAACTTGGTGAACCAATGAGTTTTCTTGGAGTTACTTACAGGGACATGCGTGAGCAGGAGCAGAAATGACTCAAAGACAGCTGGATCACCAAAGCCCACCCCAACATGGTTGCCATCTCACAAAAGCTGGCAACCTGGAGCACATTGCATGGCCTGCGGGCAGCTCAGAGGACTGGAGATTGTTTGCCAATCTCTACTTCTTTCAGGCAGCTGATAACCTTGTCTGAAAGTGCCTTTCAGTAGTCTTTACAGATCGTATAGTCTTGGCAAGAGGGGACTAGTTGTATCTGGTTGATTTCAGGGACTTCCTGAAGCTGTTTGAGTTGTTTACTTTGTGCCCTAAAGAGCTTTCCTTCAGGATGGGATGTTTCAAATCAGGAGAACATTGCTATACAACAGATCCAGGTCTACAGGCTGTCATTTCACAGGGCATGTCTGTCTTATTGTGATATTCCAAAAAGATTGACTCTGGGATAAATGGATTTGTTTTGAGTTGGACTAATTAAAGCAAAACAAAACAAAAAACTTAAGGAGACATGGAATCTGCAATCAGGAATCCTGAGTTAGTGTTGTCAACAGAATCCCTCTGCCTTTGTGGAACATGGCAAATAACAGCTAATACATATCTATATTTGTATCTATATTTATATAGATATATAGGACAGGTTTTGGAAAATTCTCTGACATTTAGTTGTTTCTTTAAGCCCAAGATGCAACCAGTGAAGATATAATCATTTGAAGATAGAGTCCTTGTCATAATCTCATATCTATTCAGATAGCCACATATGAATAGCAAGTATTTTGCAGGTGATAAGAAATATCAGTTGATACTTATGCTATTAAAATTACTATTTGTAATACTGTTGGTTATGTCTACCAATCCTTCAAATTTCCTTTGCGCTATAATATAATACCACACACATCTGGGTTTATATTGCTTGTTTTTATCATGCTCCTAGATTGGATAGCAAATCATGAATCACCTCTGTGTTAAAATATCCAGTTTCTTTTACTGGATTGTTATTAACTAGTTTCGAAAAATGAACGATCACTAGACTTCTCTGAACTCCCCACCCCCCGTGAGTATAAGATGTTAGCCAGGGACTGCCAAGATAGTTCAGATGGTTAAATGTTTGCTGTACAGGCATGAGGACCTGTCTTTCATCCCCCCATAAAGAGGTTTGGCATACACTTGAACCTCATCTCTGGGAATGCAGAGATAGAAGGATCCCTGTGGCTTACCGGATAGCCAGTCCATCCTAATTGGTGAGTTCCTGGTTCCTGCGAGAGATACTGTTCTTGCTGTTTTAAATGGAATAGAAACACACACACACACACACACACACACACACACACAAAACCACCACCACCACCAATAACCCAAGGTGGTAACACATGCACACACACACACACACACACCACACACACACACACACACACACACACACACAAACATTGAGCCAATCTCTATGGCTGTTGTGATGGTTAAGTTAGATAGTTCTCATATGCTTCACCAATAGCGCCTGAAAGGTGCTGGTTACACAATCATGTGTGAGCTGTTTGCTGCTATGGCTCTTCATTTATTTGAGTCTCATCCAACCCCATAAATGAGGAAGAACAGGTTATTCTCATCTTGTATTAAGGGAACAGATCAAGATCACTCTCCAAGTTCTTGGGCCTTGCCTGCTTGGTGTCAGAACCCACATCTTTTGGAAGAGGATCTTTAAGACCGTTTGGCACTCAAGTGCGGGATTACATAGTCCTACTGGATCTTATTTCTCACTAGGGAAGTTTGTAAGGTCTCTTGCAGTGATTTTTTTGTTGTTCATTTTGATTTGTTTGTTTTTGTAGCTACCCTTTGGTGTCAAGTGCAATGAGGACTTTATGTCACTTCTCACAACTGGGAAACCATTGAGGGTGTCAGACACCCTCAAAAGAAAGTTCATGGTGGCCAGACAACTAACCATCATTCATTCTTTGTGGAATATTTCTGGAGTATATATTCATATTATTGCCATCATCATAATTTATTATTTATTGAGTGCCATCCCTTTGGGAGGGACTGTGCAGAACACACACCAGACAGTGCCTCCATCCAACAAATAGAAATGGAACTCAGATGGTCATGATTTATGAGATAATGATAAAGTTCCTCGGGTTGTGCAAGCCTGTTCTGTAATGAGATCAGCATTGGAGGCTCAGAGCAAAGAAGCTCTCTCTCTCTCTCTCTCTCTCTCTCTCTCTCTCTCTCTCTCTCTCTCTGCCTCTCGGTTTTTCAAGACACTGTTTCTCTGTGTAGTCTTGACTCTCCTGGAACTCACTCTGTAGATCAGGCTGGCCTTGAATTCACAGAGATCTGCCTGTCTCTACCTCATATGTGCAGGGATTAAAGGCATGTGCCACCACTGCCCGGCTAAAGAAGTTTTCTTATGAGAGGAAAAGAACAATGTCATCAGGCACCAAAGGACCAAAGAGGCTTTCAGGTATAAGGTGCATCACGAAGGGCAGCAAGAAAGAGAATGACAAGGTGGAGGAGAGAATGGGAGCATCCCATGTGTCTTCAGAAAAGGGGAGAGTGAAGAGAACCAAATGAGAGCAAGTGATGCCGTCCAGAGCTGAGCCTTGGTGACTGCATCCCAATACCATGTGCTGTTTGTTTTGGGGCAGACTGAAAGAACATGCCCTCCCTTGTTAAGAGAAGCGGCTCCACACTGCTGCTGGGTTTAGGAGTGGAAAATTATATCACATCTGTACTGGTTTTTAATCTCTTGTTTGGTTTTGTTTGCTCAAGAAAATGAAAAGGATGTGCTATTGTTACATAGCGATGCCAGGAAAAAAAAAAAGTTTCACCAGAGACTTCAGAAATGTTTTTGGGATCGCGCCCGTCTCGTGTGGCTTCACTTCCTTCCATTTGCTCTCCTCCTGCCCTTTTACTCTCCCTTCCCCTGAAGCACGGCTCTACGCTGATGGATTAATATCATGCAACGGAAGGCTATGTGGCGACAGTTCAGCCGAGGAGGCAAGCCAACCTCCAAAGATCAAGTGATGGGGAAGGGGTCTAAGAATGGATGGACCAATCTGCAGAACCCTCTAAAAGAAGTACATAATTAATGAGTCTTCAAATTCATAGCTGGAGCTGATGGATGGGGATGAATACTCCCCCATCTGGGAATAATTAAGAGTAATTTATAAACTCCTCATGGGAAAGAATGATGTCTTCACCTTTCTTAGCCAGTCCCCTGGGCACCACAGAATATGGTTCATCCATAGAGTCTTTGATTATTTGTTAAGTACTAGATGCTCTGGTAAGGAACCAAAAAAGACATACACGCACATGCACACACACACACGCACACACACGTACACACACACACACACACACACACACACACACACACATGAAAAGGGCATGTTTCCCTTCATGGAACTTAAACTTTGGGGAAAATGACTAAGCAAGGTACAATGTAGTATCTGTACCGAATAAGATAAATCCAAAGACATGGGGGATAGATTAGTGGAAGGCATGTGCCATTCAGCACTCTGAAGACCCTCATTCAAACTGAATTAAAAACAAATGGGAGTTTATTGGCTCTCTTGATGGCAAAGGAAAGGGCATTATTAGATGCAGACTGAATAGTCTACCAGGAATTGCTCTCCATAATTTTGGGTCTGTCTTCTACCTTTCTCTGCTTTAAATTATTATTTTTTGTTAATTTTCTTTATTCTTTGTGTATTTCATACAAGGTGTTTTGATCTCTCCACCAGAAGCTCCCTCTTCCCTCTTCCACAATGTTCCATTAGTCCCCTCTCTCTCTCTCTCTCTCTCTCTCTCTCTCTCTCTCTGTGTGTGTGTGTGTGTGAGTGTGTGTGTATGCACTCACACACACACACACATGCACATGTATGCGTGTGTGTGTATGCACTCACACACACACACACATGCACATGTATGCATGTCTTTCTATGTTTTGGCAAAGAAAACCATCTATACAAGTCTGTAGGTGACCACCTGAGGAACATTAGTAGTGAGATGCAGTATTTTCCCAATGAAAATCAAGATTTTATGAGCAAGAGGGTGGGAGTTCTAGGTACAGAAAGGAAACAAAGCTATGAAGATGCCTCAAACAATTGGTAGGAATGTATAAGGGACATTTGCAAACCCAGAAGGATGCTGGGTCTCAGAGATGAAGATGAGACCTCAGAGACAAGCATTTGCACCACACAGAACCTACTCACTTGGGCATGCTGAATTGCATCAGAGAGTTGAGGCCTCCTTAACAACGCCACCAGCACACCACAGAAGAAAATACATGTTGGTGAGTAGTGATCAGATCTCAACACAATAACGAATTCGTTTGATGTGAAAATTCTTGGAATTATTGATGATGGAGGTGGTGGCCATGGTGATAAGAGCGGTAAGCAAGACAGAGAAGATGGGCAGTGAGGTGTCCCTGTGTTCACGTTCATGCTGCAAAGGCAGTGGTCCAGGGGGGAGCCATGCCTGAATCCAGGAGAGTCTGGAAAGTCATTAACCAGTGTGTTAGCACTGCCCCTCCACACTTCAGGACAGCAGGGAATGGCAGATCACTCACCTTGTCTATTTAGCAGTATCAACCGCCTACCCCAATATAATCATAGTATTTTGTGATATGTTAGTTCCATGGTGTTTAAAATCATAGATGTTAAAATCTTGAAGGGAAATTGACCTCCTTCCCGGAAAAAGTGAGGGAAAGTAACTTTTTAAGTGTCCCGTGAAGCAGAAAAACAAGCAAGCAAGCAAGCAAACAAACAAGCAAATCAAACCATCCCTAAGAGAAAAAATATCTAAAGGAGATTTCTTTGGAAGGCTGTTTTGATTACTTATTATGAGAAAAGGCTGATTACAAAGCATCACTATAGGAGACACGTATAAGCATTATGATAAAATACATTCAGATTTCTTCAGAGTTTCACGTTGAATTCCAAGGAAATAAATTTTTGTTGAGGTGAAAGAGCAGGGCAATGAAGCGGGACAGCAGGAGGATTCACTGAGACACTTGGCGTAAAAACAGGCTTGTATATGAGAAGAACGGATAAGGTGGGACTGCTTGCTTTCTGATTTTACACCTAGTCCGACACAGGGGGAAAGGATGATCGCTAAAGAGTCAAGCTAGCTTTAAAATGACTTTGTTCTACACCAGCGAACAGTTCTCCCCCGCCCCATAGCAAAGGCACGACCATAAATTACGTGCGACTTGATGGCTCTTTGAACTGCCTAGACATAATTCACTGAGATGAAGCAGAGAAAAACAGATCCATGCTTTGTTGATCAGAAGGCTTTTGTATGGTTATCAGTCCAATTTCACAATGTGCTTTCTGGTGAAAAGACATACCGCTGCAATAATTTGTATCTCTGATTATTTCTTGGCATCAGTGGAGACTTTTGTTTTCTCAAAAACAATCCAGTCGGTCACTTAAAAAAAAACAAAACTAGGTCCTAATATAATTCTGGGATGAAAAATAATTTTACACATCTGGATTCTTTTCTCCCAATAAGCTATATCTTCATATAATTTCCTAAAAGAATGAGAGTAGCCTTCAAGTACGGTTTGATAATAAACACACATATCTTTATGTGCTTGAAAAATAAGAAAGGATGGAGGTGCGATAAAGTAGTAATGAGAAGTAGGGGTCTCTGGAGGCCATTCCTTCATTCATTCCTAATCCACAAACACTTACTAAATGCATGTTACATGAAGATGCCATAGTGAGGGTCACTAAACTTGATATCTATTCAAATATTATTCCTATAGACAGTTATTGAGTGATATTCTGAAAGGTTATTGAGTGTTAGATTATAGAACAGACAGGCCTAATCTAGTCTTGGAGATCCAGGAAGACTTCATGGAAAAAGTACTATCCAAACAAAACTGAAAGATGAATGGAAGCCAAAAAAGACACAGGAGAAGTTCAGACATGTGGACCAGTGTATGCAGAGGTCGGGGCACGTGAGAATAAAAGAGCAGAGACTAAGGGAAGCAGACCCAGGTCCCTATCCTTCTGCATCTAGTAATCAGCCAAATGTCTGCTCTCAGATAGCCCAGAGATCAGTCTAACTTCCCAAGTGCTGTTCCAAGGTGGTGGTTTCACTGCAGAACCTTGCTAGAGTTGCTAGGGACAGGCTTTAAGGATTTACAGCCCCATACCAAATCCAGCTCACCCTTTCTGTTTCCTAAATATGGATGGATACATGATCTCTCAGCCTCCTGTTGAAATTCTTCCACGACCACTAAGGACTCTCCCTCTGAACCATAAATCCAATGATCTTCCTCCTGTATGTCACCTGTCATCATGACATTTTGTCACAGCAACAGAATAGTCACCAATGAAGTACCTCCCTGGCTCTGCCTTCTCTCGGCTCTTCTATTTTCTTGCACTTAGTTCTACTTGATAGTCCATGTTCGTTGGTCCCATTGAGAACATGGTTGGTGTCCTTTTTGCATATTTGTCTGAATTCTAGAAAGTTTGGGAACTATTGCAGATACTCAATAAGTATCAGTGGAATGAATAAAGCAAGCCATCATGCAGTGAAGGAGGCGAGGTATGATGTGAGGCTGGAGATTTGTAGATCATCTGAAGGAGTCTAGACATTGCTATAGAGTTCATGTCCTGAAAGCTAGGGTTCCTAAAGGCTCCTGTGTTAAAGGTTTGGTCACTACTCTGTGACAGTGTGGTTGGGAGGTCGAGGCTCCTTTCAAAGGTGGGAACTAATGTGAGGAAGTTAGGCCAGGGAACCCAGCTCTTGAGGGGGAAACAGAAGCCCCAAACACTTCCTTTTTCTCCATCCCAGCTGCCAGGAAGTAAGAAAGTTGCTTCACACAGTCCCTGCTGGGATAGGCTTACTCACCCCAGAGCCAGAGTGCCAGAATACCCAATCTTGGATTGGAAGCTCCAAAACTGTCAAAACGTGCTTTATTGTTTCTAAGTTAATTGTCTCAGACAGTTCCTTACAGTTACAGAAGGCTGACTAAAACATAAAACCCTTCGAAGATGTGAATGACTTTAAGAGGGAGCTGAAATAAATTTGGTTTCTATTTCTAAATTTTCCAATAAAACGTGAACTTGAATGTTTTCTTGACCTCAGAAATAAGTTTACTGGGCCTTCCAATTATGAATGCATTTTAATTGTTTGGGTAACCGTTTAGATTTTCTCTGTGAAATAAAGAATGATTCTTCCGAATGAACCAGATACGGTATAATTTTTTACTTAAAAATGTGTTAAGTGGTGCCTGATCTTTAGGATAAAACCTTATTTTAAATGTTATTATTGCCAAATACATACTTTTTATGCTTTTATACATTAAGCTTTAAAAGTCTTAGTTTATTTATAAAGGGTGTAAGTCAAATAGAGTGACTAATATAACAGTAAAATAAGCAATTGGAACTAAAAGAAAATAGAGTCCCAGCAGGGACTGTGTGAAGCAACTGGGTCACAGCTTGGCATGACATTTTTCAAAATTATTTTATGCACCACTAAGTTTCCAAAGATATTCAGAAGTCTCAAAAGGATAGATCAAATGAAACCATGGATTTCTGTAGCCTCTAATTTGCTAGAGAATTCTGTTAATCCCAGGGGAGGCACTGAATCTAACATCTTTCATTCGTTTTTCTCACACACAGCACCTGTTCTGTAGAATGCAGTTTAGGAATCATGGATGAATTGGGATACACGACAAACTGTAGCTCATGGAATGCTAGCAGGACTGGTTACATGGCTGTGGACCTCTATGGTCCATGATGCCTAGGAGGATTCCCATCCTAGTCTTGATGGCTCTGCTGTCCCCAACTTGCGTTTTTGTAAGTGAAATGGAGTGGAAGTGTGGAGCAAACACAGGAGCAGGGGATTCATGCTGAACAACAAGCACCCAAGAATTTGTATGCTGTGATTGCCATTAATGAATAAAGAAACTGCTTTGGACCTATAGCAGGGTAGAGCTTAGCTAGATGGGAAAAACTAAACTGAATGCTGGGACAAAGAAGGGCGGAATCAGAGAAAAGCGATAGAACCTCCTGGATACAGATGCTGGGAACTTTAGCAGGTGAGCCACAGTCTCGTGGCACTACACAGATTACTAGAAATGGGTTAAACTAAGATATAAGAGTTAGCCAGTAAGAAGTTAGAGCTAATGGGCCAAGCAATAATTTAATTAATATGGTTTCTGTGTGATTATTTCGGCCTGAGCATCTGGGAACAAACAAATGGCAAACTTATTTAGTAAATGATTACCAAATAAAAGTGGATATAGGGCTTGGGATATCACTTTGAGGTAGAGCAATTGCCTGGCAACTGTGAGACCCTGGGTTGGTTCTTAGAAACACACACACACACACACACACACACACACACACACACACGTGTATTCAGAATAGTCTAGTGAAGTATTGTAGGAAATTATTAGATTTATTCAGATTTTAGACTCTCTAGTTATTACTGTTGCAACATTACAAAGCAAATAATATATTAATACTGGCTTAGAAATAGAAACTTAATTTAATGATCAGTAGGCTTTGGAAAACAACATTGCTCTTTGCATATTGCTTGGAATTCACAAAATTATTACAAGAAATGGAAAACTTTTAATTTCTTATTATTCAAGACACTGATGGACTTGGTAAAGACACTTTGAATTACATGCAAACTGCAAATCCATTCTGATTTTATTTACAAACCTCTGCCAGCTCCAAGAAGTATAAGGGCAAATGGTAGAATACAACCGTAAGTAATCCTAGACGTTCACAACCCATATAGTTGAGAACTTAAGTCTTCCTAGAAAGTTTTTCACAAACACGCTTGGCTGTGGACGCATCAGAATTTGCTTTTTGAAATTATTGAATCTGAAATTTGCCTCAGTGTTTCCATGGACTGTAAAAGGGCAATTTCACTCAATCAAGGCATTATGCTAACAAAATGCTGATTTTATTATATATTATAAAACTGTGATGCAAAGATGATTATAAGTTTCAGCTGTGTGTTGTGATTCAGTTTTACCCTTATAAAAGCCTTCCTATATTTTAAAGGTAGAATTTTGTATTTTTGTGCAGTTAGTTGTACTTTGTGCCATCTCGTGGAAAATAGAATCTCACATTTTCCTTTTCACTCATTCAGCCAGACCCCCATACTAGATTCAATCCGGTGAAGGTAAGTGATCCAGGTACCTACCACATGCCTGGATATTCGGAGTGTTTCATAGAATGACTCCTATGTGTACATAAATACATCATTTGTTTTAATTTTGGTCTCTACAACCAAAAATACATTTTCCGGTTAGCAAATTTTAAATTTCTTCCCACCTGTATGACTGGCTAAGAAGCCAGCAGTGACACAGCGATCACAGGAAGCATAAAGATTTCATACATGCAGCACGGTTGACAATCACTTCTTGTGGATTTCTTTAAGAATTAGAAAATTCAGTTGATTCTTTACAGTGTAGAAGTCTTCTGCATGCCACCAAATGTTCCAAAAGTGTGTGGGGGGGTCGTTGTTGTTGGGACTGGGGTGCCTCCATGATCACTTTTAGCTGAAGCTTGAGAATAAGTGAGATGATTAGGGTTTGTTCCTTTTTTTTTTTTTTAATTTTTTTTTTTGTTTTTTTTTGGTTTTTTTTTTGGTTTGTTCCTTTTGTATGTGAGGGGTGCGTGTGCATTTGTGTGTGTTTATGTGTGTGTGAGTGTGTGTATGTGTGCATGTCTGTGTATATGTGTGTTTATGTGTGTGTATGTGTATGTATGTATATGTGTGTGACTGTGTGTATGTGTGTTTATGTGTGTGTGAGTGTGTGTATGTGTGCATGTGTGTGTATATGTGTGTGTGTATGTGTGTGTATGTATGTGTGTGTATGTATGTATGTGTATGATTGTGCGTGTGTGTGGTATTGTGTTGGAGACTATATACGCTTCCACCTGGGTGCTAGTTGACCTCGCTGATCTGAGTAGTCTAGTTGGAGGGTATAGGACAACGCCAAAGCCTAAAAGATCTACTACAATAAGCTTAATGGGTCAAGTATGACAATAAAGGACAATTCCAGCTTCATCTGAGAAATAACAGTGATTGGAACAAAGCAAGACAAGCTCTTTGAAAAGACCAAATCCAGTTACTTCTTTCTACAGAGCAGGTCTTCTACTTTTTTTTTCTTGTTTCTTTTAAAAGTTGCACAGGTGATGTCTCTCATTATTCAAACTGCCTGAATTTTCAAGGGCTATATAAGCCCAGCAAACTATATCAGAAGCCTGATTAATTTCAGAGACAATTTGTGAATGGTTGCGTCCAGATTTGTCATGCTCCACAGAGAGCCGTCCCTATGCATGTTTATAGGACATTTTTCTCTAAAGCAGAGACACTTATGTGGTGAGAGACTGGAAGAGAGAGCCTGAGCTGGCTGTGATTGTTAATAGAGGGATTGGCCCGATGCCTCTCTCTGTCATCCTGGCTTCCCAGCTTTCTAACCAAGGAGACCCATATTAGTTTTGCAGCAAAATAAAAAATCTTTGACGATCTTCACAGCAGTTGAAAGTATACCCATAAAATTCTATGTGTCTCTAACAACCTTAATTTTACATATCAACCCCCCCCCCCACCACCACCAGTATGTTGCTTTAAGAATGGAGCAATTGGGAGAGACCCTCATCAGTTAAGGGCACTGGCTGCTCTTCCAGTGGACCTAAGCTCAATTTCCAGCACCCATATAGTGGTTCGTAACAGTCTGTAATTCCAGTTTCAGGGAATAGGATACCCTCTTCTGGACTCAGTGGGTACCAGACAAACACACTGCGTATAGATGTGCGTGCAGGCAAAACATTAAATATAAACAAACACATCTTTTCAAAAAATAGTGGGAAGATTGGATTCAGATCAGTGTCAAGCTGGAACATTTCCTTGATGGAATAAATTTGTTTCCATTTTTTGCAGACATTTATTGAGATAATAGGCAAGAAAACAAATTATTCTGGTGACCTTTAGAAACGTGAAACATTCCTTTCCATTACGACTCTTTTCTTTAATGTAGACAGCCCTAGAGGAACATTTACCCAGAGCGTGAGCTACAACGTTCTTACTTTGTGGAGTTAAAGGGAGGGTCCCATCAGTAGAAGTACCCACCGATTCTCTGAATTTCATCCTCATCCCTTCCCATCGAGGGACGAAATCCTTACATCATCCTGCTAAGGGCTGAGTTTTCAGCCTGGTCATTTTAGGGATGTGCCCATCCATCCTGACATTTTTGTGATGGCTTGTTGAACTTGTTTACTAATACACAGAGAGTCTTTGCGCAGTTAAAATGTACTGAGGCCTTGTGGGATTATTGCTGTAAGTAGATAAACACAGTGTTGAATCTTCATGTAAATAGCAAAGGGCTGATGTAACAATCCTCATTTTCCCCCGGAAGAAAATGGACCTTGGAATGGAACATTTAGAAAAGCCAGGTTGTTAGTGGGAATAAAGTGCCTGCACCAGGCCTTTTAGTCCAGGCTTTCTGGGCTCTTAAATATGGGTTTCCCCTATTGTAGAGCACCACGTCTCTGTTTACTCAAGGGCTTTGTTGAGCTCAGTGAGCTGTAGTTTGCAAGAAGAGATTTTTCAAACCTAGTCGGCTTTGTTTGTTTTGCCTGAAATTTTGCTGAACTAACAGATTTATTTATAACATTGGTTTATTTTGCGTCTTTACCTAGAATGTGAAGCCTCAGTCCAGCAAATGGCTTCAAGTTCCCAGGAAGAAAGGCACACTGCATTCTTAGAGTCAGTGCACACCGGGGGGAGATGCCAGCCATTCAAACGTGTGAGTTTACCGTGTATTCCCCCAAATGACGTCCCCTTCTTTATCCTCATTACATCTGATTTGATCCGACATCGCCATCAAGCTGCACAGCCTAGAAGCCAATATCCTATTTGACGGATTCACCTGGATGCTCGATATGGCATTTTATAATCAAGAGAAGACTTTTTCCTTGCAAAGTTTCCTTTCATTTATTCTCCGTATTCCACTACTGACACAGCTGTCTAGCAGAAAACACGTGTCGCTTTTCCTTCTCACCTCCCACAGGGTATGTATTAATGTTCCTCCATTTTTGCTTTCAAAAATAATCCAAACTTTCCCTCCTCTCTCCATCGCTGTACGGCCCAGCTGTCATGGCTAGTCTTATCTCCTACCTGGGATCTCACCTTAGCCTCCCAAATGGTCCCATTTTTTTTTCTCATACCTCTTATCACCCATGCTGCAGAAGTCACCTGGAATGAGTTTCTTCAGATATAAATCAGATCTTCTGATATTTTATTTACAACTTAAATGCCTCCCTCTCTGACATCTCGTTCCACTCTCCCCTTGGTTTCATAGAGTTTGGCTCTACTGGCTATATCTGAGTGTTTTTTGGAAGATGCCAAGTACATTCTTGCTTTGCCTTAACTGAGCTGTTATCTAGCTGTGTGGTTAGAGTTGCTTGGACATCCCTCTATTCTGTACTCATTTATTTGACTATAATGTTGTGACAATGACTTTCACATTAATATTCATCTCATTTTACCAGAAAGTAGCTTGACAAGAAGAAACTATGTGTCCCTTAGATTTTCCCCCATGGTGAAAGGAGCCCCACTAAGTCAAACTTGCCTTCACGCTTCAGTCTTTCGAAGTCTTCCTCTGTTCTTCAACTATCACCATGCTCTTCTTAGAGTGCTGTCGTCAGCAAAAGAGGATGGTTCTAGAAGCTGAGGACTGCTTTCCCACCCAACATTGAAATAAAATGATGGTTCAGAGGACTGGCCGTTTGTGTCTGGTGTGGGTCTCTCATGATACAAAGCCCTCTCCAGAGACTGTTTAGAGAGCAGAAACTCTGTCAGGCCAGTGCTGGTGGCTATCTCTGACAAGCCTGCTTTCCTGTGTCTCTCATAGGTGCTATCTTGGGAGAAACCTTTGAAATTCTGGATTCCACCCTAGAAACCACTTCCCAGAGAGCTCACTCTGCACTCTTGCTATGTGTTAGTTGCATTCTGGACATGGGATTGAAGAGATACCAAAGAAGCAGAGAAGAAGGAAATAAGAAGAAGGTCCGGCCAGAGCCAGGATGTAAGAGGGTAGGTATCAAGGAAATGTTACAGAGAAAGGATGTCGACTAAGGAAAGGAAAGAGATAAGACAAGACTCATGGTTCAGTTAACAGATTCGGTGGTTAGGATTGCATCCCCTGAGAAACTGTGACTTGTAATCTGAATGACAAAGCAGGAACTTTATGAATATTCAAGACAAGAACACTGAAGGAAGAGAAGACTCCAGCTCAAAACCTGAAGAGGGGAATGAGGTTAATATGCTTAAGAAACGGAGAAAACCAGAGAGTTTGAGAGGCTCCTGCATGCCAGGTTCTAGCTGACGTCATCATCCCCACTATTTCAGCCACCCTCACGGCTACCATGTAAAGCTGGAATTTGCATCAACCAGCAGGAAACAGATGACTCAATGAACAGCCATTTACAAAGACATGAGGATGGCTAAGCTGCGCAAGAAGTGAAGTGACCCAGGACTAGTAACACAGAACACCAATCTGCTGTCCATTGCTCACCACCTCCACTTCCGGTTTGCTACTGAAACCTGGGGCAGACACAGAGGACAGAGGAGAAGCTACTAGGCCAAGGCTGTGCCTAGGGAAGAAGAATGTAGCTACTGCCCCCCTCACAGTGGTGCAGGGGAAGCAAACAGACTTAACCTCTCTCACCTTCTTACCCTTGTCTAATTGTTGAAATGCAGACACAAACAAAATGAGGCAGAAAATGTTAGGGAACAGATCTGGAAAGGCGAAGAAAATAATTTGCGCAGATCTGCTGCCCTCTCCTCTTTACTGGTGGGCAGAGAGGGAGGCTTTTATTGATTACGATGACTATTCACGCTGTCAACTTGACTACATCTGGAGTGAGCCACAACCCAGATATGGGGGCACACCTGTGAGAGATTATTTTCACTTTGTTTGAAGTAGGTGAATTCACTTCTAGTCCCGGCCTTTGAGGTAGGAAGACACACCCTTAATCTGGGCCACAGCTTCTGCTGGAAACCTGAATAAGGCCATGGTAGAAGGGATCATTTGCTCTTGGCCTGCTTGCTCTTGCCTTGCTAGCAAGTCCATTCCTTCAATGGCATTAGAGTCTACTTTTTCAGGATTCTAGTGTCTACTGAAGAATAAGTGAGACACTCCAGCTTTGTGGACTGAGCATTTTCTGGATTCTTGAACCTTCCATGCATAGCCAACCACTGTTGGATTAGTTGGACGGTAGCCTGTAAGTCTAATAAATTATGTGTGTGTGTGTGTGTGTGTGTGTGTGTGTGTGTATGATACATACTCATGTATGTATTTTTTCTTTCTCTAAGTTCTGCTACTCTAGAGAATCCTGACTAATACGCTAATTCTAACATACATTTTCCTTTCATCTTTAGCATCCTTCATCTTTAGCATCTCTTGTAGCTTAGTTAGCAGAATTTTTTTTTTATTATTTCACAATGCTACTTAATACAGTATTTTTTTTTTTTTTTTTTTTTTTTTTTTTTTTTTTTTGGTTTTTCGAGACAGGGTTTCTCTGTGGCTTTGGAGCCTGTCCTGGAACTTGCTCTGTAGACCAGGCTGGTCTCGAACTCACAGAGATCTGCCTGCCTCTGCCTCCCGAGTGCTGGGATTAAAGGCAATACAGTATTTTTAAATAATATTTAATGGATTCTTTTTTATCCAAGATCCTTATTAAACTTAAGTTCAAGCAACTAGGGCATGTGAAGCTATGCAAGCCTGGTGAAGCACCAGAACAAAACTGGAAAGATGCTTTCTTTCCTCCTTTGCCCCACCTCTCCCCATCTTCTCTCTTCATTGTTCCTTTATAGCTGATGGTTGACCTGGTGTCTTAACTCCATAATACAGCTAGCTATCTCCATTGCCATGGCCTTACGACACTGATGCTATCAGATGCAAAGGCAGAGGTAGCTGGCTAGACAGAACAGGGGCTTCTTCCCTGGGCTGCTTATTATCTGCTGTTCGAGAAGCTCAAGTACTATTTTCTGTGATTGGCCACATTGATTGCTTAAGTTCGGAAATTTCCTCTGAGAAACATGTGGCCCCTATTTTCTTTCTATGTATGTATGTATCCATGTGTCTTTGGATCTATCTATCAATCTACCTATCTATCTATCTATCTATCTATCTATCTATCTATCTACCTACCTACCAATCTACCATCTATCTATTATCTTTCTCTTTCTCCTTTTCATGAAAAGTGAATCTCCATCCCTTATGATCTGTATATATATATATATATATGTATATATATATATATATATATATAATATTCTTAACTCATCCACATGACACCGTTTGAAGAGCTAGCACGATGGTTCAGTGTGTTCAACCATTAACAGTGTCTAGTTCACTACTTTATCTTTTACCGTTATCAAAGACGATTATCTGGGTTCACTGCGGTCAGTTTACCAACTGTCACTAAAACATTGCTTTGAAATCCTTAATGCCTGAATTAGATATAGTAGGAAAGGTAACTCCCGGGCTCTAACTCCGAACCTTTCTCGCTCTGCTGTCCTTGTCACTTCCGCTCTGCTGCGCTCTCCTATGGCTCGTGTGGTAAATCCTCTCCTGAGATGCAGCCACACAGCTGTTCTTCCTCTCCAGCTCACGTCCCACACTGCCCCCTCTCTCTGCTTTCACTTTAACCAACGATAGATGCTTCATATTTTCCCTAATGGTGTCCAGTTGTCTGTGACTTGGAGGGTAATGGCTCTAGAAAGAAAAAGGAGAACATTCTTTGCCTAATTGTATGAAAGAAATTATGTCATCTGACGCGGTCCTCTGAAGAGACAAAAATATTGAATTATAATCCAAGGAGTTCCCGTTAACCTCATTATTTATGATCCTGTGATTCTCCAGTTTTCTCCCTTGTGCTTGTTTCAGCCATAATGACATCATTTGAGGGGGCTCTTGAGAATTCCTGGCTCATGCCTTCCATGTGTGTACCAGAATTTTTGCTCTGTATTGAACACTTGCCCAGTGATTTCTTCCACTGCCTAACAATAGCATATGTCTTAGGATTGTGAGTGTTGGAATGCTAACTGTAGTATGCATCCTCTTAGACTTTAGAGTCATGCTTGTCTGGCCTTTATTAAAGTTAGTGCATATTGCATAAGGGCATACACACGAAGATTATACTCACATCGTCTTATCTGCTGGTAAAGGCCAAGTAGAATACAGGTCGAAGGGGTTACCTGAGACAGTCAGCTAATGGGACATTTCTTACTATCATAGCCTAGGATAATGCTGGAGATCTCTAAATAGTTAACACAAACAAGAACTTTGCCTCTTTTTTTTTTTTAAAAAAAATCAAGGTCTGTGTTAACCTCTCCTACAAGGCCAAGATGGCACTAGCAAGGATGCCTCAATAAATGCTCAATGCCCACGGTTAGTCTCCATCTTGGTAGAGAACTAGTATAAATCTCCACACACATACAAATGATTTTTAAAATTTAAAAGCCATTGTCGGCCTCAGAGAAACTCTGATCCTCCTGGTCAGGCTTCGTCTTGGCAGTCTGTTTCCATAAGATAGCACGGAATGGGACAAAGCCTTCAACTAGAAGTTAAGGTTGAGTAAAGTTGCATAGATGAGTGAGCTGGGCTAGCACCAGCATTAGGAGAGGGTGGGCCAACAAAACAATACTCAGGCAAGGCGCAGACTTCTCCTATGTCGTGATGTTAGTGCAAACAAACAATCAGAATCACAGCCGTCAGTGAGAGCTATTCAACATGCTTTCACACTTAGGCCTATGCAGTACAAATTGCTGCCTTTCCCCCAGTTCTATTTCTCTTTACTGTTGGTGAGACTGATGTTTGGAAAGACTCACTTACCAACAGCTCGTAACGCTGAGACAATGTTTGAGCATTGTCTATAGCAAAACCTTAGCTGCCTCTGAAAGTCAATTACTGCTTAGTACATATTGGGAAAGGGACAAGCAGAAGCACATGGGAATTCCACACTATCCTTTGGTTTTGCTGGTTTATAAATCTTTTGTGGAAATGGTCTCAGTTACATCCCTCTTTTAAGCATGGGTTGTAAGTAAATACTAACTCTCAAAAGCAGGTCTCAAATCATGAGTTCATAGTAATTTAATATACTGCCATTTTAAATTACTTGTAGAAGATAAAGATAGTTGGGTAGCCTGAAAATTGACCCAAGTTTCTCAAATTCTTCTCTTTTTTTTCTTTTACGTTTTCTGTGTGTTAATAAAAATTTACAAATCCTGTCATTTGTGACTTCTGACAAAGTCTGCAAAAGACAGTGAGTTAATTAAAGGCATCAAGAATCTTATTGCTTACACATCTTATAATCCTGGATTCTCATACAAGAGAATTGCAACTCAAGATAAATCCAAAATTCAACAACCTAGAGATGAAATAGGTAGACATGAAGTATTATACTGGAGTGATGGTCAAAGCAAGTGTAGGTCCAGAATGAGGAACCAATATTTATTTCCGCATGGAAATAATTGGGGATTTTCTTCCCTTATGAGTAGATGAATAATTAAGAGTAAGACCAAATTACAATCATTTTGTATTTGAAAGCAAATTTAGCCAGCAAATGACAACTGGAAAAATTAAACAGGTGAAGGAAGCTAACAGCTTGGGAGGCAATTACCACATGACTTCTGCTGTTATGAATCAGGTGCCAGATGAGAACCACATTGACATACATGATTTGCATATGCATAATTGTATACATGTATAAGTGACAGGAGAAAAATTTAATCCCCCAGCTTTTATTGTATCAGTGAAAATCAAGAAAGTTTTAACAAAAAAAAAACACTAAATGAGCCGTGTCAACCCCAACTTAACCAACAGGCGTTTTCTTCCTAATGGAAGATAATTTTATTTATTCCAAGACTAGTTATTTTAAGGTGTGTGTTTTTTGTGACTTGTGCATGGCTGTAATGCAGTGCCTGTTATGGCCAGAAGAGGGAATCTTCTCTTCTGCAACTGGAGTTACAGACGGTTGTAAGCCACCATGTGGGTGTGGGGAACTGAACCCTGCCCTCAAGTGTTCTTAACCTCTAAGCCATCTTTCCATGCCTCAGAAGATAATTCTTAATGAACTCTATACATACTTTTCTTTCATAACTATAATCTACCTACTTCAAAAAGTTTTTATGCCAACTAACTTTGCTTCAAACAAGCCAAAGAAAGTTTGCATTGTGTATGCAATCTACCTATTAAGTCTACCCTGGACTATTTGAAATGTTTGTATTTTCTTGAATGAGGAAAAAAAATAACTCAATAATAATATCAAAATATTCTGCAACTAACACTAAAAATGGCATTTTTCAATCTAGTTACAGTTCAGTAAGCATATCACCCCCCCTTTTTTTTTTGCTCATGAAAAGACTTTTTATGTTTTACATTAAGCTTTTACTTTAGTCACTGTCTGGTGACATTAACTAATAATGCTCCCAAATTATCTTTGCTTACATCCCTCCTTGGCTCCACTGTTAGACTGCATTTCTCACAGTTCCAGGAGTGAGGAAGGCTGACTGTTCTTTGAGATGATGGTTACCTCTGAACTGGGTGGTAAAGAACCTCTCAGCCTCCCCTAGGTTGCCTTGGTTCCTACCTATTAGTTGAAGGATGAAAAAATCCCCACAGGTGTTTAGAGCAATGGCTCTTAAAACCTGGTCTCAAGGACAATAGCATCATTGTTGACCTGAGAGCCTGTTCAATGTTATATTCTTGGACTCTGTCCCAGACTACCTAAGTCAAATAGTCTGCAGGATGGTTAGCAATGTATGTCCTAAGAACTTTCTGGTAGCTCTAGATAACACAAGGGCCCCAGACTAGACTCTATGCTGCATGTGTGTCCGTAGAAAGATGTAATATTGGCCTACCACACTACAACACTACAAATCTTCCGTCAGAATCTCCAATTACAAAGCTTTAAGAATACACTATATACATAGTCTTACCTTTCTAAAATTTTATTTATTTATTTATTATTCATTTATTTATTTATTCACTACTCTTTAGAATCTGAGATTCACTAACATGAGACAAAAATCCCAAACACTCAGAATTTTGTATAAAATCACATTCCACTTTTTATTCTGTATAACTGATAATTTTTCCTGTTGCCTCAAATCTCATCCACTTCCTTTCTTTGGGAGAAATGCTTTGCCCTTTTCAAACACGCATATCTACTAAATGTGTGATAAAGATCTGTCCAGTGCATTTCTACTGAATATGTGATAAACATCTGTCCAGTGAATATCTACTAAATATGTGATAAACACCTGTACAGTGTGTATCTACTGAATATGTAATAAACATCTGTCCAGTGTTGATTTTCAGATAGATTCTTGTTCCCCTTTGTACATCTGACACCATTCCTTACACTTTTGTCTCTTTTTATGCTTTCTGGCGTATTACCAGAATCTGCCTGTTTCACAAGTGTGATTCTCCACAGCAGTTCTTTGCTGTTATTGACCCTGCTAAAGGTGGGGTAATCCTAGAATTCAGATTTTTTTTTTTAAATCTGTGTCATCCTCTTTGTCACCACGCTAAGGATGTCCAGTATTTCTTACTTAAGCCTTTCTCCATTTGTACTTTCTTTAATTTTGCTTTGCTATTTTTTATATGGTCATTTTACGTAACTTCATACATCTGAAGTGTTTGCTTTGCAAGGGGATTTGAGGATCTTTACAAAGGTGGGTCAATATTGACCAGATTAGTCTGTGGATTAAAAGATGGGGAGGAAAACCAAGGTTTGAGAGGCGACATTAAGAGGTAAAAACAGGATGAAATGTTAAAACAAATGCAAACGTAGCAAACAGGAGGAAGGCGAGAGCTGATGACACCCTGCAACAGAAAGCAAGGCCAGTGCCTTTGGGATGGGAGAAAAGGGTTGAAGCATGTAGTTAAAAAATATCACAGAGCCGGGCGGTGGTGGCGCACGCCTTTAATCCCAGCACTCGGGAGGCAGAGGCAGGCGGATCTCTGTGAGTTCGAGGCCAGCCTGGTCTACAAGAGCTAGTTCCAGGACAGGCTCTAAAAAAGCTGCAGAGAAACCCTGTCTCGAAAAACCAAAAAAAGAAAAAAGAAAAAAAAATATCAGAGGTCATTTACACTAAAGGTTAAAGTAGATCCACTAGGGAAATTGTCTTGTCTCTATGACTGAAGCTTAACAATTGGCAGGCGTGGGGTGGAGCCACAGGGTTTCTGAAGGAGTCCTTTCCGGAACAATATTTAGCTCAGGCTAGCCATCACTGGCTCCTCAGACCCTCCAGTCACAAATAGGAAATGACCCATCTCCACTGTTATTCCCTCGATTCCTTCTTTTGGAAAATTCTGCACATACTTCAATAAAGACATGGAAACATTCTTGGAAGCTTTAATCTATCCCACCTCTTTAAAAATTCAATTTCCAAATTTCCTTTGAAGGTACACATCTTTATAAGCCACAGCCAATGTGAAAGGGAAGTGTAGATTTCAGTATTCTGCTTAACATCCTACAAAAATGCTTCCTCCAAACCTATGCCCAGAACAAACTAGATTTTACTAAAGTCAAGAAGACATCCAGTCTTCTCGAATCTCGAGTGCTTGCATAGAGTGGTTAACAGAAGAATCTGTTACCCAAGCTTATGTGAGATACAAACCTACCCAAGGGAGTGGAGAAGGAAATTATTAAACCATGTTGGGCTTTCCAAAGCCTTAAGCTGATAATCTCATTGAGAGATGGTTGGAAAGTTGAATTCCTGACCTTAGTGCCATTTGAAGATATCATTTGAATGATGTATAAAAGTTCAAGAACTTACAAAAAAATGCCGATGCATCTGAGAAGTACTAAGACTGAAATCAAGCAAGCTAGCAGCAAGCGTGCTTTGCTGAACCAAAAATGATCCTCAGACTCCACCTTTAGTGAGTGGAGGAGGCCGGATCAGAGATTGAGACAAGCAATACTGAACCAACTGCTGCACCTCCTGAACTTCACAAGCAAGTGGGCTTCTTTCCAAGCACCCCCTTACATTCTTTCTTCCTCCTGCACATTAAGTCCATATCAACAGACGTAACACAGAGCAAGATGGTTAGCCACGCAGCCCACAAGAGCAACTCATAGGCCAATGAGAAACCGCAAGAGGGATTTTATAGCTAGCGTATACCAGCTAACTTTTCCAGTCACGGAGGAATGTGTCCTTCATTTCCTTTATAGTTCTCAACTCTTGTCCTTGCTTCCCTCTGAAAAGTATTTCCCTGGTACTTGTGTATTGATCAAGTCTTTCCTCTTTCTAGGTACCCATGACTTTTAACTACTTAATATGTTCTTCTGTGGGTGGCTAGTGATAGATACAGTGTAAAGCAAACATAAAGGATAGTGTAAAACCCAGGAGGCCTCAACCCTACATAAAGAACTACTGGCAACTCGGGAAGGTTGACAGAGGGAGAACTGTCTTACCCAGAAAAGAGCACAAAAACTGGGTACCCCATAACAAATGGTCAGTACTGAAAGCACACATTCAAGAACATTATACAAACTAAGCAGATTTTAGAATATGTGTGTGCATACATGTATGCATGTAGCAACAATAAATGAAAAATATGGCCATGCATTAGACATAGAGAAAGTGTGTGGAAGGGTTTGGAGGGAGGAAAGGGAAGGGAGAAATGATACAATTATATCCCTAAAACACAAAAATAAAAATTACAAAGCATTGATGTGAAGTGTTTCTGTCACAAATAATATAAAATTAACTTGACGTATTTGGTACGTTATGCCATCTGTAGCTTATATCTAAGTTGCACGCAACTGAAAAAAATGTGTTATATCTCAAATCTGCCATCCATCCTGGGTTCTGGTCCATAGGCATTTTGACACACCTGTAATTATTCTAAGTCTCCACTGGATGTCAATACTGCTCAAGGAAATGCAATTTAGACACTACAATTGGATGCACACTGCCAAGCTAGACCAGGAAGAAGAGTGAAGAAGGAAGTTATAGAGGGGGAAGAGCAGACAGGATGGCTTCTGCTTCCACAGTGTAGGAGATGCAGGCAGAGCAATGGCAGACAGCACCCAGAGTAGCAGTGTTGAACCCCTAAGCTCAAAGCCTAAATTCTATGCTCTACGGTGGCTCTCCAGTGTGTGATTTACATGCAAAAGAAACCACATTTTATTTTCTGTGAAGGATTTTTGGTAATTCTGCTAGTATAATATTAGGTGTTTCATGAAATTAGAAAAATAGAGTTCCAATTGTACTTCATTTCTTCTGCTCACTTTGCAAACATACACTCATTTAAGTGATGGTTGGGTGGGAAAGAAAAGCTTGAGGAAGAAAATTACCTGGTCTGTTTGGTCTATGCCCAAGGACATTACTCAGTTTAGAAGCAAAAAAAACATGGTCCAAGAAGGAAAAGTGAATTTTGATCATATTTTGGAGCATGCTTTGCTTCTGGCAAGAACTAGTCTGTTCCTCTTCATGATCTATTCTAAAGCTGCAGAAAAGTTTCAAGAATTTGGTGTTAGATGCATAGCTTCTATCTTCCTATTCTGAAGTACAAAATCATGTGTTATATTGTTTTTTTAAAATATTTATTTATTTGTTATGTACACAATATTCTGTGTGTATGTCTGCAGGTGTTTTGTCTGTATGTATGTTTGTGTGAGGTTATCAGAGTCCCTGAAACTGGAGTTACAAAGAGTTGTGAGCTGTCATATGAGTGCTGGGAATTGAATCCAGGTCCTCTGGAAGAGTAGCCAGTGCTCTTATCCAACTGAGCCATCACTCTAGTCCCTAAGGTTGCTAATTTTGAGAACTGTTTATATTCTGTAAGCAGAAAGCAGGAGTCCAGACCTGATCAGTTCTTTTAGCAAAAAAAAAAAAAAAAATTCTACTGCATGTTTTCCAAATATCTTAGGTGTGCTGTATGAATATATTTATAAAGGCTACCAGAACATTAAAGGTACTCTTATGCTTATCAAGAACTAGAATTGTATAATTAGCAATATTAAAATTATTAATAGAAGAATTTTTCAATGAAAATTCTAAAATCTTTTGACGTCTAGATAAAATTGCTTAGCATAAAATTTAAAATACGGAGATAATCTGATCAGCAGAATTATCTCTTTTTAAAAAGGGTACTGTTTGAAGGCTGCTTGATAGATCATTTTGCTTAATTACTTGCTTCTAAGTACTTGCAAGTACCACGGGCTGGGTTTGATCTCTGCAAATAATATTAATGGCAAAAAGAAAACCAAACAGCCAAGTGTGGTAGTTTGTCCTTATAACCCCGGTGCTTGGAAGGCAGACTGACAGATTCCTGGGGTGGCTCTCTACCCAGCCTAGCCTACTAGGTGGGTTCCATGCCAATGAGAGACCCCAACTTTCAAAAAAGATAGGAGCTATCTGAGGTATGAGAACCAAGGTTGTCCTTTGACTACATGAATGCATACAAGTACGCTGACAGAGGATCTACCTTCTCCGCTAAATCCAATCCCCCCAGTCTTATCCCCAGCTCTGTAGCAAAAAACTTGAACCCCATCCCCAACTGATCCCAAAGTTGTCCTCCTAACTTCCTGCCTACAACTCATCTACTAACCCAGCTCAGGTGTTCCCTGGGCACACATCAGCTGAGCAGGGCCAGGGAGACAGGCAACACACAAGCATCACACTCTCCAAAAATCTAAAGAAGAAACAGACCAAGGAGCAAAGCAACTGCTAAATAAAGACAAATCCAAATATCAGTACCTAGGCCTATAATCAAGCAATTCTCTGGTGCCTAGCGCACTATGTCCCCACTAGAGCTCAACTATCAGACCACAGCAGGCCCTGGGTGTTCTAACATAGCTGCAGCGCAAGAAAAGGACCTCAAATCTGCCTTTATGAAGATGATAGATGTCCTTAAAAAGAAATTAATAAGAGGAAAGGTTATTTGGATAAATTTAACTTCTCCCCAAACACCAGGAGATATAGTATTTATAGGAAAGCTGCTGAAGGCTTCCTAAATAAAATTTTCTCATAAAATTCCTATTTTTGTTGTTCTAATCATTTATTTATTTATATACTTACCTTTTAATTTTGTTTTCTTATTTTTTGTATATCAATGTTTCCCAGCATGTATGTCTATGGATCACAAGAATATCTGGTACCCAAAGAAGCCAGAAGAGGGCATCCGATTCCATGAAACCAGAGTTACAGACAGTTGTGAACTGCCATATGGTGGGTGGGAGTTAAACCTGGTGCCCTTAATGGCTAGCCTATGTCTCCAGGCTCTCGCCCATTTGTTTATGTGTGCGTCTTGTGCATGTGTAGGTATGTGTGTTTGTACATGTATGCGGAGGCTAGAAGAGGGTCCTACTTCATCACTTTCCATCTCTTCCTTCGAGGAAGGGTCGTTCCTTGAACTTGAGTTTCTATTTTCTAGGCTAGACTGGAAGCCAGCAAGCCCCAGTGATCCTCCAGTCTCTTTCCTAAGAGATTGGGTTATAGTTATGTCTGAAGCCCCACTTGTTCCGTGGGTGCTGGGATTCGAATTCTGGGGAGAGAAAAGTATCTCAGTTAATGGTAAGCATGTGTGTCTGCATTTCAATAAACGAGCAGGATTTATTCTAAGTGCTAAAAGATGGCTCTGGCAATCTCTACCACAAGAACCATGAGCAAGCTAAAAGCAGGGCACTGTGTGCTATGGTAATGAGCTGGACTGGTCCCTAACTCGCTTCTGTGTATATTTTCCAAAGTATTTCTAGACTCTATCCCCATCACAGTTCTCAGTACAGTCTGCCGCGCAGAAGACACTGCATTTCTCCTGGACCGTTGCTCCCACTGCCTACCTCCTCCTTGTTTCTCCTCTCCTTTCACCTCCTTCCCCCAATTCACAGCAACCGAAGAAACTAGCAAATGTTAGTAAAGCTCTCTTATTGCTTCTCCCCAGCTTCATCTCCTTATACTGGGCCTCTGGGTGTGATCTGCATTCAGTTCCTAAAGGTTTGGCTCAGACCCCTGGCTCCTGGGGGAACCTCTACAGGGAAACTTTCCTCTGAGCTGTGAATTCCTGACAGTGCATCTTTCCCCCCTAAATTCTCCACTTTAAATTCTTGGTTCTGCTTTTCTTACAACTGCCGTTATAACATACACACTCATTTTGTCAGTTTTTCTTTGCTGGTCTTGCTATTGTTTTGGTTTTTGTTGCTGCCCATCATCCCAGGAGAGGTCATGAAATCAGCATCTTTTCCATTTGCTCCTTCTCTCTCTTTTTGTGCTTGGCATGTAAAACTGACCACCATCTAACATTGATCCTCTGATTTGAGAAATCACAAGGTCTAGGAGGTGGGGAATGGCTCAACAGAAAAAGGTCTTTCTGTACAAGTATGAGGACCACCCCTGAGATCCTCAGGGCAAGGTAAAGTAAACATCAGGCAAGTATGGTGACTTGTCTATAATCCGAGCACTTGGGAATAGAGACTGTCTAGGTAGACATGTAGAGTCAGCAAGTATTGGGCTCAAATGAGAGACTTTGCTTCAATGTACAAGGTGGAGAGTGATCCAGGCATGCACCAAACACTGACCTCTACCCTTCATAATCTCATATATACTCATGTGATGTGAAAAGTCCTTCTGTATAAGTGTTGTTTTTATTGGTTAATGAATAAAGAAGCTACTTTGGTCTGTGATAGGGAAGAGTAGAGCTAGGCGGGAAAACTAAACTGAATGCTGGAAGAACGAAGGCAGAGTCAGAGAGAAGCCATGCAGCCTCTACCAGAGACATGCAGTAACTTTACCCACTAAGCCTCAGCCATATCGTGATGCACAAATGAATAGAAATTGGTCAGTTTAGGATATAAGAGCTAGCTAGCAATACACTTAAGATATTGGCCAAACAGTATTGCAAATAATATAGTTTCTGTGTGATTATTTTGGGGCTGAGCAGCCCGGAATAAACAAGCAGCCTCTCCCAACGCTCATGCACCTCCCTACACATATATCCCACATATGTGAACATGCACAGATACAAGCACACCACACACATTTATACATACAAAAGACAAAAAGAAAAAATTGCAAGGCTCTATGGGGGAATGATTAATTTTATCTTGTCAATATTAGAGAAAGAAGAAATGTTGGCTATTGCGTTTGCTTCCTAGAGCTGTTGTCAGAAACAAACATAGCTTAAAACAACAGAAATTTACCATTTCATTGTTCTAGAGTGTTACATTCTAAAATCAAAATGCCTGTGGGGTGGAATGCTTCTTTGGGACTCAGAATTAAGACATAGCCATGTTTTTCTCCTTATTTCTTGTGTTTGCTCTCAATTCTTAGTGTCCCTGGATTTCTGGAAACATATTTTCAATTCGTGCCTCCCTTTTCAGATGACATTTCCCAAGCATATCTATTTCTGCATCCAAAATTTCCTCCCTGTACAATCACCAGGCATTGAATTAGAGCCCACTCTAATACATCTTAACTCAATTACAACTACAGTTTATTTTCAAATAAGATCATGTTCACTGGTCCCAGAGAATTGGGACTTGAATATAGCCATTAACCCATGAGAGTCCACCACTTCTTGGAGAAATCCGACATTAGAACAGTGTCTTGTAACTAAAGGCTGGAATTGGAGGAGTGTAAAGCAGTTGTGCAGCTAGATAAATAAGCAGTATATTTAACATGAGAAGACATTTGTTTGGGATAATAAGTAGTTGATGGGGGGAAAATTGGATCCTTCATGGAAGACTATTGACTTTACCCCATTGCCTTAGTCTGTTCAGGCTGTTATAGGTAGGAAAAACAGACTGAGACATCTTAGTCCATAAACTTATTTTCTTATATATAAGGAGGTTGCAATGAAATGACTAACATTCTGCTGGGGTATCTGGGGAGATACCACCCAGTGTTGAAGTAGCCACCTTTTCTCGCTGTCTTCACCTGGCCAAAGGCGAGAGTGTTGGGGTATCTCTCCATGTTATTGTGGTAGCAGCACATGGTATAGGGCCGCAGCCCACATTCAGTATTACCAGCTTCTTACAGGTTCTGTTTCAATCTTGTCACACGTGGAAGCCGTGGGCTGTTGGCAGAGCAGATAATTGTATCTGTGGTAATTCTCAAAAATCATTCTTTAGAATTCTCAGAGAGGGTGGCTACATGTAGCATCTGTAGGGATTTGGTGGCGTATCTAACAAGGAAGATCCAAAGAAATAGCAGACTTCCCATGCAGAAAGCAAATAGGTTTCAAAATAAAAAGATTCATTATAATATGGTGAGTGGGTTCAGAGCTACTTCTATAAGGTAAGCTCATTCCATTTCAGGAGGCAAAGTTTGAGGTGGGAAATCATGAAAAGGTTTGATGTCAAAGTTTAAATTTCAAGTTCAAATTAGCTGCACTTAATAGTTGTTTATAGTCTTCCCCAGCAAAGAGCACACCAATTGGTTATCCAATACCAAATGGTCAGCCCTGCAAACATACATACAAGTAACATTATACAGACTGAGCAGGCTGCATTTAGGAACATATATGTATACTCATATAGATATGTGCATGTAAGAACTATTAATGAAAAAAGAAGCCATGAATCAAGAAGGGAGGGGGAGATGAGAGGATTTAAAGAAGAAGAAGGAAAGGAGAAATAATCTAATTAAATCGTACTGTTAAAAAATAAAAATGTGCTAAAAACCAAAGATGTCAAGTCATATTTTCATAATTCACAGCTACTGCACTCAGTTTGGCATTTAATGTTTTCCTTTCATTTCTTTGGTCAGCTATTTTATACCACTGTTTCCTCAGGTGCCTTTGCACCTTTATTGATGTTGGGGTACACTTTCTACAAGTGAGGTGCGTTTCTTCACTCTTAAAGTTTCCTATATCCACATGTCTTAGATGTTTCTTTTTTATATCATAGTACATATTGCCTGCACCATTTAGCCAGTGACAGCTGTTTAATAGTACATCTGGATTTACAGCTGCTATCTTATATATTTTACCTTTGCACCGTTTCTGTGCCTGCCTTTCCTGCTTGTTCTCTTAATACCTAATTCGTTTTTTGTTTTGTTTTTAATCTTTACTCTCAGTCAGCTTCGAGAGTGTATTTGTACTGTTTGGTGGCTATTTTCAAAATGAAAGATGTTTGAAAATCTAAATTTAGTTGACTTTACCCTTTTCTGAAACAATTATTTGTAAAAAGCTTGAACCCCATCCCACTCTTCTCAGATCTCCAGGTTTAGCTTGATTATCTTATTTCAAGTTGAAAGAAAGCATAAGTAATGTTTTCAGTGGTTGGCATTCACTTAGATTTATCTACAAATTTAAATTCTTTATGTGTTCCACATATTTTCTTGGGGTTCAAGCTTTACCCGGATCACTTTCTTGTTGAAACACTTGCTCTAGGATTTCTTGTGGTAAATTTTATTCTCGTGGGAAACTGTCTCATAAATAAATAAAATGGTATTCGTCAAGAGGCATTTTTATCTTACCTCATGTTCTAGGCACAGGAATCTGGTTGACCAGTTGTATACTTTTCAGCCCTTCCCTCTTATTCCTCTACTTTCTGACTTCTTTTATTCTCGTGGAAAACATAGTTTCAGTTCACATTAACCTTTTGATGGTAAACGAGAGGTGGGGGAAGAACATGAAATTGGGTGGGTAGGGAGGTGGGGAATATCTGAGAGGAGTTGGGGTGGAGAAAGAATGTGATACATATGCATATATATTTATGTATACATACACACATATATACACATATTTATGTATATTATATGAAAAACTTCAAAGGAAACAGAATGATTTATATCTTTAACAGTCTAAGTGCTCACCTTGTCTTCTGAAAGTTAATTTTCATTTGTTTATGGAGCACTAATTTCTTGATTCTGTGTGCTTTTACCTTCCATTGTTTGGAGGAAACAATAACCCTGTTGTCTTCAAAAATCGTGGCTTTTTAAAATGTTATTATCCTTTCTTTCTGGAATTCTCGTTACACAATAATGACATTTACAATACCTTTTAACTTGAAACCTTCCCCCCCACACAATCTGTGTCTGCTTTGTTTGAATCTGAACTGCCTTTCATTTCACCAAATCCTGCTTCAGCCATATCTGAGAGGCTGTCATCAGCCCTCCCGTGACATTTTAGAAGGATGTGCCTTAGTGAAACCCTTCTAAGAACATCCATACATAGCTTTTAGAGACAAGCATATAATATATTTGTAAATAAAGGAATGATAACTCTTCTTGAAGGCCTGTTTCTTTTTATGATTTTTCTTGAGAAAAAAAAAATGTTATTTTTCTTAGGGCTCGGGCCATGTTGTTTTGCAGACTATTCCTGGGGAGATGGAACACACACATCTACTCACCCCAGCGAGGGAGTCTGCAACACACCAAAGTTTGGATGCCACCAAAGTCCAACTTGGTGAACCAATGAGTTTTATTGTGGCTCTGCTTTTTCCTCGGGATTCTTGGCTACATTAGTCCACAAAGGTGGAGGGAGCAGAAGCAAGGTACAGGGTTCAGACAGCAGTGGGTAATATGGAGACAGTCCCCTGGGAGACAGACTTCAGAGTATAAGGAATATATAGGATTGGGGATCCTGGGGACAAACGCTAATTTGCTTTAAGAGGCACAGTCCTATCATAAGACTTCACATGTGGCAGCAGTGTCCTATAGCAAGACTCCTAGCACAAGACTTAGCTATCAGATGCCCAGCAGGGGAGACTGCTAGTAGGAAACTGTGCCGAGGGCCACGCTAAAGATAAATCAGGCCTCTGGCTTAGAGACAGCTTTCAGATGAGTCCTCCAGGCCCAGTGACAGTCTCCAGAAAAGGGCAGGTAGAGAGCAGGAACTTTCACTGGAGAGGGAAAAGCTGCCAGGCCGTTGTAGACTGCAACCTCTGACCAGCCAGCAAGGCCTTCCAATGTTTTATGGGGTTACTTACAGGAATACGAATTAAGGATTCCTAAAAGTGACTCAAAGGCAGCTTTATTACCAAGGCCCACCCTAACATGGGTAACAACTCAAAATGCTGGAAACAGGGAGCACACTGCACAACCTCAACAGGTTGCAGAGTGATCCTTCCAAGTCTCTCGGTTGGAGTGGGCCCCTTCCGGGCCAGCTGGACTTGTCTCAGAATCTTCTTTGTAGCTCTGTTTGCCTGAGATTGACTCAACTTTACTATTTATTATTGCGGATGAAGGGGTCTGGTGAATCTGGTCAGTTTCAGGTACTTCCTGGAACTATTTTAAGTTGTTTATTTTCTGTTTTGAGGAGTTTTCCTGCCTGAAGGATGGGATGTTTCAATCTAGAGGACACTGCTACACAGCAGCCATTAGATATTTACATACAATCTTCTGGCAGCAGGAGGTCAGTTCAAATTTATCTCCAACCTTTAAACTTATAGCATGACATGAATAGCATTGTTATTTTTATACAGGCAAGATAATGGACCATTATACTTCTAATCCTGTATCATTGTCTGTTATTTTGTTCCAGTCAATTGTGCACTACTGGGGTCATTGACATCAGACCTTCTAGCTCACCCCAGACAGCCTACAACACGATTCTCCACTCACTTTACCATGAGACACCAGAACTGACTCAGTGTCTCTATCCAGAAACCTTCCTGCCTCTTCTATGTAACCTTCAACGCTAAGTTAAAATATCGCTGAATCAAATAAGTCTTATAAATACTGAGAAAGGGAGGTAGAGGTGAGGAGGAGAGAGAGTGACAGAGAAACAGAAAGAGAGAGAAAGAGGAAGAGAGAGAGAAAAAGAGAGAGAAAGAGAGAGCGATGGGTTTCTTTATATGCATTGCCCATATACCATGCTTTACTTCTCTTTAAAAATATACTTAGCAATTGCAATGTAGATAATTATTAATTAAAATGAATAAAATAATTGCTTTTCCATTCATAATGATGTGTCTCCACTGTTAAACCTGGGTGTTAACTGGCCCAAAGAAAATATTCATAGACATTTCTCCAACAAGCAATGTGCTGTTTATTAGAAACCTCACAAAAGTTACCACTCAAATACTTGCACAGTTTTTTAACTACCCAATAATCCTCAAACAGTAAAACAAAACAACAATATGCTATAAAACTTCATTTTTGGCTCCCTACAAAGCATTTTTGGGATTTTGAAACTCAGAATGTCTTCATGAATATTTTGTTATGCCTTTATAATTTATCATGTCAGTTGACTGGGAAACTGTTGAAAGTACAAATGGGACATTGTTTAAAGTTTTTCAGAGAATGCACCACTGTCGGCTACATGGTTTAGAAAAGGAACATTAAGGTTATAGGAAAACTGGATTGGGGGAGAACGTTCTAAGGCTAAAGAGAAATTATGAAAGATAATCAAGACAGTAATAATGAGGTCTGGGAATTAGATGCTCTTAAAGATACTTTGGAGGTAAACTTTGTAGGGATTGGCAATTGTGTGGAGAACATGATGAGGAAGGAGCAATTCAAAGCAGATGAGAAAATTTTGGCCGACTCAGTGTTGATCTCGTCTTCATCACCTGGCGTTGCCTCTGGGTGTTGGTTAGTTAAGGCATGCATGCGTGTTTTTGCATTTAAGAATTTCTCCACTTTCCAACTTATAAAATGTGGACTGTCCCCAAATTTTTTGACTCTTTTTTTGACTAATTTTCATTATTAGTAGAGTCCTTTCTGAAACACTGATCTGTCTGGCTACTCTTTCTTCAGTTCCTTTTCTAGGAAGGTTAGAGTTTGTCTGTGGAGCTACCAACTGCAGCTGAAAAATTAATATCGTTTCATTATCCTCTGCCTAATTTTTGTTTAGGGAGGTGGCCACGTAGACCTCATCGTTATGTCTTTCCCATCATGTTCTTTTTGTCTTGCTGCTAGCATTTGTTTCTATCACTTTTGGCCTTGCTGAGTCATTTGAACTTTCTGCATTTAACTATTTGACAGCTCCTACAACAGTAAGCTCATCGCCAAGTCATTTCCCTCCACTTCACTCTGTGCCCATTCTCAATTTTCTCTAAAAATTGTTCCTGTATTTCTTCTTAGTTTTAGGACCTAAATACAGATTGATACATGAACAGTCAATTTAGACAATCAATTCCTCCCCCCTTTTTTTGCATTAGAGAATTTGTTAGTTTAGTATTCTTTATTTATTCCTTGATAGTTTCATACATTTGTTCAATGGATATTGACCCTATTCATCCACCACTACCTCCCCCAGCCTCTCTTCCATCCCATCTTCCTCTAAGTTCATGCACTCTTTATTTTTGGATGTAAATAATCCCGGGTCTAGTTAGTGCTGCCTAAATGCACACGGATGTGTGACATTCTCTGTGGTATGAGTAATCTATCAGAAACCACTTCAATAAAAAAGAGCTACTGTGCTCTCTCTGCAGCTTTACAACTGCCAATAGCGCCTCATCTAGGAGTGGACCCTCAGGGACCCTCCTCATCCAAGCTGGAGTTTTGACTAGCTTCATCTTGTCCAGGTCTTACATAGGTCAGACCTAGAGGCTGATGGACCCAACAGTCATACCGTGTTCAGAAACTTCCCTGAGCCTTGGATGGTGGTCATACTGAAGTTGCTTTTGTTTCAAGGTATTATTTCAAGGCCTTAGAAGAATATTCACCACAGAGAGTTTAAGGTTGATCTCTTTAGAGATTTGATTGTTCTACCATGATTAGTCCAAAGACAATGCTAAAAATTGTGACTTACAAATCATGTTTTTATAACATATGAAAATATATAAACATAGTTAACTTACTATAGTTTAAATCATTTTGGTTTTGAAAGTTCTACCAAGTTTATTATAACTTTAAGAATATATATGTGTATGTATCATATAGATTTTATCTTACAAACACTTCAAAATTTATATAATGGGGAAAATAACCTGGATTTTAGTGCTCATATATTTGACTTGCATGTACATCGTTTGTGTTGCTCTGAGGAGCAGAAGATTTAAAAAATTGTGTTTTTTCTGGAAGGGTAAGCCTCTAAAAGTGGTAGAAATAATATTGTACAGAAGGATGGATTGAATTACTTGCCAAAAGTACTCCGTGAGAACAAATTCATTTATTTTAAATATATCAAATATCAAAATGTAATTTTCAAATTAAAAATACACTATTAACATTAGCTCCTCAATTTTATGTGGTTTATTAGTGTTACTGAGTACGGCCAAATAGCTCTTAAAACTGACTTGTATTTTCCATTTGTGCCTTCCAAAATCTGCAATTATTCCATTCCAACATTCTTTGCTATATTTATATGTAGCATATAAAGCCAAGCATTTTGGATGTGATATTGAACATCAGGGTGTCTGTGCTATTTCATTATTAGAAAGAAATCCATAGTTATTTTATAAAATAAAATATTTAATTTACAAGTAGCATTAGAAGGAGAAACTTGATATTTTCTTCTTAGAAAATAAATGACAAAATCATTTCCTAGTTTGGAAATTTTGACAGGACAATATTGTCAGATGTAAGGAAGCTTCTGGTAAACTGACAACTTTCAACATGGCTGCTTCATGTCTATTCCTAAAATACATGAGGGCCCATTCAGACTCAGCTTTATCTATCCTGTCATTGTTATATTTTAGAGTCTTAATCTAATAAATAGCCCTGAAACTGGCACATGGCTTTTATGTTATACAATGATTTGTCAGAGTTTCCTTTAAAGAGACCCAGTTTCTATGCCATTCTGCCTCCAGCTGGGCCAAGATCTAGCTTGCCTTTGATGGGACTGAGTTTGTGATGTGTCTTTTTCATTTTCCTCTCTAGGTTATAGTTTCACAGAGCAGAGAAACCCAAACCTTCCTCTGGTAGATATTCTTTCCACACATAGGGTTGCTTTCTTCAAAGAACCAGGATTCCTCGTGGACTTTGCCTTTATACAACTAGCTGATCCACATAGTCCTTTGACTATAAGATGGAGGTGAGTTTGTCCCTGTTCATCAAATAAAAGTGCTGGAACTTCAGTTCCTTGTCCATCTCCCAACCATAACAGGTCTGGAAACCTAGCTAGATAAGCAAGTCCTTTTTGTTCTGGCTCCAATGTCAGACCACGCTGACTTCTCTTCAGTCACCTTGCTACCTCCTAGTTCAGGTCACCACCATCTCTGCTTATGACACTTTAGTGCTGTGTTCCATCAGTAGTACCCTGGTCTTAATCTCAACATCCCAGAAGAGTACTGCATGCATCACAGGGAACTAAACGTCCTGCTAAAGAGCACACTTGCCATATTCTTCATTTGCTTCTTAGAGTTAAACCCAAGTTCCTCAGCATGGTGTAGATGTTCATGTCTTCTCTGCCATCCACTCAACATGTGATAGTTTCTTTGCATTTCTTGGTACTCTGCTTGAACTGGGGTGCCTCGCCTGGAGTTGTGCTGCCCTCTGCTTTCTTCATTGCCTTCTTTCTTTCCTGCCTAAATAACTGTCTTACCTGCAAAATTAAAAGGATTTTTGAGACTAGCTAGATGATACACACTTTGTACATATTTTTTTTTTTTGGTTTTTTGAGACAGGGTTTCTCTGTGTACCTTTGGTGCCTTATCCTTGAACTTGCTCTGTAGACCAGGCTGGCCTCAAAATCACAAAGATGCACATGCCTCTGCCTCCAGAGTGTGCGCCACTACCACTTGGCTACTTTGTAAGTACCTTTAAAACCGGAGTAAGTGACCCTGGTAGGATGCTCTGTAAGACATACCATTCTGTGTCTAATGGATGATTTATTTAGCCTTCCACTCTTCCAGACAGACTTAACACACCAGTTTCCTCAAGACAAGAATCAATCATGCATTGCTGCGGCAAACCCCCTTGGCCAGCAGGGAAGAACGACCACCAAGTCGAGGATCCTTCTCAAATCACGCTTTATTGGAGCCTCTTGGTTGAAGGGAGAGCAGAAAGCGAAGGGCCCAGAGCACTAAACGGCAGCCGCTTATATAGGGAGAGCGGACACGGGTCGTGACTGGATTGGCTACTCGCTCGTCTTTCGATTCCCCCGGCCATGGGATTGGCCAAGATTACTGCGCACTACTGCGCATGTGAGAGGTTCCGTCTACAGCCTTGCCTAATATGGAGTTGTTTACTCGGTGGTGCAGGGGCTTGGCGCCATCTTGTAATGGCGGCCAGCAAATCGGCTCCCTGCACATTGCTCCTTCTTGCTTCTTCAGCACCTGTGATTTTGATTAGCATATACATGTTCATGTTTTTGTACATATATGCCTGTGTTTGTATGTGTGTGGACATATATATGGGTGTGTGTACATACATGTATACACAAGGATGAAGGACTGAGGACAATCACTTTCCACTTTTTAAAAATTATTTGAATCCTGTGGGGGTGTGGTATGTGAACATGAGAACAGGTGTCCACAGAGACCAATTCCCCAGGAGCTAGATTTAGAAGTGATTGTGAGCTGTCCAATGTTGTTGCTGTGAACTAAACTTGGGTCTTCTGCAAGGTCAGGATGCTTTCGTAATTACCAAGCTGTGTCTTTTGGCTCTCTGCCCTATTTATTGAGAGACATAGTCTCCCAGTTAATTTGGAACTCATTGATTGGCTAGACTGGATAGCTAGCAAACTTGGGGATCCTTCTAACCTACATTAGCATTGTAGGATTTTAGACCATGCCCAGATAGTTAGGTAGGGGTTTTTGGAGACCAAATTCAGGTCCTTGTGCTTGCTTGTAAGTACTTAACCACCTGAGCCATTTCCCCAGCCCCCATATATTCACTTTTTATTTAAAAAAATGAATATTGCTTTGTGATCTATTTTATTTTTTGAGAACTTTATATATGCATACAATATGCTATGATCAAATCTACCCTGCATCCCTTCCCCTTTATGTATTCCCTATGTTCCCACTAACTTTCCTTTACAACATCAAGTGCTGTTTTGCTTTGTTTTTGTTTTCTTAAATCCAATGAATCCATTCACTGCTGCCTACACATGTCTGGATATAGACTATCTCTTGGAGTGTGAGCAACATAGCAAATAGTGAGTTCAGACCAAATAAAGGAGAATTATTTATACCTAGGGGATATTGCATCTTAGAATTAGTAATACTGGAAAACTGAACCAGAGAAAACCAGTTCCGGTTTTCAAAACTATAGTTCTAGTTAATTTTAAAAAAAATGTAGTAATGGGAATGGGGATGTCTTTGCCTAAACTTGGCAGCCTTGAAGTTTGGAGGAAATAAATCTCTAGAGATTTACAGTAAAAACATTGCAAGCTGGAAATATAGTCTTAATGTTTTTAATATTAAAACCCTGAAAATAAATGCAAAATCATTTTTAATAGTTATTTTATCTGATCAAACATTGCACAAACATCATGTCAACATATAGTCGGTTATATAAAAGTGAAGAGTTCTTTGACATTAAATCTTTGGGATTCAGTGTATTGCATGTTTTTGACTGACTAGCTATGACTCCAGTATTAAGTAGGTACATGTGCTATTGGCTGCCACATTTGGTAACATGAACCTTGAACTTGAAGAGTGATTGTCAGGAATATTGTCACATGGCTATAAGCCAGAAAAGGGAGAGATATGCTCTCTATGTCTTTTTTTGGTGCTCATAAAGTCCTTCAACATTTAGATGTCAATTTGTGGAAAAACTAGAAAAAATTGGGACAAAATAAGGTTGGCATCTTTAATTCAGGCAAGATTAAGTTTCCTTCAGTTCACAGCAAAGGAGGATGATGTAGAAATTGAGTACAGCTATGAAGAAATTAGAAATTTAGATTGCCTATGTTTTTTGTGTTTGTGGTAAGGGCTTCCTGTTTCTGTATTTATTTCTTAGGGTCATTTATATTATTAAGGAGGTTAATTTATTCAGGAAATATGGTATAACACATGACCCTTAGAAAGAGTTCAATATCTGACCCTTTCCTGAACTGGTTCACATCCAGAGACATCAAGGCTATGGGTTTTTTTGTGTTTTAGGACTAATCAGCTTTAATCGGTGGATAGCTGAAGAGTTCAGGATGTGGTCACTGTGGTCATTAGATGAGGAAGTACAAGTGAACAAATGCAACATATTTTCCCTAAAGGATAACTGCATTAAGTCATATGACATTCTCAGAGACGAAAGTATCCATGCCATCTATGAAGAGCAATCTGCACTTGAGATTGGAAACATATGGATGCCAAGAAGCCTGTAAATAGAGGTGTAAACCCTAGTCTATTCATTCATAAACAGACTAAACAGAAATGCTGAAAATACATATTTAGAACAAAGTGCTTAAACTGTTTGAAAAGTGGGCAAAGCACTCTAACCACAGGAAATGCCTGGGATTATGCTTTTTTATTCTGTTTTGAGGCACAGACAAAACGCTGATTTGACTATTGTGTAGATCAAAGCGAAATGGGATTACATTGCTTCTATATCAAGATCCAGGTCTTACCGGTTGGAAGAGGGCCTTGCCAGCAAAGACCAAGAAGAAAATAACTGGCTTTAACCTCTGAGAGTCCTGGTCTCACCTATGTGTAGTCTCCACAGAACAGATCTCAGGCCTGTGATCATGTGTCTCCTGTGAATAGGCATGTCCTTCACCAACAGTGTAGATCATGTACTAAGGGCTCTAGATTCAGAGTATCTGCTTTAAGTGGGCCCAACACTATTTCTAGGGCTTGAGCACATCTCTCTCCCAGGGTGGTCTGGGTTGCTTATTCAAATTTCCCTAAGCATAGGGTAATGTATATTAGAGAGGCATTGTTTGTGTGTGCTTAGAAATGTGAGCTAGGCTAGGCTAGATACACATGAATCCCCTTAGATGGAATTACATAATATATAAGCATATATGCTACATAGTCTATAACTATTATAGAATCACCCTCCAAGTCCAGGGTCTTGAATGATCTGTGATTCTTTCCATTAGATGGATGTAAACTGGTGTGGTCTAAGGCTGTGGCAATAAAAAGGTGGGCTGGAAAGATGGCTGAAAGGAGTAAATGACTTGCAGCACAAGCATTAGAAACTGAGTTCAAATTCCCACGATTGACTTCTAGTTTCATATATAAAAGACAAAATTGCTATCTAGCTGGAAGTTTTACACCTGAAGTTTTCATTTTTTTGTTTTAGTTGACTTGTACCCTTTGTCTGTCCTCATATTTCCAGCCTGAGGCCGTCCAAAATGGTAGAATTCACTGGGAAGAGAGTGATAGATGAGGATTGCTTCTGGCCTGTACTCGCTAACACCCAAGCAGCATTTCAGAAGACATACTGGACAGAAGACTAGAGACATAGTTCTACAGAACTGTTAATCCTCCCAGCTACTCCCCAACTCTCTGTGCATTTCAGAAGAAATAGTTAACTTATAATCACTCCTCATTTCTAACTCAGCACACTGCCTAGCCTTTACAATGGACTGTCACACACAAAGAACAACTCCCCAAAATGCTGTGATCTCTTCAGTTTATGCTTCCACAAGTTCCAGCTCAAGTTCGAGTCCTTCTACTTTTGATTATTTATTAACAGCCTCCAAAAGAGCCAATACACACTAGCATCTGAGGTTTCTCAACAAGACTCCTACAGATTACAGCCACACATGTTCTGTCTTGAAGGCATCAGAGGCAACAATTTTCTTGGATTTGTTTCCACAATGACAGAAGCTACCAACTTTTACAGCTTCTAAGATCAATACTTCCCAACTATTAAGCCAATGCCATGTATGTTAGGTCCTCTTGTGGCATTCTGAGTATTCAAGTCAAAGTGAACTGGGCTTCCGAAGCTGTTGTTTTAGAGTTCCAGAATAGCAATAGCCTAGACAAAGTCTCTCTTCCTCCCCTAAAATCCAGGTGAAATTAGTCCAAAGTAAGACTCATACTTCTGTAGGCAATCTCTAGTTTTTGATTCAAAATGATTTCTTCATCTCCAGTCATCCTCCTTGCATTGTATCCACTGAAAAGAGGCGCTATCAGGGACACAGCTCTTCCTCTTAAAAATATGAATTAGAAGTTGAGCATCATATGTGCACACTTTGCATTAATTAGAATTTAATCACATGATAACACATTATTGTCTGAAAAATAGTCTTTAGCTGGCTGGCCGGGACATTGCTGTATGGATGGAGAGAAGGCAGAACAGTGGTGCCAGTCTCTGTTGAGCCAATCTGGTGTTCATCTAATTGTATTTCTTTTTTTCCCCTCAGTAGCCATGCCTGAGTTTACGTGATGCTCATAGACTCCAAAAAGTGGTAAAGCTCTTTGGGAGAACTTGTATTTAGGTTGGCAAAGATAATTGGCCTACTGAAATTAGCAGTGTGTGTTTCCTTGTTTTGAACATTTTATAACATTTCCCTAGACCACAAACCTAGTAGGACAGTTACGAATGGAATATTGGAAGTGACACAAGCCGAAAGTGTGTGTCCCAAATAAGCATTTATTTTTAGTCTGCCTTCCTGATTTGCTTTCTAGTAACTCCCCCATCAGCACTTCTGGTTTTTCTGAATGTTCATACACAGCACCTAAATTTGATTCAAATCTCCTTGACTGTAGTCAATACACAATGCTCATTTTCCCCCAGAAGTGTGTCTTAGTCGATTTTCTATTGCTATAACTGAATACTACAAACTGGATAATATGTAAAGAATACATGGTTATTTGGTTATTTATCTTACAGTTATTAATCATGATAAGTGAGGGGCATGCTATGGGCATCTACTGAGGGCTTTCTTGCTGCATCAAAATATGGCAGAAGGTGTCCCATGGAAAGACAGAAAAACAAGGCTAGCATGGGTCTCTCCTTTTCTTCCTTCAGAGCCACTAATGCTCTCAGAGTCTGCACTATCACAACCTCATCTAATCCTAATTACCACACAAAGACTTTGCCTCCTACTAAAGTACAAATATGGACATTAAGTTTCCAACCCATGAATTGGGAATGGGTAGATTTAAACCACAGCAATGTGCCATGTTGGATAAGAGCATGCTCGAGAAGTCTCAGTTACTCAAGACCACAACAGCTCCTTCACATGATATAAATATACCACAGCTTATTGATTTATTACGACAAGGGCGAAATCATAATACAGTTATGTTTACCCTTATTTTGCTTTTATTTCTATTAATTTTCTGACTTATTTTAAAGATACAAAGGGTAAAACGTTTGAAACTGCTGTATTTTCTAGGAGAGTTCAAACTTTTCATTATTGATATATTTTCATCTGTTTTAGTCATGTGACTTAAAGAGATTTCTACAATTCTATTTGGCTTATTCAGCATAGCCAACCAAGCTTGTTGTTTCTCTCGTAAGGCATGGATTTTTTTCCAGTTTTTCACTTTGCAATTTTTAATTTTTATTTATTTATTTTTATATGTATTTGTCTACACCTGTGTGAGTTTCTGTGTATCACCTGTGTGCAAGAATCCACAGAGGTCAGAAGTGGGTGTCAGACCTCCCAGAACTGTAATTCCAGGCAGTTGTGAGCTGCCATGTGCGTGCTGAAAACTAAACCAGAATCCTCTGCAGGAGTAGTACGTGCAGGTGGGGAGCCATCTGTCTAGTTATGATTTTCAGAGATTTTTGTTTATTACAAATTAATTTCATTTTACTTAGAATTAAATGTAAAAAACAAAAGCAGCAGCAATAACAAAACTAGGCCAACCAAACTGCCCACTCCAATCTCTGCAGGAACAAGAGTTTGACCTTTGAACCGGGTCAACTGTCACCCAAACTGGTTTCTACCTTGCTTGTTTTAGTGGATGGAGAGTACTGGGGATGGTTTGAGGTTTTTATTTGTTTTCTATAAAGACTGTGTTCATGATCCTATCTTCATTTGTTACTTTTACTATGCATCTCTGTTTATGATCTTGTCCTCTTGATAAGACTTACCAAGGCTGTTGGGTAATGAAATGAAATGAGACATGAAATAAATAATAGCTAAAGGTAGATATTGTTTTTATATTATATTATTATATTATATTACAATAGCTAAAGGTAGATATTGTTTTTATGCTCTTGTGAAATGAATGAAGTAAAAAGATTCTCTCACATGTCATGGATGACTGATGCATGGTGCTACACAGGCTTTGTGTGTAAAAAAATGGTTCATGTTAGCAGCAGTACACTGGAACATGTCTCTTTGACAGGAGCCCATTATTAAGAAATATTTATCTTTCTAGCCTAGAGTCTTGGAGTTTTCTTGTACAAAGCTTTGCATAAAATAGATAGCTAATAAATACTTTCTCTCTGGATGGGTTTATGAACATGAATATATAGCTTTCACTTTACTTTTTCTGTAAGCCTGTGTTAAGACCTGTCAGTATTATTAGGTTTACATATTAATAGGCTAATATTGATGTCATTATGGTCATGTGAGGGAGGAGGGTCATCTGTCTATGTGTTACTTTCATTGGTTAATAAAGAAACTGTCTTGGCCCTTTAATAGGACAGAAAATTAGGTAGGCAGAGTAGACAGAACAGAACTGTGGGAGAAAGAAAGCTGAGTCAGGCAGATGCCTCAGGCAGTCGCCATAGCTCTCCTTTCCGAGATGGATGCAGGCTAAGATCTTTCCCGGTAAGACACCACCTTGTGGTGCTACACAGATTACTAAATATGGGTTAAAGCAAGATATGAGAATTAGCCAATAAGAGACTAAAACTAATGGGCTAGGCAGCGTTTAAATGAATACAGTTTCCGTGTAATTATTTCGGGTGTAAAGCTAGCCGGGTGGCGGGGCACAACCAGCCGCTCCTTCTACAGTCATGAGCCTGTTGTTCTAGTGCATGACACAAATTGCCTTACCTTCAGTGGTAGTTCTTCATTTTAAGAAGGAAAACAGATGTGTTCCTAGAACTTCATTGACTTATCCACTAAAACTTAAACGGTGCCGAGGGAACACTGGCCTTCAGTCAGGTGATTTAGAACTTGATTTTTTTTTTTTTAGGCAAACTGTTGCACAGAAATTCAGAAAAATCATATAAAACAGCAAATAACCACACAATAGCAACATTTATATCATGACATGATATATGGTTAGGGATATTATTCTCTAGGTCAGTCTAAGAGCAGGCCTCTGTGATCCTGTTCACCCACACATGCATTTGGAAATATATAAAATACATATATATTTAAATAAATAAATATATATAAAAAATACGTAAAAATATATAAACTACACCTGCAATGCAATGGGAACTGTCAGTCAAAGCTGTCAAGCATGTCTTTCTGATGTTTTATTTTGGCTTCTCCCTACATTTGCGGTTTCATCCAGTTCTTAAGAGGAAAGCAACCAAAGAGGGAGATGAGATGAAAGGGGAAAGAGAAGAGCTCTGCTTCCCATCATCCTTCACTCGGCGTGCCAATCTTCAAAAGCAACTCCTCTCTATTCATTTGCTCTGACTGGTATATACAGAGGAATGATCACTCATCGGAATGAACAATGTACTGCAAGGATCCCGTGACTAATGGAAAGGCAGCTGGGGCAACTCGACAAACCAGTTCCTTTATAAAGGAAATTTTATAATGCAATTTTTAGCTATAGTTAGGAAGGTGATCATAAAGTATTAGGCCCTTTCGAGGAGAGCCTCTCAGAATATAACACAGGTTTTTGAAACATTCAAAAATGATATCTCATGAAGGCGCATTGCTTTCACTGAGTTATTTTTCTATTGTAGCATAAAATTGCTAGAAACTCAGTAACCTCACACAACACACATTTATCTCAAAGGTTCTGCAGGTCGCGCATCTGCACACAGAACAGACGGAACCTCTTCCCGCAGTTCTCAGCTGTTCTGATGCTGTGACCTTCTAATATGGCTCCTCATGTTGTGGTGACCCCCCCCAACCTGTCAAAAGACATACGTTGGGGTGACATCTGCCGGGGTTCAGCCTTGATGGTGTTCTCACGTTCCAGGGTAGGAGCAGGAGGATTGGAGTTATTAGGCAAAATGAACAGAGATGCGAGAGAAATAAAAGACAGAGACACAGAACAGCATCAGGAGGGAAATTCAGTGAATACTGAATTCGCTTGCATTTATTTTCCACATGCTTATATGCTTCACTCCAAAAGGAAAGGGAGAGGCAACAGACTTCATTAACATAATATAAGGGATAAAATCAGGTGTCCTGCAGGCCACCATTCCCTGGAACCTCCTGCCAATCTCCTTGAAGGAACAGGAATAGACTAGAATTCTATGACTTTTGGTCAATGTGGAGCGGATCTACCTCTATACTCAAAATACTAATTAACCACACCCTATGTCAGGAACTCCTGTCTGTAGCCACACCTGTTGTCAACAACTTTGAGAGAGCAAAAATAATCTCAAACTCTGTGACCTTTAGTCAAGGTGGAATGGATCCACAGTTGTGGGCCCTGACACCAACCATGACATTATTTTGTTGGTACTTCATAACTGCAATTTTGCTGCGGTTATGAATCATATTGCAAATATCTGAGTTATGAGATATCTGACATATGATCCCTGTGAAGGGATCCAAAAGGGATCACAACCCACAAGTTGAGAACCACTGCTCCTTTCCATGGTTCACAAGCTGCCATCAAAATGCTGGCTGGATCTACAATCTCACCTGTGGCTCAGGGTCATCTTCTAAGTTCCCACGGTTGTTGGTAGGATTCAGTTCCTAAAGCTATAGGAGAGAGGCCCAGCTTCTAGATGTCATTCATATAAAAGCCTTCATGGTGACAGAAAGCAGATGAGCGAACTCTGTCAAGACAGAAGAAGGACAGGAAGGGAACAATCACCGCAGGCCAAGAGAGCAGTTCCAAGATAATGTATTTGTCAACTATCTTAACTGTAGTCACAGATGTATACATGTTAAATTTCAGCAAACCACACATCTTCCTAGAATAACGTAATAAGACCCTTTTAATCTTGTCCCATTGGTAACTGATTTACTGTGAGACATTTTTGTCTGACAGTTAAAGTTTCATTATTCAGCATCTATTTTTGAACACCTGTGCCATGTCTTGCTGGTGTGAGGTGTGTTGTATATATTTAGAGTGTCACCGTTGTTCTGAAATGCCTTACCTTTTGGAATTTTAGGTCATTCCCTCCATCAAATAAGTGCTTTTAGACAACATAGATGAACACATTTGCAACATTTTACACCATACAAGAACATTTCAAAAAATTTCATATGTATCAGGGGACTGTGATTGCTGATATCCTATCACATCTAGCTAAATGACTCTGTAATTTAAATCTGTCATACAAAAGACCTAGAAGTTTCTCTCACTTGAAATTAGAAAATCAAGGGAACATAAAGGGAGGAATTTGTTTTCCCCCGATATTTAATTCCGCAAATGAGACATTCTGTAGCTAATAGAAGGCACTACATAAACTGTGTAAGTTAGACTAATAATGCACCAATATTGTGTACTAATATATCACCAACATTGCACTAATATTATACCATTTCACTACTCAAGCTAGAAAGGCTGGAAGGAAAACCATCTTCATACAGAGGTGTGGGAAGATACCACAGTCTGAAATAACATTTGCTGGGATCAGTGGGTGCCCAAAAGGGTGAATAAGCTACATGAATGAGAACAATACTGGAATTTGAAATTGTCACTGTTATAGTGCTGAGATCAAATGGCGAGGAAAAGATTGTGTCATAATTTCCTTTCAACCAACTCTAAGAACTTGACAGATTTTGGACATATGAGATGAGCCATGACTCTAACACTTAGGTTAGACAGCTATTAGACATTTCTGAGGTGCCAGATGCAATTGCTAATTTTGGATCTTTATTCCAATGCTTGTGAAATACTTATGGATTATGGAATTTCTCTTTGGTCAGGGAGCAGCAAACACAGCAGTGGTGTAGGATTCCCCTCTGTATGCTGTGATTACCATTGATTAATAAAGAAACTGCTTTGGGCCTATAGTAGGGCAGAACAGAGCTAGGCAGGGAAAACTAATCTGAATGCTGGGAGAAAAAAAGACAGAGTCAAGGAGAAGCCATGTAGCCCAGCCAGAGACACACATCAGATGGAATCTTGCTGGTAAACTACAGTCATGTGGTGATACACAGATTAATAGAAATGTGTTAAATTAAGATATAAGAGCTAGTCAATAAGAAGCTAGAGCTAACAGGCTGAACAGTGATTTAATTAATACAGTTTCTGAGTGGTTATTTTGGAAGTCTGGGCAGCAGGGAACAAACAAGCTGCCTCTTACAACACAGCAGAATGACTTAACAAACTGTCTTATTGGTCAATACACCAGTTTAATCCAAACCCAGAGTAAAGGAGAGCCTGGGTAAAGACATTTCAGGAGACTGTTTCACTGAAAAATTGCTTCGTACTTCAAATGTCATATTTTAACTTTATTATGATGCTCTGATTACTACTAAATGAAAAACATGTATGAAAAGGTTGATAAGTAATATATGTTCAGAGCATTTTGAGACTTGATATATAATTATTCAGCATTATAAATCTGTGAAGATAAAATATATAGCAACTTAAAAGTCTATTGCTTTTTATGATTATGCTTCCTAATTATAATTTTATTATCAAAATTTTATAATTTTATTATTATTTAATTATAATAGTTTACAAATGACAAATTGAATACTTTAGGTAATGTATTTATTTAGCTTCTCAGTGTTTAGTCTAGTGAAATTGAGTGCTTTTGTGCAATAGATAGGTTAATATAGAAATACATGCAATACTAGATTATTTCACAAGATACTTATGAATATATCTTACACATGTATATTTGTATATATGCATAAAAGCATAGAAAGATGTCCAGTACTAATTAAAGAAAAGTTAATGCAGTTAAGAAAGAATAGGGGTGACATGATAAGAGTTGGGGTGGAAAAAAATAAAAGATAGTACTCATGTATCAAATGCTCAAAAAATGTAAAAAAAAAAAAGGTTGAATAATTCATAAGTCCAAAAGAATTAAGTGGCGGTTTCAAACATTTCCATTGTAGTAGCATTAGAAGAAGTAATTTTGGAAGCAATCATTGAAATGTAAAGCAAAACAGCCATTAGTGATGGAATCAATACAGCACCTGGGTTGGAAACCCACGCTTTAGAAAGCGTCCCAGGAATACGGTTTCAGAGGCACAGGATGCTTCTGTCTAATCTAAGCTGGGCAGTGCAGCTGGGCAACGCAGCTGGGCAATGCAGCTGGGCAATGCAGCTGGGCAATGCAGCTGGGCAAGGCAGACGTGATATAAATGCAGCACACTTAGACTGAATTTCTCTTAGGATCACAACGGTCTTTCTTCAAATATTTTATTTATCTAAGATAAATATATATATTTATGTATACACATGTACATTTTATAGGTATATGTATAGGTATAATGTTAGGGTTTATCATATGGAAAAACAAACCATAGTAGAAGAACTCAGGCCGTCAACCATGACAACATAACAGATTTTATAAATCACTTTTGAAAACAAGTTGTGAAGTTAAAAAAGTAGCCCTTATGATCATTTCCTAAATTAAGCTTTATATGGCAGGCTATAAAAATGATGATGAAAGATAAATATTAATTATTGTTCTTGAATTGCTAATTCAAGTAGTACTCAATCCAGTTTGAAGTCTAATAATACATATGATATAATATGTTTGCATATATCTATATGTGTGTATGCATATTCCTATACCATCTTTGCACACTAACGATAGTATAAAACCTTAGAACAATGTTCAACTCTACGCAATAGTAGTAAAATCAAGTTAACACCACAAGAAATCAGTCCCTTAAACTTTAACATGAAAAATTAAGTGCAGTACGGAAAATAATATCCATATGATGGAGGAAACCAGATGGCCAACAAAAGGAGTAGGCTACAAAGAACTGGCTTAATTTTGATGCCTGACACACAGCTAGTTGACATAAGAAATGTAACATTTGAATGCTAAAGTCACTTTGAAAACAGTGCTATGAAAACAAAATTTAAGATGCTTGGTCTAGAAACAGCTTCGTGTAAAATTCCAATCTCTAACAAATACTTTAATGCTTGAATTATGAATTCAAGTATAATAATTAATTTGCTAGGAAATATTATGCTCTCTGGGCTTCAAGATTATGCAAAGAAATTATGGAGATTCTGATGCAAGATGAGCACAGTAGATGAAAAGCCACTAATGAGTGGGGAGTCCTTGAATCATCCTTGACAACACAACTGAGACTAAATGGCATGTATTATGCATGATTTTTTAAATGTGGCTAGCAGTATAAGACCTGTTCTCTTTCAAGTGTAGACATCTTTTTTATAAAAAGAATTAGTTATCTTAGACTGTTGTCTGGAGTATGGGTTTTGCAACCTCTATTTTAGATCACTTAAGAAATGGGTGTGTGTGTGTGTGTGTGTGCGCGCGCGCGCACGCGCGCGCACATGCATGCACACATACATAGGTAAGTGCTTGGAAGACAAGAAATGGGTGGAAATGGTTTTCTATGGGATTGGAGTGATGTAATGGATTGTGGTTTTCCCCAAAAGCAGGTCTTGAATTAAGAATCTGAGTGTCAGGAATATGAAAGATATACACACAAAGTCATCTGTAAAGAAAGTGAGTCAGGAAAGGATAAACAAGCAGAATCCATTAATAAGCATTTGCTCCCGTGGGTAAACACAGCCCAGTCCACTAGGGACCCTTTCGGGAACTACAAGAAACACACTTCAGCATTTTCATAGCATTTATCCACCTATTTCAATCCCAGCCCCATCATGGGTTGAGAGCTGCCCCAGGATCCTAATTTCACAATACAGAAAGTTGATGTGCAGAAAAGAGAGACTGGGATACTAGATATTAAGAGCTGTCATTGTGGCCTCAAGAGATTTCCCAGAAATTTAGCGAACTGTATAATGAGCTCAGATAACAGAGGCCGGAAAAGCTTAAATGACTTAAAGTTGATTATCCGAATCTCTGCCCTTCCAAGGTCTTGGGCAATCATCTTTGGGCGTTGGACCTCAGTGGATTCTCCTGTTTCCCACCCTGCCACCCAATGATCTCTGTCCCTAAGATCCTTTCTTCTACTGAATGCCTGGCCATTCCAAGGGCCACAAATTCTGTGGCTTGCTGCCTACTTCCAGCTGTTGCCCGAGGCCTAATCTTCTTTATCTAAACTGAGTTACCATAATTTTTAAAGAGAAAGCAGTTCTCCCCATTACAGTTAAGACAGTAGTCTTTAAGCCGGCTGTACCCATAAGGTTGTATATAATAAACGGTCTTAACAATATAATGAGCTCCGACAGCATTTGCATTGTTTCAGTTCTGTTCCTCTTTTGAAGACCTGTTTTGCTCCAAATGTCTACCTCTTACTTCAAAGCCTTGATCACTGATGTTCATGGTCCTGTCAAGAACTGAAGTTCTTACAGTTTTTTTTAAAAAGATTTTTGTAGCTTATTTTTTTAAACAGAAAGCAATTCTCTGTCAGCCTATTTAGCAATGCCCCGTTTTCTTCCCCTAACTTGGGTAGCAAAAGGCCAGTTGCTGAGCAATACCATTAAAAAAAACTCTCCGAACCACTTAAGCGGTGAGCATCATTGTTTAACCATCTCAAGGCTGACATCCTGTGACTCCAGAGGCACCAGTTTACTTCCTGTCACAGTTATCAGAAAATAGATGGGAGATGCTCATCTACTGAGCTGCGTTGGAGAAAGACTCAAGCTACAAGTTCTCTGTCCCAAGCTGGGATGGGCAGTTAATTCTCAGGCACCTTTTAGGAAGTCAGAATTTATTTGATCTGGAGGCTTTTTTTTTTTTTTTTTTTTTTTTTTTTTTTTTTTTTTTTTGGTTTTTCGAGACAGGGTTTCTCTGTGGCTTTGGAGCCTGTCCTGGAACTAGCTCTTGTAGACCAGGCTGGTCTCGAACTCACAGAGATCCGCCTGCCTCTGCCTCCCGAATGCTGGGATTAAAGGCGTGCGCCACCACCGCCCGGCTGATCTGGAGGCTTTTTACCATCGATATTACCCTTCCTTTACTATGAGGGCTTGACTGATGGCTTAGCCGAATCCAAAAAAATTGAAGAAGAGAAAAGGAAAACGCAATTTTTTCCCTTCAATCCTTTAATTTTATTCCAACCCCCAGGACAAGATGAACTGTTTTTGCTATTATCCTCTCCTGGTGGAGATAGGATCTGATGAAAACATATCTCTAAGGATGTTCTACGCCCAGTTTTCTTTCTTAATAAGCTACTTCATAATTGGTTGTAATGAGTTCCCAAAAGAGTCTTGCAAATTAGCACTCAATTTAAGCGAACAAGTTACTACTAATAGCGTACTGAGCTATTAAGTTCGGATGGTGCAGGGTAAGCACCAGCTCGTGCGCTAAGGAAGTGTGGGTGCGAGGCACAGGCCTTCTCTAATCTTCAAGCCTCTTCCAAGCAGCAACTGGACTGCGGCTCCTCCCCAGAGACTTGGCATTCTCCACACAGCCTGGGAGGTCCCACTCGTCTCTCCTTTGTGTCAATCCCACAGTTTGTCTCGTGCTCAGATGCAGAAAATACTCCAAGACTGTCTCACATCATTGCAATGACTCATGACTAGCAGTTCCTAGTTTAAAGTAATTACCCACTGCTAGGGGTTTTAGAGAAATTGCGGTTTATTTTAGGAAAGAAAAGAAACTTGCATATGGAAGATATTGAACAAAAAGATGGCAAAATGTAGACCATACCATGAACTTTGTTTGAATATGTCTAAGTCAAGACACGAGAATTGAGCGATTGCTTCTATAATGTAAGTACACAGAAACATCTATTAATTGTTTATGTACTAGGAGCTATTAGGTAGCAATGGTCTTAATGTTTGAAAAGCCCACCAAATGGACTCAAAGCATGAGAAAACAGGATAACGAAAGCGAATTTCTCTTTCTCATCTCTCTCCCTCCGCACCTTGCCCACCCAGGGTGACTGGACACAGCTAACATGTGTGGGCTAGCTATGCTGAGTCTGTGGGCTCATATAAAAAAGATGATGGTGCCCATAATGCCTCACATTTGTAGCGCCTCTTACGGTTCCAGAATGCTTTCACATAAATTGTTTCACTTAGAGAGAAGCCTCATGCAGATGTTTTATGCCTTTGTAACCATTGAAATTGCTAATTCCGAGTAAATCTCTCCAACCTTTCAGGTTCTATTTCCCTCACCTATTTTCTCCTACCTTTTGCTTTCACAAAGAAACGTTGTTATGCCGATGGAAAATGGCAATCATTTTCCAATTATTAAAATCCTTCAGATGAAATCAGGCAGTTCATCTTGGAACGATCTTTGGAGAAATTGTGTTTGGACCTCCTTATTTTGCAGATGAACCTTAGTTCACAGGGAAAGAACTAAAGAGTTCCATTTTCTGCTCTGCACAGGGAAAGTTTCCCTATCATTCCTTAAAGCATCTCCTCCTAATTGTAAGTGGGAGACAGTAAAAGTCTCAGAGAAGAAATGGTGACAGCAAACCCAACTCTAAACCCCGCGGTGGTTTATTTTCAGTGTTCTCCCCTTTATCGGAAAAACTTTATTTTTTACCTAGTTTGTCTTTCAGAATATTGAAGGCGTTGATTCAATATTTAATGTAAACTTGTACTGTTTTTACATTCTTCTCATCAAATCCAAAGGTTTGTAGATTGTTATTGAAGGATTATGTGCATTAGTTTTTCACTAGATCTTTATGCACATCTTGTGGAAAATAATAATTCTAGGCCCATTTCAATGTTAAATAATATCATACTTAGAAAAAGCTACTTTTTCCTAAGTGGCTTGAATAAAGATGGGTAATTAGCACAGGTCATCAAACTGTGCTCAAATTTAAATCGGTTGTGCGTCTCACCTGGGTAAAACGGGTTACTTAAAAACTTCCTTATTTCCACTATTTCCTAGATGAGGCTGAATGTAATATTTTAATATAACAGAAATATATTAAATTCTAAATGGAAGATTGATAACATGTATTTGATATAGAGTTATAGGAATAAAATCATCGCAAGTTGAAACTCAAGACTCACTTATTCTGTGCACTCCCTATGTTACAGTTTGTTTTGGAGGTGCTATGGATTGAATCAGGGTCTTGCTTATGGTAAGCAAGTGCTCTTCAGTTGAACTATAGCCTGGCTCTACCGCGTCTTACTGTCCCAACATAAATAACTGTAGAAAGCCCATGATGTTCTCAGTGTTATCTTCTTTTTCATGAATAAACAATGCTCAGACGAATGAGCTAGCTCACCCAGAGTTGCAGTTCTCCAGATACCGTGGAGTTTCTACAGGACTTCTTAGTAAGTGTAATTAAATACAAACAAGAATAGAAATTTGAAAAGTACACCCCAATCCATACAAGTGATCATCTACACCAATTCTGAGAAAAAAAATAAAAATTTGCTACAGGTTGAACAAGCCTGTGAAAAGTTGTTTACATTGCCTTGTGCCAACAAAACACGAAATGTTCTAGGACATATGGCTAATATTACATAGTGGTCTCACTTGTACTAATAGGATTAACTTATCTCAATGCTTTCCAATTGCATTACAAAAATATCCTCTCTTTATAATTAACTGCCCTAAATTACATATACTCATGAAATACTATTGGTGACTACTCTGATCTTAATAGACAAGTGGAATCATTTTGAATGGAAATCTAACAAAGCCTTCACAAAATATTTTTCACATATTTGGAGTTTTGATAAGTCTATTTCCTTTATTATTTGTTACTTATTTGTGTATGTGTGTTTGGTGGTGTGTAGCAACTTCCTCTGATATCAAACCATCTCTCTGCTGGGAAAGTCTGTTAAGGACTAGTACATTAGAAGGGAAATTAAACAGCAGGATGTCCTAAGGGAAAGTGAAAAACTCCATCTTATAGGGATTCTCTTTAAACTGAAGAAGTAAACATCCCACCAGCCTCAGGAATTCCCTGAAACTGGGCAGAGGCTTTGCTAGAAAAGGCAACTTTGGTGAGACAGCTGTCTTTAAGTCATTTATAGTCTTATAAGTAACCCCTTATGTATAGTCTTGTAAGTAACTCCAATAAAACTCATTGATTCATCAAGATAAATTTTCAAAGTATCTGGCCTTTAGTCTATTGTTGATTTCCTATCTGGGGTGAGTAGATATTTGTTCATGTCTCCCCAAGAATGATGTTACATAATAGGGTTATGTGTATGTGCTCTTATGTGTGTAGGGGGTGTGTGCATTTGCTTCTCTCTCTCTCCTCTCTCTCCTCTCTCTCCTCTCTGTCTCTGTCTCTGTCTCTGTCTCTGTCTCTGTCTCTCTCTCTCTCTCTCTCTCTGTGTGTGTGTGTGTGTGTGTGTGTGTGTACCAGAAGCCAACTTTAGATATGTTTCTTCATTGTTCTCTATCTTATTTTCCCCCCAAGGCTCTCTTGTTTAACTTGGAGATAGCTTCAAGTAGAATGAGTTTAGAGGCATATACCATCACACACAACTTTTATGTTGGTGTACGGGATCTGAATTTGGGTCCTCATATTTTACAGTGAATGCTTGAACTCTCTGAACTATTTCTCCAGCATCTGAATTTATCTTTTAAATGTGATAAGAATTCTAAATAAATCCGTCTGTTGCCATGCATTTAACTTAGCTTGCATTTAAATTATTACTAAGAAGTTCACTGTTCAAAATATTGAAAATTATTATAAATGGCTGAACTTAAGATTTTTAGACATTACTGCATTATAATGACTGATATTTACTCTTTTATTATATCTGGAAATTTAATCTTGATATCATTAGCAAGTCTTCTATAAAGATGCATATGAGAAGCTAGGTATAGAGGTGCATGCTTGTAATTCAGGAGGTGAAGGAAGGAGGACTGGGAGTTGATCAATCACACTGGACTACATAAAACTCAGTCTTAAAAATCCATTTTTTTAAATTCTAAAAAAGAAACATATAAGTTGTTTTCTCATAAAAAGTTTCAAAATATTTTAACAGGGATTAAATATAGAATATACACTGAAAATACTCTGAACTAATATTATAATTGATCACTATGAAGAGAACATTTGAACAATGATCAAGAAATTGGGAAATAGGCAAGCTCCACCCTGTGTCTCCAGTGTTTATTATTTTGAGAATTTTGCCTTTCATTAACATTCCATTGGTTAATGTGATCTCTATTGCTATGTTTTGTGAATTTCTACCACTTCATAGTACTCATTGTTTAAAATTTTACATCAAGTTTATTTATCCATTCTACTATGGATGGCTATTTGGATTATTTCCACGTTGTTACTATTATATATCAGTGCTGACATAAATATTTTTTTACATTCTTCTGTCTCATATATAATATCATTTCTTTATAGTGTATAGCCAGAACTAGAATTTTGAGTTATAGAATATGAATGTTTATAGTTAATAGATTGTATAAACATATATTTTAAAAACAGCCATGTCAGCTTCTGTATCCACCAGCACTAAGTGAAAATTCCCCATACACATGACTCCAGTTCTTTAGAAATTTTATTTTCAGAGATGTTATTGTTTCCAATCTGTGAAATATTTGCAGCAGTTTGTATCACATTTTAATGTCACCGTGTTCTAGAAACTGAGGGTTTAATATCGTATCTGCGCTTATTGATCATTTAATTTAAAATTTCTATTTTGTTTGCTACTTCCTCAGTGTTTTCCTTACACTATCTAGTTTTATCTTTCTTTCTGATGTGTAGATGTTGTGTAATCAGCATACAAAGTCCTACTCATAGAAGCATATTATCCGCCATTTTGTGGTATTTCTTTATTTGCCCTACTCTGTATTTTTTGAAAAGTACAAGTTCTTGATTTCTTTTTCTTTAGCTGAAGTCTTTTAATGACCTCAACATGGCCCAAATGCTAACACTTAACAGCATGATAATAAAAAGAATCATAGATCAATTTTTTAACAATATAAATACAAAATTCCAAATAAAATACTGACAAGTATTTCTTATCATATGTATGAAATATGTCCAAGGTCTAGAGGAGTAAATTATTTACAAATGACAGTCTGGAACATCTGGTAGTGCAGGGTGTCTCCTATTCTGCCAGACAGTGTCTAAACTGAGATTCAAGCTTGTTTTCTTACATTTTAAATTTGATAGAATAACTAGATGATGGATTTTTTTTTTAAGACTGGTTCTTGCCTTGAGCTTTTGGTGATCCTCCTCCAACTCCAAGAACTAAGATGAGAAGCATGTGTCAACACACCTGCCTCAAATCTTCTTAAATAATTGTGTCTTGGCAAAATACAAATTAAAAAGGAATGTAGCTTGTTTCTCAGTACTGCAGTTTCAATAAAGGTCACAAATCTATTTGTTGGAAGGAATATCCAAAGCAACAGCCTTGAGAGCAAGAACACTGAGAGAGGGAACATGAAGAATTAATGCTGTTATTGTGTTAGGGACCAGCCTCAACAAAAACACCTCTTGCCAGGGTAGAGGGCTGGGGATTTAGAAATATAAGTAAAGAATACAAAGTGACATGAAAAATAATAAAACAGAAAACATAGAATAGTACTGGGATAGAGTTCCAGTGAATACTGAAATCTCCCATGTTTAATTTCCAATTGTTTAAAATTACCCAACCCCAAGAGGTAGGAGAAAGATTTTTTAAAAAAACTGTATTAACATGATTCAAGAAAGTGAATAGACCAGTTAAAGGCCATGGGCTACATCCATAGTTAAATATTCTGTTGCTAGGACAAAACAGGTTACACTCACACACCTAAACCAAAACATTCTGTAGGCAAACCACTCCCTGGGTGGAATCCAATGTTATCTCCTTATCGGAACTGCAACCTTAGTTTTTTTGTTTGAGGTAGAAACATACTTTTCTATTCCTGAAATACAAGGTCTGGGTATTAGCCACACCTGTTGGCAATAACCTTGAGAGAGCAGAACTCTCTGTTCTAAATCTAGGTGGGACCATTGTTTGAGGTAGAAACATAATAACCTTGAAGGAATAGAGGTAGGTTCCAACTCTCTGACCTTTGGTCCAGGCGGAAATAAGCTCACATTTTTGGGCCTCCACACTACTGTAAGAAGAGGGTTCTGACAAAAGGATATTAGACCATCCTTTCTCTCTATCTTGAGTGTGTGGACATTCCTTTACCATTCTGCTTTCTATCATGGGGTGTTGTAACAGCAGAAAACCCTCATCAAATTGAAGACTTCCCATGAGAAGCAAATTTCTTTCATTTAACCTTCACAAAAATCTGTCTTCTCATTTGTGGAGTGCAGATAATAGACACAGCATTGCTGTGGACTATGGAAAATGTATTTTCCAAAGATGGCTAAAATAATATACCCATCCCACATGTTTTTAACACTTTAAATTTTTGCCTCCCTCCCAAAGAGTTGTAAACTATATCCCTTCCTCTTGATCCTGAAAACTCTATGGCTAGGTGAAACAATATAACTTCTAACATGAGGACATATAAAACTACAGAGCTTATTCATAGATGTCCTTTGTAGGATTTTGGGTATAGATCTCAAGAAGATGAGCACATGATCCAAAGTATTTCCAGAAGGTAAAAAGTTTGGCTTTTGATGAAAGGTCCAATAACCTTGCTAAATCAAGCAAGTCAGAACATCCAGCATTATTTCCTCTGGGGTTTAATTCCTAATGCAAATGGATCTTGTGTTTCACTGTGTCTCCTTAGAACTTGGCCTCACATCCTTCTTACACAATTTCAGTTTCATTTCTTGGGAGAAATGCAATTTGAGCATATATTTTGATTTCAAGAAGTGCTGACCCTGAAGAAATTGGAATTTTTACCAAGTGGCTTTTTTAATAATTATTTTTAAATGGATTTTTGTCTTATGTCCTTTAATAGATGATATAGCACAGTTGTTTAGATTTCTCACACTCTTTTTTTTCTTTTTTCTTTTTTTTTTTTTTTTTTTTTGGTTTTTCAAGACAGGGTTTCTCTGCAGCTTTTTTAGAGCCTGTCCTGGACCTAGCTCTTGTAGACCAGGCTGGCCTCGAACTCACAGAGATCCGCCTGCCTCTGCCTCCCGAGTGCTGGGATTAAAGGCGTGAACCACCACCGCCCGGCTTCTCACACTCTTGATACACTCATTTACAGAGCCTTACCTCCACAAAGGAGCTTCCAGAAGACAGCTGAAGATGAGGCTACGAGCTGTAGGCACTGTGTGGTGCTAGGCATGCATGGTGCAAGTAAGTCTTTGTGATGACTTGAACCAGGAGAGTCCGCTCCGACTACACGTGATCTTGTGAGGAAGAATGCATAGCTGAGCCACCCTAACCCCCAATCAGTAAGGGGGAGAAATAATAAAAAGGTTGCTGTTGCTTATGAGTTATAATGAATCAACAGATCAATTAAAACCTCATATTACCTTGGAAAGCTGTTGGTTAAAATGAAGAGATGGCTTCATCTTGTAGCCCAGACTTTCCAGATAGATAATGACTAGATTTTTAAATCTGATACCCAACAGTCCTGGGAAGAAACCACATCACATCTCATGACCTAGACTTAAAAGTTCCACAAGAGCCATGGACTGGAGACTGGAGAGAAGGCTCAGCTGTTAAGGGCACATATTGCTCTTGCTCTTTCTGAGGACCCAAATTCAATTCCCAGCACCAAAGTCAGGCATCTCACAACTGCCTGTAACTCCAGCTCCGTGGAATCTTTCCGGCTTCCAGAGGTAACCACATTTATGTGGATACTCTCATAAAAACACCCACCACACATGTATGCTTACACATGATTAAAAATAAGCTCAATAAAAAGAGCTACAAGCGCATTCAGATTCATACGTAGGCAACATGGATTCCACTTCTCAACACGATATACAGCTGCACAAATATCACATTAGGGAAATAAATCTAAGGTCTGCCTTAAAACTATAGCCTTCCCATAGACGTACACAAACTGATCAGGGACACTTGATAAAATGAAGACCTGGCACAGCTTAATAAATGTTAATTGTTATCATTACTGTTCCAAAAATATGAGACTAGCAGCGAAGAAAAGCAATTTGGGTTCAGGTATGGCAATCAGTGATTACAAGAATGAATGGGAAAAGGCTCTGATAACCAGTATCCAGACTTCCTGTGCCTGGCCCTATTCTATGCCTGATCCCGTGTTTAACTTCATGTGAGTATCATTGTTATGAAGATCACATGCATGCTTCCAGCTAGGACTTTTCTTCTGTGTTTACATTTGTAAGACTGTAGTTTTGCGTTTCATTGTATTCTCCCCAATATCATATTGTACTGATTTGCAATCTTCATTTGTTTGGATATTTTGTCTTTTTTGTTTTTGTCTAACTACGACTTGAAGCATTTATCATGCTAATATATAGCAATTTACCTCCCTCCATATGTCTGCTCCCTGAAATAATAGCTGTTAGACCGGAGTCCAGTTTTCCATTCTATAAGCAAGTCTAGAGTGTGCACATTTCGAACTTCAACAGAGCCTGCCAGTTTGTCTAATGAAATGATTTGTTCCTGCTTGCTGTGCTAAGAACAAATGTTGCTTAACACCTGTTGACAGTTGATAATCACTAAACATTGACATTTGGTCTCTTTGAGGGTGAAAAACAGTGAATTACTGTATTCTAGTTTTTACTTTTCTATTGCTGAGGTAGGGTGTACCTTTAATTTTATTGGTCAGTTGTATTTCCCTTGCTGATATTTCCTGCTAACATGTCTATCTTTATTGATTTTGAAAGCCATAGATTATAAAGCATAATTATTCCACATTTTGATGGGTATTGATTATCTGTGTGCATGTTGGAGGTATTAACTCCCAAGGTAAGCATTGTTTTTTTTTTTTTCTTTTTACCATTGTATTTTAAATTCAGTTTAGAAAAGTTGTATTGTCAGAGTGTTCTGTTTGGGTTATTAAGACATTTATTATCTTTAAAATCATAAATATACTCTACCACATTTTCTATTAATCATTTGATACGTTTCTTTAGGTGTTGAATTCAACAAAAAACAAACCTGTATCTCACTTAAAGATTTAAACCAAGATTCCATTTCTGCGTTTCTTTTCTCCAATTCACCCTTTGCACTGCTTTGAAATGCTTTATATTTCTCTACATCAAATTGTGATGCATCCCTAGAGATTTTCCACCTCTCCATACTGTGACGTTTAGAACTTCACTGAGGTTTATAGGATGAATCCTTTCAGCCCTGTGCTGTACTGCTTTGCCCTGCTTTAATTGTAGTCTTATCCTCTGGTGTAGAGGTCTAGATAAGGAAGTCGCTTGATCTCAATGCTTTCTTCCATTTCAAGAGTCCTGGGTTTTGTTCTGTTTAATAACCGGTTTAGCTGGTTTTCCTGTGCTAGCTGTATAGGTTTGAGGCCCCAAACTCTGGCTCTGCCAGTTATCCTTACAGATTTATACCTACAGGTATTTACAAATTACTTTGCGGGTCTTTTGGAACATACTGTACAAATTTTTATTAAGGTCCCATTTAATTTTTAGCCTAATTTAGATGGTTAAACTATTAACTACATTGTGCTGGATTTGAAGACAAACATCTCTGATTCACGCTGGGATGGGAGGATCAGAAGTTCAAAGCTAACCTGGGAAACTTAGCTAGCTCCCATCTGAAAACAAGGTAGCAAGGAAAGGGTTGAGGGTGAAAGTCAACAGCAGAGGGTGTGTATAGCATATGTGAGGTGCTTGGTTCAGTCCCCAGTAGCTCCTAACACTGGACATTCACCATCCACAGATATGGTATATTTTGTACTCATACGTTCATTTTGGCTCTCAGTAAAGTTTTATAGTGTGCCTTGCTACTTAATTATTTATTTGTAACTAACAAAAGTGTTACAACTTTTGCAAAATCTTCTAAAAATCTTTATCTAATCTCTCTTGGTCTGTGCATTGGAATGATGATAACTGGGACCTTCGCTCTGCCTACGTTCACATGCATACACATATGTATATGAAAGGGCATTATGTGTTCTTTTCCAGTTCTATACTTAATTATTTTTATTGTGACAATATATGATCTAGTATTGTTTTAGGTGTTTTCACCTAAAAAGGACTAAATAAAAGTTTCTATTGTACAAATTCATTGCTCTACAGTCAGAAAGAAAAATATCAGTATTATATTTAAAGTAGTATTTTAATGGTCTTTCATTTACTTTAAATATCTCCACCTAATAATGTTATGTTGGAGAAGATAAATATTTAACTTAACATTAATTCACTTTTCTTCTACCTCACCAAATCATCATCATCATACTATTTATTTGCCAGTTAACTCTTTTGGAAAATATCTTCTCATTTTCTCTGAAGATTTATTTTATGATGCTTTATGAAGGTTTCTGCTCATCGCATCTGCTTTTGTTTGAACACCCTGGGCTGTGGCCGCATCTGGATTCTGAAGCTGGCCATAATACTACTCTTTCCTGAGATTTAACTAGTCAAGCTGAGTTTTCTTGAAACTTATCAGCACCATTGGAGACCCACTCTGTGGGCTGGAAGCTTGGTGCATTTATTTACCTTCGTAGCAAGCTACTAATTGCCCCCTTGTGTTTTACTTGGACCATTCGGGTCGGTGATTTACTTCAGTGAATTGTTTATGGAGAGTTATCGATTTCTCTCCCCAAATCTCCACATTTACCCTGGTTTATTTTCTTGTCATTGTATATGAGGGCGTGTGTGTATGTCTGTCTATCTGTATATGATATGCAGAAGTGTATGTATACATGTAGATTTAATTTATACATATACATGCATTACTGCTTTTATCAAAAGGGCCTTCAAGATTTCTCAGAGAGCATCTGGAATCATTTCCCTGTAACATTGTTATCAAACACATTGTGAGCCATATTTTTAATAGAGAGCCAAGGGTTCAGTTTTAATTAAAGAGAGTGTCCTTACACTAATATACTCTAACAATGCCACGGAATATTTACGTTGGCCTAGGCTATTGCTGACATCCTCCTCTTTCATGGATGGAGATGCAGTTTTAGGTCATTTGATGGCTGTTTCTGTGAATGAGGTCTGTGGGGACATGCATTATACCTACCATGAGAACTGCAGCTGCTGTATGATATTTCACTGATACGGGCAAAGGAAATGAAACGTGGTCAGATTATTAAGCTGAATAAATTCTTCCTGTTTCTCATTTTATATCATACCCACATCAGCTTTGCTTTATAAATCTGTGCAAGGCTGGGATATTTGCTGTCCCTGAAGCAGTTAGGTTCGCAAAGTCTAGTATCAAGAAAGTTATTTCCTGTCAGTGGTTATGACTGGGATTTTGAAAGCTGCCTTCAGATAAGGGTGATGCTTCAATTGGATGAAATAGTGGTTTTCTAAGTATTGATCTAGAAAATCAAGATCCGTCTGAAATGCTTAATAAACCAGGACTTGTAATAAGTAATAGGAATAACATACATTCCCTGCAAAGTAGCAATGGCAGCTGATGTAGGTGTGTCTTCTATCTATCTGATGATTTCATTGGATAATTAATAAAGAAACTGCCTGGCCCATCTGATAGACCGGCCCTTAGGTGGGTGGAGTAGACAGAACAGGAAGAAGGAAGTGAAGTAGATGGCTCAGTCAGATGCCACGCCTCTCTTAAGTTAGTCAGACTGCCGTGCCTCTCCTCAGAGAGAAGCCAGACGCGATGAAGCTCCAGCCCAAGATGGATATACGCTAGAAACTTCCCAGTAAGACACCATTCATGGTGTTACAAAGATTATTCGATATGGGTTAGTCAAGATGTGAATAAGCGGCTGAAAATAATGGGCCAGGCAGTATTTAAAAGAATACAATTTGTGTGTTTTTATTTTGGGTAAAGCTAGCCGGTGGCTGGGAGCCGGGCGGTGGGAAGCCTCCGCAGCACCCCACTACAGGCAGCTATCCAACTTTATTTTCTGGTTTAATGTTTGTTTTTATTTTATTGATTCAGCTAAATTATTAGTAGTATTCATGACCTAAATAGATTATCACATTTTAAAGACCATTTCATATCCCCTTCTCTTATTTCATAATTTATTAACTTTTTATTACCCTAACGATTATTCAAGGAGTTCTATTTCTGTAGTATTTTTCTAAAAATCATAAGTACTGCAAAATGAGAAACTTTTTATTATTTAAAATACTCCACACTTGAATTTCTTTTTTTCCCCCTCAGTCTCTCTGAAGGTGAAGAGATAAACAATAGGAAAAAATATTAAATAAACCCTTTTTGCTTTCTTTAGTTTCTGGTCTTTCTAATTGACACTTTTTAAAAAAATCACTATTTGATACTGTCTCTTCTAGAAATGACTGCATCAACAAGACCAGAGCAATAGCAATAGACACGTTATCACTGAAGAGAGGAAACTTCCCAGGATTCCCATGCCCAGAAATAAAACTGCAAGCAAATAACAGTGGCTGGGAGGATGAGAATTCCTCTCCCAGAAGTGCACCTTCTCATTGTTTGCTCAAAGCAGAGTGGTCAGCCTTGAAAACATATACGACTCACCAGGCTCTACAGACACACATTTACGCATGCTTAGACACACATATGCACATATGTAACAAATACAATCAAAGAAAAAGAGGCTATCAACTTATACGTGGGGGGGGGGTATGGGAGGACTCAAGAGTGACCACTGGGAGGGACTGGAAGGAGGGAAGGAGGTGAAGTGATTAAAACTTACTTCAGTTAAAAACATTTTTGAAAAATCTACTGAGCCGTATATTACTAGACTTCCACTAACTTTGACTGAGTTGATAACTCTGCTGTGTGGTTAGGGTACAACTGTTGCCTGGATGGGCCATCCATGGCCTTCAAGATTCTGAGATGGTTTTGTTGAAAGCTCTGACTCTCTAGCTGGTTTTGTGTAGGTGTCTGATAAGTAACTAGAAGAGGGTAAAATAGATTGCGTGTCTGTATTTACAGTGTAGGTTTCTGTTACTACCAGAACCTCTGAGTGTGACCACCGCTTCTCAATGCTTCTCACAGGCGTATTAATTACTTAAGTCCCTCGATACAATAGCAATACAAAGACTGATACAAAGGACGTTCCTAATGTCTTTTCTCCCCTTCTTAATGATACCAAAATGAAAATTACTAAAAAAAAAAAAAAATTAAAAGATTTTCAGGGCCACTATGACCCTGTGGGCAACGGAGCTGGATACCAGGTTTGCCAGTTTGGTCACTGGAGCCGCAGCTAGAAGTGTCCAGTAGTTAATCGTTTCCTAATGGTCGCTACCGCAGCCGTTCTCAACCTTCCGGAAGCTGCAACCCTTTAGTACAGTTCCTCCTGCTATGGTGACCCCCACCACAAAATTACTTTCGTGGCCACGTCACAACTGTAATCTTGCTACTGTTAGGAATCATAATGTAAACACCCGTGTTTTCCAATGGTCTTAGGAGACCCCGTGAAAGGGTCCTTTGACCCCCTGAGAGGGGTCGCGACCCACAGGTTGAGAACCACTGCTCTATAGCCGGTTCCCACTTTGCCTCAAGATAAAAGGAGCTGAAAATTGGTGCTGAGAGACGTGGGTTTCCTGGGACATGAGACCACTACCTTTGCAGGCTTCTAGTCTTGCAGAACAATTGGTTATCCTTGCACTTGCCCTTGATTCATGAGCTCCTTCCCCAGCAGTGACTAACCAGACTCAGGTTGGCTAGTTGTCTCAGTGGGACGGGGTGCATGATTTGATTATCCATCTACAGCATGTAGAGAGTGACTAACCTTAGCTTATTCTAGGCTTGGTAAAAGACCACACGTGCAATTTACCGCAGAGGTCGTGAGCTTCTTGTCATTTCGTAGTAGTATTTGGATTCATATGACTACAGGGGAGATATACGATAGAACATTACTTTGCATTCACTTCCTGTTGAAACAGTTAAGAGTAGTGTCTTTTTCTGATATCTTGTAGTCAAATTGGCTAAAATGCACACTCAGCCCTCCACAACCGAGACACGCTTAGGGCCCGATGAGGTCCTGGTGGACGTTTCTTCCAGGTCTCTTCTTTTTACTTCCTTCTCCTTTTCACACGTTTGTTTTCATTAGTCTCTTATCTTCAGTGTCTTTATCCTTGTGTTTCTTTCCAGCCTGTAAGCTGTCCCATGGAACTGCACGCAAGGCTAAGAAGAGTAAAGATAGGAAGTCCAACTGTTGCTGAGCCTGACTGAACTGTGGTGGGAGCGGAGTAAGATTTAAATGTTACACGGGTCATATAGCGTCTCAATCAGCATTTCTGTTGCTGGGATGAAAGTCCATGACCAAAAGCAACTTGCAGAAGAAAGGATTTATTTTTATCTTCGACACTGTAGCCCATCATTCAAAGTCTGAGCACAACTCAAGGCTGGAGCAGGGCTGGAGGCAGGAGCTGATGCAGAGGCCATGGAGGGGTGCTACTTGCTCACTTGCTCATCATGGTTTGCCCAGCCTGCTTTCTTACACAGCCTGGACCATCTGCCTAAGGCTGTACCCTACCACCTCACTCAGGGCTCAAGAAAATGTCTTGCAGACTTGCCAGCAGGCCAATCCTATGGAAGCATTGTCTCAATTAAGATCCCTTCTCCCCAGATGATCCTAGTTTGTGTCAAACTGACATAAAACTAGTCAGCATTACAGTAAACAAATCTATCAGGTTTTTGTTGTTGTTGCTGTTGTAATTTTGCGGGGATTTTGGTTTGGTTTGGTTTGGATGGAATTATTTTCAGTCCTGGGAATTAAACTAAGAACCTTTGGTAGGCTGGCTGGGCAAAGGGCTATCACTGAGTTACTTCACCTGCCCTTTGTTTATTTTTTAATTGTGTTCTTGCTATCTCTAAAGTCAAGAATATTCTCCCATTATAAATTCTATACTTTATCCAGGTGTGGTGGTCCATATCTTTAATCTCAGCAATATGGAGACAGAACCAAGTAGACCTCTTTGAATTTGAGGAAAGCCCTAGACTACATACCAAAATTTTGACCAGACAGGGCTACATAGTGAGGGTTTGTCTCAAGAAAATCTGTATCATTTTTCTGTGAATTAATAAAAGGACAATTTTTTACAGTATGGTATAAGAGTATAATTCTTGCTCATCATGGTTTGCCCAGCCTGCTTTCTTACACAGCCTGGACCATCTGCCTAAGGCTGTACCCTACCACCTCACTCAGGGCTCAAGAAAATGTCTTGCAGACTTGCCAGCAGGCCAATCCTATGGAAGCATTGTCTCAATTAAGATCCCTTCTCCCCAGATGATCCTAGTTTGTGTCAAACTGACATAAAACTAGTCAGCATTACAGTAAACAAATCTATCAGGTTTTTGTTGTTGTTGCTGTTGTAATTTTGCTGTAATTTTTGTTGTAATTTCATGAATACTACTAATAATTTAGCTGAATCAATAAAATAAAAACAAACATTAAACCAGAAAATAAAGTTGGATAGGAATATGGACAACTAACTGGGCTAATAGAGTATCTACAGAGCATCTTCTTTTATCTGCTATATGGCCTCTGGTGCATATCATAAACATCAGAAATAATGGAGTTGCTTTTCTTTTGTATTGGTTTATAGGTCTTTCCTAGATTAATGACACACTGAGTTAATCTGAATAAAATTTGAAGCTTGATAAATAAATATTCATATTTCTCTCCTGAGAACATTTTAATTATCATAGGTTGATTTTATATAAGCCACAAAGGGATATAAAATGAGATGTCTTTTGAAACTGTATAAAACTTGTACAAATTTGGAGATAATTAAAATCTTTATTTTAATGGGTCATTTGATTAACATCAAAATTTTTATTATCTACATTTCTTTAGGTCTTTCATAAACTTTTAGATTTTTCTTCAGGAAATTGTGCATCTATGTTAACTTGTAGATGTTTTATGTTTCTGTGTTGAGGATCTATCTTAAAAGTTTCACTACCAAATTCTTTAATTTTGGGTATTATATAAAAATACAGTTAATTTTTAACTTTTGTGTCCCCCAAACTCACTAAACTATCCTACTAATTCCAATAATTCCCTTTAAATCTTTTGTATAAATGGTATTATTGAAAAGTAATGATGGTTTCCTTCTTTGAACACTTTAGCCATTTTGTTTTTTATTTTTCCTAAATGTTATTGTTACTTTTATTTTGCTTTATGATGTTTAGCTGTACCTAGAGTTCATCCTTTTGTCTAGATGGCTGGCCATGAAACCCCTAGGATTCACCTGTGTCTGTTCCTAACTGCTGGGCTGACAGACACAGGCTCCTATGGCAAGCTTTTATATTGGTGCTAATGATCTAAACCCAGGCCTTTAATTTTAAATACCAAACACTTTACCACCACCCCCGGTATCTCCCCAGTCCCAATTTCCCCATTTTTGAGAGAAATTTATTTTTCTATCCTAAATATAATTTGGTAACATTCACTTTTTAAAAATAAATTTGTCCCTTTATTTTGCTTATAGTTTAAGATTCTTATTATTATGCTCAAAAGAAATTAGTCTGTACTTTTTCTTTATTATTCTATCCTTGTCATATTTTGATATGAGTATTTTTCTGGCCTTGTTAATTTGACTGGGGGACCATTTCTCCTAAAAAGTACAGAGCTAGAGCTAGTGTGTGGTTAAATGACAATTTTCCATGTTTTGTCTGCTTAGTAAGACGGTGGCACAATCCGTAGGGATTTGAGACTAGACATTGATGGGCAGAAGTCCAAAATCTAAAACCAGAGACTATAAATTTCAATAAGATCCTCAAAGGCATGTGGTACACTTGTCGCCTGTTCCCCAGTTTGAAATGCGATGTTTGCAGTCCTCTAACTGAGCATAAGAAGGCAGCTACTCCAGACTCTTACTATGGTAGGAACAACTTTGCATCTCCCTTTTATCTGCTTACCTTGAATGCTTTTTTTGTTTAATTGTTGGTTTTGTTTTTGTTTTTTCCAGACAGAGCCTCACTAAGTGTCTGTGGCTGGTCTGGAACTTGCTGTGTAGACCAGGCTGGTTGGCTTTGAACACACAGAGATCTGCCTGCCTCTGCCTCCTGTGTGTTAAGATTAAAGATGTGTGCCTCAACACCTGGCAGTTTTGTGGCACCTGATACCTATTCCACAGAAATGGCCATCCATGATTCGGCAGCATACACTCTCCTAAGGGATAATATTCTAGCAGAAAGACGGTGGGAAGTTAAGGAATTTTGCAGTGGTGGGGACAAAATTCAGTGTTATTTGCAGAGAAAGAGGTTTTGGCATCTTGGCACTTGAACCATTCTAAAGCTTCCACTAAATACGCATTAGCTTCAAGCTGAAAAGTCTTACAGGCCTATGTCCTAAATGCCTCCCCAGACTGGTTCTATTAAAAGGTGAATCCTAGTAGGCTGTCTTTGGGTTCTTAGAGTTGTGCCCTGAGAGGAGATAGATAATGAGTTCTCAGCCCCTCACCTCCTCCCTGGCTTTGATCCATTGTGTGCTCCTATGGCATCATGCTCTCATACCCCAAGCAGTGATGCTAACTCATCCCAGACTGAAAATCCCAAAATGATGAGGTCAAACAACCTTTCAGCTTTTGTAAATCGATTGTCTCAGGTACCTGACCCAGCGAAAGAACGACGCTGATGAAGAAACCCAGTGAAATCAAGCGACAGCCCTCTAGCTTTCTGATGATTTCCAAGACTGAGAAACAAGCATGCATACCAACTTTGCCGACTTCACTGGGTCTACCACCAACCATCAGCTATGGCCCCAGACTGATGCATCAACCAGGCAAGTCCCTACATTTTCAGATCGGAAATCTCTTTGTGAAGTACTCACTCCACATTTAATAGCTACTCAATTAACTATCTATAGTGATAAATTTCGATATTAATAGACAGCTAAAAATTCCCAGGTGTCCTGAAAATCCACAAGACTCTCAGAGAATGCCATTGTTAATTTAATGCCATAATGTAGCATTTGGCATTGAAGTTAGAAGACTTTTGCCTTAAATTTCTAGTAAATGCTCTTGGATGGTGCAATAACCTTTAATGATTCTCCGGTATCTTCTGCTACATAGCATGAATGATTGCATCTCACAAGTCACTGTAAAAATCAATGATTTTACTTGGCCTTTCATATTATAAGCTTTAGAAACAATTATTTTTGTTGAATCCTTACAAACTTTATGCTATGTTTAATCATTGCAATATATATCACTTTATAATTGATAACAGGATTTATTGATATGTAATGATTTTTGTTTTCATCTAACCTATGAGACATTATTTTTAATTATCTTCCAGGTTAAGAAACTTCCAATGTTAAAACAGATTGCTAACAGATAGATTCAAGTACCTGGTGGTAGAGGCTGCTTGTTTGTTTTCCAGCTGCCCAGACCTGAAATAATCACACAGAAACTACACTATTTGCAATACTGTTTGGCCAGTAGCTTAAGCATATTTCTAGCTAGCTTTTATATTCTAAACTAATCCATCTCCATTAATCTGTGCATCACCACAAACTTTGGCCTACCGGCCATGTTCCGGCAGACTCTTCTGTCTCCTGCTGCGGCTACATGGCTTCTTGTTGACTCTGCTTACACTCTCACTATATCTCTTCCAGCCTGGCTGTATTGTGTTAAGCCATTGGCCGAAAGCAGCTTCTTTATTAACCAATAGCAGTAAAACATATTCACAGCACACAGAGGGGAATCCCATATCAAGTACACAGAAAGCAAAGGATGTGGAAGAAAGTCGAATATTTTGACTACATATATGGAATTCTTTTGCATTAAACCATACTAATTTTATTTGTAACAGATATGTAATTGTCAATTTTTTTATTTTAACCAAAATCACACACCATCAAAGGGGTTTCATGGAGGAAATATGCTTCTATATAGTAATGTTTTTAAAGTTTATATTCTTCTCTTCAGTATTTTAGCCACTGAAACATTCCAAAGTACAGTTTTATAATAACAGTATTATAGGCTATATTCACCGTGCTCAGCACAAATGTTTGTATTCTCATTCCTTCTACCTACAACATTTAAATTAAAATGGATTGCATTTGCCTGGATCCCATATTTATCACCATCTTTATGTTGGCTTCATCTGTCCTGTTTCCCAGTGACAGCTCAAAGCAAAAATACTTCTCAGAAATTAACAAGCACTTCTATAGGCTGAAAGTCTTTGTATTATATATTCTTAGACTCTTCAGGATTGATTTGGTTGGAAAGCTGTTCTTGGTGATCAAATGCCACATGGATGCCATTGAATGAATGTACCCATGTCACAACTGTGACCAATCAAATAGACTAAAATAGCAAACTGAAAGTAAAAGACTGAGTCAATCAAAGGATTTAGGTCCACTCCCCCACATAATTGACTGTCTGTTGTGCTGTCTTCTAAACACAACCTTCATTTACTCCCTCGTGCTGATGGGGCTGACATGAGCAAAACTTAATTTAAAGTTTAAGAAAGGCTGGAAGATTTTCGACAGCTATTGGAAGTTTGTCAGCTCTCCCTCCCCTCCTGCTGTTGTGTCAGGGCCTCTTTGTGGTTTGGACTCACTGACAGTTGGAAGAAATTCGAGAAGAAATTCCTTGGGCTGTCATTTCTTCTCTATTACAGCTAATCGGCTGGCAATTTCATTTGGCTTACAAGTAGGTGAGGCTCAAAATGAGTATCGTTTATTCCCAGACCGTCTAACACTGTTTGCTTCACGATGTCATTGGAAAATTATGAAGGTTACATTGGAGTAAGAAGTATCCCTCTTGAAGAGAAACGTTTCCTAATTCCTTTCTAAATAATATGAAAACACCAGAGTTTTCACGGAGAACTCAGTTTAAAAAAAGAAAAAAACATCTGACTCAAAATTTCCCATGTTAAAATTTTTTTCTTTGCCAATAAAGAATATCTGCTCTGTACTTTGCATTATTTCCAATACCTAAGTTTGGTCTCTAAAAACGTAGGGCTGCAAATGGATATCACACATTGATCCAAATGATATCTTAAGCACAGTGTCTTTAATTTTGTGTTAAGATTGTTTTTGTAGAGTTAAGATATATAAAAAGTAGCAACCATGTGGGCGTTGTATTTGGAGATCTCAGATTGTCTTATAGGTTCTTGAGAAAAGCATACTGAGAAACTTGTTCGGAAGATGCCTTTATGGCAAAGCAGTACACTCGGGGGTCAACTGAATGCACATCTCTTAGTCTTGGCCAAGTTTGCTCAGACCCAGGTCCTCTACTTGACACCAGGACACCCACAAAGCATAATCAAAAGTTAAGATTTCATTACTTCTAAATTGATGGATTCTTGGTATTGTAGAGAGCTACAAATGTTTTTGAAAAAGATCTATTTATTTTTATTTCATGAGTAGGATTGTTTTGCCTGCATCGACATCTGTGTGCCACATGCGCGCAGTTGCCTGTGGATGCTAGAAAAGGGCATCAGATCCCCTGGAAGGTTACAGATGGTTGTTAGGTGCTATGTGGGTGCTGGGAAGTGAACCCTAGTCCTCTGGAAGAAAAAGCAGTATTCTTACCTGCTGCTCCATCTCTCCAAACTTTATAAACTTAAAGGAGTACATATATCTAATTTGATTATATAAATTGGCACATGCATACTGATTGTGACTTGTTAAGTTCCAAATCTCAAAGGTGGGTATATTTTTCTCTCATTATCAGCACCACAGTCAAGACAAGTGACATCCTTCGTTTTGACTGTGTGATTAGATACCAAGAATAGGAAATGTTTTGTTACTGATCCTGAATTATTTTTATGAGTTTAAAAAGTGACAACCCTAGACTGGGTGTGGTAATGCAGGTCAGTGTAACCAGTGTGGGGCAGGGGGAAGGGGCAGGCTGCGAGCAGGAGGCTCTTGACTTTGGTGACCGCACAAGGAGATTCTGGTTTAAAACCAACCAAAAATGTTAGCTCTATGCTGGACATAGTGTTGCATGCCTTTAAGCCTAGCACCTAGGAAGCAGAGAAAAGCAGATATCTGTGAATTCAAGGCTAGCCTGGTCAACGTAGAGAGTTTCAGGCTAGCCAGGGATATATAACAAATCCTTTTTTTAAAAAAGAAAAGTTAGCCCTCTTTGTGTTATTGTCAGTAGGCCCCTGAGATCACCCTCTAATTCAATGGAAATTTAGAATAGATAAGGCCCAGAAGGTCTTTGGCTTAAAATGGTTCAATTAAGACTTTTAGACTTTACGGCCATGAGAAAATCACACACTTTAGTGGAGACAATGCTTTGAGGTTTGGAGTTTAATCTTTTCCCAGGTTAATGATGTACAGTGAGACAGGCTCTCAAGATGCTGAGCATCCACAGAGAACCACAGTCTCCACTCAAGGGTGAGTTCACACAAGGAAGCCATCAACACTCCGCAGTGTGCTATTCCTAAGCTCTCATACTCAATAGGTTGCTTATTTAGGGCATTTTGACTCGGGATATTTTTAATGTTATGATGACATAACTTTATCAGAAGCATCTGTATTTATAAGCAGGTCATCCCCTGTTCAGTTCTGATATCTTTTTTTTATCTGAATACTGGATTTCCTATCTGCCCAAATCATTTCTTCATGTCTGCTAAGACTGAGGCAACACGGGATTGGAAAGTTTTAGTAACAGCTAAACTGAGAAGACTTAGCAGCTGACAAGTAGCCGAGTGGTACGGTTATTAAAGGGCCGTGATATAAACTGTGCATATCCAATTGCCTGGCACCATACTGTTTTGGGGAGTGGTCCAGAGCCAAAGACAGGATGCTTGAAAGGATGGAGAGTATGAAAGAATTCCTCAGAGAGTGTTTCCGAAAGAGAATGAAATTGTATCCTCTACCTTGGCAAGCAAAAAGAGACGGTCAAGAACAGGTAACTTCTCGAAAAGAATCAGTCGTTGACTAGAGGTCAGCACTTTGTACTTTGAGTTTGAAAAGTGGATGCCAAGAGACCTTGCCTTATAGTTAGTAGGCCTGAGGGAGCTGTCATCATCCTGTTTGGGCGGGTTTCTCTACCCTCTGCGTTAATCCCCATAGGCAGTTCTAAGGCCAGTGCAGAGTTAGCTTCGTTCCAAACGCAGTGAGAACAGCCAAAAGAAAACATGCGATACTGGAAACAGGTTTAACGTCCCAGAGAGCAAGAGGACGTGCGCGGGGGTGAGGAAAATAGATATCAATATCTCTGCGGAATTTGTCAACGTCGAAAATTAAAGCCTTAAATCAGATGGTCTTGACTGCGGGATCTGTCTATGACCTGTATTTGGAAGCCGTTTATTTGGAGTATTTGGAGAGGGCTTGGAAGGCAGAGGAGCGTATGTTCAGAGAACGTCTCTTGACGTGATAATGCTCCATGACTAGTTATTCAGAACTGAAACAAACTACAAAGCGCTCGTCTAAAAGTTTAACAATGTGATGCTTTTGTCAGAACACAGTCAAAGTCTATCACCCGAACTTGAGGCTTTTTGATATTGTGACATGTTAGAGGAAAGTTCTTTGCAAAAACTACTTGAGATAAATCTTCTAAATTATTCAGGCATGCAGTCAATATCAAAGAAAGCAGAAAAGGGGGGGGGGTTATTCCTTACAAGAAACTATTAGTTTTTCCTTGATGTACGGAAAGGAGTTGGACTAACCGGCTCCAGCTTGCGTGCTCGTTATTTAAGAGCCTACCATGTAACAGAAAACGGAGTTGGCAAGCCCATCAGATCTTATTCTGGCTTCAATAATTTGGTAGGTCAGTTAGCATTCTTGTACTCTAACCCTGGCTATTTCTACTATGTATGTTTTGGTTTGAGAGAGAAAGTATAAAATATACAAAAATTCCAATTCATTCTTACTACTAAAAACAAAAATTGTTGCTCTGAAAATACCTTCTCTATTTTGATTAATGGTCGCTTAGTACCATTGTCTTGATGTGAAAAAAAAATATTTTAAAAAACGACAAAAATCCCAGAAATCGAAATGGAAAGTTATCCAGACTGTTATCCTAAGCAAGTATGCATCCAGATTGTCTGTATCGTAGCTTATGGGAGAACTCACAGGAAGTGAGTGTTATGATCAGTTCAAAACATTTCTGGATGTTGAAACATGAGCAACAGGAGATAATATTCATAGCTCTCTATTGGTGGCGAGACAGACTGTATAAGTTGGCTTTAATCAAGCAAAGTCGGCCCAGTTCTTTTTCAGTTCCAAGACTTCTTCAATGCATACGTACTCAGTTTTAACTTAGACTCAAAATAGATTTTTGGATGAAAAAAAAAGTTAGATTTTTTTTCTGTGTAGTTGTATAAGTGGTATTCAGTTGATGTATAAGCCTTTTTCCAAACAGAAAAACAAAGGATACAGGTAAAGTTTGGCATAGTTTTACCCCTAAAGCCGCAGTAAAAATACTGCCCCGCAGGGGTTACTAAACATATTGGGTTACTAAGTCTATGAAGTATTTTCCCTAGATGGCCAAAGTATATGGGAGCTCTTAGGTTTGGGTTGAAATATGTATGAAATTACAGCACTTTGGAAACAGTGTGATTGATCACACTGTTCAATGGGCCATGAGGGAACACAGTCACATTCAGAATGATTGATGTAGGACAGGGAAGAACTCAGGGAGTGTCACGGCAGAAAAGCCTTAGTCCTTTAGGGGCAGCCATGTTCTCTGGTTCTTCTATGAAATGAACTAAAGTATATCAAATTTCTTTTCTTTCCCCAAACTTCATATCTAGTGACAGACATAACACTCTATTTGCTGTGCAGCCACCTATATCATATATATTATATATACACTATATGTGTATGTATTTAGTTTATATATGTAAATTAAAATTAAATATATATTGTAACATATATGAGTATTTGTACTGCCTTAAATCAAATATATATTGTATATATTTAAATTTATATATAAATATTATATATATTTAAATTAAATATAAATTGTAATATATATATTTAATTTAAGGCAGTACAAATATTCAGAAGGAGTGGTGATAGCATCCCTTTTCTGGTCTAAGATATGAAGAATTATTTTAGTCTTGAAACAATAGGCCCTACAAGTATTTATGTGTACATTTGCTTAAGATTCCTCAGTGAGGGGACATGTAGTTTTCAGTTCAACAGATTGTACTGTTCACATGTTATCTGCTAAATACGTGACTGAATAACTGAATGCTAAATTAGGTTTTGTTGCCATAGCAAGCAAACGAACTGGCCCATTCAAGATTTGATTCCGGTCAGTAATGCAATCAGTTGTCCAGACTCTGTGGTGACCTCAATGACTTAATGCCATGAGCAGAATCTTGCACTGGGGCCCTAGGGCCTCAGAACCCTTGGACAAGTCTGTACTGAAGACTGAAGCTCTTTTCCTATGAATAAGCAGGGGGCAGAAGAGAAAAGATCTGTAGAGCTGTTTTCTGTTTCTCGTCTTTAAGCATAATGCTTGGCATTTGGGCAAATGTTGCAAAAGTCAATAGTTGTTTTAGATTCAAAACACGTGAAGAACACTCAGTGACAAAAGAAATTTCTCATTTCGGAAGGTTGCATGTATTTACTAATTCCAGAGCTCCAGGGAGAGGCGTGAAGAGAAGTGTCTCGACTGGAATGTTCTGACCTGCAAATCATCAGGGCATTACCAATCAACAGAGCAGTAGGGATCTTCAGAATTCGGGCAAGTGATTCAAGAAACCATCGAGAGGAAGAGCCCAGGAAATCTGTAGAGCCACTTTGAAGGAAAATGTCATGGCAATACATTTTAGAGACAAGACAACATTATCTCCAAACCTTTTTCTGATAAGCACATAGTTCAAACAACAATAAGGTTCTATTTGTAAAAGGATTTTATAGCAGTGAGTTTGGTCCAAACTTAAAAAAAAAAATGTGGGAGGATCTTATAACACTCACTGTTGGGAAATAGACAAATAAAATCACAGTCATTGATAAAATATTACTAGAAAGCCATGAAAATCATATGTGGAGACTAGGGGGAGATGTAAAAAATACTAAATGAAAACAGGAAATGTCTCCATGTGCTATGATTACAATATGTTATGGTATGTGTTTATTTATGGATGTGAGAATGTAGAGAAAAAATAGAAACAGGTGTCTTTAAGTAGAGAAGGTTTATGCTAATACTCAGAGTTATAAATTTATAGTTAAAACACTAAATGGATACAAATACCTTATTCTAAACCTATAAGCATTTTCAACTTGAGACCCGGAGAAGAGCAGAAAACAAACCTGAAGCTAATCCTTAAAGCAACATCTTCATTTCTTTTAATTTCCCAGAATAATCTCTCCAGCCAGGGTCCTTGATGTTGTTTATTAAAAGTAAGATGTGTCAATTGCAGATGATACACACATAAGAGAAAAAAGTAGTAATTACTTCTTTCCCTACGGTTTTTCACTTGATACTTTCTTGTATTTTTTATTTCACTTAATATTGCTTTTATATTTATTATATAACCTTTCTATTATTCTCTTTCTGGTTTACAAAAGAAAGCCTACTACTTTGTCAACCATGATAACTTCATACAAAACATTTCGAATTTTAAAATTAACTCCTTTTGTTAGATTCTTTTCTTTCTCTATGACCCACTGTTTGTCTAACAACCATGACTATTTTTTTATTAGGACCAATTTCAATTTCAGCACGTTTTCTTGTATGGCAAATACTGTGCAGCAGATAGGAAAGATATCTAGTCCAGTTTTTTTTCTTTTATTTAGATTCATACAACAAAGATTTTTATTTCAATATTCACAAAACAATATTACAGCATTTTATAAAAATATTACATCTTAGGTTACCATTATTTATTTTTAAAAAAAGTGTGTTAAATGATGTTTTTGCCAACTTTTCTATTTTGGTAAGGGTTAAAGTTCCAAGTTTAGACAATAAAGATGAAAGCTGTTGGGGGAAAAAAAATCTTCAGCTGTACAAAACTGTTTCTTTTTCTTGACAATTTAAAAATACAAAATAATTTAAACTGAATACACATTAAGTTAGTGTTGTATCCTTACTATACAAGTGTTATTATAAGAGCTGCCCCCCTTCAATTCATTGAAAATCTAAAGAATGCCATCAACGTTTCCTGCCTTATTTTTCTGACCAGAATTAGTACATCAACATAATTATTCTTTGAAGACTGCTTAGAAAAACTACAATACCACAGATCACATGAAGCCCTTTAAAACACTTATGACACAAACTGTAGACATCAGGGGAAATAAGGAGGACACTCTTCTCGGGATACCCTCTAGACAAAGGATTCAGTACTGAATAGGTTAAATGGAAAAAAAAAGAAACAAATACAACTTTTAGTACCAGAACTTTTACCAGCTTGCATGAAGTTCACTTGTCACATTTAAAAAGAGTTAAATTTGAACATAATTTACCACGGCACAGAACTGTAAATTTAGTGATTAAAATGATGGAAGTTTAAAATTATATGCTGAAAATAGGAGAACTTGATACGATGCTTTAAAGTGTAACTATAAAACACAGCATTTAAAAACATAAAAATTAGACTTTTACTTTATTTAACAGACTCGGTTTTTTCCTCAAACCATTAGCACTACTCAATTCAAACTAATACTTTATAATTTGAGTTAGAAAAACTCATTTTAAAGTTTTACTTCTGTACTTTAAACTGGCAAAAATTTCCCCCTTTATATTACTAGTATTCCGAGTATGTAGTCTTCCTCAAATTGATTACATTATGAAAGGAAACTATAACCATCAAGTATATTTGAAATGTAAGTGAAGTTTCAGAAATTTGAAAATTGGAGTTCTAAAAAGATTGTCTATAAAACAGGGTCACTGCAATTAGTGGCAAGCCGTATCTTCACTGTTTTGAGGACATAAAACTTATTTAGTGTATATGTTAAGAAAAAATAGTTTTATAGTCATACTTCACAACTTTTAAAGTCTCTGCATGTTTCTAGTCCAGTTCTATAGGAGTGTGAAAGCTGACACCCAGGGAGGCAATGCACTGTAAATTACACAGCTCTTACGTGACAAGCCTGGGAGACTAAAGTCCAGGCAGTGTCACAGGGTGCACCAGCTTCGATAGTCACTTCTGTTCTGCCCCCACCTTCCACCTCTCCACCCCCTGCCGTCAATCCTCTACCCATGCTGTGCTCCCACTAGGAAGCTGTTCCTGAGATGGGCTCTCCCAGACAGACTCTAGGAGCACTTTGCTGGCCAGGGTGATGCTCATTTCAGAGAATGACAAACACAAACGGTGATTCTGGACACTGCATTGTGTTTCTTAGAAAGAGAAAGTCATTCTGGTTTGAGGATTGATAATTTTATGTAACGTTAATTTTTTTAAAAAAAATCTATTACCCAAACAAGTCAAATATGAAGCGGGAATTCTCAAAACAATAGTTGAGATCCCCTTGGCTGTCATTATATCATTCTTTGTTCTTTCTGTATGTGTATGTTTCCTCTGACTACATAGTTCTTTTTCTTTATAATTAATTTACTTTCCTTGTATTTGTGGCAGGAGAAGAACCTGTGCCAACAACAGCGTGACTCCAGTAAAAGCTTCGGTGCAGAGGAATTGCAAAATGTGGGGAAAAAAAAATCACATTGTGGATGGGAAACCAAAGGGAGGAAAGGAGCCAGGCTTATTCTTTTCTAACAACCTGATCTTAGGAATTCATTTACAATCCCACAAAATCCACCATAACCTCCTCCAAGGATATTGTCTTGCATGACCTATGCAACTCCCGCTAGGTTCCTTCCTCTCATGGTCTCATACTCTTAAGCATCCCCATCCTGGGACCAACATTCCAACATGAGAACCTTTATGGTATAAAACAAATTCAGCTTAATAACCACCAGGTATGCCAGGTTTCTACCAAAGCGATCAAGTATTTCTCTATCTTCCTTCATCCTGCCACTCAGAAGGAAATACCCAAGAACTGTCTATTCTCTCGGCTTGGCGGTCCTGGGTTAGAATCCTACCCTTGGCTCACCCCACCGCATCGATCTCATTCCACCTACCAAGGTCCTTGTTTATAAATGAATCACACGAGCATCTAATTCAGAGCCTATAAAACGAATTGTCTTGCATGTGACCAGCACACACTGATGCTCGGAAGGTGGTCAATGATCAACATTGCGTACATAAATATCATTCATTTTCCCCACCTCGATAAGAGCCCATGTTTAACCATTTTCAATTTCGCCCTCTCTCTACCCAGAGCCCCAGCCTCCTCCGTGCTCTGTGTCCTTCACCACGTGCATCCCTAGCACTGAGCTCTCTGTGTTTCCACTCCAGCACTGCTAATTACAGCACAATGCTGGCAGCCACGACATAATCTGTGCTCTCTGACCTCAGCCTGCTGGGCTCTCTCTTCAGTGCTCTATTCTCGCTGTGGCTGAAATCTCCTTAATAGCTATCCGAGATTTCCACAAGATTAAGGAAGCCCAGGGCCGGCCCATTTTCTTCCCTGGCGACAGATGACCCGTCTTGCTATGGTAAAAGCCACCATCCCTTTCTCTCTTAAAAATCGTCGTCTACCATCACACACAAAGCGAGATCATGATTGTGACTTTGCTTTTGTCTTGTTCCTTTATGAAACTTAGCATTTCCGCTAACCGAAATAAGATGCCAAAATGCCTGGTCCGTGCATGCACATACGCTACGATCTCTTTTAGAATGTCATTCTCCTATCTTTTCTGTGTACTCAAGTTTTGCCCACCCTCCAGTAGCCTGTTTAAAATTCTGTATGCTCCAGAGAGCTTTCTATGATTGTTCTATCCCACTTTTCTCTAGAAACATGGCTCTCTGCTTTATTTTTAGGATGCATTCCACAGTTTATGAGGGTCATTTGTCTGCATTTTTACTTCCTCGGAGGGCATGAATCCCTTAAGAGAACACAAGTAGGAGTTACATGTTTATAGATTCTTAGGAAGCCGTTGTTGATATAGTTCATCACTGAAGACCAGGGCAGGTTTAGGGGACCCTATCTGCCCTTTTCTCTGTCTTTGAAGTGAAAGAAATATCTACTTAAAGAAAAGGTCCCCAGAGAAACAGGTCAGAGAGGGGTGGGCTCTATGTTCTCCAGGAGGACTCCCTGAACTCTGAAGACAGCAGAGGGACAGGAGGACACTTGAAAGGGTATCAACAAAGCTCGCCTTCTCATGTCATGTCATGGCCCTGTGACTTTCTCTGGGGCGAACAGTCACTTCAGTACCAGTTTCCAGGTTTAGCAGATGTTGATAGTGATTGGTGATTTAGCAATCATCCTTATGCATTCGTGTCCTTTATGTTACAGAGCTCAAGTTACAGCCCATGGGGTAGGGGAGATGTGTCAGGAGTCAGGATAAAATGAACATCAGCTTGCAACGTGCATGTCATGTGTGTCTTGGTGTATCTGGGTATGTATGGTCTAAGTGTGTGGGTTCACCTCTATACCCCTGGCCACTTCTAGGAAATGGAGTTTTCAGCCTTCCACAAAATCTAAACGTAATTCAGAGAGCTAGTGCTATCTTCTACGTCAGTGTGGGACTAAATCCTGGCATAACAACAAGTCCTATAAGTTCTATAACAAAATACTTGACATGCTGGGTCACTTACTGTCTTTTTGTTAGACATTAACCCTCAACAGTTTTCAGAAACTTCCTTCCCTGTGAAGTGGTCTAGAACCGAGTCCTGAGTCCTGAAAGATCCGTTCTTTCTCTCTCTATGAAACAGCGACATCTGCTGTTTAGTACAGCTAGTCCTGGGCGCTCGTAAGCCAGAGGCTCCCTTTGCTGTTGGTCTTGGGAGCTGCATGATAGAGTTTCATCCATCTCCCCATGCAGAAGCTCCTCACCCTGACACCCGGGAACATCTCCACAAACTGGAGACTTCTTCTGAATTAGTCTTTTTCTTCTCTAATCATTCGATTAGAAACAGCTTCCCCTCCCAAGCTCAAAACGTTTCCTTTGGGCTTGTAACTTGCCCTTGGTTTTATCCATGGATCATACACGGGTAGTTCCGTCCCCGTGTGACAGCCCTGTAGACAGAAAGGTGCAGCATCCTTTCCTAGGCTTCTCTCTATGTCTATTAAACACCTTCACTTCCTCGGGCCACCTGGATATTATCTCAGACCCTCCATCACACCCATCCTACATTCTCTATATGCTCCCGTTGATTCACATATACAGGCCACAGAAGAAGAAAACAAACGGCATGAAACATTCATTAGTTAAAAAATAATTTAGATTCTTTCAACGTTGCTCTAATGTAGAAAAATAGAATGGGAGACGGTAAACCTGGGTCACCGGATAATATGTGAATCATCTCATTACTTTCTGAAATAGAAAATGAACCTTAAAATAATAGCCACCTATTGATCTGCTCTGAGGCTTAATGAAGTTCAATAAGTTCAATGAAGTTCAGGAGAAAACACAGCGTTTTCCCAGTTACTCAGTGAGCACTCAATAGAAGCCTCACATTGTAACCAGAGGTACCAAACTAGGCAAACAAATACAAGAAATGATGAAGCCAAATGAGAAGTGAGAAGTGTTAGAAACACAGGAATGTGGGTGTTTTAAATCAACTACAAAGCACAGTTTCTTATGTCTAGGCCAATTCTATGCAAAGCTCTGTGTGCTGTGCACGGATCCAGTGTTGGACATATAAAAGGAGATTAGTGTTTACTGGATGAATGAACTTCATATAGATTAAAATATACATACTCTGATGGAGGAGAACATCAGAAAGTTGGGATTACAGTGACATTTCCTGTATGAAACATGATATAAAAAGCCCAACACAGCAGATGGTAAGCCGTGCTTACCTTGCACGGTACATTTAATAGCTGAAAGAAATTATGCTTTCAGCAATTTTTATTCATTTGGAAGCCATTGGCTCCCTATTATATGCATATATAAAACCCTCTTCTGTGCAAACGCCATCAGCATGAATTTATTTTTAGTGACCAACTATGTTTGAGGGTGAGTATTAAGAACACAAGTGTAAATTGGCATTTCTTCTCTAGAAGATGTTATGGTACAGCCAAACAATTAAAGAACAAAAATGATCGCTAAAACACCAAAAGAATGGTTCAGATGGTAGTAGCCAAAACACTCTAGGAAACACCTCACATTCTAGTTAATGAACAATGACAGGCTTTTCTGTTATATGTGACTTAACCCAGGCATTTTCGTAATGCTACTACTCCCTTTCCAATTTGATCAAAATGCCTTAAAAAGGAAAGAAAAAAAGAGAAGTCTGAATGTCTTTGAACAAACCTTGAGACAGTTTACAGTACAGTTGTCAAACACATGGAATTTAGAGAAATAAAGTTTTCTGGTTGAGGAAAATATGCTGAATTCTGGAGTGTGCTGGGACCGGCAACAAAGGATTGCGTTTCTTCCTGTTGATTGGCTTCTCAGAGTAACCGTTCTTTGCTTGATTTTATAATTTGCATAATGAAAAGGAGTAACTGTGCGGTCTAAATAATAGAATTGTCATGAGTATAATACCAACTCGTTGAAGGGAATGCCCTTTGAACATGTTGCTCTGCAAGTGCAGTCACATCAACATTGTTAGGGGTGATCCATTCTTATGCCTGTCCAAAGAGGCCATATGTGAACAGACTGCAGCTTTGTCTTGCCGTGTTATTATGAATGCTGAATTTGAATGATCAGTACATTCTACACAGAGAGAAGCTTCTCACTGAGCATCCTAGAATCCCATGTCAAAGGACTCTTATTTTTAGCGATGGACTCTTGTAAAGAGGAATGAGTGGTTTCTAGATCTACCGGCGGAGGCGCTACTTTCATAGTATCTGAATGGAGGGAGACATTAGCTGTCTCCAACCATTTATCTACACTCCACCCCAGGGCACTCTGGGACAGCAGTCTTCTCTGTTTAGGCTATGATCTCTCTTCAACTAATAAAAACTAAACCTCTCCTGGTGTTTCCTGACCCCCAAACTTATCTGCATAGCAGGCTATGTGTGACAATTCAACATCCTGCAAGATCATAATTTTCGCATGAAATCAGAACTCAAATCCCAGGCTGGAGTCATCAAGACAACCCCCTCAGAGGCACTGTTTATGCCATAAGTAAGATTTTAAGATCACCCAAAGTATGCTCACGCAGAGTACACTTTCTTTTCTGTTTATTTTTTTAAACTCAACCTGAATGACCTTTCTGTTTTGCAGGACGGTGTTTAAGGTGTTTTGGTAAGAGGACACGGTTGTCGAGGCCACTCCCTGATAGCTCTCTTCCGCTAGTGCTTGCACTGTGCATGTTGGCATGGCCGTCCTGCAGAAGTTGTTTTTCTTTGTCGCATGCAGCCTTGGTGGCACTTTAAGCTTTCTGCCTAGTGACCCCCATATGACATTCCTTTCCCGTACTCCAAAATTATCCCTGAAGTTTTCAAGAGCTCACATTCTCCAAATAGAAAGCTAGCGGGCTTCATCATTTTTGTTTGTTCAGGTATTTTCGACGACTGACAAAAGCGGACATTATGTAACTAGTTTCTTCCTATAGATGCTACTATTAAACAGTAAGATGTTTTCCCATTTGAAAACTCCATACATTCAAAGGATATTGAAGTGGTGAATAGCAGCTATAAACTATATAATTAAAAGTATAGGTACAACAATTTAAAATATAACGTGTGTATATATACACACATGTACATCTATCTATTTATCTATCCATCTATCTATCTATTATCTATCTATCTATCATCTATCTATCTATCTATCTATCTATCTATCTATCATCTATCTACCTATCTATCTATTATCTATCTATCATCTATCTATCTATCTATCTATCTATCATTTATCTATCTATCATCTATTTTTATACAAGGCCTCATTATGTCACCCTAGGTGACCCAGAATTCAATATGTAGATGAGGTTGGCCTCAAACTCACAGAGATCTACTCTACTTGCTTCTGCTTCCCCAGTGTCAGGATTCTCTCTCTCTCTCTCTCTCTCTCTCTCTCTCTCTCTCTCTCTCTCTCTCTCTCTCTCTCTCTCTCTCTCTCTCTCTCTCTCTCTCTCTCCTCTCCCTGTGTGTGTGTGTGTGTGTGTGTGTGTGTGTTTGCTAGGGATCAAATCAAATCCAGGGCCTTGCACATGACTGAAAATGTAACACCTAAAACATGGTTGAAGGAACTGAAGAGATTGTTCAGTAAAGGGTAGAGCCTTTACTGCACCATCGTGAGGACCTGAGTTCAGAACCCAGGACCCACCTAAAAACCTGGGTGTGGCCGGCACAATGAGAGGTAGAAACTAGAGAATAACTGGGAATTGTTGGTTGTCAGCCTAATTCCAAATTCAGTGCGAGACATACTGTGGTATCTGTACAAGTGCGCGCACGCACGTGCACACACACACACACACACACACTGACACACACATACACTGACAAACACAGTATCTTAGGGCTTCTTTTGCTATTATAAAACACTGATAAAAGAAAGTTAGAGAAGAAAGGGTTTACTCCGTTTCACAACTCCCATGTTACACTCCATATGAGAGAAGTCAGGGCAGAGACTCAAGGCAGGAACCTGGGGACAAAGCCTCGGAATCCAAAGCCATGGAAGAATATTACATACTGGTTTGCTCCTCATGACTTGTTCAGTTTTCTTATACAACCTAGGACCACCTGCCAAGGGTGGCATTGACCACAGTGTCTGAACCCTAACACATCTATTGTTAATCAAGAAAATGCCACATAGAGTTGCCAACAAGATAATATGGTGTGGACATTGTCTCAGTTTAAGTTCCTTTTGCCATTTAACCGTAGCTTGTGCCAAACTGACAAATATCAAAACAACAAAATTCCATTCAGTAAAGTGGGTATATACCACATATCTATATACACATACATATTTACACACACACACACATACACAAAGAGAGAGAGAGAGAGACAGAGAGAATGGTCAAAGATAAATATTCTCTTCTCTATTGCTTGCAAAGCACAAATCATCCCAGAAAAGATACAATATCTGTAATTTAGAGCAATATGCTTCCCATTTTACTAGGTGGTGTTCAATGGAAGTAATTGTAGTAAGCCAAGGCATATTCCTGTTGTCTCTAAGTCTCTTTCTGTTCTGAAGCACACAACACTTTAATTATCACTTAGTTTTATGCCATGGGGGTCTTCACTTCACTAAGTTAAACAGTGGCTCAATCTGTTGTGGTCAAACTTACAATTAGAATCCACAGCAGCAAAAGACCTTTGAATAATCTTTTAAATAAGTATAAATGGATGAATAAAGATCCATTGCACAGTGAAGCAAGTCATAAGGTGGGAGTTTGTCTTGTTGTGTGACTTGTAACGCCACTGTCAACACCCTGTGCTTCTGATCTCAGAGAGCAAATGAAACTGGAGGACAGGTGGAGTCATTTATTTGTAAGAATGATATTTGTGAGCTGGGCGGTGGTGGCGCACACCTTTAATCCCAGCACTCGGGAGGCGAAGGCAGACGGATCTCTGTGAGTTCGAGGCCAGCCTGGTAGACAAGAACTAGTTCCAGGACAGGCTCCAAAACCACAGAAAAACTCTGTCTCGAAAAACCAAAAAAAAAAAAAAAAAAAAAGAATTATATTTATGTCATGTGTTGTAACAGAAGTTCTCAACGTCAACTAAAAATCCTCAATATTTTCTGTGCTCTCAGTTGTTGATATTTATGTGAAAATGTAATCCATGTGCTTTATATAACATCTATATAGTGGAGGCTGTAATCCTAGATGATTTTTCATTTGGATAAGGTAGATTGTTCCATTCAAATGGAGATTTTTGGCAAAAGCTCATAGCCCAATAAAGAAAATAAACAACTCAACCAACATCTCTTTCTTCTTAACAGCATTTTCAATATCTTCAACCAGAGAAATTCTATATACAACGATCATAATTACAATCATGGACTTTGACGATGTGTTATTAATCTCAGTTTCTCTGTTCTTGAAAGACAGTTATTAAGAAGGATCAAAAATAAAGTAAGATTCAGATAAGTAGGCAAGGTCATAAAGGTTATATTTTGATCAACTGATCTGGATAATTTATTGGGAGTGATTAGAATTTCAGCTAATCTGGATTTTGAATTCGGAGAACCATTCTCATGATACTGAACCAGTTGGTCATTTTTCTTTAAAACCAGACTTCCTGAGGGGACTCTGATGTTAGCACAGTTAACTGCACACTAGTTGAAAGGTTTTCCTCCATACTATAATCAAGATGGCCGTGAATGTTTCTTACACTTGTTAGCCCCTTATATATTTTATGAATTCCAAGTCAAATAAAATTTACTATTAAATTTTGTTTAAAGAAAATTTATTAAATCTTAAGGAGACTGAGAAAAGCTATCAAAGTTCATGCAAGTCGAGTTAAATATTTGCATGAAAATGAATACATTCGCAAGAAGAGAGAAAAATAAGTCATAAGATTTCTGGAATGGAAACTATACCCGGCTTCAAACAGAAAAGTGTTAAACCCCTGGAGGTTAGCCCTGTAACCATAAAACAGCTAAGGGAGTATTTAGTAAATAACGAGAAGGCCTATAACAGTAATACAGTACAATAGGGCTTTCTAGATTAACCATTCACAAAATAATAAAAGTGTGGAGACAAGAAAGAAAATGGTAACAATCTATGTAATAGAAGCAGAAGGGGTGTTTGGAGGGAGGAACAGATCAGCATGAGTGGGTTGCTGGATGGGGAGGAGAGTGAGAGAGGAAGAAGCTACAAAGGATGTATGAGAATGTTATAATAACTCTTATCATTTTGTATGCCCATTTAAAAGGCTGATGCCACTACTAATATTAATAATAAAGTTGCTATTCAGTGAAGGAACATACATGTGATAAAATAATGAATATCAAGCAGTCGCTGCTGTTTTAACACTCAAACAAAAATGAGAGACAGTGAAGAACGCTTTCAGAAAAAGAATCAATGAATGTCAAATACATTACTCTGTATGGCTTATCCATTTTGATTTTTTTATTAATGCCTATGAAGAACAACATTGACAACATTGCTGATTAACTGGCTCATATGAAGATTGGGGACTGAAAACTGCTCCAGTCATGTGTCCAAAACACTGAAAAAGAATCCGCTGGGCTGCAGTGGATGGTGTGAGGGATGCTGAGATTTCACTGCAATCTCCAAGAGAAGTCAGCAAGGTGTATCGTTAAAAGACATGTCAACTTCTTTCTTTTTTATTTTTAATATTTTTATTTAATGTTTTCAACTTGTAGTATAATTATTTATTTTCTTCCAAGTGCTCTCTTTTAACAATAACTGTAATGTAAGAGAAGGATAATAAAAAAAAATCCTTCTCTGATACTTTCTTCTGCTTTCTGGGAAGTTGCTTCAGAACTAGGCAGCAAACTTACCTGATGTTTGTTGTACAAATTATACAAAGAGCTTGAATGAATCCTCATCTAACCAATGGACAAGTTGAGAGTACTCCATTTCTGCTGCTCTGTCAGAGAACAGGGCATGCCGTGGCTGGCTCACAAGTCCTCAGCAATGAGCAATAGAGGAATATAAGACACTGCACAAACACTGTGGGGCCCTACACACTGCAATGACTACTCTAACAACAACACATCCTAGGGCAGTTATGGAATTTAACTGAAATATTGTAGTAGGAGGCAGTTTGTTCATTTCCCGGCCACCCCGACTCAAAATAATCACTCAGAAACTATATTATTTACAATATTGTTTGGCCAATAGCTTAAGTGTATTTCTGGCTAACTCTTATATCTAAGTTTTTTTATTTACCTAGAGTATTATGTAAAAAAAAATAAAGAAAAAAACAGGCAGACATTTTCTGTAATTGCCTAGCAAAATGAATAATCATTTGGAACAGAAATTTGTTTCAATGAAATTCAAATTTTGAGTAAGTATTCATTGTTCCTGAATACACTGAATATAAGAGCAAACCATGGCAGTGTTGAAAAGGGTTGCTATTGTAGCTTACATCTGTAGAGAGGATTCTCAGAATACACTATTTGTCCAACAGCACTGCCAAAGGATTGGAGTGGGCTCTACAGAATGGATGGCAATGACTTGCTGCCCCATGGTCGAGCAACTCCAGTGTCTTTGCATCAGCTGCTGCTTTCTTACCAAGCAAGAGGACTCCCTAAAGCCGTGATCCCACAGGGATCGCAGTCCCCATAATGCTGGACTCAGGCAGATAATGAAATGAGGTGGGTAAAAGGGTCATGAATCCTTAGAGACCTAAATCCAGTAATGAACAAAACCAGGTGCTGGTATCCTTTATACAGTAGAGCTCTACGAGTGAGTCCCATTGTGCACCTCAATGGACTGTATTGCCAGAAGCACAAGGGAAAGCTAACCTTTAAATAGTAGCTCTGGGGCTCCGGGACAAAATGCTGTATTAAGGCAGACTTACGAGAGGCTCAGTAATTTCACAATGGAAAATACAATCCCTTGGATAAAAAGCAGATTCCCAATATAACAGATGATCAAATAATGAAAACTTGATAGGGGAGAAGGAAATTCTCCAGATAACTAAACAATAATATTTCAATGAATGTTTCAGGAACCTCGGAAGTTCAGTTCACCTTTGATGAAACTCGTGTCACTAGCGAGAAATATGAGTGTGACGGTGGGCAGGTCCAAGGGGAAAGTAGTCACCTGAATATTAGAAGGCATGTAGTCAGGACCCATAAAAGATAATTGTACCTAGACAACAAAGAGGACCCTAAGAGAGACATACATGGATCTAATCTATATGGGAAGTAGAAAAAGACAAGATGTCCTGAGTACGTTGGGAGCATGACTTAGCTGTGATATAGTTAAAAGCTTTCAGAATGTTTCCCTAAGCTGCACAGCTTGTTTCTTCTGTCGTTCACATTCTCCCTAACAAATGTACGGCAGCTCTGAGAAGAAAGGTGTTCTAGGATTAAATCTAGAATAAAAGTGAGGAGAAGAGATTCTCATTAATGGAGACACAAACTCTACATAAAATTTATTTACTTTGCCTCCATCTGGGAAGACATTTATACATGGTTAACATATTTACTCGTTTTTATTATTGCACTCAACAAGTATTAATGGACTTCTTGTCATATGCCTGGATATACTATATAATACTCATACAAGAAGTTTCGTCTTTGCACAGTACTTAAAGCTGAGGACGTATATCTAACGACGATAGAAACTCTGATATACCATATAATAGCACATCATCCTTTTCGCAGGAAAAGGGTGTGGCATGGTCTCATATAGAACCTTTGGATTCAGTCATTTTGTTGGTTTCTCCCCACAGCAGGAAGAGGGCTGAACCAGATGATCCATCTCTATCTTTTCTTTCAGCCCTCAATGTTCCACACTTATGGTTAGACATCTACAACCGATCTTTACATTTTCCTGAAAGGCCATTCTAAACTGTAGAAGAGATTTGTTCTAGTGGTTGAATCACCAAACCCCTCTCTCTTTCCCCGTGTTTTTAAAGGTGTGGTTTTATTCTAAATTTGATGCTTGTGTCATGATTATTTTTAAGTTACCTGTCAGTTGTGAAATTAAAGATAAGAAAGGTATGAAATTGTGGGTCTAACACAGCTTATGTGGCTTTCAAGGTGAGGGCTAGGGGAGTTGGACTAGAAAGGTTTCATTTCGTGTTACTTCAGAATGAACCTAAGTCTGGGTTCTACAATGGCTTTGTTATGTAGCAACATACAAAAACATGAGATTAAATTTTTGACTGTTTATTTTATGTGTTTTAGAGCTTGATTTTGTATAAGTATTTTCACCACATGTATATAATGCCTGTAGAAGCAAGAAGAGGGCATTGGATCCCTGGAACTTGAGTTACAGATGTCTGTGAACCATCATAGGGCGCTAGGAACCAAACCCACATCCTATGCAAGAGCAACGCATACTTTTAACCACTGAAACATCTCTCCAGCACCAAGATAGGTTTTTTTAAGTTTATGGTTTTGTTATACTTATTGCATGATAAGGATCCTAAAAGATTATCTGCAATAGAGAGATTAATGGCTATTAGGTGACTCATACCACTTAGGCACACACGTAAAGAGATGAACAGCAAATGGCTGCACGCCTTGTTGAGAACCTACTGCATGCCAGATAAATGTCCTACCAATCACTTTGACCAATCACTTGCTGTTAAGGATTGCCAGTGTGCTTAAGCTTTCCATTATGGTTTTCCTGCTGTCCACACAGCTTGTTCAGATCTATACCCTTGTGCCCTGCTGCATTCCGCACTTCTCTGTCAAGTTCTCATGTTCCCCCTTTGGCTGTCTATCTTGGCTTCTAACGCTTGGCTCAAGAATCGATAGTTAGTTGTAGATGAAAATTCCTGGCTCAAAATTCCCCGGTTGTTTTCCTTGAGAGATAATTCTGGAGTTTAATCTGATGACACAAAGCATAGATAAAGGACACTGCTGACACCTGCTACTGCCCTGCAATACACAGTAGATGGCTAAACTAATTCACAGGTGGTGAATGAACGTTAATACAGTCCCCCCCCTCCATAATCATCCAAAGCAAGCTAGGCGTCAGGCATACCTGAATGACTTTGATTCCAGTGTAGCCATGTTTCCTGGGTACCTTTATCCCTTCCTGCCTGCTACAATGTGGTATGCAGGGAGGCATCCCTTGCCATCTCCCAAATACCCCGGGCATTCTTCTATTTCTGGACCTTTGTGTATTGGAGTGTATTGGACCTTCTTCTGATTCCGTAGAATTCCCATGTGACCTTCAAGGTCAGCTCCGTGGTTTCTTTCTCCCAAAACTCAGACGTTCAAGCATATGGCACCTGTTGAATCCTGCCTGTGGCCCCATGTTTGTCAATTCACCCTCCAATAATCACTTTACAGCCTTCATCTGTTTCTCGGGTGTTTGTGGTATTCCAGTGGGTTCTCAGGCAGCATCTCATCTGTCTCTTAGTCTTTTGTTCTAAGGACAGAGCCTGGAATAAAGTGCACGTCGCATTAGGTGCAGCCTGAGTGTGCAATTACATTTGTAATGAGGACTATCTAACAGTTAACGTTCACATTCTTACAACTGTTCTAGGGTAGGAGTCGGGTCTGAAATTATTTCACCTTTTCCACTTACAGTATTAATTTTTTCAGCTACTACTTGCTTTTCATGGGCTTTTGTTAAATTAAATTCTTTAAATTTTTCCCTTATGGTGCTTCAGAATTTTCCTTTGTCATGAGTATTTGTCTGTCCTAGTAGGATAAAAGGATTAATTTTTAAATTCATGCTTAAATATGGGTAATAATGTGCAAAGGACCCCAGCACTGCATCTTAACACAATTTTAATTATTCACAATTATGTGTATGCCTAGTGTATGGTTTTGGGCATTTGCCCGTGGAAGTCAAAAGAGGTCATCAGATCTACTGTACCTGGAGTTACAGGCTGTGCTCAGTACAGGAGCCAAAGTCAAGCTCTCCACAAGAATACTGCATTTTCCTAACTGCTGAAATCTCTCTCCAGCCTCTTGAATATCTCTTCATGTTTTTATTGGAATTCTTTAAATTCAGCAAAATCCATTGCAGCTAGGGATTTATAACCTACTCCTGAAATAAGCCATTTTTATACTTATTTGCAGTTTCTCCAGTTTGTTCATGTGGCAAAATTTGGGAAGATGATATATATGGATGTACTGCACATTCTTCCTTAAAGGAGGAGAGGGAGCCAAAGAAAAGTGATGGCTCCCCAACTAGAAATGCTTCTGGCTTTTGCAGAGGATCAGAGTTCATCTCCCAGAACTAATGTCCATCCTCAGAGAATCCTGCACTCTGTTCTGGCCTCCATAGGCTCCAGATGAACACAAGTGTGCACACACACATAGGCACACCACACACACACGCATGCGCAACCACACAATCACACACAAACACACACGAATCTTTAACAACCTTTTATAAAGAAGAAGCAGGCATCTGGGTGGTGGTGGCACATGCCTTTAATCCCAGCACTTGGGAGGCAGAGTTAGGAGGATCTCTGTGGGTTCGAGGCCAACCTGGTCTACAAGAGTGAGTTCTAGGAGAAGGAGAAGGAGGAGAATGAGAAGAAGAAGAAGAGGAAGAGGAAGAGGAAGAGGAAGAGGAGGAGGAGGAGAGGAGGAAGAGGAAGAGGAAGAAGAAGAAGAAGAAGAAGAAGAAGAAGAAGAAGAAGAAGAAGAAGAACAAGAAGAAGAACAAGAAGAAGAAGAAGAAGAAGAACAAGAAGAACAAGAAGAAGAACAAGAAGAAGAACAAGAAGAAGAAGGTGGCTTACTAGACAAACAGCCTGCTAGTGACAGTTTAGGCAGCTATAACACTGAATATGAAACTTCTTTCTTGGGAAAGAAGTTCATAATAACTGAAATTGCTGTTTATACCTCTGTATTTGTTGTGAAAAACTGGACTGGAATCATAATTTTCACAGCAATCTGGAGTACCATTCTGTGAACCACAGTTTCTCACCTGGTAATAGGTAGCTTGCATATTTCAGAGTTTGTGATTATGTTAAATATTGAAAATTGTTTTTTAAATTATTTTATAGATTTTATGTATTTATCCACAAACCAAATAGCAACAGTAATTTTTTATTTATAAATAAAGTTAATGAATATCTTCTAGCGGGTCTTGCGGTTTTTCAATAACGACTTTTTCTCACCAATGATTTCTGTGATACCTGTGGGTAGAGGGCAAACCTAATTCAAAAGTGGTGAGTGAATGTTAATCTAATTCCCTAAAAATAATTGCAGCCCAAATACAGCAAGAACGGTTCAGAGAATTTATATCTTACACATTTCCCTCAATAACACTAGCTATTTCCACTTTACAGGAAGAAAAGTAAGGCTATAGAGGAAAAATATCTTACTTCATTCCTCTTAACGTGTCTGTTTTCCCTCCATTAATCTCTTGATTGGCTTTCAATTCTCCAACGAGAGTACTGCAGTAGACAGAGTATGCCGTTCCTATGAAAACTCTTTATAATGCTAGTGTGATTGTCAGAAAGCTTTCACCGTGCTCCTGTCTTTGGTGGGGAGTGAGTGTTTAGCATTTGCAGTATAAAAATGAAACAGAAGGAGATGGGGAAATGGCTAGTAGTTAAGAGCACTGGCTGTTCTTGCATAGGACCAGAGTTAAGTTCCCAACACCCATGCTGTGATTCACAGCAGTCTGCAATGCCGGTTGCAGGGGATTCCATGCCCACTTATGATCTGCATGGGCATCACGCATACCCATGGTACACATACTACGTGCATGCGTGCTAATAAAAACATTTATATACAAAAAATAAAAATAAATTTCTTCATGAAAATTAAACTGGAATATCTCTAGCAATGGCTTGTTATGACAAGGATTCTTCAGTGAAAGAATGGTCTTCCCAGTTCCCGGTTCCGCGTGGTCACATTTCGTGTTCTAGATTCATCACTAATGGGATACTGACAGGAGTGGTTTTGTTCTAACTTGAGGCTTGAGAGAAAAACTGGTTTATAGGAGATATTGATTGAAACCCAATTCATGAAATATTATATTGTGTTCCTTAGAGAGAGAAATGGAGTTCTCTGAATTTACAGTCACTAGAGAGAGCTTTATTGATGACTGGGATTCTGAATATCATTTAGATAAATCATCAAGTTCTATACAGATCCGTCACATAATTTGAGATGCTGTTCAGCACAATGAGGCCTAGCAATCAATGAATGGATTGTGCCTATCAACATAGGCTGTTCTTCATCTATGACAGACAGAATATGCGAGGTAGATTCACATTAATTTTTAATAAGATCCGCAAATAACATCCCTTTGGGGCACAGGAAAAAAAAAACAAAGCAAGGCGGAGCATTTACACTAAAATACATTAAAAACCAACATCAAATATACATCAAAATGCATATCAAAGTACTCACAAGTCTTGTCCAAATGGCCATACCCAAGAGCATCGATTTGCTTAAAGTGTGTCTCTAGGAGAGTGCACCTGCCACGGACCGCTCACCATCTGTGGCTTTCCATTAGCACTCAGCCAGCATGGCCCCTTTCACAAGTGTACCTCCACACGCCTGTCCTCTGCTTCCCCAGCGTGAGCGGAAAAATCACCGTTGTGAACAAACGCTCCTATCCCTTCTCTGTCCTACAGTGAATTATTATTAATAGCATTCCTTGTTGTTTAAGAACTGGCTTACACAAAGTCTTACCAGGTCTGTGTGAGAAGTGGGTTCTAGATGAAGGCAAGGGAGACTACGTAAGAGCAGTAAGGAGCAAAGTGGTGTTTGGGTAATGGCGCTAGACATTTTCCACCTCTCTCGCGTTTTGTTAGAGTGAGGGCTTGATGTTGTCTTATGAGAGGTGGTCTCTCTATCATTTCTCCTTTGTGTGGTGGGAAGGCATGTGTGTGTACAGAACACACCCTGTATTTTACATGGGTTGCTGGGGATCCAAAGTTAGGTACTCATGATTGCACAAGCATTTTACCCACTGAGCCATCTTCCCACTCCTTCTCTTATCTTTTAAAATATTGGTATTCAACCTCGACAGTCCAAATCATTTCTATTTATTCTTCAAACATTGCTAATGGGCTGTCAGATTCATTTGGATGTCTTATCTTCCATCTTTACATACTGACTTACATTTTACCTTTTGTTTTGTGATTCATACATAAACCTATGTACTGAATAACTTCACTGAACAGTATCTCTATCTCTATCTCTATCTCTATATCTATATCTATCTATCTATATATATTTTAATGGGTCCACACCTTCTGTTCTCTTTCTCTTAATTGAAAGTCTACATAGCTGGAACATGGAAATTCTTGTTGACTTACTTAGCTAGTACACATTCCTCATCAAACCCATCACCAAATCTTGCCAACTTTATCTTCTAGTTGTTTCTAGAATGTGTTCTCTCCTATTTTCTGACATCTTTACCTATAGTGAGCCTACTTATACTGTACAATTCCCATAGCCCTCTAACTCTTTTCTCTTACTCTAGTATTATTCCAATGACCCAACAAATTCTTCAGTGAGATGGTCTCCTACAACATATATAAGATAATGTCTGTAGTCCTTAAAACACTTGGACATTCGCCATTAAATTAAGCTCCTTATGGTGGCATATAGATGCATTTATGTCCCAGCAATCCACCTCTAATCTCTCAGTCTTTTATTTCTATGACCTGGTAGCAGGGACCTCTACCCACCAAGCCATCTCAGTAGTTCCAATCTTAATATGTTGTCAAGAGCAGCTCCTCTCTGTTCACAAAATACTAAGTAATATGTCTATATTATCCTTATTATTTACACATTGTACCATCTTATTCACCAATGTAAGCTCATTTGATTCTTTTTTAAAAAGATTTATTTATTTATTATGTATACAACATTCTGCCTCGATGTATGCCCGTACGCCAGAGGAGGGCACCAGATCTCAGTACAGATGGTTGTCAGCCACTATTTGGTTTCTGGGAATTGAACTCAGGACCTCCGGAAGAGCAGCCAGTGCTCTTAACCTCTGAGCCATCTCTCCAGCCCCTCATTTGATTCTTTTATTCCCCTCTTCTGTTCACTGTTTCACTAGCCCTTGTAACATGAGGGGGCCTGCTTGTTGAGGTTTCTGTCTCACCTGGTACCCCACAGCTGGCAAGCCCCAAAGAAAATCACACAGAGATGTCTATAAGTAATAAAGCTGATTGGCCCATTAGCTCTAGCCTCTCACTGGCTAACTCTCACATCTTGATTAACCCATTTTTCTGACCTATGTTAGCCATGTGGCTCAGTACCTTTTTCAGTGGGGCAGATCACATCCTGCTGCTTTGGTGGTCTGGGCAGGAGTGGGGGGAATCAACTTCCTCCTTCCCAGAATTCTCCTGTTCTCCTTGCATCATTTCTACTTTCTGTTTGGTTTTCCTGACTTTACTTCCTGCCTGGCCAATCAGTGTTTATTTAAAACATAATTGACAGAATACTGACAATTCTCCTGCACCACTTCCCCCTCTTAAAAAAAAAGGAAAATACCCATAGGTATAGTATTCCAGGCTACTTCCATATGGTTGGGGGTGCTGATAATCTTATGGGGACCTAAAGAAAATTTAGAGTTATGATCAAGTTCTGACTGAAGTATCCTGTGAGTCCTGATCATCTCAGACAGCAGTCTTGAACCAGTTCTGGATGAAGAACTCAGACATCTGGGCCATCTATTCCAGCCAGAGATTTCTCAGGTGGTCTTCTTTGATCAAAGCTGATTTTTCTTAACTCTGAATAAATCCACAGCCTCTCATTTTCTGTGGAAACAAAAGCAAAATCTCTTCTCCAAAGTAATATACTTTTTGACTTTAATTTTGAAGCCAAGGTATTTTCAAAATACCTATCTTGTATTAATTCTGCAGCATTTATAAGCAAGTATCTTTTAGCAGCTGTTGCTCCTTCCTCAGCATTCAAACAATTCAAAGAGAGCATAATAACATACAGTATCAAGGTTTTCTATGTATTTTCCATCTTTACATGGCTTTATTTTAACCTCTATTTCTTTTATTTTTACTTTTGCTTTTTGAGACAGGTTCTCTGTATATCTTTGTCCTGGAATAACTCTGTAGATCAGGCTGTCCTTGAACTCACAGAGATCTGTCTGTCTCTGCCTCCCAGGCAAATCCTATCAGTGCGCACCACCACAACCGGCTACTTTCTCCCTTTCTCTCTCTCTCTCTCTCTCTCTCTCTCTCTCTCTCTCTATTTCTTTCTCTTTCTTTCTTTCTTTCTTTCTTTCTTTCTTTTTTCTCTGAGAACTTTAACCTTTAACCTGTATATATTTTTAACACACTGTAAATCATTTAGAGGTTTTCTTCCTCTTTGAATCTCTCTTTACTGTATATCTCTCTTTTTCTGAACACATGGGTCTTTAATTTGCTAAGGAATATGGAGAAGTTTTTTGCCATAACTCTATGGCATTTTAAGGTCCTTGCCAGGAAGCAAGCTGCAGCAGTGTATCCATTGGGATCACCTGCTTGAAAGAGCCAGAGTTTTCCCTGACAGGACAGCCCAGAAAGCCTGAATTTTAAAACAGCTCAGCTTTTTTCCTGCTATGACTGAAAACTGAAATGCTTTACTGTAGTCTTTCCCAAGCTTTTTCAGGCTTTGTGTGGATGCAATTATCCTCATGGGCACCATTTAGTAACATGATCAGGGTCTGTTTGTTGGGGTTTCTGTCCTGCCCCATACCCCACAACTGTTTAGCCCCAAAGAAAATCACACAGAGATGTCTATAAGTAATAAAGCTGATTGGCCCATTAGCTCTAGCCTCTCACTGGCTAACTCTCCCATCTTGATTAACCCATTTTTCTGACCTATGTTAGCCATGTGGCTCAGTACCTTTTTCAGTGGGGCAGATCACATCCTGCTGCTTTGGTGGTCTAGGCAGGAATGGGGGGGGGGATCAACTTCCTCCTTCCCAGAATTCTCCTGTTCTCCTTGCATCATTTCTACTTCCTGTTTGGTTTTCCTGCCTATACTTCCTGCCTGGCCAATCAGCGTTTATTTAAAACATGATTGACAGAATACAGACAATTCTCCTGCACCAAGCCCTCAATATTTAGCAAATGCTTAATAAATGTTTCTGCATCTGTAATGGGAGCTCATTAGTGTCACAATGGATACATAAGATATGACATGCAATTGAGGCTTCTAATAATTATATTAATACTTTATTATCAAATTTAAAAGGTGATTAGAGGATTCATTTCTGATGCTTACTGAGTTAAGACACAAAAGAAGGGTAAAAACTGATTCCCATCTCTAAGTAGTTATTATTGCCATCAGGCATGTGAGGTTTGATTTCATGTGTTATTGTTTTTGTGTTATTGTTTTGTAAGATATACATATACTACATTTCAAGCATTGGTACTACATGTATAATTGGAAGGCATTTATCAGTGTCTATGGTATAACAGACATTAGGATTAGTTGTTGAATATTTTGATAGGCAACAAGACATAATCCTTTCTCCAAGGAGTTTATAGACAAGTATGGGAGGAAGCAGAGAAGGAGTCAGTACTTACACGAGAGATCAAAGAGTGTTTTGTGTGCTGGGTACTGTGCAAGGCACCATGATGAACATGGATGAATGGCTGGAGCTTCCTTTCAAGAACTCATACAGTAATAATTATGATGAATGGCACATTCACTGTGCATGAAAACAGTGGGAAAGAAGAGAATATGCGTGTGAGTTGAGAAGTTAAAAATATTTCATCCAAGATACGGAAACTATGTTTGATATTGAAAACTGATTCACCAGATAAAATCAATAATTGATCTGATTAGGTAGCATGCAATTGTAATTGCATTGCAGTGGATTTTCTATCTCTTCCCTTTTATCCTGAAGGACAAACAATTTTGTTACACCCTAGTTATGACAACAGTTGTTTCATTTTGCTGGGAGTCAGGTTTCATAAATCTGGCACCCTGGTGCCAGCCTCCTGACATAGGTGCTAGTGTATCAACTGCATCACCTTTCTCCTGATACTAGGCTGTTCCTGGGGTGTGACTTTCTAGAACGTGGTAAAGCCTGACACCAGAAAAATCTCTAAGAACCAAACATGTCAGGTCATTTTGGATACTTTCTTTCTATCAGTAACAATAACATTTGAATCTGCTTGCAACCAACAAAGCCAAAAGCCTTTCCAGGCCTAGATTAGACAGCCCTAAAGATTTACTTGGGCAATAGGGAGGTCCTGAATTCGATCCCAGCAGCCCATAAATGGAGTAAAATCGTAGCATTCACGAGGGAGGAATAGGGATCAAAAGTTCAAGGTCTTGGTTAATTCTCTGTCTCCTCCCTCTGCTGTCCCCGTCTCTTCTTTCACAACCCTGCTAAAATTTGCATCCTTAGAACACCCATTCTCTGTTTTCATGCCATCTACCCTCTGCTAGCTCCCTTCCCTTACAGCACCCCCGCAAAGGTGCCATTTTCTAGTCTCCTTACTTCTACATGCCCTCAAAATTAAAAATACATGTCTAAAGATTTGCCGCTAAGATCCACATAGGAGAAAGAACATGTGACAGTTATCTTTCTGGGTTTAGGTTACCTTGTTTTATCCATTTAACTGCAAGTTTCAAGATTTCGTTTTTCTTTATAGCTTAATCAAAATGAAGAATATATAAAGAGCATAAACTTATTCCTTTGTAAGCTGACCAAAATATGTGATGGGGGAGGGAGAAGGAGAGGGACAGGAACAGGGAGAGCAACAGAGAATGGGAGAGGGTGGGAGAGAAGGAGAGGGAAAGAGAGATCAAAGCAGAGGCGGGCGTGTCTATGTAATGCTGATCCTGAAAGCTAAGGGTTATTAAACAGAAACTCCAGTACCAGGTGTGAAATGTTCCCTTACGGTTATTGGTTTCAAAGGCCTGAAAACAATAGAGGTTCTTGCCATTCCTCTTGGTTGCATACTAGAGCTAACTGATACTGCAAGGTATAGAGCAATCATGCTGGAAACCTGTTCCTGATGGCTACCTTTCAGAGTACCAGAAGATGCTTAAACCCAAGACAGATACTATGTCAGCCTTGATCAGAGAAGCCTCTTGGCAATGAATGGTGCTGAATGTAGAGATGAAAGGCTGCTCAGTGTGCTGGGAGTAAGTGCCAGGTGGGAACATAGCCCATTTATGAAACTGCTGGAAGGTTAAGAAATAATTACATAATGGGGGTGATTGGTGAGAGTGGTGTAGTGGTTTGAATAGGAATGGCTTCCGTAGGTTCATATATTTGAATTAGTCAGCGCTACTTGATAGGGATTAGGAAGTGTGGCCTTGGTGGAGTAGGTGTAGCCTTGTTGGAGGAAGTGCATCACTGGGGTGAGCTTCAGGGTTTCGGAAGCTCAAGGCCCAGTGTCACTCTCTTCCTGATCCCTGTGGATCTGGAGGTAGAACTCTCAGCTCTCTCTCCGGCACCATGTCTTCCTGCTTTTCGCTATAATGATAATGGACTGAATCTCTGAAACTGTAAGCAAGCCCCCAACTAAATGATTTCCTTCATAATAGTTGCTGTGGCCAATGTGTCTCTTCACAACAATACAACAGTGGCTAAGACGGGGGTCTGGTGATAGAAAGACGGTAAGAGCTGGGAGATTGGAAGAGGAGTTATGCAATGCTGTCTTCTGGCATGCCACACCCCCAAAACGCATAACCTCACAGCAGCTGTGGCTTCTGCAACTGGCCCATACGAGACTGGGCCTATCAATAGTCAATGATGAATTGGGAAGAGGTTCATGGGGTTCTAACCATCCCTGTTGAACTATTGGCTACTGGTGAATTCTGGGAGAGAGGCAGTCATTGACTTCAATTATGTATCCACCTAGTTCCAATGGATGAGTGTAAAAAAAAAAGACATGGAAGGTACTTGTAAGGGAGGGGAAATAGTAGGGATAGGAGAGAGATTAGAGAAGGTGGGATTATAGAATTTAAAATGCACTTTCTTTGTATAAAACTTTCAAAGAGTTTCAGTAAAAGTTGTGTAAAAAAGAATTCTGAGGTCATAGTTGACTTCACAGGTATTCTAAGCTTAGCCTGGGCTGCATGAGACCTTGTCTCAAAGCAAACAAACAAAAAGAAATATCACAGTTGCTTTTTACTGAAAGCTTTTTTAAAATAATTTCAGTGTTAGTCGACTGAATTATTCAGGGATAATAGAAACAGAGAACAAGGACTCCTTGTCCACCTACTGAATTTAGCCACCATTCTTTAAAGTAGGCAGGGGCTTATTGAAACATATACTTTCAGGTAACTTTTGATTTGATAGCAGTCGGGGAAGACCCAGACTCTCTGATGTCTTGTCTGTCTGGTTTGTCACTTTAGTGTGTTTCCTTTTCATAAAAGGAAGATTCCACTAGCACTAAGACTGCTACATTGGAAATACTTTAGTTTCTGTCTTCTGTACACATCTTCAAGTGTTTTAAAGGTTTGAGTGGACAGTACTTCCAAGCATTTCCTTGTTTTCTTAAAGCAGACCATTTTAATCGAGGAGTAACTCTACAGAATAAGAATCATCTCTAGAAAACTTGGTTGGCTAACACTATGATACATACGCTGTGCTAGGCAACAATTTAAAATAGGTCTATGAGCAATCTGAAATGACATGAAAATATGTTCCTACAGAACTATTGGGTGAAAACATTGCTTTCAAATTTATAATATGATGCCAGTAATTTAAAAATAATGCTAAGTATATGCACATGCATGCAAAGATAAATATACTGCAAGAGTCTGAATCTTGGAAAAAGAAGTGTACCAAAATGTGAACTGTGTTTATCACCAGTGGATAGAATCCATAAGCACATTCTATTTTGTTTCCCTATTGTCTTTTCAAATAATGAAGACATAAATTTCCTTTGAAATTTAGAACGGGCAACTTCAGAGTGAAGAGGATAATTTAGATGAATAAATTTCAGAACAGCATGCCAGTCTTACTTCCTAGAAACAGAGAGGTAAAGTTTGACTTCTATATACTTTATTTTTGGCTGATTCAAAAATAGTTAAATGTGATTTTATGTCTAATTTTGTAACAGAATTTGGTTTTGAAAGAAGCTCATTTTCCCATCTCTGTGATCACTGCTTTTGTCACAGACCTAATATAAAATGTGACTTTAATTTAAATTGTGAAGCCAAATAGAGACTAGATTTCTTGCTTTCTTTTCTAAAACAGTGTACTTCTAAGATTAGAGGTTCCAGATGACTCTCTTGCAAGAGAGATGGTTTATATTTTCTCTCCATTTGTACTAACAGCAAAGGAGTAGTTTGGTTGGTACCTACCACATGGAATTAAATGCAGAAAGACTTGACTGAAAAATAAAATGAAAGTACCGTCTCTCATTTCCCTAAATGAGAATCAAAGTTATGTTTGAATTATGTTAAAACAACAACAAAAGCAGCTAGGAACCTTGCAAACTCATCACTCTCCAGTGTTGGGACAATACCTAAATACTGTGATGTGGTTTGTCAAGGAGGCGCGCACACACACACACACACACACACACACACACACACACACAGAGAGAGAGAGAGAGAGTCTCTTACACACACAGAGAGACTTTCTCTTTCTCTCTCTCTCTCTCTCTCTCTCTCTCACACACACACACACACACACACACACACAAGCTTTCTAGGCAATTTTGCTTTCATATCCTGATTAGATTTCTCATTCGCAATACATTGGGTTGACTTGTTTTTATGGAGGTAGCTCATATAACTTTTTCTTTCTTTTTCCCTAACTCCCAATACTGGGGATTGACTCTACAGCCTTACATATGCTTGCCAAACTCTCTGCCACTGATCTGCATCACCAGCCCCCCTCCAAGTTTCTTCTCATTAAAAAATGTGTATGTGTCTGGGAGCTTGTGTACCTTTGGGCATGCATGTGGACATTTCTTGGGAATGCTAATCATCTTTGGGAGAGGGTTTCTCATTGCCCTGAAGCTTGCCTATATCTGCTTGTTCTCTGGCTTTCTAGCACTGGGATTACAAGCATGCATGCTGCCATGCCTGGATTCTTCCAGGGTTCTGAGGACCAATGATGATCTTTACATTTGCACAACATAACCAACAGGGGCGTCGCCTACATCCCCTGCCCCACCTCTAGGTTTCTTGAGAGGAACAAAGTATCACAGTGTGTCCCCACATTTGAAAATTAAAAATATTTTATATCCAAAACATTAGTGAGGAGTAAAATCTTGAGTTAGTGTATTAGTTGGTCAGAAGTAGCTCTCATCTCTTCTTAACTTGTTTTTTATTCTTACACTTATGTTATAATTTGAAATCAGTGGAGCTTGAATTAATGGAATTTTTAATGGGGAAAATGTCCATTTGGTTTGACTTGGCATTTTAGCATCTGTATTTCTTTATATTTTAGACAGACAGATAGATAGATGATAGATAGATGGATAGATAGATGATAGATGATAGATAGATGGATAGATAGATGATAGATAGATGATAGATGATAGATAGATAGATAGATAGATGATAGATAGATAGATAGATAGATAGATAGATAGATAGATAGATAGATGATAGATAGATAGATGATAGATAGATAGATAGATAGATAGATGATAGATAGATAGATGATAGATAGATAGATAGATAGATAGATAGATAGATAGATAGACAGACAGACAGATAGAGATGGACAGATGGACTCCCAGATGTACAATGTGGTTCTTTCTGGATTGAATAAGAAATCCATGGAACAGCAGTGGCCTGTATTGCAGCTGTCTCATCTTTGGAGAAGTTCAAGCACCCACTGGTTCCTTCACCATCTACTTCTAGTATCTGTTTAGTTTGCACTTTCCCTGTGTCTCCAGGTAAAATATCTACTTAATTCTGCCAACTCTTCATATTTATAGGATTTCTCTCATCCAAACCCTGACCCCCAGGTCCTTCCAATTTAACCTCTATTTTAACCTTTTCTCACAAAGGATACTAATAATCAACACACTAAAGAAATTCATATATTTTCTATATTTTCTGTTAAACAGCTATTTATTTTACTTAGAATACAAGCTCCTCGAAGAGTAGTATTTTTGTGCATTTTGTTGATAAATATTCCACAGTGACTAAAAGACTTTCTGGCTTATAATAAGTACTCAATATAGATTATTATTCTTATTCTTTAAAATGAAATGGTGTACAAATGGAATGGCAGCAGACTATTCTGCTGTTTTAAAATATAAGTGATGCATCATATCCTACTGCAGCTGAAAACCATATTTCCTGGTCTATTTGCTGAATACTAAGAGCATCCCAGAACACAGTTGTTTCTTTTACCCCTAGTATATTTTTCCTTTGGAGACTAAACTACTGCCTCAGGCTTTCAAGTGCTAGGGTGGCAGGCATGAGTTGCATGCCAGATAGAACTCTTGGTTTTTAATCAATAAATAAAAAATTATGCCCACACAGAGAATAGTAGTTAATTGTTTGAGTGTGTTAGAGGCCATGTAACATTCAATGGGCATTTTTAGTAGAATTTTTTTTCTAACTCACCATTCCATGTCATAGAAATATACATGTTCTAATGTTTATCTTGAAAATGTCTCTACTCAGTCCTATAGACTAACAAACTGCATCACTCACTACTGTATCTATCTGTAAGACTCAAGGAAAGGAAAAATATGAGAAAGAAAAGGGAATAGACCTGCAGCTTAGTAGCAAAACATACGCAGTTAGTAAGAGCGGCACAGAGTCTGCCATCCAGGGGCCATCTTTCAGATCATCTGGTCGTTGTGTAGAGAAACAAAGCAATTGAATGGGGCTTGATTGATGGGTCGACTGCTCATAACCTGTATCCCACTGTACTACTTAAATATTCTTAAATTCCCAGTAGCTCCAAAGTGGCCTAATGGAAGGAGGTTTAAAAGAATAGTGTAGAGTATGTGTTTAGATCTTCCAAAGTAGCTAGTCTAAGCACTATTGGAAGGCTCTGTGCTGGTCAGAATGATGGATGGCGTAAGTGCAGTTTGATTAATGTCTTGGGATGGACAGAGAGCTAATACAGGAGAGTCAGTGGTTCGTAAATAAATCTTTTACTGACATCTTGGATGAATCTGGCCTTTCCAGTGACAGGACAATGTGTTGGCACTAAGGGACAGGTCTATGGGAAGCTTTGAAGTAAAATTTAATGATGAAATAATAATGAAATCAACACTATATCCTGTAATAGTTTGTATCTTATTAAGCAGAATTATTCATATATACATTTATAGTAAAAAAAATATTGGTCTTATTTTAAGAACTTCGTTTCTTAGAATACATACTTTTGTGTATATCAAATGCCTCAAGTACATAAATCTCAACAAAACAAGAGCCAAGTTACATTATAAGCTAACATTGTGTTTTTCTGTATTGAAGTCTATTTCTTCGAAGAGCGAAAAAAAACATACTTTTAACCTAAGTATTTTCTATCTTATACTGTGGAGATTCTTGTGATCCGTTTTAGTTAACTATTATTTTATGAATTGAAGATGATCCCAGCAATTTTTAGCTTTTAGTTTTGATTGGCATTTATTGTCAATATTAATGAGCTCTGTGCAGTGTTCCAGCACATTCATAGTGTGCACTGGTCAAATGCAGACTCCCTTCTTCCCATTTAATCCCCTTCCCTATGTCATTCTCAGTCCCCCGTAATCTGTATTCATGAGTCAGGTTCAATTTTTTTAAGCCTCCACATTATGAGAATGAACACGGGGGAACCGAGTTTCCATGTCTGGCTTATTTAACTTAATGTCTTCTAGTTCCACGTATTTGCTGTGAATGATAGATTTCATTCTTTTTGGCTGAAGAATAGTAGCAAGCTCTGTCATTAAACAGAGAATCAATAAAGCACAGCCAGTACCAGCACGGAAGCAGAGTTCCAAGACTTGAGCTCAAAAGCCAATTTGCCTTTTGTTAGACAAATAAATGGTACCAGCAAACCCACTAACCTAGATGGGCCTAAGTTGTTACCTCCATTCCAAAACTAAACACTCACAGAGCTCTTGTAAGAGGTCAATGTAGTAATTTATATTTGCTGAATTTTAGTGGGCTTCTTCACCTATTCTCTAGGCAGAGGGTAGATGGCTCTTCCTTGCTACAGTTGGAGAGATAATTTTAAATTAGCAGCAAATTGATAAATTTAAACATATACTCTTCTGTTGTGAATTTCCAGGTCATGCCTTTTCATCCTGAGCTGTTCTACTCTGAACCTATGTTGTTCGGTTCTTTACCTGGAAAACTACTTCCTTTGCCTCTCATGAAAGGTGTCTCTCAAACAAAAGAAGATGAACTTTGAAATTGATAGAGAAGTTCTATGAAGGACAGGGGTAGGCACACCCAGCATAAGTTTCAGTGAGGAACTGGTCACTGTTAGCTATAGATTCCATACTTGGTAGCAAGTCCCTTGCATCTCTTTAGCTATTTCATGTCCCTTCCCCTGGTACCCACAATCCCTTAGTGTTTCTCTTCATGTGGAATAGCGGTATAGCTGATGAGCTTCCTAAACCCAGTTAGTTTCCTGTTCTCTGCTGACGCTTTTCTATCTGCTTCACATCTTCACCTCTGTCCGCATCCTCTACAGATGAGATCGGGTGCATTCAGGGTGGTATGGCTGTAGACCCCCATCCTCTACAGAAGAAATCACTTATTCCATTCGACTATAAGCAAGTGCTGACAGTTTCTTCGGAGCATTATTTTATTTGCAATCAGTCTTTAGGGCATTGCTAGGGCAAGTGTTGGCTACCACAAGCGGTGGTTCATTCTCCTGGAGACAATTTCCCATGGAACATTCTAAAAGCAGAGTATTACTGATGGTTAAGGACAGCATCTCCTGCCCTGTCATTGATCACCTACCTAATTCTAGTGAACACCAACCTCTGAACACGTAAGTGTGAATATGAACATGTATGTACATGTGTATTCTGTGAGATAGTTTATCAGAATAGTCTGGTATTACAATTTTTTAATGTGATCCATGTAAAGGCACATATTGCCAAAGCAGGGATTCAGAAACACACCAGGTTCCATGGCAGCACATGACCACAAACAATGCCTCAATTGGCAATAAATAATAAAATAAATAAATATCTGGATTTTTGCTAGTGTAACATTTTACTTTTGAGCTGATTATTATGAAAGTTCAAATTGGCGATACATTAGTTAGCACAGAGCTTGCCATGTAGAAAACCTTTAATAAATGTTGGCCATAATCATATTCAAATAATAGAAGACTAAACAATAGAAAACCTAGTTAATAAATAGGACTCAGTCATTTCAAGCTTCCTAAAGAGGTGACTTCAGAGGATGATTTCAACCACATACAGGCTGGTTAATGTGGAAGCTCATCATGTCAAATTTTTTAAAATTTATTTTATACATATGAGTACTCTGTCCCTGCATGTATATCTTTATGTCAGAAGGCAGCATCAAATCCCACTTTTCAACGGTTGTGAGCCACCATGTGGGTGTTGGGAACTGAACTCAGGACCTCTCTGGGAGAGCCGCAAGTGCTCTTAACCGCTGAATTATAGCTACCTTTTAAAAACATGAAGTAGTTTTTCCAGACTTCTTCTTTAAAGGATGAAAGCAACTCAGTGGTACCAGAACAGAGATAAAGAAATGCAGCCCCCGTGGACACACAGAATATTTCTAAAAGACTTCATACGTGGACTTTTTTATTTACCAGAGGCCCATGTAAGATTTGAAATTAGTCATTTCAAAGGAAAAAAAATATCAAGGTAAATCATATCTGTTGTAAATAGACTGAGGTCACTTCCTCCAAGCCCCATTCCTATTAACTATTTAATTCATTTTTGGCTGTTTACTTCATATCCATGTGATCAGTTCACTGGAAGCATATTATTAATAGATCAATTCATCTACTCATATAAAATCATTGATGCTTTTGTAATAAGAAAGATATTTTTACTTTATAGGTTGTAGGAAGTCTTACAGCCAGTGATTACCCGCCCACAAGGGCGTGGCCTCTTCTACTATTTATGCCAATGTTAAGCATGAGTCAGGCCTCTTTTCTGGCTGCAGGATTCTGTTTCTGATCTCCATTCAAGCAGAGGATTCTGATTTGTGAGTCTACCCCTAAATAAATGTCTATTTCTCAATTCTTTTAAGTGTCCTTCTTCATTACTGATTTACTAAAGGAATACAGCAATAAAATGCTTCCTGGCAATATTCTACTGTACCCATAGATCGTAGTCTCGCTCGGCCATCATCAGAGAAGCTTCCTCTTACAGTAGAGTGGATCAGATGCAGAGACCCACAGTTGTCAATGTGCAAACAGTGAGAGACTTTGGAGCACTCAGTTCTAAATGGGATGTCTCCATTAAATCCCTTCCATCAGGGCTTGCATGTAGAAGAGCAGGCAGAAAGATTGTAAGACCCAGAAGGGATGGATGCCACCAAGGAAACAGTGTCTTCTAGACACCACAGGATTGCCACACATACGAACTCACATAGATTGTGGCAGCATGAACAGGGCCTGTGGAGATTCAAACCAAACCTGCCCCACCACTGAGAGGGGAAAGCAGGCAAGAGCTCTCCTCCCTAACCAAGAAACTTCTCTGACTCATAACTGGTGGCAAAACAAAAATTATTTTTTTTCTCAGTGGCATCTCATTGGATGCACACTTAAGCGTAGCCCATATCCAAAAGAAGATGACTGGCATTTCTATAACTTTTATTCATATTGTTTTGTTTGTGCTTTTTTTGTTTTTTTTTTGTTATCTTACTGACCTTTTGCTTGTATATTTTGTTTCCTGACTTTGTGTTATTATGGGTGTGTGTGTGTGTGTGCGTGTGTGTGTGAATGTATGTGTGTGACTTTTGTACTTTCTCTTTTCTTTTTCGCTTGTTTCTTTTTTTATTTTCCTGTTAGATTTCTAAAGAGAGACAGAGAGAAGATGTGGAGTTGAATAGGTGGGGAGATAGGGAGGAGATGAGGAAGGGAAAGCACAATCAGGATGTATTTTAGGGAAGAATTATTTTAAATTAGAAGTTTGGCTTACTTTAGTCATATAGATGCCTGACAGAAGAGGACATTAGACTGCCTGGAGTGAAAATTACCGGTGGTTGTGAGCTACCCAAAGTGGATTCTGGGACACTCTCAACTGATGGGCCATCTTCTTGTACTTTTTCTTTCTTTTTTTGAGTAAAGTAACGTGAATAGCCAGGTATCAGAATAACAGCTCCGTCAAGGCTATTTTTACCCTGCTGAACTACTCTAGTCAAATTGGACATTTTTTCACATTAAAGAGATTTTCATGTGATTTTTCATTCAGCTACCTGTAGCCCTGGGCAAAGTACATAGCCAGCAGGCTGCTTGCTGGCAAAGTCATAACCAATTACATTGATTGAAAATTTAAATTACTCCAAAATAAAGGTTGGAATTGTCTATGGAAAAGCAAAATATTCTGGGCATTGCTGCAGCATTGTCTCATTACCGTAGCAATGCCATCTTTCTAGAGACTTAGGTAAGTCTGAAAATTATTTTAGAGGGGGAAAATATTAGGGCAGCCCACGTTCTGCAAGTACCACGAAGTTATTTCCCTTCTGAGACTATCCAAGCAACAGCTCTCATACCAGAAGTTATAGCTAAGAAAGATTCTATTCCTCGTACCTCCAAGCTCAGGTACATAGTGTATCTGGGAGGTAGATAAGTCAGCAAGAATTACAGCCAGGCTACTCCCAGTTTGGGAGCTTCTCATCTGGATGACTTTCACTGTTTTTGAACATGGATGCTGTGTGAGGCGTTATTCTGGGCAGCTGGGATACACAAAGTGAGTAAATCTGTCAAAAGTCCCTGTCACTGTAAAGGTTACACCCTAGGGCCCAAGAAGGAGTGTGGGTGAGAGAATACAAGCACGTCTCTGGGTATATCAGCAAGTTCTACGGTAAAGGGATACATAGAAAAAGTGACTCTGGGGTAAAGGGGAAAGACAGTTTGAGTAGAACTCTAGTCAGCAGAAATGGAGACCACCATACCCCCAGGAGTAAGTGGATCAGTTGCAAGCGCAATGCTTCCCATCTCTCTATTTTTAGGAGAGAAAGCCTGGTAAGGTATAAAAACTACATGTCATCATCTCGCTCTGCCTATTGGAGTGCAATCCCTGGCCTCATCTCTCAGAGCTGGGGCTAAAATAAATTATAAAAGAAATAGATGGTATCCCCTGAGCACTCAGATCCCATGAGGTCCTGCCTAATTTAGGCTCTGTTAGTTCTGTTGGCTATCTTCTTTCCCAATAGCTGTCTTCATCTTCAGGGGATGGAGGAAGAGAGCCCTGAATGAGACACACAGTTCAGTTCAATGAGCACTTTTTACTACCTCTTATTTGGCTAGCACGATTTTATACAATTTACGTTAAAGCAAAATTCAGAGGTTCTCAGTTGATGAAATGTGTGCCACAGATAAAGGAACTATCTGAAAGAAAAATACATGACAGTGCTCATTAATCAGGGGAGAGGAAAAACACTGAAACATTGTAATCTCAGGTTAGCCCAGAGCTTGCTGACAATAACAACAACAACAATGTAGTGTGAAGCGGCGGGGCTGTGTCCCGCCACCCGGCCCCCGGCTAGCTTTACACCCGAAATAATTACACGGAAACTGTATTCATTTAAACACTGCCTGGCCCATAGTTTCAGCCTCTTATTGGTTAATTCTCACATCTTCCTTTAACCCATATTTAGTAATCTGGGTAGCACCACGAGGTGTGGCTTACCAGGAGAGATCTTAACCTGCGTCCATCTCGGAGAGGAGCAGCATGGAGACTCACTATGGCGACTGCCTGAAGCGTCTCCCCCTCTTTCCCAGAATTCTGTTCTGTCTACTCCACCTACCTAATTTTCTGTTCTCTTAAAGGGCCAAGGCAGTTTTCTTTATTAATTAACCAATGAAAGTAATATAGACAGATAACTCTCCTCCATCACAACAACAACAAAAGAACAAGTTAGACCTCTGTAAGCTCTGCTGATGCAGTGGTCCAAAGTGGGGTCCATTAACTAAAAGGCAGAATCCAGACCCATGAACAGAAGCACACAGTCCTGAAATCACATAGGGAAGGGAGCCAGGCTGAGGGATATTTTGGCTTAGAGTAGTAACCACTTGATTAATAAGAATCTCCACCCTACCGATACAGATAAAGAAATTAAAAGCACACACATTCTGCAGCTTGCGGTGGCCTCGCTAAAGACACAGTTGGATCAGATATGGCTAATAGATGAAAAGATAAAAAGGCTGGACTGGCTTGCTCAGCCAGAGGACCCAGGTCCTATTCCCAGCTCACAACCATTGATAATTCCAATTCTAGGCTTCTGGCAAACCTCTTCTTACCTCCAAGAGTATGAGGCACAGGTGTGGTGAACAGACATGCATACATTCAAAGTACCCATATACATACATATGTGTGTGTGTGTTATGTATGTGTGTATAGTAATTAACTTAGGTTCCATCACATTACGTATATTATATATCACACATGAAATATATCATATATGATAATTTTATGAAAATAATTAACTTAGGTTCATCATAGTGTATAGATTACATTTATATGTAACATATAATAAATATGTGTATATTTGTATATAACATGTATACAATTGTATATATTACATTATTTCCATAATCAACAAAGACCATCTCTTTCCTTCAATTTTCATGGACATACTTCCCAACCGGGTAAGTATGACCGCCCTGCTTCCAGCCACTACAATCACAGACTTGAAGCTTGAATCTCCTGGAAGTACAAGGGTTGAGGGAAAGAAGCATCAGGAAAGCTAATGGACAAGAAGGGGGCGCTCTCAGAATACCCATACACTGCAGGCTTGCCCAAGCAGGCCAGAACTCGCTGCTGGTCTTTGCTCCTGTGGGGTAGAGGCAAACTGCGAAGCTGGTCAGCCTGCAAAGAGTCCCAACAGTGATCTAAGTCCACGGGTAAATCTAGCGCCAGGAAAGGACCCAGATGGGTGGCTCCCTCCATCTCCCTCTTTGGTTTCTGTAATCACGGCCCCGCCTCTCCCCGCCCCAGTTCACTCCTCCCCACGCCCAGATTTTGGAGGGACCCAGGTCGCTAAAGCTCGCCTCGAGCCCAACCCTCCTCCCGGTGGAGCTTGCACCCCCTCCAGCCTCAGCTAAGACCCGGAGAGGTGGAATTTCGATTTGAAACTCCTGAGCCAGGGCTGGAGCTGGGCATGCTCAGTACCGCTGCGCGTCGGGCTGCTGCTAGCTGCACTGGCAGCAGAGGTGCTGCCTGGCTCCGAGACTGGCTGTGGAGTCCACCCCACTGTCACAGCCGGCTGCGGGCTTCCAGAAGGCCAAGCTCTCGTCTCCTTTGAGTGCCTTGCCCCCGCCCGCCTCGAGTCCCCATCACCCGCAGCATCCTGCCCACCCCTTAGGGAGGTGAAGCCAGTGCTGGGCTCTGTCGGCGGAGCCACACACGGTTCTGCAAACCCCAGCCGAGGACCCTTTCGTCGGATGCCTGGGATCAGAGGACTCTTGGCAGTGGTCCTCTCAAATAGCACTTTGCTTGGAGTGGGGTCGCGGTGGAGTTTCTCCTCCGCCCCTTAATGCACACACTATGAGGAGAGCAGTCGGTTTCCCGGCGCTGTGCCTGCTTCTTAATCTTCACGCTGCAGGTAAGGGCTTGCGGAGCTCAGAGCTGGAGCTGAGGATAAGATGAGAAGCATGCTTAAGGACTCCCGGGGAAGCTTGCTTAGCAGAGGAAGGTTTGGGATAGCATCTGAGGGGTGAGAGAGTGCACCTGTTGGAAGGCTGGCAGGACCTGAAAACTTATGCTAAAATCAGCACTTCAGTTTTACCTTGCATGACTAAGAGTGAACATCTTTAAAATTTGAATATAGGTTTGTTTTCCCCCTCCATCCAGCTCCCCTGCTTGTGCTTCTAGGCTTTGCACTTGGTTGCACAGTTTGCCGGAGAGAGAAGAGGCATCCTACTGGATGGAGCCTTCTCTACTGCAGCAGCTACATCTGTAAGGTTCCACGGTTTAGTGAACGAACACTCACAGGGATGCCCTGGCTGTAACCTGATGGACCACATCTCTGCCCCTAACAGCCAAATACATGGTTTATTAACAGCGCTGCTCCAGTCTGTTTTGGCTCCTGCTCTTGTCACTCGAATTTTCTGAACCAATAAGAGTCAAGAAAGGTTCCAAACGGGAGCCTCTTCTCTCTTTCAGCACCATGGTCAGTATCCGCAGTCAGTAAAGATAAACCCAGCCACACTCAGAAACCAAGCTAGGGCTTATCACTGTCTCCATAGAATGAGACAGGGAGAGAATGCAACCAAATAAAAATAGATTCGATACGAGAAACGATATCAGGTCTAGGGAGGCAAGCCAGATAAAGTGCCTCGGGATTTTATATTCAGTGTCACCTGGCACCTCTAATACAGTGAACAGGCACGCTGGACTGCACTCTGTATGATTTTCACACACACACACACACACACACACACACGCACGCACGCACGCACGCACGCACACACACACACACACACACACACCAAAATAAAACAAGCCAGAGATATTTTAGGGACCCTGCTATGACAGCAGTTGCCCATGCAATATCCCTGTAGCTTTTCTTGGAGATTGGTTCTCATCCGTTCATACACATTTATTTCTCTAAGTACATTGAGTGGGAGTGTATTATATTACTGTGTCCATAGGCACAAAACATGGCCGTGAGACAGTAATCCTTATGATAGTTCTTTAAAAGAGTGGGTGCTGTTTTTCCATATTTGCAATAGCGGGAATAAAACATAGTACTTTCTTATCCTAGCTATTGCTTAAATGCACAGTGAATTTAGAAGCAAACGATGTATAGGAATAATAAGACTATAATTAAGTATGCATGTTAATTATTATAATTACAACATTACATTGTAGAGTTTTAGGTGGTTCTCCAGTGTCTTGAAAATCAGTGGGAGAAAAAGCTATAACTTGGTTATTAAATTATTTGGAAACAACTATAATGAATCACTTCATTGCCATATACAATTACTTAATGTTAAAATATAGGCTGAAAAGCATACATGCTGTTCTTGTTTTCCATCCCACAGTATTTAATGGCACCACTGACAGAAATAATCACTGCCAAAAAAGTTTTCATTGCTATCAAGTTAAGTCATTAATTATCTGATAAAAACATCAGTGTAGTTATTTTTGATAATTATATATAAAGAAATGTTGAGGATTGTAATGTATGCATCTTAGGTAGTTATAAACATAAAGTTATAAATAGACTTGATGTTAAGTGTGCAGAAAATATTACTAATTTGTTATAGATGAATCCTAAGGATAAGGAAAATAGAGGACTTTTTTTTTGTCAGAGGGGAGACCTAGAAATCTGCATTCCCTGGTGATACCTGCCGCTTTGCCTAGGGGGTGTTGCCAAAGTCAAAGCAAAACACTCTGGCTTTTGTTTTCTTAATTTGCAGAAAGACTAAAATAAGATCAGACAATTTTAGCTTCCTAACGCAACAAGTGAACTGCTATAGATTTCAGTTGCAGTACGCTACATATAAATTAATTGTTTAACACGGTGCTTTGGAATGGTGTTTTGTCAAGACAGATTGCAAGTCTGATATGGTAGTTGTCTTGCTGGTTTCATTTTGGATTCAATTTAATTTCAAACAGCAATTTGTGGGTCACAAGCTGTCATCAGATTAAAATGCATCACGGTTACCTAATAATACTATTTGGGCTTTTTCATTAGAACTCAGATAAACACAGATTCCTTGATCTATGCTCCCATCGAATTAAGTAATAAGAAAATAAGTGGCTAGGAGAACAAAGATCAAGGAGCCTCTAAGCCTTTTACTTGTTGAATGTCCGAGTTTATCTCTTATGAAGAGCCACACTCCCAGGTCTGAGGCTGGCTTTACAAAGGAAGGCAGTAACATTTGTACATTTTAGCCTCCAGACTGAAAAGCTAATTGATCCTTATCACTTATGCCCAGGCCACCAGCAACCACTTAATGGTGGCACAAATGATGGTGTCTAAGAATGCTCTAGAAATGGGGTAAATTAAATAATGGGATGGGGTGTAAGTATTCTCAACTGTACTGGGAATTGTTGCCTGGGGCATGGCCATGTCTTTAATGATAAGGCTGCAACTCACTTTCAACATGAGTGTTATCTCCAATTACTTGGCATGGCTGCCTATGGTGTGGTGACCCTGAGACCTGTCAGTATCAATAGGGGGTAAAAATCATGATCTGTTTGTAATGTCTGTATGAAGGGAGTACAGTGTGCAATGCAGTTGTCATTCCTGGGTAAGATAAGCCAAAGGAGCTGCAAAGCTCATAGCTCGATAGAGAAGTTGAATGTCATATGGCAGCTAATTGCCACAGATCTTAGAAAACAACTTTACTTATGGTCCATCCAGTTGCTCATCCTACAGGCAAGAATAACAAGATACAGTAGTGTCAACTGACAACATAGTCTAGAACAAGGGAAAAAAAAAAAACAGGTTTCCAGATCTATTACTGCATAGACCATGGAAATCAAGTTCCTAATACAGCTAAGAAGACTTCCATCCTATCCCATCAGCCAGTTTCTACCATTCATGAAGCACACAAAGATGCCATCATTTCTGTCATCATAAAATAAGGGCTGGAAACTCAGGCGAAAGCAGATCTAATAGAACAGGACACTAGCAAGTCAGTGGTGACAAATCCTTTTTCCTTGCCTGCCCTTATTCTTCACACCTTCTGGGATCCAGTGTCACAAATATATTCCAGTTGAGAAGCCCACATTATATACATGCTAGAGGCAACGAAAAGCCATGCCAATGATGAAATTGCTTAGAGAAGAATTGTGTGGAAGATCCACCGACAGCTTGTTTACTTCATTACTCCCTCTCATCCTTGGCCCCATGAGTCATATTCCAATTGAGGAGATTATGTTAATGTGGTAGTATTTTCAAAGCCAAGGAGTAACTTTCTCTCTCCAGATAGCCTTAAAGTTATCATCTAAAAGCTTTCCCAGCTGAACGCTGTGATAAGGAAAAGGTGACTTCAACCCATGACACTGCCCTCGACATTGGAAAAAGTGACCTCAGATTTCCCCCTTGTGCTTCCCGAATTACACACACTTCTTCAGTCTCAAATGTACCCTTTGACTTCCAGAGAACTACTTAGCAAATTTATCTAGTCTTCCAAAAGGTCAGAGTTCCTGTCATGGAGTCATAAGGATCTAGGAAGTCATTTGCGAAGTCGCATGCTCAAGAACAACAGCAGACTACCAAGAAAATAATGTAAGATACTTTCTGATTTTATAGTGCCCCTTGGTAGTTGAAAATCAAAGATTTCCCAAACCCAACACAGTCCTTACAATTCCCCGGACCTGCTGGATTTTCTTCTTCCATTGTCTTTCACATATACCCCCCCCCCATTAATTTCTTCTTTTTTACCAATCTCTGGTCACATTGGTCTTCTTCTTTCTAGAAAATTTCAGGCATGTATGTATCTTGCATTTTTTTTTTTACTTTGTCAAAGAAAGTAGTTTCATGGCTTACCCTATCAATGATTTTAGATTTTGGTCTTTACCAAAATGTTACCTTTGTAGTGGCAATCTCTCTTCTGAGGGTCCTTCATATTCCCCTCTCTTAGACTGATATCATCCCTTCCTCAATTTTCTTCCCAGAGCTCATACCATCTAACATAAATATACTTTTCTTGTTGGTTTTGTTTATTGTGTTCCCCTTCCCCACATGAAAATGTAAGTCCTTGAGGGTTATTTGTCTATTTTGTTTTGGCTGTATCTATCAGAGATCATGTAATGTCTAGTACCTAGAGTGTTGTGTGGCAAGACTTTTCCTGGGGAGATGAAACACACACATATCTACTCATCTCAGATAGGGATCCAATGACAGACCAAAGCCCAATTTGGTGAACCAATGAGGTTTTTTTGGGGGGGGTTACTTACAGTAATATGGGTGAGGATTTACTTACAGGAGAAGAAATGACTCAAAGACAGTTGTATGCATCACCAAAGACCACCCTGGCATAGATGACAACTGAAAACATCTGGGAACCTGGAGCATACTGCACTGTAGTGTGAAGCGGCAGGGCTGCGTCCCGCCACCCGCCGCCGGCTAGCTTTACCCAAAATAATTACACAGAAACTGTATTCTTTTAAACACTGCCTGGCCCATTATCTGTAGCCTCTTATTGGCTAATTCTCACATCTTGCTTTAACCCATATTTAGTAATCTGGGTAGCACCACGAGTTGTGGCTTACCAGGAGAGATCTTAACCTGCGTCCATCTCGGAGAGCAGCAGCATGGAGACTCCCTATGGAGACTGCCTGAAGCGTCTCCCCAACTCTACTTCCTTGTTCCCACAATTCTGTTCTGTCTACTCCACCTACCTAATTTTCTGTTCTTAAAGGGCCAAGGCAGTTTTCTTTATTAATAATGAAAGTAACACATAGACACTCCTCCATCACTTCCCCTTTTTCTGTTTAAACAAAAAAGAAAGGCTTCAACTTTAACATAGCAAAATTACATATAACAGTTATCAAGCAAGTATTACAGTTACAATATTTAAATCTATTTTATCTTTTATCATAACTAAGGAAATCTATAACTATCTATTTATTCTTCAACTCCATCAAAGACTCCAGAAGGATATAATATTACCTAAGTAAACAAGTCATATGCAACTTTCAAACTCTAGAAATGACAGAGACAACTGGCTGCCTGGACAGTCACCCAAAGTTCTTCTGTACCGTTGGGGCATCCATCTTCGGCCTTCAGGCCCATAGTGTCCAGCAGACATTTCCATGAAGCAGGAAATTTCAAAGACAGTTCAGTCACTTTCTGCTGTGTCCTGCAGAATGTCTCGAAAACTCTTTCATGAATCAGGAACCCCGAAAGACCATCTCACCTTTAGGCAAGTTCAGCAGTCCTCTCTCTGCGGGTTCTTTGTGTCCAGTTTATGCAACAGTCCAGGCAAGAGCAGTTTCTTGCCCAAATGGCTAACAAACTCCATAAGTAGCCTCTTCGATGCCCATCTTCCTCTCGAAGTAGATTGGTGCTGCCAGGAGCAGACGTGTCTCATTGTCATGAAAAACCCTAAGTTATTAAAACATTAAATGCCATATTCTGCAGTCTTTGAAAGATATGAAGAATGCCTATCTGAAATATATCTATGCACATCTAGAAAATGACTAACATGACTACAAGCTTGACTATTAATCGATGATTATCCATTAACAACCTATATTTCCTAATTATACATTACATTCTTTAAAATGAACTACAATCACAATAGCTTAATCAAAATCAGAAATACATATACATATATTTTGTGAATTATGAAATGGTCACTTAAAAAGATCATAAGATCACACATCAAAATTCCATTCATATCACTGTTACTATCCATTATCCATTTTATATCCATGGATGATATAGTTTCAGATAAGTTTATTGTTACATCTGCTGAAATATATTTTGTGAAGTCAAATTCAAAAGAGAGAGAGAAAACCCAATTTCCTCTCAAAAGGAGATTTTGAAAGATCCAAGTGCTTGCAAATGTTGGCACACTCAGAATGTCATTGATGTTTCCCAGTAGTTTTGCAAAAGAAAAAATTACAATAAGCTATTTTAAAATCAAAGTTTCAAATGCTTATACCCCATACAATGTTACTGGAAGTGCCTATTACAGTAATGATATTTGCCACAGAAAGACAATTAGCTAATTCGTAGTATGAACATCATCTAAATAATTTTTGCTCATAATGACTGTTTAGACTTTCTTCACAATCAAATCTCATTTCATTTTGATATACGAAGATCGTGATAGTCATTAAAAATGCAGCTGCACAGGCCAGCAGCAAAGCAAAACTAATCATTTATACCAAACAACCCTAGATCAATATGTCTGGTTGCACTGAGGCGAATGTCCAGTTCAACTGGATGTAAATTATGTTTTTCTCAGTATAACTCCACAACAATGTCCATTTCCTGACTTAAGTAAGAGAAAATGGTTTGAGACAATTTTAAAGCACTGGACATTCCTTGGAAAGAAGTGCTTATCAAACAGGAAGAACAACCCAGAATCATTCACTGGCCCAACATCGATATATACAAAAAGAACAAGAGCCAGTGGCTAATTTGCCATGTTAATGATCCAGTTCTTGATGAGGACAGAACAGAGCATGATCCCGTGTGTATAAGTGGTCAGTTTCCATCATTGGGTAACTTTATCTGATAAAGTTGTGTTGTGGGGTGGGCCAAATACAATAAAATGGTTTGAAAGGTTTTTATTTATTGACTAATTGATTGACTTCAAAATTCATCAAAGAGCACTACCTTAGCTTATTGGCATTCATTTCAGGTGACCAAGTGCATAGGATATGGTGGACTAGAAGTGTTAGCCTGGTGTTTTACCAAACATTCCTCCAATTTCCAGTTGTGAGAAAAAAAAGAGTGGGCAGGGATCTCTGAGAGCTCAACTAGGCCCTCCCTCCTCTCTTAGTGGGTGTTTATATCTGTATTTTTATTAAGAAAAGATTTTAATTTCTATGTTTTCTGGTTCTTTCATTATTGATTGGTGTGTGTGTGTGTGTGTGTGTGTGTGTGTGTATGTGTGTTGCAGTGTGGGTATGAACATCAGAGAACAACTTGTGAGACTTGGATCCCTCCTAGCACGTAGGTCTGATGGAAGGAACTCAGGTCTTCAGGCTTGGTAGCAAGAGTTCCTACCCACTAAACCATCACTCCATCCCTGTTTAAAAATAACTCTTCACCTGCTATGAACACTATTCTTAAAACAGATACTATGTTTTAAAATTGGATCCCAGCATCCTAGGCAACCAGAGGATTCTGCTATAGAAACAATGAGTTACTCTGTATGCTATTCTAAAGAAAATATTTTTTAAAGCCAACAAGACAGTTCTTAATCACTATAACTATCTACAAATAGTGGCATTTAATTATTTCTGTAACAATGAGCATATATACAATTTAGATTTATTATTTCATCACTCAGTGTATACCCATGGAACTTAATCAGGAATTTCTTTCAGAAATGGGAAAAGGTTCCCATTTCTCACGCTAGCCATATGGAAAGTTTTCTGTCTTCTGGCTTCCTCAGAGAGGGCAGATTTTGGTCTTCGTGTAACACCTTTTTAGAATTTAACACATTCCTGTCAGCCTCCCCTTCAAGCAATGAACTCAGTTTCTTCAATGGCTGGGAGACAGCCGACTCTGTCTGAGCTGATAGAAATTGTTCCTCTTCCAAAAAAGTCTGAGGTTTCTCAGTCTTCCTGACTTATTCCAGTTGTCATTGCCCCAAATGGTTCTGCTATTGTATTGTGTTCCCCTCTGTAACAGACATGTATTCAGTGAAAAATAACTCTATTTGAAACTGAGCAATACTCAAGAAACATGAGGGGAACCTTCTGTAATGATTTTGCCACCAACACAGCACACAGTGATTTTCCTGCAATGGATGTCAGAGTTTCTCACTTCACTCCTTCACTTTCAATGGATGAGAACGTTAGGAAGAAGCAGGGGTCGCTCAGTGTTTTTATACTGGTATGGAAGCAGGGACAGGAATTGCTTTCTTTCTCCACCCTAATTGAATGCTTAGAAAATGTGGGAGTGATTGTATCAGAGGATGCATAGGAAGAGTCTACAGTTGCTTTAACTGAAGTCATCCCTTAAGGTAGGGCTCTGGTCCTTATCGAAACAGAGAATAGATCCAGTTCTACCCAAATAGACATTGCTCGGCTGCTGTTGTTTTAAATGTTAATGTAGATGAATGGGATACATCACTAGTTAGACCCATGGAACGTTTAGCAGCCCATCACCTCCCGAGACTGTGTTTTCACATCGTGGGAGTAAGTACCTATACATTAGAGTGCTGGGAAACTAGTCCTCAATGAGCATTTCTTTCTATTTTAAACCTGTTGGGTCCTGTGTGAATTTGCAACTTTAATAAATGTGATTTTATCATCTTCCAGAAATACTGGTTTTATTTTTACTTTTGTAGCAATAGAGTTGGTCTTTAAGGACAAATATTGTCATCAAATTGTCTGGTGTCAAGATATAGAATAAATGTGTATACACATGGAATTATATCCATGTGCATAGATACGTCACTAGAGCATAAAAAGATGCACAAACAGAATTCAACAAAACTAGTTTGACGTGCATGCACAGTCATTATGGACTCTTTCAACGTGTCTGCATAATCTCTCATTATGATAAACTGGAGTGAGCATGACTTGGGCTTTGAGATGTCATTCTAACTGACCTTGACCATCATGTCTTGGGAAGTTATAACATGTAAGTTTCAGTGCTAATAATATGCCTATTTTTAACAGAAGATTGACATTGTAGCGATGTTTGGGGCAATCATTCCCAATATAATTACAAACGACTGAAGATTTTTTTCTAATATTTTTCTTTTTGCATTCCAGGCTTTAACTTCTTGAACTGGTTGCTTCCAAAAGTGCCAAGAAGTCATTTTTTTATATGCATGGAAAAGCATTTTCAGAGAAAAATCAAGAGCAAACTAAATCTGTCTAAATGAATTCCAATTTTTATTTAAATCCATTTATAGTTTGCTTATGGATACATGTTTTTATGTAGACATTTACAAGAAAAGCTCCTGGTAGCTATTCATTTCTCTCTCCTCTTTAGAGAAGAAAGGGCTAGTAATGTTTAAAACACAATTGTCGGATAGCCCAGTGACCTCTATTGAGTGTTCCTTTTAGGGAAGGGTGTTTCAAGAATGTTGCTTCATACTTTTTTCCTGTCGTAAGTCAGCCTCATAAAATTTGCAGTGCAAAGATTCATTCTGAGGGGTGTTCAAAAGGCGGCTCTACCTTCCATGTCTAGGAACAGCCTACTTTGAATTTGAAATAACACATGGCAATGTCCTCAGGCTTACCCATGTAATTGTGTGCATCTCTCTCTTTCATTTGTGAAAGATCTCTTCACATGTTATTAGGGTCATATCCAGAAGGTAATTTCAATCCTGTAATTTTATGACTAGCAAAGTTCATTGGTTATTCTCATGCAAATGTTGCTTTTTATAACAAAAGTACTCTTATTTTAAATGCAGATGTGTGGCTTTAAAAAGCCATTTCCTAACCGGTTATTCTATGAGAAACACTGCATCGCTCACAGGTAGCAAAAACTGTCACTGAGCCATCAACATAGAAAACATGCTTGCACATATCTGGGGTGAAATTTCCCATTCTTTGTTCTGTTAAACCTCCAGCATTTTTCCTATGTTCACTCATTTGTGAAGTGGCTTCTTCCCGCTTTGCAAACAGAAAACAGAAGCATCAACAGCTAATTCCTCAGCCTCCACCACAAAACTAAAGGGTCTGTGAACTTGTCTATCTCTTGAACACCTTATAGTAATGCTTTACTCTGAGCAAATGCTCACCCCATGCCTATTGCAGGAAGGCCACTTGTTTGTCCCTGCTGCCCAGAATCAAAATAACCACACAGAAAGTGTATTAATTAAATCGCTGCTTGACACATTAGCTCTAACTTCTTATTGGCTAGCTCTTACATCTTAATTTAACCCATCTCCATTAATCTGTGCATCACCATGAGTTTATGGCCTACCAGCAAAGTTCCAGCATCTCTACCTCCTGCCCTGAATCCATGGCGTCTCCTGACACTGCCCTTCTTCCTCCCAGCATTCAGTTCCATCCTCCCCACCTACCTAAGTTCTGTTATATCAACAGACCAAGGCAGTTTCTTTATTCATTAATGCAAATCACAGCACACAGAGGGGAATCCCACATCACACGCCATAATTAGATCATATCTCCTCCTACCTCCCAGTAGAGCACCCCATGCCTGTACATTGGGTCATATCTCCTCCTATCTTCCTTCGGAACACAGCTTCTCATTCTTTCTTCCCTTACCCAGATCCCACACGCTAATAATCATAGATTTATTCTTCATCACTACAGAGTCTTTTCTCTTGAGAATGTCAATTAAATGGAAGACACAATGATGTTTTGACACTTTCAGTGTAAAGCCTTTCATATTTATTCATGCCATGCAGATCAATGATTCATTCATTTTTATGAATGAGTGAGACTTCTTTGTACAGATCACCATAGTTTATTTATTAACCACTTGGAGGCTGTTTGAGTTATTTCCATTAAGAGTAATCATAAACAGAGTTGAGACAAAAATTCAAAAATATTTTGTGTGACTATAAGGGTGATTTATCCAGGATTTCTTTAGGGTGAGTATGCAGAGACAGGAACTTGCTGTTTCATATGTAAGTACATGTTGAATTTTATAAAATCTGCCAAAATCCTTCCCAGAGTGCCTCTGTCTGTTTTCTTTCCCACCATTAAGGTCTGAAGCTTCCTTTTATTCTTGATTCTTTCCAGTACTGAATGTTGCTAGCAATTTTCACTTTAGAATTTCTAAAATTTAGTTCACATCATAGCTTTAAATATGCATTCATTAATGACTACTAAGTTTGAACATACTTTCATTCACTTATTAACAATTTATGCATCTCTTTCATGTATGTCAGGTCTTTAATCCCATTTTGACATTAGCTTTTCTGCCAACTGATGAATTTTGAGATGACTAGTTCACTGTCAGCTGTGTGGCTCAAAATCACTTCCTCCCAATCTGTAGATAGTTTTTTCCAGCTTTCTAGCAGTGTCTTTCTCATAGCAAAAAATTTAATGTCAAATTTGTCAATTTTAATTTGTATTTTATTTTAAATTATGTGCATGTCTATGTGGGTATTTTTGTATGTGGGTGCAGCTTTCCCTGAAACTCAGAGGCAACAGATTTCCCTGGGAGGTGAAATTACAGGTGGTTGTAAGTCGCCCTAAATGAATGTTATCAACTGAACAACTGAATTTCTCTGCAAAAAGAGGCCATTCTTTCAACTGTTGAGCCCACTCTGCTGCCTCATCATTGTATTATATTAATATTTATTGTATTATTATATTATTTATTTTTTAGTCTCCTCTCCCCCCCTCTCTCTTTCTCTCTGAGGATGTAAATGTGTAGGTCAAAGAATAACTAATTAGCTTGTGGAAATCGGTGCTCTCTTTCCTCCATGTGGGTTCCAGGAATTGAACTCAGGTCAAAAGCTTGGCAGCAGGTACTTGACCCAGTGAGATGTCTCACCAACTCCATACAGAGTTTTCATTTATTGTACGTGAATTCAGTATTATCTTCCCAAATTCTTGGTCTAAACTTATATACAGTTCTTTTTTTGTTTTCTTCTAAAACTTGGGTGATCACATATCTTTAGGCTTGTGAAATTTATGAATTACATTTTGTATAAAATGTGAAGTTTAGGTAAAAGTATATGGTGTATAGGTGTAGCCTAACCCCAGCCTCTGGCAACCATTACTCTACTTTCTATGTCTATGAGCTTAGCTATTTATATTCCAGAAATGATATCTTGAAGCACACACGCCCTGATTATTTTACTACATCATATAATGTCCTCCAGCCTCCACCATGTTGCTACAAATAACCAGATCTCCTTTTTATTAAAAAAGATTTATTTATTTATTAAGTTACAGAGTTCTGCCTGCATTTATGCCTGCATGCCAAAAGAGGGCACCAGATCTCATTACAGATGGTTATGAGATACCACGTGGCTGCTGGGAATTGAACTCATGACCACTAGAAAAGCAGTCAATGCTCTTAACCTCTGAACCATCTCTCCTGACCCAGGTTTCCTTCTAAATGCCGGACAAATAGTGTTATATTATGTAAATGCTGTAGTTTTTCTTCATCTCACTTATTGGTAGACACTTGGGCTGATTCTATATTTTGGATGTAGAGCTTAACCCTACAATGGTTGTAACAATGCCAATATCTCTTCAGTAGCTCATTTCAATTGTTCAGTTGTCTTCTCCAAAGTGGCATTGGTGATAGAGAAGTTCTTGCTTAAATGCTGAAAGGAAACCATGTCACTGCTTAGCTGGACATTTCTATCTGTAATGTTTGATGGCTTCCTTTTCTCCATCCTCTCCACACGGATAAAAGCAATCCTAAGCAGGGATAGAGTGATACATCATTTCAGTTTGCTTTTCCTGATGATTGCTGATGCCAAAACTGTCTTCATCTTCCTGCCACTCATCTGGATGTCTCCTTTAGAGAAATAGTTGTTGAGGTTCATGGCTTTTCTTGGGGGCAGGGCAACTGTTTTCTTGCCTTCAAGTTTTCCAAGTTTCTTATTTGTTTTGGATGCTAACTCTTCCTAGGGTCCAGTGTGCTCCCAAAGGTCCTTAGTTAGAAACTTAAATCCATTGCAACAGTGTTGAGGGGTGAGACCTTTAGGAGCTGATTATATCATGACAGCTCTCCCACAATGAATGCATGAATGCCGTTATCTCAGGGGTGAATTCCATCCAGTGAGCCCTCTCTGTCCTTCTCACCCCTCACCATGGGATAATGCAGAAGGTAGAGTCTTTCTCAAGACAGGGCAAATGGGAGAGAGGAGGAAGATGAAAGGTACCGCAGTGCTATTCTGTAGATGGAGCGGTGGGGCTAGCTTTACACCTGAAATAATTACACACGGAAACTGTATTCTTTTAAACACTGCCTGGCCCATTAGTTTCAGCCTCTTATTGGTTAATTCTCACATCTTGCTTTAACCCATATTTAGTAATCTGTGTAGCACCACGAGGTGGTCGCTTACCAGGAGAGATCTTAACCTGTGTCTGTCTTGGAGAGAAGAAGCATGGCAACTGCCTATGGCGACTGCCTGAAGCAGTCTGCCTTACTCTCCCAGAATTCTGTTCTGTCTACTCTGCCTACCTAATTTTCTGTCCTATTAAAGGGCCAAGGCAGTTTCTTTATTAACCAATGAAATTAACACATAGACACTCCTCCATCACTATTCTAGACTTGTAAGATGTTTCTATGTACAGCTAATACTTGGAGCTAGTGTCTCTTTCTTCTGTGTCCTGGTATCCTCTGTGTACTGGCTGGTGATGAATAAAAGTAGACGTGAGTTGTACACAGAGGATCTACGTTATAATGTGCCCGACAGTTTTGTTCCTCTTGCTCCCTTGTTCCCGTTCACTTTTCATATCCCTCAGACTGTTTTGCGCATTGTCCCCAAGTCTTCCAGTTCTGTGAAGTATAAAAAGGATACACTCAGACTTCCAACCTGCCATGCCCTTTTAAGTTCTCTGAGATAATTTGATGTTTGATCTTTTATATGGTCTAGTTGTAACACACTTGGATGTAGACCCAGGAGTAGGTACACAGTAGTGCTAACCTGTATAGCCATAATGGACATAATGAAGGTATGGAATCTGCCTTGATATGGATTAAATATAAATGAATATAAATGAGTGAATAAGGGAACATGGCACACAAAGGCAATAGAGCTTTATTCAGCCACACACACAAAAATAGGCAAAGTCATGTCGTTTGCAGGAGTTCAGATAGAAACCAGTGTCATCATGCTAGGTGAAAAAAAGCCAAATTCATCCACGACTAATCTAGCTACACTTAAGTCCAGGTTCCATGACCAGTAGATGGCCAACACAATTGAACTCAGAGATATTTTCAATTTTTTTGTTTCATAATTTGTCTGTGCTTTTTTTTCTCTTACAGGTCTTTACTTATATATTATGTTTTCCAGTTTTGTGTTTTGTAGGAGTTTTTTTGGCAAATGTTTGTGTGTGTGTCTACATTTATTTGTGTTTCTTATGCTTTTTCTTTGGCTCTTCTTTTTTTTCTGTTTGGTTGTTTTGTCCTATTCTGGTTTGTTCTTATTTTTCTTATTATTTTTTTAGATATCTATTTGCTTTCTAATGAGAGCAAACAGAAAAAGAATATATCTGGTCATGGTTCTTATAGCAGCAATATAAAGCAAAACAAGAGTCTAGGCAATGCCCTCACTTTGTAAGTTATTGTTTTGCCTTGCTCGCCTTTTCAGACAAGCTATACCTCACTATGTAGCTCAGAATAAACTGACACTTGGACATCCTCACATGTTCTGGCCCTGGTCATCATTAGTTTTCCCAAAGCATGCTTAGGCTGTGTGTTCATTAACCAGCTAACACTTTTTACTTTGGTATACGATATCTATATATTACTATGGTCATTGACTGACAGGATCAGTGGTTATTAAATTAAAAGAATATTTGTCTAATAGGAGAAATAGTTAATGTACTTGCTAGCATTTAGGCTCGATTGCTATAACTAAAACATTTAAAATAAAAACGAGGCAGGCGGATCTCTGTGAGTTCGAGACCAGCCTGGTCTACAAGAGCTAGCTCCAGGACAGGCTCTAAAGCTGCAGAGAAACCCTGTCTCGAAAAACCAAAAAAAAAAAAAAAAAAAAAAAAAAACCAGCTATAATAAGATAGAAAATTGTTTCTCTACTACATGGAGTCTGAGTAGAAATTAAGAGGTAGCCATTTCGTTCTCCTTTTACCAGACAGCTGAATTCTTCTTTGCCATTGCTCCTTAACACATGGTTTCTAGATCATGATCCCACTTCATCAACAATATATAGATAAGTCATTACCAAAGCTGAAAGCAAAGTTGTATATATTTCTCTTCACATTAATATTTAATCATCTACAAATGGAAATATATTTTCAAGTAGTATTTAGTGAAGAGAAAGGCAGAGCAATGTATATAATTTAACAGTATGGTGAGTAATGGTGCTATCAGACAATTAAAAATTATTGCCATGAGCATACTCAGATTTCTGCCTGAACCTATTCTGCTAAAAAAAAACATGGGATAAAAATTTTGTGCATTAATAATTTATATAAAAATAATATATAACATAATTATGTATATATGGTTATTGGAAAAATAAGAGAAAGCTCAAAAACAATATAGATGCTTAGCATTTGAGGAGCAGACAGGTCATCCAGATAGACAAATCTACACAATGTTGTAGGAGAACATAAAAGAAGGAAGGGACACTGTGGAGTTGCCTCGGTTAGTAAAATACTTGCTGCTCAAGAATAAGGAGCTGAATTTAGATTCCTGACACACCCCTAAGGAGTCAGGAGTGGATGGCATGCCTATAATCATAACTCTAGAGGGACAGAGGCAGGAAGACCCCTGATGTTTGCTGGTCTACCAGTCTCACTGAATTGGTCAGTTTAGGTTCAGTGAGAGATTCTGTCTCAAAAGATGTGGTGAGGAGCTATAGAGGAAGGTACCCAATGTTAACCTTTGACATCCACAGGTACATGCACTTACGTGAATACACACACACACACACACACACACGCACATGCACACGCACATGTGCGCACACGCGCGCACGCGCGCGCGCACACACACACATACACATACATGCATACCCCCAAAACATAGCTAGTCTACATGTTTTTCTGGATAAGATCTTTTATTTTCTTTCTGACTCTTATATCTTGTAGGATGTTCTTCAGGAAATAATGATCACTTCTTGGCTATTCGTCAAAAGAAGAGTTGGAAGCCGGTGTTCATTTATCGCCATTCACAAGATATTGAGAAGAGCCTGGATATAGCTCAAGAGGCATATAAACATAGCTACCATTCCCCTTCTGAAGTTCAAATAAGCAAACGTCACCAAATTGTCAACTCAGCATTTCCTAGACCTGCATATGACCCGTCTCTTAATCTGTTGGCTGCGTCTGGTCAAGATCTTGAAATAGAAAATCTCCCAATTCCGGCAGCAAATGTAATTGTGATGGTAAGTACCAAATTAGCCAGTGTCGCATTGATGCTGATCTTGATGTTGAAAATAATGTTGAGATTGGTGTTAACACTGGAACTCTTGTTCCTTTCTGTGGCTGACATTAAAAGAAAAGACTCACTGTGAATATTTAGCATGGGTCTTAATAATTATTTACCATAGCATTTCTCATTTTCTCTCATTTCTTCTTTGCTGCTTATTATTTCCTTCCCCCCATGAAATTAGAAAATTTCTCTCTGCCCTATGCTCACAGCCTAATGTATAGTGCATAACAAATGTTAGCTGAGAACTAAAGATCATTTTAGGAAGCTACAGTTACAGTAGACCGTATCCTCTACAGAGCCTTCTGCCCTCTATAAGATAATCTTAAAAGATAGCCCTATTACCAGCTCATGAAAATAAATAGCACTCACCAAAGATTCTCTTGACCCTTGACTCAAGTTGTAACAAAAGAACAAACAACTAAAGAGCAAGTGCTTGTAGGGAGATTAATGAGTAGTGTTCTGTTGCTAAAGTAAATAATAATGATTGGAAGGCAGTGATCTATAATAATATTCCTAATATCACTGGACGAACATCAACATTTACATGATACAATAATCCTAGTAGACTAGATAACCTAGCCAGAGTTTTTCAATTTGTGGAAGTATTATATGAAAATTTATTCTGAGGTTAAATCTCTTTTTATACTGTATACTCTCTCATACTAGTGTTATCTATGTTAAAACTGTAACACTTAGAAGTTGAAGTAGGAGGATTACAATGAGCTCAAAGTCAGCCTGGGTTACATAGCCAAAAACTCTCAAAATAGTTGATGGCTATACACAATGGACATGAATTGACATACCGTATTATATTTGGAATTGACTTAAATCCTAATTTTAAAACTCTGACAGAAGCAAAACTCCTTCAAATCTGCAACTAAACGTTATTAAATTTCTGTTAAATTTCACGTAATTTGACTCTGGGAGCCGACATAAGCCTATGAAATTGTCTACACTGTGACAACTCCCACTCACAACATTATTAAATTTAACATGATCTTATTTCTTTTCTTTACTTTTACATAATATATATAGTAACCTTTTTTCAGCGTTAGTCGTCAAAGATCCATGCATTGGTGTTTTCAAAGTGTACTGAGTTTTTATGTGACCCAACTCTCACTTATAATATCTAGAAAAAGAGATAAATGAGACAGGCTTTGATCTGGCTTGAGAAATATCTGGGGGAAAGATGCCAGTAATAAAAATGACTAATAACAGAAATCACAAAAATGAGAACATAAAGAAGAAGTTTTAATGCAGGTTGCTTGGGATCCTGTAAGACTTGCATGACTATCAGATGTGTAGAGGGTGAGAGTCACGTACCCTGTATGCTGAGAATGAGCGATGTTAATGGTTCTGTACCTGGAAATGCCCATCTAATGCTCTTGATTACTATAACCCAATATTTATCAATGCTTAAGTTACTATGAAGAACAGTTAAAGAAGCTTGATCTGTTTTTTAATGTTATGTACTGTCTAGCTAATTTTATATTATAGACAACAAAAAACACAAATTATGAATTCTGCCAGGTCAGTTCTCTTAGAGAGATTTAAGAAGCCAGGCTTTGTCTCATGATGATACAGATTGAGTCCTAGCAACATTGATTGCCAGAACCATTTGTGTAAAACTCTTACACTATTTATGCACATGGTAATTTCCAAGGAAACTGCAGAGTTGAGGTTATTTTCATATAAATCAATAATATTCAGCTTCTTCAAAAGCAGAGCATGACATACACGTAAAAATGAGCAAGTCTGAGGGACATTCTTTACAGAAAAACATTTCAAGAATAAAGCATAAATAATGCAAAAAATATTTAGCAGTTTAATGATCTTGGTGAGACAGTTTTGTGTTGTGTGTATAAGATTTACATCTATGTATGTATGTTTAAAACACATCTAAATTGACATAGATACACTGTATGCATATACTGATCTGAACTTTCTTGCTTAGGGAGCATTTCAGTATCACTGATGAATTATTGTGGGGTTTGATATGTGTAATTGAGCAGTACTAATAAGTAGCAGTCCCTTTAACTGAGTGAATAATTGAAATATTTTTATTGAAATGTTAAAAGCTGTATACTAAACCTCTAAAATTTATATATAACTTCTAAGAATTGCCAGTCAGATGACAAGAATTCTTATCCTCCAATATTTATTGAGTGTTCGTCTTTCTTTTTCGAGACAGAGTTTTTCTACATTATACTATCTTTGTAGACCAGGCTAGCCTTGGACTCACAGAGCTCCACCTGCCTCTGCCTCCTGAGTGCTGGGATTAAAGCCGTGAGTCATCACTGCCAGGCTTTATTGTGTGCCCTTATTTCTGATGGCACTGATAATCAGGCTTAGACTGAGAAGTTTAAGCATGGGCCCCCCTTTAGATTTCTAATTAGTACCACAAAGAATTTCTTAAGATATTTGTCCACAAATATTTTTTTTTCCTATTTTATCTTTCTTCTGTAATTGAGAAAATCTATAGTTTGTTTGTTCTGTGGAAAAGATAACACAATGGATGTGTTTATCCTAAAAATGCTAATTATGTTCCAGAAACTCAGAGAAGATGCTGTTTTTTGCACAAATACAATATAGAGGGAAGATGAATGGCCCCAAGTCACTGCTGATGTACGACGTAGTCTTTCGCAAAATGTGCATTAGAAGTTCCATGACTCTTATCACTGGATCCTCAGGATGCTTGTCAGTCCACTGGGCTGCATATCAGGAAGAAGGGACCCCAGAAGCATGAGTGCAGGTAGTGGGATGGAGTTAGGTTTAGGCTTTTCCAGCTAGGTGTATGTTATTGAATGGAAAGTAGTTTGACCTGGCCAAAAGCCTGAGAAAATTGGGAGCGAGTCCCTCTTTGGAACGCACGGATGTGGGCTATTATGGCACCAGTGTAAAGAGTTACGGGTAGGGAGACTGCAGCCTATTTCACAGGGTAGGCATGATGTAAGGGAAAAGAAAGAAGGTAGGGAAGCAATGGAGGAAGAGGAGGTAGAAAAAGGAGGAAGAAAGGTATGTGGGGAGAATTTCCATAATACACAAGACGGTAGTAAATCTCTGGAAGCCAAAATGGTCTCTGAGATTTCTAGAATGCTGTAATTTCTTTCTCAGACAACACTTCCCAAGACCAGCACTCAGCAAGACTTTCTACTCTTTTCTTAAATATATCTTGATTGTTCTTTGGAAATTTCACACACACACACACACACACACACAAACACATATACTGTATGTGTGTGTATGTATACATATATGTATGTATGTATACATATATATGTATGTATGTATGTATGTATGTATATCTTGACTTTGTCTACTCATACTTTCTTTTCAATTTCCCTATGGATACCTCCCCCAAAACATTCTCCTGACAATTCTTGTCTGTGTTTTCTATTTTCATTTTCAATTTTTAGCCCACTGAGTCCAATTAGGGGTGCCCATGTTCACATGGCTGTGAAGGCATCCACTAGGGCATGGGTTACCTACAGTGGCCATTCCCCAAAGACACGTGGCTCTCCCTCCCTCTAGAAACCATCAGCTCTTGAAGTGAGGTCCTCAGTGCTGTCACCACCATCACTATGTGTGACTTTTTAACTGGCCTGCTGCGTAGTGTGGGTCCTGTGTGTAAAGTAACTCCAGCTGCTGTGGGTTCATTGTGCAACAACCAAGACAAATCCAAAAGATGAAATTCCTCAATACTCCTTTTGATATCCCTGGATCCTTTGTGGAGGGTGACAGGTTGATATCTGTGACTAAACACTATCAGTCACTTATCCTCAGCACTTTGAAAAGTTAAAAAATTTTATTGTTTTAGTTTTTGGATTTTTTTTTTTTCTGCTAAGGAGATTTCCCCCATTTAGTGTAATCTTGATTACAGGCATGCCATTTGAAACCTTTGTTATGCTGAGATATGTTTCTTATATTCCAAGTTTTTTTAGGTCTTTTAATATGAAAGGACGCTGCATTTTGTCAAAGGCCTTTTGTTTCTGTTGAGACTACTAAGTGATTTCTGTCCTTGAGTCCAGTTACATAATTTATAACAATTACTGATTAACATATATTGAACCATCCCACATCTCTGGAATGCACTTAGCTTGATCATGGTAAGTGGCATTTTTAATGTGTTCCTGAATTTGGTTTGCAAGTATTTTGTTGAAAAAAAATTGCTTTTAAATGCATCAAGGAAATTGTGGCTTTCTTTTTTGTCGTGTCTTTATGTGCTGTACGACCATTGTTACAAATACTCTTTTAAGAAATTTAAGTTACAGAATTTCTGAGAAGTTTGGATAACTGGCTTTCATGGACATCTGGACCCTGTGATTTGAGCCCCACCTCTGCTCATTCTTATTCAGACCCACTTGCAAAGCTTATCTTGTAAAGAAATCCTTGGGTGTGATTTATAGGCTTTGAAACTATCATTATGGCTTTACTACAAGGAATAAATTTTGTAATGTTTACCATGTTGTATGACATGGAAAATAATTCTATATTTTTCAATGGACAAATTGACTTAATCACAATTTTATACCTGTACAGTGAACATTCCAGAAGATAGGTTTGATGTCTGTACTGGCTGAAATTCTTCTATGTCAAGAAAGATGTATTACTTATAAATATTTTCTTCCAATTGACAAATAATCCAACACAAACTAATATTATGTAATGGTTCAAGTACAAATATTTTTGTAGGACATCACACTTTATGTATGGTTGAATCCAGGGCTGAAGGGATGGGATGAATGCCCAGCCCACTCTTCCCTGGAGTAGCCTATGCACAGAATGATTATCTTCTTTCTTTTAAATAGCTTAAGCTGTATCCCTGCAGACTCATACTTAGGCAAGTGAAATGTCTCACAGCTTTCAATAGTACCTTGGGTTTCTTCTGATCTTGAAGAATTTGACACCAGATGATGATAATGAACTCATCACATCACCTCAACCCATAGATAGACTCTACTCCCAGGGCTTTCCCTAAAAGCCTAGAAGCCACATATGGGAGGGGATGGTGCTTGTGATAAAATGTGAACATACACCACAAATAGTTCAGTGTGTGGTAACATAGATAATATGGATTTCTATTTTCATTGTTTCTCTCATTTTTGATATTATAATGTAGTTACATCATTCCCCTTCCTTTTTTTTGTCCATCCTTAAATCCTTCCATGTACCCCTCCTTGCTCTCTTTCAAATTCATGGCCACACTTTTGTTAATGAAATTTGTGTGTGTGTGTGTGTGTGTGTGTGTGTGTGTGTGTGTTCCTAAACACATAAATGCAACCTTCTCAGTCTATATACTGTCCTTGTATGCATGTATGTGTTTTTAGGGCGGACCATATGGTGTTTGATAACGGGTTGCTCTGCTCCTCCCCAGGGAAGACTATTTCCCCTCCCATAATTCCTTCATTTTCTGTAGTTGTTTGTGTAGGGTTTGCTCTGCTCCTCCCCAGGGAAGACTATTTCCCCTCCCATAATTCCTTCATTTCCTGTAGTTGTTTGTGTAGGGTTTGTTGTAAGAGGAGCGGCAGGCTGCGTCCCGCCACCTGGCTAGCTTAACCCCCCTAAATAACCACACGGAAACTGTATTAATCAAAACACTGCCTGGCCTATTATTTCTAGCCTCATATTGGCTAACTCTCTAATCTTAATTAACCCATTTCTAATAATCTGTATGTCACCACAAGTTCGTGGCTTACCAGGAAAGATTAAGCATGTCTGACCTGGCAGCTTCATGGTGGGCAGCTCTCCCTGCCTTCTTTCTGTTCTGTCTACTCTACCTATCTAAGCTGCTGCCCTATAAAAAGGCCAAGGCAATTTTCTTTATTCAACCAATGAAAGCAGCACATAGAAAGAAGACCCTCCTACACCAAGGACTGATGCCTCAGGGACTTTCTTCTGTCCACATTGACATGTTAGTATGTCAATTATTGTTGCCTTTGTTCAGCTCATATACAAGTAGTCACGTTGGTGGGACATTATGGATGGAGCTTTTGACACTCCTAGAAGACACAATTCTACAACAAATTCCCCAGTACTCTGGCTCTGACAATCTTTGTCAATGTTCCCTAAGCCTTAAGTGCAGGATTTTTATGAACTCACAGAGTACCCTGAAGAAACACTGAAAGCAGACAGACTCAGAACTTTAGTCCCAGGGAAGATTTCTACACAAGACTGCTGCTGACAAAGGTCACCCTGAAAGCTCGGGAACAATTCTCATAGAGAGAATAAATCCACTCTGATGTAGGAATAAGGTAAGGGGTTGAGAATGTGTGCCAACGTCAGGTCTATTTGCTAATGAAAAGGGCTGTGTTTTAGCTTAACCTGTTAAGACTGTTACATTATATACCACCAACGGTGCACTTTTGTGAAACTTCCTCTAGCCTATATATTTCATGATGTCAAATAAATTTAGGGTTGGTAGCAACAGGGCTCAGGGAGTAGGGGAAACAAAGATTAGGACTTGTTCCTGAGCTGAGGGTAGGGAAATCTGTGAAAAAGTTTGATCCAAATACAGGACCTACATGTATCTGGGACAAATGGGATCCTAGAACTGAAAGCAGTGAGCATGTGCCTCCACCCCTCACCCAGAAGCTATCTCCAATTGAAAACCTGGCAAATGAAAACTGGGTTTTCTCCAAAGGAGTCTTACTTGGGAAACAAACTAAACTTAAGGATAGGCCTCATGTCCAGCAGCAGATGACCAGCAGAAATCAAACCCAGCTGCATTTTTGGTGGCTCCTTGCCTTGTAATATTAGGTATTCAGGACTGTTCCTTTTTTAAAAAAATCTTATTTTTATTAGTATTTTTCTTTTATTTGTTTCTTCTCTCTTCTTGCCATATTATGCACACACACACACACACACACACACACACACACACTTGTATATATACAAGTTTAGTGTTTTTATGGGATTCCTGAGTGTGGAAATAAGTGAATGAAATGAGTGGATCCTGTGCCTTCTTTTGGGCTCTTTTCCTTCTGTTTGTTTTCTTCTATTCCAATGTGTTTGTTAGTTTTTGCCTTATCTTATTATTTTTTTTATCATCCCTTAAAAGCCTGTTTGTTTTCTAATGAGACAGAAAGGGGGTGGATCAGGATTAGAGATGGATGGCGTGGGGAAGAATTGGCAGGAATAGAGGAAGGGAGGAAACATAATCAGGATAAAAATTTGTCTTTCATGAGACAAAAACCTATTTCCAATAGAAAGAAAGAATGATGTAATTATTACCTAATTGAGACAGCAAAACTGTAGCAATAATAAAAGTATTGTCATTGTCCTCCAGTTTAGCCCTTTTCCTCTTTCCCTTATGCTGCTGTAACATCCTGGTGATAGTAGTCACTAAACATTCACCCTTCAGTCATTAGATTGTGCCACATTCACACACATACATGCACCACCCTCATACACACACACACACACACACACACACACACACACCTGCCAATGAGTTCTATCACTAGTGAAATAAAGTTCAAGCATATTGCCATGACTGGTCTCATATGACCTGGGGTCCTTGATTTCCTAAGCTCAGCCCACCAAGTCTGTAGTTTGGGGAAGGATCCCAGGAATCTGTGAATTCAAGCATTTTGGGGATTCCGGTAACTTGGGGTAGCTGGGAAGTATCACATGCCATGACACTCATGCCTGGGTCTCTGTGTTCCTCTCTCCCTCTGTACAAACTGCTCTGGTATTCTTTCTGCCCTTTTGCAAACCTGCTTCTAGGTCAGGAGCTCGGTCTTTGGTAGTCTCCCTGCTAGAAAGCATTTTCTGAAAATATTGGTCTAGGATAAAGTAGAAAATCAATAAAAGCGTTCAATTTCATGCATGACAAATATCAGCATGCAGTTCTTATGGGCAGTGAGGTTAAGGGTGACTTTTAAAGTCACATCTTTTATCTTTGTCATAAATTTCTGCTAATTTATCTTATTATGTAAATTTTTAACAGACATCTTGGATCATTTTTAGGTACAAGAAAGGTATGAAAGAAGTTAAAAACTCAGACCATATCTCATTATTAAGAAGAGAAACTATCATATCTTTGTGAGAATGTTGCAAATTATTTTATTTAAAATAAAAGCTTCCAATGATACCCTTCTCTACTTTCCTGCATAACTTTTATTTTATAGTATCTCCTGACCATCTAGGTAATACTTTTTATGTCACTTAATTCTGCAACCAAAACGTGTCTTCTAAAATGTTGGATTTTTCTATCTCATTCCTTCCATATCTCCAGCGTCTATTCAAGTAACTGGCCCATAGTAGGGGCTTAAACATTGACTAGTGGATGAAAAGTGAACTGGTAACAAAAGGTGAACAATTCGAAAGGTTGTAAGTAAATCATTTTATAAAGAAAATAAGATCATTTTAGTACTTAAACACCAGCCACCACAGGCTTTTTAAATGTATTTTATTACACATATGTGCACATGTCAGGGGCAAGCATGCCGCAGCAGGCCTCTGGAGGACAAAGGATAACCTTGTGGCTCTGGTCCTTTCCTTCCACCTTTATATGGCTTCAGGGAAGAAGATCAGGAGCCCAGAGATGCAGGGCAATAGCTTTCTCTACTGAGTTACTTCAATGGCTCCTTCAACATGTGGTCCTCTTTTGGTTTTTCTCCCCACTTCAAGTAGAAGCTAAGACCATCAACCCTCCCCTTTTTAATATCTGTAACAGCTGAAAAGATGAATGCAAAATAAGTGTTTGAGGGACTGCTTAGCTCATTTCCAGAATTCATGGCTACTGGACTAGATCCACAGAGGACGAAAAACAAAACACTGTCAGATTTTAGTTTTGAAAAGGTCTAGAAATAGAAATTCGCTTCAGAAATGTGGTTCAACATTTGCTCTTAGTCTAATGTCAAGGCTTTCTTAATTAAATTTAATTTTAATTTCTTAATTAAATTAAATTTTAAGCTCTTACATAACCATCTCCATCTTGATCCCAAATCTTTGCATTTTGTAAAGCTGTCTGCTCACATATCCACAGATATTACTATATCCTTCCAGAACAGTCTCAAAGGAGAGAGCTCCATCCTCAGGCTTGACATCCTGATAGTCACACTGTCACCGTCTGTTGCTTTTTTCCATTTCTGACTACTAAAGCGGCAAGGAGGATCTGGAACAATTTTTGAAAATGTTCGATGCTAAGCTCCGGCAATGATGTGAGCACACTGGACTCCTCACTGCATCTGCTTGCTTTGGATCATACAAACTCAATATTAGGATGACTGACGTCTTGGGAGAGTTGCTGTAATCGTTTATCACACAAAAGAGAAAGCTCGCTCTCTAACTGTTCTGACTTATGGACTGAGAATAAATTCACAATATGTTGTCCCAGTTACAAAAAGTGAATGTGTGTGTGTGTGTGTGTGTGTGTGTGTGTGTGTGTCTGTGTGTATGTGTATTGTGTTCATGAAGGTATGGAATATTTAGAAAACAAAGAAAGATGATTAAAAAATTTCTAAAGATTTAAAAATTATTCTCACACAGATAGAGATGAATATACATATTTTCATACATATAAATTATTTTAATACATTTATGACATCTGATATATAAAATTTGGGAATTTTGCTTAATATCATAGGTGCTTTTCTAAGTCATCGTTTCTGACAGCTGATGAAAAAGTCCATGATTGCATTACTTTCTCATTTCTTATGACAAAACACATGGCAAAAACTAGTAAGGAAAGATTTAACTTTATGTCAAATAAAGGCTGGAGAGTTAATTACGGTGGGGGAGTCCTCGGGATGGAATATGAAGCAACCACCCCATTACACACACTAGCAGGAGGCAGAGAGGGAGGAATGCCCTTTGCTCCGCATTTTTTCTTCTTTGGATTCCCTCCAGAACCCCAACCCATGGAATGATGCCACTCACCTTCATGGAGAGTCTTTCCTTTTCAGTTACCCCTTTTTGGAAGTGTGTTTCCATGGTGATTTTAAATCCAGCCAAATTGGCAGTGAAGGTTAAACATCAGAGTTGTATAGTAGCATTTAATGCACCGACATTCCCAACATATTCTGACTTAAATCAGATACCCCCCAAAAGGAATAATAGAAATGAAATGTATGATTAATATAGAGCTCTCTCCATATAAACTGTTAAGTCCTTATTGTGCATATCTGATGAGCTTATGTGAGGGAAGGGTACAAGGTGGTAAAAACACAATAAATAGTAACAACATAACTACGTACCTACACTCTCACATGCAAAACAGATTGAAATACTAGATACTGGGTAATGCAACTGAGATTCAAACTAACAGCAAACTAATCTAGGACCTTGAGCTCCTAGACCTTGGGGGATATAAAGCATCCTTGGCCCAGGAGTTCAGGAGAAGATTTTAGAAAATTATGACGGACATTTTCCAACCGTCTTCCTAGTCGCTATAGAAAAGTAGGGTGTTGTCAAGAGGCAAGCTCTCTTACAAAGGCAAGACTGACTTCTCGACCTTTTTATGCATTGCTTCCCTCCAACGTGCCTAACATAATCAGGGCGGATCTTCTGGTTATGTTTTACCCTGTAGTGTTGTTGATGCTCTAGGGACTATGAGACGCTAGATGATGGAAGATCAGCAGGCACAGAGGGATTTAAGGCGTGGGTTCTAATCACATTACCTCGTGTATTTATTATTATTTTGTTATAACAACTGATGCAGTTTAGTGAGTCTGGAGCCCAGCAATAATAGAGAAAGGCACTTGTCCTAAAGGAAATACCTGCCAGGAGGAGCAGACCGATGTGGAAATTGAATAGAAAAGCTTTTAGATGGGCTCTCTTCACTTTCTCCTATGATGGGAAACAATCAGATTTTAATTTAATTATTAAATTTTGTAAAGAAAGATGTTGATGTCAGTGGTCAAATGACAGAGCAAAGCCATCAAGCCAAGGTGAGGAATATTGGTGACAGAATTATCTTTATAAACCAGACACCATAACCAGCCCCCTACTCAAAGCTGTCACAAAGCCATGACAATTGCCGGGTACTTCAGAAAAGAGGGTGGGCATGGGCACATACTTGACAATCCCATATCTAGAAAGACAGAGGCAAAGAAGGAAAAAGAAATAATGAAAGGAAATAAGAAACCAGAAGAGGGAAAAAAAAGAAAATAATAGAGAAAGGTTGAATATGTTTACTTACCAATTTCCTATGAACTAAGAAGAAAAATTATTTCTTGGATTATTTATATAAATTACTTTCAAATCATTTGGTTCTTTTCGCTGCTGAATCTACCTATTGGGTCAGAATGGCTTCAGACATAAAAATAAAATATGTCCTTTGTCATTTATGATTGCCTTTTCATACAAGCGATTAGCAGTAATCTTAAAATTGAGATATTTTCCACATGTTTGTTTTTTGAAAGATGAAAGTCTAATTCAGTCAGCGTTCCTATCCCATGTTGTTTCTTTCTTTATTCAACTGCCACAATTTGACTTTTTAAAATCAGAAAAAGGAGAGGAGAGGCCAAGTCCATGCTTTCAATCTAGCCTACATTTCACAAGTCCATTTGAACTGCTACAATGGGACACAAAAGAAGAACTTCAAATAGAGAAAGGACGGAACAAAGCGTTCTCCTGCGCAGAATAGGTCAAATGTTCACGGGCAGAGTTCATGATTACAAAAATCCACTCTGCAAAAAGAATTCCAGAGTCAACTGATAAGAATTCCAGATCTCTGAGCTTATATATCAGCACTGTATGGCTGTGGGTGTCCTGGACCATGTGCGTTAGACATAATCAAGCAATTATGCAGAACAGATTAGGGATTTGAGTATATTGGGGTATCTCTAGTCCACAGAATTCTCTAACTCTTCAGTGCCCAATTTCCAACCTAGAGAAGATGCACTATTCAGGGTTTTTTTTTTTCTTTCCTTCATGAAAACATGAACTGGTATTGGTGTGTTCACTCCAGAAGTTCAGGGTGTTTCTTTGCATTTTAAACCATTTACTTGATCTCTTTCTCTTTTTAAAGATGCTCCGTGTTTTAAAAACTGAGTGCTAGATAGTGAATAGCACAATCTAAACTTGCATGAGCTGCTAGGCAAGGCTTTGGATTTAAGTTTTCAAAAACAGCAATCATTTGTTACAGGCAAATGAATAAAGAATTTTTCATGTGTTACCAGGATTGATATCATCTATATCTTAAGAATAGTATTTATGAAATAAAACCTGTAGCTACCTAAGTGATGAAAACAGACAAGTAAAAGATGATATATGTCTGGTAAGAAACATAAAATAAGTCATGGGGACTGGAGACTCATAAGTTGTATCTGCAACAGAATTGCAAAAGTTTGAGCCAGGCAGTGGGAGGGAGGCCGAGGCAGTAGAACCTCTGAGTTTGAGTCCAGCCTGGTGTACAGATTGAGTTTAGGACAGCCAGCACTACACAGAGAAATCCTGTCCTGAAGAACAAATGAAAGAAAAAAAGAAAAAAAAATTACAAAGGTTTGAATGGAGACCCAAACCAGGCTCCTTGAAAGATTCATTAAAAATAATACCAAATGCCTCGCCAAATGCACTTCAGAGATACAGTAGCAAACCATGTAAACAAGAGTGTTGAAGCTCTGTTCCCTGAGGGCGATGGGGAAACAGACAATCAAATGCAAGCAAATGAGATGAAAAATCTCTGCTGGTGCTATGGAGAAAACAAGACAAAGCAATAGGCCGGGAGAGAGTGGTGGGGATTGTGTTATGTCGGGTAATGAGAGTTTCTGTTGAATATTCAAGGATGTTTAGGGATTGAATCCAGGTGCAACTGCTCAACAGAAGCATGTGGTAGGCTAGCTTTGGAGTCAGCAGAACTGTTTGTATCCGGCCTCACTAATTATTCCTTTCAGTGACTTGCTTAACATCTTGATTTTAGTTTCTCTATTTGTGAACAGAAAAAAAAAAAAAGGTACTAACAAAAGTCAGCTCTTTCTCTCAACTGCTGAGGAGCAAAGCATGACCTGCAACATTTTTAAGACATAATTATAAGGTAACGGGTGGTTCAAGAGAAATACAAATGTTGAGATAGAAAAAACCTATTTTTCCACTGTGGCGTATAATGCTGGTCAACCACTAACAAATGTAGGAAACTTTACGGGTGCCTGATTTATTCTGTGAACCAACCTTATCCTTGGCTGGATGTTTTCTTTTCTTCAATCATTGACTTCTAATTCAATTTCTTCATTTCCTGGCTTTTTAGTCAATTTCATTTTGTATTACATATGCCTATGAATCACTTGTAACATGTTCTGTCTAAACAAAAAAAAAATCATCACAACAAAACAGCAATCAGGATGGAAAGTTGAGTGTGAATTTCACCCGACACAAAAACTTTCACAAGGCCGGGCGGTGGTGGCACACGCCTTTAATCCCAGCACTCGGGAGGCAGAGGCAGACGGATCTCTGTGAGTTCGAGACCAGCCTGGTCTACAAGAGCTAGTTCCAGGACAGGCTCCAAAGCCACAGAGAAACTCTGTCATGAAAAACCAAAAAAAAAAAAAAACAACTTTCACAAGGAGAACCTGTTACTCACTGGAGACAAAAAAAAATAAAAAATAGAAAATAAAAAAATATCAGAGAAAACTCACATAGATAATAATATGTTCAGCTTATGGCTCAGCAAGCTTCAGCTTCAACCCAGTTCCAAAGTCAGGATGGATCTTCATGGCCAATGTAAGCAACTTGAAACAGTCGAAACAGACCAAGTTAAAAACAGATTCTGAGTAAAGGTGCATATTCTGCTATGTTTTACCTTTGGGAGGAAGGGCAATCAATGAACTATGCCCAACCTCTGATCCTTCCTTTTTACCTGGGAATTATAGTGTCTGCCCTAGGTGCCTAATTTGAGTCTTCCTGGGATCAGTGTAATCTCCAAAGCATAAAAGACCGTGATAATGGTGACTGTCACAGTTGTGATGGTGGTGATGGTGAAGGCACTCACAGTGGTGATGATAATAATCCAGTGGTCCTCGGCCTTCCTGATGCTGCAACCCCAAAGGGGTCACAACCCACAGGCTGACGACGGATTGACAGCCAATCGGTAGAACTCTTGAAAGACATGTAGGTGAAAATTCAGTTCTGCAATGGGAACAAATGGTTGAGAACACATTGTTGTTCATGTCCGTGAGATGTCCTTTACACTATAGTTTAAGTAATTCACAGACCCATACATGGTGGTGGCCTGATCAAAACCTGGCTCGTAGTCATGTCTCATTGCTCCATCTCCCATGGTCATGCTCCTGTCTGCTCACCACAGTTCCTCTGAAGCTGGACACCTCTCTTTATAGTAGTTTTGTGAAGACGGACGCTAAAGGAAATTCCATACTAGCTGAGAACTGAGTATAGTAAGGGGCAAACTGAAGTAGTTATCTCTTTCACCAAAAGTCTACAAAGACGCTGGAGTTATTGTCTCTTTTAAAAAAAAAATTGCTGATCATGGAAATAAAAATTCTGCCTGTTGCTTATATCTGCTCTCCTCTGGCTGTGGGAAAAGAAAAAAAAACCAAGCCCATTCAAGTGCATCAGCCACTCAGCTATCCATCTTCTCTTCATGAAAAGTGCTTATTTTCATCTTGTCTACTGAGCTGATTATATTTTTCTTGACGCTTTAGAGAAGTTCTCTGTTTATTAAAGCATAATTCCCACAATTCCTTTCATCTGCCATGTAGATTGCAGGTGCTTCTTCCTAGGCTATTATTTCTTTGTTTATGTTTTCTTTTGCCAGGCAGAATTTTAATATTTTTATGCTTAGATTTTTTTATTTGTCTTCTTTTGAAAATTGTTCCTTCTGTGTCCTTTTGCCATTGCCTTCTTATAAGGCCAAATTAACTGTTCCACTTCTTTATTGTTAGCTTCTTTACACATGCATAAATTTATGCACACATGGTCCTACCTCAGTGAAAAATTATTTCACTTTGTTGCAGTCTTGTTTTGTTTTTTTTTTTTGTTTGTTTGTTTGCTTTGCTTTGAGACAGATCGCAGTATGTCATCTTGGCTGGCCTGGAACTCTCTATGTAGACCAGGTTGGCCTTCAGTTCATGAATATGCACCTAAGTGCTGAAATTAAAGGAATGTGCTATTGTTCAGATTTGTTTATCTGTTTCCATTCCTTCTCCCTGGTGTCTTCACCATTTCATCCTTTTCTGTTGAGCATCATATTTCCTGGACACTAAGAAATTAATATGCATTATATGCTTTATAATTTTTTCAGATGAACTAATCATACAACTATGTACATACATCACAATAAAAAATAAAATATAGTACACGTCCTTATAAAGAGATTTTTTTGTCCGTTGGTATGCCACAAAAATGCCAAAATATTATGTACTATTCTCTGTACCTTTTTCCTTTCTGTCTCAATAATTTCTTCAGGAAAACCTTTCCTAACTAATGATTATGATTCTATGTGATTGTTTTTGTGTAAAAGGTGCTAGGAATTGTGCCTAAGACCTTGAGTGTGCTAAGCCAGCATTCTGTCTCCAGCCACCTCTTCAGCCATATAATTGATATTTTAAATGATACATGCCTTCTATAGTATGATTATAACATTACTTATTTAAACATTCATCTTTAATTCGTAATTCAAATCATTGCTACCTTAGTTTTGAGTCCTATGAAGAATGCTTTAAACATCTTTGATCCTATATTGCTGTACTGGGGTGTTTTCATTTCTATGTAAAAGATTCTCAGAAATGAGGTTTCTGAGTTGAAGTAACATATAACTTTACTTTTTTTTTTCCAAAAGTTAACAGTAATTTGCATTTCTACCAATAAGTACTAGCCAGCAGTAGCATTTTTCAGTGTATGTGTGTATGTGTGCTTGTGCATGTGTGTTTGTGTGTGTGTGTGTGTGTGTGTGTGTGTGTGTGTGTGTACGACTGATAGGTCTACATTCATACAATATTTCCTAGTTTCTTGAAGAAGCTTCTAAGAACAACTTACCCCTTCTAGAAGATTCTAGATCATTGTGATATGTCTATTAACTTTGTATGTTTCCTGACCCCTTTCTAAATATCTCAATGTCATTGTTTGTGTTTCAGACTCCAATTACCTATTCCTTTCTGCTTTACATTACTTAGTTACATATAACATGTATGTGAAGTTGGGACTTAAAATCTAAAGGATGATATCTGTATAAAAGATTTAAATGTTAGTCAATATGATTTTTAATGAAAAGTCAAAAGAGTACAATTTATGATAGTTTCAGTTTTGAAGGGAGATTTGCTTTCCGAGGGTATTCCTAACTAATAAGGGTCGGTTAAAAGAGTTCGATTCTAAACACTATTGCCAAACCACCCCGAGCATTAATAGCCTTAGAAACCATTTATCACACAGGAGGGAAACCTTTTAACCTAATTAGAAAAGGGAGTGGCGATCTTCATTATGACATACTGATGGACTCTCAGTGTTTGTTCCATGCCACATTCTCTCTGCCTACATCTTGCTACTCTGTCCTGACAATTAGAGTGTCATAAACACTGGTACCTGGGAGCATCGACTTTCTGTCTTCTTTCCTTTTACCTGCACCCCTGAGATGTTCACATGATAAAATCTGTAGATAGACAAATGGCCCCGGAAGATGATAGTGGATTGGCCTACAGAAAGATAGTTAATGTGATGCTGGTACTCCTAAACCCAGCTCTCCTGGAACTACAAAGCCAATCCCCATATTGAGAAAAACCCTCCGGTCTTTAGTAATTTTTTCTTTATTGATTTTTGACTACTTTTATTTTTCTTTTTAATTATACAAAGATGGATTTCGGATGGATCTTGATCTTGTTGCCAGCTCCACTAGAGATGAAAATATTCTAATGAAAATAGATTTAAGAATTCTGATCCCTGTTCATGTCTTTCTCGTTCCAAGTTACACCACTGATACCTCAATTTCCCAGGCATTTTGATTGGCATAAAGGATTTAACAGCAACTGCCATTGTGGTTTCAGAATGAAAGGTTGCCCACAGCTGCACGCATTTGCCACAGTTGGTTGGTCCCTAGCAGGTGACATTGTTTTTGAAGGCTATGGAGTCTTTGTTTATGGGCCCTCATTGACAAGAGTGGACCACTTAGCATCAGATTTTGAGCAGTTCCGGTTCTGACCTGATTTCCCTGCTTCCTGTCTGCAAATGAGATGTGAGGAGCCCCACGGTGTGCTCCTTCCCTCCACGAACTCCTCCATGCTTTCTGTGCTGTGAGGAGTTTTCGTTTAGTCAAAACTTCAGAAACCACAAGCTGACATAAACCTTTTTACCATTAATTTATTCCTCAAGTACTTTGCTATAGTGGCAATAAAAGTCACTCACCCAGTGAGGAACGGTAAGAAGAAAGGAGTCTCAAAGCTCTATTCTACATCATTTAAAACTGGCAATCAGTTATTTTGCCACAATGGAATTTTCACAATTCCTAGATATCGAACTAGTGGTCATGGAAGGTGGCCACTTTTCTAGATTATGAAAAGGCCGTTTGCTTTGGCAACATGCCCTTTTGATACTGGGTTAGGGTGCACATTGCTACACTGGAGGAAGCAGAGATTCTGAACCTTATTCTACAAGAACAAATGTGGTTTTGTCTACTTTTTCCTATGGCAATAAAGAGTGCTAAACTAGATAAAGTAGGCCTGGAGAATTATCTAAGCAGCCTAAATTAGGTCAGGGGCCAATGAGACTCTAGAATCTGTAATAGGCATGGAGGACACCAATGGACAAGCTAAAGTGAACAGGAACAAAAAAAAAAAAAACAAGTCCTCAACCCTACACGGAGAATAGGCAATTAAAGAGAGCTGGGAGCTAGAGAGCTAGTCCTCCCCAGGAAAGAGCACATCAATTGATTGCACTATGATAGATGCTCAGCCCTGAAAATATGCATAGAAGCAACATTATATAGCGTGACCGTGTTATATTTAGTAATGTATATGTATATATTTCTATACACACAATAACAATGACAAAAGAAGTCATGAATTTAAAGGGGAGTGGGGATGAGTACATTGGAAGGTTTTGAGGGAGCAAAGAAATGGGATAAATATTTTAATTATAATCCCAACAATAAGAAATAAGACATGGACTCTTCAGAGATGAGACTGGGAGCAACAGCAGGTTGTTGCACTGAAACTTAGGAAGATGAACTTCTTCAACTTCCACCCTGAGGGGCAGTTTGCTGCTGGTGGGTTTCTTACCATTCTTCTGAAGGAGTTACACCCCCAGTTACTGAGCTGAAGACAGATGTGGATGACCATGGTGGTTTGTTTGCCCTCAAGGCACAACCTTGCAGTGTGCTGCAGGCCCGGTCACTAGCAGTTCTTTCTTGGTTCACTGAGTATCTTGTCTGGATTCTGAAATCATTTATTGTTGTATCAGCTTAGCAGATTCCATATTCTACTAAACAACTGTATCCCATGTTTGGTTCATTCCAAATATGTTTATGTCAATTGTTGTTGTTGTTTTTTAAAGGATGAATTCTCTGAATTCATGCTGCTTTAGAAATTCTTGGTTCAAGTGATATAATTCTGCTGCGAATACCCAGGTGGAAATAGTCACTGATGGTCTTTGTACAAAGCCCCCACTCCGTGCTGCTGCGTGACAGGCATACAGTGAGCAACCTTCCTTAACAAACACTCACAACAGCGAGCATGTTGGTTGTCAGGGTGGCTTCAGGATGTCAGGGCTTTCTAGCAACTGCTCATCTTTCTGACATTCAGGCACAGAAGGCTGTACTATAAGCCTGGCATTGCCACGGTGTCAGCAACAGCTGCCCTGCTCTCTCACTGACTTTGAGGAAATAGAGCGCAGAGTGAAGGCTTGAAGATTTTTGTTGTTTGTTCCCTGCTAATTTGTAAAGCTTTGTAGGGAATGGTTTTGTGATAACTACGGAGCTATAAAATCTATCAAATAAAGGGTAACAGTAAAGGAATGAGAAAAACAATTTTATTTATTGGAACTCTGCTTCTCATCACTTACTATATGAAAGTTCTAAGCCCTCATCTTTAAGCTCTGCCTGGTACTATTACACTGTTCCCCTCCTTTTCTGCAAAGGGTTCGTTTCAGAAATCCTAATAGACACCCTAAACTCAGGTGCTACTGGCCCTTAAATATACTGTTTTATCTTATACACGCCTACCTATGAAAAACTAAATTAAGAACAATAAGGGATTGGTATTCATCGCTAATAAAATAGAAGAATTAGAACAATATACTTCCATGAAATTCTGTATTGCTCTCTATCTATCTACCTATCTGTCTTTCTATCATCTATCTATCTATCCATCATCTATCTTTTTGTATTGTGATGATACAATGCCTACACGGTCAGGTGAAGTGAGATGAATGACATTCGCATCACGACGCAACACCAGAGTACATGTATATACAGGTTGCTTAGTGACAAGCACCATGAGTCTGTGAGAATGTAATGATGAATTAAGAAGCAGTGTGTAGATCACAGACTTGGGTGAAAATGGATGATTCAGGTCTGAGACAGAATGGGAAAGAACGGCATGATGGTTGACCATACTGTGAAGAACAGCACACAGTTTAAAACCCTGAAACTGTTTATTTCTTAAACTTTCCATTTAGTATTTTTTAATAATTTTTCTTATTTCTTAGAGAATGCCATGCAATGAATTTTGAACATATTTATGCCCCATCACTCTCTCAACCCTCCCATCCTTTCTTACTCAATTTTGTGATTACTTTTTTCTTTGAGGTTATTCTTATTTTAATTTTGAGATTATAATATCATTACAACATTCCACCCTTCCCTCTCCTCCCCTCCAACCTTCCCAGACGCCTCTCCTTGCTCTCTTTACCTTAATGGCTCCTTTTTCATTAATTGTTATCTCATGCACACATGTATATACATATATATTCATAAATAGAACCTGCTCAGTCTGTATAATGATACTCATACTTTGTTCTTTTTTCCCCCTTTTCCTATAAAGTCTAGTTTGTGGTGCCTACATAGTCTCAGGATTAGTGGCTGCTCTGATATGAAGTCAGCCTGCCAGAGTCCACATTATTAATAGCAAAAAACTTGAGTCTCTGAATCCCAGCAGCCAGCAAATGCTAATATTGCCTTGGCTAGTGGTGGTATTAAATATGTACCCTCCTGCCGGGTGGTGGTGGCGCACACCTTTAATCCCAGCACTCGGGAGGCAGAGGCAGGCGGATCTCTGTGAGTTCGAGGCCAGCCTAGTCTACAAGAGCTAGTTCCAGGACAGGCTCTAAAAAAGCTGCAGAGAAACCCTGTCTCGAAAAACCAAAAAAAAAAAAAAAAAAAAAAAAGAAATATGTACCCTCCTGTCATATATGCTGAGATTTTTTTTCTTTTTTTTTAAATTTAGTTTTCATTTTACACACCAACTTCAGTAGCCCCTCCCTTCCCTTCCCCCCTTCCCCCCATCTTCTTCCCTTCCCATCCCCCCATCCATTCCTCAGAGGATTAAGGTCATTCTTGGGGAGTCAACAAGGTCTGACACACCAACTTGAGGCAAGACCAAGCCCCTCCCTTCATATCAGTGCTGAGCAAGGTATCCCACCATAGGGAATGAGCTCCCAAAAGCCAGTTCATGCACCTGGGATAAGGTCTGGTGCCACTGCCAACCCCTGCCCCCACAGATCAAGATACATAACTGTCACCCACATGTCTAGTTTAGTCCCACGCAGGTTCCCCAGCTGTCAGTCTATAGTCTGTGAGCTCCCATTATCTCGGGTCAGCTGTCTCTGTGGTTTTGCCCATCATGATCTTGACACAGCCCTCCCCACCCCCCGCCACGCTTGTTCATATGATCCCTCCTCCCTCTCTTCAGCTGAACTCCAGGAGCTCAGACCAGCCGTGTTGGGGTTTTGTCTGCCTGGCATTTGTGCAGATCTTGTACATTCCTTACAACTGCTGTGAGTTCCTCTGCTGTATTGTGTCCGAGAAACACTATTTTCCTGAAGTCATCCACCACCTCTGCCTCTTACAATCTTTCCACCCCGCCTTCCACAAACACCCCTGAGCCTTGGGATGAGATTCGCCATGGGGAAGTGAAGTTGGAAAGCAAAACCACAGATTAAACGGGGCTCTGTAGATGGTGGTATCCAACCTCAGGTGACTTGTCGTGCAGAAAGCATTTTCATTGATTTTGAAGTTGCTGTTCTTTCTGCCGTGTTGCCCAGCATCTCCTATCACAAGTAGATATAATATTATATCTGGTCAAGGACAGACGTGAACAAAAGTGAGAGATTGTTTTCCTTATGAGGTCACATTAGAAGGACCTTCTAATGCACAGTAGTTTCCCTTGGTGGTGAGGAGTTCTTAAATGCATGTCCTGCGCCTGATGGTAAAGCCCCTTCACTGATTCTTCCTGCAGCCTTCTCCCTGGATCAAAAGAGGATGCCCAAGTCTTACTATATTGGTTATAAGAAAAGAAAAAACCAGAGATATGGTAGCTTAAAACCAACAAAAGGCATAATCTCATCCTTTTAGAAGGCAGATGTACAAAAGCCACAGATCTAAGTTAGGATTTCTATGGAGCTTTTTTTTTTCCTGGATGTTCTAGGGAGGAAACTGTTTTCTTTCTCAACTGGATATGTAATGATCCTCTTCATTGGCTACCAAATCTTTTGCATCTGAAATTGACCTCATTTTGTGATTTCATTCAACCCACACAGGCAATTTGGGATAATGGCCATTTCAAGAGACTTCACTTATGCTCGTTGACTAAGTATATTTAAGGGTTCCAAGGTTTAAGATGCAGATATCTTTTGGTTGAGTCTCTTTCTCAGCCTATATGACTGCGAACCCTATTGATAATGGTCCCCTTCTTTGGACATCTTACCACTTCCCCATCATCTCTCAGAACAAAGGAACTGGAGCCCTCCTGTGAGTCTCCTCCACGAGAGGGTGCACCAAAACCACTCTACACTTTTTGCCCTCAGAGACAGTTGGCAACCCAACAGATTCCAACCTGAGTAGACGCGTGCAGCCGAGAGATATTTTGACAAAACTTACGTTTACATGTGTTGAAATTTTCTTTTTAATTTTTCAAGTGTATTGTTTGATGGTGAGAGCTGGCATCGCTGTGCCTGCTACTCGCCTGGCTTCACAGCTGCAGCTCCCTCCCGAGCATGTGTGCCCTCCCATGCACTCACACCAGTTGCTGCCCCTCTCCACAAATGAGTATACCTGACCTTGTTTACCTCGTTGTACTTTAAATGGCTGCAGGGGTTACAAAAAAACTACTCAAAGTTGCATCATGAACATGTATAACAGAGACTACTTGCTCAGGTAATTTCATTGGGAATAATAATGGATTATTATTATTGGATGTCAGAAAACTTTGTGTTGATCCTCAGACATCCTTTCAAAGCAGAAAATGCAGTATAGCACTCAGCAACATCCTAACACTTAGAGGTTAGCTAAAGCTTCCTGGTGGGTATTTTCTTTCCAGCCCAACTCCCAGCTTTTGATTCACCAATATGTTGGTCAGATACCCCTAATTATTGTTTCTTTATTCTTTCTGCTTTCTTTCAGGACATATTTCCTACCCCAAGGGAGAAAGAGATTCTCTCCTCAGAACTGTCTCACATCCATCGCTTAAAGTTCAGGATCTGTTTTATTCCAAATAAAGACCCCTTTTTTTATCCTTATGTCTGCAGTCAGACACCAGCTGTCACAGTCAGAGATTGATAAATATTCCATGGATGAATAAGTGATAGTAATGACGGTTGCATTTATAATGACATCCGACATTTATAAGAACCCAGCTATAAATGAACCCTGCATCTTTAATGCACTTAGTAAGAGTAATCTTAATAAAAACAATTTTAGCATAGATGTCTGTCTTTCCAGAGACACTAGAGAAACAACCATGTTGATTATGTGGTGTGGTTGGTTGTGATTAGGATCCTCTGTTCTATTCAGGAAAAAAAAAAGCCTGAGTCAAATACACCTTAGACTTTGCTGATTAGGACCTTAGAGTATGGCCTGTTACAAAGAGCATTCCCAGGAAACAAGCTCAGCCTCCTTGGGGCTCTTCCCTCTGAGACCTAAGCCAAGAGGAATGGTACCTATCAAGATGGTAGTGGACGCTTAGACAGACTGGTTATGTCAGACATTAGGAACCAGCTGCCATTCTGGCCACATACTAGAAGAAAGGCAAAGAAAAATAGAGCTCAGGAGTTGGGGGGAGAACTAACATTTCCAAGCTGCAACTGACACAAGGTATGGCCATTATTGATGCCAATGAAACCACCTTTCCTGTGTATGCACAAGATCTTTTCTCATCTGCCTTGGACTAAGAGAGGCTCTTAGGTGCATATATATATATATATATATATATATATATATATATATGTAAAATATTTGCTTGGAACATGGCTTTAACTCAAGATTGTAGTGTGACTGTGAAATTCAATGAAGGGAGGCTATGGGGCAGCAGTGCTATAAGAGATCATCAAAGGGAGCCGAGGGCTGAGCATCAGCATTGCAGATCCCAGCAAGTTACTCTGAACAGAATCTGGACTCAAACATTTTCAACTTTGGACAATTTTCATGTGAAAGTCCCTGAGTCCTTAGCTTCTAAACAGCAAAAAACACTATAAAAATACCTGAAAATAGCTTATTCAGTTATGCATTAAGGCAAAGCGATAGATCTTGGTTCACTGAAATGCCTGGGCTGCAATGGATGCCATTAAACAAAAATAAACTATTAAAGTTTAATTGAGCATTTTAGGAATCAGTTTCCTAAATTTGAATGAAGGAAGGTTTAGTTTCAGAATATGTTTCCCAGAATAGCTACCTTTGAAGTGGCTATAATCTTTATAAAATAACTTCAACATTAATTTTTCACAAATTAAAAAGCATGCTAGAGAATTAAAGCAGAATAATAGATGGAACATTACATAAAAGTAGGGCAGTCATAAATGATTTATGACTTCCTTGTTCATTGGGACTTGGCTTTTTGAATCTTAATTGAAAACTGCTATGGTTAGATTGTTGAAAAAAAGTAAATTGGTTATTCTGACAGCAGACAACTTTCATTAGGGAGTTAATTAATTTTAGGAGGCTGAGAGCCTCATACTAAACATACTTAGTCATGTTTAGACGTGGGACTTTATTTAATTACGGTCTTCTGGTCAATGCATATTGCTTTATTGCTTTTTTTCATCTTGATCAACATTATTTAGACATGGTGTAGCTGTTGTTGACTACTATAAAGGCAAAAGTTAAGCCTCTAGTAGGGTACAGGACAATTGGAATAAGAAGCCATACACTACCCCATCTTCAACATCATCTTCAACATCAGTTCAGTTCTTATGTCTGATGTATGCTTTGTTGTGTGTTTACTGATGCATCAGTGCCCTGAGAAGTGCGGAAATTTTGTACATCATATATGAGCAGCTTGTACAACATACAAATTAATTGATCTTTACCTTGTATTGATAAATTAAGCAATAGCTGTAATGGCTGCTACATTTTTGTTATTCCTTATTTCTTTAAAATTTTGTCCTTTGAGCTCACTAAACACCTTAGTTCTTTACTTCAGTAAAAATGAGCAAACCTACAGTCTTGACTTCAATGGACAACCATGTAAAAGAAGCATTATCACTGTCATTTTGCACAGTTAGAAGTTATATTGGCTTAGGAAAATAGTAGGGTCCCCTTTCAGGTCTATGATCTCTTTAGCCATGAGTGGGTGATTATGCTAATAGTACCAAGCATGAATTCTCTCCTATTGAATGGACCATAAGTGCAATTAGACCACCGGCATACCACTCTTGCATCATTGGGGAAATTTAGCAGGTCTGGTCATTGTGTGGTTCATGAGTTTTACAGAAGGGTAGGACTACCAATTGACCCTCTCCCTTGGAAGCTCACATAACATCTTCTGTACATACGTGTGTGGTGTGTGTGTGTGTGTGTGTGTGTGTGTGTACATATATATTACTGGATACAAACACATACATAAAAACAATAAAGAGACCAAGAATTTGGGAGAGAGGAGCATGGGAGGAGGTTGTAACTTTTTCCAGATGCTGTGAGAGATTTAGAGAGATGACTGTCAGTGAAGTACTTGCCTCACAATCAGGAAAACCAAGTTCATATCGCAAACACAAAAAAGCCAGGCATAGGAACAAGTGCCTAAAACCTTAGCACTGGGGAGGTGGATTCCTGAGGGTTGATGACCGGGTTCCCTTGCTGGTTAGACTTAGCAAACTCAAAGTTCAGTGGAAGACTTTACCAAAAGTAAGGTGTAAAGTCATGAAGGAAGACAACTAACGTCAGCTTTTAACCTTCATGCATGTGTGTGCACACACACATGCACACATGAGCACATATACACACACATACACTAGCACATAAAAATGCATAAACCATACACACAGCTACACACATACACACATGCACACACATACATGAGCACATAAAAATATACCAAGCACACACACATACACACATGAGCACATACATGCACACAAGCACACACACACACACACACACGAGCATTCAGGGAGAATTCGCCTAACCCCGTGCCTGTTTTTGCATGTTGGTTCACCTTGCTCCGGACACCATGAAGAGTTGTTTTACTCTGTCACTAATCATAGATTTTTTTTTTTTGTCAAGCCATATGTGGTTTTGTGTGGGAAAAGAGAGGTCTGGTTATGAGCAGCTCTGACATATTTGCTTAGTCCCCTCCCCTCTTGCCCGATGTCATTCTGTTGATAATTCCTTCTTAAATGAGCATGACCGTCTGAGGTTCACTCCACCCTGGGGTTAAGCTGTGGTTTGATTTTGAAATCCAAATTCTGTTCCCTAAGAACTAGATTAGAGGAGTAGTAGCCAATTATGGCCACCTGTTTGTGTCCACGGTGCTATTGTTGGAAATGGCACAGAAAAATAGCAACAAAAAGATTGATGGCCCTTTAACAAACTCGTGATTCCCATAGGCAGGTAGCTATAATTTGTAAAGTAAGAAAATGTGCATTTGCTTACCTAAACCCAGTACTATTCAAAGGTTCCCGTGTGTTCCTGTTGCCCTCATTGAAACCAAAAACACAGCCCCATGACTGAGATCAACCCCAGTCGTTCCAGAAGGCTTTGGGAAATTTGCATGGATGCCACTGGAATTAAATATCCATAAGGGGACTTGGAACCGTAAAGCTCAACCTTCTCGGGGCTTTATAGATTTCACAATACGACTAGTGACCTCTGCACAGGCATATTCTACTTTACTCATGTCAGGGAGTTTCTCAAGCTCAGCTTCATGGCCACCATATCATGAACACTTGGGAATGTGAGCATCAGATGCATATCAATTCTAGGGATGGAAACAGCCACATGTGAAACGAATTTTAATAGATAACCATGGCAAAGAAATGGTTCATGCATAACATTAACAAATGCTTTTGAGACTGTGAGAGTACTGTGTCTGTGAGTCTTCTTCTTCTTCTTCTTCTTCTTCTTCTTCTTCTTCTTCTTCTTCTTCTTCTTCTCCTTCTCCTTCTCCTTCTCCTTCTCCTCCTCCTCCCCCTCCCCCTCCTCTCCCCCTCCCCTCCCCCTCCTCTCCCCCTTCCCCTCCTCTCCCCCTCCTCTCCCCCTTCCCTTCCTCTCCCTCTCCCCTTCCCCTCCCCTCCCCTCCCCCTCCTCTCCCCTCCCCGTCCTCCTCCTCCCCCTCCCCCTCCTCTCCCCCTCCCCTCCCCCTCCTCTCCCCCTTCCTCTCCTCTCCCCCTCCCCTCCCCCTCCTCTCCCCCTTCCCTTCCTCTCCCTCTCCCCTCCCCCTCCCCTCCCCTCCCCTCCCCCTCCTCTCCCCTCCTCCTCCTCCTCCTCCTCCTCTTCCTCCTCCTCCTTCTTTTCTCCTTCTCATTTTCCTTCTCCTTCTCCTTCTCCTTCTCCAGCATTTCTTGCCGTGTAGGTGACTCACATCTCATCCTGCCAGACCAAGGGAAGTGGCTTCTATACAGGTTCTTCCCTACCACTGGTTTACATTAGCCTTGCCTTGATGTAAGTCTGATACACAAGCACCCCTTCGCTTATGCAACAAGTATTTATTCAGCATTTTGCTTGCCCGTCACTGCCTTAATTCTAGAGACTCCAAACAAGATGTCCTTGGTCTCTTTCATCAAGTGGAGAAAGCTGGCCCGTAAACAAATACATAAATCCTACTTTAAGCACACAGTTCTAGAAAGCAATTAAAGTGGCAAGAATAAAATTATAACAAAGCAAAGGGATGGAGGAATTCGTGTAGACCTCTCCTACACAAACTGACAGGGGAGAGGGTTCTGCTGATCATGCTTATGCAGAACACCAAGTAGGGACACAACGTCCACCACACTGCCACCATAATATTTAGCTACTTTGTCCCATGTGTTTTATTTTTGTTGGCTGGCCTGTATTATATATTCTATATGAAAACACTGAATCTTTTATTTATTTATGTGATTCTTTGAAATGTTCCATAGAACGAGTCTTACAGTCTCTGACCGATAGATCAAACGTGGTTGTAAGTTTTGCCTATGTAACTGTGAGCACACATAGATAAGGAAGCTGCATACAGAGGTGGCACAGGTCACGGAGTATCCACTTAAAGTGCAACTCCTAGTGTCACTTTCGTCACTTGACTGGCCATCTGTAAGTAGACATCTATTCATTAAGGCTGACCTTCTGTGACACGCTCACCTTTTGAAGTCCTCAGCACCCTTCGGCTTATCCTCTCTTGACAGGGTCTCTGAACTCTCAACTTGGTCTGTACCAAATAATCAAGCGCTGCAGAATTTCACTTTGAGAACTATCTCTGAGTCGATCTATTCATGCACGATTGTCATTACCATCAAATCTTCAAAATGTGCTCAGGGAGCATGTTCACTACTTAGGAATTCATTTCTTAAATCTGATTGATATGTTTCTCTCAGTAATAAAAGTATACTCGCATTTCCACACTAACAGCAAAACCTCTCCTTTAGGTGTATATCAGTGATTATCAACCCTGACTGTATACTAACATCTCCCTGGGGTCCTCGAAGAGAATATCAATTCTCAGGCAAAATTCAGGTCAAAAGAGGTACTGGTGATTTCTTAAAACCCCTCTGCTGATTACTGCCCACAAGTAGAGTTAACGGACATTGGCTTGTGCAATCCTCTATCTCATTCTTACGATTTCCCATGCAGCCAGTTACTTCCATTAAATCTCAAAGACTTTATAAACATCCAGTGAAGAGTTGAGACTTTTAGATGAGTAAAAAAAGTAAAGATTAAATACCCCAGCACAAAGACTGCTGCCTCCACCAGACTATACCATTTATTGACATAATGATGCTACAAGTGCTACAAGGAGATATGGAATACTACAAGGAAAAGCTCAAAAGTGAAGCATAGGCAGGCTGATTTCAAAAGTCTATAAAGTATGTATCTAGAAAGGTAGGTGATTAGCAGTACTCAGCTGTGTATATAGATGATGTCTCCAAGACATGACTAAATGTTAAGAGATGTATTGGAGGAAAGTTCAGCTAAAGAAAAGGAAGAGGAGAAGCCGGGGTATGTGGGAATAATCACTGGATGTTGGTGCTTATTGGACACTTACAAAGGGGAGAGGAAAAGAAGAAAAAGTCATAAGGGAGAGCCCCACCCTGCACAGCAGCCAGGTGGGTGGGGACGCAAAGAGCAAAGATCATCCCTGTGTGGAGGCCACACTGGGCAGGGATTCTCAGCTCTATGGCCCCTGCTATGCTATTTATTAGTTACTTCACTTAGAGCAATAGCCTAAAAACTGACGTCCCTCTCAGCGGGATTTCTTCTTCTTTTTTTTTTTTTTTTTTTTTTTTTGAGACAGGGTTTCTCTGCAGCTTTAGAGCCTGTCCTGGAGCTAGCTCTTGTAGACCAGGCTGGTCTCGAACTCACAGAGATCTGCCTGCCTCTGCCTCCCGAGTGCTGAGATTAAAGGCGTGCGCCACCACCGCCCGGCTCTCAGCGGGATTTCTGGTCATTCATTCACTCATTGCTGTGCTAGTCCTTGGGGGGCCTAGCAAGGAGTGACCACAAACCCCGAGAAATGCCCCACACCTTGAGAAATGCACCTTGAGAAATGCCCCCAGCTTCTAGCTTTTGCATGTTCCTCTTCTTCGCTCCTTTCCATTTTGAAATCTATTATCTCCTTGGAGTAAATCTTCCTAGGCTTATCACACTTTCCCAGACAATCTCACAAGTATCACACTTTCCAGACAGTCTAGCAACTATCCAGTCATAGTCATTGAATACTAGTTTCAAAAGTTTCAATGTCTTACCTATTTTATGGTAATTTTATTGTTAACCAACACTGACTCTATTTGGTCATCAAATAGACTAAGATGGTGCTGTTTCTGACTCCAGGATTATTTACATGACTTTATAAATTCTCTCATTGGCCTTTAAAGTCAGATATCTTGAAATGAGAGTCTGTGCTCATGTTATTCTTTCTCAGTCCCCATTGACCCACTGTGAATGGACCCACTTCTGCCTGGCCAAACAAGAAGTCTTATAAAGGCCACAAAAGCCTAAATGACAACCCAGTAAGTGTTTATCTCTTGTGTAACCTTTGTGACTCTAGTTGCCACCCCATCCCTCTGTCCGTCTTCTTCCCTTTCCTTTGACCTTCCTCCCTCCTTCCTGCTCTCTCCTTATTTTCTGAGTCTGATCAAGTGCCACCCTAATCCTAATCATTGTCCCCTTAGCCACAACAACTGCAAGAGCACTGATAAGGGACAATGATTAGTGATTTCCTGCTTTGCTTGAAGCAATAACCTTCGAAGTTACCACAATAGCTCTCAATGTGATCTGTTTGCTGACCGTGTTTGTGTGTGTGTTTGTGTGTGTAAGAGATTTGAATCCAGGAACTTATATATGCAAAACAGTCACTCTACCACTGAGCCACATCCCCAGTCATTTTGTTATCACTGAAGTTTTATTCTTGCAGGCAAACTATTCACACCACTGGCACCTCTTTCGTCATTCCTCATCAAATACTACTTACCAGGCCACTCTGAAAATGTCTCACCCCTGAGAACATGATCAACCTTACCCTCACCCAGTCTTGGTTTTGGCCCCTGTATTCATTTTTATCTGAATGGTTTCCTCGAGAGAATATACTGTGTTTATTATAATCTGCTCTTGGTCTATACTGCTGCATTGATAACATGCCTGTTTATTCCTCATATGCCAGGTATGCCCCCTCAGTTTTTATAGTTTCCATATGCCTTCGTCACTCTCATTAGCCATTAGTGGTGCCCTGCTGTTGTTGGCATCCTGTCTGTCACCGCCAATGACACTAATTAGAAGAGGTGGATGTTAGATCTTTTAATTAGTTTGTTTCCAGAACCTGGTACAATAACTGACACTTAAGGGCCTGATAATATTTGAACGCCAATGGCCATGAATGACTTCAAAGATCTGAGTCTTGAAGAATTTAAAAAAAAAAAAAGTGTATGCCATCTGATATCACCATTGTTCTGTGACCAATTCTAGGAAAGACTGCTTGACAGTGGACACCCTGTATTCTGACTCTTCCAGTCTTTCTTCCCTTCCTTAGCAACGTTCCCTGAGCCAGGGAAGCTGTGATGGAGATGTAACTATTGTGGCTGGGCTTCCACAATCTCCTGATCTCTGCCCTGCGTTCAGTTGTGGTTTTCTGGGAAGGTCTCCATTTCCTGTAAGGAGAAGTGGACCTGATGAGGGGGCAGTAGTTATACTTATCTGTGGACATAAAGGATAAAATTTAGAATATAGTAAAGACTTATGTTGGTCTACTGTAAGGAGGTTGCTAGTTAGTCCAGGCTGGTCAGCAGCTCAGACCTGAAATAATCACACAGAAACCATAATATTTAAATCACTGGTAGGCCCATTAGCTTTAGATTCTTATTTGCTAACTCTTACATCTTAGTTTAACCCATATCCATTAATCTGTGCATCACCATGAGGTTGTGGCTTACCAGCAAAGTTTTGGCATGTCTGTCTCCGCTGGCAGCTCCATGGCTTGTCCCTGACTCCACCTCCTTTCTCCCAGCATTCAGTTTAGTTTTCCCTGCCTACCTCTATTCCCTGCACAGGCCCAAGAGAGTTTCTTTATCAACCAATGGAATTCACAGCATACAGAGGGGAATCTCACATCAGTCTATCAAAATGGTAGTGGTAAATTCTAAGGTCCATAACCTCAGTAGCCCTTGGAAGCTGGTTAAGTAATATGAAGGGGGAACTTTTCATGGGGTCCTACCCCTAGACGAAGAACTATAGGCTACTAATGACTACTTGGAGAAGAAGAATTACCCTCTCCTTGGGGTGAGCCCTTATTGTCTGTCCAGTGCAGAGTGGTCAGCCTTGAAGCCACATACCCACAAATAACAAAAATGAACTCAGTGGGTTGTATTTATATATTTTTGTGTATACACATACATACACACACATATATACACATATATAAAAGTAATAATAAAACAGGTTATCAACCTATAGGAGGGATTCGAGGCAAAGCAGTTGGGAGGTGCCAGTGGGTAGAAAGGGAGGGGGAAAGATACAATTCTATTTCAATAAAATCATATTTGAACATTTTTTTACTTAAAAATGTTTGGACTCCATTGTAAAGTGTTGCTTGAAAGGAGAAAAAAAAATTAGGCAGTAAAATGTGCTGCTGCCTATGAGTAAAATCTTTCCTGTTTACCAAACTGCATGAATTTCACTCTATTATAAGCAACTTCAGGAGACTGTCTACAACTACCTGTAATGATACCAGCTGCACGAAAGAGAAAAGAAGCCAGCAGCTCCGCTGTAAGCAGAGTTTGGAAGACGCACAAGTATGTTGTGCTGAGACTCAAAACACCGTGTGGGAGTGTGTGTCTCAAACTGTCAACAAGCTTTGTTGTTCCTTAACTCGGAATTGGTCTGAAAACACTGAAAATGAGACCTGTAGTCATTCAGGACCTCGAAGTTTCTAAGGAGCTTCACGTTGTGTTTTATTCAGGACTCAAATCATGAGAACAAGGTAGCCCAGACAAAAATGAGTCTGTTTATATGAACAGCTTATTCTCTGAGATGCTATGAGGCTTGCCAGAGTCTGGCGGTTGCCACGTGCTATGGAGAAAGCTGGGATGTAGGAAGATGTCTGCTAATTCATATTTGCTATCTCCCTCTTCTCTCCCCGCATAACGTGAGAACTATGGGACGCTCGTCACTCCCAAAGGCCAGTTTGCACGGTCACTCCTTGTGATTCCAAAGTCTCCAGTGAGCATGAGCTCATGGATGCTGGAGGAGTTGTCCACTTTCCAAATGCTTTCCACATCAGCTCTCCTGAAGTCTCCAACCGGGTTAGAGCTGTCAGTTCTAGCCACTGGTGCCAGTAACCCTTTGGCTTAAGTAATGATTATTAATCTGTGAGTATCTGAGCTCCATGCGGGCAGGTCGGTGATCTTATGGTTCTACCTTTCAAGAGTTGAAACAAAGCCGGGCGGTGGTGGCTCACGCCTTTAATCCCAGCACTCGGGAGGCAGAGGCAGGCGGATCTCTGTGAGTTCGAGGCCAGCCTGGTCTACAAGAGCTAGTTCCAGGACAGGCTCTAAAAAAGCTGCAGAGAAACCCTGTCTCAAAAAACCAAAAAAAAAAAAAAAAAAAGAGTTCAAACAAAAAAACTTACTTATTATTTTTTAATTTTTCAAAGGTAGCTAGAGTATTTACGGCACAATTCATAGAAGAATCCTCTCAGGCCTTGTTTCCCTACCCGACGGTCAATTCAAGAGCAGCTGTGTGTTGCTTGGATTTCAAAGAGTTCTTAAATGACAGGAGAAATTGAAATTTTTCAGGCAGGATGTGCACTGTTTAGTTTGAGGGCAGCCTCAGCATGTCTTCTGTTTTCTGTTAGTAGTTTGGGGAAGGTATTCCAGTTTGCAACCACTGTAAACTCGAAGGAAGCGCGCTGTCTATGTAACCAACTCTAGGTTTAAAATGTTACAAATGGAGACTCATCTAATACTTACCATGGAGCACGTGGATAACTCATAAGGGCACCATCTCCTCATCGTCCTTTTAGAAATGAGGAAATTGGGGGGGGGGGGGCTAAGTGTTCAGTGATGTGACCCCTCGGACACAATGAGTGCAGAGGTAAACCGGGAGTCCAGATGCAGACACAATGGATCCGGAGCCACGTTCTAGTCTCTGGTTCCTAAAAGACAATGTCGGCTTTATGTGACCTGTACAAGAAAACCAAAAATAAGCCAGTGGCCAATAGGTATCAGCGTCAGTCAAAGAATTAAATCTAAATAAAAAAGAGAGATGGAGAAACTTTGAATAGAATGCAACGTCTGCATCGAACCTGCATCTCTGGGCACGCTAACCACTGTGAGAACCTAATGAAGATGTGCCTGGTTCCAGGTAGGAAGCTGAAAAAGGACCATGCCATGGGGTGACTACGTTATACATACTAAATGTACTCATGTATCTCCGTGGTAGTTGAATGTTGTCAAAATATAGACGAGTGTGTGATGTTGACAGGACTTTGCTCTACAGCGCTCCTATCAGCAATACAGCTCCTTTATGTTGTCCTTAATATCACCCAGCGTCACACAGGAATTGAATGTAAACTCCTCCAGAGAACACTAAATGTTAACCTGTGTACTTCCATGTGATCATAGGACTGGAAGAGATGGAAGAGTAATTCTGTTCCTGGGAGCTATGGAATGAAGCTACTTGGAACATATACAACTGTAGAAAGAAACAGAAAAGATTCAGATGGCCAGAGCTTCATAGAACACTGTTCTAACCATGATAACAGCAATGTGATGTTTTAGCTACTGGATTCCTAGAGATCTACTGAGGTGTGTTAATGAACTTGTCATACATAGTCATACAGATTACACAGAATCATCCGTTTGTGCTCATGATTTCTGCACTCATGGTTTCAGAAAAACAACCATTGAATGAAAAGATCCAGAAAATGGAGTTTATGCCTATACTGCACATGTGCAGACTTTTTCCTTGTCTTTATCCCCTAAGTAATGAAACTTTGCAACTATTTATAAGACGTTTTTATTTTATCAATTATTTTAAAATATCCATGATTTAAAGGAGATGGCAGGAGCTGTAATTGTCACAAGAAAACATTGCTCACTTTTTAAAAAATTGTTTTTATTGAGCTATATATTTTTCTCTGCTCCCCTCTGTTTTTCTCCCCTCCCCTTCTACCCTCTCTCATAGTGCCCATGCTCCCAATTTACTCAGGAGAGCTTGTCTTTTCTACTTCTCATGTAGATTAGATCCATGTATGTCTCTCTTAGGGTCCTCATTGATATCATTGTTCTTTGGGACTTTGAATTGTAGGCTGTTTTTTTTTCTTTGATTTATGTCTAAAAGCCACTTATGAGTGAGTACATATTATATTTGTCTTTCTGAGTCTGAATTACCTCACTCAATATGATGTTTTCTAGCTCTGTCCATTTTCCTTCAAATTTCAAGATATCATTATTTTTTTCCTACTGTGTAGTACTCCATTGTGTAAATGTACCACATTTTCCTTATCCATTCTTCAGTTGAGGGGCATTTAGGTTGTTTCCAGGTACTGGCTATGACAAACAATGCTGCTATGAATATAGTTGATCACATGTCCTTGTGGCACGATTGAGCATCCTTTGGGTATATCCCCAAAGGCAGTATTGTTAGGTCTCGAGATAGGATGCTTCCTAATTTTCTGTGAAATAGTTACTTTGGTTTCGAAAGTAACTGTACTAGTTTGCATGTCCACCAGCAATGGAGGAGTGTTTCTTTTACCCCACATCCTCTCCAGCATAAGCTATCATCAGTGTTTTTGATCTTGGCAATTCTAACAGGTGTAACATGGAATCTCAGAGTTGTTTTGATTTGCATTTCTCTGATGGCTAAGGATGTTGAGCATTTCCTTAAGTGTCTTTCAACCATTTTATATTCATCTATTGAGAGTTCTCTGTTTAGATCTGTACCCCATTTTTTGGTATTATTTGGTTTTTTATGATCAATTTCTTGAGTTCTTTGTTATATTTTGGAGATCAGTCATTTGCCCGATGTGGGGTTGGTGGAGATATTTTCCCATTATGTAGGCTGCCATTTTGTCTTGTTGACTATGTACTTTGTTTTACATAAGCTTCTCAGTTTCAGGAGGTCCCAGTTATTAATTGTTTCTCTCAGTGTCTGAGGTTATACTTAGGAACTGGTCTCCTGTGCCAACGTGTTCAAATGTACTTCCCACTTTCTCTTCTATGGGATTCAGTCTTATGTTGAGGTCTTTGATCCATTTGGACTTGACTTTTGTACATGGGGATAGATATGGATCTATTTTCATTCTTCTATATATTGACCAGCAGTTATACTAGCATCATTTGTTGAATATGCTTTCTTTTTCCATTTTTTTGCTTCTTTGTCAAAAATTGGGTGTTCATGGGTGTGTGGTTTAATACACAGGTCTTTGATTTGGTTCCATTGTCCTGATTTTTTTTTATTTGCCAATACCAGGCTGTTTTCAGTACTGTAGCTCTGTAATAGAGTTTGAAGTTAGGGATTGTGATGTCTCCAGAAGTTCCTTTATTGTCTTCAATAATGTAGCAGGATATAAGAATAACTCGAAAAAAAAAAAAAACAGTAGCCCTCCTTTACACAGATGATTAATGGGCTGAGAAAAAAAATCAGAAAAATGTCACCCTTCACGATAGCCACCAATAACATAAAATATCTTGGAGAAACTCTAACCAAGCAAGTGGAAGACCTGTATGACAAGAACTTTAAAACTTTGAAGAAGGAAAATGAAGAAGGCACCAGAAAATGGAAAGATCTCCCATGCTCTTGGGTGGGTAGAAATAGTAAAAATGGCAATCTTACCAAAAGCAAACTACAGATTCAATGAAATACCCATCAAAATCCCAGCAAAATTCTTCACAGACCTCAAAAGACCAATAACCAACTTCATATGGAAAAGCAAAAACCCAGGATAGCCATTACTTACTTTTGTGTGGACAATTTGAGCATTTCAAATATTGATGTTCATAGAAGATCCTGGAAACAACCCCATGGGTACCAAAGAATAATAGCAGATCTAAAATAAAATATGTGGTTTATGATATTTAGGGAGTAAAGGATAGAAATATCCCTACCACTTGAATTTATGTCTTTTATCTTTCCCACATGTTAAGGTATAGAAAATACTTTTATAAATGCATTTGAACAGCTTTCCCATTTCTTATTGTGGCATGGCTAGCTAAGATGGATCTGTTAGCTAGCCTAGGTCTAAACTGTCCATGAAAATTTAGAATCGAAGAGGACAAGTACAAAGCATGAGCAGAAAAGACTAGAGTTCAGTACATTGTCTCATGTCTATAGTACTCACTCATGGAAGCTGAGGCAAGAGCATTGTCATGAGTTTGGGAACTATACAGCGGTTTTTCAGAGTAGGCCAGGTTGCAGTATGAGACCTTGTCTCAGAGAGACAAAGCAAAACTGAGTTAAATTCAGGATGCTGTTTCATATCGGGCCACAGATGAAGGCTGAGTAAAAACAGCAGGACAGACAGAGCCACAGGCCATCCAGGGCATATGGCCAGGCAAGCAGCCAAGGCACTCTCAACTCATGCCTGAATGTCAGAGCTTTGGAGTCAAGTCCGTAGTCTTATTTGCCTTCTGTTTAGATGCATGCCCTTGTTTGTATGTTTAGCCAGAATATCCAGTGGCTAAGAGCTAGATTCTATGGTTGCCTTGCTTACCTTTGAGCTTCGATTTTCCACTCCCACCATGTGACGACAAGGGCATTTAATCACTGAATGTCTCAGCTGTGAGTTTGGCAATTATAGCAGAACCTTCTCATAGGGAGTGTGTGAGGGTCGCGGGAGTTAATACATGAAAAACATTAGCATAGTAATTGTGGCAAGCGCACAGACACTTATTACTCTCATTATTAATCGTCTCTGCTGTGCTCCTGTTCCCTCTCTATAAAATGAGGAGTCACAACACTCACCTCAGAGGGTTGTGGAAAGAAATAAATAAGAAAATCTCTTAGCACCCGAGTGGTAGTCATGAGTATTATTGGGTACATTCAGAGAAAACTAAGAATTTATCATGATGACAGACTTCTTTGGGATGCACTAAGATGCCGTCTATTTATCACAGAGTATATATACAGAGGCCGGCATCCGATGGGAGCACCGCTCTGAATCTGTTAGGTTGCACAAAAATGTCAGAAAATTTAAGAGCATGCAGAAGGAGGAAATATAAAGTTCTAGTTCCATCTGTGCTTTGTGTGGAAACAGCCCAGTGGCCCAGAGAGCCAAGGCCATTTCCATGACGTTACAGACCCAGCGTGTTCCATGGTGCATCCTTGAAGTCCATCCCTTGTCTTCCCAGTCTTCTATGTATGCTAAAGCTGCCGCTTCTATATTCTCATGCGCTCCTGCTTCCTAAGGGACTGGTTTACACTTCAAAAAGTATCCTGAGCCTTAACTTCAGTGCAGAACCATTCTGTCTTGAGAGGCAGCCCTTTTGCAATTTGCTGAGTACCCAGTACTTAATGACACGAGGCTAGCAATGAAGAATTTTGCCAGGTAATGATGCCACTTTTTAATATACTTTTAATAGTGCTGGGATTGAGGCCAAAGCCTTGCGCATGCTCAGTAAGCACTCTATCAACAGAACTTTTAATGTCTGCTTTCTCTCATGTAGGTTTACTTTTGTAATCCTTCTTCACGATTCTTTCCTTATTATTCACGCTCTTCATATATCATTTATAAAACATTGAATTCATATTGGCTCTTAATTTAACTTTTGCTGAATGAAGAGTTTGGGTGACTGATTTGTCCTAATTCTGGCAACTCATTTTGATGCCTGATTCATTTTTCAAGTCCCTTACTGGGTCCTACCCTTCCCTTTTTCCAGTGGCTTAGGACTTGGACTTGAATTTGTAAGGCATCTAGTCAAATTAGGTGAATTCCATTTCCAGCGAACTTTGCCTCTCCCTTTCCCCTCATCAGACCCCACACGTACACTGCTGGTCTACCCTTGAATACATTCTCTTTTTCTATCACCGGACTTTATTAGAACAACAGATTTTTAAGCCTTCTCAGTACAATGATACTGAATGTTAGCAATCAGAAGCAAAATATTTGAGAAACCGATGCAGATAAAGTGAAAAGTAAAATTGAAAAATCAAAGCATTAATATTCTGATTTAATTTCCTCAGTTGCCTTTCTTGTCCTCTATTCTGCACGTAATAATTAAATTGTTTTTATTCCTAGATGTGCTTTCTAAAATGTTTTTATTTATTCTTTGAGAAATTCAGAGAAGTCTACAATAGATACAAAATATATACAATCATTCCCATCCTCATTCCCCCCTCCAATGCCTCTCAGACATTCTCCCTTTTCTCCTGCCAACTCGTATATGTGTATGTATATGTATGTGTATGTATATGTATGTGTATGTATATGTGTGTGTATGTGTGTATGTATATGTATGTGTATGTATATGTATGTGTATGTATATGTATGTGTATGTATATGTGTGTATGTGTGTATGTATATGTATGTGTATGTGTATGTGTATGTATATGTATGTATATTCCTCTGATATGTATTCATCTGTTTCCAGCTGGCACTACTGTTATCCAATGGTCATGGGGCCCCCACTAGAACATAATCAACCTACCAGTGGCCACAATCCCATCCCAAAATGAATGTTCCCCCCGCCCCCGCCACCATTAATTACCAACAGCTCCCTGGTTAGAGGAATGGCTTCCTGAGCTCTCCCTGATTCATGCTGAAATTCTGGCAGATTTGATTTTGTGCAGGTCATATGCAAGCAGCCACGGCTGCTGTGAGGTCATGGGTGCAACAACCATTCCATGCCCCAGAGACAAACATTTCAAGAGAGTCTTCCTGTTCCTCCCGCTCTTATGATCTTTCTTCCCCATCTTCAGCTTCTTCCACACACAGGATGGATTTGTGCCTGGTACTGTTCGCTTAATCAAAAGCCCTTGACTTGGGAGATCATAGGCCAGTTGGGGGGGATCAACAATAGCTATCTTGCTCAACTGCCATGTTGTCAGATTGCTTTCTGCATATTTATGTTTTTGCCTGTAGATTGGAACTGCTCTCAACCTTGGTCAGAGGACCTTCGCTTTTTGTAATGAGCAATGATTAATGCCGAGACTCACAATTTGTCAGGGTATTGAAAAGGTATGGCTGTGAGTGAACATTCCCCAGTGGACATTGATGTTAACACTGCCTGCTAGAGTAAATGAACATGATAGATGGACATTTATGCAGTTCAACCAAAAATTAAAATTAATGTTCTTTGCAATCATCATAGGCATATTTTGGCCTTTCAAGGAAACAAAAAAATCCTTTTATGATTAGAGTATCTTGAATACAATTAAATATCAATATTAAACAGTAACATTAGGGAGTATTGTGGACTAGTTTTTTTCCCAAAATAACTTATACATATTAATGCTTCAAATCTTCACAAACTCAAAAAGGAGGTTCACATAGTCTCTCTCTCTCTGTGTCTCTCTGTCTCTCTGTCTCTCTGTCTCTCTCTCTCTCTCTCTCTCTCTCTCTCTCTCTCTCTTTCTCTCTTTTTCTTCAAATTTAGGATGTAAAGGAACTGAACTGGGGAGATACCTCAGTCTATACAATGCCTGCTACACAAGCATACAGATCTAAGTTTGTGCCCCCAAAACAAAGCCAGATATGGCAGTGTGCACCCAAAGTCCCAGTGCAGAGGGAGAGAGTCATATAGAGACCTGGAAGCTGGCAGACCAGTCAGTCCAACTCCGAGAACTCCAGGTTCAGAGTGTGCTGCCTCAAAAAAATAAAGTGGAGATCAATCTCTGACTCTCCATGTTTGTGCACACATGTCCATAAAGCCCTCACACAAGTGCCTGTGCACACATGTGTACACGCAGAGAACGAAGAAGTGCCAACGGGTTAACATAACAGTTAAACATATTGTCTGAAGCTATCTAGTAACGAGGTGGGGGAAAGACTGGCTGCTTCCAAGGCTCTACTCTACCTTCTACTAATGCAGCTCGTGTTTCTGTATGTGACGTTAGACCCTTTCCTGGTAGGCTCCTCCTGGTTTCCTCATCTTCTCCTAAGTCACCAGGATATCCATGTTCATCCTCACTATTACTTGTGTATCTGAATGTCTTATCAGAGGTTCTTTATTAGAATCAAGATAAATGAGGAAGTTAGGAAGAAATCTCTGGAACCAGATACCAACTGAGTTCAAATACTGTCTTAGCCTTTAACCAGCCCTGTTCTGTTGCATGAATTACTGAACTGACTTCCCTTCTTTTAAACCATAGGTTATTTTCCCCTCAAAATCTCACTTCACAGGATGGTCGTGAGAATAATCCAAATGACTTATTTATAAAGTATTTAGAGTAATATTTTAAATTAGGATTCCCACCTGTATTACTCAGACTTCTCCAGAGGAACAGGGCCAATAGAATGAATATCTAATAAGAGAGGATTCATCAGATTGGCTTATATCCCATGGTCAGGGGAGTCTTGCAATGACTGACTTCACAGTGGAGAATCTGAGGACTGAGTAGTTGCTCAGTCCATAAGACAGGACGCCCCAGAAGTCCTAATCTGATGCTGGAGCCCTGGAGCGTTTATGGAGAGCCACTGGCATTACTGAAAGATGAAGAACGCTGGGCGCTGATATCAGTGAAGGGTAACAGCAGTGAGCAAAAGTAGTGGATGCACTCACCAGCAAGGGGCAAAGGAAAGCAGTCAAAAGGCAAGAGCTTTACCTGTGGCCCTCCTCACGATGGCCAACCACTGGAAGGTACCACCCACCTGGGGAGAACCATTGCTTCTCAGTTAATCTTTCTAAAGAACACCCGTACAGATCAACCCAGAGGTGATTCTAGAACCAGTCAAGAATCTGTCTTATTATTTATGAAGCTACAAATTTCATAAATTGTATGAAAACATAAATTTCATAAATTATATAAAAATATAAATCGAATGGATTATATGAAAATACAAATTGAATGGATTATATGAAATAAGCTTCATAAGGCATATGAAATTTATAAATTATAAATTTCACAAATATATTATTCACTATAAATAAGATACAAATAAGAGGGATTGGAATGAAGTAAAAATGTGAAAGACAGTAATCAAAAAGCTGGTCAATTTTTAGCTTATTCATGCATCAATAGAGTTTGTGGTAAAGTTGCATTTTGTGATAGAGAAACAGCATCTGAGTTGTTAGTGTCTAGTGGAGAGAAGGAAGGGCCTTACAGACGACCTTTGCATGACAGCAGCCTGGCACTGAGCCATCACATGGTAGAGGGGCATATATTAACTTTGTTTCTAAAAAAAAAAAAAAAAAAAAATTAGAGGAGCACAGAACATCTCTCAGTTAACAAAGAAGAAGGAAATTACTCCCAGCTAAGACGGGTTTGAAGGGCTTCATTTGCCAAGTCTTTAAATGCCTACAAGATGCTGTGTGCAGGAGACAAAGAATGAAATCCTAGCCATGCTCTCACGCTGCTGCCTCGAGCATCCACCTGTGGTTTAGATATGGATATTGATTCTGTGAAAGCATCACTTTGAGTTAGGCTGTTATCTTGGTAAAGCCGAATTCAATTTACTCCAGGCAAGCTGAACGGAAAGCGGTTGCTACATTGTTCGTTCTGGAAATAAATACAAAATTGCTTCTTTTCCGTGTTGCTATTTTTAAATACGTGAGTGTGAATTAGATTCAACTAGAACAGGGGGGAAGAATGAGTATTTGGGTAAAGACTCAAATAAAACCATTGTAGTTACTGTTCAGGTGGCTGACTGCTGTGTCCTCTACAGGATGGTTTAATGGAAGAGAACACATACTAGCTGGTAACAGAGAAAGGCATATGCCTATGCTCTACAAGAAAGAGCAGATTTATCTTCAGAGGTTAAAGCACTCATTAATTATGTGAGAAGGGGCCAGATGGAACAATTATCCTATCAGATCCCATGATCATGAATAATACTTTCTCATTTTCAGCTACACAGCTTCATATGTTCAAAGATTTTTCCCTCTCTTAGGAAAACCATTGGGGATGCTAAACATATCTAAAATTAGAATATGGAGTTAAAGCCCCATTTCCTTTTTCTTCTTTTGTCCACCAGGTGTCTCTCTTCTCAAACTTTGTGTTAACTACACAAACAAGTGCCACGCTGTGTGTTAGAATGGGACAGGGTGTAGGGGCAATTAAGCAAAGGAACCTGGTAGATGAGTTGAAAAAAATTCCAGGCAATCCCAACTTGTATTTTGGCAACAGAAAGTGACAAAACCCAACAGCTCCGTCTAAATGCCCTCCAGGCTTGGGTCAGGCAACCTTGCTCACTCCGTGGCTGCTTGGCTTGTTAATAACTCCCACCACTGGGCAAGAGAGTTTCTGCCAAGGCAATAAATCTATTTCTAATCAGTTTGAATACTGGAAAACTGTCACTTCACGCAAACGTGTCCCTTATACTTGTTACACACCGTCTGAAATGTCTACTTCTGAAGAGTATGTAACTCAGACCCAACACATTGGTTTCAAATGACGGCCATCTATGTAATTCAACAACTGCTAACTCCATCTGTGTATGGTGGTATTTAAATCTAAGCAGGATGCATTTCCAAAGTCCTATAAATTGAATTACTTAGAGTCAAAAGTATATTTTCATATAAACACAAATTTTTAAATGGTGATTTGCGTTGTGAGCGAAATCAAATAATTCTTTAAATTTTATTTTCATTTTCTTTTCCAAGACAGGGTTTGCTCTGTGTAGCAGTCCTGACTGCCCCAGAACTCACTTTGTAGAGCAGGCTGTCCTTGAACTCACAGAGACCCGCCTGCCTCTGTCTCCCAAGTGCTGGGATTAAAGGCTGTGCCACCACTGCCTGCCCAGCTCAAACAATTCTTTAAATCATACTTTAAATGATTCCTTCAAGGTTTCAAACATTTACACTATGTGTCTTAGTCTTATCCATTCTCCCCTATCTTACCTCCCTCCAGCTCTGTCTTGTGACCCTCTTACCCCCTCTCCCTCCCAATTCCATGCCTCTTTTGTTGTTGCTATTATAATTAATAACTCCCCAAGTCCCATTAGTGTTCTCTGTACATCTAATGGGATAGATTCATGACCATCCGCTGGGTATGGCAACCTAACAGCGGCCATGCCCCCAGATTTTTAACGTAACGTATATCAGAATAGATTGCTCAGAAATTATCTATATTAAATAAGTATTTCTGAAAGAACTAATACTTCCCGATAAATTTTATTTAATTTTATTGGCTGCACGTGGCTGAGAAGACATGACACAGGATCTTTAGACAGTTATCTGCCAAGCTTCAAATCAGAATGCAAGTCTCCATCGTATTCTCTGCCTTGCTGTTCGGGAGCAGCAGTAAATAATGTGAATTATACATACTTTCCTCTACTCAAATCCTTTTGGAGTAACCAAAGAGCACTCAAAGTGCATTTCTATCTTTACATCACCACCTAATCCTCTAATCTTACCATTAACAGCTTCATGTCCATTCATCGGAATGAACACAGGTAAGTATATAAATATTCAGAGGGAGGAATACTAAGTGAATGAAATTTTGTCACCGAACTGGGTAATTTTTGCAAATGGTGATTACTTAGAATCAGTACCGTTGTCTACATACAAACTTATTATGTTTTATTTGTAGAGTTGGTGTTTGGTTTTGGCCTTAGTGAATGCACATCTGAGCTTTAAGTTACTTTTAAAGGCATTCATTCAATTCCATAGACTGTAAGAGTATGGGTACTTTTAAGTGTAATAGGCGATGATTCTGTCCATATGGAACAGCATTTTCTTTAGAACCTTGGGGAAGGGAGATAGAGATGGATGAGAGAATGCAAGGAGAGACAGCTGGAATTCAGCATATCTGAGAGATGGTATGGAAACCAAGTGCAGTGGAAACCTTTTAAAATATATGAAGGCATTGTTAATGAAGCCTCCAAATCATATGGGGGAGGGGAGCTGGGTCAAGGCCCATTGCTTGAAACTGATACCTGACACTGCTCAGGTGATCAAGACCCAGAGACCCAGGGTAAAATCAAATGCTACTGATCTTAAAAAAAAAATCAAAAGTAGTTTTAAAATGTCTTCTAATGATATTCTGTTATAGTCATATATCAAGCATCATCAGATAAGCTTCTGTTGGCTTTTAGAGAGAACAAGGGTTGAGGATTAGACCAAACGTCTTGATTATGGTTGTAATTTGAAGGTAGCTTTAACGTAATGGCAATGTATAATGATGAGCAAACAGTGGATGATCAGGAGCTCCCACCTAGACAGAGGGCTAAGTACGTCATTTGAATTATACTTAGGTTCACAGTGTTCCCGCGATGTAGACACTCTTAGTATGCTACACTGAGGTCTCTTGCCAAAACTTTTATACTTAGCATCCAAGTTCCTGCGTCAAATATGGATTTCCAACCTCCCTCAAAGCAGGGAAGGAAACTCATGCATCCGGTACACAGGCTTCCAACAGTTCGAGGAAAATAATATATCTCTAAGAATTAGCCTTAATAGGTTACTTGTAGAGTTTTAGTTACAGGGTTTTACAATATACTCACAGCCGCTGTGAGTGAGGTGTCTGAATAATTTAGCAAAGATTCTATGCCAAAAATTCACAAGGTAAGATAGGATGGCATATGAGAAAAGACACAAGGGCAGGGAAACGAGCTAGGAGAAGCAGAGGGAATTGTGGAGAACTGAAGAAGAGGCAGATGCCAATCTCAGTTCATTCGAGCTGCAATAACAAAATACACACACACACACACGCACGCACACACACACACACACACACACACACACACAAGCTACTGGATCCATTTAGTGTTGCTTATCTGTACATATGCCCAGTGTTGACCACTGGACACCCCTTCATCAAAGAAGTTTCTTTTTGATGGATGGAGACTATCAGAGAGAACCACAGCTGACCAAAATTCGTAATCAGTGACTATGGGGTGCTTAACCCCAACTGTTACATATGGAACCCAAGCCCTATACCTAAAGCTCGAGGGAAATTTCAGAAGGGTGAAAAAATAGGAAGAGCCAGAGGCCCAGATCACCGGCAGCTAGAAATTCCCCCCTTGAAATCTCAACAATATGGCTGCCAGAGTAGGACTCGCTCGCTTAACAGCAGCAGCAGGGGACAGGCCACTGTGGACAGGGGAGGTCCGCGTGGTGGCACCTACAGGTAAAGTGCCACAACAAAGGGAAAAGAGTTTCCTCCAGGGACAAGTTCTCTCTCTCTCTCTCTCTCTCTCTCTCTCTCTCTCTCTCTCTCTCTCTCTCTCTCTCTCTCTTTCTCTTTTGGCTGAGTCATCTCTTTTTATTTTTTTATTTTCTTAAAAAACCATCTTCTTCTCTTTTCTCATTTTACATGCCAATCCCAGTTTCCACTCACTCCCCTCCTCCTGTTCCCTCCACCTTGCCCCCTCCCATCTCCCATCCACTCTGCAGAGAGGGTTAGGCACATTGCTTTGAGGCAGGACCAAGGCCCTCCCCACTATATCTAGGCTGAGATAGCTAACCCTCTGAAGAGAACAGGTTCCAAAAAGCCAGTACAATCAGTAGCAATAAATCCTGGTCTCACTGCCAGTGACCCTCAGTCTGCCTTAGCCAGACAATTGTCACCTACATTCAGAGGGCCTAGGTTGGTCCTATGCTGGTTCCACTGTCAGGCCAGATTTGGTGGGCTTCCATTAGGCCAGGTAAACTGTTTCAGTGGGTATCCCCATCATGGTCTTGACCTTTGCTCATAGTCTCACTCCTCCCTCTCTTCAACTAACTTTGTGAGCTCAGTCCAGTGCTCCACTGATGGTATCTGCCTCTGCTTCCATCAGTTGCTGGATGAAGATTCTATGATGACATTTAAGATAGTCATCAATCTGATTACAGGGCAAGGCCAGTTCAGGTACCTTCTCCACAAATGCTTAGGGCTTTAGTTGGAGTCATCTTTGTGGATTCCTGGGGATTTTTCTAGTGCCAGGTTTCTTGCTAGCCCCATAATGGCTCCCTCAATCAAGATATCTCTTTTCCTTGCTCTCATCTCTGTCCTCCCTCCATCTTGACCATCCCATTCTCTCAAGTTCTCATCCCTCTCCCTCTCCTTCTCCCCTTTTGCCCTCCCTTCTCTCCTTAGCCCTATGCTCCTAATTTTCACATCTTTTAATATAATACTTTAATTAATTCTTTGAGAATCTCCTACAATGTATTTTTATTATATTGCACCCCGTGCTCCCTAATTCCTCCCAGGCTCTAACAGGCCAATTATACTCCTTTTATATTTTTTCTACTCATAAAATGTAGTCTATGTACTTTATTTGATAATTTGTATTTTCATGACACATCTAGTTCAGTACTGGGCCTTTACTACATATAGACAGCCTATTGACCTTTTATTTTCTATAAACATTTGCTTGCTGGTAACTCTTTCTACCACAATCAATTAAAATATATTGTAATTTCTTAAGGATGAAACAGAAAAATCAACCCAAACTATCATAAAAGTGAAATCCAAATAACATTATAAACTTATGTGGATGCCCTAAAATGCAATCATCAGTTGGCCAGTGGAATTCAGTTATAGCAAGGTAAACTAGGAAAGACATACTTTAGCACTTGACTTACACACATAACTGTAACTACATTCTGTGTACAGATGCACTTGGCTAGAGTTCGCTGGGGGTTGTGTGTATGCATATAAACCACACTCAAAATTCACCACCTTTAATCTTCATCTTTCATTCCTTTAAAATGGAATGAGAACAAAAAGGCCCAATATGAGTACAGAATGCTTCCACAATTTCATATTTTTTTCTAGTCTATTACAATAATTTGGCAAGATTCAGGAGGCAGAATTTAAGTCTCAAACACTTTCAAGTATGTAATTGACTTAACGACCTAGTTTTGAAAGTTCCCATTAGTCATCCTACATAAAAGTTCTTAAATTACATCAATTATAGTAATAAACATATTCAGCATAAACAGGTTTGGAAATCTATCCCACTAACTTTTAGTAATGAGACAAGGCATTGCAGGATCACACAAACCAACATGAATTCACTGAACAAGCTCCAAGTTTTCCTGCATGTGTGTTACACAACTATGATGTTCAATAAAGAGAAAATAATTATAGAGTTGTATTAAGAGCTGTGTTCCTACTATGTTCTCATTATTTTATTAGGTCTTCACATTCATCATGAGTAGAGTTTAGTTTTAAAAACCAATTGAGCCATAACCACAGATCCCAGGATCAATGTACCTAATCTAAACATGACTGTCTATGATAAGGATAATGATGCACCTCTGGAGATAGCTATGTTTTAATTCTTTGGAATCTGGGACAGTGTCACCTGGAATTGAAAGGAAGAAATAAGGCTACAGATAAGGCACACATTCCTCATCAGCTGGCCCTGCACTGAATATATCTTGCTGGGCCTCTGGACTTGGTGTATTTATAGCAGACTCTAAAAGTGGGAAAGGGAGAATGCAGAGGAAGTCAGAGTGATACAAAGGAGGAATGAGACCACAAAATAAGGAACACAGAAGCTTCTAGAAGCTGGAGTAGCTCAAGAAGTAGATTTTCCCTCAAAATCTATAGAAAGGAGCATAGAGTAGATGACACCATGGTTTTAGAAGTGAGACCCACTTCAAAATGCTGACACAGAACTATGAGGCAATTTGTGTTTATTAAGCATATAAGTTGTATAATTTGTTAAAACAGTAATAAAATACAAAACTCTTGGGGAAAGAGTATATATGGATTCATCGTTTGGGGATCTCTGTTTGATTCATTAAAATTAACTTAGTGTTTTAAATGTCTGTACCATAGTCACGTATATGAGGAATAGTCAAGTCAACCAGACTATACTAATACTTTGACAAAGCATAGGTGTGGGTGTTTTATTTCAACTGACTACAGCAATACAGTCTGTAATTCCAACTTTTCGACACCACAACATGACATTGCCATCTACATATGTGTTGGGCTGCATTCATAACTACCCTGGGACACATGCAGTCCATAAGCCAAAAGTTGAATGCACTTGACTTAAATTTATCGATGGTGTGTTGGAAACCTCTATGACTTGTATACAGAAAGACATAGGGAATAAAGAGGAAAAATGGGACCTCGTTGGAATATTAATTCCGTGGCTTTACTTCCTTTTCCTACGAAAAGATGGCCTGGTAGGCGTACTACATAGGCAGGGTAGTTCTGACCCACTAGTTCATTCAGAGCCTTATACTCACTTTCTGATATCCCATAATGCTTCTGAATATAACTCACATGGGCATGAATGCATGGTGAATCTACAGACCATGGGTGAGGTGATAATTAATCTTGTGAACTTCATAAAAATTAGAATCGTTGTGGAAACGTTGTCTCTTAGAGATTATTAGCTTTAGGGAACGTGGTGAGGCTGGATGTGGGGAATACTTAGCTTTATATACATAAAGAACTAGAACAATCTCACTAGCCAGGTCAGACTTATCCCTGGCCTTTGTGTTTGTGTTGTCTCTGATTCCATTCCATCCTCTTGTGTCTGTGGTGTATATCTGCGCTGTGTCGGGGCAATGCCATGCTTACACCAGTTGGTTTCTAGCTGTCTACCTCTGCCATATTCTGCTTTAAGTGGTCATCTTCCTACCCAGTGATGTGATCTGGATTTTCACATGCTCCTCCAGGATTTTTCTCTTCTACTCTCAAGTAATATCAGCTAATGATTTGTGACAAGAATTATCTTCATGCTAACAGCTGCCAAGCTTTTATTTCTTGACAAAGCACAGTAGGGAAGAGTGGTGTCCGTGGTTTTGTGTTTCTGGATTACTCCCTTTTAGAGTAGATCAAGAATGTGGTAAGTAGCTAGTGGTGTACTTAAACAAATTAGATTACTTTTGGAGCAAACCCATGTTAGTCCATATGCACTTTCGTGAAAACATCAGTTAATGTGGTGATACGGGTTGGTCTTGCAGGATGTCAGCTTCACTGATTGCTATCCTTGACGATGTTAAAAGACATTATTGGCTCTTGGAAATTTTTGTTTTATACGTGAATCCCAAAAATGTGAGATTGAGACAAGAAGCATTACAAAGGCGATAACTTTCTCTGAAATGACAAAAAGTGTTGAATTTGTGACAGGAAAATCGTTATGCCAACACGAGGGGTATCTATTTCCTGTCATACTAACTGTTCAGAGCTTATGAAGGCAGCTAAGTGGCTTTAGCAGCAAAAACTATAAAAAAAAAAGCCCAGAAATGTCTAGAGATTATACAGTCTAGCATTCACTTTCAGACTGAGAGCCATATCCAGAAGAGTGAGAGAACTGTCAGCTGGGAAGCCAAATCTGGAAGCAAACATGAGTGTCCACTATGGTACACAGTATCATCATTTCCTCCTGGGCCTCCACCTATAGCCACATTTCACTTCATTCCCCCCTCCTTTTTAAGTATCCTCCTTATAGGTGTGTCCTGGCACATCATCCTCCCATCAACTGGTGTTCAGAATACTATGTTCTATTTGCTTTAGACATTTCGGATTAAATATTTTAAAAGCAGGTCTTTATTTCTTTAGAGGAGAGTCTATTGAGAGTATGTAGCAGGTATCATATGTGTGTGTCTATGTATATATACTCAGTTAGATAAATGTTTAAGAAAACATTCATTCTTCATGCAACTTAAAACTTATATGATTGAGCCGGGTGGCGGTGGCGCACGCCTTTAATCCCAGCACTCGGGAGGCAGAGGCAGGCGGATCTCTGTGAGTTCGAGGCCAGCCTGGTCTACAAGAGCTAGTTCTAGGACAGGCTCCAAAGCTACAGAGAAACCCTGTCTCGAAAAACCAAAAAAACAAAAAAAAAACAAAAAAAAAACTTATATGATTGAGATTGGAATTGTAAAAAAGTAGGCTCATTGAAAATGTTTGCATTGTAGGTATACGACTGAGAAACACAAACTGGCCTAAGAGATCAAGATAAATCCACCTGATGAAGGAACTGATGATTTAGGATCTGAAAAACGAGTAAGAATTAGCACGGTAGATAGTGGAAATGGGAGAGGGCTCAAGGTGGAACGACAGCGTTGTGATGGCCGATCTTGACTATTTAGGAAGACTGCATTGCGGTGGCTAATCTTACATCAACCAACTTGATACATCTGGGAAGAGGGGATCTCAGCTGAGGGATTGTCTCCATTAGATCAGCATTTGGTCTGTCTGTGGAGCATTATACAGGAGAGCCCAGCCTGTGGGTAGTAAGTATATCATGAGGCAGGTGGACCTGGGCTATATCTATAAAGCTAGCTGAGCAAATCAGAAGAAGTAATCCAGTAAGCAGCCTTCTTCCCAGGTTTCTGCCTCAAGTCCCTGCCTTGTCTTCTCTCTACATGTAAATGTACCCTGTAAAATAAAATGACACCCCTCTCAAGTTGGCTTTCATCATGGTGTGTATCATAGCAACAGAAAACAAATGAGAACAAGCATGTACTAAGGTTCTGAGGCATAGGGAAGCATGTGTCTTCAAAGTGTGGGCTGAAGATATTAAAGGTGATTGAAGAGAGCCAAGAGAAGGAGCCCACAGATCCGGAAGGCTGAGCTGCATGGGGTGTTGCTGATCATGGCTGAGTTTTTGACTTTATTCTAAGCCATTTTCACTGTGACCCAGCAGAGGCTGGCTCAGGACAACCAGTGTAGTTCAAAAAGCATTTAAATAGGAGAGAAAAGACACTCACCTCAACTTTAAGAGCACAAATAGAAAGAAGAGAAGGGAATAGATGTGGGGAGAACTTTGTAAACAGAGATGGGACTTTATTAACCAGAATGCCTCTTGCAAAAAGTACTAGCTGAGATTACTGGACAGCTGATTTAATTAAATGAGTGTGTCAGAGAGAGAAAAAGGAAACTATCCGGGCTCACTTGACCCATTTATATTTATGAATAAACATCAATTTAATTAAATTACATATTCACTATGCCATTCATATGAGGAAATTTAAAGGAAAATGAAAATTAGGGCTTTACTTTTCTAACACGGAGGCCAAACATTAGAAGTTTCATTTCTGGTTGGCTTCCAGAGAAATGTCGTCAGAGAGGTAACCACATACTCACTGAATTACTCAGTCTCCAATCAGTGTTTTCTGCATAAATTGGGGAGCTTGGCAAATAGTTTATCAGTGAGTCCCCAAATCACTCCTTTCTCCCGGCTTAGCGGGTATTTGGGCAGCCTCTTGTTCTGCTTGAATGCTTTCGGTTACCAGCTAAACAGCAGGCCCAGCCATGAGCGATGACACTATCACACCATAGGTGAGCATCTAGCAGTCATTGTCCATTAGTTCCAAGTTACTCCATTTTAATTATGAATAACCGGTGGCTTATTGTCTCAAGTAGCACTTTGTAATTGTCAATTGTCATTTATGTCGCTCCCTTTTGATCACAAAAACTGTGATCTCTGAAAGAAAGAATGATCAGAAATCAAAGACTCTTAACTCCTCTTGAGTCTTTTTCCCCCTCACATCACCGTTCAGTCTGGTAAATTATAAGACATGCTTTCTCAGGGTAGAAGGGAGCAAGGATCATCGTCTTATGGATTATCAAATCCATTTTGGAGCGGTGAAATACCCTCCTTAAGTGAAACAGCAGAACAAGAGCAGGTAGGCACAACCATGCCTGCCAATGAAAATCCATAATCCCAAATATTCAGGAGACCGAGACAAGAGAACCACAAGTTCAAGGCCTGCCTCAGAAGCTGAGTGGGACCCTGACTCACAGTAAAGGCCAAAGGGCGGGAGGTGGAAGCAGAGTTCTTGGCCAGCCCTGCATCAGAATCTAGGACCAGTCCTCAGGACTAAAAACAAGAAATGAAAAAGTATAATATTAAACCCATTTCTGATGGAGAGTTAATAGTCTCCTCATCAAGTTGCCTCTGCAATGAATCATAGGCATGTTGTTTGACCGTACTGCTGCTCTGAGTGCCAATGACTTGCAGTAAGAGACACTAGAAAGATACTTTCTAGGTAGAATTGCAACGGATCGACATGCTCGGTAAACAGCATGTGAAATATTTAAGAGTAACAGTGAGATTTTCCTCCTCCAAGATTTAGTAGTGAAATAATTAACACTAGGGTTACATAAGCAAAATGTGAATGAATTTCTCTTTATGTTTCAAAAACACTTGTGATCACCATGTTCTAAGGCCCATCGAGGGACTCTGGTAGCAAACGTAGCAAGTAACTGCAATGTTAAAGCGACATTTCTTAGTGAAATTTTGAAGCCCCAGAGAGCCATTATCGGAGTCAAGAGGCTGGTCTCTGTTCCCTACACTGTGTCCTGCTGACTCGGCCATTAACAACTGCCTGACTCTGGAAAGCCCGCTGATGGAGTCCAAGCCAGAATTATTGTGTGCCCTTTTCCAAGTAGGAGAAATGCCTAACTGCTGTTGCTCTTTGACAAAAAATAAATTGCATAGGAAGAAATGAGTTGGCCTAGAAAAAATGGCAAAGTTCTATACTATAGTCAATGCACACACCTAGGGTACTCCAGGAACCATTATAGAGGCACACGTAGTTCTTGCAGGGGTCTTTCGTCAATTGCCACATGCAGGTGATCCTGCCACCTACCAGCTTAGCTATTCAAATAGTGCACAGCATGGATGAGGACTGCTTAGTTTTGTTCCATGTATGGAGGCTGCTGGTGGGGTTGAAAGTCCCTTGGGGTGTGCAGTGACATGGAGATTAAACACTATGCCTTTAGCAGTCCAATAAGCCATCTCTTCTCTCCCTTAGAAATGGTCCATCTCCAGCACCTGTTCTGAGCTGCTTCTCCTCTCTGCACCCTTCCCAAGACTGCATCATCTTTACACATATATGTCCCGAGATGTTGTCTCTAGCTAACTACCAGAATGCTTCTCAAAAAAGTAAAAGGCAGGACTCCACCTTCCTCCACCTGTCAGCCCAGCCTGTACGGCTAGAGTCAATAAGCCGCTGGAGTCACAGGCCACACAGTTTTCCAGCTTAGGGACCTTAGAGACCGGGATGACAACTTCCTGCTCTTCCTTCTCCTCACTATCACACGGGCTCCACCCCTACATCCTGTCTACTGCCCTTCCACCTTGCCTTTACGTTTCCATCTCTCCTACACCTCCACCTGTGCTGTCCTTGCGTGTCCCGAAGACGGTGGTGGCACACTCCTGCCCCAACCCACCTTCTTCCCCCACCTTCTTATCAATCGAATGTAAGCGGGACTCTGACCCTACCATATCAGCGTGGAGCCTTAAATGAAGTCACACCACATGCTGGTAATAACCAGGGGACTCTCCAGTCCCGTGTCTTGTTTTTCCCCGTGTTCACACCCCACTCTGACAGAGTCAGTGATTTGTATGTCTCCAAAGGAATCTTATTTTCTCAAGTTCCTTCTGCCTGGAATCTCTTTTCTCCAAAATACCTTAAACTTTGATGTAATTTTTTAAATCTGAATTTTGTACAATTAAAAAAAAAACGACTTTTGAACCATCAGTGCAAAACACAGCACTTCTTCCCAAAGAAATGATAGGTCTTTATTCTGACCCAAATGTTAATGACTGTGATCCTGGAACCTAGAATCAGGTAATCCTGAATTACCTGCACCACTGTAGAAATGGCGACACGTACTCTACCACAGGATAAAGAGAGGATATAAGTTAGTACATGTGCTGAATACGCTACCAGGGACACCAGGAAGGCAGTTTACAGTGACGACTCCCTTCTTTAAGTCTAGATGCTCTCTGCTGGCTTTTGTTCTGGTTTACAGAAGCCAGTGATAAGATAAGCCTATCTATTACCAAGGTTGTAAGTCCGAAGGATGTTAGGTCAAATAAAGAGACGGGTGATAACTGGATATTGGTGCAGGGGGTAGGGGTGAGGGGAAATAAAGATAGCCCGAGACAATCCAGCTGGGAACTAAGCACATTCTTTCCTATTGGGTTACATTCTAAGCTCTCTTTTTCCTTCTTAAATCTGGGCACAAAACCCACTAAGTTGCCAGATTGTCCTTTAACTCCATAGCCCAGGCATTCCTTAAACTTGCCACCCTCCTACCTCAGCCTCCCTCCCAGATAGTTTTGGCTCTTGATTTGGGACATTCGAACTCCATACAGTAACAGTGTTCTAGTCTATTGATCTGCGGAGTCGTCAAGGCAGTCAGACATTCCTGGGGGAACCTCAGCTTGTAGAACTCCCCTTGGAAAGCCAGGTCTTAGTAGCTTCCTGGCTGCGTTTTCTCAAAGAAGCATGCGGCTGCAGCTTCAGGGCAGCAAACCCCTGCAGGCAAGATGCTGACCCTCCATTTGCCAACATCACTTGGGTGTTAATGTTGACATTTGAACTTGCAGCCTCTGATGCACAGAAGTGCTATGTAAGAAAACCCCCTGCTGATGAATTGCAGAATGCCCGGCATGTATGCGGGAGCCTGAATTAGTGATGATACCTCAGTGAACGAGGAATCTTGCTCCATTCTTCTGAACTATTCCAGGTATTCGGAGCAACAGATCTGGCAGGATGCAGTTCTATTTATATAGGTCTTAGAGGAGAACTCTTAAAGGCAGGAGGGATTTTGTTCCAGGAGGCGAACATTAAAACTGAATACAGTGTTAAGCAGTCAGCTCCCAGCTTTCACATAATTAGGGTGCTCCAAGAAGAAGCCCCGGTTTAAGTGGCAAGCTCTGCACTGGCAGATTTCCTGACCTTAAGACTATAAGCTATCTAGGAGCGACGAGGGTGAGTCAGTGGCTAGAAATATGACTGGAGACTTTCTTCCGAAATGAGGAAGCTGCCTGCGGCAACATGCAGGTAAGCCAAAGGGCAAGCCTGAAATGACAGCTTGCCTTCTGTCCTCCTGGGCTGGCTCTTCCAGAACACCAGCCAGAGGGGAAATGGCAGCCGGGTGTGCAGGCTGCTCTGTTTTGTAGCATGTGTCATAACAGAACACTTCAGGCCGAAGGAAGCCAGGAGCTGCACAGCTGGCGAGAGAGCCTGGTGCCTTGATTGCCTCTGATTATGTCTTCTTCTCCACCTGCAGGCTCAGCACATCCCCCCCCCCCCTCCGCACTTTCCTTGGCTGCCCTGGTTCTTGTTTACTGAGAATCACAAAATGGCTATCTGAAGAGCTTAATTGGGTCTTTGATGACTGTGACTATCAGTAAACTGAGAGTACTGGGTTCAAAAGAGCGAGGCAACATGTTCGGATGAATAGGCAATAAAACGCTTTTAACCTTGCTCCTACCACCACATTCCCAAACGAAAATGAGCACTTAATACAGTCACTAGTCATTGCTTAGAACCCGGTGTGGCGAGTTTCAAAGTGTGGGTTTCTTGGTACAGGCCTCCGCTCACGGAAGTCATGCATGAACTCAAACAAGTCACGTGCCCTCTCTAGTTCAGTTGTTTAGTAACAGGGACTTCTTTTTCATTTTGGATTGCTGTGGCTATATAAAGAACGAACATAAGAAGTTCTCAAGAGTGACTAGCAGTAGGCTATCTATCTCAACATTAGATAAGTCAGTGTACGAAACCCTGCTGGGCCCCCTCCATCCAATGGTGAACAACATGGATAAGGTCCTTACCATCATGGAACATGAACTGGTGTCTGGCTAGAGGTATTCCATAGCTACTTTTGCTTCCGGCTACGTCATTGAAATGCACAAAGCAAACCAATGATCCCCGTGGGTAACCTCCACACTATCTTAGACCCTGTGTCCGTGGCATCATTCTTGGTATAGAGAACATAGGGGTTTTTGATAAATTTCAAGTGAAAAAAAAAATACCAGAGAAGCAGAGAAGCTAGCTTCCATGTTCAGTTCCTAAGCTACCATGGATGTACCTACGCCTTGGTTACAGACAGAGCATCATCTAGAGTTTGAATAAATGCAGAAGGCTAATCACATTCTTCCAAGGAAAAATTGCATGAAGGACTTTGTTCATAGCATGTGTGAAGATGATACATAGTGAGAAACAAGCCTGACTCGGGCAAAAGTAAGTCTTGGAAGCTGGCACGGGTAACATGCTTTCTGCCATCACTTAGCCTCACCGTTGTAGAAATGTACAAAGATTTTTATATGTATATGTATACATATACAGTATATATATATATATTGTCATCCAGTACATATACATAATCCAGTAGATATATGATCCAGTATATATATATAATCCAGTGTGTATATATATGTATATATACATAATCCAGCATATATATGTGTGTGCATACAGTCAGTGTGTAATTCTTTCCATTTGAGAATACGGTATTTATGTTCTTATCCTATTCTAAGTAAGTGAATAAATTTTTTTTATAAATAAGTGGAAAGAAAAGAAAAAAAGCTACTTATCCATAATCTTTGAATTATATGAGCTCATATAAAAACCACCTAAGAATAGAGACGTGTTGTTCAGATAAAGTAATACTAATCAGTTGAAGTTCGAAAGATTAGAATTATAAATTAAAAAATGGAGGTTCTCAGAGATGAAAGGGGCCAATGAACGGGGAGCAAAGATGAGGCAGTAAGAGGGCTTAGTAATGCCTTTCCCGTGCTGAGAGCCAGTTGCCTCTTGACTCATAGTCTTATTGTGTACCTGTGCAGTGTGTGGTTACCACAGGAGATAAGACTCACCTTTGTTCAGTTAATGTCATAACCACACCCATTCATAAGTTCAAACCCGGTCCTCACTGTGATGGTATGCAGATGGGGGACTTCTGTAGCCATTGAGGCTGTGAAATCAGAGTCACTATGAATGGAATTGGTGTCCTTGTCAGGAAGGTTCTGCGGGGTTCCCTTGCACTTTCTGCTACATGGAGGTTACAGCCCACTCTCTATGAACCAGGAGGTGGTATGATAATTTGTTGTATTAACCCCAGCAGCAAAGACAGGCGCCTTCTCTTTATTAGGTCCCCATGTATGTTACATCAAACTATATTTTGAGGTCTAGATAGACATGGACCTTGCCCTTCTGCAACTTGCATTCTGGGGCAGGAAATTTAAAATCTACAACTAAACACTTGAATGAGATAATGACGTTATTATAAGTATCTTAAAGGTGGCATTAGAGGGACTACATCTGGACAATGCTAGTTTAGGAAGAAGAAGGGGACAAGGGAAGGCATACTAAGAAGCTTGAATGGAAGTCAGAGCCATGAGAAGCTTATCATGGAGAGGTTCAAGCAGAGAATTTTATATTGGGGGCTGAGGGAGTGGCAAAGACCCTAAGGTGTAACAGGAAGGCCACTCATTCGTTCAGGCCACCCAGAACGAAAATAATCACACAGAAACTGTATTAATTAAATCACTGCTTGACCCACTGCTAGCTTCTTATTGGCTAACTCTTATATATTAATTTAATCCATTTCTATTAATGTGTATATCACCACATGACTGTGACTTACCCACTTCTCTCTGACTCTGCTGTCTTTCTCCTAGCATAGAGCCTAGCTTTTCCCGCCTAGTTCTGTTCTGCCCTTGCTATAGGCTCAAAGCAGTTTTTTATGCATTAACCAATAAAAGCAACACATAGACAACACATAGACAGAAGGACCTCCCACACCACTAAGGCAGGAATAAGTCTGGAGTACCTGAAAGAGAAGGGAGGATTGTATTGTTGTAAGGCAGGATTCCGGTGTAGAGAATGTAGGTTTCAGAGCCCGCAGGGCCTTGTGGATGCTAGCAAGATTTGGAGGTTTCCTCCTGCAGCAGACAAGTCAGTGAAGAGCATTAGGCAAGAGATCAGTGTGAGCTACCACAAAGGACTAAAGGATTCAGGAGCTGTAATCACTCCTATTCCTATTTACGACATCAATTTGCATTTTCCAACCAAAATCAAGGCATATGACTGACAAGTCTGAGTGCCCTTAGACATTGCAAAATGGAACTATTGCAAGGGAAATGTGGGGTGAATGTTCCTTCTGCTTCTAATTGCATCCGGCTTAGCTGGATATATATGGTTTGCAGAAAGCATCTTCTAAGAGTTATTAGAAATCTAAAGGAGCTTGGAGCAGAGGTGCTGGAAGCAGGAGGCGGAATAGGGCTCATTAGCACAAGTTGTGCTACACCAGCTTCTGCTCTGGAGTGTGAGCTGAGTGTGAATGCCCTGTCTTCCCACCTTCTTCTCACCTCTCCCATTAACACGGTCCATTTGCACCTCACTCCTCTCTCTCGCCTTATTAGCACGGTTCCATTTCCAGATCAATTGAGGGAAAGGTGTTATGAACAATCTCTCAAATGGCTACAATTTCCCTTCTTTCTCTTCCCTCTCTCCCCCTCCCCCACCCCTTCTCTCTCCTCATTTTCTAGCAAAGCTTCACCCACGATTTCATAAAGTTGCTGATAAAAACATATTTAAAATCCTTAATGATAGTTTCCATAAAAGAAGAAAGTTAATGTATTTAGATAAAGTAATATGTTCTTTTCTTTTTAAATTACTTTATAAATAATTCCATTCAGAATTTCCACTTCTTCCCCTCCTCCCACTTCCCTCCCACTTCCCCACTCACCCTCCTCCTTCCCCCTCCAGTCCTAAGAGAGGGCAGGATATCCTGCCCTGTGGGAAGTCCAAGGCCCCCCCATATTCTTTTCTTTCTTCCTTTTTTCACAAGATTTTTTTTGACATAACATCTCCCTATGTAAATAAAACCAAACTATCCTGGAATTCAGAGATCTGCCTGCCTCTGCTTCTCTAGCGCAGGGTTCAGAAGTATGCAGTTCCATAGATCCAGGAGGTCAATGCCAGACCAAGAGATACAGTCTTAAAAAAACTTTAAAATATTAAAATAAGGAATATTCAAATGTTTCCAACTCCAAAAACAATAAGCATGATAAATACCGATTGCGACGCAGCAGCCACTGTTCTGAGTGGTTATTTTATATCCAGTTTCTTCCACTAGTTGCGTAAGGATTTTTTTCTGTACTGGGCACAGTGTTAAGATGTCAAGGGATGCAAGGACTGTTAAGGACAGGATCCTACCCTCTAGAAGAGAGCATCCAATGGGAGCATAGAACCAGAGAAACTGTGCATGAGGGGGTCTTTGCAGAGGGAATGCATTTCTTCAGTAGGACACAAAAATGAGTGGGGTGTAACACCAACACAGCTTTGGGAAGGCATAATGAGATTTAAGGACAGACTAGCCAACACTATACCTAAACGCTGTATGGTCAACTTCTGCCTCTTTTCTCCCTTAGCACTAACCCCACATTGGGGAAGATCCATGGTTGTTTGTACTGTGTAGTTTCCTGGTGGTCATTTAATGGGTGCAATTCATATTGCAGCAAGGCAGTCGTGGGAACTGATTAGTGCCCAAGCTCTCTGGATTGCAATTCTATCTCCGTCACTGTCTAGGAGAATTTGAGCAATCACCTCACATTTTTACTAAGTTTATTTGATTCATTGTAAACTAGAGTAAAAATTCTGCCCACCTACTGGAGCTATGAAGAGGGATATAGACAAAAGGGTTGAATAGTCCAGGAGAACCTCCGAAAACCAAATGATGTCAGCAATCACTGATTCCCTAAATTCATGGTCACATTGGTTCTAATAGAATAGTGTGTTTTCTTTTTGGTCTCACACATATGCTCCCTGGTCAAGTCCCTGCCTAATATTTGCAAACAAACCCTTGCTCTCCGGCACGGGGTTAGGAAACTAGACAGACCCTGCACCTAACATCACCAGCCACATTGTGTTTCCCCAAGGACCAGCTGACTGCTGAGGCCAGGGCTGCTCAAGAGAACCTCAACCCATTTGTAAACCAAGTATTGTCTAGCCCTTGCACAAACACACATGGATAGTGTTTTCACAGGAATGGGTGTTCTAAGATAACAGATAACTATGTTTCAAAACCTTCATAGTACATTTGGGGCTACCCTTTTAAAAGAAAAATGGAGTTTCTAAAATTTAATGTTTAATGAACCTTTCTGAAGCTCTTACAGGCATTATGGTAGAAATCACTGGTTACTCCAGTTCAACCAAATACTTGTTGAAAAACTACTATATTTTAAGCCCTGGGGCACAAAGAGTTAATAAGACACAGAAGCTGCAGGAAAGGCTTCTCATTAATTACATCAATAATTACAATCCTGTGAGGAATGCTTACAAAGGAAAGGACACCATGAGGCCTCCAAAATGCATCCAGAGGCTCTTCCCTGTGCGAACTTCCAGTCTGCAGCAGAGAATCAACCCAGGCATTTCATGACCGCCAGCTGAGGAAAGAGTGTTTCACCTACCTCCTTCCCCTCGCCTCCTCTGCTGCTTTCCTCTCCACAGAGCCCTGCCAGCTACCAATGTGACCACTTCATAGCAAACTCACACATGGAGGACCTCAGGGGGCTCATGACCTTAAGAGTATTGAACCGGGCTGGAGAGATGGCTCAGTGGTTAAGAGCATTGCCTGCTCTTCCAAAGGTTCTGAGTTCAGTTCCCGGCAACCACATGGTGGCTCACAACCATCTGTAATGAGGTCTGGTGCCCTCTTCTGGCCTGCAGACATACACACAGAAAGAATATTGTATACATAATAAATAAAATTAACATTTAAAAAAAAGAGTATTGAACCCCACACTATGTAGGGAAGAAACTGGAGTTCTAAACAGAGAGAATTCTAAGTGAGACATGCTAAGCAGCAAGAAGCCTAATTGGTGCAAGCTGGAAAACCTGTGGTAATATTAAGCGTGAGGCAAGATAGAAATATAGAGGAAGAGCTGATCATTTAACCTCTGGTTCTGAGTTTGATGCCAAATAGTTTTCCCTGCTAGCCGCTGCTCTCTGTGGGGCACAGGATCAGAAGGGCTGCTGGCTGGCTTGACTGAAGTCGATTGATACGGACAGTGGGATCCAGGTATCCAGACCACTGACCTTGACTGTTCTGTCCTGCCGTGGGCAAAATGTCCTCCAGCGTATCCTACATTGTTTCTTTCATTGTTACAGTTGTATTTAGGGAAATAAAATCATGTATGATAACAATACTAGATTATAGCAGTAGTTCTATGTTCCATTCTGTCTCAAGCTTAACTAAAAGATGATCCAAAAGTTCCCAAGAGTCAGGTATGATGGATACCTGTAATCCCAGCACTTGGGAGGCAGAAGCAAAGTCATCAGAGTCTGAGGTCATTCTCTGCTATGCAGTGAGTTTGAGGCCAGTTTGTAAGCTATATGAGACCTTGTTCTAAAGGTAAAGGGAGTGTGAGGGACTTCTAAGGAATTACATCATATTTTCTATGATTTAACAGAAGGAAAGAAATTGTATGTGTGTGCGCATGCTCACGCAGGCTTTTTGTTGCTAGAGGGGAACACAAAGGGAGTTTAAGAGAAAAGAATGTCCGCAAATGTTTGGTTTTACTTGTTTTCTGAACTGAGCTTTAGGGAAATATCCAAAGATTAAACACATGCACACATACACACACACACACACACACACACACACACGCACGCTTAATGCTAAAATATCAAATTTACAGTCTTTATCAGCCTTCCCAGTGCTTAGATTCCAGACATAGGCTTCCACACCAGGCAGACCCAGGGCAGTACGTGTATTAACACGAAACTCCCCAGGACTGGTGGATTAGAAGATGAGAGGTCACTTCAGTCAGAGGCACAAAAAGCCTCTGCCTTTTGAAACTGGTCAAAAGAGCAAGAGCATTTGAAAATGCTTTCTTTGGGGGAACATTTATTGGAAATCCTGCCTTCCCAGCCACAGATGGGTCCAATTAGTTTCCTTCCTCTATATTCATCCAGTTCCTGTCTGGAAGGTGGGAGGGGCTATTTATATCTGTGTGAACTGGGAGGAAGGAGGCCTCCACAGCTTGCCATCTAACTGCGTGTAGAATTTTGGCACCTTTTACTTGGCCATTGGCAGCTTCACAACATGGTGTCTGGTACAAGAGACATAAAATTATGAATAAACCAATAATTGTCCCAGCTTCTACAGAGCAGGACACGTGTTTTTCATGAACATTAAAATCCAGTTTTTTGAATTTGAGAGAGAATTAAGCTGGGGTTCTGACATTAATTTCCACTTGTCTTCCTCTTGGCAGAATATGTTGTTTTTTTCTGTCATAGGGAAACATTAACTCCTTTCTGCATGTTTTGCAAACATAACTCGTTTTTTTAAAAATAGAAACCTTTGCTGTCGTTACCATACATTTGTATGGATTCCAGTTGATAATTCCAGTAGGCTTATGTTTTCAGTAATTTTCTGTGTTCTCTATTTGAGGGTTATGCTAAAAGATTCAGATGTTAAATACAACCTTGGCTTGTTTATCTTGTAGTTCTTGGACACCACAGTCTTACATACATTGGTGCTCAATAACACTTATTTTAAAAAGCAACTTCCCTAGAACTCTAGGGTTGATTCCTGCTATTAGAGTTTGAAATCCTGCACATTATTCACAGAAGACAGACATGTCAATATCTACTTGCCTCCCCCCTTACTCTCCCTCTTGGCATAGGCTCCAGGCATACTGCCTTTGCAGCTGGCTTTCAGTATGTCAAACTTACTGTTTCACATCAAGTTATTAGAAGTAATGACCATTTTAAACATATTTTGCATTTATTTGAGCAATTTAGACAAGTGTATCTCTTAATATACTTTTTCCTTAAAGGACACAATCCTGTATGGAGAACGGCCTGGTAGTTTCCCTATCCACTGACATTTATTTACTTCGGAAAGTTAAGTAGAGAACCTTGTGACGCCTGTAGAAACTGTGAGGATTTCATTTAGGACAACTGATAGATCAACGTCAACCCTAAGAACAACAAAATTTATAGACAATAAGTAGAATGATAGGATAGAAAATGGCAAAGACAGGACATCAAGATGGGGTGTCTGTTGCAGTATCACGACACCGACTTGCCAGGATCCTTGTTGAAGGCAGACTGTATGTAGTGGTTTGAATGAAAACAGTCCCCATTGGTTCATAGCAAGTGTCACTCACTACTAGGAGGTGGAAGTGTGTCACTGGGGGTGGGATGCTAGTTTTCAGAAGCTTAAGCCAGGCCCAGTCACTCATTCACTCTTTTCTGCTGCCTGCCAATCCAGATGTAGAACTCTCAGCTCTTTCTTCAGTACCACATCTGCCTGCATGCCACCATGCTTCCCACCATGACAGAATGGACTAAATCTCTGAATTGTAAGCTAGCCCCAATTAAATGTTTGGTCATGGTGTCTCTTCACACAATAGAAACTCTAACTAAAATACAGACTAAATATGTAGATAGCAGGGTAGAAGAACTTGATCAATACAGAAGGTGACTAGATACCCAAGGAGGAGGATCTTATCAAATTAACATTACAGAGTTCATGTTAAACTTTGGCTTTCCAGGATGAAAACAACACCCAAACAGGAAATCTAGCTGAAAGAGCGCTCAGAAGAACCTAACCAGTTTGGTCAAGAAAAAAATCAAGCTGATATTGACCAGGAAGCTTCCTCCATGATGGTTAGCCTTTATGGCACCAAGAGGTACGATGCAGGCTAATGGTAGAAAAAGGCCAGTAAGTCTTACCTAGCTGTAAACCCTGTGAGCTACAATAATGACTGAAAGGTTACTCTAATTATTCTTTATCAAAAAAGTACAGGAGTCAGATATTGGGGTAAAAACCTGAAAGATCAGAGAAGCAGAGAAGCCACCAGCCTTCCTTACCTGCTCCATTCCTTCCTTCAAACAGAGCACATGATCCCATTTTCCCCAACTTACTACTTCCTCTCCTATCTGTCCTCAGTCTTGCAAAACCTTTGTGGTTAATTTTGGTTGAATAGTAGCTAACTCTGCCCTCTGACTCTAAGCAAGTTTTATTTGTCAAAACATGACCAAAATATCACAAATTTCCTCCCTTTTGTCTTAAAAAAAAGAAAGAAAAAGAAAAGGTGCTGTGGGACAATGGTCTTGTACCCTGTCACTTATATTGTATTGTTTTAATAAAATGCTGATTGGCCAGTAGCCAGGTAGGAAGTAGAGGTGGGGCAACCAGCAGGAAGTAGAGGCAGGGAGATGAGAACAGGAGAATTCTTCAAAGTGGAAGGAGTCAGTCTACAGTTGACATAGAGGAAGCCAGACACAGAGGAACAAAATGAGAACACCTCACTGATAAAAGGTACCAAGCCACATGGCTAACATAGACCAGAACAATGGGCTAATTTAAGATGTAAGAAAGAATTAATAAGAGGCCTTAGCTACTAGTCCAACCAGTTTATAATTAATGTAGATCTCTGTGTGTTTCTTTGGGATGGAATGGCTGCAGGACTGGGTGGGACAGAAATATCTGTCAACAACTGTTGGCATGACAAGACATGTTCATGGGTAGAACAATGTCACAAGTGTTATAGGGGTAACCAACTACTTTCTGATTGGATTGAAGACCTGTTCCACAAGGAAACACCTAATACTGTGAATCTGGCCAGTATCTGTGATAGGGGAGTTCACAGGCCCCATAGATTAACCTATTACTACTATTACTTTGATAAAGGGACAAATCAATATTTCTATACCCATAGAGTCTCACAGCTCTTAAACCTCATCAGAGAAATTTCTCACAACTGGCCAAAGCACACAGAATAAGTGTCTGTGGATTCCTCACCACAAATCTTACCTATCAGTTATCTATTACAACCTCTCTCCAAAAGGCTCAGGAACCATCAAAGAAGAGGTTCAGAAAGAATGTAAGAACCAGACATTGAGGGGAATCAATGTGAAACCATGAGAGAACCACTGGTCCTCATGAACTCAGATGTAGTTTCCTACATAAGACTTGTACAAGATCAGGCCAGTCAAAATTTTAGCTTAGAAGTGTGTGTGTGGCAGGTGGGGAGGGCATTTACAAGCCCCTAACACTAGCTGAGGAGCCATTGACAATTGATGTATTCTGGAGGAGGGAATGACAGTTTTCTTTAAGGGTGTGGTCCCTGGTAGGTCAACTATGCTCCTGTGGAAGGCTCCACACCCAGGGGCATGTGGACAGTACACATTAGATGCAGTGAGCTATAAAACACATACACACATGGAGTTGAGAGAGAATGCATATGGAAGAAGTGGGAGGTGAATATGATCAAAATAGGGATAAAATTCTCAAAAAAATTAAAAAACATTTTTAAAAGAATATTCCTTCTCAGTGTTCAGTTTCCTAAGTTTAATGAGCGCTGCTGTGTCCCACAATAACAAAATGAACTGGTTTCTAGTGGTGACTAAAAGCAGGTCATCAATCTGGTTTAAATTCTTAGTGTCAACCAGTGTTGTTGAAACATATTAAAAAATTCCTCTATAAAGTCATAAATACAGCCAGCTTGACTCTCTTAAAAGATTTAAATGGTATGGAGTAAATTTTTAATATTATTAACCCCAGACACAAGTATCTATTTAAAATTGTTAGTTAAATAATTAAAAAGTAATCAGGGCTTATAGTTCATACTTGCAATCCCAGCACTTGGGAGGCTGAGATTTTTATGAGTTCAACAATGTCAGCTTGAGCTGCATACCAAATCTAAGCCCTCCTGGGTAAAAGAACACACACACACACACACACACACACACACACACACACACACACACACACCAAAACCAAAAGAAAATCAAAAAATTCATAAAAAACAAAAACAGACACTTTAACAAAATAGAAGTTTGTTTATATTCCACAAACTTAGATTACCCTAACCCTAATTAGGGGATTTCTCTTCATAGATACATTTTATGCTTAATTAAAAAAATATCTTTAACTAGTCCCGCAATGCAGGCAGTGTACATGCTTTTATTTGACTATTAGCATCACTATACTAACATGAATGACCGACAGTAAACCAGAAAGAGCTAATGAGTGCTCTGGAAAATCTCTATATTTTGTTTATTCCAGGGCTCCACAGTTTTCCATACCATCTCTTAACTGTGCCTCTCCTCCAAGTGCCTTTTAGGAATTCTCTCCTAGAGATCATATACAGAACCAAATAAATATGTTCTCCCCACAAAATAAGGACAATATTTGCATCTTACAAGATGCTCAGATTCTGTAACAGTAATCTCGGGCAAGGTAAAACAAATATAAGATTGAAATGACACTTTTTGAACAATTGAAATTTCCCAGCAACCCCCCAATCTTAGCTCACTGGCATGGCTAAGCTAATGTGACTCAACTTGGTATCCTAAACATACTTTAAAAAATAAATAAGAGGAGATGGAAGAGCTCGGTTGTTTAAAGTATGCACTGTTGTTGAAGAGGAGCCTAGTTCTCTTCCCTACATCTGTCAGGCAGCTCACAATCACCTGTAGCTCCAGCTCCCGGTGGATCTGATGCCTTTGGCTTCTCAGGCACTTGTACTTGTGTGCTTATAGCCACACATAGACATGTAATTAAAATTAAAAATATAAGAAAACTGTATATACATAATTTGACTAGTACGATCAATGACATTACCTGCAAACTTCTTGAAATTAGGATTCGTATTTCTTCACTGTATGTGTCCAATACAAACATACCTCACTAAGTATCTATTTGTAGAATCAAATCAAGTATAAGATTAAATAAATATCTTTTCTCATTAAAAAGTAGAGAAAAGACAACCTAAAACTCATGCTTCAGGCATAATCCCAGCACTAAGAAGGCTGAACTTGTGAGTTTGAGGTCAGACTAGAGATTGATACTGTCTTTTTAAAGTTTTTTTTTAAGTTGTCTTTGACCTACCATAGTTTATAACACTGACTGTTGAGGCAGTTTTAATTTCCTTTACCTTTTCTGAAAAGAAATTTATGTGTGCTGGATGTATGTGATGCCGGCTCTCACGTGTGTGAGATGTGTGTCTATGTGCAGGATTGGAAGCCAGAGAAGAATGACTAGTGTCCTGCTCTCTCAACCTTATCCTTGAGGCAAGAGTTCAAGCAGGTTTTCAGCTAAGCCCCTGAGTGCTCGAGTAACCGATCCACCTCCTTGATTTGAATTTGCGTCTTCATGCTTGTTCAGGAAGGGCTTTTATATGCACTGTGCCATCTCTCCAGCCCCCAGTAATTATTTTAATATGAATTCCTTTTATGTTATTCACCATCTGTTACTTCTGAGGTGATTTCATATAGAATCTTGATAAAATATTTCATAAGATGAAATGAAAGCTGCGAACCAACTATAACTTAAAATCACTTTAAAATAGTAATTCCTTGCCAGGTAATAGTGGCGTATGCCTTTAATCCCAGAACCTGCACCCAGAAGGCAGAGGCAGGCGGATCTCAGGGAGTTCAAGGCCAGCTTATTCTACAAGAGCTAGTTCCAGGACAGTCCGTGTTGTTATACAGAGAAACCCTGTCTCGAAAACCAAATAAACAAACAAATAAAAAAATATAAATTTCTAAATCTTAACCCCCATTTTCCACCTTTCCAGATTATCAATTTTTTCTATAATTTTTTTCAAATACCCTCCAAATTTCTTAAAAGTATGAGAGTAAATAGTTTGCCTTTTATTGGTATTCTGCAATGTCCCTTTTTCTCCCTCCCTCCTCACACCTTTTTCCTCCCTCTCCTACTTCTCTCTCACCTATTTCTTGATGAACTGGTGTGTATGTGTCTATGTGTGTGTGTTTCCAATATATGTCAATGTCCCAACACAAATTTACATTCTAGGAGAGGGAAAAGTGAGTACATCATTAAGTCCAGAGAACTATAAATAGAGTGACACAGTAACACTTGTGTGTAATAAATACTGCTGACAAATGAAATGTACCCATCCCGTTTCTTAGAGGATATACTGTATGAAGCACTGGTGTTTCCTAAAATTGGCATTTTGAACTGGCATTTTCTGTGGAGTCACTGTGTTTTCTCAGCCTTCTGAGCATTACTATGTAGAAAAATAATACAACAGTCTAGTGATTCTTTTATTTCCATTAGAAAGAATTTATTTTTTGCTTAAAGAATACATACTAAGTTCTAAAACAACACTGGCAAACAGCCCAGAATTGGTAAGGAAGTCTTCACAGACATTACAGGTATCTGGCTTTTCCTAATCTTTTCTAGTAAGGTTAGGATGGAGAAACTTAGAATAAGGCTAACACCTATGTTGCAACTGCACATTAATCAGTTGCACACAAACACACACACATTCCCTGAGCAGGAAAGTAGTCTTTACTTCAACAGAATCTAGTGTTCTTTAAGACAGATCTATATAAACCAGTGTATCCTGGAAGCTGCTATGTAGCCCAGGTTGGCCTTGAATTTATGAATCAACTTCTCATGTGCTGAGATTACAGGTGTGGGCTACCAGACCTATAAATTTCTTTCTATGTTGTAGCAAACATTTGAACAGTTTAAACATATACAAACTAGCTATAGGGCCTAACGAGCTAGACTTTATTAAACATGGCTAAATGATCTGAGAGAATCATAACAGAGAAAACATTGAGTTCTCAAATTAACCGAGAAGTAAAGCCCCATAATCAATTGGGGCCCTTTATCAAATTTTTATACTGCCCTTTTCTATATGAGTGTGTTCTCGAATCACTTCAATTAGCAAAACGTTCAAAGGGAAAAAAAACCTGTTAATTCAAGATAAAGTAACTGGAGGGAAATACAGTTTCACCAAGTCTTCGGTCTAGATGATAGAGTCTTCTTACTTCTTCAAAAAATATTTCAGTTGTTCCTGCAGAAAAACGATCTGCTCAAGCTTCTGCTTCTCCTGCAACTTGAGCTGTCCTAGCACAGACTGGAAATGACTCTTGAGGGTCAGGTTTTCCAATTTTCTGAGAAGATATTTCTGTCTTTGTGCTTTGCCCTGAATCTCTTGGAGCTTCTTCTCCTTGTGATGAATCAGCTTCTGAATTCCCAAAATTATTGAACTATGGTCTTCCTTAGCTTTGCACAAGCTAAACTCAATAAACTTGGCTTGTAGCTCCCTTTCCAGATCCTCTTCATAATTATCTTCTTCCTCCTCTTCATCCTCCTCCTCGTCTTCTTCCTCCTCTTCTTCCTCATCATGCCCTTCTTGATCATCATCGTGATGGCTAGAATCAAGGAATGTGTGCTGAGGTACAGCACATTCTGATGAGACAGGACCACTTATTGCAGTGGGGTCAGGAAGCCCTGGGACACAAGTTTGACTTTGGACTGCTGTGATTTCATCATCAACGATTTCCCATCGGCTGCTGATGGCTTCAGCATCTGAACAGAGCAGTCTCTTTACTTCCTTTTCCACGTCTTTAGAATCAATGGCGCCACTACCACCTTCTTCACTCTGCTTCATATCGGGGAGCTTCCTTGCTGGCTTCCGAAACCGTTTCTTTCTGACATTCTTGAGTGGTGGGGTGATGCCATGCTTCCAAATACATTTTTTCTCGGTTTCCCCTTCGTTTCCCATTGCTCGGGCACCGGCAGAAGGGACGGGCTCTTGGGGAGAAGAGCGGGGATCGCTGTCGGCACTGCACAGAAGCATCTGGGAAATATCCGCTGTCTGATAGAAGGTCTTCCGATCGTGAGTTTTCAGGCTACCGATAACACAAGGCAAATCAACAACTCTGGCCGAGAGCGACACGTTATCCACCTGAACGACGGCACGCCGGCAATCAGGAGATAAGTCGATCTTCAGTTTCTCTCTCGTGGCAGCACTGCCAGAACGGATGATTTCCCGGAGAGCTGACGCGTGTTCCGGGGGCAGGCGCAGGATGAACTGGCTCTCGAGCTCGTGAGGATGTTCGTCCTGGTGTTCACTCATCTCGGCTCTCGGGCCTGGGCGAGGCTGGGAGTCCTGGGAGGGATGAGAGAGGCTTCTGCTAGGGTCTGTTTCTACAGCGAGGACAAGGCCTCAGGGCCTCTGTCCTAGGTAGGGAGTCTGTCCCTGTCCTAGGCAGGGAGTCTCTCCCAGGCAGGGAGTCTGTCCCAGGCTGGGAGTCTGTCCTAGGCAAGGAGTCTGTCCCAGGCAGGGAGTCTGTCCCAGGCAGGGCGTCTGTCCCCAGCAGGGAGGCTCCCCCAGACCCCAGCTCACAGGCCGCTGGCCTCCAATGGCTGCCTCGCGCCTCTGCAGGCCTCGGAGGCCCTACTGGTGCCTACTGGATTCTGCCCGCTCCCACCGTCTCAAGGTCCTCCCTGGGCCTCAGGACGCCCCCCAAACCTCTCTGTGCCTCCCCGGTCCTCCTAGGTCCTCTGCGATGGCCACGGTCGCCCCAGGCCTCCACGGGCCTCTGGCTGCTGCTCACCCGACAGCCTCGAAGCCGCTCCCGCTTCTGCACCTGAACGCAACTGACTTCGAAAAAAAAACGGTCCCTCGGGCCTGGCAGAAGGGCATGCGCGATAGGCACTTCCGGTCAGGAGCCCAACGACCCTCCTCGAGGAAAGCAGGAAGTGGTTGAAGGATTTCGGTCTTCTGGTTGCTCAGGGTGTTTGCATGTATGGCTGTCTCGGGTTTTGTTGTTTTTCACTGCCTACGATTAAAGTTCCGTGAGGACGGAGCATGTGCTACTGGAATCTTCGCCATTGCAACAGAAGTCCTCCCCCCCCCACACACACACTCAGCCCATCTTTTATTTCTAGTCATTTGTTTATTCATTTATTTTTATTTATTTATTGGTTTTTAGAGGCAGGGTTTCTCTGTGTAGCCCTAGCTGCCCTGGAACTACCTCAAATAGACCACGCTGGCCTCACACTCACAGAGATCCACCTGCCTCTGCCTCCCGAGTTCTGGATTAAAGGTGCCAGCGCCTGGCAAATGTTTAGTCTTTTAGAGAGGGCAGGAGGATCTGGCCTCAACACTACACATGTCCCAGTCTAAACAGCAACCGGTTATTCCAAAAGCCAGAAACATGGGATGGGGGTGGGGACCGTTCTTAAACAAATACCTCACTGAGGTATGAGTTATAAATGCCAACCTGAAAATTGTATTTAAAACTTGGAACCATTTGCTAGTAACTGTCGACACAGCACAATGACTTTTTACCCCTAAACAACCTAGTGTTGGATCACAAAAACGAGAATACAGAATTCCCTTTTCATCGTCAAAAAAAAAAAAAAAAAAAAAAAAAAACCAACCAACCAAACAAAAAAAAACCCACTAAACTCTGGAAAATCACACTGGTGTGATATGATTATCCAATCTATAATCTTTATATAGTTTTTTCTAGACAGGCCTTTAGAACAAAAAAGAAAATGAGAGGGCTAGCATGAATCTATAATCCAACAAAGTTTATTATTACCGCTGTTGTTTTCCTTGGAAAATGAGGACAATCTACAAATACGTGACTTTTCACTTTTCATATACCTTGAGCCTTTAAATAAAATTTTAATTTAAGGATAAATACATATTATAAATGCTGACAAGTTGCACAAATACATTATTATGTGCTGCCACTGAATGGAATTTTGAATAGCCCCAGATTCTCCCTCTGCTAGCTTTGACGTAAAAAGCAGTACAGCAGTCTGAATATTCATTATTTTTCACTTACCCACATAGCAGGGCAAATAATTTTGAAGGCCTACTATAGCCCTGTTCTTGGTAAAATAAGACTTGAATAGACTATGATCATTAATGGCTCCTTATCTATGAGTACTATAAAGCACAAGAATAAATCAAGAAATTATCTATAACCCTTAATTTTAAAAAATCTGCATCAATTTTATTATTGAGTTTGGAAAACTCAAACCACAGCTGAGGAGATGGAAAGGAGAGGATCTCATGTAGCCCAGGCTAGCCTCAAAAAAAATCAAGTAGTAGCTGAGGATAACCTCCCAAGTGCTGAGATTACAAGAGTACATTACTACGTATGATTTCATCAGTTGCTAAGCATTATTGGAAATAGAAACAATTACTCTTATAATTTTAAAGTTTTTGTCATACAGTCAGATTTTCATAAGTAATATATATGCATATCTGTGTGTGTTACATGGAGTGAAGCAACACAAATACAGAAGGACTGCCTACACCACGTGTGACTATATATATAAATATATATATATATATACTGTGTAACTATTATCTATATATCTATAGACATATCTATAGATATATGTGTGTGTGTGTGTGTCTGTGTGTGTGTGTGTGTGTGTATGTGTGTATGTATATGTCAAGGCCCAGTCCCATCCAGCATCAGAATTTGACAACTTTGGTCACTTGGTTAAGTCTTTAGAGTCAAGGATATAAGAAAGGGGTTGTGAAATCTCCCTCCATGACTAAGAAAAGTTGCTGAGGTCAGGTGTTTCAGGGGTGTCCCTGCATGGAGGTCTAGAGAGGCCATTGTGTGAAGCTGTGAAGGTGAAGCCTGGATTGTACCGGAGGCCCCAAGATTTTGGAGATGCCAGAGTCATTTGGAGAGCTGTAGACAGGGTGTGAAACCAGCCCAAGCGAAAAAAGTGTGTTCCAGTTGACAAAGCTGGGAGGAGTTGGAGTTCTGAAGACTGCTTTAGCATCAAACATGGAGATGCAGAATTTGCCATGCTCTTTTTCAGCCTGACATTGGTAGATCCTCATTATGGTCCTTTTCCTCCTTTCTGGAAAGTAATGCATATTCTATACTACTGTGTGCTGGAAGTTTGTGATCTGTGCTCTGATTCTGCCCCGGGGCTGCTTTCTTGCCACCATGCCTCTCGCCATGAAGATGCCAGACTAAACTCCTGAAACTGTAAGCGAGCCTCCAATTAAATGCTTTCTTTCATAGCAGTTGCCTTGGTCGTGGTATCTCTTCACAGCAACAGAACAGTGACTAACGAATAATATGTTGGTATCTTAATCAGATATAAAATTTACTCAAAAAGAAAATTCTAGAGAACAAAATGAGAATAGGCATAATTAACTTTTCTAATGATCTCTTTCTTCACCTCAGTGGATCCTATCATATGCTCATTGTACTGTTCTGTCCTCAGGCCAGTACTTACTTGCCTTCAAGACTGAACTATTTCATGCTTTATTATCTATACTAGCCTACTGGGTTTTTTTGGTGCTGTTTATACTATCATAATAGACTTACTTAAAGTTTGTTTTTCTCCAGGAATGCTCCTTCATTTTTCTATTTGCATGCACACCTCAGTAAAGGTCATTTTCTTGGCTTGCATTATTCGCTTCATATTTGTTTGTAAATACTTGACTGCCACTGCACAGCAGTGAGCTTTATCATTTGTGATGAAATTCTAGATAAGACGCTTCAGGAAAGATTTGTGCTACGGCTAAAGAGTGGTGAGTTACAGAAGTGACTAAGTGGGAAACTATTTTTACCACAGGCAATACCACCCACCCAGTCCTCCTGGAGAAGAGGAATTCACACGCTAAAAAAAAAAATAGAGATAATTCAGGAAAGAGCATCCTTCTAAATGAGTCGCAATTTCACGTTCAATGCAATGTGATAAAAAACAGGGAAGAACCATCTAAAACTCTCTGTGTGCATCTGTCAAGTGGTTATAAAGTTGCTTCAGTGATAACACAGAGAAGACAACCACATCATTCACTGCTTGAAGGCAGAGCTTGTGAACTTTTCCTGATACTTCAAACAAATGTTGCTAGTTTAATTTATGGGTGAGATTTTTTTCTTTTTTGAGTGAGTGAGTGAGTGTGTGTGTGTGTGTGTGTGTGTGTGTTGTATGCATGCTCAAGTGTGTACATGCAGATGCTAGAGAAGGAAATCGGGTATCTTCCTCTATTACTCACTGCCTTATTTCTTTACTTTTGTGTATTTATTGTGAGTGTATGTGCACATGCCTGAGTATACTATACATGCATATAGAAGTCAGAAGACACCTTATGGAAGTTGGTCCCTCCTTCCACTATGTGGGTCCCAGAGATCATGTCCTGAGATCAGCAGGCTTGGTGGTAAGCGTGTTTACCAGATGAACCATCTCACCCACCTACCACCTTTGTAAAAAATATTTTCAAAATATTTTTGTGATTATATTTGCATTACTTCCATTTCCCTGTTCCCTATCCTCCGTCCAGACCCTCCCATGTGCCACCTTGCTTGTTTTGTTTCAAATTCATGGTCTATCTCTTTTTTTTAAATTTGTTTTGTGTGGTGTGTGTGTGTGTGTGTGCATGTATTCCTAAACTTATAAATACAATCGGTTTATTTAATATTGCTTATATGTATATTTTTCACTACTGACAATTTAGTATTGGATGGCCAACTAATGTACTCTTCCTGGTGAAGAATACTGTCCCATGCTCAGCATTCCTTAATTGCCTGTAGTTTGTTGTTGTTGCTGTTGTTGTTGTTGTTGTTGTTGGTGGTGGTGGTGGTGGTGGTGGTGGTGGTCAGGCTTAAAGCTTTGTAAAATTTCATCCTTCCACAGTGGCATGTCAATGGGTATCATCCTTATTCGGGTCATGCTTAGGAAACTATGTTGGTGAGACTCTATGGGTATAGTTTCTGACCTTTCTAGGAGACACGACCTCACACAATAACCCTAAGGGTGCAGAAGGGGCACACATAACTTGACGGTAACCAACAACTCACTAATTGGACTTAAGGCCTGCTCAAGAAGAAAGAAACCATGCCTGATACCAGAAACTTATCCAAGTACCCAGAGCTGGTGGAGCCATAGAACTGAAGGAGAACCTACCACTGCCACTTAACTAAGCCAACAAAATGCCTAACTACAAAGTATTTATCCTTATTCCCATAGATGAATGTAATTCTCAAGGATATTTTTCTCTGAAACAAAAAGGTCATTACAGAAAACTACAACCAATGAAAATGCAGAATTGTGGAGTTCAGTCCCAATTGGTCCATCCACAACACAACTCCTGTACCTAAAGATCAGGGATCATTGTAGAAGAAGGGACAGAAAGAGTACCAAAGCCAGAGGAAGAGCTTTCCCTGAGATTGTGTTGCCCTATTTTTTGAGACAGACTCTTCCATAACTTGGAAGTTCTGTGTTCCTGTTGAGGCTGAGTCTCCAGGGTCTGCATGACTTTGCCTCTCCCCCAGTGCTAGGGAATTCAGTCATGCTTAGATTTTGACATAGATGCTGGGGATTTTAACTCAGATCTTTGTGCTTACACAGCAAGTGCTGTTATCCACTGAGCCATTTCTCCAGTGGATAAGTTTTTTTATAAGTTTTTACTATTTTAATCTTTGATAAGTACATACAAACAATATATTTTTATTATTTTTACACCACCCACCCCAAGACCTCCTGGTCTGCACTTCCCCATGTATCCCTTCTAGCTTCAATGTGTGTGTGTGTGTGTGTGTGTGTGTGTGTGTGTGTGTAATATGTATGTATGTATGTATGTATGTATGTATATGTGTGTGCATGTGTATATTTGATTCTTCCTATCCTAGCAGCCATCAGCAGTCAATAGATCCTCCTTGACGGGCAGAGACTGCTGTGCCCCTCCCCCATCCATGCTCTAATGTTGACTAGCTGGATTTTGTGCAGAAAACTACATCTGTCCTAAAGAACCAAGTGCCCATTGTCCCAGATTCCATGTAAATAATTTCAATCTCCGCTGTGTGTTTCATTTTGGATCATTTCTGTCCCTTATTAAATCCCATTCCTCCACTGTTCCGCAGCTTTAAATCTATCATTAACTGCACCAACTACTTTTTATCCAAGGGATTGTTCTCCTTACCCGAAGAAACACTACTCGAGGGTTGGAGAGATGGCTCAGAGGTTAAGAGCATTGCCTGCTCTTCCAAAGGTCCTGAGTTCAATTCCCAGCAACCACATGGTGGCTCACAACCATCTGTAATGGGGTCTGGTGCCCTCTTCTGGCCTGCAGGCAGACACACAGACAGAACATTGTATACATAATAAATATTTAAAAAATAAAAAAATGAAAAAAAAACAAAAAACAAAAAAAGAAACACTACTCGAGTTATTTTGAATATCTTCTATCTCTCTTTACAATGTTCTTGTTTTCATTTCCTTTTTCCTGGACATAGCAAATATAAGTGTGATGATTGTTTCAACACCCTTGTTTATTAATTTAGTATCATTTCTGAGGCTTTTTCTTTTTACCAACTCCCCCCACTTATATAATAGATAACAGTTCTCTGATTCTTTGCAGATCTTACAGATTTTATTAGATTTCAAACATGGAGAATTTTACCATGTTTGGTTTTGGTTAATTTTTGTTCTCTCACATAACTGGGTTATTTGAAACCAATTTAGTTCTTTCAGACTTTAATTATGCTTTGTTGGGTGGAACAATATTCAAACTATAAGCAAGGGGCTGTCAAACTAGAACCAAGGGCTAAGACCAGCTCTTTGGCTTCTGGATGCTTTGAGGCTTCCATTCAAACCCTGTGAGTCAGAGATAAATCTGGGCCATTCCATTCTGCCAGTGATCACGTTAGCATACAGTATAGACGTAATGTGGGGTGAGCCAGTCCAGTTGCCTTAGTGAGGAAGGTTGGGTTTTTTTTGTCATTATACCTATAAACATATTCAACTTTGTTTCTTGGCTTATAAGTTCTAAGATATTTGCTTGAAGATCCATTATAGAAAAAAAAAACACAGACTTCTCTCTAGAGGTAATTTTGCCCTGCTACTGAAAAACATGCTGTTCTGAGCGACACACTCAGTGTCCTGGGTACACAGGTTCTTACCTGATAGTAGGAATTAATTCCTATTCCCAGAGTGATCAGCGCTCTGAAAATTGTTCTGCTTCCCTCAGAAGTTCTGAAAGGTGCCTTTCCCTTTAGAAGTTCTCACCTGCTTCAGGGACATCCCTCTCATTATTATACTACTCTGAACTTCTCTCTCTTTCTCTTTTTGCCTCTCTCACACGTGTGTGTCTGTCTCCCTCCCCCTCTCTCTCTATCTCTCATGTATGTTTGTATATATCTCTGTATCTCTCTGTCTCATGTATGTGTGTCTATCTCTCTGTGTCTTTCTGTCTCTGTCTCTGTGACTCTGTCTCCATCTCTCTCTGCCTCTGTCTCTCTCTCATGTATGTTTGTATATATCTCTGTGTCTCTCTTATGTATGTGTGTCTATCTCTGTGTGTGTCTCTCTGTGTCTTTCTGTCTCTGTCTTTGTGACTCTGTCTCCATCTGTGTGTGTGTGTGTGTGTGTGTGTGTGTGTGTGTGTATCTGTGTATCCCCCCTTCCACTCTTAACTTTTTGTTGCCTCCCTATCTCCTTGCTCTTCCTGCCCTGAGAATTCTCACCTCATAACTTCCCTGACTTCTGACTGTAGGAGGTTGCCAGAGATTTGGGGAGTCCTTCTCCTCTTTAGCCAGAGCTGAGGAAGGTACTGGAGGAACCCACCCCATTTTGTTCTTCTTTTCAAGAGTCAGCTGTCTTATGAGGCCTGCTGTGCAACGTGTGAAAACCATTGTTTGGTGTATTTTTTTGGATTTGCTGTTTCTTTAAGCAAGAAAATCATTTGATTTCTGTTGCTCTATGATGCCTGAAAGTAGAAATCTTAACCTCACATTAGAGAAAACACAATACCAATGAGTATTTTTTTAATTTGGTGGATTATTCAAAAAGAGGTAAAAAAGTATTTTATAGACAGGTTTATTTTATTTAATTGTGTGTGTGTGTGTGTGTGTGTGTGTCTGCATGAGCTTGTATGCACCATGTGAGTGAAGGTGCCCTCAGAGGCCAGAGTTACAGACAGTTATATTCCTCCTGCTGTTGGTGCTGAGATTTGAACCTGAGTTCTATGCAAGAGCAATAAGCACCCTTAACCACTGAACCATCTTTCTAGTTCTCCCAAAAAGTATTTTGATAGAGAAATTTTAAACAGATTTCCATCTATTTTGAAACAAACAGAGATGTCCTCTCTCCCAGAGTTCCAATAGGGCCTCATTGAAATCCTCTTTTCTAGATCCCACATATTCTGTTTCACATAAAGGTTCTAGCTTTGAATCTTAATTTTCTGTGCTTAATCTGGAGTACCTGTAGAAGCTAGGGACTTAGACAGAAGTCAGGTCAGGGGACTTAACTGCATATAAATAGTATGGCACAGGGGATGAGGGAGCTTAATAGGGTATAGATAGCCAGGCCCGGTAAATTAAAGTAGAAAGGGGCTATATTGATGGCTCAAAGGGTTAAACAAGGAGTGGGCTAGGAAGATGATGGAGTGAGGAAAGGAGGGTTAAACTCACAAGCAGAAAATGAAAAGTCCTTATGGAAACCTACTATTTTATAACAATAAAAAATACATTAGAGTTTGAAGGGAGAGTCCCTGCATGGCTGGATAATACTGTCTCTAGTAGCAATGGGATACTAAACAAAAAATCCCAGTATTGTATATTGGATACCTCCACAGAAGTTGTTTGTCAGGGAGGTACCAGAGCCCACTCCCTCTCCCCTCCAAATAATGCAGACACTTGCCTTTCGACTTGGTTGCTATCAGAACCGGAGGATTAGACACTGTTGCTAAAGATACCACTCATTTGGTTGCTCTCTACTGAGAAATCCATATGGAAGGGAGCTGGAAGCCTCCTCTTTGCTGAGTCGGTTCAGCTTGTGTGTAGTTGCAGGTGCTCTGTAGAGTACTGAAGAAGAAGAGATGTCAATGGACTTAACCAACTGTGCACTTTGTGACCCACAACACCAGCCTTCCAGGGAAGATGTTCCCGCATGTACAGCAGTGGCATAACGGTTTGGGGTGCTAAACTAACCTCTCTCAGATTAGATGTGAAGCCCACTCTGCATGAGGTAACAGATCTGGGTACTGTAAACCCAGTCAAAAAACCCACGCCAAGGGGGGTGGGAAAAAAACCCACGCCTAGGGTCTTAGGAAAGAAGATAATGTTGATGCTTAGCTAAGTAAACACATTGTCAGGCTGCTCTCTACATACCTATGTTTGGATATCTACACAACTACTACTCTCAGCTCTAATCAGATAAGACCCACTTTGCAATGAACAGCAGTGAATGCAGGGACTGGTAGCAGCCTAAGATACTAAGAATAAGTGACCACTGAGCATTTAGCCATAAGTAAGACATTTATATCACCCCTCTAAGGATCAGAGAACATTTCAGAAGAGGAGGGGAAAGAATATAAAGTCTGGAAGATAGGGAAAATATATGAAATGCCCTCTAGACACAGTGTAATAGTTGCAATCATGAAATTGCTGCAGCTTCGGTTACGCACTGTGCTTCCCTCAAGGTAGACCTCATCAACATTTACTCATGGATAATGGAATGATTCAGGGGGCTCTATCCTTACTGCTGAACTGCTAATTACTGGTAGTCTCTGGGAGACAGACAGCGGCAGTCTTCCGTTGTGTACCCACTACTGATCCCACCCAGCTCCAGTGAATAGTTCCAATCTCGTGGTCACACAGATGGCCCTGGTCAAAGACAGTGGGTCACAAGCAAACAAAAACCAGAATTTTAGAAATATTTTAGTAGAAGAGAAGGGGTGAACAAGGGAGGGAAGCTGGTAGGAGGTGGAAGGAGAAAGATCAAAATGCAAAATATACATGTATGTCATTGTGATGGTGAATTTATCCGCTTTGAGAAAAATAAAGATTTAGTTGAATAGGCATCAGTTTTAAAAGTTAAGACATAGTAAGTGGCAAATGAAATATTGGAGGCTGCCATGGTTTCCAACTTTTGAGTTTGATACATCCAAACTATAGCACATTGTATCAAATAATGTCCTAAAATTCTTTCTAAAACTTACCATTAATTTTAAATCCATATACTGATTTAGGTAAGAGAAAAGAATAGCTAATTTAAGAGGTTGGAAAGATGTCTTAAAGATAACCAACACCCACGAGAAAGCCAGGCACTGCAGTGTATATCTTTACTTTTAGCACAGGGTCTGGGGGAGGACAGAAACCGACAGATCTAAGCCAGCCTAGCCAAATGGATAAGCCTTTGATTTGATGAAGGACACTGTCTTAAAAACTAAGGTGGATACCCAAGGTCAACCTCTGCCATTCACACACATGGGCATCTACATAGACAAATGTACACACCCCTATTAACACAGGCAAACAACATATACATACACATACATACACACACATACACACACACACACATGCAGGCACACACAAACACACACACATGCAGGCACACACACAGACACATACACACAAATACACCTGTAGGCACACACACACATGCCAGCACACACACGCAGGGACACTCACCCACACACATACAGGCACACACACACACATGCAAGCATACACACACACAGGCACACTCTCACACACACATGCAGGCACACACACACATGCAAGCACATGCATTCAGGCACACACATGCAGGCACACTCACTCACAAACTAGCAGCTCAGTTACCACGCAATTAAACTCAGGGTTGATTTCACAGTTCCAGAAAGTAGAAGGTACAATCTTCTCATTGTTGACTCTATCCCATGAAGATTTTAATAAGTCTGTGGCTTGTAAAAGTGAAAACGTATCTGCGACAACAATGCAAAAATAATAAATTAATTTTATTCCGTGCTTAGAACACTTTCCTGAAGAACAGGTTTTTCTTAAGCACCAAATGGTATCTATCATCTTGACAGGTCCACATATTGATCTCCTTCTCAAGCTACCAGCTGAGTTCTTGTCATTAATAGTTAATTGTTATTGCAGTCTCTCAGATGGGAGATGTGGGGCAGGGAAATTATATCCATCCTTTGTAAAAGTGCTGCAATATTATTAGAGGTGATCACATGGCAGAAAATAAACGTATTCCTTGGGGGAATAAAGGGAGTAGGCATGTAGACTTTTCCTTTTCCCCCTCTCTAAAGCTCTCTTGTAAGTGGTCCATGTGGGATAGTATATCGGCACTAATGCTTCACGAAAGCTCCCGTGTGCTGGAGCATTGCGCACTTGGGTGTCCCAGAAGCGGGTCTTCTGGAGTGTCACACGGGTGCCCATTACCATTTCACACATCATTAGATTATGTCTTTCCCCCACTCTGCTATTGGTGTCTCTTGTGCCATTATACAGGGTTTAGAACATTACTTAACATTACTGTGTACTGACTTCTAATCTAATGCCTCTGAGATTTTGTGGCTTCTCTAAGTGGGGAGAAGAACAGAAGAAAATTGACCAGTAAAGGTTAGCTGGTGGAGAGAAAATCAAAACTTAGAACTCAGTAGAAAGATACAGGTCGCATTGACAATACCCATTGAACAATACAACTGCTAAGGGGTTTCTGACTGGAATGTAGAATGCTGGAAACTGAGGCAGCATCATAAATGAATACAATCTTATAAGGTATCAGTCATGTTAATAAACCATTGACATTTGGGGTTATTTAGAGTCATGAGGTCTGTACATGGCATCAGAAATGTTCTAGCTCTAAGGCTATCTGTGTGTTCACATTTGTGACCTTGAACGTGTCACCAAAGAGAGAACATGGAAGGAGAATAATTCAAGTGACCTAGTACATGGAAAAGCTTAGAAAATTCTAATATTGTCATTAATATAAATTTCCACTCTGACCTAAATTTGCTTTGAGTGTCTGAAAAATATGATGAAAGCAGCTTATAAAGAGAATGCCCAATTCACCTGCTGTTGTGGTATAACACATGGAAGACAATCTGTACTTGAGGATGGTATTCTTTAAAAACATTTAAAAAATCATTTTAAAAAAGTCATGCTATAGCGATGACTTTTGAGAACTCCAGAAAGCTCAACAAACAAAACTATATTATAAATGCATACTTTGACTTATTTGTTCAACAGACTATATATTACCCATCTTAGTTTTTATTTTCAAACCTGTCTGGGGAGTTTCAGAGTTGGGAACATGTTTATTGAACTTCTCACACAAAACAGCACAAAGTAGAATTGAAAAGTGTCATATTTGGTAGACGTCTGTCAGTTGATGATAATGTCCCATGAAATGATTATTTCAGAACCGCATCTTTCCTTGTCAATTGGTTGAAAAACTACAGCAAGGCCATCCGATATGATTATCTCATGCTGCTGCTGCTGCTGAAGATGCTCTTTTGTCTGGCATTTTTATGGATGGGAGGTTTTAGTACGGTGGATCTACATCCCATTGTCTTCCTTATCACTGAGAAACCACTATGATGCCTGGGTGCACACTGACTTTGCTAGATGCCTCCCTGATCCTTTGTTAATATGTGTTAACCTTTGGCATTATTATCAGTCAAATCAAATCCTGGCAAAATACTGACAAAGTGTGCAGTTGTGGGGTTGCCACGATACATTCAGTTAGGTTTGATTTTTCTTACCCGTGATATCTTAGAAATAACTGGTTGAGATCCTTTGTCTTCTGTGATAGACAGAGACATAATTATGCTATTTTCCAAAGAGACAAGAAACGTCCATGGCACTAAGATTCCCATTATCCTTTAGACGCTAGGCATCACAGTGTTCTCATTCCTCTTTCAAAGCTATCTGTGTTCTTCGTGCATTTATCAGAAAAATATTTTATCAGTGGGTGTTTCTAGGCAACCTAAGTTTTTGGTATAAATTTCCTATTTATTATACATAAAAACAACATTGCTCATTCATTCAATGTTTGGGAAAATGGCATTTTAGAACTGACTCTAAAGTATTTGATTAAAAGTTAAATGGTTAGTCTGTAAAAAGTGAATGTAATCTTTTACCATTCATTTTGGCATATGCATAGAAAAGGGAAAAGATTTCTCTGAAAGTAAGAAGGCTTAATGTTTTAATTTTTTAAGATGTATTTTATTTGTGTAAATGTTTTGCCTGCATGCACATGGACACCGTGTGCCTCAGATTCCCTGAATCTGGAGTTATAGATGGTTATGAGCCACCATGTGGGTGCTGGGAATCCCAAAAGGCATCTCTGCAAGAACAACAAATGCTTGTAACCTCTGAACCATCTCTCTAGTCCCCAATGTTTCCATTCTGAAAGATTAAATGGTATTGTCAGTACACTTAATGTTAGACATTGGGCAGGCCTACCAGAGTAGACATGTAATCAATGCCTGCTGTAGCCCAAATTCTAAGAACTGAAGGTAGTCTGAGTCCTCTCCTTCATCTACCACAATTGCTAGCTAACTTTCAAGGAGGCTTTTATTGGGGTGCAGCTACTAAAAATAACTTCAGGGTGGACCTTCATTGTAGACAAGCTTTACCTATATAAATTTATAGGGGAAAATCAAATTTATGAAGATACATAGTGCAACACAATCTATCACTGGAAAAGCACAGCTGTATCTGACTGTCCCACTGGTTGTTTGTGTCTTTTCTCTGTGTACTGTCCTTACAGGAACAGATCACAAATGTGCCCCCCATGTCCCAAAGTTCATCTACATAAGGTTGAAAATTAACCCAGTTGCATTCAGAGTTCAGTGTTGGCCAAGATTAGGGAAACATCAACAATGAAAATGTTAAAAATTATTTAGATGATTTTATTGAATGCCTTCAGAGAAAATGGAATGTTAAGTAGTTCACTTAGCTGTTGTGTTCACCTTTTCCCTATCACTGTTAGCGTAATTTGTTATAATAATAGATGAAATTACGTCCCGTCCATTTGGTGTTTACTGTTGATTTATATGAAGATACCTGAAACTTTCCATAAAGGAATCAAAAACATATGAATAAAAATTATTATCATAGCTTTAAACATGTGTAAGTTTATTCCATGAGAGGGAAGGGAAATGTTGGTTTGAGAATACAGTTCTTCAACAAAAGAAATAGTTTGAGAGCTCTATTATACAACACGGTGACTATATTAAGAATAATGTGTAAAATTGGCAGGGAGATCATATCCATTAGAAAAATACTCCACAAGAAAGGCACAGAAAATTAAAGACAGAGGCCATGCAGTAAAGTTTAATTTCACAGGTACTAGCAGTCCCCAGAGGGAGTAAGATACCTGGCATTACGGAAAGCCACAAGGTACGTGGCCATACACAGATTATTAGAAATTAGTTCATTTATATGTAGAGGTAGCCACGTAAGAAGCCTGAGCCATCAGTGCAAACAATATAATTAATTCTGAATGGTCTATTTTATTTTATTTTTTTTTGTCTTTTGTATTTTCGAGACAGGGTTTCTCTGTGGCTTTTGGAGCCTGTCCTGGAAACTAGCTCTTGTAGACCAGGCTGGTCTCGAACTCACAGAGATCCGCCTGCCTCTGCCTCCCCAGTGCTGGGATTAAAGGCGTGCGCCACCACCGCCCGGCCCTGAATGGTTATTTTATAAGCAGTTGTGTGGACCAGTGGGTGAGAGAGGAAACCAGTCTGTGTGGACCAGGCAGGACAGACAAAGTCTCCAGCTATGGACAAACCCATCTGATAACTTGGCCACATCTTGTCACTCGGTATTGTACTGCTAACAGAGTTTATTGGACTTGCTATAGTCCCTGTTGGAATGGATGAGGTAGGACCGATCCAAACTCCAACTCTGGATTCATATGTCAGCCAATAATGAACTCAGCCCAGTTCAAGGATGGTTCATTCAATAATCCCAGATAAGCAGATGGTCTGAACTGCACTAAGATTCAAATGACTGAATGTAGCTCCCCAGCTTCTTCCTGGGTCCCTCTAAAATACCTCTGTAGTCGGTTATTTACCTCAAACCTATGGGAATATGGCACCTACAAGTCTAAGAGGGCCCACAACTGTAGCTCCAATGATTGTTCCACCTCTTGACCATGGAAGGGACCACATTAGCACTTCAGAATCTCTCCGTTACCAAATAACGATATTTACTTTGACACAATTTTATATTCCTTATACACCAACTTAATCATATTATTAAAACTATTTGTGTATATTTTTAAAATGGTAGCCTGGTGGTTAAGTGTGTAGTACCTAAAATCAAAACTGTAACACTTCAATTTCAGTCTACAAGGTGTATAATCCAAACAATGCACCTCAATTTTCTCATCCATAGCAATGAAGCACAACAGTAGTGACACTGTATCATGAGGATTAAAATGAAACAGTCCACGTAAATGCTTTAAGCCAGTGTCTCAGATTGACTGACCCGACTCATCAAATTGGGACAGTATCTTAGGGGAAGAAAGCCCTCATTCATATTTGTAATTTCCAGAATTCCTTATTTACTGTTTGGAAACGAATGCATGTCTAAATTAATTGATTTTAGTAGTTCATGGCTTCAGAAAGGAAAGCAACCACTGGCAAAGGATGTGTAGAGCCAGGCTTTTTCTCACGCACAGGATGTCATTGACGCCACTGAGATGCAGCCAGAGTCAGGAGTAACTCAATGGCAGGCCCTGTGCTGACTCTCAGGACCAAAGAGGGAAAGCTAGAGGAAAGAAGAAATGAGGGTAGAAAGCACCATAAACTGCTGGGATGTGAATGCAAACTGACAACAGTTTTTCAAAAATCACAGGCTTTTGACTCGGTGATTGTGATTTGATGGTTTCTTAACAAAATTAAGAGATGAATGTTGCAGAAACAAGGTGTCTGTCAAAAAGGGTTAATTAAATAAATTTTGGAATAGTGACACAATACTATAAACCCATAGTTCAAAATTTAGAAAATGTCAGTATCTATTAAGTGAAATCTAAAAGATGACATTATAGAGCATAAGGCCATTTCTATAAAAATAAATACATACTCTTATTTACATATGATAGACTAAGCCCAGGGAGAGATACATAAAATATTAATTACCAACTTGAGATGAAAATGAGTATGAATTTTATTTTTTCATTGTATCATGCTTTTCAAATATTGACAGTGGAGAATCTGAAAAAAATGGGGTTTTTCGTGACATTGACCATGCAACTTGAGTTTTTACAAATGCCACCACTGCAACTTGTGGTTTGCAGTCTGTTCTTGCTTTTGCTCGGGCTTCCAGCAGATTGTCTTTGGATGTGAAGACATTAGGTGGTGTTGTGGATGCAAAAAACCCAGAAAACAGACTGATTCTAACCTCATTTCTATCATTAACTTTTGTCTGACCTTGAACTAACTTCCTTAAATTTCACTGAAATATATGGGCCCTTGTACAGTGTTGCTCTGGAGGGGCTGGCAAGTTTATTTCTTAATTAGCTAGCACTGGGGGCCTTCGGATGCTGAAACTATACAACCAACTAAGCAGCTTTATGTAAAGAAAATACAGAGCTTAATTAGGTTTGTGTTACACAGACACACATGTACACACATACACATACACACACACACACACACACACACACACACACACCAGGACCAGGACCAGGAAAAACATGACATCCACAAATTCAAAACACAAATGTTAAGGAAAGCACACAGTCAGAGTCACACAACAGATTGATCTAAGTTAAATCTCTCTCCCCTTCCTTTACCTCCCTTCCCCTTATCTCTTCCTTTATTCTTACTTTTTGTTGTCGTTGTGTTAATGCTCACACTGTTGGTATATGGAACTCGGGGCCTTGCACGTGCTATCACGAAGCTGTCCCCCTAGCCATGTACTGATTCTCCCCAAATGCCAGATCTTGAAAGCGTGTGCTTCCTGAACATTTTACCCTAACTCTGCACGTATACAAATACATTAATGCTTGTGTGTGAGAATGCACACACACACACACACACACACACACACACTTTAGTAACTGTCAGGAAGGTAGATGGCATGTGGTTCCTCGGAATGAAAACCAATTCTGTGTCCTCATCAAATATGCAGAAATGACCTAACTGTACTCAGAACGAAGGAACCACACTGACTTCTAATGGATGATGAAGTACAGTGTAGAATTTCTTTCTGGGTTTTACTTTTCTACTTCTGTATGACCTCATTCTGTTTCAGTGAACATTTGTTACTGTCTTTTGCTTCATGTCATCCTGTAAGAGAGCCAAAGGTACCGTATAAAAGCCTACACATATACCTATCCAGTGATAAATCTTCCACTCTTCTTACTGTAAGACTCGAGACTCCATGCTCCAAATGCTTTAGATTAATTGCTCTTTGTTTATCTAATAATCATCAAACAGATTATTTTTAAAAAAAATACGGCGGGTATGGGACGATGTCTCAGTGGGTCCAGATGCTGGTCATCAGACCTGATGACTTGAATTCAATCTTCAGAACCACAGGCTAAAGGAGAAAGCCAACTTCTACAAATGTCTGCTGACCTCCTCAGATACATGCATGCCCCCACATAAATAAATAATAGGTGTAAATGTTTTAATATAATTTTAAAAATAGAACTGTGTCAGAATTACACAAGAAATTCATTGCCTTGTTATTACCAGTAATATTCAAAACCACTTTAGCTGCCTTATATTATATAGCTAATTTTCCTTTTTTGGAAAAATTGGACTTCCACACCGCTCTTCTCAATATACTCGTCACTGTGTAGTAGAGTAATCAATAGTAATTTGAGAATCATGAAAGGACACCTCGTGAAAGCCCCTTAATACAACTGTTCTAACTTAAAATGTTATGTTTCCACAGACAGCTGCCTTTAGTCGGTGCCGCTGTGCCTCGTGTAATGAGATAACTCTTTCAGAGCTGTCATTTCTTTCGCTTGAGTGTGGACTCTATGTAATCTAATATTCTCTCCTTGCTAGTAGGGGTTAAAGTCGTGGGTGATGATGTTTGGGGCTGCACAAGCACTCTCTTCTCCAGCAGTGTGGACCAAAGACAAACTGACACCGGCTCCCATGAAGTACTCTCCTCAGTAGCCACAGCCTACTCTGCTGCACCTCCACACCATCCGCTCCCCCCCTCGGAGCTCAGGGAATGGAAGCCAACATTTTCCACAAGAACGCAGAAAGGAGGTGTAAAGAGAAAGGACCACAATCATGTTTTCGGTGATCGGTTATCATAAATAGATGGGTTCACCTGGGTTCTCTAGAGAAACAGAACCAACAGATGATGGGAATGGTCATAAATAATGAGTCTGAGTCTAAGAATTTTGCTCATGGCTATGGAGTGAGAATCCTAAGATCTTCAGTCTTCAAGGTAGAGGAGATGCAGGAGACTGAACAGAACATTTCTAGTATGACTCCAAAGGTCTGAGAACAAAAAGAGGTAATGGTGTACATTGTAGCTTGAGTTCAGCTGAAGGACTGACTCAAAGACAGCCAGGCAGAGACAGTGAACTCTCTTACTTTCATAGTTTAGTGGAGGCCCATTTCCTCTAAACAATACTTTGCCAAAGTCCCTGTTCCAACAGTCAGTCTCATCCAGAAATATCCCCCACATAGACACACACATTAAGAACAATGTTTAACTAAATATATGGGTAGCCTGTGGTCTAGGTGTGTTGACACATCACAGTGAGTTTCAGTACTGTAGAATCCATCTTCAGTCCTCAGAGCTAAGAGAATTGATTTCAGAGGTACCTAGCTTTTGCAATTTGTAGTCTAAAAACTATTGCCTCTTATTATGTGGTTGTTATTATTATATTTTCATCTAAAGCACATTCTAATACTTCACAGTTCTTTCTAAAAATTATTATTAATATGAATTTAAGTATATCTTCATGTATTAATAAATCTCATTTGGGTGTCAAGGGAGAGAAAAATGTATCTGGTAAGTAGACACGTGGCCGTAGGGAAGTTGTTAGTACTCTTGAGATGGTTTGCTCATTAGTAAATGATAATAACTGTACCAACTTCACAGGCTGGTGTTGTGTTTATTTTGGTTTGATATAGGATCTCCCCATGTAGCTAAGAATCCCTTAATAAGATTGCCGTGCCTCTGCCCCCTGAGTGCCATAGTTATAAGAGTATACACCACCACACCCAGCATGATGGCTTTAAAATAAGATAGTCAGAGTTTTTTCTTGGGGGGAGGGGGTGGGTATTTTTTATTCTGGGACTTTTTAAAAAATTTATAATGCCTGCAGTTTTCTGCCTGCATGTATGCCTGCAGGCCAGAAGAGGGCACCAGAATCTCATTACTGATGGTTTGTGAGGCCCTCCATGTGGTTGCTGGGAATTGTGCTCAGGACTTCTGGAGGAGCAGCCAGTGCTCTTAACCTCTGAGCCGTCTCTCCACTCCCCCAATATCCAAGATTTTAAACATAGGCACTTAGAGTGACCAGGCTATAACAGATGCAATCGAAATATTTGTTCATCATCTATCATCATGGAAAGCCTTGTGTATCCAAGTCTCTCCTTAGCTCCTTTTTCCTCCTGTTCTAATCACTGGCCCAGTGTGGCTACTGGCTCTGATCTCTCTCTCTCTTTCTCTGATGCTGTTTCTTACTCTATAAGCACTTGGGAAATTCCCTATCAAACTCTTCAAGCACAACACAGAAAAGAGAACCATGTTTCTCCACTCCAGAAGGGAAAGAGAAGATAGTTCAGACAAGGGATTCATGATTGGCTCATGAGCCTTGTGTGTTTAATTGTTGCTCTTCTTCGTATTGGTACTGAAATTGGTGTAAATGCCCACATTTACGGTACTTCAATCCCACACTCAACATGGGCATTGTGTTTCCAGATGCTTGCTGCTCCTCCAGGTAGACTGACAGACTAGACATCAGAGAGAACAGAATCCTGTGAGCCATCTTGCATTTTAATTACGTTTCTGTGACTGTCTGTTGCTTTCGTGTTACCCGTCATGATATGATTAAAAGAGCTGGCTGAGCTCTTTGTTACTGGTTTTTTCATTGCTGTTTCTTAAGGTTTTGCCCTAAGACCTTCCCTGCTGTGTGACAAATCACTGTGACTTGGATTATTTAGGGTTCCACACATTTAAAAAGTGTGGTTCAGACTGCGCTTAAACAAAGTCCACCTTCTCTTTGAGACAAACGATGCATCAAACATCTGGGATGTTCATTTTCTCATCATCAAGAATATTTTCTGATATTATTTCCCAGAAGGAGTGGAATTCCTGTGACTTGATGAAATTCTTATAATACATCATATACATATTATGTGAACAGTGCTATAGCCCTTTAACATATTAAGTGATGTTTATAGGGGTACATATCAGCTTCTGTTATAGTTATCAACTTCTTTGAGATATTATCCTGATAAGCTGAATCTGAAGATAAAACTGTATTTAAGAGGAAACAAATATGTGTTTCTTAGACCTCATTTGAAATCCTCCACTCTCAGGGAATTGAGACCAACATGTGTACATAACTATAGAATAACACACAGTCTACCATGTGTCAGGAATTAGGTGTGTTTTATTTAATTTAAGTATTGTAGCATTCCTATGACACATGTATACATGTTTCTAACACAGAGCTATATTTTCCTTGTGACTAAATGCTTTGTTTGATCTATTAAGTACATTGGACTTTACTTTGAAGATAAAGGCTGATGTGTATGGGTACAGTCATGAAGGCAGGTGGACCTTAGACTTCATTTCCTCTTACCAAGTGATAGATTGTTCGTGGAACCCCTGTATTCCTCAGCTGGAACCCCAAGACTGATCTTTCTTATTTCTTTCATTTTGCTTTTTCATTTTGTGCTTTTTCCATCTATTTACATTCTTTGTTACTCTGTTCTCTTCTACCCATTTGTTCGCCGAAATGATTATAACCAAAAAGAAAGATAAAAGAAAAGAAAAAAGAAAGAAATTTTAAAAATGACTGAAGATACAGCACAGCGGTATAGTGCTTACCTACTTGGTGTGTCCTGAGGCCACGCTTCTCAGATAAAGACTTTTAAAATCACAGAGAATGTAGAGGCAAGTTTTAGTGCGACAAAACAGGAGTAAAGATTCTGCATGGCTTGTCTATGATGAACTTCTCGTGTGGATTAACAAAATGATAACAACTTCTAAAAAATTTGACTTCCTCTGCAACAGGGTAGTTACAGTAGGCGCAAGAATAAGCAAAGCAATGTTGACTCTGCTCTCATGAAACACGTACATAAAAACATTACTAGGCAGTGAGGTAAGGGATTGTAGCAGGTGGGTATCAAATCCTAAGACAGTGAGGTGAGAAAGGGCCTTTTTCTGATTATGTGATGAGAGTAACTTATAGGGAATGGATATTTAACCTGAAGTTGGAGAAGAGTAGGATCATGCATCACAGGAGAGATAAGAGAACAGTTTCTAGGAGAAAGGAACAACCCATTGGTGTCAAACCACTGCCTGAGAAAGACAAGGGGATACTGACATCTAACACATGTGGCCCTGTGAGGCCACCAGTGATCTTAGCAGGACTGGCTCCTTTTCATGCTTGGGGCACTGTCACACAAGTGAAGAATGGAATACAGATAAACGTTAAGGTACAGGTTATGGCTGATCTGCTCGATAATATCTGTGTGGATCCTTCTCAGGAATAAGTAATTATTTCTCAGATAGAAAAGGAGCAGCAGCTAAAAAGAAGAGCCATAGACTGTATGTTCTATTTTCTAGGAAGCTTACAGATGTTATATACACAGCAGGAACGGTCCATTAGTGATGGGGGGACAGTGATGAAGAAGACAAGTGAAAGAAAGTTCTTGAGAACAGACCATGGAATGGGCACCTAAGTGAAGGGGTTTGTTTGTGATAAGAACAATAATTATGTCTTCCACAGGACTGGGGAGCCATCATAACTTTGTATTCCCAGAGAATACATTGGAAACTCATGAAATCTTTGCTGAGTAAATCTAGTAGGTGTCCAATCCAAACCAAGGAAACTGTGAACCAAAGACACAGAAAGCATGGAGGGGTGCAGAGTGGGCAAGAAAAATTTGGGAGTGCTGTGACTTACTCATGCCCCTTGGTTAGCTGTTGCTTGTTCTGTAATATGATCTGTATGATCCTAATCAGACACCATTGGTTTTTTTTTTTTTTTTACTCAAAACTGTAGCTTTTATATGAATGCACAGCCTACAAGACATATAGTTAATTTGGCTTTAAATTTATTTGCTATCCATTGTGTTCCCTTAATAAGGTAAGGCTCAAATGGAAAAAAAATGTTTCCTACCTTATTAATTCATTTTAAGTTGTATGAAAGGCATCTAATTCATTTACCTATGCCTGCAATTTTCCTTAGTTTCAGGATTCCTTTGAGCACTGATAAAATTACTGATTGTATTGCTGTCTGCTACAAACTTGGGGTTCGAATAGCTCCTTTGTAAGCCAAGAGCTTTTGGGGGCTTGCAAATGAGCTCCCTAAGGGCCCCCCTTCCCTCTCCCAGCAAGGGCAGCTGTATAGGGGTGGGGTGAGGAGGGAGACGAAAGAAGGTGACCCTGAGCCATCTCTACAAGCCAAGGCCTGCAGGTCCCTTAAAGAGCGTCTCCCCCGCCACACACACACAGACTTTATAGCCATCTCTCTCCAACATAGGCACCCCCCAGCCTAACACTGGAGAATTCAAATGGTGTGCAATACATTTTTTTACATTTCCCCCTTTTCCCCATGAAAATAAAAGAAAAAAGTATTTTGTTGTAAATAAAAGACAACAGAAGAAATCATCTTTCAAAAGAATTAAGAGGCCCAAGCCTCAGAAAACCCTTCAGCCTGATACATTTTGTGGCTTTTTAATGGAAACCAAGCCAGTGTGTTCTACTCCTTGGGACTGATTTGTGGAGAGGAGAGGGGAGGAGGAATCGCCGGAGAGCACCCGGAGGGCTTATTGACTCTCTCGGTTGTTAAACAGATGATTTTCACGAGTGGTCTCTAGCACTTGGCAAGACAAACTTTTTGTCTCCAGCCAGGGAGGGCGATGCCTGCCTCTGTATATCTGTAATATATGATATTTTTCATGCTCCACTATTTTATTAAAAATAAAAGACATTCTTTAGTTTGATGCTAAAAATAATTACTGATTGTATTAAAACAAAAGGCAGATTTCCAGACCACACATCTACTTCACCTTAAAGCAACGATGCTAGTGGACAACTGGTAGAATCCAGTCATGGTTATATAGCCAAATGCTTACAAGGCTGCAAAATTATAAATTAACCAAAAAATATTGTCTACTTTTATGAGGTTTGTATACACTCATTTCTATTATACTGGGGGGGGGGGTCAAGAGGAATAGAAGACAGATTGTTTGTTATTAAACATGTGTAAAATACATTTGAACATATAGAAATCACAAGATGCTTTATAAAAACCTGTTACTTAGTACTTACGCTCCAGAATCTCAGACACCCAGAAGTATTAAAAAAAAAAAACTCCAATTCTGTACAGAATACACATCAAATAAGATGTTTTTGAAAACTAAGCATGTTTTGGAGTGGGACGGTTTGCCCGATGGCAATGAATCCTGAAGCTTTGCCTCTGACTTTGGAATAAACTGGATGATAAATTTTAAAGTTCTCATATGTATTCCTAGTTCCAATGCGGTGCAAACAGAAATGGTGTTTATACACTTCCTAATGGAGTGTATGAATAATGAACGATGAAGCTATATTTTATCACACAGTAATAAAAGTTGAAAATAATGCACTCAGAGGAATTTTGATGAGTTAATAACAAACATATAAATTTACCCTCACATATTCACGGGATGAGAAGTGATCTCATTTATTCTAATGTTCATGTGAAATTTTCATTCATGTCTTGTTAGAAAGTCATCTTTGGCTGACCTCATTTCTTCTTATGTTCTGAAGCTATTTCAATATCCTAACGATCCAAGTGAACTTTCTTTAGACTTCAAAATATATTTGATCATATTTCTAGTTTAAAGGGTTTTTTTCTGGACCAGGGAGAAGGCTCGGTGAATAAAGCATTTGTCATTCAAGCATGAGAAGTGGAATTCAAATCCACAAGAGGCAGAGACAGGGGACCACTGGGGCAAGCTGGCTAGCTGAGCTAACTGCAGTAAGGTGGAGAAAGATTTAAAAGAATGTCCAGATCAACTTTAGAGCTTCTACTTGCACATGCACAAGCACACACCTGCACCTACAAAGACATGTACACACACACTGCATGTACGAAGGCATGTACACACACTACATGCAAAAAGAAAGAAAATTAGAAACAAAGAACAAAGAGAGAAGAAAGGAAGGGAAGAAAGAAGGAATGGAGGGATGATTTTTGGCTAAGGAATAGAAGTCTTAATTTAAGCACAAAGCAAAGGGGGCTCTGAACGGATGTGATATATACTGCAAGGCTAATGATGAGAAACAGCTAATCAGTTGAAAAGTGACTAAGAAAATAGCATTCTAGAGTCGGTAATATCCCTAAAAACAAAGAAACTATTATTGTACTTCCCATTACGGCATGGCCATGAGACTTGTTTCTCTGCTACCTGCCTCACTCCCACAGTGCCCCTGTGCACTCACTCCCACGGTGTTCTGTGCACCCACTCCCACAGCGCCCCTGTGCACCCACTTCCACAGTGCCCCATGCACATACTCCCACATTGCCCCGCCCACCCACTCCCAGAGTGCCCCTGTGCACCCACTCCCACTGAGCCCCTGAGCACCCATTCCCACAGTGTTCTGTGAACCCACTCCCACAGTGCCCCTGTGCACCCACTCCCACAGTGCCCCGTGCACCCACTCCCACAGTGCCCCGTGCACCCACTCCCACAGTGCCCCTGTGCACCCACTCCCACAGTGCCCCTGTGCACCTACTCCCACAGTGCTCCGTGCACCCACTCCCACAGTGCCCCGTGCACCCACTCCCACAATGCCCTGTGCACCCACTTCACAGTGTCCCTGCTTCCTTAATTTTTCCTATTTCCTTCCCCTTGGGCAGGCTCTTTCATGAGAAACTCCTTAACCATTCATGGACATAGGGCTGTTTTTTTCTAGCTCACAAGTTCTTTTGGTTCTGAATCTGCATATGGACAAACCATTGTCTCAAGGAATGCACATGATCACATCAGGCCTATATGCTGGAAACACAAAGTTGGGGAAATGTCTCAATGGTTAAATGCACCTGCTGCTCTTGCAGAGGACCTGAGTTCCGTTCCCAGCATCCCACCAGGTGCAAGCTCACAACCTTCGAGCAGGCACAGTAGATAATCCATCCTGGATAAGAAGCACTAAGGAAAAACATACAAGAAGGAGGACAGCGACAGACAAGACAATAATTTAAAACAATCTAGTTATGCAGACTTCTGCAAAGATAGTGTTTTAGTGGAAACCTGAATTGAGTGAGACCCACTCCGCTGGGACCCACAGTATCTTAGGGTAAGTTTCTCATGGTGAGGGCACCCATGCAAGAGCCTGTAGCTAGAAGGGACAGGACGGAGTGGAAGAAGGGGTTGAGGGATGGTTCCTCAGTTAACACCCTTGCTATGCAATCAGGAGAACCTGAGTTCAGATCCCTAGAATCCGTGTAAATTCGGGGTGGCTGTGGCAGCCTACTTAGAACCCAAGTTTTGGAAGGCAGATCCCTAGAATAAATTCGCTAGCTAGGCTAAGCTTCTCAGGTTGCTCTAGGTTTGACTAATATACTGCCTCTCAGAAAATATGGTGGAAGATGCATTGGAGAAGATTTCTAACAGCAGCCTCTGACCTCCACACACATACACACAAACATGTACTCAACACATGTGTACCTATACATGTAGAAATACATACACACATGTACACAGACACATGCTCTCATACCACACAAATATGAAAAGAAAAAAGATACTGGAAATAAAGGGAAATGGCAGAGACAGAGGCAGGAGCTTCTAAGGCAGGGCTCAAATAGGGCCATGTCAGATTCTAATTTTATTCTGAATAAGTTGAGTTGCCCCCAGAGAGTTTCAAGATAGTACTGACATGATCTAATTTGTAATTTTTTTTTAAAAAAAAAGTCTCTATGGTTTTGTGCAGAGGCCAAAGGAAGCTGGAAGCAGAAAAACCACTTAGAAGCCTGCCGCTATGATCCATATATTGGACCTGGGGTAGCAGTGGTGCAGGTTGCTGGGGGTGATTTTGATGTGAGTGTTTTTTATAGGCAGGACAGATGTCGGCTACCAATAGCATGACTTAAGAAAAAGAAAGAATGATACTGTGTTTTTGTTTTATCTGAGTTTTTTTTTTTTTAATACTTGAATACTGGAAGACTCAAGGTGCCAGTTAGAATGAAGAAGAGAAAAGAGGAAGGAGCCAATCCTGTGTGAAAGTGGGGAGCGCAGGAGTCAGAAGAGTAAGGCTGACATCTGAATGGGTGTGCTGGTCCCCCGTTGGACGGGCAAACCTTGAGCTCTAAGGGAGGAGTTCTGATTAGTTTGAGATGGTGGTTTGGAGACTGGGGAGGTGAAGAGGGGAAATAAAAGAAGATTGAAAAGGACTGTTGAAAGAAGCAACGCAAAGAGAGTGTAAGGTCTTGGAGCCTAGGAAAGACCATCAGGAGAAGGGAGGTGGCATGCGGATGCAGATGCAGATGCTGATGCTGATGTGGATGCTGATGCTAATGTCAATGTCAGTCAATGCTGATGCTGGGTCAACAGGATGAAAACTGAGGACCAAATAGTGGAGTTAGCAACTCACATTTGATTTCCCGGCAGCCAGTGCCACAACTGGTACTTAGAAACTGGTCCAAATCAGAGTCCTTGGTTGAGCCTCACCAATTCCTCACTTGCAGGGACACGGTGAAAAGTAAAACAAAGACAAAAAAAAAAAAAAAAAAAAAACAAAAAAAAAAAAAAAACCTCATGATAAACTCCTGCATCTCTCCCCTTAGTTTGTGCCTGTCACCTTTCCTGTGGAGTAGTAGCCTGCTCAGTTCTGCAGATGGCATGCAATCAATCAGAGAGAGATCTAAGTAGAGATGACATCCAACAGACTGTCTCACCTCACTCAATCCCAAAGGCACAAAGATTCAAGTATATGAGAGATCTCAGTATCAGCTTTTATAACGTCATGTTCCAGGCTCAGAAAAGGGTTTCTGGAAGTCTGTAGTCATTGCCCTGAGCCTGCAGTCACTTTGGATTCCAGGAACAGCAGATGCTGAGAAACAGGTCACCCCATGAGACTATCTCCCCGGCAGGTACAATCACATCAATAAAACTGCATTGGCCCACAGGCTAGCTCGCAGAACCGGAACTGAGAATATGAACAACCAGACCACTAATCAAGGCTGCCTGCTATTGTGATACCCCATCCCCACTGCCCCAATTCTTCTGTTTGCACCTAAAGCTTATGTCAGTCCTCACAGGTAGACTGGAATGCCTAATTTGGGTCTTCACAAAGTGGCCATTTGGATTAAAATCCTTTCCTGCTGTTTTCATATCACTTTTTCTGGATTTCTTTGGGGCAAATGGCTGGGCCTGACATGATTAGACATGGTTAGAGCCCCCAGAATCAGCCCTCTGACTTAGGACTCTAGCAGAGAAAAAGAAATGGAAAATAATAAGGTTATAGACAGGCAGACAGGAAAAGGAATTAAAAACAATAAATGCTACAATGGTTTCCCTTATAAAGGGTAACATGAGGAATAGTAGCTGACTGAGAAAGCCTCTTGATTTGTGTAGCTTTAGATGGGTCTTTGCTTGTTTTAGTTTTTTTAAAATCAGTCTCCACACTGTAGCCCAGGTTCACTATGCTTCTCCTCCTGCCTCTGCCTCCCACATGCTGAGGTTATGCATGGATGCCACTGAACCCCAATGGCTTTGTTCTAGTATGGAAACTATCTCAGGACTTTTGAGGTATACCAGAAAGATCTAGTAGACAGGTGCCAATCAATAATAGAAGAGAGAGTTAAGCCGACAGTTGTCTCCCACTGACATACCAAAATTTATTTACACTTTGGCTATTGATGTTCTTTAAAGTTTCCTCCGGTTATTTAAAAATAAAATTTAACCGATAAAATCGTATTTTATTCCCTGACCTCATTTCACTAAAGATACATTTCTCTCAGGTGGAGAATTATTCGGTCAAAGATCATGAACATTTTAAGACTATCAGGGGTGTTCTGGTCTCTTAAAATTGATTTACCTTACTAGCAGTAATGTATAAATAATTAAGCTTTATTGAAGTCTTACTCATGTTATGCCATGAATCTTTATATCTTAGTGGGATTCTCAAAGTGTTTAGATACTCATACCCTAGGAGAATGATCTTAGCACTTACAGACAAAGAAAATGTTTTCCTTTCCTTTGTTCTCTCTTGTTTTCAAACTAGATACTTCGCTAATAGAAATAATTATAATAATCATAATATTATTAAACACAAATGGTATGTATGGTAGGGAAAAATAGGTTTTCAGTCACACCAGCATATATTTGAGTCTCCAACTCATTACTTGGCCATGTGATCCGTCACTTTAATTTCCTCTTCAATACACATGCGAATATTAATCTCCGTTTCCTAAGTAATAAAGAGAGTTAAAATCAGATCTATGTGAGACCCCTGTTACCCAGTAAGAAAATTATTCAAGAACATGGTGTCACTTTGAAAAGAAGGTCTTTTTCTGAAGAGATCTTATAAATATACTATTTTCTTTTAAAGGAAAAAAAGGAAACATTGTTCTCATGCAACATATCTTGTCCACAGTTCATAAAATTCTCACTTTACAGTTTTGTGAGCTACCATGGGGGAAACAAATCCATGAATTTCTAGGCTGGTAAACTGTTGAAACGGTGAGCACCTGGAGGGTCTCCTGGGAACGAGCCGGCTGTGGCTGCAGACCAGGGCTCAGCAGCGTCTCTAGAAATAGCAGCCAGCAAGCGCCAGGTGACTAAAGGAGGCTTCAGCTCAGCTCCCAGGCTTTGTGATTAGGCCAGCTTGCAATGGGGAGGGAATAACAAGAAGAATACAAATGGAAGTCGGATACATCACAACATTCGCTCAGTTTCCAATCCGGTAAGAGAATCCATCGGGATGGGTCATGCCGTGAGGTCGGGAGCACAAACATTGGGATTTCTGTCAATGAAATGGCTGTTTAAGTGAGTCAGCAGAGAGAGACCCTTTTTGATTATCAGAGAAACAGATTTAGCCTCTAAGTCTAAGATGAACAAAAAAAAAAAAAAACCCACGCAGTTATTCAGTGTGTCTTTACAGCATCGACTCACCATCCTCTGGAGTCTCGTGCAAAACCAACAATCACCTCCAAAGGACGGGATGACAAATGCACCCATTTGAACATAACCGGAGATTTTGATAGAGTAAACGAAACAGACGTTTTCTCCGTTTTGTTCAGTGTATTTACCACACTGACATTTGGGGAAAGATGACCGCATTTATGATAATTAGAAAATGAAGAAGGGGTTACAGTGAGCTGAGCTAGGAAATCTAGACATGTTTACATGCAGACTTCACTAAAATGCCAGTCAGTATCTTCTGTTGTGATCCGGTCAGGGGACTGATGAATGAATGTTTTTTATATGAAATGTCCTGGCCTAGCTCTCAGCTGGGAGCGGAAGCTCCCCTGTTTTCCTTCAGCGAACCAAGAAACTTGGCTTTCAATTTTCGTAGCATTCACAATAATTTTGGCTCTAATTAAAATTTATCTATGATTTCATTAGTTAATCTGCATAGAAGGCAATATTCTCAGATAAAAAGACTCTCACAAAATGTTTACACAGATTTGTCTCAAAATATATTTATTAAATTCCCACTGTGTTCTAGGGTCTGGGCATACAGAGATGAAAAATGAGAATCTAGTTTGAATGTTCAAAATAGTATTAGTGTCTCTTGTATTGATACAAAGTTATGGACAATTTTGATTTTATCTGTGGTCCTTAAGAATAAATAACAATGTCAAAAATAATGTAGTTGGTATTTCCATCCATCGTTATAATAAAATTGAATTAACTTCCTGTTTGATCCAATATTGCAGAGAATAATCACCCAGGATAGCCCAGATAAATCATTTGACTCAAGAAATCAAGCTCCATTTCCTTTAAAATGCAGGGATGCCAGATCTTTTTTTCTTTTGAGTGGATCTCTACTAGGAAATATGAGCAGATAATAAAATCAAATGAGGGCCAAAATTTCAAAGTAGCATTTGAGATTCAGCAGCCAGATTTTAGAGAAAGGAAAAAGAAGGGAGTTTTCAATGATTTTCTTTTAATGTCTATCATACACACATACACACACACACACACATTTTATATATAGGCTAAATGTATTATATATTATATTAAATATATGTTAATATGTTTAATACAAAGATGGTTAGGTTTAGCAGCCAGATTATAGACTAAGAATAAAGAAGAGAGTTTTCAATGATTTTCTTTTAGTGTCTACCAATATACACAATCACACACAAATTTATGTATGTGTATATATATATTTAATATGCAGAGGGTTTATTACCTATTTAAACTTTTACTTACTAGATAGTAAAGCTCCAAAGGCTTTTTAATTTCCGATATGAAAATACCTTCCCCTACAGATTCTACAATCTTCAACTTGTTTTTTAAATAATCACCATGAATCACTCAGTTAATAATTAATGTTAACTTGTACAGTATAAGATTAGCCATTTCTATATTTAGTTGTAATAAGGAAGAACATGTTATGTATAGCCCCTTTGTTCTTTTGATCAATTCATTTCCTTCTCTGGGACCATTTAATAATTAGGTCACAGATAGAGCAATCCTAAGAAACATCACAGCCTCAGTCCTACTAAAAGGGAAAAAAAAAGAGTTCCACTGTAAGGATTAAGATGTACTAAGATGAAACTGGCACAGTCATGCTGTGGATCAAAGCTTTGCTGCAGACAACAACACTCAGAATCTTGCTTTTCTAGAAATGAGATGTCTCTGCAAGTGCTAATCACAGGAATAACACAGTGTGGGAAAATTACGTGATTATTACTATGTCTGCCGTCCCCTTCTACAGATAAAAGAACCATGGGCGTACCAAAACTTATCTCACCCTCTATCTTTCTTCACTTTAAGTTACGCAGAAAATTGTTAGTGCCCACTGTGACAGAAAAAATAATCAGGATTACCGAGGACGGTCAACCATAGCATTTTTAGTTGCATCGCAAAAACACATGCCAATAGCGCACACTTCATCTTTATCGTGTTTCTTGGAGAATCGTGTAGCTCACCAGATGAAGGAAAGCAAAGCCCTCTGACCCTGGCTGAACTGAAACACGAACTCCTCCGTGGTGGGAGTCGAGAGAAAAGAAATGGGTGACATCCACCCCTACAGGGTTAGACTCCGAGCCACTCAGATGTGGTTTCACAGATTGTGTGTGGTCTCTTGCCCTTCTGTGGCTCAACTTTTATATGTGATCACTTTCAAGTCTGGAAATAATAACCCCCTGTTGCCCGAGTACCAGAGCACTAAAAAGAAAAAAAGGAGAGATAGGCGTCTGACTCTTTTACTAATGTCAAAAGCCAATGGTTAGTGTAAATTAATAATTTCTTCATTTTAATAAGAAGATATCTATATATTTTGCGGCTTAAAACAACTTCAGTTTCTGACTAGAAAGCAAGTTCTCTGGAATATTTAAGGCTTATACCTCCCCGTCACTCGTGTTTGGAGGTCGAGGTGGGTAGTCTCATTAGTCCTTGTAGATGCGCTCTGTAAGTGAGGCAGTCAGAGCAGGGATAATCAGAGATTTGTTATCTTTTTTATCGTTCAGCTGTTTGCAGTTGGTTTGTTGTTTTGTCTTTTTGTTATTGTCAGAGTTTTGGTGGTTGGTTGGTTGGTTGGTTGGTTGGTTGGTTGGTTGGTTGGAACTGAGTCTCACTATGTGGCCCTAGCTGGTATGGAATTTGCTATGTAGATCAGGTTAGCCTGGAACTCACAGAGATTCTTCTTTGCTGGGATTAAAACGGGGCATCACCACACCTGTCAAGGTTTATTATCATTAGGAGGCTCATCCTAGAAACCTAAATGTGTCTGCCCTTGTTTTCTCAACAAGATTTGTCTGCACACTGTTCTTCTGCCTGGAGCCACTTTCAGCTCACACTTTGACTGCTATCTTCTGCCCCCAGAGTGAGAAATGCTGAAGGAACAGCAGAAGTAGAAACAACCCAAGGGAGACTGAAAGAGAACACAAGAAATAACAATAGGCAAAAATAACAATACTGAAGAGGAAACATAATCAGGGAGATGAAAGCAGAAACTTCTGTTGACTGGAACATACAATAATGAGACTTGCAAAGTCCGTTGAAGCAAGTAACTTGCTCTTCCATTCACTGGCTGTACGCAGGATAAATTTAATCAAGGTTAAATCACAGCTTTTCTTCCATCTTGAGTTTTGTATTAAGGCTCTATTTCGTGCACGCTCGCTCTCGCCGTGTGTGTGTGTGTGTGTGTGTGTGTGTGTGTGTGTGTAACTTTCTACAAGTTTAGATAAATACAAAACCACAAAGCACAAAGACGGACATATCATAAGAATATGTGGTATAAATTCTGTAATTTATACAAGCTCTTTCTCCCCGCCGGGAACATGTCCTGAAGAAGGTCAAGGTTCTCATCACTTCATGATTTTTTTAAAAAATAATTTATAATTATGATAAAGCCTACTATAATTATATAAATTTAGATTTCAGGGAAATGTGTACAAAAGGTCTAACTAGTAGACTGAAGAAATCTTTGGAGGCAAAAGAGAAAGGCTTATCACAGGGCAAGATGAGTGAAAGACGGCACTAATTAAGAGGTAAATTGAAGCAGAGGAGAGAAATTAATGAAATAAAGAGAAAACTAGGTTATACAGGGCTTTCCAGATGAATCAGCTAAGGGATTCTAACCTAAGTTGCTAAATTTGGATGCTTTTTTATTGGCATTTAATTTGCAGTGGGAGAAAAAGAAGCAAGACAAATACAAATTTAAACCAACAACTCTAAAGGCCCTTCCGTACCCTACTGAACTGTGTAAAGTGTGAAGAGACGTGGAGAGGCCAAAGTCAGCAGATCTTCTTAAAACCTGATATACTGACTTATACAAAACAAAATACATAATTTTGTGGCAATGGAATAATTTGAGTGTTGTGTTTTCCTCTTTTCTGATTGCCTGATTGACTTTCAGCTAAAACTCCTTGATAAATGTGAAAATCAATCAGAATAAAGTGGCCCAATGCAATCAGGCCACTTCCTGCCCTGATGTTATTAATTGTTCTGGTCAATAAGCTTTGGGCCTCCATTTGAGCAATGAAGTCACTACTCCATTTCTCTTTGTTCTGAATATCCAGAGAAGAAGCTCACTGAAAGAATTGTTTTCAGTGTTAATATACAATAAATTCATATTGGTAAAAGCTAAGTCTACCGAGGATCTGTCATCTGCCAGTTCTAGCTGTTTTCCATTTTTCTCCCTAAATTTTTATGTGTTTCCCAGAGTTTTAAAAGTTATTCTCATTTAAAAAAAAAAAGAGTGCATGTATCATCCCCATTTGATATATAAACTCCTGGAGAGTTCGGGTTCAACAGAAATTACCCATTCCAGTTTGACCCCAAATCTTTCTCATCCTCCTGTGTTCCTAACTATAATTTATTGATGCAGAAAACTTATTTGGTATTTGCTTACCTACCTGTAGCTTCTAAACATGCAAGCATAATTATTTGTTAGATTATCCTGTCATTATAGCAATTTCCAAAGCAGATGGGACAAAAGCTTCTAAATGTGTAAGCACAAAAGTCAAGAGAATCCTGCCCCATGTTTTACCTTTAACAAACAAGAAATTTATGTCTGTCTTCTCACTCACTACTTCTCATTAGCTGCATCATAATTTGTGTTAACTAAATAGCCAAGATTTACTTTCTTTTACATATATATATGTGTGTGTGTGTGTTGTGGTGTGTGTGTGGTGGGTGTCTGCCTATGTGGGGGGGGGGGGTGTGTGAATACACATGCTGACAAAAGCCAGGGGATGGTGGATTTTCTGTAGCTGTCATCACGAGCGATGGCGAGCCACTGGGTGGGGTGCTGGGAACTGAACTCCAGTCTGCCGAAAGGGCAGTACATACTCATAACCACTGGGCCACCTCCCTAGCCTCCAAATACATGAATTCTGTGACCCATAACTACAATAGAATGTTTATGTTCCAAACCAAAGCAACAGGAATATGGAAATACCATTACCTTTGAATAGAAATTATTTTCAAACCACTGTGGACTGGGGTGAGAAGAGAGGTGGAGATGACGTAGGAGGAGTTGAGAGAGGGGAAGTAATCAGAATATAGTGTATGAAAAATCCATTTTCAATTGAAAAATAGAAAAAACATTATCTTTGGGTCTTTTTCTGCTTCCCTTGAGTATATAATGATCAAGGCATCAGAACTGTGTTATATATAAAATGTGAAATATTCAAAATCAATTCTGCATATTTCTAAAGTACACATTTCTCAACTGAGCAGAACCCGCCTAGAGCAGAGACCTGTTTTCCATCACCTTCCTAAGCCTACCACGTAAGCTACCCTCTTTCACTCAGCAACAGCACAGTGTTGATTATGATGGTTCTTATCTTTTTGGCTGCACAAAGATTTATTCACTACCCACACTGTGCCTGGTAATGGGGGAGATGTCAGAGAACCAGATAGGCAAGTTTCCATATAATAGAGTTTTATTGAGAGAATAAAAACTAGGAAATACAGCATGTTGCTTAATGATAAATACCATCCAGAAACAGAATAATGTGGCAGAGACCAGCCACACTGGAAGGCTTCTCTATGGAAGTGAAATTTAAATAGAGAGCTGAAAGATCAGAAAGAGTTGCCACACCCTAGTGTTGAAAAATCTTATAAGCAGCAGGCAAATTAAGATCAAAGCCATTCAGTCGAAATGCTCATAGTTTGCTGAGGCCCTGTGAGAACCGAACGACCTGCATGGGGAAGAATTAGAATCAACAGGGGCCTGAAGACCCACATAGTGAATATAATTCTAAATATGATAGAAAGTCACCAGAGGATTGAAAGGGAGACAGAGACAGAAAGACAGAGACAGGCAGACTAAACTCATGAGTAAAATAAAGTATTTTAAGGCATATGCAAAAGACAAACTTTCAAGAGAAGTTTTACATGTATCATACCCTGTTTAGACAATGGAGAGAATCCTGGTCCTGTGTAGAAGCCAAGATTCCACTCTTGATGGTGGTGTTCAATTGAGCAGGTTCACCTACCTAGAAAATCATAAAGACCAAGATGGCAGAAAACAAAAGATAAACCAAGCTCATCCCTAAATAGGGCACCCATCACAAGGCTAAGGGAACACAGAGGCAGAAAGAATATAAGAGCCAGAAGATATGGGGGAAGGCTGTGAAATTCTGTCTTCTGGACATGATTTAGCTGTGACCCTCGTGAACTCATAGATGTAGTCACCCACACAAGACAACAAAAATTCCAGGACATATGAGGTAGGCGATGCTCAAGCCCCACCCATTCTGTGGAGCCCCTAGCCTGGAGAGTTTCTGAGGAGAGAAAATCATTCTTTTCTGAGAATGTGGTCACAGACGGGATTCCTACTCTCCAGTGGGTGGCCCCACATCCAAGCACATAGGGGCAGCAGTACTGGATCTAGTGAGTCACTGACTTGAGAGAGGTCATGTTGCAGGTATATGGCAGGGGTTAGGGGTGAGATATTGGGAATGCATATGACTATATTTCATTATATACCCACCATGTGAAGTTCTCATCATACACCATGGAAAAGTTTAAAAGTTAATAAAAACACATTAGAGAAATTGAAACTACATTAGAAACTAAAGAAAGGGAAAGGACAGCGAGAGCAGGATAGAAAAAAATGTCACCTGAATAGAAGTATGTAAACAACTAGCAAGGAGAATATATAAAATACTGTGGCTAGAAAGAAATACAGCATATAATGGCTCAGCTGTATTTGAATGTGAGACTAAAATATTTAGAAACAAATCATCCACATGCAGCGCAAGAAAGAATATTTCTGCAACTAAGTCTAGAATCTATAGATTTCAAAGGCATTCTGCATTATAGGAATATAAATCAAGGAAATAGTGTGAGAAAGTTGTGTCTGTGTGTGTGTGCTTAACTTTAGAGATAAAGGATCTTATGAGATTACAGGCAGAAAAAGTAAGTTATCTACCAGAAGGCTAGCCTCAACTCGGGATATATTTTACAGTAACTTTCATTGCCAGAAGGCACTGGAATAATAGCAGCAGGTTTCAAAGGCAAAAAATAAAAATAGCAATTGAATTAAAAATCCAATATCCAGGCAAAATGTCATTTGTTACTAAAAGCATCATAAACATAATTTCAAAGATAAAATGCCTTCAAAACTATAGCACTCCTGAGCCTCACTTGAAAGTAACAGATACTTAAATCCAGCTATATAAAAGATACATTCAAATGAAGAGCATAGGAATTGTAGCATCCTTCTAAGAATGGAACCGAGACTCCAAAGAGAGGGACCAGCCCTTTGCCAGCTAGGCATATGTGAATTGACGGGGTGGGAGAGAGAATAACATGTCCACAAGCTTCAAGGTGTGACTACAATGTATAGAACGTAATGTATGTAATAGATAGGTGGGTGGGGTTAAGACAGGAAGAGCACTCAAGCTTGGTTAACCAGAGACCATTTAAAAACTGAGAGTGCTTTTAAGTATTTTGACCATACTTGCATTGACTGGACTAGCATTTTGGACATGTCATTATGGTGTTCATAATGAAAAAATTAATTAGATGGGTCAATAAGAAAGTTCACTGAGTAAAGGCACTTGCTACCAAGCCTGGTGACTTGAGTTGAATTTCCTGGAACAACAACGAATTGTAGGAGCCAACTGAGGCTGAGTGTTCTTCTGACTCTCCTCTACCCTCTAACAACGCTTCCATGGCATGATTGGGCATGCACAGGCGCACGCGTGCGCGCGCGCACACACACACCACCACACAGCGCTATGGAGATAGATATAGACGCAGAGTCAGGGATAGAGAGAGAGAGACAGAGAGAGAGAGAGAGAGGACTGATATGACTGACTGATGCCACTGAGTGATGATTGACAGATCTGACGAAGATGATTAAAATATAGATAAGATAAAAATGGTTGGGTCATTCACAGAAAGACTGAGAAGGAAATGAACAGTAGAGATGAGATTATTATCTGACAACAGACAGTGGAATAGACACTGCCAATTCGCTATCAAAATAGTGAAGGATCAGAAAGAAGTCAGCCAAAGTGATTACCAAATATGAAATTTCACCATGTAAAACATGAAAAGAGAAGACAGTTTAGTTGTGGGTAGAGAGAGGAAGAAGTGACTGAGTTTCTTAACGTTGGGTTAGAAGCCCAGGTGGAATATCTGTGTAGCAAGGCACACAACAGAGAAGAATAGGAATGTGGAATGCATATTTAAAACAGAAGCAAGTGGCAAACACAGAGCGATAAGACAGGACTGAGTATCCCTACAAACGCTTCAAAGGAATTGAAGTTCTCTGCTCAGAGAACTTCAAAGACACAACAGAAAAAAAAAATGTTCTGGAAATCACTTGCCAATATAATTCTAACCAAATACAGGGGTTCAATGACTGAGAATGAAGTCAGGAATAGAGACTCACTGAGACCAAGAAGGGGGTGCTTAACAAAGTAGACTCCTTTGCGACTATGGGGAGACAGAATTTCTCTCAAGAATTTTAGGGATTTAGTACCCAATTTCCCCTTATGTAATATGTTAGTTTCTGTTACTATAACACATATTAAAGAAAATCAATTTTTGCGGTTTCAGCCAATGGTCAGTTGGCCTGTTGCTTTGGGGCCTTTGGCATAGTAGTATAGTATAAATTACTCAAAACCTGGAGACAATAAGTAAGCAAAGAAAGAGAAGGGGATAGAGCTTGGGACTTCCTCCAAGGACATCTCAGCTTGCTTTAACTTCCTCCCACTAGGCTCCACTTATTAAGGCTCAGGACCAGGTCACTAAATCATTAGCATGTGGCCTCTGAGGGACATTTTAGATCCAAACTCATGAACATAGCAACTGTGTGAGTGACTGACTGCTATAAAATACCTTAACGTTCCCATTTAGAATTTCCATTTCTCCCTGAAACGGAAATCTTTAATCATAGAAACAATCAAGTGGGGCTTAGAATTCAGACTAAAATATATCGTAAGCTATTTTATGGTAACTTTAAAAGGAAGCTATAGCCTTATTATATGCCTTGGAAATTTCTGCTTTATCTCATTCAAACCTGTATGCAACAGTACAGAAGGAGCTAAATGTTTCCAATACCTATTCACAAAGATGTAGGTGGCATATACCCATTAACTACAGGAAGCCACGCTCCTCTTCTGTTGTAAATAAAATTGTCAATTGGTTAAGAATTCTTTCTTCTTTCCAAATTTGTACTCACATTCTGTCTGGCATGTATGAGGACCCCAAATACACATATATCTATTTAATCTATACTTTAGTATCACTTAGTTTATGGGTAATAGTCGGAGGTCCGTGCATGCTCTGTGGAATCAATCAAAGTCTTCCAGACAAGCAGAGATCAGAGGCAAATTATTCAAATGTTTGCTGCAGCAAGCCAGAGGGTTCTAATTTCAGCTGATTACCTCTGTGCATTTAGCTGGGTCATTCAAATCTCTGGTTCAAAGGCACAGCTTTTACCATCTTACAAAGTTGTTTTGTTGAGTGATTTTAATCTTGAGTTCCTATTTTACTTCCCATTTGAGACTTTAATACCGTTTCCACAGTGACAAGCCTCTGTTAATCATGGCCCTGGGAATTGAGTACTCAAGGGTTTACACAACCCCCTTGTCTCTCAGTTCCCAGGGTTGATTGCAACTCCAAATCCTGCCCTTGGGGACCAGAGACAGTGCCTGCCTACTCAGCCTGCCTGAAAAACACAGTGGGCAAGCCAGAACTCAGTGGCTCCTTGCCAGTGTTTCAGGGATGTTAGCTGAGACTTCTACCTTCAGTCACGTAGATAGCTGTCATACAGTCTCTGAGACCTAGCAACAGCTTCCATTTGCCATCAGTTTATACGGCAGGCTTTAGGAGGAAAGGAGGTCTCTGTTATTGGGAGCTATCAGGTAAACTGGGTTTTAGTAGGTAGCAAAAGGAATTAAGCTTGAAACTATAGGCTAACTATAAACTGAAAACCACCACTGGTATCTAAATCCTGCTGGTCCTTGAAGGCTTAACTCAAGTTTTACTTTCTATATTAAATTGTTGTTGACTTACAGGAAGCAGCATTAAGCGGTTAAAAAAACACAGTAAATGATATATAAACCACAATACAGATCACTTTAAAGATGAGCTTTAAGTGTTTTCTTTTTAAATTAAGTATATATGCATGTATCTGTGTCAGAGTATATACAAACATGAGTGAAGTGCACAGCAAGGCCAGAAAGAAGCTCGAGTCACAGGTGATTTGACTTGGATGCTGGGAACCAAACTTGGGTCCCTTGCAAAAGCAGTACACGCCTTTAACTATTGAGCCATCTCTGCAGCTGCCATTACATGATTTCCGTGTCATAAAGAATCACTCTCTGAAGAAAGAGGGTCACATCTTATCAAGACAGAAGACACAAACCCCAAGTTCAGTAGAAACTGTAGTGTATGCTCAAGGGAACAATGCTGGTCGGATTAATGCTTTGTACCCTGTAAAGATTTGTCACTCTCATTGATTTAATAAACAACTGATTGGCCAGTAGCTAGGCAGGAAGTCTAGGCAGGGCAACCAGACTAAGATAATTCTGTAAAGAGGAAAGGCAGAGAGTCAGTCACCAGACAGATGCAGGGGAAGGAAGATGGGAATGCCTTACTGAGAAAAGGTACCAAGCCATGTATCTAAACATAGAGAAGAACTATGGGTGAATTTAAGTTGTAAGAGCTAGTTAATAATAAACCTGAGCTAATAGGCCAAACAGTTTATGATTAATATAAGCCTGGATGTGTTTGGGGGGAGGGCAGGGCGAGACAGACTTTTGTCTATAGAAAAATCCTTTTTAACTGTGGCTGTGTTCTTCAACCTCTCCCTTCAGCCTACCCAGGTACTGACAGTACCTTTACCTAGACTGAGATCAAGATTTTAAGTTAAAGTGTTTCACTAATGGCTCTGTCTAAACATCCAATCAGTTCTCCAAGAGCAGCTCTTCTCAGGGGTGAACACCCAGGACTCAGCTGAACCTGCAGTTTGCATAGACTTACAGCCAGAGAAACCAGCAAAAACATTGAGATCCTTAGTTAATTCCCTGGCTAAAACCTGGCAATTTCTTTTCTAAGAATTCTGACTTAGTCCTTATGTGTAGTTTAATTTTATACCCTCAAAATCCTTATGTTGGAGTTCTAACTCCCTAAAACCAAGAAGATGAGTTTTTTAGAAGTAGGGTCATTGCAAATATAATTTGTTAAAGTCATACTAGAGTAGGGAGAGTTCCTTATTTGATATGATCAGCTCTGATAGAAGGAGAAAACTGGACACAGCTACTTATAGAGGGGAGAGACTCAGAACAACCATGTGATGCTTCAGGCAAAAGCTAGCACTGCAGGGCAAGCAATACCAAAAATTGCCCCCAAACAATGGAAACTAGAAGACATGGAAGACTCTCCCTTGGAGACAAGTGAGGGAACAAGGCGGCTACTCTACTTTGATTCCGAACTCTTATCTCTGTAACCCCAATACAACATATTTCTGTTCTTTTAGAATAGATGGCATAAACACAAATGTATGAATGTTTTGAAAGTGCTGCTGCTGATGTTGATGAAGCTTTTCAGACTGTTTCTGATGAAATTCTCCTTTTGCCTTCCCCAGAAGTGAGCAGTTGCCTGTTACCAGGCAGAATCTTTTGAAGCCTCTGCTCTGCTTCAAACCTCAATGTGCTCATCTCTGTAACAAGATAGAGGGCCCCCACCCCTATGCAGGCATTAAAATACCCTAAGGTAGAAATGCAGTCCAGAAAGTAGGTGAGCCTACCACTTTGCCTGGGACCCGTCACACCTGTTTATATTCCCACACTGTTAATACCCGTTCCTGTCACATTAAGCATTTGGCCATTTCCAATCATTTAGCCTCACAAGGTTTGTATGTAGGGAATATATAATTTCCTAGCAGACCTACAAATTCTCAAAGCAATCCAACACTTAGTTATACATAACCTACTCCTCTCAAAGCAATGAACTCAACAGTAAGAGAATACAGGAAATGCGTAAGATTCAGTTTCCCTTTCTTAGAAGTACTTATCTTCAAACACTGTGAGGCAGGTTTTTAAGATGACTGTCTGTCTGTCTGTCTGTCTGTCTGCCTGTTTCTCTCCCTCCCTCTCTCTATCTCTATCTCTCTGTCTCTCTCCCTCCCTCCCTCTATCTCTCTCTTTCTCTCTCTATCTCTCCTTCTCTCTCTGTCTCTGTCTCTGTCTCTCTCTCTCTCTCTGTGTGTGTGTGTGTTGTGTGTGTGTGTGCATGTCACTTTTGGTGTAGGGTGCCTATAGAAGGCCAGAGAGGGTGTGGGGATTCCCTTGGAGCTGGAGTTCTAGGTGTTTGTGAGCTGCTGATACCGATGCTGGGAACTGAAGTTGGATCCTCTGGATAAGCCTGAAAGTGCTTTCCTTTTCCTCTGCTGAACCAATTCTTCGAGCCTCATGGTCCAGTTTGGAGGAACACTGCTGTCTTAGGCTGTATTACTACTATCACAAGGTGGTTTGTAACTCTGGAACGTTTTACTGTTTAGACTGTTAGGAGTGTTTTTCCCAAGCGATGAATGAGCACAGTCTACCTTAGATCACATCATTCGTCTCACCCGGCTTCTCCACCAGAGTAAATACACACTGCACCTCAATTTGTTTGCCTGGCACTGGCAGCAGATTGCTATATAGAGAAACTGCCAGCTCAAGCCTTATGGAACTTACATAGCATCTTTCTCGGAGACTTCAGCTTGGAAGCAGGCTTGGCCACAGACTTCATTCTGTCATCTAAAAGAAGAGCGAAGTAGATTAAGCCATATTGCAATGGAAATCTTTTTAAATGACCATTTTACTTATGTTTTTAAATAACTAGATGAATTGTTTTATTGCATTATGTGCCATGTTTTAACTAATACCATGTAAAATTTCACATAAAGTATGTCCTATGATTTTTATTTGTATCAATATTAGTACCCAAAATGTGAATTTACAAATGCTCCCAAACTGTTGTAGCCAGTTATGAGTGACGAACTGGCTGTCCAAAATGCAATGTTCACTTGAGCTTGTACATTTCCTGTCTTTGTTTTCCAGACGCTGCAAATGGATATAACCAAGCTGAACATAACCTTGCTTCGGATCTTCCGCCAAGGAGTAGCGGCAGCGTTTGGGCTCTTACCCCAGCAAGTGCACATCAACCGTCTCATTGTAAGAAGCAAACTTTCACACTCTCAGAATTCAAACTGGCTTTTTACCATCAAAGTCTCCATGACTGATGAGTCTACAGTTGCCTATTTTTGTAGATCCTGTTTATTGAAGCATGCCACGTCCACTGGTTCACATGTTGTGTGTTTGCTGCTTTCACGCTAACAGTGGCAGAGCTAAGCTGTTGCAGCCAACGGGTTGACCCATAAAGCCCAACCAATTGACCATCTGGCCCTTTACAGAAAGTAGTTTATCAGCATTGTCATAGTTCAGTAGTAGCTCCCCTGATAGGTGTGAAGAAAGGACCAGATTACTTGTTCCAGTAACCCAACCCAACTTCCAAAATACTGCCCAGGAGAATGGGACATTGTGAATCAGGAGTCCAGACGCTGTTTACTAAAGCCCCGTCAAGCTTATCAATGGGATGGATGCTAAAGGCACACAACAAAGCATTGTGTATGGGAAAAAAAAAATGAGCTGATCCTTACCCCAGTAGCTCAGATGGAAAGGCAAGAAAAAAAATCCTAGATTAGCATCTGAAGTGGGGGTGAGGAAATCTAAGAGATCAGGGGACCCACTGTATAGGGATGAGTGTAGAGCTGTTGCCGAGCACCGCGCCCCCGTGTCTGCGTTTGGTGCGCTATTACCCAGTTCGCGAGCTTCGGGCAAGGGGGCTGGAGGTTAAAATACACAGACACACACAGACAGAGAGACAGTGACATGAGTCATCCTTGAATTCCCCAAGAATGCCCCCTTTATTGTGTTCAGGGGCAGATTATATAGAGATAGCCACGCCCCAGCCAAACCCACCAGAAACCACTCTCCTGCCATCAGGAACTCCTGAAGGTCTCGTGCTCAGAGCAGCTGTAGGCACTCAGATCAGGGGATTACAAGAAATTCAAGATCTGGGGTCTCACTGCTCCCAACAGAGCTGTCTGTCACCCACATTCATTCTTTACCCCATTTTCTCCCTGTCCGGAAACCCGGATGTCATGAGCTGCATGTTCTAACTGCATTTGAAGACTGGTGTAAGCCAAGTGAATAAAATAGGCCATTTTAAATCAGATGTTTTTATATTTCCCTTCTCCTTTGTAAAATACTAGCTATCTAAGGCCCCCATGACAGAAACTTTGGCCTACTGCTATAAGATAGTTCCCCATTTAGAGCACTTACTACTCTGTAGAAGACCTGGGTTTGGTTCCCATCACCCCATGTGGCAGTTCACAACTGCCTGGCACTCCAGTTTTAGGAGTTCAGTGTTGTCTTCTGACTTCCACGGCTCCCACACACATATACACACACACACACACACACACACACACAAACACACACACACACACTTTTTTATATAGCTTTAAAAATCCTTCTTCATTCTTATCTTATTGGGAACCCAACCAAGAACTAAATAAATGCTTCCAATGCATTAAACTGTCTACCTTGTTCAAATTCAGCTTTCCACTCTACCTACCTACTCTTTCAACTCCGTCTGTATTCTCAGGTATGGACAGAATTTGTTCTGAGGGTGTTTTATATTTCTTTTTATTTTTCTGTAGGTAAAAGCTGAGTTGTTTCATTTCCCGTAAAAACATTTATTCTAAGTCAGCAATTTTCTGAGTCTGAACTGAGTGTTGTAAAAGTTTAACCACAGAAGAGAAAACACAACATTTTAAAATTTCCTTTAAGAGTAAATGTTGCCAGTTGTGAGAAAATGGGAGACATTGAAGGCCTCTGTGACAGACCCTATCCCCAAATGAGAAATAATCTAAACAGGAAGCCATTGAAGAGAGTCCCTAAAAATTAGGGATGCTGAAGCTTCTGGTGGTGCAGGTGTGGGGCGGGGCAGGGGGGCGGGGGGGGCGGGGAGGGGAGGGGAGGGGGCGGGGTAGGACGGGGAGGGGGCTGGGGCAGGGCGGGGCTGGGGGAGCCTCAGCTATCTTTAAGAGGCCGGCCTTTGGAGTTTGACCCACATTCCAATGTACTCATTGTGGAGGACGCAACATGGACTTGGTTTCTTTTTTCTTCTCTGTTTTTGGAGGGGAGGGCACAAGGATGGAGAGCAGACCTGGGAGGAATGAGAAGCAGGTGTGGTCGGAGCACATGAGTAAAATTCCCAAATAATCAATAAAATATTATGTTGGGGAGAAAAAGGGTGAAGATTGTGCTGGGCGCAATGATGCCCGCCTGTGACTCTGGTAGCTGAGAGGTAGAGGCAGGAGATAACAGGCTTGGGTACATAAAGGTGTTCCAAGCTAGTCTTAGATACCTAGGGAGGAAAACTGGTCTCAAGAAAATTTAAAAATGAACTCAATTATTATGTCCAAGTCATCTAGCTCAGGTGAATAGATATTAGAGACGTCTTGGCTTTGGATCTAGATTTATTAAATGCATTACAAAAGGGCAGAATTTAAAAGTTTGTCAATTTTAAGGTAAAGATTGAGGAAAGGAACATCAAAGCTCATCTGGCCCCTGTTCCTTGGCCAGTTCAGTCTTCACATCCATGCAGTTGATGAAGAAAAACCAAGTACGATGGTGCCTAATGGTCGCTTGCGTTGACTTTTGTTTGTTTGTTTTGTTTATGTTTTTTGAGACAGGGTTTCTCTGTAACTTTGGAGCCTGTCCTGAAACTCGCTCTGTAAACCAGGCTGGTCTCAGACTCACAGAGACCTGCCTGCCTCTGCCTCCCAAAGGTTGGGATAAAAAACGTGGGCCACCACCGTCCACCACTCGGCTTTTTTTTTAAAGGAAGATTTATTTATTCTGTATACTATGTTCTGCCTGCATGTATGCCTCCCTGCCAGAAGAGGGCGCCAGATCTCATTACAGAGGGTTGTGAGTTGCCATGTGATTGCTAGGAACTGAACTCCAGATCTCTGGAAGAACAGCCAGTGCTCTTAACCACGGAACCATCTCTCCAGTCCAGGATTTATCTAACCCATTTGCCTTTAAAATGTGTCTTTAAGCATAAGTGTTCAGGAAGCATCTGAGAAATATATGTTAAGTTTGTACACACCTGTAATTCTAGCACTGAGGAGGCTGAGGCAGGAGGGTGCAGACCTCAGGGTCAACCTGTGTTAGCCAATGTAATCATCAGGATACCTTCTGAAGTTAAGAACAGCAAAAAAAAAAAAAATGATAATAATAATTATTTAATTAATTAAAATTTGAGACGAACAATAAGTTATTATCTAGTGAAATATGAAATTTCACATTCTGGAATGCTAACTAACCAAAGTCGGGCCATTTGAAAATTTTGTACTTCACACTGGCGACAGTAATTCTGTGAGTGACTAGTCAATTCACATCGTTCTCTGGCATGACTTAATTCTCGAAACCTGACTTTAGTGTTTGTAAGGAACAGGTGAACATTTCCCCCACCATTTTCCGATTGTCTTTAACATACCCCAACGGTGTTCACCAGGAAAAGAAGCGCCAAATCGAGTTGTTTGTATCTCCTGTGAACCGGAAACCGGGAGAGCCGCAAGCTCTGCAGGCTGAGGAAGTGCTGCGTTCTCTTAACGTCGATGTTTTGCAGCAGAGTTTACGGCAGTTTGGAATTACAGACATCTCCCCTGAGGTATGGCATTGTACGGAGAAGTTCATTTTAAAAGAAAAATCTGCAGTTAGAAGGATTTGCTAATCCAACCCGTGAGGCTTTGAGACGAAAATCCTTAGTTGCCTGTGGATTTTTATGTTTGTTTTTTTCGAACCTGTAGATTTCATACCAGCAATTTTCCTAAAGGTCAGAATCCGGTACACCTCAGTTTCTGTGTTTTCCTTAAGCAAATTCACCTTTCATGGTAAAGTTTCATTATCTGACGCTGATTCTTGAAATCTGTGACCTTGTAATTATTTATTTTATTCAGCAGTAAACTGTCTACAAGAAATATCAATTAGATGGGCTTGTCACCTAATTGCTCACCTGTGAAACTGATTTGCAAAACAAAACAAAACAAAATCTTCACTCTGGACTTTCTTCCTCAACAGGTGAACCCTTCATCATCATGTTAACTGTCAAAAGAGTCACAAAATACGCATTCCCACACCCACACACACCATGATTTGAAATTATGTGAAATATGTTTATATGCTTTTTCCTATGTGTAAAAACTCTGAATATTTTCTTCAGAAATACGGTATTTTCCAAATTTAACACTTAAAAATGGTTTCCTTACCAACTCTTCTATTTTCCCTCCAGAGTGAATAATTCCTCTATCTCTCCTATCAAAATCAAATTCATTGGAATGACCAATATCCTAAATAGATGCAAATTTGGTTCATAAATTCACAGAATTTGGCTTTGAGGGAAAACGTGTACACACAGAAAGTGGGGTACATAGAAATTAAGCGACTGCCTCAAAGTAATTCAAGAGTACAGTATAAACCTACACCCAATTGTGTTAGGTCCTGGGTTCAAACCCTGGTACAGGAAGAAAAAGAAAAGGGGGGAAAGAAGAGGGAGAGTGACAGAGGGAGGGACGGGAAAGGGGGAAGGGGAAAGGGAGGGAGGGAGGGAGGGAAGGAGACACAAGGACGCAGAGAAAGAGAGAATATGAACATCCAGACGAGGCATGGAAGTACCCCTGAGATGCCAGATACCAGCACTGGGAAAGGCAGAAGCAGGAGAATCTTGAGTTCACAGTCAGATTGACCTACATAGAGAGTCTCTGACCAGCCTGAGCTACAGAGCGAAACACTGTCTCTAAACAAATCAAAAGCAATCCTTATCCTAGGCTTATTTTATTCCTCTTTCCAGCAAGCCCCACTGCCTCTCATTGCAGCTGATACATAGGTACTACATTAAAAACCTTATTCCTCTTTCCAGCAAGCCCCACTGCCTCTCATTGCAGCTGATACATAGGTACTACATTAAAAACCTTAGTACTCAACTATTCGAATGTTGGTGGGACAATTTGGCTCTGTGAGAATTTTTGCTTTTGGTAGTGTCAACTGCCTGAAGCCTCAGTTTCTCCATATTCCGAATGGATACAGTCCTTATCTGATGGGCTGGACATATGGATTACATTTTTTAAGCACGTGTGAAAATCCTCAGATTTTGTTTGTGCCAAACAAAGTGATTTGAATACAGATGACATAATATTGATAATATGCCATCCTTTGGTGTGCTCAGGAGATTGGATCCAGGACACCAACGTATACCAAAATCTTTGGATGCTCAATTTCCTAAGTAAAGTTATATTCGCATGTACCCTATGAACACACTTCCATATGCATCAAATCTTCACCAAATTATTTATAATACATAATATAATGTAACTGAAATGTACAGAGATGCTTAAGTGATTATCTAAGGAAGAATGGCAAGAAAGTATAAGAGGGAACTGAAGATGAATTTTCCTTACTAATATTATCTTTTCACAGTTGGCTGAATTTGCAGGTGCAGAAACCGTAGATAGGTTTCTACTATGTCACTACTGACATGTCACTACTGAACCAAGACAGCCACCCTTCTACTCACACTCCTTCCCGTTGCTTTTGGTTTTGTTCCCTCTCCCTCCTGCACAAAACTTGCTTCCTTTTTTTGCCACCAGAGTAATCTTCTTTTTGTAAACATGGCTCGCTCTCCAAATTTCATAATTCTTTGGTTTCAAAATACAATAGCATGCAGTCAGTCCATCTTAGTAAGATGCACGGTCCTCCGTGTGCTGGGCTTCATAACTACTGAGTGGGTCCTTAGATTATGTTAGAGCAAGTCTAATTTTCTTAGTTATCGTGACCTCCAACCCCATTCCTCCACGCTTGCAATCTGGTCTTTCTACACACCTTTCTGAATCACCAGCCTGTTTAAGGGCATAGCCTTCCATCGGTCCTTCAAAAGCACGGGTGCTTGTTACATCATGTCCCCATGGAGCCTAGAGCAAAAAGCCCCTCCTGCTCTGTGGGTCTTCTGTGTGTCTGTCCTGTAGGTTCCTCCATGGGACACAGGCTATGTCATTTTGTGTTATTTTGCCAATGCTTTAATTTCATTCTGTGGCCAGAATCTGAAAAGCTGCATAAACAAGTAGCCCAAAGTTTGGAAGACAAATAAACAGGTCAAGAAATATGGAGCTCGATTCTTACGTTAATTGAATTGTGCTCATAGAGAGCAAATAGGTACAACCTGGTGACTTTAGAACAGAAAGATCACAGCCAGAGTGTGAAGGCCACTCTTCAAACAGAACTCATTAAAAAGTGTACTTTAATTTAAAAAGTAGGAAGTTCACAACATCACTTTTATATGGCAATGAGATAAACATTAAAATAAGCACGTGATAAGAATATGGTTTTTAAAAAAATCGAGTACTTGGGGGGTCTCCTGACAATGTAACTACAGTGAAGGAGCGGCCTACCCGGACCACCCATCAGAAAGCTGTTGGGCAAAACCTGCCTTGAACTTAAATAGCAAGTGTATTTAGTGACCAAAATATGAAATTTTCTCATAAATTTGTTCGAATCAAAAAAATCTAAGAATTGTCTAAGCTGTGAAATACTCAGTATCAGAGCCCATCGAGTGTTTAAATTGGCTGGAAGGAGCTTTCGTCAAGGCCTGATGGCCTGTTTGAACCTTTTGCTCAGTGGCTCTAAAAGGCACAGTCCTGAAACTGAACGTAACCAGGAAAAAAAGCCAAGGAAGACAGCGTCTGCAGTACGCAGGTCACGTTCAGCAGGAGGGGCGTTGCAGGGCGGAAATGATGAGGAGCAGAGCTGTGAGCCTACCAGGGCTCTTCTCTGGGTTTCCCCGTGTCTTTATTCTTCTCCCTCAGCCAAGGCTTTTCAACAGTTTGTGTCTCAACCCTGCCTTACCTAGCAATCCTTAAAATGTATCTTATTAAGGCAGCGTAACCATTCACAGGGGAAAAGAATACTGCCATGCATCCGTTTGCAGTATTTCACACCGATGTTTCAAAACATCTGTTCCTAAACTTATGTTAGTTACCTTCATGAAACAATATGTTTTTGCTACTTTTTCTTTATGTTCCTGGGTTTTTTTTTTAATTGACTCAGAAACCAAAGAAAAATACCAAATAGAGAACAAAGTTCATTAATCATCTGTTTCCAATCTGAGTTTCTTGAGGGAAAGAGTTCTTTTCTTTCTTTGCTAAAGTAAAGAGTCTTAAGACAGGGTGTCACTCTGTAGCTAGCTGTCCAGGAACTTAAGATATCCTAGGTCTCTTGATAATCCTCCTGCCTCAGGCTTCCCAGTGCTGGGGCTACAGAAGGGAGCGATCACATCATATACAACATATATTTACATATATGTTCTAGGTATGTGGTAAGCACATAGTTTTATTATAAGACACCTGTAAGCACATAGTTTTATTATAAGACACCTGTAAAAATTAAAAAAAAGGTCCTCTTTCACCGTAAGTTCCAGAGAAATAAAATTATATTCACCTTTTTAGTTTTTATCTTATTTACAAATTTCCCAAAATTGATAGCTATTTATTAAAGCATTAAGTTCCACATTAATACTGAACAAATTATTGAGGTTTTTATTTTCATTTATTTGCAAATTACTCCAGCTCCTCACAGCTGTATTTCAAAGGAGGAAGTTGCCTTCTTTAAATGACAGCCTGAAGAACTGATGGAATATTTACAAAGAGAAAAAAAATCATATTCTGTAAAATAGGAACCATAGTTAGTGAGTTGGGTGATGGTTCCTTCAAACTCGGAACATTAGGCAGCAGGCAAGCGTAAAGAGTTCCGGATTTGGCACACAATTCTGAAGGCATGTAGCGTTGGCGTTGTAATACTGGATCAGGTGCAGATCAAGTGCTTGCATTGTGCCAAATACACTTCACATCTAGTGGTAATCCAACCAAACCATACCTTTGTGAGGTGCATCTCCTCGATCTGCCCTCGTCAAATGAGCCAGACCGTTTAGAACAGTTCCATTTCATTCTTTGGGCTTCATCTCCCCCAACAAGCTGTGCCTCCTGTCATCCCTGCCTCTGGACCATCTTCCCTGATATGAGGAACTGGAAAGAAAATAGAAATGGCGAAGAGAAATAAAGAGCGAAAGGGGTTGGGGGGGGAGGTGAAGCAGAGGCCAGAACCAACTACATGATATCGAGTTACAGAGCAGCTAAGGAGGTCATCGTCTTAGATAAAGGAAATGTCTCCATTTTTAAACACTAAAACACAACAGCTAATTTCACTGCCCCCAAAGGGCGGGGCCATACGGCTACGACATCAGTCATAAAGATGTTGGAGTGGCATTAACTTGACCCGGCCTGGGAGTCTGTGAATTATTGAACCCATAGCCCTGACAGAATCTAAAGGCCATTGGGTTCACCCTATGCAAAGGCTAGATGGGAGGATACTGGGGATCGCAATCTTTTGATGTGTGGGTTCTCGACTATAAACTTTTCCTTTATTACCAGCTCTTATCGAGCTGTTTAGATCTCGGAATAGATATCGCAGCACTCAACAGGGACAGCGTGACTCAGAAGAAAATCTATTTACCAAGAATGTGCAGTGACTAAGTTCCAGTTCAAAACAAGAGTCTTATTTTTTTAGCCGAGGGTGGGGCACGGGAGGGGGCAGGATAATTCTTCCATTATCGGTGCTTCACTTTTAAAAAGAAAAGAATCAAAACAGATCTGTCATCCGCAGAAAGGAACATGTTTGTGCTTTGAGAACTGTAGAGCCTACGCGAGGAAAATGGACCCAACCACATTTGGAGCACAGCACTTGCTGCACCCTTCCCACCCTTTTTCAAATTTCACATGAGTTTAAACTAAAATCCTTTGTACTTAAATTTGACAAATGCATGCTGCCTTAGTGAAGACTTAACTAGTTTGCCTTTATAGCAAACAATGGATGCCATTTAGTTGCCTGAGAAAAACTTCAATTCTATTCTTGATTCCTACAATAGTTTTCTTTTCTATTAGCTTCTAGCTGTGTTTAAAGAGAAACTGGAGCAAAAAATAAAAATAAATAAATAAATCAAAAAGCCTAGCTGGGACACAGTATTTCCAGCAGAGTCCTGAGCTACTAATCACCTCACTGAACCAAGTATCAACAGATTTTCTACTAATATATATATTATATATAATATATTATATATATATATTCCCTTAACTATCCATCTAACTAGGAAAAGTGAAAGGTTGTATCGTGAGTACGTAAATACGTCTCTCCCCAAGTGGTTTGCATCATTGTAAGTGAATTCAAAGTTTTCTTGCTCATCTTTTCCACGAAAATTTGATTGTATGCAGCGATTAAAATTTCAATAAAGTCATTTTTAAGGTAAATATTTTTAATCTAATTTGAAAGGGCTAGATGTGCTTTTTTTAACCTTAAAAATAACTAGAAATTATCTCAAAATTTAGGCACCTAGAATATAGGTTTAATTTGAGACTTTCTTCGTCTTTGGAGTTAATACTCAAGGATAGGCACGTGCCCTGCCTGAGGATTGTAAAACGGTCTTAAAAGTGAGTGGGAGTATTTTGCTTCATACAGATTTAATGTTTTTCCTACTCAGATACCACCTAAGTTTTTCAAGACTTCTTTGCATATAATTTTACAATAGCACTAACTTACAGAACATTTTCATATATAGGCATGGTGTTCTATGACTGTGATCCCAGAGCCTAGGCAGTTGAGGCAAGATGATTGCTTTGAGTTCAAGGTCATCCTGAGCCACAAAAAGAGAGAATTTCTACGACAGAAAAGAAAAATTCAGAGCATTCGTCAATGTACTGTTCTGTTTTGAAGAATGATTACATGAGCCAAGAGACAGTCACGTCTAATTTATGTTTCTTCTCTAGCCCCACTACCAAAGCAAGGAGCAAAAGCAATAAAAATTAAAATAATTCTATTTATTTATCATTCATTACTAAATAATTCTGACCTTGTGGGCGTTCACTGTTCCTTTAAACAAAACATAATACCCAGGCAATTTCTATGTGGGCTGGTCCCTGAGTCAGGTTTTGACAAAGTAAGTTCCATTTAAAGAGGAAAAGGATACGATTAAAGAAAGAAGCAAACAAAACAGAGATGGTCCCAACATCGTGGCTTGTTTACTAAACTATCACGAGCTTTTTGCTTGCACCTATTTCACGTTTGTTTGAACGAGCAGAGCTGTAAGGCAGCGTGGACGTGGGAGGGGACTCGGAGTACAGAGAGCTTCAGAAACAGTGCCTCGGCACAGAAAAGCACAAAGCTTGCTCACCTGTGAACCAGGGAGTTTCCAGGAGAGGCAGTGCAGAACGTGGAGCGAGCACCCAGGAGTCTGTCCCCTATGCCCATCCCCTCCCTTACAGGATCTCCTGATACAGAGGATGTCTGTCCGATGCCTGAGCAGCTGTGGCCGATGGGGGTAGAGGTGTGTTTTACTACACTGAATGGAATCGAGCTAAGGATATGTTGACAGTCTGATAAGAGCGCCAGTTCCCTCAAGCTCTCCTTTTAACACCGGGCTTTCTGTTTTTTTTTTTTTTTTTTTTTTTTTTTTTTTTTTTTTTTTTTTTTTTTTTTGCTTTTTAAAGAAAAATGTTTTACAAGGGCAGCACGAAGCGGACAAAATCTGGAGCAAGGAAGGATTTTACGCTGTTATCATTTTTCTCAGCATCTTTGTTATTATAGTAACCTGTCTGATGGTAAGTTTGCTTCTCTGTATGTCTTCTTTACGGATCCCACTGCGTAATAATTGTAGATATTTTGCCTCTTGAATGAATGTTGAAAAGACGAGGGGCAGAAGCCAGCCCATAATCCTGTTAGTATGAGACTGTTTTGTGGCAGCGGACAATAGATTACTAAGACCGTGTGTGGAAGTGTGGACGCCGACCTCTGTAGTGAAACTCGACTGTACTGAAGTGCTCAGAATCTAGAGCAGGCCCATGTGAAGAGTTAGAAGGTTATTTACTGAAGTCACTGTAGCCCTTAACGTCACTGAGGTCTCATGTGCACACTTTGGGCTGGCTTTATTTCTCCTCTTATGTCAGTTTTATGGAGGATAGAAAAAAATTTGTCTTTGGGGCAAAGTTTTCTCCCAAGGGAAGCATTTACTTCCTTATTTTAAATGGCCTTGAAGGTATTCTAAGAAACAGCAGGCATTAATGGAAGTGATTATAGCCCTGAAGGTAACCTACTCACTGTTACCTCATTTCCAGTTGAATGAATAATATATAAGAATGAAAATATGCCCTCCAATTGTTCTACAAGTCACGCTATATAACCGACAAAGCATAATCCTGATTTTAAAAAGTAAAACCCCAAATAAACCCAACCCACTAAATTAGACCAGGTTTTGGTATTGAATTTGGTATGGAATGAGTTAATGGTTATCTTTCAAATTGAATGAGGTGGAGTTTTTTTTATTTGAAATTTTGTGACAGAGCATAGTGTTTGAAGTTTACAAATGGGTTTAATATCTTTTCCTATGTGTTATGTTCTTTTTATTTTGCATATTTTGAGAAATGCTTCCTCTTTTGCTTTGCACATCCCCTCAAAAGGCATAATGCTAATGACTCTAGCTACAGTCAACAGTGTTGCCAAGCACCGTGTTTTATTCATTTGTACTCTTGCTTCTGGAAACGAATTTATGTCAGAAAGATTGAGACTCAGTCTAAAAGGAAAGAGAGGATCAGCGGATCTGAACTCAGGGGATACAAATAAGGTCATAGAGTGAAAACAGGCACATTTCTAAGATCTCAAAATACAGAAATAGCAGGAACATCCTAAAACTCCCGCCGTAAATGATTCAAAGAGATGTCCTTTGGGATCAGAAATTGAACTTCAAAAATTGATCCAATAATCAAAGCAATGATTTAAGAAGTAAATTTGGGAGCGATTTCATATCTTAAGTGGTGGATATTAAGGAAAAGGATTTTGATGAAAAAGATTGAAAGTTTTACAGAAACCATAGGAGAAACTTCTGACTGGCTTAAAGGGTGTAGTTCCTTCTCATGGATATATAACATGTATGATTCTTCTTTCCTCATCACAGGGAATCTCCAGCTCTGTTCTCTATCTTGTCAGTCACAATTAGAGTTACTCTGTTTCACAGATTCAAGGGAATGAAGGAGCTGGACTAAGCTCAGGAGAACACTTGCTGAGCACTTACCAGCCCCTGTGTTCAATCCCCCTCACTGCCGTGAGGAAACAGAGGAACTGAGGAAGAGTGAGGAAGAGTAAATAGTGATAAACCCTGAAGGTTTTCTGATGATTTGTGCATAGGATTCGGGATAAAGACAAGAGTGAGGGGAGTCCTGGGGGAAGCCAGGCCATGGGCAGGGAAGTAAAGAGCGGAAGAAGAACAGAGTTTATGTTGACATGTAAGATACGTTTCAGATTCAGTGGCTGTGACAAAGGGGTGTCCAGATAGCCCACATGACTGGGTACAACCATGCACTGGTCTCGAACTAAAGGACCTATTATGACTACACCCTTAACTTCTTGGGTCCAAGGCCAACTCTCCCTTTCCAAATATTGCCAAAACATCAATGTCTCAAACCTGAATAAGCCTGTTCCAATGTTACTAGAACAAATCAAGAAAGGAATGTTTCAAAAGTATGGATGACAGCTGTTGGTTCATCCACTCATTCAAGCAACGTATCCATAGACAACATATTCATGCAGAGGGTCTACAGTGGGAAAGGAGAGGATAAGACACATAAAGTCACTGTTCTCTGAAGTTTTTATTATGGAAAGAAATACAAAGATTAACATTTTTTAAAATATCAAATAATAAACATACTACATGATTTCATCTGTATGACATCCTAAGAAACACAAAACTATGAAGATATTGAAAAGATCCCTGGATGTCAAGACATGGCAGATGAAGATGTTGTATGGAGGATATATATTTTATGGCAATGAACTTCTGTGTTCTAATGATTGCGTGGCATTATGAATTCATCAAATGTGTAAAATGCATACCACTAAGAGTGACCTCATCTATACTTGGCCAATAGTAATAATAAATCAATACTAGTTCACCCATTATTGCAAATATAAAAAATAAAATAAATAAAAATAAAAAGTGTTTTAGTCAGGCATTGTGGCACATGCTTTTAATCCCAGCACTCAAGAGACAGAGGCAAGTGGATTTTTATGTATTCAAGGCTAGCTTGGTCTACAAAGGGAGTTCTAGGACATTTTTTAATTAAAATTTAAAAATTAAAAATAAGTGTAACAAATGTACTACACAAACTCAAGATATTTATAAAACAGTCATATATAGGAACTCTGTACTTTCTACCCTACTTTTCCATAAACATAAAAAGTCTTATCAATTCTTTGTTAAATATTAAATTGTAGAAAGGAGCACAAAGAAGGTAGCATGGTAATGACCGATGAGGCAGAACAGCCACACATTTGGGAGATACAAAAATGGGTGTGAACATGTCCAGAAGAGAGGACAGCACCAAAACGGTCTTTGGGTGTCTACACTGTCATATTTAAGGGGAAAATAGAACAAGCATTCATGAAGATTGTGGGAGTGTATTTAAAAGATTGGTCTCCGCTTAGGAAAGTTAGTTGTTGGGGTAGAAGGGAGTGTGAAGGACAGGGTTTTTATGACGACGACGACGAGGACGACGATGATGATGATGATGATGAGCTAGAATGGGGAGAATGGATGAGGAAGGTGAGCTGGGATAGGGAGGATGGGGATGAGGATGGTGAGCTGAGATGGGGAGGATGGAGATAAGGATGGTGAGCTGGGATAGGGAGGATGGAGGTGAGGATGGTGAGCTGGGATGGGGAGGATGGAGGTGAGGATGGTGACCTGGAATGGGGAGGAAGGAGATGAGGAGGTATAGAAGATGAAGAGCTATGTGTTGATCGAAGGAACAGGACTGGCAGGGTCCTGATGAGCAGGAGGAAAGAAAATACTAAGAAACCCCCCATGTGACTTGGATTTTTTTACTAAGTAATGGTGTTCCTTCCCTAGGGAAGAGACAAGTTAAGTGGTGGGAACAAAGACAGCTAAAAAGAACACTTGACTTGTATGCAGGCAATTATAAGATAAGAGAAATGGCAGAAATGATTGATTGATGATTGATTGATTTCAAACACTATATTAAATTTTATTGTGAAAGGGTCACTTATAAGGAACAGAGGAACCAACAATGGTTAGGAAGGGATTGATTATTCATGGAAAAATAATACTCTCTAATAGGATTAAGGCGAAGCAAAATTATCTGATACGATTTGCCACAGTTCTCCATTTAGAGATGTATCAAATATGCTTCTCTAAAATCAACTCATCTTCCTGAGTTCAAATGCTTCTGATAATTATCTTAAATTAATTTTTGACAGACTCTCAGCTACATAATATACATTTGTCTTGAAATGTACTATGAAAATCTTTTTGACTCTCAAATGCACAGTTCAACCCTTTCTTACACTTTTGATGAATCTATGGCAAAGGAAAAGGTATAATTAAGAATTTTCTTAGCCGGGCAGTGGTGGCGCACGCCTTTAATCCCAGCACTCGGGAGGCAGAGGCAGGCGGATCTCTGTGAGTTCGAGACCAGCCTGGTCTACAAGAGCTAGTTCCAGGACAGGCTCCAAAGCCACAGAGAAACCCTGTCTCGAAAAAACCAAAAAAAAAAAAAAAGAATTTTCTTATGCCATTAATTATATTTATGAAAAATCAAGTGTTGTTATTTGTGTTCAGCCTCCTTACGTGGCATTCAATGAGAACATAATGATTTTTATTATTTTATTATTATGACATTGTGTAGGTAAATAGCTGTAATAGAAGGTTACATGTGCTCTAAAACAATAACATACAACTTGCCAAGTTTCTGAAATGTGCCATATTATTTACTTTCCTTAAAATACAAAAAAGAAGTATATATTTATATCTATAAAATTAGACAAGCATGACATTTTCAAATGTGTGACTTATTTAGCTCTTCTCAAATGTGAATGCCAAGTGGGTGGAATGGTGGCAAATAGACAAATAGAATTTTCCAAGAAAAAAAGAATGTGTGGGCAACCTTGACTCCATTCAGTCTGTTTTTGATGGAGGAAATTTATTACTGAGAAGAATTCGTTCTTAAACTTGAGTACACAATAGAAAGAACACCACTTAGCATCTAAATTAGACCTCCAGATATACTTACAGGCTTATTAAAAAGCATAAGCGTGTTGATGAAACATACATAGAAATATCTCGAGGCCAGATGTTAGAAATCACAAACAACTGTATCAGTCAAAGTGCAGGCATGGTGGACCCACAGACGAGTCATCCAGGTGTGAAGTCAAAGGATTCTCTAGTCATGGTCTGGTAATGGAAGCAAGAAATAGCGTGTTGGATAGTCAAACTCTGAGTATCACACATTCATGTCAAAAGTGGACATAAGCAGTAATTTTCTTCTAACCTGTTATGTATAGAATCTCTAGGGATGGGGAAGATATAACTGGACAAGCAGTTGATATGATTGACTCTGACATCATCTCCAAAGCAGACCTGTAGCTCAAATCATTCTTTTTATGAATGAAGTAGCCTACAACCCTCCCTTATTCACAGTGGTGGAATCTTGGTACTAATCAGCAATAGTAATTCATTTCTTCCACATATCACATACTTACTGGTCCTGAATCCACCACAGGACACAAAGTAATGTTTTAAGCCCCTAATGTCACTGATGAGCAAACCAGGATTCAAAAAAGATAAAGTGACTTGATTCACAGCCAACAATGGGTGGGTATGCGTGGGAGGATGGGAAGGATAGGAAGGATTGGAATTCGGAGTCAAGTCCATCTGGGTTAAAAGTCTAAGTCCACTACTGTGGCTCTGCTTGATTCTATAAAGGAGTCAACTGTGGTTTCCTTTATACCTATCACTCATGCTGTGACTTCCATTTCTAGCCACACATAGATCCAGGAGCGCACGAGTATGTCTGTATTTATCAGACGGACTCCACCCAGGCAAGACTGATAAGTGTTTACTACTCCATAACCGCGTGCTAAGGACACACCCATTCGCACTTAGTACCTTGTACTGGACATGATTTTACACATGTCCTGAAAACCTCCGAGCTCCTAGGAACATAGGCAGTTGTGTGTCATGTCGACAGCTACACAGACTCATTTCCAGGATGCGTTAGGAATGTTAACACCTTTAAAAGAAGAAATGGAAACGCTTTCGTAACTTACTATAAAATACCATACAGAACACTGTCTACGGGGGCCATCATTTTAAAATTAGAACACACCCTAGTCCAAACACAATGTTTTCTGTTACTTGTGAGATTTTAAAAATGAAAATTATAACTGCAGAATGTTCCAAACGGCTTTGTTTAGCTTCCTCTCGCTTCTGTGTTCCTTGGGTCTCACTGCTGCCATTTTATATTCCCCATACTATATAATTCAGCTTTTATAGCTCCGCTTATTCAATATTCCTTTCTCTTTTCCTTCCTCAAATCATCAAATTATTTTAATGCATCCCACAGCCCCCACACAAGCTCTAAAGAAAAAAAAAATGAAGGCAAAGTCTTAACTTGGCATTGCTCTGCTAGGCTTTAATAAGGATCAGGGGTTTTTAAACAAAATGAATTCTCATAGAAAATATGCAAATATTGTATTTGAGGATTTCATCTGGGCAGAGACACTTCTGACATACTTCCAGAAGTTTGGGGAAAGAGGTCAGGAAGGAGGATAGGTGGATTTGAAAGAAACCACTGCTGAAGGCTCACTCGCCTGGGATTGAGGGGACCTGGGTTCTGGACTTTATAGCTGGGCCCTATAAGCGCTTTGGCTGCTTTCAGTTTCACTGTGAAACCAAGAAGTTAAACCAAATAAGCCTTAGAGTCCTTACTCTAGGGCTGCTCAACAGCATCACTACTAGAATAGAGGGCTGTCTGTTCCATCGCGGGTGGGGAGGGCCTCCTTCTCCGTGCGCTGCAGAGTGTTTACCCACAACCTAGCCTAGAACCACTCCATACTCCTGGCCCTGGCCCCATTACCCCCTTCAAAGTTTCTCCAGACAGTGTCAAATATCCTCTGAGGGACAAAACCCCTACTTGGCAGCTGAAAAACAGTGCTTTCTAGCTAAAATCCATGAGGAGAGCCTTATTTGATCTTTTCCCATACTTTCTATCAGTCAGCTTGATATCTGGAGTATTTTAAGTGTCATATTTCCATTAGGTGGTTTCCAGATTCTGATTTTTCTGAATTAACGTTGTAGGAATCAGCTTACATGGAAACCACAGAGAAACAGGCTAAAAGCCGGAGGTGAAAGAGATTACTGATTATAAAATATGTGGCAATGGTTCCTCACGGAACCGTGCAACAGAGAAGGACTTTAGACCAGACCTTGTTTACACTAATGTACTCATAAAGTGACCTGTCAAGAACAAGTGAGGGCAACCATGTCCTGGCTCCTGTTTTCATGGTAGACTGTCTCCAAAATGAAAATATAAGCAATATGTACAGAGAGAGAGAGAAAAAGGCATATTACATTCCTATGAGAAGAGCTTAAACTATAAAATGTGTGCATCATCCCTTCTAGTAAGTGGATCCTAAAGATATAAATGTATTTGTTTCTTCATTCAGAAAAACGCCTTGTCCGCAACTGAAGAAATGCTATCCCATTTTAAACTATATTAACTCATGTTTTAGTAGTTCTGGGTTTAGCTTACCACAATACGCTTACCATAGTGCGCCATCTGCCTGTGTTGCCCTACTGTGTGCTTGTTTCTGCAGAATGGTGACCAAAAACAAAATCTATGGAAGCTGCAAATAAACCGAAAGTTAAGGATATTAGATTGCTACACACAGGATAAAGACAGCAGCCCCTCTCCCATAGCTCCAGAAAAGCACAGGACAGTTATCGTATCGTAAACATTGTAAATGGAGGAAGCTCAATACTAATAATTGGCATCTGTTTTCCCCATGTGCAGGAATGTTTGTCATAGAAATGTTCTCGATCTGTTGAAGTGAGTGTGCTTGCTTGCTTGTTTGGATTTGAGACAGGTTCTTGATGCTGCTACCTCAGCCTTCTGAGTACTGAGATCACAAGCACATATCACTGTTTTGAAAAAAAAAAAATCTAAGATTTCATTTGCTCCTTGTGGGAGATGATGAATTCCTCCACATTATCACTCTCAGGTTATGAGAAAATGAGCATACAAAGCAGGAAGGTTTGCCTTAATTTCCCAGTAGTTCAGTGTATGATGTGCACGCCTAGTTACTCCTGATACGTATATTATTTTTCCTTAAGGAGATCATCTTTCAGTCCATAAAAGCATATCCTTAACACTGATGGTTTTGAAACCTTCCTCTTTTTCCTTTGTGTTTAATTCTTTTTTCCTTTTTTATTAAGAATTTTTTAATACAATCTTTTCTCATTTTACATAGCTATCCCCATTCATACTCCCTCCTGCCCTCCTGCCCTTCTCCCTACCCCCTCATCCACTCCTCAGAAAGGTTAACGCCTCCCATGGGGAGTCACATCATTTCCAGGCAGAACTAAGGCCCTTCCTCCTATATCTAGGCTGAGCAAGGTATCCCTCCAAAGAGAACGTGTTCCTTGACTCCTGTTCAAGCAGTAGGGATAAATCGTAGCCCCACTGCCAGTGGCCCCACAGTCGGCCAAAGCTTCACAACTGTCCCCCACATTCAGAAGGCCTAGTTGGGTCCTATGCAGGTTCCCCCACTATCAGTCCAGAGTCCGTGAATTCCCACTAGCTCAGGTCAGCTGTTTCTGTGGGTATCACCATCACGGTCTTGACCCCTTTGCTGATGTTATCGCTCCTCCCTCTCTTGGACTGGAGACTTAGCTATTACTTTTATATATGTGTGCCATCGTTGAGCTTATGTGCACCATATGCATGCGGGAGCCTGCTGAGACCAGAAGAGATTGACAGATCCCATGGAACTAGAGTTATAGGCAGTTGTTAGCTGCCATATGTGCTGGGAATAAAACACAGGTCTTTTGCAAGAGCACCAAATATTCTTAACCACTGAGCTACCTCTCCTGTCACTTTGTCTAAATATTTTACTCAACATCCCAAGCAGCCTTTAATTGTATCATATGTACCCCTAATGATACCTCCGCATTGTCAATTCTATTCTTAATTGCTTGCAAAGAAGATTTACAGCTTGCCAATAAGTACTCAGTTTATTAACTGGGAGGTCATATTATTTCTCTTTTTAAATATAAAGTTTTATATATACATATAAAAATATATACAATGAAGTATGATTTTATTCAGGGAGATTAATCTCACTCTGATAGTTTATTTTAGATTGGTGTATTTTAATTTAATTCTGATCCACTTTTATAAACATATTTTGTCAAACAGGCTCTTCCTTGATATTATTCAGGGAATACCTGAAAAATATTTTTAATGTTCTAAAATAAATTTTCAAAGTTATTGACTTCATAATTTTAGATGAATTAATATATATGTATACATATATGTGCACATATAGAGAGAGCTTAAATTATCAAGGACATTTAAAGTATAGAAATGGCTAGAATTTTAAATAACTATGAAAAGGCAAGGCAGACATTTCATGACTAGCTAGAGGGAATCAGATTAGAAAGGGCCAGGAAATCTTTTTTCCTCCTAAACTCATGTCTGCTCAGTTGATGGTCCTCCAAATGAAACCAGGGAGTTCAGCATCTTGAGGTGTCCTGCATGCAGACACTCCAGGTGCTGTTCACCTCCATAATTGCAGATAATGGCTTGTCACCTCTCCTTCCACACAAATTAGCTCATCAAGTCACACCCTGAGAACGCCTGACAAAACACTAGACTTCTAGTTGTAGGGATCAGTGAGCTAGCGCCAAGTAAATGTGGGTAACAATAAGGAAACAAGAAAGAGATACTTGTGATTGTGGACAGGGTAGCTTTAGAACTAAGTCAAAGGGGGAATACTGGGGGCCCAAGGGCACAGCAGGGAAAGATGGAAGTGGTTCATCAATATGTAGATACTGTATAGAAACATGATGCTCTGTAAGCTCATTGGTGCCCCACCATTCCATCTCACTCTTTCAAAAGCAATGTCTCGTGTTGGAGAGATGGCTCAGTGGTTAAAAGCACTAGCTGCTCTTCCAGAAGACCTGTGTTTAATTCTCAGCATCCACGTGTTGGTTCACAACCACCTGCAACTCCAGTTCCAGAAGATCCAGCACATTTTCTGGCCTCTTTAGGTGCCAGCCATGCATGTGGTACACAGACACACATTAAGACAAAACACCTGCATACACAAAACACAGAAAGATACTTTGATTTTTGTCTATATACATATTAAAATTTTAAAGAGGAAAGCAAGAAAATTCTAACTGTTCAAATTGTCCCTTACTGGATGTACTATATGTTGTGTGATCAAGTATTTAACAGATCCTCAAACTCGTGTGTGACTAATGACATTTTTACCAAGAAAAGAATTGATTGCTTAGAGAATAACTATCCTTTTATGAATATTTTATGAGCCTTGCTTCCCTGTGATAAATAGATACAGTTCTCCGTCTCTGTAAAGATCATCGGCCCATGTTTCATAGCTCTTTCTTCCAAATGCCTTCCATTTCAAGAAACTCCTATGCATTTCAAACTGTCATCCTGCATCTTTGTAGACTCATTGACAAATTTGGAATACATTCTTGAGGAGCATAGTCATGTACACAAACACTCATGTATGGCCTAACTGGAAATACCAGTCAGAGGCAGTTAGTCTCTATACCTCCACCCTACCCCATACTCCCACCTCCACCGGCCTCCACTCCATCCATTCCCCATACCCCTTACCTCTGCCCCACTCCTAGTTAGTGCTTCCTGCTAGGTCAACGATCAATCTTGTTGGCTTGACCTTATACAGATATTATTTTATGTAACAAGCATACTCTTTAAAGAAAAAAATCTCAATACCACAAAAACAAGAAATTATATCAGAGGCCAGGCTTACTTTACCACTAATGTTTATTTTGATGTCTTCTAAGGCTGGGGAGATGGTTTTCTGTTCATTATCCAGGACACGAATATCTCACAGAAGCCCTTATGTCTCTTTTTGTAGATTATTTATAGGTTAAAAGAAAGGTTTCAGCTTTCCTTAAGACAAGACAAAGAGAAAAACCAGGAGATCCACCTATCACCAATTGTGTTACAGCCAGCACAGTCGGAGGCCAAGACAGCCCACAGCATGGTCCAGCCCGAGCAGGCGCCAAAGGTGCTGAATGTTGTCGTGGACCCTCAAGGTCAATGCACTCCTGAGATTAGAACCGCCACCTCCACCTCTGTCTGCCCTTCTCCCTTCAAAATGAAACCCATAGGACTTCAGGAGAGGTAAGATCTTTGTCTGAGAGTCCACCTACAGGCTGGTTTTTGTTTTTCTTTGTTCTGAAAGAGTCTCCTTCAGCTACAAAGGGTGAAACTGGAAATGACTGGCCATGGGATAGAATCATTCATCACCAAATGGGCACCAGGAAGTAGATTTCTAGTCACCCAATGGAGTCTCTGTGCTTGGGAAAACCTTGCAGGTACATATGGTTCTTTGCAGTTTGTGCAGACCCCAAAAAAGTCCATCTTCAACAATGGGATGGTTCCTAGTACCATTTACTATGGACTTATCAAGGGCCATTAGCCAAACAGAGGCATCTCACTTAATTATCATCAAACATGGTATACAGCCGTTGATAATAAGTGCAAGACTATTTCTTACAGATGCCCATGTTGTTTGGAGTAATGTAGAAGTCGGTGCCACAAATGAATTTGTCTAAAGTTTCCTTTCTGTAATTTTACTATGTTAAAGTTAAACCCTTCCTTTTTATTTAAACAGAAAAGGGGAGGTGATGTGGGAGTACCCTCTATGTGCTGTGATTACCATTAATGAATAAAGAAACTGCCTTGGCCTGTTTATAGGGCAGAACTTAGGTAGGTGGGGAGGACTGGACTGAATGCTGGGAGAAAGAGGGCAGAATCAGGGGATGCCATGTATCTGCCGCAGGAGATAGATGTGTTGAAACTTTGCTGGTAGGCCACGACCTCGTGGTGATATACAGATTAATAGAAATGGGTTAAATTAAGATATAAGAGTTAGCCAATAAGAAGCTAGAGCTAATGGGCCAAGCAGTGATTTAATAGATACAGTTTCTGTGTGATTATTTTGGTTCTGGGTGACCAGCATGAACAAACGGCCCTCTCTCCTACATAACCACAACAAGAATTATTTTTTAATTTATTTATTTTTAATTAAAAATTTCCACCTCCCATTTCCCTCCCCCTCTACCTATTCCCCTACCCCTCCCTCTCCAGTCCAAAGAGCAGTCAAGGTTCCCTGCCCTGTGGAAGTTCAAGGTCCTCTCCCCTCCATCCAGGTCCAGGAAGGTGAGCATCCAAACAGACTAGGCTCCCACAAAGCCAGTACATGCAGTAGGATCAAAACCCGGTGCCATTGTCCTTGGCTTCTCAGTCAGCCCTCCTTGTCAGCCACGTTCAGAGAGTCTGGTTTGATCGCATGCTATATCAGTCAGAGTTTAGCTGGCCTTGGTGAGCTCCCAGTAGATCAGTCCCACCGTCTCAGTGGGTGGGCGCACCCCTCATGGTCCTGACTTCCTTGTTCATATTCTCCCTCCTTCTGCTCCTCATTTGGATCTTGGGATATCAGTCCAGTGCTTCAATGTGGGTCTCTGTCTCTAGCTTCATCCATCGCCAGATAAAGGTTCTATGGTGATATGCAAGATATTGATCAGTATGGCTATAGGATAGGGCCATTTCAGGCTCCCTCTCCTCAGCTACCCAAGGATCTAGCTGGGGACATCTCCATGGACACCTGGGAACACCTCTAGAGTCAAGACTCTTGCCAACCCTAAAATGGCTCCCTGAATTAAGATATATACTTCCCTGCTCCCATATCCACCCTTCCTCCATCCCAACCATCCCATTCCCATTCCTCCAAGCTCTCCCCATCCTCCCTTTCTCACTTTTTCTCCCCATCCCCCCTTACCCCCACCCCAACCCCACCCCCCAGTTTCCAACACAACAAGAATTATTTATCAAGATCTGTATTTTGGTTACCCTTATCTGTCTTTGGGATGTATTTATTCATTTGATATGCTTCCATGTAAAGTAAGTCCCATAAAAGAAAACTTGAATATGCAATGTATATAATGAAGGTAAATTTTTGTCTTCCTCCAAATATTATTAAACTCTTTTCACAGTGTTCTTAAATAATTCTCTTATTTTTTCCAGTGGTTGTGAAATTGGACATAGAGACTGAGGCAGGGGGATTATCATAAGTTTTAGGCCACCCTGAGATATATAGTCAGTTCCAGGTCAGCTTGACTTACAGTATGAGAGTCTGCCTCAAAAAGAAAAGAAAATCTAAAAATTATTTTAATGTATTGCTCGTGAATTATCTGACAAGAGAGAAATTTGTTGTGGTGAGCTATAAAGGCCCTTAGCCAACAAACAGCTGATTACACTTTAGAGAAGAGAGGGCAATCAAATCATTCCTCCTGTCTCCTCCCACAAAGTGCTATTGCCTTCCTGACAGCTCTGCCCCAGCCCCCAAGCCACAGCCTTGCACTTGGGTATAGCTAAATGACATTCTCAGATTTGGTCTGGAAATCACAGTGAGAGAGACCTTTCCTCTCAAGGGTAACTAGGAGTCGGGAGAACTGGGCTGTCATTCATTTATCCTTCACTTCCTTCTAAAAGAGGAAGGGATGGGCTAGGATTCTCAGCTTCTTTCTTTCCAGGCTCAGGCACTTACTGTGGCTTCAAAGGGAAGCCTTGAGGCAGGGATCCAAATGCCAAGGGCAGAGCAGCAGGAAGGGTCATCCTGGCTATAGACAATGTAGGGAAGGTACACTAAAGAAGATTTCAAGACAGTAATAAACAGTTTTTAAAAAAATCAGGCTAATTTTAATTGCTGGCATGCACTACTAATTCTAAGCAAGGTCACCGTGACACTTTCCATGAGAGGAGCTATGACCGCAGCAATCCTGCCCTTGTTTGAATCTCAAGCAGCATACGGTTAAAGATTCACTTGTTAGTTTAATGAAATACATGTTTGAGAAAGGCGGCTACTCAAGTGATATCTTATTCATCTTTGTGATCCACATGAAATGCTATTTAAAAACAAACAAACAAACAAAAAACTAGGGCCTACTGTGTATTAAATGGATCCCATGTCCCCTGGTCTCTAATGACAAGTGCCCCTGCATCCCTAACTCCCAGTGCCTTCCGCTCCCAAAGCAAAAGAAATCTGTTCTCACCAAGAGTCTCCAAGTCCTTCCTGACTTAATAACTGACTTCATCATTTTGTACAAACTTCCTTCCCTAATATTAACGTCATTTACCTTAAAAGTCAATTTCCTTTTATATCAGATCTTCTCTTCCCTTGGGTCATTGCTTCTCTGACACTTGTCTGTCCTTCCTTCTCCTAAAGGAACAAAGTGTGTCCCCTGTCTTGTCAGTTTTCAACCTCTCTCCTCTTCGTTACATTCTTCTGATCAGTTGATGCTCAATGGTCTAACGTCCCAATATAAAACACTTGCTTCACTTTTCTTCCTATCCAGCACTATGGACTGTACATTTCTTGGCATCTCTCCTCTGGTCTACTAGACACTATTTGAACTGACTCTCTGTGCTCACATTTGCCTTCCATTCATGCCTTTATCCAAAACCGCCTAGGAGTTTCATTCTGTGTCTACCACTCTGCTTCCTGTGTTATGTAACTACAGCCATTTCCCACGCTGCCTTTTAGACACATACACTTTGTCTGGGGTACTACTTAAGCGTAAAAGAAGATGCTCAGAAGCTGAACTCAAAACCTTCATCAAGTCATGTCTCTTTGTGTAGTCTGAATCCTAGGAATCTGATAATATCCCCAACCGTCTTACTTCCTCCCCTTTTATGATGTGCCCAAGCCCTGTGAGGATCTGTCATCTTCCCCTAGGACTCCATTCTTTTCAACTTCATTACTACTGAGGACTTGAGATTTCCCATTTCTCTTAATCAATGTCATGCTGACCCTCCTGCCTCAGGTTCTGTCCTTCTCCAATCCATCCCCAGATGTCTCAAACAGTAGTGTTCTAAAATACATTTGAATGTCTTTCCTTTTAAATTCCTCAGTATTTCCACTTTTTATTTGGGAGAAATTGATTTGATCGTTACACCCTCTCTGGCCTAACTTTTGCCAGCCTCTGTCGGACTTTATTTCCTGCTAAGCACCCACACGCATCCATTCTGCTACTGTGTACTGTTTCTCCAGGCACTGTACCAAACTCTTTAAAGTCCATGAAATAGTACTTGCCTGGGCTCTGTCCTTCATTTCCCTACTTGCTATTAGAAAGTACCACCATTGTAGTAAGAATGAATCTGCGTCTACAAATCAAGGAAATGAGAAATGCATTTTATTTCTCTGTAACGCATACTAAACTTTTGTTCTAACTCCCATCCTGCCATTTATGGCAGAAACTTGATCTCAGCCCCTTTCTCGTTGACTCAACCTCAGGTCTCCCTTGCTTGGGAATTTAACTAGATTTTAAAGGGACCTTTTTAATATAAAATATGAGAGTCCCACCTGCCTTGAACTATCCATCCAAACTGCCACTTGCTACACTGTCCGTTGCATCCTGTATCCTCAGAGGTTTGCTTATGAGTGTTACTCCAGCTCATATCTTCTGTCTGTTCATACAAACCCCTCTGTTTCTATGGTGACTACCTCTCATTCCCTCCCTCCTCCTGCCTAAACTTTTGCCAACACAATTCTCACTGCTGACTTCTACACCTCAAGTGGAGCTATAGGAAACTCTATGCCAAGACCCCATCCCTATAGCACCAGCCACTTTTTCTCTTGGTACTACCAAGGGTCAAGATCTCCCACTTCTCCAGGGCTCAACCATAAAAGACAGTGTCTTGCCAGGACTCCTGCTCCCAAGTCATCCTGACTAGCGCTTCTCCCTCCCCTAAGTCCGTGGCCTCTTTCTCTGGCTTTGTGAATAAGATTCTCTACTCGTGTTTATTTCCAAAATCCCTTTACCCGGCAGCCAGACATTCAGAGGAGCTCTTCCCCTGAGCACCTGACCTTTAGAACTCACAAGACAGAACCCCTAGTGCTTTGCCTTCTGCTTGCACATTTCTTCCTACAAGCAATAAAACACCAAACAGCTTGACGACGTGAAGACAAGGAAGGTTCAAAGGTGAGGGGAGGACTGGAAAAGGGGGGAAGAGACTTCACCCACCGCTTCCTCTTGAATGACTCAGGATTGTTCCTCACAGACTCAAAGCCTCACCCAGGCAGCCCAACACTAACCTAGGAACTTCTCTCCTGCTACCTTCTGCATTAATCCCAAAACTTACGTGCCTAGACTGCTTATAGAACTCATATGTGTATTGTCAATTTTAGTTTAGAGGCCTGTCACGGCCAATAGACCCAGAACTTCTGGAGGACATATATAATTTTTGATGGTTGTTTTATCTCTTATATATAGAACGTAACCTCTAGAGAACAGGAGCTCCTAGAAACGAATGAATTTCATGAGTAATTCTCAGGTCAACTCCCAACGGGGAAACACTTTGCTTATCCTGCCAGTCCTTCCTCTTCTCTTCTCGCTCCCATCTTTCTGCCATAAATCTCTGCCAGCATAGTGGATTACGTTAAGAGTGACAAAAAATACAATGCCTAGATTGTGTGTTACACAGTCAAAAAAAAGTTTTCTGAAATTTCGTCCTTAATCCTTAAAGTTTTGTGCTTATGTATTCTAATGGTACCTTTCTAAAAGCCTCATGTTTTATTTCCAGAGCTTGATCCTGATGCAAAGTAATTATAGTTATTCATTGCATAAACATCTAGCTAGAAAGTCATGAGATCATAAAGGATGTTTTATTAATTAACAGTCCCAAAAGGCTCTTGGGTCATGCTGTATAAATCGCTCATCCTTGGTATCAATAATATAATTTTAGTTAAAATTGTAAGTAAAATAAGATTAAAAACTAAATGTACATGCTTATATAAATAGGAAAATATGTAGTAAAATTATAAAGATTAAAAAAATCTATACAATGTAGAGGTTATAGTAGATATTTTTTCTCTATTCCCAACTACCCACCCCTAAATCCTATTGATCCTTGCTTCTCCAGCTTTCTCATTATTGATACACTCCTCACTCCCCATGGACCTGGCATACATCACTTCATCTTTGAATCTTCTGATTATAAAAATCCCATTCCAATTATTATAGTTTATATATCACATATGAAATAGTTTATTTTATCCCTGCTGTCTAGATCTCATTCTTTCCATTCTTAAATGCATATTGTGGGGCTGGAGAGATGGCTCAGAGGTTAAGAGCCTTGCCTGCTCCTCCAGAGGTCCTGAGTTCAATTCCCAGCAACCACATGGTGGCTCACAACCATCTGTAATAGGGTCCGGTGCCTTCCTCTGGCCTGCAGGCAGACACAGAGGCAGAACATTGTATGCATAATAAATAAATAAATAAATAAATAATTTTTTAAAAAAAATCATATTGTATTCTCTTCAGACTTGCCTTCCTAAAACAATATTTGTACTACTTATTATCTTATTATGAGAAAATCTCCCAATCACCTACAGAAAAAGGCATCCTTGCTGGATCCAAGAGATCCTAGACCTTTTCATTCAGATTTTTCTCTCCAAATCTGTTTGCTACTGGCCCCAAAACAACACCCTATCCTACCCAGTCTCCTCCCTTTCCTGTCTTCTTTCCGGGCCCGTGTTTCTGCTGACATTTCAGTCTTTGCTTATTTCGTCTCCTTTTCTTGCTGTCATCTCCAGTCTCCACAGCGCAACATAAGAGTTGCTTTCTCCCAGGGACCATGCAGCCCGTCCATACCCATGAGGCTTTGTGACAACCCATGGGGCTTTGTGACAACAGTGAACTCACAAACAAACCACTGCCTAGGAGTGATTTTTCCTGAAGGAATCATTCAGAAGAGGGCTAAGCTCTGTTCTGGAGTAATGGACCCTGTCCCTCACCAGACTGTAAGGATTGTAACTACTTACTGTAGATCTAGGTTCTGTGTCCTCTCCACCCTCCATGGTTCCTGCCATCCCAGTACAGAGTAGACACTCGGAAAAATTATAGGGTTAATTAGTTTCCCTTTGCATCGGGACACCTCAGATTTCTAAGGAAATTTCCCCAATAGCAGGTAGACGAATGATATAGTGCACAGCCAAGTCTCTGTCGTTTATGACTTAAGTAACTCAACAGATTAAGTCTTCTGTGATATAGCACGCCCTCGCCACAAAACAATGTCTGTTCCACCTTATTTCAAAGGGTATTGTAAAATTAACCACTCAGATGAAATGGCACGGTGACTTTGAGAAGGAAAAGGGAATCTAAAATTACTTTGTGTTTATCGTCTGGTTCTACTCCACAACTCCGCATGTACTGGTTGCTTATATTTTTGAATTTAGGAAGTTGAGTTTTTTCACAATACTGGCACATATCTCCTGCAGGATAATATCATACAATTTTGTTAGCTGTTAATGAAATTTTAGGTTTTTTTCTTACCCTACTTACAATATATTTATGTCTACATAATGTCTAAACGTGTATTTAAAAGTTGGCCATTAAATATCAAATTATCAAACTATGAGTCAATAGTTGTCAAACAGAAGAACTCACTTGTCACGGTGAGTCAGGGATTAGATGTTTTGAGTGCTTCCTAAGTTCTACACAGTTAACTTTAGAGAGTTCGTCTGTAATGGGCAGATGAGCCTGGGCCTTGCTCCTATGACAGTTAACCAATAGAACAATAACCACATAGCTGTGCAGCAAGAGGCCCCATTGGTTTTATTTTTCCCTCCTCTTTCTTCCCATGCCTGTCCTCCCCTAATCCTCCCTTTAAGCCTCTCAAGGAAATTGCATGCAGGTTCAATTCCAAGTTTCCAGAAAACAAGGGACCCTATACAGAGTCTAGAGAGCACATTTTCCTCGCAGTGGGAAGATGAGAATCACACCTCTGAAGGTCCTGGAGGTGTGATTCTCATCCTTTGGGTTGCTACATAACTAAAGGTCAGGTCTTAGTGCAGGAAATCAACAGACAAATTGGTGTGTTCGCGTTATGCCTCCATTTTTACCTCATGGTTTTCTGTTAGGGTAAAACCTGAGCAAGGAAAGTTAGACAACTAGAGAAGAAGTGCTCTCACTTGTAACTTAGCCTGTCTATGATCAGTTAGTAGACCAGCAAGCAAACCTATGTCATTCTTCTCTCAAGCTAAAGCTGCCACAGGGTAGAGGTACTTTGTAGCTTTTTGTGAGCATACTATAACATGGTTTATTTGCCTTGCATAAGTGATGGGCCGTCTTAGAATCATATTGTCTTTAGAATTTCAACCAAGCTAATCCTTGAAGAGTCCTATCAAAGCCATAATTATGTCTGCAATAACAGAAACAGTGAAGAAATGGCCAATCTTACCAATAAAATGTTCTGTGTTCTCCCCAAACTCAAGCCCAGCACTTTTGTTCTAGTATGATTTCCTCCTGGGAAGGACAAATGCCCTGGCTTCTGTCCCTTTCTCCCTCTGGTGGAGAATGTTTTGGTGCTTGACGCGTTTTAACTTTGAAAGAATGTAATCCTTCTTCCATTGAACTTCCTCCGGGAGATATGAATAAAGATCATGACTGAATAAATGTCGGGGCATAAATTATATTAAAATCTCCAGAAATTAAACCCTACATTCTCTACATAAACTCCCTTATGACAGCATAATCCACTCCTGTGTTTCCTATCCAATGGCAGTGGGATCCCAGGTCGGCTCTGATGTTGTAGGTGAGGCTTTATGAAGCTTAACTCGAGGCACAGATTCTTGTCCATTTGATTTCTGGACAGGATGCTCTAAGGAGAAGCCCTGGAGGAAAGAGGAGAAATAGAACAGGGACAAGCGAAAGAGAACTGGCTCATACCCTCACTCTCACTCCACAGGGAGCGCAGGATCACCCATGGTAGCTCATGAACCTTTAGGGAAATGAGCGAGGCACCCATTCCCTCAGTCCCACTGTCCACTGAAGGATACCTGAGGATATAACTTCCTAGTCACCCGCTGTCATCTGAGGGTGGTTCTCCAGAAAGTGGCACCGGATGTCATTAACCGTCAGTGTCCCTGGGGTGATGGGGGAGATAAGGGGACGCCAGCAGCATCACCGTGTTTGCCAATGGCTGCCCCGCTCTTGACAGCACAGTCAAGTTCCTACTCCAGGTTTCTTTGATCTTTCCAGGTCGTTACACATGTTCTGCATGGTCTCCTTCAAATAAACAGCCTTTGTCCTCTCCGAGTGTATGCGCCATTGAACACAAGCTGCCAGCCTGACTCATTTGCTCCACCTGGCAATATAGGAGATCCTAGCACAACACAGAGCAAAACACACAGAGAACAAAAGACCACAGGAAGACTCCCAGGTTCTTTATATGCAGTATTTCAGTTCATCCTCAAAGAAGAAACTAGTGCTTCAGGTGTTTAAGTTATTGGCAAATTAGTACGTTTCTGGGCTATGAGGGGGCAAGTATAATGAAGAGCAAGCATCATGACCCCAGACAAGCACATTTTGGGAAAAGAAGCCAGATTTAACCCTATACTCATTGGAAATAAATTGGAAACACTGTAGTGGGTAAACAGGTATATTACATATCGTCACACTGTTGTTTCTCTTATCAAAATTTCCACTAAGTTTTCAGAGCCTTTTTCAGATTTTTTTTAACTAGGAAAATGTAATTTTGTGAAGCAGACTCAAACCGCACATGGTAGCTAGCCACTGTTTGCCTGGAAGCTTGCCGTCGGTGCCAGCTTTCCTGTCTTATCTGGTCTTTCTCACTCTGGAGTCCAGATGCACATCTGGCATAAAGGACAGATGGTGGGAATATAAGCACAGGAGATAGGCTGCAGTGAGAGGCGATTTGAGGCAATGATAAAGAAAACTCATGTCCAAGACTACGCTCAAAACATGTTGGGTAAGCAAGGCAGGGCGTGTCTCTACTTTGTCCAGATGGTCTGGGTTTGTGTGCTGTGAACAGAGGAGCGGAAAGGACATCAGAGAAAGTGTGTTGGTGCCCCTCCCTAGCAGCTGTCGTTGCTGTTGGAAGAGGCAAATACTGGCAGCTGACCTAGGCTTAGGACATTGACCCGCCCCAGGTCAGCCACTCTTAATGTAGTATCTCATAGGATCTTCCCAGAATCCCTTGAGGCATAGTAGCGAGGGCATCCCTTGTCCTTTCTTGCAAGTGAGATGACCTGGAGAGGCTGGATAGCATGCCTAGCGTCACAGAGAAATAAAAACAGACCAGAAGTTCACACCTAGAGATGCGGACTACAAATTTGCCACTTGGCCATCTATCCCATGCCCTCCTAGATGACAAAGGTGATGGTACTTGAACTTTTGGTAGCTTTTCATATCATCATCTTCTGAAAGTTATTTTAAGGGGATAGCCAGAAATGTGAGGAGCACTGGGAACACATGTAAGTTCTCGCTAACAATAAATCGCAAACTATTTTCCTATTTATTCGTCTGATAGACATAATGCATGATTGTGAGGGAGAGAGTCAGGGCTCTGAAAGTTTAGAATCGATTTTTAAAAACATTCCTCTGTTCCCTGTTAACATACTTTAAAAAACTATAGGGACTAACTAAGAGAATGGTGAGAAAAGATGTTGAGCTTTTGGGTCAAGGCAAATCATGAAAAAGGTGTAACAGTATTCAACCCAAGATATGACCGTGGCAGCATATCCAAACCCAGGAGAATAGAGAAGAAGCCGAGGTTATGGGTACACGTGGGATAGAAAAGTAGAGGTAGATTAAGGGACCGGGTTGGTGAGCAAACCCAGGGTCTCATACATGTTCAGCAAATGCTCTACTACTTAGCTACAAACCCAGCCCAAACTCATATTTTATAAAAATTAAAAAATAAGTTTTGCTAAAGCCACCCCCATCCTTTACTGGCAAGCGTGGTCCTCTCTTAAGGCAAAGTCTGAAGTGCATGAGCCTTTGTGGCCTGGTGACCCACAGGTTTGGGACTGGACTCTGCCAGACATCACTATGACTGCTTCCTTTCTCCTGTCTCCTTCCCTTTCCCACTGCTGGTACCCTGAAACCTCGCCAGAGTAGGTCCCAGTGAGTGCAGTTCCTGCTTGGGTTTGCTACCAGTCCACCCAGCTCACAGGCTTGCCTTGTGAAACTGATTAGAAAGGACTCTCAGCCCTTCCCCCACACCTGACCTCCATGTCCTGTCCGAGAACATGCTGGGATCCATTTCCACACCCGCCATGAAGGGGCCAAATCCCATTACCCTGGGACCTCCCTGGCCATTCGGAGTACGACCTATTTTCTTTCTTCTTTCTTCCTTTCTTCCTTTCTTCCTTCCTTTCTTTCTTTCTTTCTTTCTTTCTCTTTCTCTCCTTCCTTCCTTCCTTCCTTTCTTCCTTCCTTCCTTCCTTCCTTTCTTTCTTTCTTTCTTTCTTTCTTTCTTTCTTTCTTTCTTTCTTTTTTTTTAGAAAGAGAATTCAATGTGCTTCCTATATACTGCATAAAGCTGAAGTTTCCTTAAGAGTTTCTTTTAATTATGTATGTGCATGGGAGGTGGCACATTTGGATGCCTGTGTTCATGCCCTAGGAGGCCAGAGGTACTGGGTCCCCTAAAGGGGGAGTTACAGGCAACAGAAGGCGACACTCTGGTCCCCTGAAATAACAACAAAGAACAACGCGTGTTCTTAACGACTGAGCCATGTCTCCAGCCCAAGGCAGCCATTCTAGAATGTTCTTGTCATCCCGACTCTGAAGAGCAAATACAACGGTATTTTTAATTCTCCTGTTCACCGGTTGCTTTACTCAACTACCCACCAAGGGCTTTGCTTTGGAGAGTGTTCTAGAAAAGGAGCGGCCCTTCTTTGCTAGGGGACCATACTCCAGATCTCCGTATACAGGTTGACAGAATTAGGCGAAGCAGCCTGTTTTGTAAGATCCGTTTGAATCAGGGCAGGCCCAGGCTATTCCCAGGGAAAGCCTGCCTTCCTATTTTGAGAGACCAGCTCTGAGTCTTAGATACTGTGTCAGGTTTTGCCTTGCAGGCTCTCGCCCACGGTGCTGTCTGAAATGCGTCGCACCGCTGAGAATACAGTTGTGCATCTCACAGACGCCCTGAATATTGTGTTTCTTTGGAGGGAGGCACCATCATGCTCTCCTTATATTTCCCACGACCTCTGCTTAACAGAACTCTGAAAAATGGCAGATCACCAATAACAAGTTACTTGAGCAAAATTTAGTTTAAAAATGATTTTTTTCTTTTATGAGTATACTTCAAATGAAAGTGCTGTTCCCAGTTAGCAAGGTCTTATAATCCTGGGTAGGGAAAGGTGGGGGCGGAGCCTCGTAACCATTTGGGGGGCAGGGACGACTGTGTTCTCAGATCATTTTGTGTTGGCTAGGGCCAAACTCATCTGACTACAGAATAGAGAAACAGTGCCATCTAGTGGAAGATAGCATATTGACTCATCTGTCACCTAATCGTGCAGAAAATTAAATTTTACTTTATTTATTTCTATTATTGAAAATAGTTTTTCCCCATACAATATATCATGATTATGGTTTCCTTTCCCTCTTCTCTTCCAAGTTTCTCTTCACCTCCCCTTCCATCCGGGTCCACTCCCTTTCCGTGTCTTGCAAAGGACCTGTAGGATAAAACTTAATTCACTAATTAATTATGAGAGGGAACCACCAAAGATGCCATTAAGTCCCATTACGTGCTGGTCATCTTCTGTTTGGCATGAGGCCTACCCTTAAAAGTGGCATATTTCCCCAGTGGGATGCCATTGGAGAAAGCTAATTTTTTTAATTTAAGTGATTATCAATTAGACATAGCTTCTGGGCTAGAGATGGGAGGGAGTGTGTCTGCCTCTCCTTTAAGCTCTAGGAAGGACCCCATATGGTAATGACCCCTGTAAGCCCTGTGCCTGCTGCCACAGCCTCTGTGGATTTCTATGTCTGTTGGTCATGCTGTATTTACCAGGCTTCATTTTGTTGGTGCCATCCATCCTCTCTGGCTCTTATACTCTTTCTGCCTCCTCTTCCATGGGGATCCCTGAGCCCAGAGGGGAGGCATTGGGTAGAGGCATGCCACTTAGGGCTGAGTGTTCCAAGGTCTCTCACTCTCTGCATTTGTCTGGCTGTGTTCAACCAATTCTTTTTTTTTAATTTTTTAAATGATTTATTTAACTTTATGTACATTGGTGAAGGTGTCAGATCTCGTGGAACTGCATTTTCAGACAGTTGTGAGCTGCCATGTGGGTGCTGGGAATTGAACCCTGGTCCTCTGGAAGAGCAGTCAGTGCTCTTAACCGCTGAGCCATCTCTCCAGCCCTCAACCAATTCTTAAGCAAGAGATCTTTATCGTCTTGGTATGGTGATGGTGGCTTTTTCTACTATCAGGGTCCTATAGAAGAGTCTAAATTGACTCCTTAAAACCATATTTTAGAGTGCATCTCTTCACCTCTAGATATATGCTCCATATATCAATATCCACTCCCATCTCAGCAAGGTACTGGGGGGCATAGTGTTAGACCTAGTTCCTAGCCCTGCCAAAACTTAAAGAAAAGAGGTTTCTGTGCCAAACCACTTGTGGTAAAGTGAATTTGGTTTGGGGTAAATTAGTAAGAGTTTAAAAGTGTATGAGCTTATACGAAGGGAGGGAGACAGAGCTGAGGTTTTTAATTTGGGTTTTCTTGGGGGGTTGGGATGTTTGGGGTTTTAACTATTATTGTTTCATTGGTTTTTCTGTTTGTTTGTTTTTTTGATTTGGACAAACTCAACTTAGAAGTTTGTTTAATAGATATTTTGGGATTATATACACAGAGATATACTCATATATATATATATATAGATAGATAGATAGATAGATATAGATATACACAGAGAGAGAGAGAGAAAGAGAGAGAGAGAGAGAGAGAGAGAGAGAGAGAGAGAGAGAGAGAATATTACTTCCCCTGTCGTGCACATAAAATCTTTGAGAGCAGTGAAGGAGTGAGAGATATCTTTGCTAAATATTATTTAAGAATTGTTGATCTTAGGGTTTTCCCAGTGGCTTAGGGAAACTTACATTTTCTAAATTTGAATTTAAGCTTGTTCTTCTGTATGTGACCTGTAGGTGGCACACTGAAGCAACTGTATTCCTAGAAGTGGCCATCAAGGCCCCTTTGTGACAGCTGTCCCAAGACTGGTTTCACACAGCATCTACAACAGTTGTTCTCCCCCTTCCAAATGCTGTGACCCTTTAATACAGTTAGTTCCTCGTGTTGTGGTGACCTCAATCATAACGTTATTTTTGTTATCATTTCACAACTATAATTTTGCGACTGGTATAAATTGTAAGGCATTTTTTTTTTTTGAGGTAGGGGTTTGCCACAGGGTTGAGAGCCAAAGGATGAGAATCTCTGGTTCTAGTGTTCATATTCGTGAAACATGGGAAGGACGGCCTCAAGAAACCCTTCGCACGCTGTAATTCCAGTCCTCCCTGCAATTACCATGTTTTATTTGTGGTGCCTCAAGGTGGCTGTTTATACACGAAATCAAATTGTCTCGTCTTGTGAAGAACTTCAAGATCCTAAGAAGGAATCCAATAATGACGACACAGCTTCCATGTGCTTATACTTTTCGTCTGTTTCTCTGAAGTCGTTACTCCTCATAGAACACCGAATTGCATAATTTATTAAGCGAGTTGGTAAGCTTCGTTGGACTGGAAGCCACCTGCCCACTGTTTAGCTATGCCCACACTCTTTCCGAATCTTGCACTGCCCGATACACACTGGCCTTCCCGAAATGCACTGCCCCTTCCCTGCCCTCACTCGCTGCTGCCATAGCTCAGTGTGCCGGGTGTAGTGGTGGTATGGAAGCAGGTGGCTCTATTTTGGAACTCAGAACTTTGCCAGGTGTATGTCATATACCTGTAACCTCGGTATGTAGAAGGTGAAGGCAGCAGGATCAGGAGTTCAAGGCCAGTCTTGGCCTCCATGGTGAGTTACAGGCCAGCTAGGCTACCATGGATCTTGCCTCAGACAAAGCAAAACAACAAAAGCCTTGTTATTTCTTGAATATGCATCGTTATAGGATTGAGATGTATAGTGCAGCCGTTCCCAAGCCTATCCTAATACAGCGGCTGAGGGAAACTTTGTATGCTCTCTGTGTAGACAGAATCTTAAAGCCTAGATGGAGTTTATAGAAAGATATTATAGACTCTGACCCAGGAATTTACCCTCAGTAGGTCTGGGGGACTATCTGGGAAGAACAAGGGGAATCTGATCCGTGGAGACATCCCTACACAGTCTGCCCTCAGTGCTCAGGGGTTCCACACGTGTGGATTCAATCAAATGCAGGTAAACATGTGTGGAAGAAGAAAGAACTGCATCTGTGCCAAACATGCACAGATGTTTTTATTGCCCCCCAACTAAACACTGCAACAATTTCCATGGCGTTCACATTGTACTGGTGTCATAAACAAATGAACGCTGCTGACTTGACCCATACAGAAGGAGGCCTGTGGATCTAAACTCTCACTAAACGCACTGGTCTCCTGACAGTTTAGGTAGCTATTTGGATCCTGGAACCAATCCCTTGTAGAGACTAAGGGATGATTATGCACATGGATAGATACACACACACGGTGTATTTAAACACATCCATCAAAACCTATATGTACATATACACATGTTTCAATGCCTGTGTGTATACATTTGGATTGCTATACATTTATATTTCTCAGGCGTTCTGTATTTAAATGATTCTCTTTGGCTACTGTGGTCTCAGTGATCCTGGTCCAAGCCACTGAAAGGGTCCTCTGACTACACGGTGATGACAGAGCCCTGGCATGAAGGCTGTAGTGGAGATCCTGCCAGAAGCCCAGCTCTGGAATTCCGTTAACTCAGACATTGTCAATCTGAAGAGCTTTACGTGACTTTTACAAACCCGACTGATTTATGCCCCACAGTGCCTCAGTGGTCCTTATCTATACTGTTGTTCTGGGTTCCTGGAGCTGACTTTATTACTAAAATTACTAGGAGTTCAGGATGCTGAATGTTTAGAGACAAGGAGCTGAGAGGAAGATGTTAACTGGCTTGTCTACAAAGACCCCCTAAGGAGATGGTGGGAGCCGGCTGTTGGGTGTTATTCAGCATCAGGGAGACACATTCACTGCGGATCACATCTTGCTCTAATCCAGTACCTTGCAGCTCTGTGTCCAGGGGCCATCGGGGAAAGTGGGTGCAGACTCCTCTGGATCCTGCACCCTTACTGTGAGCTCAACTCTGAAAACACTTGCTCTCCTAATTAGCATATCAGATTTTCTTTTCTTTCTGAACTGAGAAGTCCCAGTTTTAGAAAGCACTTAGAAACCCACGCGTCCTCAGCTGGGGTGATCCAGATGCACTCCAGCAAGAACGAACACCATTTTTGCTACAGTAGGAACAGTTGACAGTACATACAAAGTCATTAGTATTTTGTCTTCACAGTGTTCAGCTCCAATCAGTAACTCGGCAATCTGATTTTTTTTCCACAGTCTAAAGTATTTGACAACAAAAGTCTAAGATCTTAATTCATCGGGAAAAGGTTAGGTTTCCTGACTGAAATATCACTCCTGTTCCTAGATTGGAAGGGTAATTTTATTCCATTGTGCCTCGTTTATTCTTAGTACAACTTGTGTGGATTGTTTTTAGGATAATGTCAGGGTAATTGTTCAGAACTGAGCTACGGGCCAGCCCAAGAACCCTCTCCTGGGAATAGCTTGGCTCAAACATACAAAAAGAGTTCTCGTCTTTTCAAAAGTATTTCTTCTTAAACATAAAGATTTTACACAATATGAAAATAGCAATAAGAAGTCAGTGGCAGTCTTGTGTGCTTTTCGTGTCCAGTGAGATGGCAAAGGGTCATGCCCTTTGGCTCTGTCTCCCTGGGTTATTTTATGATGGGATGGCACAGAATATAAGGTGTCCTACTTATTCTGGGAGGGTGCATTCTTATCATGGCCCGTTCTTATCTTGGGCATGACACAGTATAAAATACTAGTAAACAGGGCCATCAATGTTTTCACCAGCCTTTAATCACAAAAAAAAAAAAAAAAAACTCTTTAAGTAATATATTCTTGCCGGGCGGTGGTGGTGCACGCCTTTAATCCCAGCACTCGGGAGGCAGAGGCAGGCGGATCCCTGAGTTCGAGGCCAGCCTGGTCTACAAGAGCTAGTTCCAGGACAGGCTTTAGAAACTACAGGGAAACCCTGTCTCGAAAAACCAAAAAAAAAGTAATATATTCTTATTGCAGAAACCTTAAAAGTATATTTATACACCACTCAAAACAGAGCCAGGCACAGATCCTCACGTGTGTAGTCTTAGCTACTCTGGAGGCTGAGGCAGGAGGAGCTCACAACCCAAGTTCACAGCCAACCGGAAGAGTGCAGTGAGACCTGTCTCAGATGTTAGGAAGGAAATTATTTCATAGCCAGCCTCACCGTGGGACTCACACCTCCCCTCACCCACTACCGGTTATACACACTCTCCAGACTTCTGCGTAGATATCCACCCATCATGTCCGCAGTCGTGGCTGGCCACTTGTGCTGTGGCACTGGCGGCAGGAACATCGGGATTCAGGCAACAGCGGGAGCAGAGTTAAATACCTGGCGTCACCCCGACGGTGCCTTGGTAACAGAATGAGAAGGAGTGTAAATAAGAAACCAGCCAACAGTTAGTTGTAAAAAGCACCTGTTCTCCGTGCTGGCGGCTGATCTCAGTGCTCTACATTGATTATGTCTATCAACCCTAGGACAATCTAAAGAACCTCCGCTGTCGCTCCGCGCTATCCGTCTTCACCTGTGTCTTCAGGTTCCAACAATGCAGATGTAAACTGTTTTAACTGCATCTTTACAGAGCACTCGTGGGTTATTTGGTTGTGCTTTAGTGATACAGCCTGACAACTATGCCCAGAAAGCTTACGTCACATTAGGTGTGACGGGCAATCCCCGAGGGATTTAAAGACAGAGAAGGTTCCATGACACTCTCACGCCATTTGAAGTAGGGCCCCGGGCAGGTGCAGATTTTTATGTCTGTGGGAGATATTGGGACCAGTCCCTTGTAGATTCTGGGGGACAGCTATAGCTCTAAAGAGCTGTCTCCCCACTCTGTAGAGGAGAAATCTAATTTCTAATCAGAGTTTGCGGCTCTAAGCAGGAGTTCAATTTGAACCTCAGGCGGTCACACCCAGAGTCTGCCTTTATGCTGTTGCCAAGCTTTGTATGTTCTGAAATACAATGTGGAGAACGTTCTGAAATTTATGCATACTTATAAATGAAGTATGAAAATCATTTAGAACTGGGAAGAGCAGGAAATCATACGATGTAACTTTCAAAAAACACCTCTCACAAAAACATAAGACATCTTCAACTAGTCTCAAACTTTCCAAGAAAGTTTATTTTGCAAACCGTTTTGCTTTCCTGTTTAACGGTTCCACAACCGTCTGAGTAGTCTCTTCGTCCAGGTGCCTAATTTTAAGGTGTCCCTCTGTGTGAATCACAAAAACAAAAATAAGGTACAAATCAATTAAACTACTTCATACACTATAATTCTGTTTGTAGATGTGACCATCTGTGCAATGAATATTTTTAGATGAATGAATAAGGCAACAGGGAATAAAATTTCAGAATCCAATCCACCCTGAAAGCAAACAGAAGTGGATTAGGCCAGCATATACCGCTCTAGGAATACCAACTTTTTAATCACAAGTTTTCTCACCTACACACAGTTTAGTTTCACCCTTACAACCAGAAAGATGCAGAAGGGAGAACTATTGAGGCCATGAAGGATGAACACAAATACGGCATAATGACATGTATGTAGAAAATGTCATAATGAGGTGCGTTGTTTTGTTCGTTAACTAAAAAATAATAATTTTAAGAATATTTTAAAACATGGTTATAGCAGCTAAATAGATAAGAAAAATTATAAATAAACAAAAGGCAAATTTGATACTTTTGTTCTTTTATCTCAGATAATCACATATATTCCAAAGTTAATTTTCCAACTCGTAGTAGCAATATTTACTGTATATTTTAATTTACTGTATAATCCATTTTTCAGAGCAAAGAACAAAAGCAAAAACTAAAAATCACTGAAGTACATCAGTAAAGTTTGGGGGGTTTTTGTTGTCATTTTTAAGACAAGGAAATGATGAGTCTTTAAAATTGAATGACACTCACATATATTAGTTTATGCTTTTTTTTTTTTATAGTTTTCCAACTGCCAAAAATAGGAGAGACTGGAAGAAAATTGATCTACTTTACATGTAAAGGAGGTTTTTGAAAAATTGCTCTCAAAAGTTATCTGACGAGTTTTCTGCTCAGGCCTTGGAACTGAGGTCTTGGTGACAGGGCTTGATTAAATTTCCACATCTCTTATCTGTAGTTTATTCATGTTACCACCGTTGCTGCTGGTTTTCAACTTGGACACAGGAAGCCAGTGCCAATCAATTTTGTTCCCAAGGTGACAGGAAGCCTTGGTTGGTCAGATGTTGCTCTGGTTTGCTGTTCCCGCCCCACCCGTCATGCCTTCTTCCCTTTTGGCTGAACTTAAGACAAATTAATCAGTGGTTGACATCTGGCAGACAGCTTCAGTGTCGTCTCGGTGGTGGTTTGTTGACCTGGAGGGCTAAAGCGTGAAGAAATCAGTGCAGAAAACTTGCAGACACTGACCTAAATGTGGCTAAGGACCCTTCCCCGGTGCTGCACGGGAGGCTCCTCGTCCGGCGTTTTGATTGACAGTGTGGATCTTCCTGATCAATGACACATTTATGAGATCAACATTTCACCTTCTTTAGGATGGTGAGTGACTTACCTCACCCTACTGTAAATTCCAGATTTGAAATGGGAAACGGAGGCCAGGAAAGCACTCAAAGAATGCTAAGCTTTTAAACAGGTCTCTGGTGTTTATGAACTTAGCCGCCTGAGAAGTCTCTTCCTGTGCATCTCAGTCCCCAGAAAAATACCGCTTACCACCAAACGCTCGCGCAGAACATGTTGGTATCCAGAACATAACAAATAAAAGCAGCTCACAATGTTAAGGGTGAATAAAATCAAACGAGCTGACCTTTCCAACCCTGGAACCAAATGTTTCTAGAGTCTCCCTTTTGGACTCTACCAAATCTGAAGCTACAAACTCTCAGCAACCTCGCAGCCACGTGTGTCAGGAATTACAGGTTTTAAAGATTATCAATGCTGAAAGGCAGGTCTAATCTTATGATGGAGATTATGAGAAATGTCTAAGATGAAGGAAGGTGAGATTAAGATAAACCTAAAAAGGGCAGGTATGTTGGACCGGATGAGCCTTTCCTGTCCCTAAAATGCCTTGTGCTCTTAAACAGGAAATGTATTCTTATTCACCCGAGGCCGGTGTCAAGCCTCGGCGCAAGATTGCAAAGGATTCTGGGTAGCGGCAGTGAATAGGCAGGAACGTGAGCAGGGAGGGAAATGTCCTTGGTGGTTGCTACACAGGGCAAATTTTCCAAAGGCAACAGAAAGCTCATTGCTTATTCATCCACATCTCCCATATTTGGGGGACAGACTCTCAGTTCGCTCCGATTTCCCAGTACTTTCCACACCCGAATTTGGAGGCATTTAACCCTAGCGCTGATTCAGGCTATGGGGTCCCTGGGGATTGGGTATACAATGGGGTCACTGAAGGGTTCTATCCTGAGGACCCTGCCAGGGGCAGCAGTCGTCTGAAGGCTCTCCACAGGTTCTCTCCCTAGATGTGTTGATCCAGAGGATGCTGAGCTGTCCTTCTGTTTCCATTGCCTCGTTATATGGGAATAAACTCCCCAGATAAGTGAAATAAATGCTAGCGTACCTGGGAAAACCTCGAGACGTACTGAACTCTGAAAAGCCGTAACCCAGGTTTTCCAGCAGCCAAACAGAAGGTAGCCCGGGGCATGAAATAAGTGCCTATAAGTAGCCATTTGCTGGCAGGTTGTTTCCAGGTTCTAGCTGATGGAGCAGATGCAGAGATCCACAGCCAAGCACCAGGCCAGTTGAAGAGAGGGAGGAGGGAATACATGAGCAAGGGAAGCGGGTCAAGATCATGATGGAGGAAACCCGCAGAGACAGCTGACCCTCGTTCGTGGGAACTCATGGACTCTAGACCCACAGCTAGGGAGCCCGCATGGGACCAAACTAGGCCCTCTGCATGTGGGCAACAGTTGGGTAGCTTGGTCTGTTTGAGGGGCCCCTGGCAGTGGGGCCAGGATTCATCCCTGGGGCAAGAACTGGCTTTTTGGAGCCCATTCCCTATGGTGGGATGCCTTGCTTAGCCTTGATGCAAGGGGGAGGGCCTTGACCCTACCTCAACTTAATGTACCGGAGTTTACCCTTTCAGAGGACTAGAATGAGGGGGGGGGGGTTAGGTTGGAGAGTGAGATGGGAGGGAGCGGGAGGAGGGTAGGAAGAACTGTGGTTGATATGTAAAATGAATAAAAAAAATAAAAAAGGAAAAGAAAACCCAGAAGACTGCTAGAAATCTAAAGTGTGTTCCACACTCATGTTAAGTTCCTCTTCTGGTTTGCATGAGAATCTATTTGAATAAGAGTGAGCTGCCAGCTGGGCAGTGGTGGCGCACGCCTTTAATCCCAGCACTCGGGAGGCAGAGGCAGGTGGATCTCTGAGTTCGAGGCCAGCCTGGTCTACAAGAGCTAGTTCTAGGACAGGCTCTAGGAACTACAGGGAAACCCTGTCTCGAAAAACCAAAAAAAAAAAAAAAAAAAAAGAGTGAGCTGCCTTGTACCTGCTCTTCTGAACTCACTCTTCCAACCACCACAGAGGGGAGCATGCTCAAGAGAGTGGTATACCAGTTAGCCATTCACAACGGCAGTGCCCCAAGTGAGATGCCACACCCCACGGGTGTTAGGTCTTCTTGGCCAGCAATTTCTTACTGTACGACATTTCCCAATTGGCAGACCAAAGCTGTCCCATTGATCAATCCCCTTTCAAACCCCTAAAGGTGAGACTCTTAGGAGGCTTGACAGAGGTTACCAAACATAAGTAGAAGATTGTGTATGATAGCCAAACTATAGAGACAATAGAGACAATATGTGTGATTGATTTCTTTCAGGAAATGTGTTATAGCTGGTGATTTTTTTAAAAAATGTTTATGTAAAATATACTCTTTTTAAAAAATTGAATTTCTCTTGGTGTGCTTAGAATAGAAAGCATTACTGTTTGGCAGAATCACTATAATACAAATGTTGTCCAGTGACTTCCCAAATCTGACCTTTGACCTTCAAATTGTCAAGTTGTTTGGGGTCGACAAGAGTACAAGGATGTAGAGTCGTTTATTGAGCATATTCAAATGTAGACTAGCACCTCAAGGCCTAGCCTTAGCCCAATGCGGAGAATATGCCCAGAACTACAAAAAAAAAAAAAAAGCTACTGCTCTGGGTGCAGAGGGAAAAGCTAGAAAACCTTGCATGCTCGTCTTATGCACCTACAGCAGATAGATTTTTCTTCTCACCTTCCCAGCGAGGAAACAGACACAAGCATCTGAGACAAGGTCCACGGGCCTGGAGGCGTCAGGGCAGAGATGCCAGTTGAGTGACACCAGAACTCACAACTTTTCCCTATTTTCCGCCTCCCCTGATGCCCAAAGTCCCGCATAATCCTGATCTCTCCTCGTCGCTATTCTTTCAGTGGCGAAACAGAAGCAGGCTGAAATAAAATAATACTGCTTTTAGCCAAAGACACGGAGGAGCTTGACAGGAGCGGTGGGTTTGTGCTGCCTTCCACCTACAGGTGGCGCGAGCGAGCCACACAGCCTGCAGGAGACCTGGGTCAGCTCTTCCACCTTTTGTTTTAAAGAACAGAGAAGCAGCTGTTTTTCTGTCCTGAAAAATTCTGCCTATGACATTTGTAGTCCCTCTAAGATTTAAAGCCAAATCAAATAAATAAGGATCAAGGGCCCTGTAAGGATCCCAAGTCTGGAAAAGAGCCATCGAAAAACCTCTCCTCCTGTATGTCCCTAATTGTCACCCAGAAGGGGCTCTGCACGGATTTAGACCCAAATGCACAGAGCAGGGTTTCCTACTAAAGCCTGCAGCCCCAAGACTGGCGTTTGACATCCCTGGTGGGGATTCTATTTGTTCCTTAGCGCTGGTCACGAAGTGTGTTCAAAGCGGTGTTTGCACTCCTTGGAGTTTTTCCCTCTTCTCAGGACAGAACGATATGCAGTTTAGCCGCGGGTGGGGAGGAGCTGTAGATTCCATTAGAACTCAAACCGAGAACTTCCTCCACGAATACAATTGCATTGGAGAAAGGAGGTCCAGGAAAAAGATGCAGCCCCGCACCCCAGGACTTTACATGGGTGAACCCTGGATTCCAGTAATGCGGTGGCCTTATCGAGGACAGCCTGGGGCAAATTGGCAGTACATTAGAAAGCCTGATTGGGGAGGGGGGGGGAGGCGACCTGGGCCTCACGTCAGCTGTTTTCCTCCACAGGATACTGGGTGATTCCTGTCCTGGCCAGATACTGAATACTAAAAGCTCAGCCCAAGAGTTCTTGTCAAAAATGGTTTCCGTAGCATATTTTGACTTGCTTAGGTCTGAAGAGCTTTTGGAATTTGTTAGGTGTGGGCCTGAACTCCAGGAACTGGCCTGTGGCATTCGCTTAATGAGCCCTGTCCCCTCGGACAGATTGTCCTAAGTACCGCATTTTGTTTTGGTTTGTTTTATCGAGTTCACACTTCTCTGGATGTCCTCATCTGACACGGGAATTATTGGTAGAACATGTATGTGTTGATAATTCAGACACACAGAGGCAAAAAAAAAGTTCAGACGTCGAATTTTCTGCCACGTTTCACATATATGCAAACTGCTATGAATATGTTCAACCTACAGATATATTCCTCATATTATTATTATGACGAAACTTTTGGGATTTGCCAGCAGTTCATCTCATATACAATATAGAAAAACCATAAGACCATTGTTAAAGCGTATACATCATTTACTTCACATAAAACAATAGATTAATAACACCCAACTTCTTAAAACATTTGATAAAATAGTCAGCACAATAATAAGGCCCCAAAGGTGCCTTTATATAAAGCAGTGGGTGGTAAAGAATCTTTAAGTCTTAATTGTGTGTGTGTGTGTGTGTGTGTGTGTGTGTGTGTGTGTGTGTGATCGTGTGATCCCATCCCAGAAATTGACCTTTCAGGCAGCTGTGAGCCTGGGCCACCTGATACCCACACTGGGAACTGGACTTGGGTCCTCTACAAGAACAGTGTGTGCTTTTAACTACTGAGCCCTTTCTCTAATTCCAAGGAGGTTGTTTTTTTTTTTAAATCTTTCTTCAATGTATTAATTTCATTACTAAGATTTTAAACTACTTCGTGGTTTTGGATGTCCAATAGTCAAGAACGAATTCTTCTCTTGTTCGCTGCTGGTGGGATTGTAACCTAGTACAGCTAGTATGGAAAGAGTGTGGAAGCTTCTCAAAAGATTGAAAATAGAAATTACCATTTGACCGAGTTATACTACTCCTGGGTGTATTTCCAAAGGTCTCCATATGGTGACTACACAGCCCACTGTGCATATTTGCATATCATGCTTCCTGATGCCCTAGCTGTCATGACACAGAAATGGACGCAGTGTGGATGTCCATCAACAGGTGACTGGGTATCAAAAATGGGGCCCATGCGTACAGTGGAGTTTACTCAGCCGTAAAGAAACTGAAGTTTTCAGGGAAGAAGAAGGCCTGGAAAGCGGCACAGTAACCTCGGTGACTGAGACACTCAGAAGGAAGCTGTTTGGTGTCCCACACCTCTAATCCCAGCCCTCAGGAGGCAGAGGCAAGTGGAGCTCTGTTGGTTCGAGTCCAGCCTGGTCTACATTGCGAGTTTCAGGACAGCCAGACCTACATAGTGAGAGGCTGTCTCAAAAAAAGCAAAAGAAGATATAAGGAAAGAAACTCAGAAAGACAAAACTTCATGATTGCCAGGTGCATGTCCAGAGGGCAGAAAATGATATGTCTTTCGTGTTAGACATGAATGTTATTTTAAAAGATCTCTCAGGACCAGGATTGTGGTCCGACTCTGCCTCAGCATCCCAGGGGCTTACTGTCATGAACATCCAAGGCGATTGTAAGACACCTCTATTTCCCTTTCCCTGCAGCTCCGGATAATCAAGGCCATCACTCAGTGGGACATTTGGATCCCACAGGTTATGCAGAACAAATAGTTGGTAAAGGAAGAAAACTTATTTCTATTTCTTTTTCTTTTCTTATTTCAAATTTTGTAAGAACTGTCATGATTTTTATAATATTTAAGTAAAACAGTCCATGTTATAATTTATATGTAAATGAAGCTCAGTGGAAATATACTTAATTTTTTTCTCAATTTTACTTATAAGGCAGGTAATACAAAAGGTGAAAATTATTAAAAAATTTTACCTGAAACTTGAAGATAAATTTAGAATACAGATATTATTTAGATATCTTTATTATTTAGATATCAGGTTATTTATATTTAGATATCAGATATATTTAGAATACAAGGTTACACATACTCTTTTCTGCCATGTCTCTGATGCTAGTATTTTAAAAGCTGTTCTCTATCATAATGATTTAGCACTGATAAAGAGGGGATAAAAAGGGGAAAAAGTTACATTTTATATGTCTTAAATAATAAAGAAAATTAATTTTGCCATAGTGGATAAATAGGAAAAACTAGGTATATATCTATATATATATATATATATATATATATATATATATATATATATATATATATATGGCTAAGCAAACCTATACAGTACAAGAAAGCCAACTATAGCATTGTAATCATGAAAGGAACTGGAAATAAATAACTGAGTAGACATTTATCACTAGATAAATAATTATAAAATCTATATTTTGCTTTAATAAGGAGTTTTTAAATATATAATGCAAGGTAGGGAAAGAACACAAAACTAAAATCTGGGATACATTATCTCTGTATTATATTATATTATATTGTATTGTATTATATTATATTGTTGTATTATATAATATTATATTATATCATATCTTCAGTGATGTGCATCACTGAAGTGAAAGCACTTAAGGCCTCAGGACAACCTGCTGCAAGGACCAGAGTTAGAAGAGAGGAAATTTTACAAAAGAGCCAAGGACATAGTCCAATAGCAGGGCACCTGCTTAGCATGTGTGGGCTCCTGGGTTTGACCCCAGCTCTGGAAAACAAATATTTTCAGATTTTATTGTAAGAGTGTGTTCATTTTGTACTGAATTTATTTTAATATTTGCTAGATGAAAACCTAGAAATAGAGCGTTGTTTCCTTTGATTTAAAGACTTTATGTCACAGATGTCTTTGTAAAGGACAGTGGAGAGATGGGTCATCAGCTGTGTTATATGGATGATAACATAGGAAGATGCAGTTTTCAGACCACGGAGAGATCTTTGGCCCCAGTTTCACACTGACTAAACGGCTGCAATAGTCCCTCGTGCCTGTGATCAACTATGGTTCAGAAATATTCAACTGAAAATCCAGAAATCAGCCAGGCCTGGTGACTCATGCCTGTAACCCAGCACTTGGGAGTGTGTTAGCAAGAGTTTTGCCACAAGTGCAAAGCCAGCCTGAACTACACTTGAGATCTTGTCTCAGAGAATTCTAGGCCAGCTGGATAGCTCATCAGGTAAAGGTACTTGCTACCAAGCCTGCCAAACTGAGATCAATTCCCAGATCGTCATAGAAGGAAAGAACCAATCCTGTAGTCTACGAAGTTCAGACTTGGGAATCGTGAGAATATAATGTCATCTACCAACCAAGTTCAGACTTGAGAATCGTGACCATATGATGCTGTTGTCTACAAAGTCCATACTTGAGAACTACACAGTTGAGTTACCAAAACAAACTGTCAAACAAGGCCTCCTCATGTCTTTATGAATTGTGATTGCACGTTGGGCTGCATTCAAAGATAGTCTTCATCACATAAAGTCAGGAGACCAGCGTTTGGACACCCTGGAGGCTTTGTGACAAAACCACACAGCGATTTCTCAGGCGAGACACCAGACCTTACACTAGAGGTCTCCAACAAAACCAAACAAACCATAAAGACGCATTAAAAGGAACTGTTCACATCACAGAGGAGGCTGGAAGTCCCCGTGTCTTCAGGGTGACTCAGCAACCTGGCTACGAAAGGAAGTCAATGGTGTGGTTCTAGTCTGAAGGCCAGCAGGCCTGGAATACAGGAAAAGCTGAGTTTGAATCTCCATACAGGTAAAAGACAGTGTCTCGTTCCAAAGACTAGCAAACCTGAATTACCCACTTTGACTTAAGGAAAGATGGGGTAAGCCCTTTTCTTTGGTCCAGTCTGATGAACGAGGCCTACCACATTATAAAGGACAATTTGCTTTGTTAAATGTACTAATTTAGCATTGATTTCGTCCAAACACTCTCTTCAAAATATTCCCTATGCCTAACAAAATGACTGAACATCCCGTGTCTCATCAGCATGACACATAAAATTATTAGCCATCACAGAAAACTAAAATAACAATTGAGATAGAGGAAAATAACTATAAATTATATGTGTGATAAAGCTCTATCATCCATCATATGTAAAGATCTTTACAACCGAAAAGGAAGGCAAACAAGTTAAAATTAAGCAAAAATCGGAACAGGCATTTCTTTACAGAAGAAAAACAAATGACTGATAAATGCAAAAAAAAATCAGTATCATTAATTTTAGGGAAATGCAGTTGAAGTCCAATGAAATTCCACTGCTTCACTAGGATTTCTGTAATTTAAAAAAAGTATATATTGTAAAGTGGCAAGAATGTGGAGAAATTAGAAGCTTAATATGTTGCCGCTGGGAATGGGAAATGGTCTGCCCACTTGGGAAAAACATTTGATAGTGCTTCAGAAAGTGAAATTGGAATGGTGGTATAGCTCGGCGGTAGAGGACTCACCTAGCTTGCCCAAAGTGCTGGGTTCTGTCTCCAGAACCAAAAAGGAAGAGCCATAGAGTTACTGGAGGCTACAGCATTTCCGCTGCTGACGTATATTCAGAAGAAATAAAATGTATGTCGTGAAAATTTATATCCAAATACAGTAGAAAATTTTTTAAGTTTTAAAAAAAGGAAACAACCCAAATGTCCATTAACTAAAACCCAGATAAGCAAAATTTGTATATTCATTTAATGGAATCGATTGTTTTGTGGGAAGGAACGGAGAACTTCCAAGGGTTGCATGGTGGAGGAACGTGAGTGGCATTAGGCCCAGTAAAAAAAGTCTGACGAACTGCCGGGCCTATAAGTCCATGGACATGAAAGAAGTGAACACAGGGGATGTAGCTTACGGGCAGAGTGTTTGCCTGGCGTGTACAAGGTCCTAGGTTCAAGCCCCATTACTACAAAATGAGTGAATCTGTCAGTGGTGTCTAAGGCCTCTGTAGAGGGAGCCATGGGATGGAGAGGCAGTTTCCTTTGAGGGTGAGGAAAATGTTTTAAAATTTGCTTTTTTTTCTGTTTGTTTTTGGCTCTTCTGGAACTCACTGCGTAGACCTCGCTGACCTCAAACTTATAGTGCTTGGATTAAAGGTGATTGCCACCACACCTGGACTCGAATACACCTTATCCGACTCAGAGATGATTCTAAATATGCTGAATTCTAGTCTTTAGAAATACAAACTTGCCGGGCAGTGGTGGTGCACTTCTTTAATCCCAGCACTCAGGAGGCCGAGGCAGGCGGATCTCTGTGAGTTTGAGGCTAGCGTGGTCTACCAAGTGAGTTCCAGGACAGCCTCCAAAGCTACTCAGAGAAACCCTGTCTCAACCATCCCTCCAAAACAGAAAGAAAGAAATGTGAACTTAGTGGGATATAAATCACACACCTCAACAAAAAGGGATGTATGCATGATTTTAATTTTATGCTGAAAAAAGTTAGCTCCTTTTAAATCATTAGTCAGAATTTGTTTCCAGGTGATTTTTTTCATTCTATTGTAGTTGAAGTATGTATTTTTATTTCTAGACAAGAAAGGGCTGTGTCTCCTATCTCACAAGTGTCAAAGTGTGTAGTTTACATGACAAATACCAGTGCAGTCCTTAAAATGTGTAGATTTTGAACTCAGAAGATTTCATTTGCTTTCCAGTCCCTCTGCCTCTTGGATACAATATAGTCAAGAAGCATGGCAAAGGCTTAGCATCTATACCTTGCCCACCCCATGTGTCCCCCACACTGCAGGGAAAGGCCCCTTGAACCTCAGGGCTATCTCTCAATCATCCCACTTGTCAATGGAAGAGAGAAAACCTAGAGATAACAATGAGTTATTACAAATGGCATCTAGGTGACAAGTCTCATTCCCTTGAGGCGAAAAAGCCTATTTTAACTATTGGCAATTGCAGTCAATAATTTATATTTAAACTTCTGTCCTTATCTCAGACCCTACTGATAACATGATTATGTATTTACCCTGGCAGGAAGGCAATCATGGTGGCCAAACCATGAATTTTATCAGGGGCACAACTCTTCCAGGTAGTTGGCCCCTTCCTTCCTTCCACCTGAGGAAGGAGAGAGCATTAAATACAGTCATTGACTCTTCGCTGGCCAAAAGGAAGTGACTCCCTACTCCGCAATTCCCCGGGTGAAAGGCCAGCGACTCCCAGAGGGCAATGGCCACCCTGGTTTATTTGCAATGTGTCTCGCTGACCAAAGCCCACAACAGTGTTTGTGGGTGGTACACTTTTAAATGAACACCGAACAAATGCAGGAATGGGCATTTAAATAAAGTATTGTTCTTGGCTGAACATTTAGGGGGAAGCTTTGCAAACAGTAGATTTTCGCAATTCTTACTGAGAGGTCATTTTAGGTAAGGGTGGATTTTGAGATGCCTTGGTTAATGACATAAGCTATCAGCTTCTTTTTTAATTTTAGTTTTATCCTGTGCGTATGGATAATTTGGCTGCATGTGTGTCCATGTACCACATGTACCTGGTGCCCCTGGAGGCAGGGAAAGGGAGTAGGATCCCCTGGAATGGGAGGTACAGGCAGTTGTTAGCTGTCAAGTGGATAGGGGAAGCAAACCTAAATGCTCTAGCAGAGCATCCGAAGTTCTTAACTAATGAGCCATCCTTTCAGCCCAGATATCTGCTTCTTATATGGAATAACTGAGATCTCTGAGACACTTGTAATCAATGTTAGACAAGATGGGCATTAGAAGCAATCACTTTTTAAAAAATCAGAGTCTAAAAAAACCCAGGCTGGTCTCAAACTCCCAGAGTAGCAAGGCAGACCTTGAATTAATGATCCTCCTGCTTTTCCCTTCTGAATGCTGGGATCCCAGGCCTGTGCCACCATGCCACGTTAGCTGTAAGGCAGGCTGAGACTGAGCCTGCAGCTCAGTTGGTAGGATGTATGCCTGACGCGCACGGTGCTCTAGGCTCTATCCCCAACACTGCATGAGTCAAGTGTTGTGGCACATACCTAGAGTCCCAGCACTCAGAAGTAGAGGAGGAGAGGACAGATGGTCAAGATTTCCTCAACTGCATGGGGAGTTTAAGATCGGCCTGGGCTCAAAATTAAATCAGTCAGTCAATCAATTAATCAATCAATCAATCCATAGATAAGGTTTATCTACATACCTCATCCTGACCATGAACTCAAGATCGTCCTGCTGGCCTCTGTCTCCCAAGAAGTGGGTTTACAAATGTGGACCACTACACATGGTTCAAATATACTACTTTTCTTAAACACAAATAATTCTACCATCCTTTTTCCTTTGTAAAAACTAACTTTATAAATGTTTCTCTCCAACAACTAAAACCAAGTTTAGGAATCTGGTACAAAGATTTGGAAAAAAGGCATGCTGCAGCCTGCCTGATGGTATAGGTTTATAATCTCAGGAGTCCTGGATGCTGCAACAGAATGATCTCAAATACAAGTCCTGTGTGGGCTAGAGAGTTTAAGCCAGCTTGCCCAACTTAGTGAGAACCTGTCTCCAGATAAAAAATAAAATGAGCCTTAGGGGTATAGTTCAACAGCAGAACATTCGCCATAGCCTCTATTCAGAGGACCTAGCAAGAGTCCTCTTAGCTTTGGGAAGCACGATTTTATTTCCCCATTGGCTACACCGTTGTTCTACACATTAGTGATAGTGAGAGTCGCTGCTTCCACAAATGCTCACCAGCTCCCCCTTCCACCTTCATTCCAGTTTCCCATGGCATTTGGAGCAGCTTCACCTTGTGGTTTTGCTTAGAATATCTCTTCTGGTCAACTATGGATTTCCAATTCTCTTCCATTGATCTGATATCTATCTTTATGCTGCTGCTGCTGCTGCTGTTGTTATTGTTAGTGTAATGGTAGAAATTTTCAACTCAGAAAATGTGAGAATGTGAGTCCTCTGCCTTTGTTCTTTTTTTTTTTTTGGTTTTTCAAGACAGGGTTTCCCTGTAGTTTCTAGAGCCTGTCCTGGAGCTAGCTCTTGTAGACCAGGCTGGCCTCGAACTCACAGAGATCCGCCTGCCTCTGCCTCCCAAGTGCTGGGATTAAAGGCGTGTGCCACCACCGCCCGGCGCCTTTGTTCTTTTTCAAGATCATTTTGCCTGGGAAGTTCTGAATTTTGCATTGTTAAGCAAATATTAGCTTTGGGGCTTTTGGTGCTTGACTTTCATCAGGTTGAGAAATTTCTCTGCCATCCCCAGTTTGTCCACAGCTGTTACAGAATGTGTGTTTTCTGATGATGCCTGAGTTAGCCGAGGTCAGTGGATGGTTATAACTGTGTGTTTCATTGCTCTTAGAAGTAGCCACATTTACTGCCTTGCGATGGTCAGTACGGAGAGCGTTCCTCGGTAGCTGTGTGAAGGGGTGGGTGGTGAATTAACTATATGTGCTACTAACAAAATGTTGGCATAAGTGAATGTAGATCAAGCTTCCATACAAATCAACTGAAATTCGGATTTCTCTTTTCGGAAAGATTGGTTTCTTCACTGTGGTCTAATATTTCTTCATTATCACTGAAGGAAATGAGGAAAAATTAAAGCCAGGAACTAAAATTAGAGCCACCAACATTTCGTTCTTTCTTTTTAAGGGAAACAGCCTCCTCATCATGAGTGGCAGCCAAAACAATACCAAGTGCCAGAAAAAGATAAAAATGAATCATTCTTGGCTTGGAAACAGCACCCTGCAGTTGAAAATTCTTTTGTATCCATAAAATCTTCACAGGTCTTTAGTAATGTTAAGGCTGAACCTTCATGGTTTTTTACACAAGTTTTATATCAAATCTTAAAAATTGCATTTCTTGTGCCTGCACAGTCTAAATTTTATTATTTTTGCTAATTTTATCTTATGTATTCATTTTTCACCTAGGTTCATGATATCTGCCCTATGTGGCCAAGTATTCACAATGTCTCCTAAATTAGGCTCCTGCCTCAGTTTCCCACGTGCTGGGATTATGGGTGGGCGTCACCGCATCTGGTTTTCTCATCTTAAGTGATTCTTTAGTTTACATACTTGGTACAAGCCATCAGACTGCATTACCCTCTCCAATTTGCGTGTAACCGTCTCTCCCCATAGACAACAAAAGGGTGGTTCTTCACTGAATAGTGGCTATGGAAGGAGAATCGAAGTTCCTATCTTTCTTTGTTCACACTGCAGAGACAATCATTTCTGGTGACTATGTATGTGTATTATGAGTACATTAGAAAAAAATTACTCTGGGAAAGAGCGCCTACATCTTGGAGGGTGGATCTAAAAGAAATTAGGATTTCTCTTTTCGGAAAGATTGGTTTCTTCACTGCAGTCTAATATTTAGATCTAATTTAGGTCTAATAATAATGCAGACATGAATTGAATTGTAGTTCACTGCCTGCCCAGGCACAGACAGGGCGTGGTCATGCCAGGTGAGGCTGGAGAAATGCAGAGGGATCAGAGTGGGAAGCATTTATTGTTGTATTTTCAGTGTTATTTTCCAGTGAAAAATTATTATAGTGCAATAGAAAAGAAACCACTCTGAGCTAGGAGAGTTTAGAGGGAAGAAGGCTTCCTAGAGAGCCACTGGAGGGGTTGGAAGGCTTAGAAGGGAGAACTGGAAGGCTTACCAGGGAGCTGGTATTAGCGTTTGCATCAAACACAGAAGGTCTGTTTTGTGTCTTCAGGTTTCTTCCAGACCCTGTGTTTTTGGTGATCTATTGACTTAGATTTCCAAACAACTCACTGACCAGGAAGACACACTCTTGCTAGCATGGAGGGAGGGAATCTTACAGGGCCTCAACCCTAGGCAAAGAACTTCAGGCAACTTGAGGAATGCTGAGAGTGGGAGAGATAGCCTCCCCCAGGGAAGGGGCTCCCGTTAGAGACACCAAGGGCTCAGCTCTGGAGTCATCCATACAAAGATTTCTCACAAAGATTTGAAGAACAGTGGATGTAATGTTAGAGGTCACTCCATTTATTATTGGAGATGTTTTCTTCATTTTAAATGTATTTTTTGTTTCAGTCTCTGTCCAGTGGACAGATCTTGTTTTCAAAACAGAAAAAAAACATAAGCCCGTTCATTGTAAGAATATGAAGTGTACATCTTAAATATATGAGGTACAAAAAAAAAAAAAAACAGTCCCAACTTACACACTGAATTGTTGCAAACTGACTCACTAGTCAATTCTCCAGGTCGGCTTTATCGACTGCCCCAGTTCAAGTCCCCAAAGCTCTCATAACTGCATCAACATGGAGAGGTGAGAAATTACCATGTAGTTATTGCTACAGTGACTCACACCAGTGTGTCATGAACGTGACACCAAGCTGGAGGAAAAATGACATTTTTATGTTTCTTTACCTCTTATTGTGTGAATTAACCCTGAAGTTGTCATTATCTTTGGTTGCCAACTAGAAAGTATGAGATCAAGTGTGTTTAATTCTAACTCACGTGGCAAAGCATTGATTTAATCAGTTTCTAAGGTCCGAGCCCAGAAAACAATGTAACAAAGTTTACTTTATATATTCCACGTATATACGTATGCGTGTACAGGTTTTCATTGTGTGGGTGGGAATTGTTGTTGGGACTGTTTGTTGTTTCCAGCCTTTGAGCTGGAGTCTTAACTATACAGGCCTGCAGGAATAAAACTTGTTATGTGGACCAAGCTGGTCTTGAACACACAGAAAACAGCCAGTTTCTGCTTCCTGGGTGTTCTAATGATGATTTTAACTTTAATTTTTAAGTTATAAATTTACCTTGTCTTGTATGAAATGTGAGGCAGGCTGGGTGTGGTAGGCATGCCTTTGTCTCAGCCCTCAGGAGCCAGAGGTAGGAGGGCGGGAGGATTGGGTATCATTGGGTATCATCCCAAGAACTTGAAGACGTTTTATGTGGCCACTCAACAGGGAACCAGCATCTTCCCAGGGCAGTGGAAGGTAAAAGAATGCATCATCTCCTACACCAAAGATGTTCTCCACATTATAACATTATAAAATTTTCTTCTCAGTGTAAAGTGAAGTACCTTTCTCATCTTCCTGGGCCCATGCCTGTATCCTTTATGCTTATTTTCCTTCATGTCTTCCCTGAGGAATTTCCTTTGGAAAATTTTAGTATGAGTCGTCGCATTAGCTACTCCTCTTATTTCAGCTTCTCTATACTTAGTCATGTCACAATTTAACTTTCTTAGAATTGTCTCCTTTTCTGTTTTAAAATTTTCACCCTCTCATCTGTCACTTGATTCAGAGAGCTGGAACTATCCAGAATTTACTTGAAAGTAAAGGGATGGGGGGGGGGGGGAGGCATATTGTTAATTACATATTCTTAAAACTTAACACCTGAAGGAACAAAAGAGTTGCAGGATGTGGAGTTGTGAACAGATGCAGAGGCCAGCCAATGCCACAGGGGCTGCTTTATAATTGCTATCCAAATAAATAAGGATTTCTCTTTCTTATTTTTCTCTCTTTATTAGTTTCTCCTGGAAAACGAAGAAAGTGGGCAATCTGAATCATAAGAATTAAAATGCTGAATTGGGTATAGAAGAGTTGAAGCTCATCCTTAATGACCAAATCCAGATTTAATGCGGTCATAAGTCATAGAATGTGGAGTTCAGACTGAAGGGTTGAGGACCTTAGATTCCTGCTCTCCCGTAGGGAGGGAGGACCTGTTAGGTTCTCGCTTCTCATGTTGTGTGATCAGATGTGGGTGCTACGGAGCCCTATGCAAATCCCTGTGTCTCTCCCTCTTTGAGCTGTGTACTTTTCCATTCTTGCTCCGAGGCCTGGCACAAGCCAGCTGCCAGCATTTCTCACCGGACCGTCATTTCCTCCTCTAAGAATCGAGAACCATATCTGCCTGGAGCACAGGCAAAATGCTTGTGCATGTTTCATTTTCTTCTGCCCTCGTTTCACTTCTCCGAGGACACCGAGTGAGAAGGCGCTAGAAATCTCAGCTCTTCTTGGCCAAGTCTCCCGTGCAAAGGGAGCAGCCTGCCTGGAAACTACCCCTTCTGCCAAAACCCAGCTCCTAAGGCCAAGTGTGACATCCCTCGCCTTCCAGGGAAGTAGATGTGTGGTCTCTGAGCTTCTCCAGCATGCAGTTGAAGAGCTCGTGTATTTTTAGCAGTGTTTTCTTCCCGCCTCATGGCTATTAAGAACAGTAGTGCAGAAATGGACATTCCAACAGAGTTGTTTATATTCCCTCGCTGAGTTCAGTGTGGCCCTGGCTCATAATATTTATGTGTGTTTTCCTTTTGGCTTAATTGTAATTAGCCTGCTGTTCGCTGCATTTCTCTTACCTTGCCTTGAGAATTTGCTTTTTCCTTCAATTGTTTGCATTGGTATCTTTTGAATTTCCTCCCTCCTATTTACTTTTTGGCATAAATAATAATTGGTGCCACAGGGGAACTTGATAAAGCTTTTTTTTATTGTGTTTGCTTTTCTGCACCAGCAATCAAGAGACATAAAAATGTCTAAACCATTTTTCACGCTTGCGCAGCAAAATAGAGGCAACGTTTTCAAGAAGAATTTGAGTTCTTACTTTTCCACATTCTGTTGTTTAAAATCCAGATCTCTCGCTATTTTGATGGCTGTTATTTTTCTCTAAACCGATCTTTATTTTAATTTTTCTAAGCATAAAGTTTGCTCTGTTTCAGAACTGTCGAATGCTAGCCTATTTCTACTCTCTTTGGTGTGTGGTGTTTACGAGGATAAGCCCATATTTTCTTGGTTTAATTAAGTCCTATTTTGCTCTTCAGATTATAGTCAATGGCTGGTAGTCAACAAAGACATATTTACTAAAGCATATCCTTTTTCTAAATTTTTCTGTAAGTTGTGTTAAAACATGGTGATTAACTCTCTAGGAGAAACAATAACAACAACAAAAAGAACTTGGGAATTCACTTTTGACCAGAGCCCCAGATAAATGACAAACAGAGTGAACGGCTACGCTTTTACAGAACGCATTTCCAGGCTAGTGAGATGGCTCGTAAAGCAAAGACCTTGACACCAGGTCTGAGGCCGTGAGCTTTCTCCACAGAGCTCAACAGGAGAGAAACAACCCTGGAGTTGCTCTCTGACCTTGACACGCATGCGCGCGCGTGCGCACGCACGCACGCACGCACGCACGCACGCACACACAGACACACACACACAAGTAAATGTAAAATAAAGTAAATTAGTGCATAATCAGAAAAATCCGTTTGCTTAACTGAGCATACACATAAATTTTCAGCAAGTTTAGTGTTTTAAGGCAACAGCAATTTGTGGTATTTGCCACAAATATGTCTGAAAAACAGTGTCACACCACAGACATCATAGTGATATGTAAATGACACAAATTAAAATTAGGAAAGATAGGGCTAAGCAATTCTCAAAGGTAAGGACCTAGAAATAAACAATGAAAATTAATTAATTCAACCATTTTTTTCAAACCAGAGAAATCAAAACAGTAGCCATTTGCCACTGCCATTGATCCCTTTAAATGAGAAAGATTTCAGAGTCAATTTAAATAACTGCAGAAAGCAAGAATATGAGTTACTTTTGGTTCCATTTTCAAATATCTAAATTTTATAAATTCCCACAGTAAACACGTTTTGCCAGGAAAAATTAAAATATGGGTACATGTTTAAGCTCTTCGTCCCAAGCAGGTGCCTATGCCTCCAAACGTGGTCCTTCTGTAAGCTGATCCTTCTGATTCAATTTCCTGATGGCATCATATTTCAATTAATCCAAATACTGTTTGTCCTTTGAAAATAAGCATTAACAAGAGCGGAGATTTTCCCCAAGTTAACGACATCCTACCGTCGTATTTTATGACAAGCACAGGAGAGTTGCTTCCCCGATAAGACTGTTCTGTGGAAAACGCTCTTTGTGAGGTCAACGGCCGCTGTAAGTTTAATTCTATAGTTGAGCTTTGGGACATTATCTGAGGTGGTGAGGTGAGGTGCTGGCTGCGGGGTTGTCTGGGGTTCAGGGCAAATGGCGTCACTGTAGTAAAGGGAAATCCTAAAGGAGTAGGCTATCAAGCTGTATCCTTCGTCAGTGGCAAATGTGTGGCTTATAGTCATCGATTTCAAAGCATTAAAGATAATCTCAATAAAGACAATTGGCAGCTTTTTGGAAGTGCCCTAAAATAGATCCCTTAGAGAAATGCAAACAGTGAGAATTAGAAAGGATTTTGTTCATTGCCAGCCAAATTTAATAACACCCATGCATGGCATGTTATAAGCCGCCGACATCATTCTTTGTATGTTGCAGGATAGTAACTCTCTAAGTACATTTACTTGATTACTTACCGGCTTAAAAGAGACAGAAAACACCTGCGCTGCAGAGAAGCTAAGCAACCCTGAGAAAGGCACAGCAAGAATATCGGCGGGCAAGATTTGAGGCTTCACAAAAATGCTTTGAAGTCAAAACTCTGGCTTTGCCTACTGTTCTTGACGTCACACACAGTCTACATAATCTGCCCACACACTCACTTCGGGAGGCAAAGGAAAAAAAGAGCTTGTGTTTTATATTGTAACTTGAACTGAGTCTTTGACTGACAACTGTGTTTCAAAAATGGGTATTTTTTTCAGCTGGAAAATAAAGGAAACCAGTTCTCCCAAAGGCTAAAGCATCATATAACAGTGGTTGGCAAAATAACAGAAACTGGATATATTGGGTTCCTTTCTTACTTCCCTTGCTAAGCTGGTCAGTCTTCCTTACTGAGTGGGTTCCACAGCTCTCAGCGGACCACAGACCCCTCAGAAAACTCGCTCATCAAAGACTTAAACGAGGTCTCTGAGAGGTTCTGGGTCTCCAGGTGTGGGTAGGGTGTGTGAGAGAAGCCAAACAAAAGTTGGTATTCATTGATGTTGATGTCGTGGCCCCGTCTGTGGGACTTAGGCAGCTTCTGATAGCCACGTAGTTTCTGCAGCTCTCAACTCGCGCTCAACTCCCTGCAAAACCCGGCTCCTGACTCCAAAATGCGTTTTGCACAACTGAGCTCCAGCCCAGACTGCTCTGCTCTCTCTTAGAGTCCTCATATGTGTTCTTCTCCCACACCATTGTCTCTGAGATGGCCAGGTCCACTTCAAATGACCCCCTCCTCCACACAGCTGCCCTGCCACCTAAGTGGAAGGGACTTCACCATCCGCTAAACCTCTGACAGATTATAGGCCCTTCGTCTATTGCGAATGAAAATTGAATGGAGTTGTGCTTTAAAGTGGCCTTGAGCTAGCAGCCCTGAAACAACGTCTCCAGACTCCTTTCTGAGAGAGAGAGGGAGAGGAAGGAAGAGAGAGAGAGAGAGAGAGAGAGGGGGGGGGGGAGGGAGGGAGGGAGGGAAGGAGGGAGAGAGAGAGAGCCAAATTCTCACAAATACACTAAACTAAAATAACAAACCAGAACCAGAACCAGGGTCCCCTACAAAATTAAAGGCAAGTACCACTGGATTGAAAAAGTTTAAAAACCAGTTTCTCACTAAAAATAGATTTAAATTCTTGGTCTAAAAACAGAGGCATTCTTTGATGCTCCTCCACTGTACATTTCCCACCCAGAAACACAAGAAACTGTATATTTCAGCCAACAGAGCCCCAAACGATAAAGCCCACGGGCACATACACCTCCCTACCAAATAGGTAATACATCACAGGACATTCAGGATGTTGTCCATCTCTTCTACCTCAGCAACCTCAGAGAGCTAACAATAATGATAGACTGAGAGGATGTGTTGCAGGGTTCTCCGAAGAAGAATAAGATGTCAATATTAATTGTGTATATGTGTGCATGCGTGCATGCAGAGGCAGGAGGATGATGCCAAGTGGCTTCTTCACCCACTGTTCCCTTTGATTTTTGAGTCAGGGTCTCTCACCGACCCTGAAGATTATGGGTTGACTATGCTGGCTAGCCAATGAACTCTAGGAATCTGTCCATCCCTGACTGTCTCCCACTCCCTGCTAATACCTGGATTACAGACACATGCTTCCATACCTGGCATTTTTTTTTATCATGATTTCTGGGGACCTGAACTCCTTTTCCTCACATGCCGTCTTAGGAACAGCCCTGCAACCATTGGTTGTCACGTGTTCTTTCATAGCTGTCCCTCACACAGCTACCGTAACTGCTAAGTGGGACTTTCATCTTCTACACCAGGGTCCATGTAAAAGGGAGGATTTCAGTCATTACTTCCCAAAAGAAGCAACGGAAATTATAAAGAAAAGATAAACTGTATATTTAGCCTTTAGATCTGTGATCTCTATGACCTCTTACAAGTTTCACAAAATTAAATTAATAACATATATATGTACATATATACATGCATATATAATACAGTTATTTTCTATTTGTTTATTTAGATTCATGATGGTTTGTTTCTGGGCTAGCCTTGTGTAGCTCAGGTTGGCCTCAAACTCATTATATAATTGAGAATGACCTTGAACTCCTGATCCTCTTGCCTCAAATCTCCCAACCTGTAGAATTTCAGGTATTCCACCACCACCATGCTTGCTGTAAAGGGTTTATCCAGAAGCTACAGTACATACATTCATGTGTGCTCATATACTTTCAAACATTTACATTCTGTATTAATACAATAAGTTGAAATATAGTAGATTGCTATTTTAACTTTATTATGTTTTAATTGACCAACCAAAGGTATGTGTGTTTATGGAATAGTGCATGCTGTTTTGAAGTATGCCTACATTGTGAAATGGCTAAAGCATTTAATGACTATGATATATATTTCGAATTCCCAGACATACATATAAATATATGTTCTTTTGTATCATCTATGATTTCTCAATTTAAATGTGTTTACTTTTTCTGACATTTTATTTAAAATTATTAACCATCTTATTCTTTCTGCAATAAGTATGCTTACTAATGACTTACAGTACATGTTCTCAATTCAGAATTGTTTGCAACTATAAAATTGCCCATTTCCTATAAGGAACATGGAGACTTCTATAGTTAGTCATGATACCAAATATATACGTTTATGATCTTTGTTTCTGGAACGATATCATTGAACTTTGTCCTTGTGCAAACAAAGAAAAGACAATCTGTGTGATCAAAATAATACATGTAATATTTAAGTATAATAACATTCTTTCCCCTTTGTAGACGAGGGTCCAATGTATCCCTTACCTTGGACATGAGTAGCCTGGGGAACGTGGAACCCTTTGTGGCTGTGCCAACCCCCCGGGAGAAGATAGCCATGGAGTACCTGCAGTCAGCAAGCCGTGTTCTCACCAGGCCACAGCTGAGGGACGTTGTGGCCACTTCCCACTTACTTCAGAGTGAGTTCATGGTGAGTGAGTCGCTGGTTCTTACTCAGCTTTAATATGCTCAGCTCTGCAGCTGGAAGTGGCGCTGCCGCCCTCTCTCAAGCAGCTCACTGTGGGCACAAGGTCACAAGGCGAAAGGAAAAGTGCGGTAGCTTTAGAATTACCTTCTCTTTCATCACCTGTTGAGTGATTGTTCAGGCTGCGACCCAATGCTTAACTGACTCAGAGCCTGTAAGCGTCCATCGCTGGTGCCGGAGCACCAGGGAGCTGGGCCGAGAAAGGCGTCTCAGGATTAGGGAACTGTCTTTCTGTGACTGTGGAGGGATTGAATTGTTCAGATTTACCGGGGCACTGAAATCAAAACGGGAAGTGGCAAAAGTTGAGCCTTGGAAACATAAAAAAGGGGGGAAAACCCCACAGATTTGAATACGTGTTTAGGAATGGGACTTAACCTTACTTTAGAAAAGCCACGGCATCCGCAGGCACTGAAGGGAACAGAGGGGAGGCTCTAGAGGTAAATCCGTGGAAACCAGAACTCAGGTGTCAGCACCAAAAAATGCACTCAGATGAATTGAGAGAATTTGTAACACGGAGCAAAATGTTGGTTCTATTCAACGAGGTAGCCAAAAGAAATGGAGAAGTTCGGGGCAGTACTCGAGGTTTTTGTTTTGTTTGGCCTATTGTTTTTTAACTTGGGCAATGGAATTCAAGAAAGACCAAGCATGGGCTTAAAATGAGGGTGAGTGCTGTATGACATTCAGTTTTAGAAAATCGGTATTGCATCAGGTAACTTGATGCTTGGTAAGATGCTGCACAGGGAGAGAATGGAACATCCTAGGTTTTGCATGAGGGAATGCTCTCTGCTTCAATGACTTTACATCATAAAGCAGTCCCACAACTTAAGCTATAGTGATCAAATATAACAAACAGATGGTTCTATAGTCCGTTCAGATATTTGGAACCAGACTAGTAGAGAAATATCAGTAACCTGCTAGACTCCCTATCAGTGACATCAGCTAGTGTCAGCTTCCAAAGTAAACACCAATGTGGAGTTTTCAAAATGAGATGCTGTGATGTGTCATGTTTTTAGATGTGAAGCAAATGAAGGCCAAAGATGAAAGAGCCAATCAATGGTCACACTGCATAGTGAAGGCATCTAGTGCCTGTTCTGGGGCTGTCAATGGGTCTTTGTATGAAAACACCTTTAACATAGCCACCTTCCCTGGAAGGAAGATGAGGCCAACAAAGGAGAGACAGTGTGAGAACCTGACAGACTGTCAACGTGTGTCAGGAAACAGGGTAATGTGAAAGGCAAAGGAGGCAATAAAGATGTCACCTTCTCTCTGTGACGTTGTCAAAGCAGACTGACTCGTATAAATTATCAAAAATTGGTTGGGGAGCTAGGTTAGTTGGCAGAGTGCTTGCCTAGCATACATGAAGCCCTGAATTTGATCCCCAGCACCATCTAAACCTGAAATCGTGGTCCATGCCACTCAAAATACAGGGAGGTGGATTAGAACTTCAGGGTCACCCTTAGCTCCACAGCCAGTCAAGGTAAGCCAAGGCTATATGAGATCTTGGCTAATAAAATAAAATAAAATAAGTAGATAAATAAAACATAAAAAGCTTTTCCTTGAATAGTCAACAACTTTATTTTGATGTCTCAGAGCTAAGGAACGCAAATGTTTCAATGGAGTAGAGACTATCATAAGTGTCTAAGATAACACAAATTAATGAAGTGGCTCTTTGAAAGGGAAGTTGTTCCCTGCAATCAAGTTTTCAGTTCAAGATGTAGCCTGGCTCTTCCCGAGTTTTCAGACTGGCAGAAAATGCAGACAGTTTGAAGTGAGGTCCTGGATGAGTTTTCCCGTTCCGTTGTCATTATTTTGTTTCCAATGAAAACTGTCTCAAAGAAAACTGGTAAGAACAGGAGGCAGCCAGTGTGGTCTAAGTTATGTGCATGCCTGAAAATAACACGGTAAATTTGTTGTTTAATTAGAGGAAGGCATTTTATAAGATAGAAGGGTTCAACAGTCATTTTATTTCGTACCACCCTGAATCGTTCAGTTCATTTAAGAACTTTACGTTAATAAATACTGTATTTTTAGAAGCAAATCTTAAAACACTTGCCTGCGTCCTTTTGAAAGTTCCTGTTCATTACTTGAGCTCGGTCATATGAGGGTGCTCTCGGTCTTAGTCTTATGGGGGGGGGGGGCACAGAGCCGCTTCTGTGCTTACTCGTCCCTCTTTGATTGGTTGAGCCATCTGATGTATAGCTTTCCTAGATAAGAATATTCTGTTCTTCTTAAGTAGGAGAAAAACAAACCCCTTTTCTCAGAAGTGTTCCGTTCGTAACCACAAATGAAGTAGTGCAATGATAGAAGAGCTCTTGACTAAAAACATCTCAGCAACAACAGCAACAAATTCTTCCACACTTATCGCTTTCAGAGGAAACTTTTAATGACTCTAAAAGAATCACAACTGATATGGAAAGAACTGTGACTTTGCTGATCTTATAGAAACTTTTTGAAGAAATTTAATATATTGTATTTTTTAAAGTAATTTCCTAAGTGATTTCACAGTAATGCTTACTATCCAAGTAGGGTGTTTTCTGTCTCTTTAGTATCTACATACAAAATAATACTTCCAAACACACAGGGATGCTACTTACAAGTCAGCTCACAGGCTGCATCTTACCTGTTTATGAGAGAAAAGATGTTGGTCAGCCAGTGGAGTAGTCTGCAGTTTTATAACTTGGGAATCCAGTAGATTACAGAGCCAACATCCCCTGGGAAGATTTTCTTTATGTCAGCATTAGATACACAATTTGATATCATTTGTTTTCGCAGGAAATACCAATGAACTTTGTGGATCCCAAAGAAATTGATATTCCACGTCATGGAACAAAAAATCGCTATAAGACCATTTTGCCAAGTAAGTTTCTAGAGCTGATAGCTTGCCCAGTAAAGCCATGTTGCCCAACTCCCTTGGGTCTCACCCTTTTCAACCTTCATAACACCTATTAGACAGCACACTTAGAGTGGAAATATGGAAGTCAAGACTAGTCACCACTAGAGTTATCTGAAAAGAAGTAGCTTTAGTTCATGCTACATTCATCATTATGACTGGCTCACAATTCCAGAAGATCCATGGTTCTAAAGGACTATTGCAGCACATATCATGGCTAAACTGATTTCCATTATACATGGATTTACACAGGAAGGAGAAAAAGACAAGTTCCGCTGAGTAAACGGGGAGCGTTGGGATCATGGGAGATGATAGAAGGGGAGAGGGGAGGAAGGGAAGAAAGCAGAGAAAATAAAATCAACAAAAATAGAATGTAATAAAACATGGCTATCCAATCAATAAATAAATTAATGAATAAATAAAGAAATAAAAAAAATCCATGCATGAAGGAAAGAGAAAAGAAGTTGAGTCCTGCCTTGGACCATATCTGAAAATTAATTCAAAATGGATTGGATACTTGCATGTAGATAGGAACTAAAACAGAAAAAGTCCAAATTATCATATGCTTAGTCAGTGGTTTCATAGACGACAGCGAATGTATGAGCCACCAAAGGACAAATGGAATGTGCTTTATCGAAATACTGAAGTTTTGTTTCAAATGTCATCATGAAAACATAACACATTATAGAGGAGAAGGAGCATTTCCCATCAGTAAACAAGTAAATACAGTTCAGGTTTTGGCAAAAATTCCTAGATATCTTGTAGCAATAACTCCAGCAATATGAAACACAGACATTTCTTTTGATGGGTTGATGTAAGTAAGCAATGAATTTGACAGTTCCTAAGAGTACACGTGGTCAATAATACATGAAAATTTTCAATATTCTTAGCCATTGAGGAAATGCAAATCAGAACGACGCAGAGCTAGGCTAACCCTAACCCTGACCAATATACCTGCCGGTAATTCCAACACTGGGGAGGTTGAGTCAAGAGGAGTACCACAAGTTTGGAGCTAGCCTGAGCTACATAGTGAGACATACAGACATACACACAAACACACATAAACACACATGTGTACACACAAATACACACACACACACACACACACACAAAGCCAAATGCAAAACAAGCAAGTGAAGACTACTTTAAGATTCCAGTTCACCCCAGTTAGATTGGAAATCCTAGTAATAATACATGCTAGCTGGTGAATGGCAGGGTAAAAGAGGTCCCTTTTATATGACCGGTGAAAAATGAGCCAGTTCCTTCCACTATGAAAATGAGTAGGGGGAATATTTTTAAAATTGACAATAGAATTAGCTTATGGTTCACCTATACGCTTCTGGTTATATCCGCAAGAGAATCTAAGTAGGCATACAATACTTAAAATGTTAAAAAAAAAAAAGCAGTTGTTTTTATGCTTCGTAATAGACAAGTTATAGCATAGGTGTCCAAACACACGGGTAGCCAGAGAAAGTGTGGTGTGCACATACTGTGGCATACTAGTCAGGCTTGAAGAACGAAAGTGTCATTTACCGGAGAATGGATGAAACTAAGCCAGACTAGGGGACAGATATCACATATTTTTCATATGCAGAATCAAAATATATTTTGAAAGACATGAAAGTAGTAGAGAAACATATTTAAGAGGAGAAGGAAGCACAGCAGGAGATGGGAGACAAGAGAGGTTGATGGGGGACCAATATGGTCAAATACATCATGTAAACATATGAAAATGTCATGATAAAACACATTTTTATAACTAAGTCATCTATTTTATTTTATTTTATTTTATTTTATTTTATTTTATTTTATTTTGGTTTTTCAAGACAGGGTTTCTCTGTGTAGCTTTGGAGCCTATCCTGGAACTTGCTCTGTAGACCAGGCGGGCCTCAAATTTTTAAAAAGGAAAAGGCACTAACATTTAAATAGTATTTTATTAGTTTTCTCAAAGAAACTACAAAAAAGATAAAATATGCTTTTATATTTGTGGTATTAAAAATACACTAATGTCAAACAAAGAATTGCTATCAATGCTGTGTATGGGATTCCTGTTCTGGCAGAAAATCTCTCCACTGTAATGTACTTTTAGTCAGTCAAAATAGTTGTCTATTTCTTAAGATACAGCTAATTATTATGACTATAAAAGAAGAGGGTGAAAAAGATTTCCTCTCCCCACCTCTCTCTCTCTCTCTCTCTCTCTCTCTCTCTCTCTCTCTCTCTCTCTCTCTCCCCTCTCTCTCTCTCCCTCTCTAATTTTTCAAGACATGGTTTCTCTGTGTAGCCATGGCTATGCTGGATCTCCCTCTCCCTCTGTAGATCAGGCTGGCCTCAAACTTAGAGATCCTCCTGCCTCTGCCTCCTGAGTGATGGGATTAAAGACGTCCCTCTCTCCCTCTTTCTTAAAACTTTCTCTAAAATACACCAAGCATTAAGTCATCCGAACTAATGTCCCCACTGCAATGATTATATGTCCTGTGATTTCAAAAGAATTTTCAGTTTGTTTGGGTTACTTCAGAGTTCCACCTTCTCTATATCCTGTCCTGGGCGATATCAGCCAGCAGCTCCACCGTCTGTGTCAGCTTTTCCATTTCTAGTACTGGATGGACACTTGGTCCAGGGTGCCCCTGCTGACAAATGATGCTGCAAACAATGGATTCTCAGTGGAAAGTTTCCGTAGCCTGAAAATGTCTCCCACCCTCATTCTACAAACTATAGCTCAGAATAGATAGTTTAGCCATGCCACGCCTTTGGCTCCAAGTGTCAGAAAAGACTGTAATGACAGACATGGCTGTTCTTTGTGGCTTGTTGTAGACTTTAACATGACACAGAATTGAAATGTCACATGAGTTGATAATTAGGAGATGATCAGGACTTTAAATATCATAATTGCCTTTACTGCTATAGCCCATAATAAACCCTTAGGTTTGAAGCTTTTCCATGTGTGTATGTATTACTAAGGCTATCTGGCTTTGTGGGTATATGGCCTACTGACAGTCGATTGAATTGTTGCTGCTTCTTTGAGGACAATGTCTAGCTCAGAACAGACTAAGTATTAGATTAAGGTCCTAAGGCCAAGTTTCGATCAAATTGTCTTGCAGTATAAACAAACATTAGAGGTAAAATGCTTATATCCCAAATCACATAAGCAACAATGCAACAACTAATAACTATCAGTAGTGTGGAGTCACGACACAATCAACATGTATAATAACACATCATATATGTTTACTTATTTATGTAACTATAAAGCGACATACACGCAAAACTGCAAATCCCTTATTTACTCTGGCCATTATTTCCTGCTTCAAACAGTGCTATTTGGTAAGAACTCTCAATAGTGTTTTCCATTCGGATTAGATTTATATGACATGCTTATTACAGGTAGATATGCAGACAGTTGACCCACTCCCTGAGGCACAAACTAAAGCAAGACACTAGAGTGAGGGTCTTTCCCAGTCACACAGAAATATGACCATGTTTACGGGCTACTTGAATCTTTTTTTCCCATCCTTTCTTTATTCCCCCACCCCCCAAAAAAACAGGGGCAATAATACTACCCTCTACATCTATTGAAGGTGTCCAATGTACAAACTCACTAGCAGAGTCCTGACTAATAGATTTATAGATCAATAACAAGTATTGGATGCTATTTTCCTTCCTACCTAAATAACAGTGGGTCTGCCATTAATTTATCTAGAATAAATTCCAGAAAATAAGGAAACACTGTATGTCTTGAAGAATCTTGTCTGGAAAGTAGACTATCAAGAGCCCCATTGCCCTTCTTATTTTGTCATGGTCCTTACACGTGAGTGCAAATGTCATCACCATTCTGCCTTGCAGGGGTCAGCTCTCCACCACCTGGGAATGTCCTGTATTTCTCATGTAAAAGCCAATAAGTGGCGATTGAGCACAAGCAGTATCACTAATTCAGCTTAGGACTATGCTCAACATGTTACCTTATTCTAGTTAATTATATTTAGGTAGCGTTGGGTGGCTGGTGGCCACTGTATTGGACAGTATGGTCCTGGAGTCCTCTCTCTCTTGTGCAGTGAAGTCAAAGATGGATCATGAACACCTGAACTATGCAACTGAATCCTGTTCTTTCCTCCAACTCCCACCTCTCTTGAATTCGACTATAAAAACCATATTATTCCCACGCCCTTGATTTGCCCAGGACTCCGGAATACAATTTCCCCCACCTTACCATTTCTTGTTCCCTCGAGCCTCAATTGTATTTCTGCCAGGAGGAAAATCTTAAGCATACAATCACCTTTGACAATGTCTGTTCTTATGTCAGTTGAAATACCTCCCAATCAGGTTTCATTTTGTCTGGTAAACAGAAAGGTCAAGATTGCAATGGGTATGTTAGTGAGATTGGGGTAGGAGATTTTCAGAGACTTCATGCAACAGATCTATAATTATGTCTGAGAATGTTGAGGAGAAAAAGAAAAGGGAAGGGAAGGCAGGAATTGAGAAAAATGGGAAGGAGGAGAAATTGAGAAAAATGAGGAAGGAGGTTGGGAAGGAACAAGAAAGAAAAAGGATTTGGCTGAATAACTGCCTTCCCCTGCGTAATTGTATATTGTATCTCACTTTAAAAACAGCAAGTACTTGAACCTCTAAATACATGGAAATTATTATAAATTTCTCATTTTTTCATAAATTTAATTTATTTTGACAGAGAATCATTTCTGAGCAGTTTACAGAGTAAATTCTCTGGAACTCATGTGTTCCATGGGTACAAATCCTGACAAAAGCGGAGCTCCTTCTCAAGCTGGATGGCTCAGGGCATCTGTGCAAACATCTAGCAATCGGCAGACACTAAGTCACGTACACTCTAGGAAATCAAAAGCAGCATCTGAACTAGTTGATGGAAATTAATTCTAGAACTAAACTCTTTAGGAACCACGTCTCAAATGGAAATTATAAAGGACGTAGACATGAGCCAAGCTTGGTCCCTTCCCTCAAGGGTCTTGCAGAAATGTAAGCACTTAGGATATAAAATGAAGCATGAAAAAAAGTCAAGGGAGCCAGGCCAGAAGTGGACGCTTCAGAACAATTTGTCCATCATCACCCTTCAGAGAAATTCCCACAAGTGCTGGAGGTCTACATCCCAAAAGAGATCCATGTTGTCGAAGCCAAGTTCCTTATCCTCTCTCAGATCACACTTGACTCCACTGAACATCTTCCCACTCATTCTGCTTCTTTTGGGTTATCTACAAACACGTTGGTGGAAGTTTTGTAGTGTTTTCGGTACAACTGAGTGAAGGACCGCGCCGTGAACCAAGACTCTTTTTCAATTTGGAAAATGCTGAACGAATAGTAGCCACCACCTGAGGGAACTTTCCTTGGACTTCCTGGTTAGTTCATATAAGAAGTCCTGAAGTCCTGACAGCAGAGTAACATTGAATAGTGACTGATAATGTTTGGTTTTTTTGTTGTTGTTGTTTTTCGAGACAGGGTTTCCCTGTAGTTTCTAGAGCCTGTCCTGGAACTAGCTCTTGTGGACCAGGCTGGCCTCGAACTCAGAGATCCACCTGCCTCTGCCTCCCGAGTGCTGGGATTAAAGTCGTGCGCCACCACCGCCCGGTTTATTATTTTTTTTAATGTTTGTTATTTTATAAACAGACTGAGAACTTGGTAAATGGAGCTGTGTTTTTTAACCTCCGTTCCCCCCCCCACCTTGTTTGCCCCATCCTCACACCCATCAAGGTACCAGCTATGTTTCAGTCTCACGAAATCAAGGAATACTTCTGAGACACACGCTGGCGAGGCCAGGCAGGGTTAGGTCCTGAAGGGCTGGCTTGGATAATGTAATGAAATACAAAGAATTGGGTGAGGGTAGCCTGGTTCTTTCTGGAGGAATGGCAGAAAAATAAGGCTGTAAATACAAAAACTAAAGAAAAAGAGAAGGGTCCAAACGAGAGAAGAGTTGAGAATCAGAACTCTATTGAAACATGCCATGACCTGTGTCAGAATCAAAAGTCAGTGGGAGGAACCAAATGCCACAGATATATCAATAGATGGACACACATGTGCACCAGAGAAAAACGCTGATGCTGAGTTAATGGCTTTGAACTTGCACACTTCTCTTTGCTGCTTATGGTTGGTCTAGGGATTTTTTTTTATTTGGAAAGTAAATCTATTCACTGTGTTCTCTCTGCAGATCCCCTCAGCAGAGTGTGTTTAAGACCAAAAAATGTAACCGATGCGTTGAGTACTTACATTAATGCTAATTATATTCGGGTAAGTAAGTAACTTTGCATTTCTTTCTGGTGGACATGTTGACTTACTATTTTATCTTTTTTACCCCAGAAATATGCCCCCTCCCAGCTTTGCTTCTTTCTTCTTTACCCAGAATAAAGTTCTCCTTAAATTGGACGCTAGTGTTTTGTGTGTGTATGTTATAGCCACGTCAGCTGCGGTGGTAGGTATCTTACAGTGAGTCCTCCTTGGCTCTGAATCCCCAGAGTGGACTCTCTGTAAAACTGAACTTTGCAACCTTCACTGCCAGATGGTGCAAAAGGAAACTGCTCTTGTGTTTCTCGGCTACCTAGACCCAAATAATCACACAGAAACTATATTAACTACAATACTGTTTGGCTGTTGGCTCAGGCATATTTCTAGCTAGCTCTTATCTTTTAAATTAACTTATTTCTATTAATCTGTGTATCACTATGAGGTTGTGGCCTACCAGTAAGTTTCCAGCATCTTTCTTCTTTGGCAGCTACATGGTGTCTCCCTGGCTTTCAGTTTAGTTTTCCCACCTAGCTCTATTCTGCCCTGCCATAGACAAAAGCGGTGTCTTTATTAACCAATGGTAATAAAACATATTCACAGCATACAGGGGGAATCCCACATCAAAACGGCAAGCTGGATTTTCTGGGAAGTACCATACATGTGCCTGGTGGTTCTAGTATCAGGGCAGCCACTTTGACCTACCACAACTCCGTTATTCTGAAGCTCACCCCCGCCATCACACCAAATGTCCACTGCAATCCATACATAAAAACTAAAGTGTTTGTCTCTTTACTCCAAACAGGGCTACAGTGGCAAGGAGAAAGCCTTCATTGCCACGCAGGGCCCCATGATCAACACTGTGAACGACTTCTGGCAGATGGTTTGGCAGGAAGACAGCCCTGTGATTGTTATGATCACAAAACTCAAGGAGAAAAATGAGGTATGATGTTTATCCCAGTTCTGAATGTTATACATGCTATTCCTACTATAAGAGCGATTTGGAATAAATGAGATCACATGTACTCAGAAAATATTCATATAAAATAGAACATAGACATTAAATGACAAGGTCACTTTATGCCTCCAGCAAATGACAGTGGATGTTGTTCTGTGAGTAACAACCTTCCTTCAGGCAACTTAACACATGTGGCATAAATGTATCTCATTTGCATACATGTATCTCAGTAAAGACAAAAGGGTGAAGAAAAAATTATTCCAAAAGCAAGTAATCCTATATTTATTAACAGATGCCATTCTGGGTGTTGGCAACCATATGTATTTAAAATGTACAGAAATAAATATAAGGAAATAAAATATAACAATATTCCTTCCACTGGTAACTTTAACTCTCTAGTAGGGGAGACACAACAAATCTGTCAATAACAGCAAAGTAGAAGGGATAGATGCTGTTGGATACAAACCAGACCAGGACAAGGGAGTAGCTGAGCAGTGTGATGGGGTGAAGGGACAAGGAGGGGCTGCTTAGGAAAATGAGACTGATGGCTTTATAGTAAGAAATCTGCCCCATAAAAAAACAGTCAAATGTAAGTTTATTTCCACAGTGGCAATCTTTTCTAAGGGCTTGGCTTGCAGAATGACTTATTCTATATTTTGCACCATAAGAACAAAGTTGAGCATTCTTGGGGGCTGCCATTCCAGGTGCTGCTTGTGTGCCAGGCATCTTGTTGAAATAATTGATGGCTGACTTTAGTTGATATTTGTTTTTGTTGTTTTCTTGTCAAAATCATTACACCATTCAGGGCAACTCGGATTTCTCTTTTTTTTTTCTTTCGGTAAGCTAAAAGTTCACCTGTATACTTCTGCTACTAGTTGAGAGGATCCAAACCCACAAAACTTAAAATCTTTTCAAAAAATTGCTGTTTTCTTTTATCTTTTTTTCTATAATAAATGAAATGTGTCCAGAAAGATAGCATGTTTCTTTCCAGTAGATGAAGTTATACATGCAGCTCTCTATCTGTCTATGTATCTGCTATGTAATAATCCCAGGGCTGTACAGTAGAAATGATCCTTCATGCTCTCAGCCTTGTAGCATACAGTGTCAACCTGTTGATGGATTAACTCTCTGGCAATCCCTGCACGGCTGTTCACAACGCACGCTTCATCTCTGTGATGGGACAGATTCTGCACGTTTCAGTGTGTACCTCTTTGTGTGCACATCTGTGTATGCGTGTAGACGATTTATGTAATATGGTGGCTGGTTCACCCTAGCACCAAAGCTAGCAGCCAAGCCTTGCACACCTTTGTGGGGAAGGCATTTATGATACAACTGTGATGACAGAAATTACAAATGTCTAAATAAATTTTCATGACGTAATCAGTGCCTTAGAACCTATTTATATCCTTATAAATTCTATTTCTTCTATTAAAAACAAAATCAGCTAGGCGTGGTGTCTCACACCTGGAATTTTAGCACCAAGGATGTTGAGGCAGTAAGACAATTGTGAATTGAAAGTCGTCCTGGGCTACAGAGTGAGATTCTGCTTCAAAATAATTAATTAATTAATTAATTAATTAAGATAAAATCAAGGCTGTGAGGGGGCTGGAGAGATGACTCAGTGGTTAAAGTGCCCACTAACCTTTCAGAGGAGAGGGGTTGGAGTCCAGCACCCACAGTCGGGTAGCTCACAACTGCATGCTGCTTTAGCTCCTGGGGGCCTGGCACTCTTTCTGGCCTTGGGCACTCACGAACACATAAATAAAAATAAGTGTTTAAAAAAACAAATATAGGAAAGAAACATGAGTATGTTATTATTTGTAATATGCATAAGTACATGTTTTTGGAATACATATATTTTGAAGAGAAAACATTGCTTATTATAAGTTGTGCAGAACCACTAAGGATTAATGTTAGGAGAGCTTATGTGGAAGAGCGTCTCGTGAAGATTGTCTAACAGGTTGCAGTGACTTTGTGTTAAATTATGATTTTGCTCACTTGATACTCTTAAATCTCAGCTTCTGTGATTCATTTTCGTTCACTCGTAAAAAAGATGGGACATGCGCTGTAAGTGCTTTAATTTGTTCTTTTTGATATTTTTATCCTCTGAATATTTTATAAATTTGTACAATGTATACTGATCATATCTCTCCAGCCACTACCTTCCTCCAAGGCTTCCCATTCCTACCTAAGTGGAGCTTTTCAGGGCAGGATAAGGTTGACAGAGAACATCCCTTAAGCATTGTATTTACGTAACACATTTTAAAGAAACCCACTATGAGCGATTGGGGCTATGTCAGAGCACCAGTGAATGGTCACCCTTCTTTAACCCCTGGACCAAGGCTATACTCCTACCAGAACTGCTCAGGGTCAGAGCTGTATGTTAAAGTGCTGCAGGGTACATCCCCTGGAGGTACGCAACTCTCTCTCCACCCTGTATCCACAAGGGAGAAGGGAGAAAAGGGGGTTCATCCCCTGGGGGTATGCAAGCTCTCTCCACCCTGCATCCACAAGGGAGAAAAGGGGGTTCATGCCCTGGGGGTACACAAGCTCTCTCTCCACCCTGCATCCACAAGGGAGAAAAGGAGTTCATCCCCTAGGGGTATGCAAGCTCTCTCTCCACCCTGTACCCACAAGGGAGAAGAGGGGTGCATCCCCTGGGGGTACACAAACTCTTTCTCCACCCTGTACCCAGAAGGGAGAAGAGGGGGTGCATCCCTTGGGGGTACATAAGCTCTCTCTCCACCCTGCACCCACAAGGGAGAAAAGTTCCTTTTCTTAATTTTTTGCTTTTATTCTGTTTTCCTGCACCCACAACAGAGCTGTGTGGATCTGGTGAAAGCTGGAATACCTTTTTTTAAAAAAAATAACTCTCACTTTAAAATGTTGTTGAGGAGTTTGTTTTTCTCTTTGGCTGCATAACTCAGAACTTGGAGGCGTACTTTATTGGTTTGTTTTTCAATTTTACCATTTGGCCTCTTATCTTTGCTAAGGTTTGAGATACACTCCCAGGGATGTGAGAGTCAATCATGTTATGTATTTGCTGTGATATCTGCCGCTTGTTTATTTCCTGTAGCCAGGCATAATCCAAAACAGTGCAAGACAATGCTTTTAACCATTCCTTCGCCTTTAAATTAAAATGAAAATCTTTATGCCCAGGCATATTATACATGTAATATCATACATGCAACTCTAATGTTCTGCCGATCAAAATGATTCTGAGAAGTCTAGTTTAAAAAAATACAGCATAGGTTCACACCACCGGGAAAATGCTGGCTACTGAACACTGGCCAGCTCTCAATTGTGCTCAGTGTCATTGTTTAAAATAGACAAAAAATCATTTCCTCCAAACAATACGGAGGTGGAGATATCTTTAGAAGTTCCCACGCTTTATATGTTTATGAACTGTTTACTTTCTAATAAATAAAGAAATGAATAATCACCACCTTCCTTTTAATAATTCCAATCATCTCAGGTACATTTTACAAAATGAGAATAAACAAAAAATTTTAAAAAACTAGGACTGAAAAATGAGTTTCTAGAGTAAAAGAGTTGCAGGAGATTTTGAGTTTTTTTCATTTGTTAAATGAGTCTCAACATGAAAAAGAATTCCTTATGAAGGATCTGGGCTTTGGATTTGGAAAACCCAAGGAAAAAGAAGTTAGAAAGTCGTAGCAATGTTCCAGGTAAGAAATGCTGAGGGACTGAGTTAAGGCAGAGGCTGGATCCTCAGAACAAGGAATTGAGTTGAGGAGTGTTCCAGAGCGGAGAGTCGCAGGGCTTTGTTGTGATTGAAGCTAAGGCAGGTGAAGGAGCACCGGACCCTGGTTTAGACAGCTGAGTGGATGGGGTGCCATGAACCCAAATTGGGAGAAAAAGGGGATTTTGAGGGAAGAGAATGAGCTTTGCATTTCAAGTACGAAGTTTGGGGAGTCCTGGTAGACTTTGGGGTGGTACTTAGAATTAAAGGTCCAGAGGTGTGTATAGACCAGAGATGAAAATGGGGGGGGGGGGCCATGCTAATAGAAGACATAGGAAGGCTTAGAACTGATATAAAGAAAAAGATGGGGCATTTATACCCCATTGTATATTATACTTTCAACATTGTGAATAATCTCTTTGCCATAGTTCATTAAAATATTACTCTTAATAACTGCTGGATCCCATTGTGTGCATATATCAAAACCATGCAGTCATTTGCTTATTAATAGATATTTAAATTGCTTTAACTTTTTTTGTCCACACCTCTAACGAGCTGATGTTTATTAAGATATATTCATGCATTATCAGACCAAATGATGTAGGTTCTTGAAAAACCACATTCCAGCAAAGGATGCTACAGAACACATCATAAGTGTAAAGGACCTTCCCCTCTGCACTCTGAAGTTTCAGAAATTAAGTCTGCTGGAGTAAGCTAACATAGAGTCACAAGGAGAGAGCAATGCAAAGATTGTAGATACACAGGAATATCACAAGAATGGAAAGTGAACATCCAATAAGATTAAAATCCTTACATGCAGTTTTCCTTCAGGAAAATGAAGGGGCCGTGTAAGCTGTGTTTAGAAATTCACTGCGGGGGAAGGGAAGAGCTTCTTGTTTGGTCTCAGTCTTCTGTATTGTTTTGTTTGGTTTTATTCATGCATGTGTATTAGATTTTTAGTCAGGATACTCCTAGGTAGTCCAGGCTAACCTCAAACTCACCACCCACTTCCTTTGGCCTTCTAAATACTGGGCTTACCAGAATGAGCAGCCATAACCATCCTGGGGAATTGTTTTTAGGGGAAGTAAATGGGCCAGAAGAACTTATCAGAGTCTTGAACAAAGTTCATCTGGGCTCGCTGGGTGTGGTGCCAATGCTTGTTCTTTCCACTGGTGAATCTTGCTTTGGAGATTCTAGGGAAGGCCTGGAAGAACTTCCCTCATTCAGATAAGGGTACTTCAGAGGGAGCAGCTTCCTGGGGCTCTGAGGGTTGAGCTGCAGGGGCAGGAAGTTCTGAAACAGTGGCTGTGGCTCAAGGCACTTTAACATCACAGCAGGCACACTCCGGTCGTTTGCTGGGCCCCAGCACAACCACACAAAATCCCTAGCTTCTCTCTCAGAGTGACAGCACACTGCACACTCGCTTGTCCTCCGCTTTGCACCCACATGTACACACACATCCATGCCTAGACACACAAACAAATACACACGCGCGCAATATCCACTTTTTAATAATGGGGCTGAGGTATACTTGGTTTTGCTTTTGTTTCGTTTTGAGTGCCATTCTGAAACTAGGGCTCCAGGTTATAAAATGTATATTCACATTATCGAAGTTCCCCATTATGTTTTTTTTAAGTGGGAAAGCATGCAGGAAAAGCCTGTAAAACAGTATTGGTGGTGAATCCTATCGAGGTTTTCAAGCTTCACAGAAACCTTGTTGCTGTCTGATTGTGATTTGACTATAGTTTTCTTTATTCGTAACAAATCACCAGGCTCTTGGTGTCCTGGCCCATAAAATGACTTTAAATTAAGTGATACCTGTTGCTTTCCTACTGTCTTAGTCAGTGTTCTGTTGCTGTGAAGAGACACCATGATCAAGGCAATTGTCATAAAAGAAAGCATTAAATTGAGGACTTGCTTAGGGTTTGGAGGGTTAATCCATGATAATTGTGGCGGGAAGCAGACAAGCATGATGCTGTGATGCTGTGGCTGAGAGCTTTACATCCTGAGCTACAGGCATGAGAGAGAGAGAGAGAGAGAGAGAGAGAGAGAGAGAGAGAGAGAGAGAGAGAGAGAGAGAGAGAGGTACACCTGCACAGCCTGGATACTGAGACTGGCAGGGGGTGCCTGGATTAAGACACAGAGGCTTCTTTTCAGGTGGAAGAACAACAACCTTTATTTTGTCCTGACCTAAAGCTTTTTATACCTCTATTGCTTCTGTGGAAAACCACCAGCCAGAAAGAACACAAACATCCTTATCAATTACCTACCACAAGGAAGTTCCGCTTTTGGTCAGGGGGATTGAGGGCAGCTGGATCACAACAGAGAGAGAGATCTGGGCGGTGGTGGCGCACGCCTTTAATCTCAGCACTCGGGAGGCAGAGGCAGGCAGATCTCTGTGAGTTCGAGACCAGCCTGGTCTACAAGAGCTAGCTCCAGGACAGGCTCTAAAGCTGCAGAGAAACCCTGTCTCAAAAAACCAAAAAAAAAAAAAACAGAGAGAGAGAGAGAGAGAGAGAGAGAGAGAGAGAAAGAGACTCAGCCTGGTGTGCAATTTTGAAACCTCAAAGCCCACCCCCAGTGACACACCTTCTCCAGCAAGGCCACACCTCCTAATCCTTCTCAAACAGTTCCACTGACTGGGGACCAACCATTCAAACATAGGAGCCAATGGGGGCCCTTTCCATCAAACCACCACACCTCCCAACCTCAGGAGATTATGCGAAGTATCAAATGATACATTGGTGATGAGAGTATGTTTAATGGTGAAACTGTGCATATGTTAATAATATATAGCTGATGCACCAGGGATAACAGAATCTGTAATAGTAATTGTAGACAATATGCTGCCATTCTATACCTCTCATATGCTGACAGAGCCTTAAACTGAATCTTTAATTCAGAGCCATTTTTCATGTGATGATACATAGCTTTAACTCATACAGCAAACATCTCTTTGATTATACACACACACACACACACACACACACACATAACCTTGGAACAGGCATGTTGTTTGGTAATCAAATTCCTAACTATGCCTCCCCCTGTGTTCTACTCTTCCTATAAATGCCTCACTTTGAGGAATTGTTCAACAAATTAATGTGCTCTACGCTTTCAGTCAGCCTGATAATTACTTGTTTACATGCACACACAAACCACAAACCTTTTTCCTCCTCCAAACTATGGATTCTTGGGGCTAATAGTTAGTCTTACTAAAAGGCCGAGCCCAGTTACCAGAATGGTAGTGGTGATTTGAGACTGTATTCACCTAGATAGTGGGATACTTTCAATTGCTTTCTTAGTGAGGCTCCCCAAAATTATCTGTAAGACAACATTTTCTGCCTCTCTCATGTCATTGCTCTCACTACAAATGAATAAGCCCTATGATGCAGTTCAGGACAATAATTTTTTACATGAACTTGGGCTCCTTGAACAGCCACATTTTTAGCCGCATCCCATTCCCAGGAGAATACTCAAAAGCATCCACACTGATCTGATCTCTTTCTATTTTCCTCCATTGCAAGAGGATGGGGGTTCTGTGTATAAAAATAGCTATTGTAACTTAGAAAGGAGTCGGGATGCTACTTAAAGGTTGTTTGTTGGATGAGCAAGTCATACTGTATCATCTGCTGGGAGTTGCCTGCCAGCTTCTTTTTTGGTAAGGAATTGAGGAAAACACAAGAAAACCAAGTAAGCTTAAGGGAACTGGGGACCAGGCTTCCACGTTTCAAGTTTTATTGTATACCTCTCCAATCAGGGTACAGGCACCAAGCTCCCACCTGGCCCATTTCCTCCTTGGTTCTGAGAGTCACTTTCCTTCAAAAGAGCCCTGCTGCTCAGGCCTGCTCATGGACAATGGAGCTCCTGTCAGACTGCTGAGCCACAACAGACCTTTCTCTTTGGTCAATTCTCGCCAAGATGCTGTCAGTCTCCCTGGGCTCATCTGGGAGATGTGAGTACTAGGATGAACGATAAGTTAAATCACTGAGTTTTCACCAAAAGAAACTAGTCGAACAGGTTAGTCTAACTGGGTGAGATCCAGGGCTGTACAAGAGATCTTGCTGGTCAAACACAAGGACTTGAGTTTGAATACCAAGTGACCACATAAAAACTCTGGCACCGCTGTGTGCTCCTGTAACCCCAGGGCTGTAAACAGGAGGGTTGGTGGGGCTCCCTGGAGGCCAGGCTACCTGGAGTGATGTGGGAGGGTCTTCTGTTTTGTGTTGATTTCATTGGTTAATAAAGAAACTGCTTTGGCCATTTGATAGGCCAGCCCTTAGGTGGGTGGAGTAGACAGAACAGAATGCTGGGAGGAAGAGGGAAGTGAGGCAATCGCCATGCCTCTCCTCTCTGGGACAGACGCCATGAAGCCAGCCGCCAGGTCAGACATGCTGAATCTTTCTCGGTAAGCCACCACGTCGTGGTGCTACACACATTATTAGAAATGGGTTAATCAAGATGTGAGAATTAGCCAGTAAGAGGCTGGAACTAATGGGCCAAGCAGTGTTTAAATGAATACAATTTGTGTGTTGTTATTTCGGGTGTAAAGCTAGCCATGTGGGAGCCGAACGGGACAAAAAGCAGGCCTACTCGCCTCATCACTACAAATGGCGTTGGGTAAAGCTAGCCGGTGGCCGGGAGCTGGGCCACAGGAAGAGGTCTGCCATTCCATCTACACTGGAGCTTCAGTGATTCAAGAACACAAGGCAAAGAATAATAGTACAGGACACCTGATGTCCTCTTCTGGTGTCTACATGTGGGTGAACAGGCTTGTATACATACAGAGAGAGAGAGAGAGAGAGAGAGAGAGAGAGAGAGAGAGAGAGAGAGAGAGAGAGAGAGAGAGAGAGATAAACACATGGGAGGTCTTATAATTTTTTTAATTTTATTCATTATTTGCCAGGATGGAAAGAACAGGGGCGGGGGTGGGGACATGCCAAGGTACCATGATAACTTTGTAGAATTGGCTTGCTGCTGCCACCTATGGGATCGAGGAACCAAACTCAGATCATCAGTTGAGCAAGCTAAGCCCTCTTGGTGGGCACTGGCTTTTAACAGTAGTGTGAAGTTATTCAGTCTGGGCAGCATATAAATAAAGCCGGGGTGATTTCAACTGTACTGGAAAGGGCAAATATGTGAAGACGTATGAGTTTATAGCAACGGATGGAAGAAACCGCTCCACCAGATGGTACGGTTTTCTTCCTGCAGCTGGATGTTGAAGTGATGTCATGATAAAACCTTAAAGGTGTGCTTCCGGCATAGCGTATGCCTTCCCTTTAATTCTGTGGCTCTATGAATGTTTTGCTGGAGTTTTGAATTTATATGTATTTAGCTTTTATTTCAAGTGTTCATATACCTTTACCATACATGTGGAGAATCAAGTATCCTAGATATATAAGACCCTAATTGATGATAACATGTGAAAGAATTTCTATATAAATGTGTATATTGTTGAGAATTATTACCCAAGAGTCTAAAATATAGCAGCAAGGTGGAGGGAAAGATGGCTCAATGGTTAAAAGTCCTTGCTGCTCTCCCAGAGGTCCGGAGCTCAGTTTCTAGCACCCACCATAGATGACACTCTAGCTCCAGATAATCAGATGTCCTCACCAGGCCTCCACTAGCACCCACACTTCTGAGAGTAAATGTGAGTGAGTGCACACGCACTCAAACACACACATAAGTGAAAAATCTGCTTTACAAAATTTGCTACAAGTGCTGCCAAAAAGACCGAGTTGATAAAGAGCTTACCACCCAGCCTGATGACCTGAGTTAAATCCCTGACATTCACACAGTGGCAGGAAAGAACGGATTTTAGCAAGATGTCCTCTGACATCACACATGACCCATGTCATGTGCATACCCACGCATACATACACATATACATTCAAAATAAATAAATAGATTGCAGTAAGGAACCAAAGCATAATTAACAATGACATGTTTTAAGCACTTACTTTATGCATGGCTTTGTCCTAAGCACGTGGCATGTAAGAAGATATGAGGAAACTGAGCCCAGAGAAGCCAATGTTCTACTCAAGGGCTAAAATCTGAAACCCAGTCCTCTGAATTCGAAGTCTGCCCTTTAGCCCCCATGGTATATCCCCTCATTTGCAAATTACAATATCATTATTATTGCTCCTATCAAGTCCGTCACGGAGGATCCATTATAAAAACATGTTAAGCATAATTCTGTTCCACGGTTATGTCAGTAGGTCTCATAGTGAATCAAAGCACATCACTGGACGTGGAAAGCATGATGCTTTGATATACTAACTGTCACTATGCCTGCCTTGCATGCCAGGTGACCTTTGTTCTGTGGGCATCTAACACATTACAAGTATTCCTTTTAGGTACATTGGTATGAGGAAGCAGGGGCTAGAGCCTGGCCTCAGCCGCCATGGTTATGACATGGCTATAAGCCAGCATTTCCTATATTTGTTGGTTATTAAGAGATTCTTAAATCCTCCTTGGAGTTTGGGGAAATTTTACCTTGTCATTATGACTGGTGTGGGGTTAATAGTAAAGTGGGACAAACACTTTTCAGACACAAACTTTATTGAGCTCCATTCTACACATCATACAGTTCTTCTCTACATCATACAGTTCATCTCTACATCATACAGTTCTTCTCTACATCATACAGCTCATCTCTACATCATACAGTTCATCTCTACATCACACAGTTCATCTCTACATCATACAGTTCATCTCTACATCATACAGTTCATCTCTACATCATACAGTTCATCTCTATATCATACAGTTCATCTCTACATCATACAGTTCATCTCTACATCATACAGTTCATCTCTACATCATACAGTTCTTCTCTACATCATACAGTTCATCTCTACATCATACAGTTCTTCTCTACATCATACAGCTCATCTCTACATCATACAGTTCATCTCTACATCACACAGTTCATCTCTACATCATACAGTTCATCTCTATATCATACAGTTCATCTCTATATCACACAGTTATCTCTACATCATACAGTTCATCTCTATATCATACAGTTCATCTCTACATCATACAGTTCATCTCTACATCATACAGTTCATCTCTACATCATACAGTTCATCTCTATATCATACAGTTCATCTCTCTAATCATACAGTTCATCTCTATATCATACAGTTCATCTCTACATCGTAAGTTTATCTCTCTACACACCATACAGTTCATCTTGTCCTAGTATCTTTACAGAATAATAAAACTGACTTTTGAATTTTTTAGTCCTCTCTCTTATATTACATCCCGACCACTGTTTCCCCTCCCTCTGCTTCCCCAGCCTCCCCCCTCCCCCCAGATGCACCCTACTCTGCCACCCATCAGAAAAGGGCAGGCTTCCCAGGGACTTCTGAATTTTTTAATTCAATGAGAAAAACTGAGACCTTTGAAGGAAGGGTACTACAAAGACTTGCTGTGTTCTTTCTCCCCCCCCCCCCACAGAAATGTGTGCTCTACTGGCCAGAAAAGAGGGGGATTTATGGCAAGGTTGAGGTTCTGGTCATCAGTGTGAATGAATGCGACAGTTACACCATCCGAAACCTCGTCTTAAAGGTAAGGCTATGCAGCCGGTGCTGTCTCCAAAGTCGGTGATGATAAGGGTTACATTTCTTTTTTGAAATGACTTATTCTAAGTACTGACTGATTCAACAGACACAAGCGAGATAATACTGAGACCACAGACATCTTATCATCATCCCTTATTTGTTGTTTGATACTGTTAAGATATGGAATAATTAAATTCATGTAAATAGGCATTAAGACAGTTTGTTTTGTAGATGTTGGTATCATCTAATTTTCATTTATGGAACCTCTCTGGATTGACGTTTGGAAATCCCTTAACTAAGGCTTGTTCAAGCCACCTTGCCAGGACTTTGATGATAATGTCATTGTGGTCAAAGTAGCATTGAATGCGGCCTTTGAACTGTGGAAGAGAAGAGAAAATCTACACTGCTGCATGGCTGTAGAAGGCAACAAGAGCCTGCCATGCTGATGAGAACTTCAAAAGCTTGTAGTTGACAGTCATTCACAGGGACTTCCCTAGACCAGCTTCCACCATAGAGATATGCTCTTCCTTAACAGGTGCTAGCCAGCATTGCCATGGTGTTAGTTTTGCTTTTAAAGAATGATCAACCTAAAGACCTCAGTCCATCTCTCAACAGCCTGCTGCTGGGATAGAAGCACCACAGAGAAGATGGCCATGAAGGGAGAGCTACAGGGATGTTTGCTCTTCAAAGGTGTAGCAGAGGGAGGCTTGGCCGGAAACCTGCTTAAAAAATGCCTGATCAGAAATGGGCCTCCCACCTGTGCTCTGGGTTGGGCAATGGTGTGTGTGAGCCTTAACTCTTAGTGCTCCACTGTAGGGATGCGACAGAGCTCCTTTACTGCAAAGCTTCCCCACTGCTGTCAAATACCAGCATCCCAGATGAGGAGAGAACAATTCTTATTGAATATCAAACAAGTGTTCTTATATTGGCTAATATGTTTATCTATGATCTATCAAGATTTAGAGAACAGGAAACACAACATATCCCTTTCTTTCTGTTAGATTTTTCCCCTCTTAAGCAGGCCATGGTGGCACAAACTTTTAATCCCATCACAGAGGCAAGTGGATCTCTGTGAGTTCGAAGCCACCCCGGCTGACAAAGCCGATTCCAGGACAGTCAGGGCTATAGAGTGAGACCCTGTCACAAATAATAGCAACATTTTCACCTACTAAAGCATGTTATAAATATATATATATATATATATATATATATTTAGTCTATAATACACATGTGATCTATATGAAGAATTCATATGCAGACCTCACTTTTTAGAGGGTGAACACTCAACCTTCCCTGTCAAGCCAGGTCACGCACAGTAAAACTTTCTTGAGGTGAGAGGGTAATTTTGAAACACTTCTAGATTTTTTTTTTCCTTACCTAGAAGTTAGCTGGCAGTAAGACAGGAGCCAGGGAAGTCGCTCAGCATTGTGGGGTGGGTGCCTTTTAGTTTCACGAGTGAATAACTAATTCGATGGCCTGTGCTATTTCCAGCAAGGAAGTCACACCCAGCATGTGAAGCATTACTGGTACACTTCATGGCCTGATCACAAAACCCCAGACAGTGCCCAGCCCCTTCTCCAGCTCATGCTGGACGTAGAAGAAGACAGACTTGCCTCTGAGGGTCGAGGGCCTGTCGTTGTGCACTGCAGGTAAGGCACGAACCGATCCTCCCGCCAGAACAGCTATTTCCTCTCTAATCGCAGAACGTGGAGAAGGAGGGCTTAGCTTCCTGGGTGTAAATTTGTAGTCAATTGAGTATTTATTAAAAGTGGAGGGACATCCTAATACTGGAGCCTTTATCAAAATGGTGCTTACAGAAATTAATTAGACCTTTTGGGGCACTTTTTAGCATGCAACAAAGTCCGAAAGTTTCAAGTATTAAATAGACGTCTGAGTAAGCAAGAGGCCTTCCTCCATATCCGACCTGGAACTCCTTTGGTTCATTTCTGTCCCGTTAGTCACTTCCACACTGAGAATTGCAGATACCTTTAATTATTGATGGAGCTTTGCTGTTTTAAGACACCGTATGTCTTGATGGTGCTTATTATTATGACAGATTTGGTGGAATCATTAATGATTTTCAATGCTATCTCATGATAACCAGATGGAAAATGATTTATGAGGTGGGAAATGGGCAAGTGGTCGTTTGTTTTAAGGAAAACAAGTGCACACACAGGTCACAGAGGCCACGCAGATGGCAACAACAGTGTTCCGTGGGGTTCTCCTCCTCACGTCTAGTTTGATGTTCACCCCCTAAAACTGACATTCCCCCCTTATTTCATGTGAGCAACACAAGTAATTCATATTCATTTATATGATGCCATGTATTCTATATTTTTTAAAATAATTGATGTTGATTTATTTAACCTTCTAAATATCCTAAGAAAAAGTTTAATAAGACACATGATTTTAGATTTATCTTACTCTCCTGTTTTGAAGCTTTGTGGATTAATTAAACGTTCTTATGTATGTGTGTCTATTTACCAAAGTGGCATTACTCCATTCCTAACATTAGATTTTATCCTAAACCCTCGGAGTCAACAGGGAAAAGCTGGTTGGGCATAGTTTACGACTGGAGGCCTCCACCCAAAATCATTAAGCACTTAGGATTTCTAAGCTGAAAGAGGCCCCTCCGCTATAAAATTAAGGCCCCCTTCTGATGATTACTTCTAAGAATGAGGCCTTCTTTGTTCCTTTCACACTGCATCCAGGGCTGACAGTTATCTTTGTGCCTCTTTTCAACTCCCAGCTCAGGATCTAATCAGTTACCAGATTGGCTTTCTCTTCAAAGCATCTCCCACAATCACACTTCCTGTCCACCCATCCTAGTCTGGGGCCCTTATGACCTCATCCTTGTAGTTTAGAGCTCGTTGGCTAATTGCACACACAGACCCTTCTCCCTCGGGCTACTCTGGCCGTGTGCTTCTCTGAGATGATGTTCCTGCAAATGTCTGCATGGCTTGCAGTCCTTGTTCAAAGCTGGTGGATGGGTTCACAACACCTGAAGCAAGAGACCTTAGCCTTGGCTCTGCAGATACCCTAGAGATGAGCAAATTCCTTGACATTATTTGAACAAGTTTGAATGCATGCATGAGCTTCTTTCTGGAGAGTTCCCATCAAATTCTTTTAAACGTTCTCAAGAGGATGTGGCTCACTTTGTGGCCTCTCATGGAGCATCTTAGTTTCCACGCCTGGTTTGTTTCCTGCTTGTCTATCCATCGAAGCTAATCTACTGCCTGTCACAAGCCACATATTTTATTTTGCATCAAATTCTTTCTTCATAATATTGTTGCACCTGGGATATATGTTCTCGCTCGTGATAGAGAACCTGCCAATTCTAGGATATGGCAGAAATCCTATTTCTTCAAAGAAACAAAGTCTTTATGGATATCTCAATTAAAGGAGATCCATTCCTTGTACATTTTGTTTTAGTCATATTCAGCTGAAAAAAATCACATTAAATATGAGAAATATGATTCATGAGAATAAACATAGTAGGACATATAGTAGAAAAAAGACAAAAAATACAGACTGAACTGGGCAGTGGTGGCACAAGCCTTTAATCTCAGAACTTGGGAGGCAGAGGCAGGCAGATCTCTGTGAGTTCGAGGCCAGCCTGGTCCACAGAGTGAGTTCTATGACAAGCTCCAAAGCTACACAGAGAAACCTTGTCTCTAAAAACCAAAAAAAAAAATTGCAAATTGAAATGTTTGTTAGGTTAAGATTTTTCCAAGTCACGTGTACCAGGATGAGTAAGTTAAATGCTGTGTTGTCATCAATGGGAGCCAGCAACAGTGAGTAAAGCGTGATCATGTTCTTAGCTTGTGACAGCGAGGCTAGCAGCTGCACCATGAACCAATCCAAGAAAAGACTTGAGAACTAGGAAACATGATGACACAGGCTGATCATGAAATGAGGACACACTGAGCATGCATATGTGTTACAAACAGGAAAGCACGGATCCCAAAGGCTCAGCTGAGCTAGAAAATAGAAGGCATGATGACAGATGAGATAGGGGGGCTGAGAGAGGTGCAGATGGGGAAGATGGAGCCAAGATCCCTAGGCTAGTAAACCTTGTAGCTGGTGGGTAATGCCATTGCGGGAGAGATAAAGAGATGCATATATTTAAGTATATCGAACTTGTGAAAAACAGTAACATTAAGAGTTCCACCTAGGAGAAGTTTGGGGACTTGAGATACAGAGTTGAGAGAAATTTACATAAAAATGGTAATCAAAAGGGGTGGGGGCTAAAGTTGATCCCATAGACCTGCTATGTAAGGCAGGTAAATACATAAACTCACATAAATAAAACACATTGTATTTCTATTAAGTTACCATCTCAATGTAAGTGACTTGGAAAATATGTGCTTCCAATCCCATCCACTCTTGTAAATAGAAGCGAATCTTTGTTTATTCACTAGACTCCAGCATCTAACCACATCTCCTGATCAGTCCTCATCCCAGAATCCCCCCCCCCCCCCGTCTCTGTCGTAATACAATCTTTCTTGTCCTCCAGGCTTGGTTCTCTTTGACATTTTGTTTTCCACTGTTCACATTTAAACATTGTAGTGTGTCTAAATATTTCATTTTTTTGACTGCCTATTCCTTGCCTTAATTATTCTTTCTAGGAGAGTTGCAAAGTCTGCACATTCTCGAACCCCTCACCTCCTTCCACCACTCATTCTACTGCTTGACGTAAACCAAAGAGCCTGTTTTAAGCACAGCACAGGATAGATGTATGATTGTTAACCCATGGCAGCTTTATCATTGTTATTATTAGTTCTCATAGTTTCAAAGTTCAAAAGTATACTTTAAAAAAAATGTAGCTTAGCTTTGTTGCTTTTCCTTATCTTCTCCTTCCTTTTGTTTCCCATTCAGTGCAGGGATTGGGAGGACGGGATGTTTCATCGCCACATCCATTGGCTGTCAGCAGCTGAAAGAAGAGGGAGTCGTGGATGCCCTGAGTATTGTCTGCCAGCTTCGCGTAGACAGGTACGTAAATGGGGTGGCGTGATAGAGAGCTCAGGACTGTCTCCCACAGACTCATCTAATCCACCTCACTTCATAGACATGACAGTTCTAAGGTCCTGGGTCTCCATACTAAAGAACATGTGTTATAGGTAGAGCATTTTGAAAGCATTTTGCCATCACAAACATAAAGACCAGAGTTCGGATCCCCAGGAACCACAAAAATCATCAGTGAGCATGACAACCAACTCCTAATCCCAGAGAGCAGGAAGTGGAGGCAGGAGATTCCCAGAACAAGTTGGCTAGCTACTAGCCAGAAAATGAAATCCAGGTTCAATGAGAGAATGCAAGGGGAAGAGTGACTGAGGAAGACACCTAACATTAATCGTGTACTGCCACATGTGCGCGCCCCACGTTGGGCGCCATTCTGTAGTGATGGGGCTGCGGGCTTCATTCCCGCCACCCTGCTCCCAGCTGCCGGCTAGCTTATGACCTGAAATAACAACACACAAATTGTATTCTTTTAAACACTGCCTAACCCATTAGTTTCAGCCTCTTACTCACATCTTGACTAACCCATATTTAATAATCTGTGTAACACCATGAGTGGTGTCTTACCGGGAAAGATTCAGCATGTCTGACCTGGTGGCTGGCTTCATGGCGACTGTCTCACTGAAGAGAGGCATGACGATTGTCTAACTTCCCAGCATTCTGTTCTGTCTACTCCGCCTACCTAAGGGCTGGCCAATCAAATGGGCCAGGCAGTTTCTTTATCAACAAATGAAATCAACTCAAACAGAAGATTCTCCCACATCACACACTGGATGCACGTGTGTGCACGCACATGTGGCAGTACAACTTTGAAGGCTGAGGCAAGAAGAACGTGCTAGCTGAGAATGTACTATCCTGAACTAAATTAGTGAGTACAAGCTGCATTTCAAGACCCTATCTAAAATTTAAAACACACACACACACACACAGAGAGAGAGAGAGAGAGAGAGAGAGAGAGAGAGAGAGAGAGAGAGAGAGAGAGTTGTCCAATAAATATTTTTGAATGCCTACTGAGTTCTGAGATTTCAATAAAGGAAACAAGGGTATTCTGGAAATGCAATAAGGGTGTGTGTCGTGTGTATGTGAGTGGGTGTGTGGGTGTGTGGGGGTGTGTTGTGTGGGTGTGTGTGTGCCATATATATGGACCTTGGAAAGTATGTGGCACAGAGAAGCCTCTAGTAAATGTCACTTGGTTATTAGTATCTGAATTATTCTACATGTCTGTCCTTCCTTTTGTGTCTTGGTTTAGCAGAGCCTGGCCATCATCGCAGTCAGACTCTGGCTCTAATCCTGTGTCTCCATCTTCTCTTTCCCTGCTTCCAGTTGTGTGGCCTTAGTCAGCTTCCTTGACTTTTCCAGTTCTTCACTGTCTCATCTGAAAAACGAAATTAATAACAGTATATACTTCCCATTGTGATGGCAAAAACTATAAATGGGAAGTTCCCCACATAATGAGCATGCAACCAAATTTAACTCCAGTGACGGTCAGTGTAGGTAGTCTATGCATTAAATATGCACCTACCAGTGATACAGTCGTGGATATACCACACAGGTTCGCAAGCTGCATTCCAGTGGGATGGAACCTGTAACGTGGTTAAGCCCTCAGCCTACATTTCTTAGCCCAACTTTACCCTCTCTATCTGATTTGCATATTTCAAATGCTACATCCTTTCCTATCTTCATTCTGTACATACTAAAATCAATCACAACATTCCCACTCTTCATTCCTAATTGCCATCTTAGACTTGAAAGATCCTTTGGCCTGCACCCGGTACAATACATAGTCTCAATGGGTTAAGGTGCTTGGGACCAAACTCAAGGATCTGAGTTCAATCCCCAGGACCCACATCGAAGAATGAGAGGACTGGCTTCTACAAGTTGTCCTCAGCTCTCCCCACATGTGCCTTAGTGAGCTCCCTAAAACACACACGCACGCGCGCGCACACACACACACACACACACACACACACACACAGTAACTAAATAAATGTGATTTGAAACCAAACATTTTTAAGAAGATCTGACTGTTTCTCCCGATTTGGAGACCTCTTTGCACCCTTTGGGTCCTAACGTGGAGGAGCCCGAGGAGCCCAGAACTCCTGCTGTGTTGCTTGCCCCAGCATGGGACCCCCAAGTCCCCGAGGCTCTCTGACCCACAGCTCCAAGTCGGATGCTGTTCTCCCTCTCCAGTCCCAGAATTCCATGGACGCCAGCCGATGGGCATAGAGGGCAACTCTGAGCCAAGGTAGTAGCCAGCAACACCTGCCCTGATGTCATTTCAGACTGCACACTGAGTAAGGCGCTAGGTCTGCACATGGTTTGCTCCAGTGGCTGTTGAGCTTACCCCCCATCTTCCCCCTCCCCTACTCACTTTTGTAGCCTGACCTCTGCCTTGGTCTCCACTTCCCAATCCATTGCCCTGCCCACCCCACTGAATTGTTCTCTACTTTTGAAAGGAATCACAACACTTTTTAAAAAAATCAAATATCAAAATGCCTCCTACTCTATCTACTCCTTCCTTCCTACAGCAAATGGCCAGAAATTTTGGCCTTGGCCTTCTATCAGTACCAAGGTCTTCCCACGGGGCTGGACGTTTTTATTCTTGATAAATGCTTTAAAACATATCCAAATTCCCTGCTGATCTATCTGGTTTGCCCTTGGACTCGAGTTGCTGCCAATGCGTGTGTCAAATATATTTAACTGATTTCCTAAGACCTCGGTAAGTAAGTTCGTTCTTGGAGCTGCTTGTTTGAAAAGAGACACTCTCTCTCCAATGAGGTTCCTTGAGAGGTTTTCCCCCAGCCTGCCTCCCTCTGTGTGTTTCTTCCTTTAGTTGCCCGGCTCCCTAAGAGTGATGAAAAGCAAAAGAGAAATCCTTCCTCCTCTTTTCCCCTCATCTTCCTTCTCTTTCTTCCCCATCTTTCAACTCTTGCTCTACTGAGTCAGTGTTCTCCTGATAGAGTTTACCATTAAAATTCCACTTGCGGGCTGGCTGCCGCTAACAGCCATGCCTTTGACTCTGGCCAGTAAAAGGAAAGCAAACCAGGTCTGTTGGCACAACAGTTAAGAGGCTGAGGCAGGGGGATTTTGAGTTTGAGGTTAGCCTTGATTTTTCAGTGAGACCATGAAAGTGGAGGATGGAAAGAGAAAGAGAAAGAGAAAGAGAAAGAGAAAAAAAGAAAGGAAGAAGAAAGGGGAAAAAGAGGAAGGAACAGAGGAAGAGAGGTAGAAAGAACAAAGAAGGATAAAGAAAGGGAGGAAGGGAGGGAAGGAGAGAGGGAAGGAGGGAGGGAAGGAGGGAAGGAGGGAGGGAGGGACGGAGGGAGGGAGGGAAGAAAATACAGTCTTAGAAAGCCCAGTTGTCACCCCCACTCTCTTGCACTGTATCTTTCTTTAATCCCTCCTCAGCCTCCACCCTTCCTCTGTGATCTTCCTGGCCAACCTAGCCTGCTACTTAGGACCTCTCAGACATTCCAGAATGTGCGAGTCAGCAGACAGAAATGTGTTTCCTTAGGAAAACTCCACCATGGTCGGCTAAGCACATAATTCCTCTAACTCACAAAGCAAACTCAAAAGTGTGACGCAGGGAGCCCACTCCTTAGGTTCCCTCCCCCCCAGATAAAGCAGTGACATTAGGCCAGGCATAGTGGCACCTGCCTCTGATCCCAGCACTAGGAAGGTAGAGTCAGGGGGATCTGGTGTTCAAAGGCACCCTCACCTGTGTCCTGAGTTTGAGGACAAACTGGACCACATAAGAAAGACCTTGTCCCGAAAAATGAAACAAAACAAACAAGCCACGAACATGAAAAACAAATAAAAGACAGACAGACAGTAACTTGTTCAAAATCATATGGCTTAGGAAGTGACAAGGTGGATTCAAGAGGAATCCAGGACTAATGATTTCTAACTCAAACGTTTTGAATAACAAATGGAAGTCAAGAGAAATTGGCGATGTTTGCTGTAAAACTGCCTGTCTGTGTCGCACCACATGGGTGGTGTGTTGCTAATTAAAAGCATGCAGTAGCAATAGTGCACTATGGGGCTTAAACCGTTTTAGTGTGAATGACAGCTGTTTCCTAATCACCTGGGGTGAGGTGAGCGCCATCTGAGAAGCACAGGAAAGCTTCCGGCCACCAGGCGATCTCTCTGTGGAGGGTGTCTCTGCTGTGTAGGGTGGATGTCTAAAATACTGCTTTTAGCCGGACGTGGTGGCACACACCTCCAAATCCCACCCCTTGCCGGCGAAAACAGAAGAAAACAGAACGTTTGACATCAATCTCAGCCACACGCTGAATTTAGATGCCAGCCCGAGCTACAATGAGACCCTGTCTCTCATAAATAAAATACAATATAAAACTGCTATTAGCAAGCCAGGCTTGGCCTAACAGAAGCATGAGCACAGGCTTGCAAGGGAAGGGTTAAGAATTTATATCCCCTTCCACTATTAACGCTAGAGGCGGTGTACTTTCCCAGGCTAGGAATACATAGAGAACTTGCATTTTGACTAAGAGACACAGAGAAAGGGAATCAAGATGCCAAGCACACCTTGGAATGGCCTTGCAGACCAGGTACTGGTCATGTTCTATGCGGTGGAAAAGACCTGGGGACATTGTCAGGAAGCAGAAAAACTCCAGCTTGAGATGCCTGTAATGGGAAAAATCAGGTCCTATGGATCCATAGTGTACAAGGGGAGGGAAAGGTCAGGAGAAAATGGGAGTCTCCTGGTAGGAAAACTTAAGGTGTTTCTAGGTGGTGAGAGCAGAGCATTAGCCCAAATAGAAGCTCTCTCTCACCACAGAGGTGGGATCTATACCAACTCATACATTGAAATTGCTTGAAATGAATGAGCATTACCTTGGAGTGACTGCAAGATGGGTGTTTGTAACAGGCTGTGGACCAGGCTCTAGAGATGTCTGCTCAGAGTGGTTTTCCATCCATTCGTTCATTCAACAAATGTCACTGAACGTGTCATAGGGTACCTGGTGGTGAATAGAGGAGCGCCCTAGTGTATCTCATTACCGTGTGTCCCTCTACGAATGATTGTAATGTATGGATGATTATTTATTGACCGCCTGCTAAGTGTCAGAGCCTTTAGTTACTATTCAGGCAAAAAAAAAGGAAGAAAGGGAGAGAGGGAAGGAGGGAGGGAGGGAAGGAGGGAAGGAGGGAGGGAAGGAGGAAGTAAGAAAGGAAGGAAGGGGAAGAAAGGAAGGAAGGGAGAGACAGAGAGAAAGAAAGGAAGGAAGGAAGGAAGGAAGGAAGGAAGGAAGGAAGAAAGAAAGAAAGAAAGAAAGAAAGAAAGAAAGAAAGAAAAGAAACAAGTCTTCTCAAGAAGCTTTAAAGGTCTGAAAAGTTCCCAAAGTTCCCCAGCAGACGCTGATTTCCAATTGTTGCCATATTCTTCCCCTTTCATTGAACCACACAAAAATCCTCTCAAAGAACACCAGGGTGGGAAAGAAAGAAGTACAAGAAATACACGTTATTCTTCTAAAGTCTGGTGGTGGCAAAGGACTTGAGATGGAACAACAATCTGAACATAATGGGGACCATGACAAGGATGAGGCTGTCCTTGGATTAATAAATACTGTCTGTAGTAAGAGATAAGACTCTACACCCACAGTCCTGGCTTGAACTCTCTCACCCTCTGTGTGTGTGTGTGTGTGTGTGTGTGTGTGTTACTGGAAGCTGAACCCAACGCCTCCCATTTGCTAGGCAAACATTCATTCCACCACTGAACTATATCCCCAATGCATTTTTTTGGTTTCTTATTGTTGAGAAAGAGTTTAATTTAGCTGCCCAAACTGACTTGAAACTCTCTGTAGCCCAGTCAGGCCTTGAAACTCCTGATTAGCTGGGATTCCAGGCATGCACTACCAGGCCCAGGTTAAACTTTGTATTGATTTTAGCAGTGGCCTCTGCCCACAAGTCTTCCAGCCTGTGCACAGGGCATCCTCTAGTCTACCCTTCACTTTGGGCATGGTAGCTCACAGCTGTAATCCCAACACTTGTGGTACCACAACAAAAGAATCGCAGTGAGCTGGGGACCATTCTGAACTACAGAGAGAGTTTGAGGCCATCACAGGCTCTAGAGTGAAAGCTGTCTTTGAATAGAAGACAAGTAATCTACCCATCTCCACAGCTGTTTCCTCAGATAAGCCAAAGATGGCTAAGAGCCGAGAAAAAACAAGACACTGACTTGGATGTGGGGACTTATCTCACAATCGATAAGTCAAGAGTTTGAGTGCTGGTCAGAATAAAAACTCTTGACTGGGAAAAAATATATCACAATACATGCTGGTTGTTATGAAACCAGACAAGAGAAGGTCATTTGTACTCAAATCACAAAGTTACATGTTAGCAACAAACTTAAGTGGTCCGGTTTTGGGCCCAGCACGTAGGCTGAATGGATGTTTCCAGTTCAAAATTGTCACACAGCCTTCCAGTGGGCTCCTCATTTTCTGGCAAAGCACTATCATTCCTGGCTTTCAGGCAGTTTCCATAAATAGATGCCACAGTTCTTGTGGCAGATTCATAAGTCTGTGGTTCTACTTTATTAATACTTTTGAACATATTTGCAGCTAAAATGGGGTCTCTTTTTTTCTCTAAGTAGTTCAAATTCAGTGCAAAGCACCCACGCGTGTTTTATTTAGAAGAGTATTAATGGTTCATCCCCTCTTCCCTATGGTTTTCATTTTTGATCAAAAGACAAAAAGGTGCTGTAGCAACTGGGACTGAGGATTGTTTGGTGGGAGAGGGTACAGGAACCAGGCACTGTGTGTAGTCGGGCATCACCAGACCCTATGCCAAGATGTTTGAAGCAGATCCTACCTCTCCTCCAGCTTTCTGTGACCATTAGTCCACTCTCGGCCTCTCTGCCTATTAGCATAAAGAAAGGTGGAGCCTAACCCCTTCTGAACAAAGACCCCATTTGGGGAGTAAACGATTTCATGCCTTACATTTTGAATCTCGTTTGTAAATTAGCTTTAATTCCATGGCTCACAATAATACCTCCGTGCATTTGAAAGTCAGTGACAAATATATTGGGTTCAGTTGGTGTCCCGATACTGTTGGGAACCCACATGAACTTGAGGACCCCTCTAATAAGATGCCTTTTCAACCCCAAGGTGCAGCGATTGAGGAATGAGCCTTTGTGTTCTCAGATCCCTCCGTTGCTTCGTTGGGATCTCTGAGCCTTGGTTACATGAAGAACAATGCCATGGTAATAATAGCCATAACATTTGCTTGCTACCTACTAGGAAAAGGATGCTGTAAAAATATCTGGCCTCAGAAATAGTAACTACAGGGTTCTTAAAGGGGACTCTGAGACAAAAAAGGATGTCGCATTTCCCAGCTCAATTCACATATTAAATATTCCTGTATGTGTGTGTATTAGTACTGGGGACTGAATGTACAGTTTCATAAGTTATATCCCCATCTCTCCTTTTGCTTTTTGTTTTGAAGCACAGCCTTACTAAGTTGCCCAGGATGGCTTTGAACTCACTGTGACTGTAACAGGTCCGCAGCTTGAGATTCTCCTGCATCGACCACTCAAGTAACTAACAATAGAGGTTTATGCTAATAGACATGCTTGATTTCTTTTTAACACTCTAAATGGAATTTCTAATTTTGCTCAAATTTTTAAATGCTTAGATTTGGGATTTTTGTTATTTGTTTAGCAAAGGCTGTAGTGAAAGACTTCACTAGGTTACGCACAAAGCTGTAAATTCATGTACTAACATTTTCACAATGATGCTGAACTTCTTGCTATATAAACCAGGGGGAAATGATGCCTATTTCTGATTATTTTAGTTTAGATTACTTATTACAAACTCCAGATCTGATAAGAACGAGGGACTCTGTGTTGGCTGGTGTAGAAAGAGAAGCTTGAGGCAGTCACATTTTCCTGTTGAGATGGTTACTGTACACACGTAGATTAGCAATTAAAAAATAAAATTAGATGCAAGAGAGGACCCATAACATTAATTTCAAAGAGAAAACAGGGTAATCATTTTGTGTTACTTAGAAAGCCCTTTTATACTTTATTTAATCTTCTGTCCTCCAATTCTAATAATTGAGAATTCAGTTGCTATGGAGATATATCAACCCTTCACCATGTCACTGCCTCTGTAATAGGCTCACAAAAGTGCCAAAGCGTGCAGTGGGAGGTAGTGACATAAGGTCATTTATGCACTGAATATAATATATGCTCCCATCTCTTTTTTAAAATAAGTAAAGCCTTATAACGATGAAGGCTGAGAAGGTGGCTCCATGGGTAAAGTGTTTGCCATAAAAGTGGGCCCCGAAATACATTAAAACCACAGTAGAAGGCATCTGCAATCTACGTCCTCCTACAGTGAGAAGGAGGGCACAGATAGGAGAATTAGAAGAAGCTACTGGGCCAGCTAGACTTGCATCTACAAAGGCAAACAATAAAGGTGTCCTGACTCAAATGAGATGGGAAGGCAAGAACTAAAACACGTATGCACACATGCATCATACACACGCAATGATAATCCTAATGGATAATAATGATCCACAGTAATAATACGGCCTAGGAACACTGAGAACATGCCTTATAGACGTTACAAGAGTCAAAGGCAGCCTGCTAAGGTTCAAAGACATCCAGTAGCGAGGACAGGAATACACGCTAGTGTAGACTGATTGCAGACGTTTGCCCCCATTTTAATCCCCCCCCCCCCCCACCAAGCCCGCTGGAACCTCTGGATGCTGGCAGAATTTGAAAACAGAATCTGAGAAGTGAAATTTACATTGGAATCTCTGGCTTGAAGGCTTTCAGCACATTTCTTGACACCCCACCCCCCACCCCCTTCACAGAACAGGAAGCAATCTGTCTCATTCTGGTTTCTTTGAGAGTTAGCAGTCTGTAGCTCTCTCGTGTGCTCTTACATTGGGGGGCCTTCAAAGTGGAACGACATCCAATGACTTCCCTTGTAGCCTTCCCAGATGCTTCCAGTGGGCGTCACGTTATTGTTTAAATTTTCATAACCCACTTCAGTTTGGTAGATAGATTCTTTTTCTTAACATACCCATCTGAGAGAAGGAACATACATGCCATCAAACCCTATTCTAATGTATGTCCTTAAATATTCTTTACCTTCAAAGTATAGCTAAAATAATTTCAGATATGAAGTTTCTGTTCCTTATTGTAATTTTATCAAACACAGCCTAACATTGCATTTTTTGTATTCCATACTAACCACAATGCTTGCTACACCTCGTGAGTTCCAAAGACCTCATTGGAAGATCAGGAATTTTGAATTTGGGGCTTACTTATTCTCAGGACATCTAGAGATTAAGTCCTGGAAACTGATATGTGTTTTCCTGACATTCTTGTTTTTGAGATCCTAATAAGAGACCCTCTTTGTAAAATAGGTTTCACAATGGGACCTTCTAAGAACTGCCAGGACAATGTTTATCTTCATTCCTGCGAGGACTTAATTGGATATATTTACAATAGCCCACTTATTCAGTGTGGGTGCTGGGGGAAGGTGGATAGCTGTCAAGGAAAAACTAATCTTGAAAACAAAATGCTAAAGCTAGTTCCGGGGATGTAGCTTAACTATTAGTGAGCTCACCCAGCATGTTCAAAGCCATGGGTTCAATCTTCAGCACTCCATAAACGAGGAATGTTAATATATGCTTAGAATCCCAGCCCTTGGGGGGTGGGTAGAGTCAGATCAGATCAGAAGTTCAAGGTCATTCTCAGCTGCACAGAGTTCAAAGCCAAACTGGTATGTGTGAGATACACACACACACACACACACACACACACACACACACACACACACTAGAGTTATAATCAAATTATCACTTGATCTGCACTGACTTTTATGCCCGAAAAATATTTTAGGCCTGGAGCCTTCTACTTTAGAGAAAGTATCAGTGTTCACAATACCCAGTCCAGGGGAACCGGGCTCAGTTGGTAACGTACCTTTTGTTTTGTTTGATTTGATTTTGTTACTGTTTTATAAACATGAGGACCTGAGTTCAATCCTCAGAACCTATGTTTAGAAAATGCTGCATGTGTTCTCCTGGGCTTGTAATCCGGGTACTGGAGAGTCAGAGACCTACAGCTTTCTGAGGGTCACTGGTCAGCACCCCTAGCCTACTTTGAAAGTACAGACCACTGAGAGGCCCTGTTTAAAAAAGAAAAAAAAAAGTGGCTAGTGTCTAAGGAATTACATTTGAAGTTGTTCTCTGTCTTCCATATGCGCGTGCACACACACACACACACACACACACACACACCCCATAAAATATCTGTTCAGTATCAGTCATGGTTATACTTTATTTAGTTCTCCTCTGCTTTCTGTTGGTTTTGTTTTGCTTTGCTTTCGAGACAGGGTCTCTCTGTTACATAGCTCTGTCTTTCCTGGAACTCCCTGTGCAGTCCAGGCGGGCCTTGAACTCACGGAGGTCTGCTGGCCTCCGTCTCTGGAGTGCTGAGATTAAAAACTGGAGCCACCACCCCTGGCTTTGCTTTGTTTTCTTTAAACAGGGTGTCACGTGGCCCAGTCCTAATCCTCCGGCCTCCACCTTTAAGTGTCCTGAGGTCACAGACTTGCACTACCCCACCCATCTAAATTCTCCTTTCTTGATAGGACATCTGCTAAAGATCTGGGGAAACTTTTGGTGGAGGGTCTGGCACACCTCGCAGCTGGGCCTCGCACCGGGACAACAGGCTCGGCCTGGCTTGACTCACGCCAAAGCCGTCGGAGCTTTACCCATGAGGCACATTAATGTCTACACCTTTTGTTCTAAATTTACTGTACCAAACCTTACCAAAAGAATTCCAGATTTGAAAATAATAAAAAGAAAAGGATCGAGAGTTCCATTGTTAGCCCAGAAGTGAGTCACCCCTGCAGAATTCCTTCTGTCTACTGATTAGACCGGATACTGGCTGGGTGGTGCAGCAGGAAAGGCTAGAGCTCTGTGTGTGTGTGTGTGTGTGTGTGTGTGTGTGTGTGTGTGTGTGTGTGAACAGTCACAAAAGGTCACAACTTTAACATGGTAAAAGCTGAAACTCTCTCCCTGGACATCTGGGAGGCTCTGAGAGTTTTTGTCTTGTTTTGGTTTTTTTCCAAAATACCATTTCGCTTACAAAGCGTGGGCAGGGGAGTCCTACATTTTCCCCTCTTCTAACTTGAGTCGGCCCCCAGATGGCACAGTTACGTGCTTCCCTGCACGGGAAGGAGCTGACACTGGATTCTGGGTTTGGCAGTACTAATGAGATGAGATATCTGGCTGGCATGTCTAGAAAAGGTAGCGTCTCTGCAGCCTTTGTGATCTGGTTAACTGTCTTCCTATTCTACGGCCACAAGGAAAATAGAACGGACAGCACCTTTACAATAAAGGGGGTGGCTTTGTTTCCAGAGCATAGGGTAGGACGTACACAGGATAAACTAATAATCTAGACTACAAACCCAGACCTTCCAAGAGGGAATCACCAGAAACTCTCCATGGCTTGGGAGAGAACCATGACAGTGCCAAGCAACCACGTATAGAGATCAACCCAGGTAAAGTGTTGCCAGAACACTGATTCAAAGAAGAAAGTTATTCAGCATTTATTTGGTACTTATGCATCAGCAGCCTCTATGTTAAGCATTTGTGAATTATCTATTAAGCCCTGCGTAACCTTGCCAGTCCAGTGTCTTGCAAGCTCTTCTGTGGGTATGAACAGTGGAAAATTTCTTACAGACAAAACCTCCCACAGAGCACCAATATGAAGAGCCACTAAAAACATGGCTACCCTAGTGACAGCTTGGAACTGACAGGGACTCTTGATCAGCTCACCTCCTCCTTCCCCGATGCCACTGGGAACCAGGGACTTTCTGTGACTGCCCTGCAGCAGGACAGTCATGTGCTCTGATGTGTTTAATGCTCACAGTGAGATGACAGCTGTCAATCACATGATCTTATAGATGGGAAAAGCCAGGTTGTGGGGGAGGAGATAAGAGACCTGTATAAAAACCTCAGAGCTCTCTGGAGTGGTGATGTTCTCCTGTGAAATCTCAGCACTTGGGAGGCTGTAGTCGGAGGATTGCAGGAGTTAGAGCCAAACCTGGGGTGATTTAGCGAGATGCTGACTTAAAATGATAACAATGAATTTTAATTAATTAAATCACAAAGCCAGTAGGTTTAAAAGTGAGAACACCTGATGTCTGCCAGGCTCCTAGCCCACCCTTTCCCATTGTACCAACTGCCTCTTCTATAGCTGCCTCGTTGTATGGAAACACATTTGGGTTATTTCCATCCTGACTTGCCCAACTTGCACCACTTCATCCTTGGCCAGGCTTGCTCTTAGTCCTGCAAGGCAGACAGAAAATTCACCCCAGAGCTTTGTCACTAGCCCTGTCTGAGCAGAGGACACTATGTCTATAGTATCCACAGCAGTTTAGCTTGACCGGAAGCGTTTGAAATGGATTGTCCCATCTGCTCCTCACAGAGGCGCTTAGGAGGTACAACTGCCATGCTGCTTCCTCACTGATTTTGGATATGGAAAAAAAAAAAAAAAACCACAACTGATCACTGCAGAGATGATGTGATAAGATCAATCATCCAGTTGGTAATGGAGACCGAATTTATCTTGACAACAGTGTGTGCTACTTGGCTTTTGCTTTATTCTGACCTCTTAGCATACTTAGATTCCCATTGGCAATGAACTTGACACCTTGGCATTCCAAACCTTTTAAACTCACAACCACTGTCAAGCTAAGGCTCCCTTGCCATTTTCCATTTTACTCCCCGCCACCCCACACCGGTATGTCTTTTGAGACAGTCCAAAGCCAGGTGTCGTGGGGGACCTTGAACTCCTGATCTCCCCACCACCACCACCACCTACCTTGTGCTAAGATCATAGGCCTATAGGTCTAGATAATTTTTTTTTGGTTAATACCTACTTAGTAGTAGACATAAATTGTAACTTACTAGACAGTGGTTTGTAAAACCCGAATTTGCACCGAAAGAGAATTCTTCAGTTCTATGATAGCTAAGCAACGGTGCTAATTTCTAGCCTTCTTATAAATTAGCCAGACAGTGATTCTCTGACACTTTGGGACCCTGTGCAGCCTAATCTCCTAAGACCTGGGACCATTGTGGAACTCTTTTAAAATTTTGTACTATGTTTGAACTATGACCTGCTGGAGGTGCTCTTTGAATGGTGGTTGGATGATGCCTTCGGAGTTCTGTTTGATTCTGTTTGATGACAGCTGTTTTCCAAGTAATAGATCAGAGAATCCCCGAGTCTGGCTTTCTAGAACCGGTTCACATGAAGAACTGCTTGTTTCTGTAGTGTAGATTTAGATTTCTGAAAATCCATAGACCCCATCTTACTGAATCAATTAGCTAGGATCAATTATTGCTAAACTGAGGTGGGGGGGCAAATCACTATGAAATCTCTTCTAGATCCCATAATCTACATAGCTGTATTCATTTGTTCCAGAAAATAATTTTTTTTGGTTTTTAAAGCCAGTTCACAAAAAATATTTTGTATGTTGTACTAGCTTCCTGGGTCTGTTTGTGTTTAGTTTCCTATTACCAGTTTACAAAAGAAAAATCTTTTATTTTCCTAGAACAGAAGACAACCTGAAGGCTGTATTAATTAATTAATCAATCAATCCTAGGTTTTAAGTTCTTATAAAGGTCAATAGAATATTTTATTTACTAATATATACTGTGAAATATTTATTAAATATTTCCCAAGATGATTGTGACGAGTTCTCAGATTTTAACCGTTACCCAATTAATGTAACCTGGGAAACTTTTGCTTTGTTTTAGCCCACGGTTTGCCTATTTTCACATAACAAAAATATCAAGGCCCAGGTTATTTGTGTGATCCATTACCTATTTGCCTCAGGACTCGTTAAGTGCCTCTCTGATGCAAAAGCTGCTATGTGTTTTTCACTGTTGCAAATATGAAAAGCATGACATCCTTGACCTTAAAAAACTTAAAAACTGGAAACAATGTTAAGATGAGACTAAAAAGTGCATATCATATCAAATTGCTCGATATAAAGACGCCATGTTTCTTTGAACCGTCATTTCTATTAGCTGTTGCCGTTTCGTTTTGTTTTAAACAAATGACTTAGATGAGGCGCAAGGCATGTTTGTTGAGTGCCTGGAAGGTGCAATACTGGAAGTGAGAAATGCAGGAGTCGTATACTGCATGCTAGTAATAATGATTCAGTACACGAGAACACTGCGCTCAGAAGAATTAACAAATGGAAATGAACAGGAACAAGTGTAAGATCCTATGTTTAATTTCAAATTTTCAATAGCTTCAATACAGGATGGAGGAAAAAAAAACTGTAATTTTCACACTCAAGATAGTCCTGCTGACTTTTAATTAGCCTAACTGTTCGTAAGAGGCTTGCTGAGTAGCAAGCACCTGCAGGCCCAGTGGCCTCACCTGCTGATGTCCCCGCAATGCCTGCAATGTGTAGCTAAGGGAGAAAAGGTGCTTGCTGAAGAGATACCATTGGGTATAGATCCAGCACTGTAGGAAGGTCCTAGTTCATAAAATCGCCTGTAGAGGTGGGAGATGCCGCCTGTGGGTGACAGGGAAACCGGGCTACACAGAAATGTTGAGTAACCCACAGGATGTTTAGTCTAGAGAAGAAAGATTACAGGACTTTGATGGTTGTTTTCATCACTTAGAGAACTATTGTGTGGCTACAAGAGGAATCTTGAGACCTACTGGGGTTATTTCAGTTGGCCAATAGGGTGAGAGCATTAGAGAGAGAGAAATTCATTTTGATGTCTTCGGAAGCCTGCGTCTAAATCTTTCTCTGTCCGTGAACATTCCAGAAGCTGGCTGACAGCCCGGCCTATAGAGAAACAAGCTCTTGCCAGTAATTCTGATGACTGATCTTTGAGGGCCCTCTGATGCTGCTTCTTTTGTTCTTATTTTCTGAAAGAAATGGAAAATACCAACACGTTTCCCGTGTCTTCCTGGAGCTCTTAGATCCACAAGACTTTTGCCAGTGAGCACTGTGTGTTCCCGTCTTCCCCACCTTCACTGGCAGCAGCAACCATGACCTAGTTAACCCAATCCATTACCCTTGATAGAACCCAATCGCAGCGAATCTGTTCCAACCGTGATGGCATACCGCTGAGCCCCTCCACAGTGAGACAGTGACTAAGACCCAAACAGTGACGCCACTGGTCCACCAGTCGGCCACGCAACTGCCATTGCTAAACAAAACATCTGAGAAAGGGGAGATCTTGCCTCAAGACGAGGTAAATAGTAACAGGAGGTTGGCAGGCCAGAGCCCAAGAGAGGCAGTGCACACAGAGGTTCCTCTTGCAGCCCACGGCGGCTTGACGTAGGAGTGTCGATCCTCTGAGAAAATGTCAAAGGAAGGGAGGTGCCTCTCAGTGCCCTACAGCTGCCCTCATGTTTGCTGTGGCTACCTCTCCCAAGCTATGCAGGCCAGAGCAGCATCTCCTGAACACCTGCTATGTTTTTCAAATGTTCCCAGATGTCATCCTACAACTAGGAAAAGAACGTGACGTCTCTCTCTCAGCTGCTGTTTCTGTTGCCACCTTCTGACCAGTCCTTGCTCGGTCAATAGAATGTGCAGTTCTACTGGAAAAGACTGTGGTACTGTTCCTACAAGGAAGTGGCTAACACTGGGAACTGAAGTCACCTCTTCACTTCTTGCCCAATGCATGGGCACCGTGTCAAGGCTGCCTGAGGAACCACTGCCTAGCTCAGAGGGTGTGGCGTGCTTTAGTAGTTTGAAGGACGTGCATACAAGGCCAGTTTCAGGTGTCATTCACCAAAGTCATGTGACAGTGAGAACAACCCATCATGTCTTCAAGCTGGGGTGGCCTACGTGATCGAAAAATTGTTTTGAGTAGTACCAAACACCACTAGAAAAAAAAAAAAAAAAAGAACTCCTTAAAATCAAGACTAAAACTAAAATAGGGTTTGCTGTGTGGCTAAAGAGTTACAGAGAGATTACAAAAGTTCGGATAATTACTCTAGTGATAACTCTTACTCAGTGAAATGAAGAATAGGTAACTTTTGTGTTAATGTTTGACAATTTATCAAGCTAAAGAACCTAGGAGAAAATGTGGAAAAAGTATTGTGTATATCAAAATATGATGAGAACTAAGGACTTTTCTCCCAAAGAAGCTGCCTTCTTCCAATCTGTGACGTTGGGAAGGCTGAACAGCTGGTGGTGACAATGGCCCTGGCAAAGAGGAAAAGCAAGAGTCAATTCCCAGTTTCCAGTCAGCTGAAGGATCCACCCACTATTGTGTTTAGATGCCTCGCACACCCAAAGGCTGATTGGTGCCCTCACAGCCTTAAATAAAGCACTTCCCAGTAGGTCTTTCATTTGTAGGAAGAGCAATAGATCCCTGTGGGTGGCTGTGCTTTGTTAACCCACTGCCGTCACTTTTAGCCCAAATGCATACATAATGCATTTTAACAGAAGAGGGATGGTAGGGGTTCAGCAAACTAAAACCTCGCTCCTGCTGCTGTGAGTTTAACACTCAGAGTGACTTTGTCGCCTAGCCACTGCCTGGCTTTAACAGACCAGGGGACTGAGGCCAAAGGCTTTTAAGGAAGTTGTATGCGTCACACAGGTAAAAATTAGCACAGGAAGTGTTGGAGCTAGATGGCCTGACTCATTCCAGAGTCCGAGAATTCAACTGTAAGGTCCTGACACTGCTCTGATAACAGTACGGTAGGTAACAGCACTTCCAGAAGGCAGGAGGATCGAGTTCAAGGTCATCCTCTACCACAGAGTGAGTTCAATACCAGCCTCAGTCATAGGAGATCCTGTGTCAAAACACTAAAATAAATAATCAGATGCCTGGAGTGCATGGCATTATATTGGGCCATATTTATGTGTGTGTATATATATATACATATATGTATGTATGTATATATATATATATATATATATATATATATATAGCGAGAGAGAGAGAGAGCCCACACACATATGTACACATATGTAGAGGTGGGGGGAGAGAGAGAAAGCATGATCCATGCATTGCTAAATGATGGAGAGATGTTCTAGAGAATGTATCATCAAACAACTTTGTTGTTGTATAAACACTATATAGTACATGTGTACAAACCCAGACAGCACAGCCTACCACACACCTAGATGATACAATATATGTACAGCATTTCCTGCTTCTCCCAAAACCATCAGGAACCAATGAATACCCAAGAGAAGGCAGTGCAGTCGAGAGGTACAGTAATACGGTACGGTGCCGTGGCTGCCAGCCTAACGTGACATACAGTTTTCCAGCCAACTTTTAAAATTGAAGTAGGTGTATAAGCTAAGTAACACCAAGAAGAATGGTAAATAGCAATGCTAACAGCAAAGTCATTTGTCATCATTCTGCATTATTAGGGAATGTACAGAGTAATTACAGCTGTACATGTACAGAGGGTGGGCTGGTTCATACCAGCGTCGTCATTATCACCAACCTATGAGTAATGTTTCATGATATAGCATTATTCCACAGCATATGACTGCATTGACATGATGTTGAGAAACAGGTAAGAAGGGTCGCAAAAAAAAAATTGTAAGATCATCTATTTCGCATGTTTGGCATAACACTCTAGTTCTGGTGTCATGTCTAGGTTACGGTATGATAAGATGCCAGCCATACTGAGTTATTTCATGATCTCTTCCGTGCAGGGGTGGCATGGTCCAAACCAGTGAGCAGTATGAATTTGTGCACCACGCCCTATGCCTCTACGAGAGCAGACTTCCACCAGAAACTGTCCAGTGATTCCGTGAAGATTCACCAAAGTGTCAATCTCTCACGGGTGATTAATGAAATCACCTGCTTAAGGCTCCTTGAAGGAGCCCCCTGCAGCGGGCGAGGAGACTCTAAAACCAACCTGAGGCGTGGACTGTGGAAGACCTGGCAACATAAGCATTTGCCAACCCTTTGTGTATAGGAATGCATCTGTAAGCATCCCCCCAAATTATTTCGAAGGTCCTGTGCTGATGGTGGTATGTTAATTTCTCACACAGCCTAAGGTGGACTTTGTTTTGTCTGTGCTGATTATCTGCCACACGGAATCCACGCGTGTAATATTCAGTGACTGTCATTGTGACGACAGGAGGAGCTGCGGAAGACGTCATTCTCACGTATCTAGATGCTTTTGTGTTCACCGAGTCTGGCTTGTGAGTGGACGGCCAGCTCTTCACCTGTCCCGGTTTAAGTGCTATTACCTATCTCAGTTACCAGAATCTTGCTGCTAAAGTTGCAAGTGATCAATAACAGATTTTTAAGAAATAGGTTTTTGTTTTTGAAGAAAAAAATTCAAATGCAGTAACTATTTTATATGGAAATGTGTCTTGATAATATCTATTAAATGTGTATTTATAGTACCTCCTATGAATCAATTACAGAGCACAATGACTGTCATTGGATACATATATACATATATATGTATGTATGTCTCTCTCTCTATATATATATATATATATATTCTATTATTAGGCACAGAGTTGGCTCTTGTTCTACAACTCCAGCCACTATATTTCTACATTGTGACTTGTTTTGCTTTCAAAAAGGGATCAACAAATTTATAGTAACTCTAAAAAAATACCAATAATTTTAAATACTCCTTTCTTTTCTTCTAAGGAGGGATTTTTGAATATGCTGTCTACCTGGAATCTCTCTCCCAATACGAGATGCTCCAACCTGCCTCATTCCCAGAAGTTCTTCTAAGGATGCTGTAATGCACATCCTTATATTTCTAAAAGTTTTCATTTCTCAAGAGACAAAAGGAAAGCGAGATGACTACCCCCAGCAAACATGAGATGTTGGGCTCGCCTATGAATGTTCAATGCAGCGAAGTTGACATTGTTTTCATACTACCAATAAATGGCTCTTAACACGACGTATTGAGCGGCATGTATTCTTTTCTTACCCCCATTTGGAAAACAGCCATCGTGTGGGTAAACTGAAGTAGGTACTAGGATGGATTTAATTTCAGTCCTTTCCTTCTCCCGGGCAGAGAGTTGCCTCTCTCCAAAGGCGTTCTTATAATCACTGGAGAGATAATGATCTGGAAGTGCCATCATTATGTGGTTTCCCTCATAGACGCCAGCGTCTCATTATGCAAACAGTACGTGTTTATATCTTTCTAGCACTTGTCACAGACCCCCATAAACTGCACGGCTTACGTATATCGGACAGAATCATATCACCTGGAAAGAAGGCAGTGGCGTAGGAAGACTCAATTATCTGACATTATGATTCTTTTCCTCCGTCTTGAGGTTAAGAAGTACTCATGTGCCAAAGAGACAGCAGGGGAAGACGCTCTGGGGTGTATTCTGGCTCCTGGGGGCTGGGTCTACATTTTAAAAAGAGATGATCATTATACCTTCTTTCTAAGGAAACAGACAGAAGGACACTGGTGTAAAACTTCCCCCAAACAATTCAATTGGAGGAAGTGTGTCACTGACTTTTCCCCTCTCCGTGAAGCACATTTCCTTCCTCCCTCTTTGCCTCTCTTATCTGGGAGGATTTTTTTTTTGCCCCCAAGCGAAGCATGAACCGTTGTTTAAGGGGAAAATGGAGGCTGAATTTTACATGGCGATTCTAACCTGCCTGATCCTCGGGAGCTTGGGTGAGTGGGTCTGCCTCAGTTTCCTGAGGCAATCGTCTCTCTCAATGTTAGCCAAAGAGGCTGGTAGCCTTTTGAGAAGCGTCTGAAATAAGCCAGAATCGGAGCCAGGTCTCTATGGCAGTGTAGCCAGAGACGATGGGGAGGGAGGATTAAAGGAGACAGCTCTGGCCATGCTGCTGAGATTTCTCTCCAGAAGAAAATAAGTATTTACCAAGCGCCTGGGACAGCTCAGTTCCTGAAAGAATGGGCCTCAGAGTGAAAAGCCCTGAGCAAACAGCTTTCATTATTTATATGTAACAATCTATAGAATTCTCTGTAACTTTTTCCAATCAAGTTATACTTCTACTTTCTTTTCTGTTAAAGAAAAATGCATAGGTAAGGAATATGATTCAAGAGAGTGAGGAGATGTGGTTTATTTGGAAGTTGTCATTCGGAAGGGTTGAATATTTCCATGGAAAAGCTAGGTGGTTTAGGTTAAAAAAAAAAAAAAAAAAAAACTCCTGGAAAATGGTTTATGAGCCTCAGTGTTTTACTGTGAATGTTTTAAAAGTGGACATTTAGTCTTCAGGAAATGCTGAGGTTTTTTAAATATGTTGGTATTTGGTGGGAAACTATACACATTGTCACCAAATCGATACTTATCTGCAGGGCTGCAGGGACATAGCCTCTGGTAATCAATACTACCAGCCACAACTTATGCTTCGAAAGATGGGAAATTCCACTGTATTTTTATCTTTTAATAAATGTACCCAATTTTTAAAGCGTTTATTCAGACTATACAACTCGTAAACAAGTATTTGTTTATTTTGGGAGCATAGGGACTGAGAAGGAAGCATCTCTCTCTTATATATAATGGAACAGGGCTATGATGTGAAGAGAACCAAATGGTTAAAGGGGACCAAGCTCTGTAACTGACTTTCATAATGCACACATTATTCTCTGTGTTTGTCTTTCCTCTTCCAATGAAAAGCCATATTCCTTGGATGACTTTGTTTCTTTTCCAACATTCCTTTCATTTTTCCAGTGGTGATATATGCTCACTAAATCATACAAAAGTTTAATAGGGAGTGCTATGTGTAATGTTTCGATACTCTTCTGTTGGTTCTGGTTTTTTGCTTTTTTTTTTTTTGGTGGGTTTTTTGGTTGGTTTGAGAGGGTGTTTTTGGTTGCTTAGTTGCTTGGTTGAGTTTGGAGGATGTTCTTGGTTGGTTTGTTTGTTGATTGGGTTTGTGGGGAAAGAGGGTTGTTGTTTGTTTGCCTTAGGATTTTTAAGTCACGTGAGCTAAGTCTGAGACGATGTATTTGCAATGCTAGAGAGATCGAAATATAAGTAAACCCGTTATTTTTAATTCAGTTAGTATGTGGGCAGGTGGTTTCGCTACTTAATGGCCTGTCCATGGTACTTCATAAGTCTCTCGTCTTCCAGAGGGGTTCCAGATAGTCCATGTCCGTAAACAACAGTGTCTGTCCATAAATCAGAAAGTGGTTATGAGCTCATGCAATGGCACCAGCCAGAACCAGCAGTGGCTGTCTACTGAGGATGGGAAGCTCCTTCACATTAAATCTGGATCATGTCTGGGCATCTCCAACTCCTCAAGGGGTCCTTTTCGACCAGCAGTCTCCACTCCCTGTGCCCAGGCACCCCGATGGACCTGCCATGACCAGGATGGCTTCCTTGAGGTGGAAAATACCTCTCTCTTTCTCAAGAAACAAAACCGTAAGGTGGTGGTCAAGAAGATTAGTAAATACCTCGATAGCTGGATGAAATTAGACACCAACAAGGAAGGGAAGCTGGTCAGCGAAAACCTCTGTGCAAAGCAAGGTGAGTGATACCTAATGAGTCCTGAAAGTCATTCTGGTTTTTGCAAAGCCCAGGGAGAGCCATGTGCTCCAATCTATCTCCTCTGAAGGACACATACATTTACAAACGGAAGTATACTAAGTGGTACCCAACAATGGAAAACTTCATTAAAGTCAACAACTTCTCTGCCTCTGTTGTTTCCTTTCCCTTCTTTTCTTGTACTCGAACTTTAAAATGTGTGTGCACACGCACGTGTGTGTGAGATCTTGTGTGAGTGCCACTTCTTGAATATAGAAAGGTCAGAGGACAATCATGGGTCTTAGGCCTTGACGTCCATCTTATCTGAAACAATGTTTCTTGCTCACCCCTGCATACAACACACTAGATAGCCTACACATCTCTGCACATTCTCCTGTCTCCATCTCTCATCTCACTGTAGGAGAGACTTGTGATAATGAACCTACATCCTTCAAAGGCTCCTGGGGATCTGAACTCAGTTTTCATACCCACTATGCCATCTTCTCAGGTCCAAAACTGCTTCTTGAGTCTCCCTTTTGTGTCAGACACTATGATGAAACCCTACTAAGTGTTAGAATATACGTCTAGGCATATGTACACATGTAATAACTAAAGTCAATGGTCAGGAAATTAGATTCAACCGATCTAGAAACTTCTATTCTCTAATCCGGAGGAGTTTTAGGACACATGAAGGAGCATCAAAAAGCCATGCTTCGAAACTCTCTCATGTTGGTGCTCACATCCTTCAATGGGAACATACTTTTGTTGATACAGTCAAAGTCAATGAGTCATCAGTTTTTTCTAATATGTTGATAATTAGTGTCCCCAGATAATAGATGTGCATAAAAATTGTATATGCATACACAAATTCCTGGTTCAGGACATAATTGTCCTAAGTAGGAATATTTGTGGAATATATATGCATTTTCATCATCCCTTAAGGTTGGCTGTATTCATGGTGGCTCTGCTCTTCCATCGGAGGTTGGCTCAGGGAGTCATGAAAGATAAAAACTCGCAGAACTGCAATACACTGGGCATGAAAGACCCTTAAAGAACACTGGGAGAATCACTTAGAAATGAATCTCCACAGTAAATCGACTGAAGTTCATCAGGATATAAGAAGTTGTCCTAAATCCAAGTTAACTTCGTGTCTAGTGTACATCCCTTATAAGTGAGCTGCTAGTGCTTCCCATTACTTCCCTGTGCTGACCCAATGGTTCCCAATACTCCCCGGTTTTTCCCAGTGTTGATCCAGTGCCTCCCAGGGCAGAGCCCATTCAACCCAGTGTTTCCCAGTCCTTCCCAGAGCTGACCCAATACTCCCTGTGCTGACCCAGTGCTTCCCAGTACTCCCTGTGCTGACCCAACGATCCCCAGTCCTTCCCAGTGCCTCGCAGTACTGATCCATCTAGCTGGCTGCTTGACAAAGCCATGAGGAAATGGCAGAGCTTACTGAAAACACAGATTCCCAAGATCCCTTCCCACCTTCCTTTATCCACAATGGCCTCAAGATCTGGAGTCAGGAGCTATGGACCTGTATTAACACTATCATGGGTCCACAGTCCTTCTTGGGGATCAGCATCCACTGTACCTAAACTTTTCCTAGTTACCGACCTCCGAGGCTGATTGGAGATTTTCTACCATGGTAATCTTTAAGCAGTGCTCTGTCTCTCAGGCAAATGCTAAGCAAGTACGTAATTAGATACTAGCTGAGGGCTCTTCTGCAACAGACATTGAGGTTTATGGTCTCAATCAATTCTGACTGTGCAAAGAGAGTAAAAATACAGTAGTCTACTAGAAAAATTCAACTTTATCGGAACACACAGAGCAATCTATAGTTTCGTCACTGTGGTTGATTTGTCCAGGTCTGTCCTGAATGACACAGAACCATGCTAAATATAACAAATTGTACTCTTTTTTTATCCCTTATTTTCTGAGACAGGGTTTCTCTATGTAGCTCTGGCTGTCTTGGAACTCTCTCTGTAGACCAGACTGGCCTCAAACTCACAGAGATCCTCCTGCCTCTGCCTCCCAAGAGCTGGGATTATAGGTGTGCGCCACCACCGCCCGGCAACATTTTTACTCTTACCCACAGGTGGGGAGACCCATCTCTAACCTCAAATCAGGCAGGACAGGTGTTTACCTCCATGCTGCCTGCAAGGCCTTGGTGTTTTTGAGACGAGGTCTTACTGTGTAAGCCCAGACTGAGCTGAAACTCACAAACTGTGGGTCCCACAGAGGGTCCTGCTTCCCAAGTGCAGAGATTACAGGTGTGGAACACCCAGCTTGAGCCACTATGAAAATAATTATTTTTCAAATCACTGTTTTAAAGCTTTAAAAAAAAAAGTCAAAAAACAAAAAGCAGGGCTCTAAAGCTATCATTCTGAGTCATCAAGATGGCAACAAGACCATGATGTCCCAAACATCAACCTGTCTCGATAAAAATAGAAGAACAAGGCTCATAGTGCAATCCATAACCCTACCCAGAACTTGTCAATATCTGGCTACTGAAAAGTGTCCCTTTGAGTCCATTCCTATTTCTTTTTCCATTTCATATTAATTGCTCTGTTCTGCTTTGGTATTTAACTCTGCTGTGTGTTGGTATGGGTTTTCATTTATTAATTTTAGTCTATTTCCACTTGGGTATTTATAAAGTAATTTACTCATTTTTTTAAAAGTGTATCCTTTATTTCATTGACTACCCTTTCTGATATGCTAGTCATTTTGGTCATTTCTTACTAATCTACTCTACTTCCCCTCTTTGCTCTGTTCACCCTCATGGAGCCCAGTCTGGAGTCACTCCAGTCACGAGTCTCTGGAGTGTGGATGTATGTGCATCGCCTTTCCCTTTCCTTCAGCTTCATTGTTAGCTCTCCCACATAATTGACTCACTTTTAATAGATGTGTTATATTTTATTACATTTGACATTTTTCTCCAGAGTAAAAAACTAATACAATTAAAATTTCTTGCCACAAGAATTATGTTGAGAAACTAATTTGTTTATTGTTCTTAACATTATACAAAAATCTTTTTTTTGAAGGGGGGGGTTGAGACAGGGCTTCTCAGTAACTATGGAGTCAGTCCTGGAACTCACTCTGTAGACCAGTTTGGTCTCGAACTCACAGTGATCTGTCTGTCTCTGCCTCCTGAGTGTTGAGAATAAAGGTGTGCACCACCACCACCCAGCTATCCAAAAATCTTATATCTCAGTTAACGATGATTTTTGAGTCTGATTATTAGTTTCTTGCCCTTTAAAAATGTGCTCAAAGATGGTCTTGACCTGGTGAAGTCAACACATGTCTTATCATCTTACAGATGACCTTGGTCTCACTGAACGCTAGTAACAATTTCAGTGTGAAAATGTTTTGGATTGAATACAGGATGCCCCGCTGGCCTTGAATTATGTCCTAGGAAGAATTTTGCTATAATGTGGAAACAATGCAGTAGCAATGGCACAATAAAAACACTAAAGCTAGCTTTACCATATTGTTCCATTGTGCAAGAAGTTTTCCTTGCCACCGTCAAAACATCTTCCTCTTCAGTGAATTGTGAAATGTCTGCGCACTTCCAAAACGATTAGAAGATACAGACACCAAAACACCAAAAGATTTGTTTTTAGAATAATTCCGTGTCTATTCCAATAGAGTTCAGCAATAGAAAAATGACCTTAACTTTGAAAGTCTTGTATATCTATGACAAGGACTGTCTTTCTTCCCGTCTATTTTATAAACTTCCAGTACCCACATGAGAAATGATCACAATTGCTGGTTTGTAATGCCTTTAATCTTGGGATGTGGAAGAACGGAATGGGGGTCCACAGCAGCCTCAGCTACATGAGACCCTGTCAGAGAAAGGAGGGGGGGAGGGAGGAACAGAGGAAGAAGAGGGGAAGGTATCAGGACTGCATTTTGGTTCATAGTGTGTATATGGCTGACACTGTAAACTAGAGTCACCCAGGGAACCGTAGAGTGGAGAGTCTGGGATCCACACCAATTCCCCCAAATTGCAGTTTCTAAGGTGAAGCTGCAACCAACAAACCTCAAAGGTGGCTTTGGTACCAACTATCTTGGCAAGCCACTGCTTTAAAGTCTGCAAAACATAGAAATTGGGTGTTCGGGCTAAAATTTCTCTAAATTTTAAAGAGAAAAAGTCAAAAACACAGACATGAAATACAGAGGTACCAGATTTGTTTCTTTGGCAAAAAGGGGGATGGGGAGAAGGTGGCCTCAAATGGAAAAGGGGTTTGGTCTGTGTTATCTTAAAAACATATGAGGATAATTAAAGATGATTGTAGCAGAAGACTGAGAATTTTTTCCAGATAAAAGCCAAAAGCTCCATGCAATGGTAACATCTGCAATGCGATTTGCAGCCCAAATCTCCAGAAGGGCTGGTCATTTCTCTGGAGAGTCTAATTTCAGCCAATGATATGCACGTTGGTTTTCCTTTTTTAAGGTCTTACAATAAAAACTCACCGGCCATTTTTTAGTGAAGGAAGCACAGCTTGGCACACAAGAATGTGATTGCATACTAGGTATTCGAAAGCTTGATTTGGGCCCTAACCCCATCATTACTCTCTAAAGAGGGCCTAGGAACTAAAACTGTATTACGTGGTCCCTAACTGAGAGAATCAGCATTGGGCGAAGCTGAAAGCAACAGAGAAACTGACCTCCATCCACTTTGCTTCCCCACACTGGCAGGCGTTATTGAGGGAGACTTCTAAACTCTAGACTCTGAACTCAAAAGACCGAGAAATTAAGGAAGCTTCTTAAGACGGTTGTGTAAAAGTCTCAGGGATAATCATGGTCGAGTTTGGCATGAGAAAACACCTTGACTATAATCGCTCACCTGTGTGCAAAGTGTGTAACCGTGATGCACAGGTGGGGACCGTGCTAAATGATGTGGGAGAAAAAGAGTGAAATATACAGAGAGAAGCATCTAGAAAGCTATCAAAGTGTAGGTTGAGTAGACATAGGAAAGTTGCAGACAATACACATGAATGTTCACCTACATTTGGATTTCAGATAAATTTTAAGTGTATTAATATAAATATTAAGCATGTGGTATAGAATATAATTCTTGAGTTGTTTCCTAGCCACCATGTAAACAAACTCAATTATACTGAAATATTATTTCCTGAACTTTGAATCTAACTGGTGTCCAACACTTCTGTTTGCTGAATCTGTCCACACCTATCTACACACAAAATCCTTGGCACTGCCCTTTGCATCTCAAAGAAAGAATGCTTATTCACCACGTTTCATTATTAACTTTTTTCTTGTTTTTTTTATTGATATTTATTGAGCTCTACATTTTTCTCTGCTCCCCTCCCTGCCTCTCCCCTACCCCATTCAATCCTCCCCCAAGGTCCCCATGCTCCCAATTTACTCAGGAGATCTTGTCTTTTCCTACTTTCTACTTCCCATGTAGATTAGATCTATGTGAGTCTCTCTTAGTGTCCGTATTGTTGTCTAAATTTTCTGGGATTGTGGTTTGTAGGCTGGCTTTCTTTGTTTTATGTTTAAAAACCACCTATGAATGAGTACATGTGATAATTGTCTTTCTGTGTCTGGGTTACCTCACTCAAAATAATGTTTTCTAGCTCCATCCATTTTCCTGCAAAATTCAAGCTGTCGTTAAGAAACTCCCAGAGATTCCACTGAAATCAGGAAGAAGACAAGGTTGTCCACTCTCTCCATATCTATTAAATATAGTTCTGGAGGTCCTAGCTAGAGCAATAAGACACCAAAGGGAGATCAAGGGGATACAAATTGGAAAAGAAGAAGTCAAACTCTCACTGTTTGCTGATGATATGATAGTTTACATAAGTAATCCCAAAAATTCTACCAAGGAACTTCTACAACTCATAAACACTTTCAGCAATGTAGCAGGATACAAGATTAACTCATTATTAACTTTTTTAAGAATGTCTCTTTAGGCCGGTTGGTGGTGGTGCACGCCTTTAATCCCAGCACTCAGGAGACAGATGCACACGGATCTCTCTGAGTTCAAGGCCAGGCTGATCTTCAAGAGCTAATTCCAGGATAGGCTCCAAAGCTACAGAGAAACCTTGTCTCGAAAAAAAAAAAAATGCAAGAAGAGCCAGGTGGTGGTAGCGCATACCTTTAATCTCAGCACTTGGGAGGCAGAGGCATGTGGTTGGTTATCTCTGAGTTTGAAGCCAGCCTGTTCTAGTTCCAGGACAGGCCCCAAAATTACAAAGAAATACTGTCATAAAAACAAACAAACAAACAAAAAATGTAAGATGAGCACAATTTATGATCACAGTGAGGTGAACCGATATTTGCTTGTTTTTAAATATTGAAAATTTATCCCACCTGTTCATATATCCTAAATCACTAGCTGTTCTTTTAAAAGAGATCTAACTTAGAAAACACAACAGCCTTGCTTGGCAGTGCACACCTTTAATCCCAGCACTCGGTAAGCAGAGGCAGGTTTGAGGCTACACAGCCTTGGCTACACAGAGAAACCCTGTCTCAAAAAAAAAGGAAAAGAAAAGAGGAAGAAAAGAAAGAAAAGGAAATTCAACAGTCTCATGATTGAAGCCTCACAGGATTAAAAACACCCCATCCGCAGAGAGTATGTTATGGTTAGACAGGAGCGAGACATTCGGCTGTGCTCTTTGACAGTCAGTGGTAAACAGGAATGTACTACAAATCTCAAAAATCTAGAAGAAGATTCTAAATAATTACACCATGAAATTTAAAAAGATGTTTGAGGAGATAAATGTGTATGATCTGATTTAAACATTATATATTGTATGCAGAAATTTAAACATCACTAACACTCCATTAATATATAATTTTATGTTGTTATATATTAGTAAAATAAATTAACACCACAAGTGTTCCTATCATAAATGTTTGCATTATGGCTAAAGAAATAAATATCATTAACCCCTCCCCAAACAAAGAGCCACACTCTTCACGATGTAATTAGGCAAATCATTAACAGTGATTCTCAAAGCTGTTAGATCAGCTCTTTGGGGAAGCTGGTGAAAGCTATAACTATTCCCTAGCACTGCTGTAAGATGAATTTCCTGTGGTCAGAAGTGTAGGTAGACCTTTGGAAACTCATGGACTGCTCCTGAGACCTATCCGGTCATCTAGACATCCGTAGCATGAATTGAACTCTGTCTTCTATGCAGAACTGGCCTTTCCATATACAGCAGATTTTCATAATTCTGCCTCCACCGTGTAAAACTGGCAGATGGACCAAGGATGGGTATACTGTACAGGGCAAATGGAGATTTTCCTATACAGAGGAGATCTTGGCTTTTCTATACAGCTAATTTTATCCACATGCTCCTTCTTGAAGGGACCTTCTTTTACTATGTAAAAGTTGTTTTTAGATAGGAAGATGGCTTAATTAGTAAAGTCCTTGCCTAGCCTAGCCTACACAAAGCCCTGGGTTCGACCCCTAGCACTGTAATACCAGGCATGGTGGTCCACACAGGTAATATCAACCCTTAGGAAGTGGAGGCAAGATGATTAGGAGTTCAATGTCCTCAGGCTACCTAGCAAGCTCACCATCATCCTGAACCACGTGATGGCCTATCTTAAAGCAAAATCGTTTTATGTGAAGATAAAAATTCACATAAAATTAATAAAATCTGAGAATGATGTTCGCCCCTGTCCGTTCTTCCCCTCAGCTGGCCTGGGGACAGAAGTCTCGGTGCGGATTGCTAGGAACTCCGTTGCCCCGCAGATCCTCACTACTTTCCACACAGTTCCCTACAGCCCGGAACACATTAGGAACACCACTGAGACATTCCTCGGGAGTACTGCAGAGCCCTACAGGCCAAGCAGCAGCAAGAGAGCTCTCCCCAGCCTGCACCCGACGGGGACTACAGTCACAGCCTGGGGTCCATCAACGACTCCGCCTTCCTTCAGCACCACCACAGAGGTAAAAGGAGGCGGGTGGTACGGTTGCGAGGGGTCCCAGAAAACTCTTTCCTTGAAAAGACTCTCTGTGTCCAAAATGCCACAGTGCGCTAAGAAATCGGCCATTTTGTGTCTAAACTGCAAATTGTACACAAACGGATTTGGCAGAATGAGAAAAAGTTTGAAATCGCTGCATCTTGATGAGATGGAGCTAGTTGGGCTTGGTCTTGCTGTCCCGGTCCTCCGTACTCTGGCACATTAGCGTTTTGTGGACCAAAGTCATGGCACCTCCGCATCACCATCCCCTGTGCATCACCTACCTGTGATCTTGGTAGTTGCCACAGTGACAGATGGGTCAAGAGAATGGATAGCAGGACTGGCAGCTCGTAGGTGATACCCAAACACTCTCTCTGGTTTGAGCGTTCATTGCTTTGCTTTGCTTTCCGCTCAGAGATTCGAACTATAATGTAGACAATGATGGTGTAATTAGAAGAGACGAGAAGAGTTCAAGTTTGCAGAACACAGGTATATCTTGATGACTTGAGAGTGTAGCTCTTTGCCAATAGGCAACCCAAATAATTTAAAGACTGAAGACATCCAATATCATCCAAATGACATCCACCCAATTGGATCTCTTATTACTTTTTGTATTGAGCCTAATATTGCATATGGTCTTCCACTACTGAGCACGTATATCATTATGGATCACAAAACAAATACAGTGAGAAAGTTGAACAGCTCCTGGGACTTTATTTTTGGTTCGACTTTTCCGTTACCATAAATCTTCCCTCTGACCCAGTTCTTCCCTTGCCTATGAAAAGGAGTTAGGAAGGCCCGGTTGCTTTTTTGGAAACTCTTTACATCCCTTTCAAGCAATACCCCCAATCTCTGTCCATTAATAGAAATATCTACCCTGAGAACACGCACTCTGAATCTGCCTTTGAAGGTCAGCTGTGCCTCTCCCATCCCTCCACTCGGTTGGGGTTTAAGACAGAAAAAGAGGGGCACAGTTAAAGCTCCTTACCTCTACCTTGACTTCTGCCCATCTCCTGGCTCATTGTGGTCTCAGACTGTTAGCTTTGCAAAGTGGGAAAAGAGGACATGAGATGGGGGAGCTGTGACTTCAGGAGCCCCCCACGATTGGGGCACTCCCTAGTTCTTCAGCTCCTTAGCCATTTCATCCACTAAAGTGAATGAGATATTTGCACTTTTGAAAATGAATTCTCATATCCTTATTTTGCCTGTGTATGCCTCCACAAAACTCACATTCTACCATTAACTTAGTACAGCATTTCATTTACACTGGAACTTAAGTATTTATAACAGGACAGAAAAGAAGTATATCAAACAAAGCACATGAAATAAAGACTATCACAGACACCTAACTACCTGAATGCCAAGATAGTCTATCATCCTTCCAAAAGCATAGAACCCTTCCCACGTCTGACATTATGAAGCCTAGAAATAGGTTCAAGAGTTGGCCAGGCTCTGCAAAACTATATTCAGAATAATCAGCTGTTGCAGACACACCATTGGTTGGATCAATCTAACCCTGCATGACAGAGTTTACAGGATCATCCGCCAGTAGTATTTGTAGCCTTAGATCATAGCGGCACAATGGTGAGGGTTTTATTGTCGTTGCTTCTTTGTTTTCTCAGGATTTCGGGAGGGTGTTTTTGTTTGTTTGTTTGGTTGGTTGGTTAGTATGTTGGTTCATCGGTTGCTTGGTTAGTTGTTTGGTTGGCTCATTGGTTTGTTGGTTGGTTGGTTGGTTTGTTGGTTGGTTCATTGTGGGTATCATTTCAAGAAGAAATCAACTACAGTGTTTATATGTGCCCCCAGATGGGGCACCCAACATTACCAGTTTCTCACTTCTGGCTTTCTTGAATTTCAAACAAAATATTCACTCTGTTCTGGGAAGTGAGAGAGAAAAAAAAAAATGCTGTCTCCAAAGGCAGTTTCCCCCAGTGCAAAATTCTGAACTCTAATCTAGCCACCCTTCCCACCAAACAACTTAAAGGAGCACTACTTCACTGTTCATTATTAATCGCTGGAGTCTGAGACTTTGAAAAGTAACACAAGTCACTGACAGTTCAAAATTTGTGTTCTCTGAGAGTAATTGTGACAAAGAGCATCAGAAGAATGTGAGTAAAGTAGTTCAGCTCAATTGTTGGAAATTGTATCTAAATGTCTCTGTCATTTTCTTTATCACACAAACATCTGGTTTGTGAAGATGTTTTACTGGGCTGGGTTGGGGGCGTTGTTTTTGAGTGAAGACAAGGTTTCGTGACTGTATGTGTTGGACAAATGCTTCTGAACAAAATGCTTAAAGTTTGAGGGGGGGAGGAGGAAAGGTTTGGGCTAGCCTGGAACAAAATAGAATGGAGGTGAGCGTAATGACACAGAATGAAACGGGAAGGAGTGGACTGGGGTGGACTGGTCTGGAATGGACTGCAGTGGGGCTGCTCGGGTAGGTGGTTCCTCTGCTGCTTCATCAGGGCTCACTGTTGCAGCTGCATTCAGCACGGGAGGTCAGCAGGGCTCCGAGATCAACACTCAGCTCATTTGCATGACTAGCCCTGGGCATTGGCTATGAGCCGGCCATCTAGGCTCACCTCATGACCCCTCATCCTCTAGTAAACAATACCAGCTTCCCTTTCATGATGGGAAGTTAGTCCAGCTTCATAAAAGGCCAAAGGTAAAGGCTGCAGGATTCTAGAAGTAGAGACTCTGGAGTCACACAATGCTCCTTCGGCCACATTTGGAGGTTAAAACAAGCTAAAAAAAAAAACCAGCTGAGATTCAAAGGATAGGGCAATAGACTCTGCTCCTTTATGAGAACATCAGCAAAATCATGTTGCAAATACACACACACATACATACATACATACATACATACATACATACATATATATATATATTGCACACACATATAGTTGGGGTGAATCCATAACCATTAAACAGGACACCGTATATTATTGTCATCACCACTGCCCCATTGCCATCGTCACCATCCCTATTTTATAGATGTCTAAATAAAATATGCAGAGGTTAAAACTCAAAGACCTCAAATGATTAAGAAGAAAGATAACAAGAGTGTACACACATGTACACACACCCCCTCAGTCACCATATTCTCTAATATACAGTACCTGTTCATCAAGGCAAATGCCAAGGAAGGCATATTTGCACTGCATTATCCCTCTTCACTAAGCACACACAACAGCCCTAAACTTGCTCTTTGAAGATGCAGGGTGTTTCTTTTCTTTCACTTTCTTCTTTTGTCCCACATCCTCCCTGCCTATATGATGCATTTGTCTGTGGAAGGTTGTATCCTTGGACCAGGACTTGGTCTCAGAGCTCTGTGGCTATTACCCCCACCCCCTCCTCTCCCAACCTCCAACTCAAGACCTTAAGGGAATTAACAGGTCAGATGCAGAAATCAAAAACTAGTGTTTCAGTATCAAAGAAACTGAGCCTAGGTCCTAGCAGTTTCTACTCAAGTTGTGCTTCCTTCTTTGTACCGGAGATCACGCTGGGCATTCATCTGCCTCACAAGATTGAGAATAAAGATCTGACTAAAGGAATCACTTTGGGAGGTACTCTAGCCGAAAGTAAGTGAGGATTTACTAATGTTGGCTTCTTTTAGTCTTTGTTTTATCATCCCTACCCCAGCTGACTCCAGGCTTGAGGAACCCACTTGAGCTAGCGGATTCTGCAAACCTGCTCTAGAAGAGATAAAGTTGCTGACTGTGCAGAAAAGCAAGGTTTCTGGCTGGTTCTGCTACCACTATCTACACATCTTGCCTAGAGGCTCGCTGCCTGCTTCCTCTCCCACCCCACCCTTGTGCTGGCCCTGGGAGGAGCAGCATTTCCTCAGTTTGTGAATAGCCATTGTGGTTCTGGGCTGAGCTTTCGCAGTTCTGCGTTTCCTTCCATTTGGCCTTCAAAGAGATCACAGCCCAGTGTGAGTCTCCAAATAAAAGAGGTTAGTGCAGAAAGTACCTCAAAACCAAGCCCAGGCAGCCTCCCTTGCCTGGGCCACTTAGAGTGTGCAGGGAGATACACGGCTGTCACCATTGTTATATAGGCAGACTAAAGACAAACAGCACCCCCACTGCCAAGAACAGCGGTGCTCAGCCTTCCTAATGCTGCAACCCTTTAATGCAATTCCTCATGGTGTGGTGACCCCAACCATAAAATTATTTTTGTTGCTACTTTATAACTGTAATTTTGTTACTATTTTGAATTGTAATGTTAATATCTGTGTTTTCTGATGGCTTTAGATAACCTCTGTGAAAGGGTTATTTAATTCCCAAAGGGTCATGACCCACAGGTTGAGAACCTCCGGTCTAGAGGAAACCACGCAGACCACCCTCAAAGCACCCACATGGTGCTTGGACTGTCCATTGCAAGTAGAATCAAGTAGTACAGACCATGAAACTGATACAATTATTTTTAATTCTTATTTTTATTATTTTTAATTATGTAGAGGGAGGTGGGATGTGTGGGTACAGCTGCCCTCAAATGCCTCTGGTCTGCAGCTGGAGTGGTGGGCAGCTCTGAGTCACTCTACACAAGAACCAAACTCCAGTCCTCTGGAAGACCAGAAGGTGTTCTGAACAGCTGGACCATCTTTCCAGTCCCCACATAACATCATTGTTGGAATAATTCAGGGCAGGAGAGGGACCTTGGAGGGCCAAACACTTCCTCCCCTCCCCCCCACAGCCCAGCAGGTGAGAGTCAGACAGGCCACACAGACTGAGCTTAAGTGGGGACTTTTATTGAGATAAAGAGAGTGTGGGGAGGGAAGGAAGAGCTAAAAAGACAGAGAGAAAAAGAGAAAGAAGAGAGAGTAGTAGGCAGAGTTTTACCTTTTTTGGTTTTTTTGTTGTTTGTTTTGTTTTGTTTTTCAAGATGTGGTTTCTCAATAGTTGTGGAGCCATTCCTGAAACTCCCTCTGTACCCCAGACTGGCCTTGAACTCACAAAGATCCACTTGCCTCTGCCTCCTGAGTGCTGGGATTAAAAGCATGCACCACCACCACCACCCAGCTAGAGTTTTGCCTTTTAAAGGGACAAGGTACTGTCTGTCATGCATGCAGGGCTGATGCACTCTGCCAGGTCCCCAAGGGGCAGAGCTGAGGTGTGCCTGGATGCTAGCAATTGTGTTATGACCATGTTTTGCTAAAGCCCCTACCTCATAGCCAGCATTGTCCAATCTTAATTTTGAAGTGCAGTCTCTTGGTTCTTCAGTTAAAATGGATGACCGTCTGCTAATAGCACAACCTAGCTTAAAATTCGCCTGACCCCTCCAGCCTTAAAATTTCAAGGATTCCTTTTTATTTTCATTTTTCTTTTAGTGACACGTAATTGGATTGCCTTCCATTTTGTTCATGAGGAGGCTGGGCTGATAATGTGCCACAATATAAGCCACACACATACCTAAGATGAGACCACAGAACAGGCCATAAGTGTTGAGATGCCTGGCTGACGTAACACCTTCCCTCTGGCACACTGGCGTCTCTGGAGAGATGAGGTTTGCTCAAAGCAAGGGCTGATGCAGTAAGAAGAGAGAATGAGGAAAGGAAGCCAATATCAATAGAGAAGCCAGACTGTGCCAAGTGTCAGGGAAAGTCTACACCGTCAGCTCTGGCCATGGCCCTGGCTGTCCTGGAACTCGCTCTGTAGATCAAGCTAAGCTCACCTGCCCCTGCCTCCCTAGCTGGGATTAAAGTGCGCACCACCGGTCACCTGCACCACTTAAAGCTACAGTTGTGGAATTCAGGTTCAGACTGTCATTGCTCAGAATTGCCTGAAGTGGAAACTCAGAGCCTGCAGCGTGAAACTCTCCCAGCAATTCTATTAGGAAGCTGGGTTTGTGGTCAGATGAGAGATAACCGAGTGATCAGCTTGTTGGGAGAAAAAAAAAATGAAAGCGAGAAAAGAGAGGAAGCCCAATGGGGCTGTAGAACCTGAGTACAGTCACAGGAAGCATCCCACAGCCCACGTCCACAAAACTCAAGGGTGTCCCAGACTTAAGGCCATGAAGGGACTCGGCAATTCAGTGCAATCATGGTGACTACTAAAAGTGACATGACTAGCATCATGAGCAAAACTGAAACATAAAATGTGGCTGTAAGTTTTATATCAGCTTTGAAATTCCTTAATTTAGAGACTTTATTAAGATTGTAAACTTAATTCAGGATGCCAGCCTCCTATTCTGAAATAGTTTGGGTAGATTTATTATATTTTGCAGAAAGAGAAGAGGCAGACACACACACACACACACACAGAGAGAGAGAGAAAGAGAGAGAGAGAGAGAGAGAGAGAGAGAGAGAGAGAGAGAGAGGGAGGGAGGGAGGGAGGGAGGGAGGGAGGGAGGGAGGGAGGGAGAATTGGGAAGTTCAGGGAAGGGTTGTACAAACTCTATGTACACATTGCAGTTGACCTGTTAACGTGCAATTACTTCAAAATAATTATTTTTAAAATAAAAAGAAACCAAGGAGAAGTTTTTGCTGGGCGGGCTTTCGAAGGGTGGCATTCACAGGAAGCTGCTGTTTTAGAGCTAAGCCAGCGGCTCAGACAGCCCAAGATGTGTCTTCGAGAACTGGGGTGAGAGCAAGTGGGGCTTGAGGCTGCTGGGTAGAAGACGGGGAGGAGAGATTAACACACACAACAGGGGAAAATGAGATGAATTTTCAAAAAAAAAAAAAAAAAAGAAAAAAAGAAAGTCAGTGAAGCGAAAACTCAGAACTGGCTCCCAGCCTCGCGATAAGTCTGAAGATAAGGTAGCCTGGGAGGAACTGCTAAATCCTTTAAATCTCTGCAGTTTACCGCAGCCAACGGCTGTACCCTCAGATCACACACACACACACAGAGACTCACAGGTTTGAAACCCAGTCACTGTAGAATACAGAACTGCCAGGAGAAACACTGTGAATTCCAGGAGCCGTTACTGAAGTCAGTACCGTTTCCATATTTCCTGCACTTGCAGGCAGCTGGGAACAAAACGCAGCACCACCATCATAGGTCCAGATGAGAGCTCCCTACTGCAGAAATTTCTGTTAGGGAGCCAGGGGTATCTGTGTTGCTACCGCGTCTCTTGTTTCAGATCCCTTATAGATTTGGGCCAATGAGATGCCTGCTGTGGGGGCTTCCTGTGTGGCCTTCCCTCTATGAGATTGCTGGTATGAGGGGCGGGGGAGGGGGGAGCAGAGCTATGGGCAGAACTCAGCAAGTGCGTACTTTGTGGTGGTGGGGAGGCTCTGATCTTGGTGGCACAAGTAGCAGTTTCAGGAATGTCTCTCCTGAGAAGCACTCGCCCTCACACGGAGTTTAGGAGGGGCCATCTACCAGTGCAGAACAACAGCTTTATGGATGTCAATTACTTCTAAGGCTTGGGCTTCTAATTCTGCACTGAGATGTGTGAGAATGCACTTGTCAAAATTCTGAGGCAAGCCCTTGTTTGGGGGAAGACTGTAAAGGTTTATTCTGTCCGTACAAAACAGAGATCCAGTCACCGTGACCTGGGGATGTGGAGGAGATGACAAAGAACAGGGCTCCTTCCTTCAAGGCCTCTATAATCTGACTCATAGTTTTAACATGAGTCAGATTATGTTTGGGGGAAACATGATAAGGTCCTTTGATCTTCTGCTTTGATCACTGTCAGCCCAGTGCTCAGGGGTCTCAGAGATTCCCTAAATCGGCCTCACCCAGTAGAGAAGGGTGGAGTGGGAAGGAATGCTGACTTAGAGATAACCAAGAAACAGCCAGAATGTAGGACCATTGTGGTTCCATCTTTTAATTTTTTTTGAGCCAAAAAAAATCAAGATTTTTTTAAAAAGAAAAAGACTTGATTTTTTTCTTATTGCTTTCTAATTTTGATTTTTAAAGTGATATTAAAATCTTGTTATAAATGCCAGTCACCTGGGTTTAACCAGGTGGTTACTGAATTATAAGCCTCTCCTTTAGGAGGAGTGGATGGGGAGGAAGTAGATGGAAAGGAAAGGGAGGGAACGGGAGGAGAGGAAGGAGGGAAAACTGTGGTCGGTATTGTAAAAAATCAATGAAAAGAAATTCAATTAAAAAAAATAAGCCTCTCCTTTGTAACATCTACAGAACTCATAGGGAGACAATTTGATCCACAGAATGTTAAAACTATGTCTTCGGTTTCCAATCTTAAGCCTCTAAAGAAGCTAAAAGCTTTGCTTGTTTAGCTTTTCTTTTTTATTTTTAATTGTTTTTACATTTATTCATTTTATACGTGTGAGTGTGTGCGTGTGCCTGGTACCCTGAGGACAGAAAAGGGCATCATTATCTCCAGAAACTGTGATGGCTGTGAACCATCATATGGGTGAGAGGAACAGAACCACCAAGTTTCCTGCAAGAGCAACGTGCACTCTAATTGAGGAGCCATCCCTCCAGCCCCATTTTACTTTTTCTTTTAAAGCCAATCTTTTCTTTCTTTCTTTCTTTTTTTTTTTTTTTTTTTTTTTTTTGGTTTTTCGAGACAGGGTTTCTCTGCAGCTTTTTTTTTTTTTTAGAGCCTGTCCTGGAACTAGCTCTTGTAGACCAGGCTGGCCTCGAACTCACAGAGACCTGCCTGCCTCTGCCTCCCGAGTGCTGGGATTAAAGGCGTGCGCCACCACCACCCGGCTTTAAAGCCAATCTTATGTCACGTTTTAATTATCTGCTGTCAAAGATTGGGGGAATAGATTTTTGTGAGTATCACAGCCTAGCTCGTTCTACCCAGAAGCCATGCACATCCTGACTGCCTGTGGGAAGTATTGCTGCCCCTGGCTTGCCCTACCTGTGAGCAGATTCATCTCTTTGGTTGGGTGGTGGCAGCTGTGGTGGTGAAGACGCAGCAGAAGCCTGGAGTTTGAGGGGGTGAGTCTCTTAAAGTCTCTCCTGCTTGGAAATCATATGGCTACCTATGGCTACATGCTGGGATGAAAACTACCCAAAGTCAAAGTCTATTTCCTCCCAGATTTAAAAAAAAAAAAGAGGAATAAAAATGGGTAAGAAATTAGTGTGGAAAATAAATACCAAGGGTACTGGCTGATTTTGTGTGTCAACTTGACATAAGCTAGAGTCATCAGAGAGGAAGGAGCTTCAGTTGAGGAAATGCCTCCATGAAATCCAGCTGTATGACATTTTGTCAATTAATGGTCAATGGGGGAAGGCCCAGCCCATTGTGGGTGGTGTCATCCATGAGCTGGTGATCCTGGGTTCTGTAAGAAAGAAGACTGAGCAAGCCAGAAAGCAGCTCCCTTCCATGGCCTCTGCATCAGCTCCTGCCTCCAGGTTCCTGCCCTGTTTGAGTTCCTATCCTGACTTTCTTCAGTGATGAACAGCACTGTGGATGTAAAAGCCAAATAAACCCTTTCCTCCCCAGCTTGCTTTTTGGCCATGGTGTTTGGTCGCGGAAATAGAAATCCTAACTAAGACACCAAGAAACCTTAAAAATGTGCCAAAGGGCCGGGCGGTGGTGGCGCACGCCTTTAATCCCAGCACTCGGGAGGCAGAGGCAGGCGGATCTCTGTGAGTTCGAGACCAGCCTGGTCTACAAGAGCTAGTTCCAGGACAGGCTCCAAAGCCACAGAGAAACCCTGTCTCGAAAAACCAAAAAAAAAAAAAAAAAAATGTGCCAAAGGGTCGTCGTGGAGCCTACTGATAGCAATTCTCTTCCCCCCTCCTCCCTTCCAGTATTTAGAAAACCATGGCATGGCCCCCATTCTGAGTAGCTGTTAAATGCTCGTGATCTCTACTGAACAGCTCTGTATGGATACAAGAGAAAATGCAGTATGAATGTATTGTCATTTGGATGTTCTCAGAAAGATATTCCCACCTATGGGCTCTGTTATCCTTTTGTATGACTAAATACTCAATTCCCATGGTTTATTTTAATGTTCTTTGTAGAACATTATTTCACTATTAACAGTTATAGGTCCTAACATGTCTGGCCCTGAGCTGGGAATTGCCCTGTGCATGTAGTACATGACTTCTCTTTCAATCCCTAAAACTGCCCTCCAAATATTTTTGTTATTTCCTGGAGGCTCGTGATCTAGGAAGTTTATCTAGAAAGATTTCTCTAAGTACTCCGAACTATATCTCTAAACACAGAACAGGATGGTCATGAGGTTTTTAAAAATAACTGCTCGTCAAAATTATGCTTTCTTCTATTTTAGTGTTTCTCTTCTGAAATGCATGACACTCACTGCAGGTTAAAATTGTGTTGCTTTTAACCACAATTTTCTCTTCAGGCAATACAAAGAAAAACAGAAAAATACTTGGTACCTTGTGATTGGTTTTAGTTGACACGTCTGCCTGCTTATTATGCCTTCTTTTAAAAATTATTGCCGTGTGTTTGCTTAGCCTGAGAAAGGCTCTGGCTTATGTTTTAAGAACCACATTAACGGCCGGGCACTCGGGAGGCAGAGGCAGGCGGATCTCTGTGAGTTCGAGGCCAGCCTGGTCTACAAGATCTAGTTCCAGGACAGGCTCCAAAGCCACAGAGAAACTCTGTCTCGAAAAACCAAAAAAAAAAAAAAAAAAAAAAGAACCACATTAACTTGGTGTGGTTGTGCATGCTTGTAACACATGCACTCAGAAGGTACAAGCAGGAGGATCAAGAATTTGCAGTCATCCTCAGCTACATGAACAGATCAAGGCCAGCCTAGCTTATATGATATCCTGTCTCTAAATAAATAAAATATTTTGGAGCCATAGTGGTTACCTGCAAAAGACCAGCACAAGATGAAGGCAATCAAAATCCCAGCATGATAAACATGATGGTTTCATAGCTAGCAATTTTGGGGGGACCCCTGACAGCAGGAGTTGGGAATGTCTCTGACTCTATGGCCTGTACTTGGGACCCTTTTCCTCCTGACAGGTCATCTCAACCAGCCTTGATATGAGGATTTGTTCCTAGTCTTATTATAATTTATTTATGCATGTTCAGTTTATCTCCCTAGGAGGGCTGCTTTTTTATTTTGAAGGGAAACAGAGGCAGAGTGGATCTAGGGGGCAGGGACTGGGAGAAGGGGAAATAAGGGAAACAGTGGTGGGGATGTAATGTATGTAAAGAATTAAATGTTTAAAAAAAATCTCAGCATGGGTCAGGAAAGGACTGACCCACATCTAGTTGAGGAGTTGTTGGCAACTGATGGCTGTTGGTAGAAAAGAGGGTCATTTTTCTCTGGGGAATGGTCACACTGATAGGCTGTATATGCCGCTTTTGTAGATGACTCCATGACCGTGCACACATGGGTAGCACTAATTGGATTTGATATTTTAAGATAGAGGGCATTAAGTTAGGAGGGGGTGTGTTAGAGAGGATCTAGGGAAAAATGAAAGGTAACATGATCAAAATATATTGTATACATATATGAAATTCTTAAAGACTAAATACACACACACATACACACACATACACACACACACACACACTACTTGTACAGTTTGGTGAGCGGGCCTATATGCCCATCTACTCCAATCAGAAGCCAGAGCAAAGGAGTGTGAATTCAAAGCCTTTCTGAGGTATGGAAGTAAGATCACGGCTAGCAAAGGCCATTTAGCAAACCTCTGATGCAAAATAATAATAATAATAATAATAATAATAATAATAATAATAATAATTGGAGGTGAGTAAATAAAGGGTTAGAATAAAAATCCAAAGCAGAGCGTTTGTCAAGCATGTGCAAGCTCCTGGTTTAATACCCAATACTCAGGAAAAGATTCTTCCTAGAAGGAATGGCATCAGGCTGATCTTGTGTCTAGCATTTGATGGTACATGGAGTTCTTTTTCCAAGTCTTTTTCAAGTATCATTCACACTGAATTTTTCATGAAGCTTTACAAATATCAAGACATACATGATATTTATTATAAAGATAACTAATTTATGAATTCTAAAATTGTTCCAGACCCTCTAAATAGTCTGCGTCACATCTTGGAAACAGAGCAATCAGTGAAATTTGAGAGGAATCACGGACGAGTTAAAATTAACTCGCCTAATAATAAAATTTTGGTTGGAGGTTTATGGGTAAGCACGCTGAACTGCCATTGGAGTTTAAATAGCTCCTCTTTACCGACAGCACAGATGATTTGTTAAAACACAAAATGCTTCCTTCACCCCCTGCCTTACTGATTCCTTGGGTCCTTATAGCTAGGGCCCTATACTATGACTTTCTAGTGAGTTCTCAGCTAATTGCTGATGCTGCACTGTCCTGTAAGAGCATGGCTCCTCATCCTCTTCCTCCCCCTCTTCCTTCTTCTCTTCAATTCCCTTTCCTCTTCCTCCTCGTTGTCCCATTCCTTCTCTTCCTTCCTTTACTTTCATTTTTTGCTCCCACTCCTATCTCTTCCCACTTTCCCTTCTTTCCTTCAAAATCAATCTCTTCCTGCTTTATTCTTTCTCCCTCCACAATTCTTCCTCCCCTACATGCTCGCTCGCTCTCTCTCTCTCTCTCTCTCTCTCTCTCTCTCTCTCTCTCTCTCTTCCTCTCCTCTCTGACTCCCTCTCTCCCTCTCTTTCTCTTCTCTCCATCTCCCTCCCTCTCTCTCTCTCTCCTCTCTGACCTCCTCTCTCCCTCTCTTTCTCTTTTCTCTATCTCCTTCTTCTCTCTCTCTCCCTCTCCTTCTCCCCCTTCTTCTCCTCTCTCCCTCTCCCTCCCTCTCATCCTCTCCCTTTCTTTCCCCCTCTCCCTCTCCTCCTTTCTCACTCAGGACAGCATTTAAAGCATGCCTCAAGACAATACTTGCAAGCGCTTGCTAGAGAATTTATTAACTTAACATTTACTGCGCAGCTACGAAGACCCAATCATTCTCTCAGAAAACATTTAGTGAGATTCTATTGTATTCTGAACCCTGGGCAGAAAGAGAAAGCAAAGCTCTACCCTACAAGAATGTCTCAAAGGACCAAAGATGCAGACAACACTCAAACACATAAATAATTAGGTTATCATCACACGTTATTACTCTGAGCTAAACCAATGGGCTGTGAGGGCGAGAGGATGAAATAAACCTCCTCCTTATGATCTCTGATATGGAGGAGGAGTCTTCAAAACATACTCCAGCCCTGACACCGAACCGGTGCTCAGCACATTTTCTGAATGGAAGCATGTACCTGAAGAAGGGAATCAAGCCAGAGATAGACAACAAACAGAGCCAGGTAAGGAAGGTCCTGGCTGGGGTCTGTGGTCTTTTAGTCCCTCGTGGGAGGTTTGTTTGCATTAATTGCTTCCAATCCACTTCACTTCCCCTCCAACGCAGAGCTCTCTCTCTCGGACCCTGGCCATCCCTGGTCTACCGTAGCTCTCCTTCCTAGTGAGACATCAAATGGTGCCATATGCTCCATCCAGCAGTCACATTCCTGCGTGAGTGCAAGCCCCAGTGGTGGAAAGCTTAGAAAAAGTTTCTAGTTATAGGAGACAAAACATAACGGCAGTGTGTTCAGTGTGCTGTGCACAGACTCACGACAGCCTTGTTTTGTGCCTGGAAACCTAGTGAGCAGAAAAGGGAAAGCCATGTGTTCAGATGGAATTGAAGCACTGGGAATCACTTGCTGGATCTGAACTTCCCCGGGGAATAGCCTCACCCTGGGATCAGGAAGGATGTGGGGACCTTGTGCCATACTCAAACCAAATTATGTGTAGGTGGAGCCACCACACAGCTAACTCCATTATGGGGCAACTAAGATTTTGGGGGTGCAAAACATACATCCCAACTCTATCTCAGTCATACCAACCAGTGGTGAGAACAGGCATAGAAGTGTGAACACTGACCACAGATGAATTTACTGGGACTTACAAGTCCAGAAGAACATTCTGCACATTGGGTTTTTTTTAATCTATGGCTCATGGCTCCTATAATCTTTGTAACTTTTTAGGTCTCTAGAGTAATAAAAAATAAATTTTGTTAAAATATTTTACTTAGGTCCCTGAAACAGCTCTGAGTGAATAAGGTAAAGCGATATTTTTCAACTATACCTGCGCTTTTATGGGTGTGATTTTTAGAGGTGTCACTGATAAATACTTAATAAGAGTGAGGGGCAAGGGGCAGGGATTGATGGTTGCTTGGAGGGGAAAGTTCATTACCAGCGGCCAATGGTTCAACCAGCCCTACTTCATAAAATATCTACAAAAGGCAAGTGTCCGAGGTGGAGGGTTTCCAGGAAGATGAGAAGGAACATATCCCTGTGTTTCCACATGCTCCCGACCCCATGGGGGTGGGCCTTCTACACCTTGCCCTGTATCCCTCTTATAGAGTTGTTTGCTAACGTCTTTAAATTGCTCTTTGCAATAAGCAAATAAGCATAAAAATATATAACAAAATAAAGTTGCCATTCCCAAGCAGTGGTTCTTGCCCCTGGTGAGCGGTGAGTTCAGCATCTGTGTTCACAATGTAACAAGATTCATACCTTAGCGGTGAGCTTGTAAGGACTGTGTGAACGCAAACACGTTTATGACCGTGAATTTTTTCACCATTTTTAGAAGACAACTGTCTAGTCAGAAGCAGCCACACCCTTCCTGTGGAGTCTGGGAAAGGCTTCCTGATGACAAAAGGCAAAGGTTATGCCGCTGTAATGGGGCAGAATGACTGACCCCCATTCCTGGAATGCAATGACTTCTAAAAGTAAATATAAGGTCATATTATAGGACAAATGGACTCAAAAGCAGTTGAGGAATTCCAAACAAAGAGAACAAATAAGAAATGAGTCAATGTGTTTATACTATGTACAGAATTTCATACACTCCCTATCCAAAAGATGACCTCAGGGACGTGTTCTGTGCTCCTGCAACATGTAGCCACGCTTGCAGATTTGCATATTAATACTGTAGCTGTGATTCCAATTTTTAAAACTTCTGTTTATTTTATATATGTGAGAGTGTTTGGTCTGCAGTTATGTTGTGTGTACCACACACATGTCTGCCTGGTGCCCATGAGGTCAGAAGAGCATCAGACCTTTTAGAACTGTGATCAAGGATAGTTGCGAATCATTGTGTGGGTTCTGAAAAATGAAGCCAGGTCCTTGCAAAGGAAACAGTGCTCTTAGCTGCTTAGCTCCCTCCACAGTTCCTGCATTTATTATTTCAGAAGGAAAAAATATAGTCACTAAAAGTCCAAGTTTAAGTCAGACCTGTTGTCTCTCATTGTATATTAATTTTTATGGGCTATACTGAACCCATAACGTATTGGAAGCTCTGTTGTCAGCCTTGAGATGATAATGATAAAATAATGATAAATTAAAATTCCAAAGTTATATAACTTTGGAAAAGAAATATTTATAACTACTGGCCCTTTCCATCATGTTCTGATATGATTCTTCATCTATGCTGAGGATATTAAAAAATTATTCAACCTCAATTATTATGAGCATACATGTTCAACTTTGATAGATCAAAATTTAAAAATGGATTTTTAAACGTGAATTCTTATTTTCCAAACTCCTGGTCCTAGAAACACTCTTGGCAGGTGCCTGGGAGCACTCTTGACCAGGTTCATGGGAGCACTCTTGGCAGGCGCCTGGGAGCACTCTGACCAGGTTCATGGGAGTACTCTTGGCCAGGTTCCTGTTAATTTGGAAGCATTTAAGCAGTAATATTGGGAAAGTGTTTCCTACAGCCTCTGTTTCTTCCTTTTCAAATGTCTTCAGGTATACTCTTATAAGTCATAAGAAAGGATTATTAGTTATGTTATATATTATGTTAGATGTTAGAAAGTTTGGTCTAAAAGGGTGCAGCATGCTAGAATACGTGTGTGCGCAAGGCTGTTTGTGTTTGTGTGTGTTAGCTTGGGAAAGATGGAATTGTTTAAAATTTTTCACAGGACAGTGAATATTTAGTATATTTAAGTGGGAAGACTATAAATCAGAAAATCAATTGGAAAAATTTTAAATCCCAGAGAAGATGACAACGAAAAGCCTAAACATCAGGAATTAGTAAGTGGGGCCTATGCAATGAATGAATTTAAAAGAGACCCAAAAATAAAATAATGAGATAAATTGATGTGGATGCTGCACCTGTTGCCGGACTTTTCAAATGAGGTTCGCCAAGTTGCTTTCACGTTTGTGATGGCATCATAGCTCTCTCTGTGACACCTTTAGAACATCGTTCTTAGTCTTCCACCAAGGTAGCCTTTTCTGAATACAGAAAGGTACGAAAAGGGTAGCAAGGAATGAGCTAAAAAGAAACTTGACTCAAGACTCAAGGCAGTTGGTGCTTGTATTGAAACACACAGTAGATGGAGGGAAGAAGCAGGGTACCAGTGATGAGAGAAAGGTGTGCCAGACTTTGAAGAGTTCTGGGTGAAGGTACAGAGAATGAAAATGGTTTGTCTGGGTGAAGAACAGGATGTGCTGCAGTCTCCCAGAGGACACACAGGTTTGGTGTTTGGTGAGCTTGCTGACTTGCCAGGGAGATTACAGACCTATGTGTATCTACTTCTAAAGCCCAGAAGTCTCTGAAAGGCAACAAACTCGGTTTTTCATTAAGAAATATTGGCAAGCATATTTTCCAAAAGAACTGAAGTGATTTTCACTTTCTTCAAGTGTTCTACTGTCCCTCAAAGTGTATAGTAGACATAAGTAGCCGAGCCTTAAGAGTATCCGCTCTGTAATGTATGTGCAGGAGAGTGGGTGCCTTATGCCCCCCGCAGTGATTTGAAAGGTGGTGTAATGATCCATGTGAGACAGTTATTGACAACCATGCTGATGGAGCCAATTAAGACCTTTGAGTCTTTTATTAATGGCCAGACCAAGAGCGGGCTCACAACTCTGGAAGTCTCTTGGTGTCCTAGCTCAGGGATACAGTATAAAGGCAAAACCCACAAAGATTCATCAAAGTTAGATGAGGGTCAGAGAGTCTTCAAACGCTCATTCCTGCCAGAGCATAGTAGCCATTTTAAACAAAACCTGCCAGTTATTTTGCCTAATACATCTGGAACCATAATCAAGGCATGAAAATCTCAAATGTGTTGCCAAGGCAGACCTGACAGTTGTAGGGAGGGGGTGTGGGGAGCTAAGACCCGTCTTAAACACAAGATGGAATCAGAACAGGATTTGGCCCCTACCTTAGTCATATCAATAAGGTCATATCTTTTGTTAAACAGCTCAAAAATCTCGAAGCTATAAAAGTGGTTGCAAAGCTTCATTATTATCATCACACTAAGTGCTTTCGCTTTTTTGGGTTGAGTTTCTTCTCGGACCTGCTTTGACATACACATTTCTTCAGGTTATATGGCAGTCGTCCCGGATCTTACAGATGATGCGGGGAAACACCGCAGCCTTCTTCTTTGGAAGGAGTGGGACGCTGAGTTATGGGAGTGTACGTTGGTGATGTGATTATTTGGTTGTCAGTTCACAGTATTTTCCTAAGATTTGGTGGAGCCCACAGGCCTATGCAAGCGAATTGGGCAAGTGGATGGAGAAAGGAGGGTCCTGTTGATAATGGGCGGGCTCTTTGAGGGTCTTTTCCCCTGCTGATGTCAAAAGGACGCCGACAGTGACAAATGGGTGTTTTGAGGTGAGAAGGGCTAAAGCCCTCTAATAAAAGGCTTCAGGAAAGAGTGTGGGCGACCCAGGGAAATGCGCTCCGGTCAAGTTTAAGCCTGGGAAAGGAGGCCCTGGAGAAAGCAGATGAGAAGATAGGAAGGAAGGTAGGGAGGGGGACGCTGGGTGTGGAGAGGAGAGGGGGGCTGAAAAGTGAGAGCACTCAAGCACTTTTTAAAGCTATGACAACAGGGTTGAGGACCACTGGGAGGGAAAAAGTGAAAGTTCAGGAGTGGGGAGGGGGGAGAAGGCAGAGCCCCGCGGCCCCGGAAGGGACCCTTGGCTAGGGAGGCTGCAGCAGAGGCAGGGGGGGGGGCAGCTTGGCTGGCCCGAGGCCCCCTTGGCAGCCTCAGGCGTTGGCTCCTCGGGACTCCCTCCCTCTCCGGAGCATTGTTCCTTTGCCGGGAGACAAGGAAATTGCCTTTTGATTGCGGAAGTCCCGGACGGGGCTTGGGGGCGAGGCAGCGCGGGTCAGAATGGCAGCGTGGGAAGGGCCGCGCGCCGCGGGTCCCCGCCGCCTGTCGTGTCCGCAGCCCGCCCAGGGCGGCAGCAGAAGCAGCTGCTGCCGCGGCCCTAGCGCGTCCCCAGCTTCGAGGGAAGCGCGCTGCGCCCGCGGGGCGCGCTGAGCGCGCAACAAGTGGTACTCGAGGTGCCCTGGCTGTCCTCCCAGCGAGATGCTGAACCATGGAGCCACACTGGCCTTGGGGATTGCGCTGAGCCTCCTGCAGGTGAGCTGGCAGAGCAAGGGATGGGGACGATGCTCATTCCCCGCTAAGAACCAAGTCTATCCTGGCCCCAGCCTCCGGGGCTGCGCGAGGGGGGAAAGGAACAAAATCTTATACTCCTTTGTGGGAGAGTCATCCTTTCCCGAAATCCTGCCGTCTACCAAACTGACAGCTCACCCTCCTGTCAAGACAACCTTCGGTCTCCAGCTGCTCCTAGGAGAGATGGAGCAAATGGGGCGAAAGTTGCCGGCCATCTACTTCCCCTGAGAGCTCTTTCCTGGGTTGGAGGCTGACGGGACCACTGCAGCTGGGCTCCAGGGGTGAGGACAGGTGACTCAGGGAGTGCCTCTATGCACTGCAGACTGGGGACTAAATCCGTGCTCTCTGATTCTTTTGCAGGCTGGACTGGCAGAGCTATTGAGATGTAACTTCACACTGTTGGAGTCCAAGATCTCTAGCTTCTCAGCGTCTATCCAGTGGAGGACTTTGGGGTCACCCTGCAACTTTAGCCTCATCTACAGCAGTGATACCTCAGGGCCCGCGCTGTGCCATCCCATTCGGATAGACAACATTACCTATGGATGTAACCCCAAGGATTTACAAGCAGGGACCCTCTATAACTTCAGGATTGTTTCTCTGGATGGAGAAGAGAGAACTTTGGTCTTACAGACAGGTAAAGAATGACAAGTGTCATGGGATGGCCAAGTCACTCTAAGTTGAGCCTTGCCTTTTCAGATTGGGGCTTTCATTTGATCTTTGGGCATTTAACAAGTACGTGTGGTGTGTGTGTGTGTGTGTGTGTGTGTGTGTGTGTGTGTATGTATGTATGTATGTATGTATGTATGTATGTATGTAGATATTGGACCAGGATTTCTAGTTGTCTAAGGCCTGGTCAGAGCAGCTTGCTTGACTCTTGAAGGCTTCTTTAGTGCTGAAATCAGCAGCTGACTAAGCAGCCCCTGGAAGGAAGGGGGTAGAGGGAGATTTTTTTTAACTGATGGGGTTTGAGCTTCCAACATATTAAATTGTCACACATCAGAATCATTTTAAGTAAATATTTTAAAAATAATGGAGTTGTGATGGTTGAGGATATGCTTGGTTGTGTTTATGGAACGTGAACTAGAATATAAAATCTTCAGGAATAAAATAGCCCTTTTCATAGGGACCGTTGGAAAAGTCTCTTGAAATGAGAATGCCAAGATGATTTGGGGTTTCTTGAGGTACATAACAGTAGAGAACATTCTTTGGCCACTCTGATCTTCGCATCCGTGTTTTCCCAGGATCTCCTTCCATGTGTGGATGGTATGTCTGTCTCTCTCCTCCCTGTCTGTGAAATGGAAGGCTGGATGGCGCTTCAGGTGCAAGCTCTTCCCACCTGCAGGGGCTGCCACAGGCATTTACCTCACTGGAGCCTCAGCCCTTGAGGGTGCTGCAGATTCCCCAGTTCCGTAGTCTTTGCCATCTCTGTTCCACACAACAGTGAAGGCTTCCTTCAACCAGAAGTAAATCAAAGAGAAAAATTCTGAAAGTTGGATAGAAAAATGAGCTATCTTTATAATTCTTTCTTGTTTCTACCAGAACAAAGATGATTTCTTTGGCCGTGCTCTTTGCAGGCCACCAGTCTGACTGAAAGTACAAGCAGGGTTGGGAAATCTCACTGAACCCCTGAACTATTAATAAACTATTAATCCTTTCATAGATTTTTGAGTCCATGATGCCCACTTGCATCATTTGACTTGTTACAGATGAAACATAAAGGTGATTCTTGAGGGCTGAAGGAACCTCAGTTTGAAAAGACAAATCACTTCTTAAGAATATGCTTGTATTTATATGGAACCAGAGAGAGAGAGAGAGAGAGAGAGGGGAGGGAGGGGAGGGAGGGGAGGGAGAGGAGGGAGAGGAGAGAGAGAGAGAGAGAGAGAGAGAGAGAGAGAGAGAGAGAGAGAGAGAGAGAGAGAGAGAGATCAACTATAGGAGCAGAAATAGCTGGATATTCAGTCATTATGCTGTCAATTTCTTGGAAGCTGAAGCCGGTTCTGTAGCAGCTCACACCACTACAGCTGTCGAATGCTGGACAGTCTACGTCCAGATGTGCCAGGTACACCAGAAAGGGCCCCACCAACAGTGTGTGTGTTCAGTGCAGCCGAGCAGTTTTTAAAGTAGCTGCATTTTCAGAAACGTTCAGGAAAACATAAGCCTTAAGGAGTCTGGAGACAGTTATTTAGCCCAAGGATTTACTTTGTGCAAACCAAAATGATCATGAGAAAACCGTTCATTGTGGGTGTTAGTAACATAAATCAAGCTTCGAGTTGTGACGCAGGGAGATGCTTCAAGTCCAGAGGCATTTGGTAAACATGAGAAATAGTCACCTTGCATGGATGCTATTGAAGAAACGGCTTCTATGTGTCTAGAGACAGAAGCCAGCCAGGGCTTACTCCATACGAGGCAAGCCCTGGACCACTGAGCTACTACACCCCAGGCTCGTTAATTTTCCTAAGGATGTAGTTTTCACCATACATTTCCTGAGCCTCAGGGTAAATATGGATGATGGAAACTACAGATGGTGTGTACGTAACGGCGCGTGCGTGTCCCACCCATGCATGTATGCGCGTGTCCCACCCATGCATGTATGACGGTATCGTCCTTCTCAGAACTCTCCATGCCTTCAAAATAAAGATTTCACTTAAATACAAAAATTTAAATTACTATTTTTAAATATTGTTTTAGGGAGGGTTTTTAAAAGTTGCTTATTTATACACTCATTTATATGCAGTGCTTTCTAAATTTTAAAGGCGTATGGAAATTTAGATTTTGTTAGGAGAAAAGAACTATTATTCCTCAGTATTGATTACTAAGCCTTAGTGATTGGGTCCATAAATCATAGTTTACTATTACTAAAGCAATGCCAACTAATATAATATCAACTCAGACAAAGCTTTAAACAAGCAAAGGATGCCATTCAAACTGTGAGTTCTTTTTTTTGCTGCCTTTTACCAATCTTATTAATCTCGGATGAATTTGAACAAAAGTAAGACTCACTCATGAATGGAGATCAGACTGTTGCTTCTATGATTGGGTATGATATTTTGGTGATGGGTTTTACTGATCGCGCAAAATAATTGGATTATTTTGTTTTATGTAGACCTGGACTCTGAAAATCTTAAACAAGTAGTATTTCATCAATAGAAAGCATTCAGTCTAGATTTCAAATCAGATTTGGAAAACGTGGATTTAAATGTAGTTTAGCAAGAATTCGCTGTGTGGGATGGCAAAGGGAAAGCACCAGAGAGATGGATAGGTTTATAAAATCATAGTACAAGCCGAGCGGTGGTGGCGCACGCCTTTAATCCCAGCACTCAGGAGGCAGAGGCAGGCGGATCTCTGTGAGTTTGAGGCCAGCCTGGTCTACAAGAGCAAGTTCCAGGACAGGCTCCAAAGCCACAGAGAAACCCTGTCTCGAAAAACCAAAAAAAAAAAAAAAAAAAAAAATCACAGTACACAAAAAAAAAAAATGGTCCTTGCTCTTGTAGCTTAGAGCAGTCGTGAGAGGTTATATTGACAATGGCCACACAGCCTTACACGTCTTTCCTGAATGAGGCCTTTGTCCTGCCTCGTGAGTACCAGGCTGTTATACTCACAGAGAGGACACAGGGCTATTCTCAAGTTTATCTGGTGATTAACTGGAATGCAGCAAGAATGCCGTGAAGTGTCAGGTTGTGCAGTTGCGACTTTGCCAGGAAATAATACAATAGTCGTACCAAATATCGAATAAGTAGGCATATTTCTGAGACTGTAACCTTGGAGTCACAAACAGGGTTTGCAAGGGCTCTGGGATGCCTAGGTGTTTAAATGATAACTGGACCCTGCTTGGCATCTGTAGTATTTGTGAAAATGCTAGCTCATTTCAGCAGTGTTAAGAGCTCAAAAGTCACTGGGCACATCTCTAATCCCAGTACTTAGGAAGCAGAGGCCTCTGGATCTCTGTGAGTTTGAGGCCAGCCTGGTCTACATATTGAGTTCCAAGCTAGCCGAGCAAAAAACAACAAACAAACAAACAAACAAAAACAACAACAACAAACTGTATTTTCAGATTTACAGAAAAGTTATGACTTAGCACACAGATACCTCAGATTTCCCCGTTCTTGAGGTGTTTGTTGCAGCAAATGAGCCAGTGTTAGCATGATTAACCCATAATGAACTTACATGTCCTTACTTTGTCCCAGGATATTATTTGGTGTCCCACATGACATTCCTTGTTGCTGATAATCCAGATGGTATTTAATACCACACTCAGAAAGAGAGAGGAGAGAGTGGGGGAGGGGGAGGCTGAGACTCCTAGGTTTTGCTCTATAGCCCAAGGCTGATGCTTTTCTTAGGTTTAACCCGGGGCTCCAGATCTTAGGTTTTTGGCAGGAACAGCATGTACAGAGGTCAAGTTCTCACCGGGTCACACTGAGGCTCTTCCTGTGAACATGATCTGTCACTTTTGGTGCTGAAAAGTTGTCTGAGGTAGAGTTCAGTTTCTGACCCATTGTCTCATCTCCTGGAGCCGAGTGAACTGGAGGTGGGAATTTTACTTGGGGAATGACCATCCACAGGCATTTGACGTCCTGCTAATCTCAGCTACTTATTAATTTCCCTAGGAAAAAAAAATGTTCAAACATCCCCAACCTCAAATAATTTTGATTATATTAACAGGATGAATTTTTTTCTGCCTGCCTGCCTCTCCCTCCCTCCCTCCCTCCCTCCCTCCCTCCCTCCCTCCCTCCCTCCCTCTCTCCCTCCCTTCCTCCCCCCTCTCATTTATTTATATGTTCATTGGTGTTTTGCCTGCATGTATGTCTGTGTGGGGATGTTGGATCCCCTGGAACTGAACTTAAAGACAGTCGTGAGCCACACGTGGGTGCTGGGATTGAAACAGGTCCTCTGGAAGAGCAGTCAGTGCTCTTAACTGCTGAGACATCTCTCCAGCCACAAATTTCTTAATCTATATGAAAGCCATTTAAGAACTTTAATTATCAAATTACTCCATCAGCTATTATTTTCATTACAGAACGGTATGGATTGCACTGGATTGACTAAGGCTGCCCTAGCAAACTTGGGTCATCTAAAACCAAAATTGATTTTCCCTTAATCCTTGAGGTTGAAATTCCAAAGTCAAACATCTGCAGCTTTTCTGTCTTCATAGGCTTCCCTCCTTGTCTTATACATGGCCGCTTTCTCAATGTGACAGATCTGTCCATCCAAACAAGGCTGTGTCCTTCTCTGCTTTTCTTGAAAGGACATTAGTCATATTAGATCATTGCCCAACCTCATGGCCCCAGTTCAACTTACTCTTCTAAAGCCCCCCCCCCCCCACTCTCTCAAATGCAGCCTCGTTCTGGACTTATTGGGACCTGCAGCTTCAATACACGTTGGCTATAATTTTAAATATAAGCCATCATTTCTGAAAACTCTCTGTAACTTTCTCTCATCCACAGATTTTACAGAGAATGATAGGGAAGTGTTTCTGGTTTCTATGCTATGTGAAATGAACCTGAACTTGGAAATAAGAGAGCTGGGGATCAAAGTGCATTAAAGCACACTGCAGCTTGGGAGGCACTGGCATTTCTTTTATTTGGGCACCATGCCTTCTTATGTGTGCTTGAATCTATAATCCTGGGACTACTTATTGTAATTTCCAGGGAGAAAGTTTTTTGTTGTTGTTGTTGGTGGTGGTTTTTTGAGACAGGGTTTCTCTGCAGCTTTAGAGCCTGTCCTGGAGCTAGCTTTTGTAGACCAGGCTGGTCTCGAACTCACAGAGATCGGCCTGCCTCTGCCTCCCGAGTGCTGGGATTAAAGGCGTGTGCCACCACCGCCCGGCTCAGGGAGAAAGTTTTTTGTGTGTTTTTATGCTACAAAACCTTCCATATTTAGTACATGAAAACATAAATATCTCTATATAGATAGATAGTCAGCAATATGTATTCAACATAATAGATACTTATATTTTTATATATTTATATCAACATAATATGCGTTTATTATATATATTTATTATATTTGCATATATACATATATATGTTTTAGATTTGGCTTTTGTTTGTTTTGTGTTTTGGAGCAGGGTCTCCCTGTGTTCTCCCCATTGCTACACTCAAACTCATGACAATTCTCCCTTCTCAGCCTCTCAGGTTTCTACTGTTTGACTCTCTCTCATGGAGCCTCTGTGGAGTAGGCGTTTGAAAGTTCCCATGACACTTCAGAGATGAATTCTGGAGGCAGGGCGCCTCCACTCTTCACTGGCAGGATGTTTGGAGAGAGATGTCTTTTGCCTCGGGGCCACTTATTAATCTATATGGGGGCACGGGAAAATAATAATGCCTAATCATAGGGTTGTTAGGAGGTTTTAGTTGTCAGATTGGAATAATTTGTCAACCAAAAATTAGGAAAAGAATCATATTCTTCATGCAGTAAATCTATATTTATTTCCAGCTTGGATATGGTCTTCAGCTTGCTAGAAACTAACATAATTTTCACAAATCCACCTTGCTAGGAACTAACATAATTTTTACAAATCCACCTTGCTAGGAACTAACACAGTTTTCATGAATCCACCTAAATCATTCATGACAGAGCGGGACCTTGACCTCTGCTTTATCTGTCTCAATACTCTGACCTTTGTTCTACAGAATGAATATTATTTTTAAGGTGTTATTAGTTCCTTCACATCTCTATGCGATGTCCTAGTACCTTTGAAGTCAACTTTTAAGGAAAAAAATATGGAAAAGAACAGAATGAATTGTGCTGCCTTCCTTTTTCATATGGGAATTTGCTAGATTTCCTACAGAAAAGAAAAGATGGAGATGGTATTGGCTGCTTTCTTATCCTGTAGGAGAAACCAAGCCCATTGGGTATGTGACTGTATGGAAATTAAGGTGCAGATCTGCCCCTAAATATGTAATGTGCAACTAAAAGGAGCACAACAGGTGTTCAGGGATTTTTGTGCTGTTCCTTCAATATGGAGGAAAACACTGAACATAGCAAACACATAAGAAAGTTAAAAAAAAAAAAAGGCGATAACTCAGCAATTAAGAGCACTTGTGGTTCTTTCAGAGGCCTGAGTTCAATTCCCAGAACCCATATGGTGACTCACAACCTCCAGGTCCAGGGGATCCAGCGCCCTCTTCTGACCTCTACAGCAGTTAAGCACACACACAGCGCACAGACATGTGTGTGAGCGAAACACACATACACGTAAAATAAATGCATTTCCTTTTTTAAAAGAAGAAAGTCAAGATAGTAATATAATGAGATAGCATGTGCTTATTGCCTGCCTTTGATAAGTTACCAGTTTATGGCCAACCTTGTTCCACGTATATCGTTGTCCACTGCTTACCATTTTGAACAATACAATCATGGTGATCTCATTTGATTTATAAATATTCCAATCTGCATTTTTATAGGTTTGGTTAAAAAAGAACCATATAACAACAATATAGTTATCTTACCCAACACTAGCAAAAAAAAAAAAAAAGTGTCCTTACTGTTTAGCTGCCCGGGTATGAATGCATGCCTCACATGGTAGCTCAATCATTTCTACTTAGGAAGCTTTAGAGCAGCAGCCCTGAAACTGTGGCTGAAGAACTTCTCTGTATAGTGCACCCATGCAGCACTTTAGATAATACTGAGGAGACCGTGGTGCTGGTGACAATGAACTGGGGACAGGAGGCTCCAAAGGACACTCTTGGGAAGAGAATGCGGTCCCTACAGGCTGTCGGAAGGCTCTCAGTGCTGGTAGGCTTCTGAAGCCCAGTAGATGCGAACTCTTCAGGGATTTTGATTAAACTTCTTTCTCTCTTTGCTGTCTTTATTCTGGTTTTCAAGTCCTATGCACCTTCCAAATTTGCCGGGGTTTATCTTCTTCATGAGGCGCACATCTGAAGTCCATGGTCCTTGGATACTATTCTCTTCTTTTCAATTTTAACATTGAAATGTCCTTTATAACTGTATAGGTCAAGCATCCTACCCAAAAAAAAAAAAATCTGAAATCCTCCAAAATCTGAAACTTTTTGAGGACTGACATGATGTCACAAAAAGAAAATGCCACACCATTAAACTCGGCTTCCTGCATGAATTTTTAAAGTATATATAATTACCTTTATGCTATCCCTTCATGGGCTATCAGGAAATATTCAAATACTGTGTTTAGACTTGGGTTCAACCCTCACAATACTTATTAGGTGTGTGTAAAAATATTTTTTAAAAAAAAAAAACTCCAAATATGAGACATGTTTGTTTCAAGCATTTCAAGTAAGGGTAAAATCACGCTGTATGGAGCACAGTATTTGCATGCAGCAAGACCCACACCAACCACATTCTACATAGTCCCGCCCCTGTGCCAGAGCTGCCCTTGACTCATCATCTGCATCGCTTCATACCACAACTCTGAAAAATTCATACTACTAGTTCCGGTTAAGATGAGGAGTTGAGGAACAAGGAGGCAAAGTACCTTGCCTATAGCCATCCTTGTGACCAACGCCAGTGCTGGGATGTAGCCGTCTAAGTGTGATGCCAACGTTAGCCACCTTGATAATTCACCTTGATTCTGCTTATTCCTCTCATGTATGTCTCAGATTCACAGATTTCAGGCCTTGACCAGCTCTTAATGAATATTTAGTGTTTGGTATGTTTTTCTGCTAAATAATATGGCAGTTGGCACTGTTGTTGACAATATGGCAAATGATTGTCAAAGCGGCTCTAACTTCCGTCAAGGTTGTTAGAGGTGTATAGAAGTACCTTGTGGCTGAAGTTTACTCTTAATGTAAATCTCATGACCAGTAACCTGATGTAATGACTAAATAGTATACATTCCACATTAACATAATATATTGTATCGTCCTTAAGGTAAGGAAGAAAACCGATTATAGCATTGGTTCTCAACCTTTCTAATGCTGTGACCCTTTAATATGGTTCCTCATGTTGTGGTGACCCCTCAACCACAAAATTATTTTCATTGCTACTTCATAACTGTAATTTTGCTACTGTTATGAAATGTGATGTTTTTCGATGGTCTTAGGTGACCCCTGTTAAAGGGTCATTCAACACCTCCTCAAAGGGGGTGTGACCCACAGGTTGAGACCGGCTGGACTGTAGTCAACCAGCAATAACAACAAAAGAAATTCTTTCCACAAGAAATGGATTGAATGTGCTAGAGACTGTGGGAAATTCCCTTCCTGTGCTATTTTTCTTCTCCTTTTCAAGAGCAGGTACCAGGAATTATTTGAGATTATTACTCCAGCCCCCATGAATTTCCATGAAAAAGAAAGCCCTCTGATTAGTTGAATTTAATCACTGATGTCCATTCCAGTTTATATGAAATGCCAAGTAGATGTAGTTCACAATCAATTAAGCTAGCTACCCACCTGCTTTTAAATAAAAAGGCTAGATACCCCGGTTTCTGTAAAGCTCTCAGAACTTGACTCTGGGTACACAAAGGTCCCCTGGGCTTGAGTGAGACAGTAAAGAAAGAAATAATTAGAGAGAAAGGTGTCAACTAGAGCCAGGAAACCCTTGAATGCCTGTGAAGAAACTTGAGCTCTGCTTTGAAGCGGAAGCTGATGGAGTTCTTGCTGCTTCAGCGGCAGTGAGGATAGAAGCGAGGAGAGGCCCACAGAAAGTGAATTGGCAATAGTGGAGGAAAGAAACGGCGTAAGGAAAACACCTGAATATCTCTTGCAGCAATCTAGCACAAAGTGATAGGACCTCGGGTAAATGCATTAAATCTACTAGGGATAGGAGCAGATAAGGAAAATGTTTTAAAACGCAATGGGAAGACTCCCTTGAGAAGCCAACTTCCACTCCAGGGCATGACTCTGGCTGCTGTTCTGTGTCTCTCTTTCCCACACTCTCAAGGCGTATGCTTAGCTCTATCTACAGCCACTTCTTAATAAACTCCCACTCCGCTTCCTAAAACGATAAACAAATCAGAAGTGCAAGGGAGCTTTCATGTGCCTAGAAGTGCACATAGGTGTCACCGTTGCCGTCACCCACGTTGAGGACACTCTCAACTGAGGAGCTGTAGAAGCATGCCTGGCATTCCCACAAACACTTCGTTGGTTATGGTTACACTGGATATGCGGTTCAGGGCAACGTTTCCCGCGCTGGGAAGACCACGCGGCTTGAACCCAGGTGTGGGATATTTGGCTGTACTTCCTGGTGCCTCAGCTTCCCTTCCAGGAGAGGAGGCTCACTGTGAATCCTGACGTCCTATGCAGATATAACCTCGGTCCCAGATCGCTGTTGACACCAGCGCAGCAGCTGGCTGCACTCTTCTGGATTTAACTTCATTTCTAAAATAAACCCAACCATTTCACATGATAGGCCTAGAAATCTGTGTATCAATAAACACTAATGCTTTTAGTAACCTCACTGATAGGAATTATGTGGGTTAAATATTGTTTGCATTAGAAATATAATTTTCTCCTTTCCAAGCGACTTTTTTTTTTTTAAAGGAAAACATAATTCATTTTGGCTTAGGAATTTTGCCAAGCTCTGTTTTTTCTTTTGAGAACAGAAAAATCGGGCTGGCAATTATATAATTAAATTGTCAAACAGTGTTAAAATTCCCCCACAATATACAAACATACATACATTCGTACATACATACATATAAAATTTGGGGTGGGAGATGGCTCAGTGGGTTAAATGCTTCCCATGCAACTGTGAGGACCTGAGCTGGAATCCCCAGAATCCCCACAAACACAAGCATGGCAATGCACGTCTATAATCCCAATTTTTCCAAGGCAAGATGGGTAATAGAGAAAGGGTAATCCCAGGAAACTCATGGGCCAGTCAGCCTGGTGGATGCAGTGACGACCACAAAGAAACCCAGCCTCCAACAAGGTGGAATACAAGGGCACCCAAGCTTGTGATCTAACCTCCACATACATGCCATGGCACACCTGTGTACCAGTGCTCACACACACGAACACACACACACACACACACATACAAACACATCACACACACACACTGATACACACCAAAGAACCATGCACCCCAAATAGAAGCGTATGACTTACGTCTACTGTGAACTCGGAATGTTTTTAAGACAGTGAAGTTTTCATTGGGCTTAGATGAAAAAGAATTCTACCAACTCTTTAGCTTCTGCAGCATGCAGAGCGGCCATGGACCACTGCCAGCGCTGGGCTTTATCACAGTCTAAATGGGGTTTTAAGTGTTGTTTCCAGGGCAGGTTCTCCCAGTCCAGACACTTCCCAGCTTTATTGTTTCTTTGTTCTGCCGGATGTACGAAGGATTGACTGTTTGGTTTTCTGGCTTGGAGAGATTAGATGAAGTCTGCATTTCTGAAGCTCAACCTCTAGGCACGCAACCTTAAAATTCATTTTTCGCAGCTCATGTTTTGTAGATTATGTATATTTAGATTATAGTGATCATAACATTTCATTTAACCTTTATCTGGCTTGGTGGTAGGCATAGATGGCAAGATTTAGCTCTTTGGAACGGGCACCGAGTGCAATTATCTCTTTCACCCTTGTCCTTAAAATGTTACTTCAGCAAAAATGCTTATGCTTGGTCCCACAGTGTTGTTCTCAAGGCTTGCTGGATCTCATGATGTTGGGTATCTTATTCTTGTCAGGCAACTATAAACCTTGTGTGAGAGGGAAATTACCTTCTTTCCTTTCAATACGGCATGTCCTGTGTAGGACAGAAAATGTAAATAACATTACCCCCATCACTCCCCCCTCAAAAAAAAACTGTAGTTTTCAATGAAAAAAAAAACTATGAGCTAAAAATCATCTTGGAAAGTTATTTTAGCTTGAATTAGAAAATTAGTTCCAAAATCTTACCAAGACTTTAAAAAGAAAAAGTAACAGAAGCAATTGAAGACATTGTCAGTTTAGTTTGCGATTTTTTTGTTTTACTTTTGCCTCTTTGTTATCAGAGATTCAGAAGAAAACATTTATTTCTTTGATAAAGGGAACCAAAATAAGATTTTGTACTGAGTGCCCACTGCATGCTGGGTAAAATCTCCTCTATATTTGATTTGCTCTCAAAACTCCTTGGAACTCTGGTATTTATCATATCATCATCATCATCATCATCATCATCACACTCCAGACAAGTAGGGAGATAGAAGTTTTGATGGAGTACCACTCACTCACAGGGTCATATAAATGGAATATAAAGGAGCCAAGATTTGAACACAGCTCTGTCTGACTCCAAAGTCCGTGCTCTCTAGGACTCTATGCCACTGGTTCCATGGCAGATTAGCAGTGTGTAATAGGAACCATAATGACAGCTGACTTCGAACATTACAAACTGTCTAAGTATAGAACAACCAAGCCATAGAGCCAGATTCAAAACCTCTGAGTGTGAAAACACAGTCCCTTTGGGTGAACACAGGGGTTGAAAACACAGGCTGAAGGGTGTTTGTCTTCAAAGCTCACCTGCGCTCTGGGCCCTCTCTCTGAGATACTGCCTTAATTTGCTTGTCAGCTATTCTTTGTATTTCTAACAATTATTGATATATTAGTGTCATATTTAATTTTTACTGAATGATGAATTCATACAAATAATAGCATAAAATGTGAAAGCACAGGATTTCATAAGCTGTATTACACATACGATATCTTGTTCACCCATAGGTAGTCTTTATGAACCGTCTGCCCACAAAGGCCACTTGAATATAAAGTGAGGTCAGCTTACTTGTTGGAGTTGTGTTAATAGCAAATGAACATCTTCTGCAAACGGCACTCTTCTTCTAAGGTCCGTAATTCTTGCCGCCATGAAGAAAATGCAGCCAGTCAGCAGGTGGATAGAGCTGAGGTCTATATAGCTATGCCACTCAAACAAATGGCCTGACTCATACATTGCTCTTCAATACCTTATTCTGACTTTTGAAGCCAAGAACTATTCGGGATTGCTAATTTTTTCTCATGTGGATGTTTCTCCATGGTTCTGGTTTCTGCGTGCAAAGTCGGGACAGCCTAATTTCCTATGGTCGACTGTCACTATGCCTGATGAATAACTGCTTGTGAAAGGCTGTTGACCTAGCTCCCAATCTGGTCCTGATTGAACTTCAACAGTGGAGATTCCGCAAAGGCAGAGCCGTGTTCCCCAAATGGACCTTGCCTCTGAGAACTGAAATGATGTGAACGGTTAGGGGCAAAACACTATCAATCCTACCAGCTCTAGGGTCCCTGGCAACTCCAGCATGCTCCAGACCTAAGATCTTAAAAATCTAGGGATATTGATAATTCCAGCGATTGGGAACGTTGATTTTGGTAAGCAAGTCTATTTCAGAATCAATATCTAATCTGTGTCTTTTGTGATTATCTAATAGCTGAAAGCTACTCAAACTTACACGTGTAAATGACACCAAGAATCCACAACCTAGGAAGAGACAGAGTGCAAATTTCAAATGCCTATTGTCTCTTAATAGTTTGTATTTTCTGGTCGGATCGTCGATATTTAATCAAGCACAGGCTGGATGCTTGTCACTGTCTTTAAAAACATGCTGAATTTGCAAGTCAAACAAAACACTGATTGAGCTACCAAGGTCAGATCTACCTTAATGAAAGTCTTATCCAATAGTCACTAATAAGTAAGGGAGCCCTGTCTTTGAAAAAAAACCAAACAGTGGGTTTGCAGGTGTAACCACATGCCGGATTTTCCCCACCAGGTAGCGGATTCTTTAAATTTTTAAGGAAAATGACCCTTGGCTGCAGCAGAATAAACAGTTAGTTTCAAAGCCCTCACGCTGCCTTCTCTTTGATGGTGTTTGCCTTGCAGACCCTTCGCCTCCTGCTAGCTTTGAAGTCAGCCCGGAGAAGACAACTTCAACCACCCTGCAGGTGAGGTGGACCCCTTCTTCTGGAAAAGTTATGTGGTATGAGGTGCAACTATTTGATGATAACAATCAAAAGATACAAGAGGTCCAAGTTCAAGAGAGTACCGCATGGAGCCAATGCACTTTTTCGAACCTCACTGCTGGTAGTAATTACAAAATTGCCATCATGGCTGTTTCCGGAGAAAAGCGTTCCTTTCCCGTGTATACCAATGGGTCAACAGGTAAGATCTGTGTTGTCTGTGGTTAATAGCATGCAATATGTTTTCTTTTCTTCTTATTGATGGTGCTAGGGATGAAACCCCAGAGACCCCTGCGTGCTACATAAACACTGTCCAGCCCTATGTGGCACCTTGAAAATGATATGTTATCAAAGGAAACAGGACTATGCCACCCATCATACATGAAAAAAATTAAATAACCTTTCAAAAGGCGGTTATAAGGGAGAGGAGACTGGACTGAGTCGGGTGTGTGAATGTACTACTTCTTGGCTAGGTGATTTTGAACAAGTCACCAGATTTCTCAGAAAACAGAATTTTCTCTTATTTAAAATAGATGCTCCCTACACATCCAATTCAAACCCATGACAATGAGTTTTTCTGCCTCATTTTCCAAATTTGCATCACAAAGCATATTTTTCCTCTTTTTGTATATTCTCATAATATCAAGTTATGATGTCTTTCTGAGTACTCCTGTGTTTAAAGTAAGTGTTTGCTTCCTGAATACGGCGGAAAATAATCCATCGAGTGTCCATAGGCCTTAAAGCCTATGGACTTTATAAAGGTGGTTAATGAAGGTTCCAGTGAACTCTCAAGAGGGTCATTACTAATTATTGCTATGATACAAATTAAGATACAGGCCGGGCGGTGGTGGCGCACGCCTTTAATCCCAGCACTCAGGAGGCAGAGGCAGGCGGATCTCTGAGTTCGAGGCCAGCCTGGTCTACAAGAGCTAGTTCCAGGACAGGCTCTAGAAACTACAGGGAAACCCTGTCTCGAAAAACCAAAAAAAAAAAAAAAAAAAAAAAAAAATTAAGATACTAAGGGAAGTATAAATAACTATGTAAATTAAAGAATTATGTCTATGTTTTCTACAAGGGGATTATGAATGACCCTTGTAATTTGTGTTTTTATTCCACTAGTGCCGTCTCCGGTGAAAGATATTGACGTCTCCCCCAATCCTAATTCTCTCCTCATTTCCTGGTCTCATGGGTCTGGGAATGTGGAACAATACAGGCTGGTGCTCATGGATAAAGGGACCTTAGTCCAAGAGAGGAATGCCAACAGGCATGATACTTCCTATACTTTCTATGGACTGACCCCTGGACACCTGTACAACCTCACTATCATCACCATGGCTTCGGGACTACAAAACTACAGATGGAAACTAGTGAGAACAGGTAAGTTCCTCTTCTTTAGCTAAACGAGAGCAAAGCTCACGCCCAGTTTACATCAGGTTTACTGTCTGGATAACAGACAAATTAAAATTCATGTGAGTTATAGAGCGACTTGAACAGATATCCCCTTGATTAAGGAAAAAGAGTTCCCTTTCCGTCTAAACTTGAAGGTAGCCCTGGGTGGTAGTTTGAAGTAGACAAAGTTATAACGTGGTTCAAATTTCTCCATTTAATACATGCTCAAGGCTCCCTACTTCTGACTCATAAATAGGCATCTACTATTATCTTTGTGATCACCCACAGTGAGTTGGGGGCGCTTTTCTTCGTGTTGTATAGAGATACGTTCTTGTATGACAGTCATTTCCAAAACCCTCTACCCAAGAAAATATGTGTCAGACAGCCTAACCTACACTGAAAAAGCTAATTGGTGCTACTTATTAATGTGATTCATTTAATTAGTATTTACTGTGTGTTAGGCAGATGCCTAGCATTGCAAATTCATATACTTCAAGTTAGACAATGCCTGAGTTCTCATGGAACTCACATTTGAGTTATGCTGATTAGTGTAAAGTGTTGATAAAGTTTTTCTCTTTGTAGTTATCTCATTTTAAAATAATCTGTAAAATAGATAGTACCATTGACAGTGTTCTAGTAGGAAGAGTATCTGGGACTATGTGGTCATAGGGAGGGCAAGATCCGAGGAGTAATACCTCTGTTTCATCCCTGTTGCTAATTAGCTCCTATGGAAGTCTCAAATCTGAAGGTGACCAATGATGCCAGTTCGACCTCTCTGAAAGTCAAGTGGCAGAAACCCCTTGGAGATGTAGATTCCTACAACATCACCCTGTCTCACCAAGGGACCATCAAGGAATCCAAAACATTAGCGCCTCGTGTTACTGAAACTCTATTTAAAGACTTAGTTCCTGGGCGGCTTTACCAAGTTACCATCAGCAGCATCTCTGGGGAACTATTGGCTCGGAAGATGGCGATGGGCAGAACAGGTAAGTCAGCCTCCAAAATAGTCTTTGGTTCCCTCAGTCATTTTCACGTCTATCTCAGATGACGACAAAATCATGTAGAAGGGAGCTTCTTTTCCTCCCTTGAGTCTTTATGACCCAGAACGCCTATAGAATAGAACCCAAGAGCAGAGGAACATAGAGGGCTAATTGCCTACAATTTGTCAATTAAACAAATGTGCTTGGGTTCCTGTGTGGCCTGCGTGTGGCCTTGCTCTCTGCTCTCTCATGCCACATCACCTAAGTCACACAAATGCATGAGCATCAGTGTCCATAGAGAGAGCATTTCTGGCTCATCCTTACAACAAGGCGATGTTAGCACTTAACTGTGTGTCGTATAAATAATTTTATTAATTTATGTTACTGAGCAGTTATCTTGTTCTTTATTTGAATAAATTGCTGGATTACGAACCTTGGACACTTTTAAAGTGGTTATGATGTGCTATTGATTCCGGGCAAGGTTCTGAAAAGTACATCCTGTGGGCAAACCCACTTGGTGGCTTGTTTTGTTTTTGTATTTACCCAAATGAAAGCAGGATCTTTCCGGGGTCATTTATGTAGTTCAATACAAGTTGGTTTTTGTTATTGTTTTAACCGACCTTTGCTTAATAGATCTTACATTTTGACCAAAGACTAACACACATACACCAAGAATAGAACCCTTTAGAAATGCTAATGGCGTTATTTAATTTCACATGTCAGGCCCCATATAAACACTTTACACCTATTTCATTTATTTATTGCAAAAAAACTGTAAGCTAATAGCAATACCATTAGTGTAGACATTGTACACATAACCAGAAATGATTAAATAACTTGTTCATGGTCATCTGGCCAGAACATTCTGGAGCTTGACTTTAAACCAGGTGGTTCAATCTGAGCCCAATCTCAGTGCCATTAGAGGTCTCAAGAAAAAGCTATATAGCCCAAAGGGACCAAGAGAAAGATTCCCCTTCAGATCAGTAGATGCTTAGAGGCAATGGCCTTGCAGCAGAACCCAGAAAGCATAAACTTCCTGAAAAATAAAAGGGGGAAGAAGGGATGTTTGTGAGAGAATAAATGATAGGAACAAGAGCTCAGAAGTCAGAGCTCAGGAGACACAGCTCTGCAGCACACAGTCCTGAACACACAAAAAGGAAGAGGGAAGGAGGGATGGCTGCAGGGAGAAGCCAACGGTTAGTCTAGGAGGAGAACAAGTCTAATCTTGTAGCGACGCAGATGTAAATGAGGGACCTGGGGTTTCATTTGGTCATTTTTTAAAAGTGACTCAGCGTGTTCGCATTCAAAACATGCCTAAAGCCATGATGCAAAATGTTTGTTCTGTGCAGTTGGAATACAAAAAAGTAAGATTGTTTCGTGACCACAACATCCAGCATCTTTTTCCAAAGGTTTTCCACCATGAGATGCAATGTCAGTGTGATCTCCAGGGATGGCAGACAAGCAAAGAAAAACAGCAATCGCGTCACTAGGCTAGGAACAGTGTTGCAAGAGAGTGCATAACTGTTGTGTAATGAAATGATTTTCACATGTGTTTCTTGAATGTCAAATATCTTCAAAATGAAAAAAAAAAATACTCACCTGAGGCACACAGATCTCTGGAAGGGATACAAATGTGTACAAAAGCAGACAATGTGTACTTTATATATTGCTTCCTGTGAAAAGAAAATGGATATTCTTAAATTTCGTTTTTAACGCCTCCTTGGCGTATCCTTGTTTAGTTCCAGAAAAAGTGAGGAATCTGGTTTCCTATAACGAGATTTGGATGAAGTCCTTCGCAGTGAACTGGACGCCCCCTGCTGGAGACTGGGAGCACTACCGCATCTTGCTCTTCAATGAATCGGTGGCGCTGCTCAATGCCACCGTGGGAAAGGAGGAAACGCACTATGTCATGGATGCTGTGGAGCTCGTAGCAGGAAGACAGTATGAGGTAGAAGTCATTGTTGAGAGCGGCAACCTGAGGAATTCTGAGCGCTGCCAAGGCAGGACAGGTAAACTACCGCGAAGGGGTTCGTGATTGGCAGAACTTAATTCATTCCCTGTACTCCCTCGAGATGAAGTATTAAGAGATTAACAGAGTTTCTAACATTTAATTTTATCAAATGTTAACATTGGGCTTCCTTTCTACTGGTCACTCCATTATTTCATGAAAGAAAAAGCATTTTAAAGATGTATTTTTTATAATCTTTAAACTATGTGTTGGTTCGAGGGGGGCAGTATGTGCGCCTAAGTCCAGTAGAGGGCAGAGGATCCCAAAGAACCTGAGTCAAAAGAACTTGTGAGGTGTCCAGCCTGAGGGCTGGGAACTGAAGCCGGGTCCTGTGCAAGAACAGCAAGTACTCTCACCCACTGAGCTATCTCTCCAGCCCCAAGAAAAGCCATTTTAAATGCCAAAACAACAGGCAAGACGCAATCTGAGACTAAAGACCGATCTTCCAAAATGTGTCTGTAACCCATTTACCATTGCCTTGTCCTAATATTGGCTACTCTGAGGAGTTCAGGTAGCAGGGTTGAATGACTGACGTGGAGAGGGATATGTTAGGATGACAGGAAAGGCAGGGTTAGGACACATGGAGCTTGATCACTTCCTTGTCAGCTTCATATTGCCTTTCTTTAGCAGATATTAACCACCCCCCCACCATAAAATCTGTCTTCTCATCTTTCAAGTGTGATGGTTATCCTTCCAAGTTCAACATTTCTATGAAGATCGTTGGGGTGTAGAATAGCCCATACTTACAGTGAAACTCATCTCTCTTAGTCTTGCTTGCTAAAGAAATAACTACACTGATCCAGTGTTCTCATGAGAAGAATGCCAAACAGGATGATTGTGATAGCCACTTAACTGTATCTTTCAGGGACCTTTTCCTTTTCCAAATATTAATGTCTGACGGATAATGATCAAAGGCATGACCACCATAAGCAAGACACTCCGACCACTCACAGCACCGGGTGTCTTTGTCATCCCCCCCCCATATTTTGCCAATCACTTTAAGCAATCCAGAAATGTAAGGTGAATAAACAGTAGAGACCAGCATCATTGGCGCAATTCTAAGGAGAACCCTCCTCCAACTTTGATTTTTAATTTATTTCCTGCTCAATTTGTTTTCAGACTGTATCATTTCTTCCGTTTCTTCTGTGGAACCTCGTCTCCTAGTTTAGAAACTATCTGTTCTCTCCCAATAAGGTTCATGTCCATGTGGCTGGAGGATTCAGAAATCTGGCTCGGAGCAGTGTGCTTCTTTAAGGCTTGCCAGAATCCACACAAAACCCTTAACTGTCTCTCTCTGCACTTCTAAACACAAGTTGCAAAGCAATTCAACACTCTCTTGGGGCTACGGACCCAGTGTTCTGCCCTGTTGTTTGGCCTGGACCCCACATACTAGTATGGCTGCAATGTTCACACTGTTTCTTTAAAATTATGTCTTTCAGATACTTGATGATTTTCCCCAGAAACACATGCCCTTGATGGCCTAGGTGTTTTTGCAAACATCCTTAGAGTGAATGCAAAAAATTGAACCCCTTGTTTTGCACTTTTTTTTTCCAGGATTTTCTGGTTCCTTAAAGTAGCAAACAGGTAAAACATTTATCTAATTATTCTTTACCAGTAAAAATCAAGAGTCAGATATTGGGGTAAGAATTTTAATGATCAGAGAAGCTGTGGAGAAGCCACCAGTGACCTCTTATCTCTCCTCTTCCTCCATCCAAACGGCTGAGATCCTTTCAGTCCCACCTTACTACTTCCTGTTTCCTCTCTGTACTCAGTCCTCCAAAACCTCTATGGTTAATTTTGGTCAGCTAATGGCTAACTCCACCCTCTGACTCAAAGCAAACTTTACTGTCAGAATGTGATGGAAATATCACACAACAGCAAACCGATCTCATACCTTGGGCCAAAAAAAAAAAGGAAGAACAAAGGTATCTTTTTAAAAGCTACGCTTCCAGATGATGAATAAGGTAGCTTGAGGTAGGCCTTGACACAAACCAACACTGACTTGTTTACTAAAAATGAAGAAAGATGTGGTAATCCATTACCATGGAACTATAGAAAATTTCAAATCAAACTGTAGTTTCATACAATTGACTCTTTTTAAGATTTGGCTTCCGTCTTGTTTTGTGGAATCAATATTTTGCTGTTAGCAATACCTTCTAGAAATTATAGTGATAACGTCTTTTAAAGAAGTGGAAGAAATTAAGATCCTTTTAAGATAAGGGCTGCCCTTACTGAGATCTTTATTATAACTTTCCAGTTGCCTTCCCCTTCATGGCACAGCAGGGTTCCCTCAGAAACAAAGGGAGGGGCAGTTGGTCTTTTAAAGCTTTGAGAGTAGTAAAACATCCCCACTCCACTTAAATAAGCAATCATAGTCTATATGAACGCCCAGATCACGGAGTGCCCCAAAGTCAACGAGGAGACCAAATCCTGTATGTAAAAGCAAAGTGCCTTTATTTTTATTCAAGTTTGAACTCAGACTCTCCATGTGTCCAATGTATTGAAGAGATCATAGAAACCCGAGCTCAGTAGGGGTGGTATTTTTATAATAGCAAAGGTTGAGGTGAGGGATTTCTAAGGTTCAGGACCTCTGATTGGCTGACATTTGTCTAGGGATGTCCTGGTGAAAAGCGATGTGTGTGTGCTGGCAGGTGATCCTATCCACAATGGTTGGGACATTAGAAATTTCCTTTGGAGGGTCTGTTCCTGCGTGGCGTCTGGGTGGTATCCGTTTGTGGTCTTTCTTGGAACCAGGAATTGCTTTAGGGTGAACTGCTGAGACTCAGGCCTCTGTTGAGCTTGTCATGACTGGTCCAACAGTCTATTCCTTATAGTTTTGTGGTCATGGGATTTCTCTTAATGATTTTCAAAATAAGGATCTACAAGAATAGAGAAGTGTTGGGGCTGGAGAGATGGCTGAGCAGTTAAGAGCTCACCCTACTTCTGCAGAGCCCAGAACAAACGGTCTCTAAAATTTTCTAATGGCTGTGACTGGATCAATGACCTCAAGTCTCAATTGATTTTTCCTCAGTCCCCCTGGCTGTCCTCCAGCTTCGTGTCAAACATGCTAACGAGACATCACTGGGCATCATGTGGCAGGCCCCCGGAGGGGAATGGGAGAAATACATCATTTCCCTGACTGACAGAGACCTCTTAGTCATCCACAAATCCCTCTGCAAAGACACCAGAGAATTCACCTTTACGGACCTGGTCCCCGGAAGAAACTACAAGGCTACCATCACTACTATGAGTGGAGATTTAAAACAGTCATCTTCAACAAAAGGAAGAACGGGTAATAATATTCTCAGTTTTTACATTTTACAATGGTATCCTCTAAACTTGCACATATCTATGCTTATTAGGTACTTGGCATGCCATTAAGATCCTTTCTTTTGTATTCTCTATTTTACCAAATTTCTTCTTTTCCTTAGGAGTATTTTACTAATTAGAATGCAGTAGAGAATAACCTTCCCATGAAGTTGGACTGAAAAAGAGAACAGAAAAATGGGACCCTCCAGAGAATAGGAAGTATGGGCAAAAGTATTCTTTCTAATTATGAAAAGAGCAGGATATTTTATGTTGATTCTAACAGCTAAAGGAAAGGGGGATGTTGATATTGTCAGGGGAGGGGAAGGTGTTGTCATTCAGTGAGGGATACGGGATTGATAGCGCTATGAGAGAACTGGCTTTAAGAAGGAGAATGGATGATTGAACTTCAGTGTCCGCAGGGAAAGAAAGGACTTGAGTACCCATGCCAGCAGGTGCACATGCAATGTTGACCCCGGCTCCTAGAATCCCCATCGTTTTCTCGGTGATGTAGGAAACAGTATCCCTACCAAGACTGGTGTTAGCAGTGTCGATGCCCTGGGTTGTCTTTCCCTCTTTCTGCAGTTTTTTTTTTTTTGGTTTTTCGAGACAGAGTTTCTCTGTGGCTTTGGAGCCTGTCCTGGAACTAGCTCTTGTAGACCAGGCTGGTCTCGAACTCACAGAGATCCACCTGCCTCTGCCTCCCGAGTGCTGGGATTAAAGGCGTGCGCCACCACCGCCCGGCTCTCTTTCTGCAGTTTTGTTGAAATTGTTTGAGTGTTTGCCTGCATGTTTGTATGTGCGCTGCTATGTGTGTGTGAGCTCCGGAGGAGGCTGGAAGAGAATGTCCTGTCCCCAGGAACTGGAGGAACAGGGAGTTGTGAGCCAGTCTGTGATCGCTAGGAAACAAACCCAGGTCCTCTCCAAGAGCAAGTGTTCTCAGCTGCTGAGCCCCCTCCGTTCCCTGTATTTCTCTTTGTAAATTGTACCTCCCCAAAACATGGCTTTGTGAAGTCATGCTCTGTTCAGCCTTTCTTTCAACTTAACCACCTGTTTGTCTTTCTTTCCTGTGTTTCAGAAGTTCCAAGAAAGAGGGTTTGTCCTTTGTTCTGAAGGACATTTTTTAAATTCCTTATTGAAAAGTCCTATGGACAAACTCTCTCTGCTTTTACTTTTTTTTTTCTTTTCTGGGTGTGTCTTGATGTAGATCTCAGTCTTGCAAAGCAGTTTTCCTATGTTTTTGTCTTGAAAGGTATTTTCTATCAGGACCCTGGAAGGATTTTTCTAGTTTCTCTGGTACTTATTGTCTGTTAAGAAGAAGGCTTCCGGTCTAATCCTTCCTTTCCCATGAGAAGTCCATTTAATATGGCCATTATAACAACCACCCCCTTTACCTCTGCCGTCCTGCTGTTCCAGAGGAACAATCTAGGTACAGAAATCCTTTCGCTCCTTTACCCGAGATTGTTTGGGATGTCTGTTCTTTCAGATCACCGTCTTTCCTCAATTAACTCTCTAGCACTGTCTCTTGCCTCCTTTCCATTCCCCATTTGTAACAAGCTTTACAGTTGACGTATTCACTTCCTGGTCTGCAGTCTGCATGATTGCTTCAGCTGTTTGTTTCAGCTCATGAATTCTTCTTTCCAGCTCTCTCAGCTCTCTCTCACCTATTAAATTCCGTTATAGTTTTGACTTTTATATATTCTCTTTGGTTTTCTTCTCTCTATATATGTTATTTTGCCTTCTAGTTAAATAAATACTACACTCACACACACACACAGACCCACAGTGTCTCTCTCTTTCTGTCTCTCTCCCTTCCTACCTCTCTCTCTCTCTCTCTCTCTCTCTCTCTCTCTCTCTCATACACACACGTACAATGAACAAGAGTTTTATGACTGAGCTATCTCCCAAGTAAGTCCTTTAGACATGTTTTAGCTGTACTCTTTTATAACTATATGTAAATTTAAATATAGCAATATTTACATATAATTATATGTAAATAAAAATGTTAGCTTTGCATTCTGTCAGTCATTATACTGCAATCTGAACTTCAGCAGTCAAGGGCTACTGTTTGTTGATTTTGGAGGCTATTTGCTCATACTGCTTTATTTCTTTAAATGTTTCTCTCTTTTTTTCTATAAGCTTATATTCCTTGGAATCTTAGTCTATGAGTATTCTCTAGGGCTTTGTTTGAAGGTGCATTTCAGAAAGAACTTTCATCTGATTCTTCCCTAAGCCCAGGACTGCTGTCAATTCAGTACTAGTTTAACATAATTAGTTCATCTGAGGATTTTTGAACACGTGCATTTGGGGATTCCAGCTGTGAAATTACCTGGCACGAGTGAGAAGGAAACACAGAACACGCAACAAACCCGCTTAGGAGTTTATAGAGGGAGTGTGTACAGGCCTGGGGAAGTCAGTGTGCAGAGAGAGAGATGGCGCGTCCAGCTTTTAAAAGCTGCCTAACGCATGTGCACGGGGGTTGACATGATAATGTCATACACAGATGACAGGGCTCACGCATACACGCAAGGGCTTAGCTGAGTCATACGTGGATGATGCAACCACACCGCACATGGGTCACACAGGGCCCTTTAACATCCGTGGGGCCATTAGGCACTTCTGCCTGAGGGCACATGCATGGCCCAAAAAGTGTCAGCCTTATTGTGGCTGAAATCGTAACATTCCACCCTTTTGTTTATTATAAAAATTTGGGGGAGTTTGGGGGTCTTTAATGGGTGGGAATGGGGTGTCGTAAGGTCTCTCATGACTACTTCCTGCTGATTTTGTGGGCGTCAGAGAGTTGAGATGCTTGACCACGTCCTGGGATGGCTGATTACTTTTGTGGTTTTTTTCTGGGCTCTGTAGAACTGCCTGGCTGGCAGCTTGGACCTTGCAAAATGCTGGAAAGGCAGAAAAATATGTCAGGAAAAAAATTTTAGATCCCGGTGATTAAGGGAGGAGAGTCCCAAGATGGTAGGTAGAAAAGGCTTTTGGGGGGAGGTGGAGGAGGGAATTTTCCAGGAGTTCCCAAGACCAGGAATGATAAGGGAAGAATTAAATAATAGGGTGAGTCTGGTTCATTTAGATAGGTCCAATTGGCTCCCTGGAGCTTATGAAAAAAACTGTTTGAAAAGAAATAAATTTTAGACATATTAAAAACTTATGATTACAATGATATAGTGTTAGAATGGAAGATGGTGGAGAGGGGGAAGGAAAAGAAGGGGAAATTATTAGAAAGGATAATTATTAGACCCCTCAGTGTTTTACCCGAAGCAAATGTTAAGGCAGTTGTTCTCTTTAGCATCATAGTATCACCTTACCCTCCAGGAGACACTGCTGCAGTCAGTGATAAACCTGTTATGCTAAAGTCTGTTTTGTGAGTTTTTGGAGTCTGGGGCTGTGAATGTCCCCAAACTCATTATTGTTTCTTACCACCTGGGCTTTTGACAGTCCTTATACCTCCAGCTCTATGTTTAATGGTGGTCCCTGTAATAACAGCTGAGTGGTTAACTGGAAATTTAAGTATGACACTTAAGAAGTTGGTAAAGCAGATAAAGGAGAAAGAGGAAGATGGAGAACATATGGAGTTTTGGGCACAGGGGAGTCGAGTACAGTGATGAGACTTTTATTTTTCTGGAACTGGAGAAAAAGTGGCTGATCTTGGTGTTTTCTGGAACTTAAGGGAACAGGGCCTTTTTGAGTTGCCATATATGAGGGAGTATCTTGAGCTGAAAGAGTAAAAGGTTTAAGATGGGACAGGTGAATCCAATTAGGAAGTCCCTCAAGCTTGGCAGCTGTGGGAGTTACAAGAATTACTTTAAAGGGGCCCTGCCATTTAGGGGAAAAGGGTGGGGGGAGTTTATCTAGGGGAGAAAATAGTACCTGATCTCCTATTTTAATCAGCAGTGGGCATGAACTGGCACATGGTTGAGGTAATGAGTAGTTGGTAAAATCTCATAATAGGGAGCAATGATGGGTTAACAGCAGAGTAAGCAGGTGATCAGGAAGGGGAGAGGTTTGAGGTGAGAGGCCAGGGCTTAAAACTAGCCACCCATACATGAGTTCAAAGGGCAAGATGAAAAGGTAGCTTTTGGGAAGAGCCCTAAGCCTAAAAAGGGCCAGAGGCAAAAGTTTTGCCCAGTTACATGAAGCTCCTGTGACATCTTAACAAGAACATCTTTTAAGGAATGGTTAGTTTGTTCTACCTTCCCTGAAGACTGAGGGTGGTGTGGGATATGAAAATGCCAGGGAATGTTAAAAGCCTTGGACAAAGTTCGAGAAATCTGGGAGGTAAACTCTGGCCATTATCTGACTGAAGAGAACTTGGGATTCTAAACCAGGTGATAATTTCTCAGAGAAAAACATCAGAAATTGTCTGGGTGCTCTTATTAGTGGTGGGAAACGCTTCAATCCATCTAGACATGGTGTCCACCAAAACCAGGAGATATTTAACTCATCTGACTATGGGCATATGAGTAAAACCAAGCTGCCAATCAGTTCATGGAAGGGAGACCCTGGCCTGGTGGGTGAGGAAAGGGAAACTACAATCTTTGGTCTTGGGATCTGACTTTTGACAGATTTTCCAAGAGGCAGTGATAGCTTTTAAGAACTCTTAAGTCCTGAGGGGTAGGCTGGAGGTAAGCCTTGACAAAATGAAACAGAGCTTTGCTATTAGGATGAAAGAGCTGATGTAGGTAGGACAGAATTTGCTGTGTATCAGGGGGTGTCTGCGAGAATGTGGGCTGCACTATATGAACTCCCTGAGGTGATTGAGGTAGGTTTAGGCTCTGGAATGCTGCTGTCCTAGCTGCTTGGTCAGCCCAGTAAAGGCAAAGATATTTTGAGATTGAGAGCTGAGAGGAATAGAGAAAAAAAACATTCTTAAGATCCAGAACTGAGAAGTGGGAGGTTCCTGGGGGTACAGTGGAAAGAAGTGTGTAAAGGTTAGGCACTACAGGATGAAGAGGGACCACTGCGGAGTTAGTGAGCTGGAGGTCTTGAACCAAGCGATAGGTTCCATTGGGATTTTTAACAACAAGTATAGGGGTATTAAAGGGAGAACAGGTGGGGCGAAGTAGTTTTTTTCTTAGAAGGTCAGAGATAATAGGCTTAAGTCCCCTAAGGCTCTGGAGAGAGAGGGGGTACTGAGCTTAAGTAATATTAGGGTCTTGTAATTGGATAATGATGGGGGAATGGTGTTTATCATCAGAGAAGTTTGGGGTGTCCCAGACTTGGGGGGCTACCTGGGAGGCTGGTAGAGGAAAAGATACAATGGAGCTAGGAGGTTGGGAGGCTAGAAGGAGGAGGAGGGGAGCTGTTGGTAAGTCTGAGGTAAGGTATATAGAAGGACCAAACAAAATGGAAGCTCCTACTTTTGCTAAAAAAAAAAAATCTCTTCCCATAAGAGGTACTGGGTAGGTTGGCATGAGTAAAAATGAATGAGTGAGATAAATATCCCTAAAAACACAGTTAAGTGGTGGGGTCTGCTGAGGTAGATAAGGTTGTCCCCCGACCCTGACAATAGGGAAACTAGAAGGAGAGGTAGGCCCCCAGAATTCCCTCAGTACCAAGTATTTGGCTCTGCTGTTCAAGAGAAAGGAGATGGGCTGTCCTGATACCATGGTGTTTACCCATGGCTTCCTGTTACAGATGATGGTTGTAGGTCAAAGGTGCCAAGGCAGCCTCATTCATCCATGGCCAGACCTAGAAGATCGACTTGGGAATTTTCTAGATTTGATGTCTCTATGCCACTATGTGCATGAGGACAATCGGCTGCCCAATGTCCTTCCCTATGGCATCTTGGACAAGGTCTTGTGGGATCAAGATGAGGATTAGGGCATGCTTGGGGCCAGTGACCAGCTCTACCACATTTGAAACATGGGCCTGGTGGTTCTCAAGCCACAGGGGCAAGGGAGCAGCACAGACAGCACAGATCAGGCAGTCTGTCACCTTGGCTGATCAGAGAGCCATGGCTAGCAGGTGACAGTGATGACTGTGGGCTTTGTCATTCTTCGCATGGTACACCTTAAAAGCCAACTCTAAGACTTCTGCCTGCAGGGCCAAGGGGCCTTTCTCCAAACATCTAAGTTTAGCCCTAATGTCAGGATAGCACTGAGAAAAAAAAAATGAGTCATGAGTAACTGTCAGCCTTCCATGGTTTCTGGATCTAAGTTAGTATATTGTAACAGGGCTTTAGTGAGGAGTGCAAAAACTGCAGAAGAATTTTCCTTCATATCTTGAATGACCTCTGAGAGCTTATTATAGTTTGCTGACTTGAAGGCAGCCTTATGGAGACCTGCCAGGAGGCAAGTCAAAAACCGATCCCTAGCTAAAATTCTACCTGGAGTGTTATAGTACCAGTGTGGTTCCTGCTCAGGGACCACCTCTGCACCTGGAGGGTGTGTTCATGTGTTTGGTGAATCTAATCTGCATGTAGTTTTCACTGTTCCGAAACTCACCTGCACTCTTCGGGAAGTAGGCTATTAGATAGGATCATATAGATATCATGAAAGGTAAGATTGTAAGACTGGGTAATATATTGGAATTGCTTTATGAAAGAGGTAGAATTAGACATATAGGACCCCAGTTTTTGTTCTATGTGGGAGAGTTCTGAGAGGGAGAAAGGAACGTGTACCCTAACCAATCCATCTATGCCGGCCACTTCTATCAATGAGAGAACTGCAGCTGGCTTGGCTTGGTCAGTGTTGGGTTCCATAGCAGCAAGTGAATGTGTGAGAGGAGGGGTAAATGTGGGTGCTAATGCTGGGCGACTGTTGTGGCCAGACACTGGAAAGGAGGAATGTCCAGCGGGGATAGTCGAGTAGTTAGTCGGGGTGGGGGGAGAGAACTGAAGAGGACAGTGGAGCCTGAGTAGTGTGGGTGCAAGTGAAGGGAGGTGGTGAGGCAGGAGGGAGTAAAGGAGCAGAAGTATCTGTCTGTTGAATCGGGAAGGTGTGGATTCCTTAGCTGGGTCCAGATCAGGAGCTGAAGGAACAGGGGTAGCTGCCTGCTGAGGTCAAAAATGCAGGGGTTTGTTAGCTGGATCCAGAGTGGAAGTAGAGTGTTCTTCTGACTCAGATGGCACAGCCAGGAACATGTGAGCAGGCAAACAACTTGCAAAGACAGAGGGATTAGGCTTAGAGCTTAGATAGTAAACATCTTGGATGTAAGGAGACTCCTTCCATTTGCCGGTGTGCTGACAGTAGTTAGAAAGTTCCCATAGAATATCAGGATCAAAGGTGCCATTAGGCAGCCACTTTAAATTGTTATCTAAATTGTAACGAGGCCATTTTTTGAACAAAGACAGACAAGTGTGGGAATCTGTAAGTAGGGCATTAAGGCTTGGGTTTTTAGGGCCTCTAAAAGGCATCCCAGGGTGTAGGCTTGATTGATGGGTCTTGGATGGCTTGCTACCCATAGCTGAAACCATGAAAACCCATGAAAACAGTGACACCACAAGCCTTATAGGGGGCCATCTCCCCTCTATAGGTGGGGTGTGATGGTGGCAAGCACCGCAGGGCTTGAAGGAGAGCATCCTCTACCTACACGTGGGGTGTCAAAGCCTGACTGGCTCCTTGTGGGGGGAAGCCAGAGAGGCCATGGCAGGGACCACTGAGGAGTGGTCCAAAAGAAAAGAAAAGAAAAAAGGAGAAAGAAAAAAATATGAGAGTCTCTTGACTCCCCAGTCACGGGAAGACTGACCCCAGGTCATCCAAACATGAATTTAGTTTAGCTAAGGGAGGCAATCTAGAGATGAATGTCAGCAAAGGGCTCAACTGTAGCTGTGAAGGCTGTGGGTGGGGGCTGTCCCCCTGTTTCTAGGAACACCAGAAGATTTCCAGGAGCTCAACAGTCAATTCCTCAGGTTCAGAGAAACGGTTAAGCTGACCAGAATGGGGGAAACTCACCAATTGAAACCAGTGGTGTGCATAGAAATCGCGCTCAGGCAGATGGAACACATGGTTGTTGTGAAAAAAAAAATACCCAGTTCAGGATCCCAACCCCAGGAGAAGGGCTTGGGGCCAGAGAGCCTCCCAAGTCTCATGGAACCAATGAAATTACCTGACACAAGTGAGAAAGAAACACGGAACACACAACAAACACGCTTAGGAGTTTATTAGAGTGGGCATGTACAGGCCTGGGGAAGTCAGTGTGCAGAGAGAGAGAGATGGCGTGTCCAGCTTTTAAAAGCTGCCTAGTACATGCACACAGAGGGTTGACGTGGGCACGTCATATGCAGATGACAGGGCTCACGCATGTGTGCAAGGGCTTAGCCGAGTCATACGTGGATGATGCAACCACACCACATGTGGGTCACGCAGGGTCCTTTAACATCCCCGGGGCCATTAGGCACTTCTGCCTGAGGGCTTGTCTGCACATACATAGCCCTAGAACCTAGAAGTGTCAGCCTTATTGTGGCTGAAATCATAACAAGCTACATGCACACAGAAAGTACTTCAAGGTTAGGAATTTTCAAGAAGGCTTGGGTGTTAGATCCACGGCAGAGACATTTCCCAGCACATATAAAATCATAAAGTCTACAAAAAAAATCTTGAAGGAAATGGTTTTCTCCTGCAGATGCTATGAAGGCTGCCGTGGTATGGGAAACAGAGAAGGAATAGACTTTGAGGATACAGTTCTATGTGGGCTCAGCCATCACCCTACCAAGCCCAAGAGTCCTCCACTTTACCTCCCATCTGCAGCAGTCCACAGCGCTGTAAAAGCAAAGTGTGGATTCATGTCTGAAACATATGCCGAAGGCAACAGCTTGCTTCAGTACTTCAGTGACCAGTTACTTACCAGCCTCTGAGAATGCCTTGTGTTCTTGACAATGTATTGTTCCATTTGTTTTTATTTTTTATCCAATAGGTAGGATACAGTTATTGGAGTGATTCTTCATGGTATTAGTCAAGCATATGGCTGGAAATGAAAGCCCAAGGCATTGCTTTGTCCCCTAATAATTTCATCACCCCTACCACTCATATTGTTCAGTGATATAGTAAGCATAATATCGTATTTGTTTAACTTTTCAAGGAAGTGCTGGTCTCTCTTCTACAGCAATAGAAACGTTTCTTTTCTTATGTTTAGAGATGGGGGTCTCACTATGGTGCCCAGGATAGTCTCAAACTCCTGGGCTCAAGAAATCCTTCTGTTTCAGCCACTCTATTAGTTAGCTGGGATTGTAGACATTTGCCACCATGCCCAGCTAGATTATAAAACTTTACATTTCTATAAACAATGTATGAGTGTTCCAGGCAGTACTTGGTGTCTCTTTTTTTATCTTAAAATTAAACCTTTCCAGTAGGTGTGTTAGTGGGTTCTCACGTCCACTGACTTGAGAACCCTTCCCTGTGCCTTTTTACTATCTTTTATCTCCTTTGGGAAAGGTTATGTCAGATATTTTGCTAATTGTTCAATACCATTGTTTTCTTAACAAACAGATTTGTGTGTGTGTGTGTGTGTGTGTGTGTGTGTGTGTGTGGTGTACACATGTGTGAGCTCATGTATAAGCAGGTACACTCACACACCTGAGTGACTGTGGCACCCAGAGGTTAATGTCAAGATGTCTCCTTTCATCTATATTTTTAAAGTACGTTTGTTCGTTTTTCTCGGTGAGTCTGTGGGCATGCACATACTATAGCACCCATGAGGGGATCGGAAGAAAACTTGTGGGAGTCAGTGCTCTCTCCTTCTACCGCGTGAGTCCCAGGAATGGACACAAGTGGTCAGGCACGGAAGCCAGTGGCTTACCCTGCTGAGACACCTCACCAGCCCAACAAACAAAAGTTTGGAGACTTCTTATTCTTATACACAAGTTAGAAACATGTGTTGCAAATGTTTTCTTGTGGTGTGTTGCTCGTTTTCTTATTGTTGAATTTAATGTGTTTTGGTGAGTAGCCGTGCTTAATTTGACATCTGACTGTTAAGGCCATTCATAGACAATGCTTTTGGTAGCATACTTGAAAGCTCAGCCTAACAAAGGGCCACAGAAATCTTCCCTGGAATACTTATAGGTTTAGACTTACACCATGGGCCTATAAACCATTCTTGTATTAAATTTTAATTGCCCTATATTGCTATTAAATATTATTATGTTAATATATAAATGTTAAATATGAATCAAAGTTTCCTTTTTCATATGCACATCTAATAATTCCAGAGATATTTGTTGAAAATGCTACCCTTCTTCAAAAAATTGTCTTATGATTCTTTCTAGAAATAGTCTCTATATATAGGTATACACACATATATAAACACATATGTTTTATATGCATAGATATATGTACACACATGTACATATATGTGTGGTTATGTGTATATTACATACATGTACGTGTATAGGCATTTGTGCACATGCATATGTAGCATATAGATACATATACGCACATACATGTGTATATACATATAAATATGTGTGTGTATTTGTATGTATAGTATACATGTGTGTATGTACATTAACATACATATAGGAAGTATAGGAACTATAATTATCAAAACACCTAAAACAAAATATAATATATATATATAGAGAGAGAGAGGGGGGACAGACTCTATATGTATGTATACATTAATCTTTTTCTGGGACATCTCATTTTTCCATTCCTTTCTGTCTGTCTTTTGCCAGTTTTATTTACACGGTCCTGATTACTATAACTTTCTAGTAAAATTGGCTGACATTTGTCCTTAAGCTGTGTTTTTGTGATTAGTGGGGTTTGAAGGTTTGTTTTCTTTTGTTTTAACTGTTTTGATAATTATAGTTCCTTTATTTCACATATACATTTTAAAACCAGAAGGTTTTAAAACCAGCCTGTGTTTTGTAACACTTTTGGTCAATATATTTGCATCTTAATACAAAAGTTATTGAACTTTGGGAAGGGAGTCTATTAAAGCTCTGGTTGTTATAATTTAAGAAAGGTGTGCAAAGAGAAGCAAGTGTATCTGTGAACATCAACTAATGGATGTTTTGGAAGCGACAGTAGTTGATAATTTAGAAAAAGGTCACAAGCTCAGGGGTGAGAGAGCTCTAGCTTGGATAGCTGATTGATTAGTTATCAAGCTGTGGTGTAAGATTAAAAAGTTCCTATTCTATGAGCTTCGGTTTCCTCCTTAGTAAAAGAAATATGAAATCAACTTTATAGGTGCTTGTGTATATTAGATAATATACCCTCTAAAATGCCTTCTGCTCTAACTGAAAGGTAGTAGGTGTTCACTATTTACTATAATAGTCATTGCTGTCATTGTATATATTATATAGCATTTTCATGAACAATAGCAATAGAGAATATTGCAATAGCAATGGAGAATATACTTACAAGGAAGTGACCAACTTTCTAGGCCATAACCTAACCACCAGCTTGAAGGAATTTCCCATTGCTACCCTGTAACATTGGCTCTGGTAGATTGCGTGGTTTTGTCTTCTTGTATAATAAAAATGGATAAAATTATACTAAATAAGAAGGTTCTTTAAAGCAACAGTTTCTGTTACATAAAAGTTATAGCCCAGTAATAAGCATCGTAGTCTCATTATTAGACTTAACTGACTTTGATTAATGGGAAACTGTTATATAAACAGCTGGCTAAAGTGATTGAACCCTGTAGAGGAATAAGCGTCCATATGTCACAAGAAACAGAGTGAAACACCCATGGCAAAAACAAACAAAACATGTTTATACCTGCAGCTCTTTAGTCTGTCTCCACTGTGACTTTCTGACTCCTCGTTCTTATTATACTTGCCTTGGGGTGACTAAGCGTCATGGGTTTTCATCTTCTACCACTGCTTTTTAGTGCCTGCCCACGTGACTGACTTGCATGTTAGCAACCAAGGGATGACCAGCAGTCTGTTCACGAACTGGACCAAGGCCTTGGGAGATGTGGAGTTCTACCAAGTCTTACTGATCCATGAGAATGTGGTCATCAAAAACGAGACCGTCCCCAGTGAGACCAGCAGATACAGCTTCCACGCTCTGAAACCCGGCAGCCTCTACTCGGTGGTGGTGACCACAGTGAGCGGAGGGATTTCTTCCCGGCAGGTGGTGGCGGAAGGCCGAACAGGTAAGAAGTGCCGATTTGTGTCTGCAGCTTCCAGATACGTCAGTACGTGGAGCCGCCTTCCGTTTTGAACATCCTAAAATGAAATGTAATTTTCCAGTGGCTTATGCAGAGTCTTGCTATGGTGCCCAGGCTGACTCTGAACTTTCTGGCTCTTATCTCAGCCTCCTGCCTCAGCTTCTCCAATAGCTGGGACAACAGGAATATACTGCTGTACTCCTGTAGAAGTCACATATATGTTTTGTAAGCAATATCATCAACTGCTTAGTGCTGAATGCCACCTAAACGGTGCCCCTGGCCTTCATTGTTCTTGTCAGTTGGAACTGCGAGCTAAGAAGATAAATAAGTATCAATGTGGCTACTGTGTCAGAGAAGCTCAGCACCACAAAAAGGTGGAATTTTTCTACATCATACATTGGAAGCCCATAAAAGTAATATATTATTTCATATAATATATGAAATTTATGTTCCAGTTTCTTAGGGAAAAATATACAAACCCAACTGAAGCTTTGATAACTATGGTTAAGCTCAGAATCAGGTCAATAACTTTGACCTTTTAATTTTACAAGATTATTATAAGTTGGATTCAGGCGTCTTTACCTATAAACCCAGTGCTCAGATAGCAATTAAGAGTTGTGATGTCATGTATAAGTCTGCCAAAACCACCAGTGTCCCATACTTCGCTGTCTTAATGAACTGCTTCCAATAACTTGCAGAGGAGCAGCTATGAAATTGAGCCCATGTCTCTTGGTCTTAGTAGAAATTCACTGACGCGTGCCAGTGCTCTCTTTCTGTGGCACTAGATATAAGAAGATACCGGTGTCTTTCCTGAGACCTGACACCCTCTCCCTTCTCTTGTAAGAGTTACTGGCACCATGATTCAGTGTAGCATGGTCGGGGTGGAGGGCTGAAAATTTGAGAAGGCCCGTGTGCCCATCTTCCTGTGAGTTACAGCCCGTATTGGTCAGGTTAGAGGGACTTGTTTCCTGTCGCACTACTGGGCAATGTGGTCGCTCCTGACCAGACAACTCTACTGACTGTTTCTTCTCCAAGTACAAATCAAGATCCAGGCTCCTACCACCTGACAGTTTCCTTCCTCTGGATTCCCACAACTCTTTCCACTCCTGCAAAGAACAGAGGTAGAGATCAGACATGGTCTGGAAGAGATTAGTAGGCCTGAAAGCAGGGGTAGCTTTTCTAGCCTCATTGCGCTGGACGGAGCTGATGTTTGGCTGTAGTTAGTGTCATCTGACTGCAGGGGAAGCTGAGAAATATGGTCTAGATGCGTTTTAAGAGGAAAGGGAGTCAGTTGGTGAGCTAGTCATACTCTGTCCGGGGTTCATTTCTATTTTAAACACCACAAAGGATTGGGAATGTATTTGTTTCACAGACACAAAACCTTGAATTTAATCCAAGTATCACCGAAAGAAAAAACTATCACAATACTAATAGACATACCACAAAGGCTATCCTACTCGTTATAATGTACTAAAGTAGTATGGTCTCTGATATCACTTGAAATCAGTGAATATTTGGAATAAATGGGACTTTATTTTATAAATCATTTCTATTCCTGTACTTTAAGCATAATCAGAAATATCAGTATTGTATTTGGTTCATGTTATACAAACGAAGCATTCACTAAGTTGATGAGAAAGTCTATGAAGAATAATTATAAAATTTTGAGAACAAAAGTTCTGAACAAATATGTGTGTTATCCAACCGTTGTCCTGAGAGAGGAAAAATGTGCCACTATTGTAGATACTTAATGACTAAGGCTTTCGGAAACTCTCTAAATTAGTACAGGTTTTACATAGCACACTATAAAATAGTTCAGTGGCTAAGACCATAATGATAATCATTAGCGTTTCTTCAATTATCTCATATATTTCTCAACATTCAAATAATTTTGGAAAGTCTTCTTCTAGCTCACACAAGCTTCCTCAGAGTTGAAGCAGGCACACGAAAACCTTCCCAGCCTAGATAGAATGAATGGTAGGAACTGAAGTTTGGCGTTTCAGATATTTGATCAATCTAATCCCAAGCTAAGGAAATTCTAGAGAAGTACCCAATAACTTGTATATCTATTTCATCTTAAGTGAGTTTCACTTTTGGAAAAACTCCTGATGATTCTGTCTTTTCTAATAGCATGTGCACAGCTCATCAGTGGTATGTGAGATGGACTTTGGGCTTAATTCATAAAAGTCAGGCCATAGCGAGCATAAGGACTCTCAGGTGTCACTGAGCCGAATCCTGTCCTTCGTGTGCCGTGCAGCAGCCCTGACGATTACATGAAAACAGACAACAGAGAGTTAGACAGCCCATGATGAGACAGCAGTACAGTCTGTGTACTGTAAGAGTTCCATATGCCATCACCAAAGGCAGTAGTACTGTGTGCTAGATACTCACCTCCAACACCTAAGGAACCTCTTACTCACTACCACACTTAACTAATATCTCAGTCTGAACTTGTAACTTAAGGCACCTGTGTCTGTTCCATGTTTATGCACCTGGGAAATACAAGTCTCTGGGTAAATGTTTGTGGCATCAACCTCAAGATGGCTTTCCCAGTCCTGGTCATGGTTTTCTCTGCCCAGTCTCCGGACAGACAGGCTTCCAGGATGTGCTTTGAGGCTTCCAGCCACTAGAGGGCAGAAAACGCTTTGCAAAGGGATAAGCAGCGCCTCCAGATGTGTTTCCTATTAAACATCCCAGGAAAAAAAAAAAAAAAAAAAAAAAAAAAACTGGTCACATGAAAGTCAAAGGCGACCCAGAGTCTAAGTTCAAGTATCTTTGCTTTTGTTTTTCTGTTTGGTTGCGTTCATTTTTCTTTTTCTTTTTTGGTTTGGGTTTGTTTTTTTTTTGTTTTTTTGTTTTTTTTTTGAGTTAGATTCAATGTGATTCATTTGGACTTTGGACTTTTAAGTCTGTGTTCCTTTTTCTACCAAAACCCTCCCGGCATATTCCCATAAAATATCCCCTAAAACACTCCCTACACAGAAACCCCATAAAGTCACAGAGGTGGCACACTTGGGTTATGAGGCATCCAAATGGCCTCCTAGTGATGTTTTTCTTCAGCCTTTTGCTGAAAGATAGTTTGTCTTCCCAAAGCCTCTACAGATCTTAATACCTCCTTAACTTCATGTGTGACCAGCTCAGGTCTCCCAATCCACAGTTTTTATTGAGCACAATAGTGAATTCAAACTTGTAATTCTGTTTTCGTTGACGGTTCTTCCTCCTTGTGTGAACTCACAGTCCCTTCCAGCGTGAGTGGAGTCACGGTCAACAATTCTGGCCGCAATGATTACCTCAGTGTTTCCTGGCTGCCAGCTCTTGGAGACGTGGATAACTACGTGGTGACCCTCTCCCACGACGGCAAGGTGGTTCAGTCCCTCATCATTGCCAAGTCTGTCAGCGAGTGTTCATTCAGCTCCCTCACCCCAGGCCGCCTCTACAATGTGACCATAACCACCAGGAGTGGCAGTTACGCCAGTCACTCCTTCAGCGAAGAACGGACAGGTAAGGATTACGAGGGCACAGGGCTCTGAGAAACAGGTCAGCTGTGTGACTCTGAGCATCTCGGACCTGCAGTAGTCCTGGATAAAAGGCCGTTAACATCACAAAAATTGCTCTGTAGTCTTGCTATTTTAGCTGAAAATATATATATATATATATATATATATATATGAGCAGATGTTACATTTTCAGGAACACTGTCCTAGCTTTCATAACTAGAATTTATAGTGTATTTAAATAGAACAACAATTATTTATGTTTAGGGAGTGTTCTTTGCTTACTAGAACATGGGTGCGTATACACTAACTAATTAATCCTTACACAGTCCTTTCTCAGAAAGTCATTATTATTCCCATTTTACAGATAAGAAAACCAAGCATCAAGGTTAAGTAATTTATTTGCCCAACTGTTATTGTTGTTGAGTTGCCAGAAAATTTTAGACCTTGGGCTTAAACTTAGGTCTGATTAACCCCAGAACCTACCAGGCTCTTGACTCCATAGTCTTACCTGAAATACGTGACAGCCAAGCCTACTGTGCCTCCTCTGCACACAAAGTAAAAATGGTACCCTTTATAGTTCCTAGACCAGGGAGCAAAATTCTTAGCAGATGAATGCCAGGTCTTTGACATGCTGGAAAGAACGAAATATAGACAACCACCATTTTTCCTGATGCATTCATACTCTCTGGGGTTTACATCTGAATTCTGCTTAAGGTTGACATCAATATTCTGTCAAGTCTTCTCCACGGGACTCTGAAATTGTTGTTTTCCAATGATCATCTGGGATGGTGACATCATCCTGGTAGTGAGCCTAGATGCTGGGGCTAAGTAGGAACTTACTACCTTCCAGGTAGAGGAATAATCAGAGTCAAGGGTTTCCACCGGATTACCCATAAGGAAACTCTAGAAACACGCTAACCCATGAAGTTGTAAGGAGTAAGAACGGGTCGGCAATTCCCTTTTACACTTCCTTTCAGTATCTTTTAATTATGTGTGCCTTTGCGTGGCTATATGCATGTGAGCACAGGTGCTCACTGAAGTCTAGAAGGGGGTGTCCCGTCCCCTAGAGCTGGAGTTTGGGGTGGTTCCGAGCCAGCTGCTGTGGGTACTGGGGACCAAGCTCAGGTCCTCTGTGAGAACACTAAACACTCTTGACCTCTTAGCTGTCACTGTAGCCCCTGGGTCTTTGAGGAGGAAGTATCTGGCTTTCTAGTTCACAGGCCTTATGCCCCCTGTCCCCAACTAAGAGCCACCTCTTCGCCTTGTTACAGAATGCTAGCTAGCATCGAAGTGGTCCTTCTGCCTTCTCATTTGGAAACCATGAAAATCCCAGAAACAAAGTGTGGCTTTTCCAAGGTCACGTGTCTGAACTGTGGCGAAGTTCAGCCATTACATCCGACCAAATTTGGAAGCACTAATCAGGAACAGAAACTTTTCTCTACTATCAAATAATCTAAAGTATAATTATACTGATAATTACAGTTGTGACGTAGACCTGAAAAGCCGATTATCAGTCCCGGAGTAATCTTACATCAGGGCAACATTATCAATCAACTCAGGGCTTAAAACTGACTGGGAATGAAAGCTATTGTAGTAATCTGCGACTAACAGTTCACCCACATCACTGGCAGTCTCTCTGCAAATGACTCTGCTAAGATCTTCCCAAATGTGAGAAATATGCTATCTTCTCCTCAGCGCAGACTCTTTACTTTCTCAACAGCGTGAACTTGGATCTGGTGCGTGACTGACAGAGGCCAATGACTCTAACAGGAGACTTGTATCTGAGTTGCTGTCAGACTGGTTTAGGCTGGCTGTCTTAATGCTCTTTAACTTTCCCAAAGCTCTCCTCCATTTGGGCAAACAGAGCAATGTTTCTAATCCCATGTCACATCATCCTCTTGCCGGGCACTGAAGCCGTCCTCACAAACAGCTCCGAGTTCCACCTGGAGAGCCCTTTATTGACTTAGCACCACGCTCAGCTACTTCTTCTTCCTGTAGTAATTGCTTTGCCTTGAGTAAATTGCCAAGATCACCGGCCATCCTTAGTCCGTGCGTACAGTATCATTTCAGAACGTCTCATCCCTGCAGTGGCTGAATGCTAACAGAACTGTAACTGGTTTCAGGTGAAGCCCTGTCATTGTTACAGACCTTTGGTGTGCTATGTTCTAAAATAAAATTGATCAGTAAATATAATCCAGCCAAAGATATTAATACAACCTGTGTAAAAGCAGCATGAAAAAAAATGAAGTATAAAGTGCCAAAATGATGGAATTTCTGGCTCTTGTATGATTTGGGAGAAAGTAAAAGAAAAGGACATGGGTTTGGCATATGCCAGAGCAGACTTCCTGTGACGTAAACCAAACTCCCACAGTCCTAGAGGTGTTCAAAAGAGCTAAAAAAGACCGAAAATTGGAAGGGAGACTCGATGCTCCAGATCAAGCATGGGCCTCTTGTCCATGCCCCTTCCTGTGAATATCCAGGCCTGGTTCTAATCAAATAAAAACAGATACGGAGCTAGGAGATGGCTCAGTCAGCAAAATGACTGCCACACAAACATGGAAACCTGAGTTTGGGTCTCCAGCACCCACATTAAAGCCTGGCGTGGTGCTGTGGCAAGGAAGGCGGCTTGTTCATCCCAGCCACCCGGCTAACTTAGCCCCGAAATAACCACATAGAAACTGTATTAATTAAAACACTGCTTGGCCCATTAGCTCTAACTTCTTATTGGCTAAGTATTATATCTCAGTTTAACCCATTTCTATTAATCTGTGCATCGCCACATGGCAGTGACTTACCGGGAAAAACTCGGCATGTCTGTCTCTGGTGGCTCCATGGCAGCTCTCTCCTTGACTCTGCTTTTTTCCTCCCAGAAGCAAGTTCTGTCTTTCCTGCCTACCTAAGTTCTGCCCTATCAACTAGGCCAAGGCAGTTTCTTTATTCATTAACCAATGAAAGCCACATACATACAGAAGGACCTCCCACACCATGGTGCCACACATCTGCCACAGTAGAACGTTGGGCCTGGCCTAGGAAGACAGAGATAGGCAGATAGGAGCCAATTGGTCGGCCTACCCAGTCAGACTGACAAGTTCTAGGTCCAGTGAGTGACCCTCTCTCAATAAATAAGGTGGGAAACAATCAAGGAAGATGTCAATATCTGACCCCTATTTTTGTTTGAGCACACACATGCACACACGCTCGCTCACGCACACACACACACATACATACACACACACACACACACACACACACACACACATGTACATACACCATGTATATACATCCCACAAACAGGCGAGAGAGAGAACTTATTTATTTTTGAATCAAAATTCAGACCTAAATTGAAAGCTAGACCATCCTTTAATATCAGAATTGCTTTATTTTGCAATGTTTCTAGTAAAAGGCAATTTCCTATTCATGAAGAAGGAAAACATGAGCCCATGGAATCATTTGTTTATATATCTATTGGAAAGAGGCTCAGGTTTGCAAAATAGCATTAGTCATAATTCTTGCTTCAAAAAAAAGCACACATCAGTTGACACTTTGATTTTTCTAGGCATCTAGCTAGTGATTTTTATGAATTTAAAATGGCATGAGAAACTGCTGCCTAAAATAAAAGCTAGCTAGGATTTTGACGGTAATCTGTGTCCAATCAGGTCTGACTAATCCATCCTACGATAGCCAATGTCCTGACTCATCGTGCTCACCTCTTCCTTGCATAGCTTTACTTATGTACGGTCCTAGCTTAATGTCTTTCATTTCTTAGTTGTTTTGACATAAGAAGGCATTTGATGTATGTAAGAAGTATGTCATCTTTCAGGGACTTGAATTTCCGAAGTTATCATTATGTTGCTTAGATTTGCTCACAGTTCACATTTTGATAATAAAAGCAAGATATCCAAATGTCTGTGTTTCAAGTGAATAAGAAATTAATTATGAGAACTGTGTGATAGTTCACTGTGTACACACAGAAGTTCATTGTGTGACCTCTGTGGAAGAACATGAAAGACGTCTTCTCCCATAGCTGGCTGGGTCAGGTTTTCAGTTTTGCTGAAGGAATACAGAATTGGGGTCTGGGTTTGATTTCTTTCATCACTAGTGACTCAGAACATCTCTTTATATATGTACTCATATGTGTTTCCTCTTCTATTTTTCTTTTGAGTTTTTTTATACTTTCTTGTAAACGTGAGTCACCAATATATGCTGTGGTCATTAATATGTGCTCTATCCTTCATATTAGGCTCTAGTTATCATTTTAATGTTCCATCTTATAAGAGACATTCTGTTTGTCATTTATTAGATTAGAATGCATTCATTAGGTTTTGCTAAAAGGTCACTTTAAGTAACACAACTATATTTCCCCTTTATGATGTATAGGTCTGAGATTTTTCTTTTCAATGCACAGGATAAAAACTAGCTTCTTTGTTTTATTGTCTCAGGGTGTTATCTGTGATCAACTGCTCTCCCAGAACCACTAAAGCTTTCATTGTTCTCTTTTCCAGTACCTGACAAGGTCCAGGGAATCAGTGTTAGCAACTCTGCCAGGAGTGACTACTTAAAGGTGTCCTGGGTACATGCCACTGGAGACTTCGATCACTATGAAGTCACCATCAAAAACAAAAACAGCTTCACTCAAACCAAAAGCATTCCGAAGTCGGAAAACGAGTGTGTATTTGTTCAACTCATCCCTGGACGCCTGTACAGTGTCACCGTCAGTACCAAAAGTGGACAGTATGAAGCTAGTGAACAAGGGAATGGGAGAACGAGTAAGTGGAGGGGTACCAGAAGTGCGGGTGACCAGACTAGGAGGTCACTGAATAAGTTCATGGAAACCCTGAGTTCTCTCTACTTCCTGACCACTCAGCTATAGTCCCGATAGCTCTCACCTTGGGCTCACATCACTCAGTCAATCAATGAACTATCATTACATCACTCAGCCAGGCAATGGCCTACCATTACATCACTCAGGCAACCAATGGTCTACCATTACATCACTCAGCCAACCAATGATCTACCATTACATCACTCAGCCAAGCAATGGCCTACCATTACATCACTCAGGCAACCAATGGTCTACCATTACATCACTCAGGCAACCAATGGTCTGCCATTACATCACTCAGGCAACCAATGGTCTGCCATTACATCACTCAGGCAACCAATGGTCTGCCATTACATCACTCAGGCAACCAATGGTCTGCCATTACATCACTCAGGCAACCAATGGTCTGCCATTACATCACTCAGGCAACCAATGGTCTGCCATTACATCACTCAGGCAACCAATGGTCTGCCATTATATCACTCAGGCAACCAATGGTCTGCCATTATATCACTCAGGCAACCAATGGTCTGCCATTACATCACTCAGGCAACCAATGGTCTACCATTACATCACTCAGGCAACCAATGGTCTACCATTACATCACTCAGCCAAGCAATGGCCTACCATTACATCACTCAGGCAACCAATGGCCTACCATTACATCACTCAGCCAGGCAATGGCCTGCTGTTACAGGATATTGGTAGATCAAAAGCAAGCACAGTGAGGGAGGGATCAAAATGTGTCTCATTTTTCTTTCCTGTCTTCTTGCATTAAGGCATAAAATTATAGACATCTTGTTTTATCGTCTGAGATCATAACTCATTTTATAATTATATTCTACCAACATGTAGCATATGAGATTTATGTCAGGGGGAAAAAAATCACAACCTAAGTAGTTGCTTTCAATTTTTCTTGTTTAATTATGCATGAAGTAACTCAAGGTTTTTCAGGGGGTGAGAGATGTTTGGCAGTTCCTTGAGCGTGAGTCATAGATTGTGTAGGTAAACTTGATCAACCACGTTCCTGAAATATCTTCCCATTTTTCTCCCCAGTCCCAGAGCCTGTGAAGAACCTCACACTTCGCAACAGGAGCACCGAGGACCTCCATGTGACCTGGTCACTGGCCCATGGGGACGTTGACCAGTATGAGGTCCAGCTGCTCTTCAACGACATGAAGGTCTTTCCTCCTATTCACCTTGTGAACACCGCAACTGAGTATCAGTTCACGGCGCTCACACCAGGGCGCCATTACAAAATCCTTGTCCTGACCATCAGTGGCGACGTTCAGCAGTCGGCCTTCATTGAGGGCCTCACGGGTAATTGGAAGTACTGTTCTTCAGCCTGAGTGGACACAGTGATGTATGTAAGGGGTTAGATAACGCAGGTATTTAGACTTGGAGACATGAGGGACTGGAAGAAGCATGAAGTTGTCCTGGTTGACAAGGACATCGTCAAGGCAGGATTAACAAAAGTGCCTTATGGTGTGGAGGTGACAAGGACTCTTTTAGAGAAATCAACACTGAAAGGGTGTGCCTAGCTGGGTCTTCCGGAATTCACAGATTATATTATATATTTCATAAATAACTCTCTGGCTGGGGTGTCCGTTTTTTGGAGCTACCTAATAAGCTACCACACTTATTTAATAATATAAATTGACAGCTTAGTGGGGGACAGTACCACAGCAAAATATATTCTCTGTCCAGTCTTCGTTACTATTATCAACATTGATAGGTTTTTCTTATGAAGAAAGATACAGAGGTTAAATAATTTGCCACTTATCACATAGCTAGTAAAGAAGAAAACCAAGTCTTGGACAGAGACGATGAACTACCCCTCAATATACGGCTAGTGTTTTTATTTCTCTCATTGGCCTGATCTCCCTCTGAACTTTCTCCCCTTAACTTCTGTTCTGGCAGAAGAGGCAGGGGAAAAGGAAAGAAACAAAATTTGTATTTATTTCTCCACATGCATTCTTTCAGTAAATGATAAACGATTTAAAAAGCCTGGCCTGGGGAGGCGCTAGGGAGAGAGCTCAAGGCTTTGCACAATAGGCAAGCACAGTAGCCGGGAGCCACATCCCCAGCCCAGCCTGGAAACTTTAGTTGAATATCCCCATGGTTCATTTATTTCTTAAGCGAGGGTTTTAAAGCTTATTTTCTTTTTCAGTTCCCAGTACTGTCAAAAATATTCACATTTCTGCCAACGGAGCCACAGATCGATTGACAGTAACCTGGACGCCTGGTGGTGGGGATGTTGACTCCTATGTGGTGTCAGCGTTCAGGCAGAATGAGAAGGTTCAGTCCCAGAGCATCCCGAAGCAAGTCGCAGAGCACACTTTCCACGGGCTGGAGCCCGGTGCCAAGTACAGGATCGCCGTCGCTTCTGTTAGTGGGTCCCTGAGCAACCAGATAGACGCACATGGGCAGACGGGTGAGCTCTAGCTGGTGAAGGCCCCGATGGGAGAGGGCTCTCTGGTTCTCGGAAATGGACCAGTGAATGGATAGACTTAGCAAACTGGTGAAAATCTAATTTAAAACTAAGTGTGTACATTTTCTGACAGTTTTATGAGCATTTCTCATCTTTATTTTTTTTGTTTTAATAGAGTTTTTTTTTTATTAAATGTGATGGGGGAAATGTACACTTGCTAAAAATTTATTTCACTTTTTATTTATAGACAGAAGTCTTCAGAACTATGTACTTTTCAAAATTTGATTTTTTTTTCAAATTATTTTTAAGGAACAATAGCATAGTTTTGTGCCCTTTGGTTTTCCAAATTTTTCCTCGATTGACTATTTTACCCTAAATGGTGGAGCCTGAGTTTTCTAGCTTCTCCTGTTCAATTTGCAGTTCCCGCACCTGTCCAGGGAGTCGTTGCCGATAATGCCTACAGCAGTAACTCCTTAACCGTAAGCTGGCAGAAAGCTGCTGGCATGGCTGAGAGATACGCTATCCTGCTTCTCAGCGAGAACGGGCTTCTCCTGAGCAACACGTCAGAGCCGGCTACCGCTAAGCAGCACAAATTTGAAGATCTAACGCCAGGCAAGAAATACAAGATGCACATCCTAACTGTCAGCGGAGGCCTCTTTAGCAAGGAAGCCCAGGCTGAAGGCCGAACAGGTAATTAACACGATGTCGTGTCTTGGGCCAGCTGGTTTCCTTGTCTACCATAGTGTAGACGCTGTAAGGTGAGAGACGGGCGATGCTGGAAAAAGCTCTTGACGCTGTAGTCACGCCCATTCTGACGTCACACTCCCACACCAGTCAGTCAGTCCCCATAACCTCAGTATACCACGCTCCCATTTCTGATTTATCGTTAAAAACTGCACTGCTAGTTTACCGTTGCCGAAGCCGACCCTGCTATGGACTCGGTTGTTTGGAGCAGTGCAAATGTGTTAGCATATAGTCCTCAAAAAGTCAGAAGCTGGGATTAAAATAAGATGTCAGGTGATGACAAAACACTTCCTAGGTTCCTGTTTCTCTCCCCTTCTGCTTCCCCGCCCCCAACTTTTTGAGGAATCTCCTTCCGGGACTTCAAGTGGGCACCACAGAGCAGTTACCATGGTTCCCTACCACTGTCTTGTCTCTCAGCCAGCTCCGTGGGGACCCAGTGCTGAAGTTTTCTGTGTCTGTGGTTCTCTGCTGCTTCCTCATCTGTGGCCGGTCGCTTGGGAGCTCCTCCAACCAGCCAGAAGTAAAATCAACTCTTCTCAAACCAGTCCAAAAATCAGAAGCAGAGAGAATTCTTCCAAAAGCATTTTACAAAAGTAACGCTATGTTGATACCAAACCCAGACAAGGAGAAAACAACAACAACAACAAAAAAGACTGTAGACTAATATCGCTAATGAACACAGAAGAGCTCTAGCAAGTCTCGCCCAACAAGAACCAACAAACCGTTCATCATGATCAGAGGGCTTGCCTTGTGGATGCTAGGATAGTTCAATACATGCAAATCTGCATCTAAGATCTCCACAGTACAGAAAAGGCATCCAATGTCAACCAACCTCTGCTCATGATTTTTAAAAGTAGGCAAATTGGATCTAGGAGCATAATGAAAGCCATACATAAGGAACACTTGGCCAACATCATACTGAATGAGAAGAAAGCTGAACTTTCCCCTAAGATCTAGAACCGTGGTTCTCACCCTTCCTAATGCCGCGACCCTTTAATAAAGTTCCTCATATTACAATGACCCCCCTAGTCATACAGTAATTTTTGTTGCTACTTCATAACTGTAATTTTGCTACTGTTATGAATTGTAATGTAAATGTCTGTGGTTTCTGATGTCTTAGTTGACCCCATGAAAGGGTCATTCAGCCCACAAAAGGGGTCGAGATCTACAACAAGACAGATATCTAGTCCCATTACTTCATATGGCATAATACCAGAAGTCTTACTTAGACCTACTTAGCAAGAGAAAGAAAGGAAAAGCAAAACCACGCAAGCAGGATGAAAGTTGTTAAATTATCACTATTTGTGAATATATGATTTTATCTATTAACAAAGCCCTGTAGAGTCCACAGAAGACAGAACTGATAAACTATTCGGTAAAATTGCAGGATGCAAAGTCAGCATACAAAAACAAAAATCAAAACGTTTTAGTGTATCATAGCAAAACTCCTAGGAAGGAAATAAAGAACAGAATGCTATTCATAATAGTTACAAAGAAAACAAAGTACTTAGAATTTGCCTAAGAGAGTGAACGGCCTCTACAATGACAATTACAAATCTCTGGTAAAAGAAATGGAAAAGGAAACAGGAACACAAAATTGGAAAGAGCTCCCACACTAGTGGATTATAAGGAAGAACATGACTGAAATATCCATCCACGTAACATGACTTACAGCTTCAGTTCAGCGCCCATCAAAATACCAATGATATGTATGTCTCATAGAACTAGAAAAACATTCTAAAATTACTACAGAACCACAACAGACAGGAAACTAGCTTAAAAAAATTCTTGAGTGGAAAAAACAAAGCTAAAAGTATAATACTATCTGATTTTAAAATACACTATAAAGCTATAGTGAGTATAGCCTGTTGTCCTGTGTCGCAGAGACCCTGCTGCAAGACCAGCCCCCTCACTCTCTCTAGCAGTTCTTAGATGGGGTAAATGTTTGGGTAGGCCAACTCAGAGCTTGTCTGGAGCACAAACCTATCAAAATCAGAAACAGAAATGTCAGCTGGAAAGGGCTGTCAACAAGACCTCTCAGGGAAGCCCATACTGGGAGGCTGCTGTTTGCATCTGTTGGAAGTCAGCATCTTAACTCAGAGCTGATGTGTTTGGGTTGAATGTGTCCACCAAGGGGTTGATCCCGGACTGGGTCAGAGACATGCCAAAATGCTGACTCATTCTTGTCCCTTGGCTCTTGCAGTCCCAGCAGCTGTCACCAATCTGAAGATCACGGAGAACTCCACTAGACACCTGTCCTTCAGCTGGACGGCCTCGGAGGGTGAGCTCAGCTGGTACAACATCTTTCTGTACAACCCAGACAAAACTCTTCAGGAAAGAGCTCAGGTTGACCCGCTGGTCCAGAGCTTCTCTTTCCAGAACTTGTTGCAAGGCCGAATGTACAAATTGGTGATTGTTACTCACAGTGGGGAGCTGTCCAATGAGTCCTTCATATTTGGCAGAACAGGTAAGATCCGAGCAGTAATAGATTGGAGGGAGGTGTCACGGTATTTCATGGTATCCACTGGCTCAGCCTTGATTTGTTCTTCCTTCCCTATTCTGTCCTGAGTGGAACTTTATCTGAATATATGACCTTGAACCTTTTGACCCTCACTCAGACTAGGCACGAGTTGTGTCTACTTAGTCTACTGGCTTCTGTTGCTTTGCCTTTGTTTATTTATCGCATGGAGTTTGGGGAAAATGAACCGACTTCCTCTACTTGCCAGTAAACCATTGAGAAGAGGGTTGTAATTCCTCCTGCTTCTAGTCAAGCTATGCCCTGCAAGTCTCTGCAAGGAATAGATGGAAGGCAGAGTAGGTCCACAGAAGGTCAGCTACAAGTCACACACACACACACACACACACACACACACACACACAGTGACCACAGTGTATTGGAAATATAGCCCTAGCTAAAATGAACAAGACAAGGAAAATGGGAGACAAAAATCTCTCTGGGCTAGAAATAAGTTAAATCTCATTCAACATCAACGTCTTTCTAATTTGACACCTCTTCTTCAGGGTCACTTCTTTGAGGTGCCAGACACATGACTGACTCCTAGAAAATGGCAATGATCAAGAAAGATTGGCTTCTGGCCTTAGATAGCCCCATGTTAGAGGAGAGAAAAGGGTCAGGACAGCAGATTTTAAAGGGAGATGACATTGAAAAATTCCGTGCAGTGAGCATGTGCAGACCCTGGCTTAGTAGGACAGGACACTACTTGAAACAGAGGGACTTCAGCTGAGATCTGAAGGTGACAGAAGAAGTGTGAAGGTGGTCCCCTAAGGACAGTCAACAGAAATGTCCTCTTTGTCCACCAATAGGACTAAAAGAGAGCTGTGATCAGCTCAGACCACAAATAGGGTTGCCTAGATGTTAGCATTGTTATCAGTATGCTTGGTAGGGGTGGGGAGGGGACCTGAACCATTAATACACAGATAACAGAAGATGTACATATGCATAGTAGTGCCTGACTCAATCCCAACACTCGGGAGGCACAGAGGGAGCATTGTAGGTGTGAGCGTTTGAGCTACATAATAAAATTCCACATTAGAGGGGGAAAGGGACTCTCCAACGAATCATCTTTATCCAAAGAATTAAAAAAAAAATCTATGGAGTAGGTAGCATTGAAACTTCTTTATATATTTGTAGAAAAGACTCTGACGACTTCTTTTCCTAAACTGAGGTTGTACCCATACAGATTTTGACAAGGAATAGAATGACAGACTGAGAACCTGAAGGCAAATGGAACAGTATAGAAACACAGAGGGTGGTTATGGGTAGTAGATGCCAGAGAGGTGGGTCAGACTAGGAGAACCTGACACCATTATTCTGGGTCATGTGGAAGGTAACTGGCACATTGCTGCCTGATATTAATCAGGTCCTCAATATTTCCTTGGACCTGTTTATTGGGGTGCACGTAGACAGCATGAAGAGTTGCCAATTGCTTTGATTTGTTTTAACTGTACCCATAGCTACCCCACATGAGCCTTGCTGTGAGCAGGCTGACCCATCGGCAAGAGCTGAGTCCACAGTGCATTCGAGTGAACCGTGGGCCCAGCCCAGATTCTCACCTGTGGATCAGCACGGTTTCACACCACGGTCTCATTCTCGGGGTGACTTTTTTTTTCTCCTTTCAGTCCCAGCTGCCGTGAACCATCTCAAAGCATCCAATCGGAACATGACAGATAGCCTTTGGTTCAGCTGGAGTCCAGCCTCGGGGGACTTTGACTTCTACGAGTTGATTCTCTACAATCCCAATGGCACAAAGAAAGAGAACTGGAAAGACAAGGGCCTGACAGAGTGGCGCTTTCAAGGTCTCGTGCCTGGAAGGAAATACACCCTGTATGTGGTGACCCACAGTGGGGACCTCAGCAATAAAGTCACAGGGGAGGGCAGGACAGGTAAGAAGCCCAGTCAAGTACTGGTGAGGAGTGACTTCTAGAGATGTATTTCAACTATGATTTTAATGATAAGATGGCTGGGGGTGGGGGGGAGTCGAGTACTTGATGCTTAAGGAAGAGTAGTAAGTTTAAACTCGAGAACCCAAGTACAGTAGAGTAAATGGAAGCATATCTGTAATACTGTGCCCTCCTAAGGCAAGGTGGGGGTGAGGACATGGGAAGCTTGCGAGCCAGACACGGGGCAGACAACAAATACACCCTCCCTCAGCCGAGTACAAGGACTAACGCTCAATGTTGACCATCACACATGAACTATGGGGTGTATGCATGCTTTCTCTCTCTCTCTCTCTCTCTCTCTCTCTCTCTCTCTCTCTCTCTCACACACACACACACACACACTCTTTCTCTGTCTCTCTCTCTTTCTCCCTCACGGGCATACATGTATGTCTGTACGTAATGGATGCACACACACACACACACACACACACACACAATGATAAAATAAAACCCATCCATCTCTGCTTTGTGTGAAAAGTACTAGCCTCAGCTTCCATATCTGAAAAACAAGGATAATGATAGAGATCACCACTGTGTCACTGTTATCTAGTCTCTCCTTCATGCTGCTGTGCCTTGGGCATATACAGATAATATCTGTGTCCCACCTAGGAGTCTGTCTTAGCTAGGGTTTCTGTTGATGTGAAGAGAGACCATGACCATGGCAACACTTATAAAAAAAATATATTTAAATGGGGTAGCATGCTTACAGTTCAGAAGTTCAGCCCATTATCGTCATGGTGTAACATGGCAGCGTGCAGGCAGACATGGTGCTGGAGAAGTAGCTAAGAGTTGTACATCTTGCCGGCAACAGGAAGGGGTCTCAGTGTAACACCAAGGGAAGCTTGAGCAAAAGAGACCTCAAAACGCATCCCCCCCCCCCCCCCCCCCGTGACATACTTCCTCCAGCAAGGCCACACCTACCCCAACAAAGCCACACCTCCTAATAGTGCCACTTCCTTTGGGGGCTATTTCCTTGCAAACCACCACATAATCAGTCTACATGATATCTAAAATCAGACACAATTGTCTCTGAATTTCAGCCCTTTGCTTTCAAATCTGATGGAATACTTTCCCGCACACCTAACCCATTTGGGATACATTCACGTTCTGTGACATCCTGGTAAGGAAACTATGGTTATGAATATTTAAAAAAAAAGACATATGTAATACTATATATATATATATATAGAGAGAGAGAGAGAGAGAGAGTACCTTATACAAGGTAGCTACTATAAAGTTTCTACATCTATTATTATCATGTTATCTCTTTATATGTTAAAGTAGATCTGATGTCACTCAATGCTCTGAATCTATATGCTACGTCATGAATTTGATTATGTGATTTTTTTTTCATTTTATTTTATGTATAGCCCCAAGTCCCCCCAGCCTTTTGTCATTTGCTGATGTTACAAACACTTCCTTGGCCATCACCTGGACGGGGCCCCCAGACTGGACAGACTACAATGACTTTGAGCTGCAGTGGCTCCCCAGAGATGCACTCACTGTCCTCAACCCCTACAGCAACAGGAAATCAGAAGGACGCATTGTGTATGGGCTTCACCCAGGGAGATCCTATCAATTCAGTGTCAAGACGGTCAGTGGGGATTCCTGGAAAACATACAGCAAACCAATTTCTGGATCTGTGAGGACAAGTATGGCTTGTTTTGCTTCTCTTGGCTTTCAGATGGGGGGAGAGGATCATCTTACTCCAGTGGGGTTTGGGCTGAATCCATAGTCTCGTTTGAGATGGTTGGACTTGGATTCAGAGCGTGAGCATGCGTATTATCTCCTGTTCAGGAGAAAATAGAATGATAGAGTCCTTCTAGGTTTCTGTAGGCAAGACTGGAGGAAGGCGACAGAAGTCAGTACATGGAGGATCGTGTCTCCCTACAGTTATTTCCTAGCCTCCTTTAGCAGAGGCCACATTTATTAAGGACTCTGCCAGCCAGTATGCTAGGTGACTGTACATGTTTCCACCATGAAATCATTATAATAACTCTATGAAGTAGAGATCCTTATTTTCCTCATGGACAGGTGGGCGGTAGAGGTGGAAAAGTCACTTGTTCAAAAGTGTTGATAAGTAGACTTTGCATTCAGACTTGGAGCTTCCCTTTTAACCCCTAAACTACCCTGCCCCACCTTCTGTTCGACCAGTTTCGGAGTGCTCACATGCGTTTGTTTTCTCCAACCATAGCAACGATTTTCTAAAGAGACAGTTCCATTCCTTTTCCTGGGGTTTTTATTGTTGTACTGTTTTTGTTTGGGTTTGCAGTATGCAAGAGAGAACCCTTGGCCTTACTTGGGCCAGGCAAGTGCTACATCCCAACTGGCATTTCTAGCTATTTCTTTTGCCTTTGTATTTATTTGTCTATTTTTGTGTGTGTTTTCATGAGTATGCATGTGTGTGCATGCCACAGCACACACAGATGTGGAGGTCAGAGGATAACTTGTGGAAGTCAGTTGTCTTCTTATAACATGTAGGTTCCAGGGATTGAACACACGCCATCAGGTTTTGCGGCAAGTACCTTTACCCACTGAGCATCTCACTGGCCCCATTTTGACTTTAAATTTTTTCTGTTTGTTTGTTCATTAGTTTGTTTGTTTTGTTGTTTTTCAATACAGGGTTCCTCTGTGTAGCTCTGGCTGTCCTGGAACTCACTCTGTAATCTAGGCTAGCCTCAAACTCAGAAATTCATCTTCCTCTGCCTCCCGATTGCTGGGATTAAAAGCGTATGACACCATCGCCTGGCTTAAACATTTTTTTCAAAGTGCAATCCAGTAGCCAGAAATTTTCCTTGATCCTTAAAAATATTTTCCCCCAAAAGCAATTCAATAAATTATGGGAACTATTTGTGTACATCTCAGAGACAGTTCCTTCCAAAGGTGCTCGAGGAAGTGATTCTCCCACACTCCTGAATTGTGTCTTTCCCCCTTTGCCCCTACAGAGCCAGACAAGATACAAAACCTGCATTGTCGTCCCCAGAACTCGACGGCCATCGCCTGTTCTTGGGTACCACCTGACTCCGACTTCGATGGTTATAACGTTGAGTGCCGAAAGATGGATACCCAAGAGATTGAGTTTTCCCGGAAACTGGAGAAAGAAAAATCTCTGCTCAACATCATGATGCTAGTGCCTCACAAGAGGTACTTAGTTTCCATCAAGGTCCAGTCAGCCGGTGTGACCAGTGAGGTGGTGGAAGACAGCACCATCACGATGATAGACCGTAAGTGTCCCCCAAAGGTCTGCGTGGGACCTCCTGTCACCCAGGGTAGAGGGCTATGCCCCTCTCTTGGTCATTTCCATCCCTCTCATTCTACTGCATGCTGTCCCCGTATGCACAAGCTAGGAGAAGGGAAGCAAATGGCTCCAGGAAAACAGAGACCTTTCTCTGAGTAAAGTTATCCACTAGCAAACAAGTCAACAGTAAAGCACCCGAATGAGTTGGAATTGAAGTGCATCACCTTGCCCGGTCTAGTTAGTCTATAACTAGTGGGGCTTTTAAACGATTTCCACCGGAGGAAACCCTGCCGAAGAGCCGCCTCTTTCATTATACTTAATGTGGCGCTGCTAATTGTTTCCTCTGCCTGCTTCTGTTCAGCAGAGGAGGAGTGTCTGCTCATGGAGGGCTGTAATCACACACCCTCTAGCGCACAAAGGCTGGGGTGACTGAGACCTTCACCCCCTGACCTATTCAGAGGGAGAAAGCAGCCTCATGACCCTGCTTGGCTCCTTCCCCACCTCTTGTTCCAGGCCCTCCTCCGCCACCCCCGCATATTCGTGTGAATGAGAAGGAAGTGCTGATCAGCAAAACCTCCATCAACTTCACTGTCAACTGCAGCTGGTTCAGCGACACCAACGGAGCCGTGAAATACTTCGCAGTGGTGGTGAGAGAGGCTGACGGTAAGTCGTGATGAATTAATGAACCGAAGACACAGAATTGCCTCCTTAGAGGTCACGCGAGGGCTCCTTCAGTGACAAAGTTCGGAGAGTGTAGAGAATTAAAATTTTAATACTCATTTCTCTCTCTGCTGGATCCAGGGAAAGACAAGTAAAGCTGATAGGAGGTCCTTTGGCAACAAATCCTGTTACCTTTAGGCATACTGATTAAACGAGAGGAGAATAAGAAAAATAACAATAACAATAAACAATTGGCTTGAAAAGAGTTGCCCACACTTACAAGCTAGGCACTCAAGAAGCTGAGACAGGAGGACTACTATGACTTCAAAAGCATCCTATACTATGTAGCAAGAGCTATCTCAAAAAAAAAGTAAAGATCATTTTCAGAGCCATTATTATTTCCCAAGCACTGTTGCAAACACATGAACAAACCCTGGGCTACCTATCAATCTTGTTGGCTCCAATTTTTTTAAAATTCTGCCATTATGTAGCAGTATATCTCAACTCTTTATCTCTCTCTGTCTCAAATACCTCTGACAGCCACCTACTCCCAAACTGTGCATCAACTCACAAAGATGCCCAAAAGCTTGCAAGAGAGAAAAGATGTTCATTTGAATTATCACCTCCTTTACTGAATTTTGTTTGCTTGATCTTACTGTTGCCTGTTTCCAGTGACCGGACTTTTTCTTCTTCTTTTTAATGTAGCCCACTCCTGTCTTTCCTTTGCTTCATAGTCCAAGTTAACTTTAGACTCATGAGTCACCTGCCTCAGTTTCCCCACTGCTTGGATCACAGACATATATCACCACACCCAACTTTTATTTTTTTACCAGTATTTCATTATCTTAGTTTTGTAGGACATGCAGGGACTGCCAGGTTTCCACAGGCAGGACACATGCTATACAGTAGCTGTCACACCATTATACACAACTGAGTTGTCACCTTTAGAGTTCACTGTGTCACGCTCTGTCACATTGCCTGTGGGGGAGCTGTATTGGGGGAGGGGTGCCTGTGTCCAAGTATTCATTTGCTGCTCAGGGCCTAAGGGTCAACTCTTTCAAATAGATCCCCGTGTGCACAGTGACTTCAGGCTATTTCACTTTCCTTAGCTTTCTCGAAATTATTTAAGGTGCTAGCCATGAATTTTCTTAATCATCTCTGACAACTTTTGAGCCGAGTGTGGGTAAAGAGGCATTTTTAAACAGCACAGATACCAGAACGATTTCTAGACTAAATGGTATTTTCGTGTCACTAGGTATTTGACAGTCTGTATGGTTTTGCATTCTATTTAGTTGTATGAAATTGGTTATGCATAATTAATTAGATAATTTCAAGGGTCACTGGTCCATGCCCAGTTTTCTCACACCCTGTAGTTGGAGACAAATGTGTGAGCCGTGAATAGTTTTTAATTAGGCAGCCATGAAGATAACGTGTTTCCACATCACGTGCATCTAGGGCAGTGACACAAAACTCACAACCATCAGGGAAGTCAGCCTTCGGCTCCACAGACAGGTAGGTTTCCAATACTGATGTCCACAGACTTGCACGATGGTCCCTTAGTACCCAAAGAGAAACAATCCATCTATAGACACTCATCCTAGAGCCAATATTTTTGTCATTTCAAATATTGCGATCAAAATAATATCCCCATTTCAGAAGCGGTAAATTAATGACAAAATAAGAAGCAAGGAGTCATCTGTCATCTGGGACTTAAGTACACTGGGGGCAGGGTTTCTCCTGGCTAAGGGGCTTGGCAGAAGGGATGTATAAAAGCAGAAACCCAGGGAGCCTTTAGAAAGCTAGCTTCAGGGTTTCAGCTGTGTCCTTGGGAAGAAGAAGAGAGAAGTAAAGGACCCCCAAGTCTCTGTCTGGCGCCTTTCTAGAATGTGTCCTGAGAATATATTACCAGGAGGACCTCAGTTCTTGGAATTAATCTCTCCTGGTCAATTCCTTCTCTACCCACAAATCTGAATCCCCAGGCACAGCATAAGTAAAATTCCAATAAGTCAGGGGAAAAAATTCTAAGATATTCTCCTGGTGAGTGGATCTTATTAAACAAAGTCCTAGGTGCTGTGATAAACCCACTTCTGGAAAGACATCAAAGACAGAATCCCATCTTCATAATATTTACCTTATTAAATATGCTTTTTCTTTTTTTCAAGCAACATCAAAACTAATTCACAGCATACAAACAGGCTGGGTTGGACAGCAGGCTGGGTAGACAAGAAGGGTATTCTGGGAAGTACTCAGAGTGAGCAGACAAATTTGAGCCAGGACCAAATTGTATTCAAGATTAGAGAGCAGTAAGACAACTCTAGATGTGCAGGTTGCCCTGGGGGACGTCTGCTCTGCCTTGGGACATGATTTCCTTATCTCTTCTTTGTCTCCCAGGTCATCGGAGTTTCAGCAACTACAGTGAGTTTGGCAAGGCAGAGAGATTACGGAGTGGCTTCACTCTCTTGAGTTGCCAGGCATTCTGAACTGTGGGACACGTTATTATTTGATGTAATTGACTGACTCGATGGCCTAGAAAATCGATTGTGTATTGCATAACTATAAAAATTATTTTTATGTATGTTAGAAACAATAGTTTCATAGCATCTTCTGAAACTGCCGAATCCTTATTATGGTATAACCGAAGATAGTGGATAAATATGTAGCTTTAGAAACAGCGCTCAGTGCATGCACGTGCGCGCGCGCGCACACACACACACACACACACACACACACACACACACTAGTTTTTAACTGTGGGTTTTCTCCTGCAGGCATGGATGAGCTGAAGCCAGAACAACAGCACCCTCTCCCTTCCTACCTGGAATACAGGCACAACGCCTCCATTAGAGTCTACCAGACCAATTACTTCGCCAGCAAGTGCGCCGAAAGCCCCGACAGCAGTTCCAAGAGCTTTACCATTAAGCTTGGAGCCGAGATGGACAGCCTTGGTGGTAAATGTGATCCCAGTCAGCAAAAGTTCTGTGATGGACCACTGAAACCACACACCGCCTACAGGTTAGATGCATTGCCATCATTTGCCTGGGAGACGTTTTACATTATGAGGTGCTCAGGCCTATGAACTCCTGTAGACGAATAGCCTACACTGCCAGAGTATTCTATATTATATTAGAGAGAGTTATTTATAAAAGCTGAGCTCCTGCATCTACTCTCGGGTAATGTGCAAAGAGGGCTTTTTTTTCAGCATTGTACAAAAGCTCCAGTGCATTGTGTGAAGGACTGGGGGGTTTTAATAGATCATTCTTTCTGCCGCAATTGCTTTAGCCTTTAATAATATAAGTAATATACGATGCTCGCCGTTGTGAAAATCTTCAGCGAGACTGAGTTTGGGGAGACCCAAACAATACGAAGCTCCATCAGACACTTGTAATGAGGCTGAAGCTATGCTTACTCTCTAAGGTGTGCAAACGTGAACGTGCTCTATGGTCCAGACAGGGCTCTTGGAGACAGTTCTGCCTAAATGAAAGCACCTGTTCCTCGCTCTGATGTGGTGCATGAGTAGAGCAACTGTTTGCTTTTGGTCCCCCAGAAAGCACAGCTGCAGCCAACAGAGCAAGCCTTCCTGCCCTAGGAATTTGTGGCATTCTTTTTCTTAATTGTGTTTCAAAAGCAAATAGAGTCACCCAGTCAGCATCCTCAAGGGAAAGGAAACCTAAGCTCCTGTCTTGGATGATAAGGCTACAGACATCCAAATTTATTATTTCCTCAGGGGATGGACCTTCTCTGTTGGGTGTTGTGGCAAGCCTGATAATCCAGGCAACGCCGGCAGCCAGTCAGGTTCCCTGTGAGCCAGTGTTTATTCTGGTTGGTCAGTGCCAAGCAAAGTCTTACTGACTCTTACATATTTTGAGTCTTGCTTCTGAGACCAAGTAGAATTTTTTTCTGTCCATTCCCAAAGACAATCATAGTGTATCATCACACCTAAGAGTATTCTTTGCTTCCCGCACCCCCGTCAACAAAGGCAAGAGGATGGTTTTCCTAAAACAAAGGCCCACTTTGGGCAAGAGCATCAGGTAAGCACCAGAATCTCACATAAGTTTGCTATTACCTCTCATGCAAGATAAGACCTCCAGAGTAAACAGGAACAAGTCCAGGGATCTATACTTCAAAAAACACATGGGTTTACATAAAGGAAATCAGTTATTAGACAGAGGAAGCAAGAAGCATAAATGGGATCAGAAACTGGGACCCTTCAGTCTCGGGAGGTGTCAGAGTCCTCAATTCCTTCGTTATCTGGGTTCAAAGAACCTGAGCAAAATTATCCTGGGAAACATTCCCCCATAGAAATGAAAGCCTTTCACTTAGGTGTGCTTGTTCATTGGCTTAGAGAGAAAGAGAGATGATGGGGTATAGAACCCCTCTCTGCCCAAAGACCTACAGTGTCTGCTTGGGTTCACAGACAGTACTAAACCTTATGATTTCAACCCTTTCCCATTTTAACTAATCATTTACAATGTTCTGGTGTGGCCCTTAACAATTACGGGACATGATACATCTCAGGTTCGTACTCATCAAAGATCTCTAACCTCAGCATAAGATCCTTTCCCTAATTAAATCAGCAACATTCACATTTCAAACTAGAGGACGTTTCTTTTTATTCTGTGTGAACTGCCAGCACTATTACTCTGCATTTGGGGAGTGTTATAAAGTAAAAGCTAAGGTTTTGTTAGCATAAGCACTGAGGTATTGTGACAATCTATCTGATAATAAGATGGCTCAAAAAGCTAGGCTTGGTGGAATAAGCCTTTAGCACTAGCATTTGTGACGTAGAGGCAGGAGGATCAAAAATTCAAGGATACCCTGGTGTCCTAGAGTTTTATTGCCCTGACCAAGGCAACTCTTAGAAAGGAAAACATTTAATTGGAGCTGTCTTATAGTTCAGAGGTTCAGTCCATTATCATCAAGGCAGGAAGCACGCATGCAGGCAGACATGATGCTGAGAGCTCTACATCTGGATCCTCAGGCAGCAGGAAGAGAGACTGACACTGGGCCTGGCTCGAGCATTTGAAACTTTAAGCCCATCCCCAGTGACACACTTCCTCCAACAAGACCACGCCTCCTAATAATGCTGCTTCCTATGAGCTCATGGGGGCTATTTTCATTCAAATCACCACACATGGGCTATACAACAAATCTGAACCCAAACTAGGTACATAAAACCCCGTCTCTAAAAAGACAAAAACAAAACTAAGCAAACAGATGGCTACCGAGTAACACTGCAGGGGTGGCGAGGCGCTAGGGAGATGGCTGTTGGTAAAGGCTTGTCAGGCAAGCAGGAGGATCTAAGGTTGATCCCCAGAACTGATATACAAAAGCTGGGTGAAATGGTTGTATGCTTGTGATCCCAGAACTGAAAATACGTCAATAAGAAATCTTTTCTAGCGTTCACTAGTAGACAGCCTAGCTGAATCTGCAAGCCTCAGACTAAAGATAAGCCCTATCTCAAGAACAACAAAAACTCACAAGGTAAATAGCTCCTGGGGTGGTCCTCTGGCCTCCACACAGGCCTGCACACATGGGCACGCACACCTGCACACACGTGGACCTGTACACACACATGTAGAAATGCTGAACGAAAGAGTGTTTCATTCTCTGGATGGAACAGAATGGAACAAAGTGAGATCTCACGGTGCCATTCAGAATGGCATACACTTTAAACCTTAGGAAAATGTTTACTTCTGCAACGTTCCATGTGACAGTTTTGGGCCACAATTGACTAGGTAACTGAAATGGCACCAGGGTGTAAGGGTAAGAGAGGAGAACAGTACAGCCTTTCACAGGAAGAGCAAATAAGAAACTATGCACGATCACGTCTGGACCAGGAGCACCCATCTCTCAGAACATGCTTGTCCTATCCACAGTGGTTACCAAGGCCCAGGGGAAGCCCCAGCATCCGTGCTCCAGCTCTATTGCTTTCTAGCTGTGTCACATTGTAGTAACAGCATCCTTGCCTTCCCCATCTGCACATTGCAGAGTTGTCCTGGAGAGTCACGGATGTGACAGATCAAAGCCCACCATGCCTCATTGGTGATTCCCATTCATTTACAGTCGCTTGTGACCTACCATTTGCCCCCTAACTTCTCACTCCATCAAGTTCCCTGTGGCTGGCTCCCCTATATCTCTGAATCTTTGAAATTTGTTTTTATGATCCTTCAGAATACTTTCCATTCTTCTCTGGCTCGCTTATAAAGCCCGTTCAATCTTCAGACAGTTTTATGCCATACCCAACAACCACAGATGGGTAGTAACATTCTCCCCTGGCTTCACTTAAAACCACCAAGTCCCATATACTTCTAATCCTGCAGTTCCCTGTGGCTTTTACCTCTCTTTGCTAGGCTTCAATCAAGGATTCAGTGTCACTGAGGAGTCAGACAGGCCATTGGTTAAAGAACGGTGCACCAAGTACTTGGCAAAAAAAAAAAAAAGTGCCCATCGAGTGTTTATGAACAGAGAAGATCTACCACATTCTTTTTTTAATATTTATTTATTTATTATGTATACAATATTCTGTCTGTGTGCATGTCTGCAGGCCAGAAGAGGGCACCAGACCTCTTTACAGATGGTTGTGAGCCACCATGTGGTTGCTGGGAATTGAACTCAGGACCTTTGGAAGAGCAGGCAATGCTCTTAACCACTGAGCCATCTCTCCAGCCCTACCACATTCTTACAGCTTCATCAATTTACAGCGTATATGTGTGCTTTCCAGAACAGCATATACATCTGTTTTCTAGAACTCAGCATGCTTGTCTGCACCTGCCCCCACATTTGGTCGATTCAGTCCTGTGGAGGGCAAGCTAGGCAAAGAATACTTGGTAATACTTGAAGGTATAGCTTCTCAAAGCACATGGAAGAATCATATATTAAATAGCCTCATGTAGTCAGAACTCTGCCTGTCTTAATGATAATAACCATAGTCGGTTCTTCTTCCTCCTCCTCCTCCTCCTCCTCCTCCTCCTCCTCCTCCTCCTCCTCCTCCTCCTCCTCCTCCTCCTCTTCCTTCTCTTCCTCCTCTTCTTCTCCTTCCGTTTCTGCTTCTTTTCTTAAGAATTCCATGTTCTTTGCTTATCAATGGTATTCATTATCATCAGACACATTGTATCTATAAACATGCTGTCTGACTTTCTCCATGGGATTGAAGCTTTCAGGGTGGTAAGAGTTTTGCTTTAATCCTCTTATGATCCCTGGCTCCTAGAAAATGACCTACACACCACAGGGGCTCAATAAGTATTTGATGACCAAATCAGTGAATGATTTCATGAATCCACGTCTGTCTGGCTCCATAGTTCATCTCACCCGCACACAGAGCAACCACCTATGGACCCTGTTTCCTCTTGAACTCAGTTTTCAGCCCATCCTGCTCCACTCAGTCACTGGTTAAATAAATTTGTTTTCTTTCAGAATCAGCATCCGGGCCTTTACACAGCTATTTGATGAGGACTTGAAAGAATTCACCAAGCCCCTCTATTCAGATACATTTTTCTCGTTGCCTATCACCACCGAGTCAGGTAAGGCTCCTCTCTGCAGTTTCCACGCTTGCCTTCCCCGGTTACCAAGTCATCTATAAGAGCCTTTAGTGGGGAGGATGGTGACTTGCCTGATGGTGGCTGGGTATTTATTTTCCCTTGGATTTTAATCTCCACGTGACCATGGATTGACGTGGATCAGAGGGATCACACCAGACTGGAGGGAGATAAATCTTTTTTAAAAAAATATTTTTTATGATTTATTTAGCTTTATTTTATGTGCATTGGTTTGAAGATGTCAGATCCTTTGCAACTGGATCTTCAGACAGTTGTGAGCTGCCATGTGGGTGCTGGGAATTGAACCCAGATCCTCTGGAAGAGCAGTCAGTACTCTTGCTCAGTCAGTATGCTCTTGCTGACTGCATACATGACTGGCGGTCTTCTGTGGGACTTCTTGCGGACCTTAACACAAATATGCATATGGAACTGGTTCTCTGTAGCCACAGGTTCAATACTGTTGTATCCCAGGAAAAAAAAATCAAAAAACAAATATGTTTGTGCTAATTAGAAAGAAACTTTCTTTTCATGCCATTGTTCTTTAATATAGTCTACCACCAGCTGACACTGCATGCACATTGTATGGGTATTGTCAGTTAATCCAGAGGTGTCCTACATCAAACAGAGGGTATGAGGGTTTATATGCAAATAATACACCACCATTTAGGCATGGGCCATGGACGCAATTGCCTGTAAACACCGGGGGCAAGTGTGCATGTAAAAAAAGTGGGGAAGAAAAACACTAAGTATTAATTATTAATTATGATATCCAAAAATAGAGGTTAAAGGTGATTTTTGTTTTCCTTCTGTTTGTTGTTTTCTTATACATTAGTTAAAGTCTGTGTAGCACAATTAATAAAAATTGTCCCAGAGATTGAAATTGGGGTTCAACCTGAAGGTCAGTAAAGCAAAACAGCCAGCCACTGACTCTTACCTCTACCTCAGTCCAAAATAACGATCCTGCCTCCAGGAATCGCAGAACGAGACTGTGTATGTGTGAGCTGTCTCCTCCAGTTTCATAATCCTCTCTAGTTCTGGGATTAAGGGTGTGTACCACTACCGCCAGGTTTCTATTGCAAACTAGTATGGCTGCTGGGATTAAAGGTGTGTGTCACCACTGCCTGGTCTGTAAGGCTGGTGGATGTTGCTGTTTTACTCTCTGAACTTCAAGGCAAGCTTTATTTATTAAAATACAAATGAAATATTACTGCACTCTTGGGCCGGTGAAATGGCTCAGTAGGTAAAGTCACTTGCCTCCAAGCCCGACTGCCTGAGTTTGATCGCCCAGAACCCACATAGTATGGAAAGGAGAGAACCAACTCTTGCAAGTTGTCCTCTGACCTCCACATTCACACCATGACACACGCATGCACACACACATAAATAAATAAATGTAATTACAATTGTTTATTTCAAAAAAATTTAAAAAGAATGTTAACTTACAGGTCAGTGTGTCATTGCTCACCTGTAGTTCAGAGGTACAGTTCTTGCCTAGTGTATGGGAGGACCCCCCAAGTCCAATCCCCAGCAAAATAACAATAATAACTTTATAAATTAAAATGTAAATTTGAAAGGCTTCGCATAAATGTTTGGAGGAAACCTGTGTAGCAAGTTTGGGGGACAACATGGGTGGCCATGGTGAGTGACACTTGCCAGTCACCCCTTTGGAGCTGGTTTTGCATTCTACAGAGTACATACAGCTTCTGCAGTTATTGTCACCTGCATTTTAAATGTGCGACCCTGAGGTACCAAGAGGTTAAGTAACTTGCTCAGCCAGTTTCAGCTGGTATTCAGGCATATCCCATCTAAGCCTGCGGTCTCAGCGCTGCCCTGTCTCTGATTTTCTCCACTGTCGTGAAAATTGCATGACTCCCGCGGTCTTGTTCTTTGACTCCTTCACCTCCCATGTCTGTTGTGCTGCAGGCTCAGACTGTTGGTCTGGGCACGCTGTGTTGGTCTCTCCCGCTGTGCGATAAAGGATGGTCCAACCTCACAGACCTTCCTCTCTGTTTCTGGCAAATATGAGGATAACCTCCTTCATCCTGGGCCAAAAAAGGATCAGAAGCCAGCTAAGAGGATTTGGATGTGCCTGGCTGAAATTTACTGTTGAGTAGAGACTTTGCCAACACGATTCTTTCCGATTTGAACTATTATGATGCAACAGAAAATTTATGTAGTCCAATAAAAGAAAACGCTCAGCAAACATTCAAAGCAGAACCATAAATGCATTAAGAGGAAAATGTCTGTGTTGGTTAGATGAGTAATGTAAGTCAATAGAGAACAAACAGATCTAATGTTGAAGAGTGGAGCTCCCCAAATGGGCTCCTCCACAAAACTAAACAGGAAAAGCAAAATAGGAAGACTTTCCAAAGGAAAAACAAACCAATGATTCATAGCAATGAACACTTTCAAGTAAAGATGTATGAACTAAAGGGTCTACTGTGTGACTCACTGGGCCACATGACAGCTTCCACAAGAAAATCATCATCTTCATCTTCCTCCTCCTCTTCCTTTTCTTCTTCTTCTTCCTTTTCCTCCTTCTCTTCCTCCTCCTCCTCTTCTTCTTTCTTCTCTTCTTCCTCTTTCTCCTCCTCCTCCTCCTCCTCCTCCTCTTCTTCTTCTTGTTTGGTTGGTTGGTTTGGTTTTTGATGGTCTTTTTTTAGGCTTTGTTTTATCTTAAGAGGGGAGGTTGCAAGGGCAGAGGGAGGAGGCAAGGGGATGGGGAGATAAGTGGGATCTGGATGCAAGATGAGAAATCCACAAAGAATTAATTAATGCAAAAAAGTTAAAGAGAATATATACATCATCCGCTCCCAGGGTTGATGAACTTTTACTCTGGAACCAACCTGCCTATAGCAGGATGTAGGCAGCAGCTCTTTCACCTCAGCCTACTCATGGCTTTGGGGTCGTCAATACCTCACTGTGGGCCTCTTGAATGGCACGAATGGCAATGTTACTTGGGAAGACAGCTTTCATAGCTGCCAGATTGGTGCCTTTCCACTAATCCTCTCTCCTTTTATTTGTCGTTTCCCTTACCGCAGAGCCCTTGTTTGGAGTTATTGAAGGTGTGAGCGCTGGCCTGTTTCTAATTGGCATGCTGGTGGCCCTCGTCGCCTTCTTCATCTGCAGACAGAAAACTAAGTAAGTGTGAAGAAGCCCTTAGTGATCAGGCTCGCAAACATAGAGAGACTGCTAAAAGAAAAATGCCCTTTAGTCTGAAAGGGCAAACTAGTTTCATTTCTTCAGGTTAAATCTCCGTAGTTTCCTTAGTAAGAACAAGAGTCAAACTGAATCCGAGACTCATGCCTCTCCGGGTTTCCTATAAACCATTGATACACCAGGCCCTCATCAATGATGAGACGCCATCAGTGGATCTATTTAAATATGGAACAGAATTTTTTTGCACAGGCAAAACAGTTGGGGTACATAACCTCATGAAGACAGACTTTTCCAAACTGCCTGCATGCTTTTCTGAAATGCCCTAGAAAGTACGGCTGGCATGAACATCGTGGGATTTACCAGCTATCCTACTTTCAGGAAGACCTAAGATGAATACTTTCCCGAACGGGGTCCTTTTCTGTCACTGATTTTTTTTGTTTTTTAAACCTGTGTTCTCCCTTACAACCATATCTGGCATCTGAAGTTTTCTGGCTTAGTGGACTTTCTTTTTTTTTAATATTTATTTATTTATTATGTATACAATATTCTGTCTGTGTGTATGCCTGCAGGCCAGAAGAGGGCACCAGACCCCATTCCAGATGGTTGTGAGGCACCATGTGGTTACTGGGAATTGAACTCAGGACCTTTGGAAGAGCAGGCAATGCTCTTAACCTCTGAGCCATCTCTCCAGCCCTTAGTGGACTTTCTTAAGGAAAGTTTTAGTGAGTGCGGCAAATGCTTATGACCAAACATCAGGAGACATCTTTCCATTATTCTGGAGATGTGTTTCTGAGTGGGCAAGGTGATGTTATATTGTTCCCATCTCCTCTTCCTCCCCCAAAAAGATGTCAGCTGAGTGCAGACTTCCATGGAATCTGAAAGTTTCACATTTGCACAAGTGTGCACAGCCTTACCATAAACGGGGGACATTATACGAGCCAAGTAACGTAATTAGAATAAAGAAATCTGTGTCCTATGTTTCAGCCATGGCGGAGAAAGACCATCTGCCCGCCTGAGCATACACAGGGATGGGCCTTTGTCTGTCCACTTGAACCTGGGCCAGAAAGGGTAAGTGCCAAAGCTTCCTTTGCCAGGTTTACTGGAAAAAAAAAAAAAAAAAAAAAAAAAAAAAAAAAAAGGTATTCTGTGAGATTAGCTAACAAGGCCCCTCTTTCTTTTTTGTCTCTCACAGCAACCGGAAAACCTCTTGGTAAGAGAAAACGTATTCATTAATTCACTTTGAAACACAACTCAACCTGGTGAGAGCATTTTCCCGTTCCTTCAGTAACTTTCTTCTCCTCTTGTTTTGTTTTGAATTACAGCCCCATAAAGATAAATCAGTTCGAAGGGCATTTCATGAAACTGCAGGCTGACTCCAACTACCTTCTGTCCAAGGAATATGAGGTACCGTGCAGACCCGGGGAACCTCTGCACCCACCTGTAGCATTCCCTCTTCAGTGTGACTGAAGTCACAGCTGGGATGCCTCCGGTCTCAGGAGAGCACTCCAGTGTCTGAGCCGGGCCCCTTGGACAGAGTTCCTCCGGTTCTCGGAGACCGGTTTGAGTCGGAAACGCACCGCAGACTCAGTGCTTTCTGATCAATGGGAAAGAGCGAACACATTTCAATGTGATGCTGTCCATTACTCAGCGTGTCTGGGGGGGAAAAGGTAGTTTGGAAAAGAGTACTGGGGCTTTAGATATCAGTTTTGCTACATGCGTGTCCTGGAGCGTGGTATTTATCGCTTCTAAGCCGCATCTGTAAGATAGTATTAAGCGCACCTCTCGTGTAGGGTTGTGAAAAGGACCGGATCCCATGCATCCGGAATGCCAGTGTTCCGTAAACTGTAACTCGGGTACACTTCTTTATGTGTCTTAGGGGTCATATGAGTTGCCTTATTTTATTTTATAATCTCCACTTGCAAACTTTTTTCTAAACCTAACAGGACTTAAAAGACGTGGGTCGAAACCAGTCATGTGACATTGCTCTCTTGCCTGAGAATAGAGGGAAAAATCGATACAACAACATATTGCCCTGTAAGTTTTGTGTTGGAACTTAGTGGTGCTATTACATAAAAACCATGTGCGTGTGTGCTCATGCGTGCGTACGTGCGTGCGTGCGTGCGTGCGTGTGTATGTGTGTGTGTGTGTGTGTGCGCGCGTGCGCGCAGATTAGCTAGATATGCATACTCTCAGGCTCTAAAGACTTTAATAACGAATGTTCCCAGTGTTCAGGTGCTTCTCTCACAAGGGTAATGGCCATTTTAAACTCTGGTTCTGAGTGGCCCAGTTGGCATTTCTCTTTGCTGTTCTTACTCTTTCTCCTTGGAGGCTCAGAACATGACCAAAGTTAAGAGCAGGGCTCTGACTGACACACTTGGGTTCACCTCACAATCTTTAGTCAGCTATTCATTCATTTATTTATTTATTTATTAAAAATTAGCCAACGATTTTTAAGAAGAGCAGCCTACCCTATCAGGTAGAGCCATCAAAGGCGGTTTTCCTGCTAGTGTTCATTCCAGAAGTGAAAGAGAGCTGGCCGCTGCATGGAGCAAGGGTGGTAATGTTGAAAAGGAAACCGTAGATGGGGCTTCCCGTTGTTTCCTGCATCCTTTGTTTATGTGTTACCTACGTCACATGCCCCGAGTCAGTTACCATGTCAGAGCCCCAACTGTTAAGCAGAGATAGCAACACTTCTCTTCGGGCTGCTGTGGGGAACAGAGGTCAGGCAGTCTAATACCACATTGCCCACCTGGGAATATCATCCGAGGTAGCAGCAAATCATTCAATCAATCTCCTTGCAGATGATACCTCAAGGGTGAAGTTGTCCAACGTAGACGATGACCCGTGCTCCGACTACATCAATGCCAGTTATATCCCCGTAAGTGAACTCCCAGCTCATCGTGCCCAGGATGAAGCCGATAATGGCTACGCAGGACATGCCACGCCTTCTAAGACGCCCTACTGTTCTCCCTAGAAACCAGTTGCGAGATTTAAAAGACCATGTCCACTTGCCATAAAAGACAGGTCGCGATCTCTGTTTTTCACAACGGCCAACCAAGGTCAGGTGCAGTTCTCACAGACCCAGGATGCAGGTTCAAAGATTCTCTCCTTTCTGTGGCCCTGAGATAAGGAAGATTAGAGTTGCTCGAGAAAGATGGCCCCCATGGGTAAGGCAACCATGCCGAAAGGGACAATCTCTTGCTACTTGGACTTTTGCAAGACACACATAATACACACTTCAAAGTTGTGCTAACTTCTGGGATCTGATACCGACTTACCTCTTGCCTACCTCCCACATACACCCCCCCCCCCAGATAAATGGCTTTAAAGGAAAAAAAAATACACCTAGATCTGATCTGAATTCCACATCTGTCCCTGGCTGGCTCCGTGACACAGCTAGTTCTGTCACCTCACTGAGCCCCTAATTCCTTTTCCAAAAAAGTGGGAAAAATACCTCGTTATTGTCTATACATTCAGTAAGTGCTAACCAATTGGGTGATAACTATAATCCAAACACTGAGATATATAAAGGGATTACGTCTCCAAGAGAACTGTCAGATAGTTGAGACCTTGAAGAATCACAGGGCAGTGTCATGCTTACCACGCCAGAGCAGCGCCTCCTACATGAACGACCATCAACACCACTCATACTCCAACACCATCCATTCTATCTGGTGGAGAGAGGTAGAGCTGCTACTTTGCACTTCTAACGACCCCTGTGTGATCCCATCCCCACTAGCCTGAGGACCGCACTGAGTAGCAAGAGATTAGGAGGTACCACAGAACATGGGGGAGGAGAATGCCAGCCGATAGAGAGGAAGATGAAAGATGACTTCAGTCAGACAGGCAAGGTGCTAAGGATAAATAAAGATTAGCCAGGCTGAGAAGCAGTGTGTGGGTGGCTGGGTTGTGGATGGCAGAGCCAATATAATATAGAGAGCTTGAGCAAAGGCGACGAGCTTCCACTAAGACTTAGAACTAATTCTGGAGTGCTAAAGGGAAGAAGGAATTAGTGGAAATATCCATGTCACTATGGAGAATTAAGTCAGAGCCGTGAACATCCAGACCCACTGCGCATCATCTGGGAGAAGCTCAGGGCTCATTTTCCATCAAGTATTCTTTCCAAACTATTGTAATGTCAATTATCCAAAAAGAGTAAAACCAGTTCTTTGAACAGTTCACACACACATGCACACACACACACAAAAAAAACCCCACTAAATACACACACAAAGGCACACACACACACACACATAGGTACATATAGACACAGAAACATTAACCACATACACAGACACACATAAAGGCACACACAGACACATACACACAGGTACACACACACAAAGGCATACATGGACATACACATGGGTATGCTTAGACACACACACAGGCACACATAAAGGCACACACAGATACATACACGCAGGTACACACACACAAAGGCATACATGGACATACACATGGGTATGCTTAGACACACACACACAGGCACACAGGGACGCACAAACAAAAGTAAAATAGTGTTCTCTATTGGGGCTGGAATTCTCCATTCACCTTGACAGCAGACCCAGCCGATTAAGGAGACCGTGGCTGTAAACAATGGCCCAATGCTCTCTCCTTTGTCCTTCCCACTCCTAGGCCTTGACACTTGTACTGATATACGGTATTCTCCAGGGCCTGGCAGAGCTCTCCAAACCTTCTGATCTGCAAGCTCGCTCTTTGTTTACAGTTCTGAAGAGCCCATTGTTTCTGACTCTCCTCATTGTAAACTCATCGCAGGGTAACAACTTCAGAAGGGAATATATCGCCACTCAGGGACCGCTTCCTGGCACCAAGGATGACTTCTGGAAAATGGCGTGGGAGCAAAACGTTCACAATATCGTCATGGTGACCCAGTGTGTTGAGAAAGGCCGAGTGAGTAGACCGTTTTCCCTCTGTTTTTGTTTTGCTTTGCCCTCTGCTGTTGTTCTGATGGAATTCTATCCTCCTTCCCCATCCAAAGTTCCACTCACAAACCCAAGAAGACACCCTGGGAGAACGCTGTTAGGGAATTAAGCCACTTGATGATAAAACAATCTGGATCCTTTTTTAAACTCTTGGTCAGACATTTCATTCAAACTCTGAAGCCTGCGAGAGTCAGAAGTAAACATGAGTGGGAAGAATGCCTGACCCCATGTTTGCTCTGTCCTTCAGAGTATGGGTAGGGGAGCAACCCTACCAAAGACGAGGAGCCTCCCAGGAGAGAAATATTTTAGGCTTTACTGGCAGACATGAAGTAAATTATCTATCTGAACTATTATTAAAATCTTTTATATTTATAATCCCCATTTATAATCTTTTATATTATATGGCTACTTTTAGGATTAAAAGACTAAATGTAAAGAGCTTAATATGTGTATGCCAGATTTCCAGACTGTCTTCCATCATCCTGTCTAGACTGGGACCTATGTCTTTCTCCACAAGACTAACCTTACTAGAAGATATTTATATAAATATTGATGAAATGGCTAGAATACTTATTCATGTAAACATATTACATATCCATGTAAACAGAAATTCAATATACATATGTAGCTATATCTGCCTAACTCACCATAAAATAAAATAAGTTATGTTCATTGTTTTGATACCCAAGTCTATATACAGAAATACAAATATATACTGATAGCCAATGAATATGTATCTTATAAAATATATCAATTTTGATTAATCTGTTCTGTTGTACAAAGGGCTGCTTGTTAGTTTTCAGCTGCCTGGCTATCCTAGACCCAAAATAATCACACAGAAACTGTATTAATTAAATCACTGTTTGGCCCATTAGCTCTAGTTTTATTGGCTAACTCTTATATTAATTTAACCCATTTCTATTAATCTGTATATCGCCATGTGGCTGTGGCTTACCTGGTAAAGTTTCCAGCATCTGTCCCCAGCAGCTCCATGGCTTCTCTCTTGACTCTGCCTTTTTTCTCCCAGCATTCAGTTTAGTTTTCTCTCCTACCTAAATTCTGGCCTATCAACAGGCCTAGGCAGTTTCTTTATTCACCAATGGTATTCACAGCATATAGGGGGAAATCCCACATCACTGTTCCACAAAACAGAATATAAAAACAAGTCCTCAGATTCTTCTTTTTCGTCTCATTGTGCACATAAATACAAGTTCAGCTGCAAGTTCTAACTTCTCAAAGATCTCTGGCATGGAACCCAGGTAAGGAAAGTGATAAAAATTTGAACAGCACAGGACCATAAAACAATTCCTTCCTAGCCTTGGTTAGGTCTTTCTTCTGACAGAACATTTTTTCCCTTCTATTTGAAGTTCTTGGGGAAGGAATCCCGGGCCTTGTGAGTTAGGGCCCCAAGTGCAAAAAGAAGAGATTTTACGTTGTTTATATTGGTCGGTGGGACCCGGACACTGAGGAAACAATTGAGAAAAGAAACAAAAATAAACCCTTAAGCTGTCCCAAAGGTGAATGAATCTAAAGGTGGGGATGGTTCGTGCTTTGCGGGTGGGGAGGCAGTTTCTTGCGAACCCTTGGAAGAACATCCCGACTTCATCACTGGTCATGAGCAGATTAATAGAAAGTAAACGATCAAGTTGTTTTAGCAGCTGGCCCTGGATCCCTAACTCAGGGATTTGAGGGAGAGTGCAGATGGCCTCGCTATCATGCTTTCAGACTTATTTTTCCCTGTCTGTTCTCTTCTAGGTGAAGTGTGACCATTACTGGCCAGCAGACCAGGACTCTCTCTACTATGGGGATCTCATCTTGCAGATGGTCTCAGAATCCGTGCTACCTGAGTGGACCATCAGGGAATTTAAGATTTGCAGTGTATGTTAGTTTGCTTGACTTCATTTTAAAACCCAACTTAGAAGGCAGGTACTGTGGTTATTATATATTTGGAATCCCAGCATTTGGGAGGTGGAGGCAAGAAGAAGTTCAAGGTTATCGTCAAATACATGGATAGCTTGGAGCAAGCCTGGGCTACAAGAGACCCTATCTCAGGAAAAAAGAATAGGAGGAAAGGAGAAAGGAAGGAAGGGAAGGAGAGAAGGAGGGAGGAGGGAGGCAGGAAGGGAAAAGGGGTGGAATAAAAGAAACAACCCAACTTACATAGCAGAGACTCTGAATCCTGCTTTTCCTGACTCGTAGACTGTAGTTTCAGACCAGGGAAACTCACGTGGGCACAGTTGTCAGAGTCTTTGTGTTCCCCTCAGCCGTCCCTCTCATCGTCTGCTCTCCACTCCTGCAGGAGGAACAGCTGGATGCACACAGACTCATCCGTCACTTTCACTACACAGTATGGCCAGACCATGGAGTCCCAGAGACCACCCAGTCCCTGATTCAGTTTGTGAGAACGGTCAGAGACTACATCAACAGAAGCCCAGGGGCAGGGCCCACAGTAGTGCACTGCAGGTAGGAGTAATGGGAGAGGTGGCGGCCGGGGGGGGGATGTCAGTAAGAGTCCACAGCAATGTGAAGGGCGCATGACCATGGGGGATCTCCAAGCCAGCCAGGCTGCCTCCCCCCAGCGAGTGCTTCATGTTCTCCTCCTCTTCTAACCTCATTCTTCTTCACAGCTTCTCCCTTTCCATTTTCCTCACCTCCCACTTTGTTCTCCCCCTCGCTCTCTTCTCGTTCTTTTTCCTACTGCATGAGCTATAGGATCCTTAAGTGACTTCCACACCCTCCGTCATGGTCCTGGCTCACCTTCAGCCCAACGTCTGGCTCATTTCCTCTCTCGTTCTAGCCCGGAAGTCAACTCGACAAGCTTATTCTTTTGCTTTGCTTGCTTCCAATTTTTTAAATTAATTTTTTAGATTATCGTGCATACCAATAGGTTTCATGATCCTATTTTCATACATATATGTCCTTATACTTTATTTTTGTATGTTCTCTTTCCCCACAGTCTTCCCCATATATCCTGCTTTCCTCTGATGGGTTCCCCTCTTACCTGTCTGCTTTCATGTCATTGCCTTCTCCCTTCTGGAGATGACTGTCTCCCCTCTCATGGCCCTCATTCTAGTTTCATACACACACACACACACACACACACACACACACTGTATTAGTTACTTTCCCATTGCTTTGATGAAAACACCATGAACAAGGCACCTTACTGGAGAAAGAGTTTCTTTGGGATTATAGTTGCAGAGGTTTCACGTCCATTCTGGCAGAAACAATATGGCAGCCAGCAGTAGCATGGCGATTGGAGGGCCCAGCTGAGAGCTTACATGTTGAACTGGAAGCAATAAGCAGAGAGCAAACAGGAAGTGGGCATGACTATAGATACTCAAAGCCTGCCCACAGTGACATACTTTTGCCAGTAAAGCCACACCTTCTAAACCTACCCAAAGGGCACCACTAACTGAGACCCAATGTTCAAATGCCCGAAAACTGTGGGAGTATTTCTCATTCAAAGCACCTCATGTAATTTTTCATCTAGGTCCTGAATAGAGGAGGAAACACACTATTTTTCTTTCTGGTCTAATGCACAGACTTGCTTTCTGCTATTTTGTTTTGTTTTGGAGACGGTGTTTTCTGTGGTTTCCTGGTGTTTTTACCTCCTTGAGTTAGCGTTCTTGCTCCTCCCCTTGAAGAATCCTTATCCACCTATTGAGCTCACTCCCCTAGACTCCCCTCCGGGTCTAGTAGCATGTTCTCATCCACTGGTGATGCTAGAACAAAATACTTCAGACTGGGTGAAAGAACTCAGTATTGTGGGGTGCTCCCCTCTGGAGCCTGGATTAGGCACAGGTCACACCCAAACCCCAATTTCCTACACAAAAAGATCCTTTAGTAAGCAAGGTAGAGAGACAAGATGGCTGAATCTGAATCGGACAGAAAGGGCAGCAAACGGCTTTACAGGGTGTTAATTTTAAGGGGAATAAAGGGTAGGTCTGTGTTAGAATGAGCTAGGACGTATTGGTAAGTTCTGGTGGCTATTTTAATGAGGGTAGGCAAAAGAATGAATTTTGATTCCTGGACCTTAGGGTTTTGATAATTGGGACTTGGTCAGCCTCAGGAATGAGTCAATGGCCAAATAAGAGACTAGACCTTGGTGGCCAGCTTTAGGAATGTAATCTAAAGGGTTAGCAAGGGGGAGGAGGGTAAAAGGCAAAGCCTATCGGTGCCATGTTTGCCAAGTTAGGACCTGTGTTTGTCATTCTCGGGCCTGTGTTTGCCATTCTCGGGCCTGTGTTTGCCATGCCCTGGGCCCTTCATTGGCAATTTATAAACAACAGAAACTTATCTTTTACAATTATAGAAGCTTCAAGACCAAACCACAGATGGCTTGGTCTTATAGCGACCTTGTCTCTGAAGCCACATATACTCTCCAACAGAAAGCTATGTCCTTACGAGGAGGAAGGAAGACAAGGGACAGGCAAAAGGACCTAGCTAACACACTCCAGCTGTCCAGAATCAATTTTTGCTCTTAAATTTCTTTTTCTCTCTTGACTTTTTTTTTTTTTTTTTTTTTGCTTCAGTTCATATGCCCTTAAAATCAACTTAACGAGCCAGCTTTCTCTCTCTGGGCAGCCTGGTGTTTCACTAATTAATGTTTGCAGCACACTTTGATAGCCCTAACTGAATGGCACTCATAAAGAAAGAGCAGAGAATTGCTACAGGAAAAGAAATGTCAAGTGTGTTGATTTCTCCCCAGCAACCCCACACCCTAGGAACCCTGCTTTTAGATGGCTTTGAACCTCAATGCTTTAATGGGTATTGGAAACACTTGGGGGTCTCCTGCCTTCTGAACAATGGCAAGCATTTCCTTCCAGAAACATTGGAGAATTGTTCTCTGTCTTATAAATGTGTTCATTGCCAGCCAAAATAACCAGAGGGGGTGTCTACAAAGAACACTGAGCCAGGCAGTAGTGGCACACGTCTTTAGTCCCAGCACTTAGAAAGCAGAGACAGGCGGATCTCTGTGAGTTCGAGGACAGCCTAATCTACAGAGCAAATTCCAGGATAGCCAAGGCCACACAGAGAAACCCTGTCTCAAAGAACTAAAAGAAAAAGAGGAAGGAAGGAAGGAAGGAAGGAAGGAAGGAAGGAAGGAAGGAAAGAAAGAAAGAAAAGAAAAGAATATTGGTACTTATTTAGGAATAGCAGAACAGTGTATTGGGAATGGGTGCCATAGTCAATGATGGATATACTCAAAGTTGAGTTTTTACGACGAAACTGAGGAAATTTACATATGTTACTCTGTCACAAGTCTCACTGGTCTTAATAACCAGTTGGCATTCACTTACTGGTGGAGGTGCCATCGCTGGCCTTTGCTTGGCAAATATTATGTGGAAGCATTTTACATCCATTGCTATAGCTTTAAAGATAAAGGTAATTTTGGTACAGAAACATTAGCATGTGAATAGCGTACGTAAAGCATGGTGTGAATGGAGAATGAAAAGGGATTTCTGGTGGGCCCTAGAAAGCCCTTATGAAGGTGTGTGTGTATATGTATATGTATATATATGTGTGTGTGTCTGTGTGTGTGTGTGTATGTAAGTGGGAGACAGGCATGAGAACTCTCCCTTTGCTATATACCTGGCTCTACTTCTGTCTGGGTTGAATAAGACCAAATTTGTCTTGGTATCATCAAATTGCACAGCATCAAGAGTCCCATGTTAAGAAGCAATTTAGCAACGTCCAGCAAGTTATCATACCCTATAACCAAGTCACCAGTGGCCATTTTAGCTGCCAACTGCTGAGCAATTGCCATGTAGATGTTCACTGTGACATGGTTTTTAACAGATAACTAAAAATTATCTCTTACTCTACAGTATGGAGTGGACTGGCAGTGGCGTGTGACTTCTTCAGAATAGTTAAAAGAAGTTGGAATTAAGCCAAGCATAGTTGCATGTGCCTGTGAGCCCAACACTTGGAAGACTAAGTCAGGAAGACCATGATTATATAGCAAGGCTCTTCCTCAAAAAATAAAAACAAAAGCAAGTGAACAATGAGTAAAAAAAGAAGAGCAAATGAGAGAGAGATGAAATTAGTTCTGCATCATCAATGGATAAATCTCAAAACAATACTCACAGTATTGAGTAGAGAACTTGGCAAAAGAATATGTAGTATCTTAAGCATTTTAGTAATCATTCAAAACATAGAAAATATATTTGCATGTATAGAGGAAAATTCTAAAAATTAGCATGGGCTTGATATATACCAACATGAGGTTAGGTGGGGGTTAGGAGGAAGTGGGAAGAGGTAGACCATGGAGGCTTTAGATAGACATGGGGGCTATAGGTAGACATGGGGCTCTAGGTAGACCATGGGTGCTCTAGGTAGACGTTATGGGTTCTAGGTAAACATGGACGTTCTGGGCAGACATGAGGGTTCTAGGTAGACATAAGGGTTCTAGATAGACCATGGGGCTCTAGATAGACATGTTGGCTCTAAGTAGTCATGGGGGCTCTAGGTAGACATGAGAGTTCTAGGTAGATCATGGGAGCTCTAGGTAGACATGGGGGGCTCTAGGTAGACATGTGGGCTCTAGGTAGACATGGGGGTGCTAGGTAGACATGGGGGCTCTAGGTAGACCATGAGGGTTCTAGGTAGACATAGGAGCACTAGATAGACATGGGGGCTCTAGATTATCTTTGAGAGAGAACATGTCTGTGGAAAGAAAGATTCTTGTATCTTCCTATAATCTGAGAGAGAGAGAGAGAGAGAGAGAGAGAGAGAGAGAGAGAGAGAGAGAGAGAGAAGAGAGATGGCCAAAGTTTTGTGATCTAGTCATGGAAGGTGAACTAAATCAGAGGCCCCATCTTCCTTTTGCTTCTCTCCAGTGCTGGTGTGGGCAGAACCGGGACGTTCGTTGCCTTGGACCGGATCCTCCAGCAGTTGGATTCCAAGGACTCTGTGGACATTTATGGAGCAGTGCATGACCTAAGACTTCACAGAGTTCACATGGTCCAGACCGAGGTAAGAACTCTAAGCTGAAGGACACCAGTGCCCTTCCCCACACCTTACCATCACCCCTACCCCCAAAACTGTCTGGAACACCTTAGCAAGAAGGAAAACTGGATATATGTCATTTTTAGGACCTCATATTTTGAAGCAAATCTCAGTTACCTTCAGCACAAGGTATGTTCTTTACTGAGCATCTCAGAGAAGAACTCATTTGGATATCAGGAAGAAAGATGGAGTACTTTAGAAAAGCATTATATGTGGGGGACTGGCTAGACCAGCCCACTTAGAAACTCATTTTAAGGCACAGGTACTTTCTTAGGGAAGTTTCTAATCTCTTCTCTCCCCTAGATCTGCCCCCCTCCACCCACATCCTCAATCTCTGGATACATCAAGGGTTGTATATCTATTGGGAAGGTTACATCTGGATACATCAAGGGTTGTTTATCTATCAGGAAGGTCATAGGTTTCCCTTTGAGCTGTGCTTTGAATTTGCAGATATTAAGCTAAGAAGCTGAGGCCCACAGACTAAAAATATTTGCAGAAAATCCATAGCCATGAAATGGACAAGCTTGGACCATATTCTGGAAAATCCTAGCCTTTGACTACCAAGCCTTACAGCCCACAGCCCACAGTGAAGTCTATCAACACACCTCATGTATATTAAGCGTGTCTCACTCCCTCAATAACACCTTCCAAAGCTCAGGTTCTCTTCTCATTAGATTTCCTAAGTTTTTGTTTAACTAACCCAGGAGGTGAATGGCAAGATCTTAAAAGCTTTCTGTGGATGAAAAATTCTATGTACTACCACAGTAGCCATGGAAACCACACAAGCAGCTATGTTCCACCACCAGCATCTTGCAGCAAGGTTCCCTTTGAGCTCCGTTGAGCCCACAATTCTAAAATCACTCCCCAACCCCTAAATTATTTCTGGTGCAGTGTATATTAATATCCTGTGGATCTCACCTTCTGTGTCAGCTTTGGCAAAAGCCTGGTGTCCTTGCCTCTCCTGCAGGCAGAACCTACTTGCCAGATCTGCAACCGCCATTGTATTACAGTGTGTGTATCTTTTAAAAAAACAAAAAACAAAAAATTCCTTTCTGTCTGTCTCTCTCTCTCTCTCTCTCTCTCTCTCTCTCTCTCTCTCTCTCTCTTGTGTATGTGTATGTGTATGAGGGTACCTGAAGAGGCCAGAATATGACAGTAGTGACTCCCCTGGAATTGAGGCTGGTTGCAGGGGGTTGTGTACCAACCATCGTGGGTGCTGGAAACCACACGCTGATCCTCCTCAAGAGCAGGAAGTGTTCTTAAGCACGGAGCCATTTCTCAGGACCAGTTGTTTTGTTGGCATGGGACCTCACTACGTAGCCCAGGTTAGCCCAGAACTTGCCATCCTTAATCCCCAGAGCAATTAAGTTAGAAGCACATACCACCATGTTGGCTGATACGTTCATTCTAGGAAATTATCTACCATCCTCTCAATGTTTCGTTATGAGCTTGGTTAGGGGCGTACAAAACTTGGGCTAGGTGTGGTTTAGTGGTAGAGTGCTTTCCTACTATTCACAGGGCCCTCGGTTTGCTCACCAGTACCATGGGGTGAGGGCAGGGGTGTAACTAGGGGAAATCAGATAAAGAATCTGCATCAACTCCAAACCCCAGCTCCCACAAACAACAGCATCATGTTATTTCTCCATCTGGTATTTCATACCAATTCTCACTTTATAAAGCAAATCTGTTATACTATTTCATCCACAAACAAATCATTATATATATATGTGTGTGTGTGTATATGTATATATATATATATATGTATGTATATATATGTATGTGTGTGTGCCTGTGCCTTTCTGCATGTCTGCCTCTCTTGTCTCTGCCTGTCTCTCTCTCTCTCTCCACACACACACATATTTACATATATGTAGATATATGCAAATAGATAGATAACTCTTCAACATCATGACCGCCAGGCCATTTATGACACTTAACAATTTTCATTGTAATCCCTAGCGAGTATTTAAATAGCCCCACCAATCATTTTAATTAGTTCATTTATTTTATTTTTTTTAATTTTTTTCAAGAATAGGTTTCTCTGTGTAGCCCTGGCTGTCCTGAAACTTTTTTAGGTAGAGTAGGCTGGCCTCAAACTCAGAGATCCTCCTGCCTCTACCTCCCGAGTGCTGGGATTAAAGGTGTGCACCACTACACCTGGCTCCTACCTATCTTTTAAAAATCATTACTTTGGTGATATTTAAGATAATCATCAATCTGACTATAGGGCAAGGCCAGTTCAGGCACCCTCTCCTCTATTGCTTAGGGTATTAGCTGGTGTCATCCTTGTGGATTCCTGAGAATTTTTTTAGAGCCAGGTTTCTTGCTAACCTCATAATAGCTCCCTCAATCAAGATATCTTTTTTCCGAGGAGGGGAGGGAGTGGAGATTTGGATTGGAATTTTTTTAAGTAATAAAATAGTAATAATAAAAAAAATCATTACATTTTGTTTGAAAGAAAGAAAGAAAGAAAGAAAGAAAGAAAGAAAAAAGAGAGAGAGAGAAAGAAAGGAAGGAAGGAAGGAAGGAAGGAAGGAAGGAAGGAAGGAAGAAAGAAAGAAAATCTGGCTTTCCTTAAAGCCCCAGATTGACTTCTTTCATTTACTTGGAGTATCTTTATGCCTATGTTATGTCCATAATAATCCTTCCCACTTGTTTTTAATGCCATTTACTTGTCAGAGAGCCCAGCTCACCTGTTCTGTAGGTTTTCATAGTGGAAGTGTGTTCCTCTGGTCCTTATGGTTTGAGTCAAACGGCCATTACATCCAGAGGCTTGCTAGGCTGTGGTCCTACAGCCACAGGGCTCCCCCCAGGCTGCTGCTAGACACCTCACATCCACGCCACTTGGTGAATTCAGACAAAAGTAATGGTGGCCTCACTGGGAGGACCCCAACCACTCATCCTCAGGGCTCCCAGTTAACTATGCACTTCACAATGATTACGATCTAGATATCATTTCATTTAGGGGATAGAATTACATAACATATCTTAACTGTCATCCTTCCCCACCCCGGGGAGCACAAGGTCTTAGCAGTAGAAACTTCTCTGTCTCTGTGTCAATTTTTAAAATCTCTTTATACAAATGAGCAAATACCCTGCTATTATGTTGCTCAAAAGTCACAGCGGTGTTTCATTTCAGTAGGCATTTCTACAAACTCAGACTATAATTACTCTGTAAGAGGGAAGAAGTAGCTAACACACTATAATCTTAAATATGCACGCACATGCGTGTGTTTAGTCTCCTCATTAGTTTCAGAGACAACTTGGATTACGCCTCGCTTCTATGAACTGGTCCAAAGTCTTGGGCTGCACATTGGCCCTAAGCAGGATCTCTAGAGGTTAGAACCCGAGGCAGCATCCATGGCCCGAAGCTCCTCCTGCTCCATGAACATTCCTCTCCTTTCCCCTTTTGTCTTCTCTTCCCACTGCTCTGAAGGCTTGGTGACCTTGTTTCTCTGCTTGTATTTCCAGCGTCTGAGCTCCAGACGATGGGAAGCTTTCTATTTCTTTCAATCTTTGTCATTGGCTACATTATTCCTCCACTTCCAGGAACACACTGCTGTTCCTCTACCCTTATTCTCCTTCCCTGTTTCCTTAACTTTTATCTAAGTACCTGCTTGCTGTGCACTTCCACATACACGTTACACTTATCTCCAACTCAACGTGCTTAACACTAAACTCATTGTTTTGGGGGAGGTATCTGTGTACATTTTGTGTGTGTGTGTGTGTGTGTGTGTACATGTTCCTTTCTCTGTGCATATGCACGTGTGTTGGGGGAGTGTTGTGTGCATATGGAAGCCAGAAGTGAGCACTGGATGTCTTTCTCTGTTGCTGTCCCCCTATTTTTTTGAGACAAGGTCTCTCGCCGATCCCTCACTCATTCATCTAGATGGCTGGCCAGTAAACCCCGCGGATACAACCCTCCCTACCTCCCCAGTGCTAGGACTAGAGGGCTGCTTTGGCACACTTGGCTCTCTATTCAAGTGCTGGAGTTCCAAGTTCAAGTCCTCCTGTTTATACAGCTGTACTGAGCTGGTGCCACAGAGTCCACGCATTGGCCCAGACCAGAGGACTGGTTCTTTGCCTCAGATCTGACTCATAAAAGCCAAAGGCCTGCCTGACTTGCTTGGCTAGTGAGTGGGCATGGGTACAGAAGGGACTAGCTCGCCATCCAATGCTGTGGGTGATGGCTGCAGAAAAAAGAAAGGAATTTCTGAGCCCTTGCTTAATTTGTCTGAGTCCATAGTGACAGGTGATCCTAGCTTTCTTATACCTTGAGATCTTGGGATACAAAGGGACATGGGGCAATGTAATTTTTGGCGACTATATCAAACCGTGAGGTGATCATTATAATTTTTGGTGAATATATCAAACCAGGAGGCTTTCTAAATGAAGAGGCAATAGAGGACTTGCAAATGTCTTCCCCTGTTTATCTTTCTGCCTTGGGGCAGATTTGCAGCCTAACTCAGGCTGACTCTTTGATACAGCAAAACCTTGTTGAGAGAGACTAATCGGACATTCTGACCGCTAGCATGAGAAGAAACACTGGGGGCGTTATGAGGTCACATGTCTTAGGTCCCATTTAAGAGACTATCGTGAGGGTCTCCTGTACCACCTGTATGTTAGCCACACTGGACACCCCACTTACTTCATGGTGTCTTTGTCTTTCAAGGTCACTTTTTCTTTCTAGTTTGATATTAGCCACACTGGACACCCCACTTACTTCATGGTGTCTTTGTCTTTCAAGGTCACTTTTTCTTTCTAGTTTGATATTTTCTTCCTCCAAATGCTATCAAGAGCTTCCTGCTGCGTGAACCTCTATAAACAACTCTAGTTCATCATCTTCTAGGTATTGGATATATGTCATGTCTGCCCTTCGGCTAAGCATTGCTCTCAAGAATCATGAACCAAGGGGCTATGCATATAATATCATAAATCCTATATAACACTACAAAGATAGATGGAATTAAATGAAATGGAATATGTCGATGCTCAGCCAGGGCTTCCCCAATTAGAAAAAAAAATCTTGTGTGACTTGAGGCTTGTATTTTTTCTTCTATTTTTTCATTAAGAATTAAGTGGGGGTACAGTAACAACTTGATGATTTTTGAAGTAATCAGTTTTCGAAGGGACATCCTATTGGGAAAAGAGAAGTTGATATTTAAGACAAGGCAAATTAATACAGAGTAATTAGTTTCAAAGCCCATGGTGGATCACTGTTGAAAAATTTATTGCTAAGTTATGGTCCGGGTATAACAGAGTTCCTTCACGGCTTACCTCTTTTACACACAAGCAATTTAATTAAAAATCGGAGTTCTGGGGAGCTCGAGAGATGGCCCAGCAGTCAGGAGTGCCAATTACTCCTTCAGAAGATCCGGGTTTGGTTCCCAGCACCTACCTACATGGATGTTAACACCCTGTAACTACAGTTCCAGGGAACCAATATTGTCTTCTGGCCCCCGAGGGCTCCTGCACACATACATGGTGCACATAAACTCAAGCAGGCATGCACAAGCATAAAGATAATCAGCCAGTTTTCAAAAGGTCAAGGTGGCTTAAGACCAGGTAGGATCTGTGAGAAGGAAAGCAAAGGGTAGTTCCTGATACTGGAGCAAGCCTTGCTGATGGTTGGTTTCTGTGATGTCCTCGGTGAGCTGGTACTACAGCTCGGTGGTAGAGCTCTTACCTCGTATGTGTATGGCCCTGAGTTCAATTCCTAGCACCACAAAAGACCAAAAGCAGAGGAGGGCAGAGGCTGTAGCTCAGTTGGAGAGTGATTGCCCAGCTTGCAGAAAGCCCTGAGTTCATTCTTCAGCTTGGGGTCGAACTGGGTGTGAAGAGCCAGGCCTGTGTTCCCAGCACAAGAGAGACAAGATGGGAAGTTTGAGGGTTCGAGGTCAACCCTGACTACTTCCTCTTATGTGTTCTCTGACTTTCCACAGTGCCAGTACATCTATCTGCATCAGTGTGTGAGAGACGTCCTCAGAGCAAGGAAACTGCGGAACGAGCAAGAAAACCCCCTGTTTCCGATCTACGAAAATGTGAACCCAGAATACCATAGAGGTAAGAGTTAACCTCGCTGGCTTTTAGATCAGCTGTCCTGAAGATCATTTTTCAAAATGCACTCAGTCTGGAAACTCATACTAGCTTAGTGCTCCTCCAGCTCGAACCTCCCATTTCTTCTTCTATCCAAAAGACGCCCCCAAAGTAGCAACAGAGAGGAAGGGCAGAACAGAGAGGGCTACCACACTAAAGCAGAAACAGTGTTTTCATTGCTGCCATGATACCCGGGGCTCACACATGGCAGGTGAATGCTGTCAATGAGTCTCAGCCTCTGCCTGCCTACAGAGTGCTCTCTGCGAAAGAGCCCCTTTTGTAAGAGATAAGACTGACCATGGAGGAAGAATGCACTGAAACTGTAACTGGAATCGATAACAAAATTGCTGTGGTGAAGAATGTGGCATCTGGGTTTTCCGTGTCTCTCACACATTCCCATCTGTGACTGAGTATTTTTCCTACCTTCTTAAGTAGGCAGAATACACTTTGTGCACAAAGCCTTTCCAGTTTCAGGTCGGAGGGAAAACCAGTACTGCAACAGAGGATTACACTAGTCGGCTTGGCGTTATCGTAGCAAAACACGCGAGGTGTATGGCATCACCCAGCAGAAAGTTCATTTAGCTCACATGTTTGGAGATTCAAGGGTATGACTTGTATGTCAGCTCAGCTCTGGTGAGGACCTCATACTGAACGGTGGGCAGCAATGGCAGAAGTGCCAGCTGGAGCAAATGGTCAAATCTCAAGCCAAGAGACAGCTGGGAGAGGCAAGACTAAGTCATTCCCTAAGAGCTTCCTTCCAGAGACTTAGCATCTTCCAAAGGTTTCTAACACTGCCACCCTGCAGACCAAGCATTTGACTATAATGGACCCTTGACACAGACGTCGTGTTCAAGTCATAGCAGGGACTAGCTACACCAAAGCACTTTGACTTATAATAGCACAGCGCCGTCATTAAGAACAGGTTCTTTTGTTTTGCTGTGCAAGATGAAGGCTATGCTGCCTAGATTGGCTTTGGAGTCCTATGCCCAAGCATTCTTTCTACCCCAGCCTTGCCATTAGCAGGATTAGGGGGTACATGCCATCACACCTGGCTTTGGTAGTATCACAAGGTGAATATCCTTACAAGAAGCTTCTCGTGGTTGCTGTAATGAAATACTTGAGACTAGATACTTTATAAAGATTAGAGGCTTGTGATAGGATGTAGCTCAGTGGTAGAGCTTATGCTTAATAGGCATAATCACAAAGATAAAAAAAATAAGAGAAAGAAATGGAGCCCATGAGAAGACTGACCTCATGCATTTGGCCTTTGATGGGGTCCAACAGTTAGTCATATTACATTAGATGATAATGATGATGATGATGGTGATGATGATGATAATTGTGTGTGTGTGTGAGAGAGAGAGATAGAAAGAGAGAGAGAGAGAATATCATGAGGTGACAGAGAAAGTGGGGAACTGGGAAGGAACATGCTTGATCTTTGATAACAACTGTGAAACCTAACCCACCAACAATAATGTCTCTATGATCTCGGTGACCCTGTCTCCTCTCACTTGGCGCACTTCCTGCAGGTCCTCTCCCTTTCCAGGATCATCACACTAGAGACTAAAGGGAGTGACAAATCATAGCTTAACCATGTCATAAGTTATGAAATGCAGAATATAAAACAACCAGGAGCACCGTCTATAGGGACAAAAACTAAACGGGCAGAAGTCTGACAGTCAAATTAGTAACTCTGAACAATAGACAATCAGTTGATGTTGTTCTATTATTTTATAGATCATCTAGGATGAGAATGAAATATCTTTCAAATAAAAAATTCAAGAGTAAAAAAAAATACAAACTTCATTAGGCACACTTTCATCGAGGCATAATTAACAGGCAAGGAGAGACTTCCTGCCCTCTGGCCCACTGTTAAGGCCAAAGGTACCGTACAGTGTGGTTCTAGATGGGAAGGGGTCTTATAGACCTAGGTTCCTTGCCAAGGGTCTGAGATCCACTCACACGGTTCTCTTGGCAGACATGCCTTCTGCCCTGCCTTCTCTGTTTGAGCTGACAGTGTTAATTCGCTTGAGAACATTTTCGAAGGCTTACTCGGTTCTCAGCATTCTCCATTCCTGCTCACCTCCCTACCCGCCCCCCACCGTGGGCAGCCATCAGGTTATTTAATGAGCTGTAAAGCACCAAACAGAGTTATTTAGGGGAGTGCTTTGTAAATCAGATAATCTTTTGTGTTGTAAATAATAACCCCCTAATTTATCCGGTGAAGTAAATTAAGGCTTTTGCATGTCAGTTTCTTTAAGAAACTCGGGGATGGTGGGGTAAGATCTTAGGGGTTCCTTGGTCTTGTGTTAACTTGTCTGAGAATCCTTTCAAAACTAATCTTGGGTGTGCCTAAAAGAAGCTAACTGTGGGTGCTGAGAACAGATAACCACCACCCTAAAGGCTGGGATTCTGAACGCAGCTCTGGAACTGTCTAGTGCTGAGAAGCTATAGAACCCGGGCACGTTACTCTGCCTCCGGGCCTGTGGCTCCCTCTGTACCTCAGAGGCAGGAGGAGGCCTTAGGAGTCATTTCTAAGTCCAGGAATCTGCGTTTCTAAATGGGGTGGGCTGGCCCCCAGGCGAGGCTCTATCCTGAACCACATGGAACTTTAGCGATGTCCACCAGGGTCTTCGGGTATAAATGTCATTTGCAGGGTAGCAGGGACAGTCCTGCTAGGTCCCTCTACAGCAGTGGTTCCCAACCTTCCCATGCTGCGACCCTTTCAGGTGTTGTGGTGACCCCCAACCATAAAATTATTTTTTTGTCGCTGCTGCATAGCTGTGATTTTGCAACTGTTATGAAGGGCAATATTTTTGGAGACAGGTTTGTCAAACAGCCGTGACCCAGATGTTGAAAACCACAGTTTTACAATCTCTGACCACACTATTTTCGCTTCCAGATGCAATCTATTCGAGACATTAAGGATGGACCGAAGATGCCCTGGATAAAAGTTTTTCAGTGTGTGACTTTTCAACGCCAGACCTTTGCTTCATGGCCTGCAGAGGTGCCAGCTATTTCTGTTGATACTATGTATAATTTATTAATCGGGAGAATGTTAAAGAATTTATGTAATTTAAAGGTAACAGATATTATTGTACATACTTGTATTTTGTAGTTTCTCCTGTAAATATGTATTTTTCATAATGTTTAATATGAAGCTTTATATAATACTATTTTTCCACACTGAAGTGTTCATGACTTGTTCTGCATAAGCTGATTCACCCCTGTATGACAGGACCACTGGCCAAATGCGTGCAGAGAAGGCTGCAAGAACAATCCCTGGGGCTGTGTTGTTTGCCTGCCGTGATGCCCACTGGGTGAGCAAAGGGCCGAGCTGAAAAGAGCGTAGCATAAGGCTGGCTTTGCCAGGCTGCTGCCTTATTAACAAAGCCTGGGGTCTAAAGACTCTGAGGAGTAGGGCTGTGGCAACACCTTGGTGGTAGAGCATATGCCAAGAAATTCAAAATAAATTTAAAAACTGAAGGCTAGGCAGCTCCAAAGCGGAGCTAGGTGTGTGATATTAACTGGAAGCTGCTGATATGAATCTGTCCAGGGTTACAAGCCATGGTCGGCTCAAGGACTGTGAAACTTGCAGTGGCTGCAGGGCTGGGGACTCTGGTAGAGAAGGACACTAACAGATGAGACGAATACCTAGTGATAGCAATGCCAGCTGTCCCTCTGACTGGAGCCACCTGCACAAAGCAGGGCGCGTCCCTGCAGCATTCAGACTTGGCTTTCCTTTGGAAAGAGCTATGGTGGTAGGTCATGCCCCTGACCCAAGAAAACACGATATACCAACATCTTCTTAAGTCTGCTGAAGCAGTGAAATTTTACCACACACCCTACCAACTTTATCTTTAAATCTGCGCCATATGTTGACTGTAAAAATTCCAGTAACTTAGAAAGTGGACATCGAGCAAATCAATACCCAGTTCCTAGATCTTTTCTGAGAAAAACCCAGAAAGAATTCTCGTGGTTGCCTGAGTGAAAAGCCACATTTGTTGATTTCAGGGCTTCACTTGTGGAAACATCACGTTTCTCTTGAGCATGTGTGGCTTTGCTACAAATCATAAACTCCCATAACAAAAATAGATATAATTGGCCTAACAATTGAAGATAGCTAACTATACCAAAAAATCATTGCAAATTTAGCTTGTAAATATACTAGGATATTCCTAATTACATAACTCCACACCCATCCTGGAGATGTCTTTTGGGGTACTTGAAGTGTATAGAAATAGAGGAACGGTTCCTAAGGGTCCCTGTGAGCAGCAGTGAGAATTATTCAGTCTTCACAGTGTCTCTGTGCGCTGTGCCCTTGTGAAAATAACACCGCTAGGCTCTGATCCTGTATCCTGGGACTCATCAAACCTGGACAGAAAAAAGAGGAGCAGAGATGTAAGCTTGGAGATGTGTAACTAAGGAGAAAATGGAGGTCAGACATGGTTTTGGTGTGGCGTCTGTTAAGGATCATTTTTCTTAGGAGAAAAAGGAAGGCTGGGCTGAAGGGGCTGCTGGGAGGTAGCATGCTTGTGCAACCATCCAGAGCTCCCGCCCACCCCCTCAAGCAAGGAAAATAAAACAGGGCTGTAAACTGATGTTGCTTGATGCAAAGCAGGCTGGTAGCCGGGAAAGAGACGTTCGCTTCAGCTCTTCGGTCATTGAGAAAAGTCCCAGCAAACTGCCTGGAACCTATGAGGTGCTGTTCCAAAACCCGTTTCCTTGTCAGCAAAGGGAACGTCTGACAGTGGGATGAGCATTGTGCCTGTGTTGACTGGAACTTACAAGAGGGCCCAGGCGAGGAGACGAGGGCACAGTGGTCACCTTCCGCAAGGTGCCCGCTAGCAAGGGCTGAAGCTGTTTCAATCGCAAGCCACTAGACGCGGAAGAGAAAGTAATTAAAATTGCACGAACCAAGCATTATAACCACAAAACACCTGCACATCTGTGACCATAAATGACACTCCTACCCTCAAAGCATTTGGGGGAGAATCAGGATACAGAAATGAATCCAGCCACCCAACTAGGGGCAATCATACATTCTTGTCACCTATTCCGGGAAGCACTGATTCCTCCTTCTCAAGACTAGTTTAACATTCCCCCCCCCCCCCCCCACACACACACACACATCTAGCAACAAACATTTTGCTATGCTGTCTCTCTCTCCGGAAGATGAAATACAAATCCAATTGATCCGTTCATCGACTGTAGCAGACAGCCAGAACGGAAATGTAGCTACTGGTAGATTAGTATTTTGCCTGGTGTGTGAGAGGCCCTGGGTTTAATCTCAGGTACCACAAAATAAGCAAGGAGAGAAAAGAAAAGGTTTCTTTGCCGTTCGCTCCATCGGATGCATCTCCCCTTAATTGCATCATGTGGCTGTGTCTCCGAAAACACTCCACTTCCTGCCTTGGCGGGCATCCTGTCTGCACCTGAGAGCTGCTCTTTAATCAGCGAGGCTTCAAAGCCCTTCAAGGCTATCAAATCTTGAGAGAGTTCTGTTTTGCATCCTAATAATTATTTACCCAGGTTCCTTATAATTAACTCCTTTAATCTCCTCACATTAAATCAATTTTACATCATCAATCTGCTCTTCTCTGGAAAGCTGCCAACTTTCAGATTTTAGAGCTGCATCTCCCTCTCTGGGCTTACAAACGTTCATCCTGAGGAAGTTCCCACCCGTCAGTGCCCAAGTTCCACATCCCCGACGCTTGCCCCTTCTTCCTATCGAACAGCACCTGTGCCAGGGGGATGTGATTTTATTGTCTGTTCATCTCATCATCTTTCATTCATTGCTAACATTTCACAAGCTCAGCATTATAGAAGAGTGATTAAGACTTAATTTTTCAACATTAAAACGGCAACAATACAGCGATTTGGGGTCGGTTATATTTAGGAGGCTCTGTAATTAATTTTGTTATTACCTCTTGGAAGAAGGCCCAAAATTGATAGGAGAAAAATAATATGAAATGATTTAACAGATGTCCAGCAACACAAAAATAGGGCTCGCATGTTATACTTCACACTGTTTCTCTTATCTTGGTGTTAAGAATCTAACTTCTAGTATTTAACACTTTCTGCTCCCTTTGCAAAAAAAAATCCAGAAAGATCTGCCATGTACTAAATTCTTGCTCCGTTAATTAATGGGCATTTTGGAAGGTTGAATCCTTGAAGCTAATAGATCTGTATATTTGCCTTCAAGTCCCAGTCATGGAACACGCTAGAATTTTTGTTCATACAAAGCTGCCCAGACCAAACCTGACCATACAACAATAACAAGTAATTAGCTGCTTGGTTATAGAAACAGTTCAGAGGTTTTCCAAGTTCTGTTTAACTAAAAAAAAAAAAAATGGCTATAATCGACCAGACAAGAGCGTTAAGAAGGCACCAACAGTCCCAGCTCACCAGCTCTCGCGCCCGAGGAGTCGACAGAGAAATAGCATGCCTGCTTGAGTGAGTGCCCCGTTACCATTCCAAAGATGTTTAATCCAAGCTTCAAAAACACGTCCAGTGTTGAAAGAATGTTTTACAGAAAAGGAAACTTTAAACCACGACTGCAGAGAGGAAGTAAAATGGCACAAGGAAGGAAAACTATTGAAGAGGAGGTGAGCGAAGCTGACATCAGAAAGACAGAATGACGTGTCTGCCTTCTTGGGGTGGTTCTTTGAAAGTATCATCATGTATTTATCTCTATTAAAGCAGATAGATTGGCCATCCCTAAGCCCCCTATCTAACACTCAAGATGCCCCAAAGTCCAAGGCTTTTTTGAGCTCTGACATGACGCAGTAGGACGTTCTACAACTGACCTTGCGTGATGCTTCAGTCAGAACACGGGTACATTAAAACAACCGTGTGAGTTTACCGTCAGCTACGTATCCAGGGCATATGAGGGGCAGAAATGAGTATCCTGATTAGGCATGGGATCCATCCTCAATATTCAAATCACAGTTATTCAAATATTCCAAACTTATTTTTAAAATCAAGCAGATTCCGATCACCAGCATTTCGGGTAAGGGATCTTTGACCTGTCTTATTACTGTTGGGATTCTGTGGGATCATGTCGGTCAGGCTATTCAGCAGATTTGGCAATTGAATCGGTTCATTTGGTGTTTTAACTAACCAGGTGTGTGACTCAGTTTCGAGCATCTGTCACTGCAGACACACAGACACAGCACCCTAGTGTCTTATAGTGCAGGGTAACTTTGAGAGTGTTTGGCCATTTCAGTGGAGATTCAGGGTGACAGTCAATGCAGCTGTGATAACAACAACAACAACAACAAAAAACCTGTTCAAATGTGTTTAACAGTGAAAACATTTCTGGCTGAAAGAATACTTGACTTGTATAGAGGCTTCCTTGGAATAAATGTATGCGTTTTATTTTTGTATAGATTGTCTATATAGATAACATTGATTAAATAAGGAAATTATTGGTGGATGCTCCCAAAGTAGAGGTTTATGTCATGGAAATAAACGATATATTAAAAGATTTACCAAAGATTATTTTTAACCTATATGCCAATGCACTTGATCTTATATAAGACACCAAAGTAAGTCTTTCAAAACTGTGAATTATGTCAGACAAATGTAATGTGTCCCTTCTTAGAACAGTCACAGAAGGATTAGTTTGGGCTGTTTTCTGCCTCAAGCAATTTCTTTTAAGGAATGCCATCCTTGCACCAACCGCAAGCTTTTCCATTACATCTGAGATGTATTTTGATAGCTATGTGTGTAACTAAGCTAGAGAAAGGAGCACCTGCACTTGTGGCTTTGGAAATCTAGCAGAGACGACCAGTCTCCATCAGCCGGTTAGTGGGAAGGTCTAGACCAGAGCACAGCGTCTTTCTGGTCTCTACCATTCTGACAAGAGAAGGCACCAATGCCCCCACTTAAAGAGCACTTCATCCTGCCCAGTATTTGTGAGGCTTAAAAATTCTCGGGCTTGTAAATTCTCCAGGAACAAAGAGCATGTTTGTCTCCTTAACTTCCGCTGTGTAGAGAATAGTTCACAGCTCATACGTACCCTGCATGCACGGTTCAGAGTGCTCCTGGCTGTACGCTTTGGATGTTAGGTCGTGCCTGGTAATCCTAGAGTCCACAGAAGTGGAGCTAGCTGCTTCTTCATCTGTGTGAAGCATAATATATAATGTAAATATATCCAGCAGCTGAACTTATTATGTTCTATAATAGAGCACTTTCATGGTTTCAAAAATCATTTACATGTTCTCTGCAAATCTAGTTAAGATGGCAATAAATCTATTTTTTCATACCATAGCATCTACCCACGCTATTGCGTTTGTAACCAACGTTGTTTGAAGAAAGAACCTCACTGGCCTTTCTATTTAAATGATGTATGTGCTTAATATATTTTCAGATTTGTAATTGTGGTTAAAAGAACCTATATGGAATCTTGCACACACCCTCACCGATGTAGGAATAAACCTGTTGCTTGTTGGAAGGGAGTGTCCTGTCTTCTAATTGACTGCTTCCTGCTTCTCACTTTGTATCCTCCCCTGCTCCAGAAAAAGACCAGAAGTGGCTGTTTCTAAATCGGAAAACCCTTCCAGGCCATAACCATGATGTCTGTGACTGCCTCAACCCGTGTTCCTGGAGCTGTAGTGGGACCTGGTTTCCCTGGGGCACTGTGAACACATTTAATGGGCTGTCTCTGCTTGGATGTTTATTTTCACTTCTGTAGTTCATTAGTAGCCACAAATGTCATCCATGACCAACAACACTGGTGCCAGCCTCGGGGGCTGTGACTGGGAGCCCTCGGGAGACTCCACACATCAGTGGTCAGTGTGGCATTAACTAAAGAATCGCTGTGCTGACTTCTGGAATCCTGAGATTGCCCTTGCGCCTCTTTCACATTTCAGCAGAAAGATCAGTTTCCTTCATGGCTCCTGAATTTAGTTGGTTTTTTGTTTTGTTTTGTTTCATTGTATTTTGTAACATCTCACTCTAAAAGCATTCATTTTTTAAAAAGTATAATAACAGATTCACATTTAAGACTATTAAAGCAATCCTTCTAAGAAGTTTCTAGGCTCAGATGATTACTGTAGGAAAGCACATTCTTTTATGAAGTAAGACTATTTGGTGTTTTTCACTAAAGGGTCTGCTTGGCAGAATTTGTTCCTAAAAAGAACAACATGGCAAAAGAGACAGCTCAGCAAAGGAATACTGATGACCTGCATTTGACCCCAGAACCCATGTGGTAGAAGGAGAGAGCCAATTCCTAAAAGTTGTTATCTGACCTCCAAGAGTGCACCATGACACTCCTGTATCTCCCAAATATAAAAACAAATATAAAAACAAATATATATATATATATACATATATATATAATAGACACACACAACACACAAACACATACACACAACACACATAAGTACACACATGCATACATGCACACACACAATATGTTATAAACCTTATCAAAGCTAAGTACATCAAGCCATCCTGATTCCAGAAGAAGGGTTTGATGTTGCCCTATAAAAGGAGACATTTGTGTTTGCAACAGATAGATGAAAATTAGCAGGTGGGATTTTAGCCCAAACAAGAGAGCCATGGAGTGGCTGTGCAATGGAGAATTAATAAACACCTACTTCCTCAGCATAGAAGACAGCAAACCCCAAAGTCAGGCTCGATACAATATCACCTCAATCTGCTCCTTCCCAAGGAGCTGCATAGAGCAAGGATTCTAAGAAGAAACATCTATTATCTCATTTAGGGAATAATTATTCCTCCCATGGATATAAAGGAGAAAAATGTTTTTTAAAAAAATTTATTTTTTAATAAACAATCTTTTCTCATTTTATATACCAACCCCAATTCCCACTCCCTCCTCTCCTCCTACTCCCTCCACCTTCCCCACCCACCCCACTCCCCATCCACTCCTCAGACAAGGTAAGGCCTTCCGTGAGAAGTTAACAGAGCCTAGTATATCACTTTGAGACAGGAGCAAGGTCCTCCCCATTGTTATATAGCCTGAGCAAGGTATCCCTCCAAAGAGAATTGACTCCAAAAAGCCAGTTTAAGCAGTAGGGTTATGGTCCCACTGCCAGTGGCCCCACAAACTGCCCTAACCATGCAACTGTCGCCCACATCCAGAGGGCCTAGTTTGGTCATATGTTAGTTCCCTTGCTGTCAGTCCTGAGTCAGTGAGCTCCCGTTAGGGCAGGTAAGCTGTTTCACTGGGTATCTGTGTCATGGTCTTGACTCCTTTAAGAGCAAATTGTTAGTTAGTGATGTATCTGGTGACAGAATGGAACCTGGAAAGGAATCCTAGACAGAGAGATGGACGTACATGTGTCGACAGAAGTTTCTGTCCTGCCCATTCCCACAGTCATTTGATAAAAAAAAAAACCCACAGAGGCTTATATTAATTATAAATTGTTTGTCCTATTATCTCAGGCTTATTATTAACTTACTCTTACAACTTAAATTAGTTCTTGTCCATGTTTAGCCACATGGCTTGGTACCTCTTCTCAGTGAGGCATTCTCATCTTGCTTCTTCTGTGTCTGGCTAGTGACTGCATCTCTGCCTTTCCTCTTCCCAGAATTCTCCTAGTCTGGTTGCCCCACCTATACTTTCTGCCTGGCTACTGGCCAGTCAGCATTTTAATAAACCAATACAAGTGACAAATCTTTACAGTGTGCAACATTTCCTCTTTTTCCTTTCCAAAACAAGAACTCTGAATCTAATCTCCTTTGTTAGTTTTTTCCCTGACCATTATTCATAACAACGTGTAATCAACACTCTAAAAAAAGACAAACATCCATAACCCATTTTTGAGGAATGGGGGAGTAGTTTTCTAGGATACTTTCTGATGATTGGAGGTGCTGCTAATCTTATGCAGACTCAAAGAAAATTTAGATTTATGGTCAAGTCCTGACTGGAGTAGTCTGTGAGGCTGGATCATCTCAGTCAACAGCCTTGAAGCTGATCTGGATGCAGAACTCAGAAGAAACTACTGCAGAGGTGATCTGAAACACTGGATCATCTAGGCCATCCATTCCCATTGGAGATTTTTCAGGGGATCTTCCTTGATCAAACCTTATTGTGAGTGTACATAAGGCTGTGTGTGTACATAAAGCTGTGTGTGTACATAAAGCTGTGTGTGTACTTAAGGCTGTACATGTATTTAAGTATGTGCATGTATTTAGGGCTGTACATGTACTTAAGGTTGCGCATGTACTTAGGGCTGTGCATACATGTACTTTGCTGGTCAGTATGACACACCAAAAAAGCACATGATGCTCTAATACTGCTCTAATATTTTTAATTCTCTAGGACTAGTTTCTTTTTCTACCCATCTTGACATAAGGAGGAAGCCATTCTCAGTAATTTTAACTGAGATTTGTGTCCTTCAGCCTTACAGAAAGCTAACCCTTCTCCATTTCAAGCTCTTTTTCTGGATTTTGGCTAGATTTGGCTGTGACTCTCTCACCAAATCCAGGAGTCCTTCTGGGTCTGTCTCTCTGTCTAGTATTCCTTCCCAGGTTCCATTCTCTCACCAGACACATCACTGACTATTAATTTGCTCCTCTATATCCGTTTTCTCCCCTATAATAGCCCTAACCCTGGGACAGGGTAGATGGTTCAGCATGTGAGAGCATTTGTTGTGCAAGTGTAAGAACCTACATTTGGATCTCAGCACCATGTAGAAAGCTGGGTAAGGCTGTTTGAGTGCCTATTACCCAAACCCCATGGAGGATGGAGACAGGAGGATAGCTTGTGCTTGCTGGCTGCCAGCCAAGGTTCAGGTTCAGTGAGAGACCCTGTCTCAGAGAAATGAAGGCAGACAGTGACAGAGCAGGATATGCAATGTCACCCTCTGACCTCCACATACATATGCACAGACACCACACCTACCACATGCACAGACATGTCACACACACACACACACACACACACACACTAGTCCTTACCTCTTCCCTGGTAAGCAGAACCTTGAACCTCAGCAGGTGGTACATACCTAAAGGCAGGAATGTCATTGACCCAGACTTTGCCTTCCCAATAGATATAGCCCTTTGACTTATCAGCAAATAAAGTTAGATACAGGCTCACAGAGACACAGCAGGAATGAGAGCTGAAAACATACTCCGTGTATCTTTACATTCAGATACATAACTGGCTTAGTCTATAATCATGTGTGATGTAGGTGTGTCTTCTATCTATCTGTTGATTTCATTGGTTAATTAATAAAGAAAACTGCTTGGCCTAATAGGTTAGAACATAGGTGGGTGGAGTAGACAGAACAGGAAGAAGGAAGTGAGGTAGGTGGCTCAGACAATTGCCCTGCCTATCCTCTCTGGGACAGACTGCCATGCCTCTGCTCAGATGAGAGATGCAACGAAGCTCCAGCCCAAGATGGACGTATGCTAGAATCTTTCCCGGTAAGACACCACTTTGTGGTGCTACACAGATTATTAGATATGAGTTAGAGAAGATGTGAGAAAGAGGCTGAAAATAATGGGCCAGGCAGTGTTTTAAAGAATACAGTTTCCGTGTAATTATTTTGGGTGTAAAGCTAGCCGGTGGCCGGGAGCCGGGCGGCAGGAAGCCGGCCCACTGATCCTCACTACACATGTGTTGTAACTGGAGGTTTCTCTCCTACCTCCAGTTTCCAAATAACCACTCTGAGGCTTAATATTAATTACAAACTTTTTGGCCTCTTAGCTCAGGCTTATTATTAACTGACTCTTACAACTTCAATTAACCCATTTCTATTATTCTATATTTTCTCACGAGGCTCCTGACTTGTTACCTTACATCTCGCTTCTCCAGCAGCTGCTGGCGTTTCTCTGAGTCTGCCTTCTTCTTCCCTGGATCTTTGTTTGGATCACTGCCTGGCTCTATTCTGCCTAACTATTAGCCAACTCAGATTCTTATTAACCAATGGTAATAAAACATATTCACAGCATACAAAGGGGAGTCCCACATCAATGTGTCACTCAAGGATAGGGATCCATTCCAACAAATGCCTCCATAGCTGATCTCATTTTTGTGAAATCTCAGTGTGTCATACAAACTGAGGCAATGTCACTTCTATATGACCACCATTGCACAGGTGATGGAGGATTCTTATTGGCTAATAAACAAACTGCCTTGGCCAGCCCTTAGGTGGGTGGAGTAGACAGAACAGGAAGAAGGAAGTGAGGTAGATGGCTCAGTCAGATGCAACACATCTCCTAAGTTAATAAATCGCCATGCCTCTGCTCTGTGGAGCAGACTGCCGTGCCTCTCCTCAGGGAGAGATGCCATGAAGCCAACCAGCAAGTCAGATGTCTTGAATCTTTCCCCGTAAGTCACCACTTCGTGGTGCTACACAGATTATTAGAAATGGGTTAAAGCAAGATGTGAGAATTAGACAATAAGAGGCTAGAAATAATGGGCTAGGCAGTATTTAAAAGAATACAGTTTGTGTGTTGTTATTTCGGGTTTTAAGCTAGCCGGTGGCCGAGAGCAGGGCGGCGGGAAGCCGGCCCACAGCTAATCACTACACACAGGAAGTCACCATTAAACATAGTAGGCACCATTTGCACAGCAGTGCTGTAACTCCTATAAAGATAATTGTAAAATTAATCTTTTCATTATTTTATGAATTATTCTCTGTACTGGGGACTGAACTCAGGGCTTTGAACAAACTCGGCAAGCATTCTAACACTCAGCTACACATTCACCTATGGGCAATTCTTAAATTTCTGTTACATATTTATCTATTCTACCTGAGTGTACTTACAAATGACATGGCACACGTGGGGAAGTCAGAGGTCAACCTGTAGGAGTCAGTTTTCTCTCTCCACTGCACGAGTTCCATGGATAAACTCATGTATCCTGGCTTGGCACTAGGCTCCTTCTATTCATTGACCTGCCTTGCTGCCCACCTCCAATGCAGTGTTTTGTAACCACATGATGCTAATTTATTTGCCATTTCTAAGGGCAACATAGTGGGAGGCCAAGGACAGCTAAGCAGAAAACAATAAGAAGGATAAAACTCTGCCAACAACCTTTCACCTCTGGAAGGATTTGTGGTTTTACTACCCTTCCGGATAGTTTCTGGAAGTTATCTCAGGTTTAATATTACACTATACATAAAATAGTGTGAACTTCCTGTATGCATTCAAACTGTTTGGCTAAAAGAATCAGCTAGCTGGAATGTCTGTTCACAGGTTTCAGGCAAGGCCTCAGTAAATATCTGCTCTATGGTGCCCAAACTGAGGAGAATACAGACAAGGATGCAGGACATTTCTACCTCTGAGAAATTGTGTAGCTCCCTGGCATTTATTATATTTTAAAACATTGTCTTTTATGTTGTATAATATTAATTAATTAATATTAATTAATTGAAATATATTGTATGTCTTTATGGAGCACACTATGATAATTTGACATTTGTACACAATAAGTGATTAAATCATGGTAGTAAGTGTGCCTGCTTCTTCAAATATTAGTCATTTTTATGTGTTGGAAATATCTAGCTATTTTGAAATTTATCAATCTCTGTTATACTCAGTAAGTTCCCTAGTGTACTATAGAGTACCGAATTAATTTTCCCTGCTTAATTGTGTTTTAGTTTCCTTCTTCCAGCTTCTTTGCTCCCCCACTCCCTCTCAAATTCCCTTTTCATCTCTAATAACCACTGTTTTGTTAGATTGCTCTATAAGATCAACTTCACAGTTCCTACAAATGAATGTGAGCATATGGCATTGTCTTTGAATGAATGACTTATTTCATTCAGCATAGTGACCTCTGGTTTCATGTGTTGCTGCAGCAACAGGATCTTGTTCTGTTGAAGCTATTCTATATATGCACTGATGGACATCTAGCTTGATTCAAAATCTTAACTACCATAAATAGCGCTTCAATAAATATGGAAATGTCAGTATCTCTTTGGTATAACAATTTCAGCTCCTTTAGATGTATATGATAGTTCTGGGTTGGCAGAGGCTGCTTGTTCATTTTCCAGCCACCCAGATCCGAAATATTCACACTGAAACTACAGTAATTGCAACACTGCTTGGCCAATGACTCTAGCATATTACTAGCTAGCTCTTATATCTTAAATTAACTCATTTCTATTAATCTGTGTATCGCCTCGTGGGTTGCCGCCTATGGGTAAGGTTCCATGTGACATCTAGCATCTGTCTCCTGCTGCAGCTACATGACTTCTTACTGACTCCACCTACTTTCTCCCAGCATTCAGTTTAGCTTTCCCACCTAGCTCTATTATTCCCTATCGCAGGCCAAAGCAGCTTCTTTATTCATTACCCAATAAAAGCAACACATATACAGAAGGGCTTCCCACACCAGTTCTGTTTTTAGTTTTTTGAGAATTTTAAGGCAGTGTTTTAAGATTATGTGTTACCCAGTTTTTTATGGCAAATACTTAAAAGATTTGTTTTGGATTGCAAGTTAGAGATCCCAGTCTTTTGTTGGCTGGTACCTTTAGTTCCATGGTAAGGCAGCAACATCATGGAAGAGATAGTAGGACAAGCCTGCCTGTCTAATGTCATGTTGGCAACAAAGAGAGAGAGCAACAGAGAGACCAGAGCAATGCGCCCTTCAAAGATATATCCCAGGTATCTGCTTCCTTCAGTTCAGTGCCATTTCCCAAAGTTTCTGCCACCTCCACAAGTACCAGTTCTTGCCCCTGGAGGCCAAGTTGCACATGTGAGTCTGTGGCTGGCATTCCATATTCTGCTGTGGCCCCAAGGGCACAGGAACAACTCCTAATACAAAAAAGGCTTTCGGTTCATGTCCCAGACCCTCCAAGTATCAACATTTTCAGCATCATTCTGAGGTCTAACTTGAAAGCCTCGGAGGCTCAAGGCAAATTTAGCATGAGTCCTTAAAAAATTCGAAGCAGATGGTAAATTTGCAACATATAATGAGGCATAGTAAATATTCCTATTCCAAAAGGGAGGAATGAGAGCAGAGAAAGGACTGGTGAGACCAAAGCACAACCAAAACTCAGCCGGACAAACACTGAATCCTGTAGTTCTGTGTCTGGCATCCAGACACATGGCAGGATGTGAGCCCCATGGGGCTTGGGGAGTTCTGTACCTGTAACTTTGCCATTCTGAGCCACATGGTCCCTCTCATAAACTGGCTCTTCTCATTGTCCATAGCTTTCCTTGGCAACTGCCCCATACTCCCAGCACCTCTAACTTCATAAAGAGCTCCTTATATCTTCAATGTCATGCTCATGGCTTCACACATTGCCCTCAGAGAGGTTCTCAAAGAAGCTGACCTGCTGCACACTGATGGCTTTCTATGCTTTCCTCTGAGATCTAAGTGGAAGCTGCCATGTCTTCATAACTCTTGCCTTTTGCATATCTGAACAATCACCATTGCATGACATCACCAAGGTCTTCCGACACCTGGAGCAGTATTGGGACTCCCTTTGGTTATCCCTACAGTGGCCCCTGCACATATGGAAAGAGGGAGAATACTCTCCTAGGAAACACTGTGCAAGCAAAAATCTTTGAGTAGCTCTTCTCAAGGGTTGTGCCTCTCAAACTTACTCTTTCATTGTGCTGACTGGTTTTGTGTAACAACTCAAGGTAGAGTCTCCAGAGAAAGGAGCTTCAGTTGAGGAAATGCCTCCATAAGATCCAGCTGTAAGGCATTTTCTCATTTAGTGATCAATAGGGGAGGGCCCAGCCCATGGTGGGTGGTGCTATCCCTGGGCTGACGGTTCTATTGTATAAAGGTTGTATAAACAAGCAGGCTGAGCAAGCCATGAGGAGCAAGCCAGTAAGCTGCATCCCTCCATGGCCTCTGCATCAGCTCTTGTCCCAGGATCCTGCCCTGTTTGTGTTTCTACCTGACTTCTTTCTGTGATAAACAGCAATGCTGAAGTGTAAGCCAAATAAACCCTTTCCTCCCCAACTCGCCTTTTGGTCATGGTGTTTTGCTACAGCAATAGAAACCCTAACTAAGACACCTCCTTTGAGCCTGTAATGAGTGGTGTCTAATCTCTGGATTGCCCTTACTGTATCTTTCCTATTGTTTCAATGCTCAGTACTTTTTTCTTAATTAAAAACTATTTTATCTATCTATCTATCTATCTATCTATCTATCTATCATCTATCTATCTATCTATCTCTGTCTCTCTCTGTCTCTCTCTCTCTCTCTCTCTCTCTCTCTCTCTCTCTCTCTCTCTCTCTCTCTCTGTGTGTGTGTGTGTGTGTGTGTGTGTGTTCTGCCTATCTGTGCACCACACTTTTGCCTGGTGTCCAAAGACCACATTCATGCCTGGTGCCTGAAAAGGCCAGATGAGGGCAGTTTGAGTCTCCATGGGGATGCTGGGAATTAATTCTGAACCTGTCTTCCTGTCTTCTCCTTCTTCTCCTTCTTCTCCTTCTTCTCCTTCTTCTCCTTCTTCTCCTTCTTCTCCTTCTTCTCCTTCTTCTCCTTCTTCTTCTTCTCCTCCTCCTCCTCCTCCTCCTCCTCCTCCTCCTCCTCCTTTTTCTTGTTTGTTTTTGTAACAGCCTTAACTGTCCTGGAACTCACTCTGTAGACTAGGCTGGCCTCAAACTCACAGAAATCTACCTACCTCTGCCTCCTGATTGCTGGGATTAAAGGCATGCACCACCACCTCAGGCTGGATCCATGCTTTTAACAAAGCCATCTCCTCAGCCCTTGGCTTATGTTTAAAGGTGGTAACCTCTTCAAGAACCAAGCTTTCTGCTTGATTTTCTCATCAAAACTCAAGTTTCCCAGGTCTTTGTGCTCTGTGGTTTGCTGAAAACTTGACTAAAAGCAACTAGGAAAAATCCGATAATGGGAACCTAACTAGACATTGCCTTCACCTGGTTAGTTCCTATTACCTTCTTTAATCTCCACCTCCTGAAGAGTCTCAGATGTAGCACAATTAATAAAAACCCAGAGACAGATATTAGGGTTCAACCTGGAGGTCAGAAGAGTCAGCCATTGGCTCTTACCTCTACCTCAGTCTGAAATGGCAATCCTGCCTCCAGAAATCTTCAGAATGAGACTGTGTCGGAGAGCTGTCTTCTCTGTCTTAGATTCCTCTTTAGGACTGGAATTAAAGGCATGTACCATTACCACCCAGTTTCTATGGCAAACTAGTATGGCTACTGAGATTAAAGGTGTGTGTCACCACTGACTGGTCTGTAAGGCTGATCAGTGGGACTGTTTTACTCTCTGATCTTCAGGTGAGCTTTATTTATTAAAATAAAAATGAAATATCACATCAGGACATGACAGAAAGTAAACAAGGTCTTGCCAGATTTTGACACAAATGACCTCTAGTTGGAATCCTAATGAACTCCATATCTCTATGACACCTCATGGGCACACTCTTTACTATCCAGATTCCTGCCAGGATTCCTTTCTTCCGAACTCCCTCTACAACCAGCCACTGATCTCTGCTTGTATTATACCAGTGCTCCTGTAGCCCTTGTTCCCAAGCTTTTGCAAAGTCCTCTGACAAACCAGCCCCACAGACTTCTGAACTAGTTCATCAAGAACCCACGACAATAATGATCCCACCTCTCAAAGTCAATCTTCTCCATTACTCAGTATTTTTGTTTTGTCATTGTATCAAATATCAGAGAAAACACTATTCCTCAAAATGGGGTGGAAGATGTTGGCTCAGAGTTTAACAGGTGTCAGCCTATTGTCTGCGGGCTTCCATGGGTGCACAGACACATCATGGAGGAAAGGCAGTGTGGAATAAGATTGTTGACCCTGTATTAGGAAGCAAAGCAGGCCAGGGAGGGATGTCTTTCAAAGACACAGCCTCAGTGACCCACCTCCTTGAGCTAAGTACTACTTACTCAGTCTGCCACCTTCCAAAATTAGTGCCACCAACTAGGGATTAAGCCTTCAGTGTGTAATCAAGCCTGCAGGGAACATTTTATACTCATTTGTCTCTTGAAGAAGTTTAGTCTACTCTACCGTTCACTCCTCCTCATTGGCCAGCAATTGGAAACTCAATAGCCCTTCCATAATTAGACATCTTACAGAAGCATATCCTTTTAGTCCGGAGAGTATTCTCTGCTCACACTTCCAACCTTCGACTGAGCCTTATCTCTGAAGTCTATTAAGGTTAGAGTTATATCTCACACATTAAAACCCGGTCCCCTAGCACCTTACAATGTGACCTTATTTGGCAACAGAACTATTGTAGATGTAATTGGTTAAGGTGAAGTCACACTTGCATAGGGTAGGGCCTTGATGCAGCATGTTTTATTTATTTATTTATTTATTTATTTATTTATTTATTTATCTATTTATCTATTTATTTATCTATTTAGTTATTTATTTAGGTTTTCGAGACAGGGTTTCTCTGTAGTTTTGAAGCCTGTCCTATAACTAGCTCTTGTAGACCAGGCTGGCCTTGAACTCACCAAGATCCGCCTGCCTCTGCCTCCCGAGTGCTGGGATTAAAGGTGTGAGCCACCACCCAGCTATGTCTGTTATCTTCATAGAAAGGAAAAAAATGTACATAACCATGAATCCTAGAAATGTGGAAATATGAATGAAATGATTGACTGATAAATCCACAAGTCAACAAGCTACCAGGAACTTGAGGAAATGTCTAAAATAGATCCTTCCCTCAGAGTCCTCCGAAGAAGTCATTCTTGGCATGTCTTGACCTCCAAGGTCTCATACTTAGCTCTCCTGAGACAATATACTATTGTTGCATAGATCACCTATTTTGTGGTACTTCATTGAAGTAACCCTACGAAACTCACACAGGTGATTAAAGATAACAGTGACAGGGACTCATACTTCCTAAGTTCTTACGCTGTACTGAATAATGCACACTTCGTGAGTATGGCGTGATACTGATTTTATACTCATATTCTATCCATGTAGTAGGAAGATTAATGGGCCTACATAGATGTTCTGATCTTTGCAATTTGTGGATGCGTGAGACTAGAAGAAAGGGGGACTCAAGTTTGCGGTTGGGATTTAGGTTGCCAATTAGCTTGAAACATAGCAACCGTCCAGGATATTCTATCTCAAGAGAATGGAAATGCTGGCCATAGGCATACAAGACAGTGAGCCTTGGCCCAGTTTTGATAGCTTTAAAGCTAGGGAATGGGGTGATCAGCCAAAAAAAAAAATACAATCTGCCTAAGGAAGGCAGAGAAGACAAGGAAATGGATTCTTTCTAGAGCCCCCAGAAACTTCTTCTTGATTGATCCCAGTGAGACCTATTTTAGAGTTTAGCCTTTGGAACCGAAAGATAACAGATTTGTGCTGTTTTTAGTCATGAAATGTATGTAATGTATGGAAATGTGATACATTAATAATAGTAAATGAATACACCCCCATTTTGTAGATAAGAGGTCTGAGATTTAGAGAACTTATAAAACTTGTCCAATTAGTAAATAACAAAACCAAAATTGGAAGTCAGGTCCCTAAAACACAGTCCACCCCCATTTCTATCGACCACGATCATTTGCTAAAACATATTCTAATCCTTCCCACATGACAGCAGTTCAATCACACATCACGTCTGCCTTTAGAGTTCTCAAAAAAGTAATTTCTTAAACTAGTCCTCAGACGACAGTTTCCAGTCTTCCAGCTTCCTGCAAAATATGGCACCCAAGCTGAACGCAGTGCCAGTATGGCTCTGATATCATTCTGGGGGCCTTTCATCGGTCTTTTGCCAAATTAAGAATTATAACTCAAAATTTAAGCATCACTTTTGAGTTAAAAAATGAAGTGCTAGTTTTCTTCTATTGACAAATTGGCTGTGAACTTAATGTTCGAACAAAATGAGTCATTCGAGTTGGAACATGGACTTATTTGAGCAGCCTGGTCGACGTCACTATGAGAAAAGTGTCATTGCTCCGTCCCTACACAGATACTCTCTAGAAGGTCTCAGTGCTTGGCTGTCGTTCTGATGGCTCCGGGGCCTTCTTGCCTCAACTCCTTGCCTCCCAGACCTGAAGGAGGTGTGGAATGATGAAGGACTTAATTGGCTCCTCTTGTCCAAACTGAGACAGAAGGAGTTATTTGAGACAACTTCTACAGGGATGAATACCTTGAATGGGAGGCAAGATTAGTGTAATGAAAATTGGATGGAAGTTTTGATTTCAGGTGTCAAATAAGCCCCATGGACAGGAGAAATGGCTGGTACTCAGAACACAAGAGTCAAATGTTACACTTGGTGAACTAGTCATCAAATACAACCATTATTAAAAAGTGAACCTCATAAGCCTGCAGCTTAAATTAAATTGAAGATGGGGGTAAATCAAAATTCTAACTCATCACTTCTTAATAAATTTGTTATTACCCCTGCTCTTGAGGTTATGTTTACTGTGTATCCCATAATACATCAGCGGGCCATTATTGTACATCTCTTTCCAATTCCAAGCCCAGGGTCATCATGCTGATAGATTTCAGGCCGCAAGAGATCAGCAAACGCTCTAAATGAGGTCACCCTTCCTATTCCTTGACTGGTTATCAAGCCATACTCAGCACACCACTTCCCAGCAGAAAGCCTTCCCACCTTCACCCCCGAATACACACACTCAGCACCTCACTTGCCCTGGTGAGAAATGATGTCACAGCGTCTTCATTTTATCCACTAAGCCTCAAGCTTCAAGCAAACATTTCTGGAGATCTTTCAACATTCTCTCTTGGGGCTTGGAAGCCTGTGTTCGCACATTTATAGCTCATCTGTTCTCTCTTCATTCCAGAGTCGATTTGAATTCTACAATAACATGGAGTTAGCATTTGGGATATGCTATCTCAGAAAGCAGAATTTTAGGAACTAATGGGAATACAGAAATGCTTTGTGGAGTGTCTTGGCCTCTGATGTGTGGGAATATGACAAACCTCCTGGGATAGCCCTCTTCCTAAATTATCTTCTTGTATTCATGATACTCAAATCTCTTAATTAAAGATAAAGTGGGGTTTCCCTTAGACTCCCAATTTCATTAACTTCATAACTGAATCAAGACTCTCAGGATTAACGGCAACCCCCTTCAAGGTATTTTTGAGAATTTGTAGGTTTGTTCCTTTTTTGGGGGTGAAATAGTAGAAGGAGAAATTTGTTTAATTATTAGTAATTATGCAAGTCTCATTTTCTACCATTAGAATCAGTTGTCAGGGGTACTAGGTTGTCAGTAGTAGAGCGTATGCCAAAGATAGGAGACAGGGAGTTCAATCCTTCAAACGAAGGAAAGCTCAGATGGTACTGACCAATGAGTCTCCAGAGTTCATCAGCTCAAGAAAGAGTCCAAGGCTGATGAAGAGGGCCAGCAGAAAGAGCTTGATGTCAGGAATGGACACGGAAAGCTAAAGGAGAAGCTGAGTGTAAAAACCTGTGTTCAGATCCCATGTGGAAAAGCTAAGCACTGTGAAGCACTTCTATAATCCCAACACTGGGGTGGGGAGCGGGCATGTACCGACTCCTGGAACTCATCAGCCAGATAGCCTAGACAAATTGATGATCTCCAGACTTAATGAGAGACTCCGCCTCGGAAAAGACGGTGGAAAGCAACTGAGGAAGATACATCAGGGCAAGCTCTGGTCTCTTCATGTACAACCACACATGCACACACACACACACACACACACACACATACTACATACATACATACACACACCACATACACACACACACAGACTGGGGGAAAGGGAGAAAGAACAGAGGGTTCCTGTGAAACACGGAGCTAAGAAGCCTATGAATCTGAACTTGAAATTCGGGTTTGTAGGAAGACAAGCATTTATTACTGCTAACATTCCCTGCAGTCTGTACTGCAGCCAGGAGCTATGTTAAGCGCTAAGTGTTTTGCATACATTATCTTTTCCTGCATTATCTCACCAGTTATCCCAGCTAAATGGGCCAGATGAGTGATTCGTATTCTCAATGTATTCTACATACTTCCAAGAAAGAGATTTAGACAATCTGGTAAATAATCACATAAGATCTTTTTTTAAAAAAAAAAATCCAGTTTCGCTTTCTGACTTCTACAGACTTCTTTTGGGGAGGGGGACAGTCTCACCCTGTCACACAGGCTGCCTCCAGCCCTCAGTCTTCCTGCCTCAGCCTCCAAGTCTTAGGATAATAGACTGTGCCCACCATATCCAGCCTTGACTAACTCATCTTGCTGAAGATTAGAGGAAAAGCCACCAATCAAAATAGAGTTTTGTGGCATGGAAGAAGACATCCTAGACCAAGTCTTCTTGCAACTTCAAAAAGGAAGTTAGGTAAGGGTATTCATGGGAACTGAAATGTTGTAGCACATGTGTTTTAAGGCAAAAGATTTGTAGGATTTGGAGTGAAACTCATGATATAATAGTATAAGAACTGATAAAGTTATGAGGGGAGAGTCATGAGGTCTTTTTTTGAGAAAACCAAAATGAAACCAAGCATGGCACAGATTTACAAGTAGACAATGCAACCCCATGATGACATATTGTTGAGGCTCACTATCATAGGGAATTAAATGATGGCCAGTTTTCTTATGGCACTGTTTCTCTGTCCATTGGGTTTCTTGGCTCAGAAGTGGAAGTCCCACAATGACAGGCATATGTGATTATGAGGCTTTTGATTTGCAATTGGGCTTTTAACTACTTATTTGTGTTCTTGACCTACCATCATTTAGAAGTCATTGCAAAAACTGAATAGGGATTATGACAACATGAACCCAGAAGGATTAAACTATGACCCTTCTATTCAAGGAGACCAGCATATACCACCCCAAAAGATGCCAGTTGGGCATAAGAATTATTTTGTGCTCAATACCACTGAAGAACACAGACAGACCACCTCTCTACTCTCTTGCAAACCAAAGAAGTCCATAACCCACCACTCCTAAGAGCTTAACCCTTTGTCTTCCCCTTCTCATTTCTTGGCAGTGCCAGTGATTAAGATGGGATCTAAGCTCTGATGTCCAGTGGCTCCTTTGCATCTTTCATTTTTCTTACATAGCTTCTTTATCATGTGTATGCATATATGCTACTTCTCTTGTTAGTATTACTCTGGTCAGTTTATTATACAGGGCTCAGCTAATGGACTGGGGCGGGTCCAGAATCATTTCTCTTCCCCTACACCAAGTGTACACATTAGTCCGCACAAAGTGTAATGCGTCATGGAAATCTTCAATTAAGGTTTGACCAAAGCACACGTGCTTTGAAAACTAACCGTAGACTGAGTGTGAGTGGAGGAGTCCTCACAGAGTTCTCAGGAAAACGCATTCAGAGTAATACTGAAGCTAATGCATTTGTCCGCCCAGTTGATCTTTCCCAACCCAGTCAGCAGAAAGAATCCGGAAGGATGGAGGAATGTTTCTTGGTTATGAGGCAAATGTGAGAGATGTGGGTTGGCATAGGGGAGCGCCTCAGGGTTACCAGGGCTGTCCATCACCTGAGTAGCTTGTTGCCCTGGAGGAAGAGGTGACAGAACAGCACAACTCTCACACTCAACAGCAAAGACATTCACAAGAATGCCCTGCAGTATTTTTTTTTTTTTTTAAAAAAATATCTTACCCTGGGTCTCAAACCGAGGACAAATGGCTCAGGTGCTTATTTAACATGTCACATCAGATCTGGCTGCCAGATTCTCCCATCATCCCTCAGTCCCTACCTTCCCTATCTGTTACAAGGTATGGCTGTTATAAGGTACCCTGCACCTACCCTAAATTTCTCCAGCCAAGGAGCTGGACTGTCCTTCCCTATATAATCCAGCCACTTTGCTATGCTGGTCTTTTTCCACCTTCTGGTCTACCTTTTACTCTCTTGGCCCGTGTCTTGTCCCAGGCCACTCCTCTTGATTGGTGGCTTTTTTCTTGCTCTGTCTCCCCATCTCTTCTCACACGGCCCAGTTCAGTCCCAGCCTCTGCTCTCCCTTTTGGTTAAAATAAACTTTCTCCTCCACCATACCTGCCTTTTTCTTTTTTATTTATTTATTTTTCATTCAAAGGGTCAAATGGATGCTAGGTCCATGGGTACCTCTGTTCCTTAGTCTCGTTGTATACTCATTTTTCTTTTCTATTCAGTTTGTAACTAGCATGACTCTTTCCCCAGTGCCTCTCATGGCTGCATTCTTCCCAGGCTCCTTTATCAAGGTTTCTTTACTTGGAGACTTCTGGCAGCTCAGTCTGTAAAAGCGTTAGTTTATTCTGAGGGCTCTTTCAGAAATTTCAGTGAGGTGTTAAAAGTTCCAGCAACAGGGCTATTTCCAACCCTAATTTCAATCTCTGCCTATATGTTAGATTTCTTATTTCTGGCTGCAGGCTGTTCGCAGAAAGCGAGGAGAGAGCAGAGGTCGCACATGCTCCAGTTCTGTGCTCAGAAGTTCTCGAGAGGTACAGAAGCCCTTTCTTCAAGTTTCCAGCGACATCTCCTACAAATCTCGTTATGCTGTCAAGAGGACAATTTGCCTGCCTTTTGTTCTAAGATGCTTGTTAAATGGATGGAGGTGTCCTTATCGAGTCCCCCACTGGCACTCTTGTGCACCACCTGTTCCTTATGTTTATTCCACTGTAATCCAACACACTGACTGGATAATTTAGGGTAATTTAGAATTATAGCTGAACTCCTTCCTGATTCTGAAGTTGAAAAAGATGAGAAACTTTTGGTATTATTCTAAATTGCCAAATTCTGGGGTAATTTGATGGTGAACACAGTGACAGCTTTTTGTTTGTTTTTGCTGTTCCTCGTTTTAAGAGTGCTCTATATTAAATTAAATTATTTATTTTTTATACAATTTTACTTTCCTCCTCCTCCTCTTCTCCCTCTTATTCTTCTTGTTTTGTTTTAGAAAATGAGGTTTCTCTGTGTAGCCCTGGCTGTCCTGGAACTAGCTCTATAGATCAGACTGGCCTCGAACTCAAAGAGATCCACCTGCCTCTGCCTCCTGAGTGCTAGGATTAAGAGCATTCACCACCACAGCCAGCTACAACTTTTCGCTTATAGGCTAACATCCGTATCTATTTGTGATTCTCTAATTTACATGTCTAGGGTTAGCTCTGTCCCAGACTTTGTGCTAAAACACTAACTCTCTAAGTTCTGAAGAATGGAGAGTAGTGCTTGACAAAGAACTCTCAGATAAACAAAAAACATATTGACAATTATTTGGGAGTTATTTCTCATTATTTTAATTATGGGCCAGAAGATCAGTGAGACACATTTCTTGCCTCGAAAGAAAAGGCAACGTGGTACGGAGGAATAATTGAGTTAACAGTCATATAGCATATGATAAATTCTTAAAATTATAGAGGTTTGTATAAATTCGTATGGCATCTAGGAGGAGCAAGTGGTTAATTCTTAATAGCAAGAATAATGGAAGAGGCATGGCTTGGAGGTAGGATTAAATTTCTCAGGTTGGAGAAGAACATAGGAAGCAACATGTATGAGGTGAGTCTGGACTTGTCATTCATCCATCCATTCATAAGTATAGAATGAATGAAAAGAAAATCTGCCAACAATGCCCTACTTTCATGAATCAACTGACCGAGGTAAAACTAAACCGACTAGTAAGTAAGTAAAAATAAGTATCAATAGATACGAGAAGGGAAGAATGCACAACAAAAGATAGTTAGACGGTAAGTCTACTTGCAGGGATCGTTACAAAATGCTTCTGAGAGGAGTCAATATTTTAGTTGGAACTGATAGATGAGAAGAATCAGATAAGCAAATACAATGAGATATCAGGTCCAGATCATGGGACAGGACCATAGGCTCCAAGAAAAACACAATCCACTTCTACTCCAGGGCATATGGTACAAATGTTAGGACATCAGGAAAAGGTAGTAGTAACATGTTCTGATGTATTTCAGGACAAATTGTCCAAGGCAGATAATTGCCTGACAATAATTGTCGCACTTTTTTTTTTTTTGTTAATGTCTGTTTGTTTGAAAACTAGAAACAGAGACTTAGGCATGAATCAGCGATTTTGCCGTATAGGAAAGTCTTGAAGTTAGTAAAGGCTAGACAATACACAGCAGCAAGAGGTAAAAGCAAAAAATAGTAGCCTGGAAATCACAGATAAGATCGTAACTAAAGCCAGAGAATGGATAAGACCAGAGGAAGACTACAGAGACAATATGCATCTAAAAGTCAATTGGCTGATAGTCTATGCATATATTGCTATGGACCCTGCAGCAGGTCAACAAATGTTTGGTTGCACTCTACAGCCCACTATGACAAGGACATGTTAGTTTGTCTGGAAAGACTTCCTCAAGAACATACCAACATCATCCTGATCATAGGCTTGATTCGCAATTTCTCCGACTTCCTCCCACTCTACTACCATGGCCACTCAAGTATTATTTCAGCCACACATCTTATAAATGGAGTGATAATATGTGTGTATCTTACTTTTCTCACTTCTGTGGCAAAAAAAATACCACTCAGCAAAAGCAACTTGAGGAAGGGTGGGTTTACTTTGGCTCACAGTTCTAGGGAACACAGTCCACTGTGGTGGAGAAGGCATAAAGACAGGCACTTGGGACAGCTGGTCACATTGCAGCAACAGTCAGGAAGTAGGAAATGAATACTGGCGCTTAGCTCATTTAATCCTTTTTATTCAGACTAAGGCCCTGGCCCCTGGAATGGTGCTGCCCACATTTAAGATCAATGTTCCCGCCTCAGTCAACCCAATCTAGAAATTCTTTCACAGATACGCTTGGAGATTTGTCTCCTAGGTGATTGTAGCCTGTAAAGTTGACAGTTAACATTAACCACCACAATGTGTGATTGCTACAGGAACTCTGCTCGGTTGTTTTAGGCTATAAGATGGCAGGTAAGCTCAGCTCCCCTTGCCAGTCTCAGAAGCCATAGCCCATAGGTGACTCATGTCCTGCGCTGTGACTCACAGACTGTAGAACCGGGCAAAATGGAAACGATGCTTGACTTCAGATGTGGAGAACTGTGTGTCGTGCCCTTGGCAGTGACTTTGAAGCACTGGATACCTTTTCCTTGAGCAGGAACTGGCGTTTAATCAGGCACATTCTGTGACGTCAACATGTATCTTCCTTGCTTTGACTCTCTCTCATTAACTCTCACTGCCTCTCAATGACCATGCACACTAGAGCTCTTGGAGGTTGTTATATTTCTGACCTTTAATTATCACTGGCTTCTCCAAGGAGAAAAACATTTCTCTCAAACTTCAAACACTTCCTGTTCCCCCATTGACTCAGGGTGGTCTTGTTTGAATTTATCATCACGTCTAAATGTGGTTTGGAAGTTTAGATCCTAATTGGCTCTTTTCTAACTATCTTGTGGTGCTTGGAGAATGGCATTCATCAAACACATTAGCAGTGGTTTACAAGACAGAAGAAAAACCCTCTGTACGCATTATCCTGGGTCAGCGACTTGCTAATGAGACACAGATATGTCTTATATATTCCAAACATTTTGGACTTACGTAAAATTGTTGCTTCTTTTAGAGGATACATTAATCATGCAAAAGTACCTCAGTCATTTGCAATGTTCTGTGAAGAATGGACAGTGCTCTCTGAATTTCATGTCTAAGAAAAGAAAGAATCCCAGTAATTGCTCTTCATCAAAGCGATAACTTACCTCTTAATAATTCTGGAAATTGCTAAGTGCAATGAGACAGAACTTTTCAATAACATCAATGTATTAATACTGAGCGAAGTAGGGAAATCAGGAGTATCTGTTCCTTTAAAAATAGATATCAGAGGTGATTTTTTTTTTTAAAGGTTGAGTTCTAGAAATAAAACTAGCTAATGATAGAACTTCAGAAAAGGACACAACTCAGTACTGGTCTTTTACATTGGTAGGGCCTAAGGGAAAAAAAAAATCAAAAGACCAAAGCACAGGATTTTATGACCAAAAAAAAAAAAAATCCATTTTGAAATCATTTTTTCACTTTTATTGACATCACCCTGTACCACCACCCACCACGAACAGCAAGCATGATCACCCTCATGGTTAGTATTTACCCACAAGGCTGTGCACTACGTCTTGCACTTTCATCCTCACTAATGACTCAGCACCAGCACCACTTCTAATGACTCAGTATCAGTACCTCAGCACCAGCACCACTTCATACCTGAGATGTCTGTAGAAACAGGCTAGCTTGCCCAAGACCACAGACCAACACCAGGGAGAAACCAGATGCCACGTCCAGCACTGCTCTTCTGTTTCACCTCTTAGAGAGTGACCCCTCCCCACCAAGAGGTGATAGATGTTCTAATAAGCAAGTGTACCCTTGGTTTTTTTTTTTTTTCTGAAATAGCACCCTTCTGAGTTCCTTCGTATTTCCTGCAATATAAACCGCCACGTCCTAAAGTTGGGTGTGGCAGTAGATGCCTGCAATCCGAGCACCGGGGAGGTGGAGGCAGGGGCATCACAAGTTTGAAGCCAGCCTCAGCTACATAGCAATTAGCCTGAGATACGCAAGATACACAAGGCCGAGACAAAATTTAAAAACAACACTAAATATACAAACCAAGACCAATGCATTTCCCCACATTCTAGAATGCATGCGTTATTTTCTTATAACTAGAATGTATTCGGATGACATTGTTTTTATGTTTGAGCTTTATTTTTCAGTAAATCTAATGAGAATACAAGATACTAGATATCATTATGACATTTCTAATCAAAGCACATGTGGTTTAGTTGAGCCTCTTCCCCTCTCATCTCACCACTGCTCTCCCCTCTCCTTTCCTCCTTCTTCTTCTTGTGTCTTTGGACCACTACCCCATTGTTCCTTCACATTTAATTTTTACCCTCGGTCTCCTTCCTAGGTTTCTAGGCTTTCCCTACCTTTGCCCACTACTTACATATAACGTAAACCTCACAGGTCAGCATCTGCCTATGAAAGAACACACATGAGTTTGTCTTTTTGAGTTTCTGTCACGCCACTAAATATTATGCTTTTTCCAGACCCATCCATTTTCCTGAACGTTTCATGATTTCCATATTTTCTCTTCAGATGAATGAAATTCCACTGTGTAAATGCACTATATTTTAATTATGCACTCATATGTTGATGGTCATCTAGGCTAGTTCCAATTTCGTGTTCATGAAAACAGCTGTAAGTGGCAGGTTATGGAGGACTATGGTTATAGACATTCTTTTTTTAAAATGCCCAACAGATCACATCATATATATCCTTCACATATCCCCCAACCCTGCTGGCTGTCCCTATCACCACCCTGCCTGAGGAAACTCCATCCCTTACCCTTGTACGTATCTTACTCAGGCAGAAAAATAAAGTTTCTCTTTTTTTCCCTATCCATCCTCTTGCTTTTTTTAATCAAAAAAATACTGATTAAATCAATTTTAATCATTAAATTAACTCAGGCAAAGTAGTTTAATTAATTTTAGTTTTAGGAAAATGAGATAATGGAAAGAACCTCTGACGACCAAATCATATCCAAACCCCAGAAGGCACTATGAAAACCCGCACGTGAGAGGAAATAAAATAAACATAAAGACAGCTGCAGGCACGGCTACTGTGTGACTCAAGTTTAAGGGCTTCTGTATTCCAATAGCCCAAGATGTGGTTATTATTCGGTCTTCCTCAAACTCCTCATTCATATCATTGATCAGACAGTGGGAGTCAGAGGAAGAGTGTCGCATTCCTACTTAAATTCGTTTTTCAAAGTGGCTGTCACTAAATGGAAGTACAGAGACACCGGCCACATCCAGTAACTGTCGGCTGAAGAAGAATAATAATTAAGAGCACTATTAGTTATTTTCAAAGCAACGAATGAAAGGATAGGTACTTATGATCTATTCTTTTTTAAAAGATTTATTACATTTATTTGTTTAGTAGAGGGACATGCATGTGCTATGTGTGTGTGGAGGAGGATAGGCAACCTATGGTAGCAGGGTCTCTTGTTTCACCATGTGGCCCTAAGGAGCAAACACAGATTGTCAGGATTGCCACCAAGTGCCTTCGCTTGCTGTGCTGTCTCCAGCTCTCTACTATGATTTAATGAAACTATATCTTTAATGCTGTAATGCTGTAATCACCTTAAGATGCCAGTACCGCTACACAAAATGCAATAAGGTGTTGTGAATTTAGTTCAGGTGCTGATACTAACACACACATATACACCAAGAGTATGAAAGTTTTTATTACACACACACACACACACACACACACACACACACACACGAACCTGCAGAAAACAGGTTCAAGCATTCCTGAAAGCTGTGCAGTAAATACTGAGAGACTGCACCATGAGGACAAGTGATGGGCAAAATGCCTGTCAGGGCAGCAGCTTTATCCCAACGTCCTTTCTCCTCCAGGCTGGAAGGCTTAGACAGCATCGACCATAAGAGAAGCACAGGTAGACAAATCTCAGACAGCTTGCCTACACATCCCCTACTTACCAAGTACCACTTCCAGATTGCTACGGAAGAAATAAACTTTCATCTTAAATAAACTATTCTATTCGGGGGTCATATTATAGCAGCTGATCCTTTTTCTAACTTCTGTAAAAATAGCGAATGAAAATATTAAGAACTCGAGCTCATCTTTTATGACCCCCCTCTCCATGCTCAACCTTTGGGTTTTACTTTTAACAAGTATAAATAAAAAGCCTCAAATGGAACTGGCTGTAAACAAGACCTAAAAGCTACATGTGACTTTCCTCTATCCCAGAATCAACCTTCAGCATGCAGTTGCCTGTATATTCTTTGGGCCTAAATGGATGTAAGTAGTTAATCTAAATCATGAATATCAAATCGACAAATGAAAACTCAGGTTGATTTAACATGTATATTTCCTTTTATTCCAACACAGACGTATGTCCATGGGCTCTTAAGGTTTGCGTGTTCTCTATCATCAGTTAATCATAGATAATTGGATGAGGGTAAAACAGACTTCGTCTCCCTCCGTGTGATGCCAAGATGATGATTTTCTCTGATTCCTGGTTTCGCGTTACCCGGTGCTTTAGAATAGTTCTGTGTTGCTAAGACAACAGGGGCAGCGCAACAGAAAACTGGGACTGAAGTCAAGGCACGGAAGCAGCCTCAAAGGATGTCATAAATAGTGTATCTCAGGCCCTATTCACAGTGAAACCTGTAACACCTGAATTAGGAAAAAAAAAGATTGTGTTCTTCCCACCTTCTTCCAGAGCATCGGGTACCCTTGACAGCTCCCACTCAGAAGGTCAGAGGTCAATGAGGAGTGCACTGCCGTCAGGTCCACTCGCTGGATAAAACCCTGTGGAAAGAACTGAGGTGAGCCTGTCCTTAAATTCCAACCTGATCCTGAGGGCAGCGCGTCTGCAGGGTGAGACCTGACGCTAAGCTGGAAGTGCGCATCATTGCATCTGAAGGGAGGCTGGATTCTGGGCTGTAAACAGGGCGGATCTGACATCGGCTGAGACTCATGGTTGGTGTTTGGAATTTGAGTGCATGAGCAGATGCAAAGGTGATGGGTTTTCCGGTGCACTTTTTTTTTTTTTTTTTTTTTTTAAATAAATGAGACAGAGTGTCACCATGTACCTCTGGCTGTCCTGGAACTCACTATGTAGACCTTGCACACAGAGAAATCCATCTGTGCCCCCATGCCTGGCTTTGATGTACTTTTAAAGGTACCGAAAGCCCAGCGGCAGTGGGGGGAGCCAGGCTGCATCCCCAGCTCTGTCTGAGCAAACTGAACAACTGCAAGCAGTCACCCCGCTTTGGCATCAGAACATCAGGGCAAGGGAAATGAAATGCTTGAATGGACTTTGTTTAAAGTCCTAAAAGAAAAAAAGAAAAAGGAAAACAGCACTTAACTCTAAACTGAAGAGTGTTCTTCATGTCATGTATATTCTACTGCAGAGATAAAAATCTGCCAAAAAGAAATAAAAATGAACAGGCAGGCTAGGGATATGGCTCAATGGTCCAGAGATTGTCTAACATGTGCAACGCCCTTGTTTGGATTCCTAACACTTCAAATGAATGAATAAAGAGATGAATGAGAACTCTGTGTCCCCGGAGCTTGGAAAAGCCTTCTTCAGAATCAGGTCCCTCTCTCGCAAAGTCATCTGGCTGGAAATAACAGCCACGCAAAGGCAGGCAGTGGAGGATGCTTCCTCAGTCCTCAAAGGAAAAGAAACAGAGTGGCCAGAGGCCGAGTTACCACCATAGAATTCCTTTTTCAAGTAGAAGTCAAGGTGCTATTTATTCAAGGAAACTGGTAGTCATGGAGTAAGGTCAATGGTTCTTCAGATTTGAGTGGTAAATTTCATCTAGCAGAGTCAAGTGAAAACCATTATTAGACCCTTATTTTATCACCCTGGTGATCTAAGTGTAAAAAAAAAAGAAAATAGAAAAAAACCACAGAGCACTGCATTTTAATATTTGTAAGAAGCATAAATCATAATGGTTTGTATGCTACACTATACAAATAAGATACTGTACTTTCCAAAGAAAACCAACTTCTTAGAGGGTTTTCCAAACAGTCACTCCATATAGCTAAGAGCTTGACCCTTTAGCCACTGCTACAGCACGGGGGATACAGGTGATAAGTTCCCGACTCTTCCAGCTGTGCCTGCTTCTGCCACCACTGAAGAAGGGGCCTCCCGGAGGCCTGCTGCGGCCCCCTCCATCTCCTGCGCCACCAAATGTGGGCTCTGCGGGGCAGGCGAGCGCTGACCTGATGGGACAGCCTCTGGGCATGGCTTCCCACAATCCTCCTCCCCATTAGGAGAACTTGCGCTTCTTCATGGCTTCTGCCTTGACCGCCAGGCTCTTGGCACAAATGGTCAGGACCACAATGAGCACGCCCACCACAAATGTCACCACTGGCCAGAGGAAGCAGTGCAGGAGGACGATGTCATCATGCGTGCGGCGTAGGAGGACGTCCTCTGGTCTGGAAGAGTGGAGGACAAGGAAAGAAGAGCAGTCAGACTCGCATTACAGCATCGGAAACTCTACAACCCGCATACGAACTGGATTTCCAGCCCAAGGGGATAATCACACTTGAAAGTCAAGACTCTGATTGGAAAGACACCGTACTTTCTGCTTCAAACCCATTTCCAAAAGCTGTGAGCTCTTGAATCAAGCAATTGGTGCAAATCTGCATATCATTTATTATATCATTTGCATGCTGCAAAATGTCAAAGGTATAGCATTATTTTGCTGCCATTTTTTTCCCACCCAAAATGGCTCCCTTTTTCTTCCTTTCTTTTAACCTCACTGGCCAACGGGCATAGAGGCAGATGAATGTGACTGACGGGTGGGCATTCTCAGCAAACCTACACTCAGTCTTGGCATTGGGCTAGAGCCCAAGTGATTTTAATCTGAAGGGAAAAGATTAACACCATTGTTCAGGTGAGGGCGATAGAAGGTATGGAGCCGTTAGGTGTGTCTAACCTGTACGGTTGCTTAACCATGAATGCAGACCAACACACTGAAATACTGCCACATCATATCATAGCATCCAAAGGCTGGCACCCTTGGTATTTCTTAAGATAACTCAGCTGTTCCATATGAACCAAAGGGTTCACTAGCAAAACCTTTATTATTAAAATAAAACAATGGACTGAATGCATCATCTATGTTTCTACGTGAAACTTATCATCCATTTGAGCCACTGCCCACTGTCTTTCCACTGATCCTGCAAAGTGGCAGTTGTCAATTTCTGTCTTGTCCGTGTGAACATTGTTTCAATTCCTACGTTTGTCTCTGATAGAAAGCAAAGACGAGACAGGCTCCACAAACCACGCTCTCCCACCTTTCGTGATTAGACAGATGTCTGGGAGTTCAATTTTCATACAAGAGGCTTGGATTTTATGAAATATTTACATTCCACCCAAAGGAAAGTTGGCTCTGTTATTCTACTACTGTAGGCTATGTACCTATTCTGCCTTCAGAAAAATGCTGCAAAATAATGTATCCCACTATCCCCAAGAACAATCAAAGGCTTCAGAGCCCAACAGCAGTGCCTTTAACGGAGAAATATACCCCTGGGAGTTTTCACTGGTACTAGCTCTTATTTCCCAGAAGGCTGATAAAGAACACTGGGTATTTCTCTTTTCTGTATAGGGAAGTTGCCACACAGCATCAGCAGAGACAGCTGTGCAGGCTGGATACGAAATGTGCTTTTCTTCTTTGGTGCATAATTTCAATTTTTGTGCATGAAGTGAGATTCTAGTTGGCATTTCAATGACAAGTTGTATTAAATGAACGCAGGATAACTCTGGCAGCAAGGTCCAGATTACCCTCAGCTTGCAGCAATCCCTCCAGCTACTCCTATTGCAGCCCATCGTCTTCAAGACTTGGGCTACCATTCATTTAAGTTCTGATCCTTTTTGTTTTCTTATTGCTGTAAGATGCAACAGGGCTGTGGCCTGGGTTGCAGCCTTATTATCCATGTACGCATTAAAGAAACTTCATGCCTGAGTCCGAAGGAGTAGAGATCAAGGCCCCAGAAGAGCCGAGGCTCAAGGCGGTCGAAGTCACTTTTAGAGTCTTTACTGCCAGCACCGCCTCGGCTCTCTTTCCAGCTACACAGCTGGAAGATGACCCTACCTCAGTGTGCAAGAGACGGTCCAACCTGTCTCCCAGGATGCTCTTTGTGGAACACACTATTCTATGCCTTTAAAACTATCGATACAAAGAGGAGTTCTAGATTCTTCATCAAAAAGGTCAGATACACAGCAACATGAATACACTTGGTACCAAGGAAAAACAAAAAGGAGAAGGAAAGGGGATTTAGATTTTCATATCTATAGTAACTGCATGTGTAATTTGCATAAGTAATGTGTTTTGTAACTAATTTTCCAGTAAAATGTTTCTGTGTAGATCTACTTTGGTATGTTTTCTCCAATCACTGTTTAGAATATTGCCGAATGCCTTTATCACAATATCAAACAAATGAGCCGGGAAAACAGCTCCATGAGGGCTGCCGGAACTGCCATACAGGCCGTACAGACTATCTGAAATATAGTTTGAAGAGCAAGTGTTGGAAAGATGTGAAGGAAACGGACAGGAGAGAAGGAAGCCACCGGAAACTGTTGAATCCGGAAGCCTGTCTTCCTCAGAAACTCTCTAGAATTCTATCTCCTTGTTCCTGGGCAACACTTCTGTTTCAAAGCTTTATGTGACAAAGTAAAATGACTCATGTGAGCTGCATTTGAACTGCTTCAACAAATCCTTCTTTAGAGCTAGAAAAAAATTATCATACACATTTCCTTCAAAACCATGCATGTCTGTCTCTACTTCAGACAGCTCTAGCTCTAAGGTGCCCCACAATCTCCTTGGATAGGAAAACCTCATTTCTCAGGTCAATAGTCCCGTGGTTATATGATTCACGAGATCACCTTTAAATTGCTTCTTCTGGCCTAAGTTTTTCCATTTTGACTGGGTTTATCATACTGTAATTGAAGGTACTCTCCTGCCTCAGTTATCTATATCCTCTGGGTTGGTTGGCCAAAAACTATTTGACTTAGAATTCACTTTTTTTCCCATGGTTATATGGTCAAAATGAAGAGAAACTTCATTAAATGTAGACAAAGGCCAGACACGGTTACTCTCTACCCGAGGGTCCTTCTGCAGGGCGTGGGAATTGTAATGGAAACCGAGTGAGGAAGGCGTGAGCATCCTGAAAGCAGAGCAAGTATAGCTGGGAACTGTGGGAAATGCCTGCGTGCAGCTTCGAATGGACCTTGTGGTAATGATCACGACACTTCTGTTGGCTTGCTGCTCACTTCCATTCAGTATTTACTAAGCACGTGCTCCCTGGCAAACACTACGGCAGGACATTTCATTATGTATTTGTTTGTTTGTTTATGTTTTAAGTTTTATGTTCCTTGGTGTTTCGCCTGCATGTATGTCTGTGTGAGGGTGTCAGATCCTCCTGGAACTGGAGTTACAGACGTTATGAACTGCCATGTGGTTGCTGGGAAGTGAACGAGGGTCCTCCGGAAGAGCAGACAGAGCTCTTAACAGCTGAGCCATCTCTCCAGCCCTAGGACATTACATCTTGTCTCGTCCTCAAAATCACTGTGTTCGAAATTCCTTCAAGGGAGCAATGGAAGGGATTAGGTTGCTTAAGTTCACACAGTTTAAAGTGAGAGCATAATAATTTGAAACCACATCTGTGTGACTTTTTTTTTTTAGCTGTGTTATTTATTTACCTGTAAGCCAGCTTTTCTCAAACTAGATTCAAGTTGTTTCAACCCTTCATTCAACTCCCTCAGAATCTGAAGTTGTGGGGCCCAGAAGTCTTGTAGGAATTCTGGGGTGACTCTACCTATACTTGTGCAAGCAGCATTATGTAGGGTTCTATAAGGAAAGAAGGCAGCATGTACCCTAGTTAGCCATTTCTCCGACTATCCAATGCTAGTTGATACCTAGGCCCCGATGCTTGTGACTGCTTTACTGTGTACCCTCATAGGAGCAGAGAGAGGTATAGGTCAGGGCAGATATGTACGGGGCAGGGCCAGAGACTAAGAGTTGGACGTTCAGACCACAGTGTGGAGTTGGTCATAGGAGGCCTTCAGTGTTCCTATGAGAACCAAAAAGGATGCCTCCCAGGGCAGCCTCCACTCCAACAATTGAGATAAAACCAGAGATTTGGGATACATCATCTTAAAAACAGAAAATCGATCCCCTCTGACTTTGTCTAATCAACTAGGAGAAGTCACAGTCCATGGTACTTGTTCTGTTGACCAGTGGGGAAAGAAAACGGCGATTAAAAAATAAAATAAAATGAGGGATTTCTTTAATCTGTTCTTATCTCAAAAGGGAGTGGGGAGATGTCTCAGCTGGGAAGTGCGTGCTGGGTGATAATGAGGGTCTGAGTTCATGCCCCCAGCAACCTGAACTTAGTAAAACCTGAACTTAATTGTGCACGGCCAGAATCCTATAACTAGAGGGGGTAGAGACAAGTTAATCCCTGGACCTCACTGGGCAGCCAATCTAGCCAATCAGTGAGCTTTGGGTTCAGTAAGAGATGCTGTCTCAAAAGACAACATAGCCTAGCATGACACACAACTTTAATCCCAGCATTCCGGAGGCAGAGTAGGGGTCAACTCAGTAACTTTGAGGCCAGCCACGACATAATGAGTTTCAGAGGAAGAACTAAGACAAGCTAACTAAGCAATACTGAAAGATACCTGACATGAGCCTCTAGCCTCCACACATGTATCTTATGCAGCTACACACATCTGCACATGCACCCACATGCACAAATGCGTACACTTTACACATGCACACACGTACTACACACATCCCATAACTTGGATTGCATAATTTATAAATATGATACTACGGAAACTATACCAACCATGAGCCAAGAGGACCCACTTAAAAGCGCTGTCCCCATGAGATCTTACAGGGAACAGAGGCCTTTCTAGAGCATCAGAATCCATTTCAATTGCCTTAGCACAGGGTTTTTTTCCCATCATGAAAACTGCTACAATGTTAACATTTTGGCCCATTTTAAGCAAGACAATGAGACATCCTCCTGCCAGCTCCAGCCCTCTTGCCTTGTCTTTTTGTTGTTGTTGTTGTTGTTTTGTTTTGTTTTTTGTTTTTCGAGACAGGGTTTCTCTGCAGCTTTTTTAGAGCCTGGCCTGGAACTAGCTCTTGTAGACCAGGCTGGCCTCGAACTCACAGAGATCCGTCTGCCTCTGCCTCCCGAGTGCTGGGATTAAAGGCATATGCCACCACCGCCCGGCCTGGCTTGTCTTTTCAATCTTGTATATTTGTTATTGACCTTGATAACCCCCCCCAGCACACATACCCCCTTTTGGTACTCGGTACTGAACCTGTGGTCTTGCACTATTGTGTGCACACTCGACTCCTGAACTGTGCGCATTGCCAACTCCGGTCCTCCCAAGCGATGGAAGGATGTACAACGTTTACATATTACATTTATTGTTATAAACTGCCAAGCCTGACTTGTAACATACTGTATCATTAGAAACATTTTCTCACTTGGGGCGGATTTTAAATTCTAAAATATTTCATAATTACTTTAATCAAGATAATTCCCCCAAGCATGGCCTAAGCCCCACATGCCAGGGCTCTGACATGGTTGCATTGCCAAAGGACACCAAAAACTATGAAGGTTTCATCATTCAAGCCTTCTGAACAGGTGCCATTTAGGCCTGCTTTAAACCTTATTTGTTATTTATAATATGACCTAGTTTCAAGAAGAACCTGAAAAGAACAATACAAACAGAAGATTTGAATACAACAAAGTCCTTAATCTGACAGCTGAGAAAAGGAGCAATGTAATTAGAATGGGGAAAAGGAAAAACGTCACTGAGAAGAGCCACCATTCTTAATTTAAATAAAACTTATCTATGAACCTCCTGGTACTCAAAGGTGGTGGGGAAGGAAATACTAGCTACCCAACTGCTATGACATAAGAAAAGGAACAAGAGAATTTGGAATTTTGTTAGGAATAACCTAGAAAAAAATATTCTGCGTGTACATTTGTTTACCCAAATGAATGAACGTGTTGCATGTTGAAGGACCAGGACGGCAGTTCCTCAACGTTAATGAAAATCGCTTTAGGGCTTCTCAGCACACTGAGTCCAAAGCCTCCGATCTGCAGGACTGACTGAACAGTGTTGCAGAGCTTGGTATGCCTATCACCCTTGAGAACAAACTCAGCTCAACGATGTTTTCTCAACACTGGGCAGCATCAGCTTGGCTTTTGACATTGACTGCGCCAGATCGAAACCCTAAGGCTGGAGCATGGGCGCTCTGTGCTCTTGCCCTGGAAGTAAGGGAATGAAAAGCCACCAGGAGAGCTAGTGATGTGTTCCCTGACAGCTTAACTCAGTCCGTGTGGGCATAGGTTTTTCAGTCGGCCTTATAAAGTTTTCTACGTAAGTCTAAACAAGTGAACAAATATTTAAATGACATAACCACCAGTGGCCCAAGGACCTGAGTGTGACCCCTAGAATCCAGGTGGAAAATGCTGGCCACAGTGGCCTGCACTTGGAATCCCAGCATTGGGGGACCAAAACAGGCAGATCCCTGGGGCTCGCTGGTCAGCCAGCCCAGTCGATTGGTAAGCTCCAAGCTAATGAGCTGTCTCAAGGAAAAAAGAAAGAGACTGAAGGCTACTGAAGGATGAAACCTGAGGTTGTCCTTTGGCCTCTGCACATAACACACATGAGCATATGCATACAGACACATGAACACACACATGAGCACATGCACACACACATGAGCACATGCACAAACACACACGAACACATGCGCACATGTGAACACATGCACACACGAGCACAAACACGCACACATACGAGCACATGCACAAACACACATGAACACATGCACACACGAGCACATGTGTACACATAAGAATATGCACAAGCACACATGAGCACATGCATACACGAATACATGCATACACACATGAACACATGTACACACATGAACACATGTACACACATCAACGCACACATGAGCACATGTGCACACATATAAGAGCACGTGCACACACGTGAACACATGGCACACACATGCATGCATGAGCACATGTAAGCACACATGAGCACATGCACACACACGAGCACGTGTGCACACATACAAGATCACATGCACACACATGAACACATGGTATACACACACAAAGCTTTACTGTGGTTAGGTGTGATAAATGTGGGATCCTGGAGGTGGTAGAAAGTTAGCTTAAGTTGAAGACATTTGAGATTAAACAGACAAGGCAAATTCCTTCTAGAAATTTCCTCCTCTGCATAACCATGCAACTTCTGAGATCTGAGGCTACCATGCATTTTTTCTCTGAGGGGTCCAGTTTTCATAGACCACTCATGCTTGCAGAGGCAAACACTGTCACAAACTTCCCCTCCTAAAGGCCAGTCTGGCCATCACTGGAACCTTTTCTTTGCCACCCTTGTATGCATGCCCCAAATCTAACCACTTCTTCTCTTAGTTGAGATCCTTTGCGTAAAACTACAACAAAGTCCTTGGGAAAATTCATTAATGGAGAAGAAAGATGTGTTCGGGCCTATAGCAAGGCACTGTATCATGCTGGCGGCACATGGCAGAGCAACCACTCTCTTCATTCACAAGGAATAAAGGGAAACAGACGAGTGTTCTGCGATTCTCTTCTACACCATGGCCCCAGTAACCTAAAGACTGTCTAATGGTTTCCATCCTTCAAAAGTAACAACGCTTTCTGATACAAGAGCCAAGTCGGTCAACTCAGAACACAAACGCTAGCAGAGTATTAGTCAGTGTTTTGGTTTTTAGCAATACCTTATTCTGTAGCCCTTCTGGAAGGAGACGGGACTAAAGCGCACTCCATAAGATACCAAATGTGATCTATTGATTAATAATTAAAAAACTAATCTTTGAAGTTTCTTTTCTATTTGAAGATATTAAAGATTGTGAATAGAAATGCTGGGAACCAGAGGTACGCCGCTTAGTTGTAAAGAGTTTACTGAAGATGCACAAGGCCCTGGGTTTGACCTCTAGCAAATAAGAAAGTTGAACTTGATTTTGATATAACTGAACCATCTACTTTAGAGTAATTAGCTGGTACATCTAGTTGCTGGGGAAGCAATCATATGACCTTGCCAATAATGTAGAAAAAGCACACTTGTCTTCCTTGTGGCTGCAGGAGGGGACTTGCACAGCTCACTGATAGTGGTGGAGAGAGGGACAAGTCACACAGGTCCTTCACAGTGAGTGTTCTTACATTGCGCTTCTCTCCTGTGGGGACACACTTGGAACCCTGGCGTAGTATAAAGTTAGCTTAAGCTGAAGGCATTTGAGACTAAACAGACAAGACAAACTCCTTCTAGAGATTTCCTCCTCTGCCTAACCACGCAACTTCTGGGATCTGAGGCTACCATGCACTTCTTCTCTGAGAGTTCCAGTATTCACAGAAGACCACTCATGCTTGCACAGGCAAACATTGTCACAAACTTCCCCTCCCAAAAGCCCATTTGTCTGTCACTAGGGCCTTTCCTTTGTCGTATGCATGACCAAATCGAATTACTTCTTTTGAGGCCCTATACAAAAAACATATTTACTAACACTGATCAAGTTTGTTTGCGTTTTCTCCTGCTAATGTATTATTTGTCAATTTCATTCCGGTGCCCAGACATTAAATCTGAAGGAGTAGAGGGGTTTTCCTCCCCTACACCGTTCTGAGCTCATTTTGACTCTCACAGGCTTAGCGAGGATGCTATGGTCAGGGCTTTAAGAAGCCCGGATGGCCGCTATCTCGGGAGCGTGGTGTTGCTCCAGAGGATTCCTATCTATGGAGAGTATGCTCGCCACACATCTACAGATGTTAGTCATACTCTCCAGTTGTCCTCTGCCGTCTTTCCCAGGCTGACTCAGAGCGGCTGCACAGGGGTCACCTCCCTTTTGTGGAAGAAGTTAAGTCAAATCCAAATCTTGGGGTGTGCAGAGAAACATATGCACCTGATGGCGGCAGGAGAAGGAGTCAAGTGGCAGGTGCGTTATTTTGGAGAAACAAAGCTTTGAATTAATTATAAAGTAGAGAGCGTATAACTAGGTACACGCTGAAGGAAGGACCCGATAATCTACCAGCGGAGGACTGCATTTGAGAATATGCGCTTGACTGAGACAAACCTAACCCGGAGGTAAACGTTTAATCCATTCTTCACGCCTTAGTTTTCTCATCTGTAAGATGTGCGCGTTCATTACTTTGCTCCTTGTTGTGAAAAATTTCTGATAAAAATCAGTATAAAGAAGGTTGGAAGGATCTGGTTTGCCTCATAGTTTAAGAGACATAGTTCGTCACGGTGGGGAAGACGCAGGTGGCAGCTGATCATATTGGGTCCTACTCAGGAAACACAGTGCAGACAGGAAGTAGAGGCTATAAAACCCTTCTTCTATTGAGACTCCATCTCCTCAACCTTCTACAACCTTCCAAATCAGTGACATCAGCTGGAACGAGTGTTCAAACACATGAGTGGAGGGGGGAAGGACCAAACATATGAGTGTGTGTGAGGGGCTCAAACACATGAGTGTGGGGAGTGATCAAACACATGAGTGTAGGGGGGAATCAAACACATGAGTGTGGGGGGAATCAAACACATGAGTGTGGGGGGAGGATCAAACACATGAGTGGGGGGGTGGAGGCATGTCCTATTCAAACCACAAGAGTGGTATGGCAAAAAAGCTGCCTTACTCCCGAGAACTAAATGAGATATGGAAGTGAGGTGCTTCAGTAGTTTCTGATGGGGAGCCCATAAGAGACAGCACTGAGAATAATTTTGTCAGTACTCAGTAAAACCCCATTCTGGAATGCTGACCATACTGGGTCTTCTCCGGGTACCTTCTTCACCTGCACATTGTAAGGAGGTAGTCACGGGCAGTCCCTCTGATCTCATTAAAATCCTGGCAGAGAGGACTCTGTTGCTCCTTGATCCCCTGTGGAATGAACAGCGAGCATCCATCCTGCATGGCCGGCTTACAGGGGGCAAAGGCGACCAACAGGACAGGTTCAACAAGCAAATGACGTCTTCCAATTCTACCACACACGTCAGACAGAGGCAAGAAAACAGCCCCTAACAACATCAGAGCCTTCATTAGGAACATAAACAGAAGTTATGCGCTAAAACACATTCTACAAACATCCTTTCACAGAGTAGATGACGCCGAGGGCAGTCCCCAGCTACAGCTGGGGCCCGTGTCAGTGACTGTCTCAACTGAGACAATTTCTAAGAACCCTGAGGGAGCTGCTGCGGCTCTGCACTTACACAGTGACATGCAGCTTTTGGTTCTAATCATGCTAAGTGCTCACTGCTTTTTTTTTTTTTTTTAAAGCGTCTGTCTTCTCAACCTGACTCTTGAAGTGCTGGCATCAAACCCTTGTTATGTGTAACCCGTGTCTACGAAAGCTCCTAATTTCTAAGGGAAAAAAAAAAAATGCAGGCATCACTGTCAAGATTTGCAAGCAGAAAGTATGAACTTTTGACTTAGAAAAAATAATACTAGTTTTCATCTCTTTGCTTTGTAACTGCAGAAGCAATGTGGCCAGCTGCCTCTGGCTCTGGTCACACAGCCACAACGGCCTTCAACACTGAGACTTCTCTGCCATAGTGGCATGGGCTCTCAAACTGTGAGCCGCAATAAAGCCGTCCTCCTTGAAGTTGCTTTTGTCAGGTGTTTTTTTCCCACAGCAACAAGAAAGTAACAATACCTCCCAGGTCCCTCCAACATGGGGATGCTAGCAGCTTAGTGTTCAAATCCGCTTGTTTCCAGGGACAGGGGCTCACACCAGCAGAGCGACTGCACACGTAAAAAGAGACCATTTTTTGAAGCTCACTCTAACAGCCACATTTTCTGTCATTTCCCTAAGCTGAATCATGTTCTCAGCCCTCGCTGCAGGCACAGAGGACACAGAATAATCGCAGATTGCACACTTGCAACGTGGGTGTGAGAAACCGTTTCCCGGGAGAAGAAGACAAACACACCGATGAACCCAAAATAAGCACACGAGCCGGGATTCCATTGGGTGCTTGGAAGGCTGGCAAGAGCTTCAGCATTTTGGTTCTCAAGGAAATGAGCAGGGTAAGGAATCCCCTCAAATGTCACTGTATCTCCTTCCTGTCTGAACACGATTGGGCACAATGCGTGCACCAGTGGCATCTTAAAGGAGGTCAAGAAACACTTTCGTCCCCATGATTCCTGGGAGAAAAGTCAAGATGGCAAGGGTGTCACAAGTCAGGGGTAAAAGACAGCAGACTCAGAAGACAGCAGACTCAGCCACACCCAGGGGGTTCCTCACAAAAGGATGGACCAAGCATCTGCTCAGCTCCACTTAGATGATCTCCCTGGGGTTCCCGGACCCAGAAGAGCTCTGCATTCTGCTAAGCTCAAAATGTGAGCTCAACAAATGTGGGCAGCATGGCAAAAGGCTTCAGAGGATGAAGTAAAAATCTATGCCACCGAACTGCAGCCAAGCAAATCCGGAGGGGGAAACGCGATCAAAGGCCGCATCTATTTGTTGGAAACTGCAAATGCCAGAGCTGTATTCGCCCAAACAGTCATGCGTATTTACTTGTGTTTCTACAGATTGTGCCAACTATTTTCAGATAATTTCAAAAACAAGTGATCATATTTACTCCTCTGCTTGCCTCTCTGCCTTTTTGGTTTTTATGAGTGGGTATGCCTATGTATGTTTATGTGTGTGAGGGTGTGTGTACACGTGCGTGTGTGGTGTGTGTGTGTGTGTGTGTGTGTGTGTGTGTGCATGCGCATGTGTGCGTGTAAGCCAGAAGTCAACCTCGGAACATTCCTCGGGCACTACCCACATTCTCTGAGACAGGCTGTGCTGGGTAGGTTTATGTCAACTCGACACAGCTGACGTCATCGGAGAGGAGGGAAACCTCAATTAAGAAAATGCCTCTGTAAGATCAGGCTGTGGGCAGGCCTGTATGGAGTTTTCTTAGTTAGTGACTCATGAGGCAGGGCATAGCCCACTGTGGGTAGCACCCATCCCACCTGCCTGAGTTTCCTGTCCTGACTTCCTTCAGTGATGGGCAGTGGTGTGGAAGTAGAAGCCAAATAAACCCTTTCCTCCCCATGGTGCTTTGGCCAAGGTGTTTCAACACAGCAGCAGTAACTAAGACATAGGCTCTCTCGCTGACGTAGGACTTACCACGAAGCTGAGGAGGGTTGGCTAGAGATGCCCAGGGAGCTGCCTGTCTTCTATGCCTCCCCAGTGCTGGGACTAAAACCATCTGTCACCACCCCCGGTGCCTCCTGGGAATCAATCTCAGGTATTGACTGAGCCATCTGCCCAGACCCCTCTCTGTTTGTTTACAAAATCCACGTCTAGCCCAACCTCTCCCACTGTGGGATAGTTTCTGTTTTTCCAACTCATCCTGCTGAAGGGTTCTCCCTGCACTGGGACACCTCCTCACGGGTACATCCCTAATCTGGCCTCACGTGCTATGCAATGCTGCTGGCATGGGAACGGCCACATGAAAAGATACCAGGTAGGCACATGGCTATCCAGACGCACCCCACAGCAATTCGCTCCATAATTTTCTCAGCTAACCACCAGTACCGTCCGACTAGGTTAAGTTCAGTTCTCTATCATTATTATCTATTATCTCTATCTATTAGATCCTCCATGAAGAAAAGCCACTCACATGTCCATTCCTTCACGTTTATACCCCTTGTGTATCAGTAACACACTATCATTCTGGCAGCTATGGAAAAAAAAAGATTTTAAAATGTGCCTTGGGTTGGAAAAGGACAGCTGAGTATCTCCTATATTGCAAGTGTGAAGGAAGGGCTACCTCCTACTCTAACGCTGTACGCTGTCACTCTACAGGGTTCCCAATTGTTAGAAGCCCTGTTCCACTACAATGTATCGTACACCAGGCAGCTATTTTTAAATTAAATAATTAGAAGAATACACACACACACACGCACACACACACACACGCGCGCGCTTTGGTACTGCACACAAAAAAGACAAGCAGAAGCAGGCCTAGCATTTCCATCCAGGCAACCGATGACTCACACGTCTGGACCCCTAGATTGCATCCTACAGGATCCACAAATCATAGCTTTTACACTCAGTTTTGTTGTTGTCTGTTGTGCAACTGTGTCTCTTCGCTGCAATGCATTAAGCAGATATTAAGATGCTTCTGAATTATAAAATTAGCTGACTTAGTTTTGAGGCTCTATTCCTACAGGATAAGTCTCTCCTTAACAAGCTCCTACAAAGAACATACGACTGAGACACAGGCATGACAACTGAAGCAGTGACCAATGACTAAATACCAATACCTGTGTGTGCCAGCAGCTTAAGGTTATCCCTGGAGCATATGACAGCCAATGTTCAATAAGACAATATGCAAATAATCAACAGCAGAGTGGCCATCTGAACATGTTTTTTTTAATTTTGTTAAAGAGTTTGAAGTTCATAGAAAACTTCTATGCATCGAGCAGTATGGATTCCTAGGGATATCATTTTCTTTTCTTTTGCCATCTGACCACCACTAATATTCCAGATGGGGACTACACCTTAAAGCTGTACAAGACCCAAGACAGATGTGCATACTCCCCTTGTTGTAGACTTCCAAATCTAAAGGGCACAGCTTCCAGACACATACTTGGGCATTTAAGAAGGCTTTCTTGAGATTTGGTTCTCCGACATTTGCTCAACACCTACGGCTGGCAGGCATCAGGGCCATGCTACTCGCCGGCTTGCCCATGAGCAGTAAACGTGAGGGTGAGAACACTCTCTTCTGCCTACACTCCCACCGCCCAGCCTGACACTGGCACATGCTTGTTTGGGGTGTTCTACGGATGCTTGCTCTCCCTTATGGCGACGATCCATTTCAAGATGCAGTAGACACTTGCTCACAGTGCAGAGATAATAGAAAAGAAGGAGTGCTTAAGTGTGCCCAGGGATGGGGGCGGGGAGGAAAGACCTTGTGAGCAGATATATGAAAGGACAGCAATATAGGTTTTGGGGAATAAATGCACAAAGAATTTATTGGGCGAGAATGCACCATGAAAAGATGCACATTCAGCAGGCTGGCATTTCTGATGCCTTTGCCATCAGTAGTAACTACAACAAAAAATGTTTACAGTAATGAGTCACTGGTCAGAATTAACAGAAGCTATTGTGTTATCATATCCCAACACAGGCTAGCACCCTGGTCCCTGTTAGTAACTCTTCATCAGGGAGGTTAAGAACACAGACTCCGGAAACAGAACACAGAAGTTGGAAGTTGATCTCAAAGACGAGCAGAGCAGAACAGTGGGTTCGAGAGGCTGATAAGAAATAGAAATGGAGGCAGAAAACAGTTACCACAATAAAGTAGACAGGAGGAATGGACTGATGGACTGTAGGATTCTAATTATTATTAGAATCTAATTATTATTAGAATTAATTCTAATTATTTATTATTATTATTATTATTATTCAATAGGATACGTATAGCTTACAATAGCCTACTACATATTTTATGAAGAACTTGATGGGAGAAGTTCCCAGGCTTTAAGGAAACAATAAATATCTGAGGAAGTGGGATTAGTATTGCTTGATTTGATCGGCATCCACTGGATGAATGCATTGTATCGCCTCACTGTCCTCTAGATACGGACCCTTATTATTCACCGATCCTGGCTACTCTTACCCAAGCACGTGGTTCAGATAGGCTGCTCAACCTCTCAAGGCTTCAGCTCTGCCATGTGCAGAATGAGGCTAATGGACAGAACACCCTGCACAACTGCACAGAATCGGGAATTAACGTCTACGAAGCACTTGAGCAACTTTTGACACAGAGTTAGCAGGATGGATAGAAGTTCGCTCATGCTGGCTGGGACAGTACGAAATAGGTCTCTTAAGTCCCAGTGGGTTTTAGCATCTTTATCAACAGAAGTTCTCTTGACTTACGACTACCATGGTATCTAAGGGTTCGGTCAGTAAAACGCTTCACAAGTGCAAACCCAAGCTCATGAGTTTGATCCCCGGAAGCACACTTACAAAGACAGGCATGGTGGCACACACTTGTAATCTCAGTGCTGGGGAGATGGAGACAGAGAGATCCCTGGGGCTCCCTAGCCAGTAAGAAATGCTTCAAATGAAATGGTGGATGGTACCTGAGGAACAACACCCAAGACTGTCCTCTGGCCTCCTTGTGAATGAACACACATGTACATGCACGCAAGTGTACCAACAGAGACATGCATGTACACACACACACACACACACACACGTTAGAATAGAAGAAGTAACCAGTTCAACAGGTACTAGAATCAAGATTCAAAACAATCACAAGATACTAAAATGATCCATTACAATCAATAATATATATTTATAGAAAAATAAATTACAGTTCCTGTACTTATGCCCAGAAAACATGTTTCCCAAGTTTAGGAACTGGGGGAAAGTTGCTTTCAGAGAAGTATATAGGGCTAGGATGAGCTCAAGAGTGTGGCTCGTGCCTAGTGTGTCAAGTCCCTGCTTTTATCACTAGTGCTGAAAAGGAGAGTGAAGATGGGAGGCGGGGTGTGAGGCATATATAATACAGACAGGAGTGGAAGAAGCCTTATTGCCAGCTGTGTGTGCACTGACAGTTGTCACACCTACTCAGAGCTAATGACCTACAAGGTGCCCTGTCCTGGACTCTGTTTTAGTGTCTAGACTCAACACTGGTGATGGAAAGTTTCTGATTTGTGATGAACAGGCTAGCTCAGGTCACGGAAAGAAGCATGGTGCATCCTTGCTATCCCAATACTTTGGAGGCAGAGACAGGAGAACTGCCACAGTTTAAAACCAGCCAGGTCTATAGAGCATGGCTATATTTCAGAAAACAGACCAAGAATGAAAGAAAGGAGGCAGGGGAGAAGGGAGGGAGGGAGGGCAGAAGAGAGGGAGGGTAGAGGAGAAACAAAGGGGCAGGAGCAGCAGGAAGAGGAAGAGGAGCAGGAAGAAGAGGGTCAGAGAAGGCGGAAGAGGAACAAGAGAAGCAGCAGGAGGAGGAGCAGGGGAGCAACAAGAGGAGAAGCAGCAGGAGGAGAAAGAGCCGAGGGAGGAGCAGGAGGAGGAGCAAAGGGAGGTGGCTCAGCAGCAGCACAAGGAGGAGGTGTTGGCTCCAGCCTGCTGCTCCCTGGCCTAGAACCTGAAAGGTGTTATGTCTGCCACAAGACTCAGACAGCACAGTCTGACTCCAGAGTGAGACACAGCACTAGCCAGGACTGTGGTAAAGCTGGCCAGTCTAAGCGCATGCTCTCAAGACGGCAAAGCGAGTGTCAACGCTGTGCTAACATCTGTTTGTGACTCCCCAGGGCCCCCTCCCCAGTCACCAATGAGTCACTCCCTTTCTGCCTCTACTGTTTGCTTAGTGGAGATCCGGAAACTCAAAGAACTAATTAAAAACAAACAAAAACAAACAACAAAACAAAAGAAAAGTTCTTATTAACTGAAAATGTTTGAAGGTGGATCGGCAGGCTGAGGGGAAAGAAGAGGAGATATCTATGTCTATCAGAGCTGGTCCAATACAGAAAACGATGTGGTAGAAATATGTTTATCTGGGATTTGTCTTGCCTTGAATATGAAATATCCCCCATGGGCTAAAGCATTTGAGAAACTGGTGCCCAGCAGGCGATGCCTGTTTTCCTTTTGGGGCAGACAAAACATCACTTTGTAGAGTAGGATGGCCTCAAACTCTGAGATCCCCCTGTCTTTGCATCTGCCTCCCAAGCGCTGGAAATAAAGGCACGCCCCACTGTACCCACCCTTCTGTTTGTTTTGGTGGTGCTATTTGGAAGGCTACAGAAGTTTGGGGGGTTGGGAACATCCCTTGAGAGAGAGGGTCACTAAGGGAGGGCCTTGAGGTCTCACAGTCCGGTCCCACTTCCTGTCTGCTCTCTGCTCCCTCACTTCTGGAAGAATCCACCAGCCACCCAGCAGCTGATTCATGATTGACAGGCCAGCCTACGATGCCTTCCCCGGTGTGATGGATTGCATCCCCTCAAACGGTAAACCAGAATAAACCCTGATGATGCTCGCTTCTTGAAACTAATTGACAGCCAATTAGTTTCAGCACGCATTTTATTTAACCAGGGATTGGAGTAAAGGACCGAACAGATGTCAGCCTGTGAGTCTGCGGGTTCCACATACACTTGCCGTGTGCCACAAGCGCCTTCTGGCCCCATTGTATCTAATATGAAACCGAGGCAAGAGCGTTGCGGTAAGTGGTCCAAGGTCATTCACTGAGTCAAGAACAGGAGCTATGCATAGAACTGAAGTCTCCTGACGCACAGCCCTGCCCTGCATTCCACCAGCCGGTGATGCTGCACTCTGTGACCTACTTGTCCTGTGCCTCTTGTAGTTTTCCTCCCCAATTTCCCCAGGGCTCTCTTTGAAAGCTGCACAAAGCACCTTAAATGAAAAGTGATTTGATAACATCCCATTTGTGATTTTATTGCCATGACGATAAAAGCCCTTAGAAGATGAACTTGCCGGCGCGAAGGCATTCTGATTAGCCGTCAGAAAAGAGACTCTCAATTTCACATTTTAAATAATGCATGGTGTTTAGATGTCAGGCGAAGAAGGAACGCTGGAATGAATTCCATACATATCCTGCAGCTTGCTGGAGACAGCAAACACTACTTTTATAAAAGTACAGATTTGGAGACTAAACAGAGCCTTCAGTTCTGATGTAATCTCTCAATATGGAACTAGACACGAATGTACATGGGAAAGACTAAGATTTCAGATTCACTGTTTTGTTCTCGAAGACTCATGCTATGTCACTGAACTCAAAGTATAAAGAGAAAGCCAATATGTTTATTTTTAAAAAAAGAACTATGGTGGGGGGCTGGAGAGATAGCTCGGTGGTTGAGAGCACTGGCTGCTCTTTCAAGGACCCAAGTTCAAATCCCAGCACCCACATGGCAGCTCCCAGCTGTCTGTAGCTCTAGTTTCCAGGAGACTTGACATTGTCATACAGATGTACATGCAGGCAAAACACCAATGTACATGAGATAAAAAGAATTAAAAAATTCAAGTTATGGAAATAATTCGAACTATGGAATCAGACCCTTCTTTAATCAAAGATTAAGAGGTACCTCTCACAGAAACTAGAAAATAAAACTAGCGATGAAAATTTTAACATAAAACACCAATTCAACGGTTTATTTAAAATTCAGATCTGAGCCAGAGAGGTGGCTCAGCAGGTAGAGGTGCCAGCTCCGCAAGCCTGAGGACCCGAGTTTGATCCCCAGAACCTACCTAAGAAAGCTGGATCTGTAACGCCAGGACTCCGGGGTTGAGACAGGGGGTGAAACTCATAGGCCAGCTAGTGGGGTACACAGTGCAGCAGCAGAAACAGGGCAGCCTTGTCCCCACAAGGAGGAAGAAGAACACTTCCCTGAGAGTTGTCCTCTGACCTTGACATGTGGGCCACGGCATAAACCACCTCCACCCTCTTGCCAAGGAAAATAACTAAATAAATTAAAAACCCGGGTCCCATTTTTGTATGCAAATTAATCCTAAGAAGCACACAAGTGAGAAATCTTTTTCTTTAGAAATTCGTCCTAGAAAACATGGAAAGAAAAAAGAAAATATCTTCATAGCCAACGACGTACTTAAATTCCATCTATAAATACATTAAAATAAAGATATTTATTAGAGCAAATCCGTTTCTGGAATGCAAAGACCTGGTTAAAAAAAAAAAACAATCACAAAGGACCAAGCACTTTTCACTGTGTTGGTTATAAATGCATTCAGAAGCACATATCTACATATGGCGTCATTCCCTACAAAACCAAATTACTGTGAGAAGGTGACACTACCTGCTCCTCCACGGACCGTGGACCATTTGGCTCTTTCCTGACTTTCTCTCTCTTGCACCATTAGGGTTTTATAAAGCATCTTCAGTTCTTCTGAATGTACAAGACTCAGAATTAAGAGTCGTTAAAACCACACAGCTTGGGAACGCAAAGGAGTTGTGGAGACCGGAAAGTCGCCAGTCCATCAAAGTTTATAGGTGAGAAAGCCAAGCTCCATGTAAGCGAGCAGTACTTTTCTGACCAATTGCCTTTAATTCTCTATTTTAATGGCTTTCAAACTGTGTTCTACAGAGCTCTCTACTCATTTGAACTCAGGCTGTTATGTTCATCTGTCTTTAAAATGCTAAGGGTAAAAATACACACTACAGAATTAGAATACATCCATTCAGTGGCATAAGTATAGCATGTTTCCTCTTTTTTGAGCAATAGACTCTCTCTCTCTCTCTCTCTTGTGTGTGTGTATGTGTATGTTATATTGCTTTATCCATTAATAAAACCCCATTTATTTAATCTGTCAATGCCCAAGCCTCCAATGAGAGAAGAGCCAGGCTACTTGTTACTGTTCCTTACGTGCTATAAATGGATCAAATGGAAGGAGACAAACATATATTATTACTCAGGATGCACTGCTGTGCATATGCACTCTTTATCATAACCCAAATAAAAGCAAGACTCCTCAAGGTTGATGACGTCACTCTCGATTCACAGGTTAGGAAACCAAGCCGGAGAAAGTGAGCCATTCACTCAAGTTATACAGTGAATCCAAGGTAGAGAAGTATAAATTCAGAGACACGGGGTCACGTGGCTGCTGCCTTTAAGCAATTCTCAATCTGTAAGGAGTGAATGCGAAGACTCATTTAACTCGGGGAAGTATGAGGAAAGCAACTGTGGGGACGTGAGAATAGAGAACGGAAGTGATTAGCGACAGACACAAGGGAAACTGGAGCACAGACAAAGTCACCCCCAGAGTCACAGGGTGAGGAAATGGCTGGGTCCATCCTAGAGCCACGGGGCTGTGCCAATATCTCGTGGTGAAAACAACGAAAATGCGCCCATATGAAGGGATGGGGTGAGAGGAGCAAAGGCATTATGGGAAACGGAGTAATGAGAGGACCAGAGCAGGCAGCGGGAAAACTGAAACACTCCCCACTTCTCTCCAGGGTCAACAACACACACACTCTCACACGCTGCTCTCCAGCCTCACTGGCTCGACAGTTACCGAGCCTCACAAAGCTTCCTTGCCTCAGAAACCACGCACGCCACGGTGCCTCACTGCAGAGTAGCCTTCCTCTGTCTTACTTTTACCTACCTAGTTAGGAGTTCCTGAGCCATCTCTGCTTCTCCCAGCGTGATTCATTCGGGTCTGCAAGGCCCCATCACGCCATAATATCTCAAAGCAGGGCCTGTAAGTCCTCTTCGTTGCATTACCTGACTTTGCAATTATACAATATATAGAGACCCTGCCTATTTTGTTGCTTTCATCTGTCTGTCTGTCTGTCTGTCTGTCTGCCTATATATCTATTTTTTGATCTCATGCTGACACATAGCTCAGTAACAGAATTTGGAGCTGAACTGGAGGTAGAAAAAATTAATCAAAGATATGATGATGCTAAGATCAAACGGAGTCTTAAAATCAAGACACAACCCCAGCAAGGGGAGACAGCAGACAGAAAGAACAAAGCGAAGAAAACCAGTTTGGGTTATTGCAACCACGTAGACATCTGAACCGAAGTAGTGGCGGAAGTGGAATTCAAAGGATGATACAAGGGCTGGGGCCGGATTCATTCATTTGATGAGGGTTTGTGAGCATAAGATGGGAGCTGTGAACATCCATCTGTTCAGATGCACAGAGGAAACAAAAACTCTCTCCAAGGAAATCCCTACCTGTTCAGGTGCTAACCAGTTAAGGCAAACATGAGGACCCCTATGCACCTGTTTAAAGCAGTGTTCAGGCAGGAGAACCTCCATTCTACTGCTAGAACATGCTTGGGAAGGGGGCCTACGGTGGGTTTTACAGCAAAAGGATAAGCCCAAGGAACAAAAAAGGAAAATGTATAGTAATCCTGACTGAACAAAAATTGTAGATACAAAATGGACACATTAGAAAGACTGTGGGCACCAGGGGTGAGGGAAGCAAACAGCTCGGAAGCAGTAAGAGACTGTGTGAATGGATGCACTCCTAGGGAAAAGTCGCCCAAAGGACACGCAGGCTGACCTTCCATCACTGGTGGCTGTCCGGTCCTGCAGATTCTCCTGAACACAGTTCACCTCAGTTAAGACTCCACGAATCTCTACCTTAGATTTTTAAAATGGAAGTTTCTGGTAACGATGCCTCTTAATTTCCTGCGACGGTGAGAAATCTAAAGGTTGCTTTAAATATAAAGTTCACCTTCTCAAGAGCATCTGGGAGTGGATGCCATGCATCTATTTTAACTTCATGTGTGGCAGTAGTAAGAAACAGGAAGCTGCCATCTCACGCCTCAACGGCGCTCCTATTTCCTCTCACGTATGTCAGACGGAAGAGCCAGCCTGGAACCCCTGCATTCCCAGAGTCACTCAAGAATTGCATCTTGTCGCCAGGCTGTGGTGAACACCCTCCCTTGTCTCTGCACTTGACAGTTTGCAGACAGGTTGCTGACAGGAAGGGTAGAGGTGTGTATCCCTGCTGATGGAGGGGTGATGGGCTTAGAGGGCTGGATTAAGACTAACACAAGATCTCCTCGGAGATACTTCTTTGGTCTTGGCCCTGGATTCAGGGCAGAGCTCCTATTGTACAGGTGGTAGGGCCACCTCTAGCCCCTTCCTAACCCCCTGAAGTTCATGCTGACACTAATGAGGTGGCCCTGAGAGGTGGGGGGCATTGCTTACCGAGGAACCAGCTTGTGCTCAAAGAGCTTGAGAATTCAGGAGCTGGAAAGTTCAGCACTGCCCCTCGACCTCCAGAAAGGGACGGGAGCTGCAAGCTGACTTAGCCACTGGTTATGCCTACAAAATGGGGGTTGGTTCTGGTGAGCACAACTATGTGCCCGAAGGGTGGCATGCAGAACAGGCTGTGTAATTGTCCTGTCTACATCCCATCTGGCAGTTTCTGAGCCGGGTCTCTTGTGATCACCTGGCATAGTGGGTGAGTGTTCCCTGAGTTCTGTGAGGCGTGCCTTCTAGCATGTAACTGAGCTCATGCAGGTGGGCCATGGGGACCCCGACTTTGTGCACATTGGTCAAATGTGCAGTGGAGTCTTGGGACGGCGGGTTGGTGTCAGCATCGAGGGAGTGTGGTGAGCTTGAGAGCGCACTCTAACTTGTGGGACTTGATGTTAAAAGTCCAGGGATGCAGTCGCCAAATTGGATCGAACTGCAGGGCATTATGGTCCTGGAAGTGAACTAAAAGACTGCTTAGGCGGCAAACCCTGCACACTTGGTACCAGAAGTATAGTTGAGAGCAGTGTTTTCTGTTGAGGATATGGTACAGGGCTTGTTCCTATTTGACAGCTGTCACTACTGTGGAGGGACAGTCCTTCCAGACTGGTGCTGGGGAGATTCAGGACTCAAGCCTTCATGAGAAAAACCCTTTTAAAACAGAACAGAGTGGGGGATGGGGGAGGCGTTATCGGAATCGTCATCAGCTAGGTGGGGCAGCAAGCAGGTTTGTCTTCACCTGTGTTCTGAAATCAGTGCCCAGCCCAGGGCAAGGGCTTCAGGAGAAAGGGCTCTGTACAAAAGTGTGCTGACCCCCGGGGCCTGGTCCCATCCTGGCTCCCACTCTACAAGAGAAGAGTTCCCTGCTTATTAAATTCTTCCTTTCTTCCTGGCTCCTGCTCCTCGGGCAGTGTTCCAGTTTCACCGGCTTCACTTAACACATTTAATTTCTTTTCTTTCTCTGGCCAGTTTAACTCTGCAGCCGGCTCATTTCTCTCCGTGCGTTCTTGCTGCCCTTCCAGGTATTCGGTTCTTTCCCAGACTTTTAGTTCATTGTGGTAAGAATTTTAACATGGGATCCAACTGCTTGCTCAACAAACATTTTACTGGCTTTAAATTTTTTTCATATGATATATTTAGATCATATTCTTTCTCCTCCCCCAACTTCTATAGTCTGCCCACTTCCCTACCCACCCAAGCTCATGTTCTTTGTCTCTCCCCCCCAAAAAAAGCAACCCCCAAATCGAAACAAGCAAAAACTTCCCCAAAAAACAACATAAACATTTGAAGTCTGAAGTCTGCTCTGTGTTGGCCAACTACTACTAAGCATGGACCCTACGCTGAGTGTGTCTTATATAGCCAGTGTGACTCCATGGAAGAAAACTGATTTGTCCTTCCCCAGGAGGTATCTTCTTGGTTAGGGGTGGGACTGGGCGTCCACTTCCCCTTCTCAGTGCTGGGATTCTGTCTGGCTTGGACGTGTGTGGGTCTCACGCACACCGCACACCGTCACAGTCACTGTGCGCTCACAGGTACATCAGCCCTACTGGGGCTTGACAAACTCTGAAGCATAAACCACCCTGGAGCTTGGCTAGAGGTACAATGTCGTACACAGCTCCTTAGGGGTCTCATCCTTCATGAGGGAAACGTACACCTGTGGATTCCTAACCCCCATTTCTTTCCTCTCAGTCACTAGTAAGTACCGCCATTTCGCTCTTTTGTCTGTGAATTTGACTGTTTCAGGCACCTAATATCACAGAGTATCTGCTTTTCTGTGCCTGGCGCATTTCAAAGAGCACAGTATCCCCAAAGTCCATCCATGTCGCCACATTACAGGACGTCCTCCATTCAAAATTGTAGCAGTTACCTATTTATTGTGTGTGTGCACACATGCATGTGTGTGGGTATGCTTATCATGGCATGCAAGTGGAGGTCAAAGGGCAATTTGCAGGAGTCTGTTCTCTCCTTCTACCATGGAACTTCCAGATATTGAACTCAAGTCATCAGGCCAGGGAGCACACACATGTACCTGCTAAGTCATCTCCCCATCCCATCAGGCCGGGTAGCACACACATGTACCTGCTAAGTCATCTCTCCATCCCATCAGGCCGGGTAGCACACACATGTACCTGCTAAGTCATCTCACCATCCCATCAGGCCGGGTAGCACACACATGTACCTGCTAAGTCATCTCCCCATCCCATCAGGCAGGGTAGCACATACATTTACGTGTTAAGTCATCTCCCTATCCCATCAGGCCGGGTACCACGCACATGTACCCACTAAGCCATCTCTCCATCCCATCCTTTTTAAAGGCAGTCCACTGCATGTATATACCATGTTTTCTTTAGTGTTTTGTTTTGTATTTCTTGTTGTTTTAAGATGACATGGCATGAACAGTCTTACTGAGTAGCACAGGCTGGTCTTAGTTTCTCGGGCTCCACCCATCCTCCTGTTTTAGGTCCCCAAGGAGCTGACATTCCTGGCATGTGCCCGAGTACTTGCCACATACCGTGTTTTCTTCATTCATCTGTGCATGGACATTCGGAGTGTTTCTATATCTTGGCTACTGTGAATGTCTCAGCAACAAACACAGAAGTACTCTGAACCTTTCGATACCCTGACTTCAAATATTAGTTCTGAAATTAATATTCAGAGGTGGAATTCCTCGGTGGTATGGCGCTTTTAATGTTTTGGAGGGATCGCCACACTGCCTTCCACCATGGCGGCAACAGTGTGTACACCTACTGGTAGTGCTGAGCCTCCTGTTGCCCACACTGTCACCAACAGGTGTCTCTTGAAATCTTAGTCCTTAAATTACAACAGCTACCCTGGAAGGGTAGAGTGATAACTCAGTGTGGTTTAGAATTGCATTTCTCGGGAGATAAATAATATAAATAGAGGTTCACAGACCTACGGCCTTTCTGTGTCTATTGGGGAGATGTTTCAAGTCCTTAGCTCATTTTTAAATCGTTCTCCTGTTGTTATTGCTCTCGAGCTGTGGAACTCTTCCCACACTTTGCAGATGACCCCTTACCAGATATGTGATTAGCAAATATTTTCTCTTTACTACTCCATCAGCCTGAGACTTCTCCGACACAGAGATTTACAGTTGGGTGCCCTCCCTAATTGCTCTCACAGTGTCCGCCTGGCCTAATATAAAATGAGTCCCATCTCTGTCCTCTGAGGCAGGGCCTGCTGCTGCCAAAGCCTTCTGAGAACAGTTCTGGATGGCCTCCTTCTCTTCTGAGAGGCCTTTCAGGGCAGCATTTCCTGTCAAAGGGCTGCTCTTTTGACTTTGCTCTCAACCTCTGGCTACTCCGCCTCCCTCTCCTTGCCGAGGACGGAAATGTAGCCCATCGACATTTCTCTTCTCGTTCTGTTCCCAGCACACAGTCTTTCTCTTGGCCTCAGCGACAGCTTGCGTGGCCAGGAGTTCCAGGTCTGTCTAACACTGCTCCCCACGTCTTGTTCCTAGACTTTTAGTTTAAGTTCCTAACTCTTTTGGAGCCCTCTAGGCATGTCTTAGGAGTGAGCGCCTCTAGCTCAGCAGCACCATCACCGTTGGACTCTACTTATCTCTCATGCAGTCAGATTTGACACCTTCCCTTCCCTCAAACATACATTGCCATGAAGGTCGGCTGGTCCCCACTCTAAAATGCCTTTTGCATACAGAATCCCTGTTTTGCTACATCGCCACCGCTGCCGCTGCCGCCACCACCACTGCCGCCGCCGCCGCCGCCGCCACTACCACCACCCCACCACCACCTACTACCACTACATCCTGATGTGGGATTCCCCTTTGTGTGCTGTGAGTATGATTGGTTGATTAATAAAGAAAACTGGCTTGGCCTGATAGGGCAAAAGAATAGTGAATGCTAAACTAAAGTGAATGCTGGGAAAAAGAAGGGCGGAGTCAGAGAGAAGCCATGTAGCTCCACCGGAGACAGACACCAGAACTTTAGCCAATAAGCCACAGCCTTGTGGCAATACACAGATTAATATAAATGGGTTAAATTAATATACAAGAGTTAATATAAATGGGTTAAATAATATACAAGAGTTAATATAAATGGGTTAAATTAATATACAAGAGTTAATATAAATGGGTTAAATTAATATACAAGAGTTAATATAAATGGGTTAAATTAATATATAAGAGTTAATATAAATGGGTTAAATTAATATACAAGAGTTAGTCAATAAGGAGCTAGAGATAAGGGGCCAAGTAGTGATTTAAATAATATAGTTTCTGTGTGATTATTTTGGTTCTGGGCAGTCGGGAACCAACAAGTGGCCCTCCTCCCAACAACAACCACCACCACCATCATTTAGGCCCCCAAAGACCTTCATCAGAACCAGCAAATGGCAAGAGAAGGAGTTCTTGGGGTCAGACTAACTGGAATTCTTTTTACTTACTGTCTGGCTACACGCCCTGACTATTAGCTCCATAATTCTTTAAGACTCAGGTTCCTCCCTGTGAGATAAATGGGAACTACTGTAAAAAAAAATTTAGGTGACATTAATAAAATGTCAAACACTTGGCACATAACAGTCATTCAAAAATACAAAGACCGTGCCGTCTCCTTCCTGCCTGCCTTTAACCCATCTTCCAAACCCAACATGCACTCAGCTCTCACACAGTAACTCCACCCTGGAAAACTCAGCTAACTTCTCAAGTAAGAAACTCTATTTATGTCAGTCTTTGGGTAAAAATAAAATTTACAAAGCTTTGCCTATTTATTGCTTGTATCTTCAGTACAATGTTATTGACATTTTAGAAATCCAGCCCCGGCTACCTTTCAGGTTACAACCAACACTCACTGTGATGACCTACGCGCCTAAGGAACCTTGTTTCCAAGCCTTGGGTGCTGCAGGGCAGCCACCCCATTTCAAGGTCTTTCCCTTTTCATCCCTAGATGATGCCATCATACATGTATCAGCTCAGCTTCTATGTTCATCAATGAATACCTATTCCTTAAATCTTCTGATTAAGTCAGTACACTGCATTAATTCACTCATTCACCAAATACCACTAAGACACAGTCACTGGGCTAGACACCAGGGAGACAAAGACGAAGAGTAACAAGTACACGGTGAGCTATGGAGATGGGCATATGCAGTGTAACAGGAGAATTTCAGCAGAGGATTATAGGTATGTGCAGCCAGAAGTGGTTTTAGTTCTCAGTTAGATCAGATTTCCTAAGGCTGATGTTTGTCAAAATGCTGATGCTTAAGCTGACTGTAGGGGATTCTCACATAGTTAGATAATGAAGTTTTTTTGTTCTATTTTCTATTTGTCACTTTATGTGCATGGGTATTTTGCTCACATGTGCCTATGCACCACCTGGGTGCCTGGTATCCCAGAGGTGGAAGGGAGTGTCAGATCCCATGGAACTAGAATTATGGATGATGCCATCTGGGTGCTGGGTTTCAAATCCCTGTCCTCTGAAAAAGCAGCCAGTGTTCTTAACCGCTGAGCTATCGCTCCTACTCCAGTGATATTTTATAAAACTCCTTAGCATGTTAGGTGAAGCAAGGGTTCCAAATCTCTGGGACAAAATTGTACACGGTTATCTATGGGACATGGGACACAAACATGGCCATGCAAAGGAAGATACTGTAGCTTTCTGGACACTGACGTAAAGAATAACAGATGATCTTTCTAAGTAACTAATACCCACCATGAACCACACACCTATCTTAGCCTGCACCTAGCCACACATGAGCCCTGCCAACCCATGGCTGAAGTAAGCAAGAGACTGAAGGTGCATTGCTGTGCAGCAACAGGTGCCTGACATAGAGACAATGCCAAGACGTGCAAGACTATTCTGAGAACTATCTGTGACCTGATTAGACTCCTGCGCTCGAGAGCTGGCCTGGCAGCAGCATGGAGAATGGCTTCGTGTGGCACAAAGTAGAGGTGACAGGACATAACCAGACGACCACAGCAATAGAGATGAGAACAAAATCCAAATATGAACTAAGCATCACCACACAGGGAATCCACAGGATGCTGAAAACAGGGTTAAGGGTAAAGGAGGAAACTAAGGACCATTTGGATGGTTCTGGGCCAGGTGAACAAGTGAATGACAGTGTCGTTCACCAACAGAGAGATTACGAGAGGAAGAGAAGGAGTGCCATAACTGTGAGACATCCAACAATAGATGTTGGAAATTAACTTAGTGTGACCACTCTAGGTGGGCAGCCAAGTGTTCTGATTGAAGGGGTCATCTTGATACAGTGCATATGGTACAGCGAGAGCTTCCCAGGCAGGTAGAGTTTGAGCACTGTGGACACTTTCTGCTACTTCATCGGAACCGAAAGAAGGGTTAAGGACGGATGTAGCTCAAATGCTGCATAATGCTTAGGTTGCGTGCAATAGCCTGTGAGTCTTACAGCACACCGGCAGTGCACAGTGTTTCCTAGCAACGTCACTGCCTCTTAGTAGTGTATCCACAGGGTGTATCCAGGGTACAGGTTCTCCTCCTTCCCCCCCACCCCGCGTCTCATTTTGTTCTGTATGTTCTTCATATGCCTCCCATCCTGCAGAGCAGGAAGTGGCTTAACACTTGGAAGAATAGAGATTACAGGCTACACAACAGTCGAGAGTATCTCCAAGCTACGCTTTCTCCAAGTGGGCCCAAACTACGATTCACCCACGTAACAAGTCACACAGGCAACCAACATTAATATTCACATACAAATACTGACGTACCTTTGATGTTGATTGAAATAGCAAGTAAATGGCTGGGAGCCGATCTCATCTTTCCAATACTGTTGCCAGTTCATGACACTTTCCAAATTCTTCTGGTTTTCTCTCTTACAGGGCGGGATATAGGAGCACTAACAGAACAGAACACAGAGAGCCAACCTATTAGTCTACAGAATGGTCAATGGGATCCTTCTGGTTCTCAAATATTTCATTTAATTGTAGTCCGTGGCTTGGGACTGGTGAGAAGGTGCAGGTTCAGGGGCCGCCATTGCCTGGGTCAGCATAGAATACCCGTCCCAGTGGCTGTGAAGGTGTCACTACCATGCATCATGGTTTTCCCTGTCACTCTTGAGCCACCATTTTGATCTCAAGACAGGAAAAGATTCTGAATATTACTGAAGACACCATGCTCATGCCCAAACAATCATCACAAAGCCATCTGAAAGTGGCTGAAGGCCCTTGGCTAGGACCATCCCAGGGACCCACAGTCATTATTTTTCTACAGAAACGGGAGTGTTAGAGGTAACAAATCTAATTTTGACACAGTCTTTAAATACAACCAAATTGACACTGCTTAGCTACATTTCAAATTTCCAATTTGGCACAATGGTTAAAAAAAAATCCAATAGCAAAATTACCTTCAGTCACTAAAAAAAAATGAGGAAAAATTTTTAAGCAATGAGTTACAATGGTATAGCAAATTAGAAGTGAAATACACTTTCTCCGTCTTTGCAAAGATCTGTCAACACAAGGAGGCGAGGGGACGGGTATTAATTAGTATTCCCAATCCGTATCTGTGAGTCTTTGCATTTTCTTCCTCTACTTTTAACTAACCAATAGTTCACAGCCACTCTCGAGGTGCCACTTTGCCTGCTTAAGTTTCATTTCCCACATTCTCCGGGACGATGGAACCAGCAGAGATTCCTCTGAAGTGTACAATGTCCTTTGCTAACCGATGGCTTTCCTAGCCGTTCCCGTGAAGAGAGACTCGAGGAAGCGGTACAGATTCAGCAACACCGAGAAGCCGCTCTTAGCTGCGGATGTGAAAGCCAGCCCTGAGCATCCTAAGCCACTTCGCCCACTTCGGTCGTTTTTGATGGTGAAGATGGCAGCTTCTACCCAGTGGTAATAACAGGCAAAGATCCAATGGGCCTGGACCTGCGTGCTTCTTATGATCTCCATTTTACAGACGAGAACATTAAGATTCCTCTCAACCCTGCCACTAGACTCAGCGATCCCATTATTCTCTTCTGAGGTGTTCACCAATGATGAGGAACGGAAGACAAGAACTCGAACTTTTCGGTCTGATTTGGTTCACACTGACCTATTCATTCATTCTCTTATTCATTTATTGTTATGGGTTCTGTTCATATGTGTGCTTGTGTGTGCAGCCACACGCATGTACATGTGTGTGAAAGTGTCCTTCGTTGGGTACCATCCACATTGTATTTGAGTGAGTTTCTCTCTGGTTTGCAATTTGGCCAAACAGCCTAGGGCAGCTGGCCCAGATCCAGCTCTCTCCACCTTCGATCTCACTACCACTGGGATTATAACAGTGTACCTACCACCAGGCCCAGCTTTTTACATAGGCTTTAGAGACCCAAATTTCTGTCCTCATACTTTCCTGATCGAACCATCTTTCCTGACTCCCCCACCCTTTGTCTTTTACGAGACAGGATCTTGCTCTGTAGCTCCGATGGGCAGGGAACTCACTCGAGGGCTAGGATGACGGGTATGTGCCACCAAACCTGGCTCACCTGTTTCATTTGCAGCATGTTAAATTCACAAGAAAAAGATTTTCTCCCCATCGCTTTCTGTTAAAATGCAAAACCGTGTTCATGATGTGCGCAGCTCTTCAGTCTCTTCCTGCCTGCCCATCCTTGCGGAATCCTGGGAGGCGGCCAAGTCGAAGCGCTTGGTCCTCAGATCCGCCACATGCTGTCACAGTATCTACGCAGCACAGACTGTTACCTCCTGCTAGTGCTCTCTGTCCTTAGTCGCCTCTTTTTGAGAGTCAGCTCTAGTGTTACCCATCTGTAGGAATCTTCTTGTTCTTGTTCCAAACCGAATGTGTTGACCCAGGAATCAAACCAACAGACTCACAGCTAAAATCACAGAGCAGCACACTTGTCTGCCAGTGTCAGGGCTCTCTCTCTGGCTGCTGAGTTGAGAGCAAGAGCTGTTTTTTTTTTCTCTCTCTCTCCTGTATGTTCACCCTGGTCCTGGTGATGATTTCAAAACAAGTCTAGAACATACGAAGACACGTTTTCCTCAAGATAATGAAGTTTATCTTGAGTAAACTTTCCTGAGGAAGCTGCTTTCCTAAGTTAGACATTTTAAACTATAAATGCACATGTATTTTAAATTGTAGTAAATTTCATTATTTTCCATCCTACATAACAAACTCGTGTTACATAAATAGGTTTTTAACCACCGAAGAGCTGAATATGAACCCCATGGACACACAGTTTCCCTCTATTTCCAAGGGAACAGCGCAGTTTTGTGGGAGAGTCTGGATTATGGGTTTTTCTAAAGCTTCAGTTGAGCTTCAAAGCCACAGGAACAGTATGTGGCTTCCGTCTTATGATTTATTTGGTGTTTGGTCTTGGGTAAATTACCTTTTTCTGGGCTCCTGTTTTGTTTTGTTTTGTTTTTTCTTTTCTCTAGTCTGTACAACCTCCAAAATAATTTTTAGCTCTGCTTCTGCCTCTCCTCTTGGAGGCACATCAAGAAACGACCCAGCCAGAAGCAGACTACAAATACTGTCATAGCATTTTCCCCAGAAGTGATCCCACCTCTGGGGAGATGGCAGGGAGACACAGCTGAGCCACTGTTGCTGCGGGCAAAGAGGACCAAAGACGACCAGAGCGGTGGGTGGGTCCAGCTCTGGGAACGGTACTTTCTTTACGTTAACAAGACCATGAGCTGCCCACCAATTACTCCACACAGTGTGTTGGGTATTTCCTCTCCTTCCATTAACACATCTTTCTACCCAAGGTCAAAGTGAGACCAGGTGCCAGTTTATTGTGCTCTTTCAAGGAAGGAGAAAGTTCCAGTCCTGGAGGCAGATCTGTGAGGTACAAACATCTCAGAAGTCATCAGGACCCTTCTAGGATTGGGTGTCGTTGGCACAGGGCCACACTAAACATGTCAGGGGACAACCAAATGCAGTCAGAACATGCTAAAGCTATTTATAACTTAGCTCGAATTCTTTACTATTCAGTTTTTAGAGCAAAATAGGTTTAAAAGACATATCTCTCTACCAGATGGCAACTGCGGGATTTGATCAGGGGAATCACACCCGTGTTTCTGGAAACATCAGAGGAAAACGTTCATCAAGGTCCCTAATAGGCAAGCTGTGATTTCACATGATGCGAGAGAAGTGCCTGGCTGTAGGGAGCTTTCGGCGGCTTCTGAAAGCAAACTATATTTCTGTATCAGGAAAAATAAGCATGAGATTCTTTCCCCATGGACTCCATTCTTTCCACTGGTTAAATAAAGAGTCTTTAGCATTGTAGCAATTTGGTAAAGTCAATATCGTTATGAAAGGAAGGAAAACGTTTAAAAGACTAAACTTGGGTTCTTAATAATCATTATTTTTCATTTTCTCAAATCTTGACTGCCTAGGTTATTTATCTCTAAATGTCTTGTGAATTATCTTGGATCCTTCTAGAGCCTTTTTCAGTCTTATACACAAGATCATTACAGATGGATAGAATTTTAAAGTCCATTAAAAACAAAGTCTTAAAGCAGTGTTTTCAAAGAGGATTCTAGAAAAGCTGTCATACAAAAATCCCTTCTCTCTCAATCATGCCAACTGGATGGTTTTTCTAAAACTTCAGAGCTCTGACCTGACTATTTCTTTGGAGAGGAACCTAAATGCACAAACCCACTGCTTAGCATTCCCATCCTCGCAGACAACGCCACTGGCAAGTGTCAGCATTAGAATCTCATCTCCAGTATACAGAAGGGAAACTTAAGGGTAGTGAAATGGATCAGCAGATAAAAGGGGCTTGCTGTGAAGCCTGATGACCCGAGTTCGATTCCCCAAAACCCACATGAAGGAGGGATGAAAGAACCAGCTCCCAATGCTGTCCTCTGACCACAAGCAGGCCAAAGCATATGCATTCCTGTGCCTACTCCACCCCACCCCTGACACAAACAGTGTTTTACAAATTAAAAAGAACAGGAATGTTATATTGACAGCTCTAAAATAGTTTGTTCAAGGCCACAGTGGAAAATGGGGCATTTTGTGTACAAAGTACAGTTAATTTTTGTTGTTTTTGTTCCACTTTGGGGTTGTTGTTTATTTTGATTTTGAGACCAGGTCTCCCTCTGAACTGGAACACCCTAAGTGGCAATGAGTAGCCTCAAACTTACTATATGGGTTGAAGATAGCCTTGACCTTCTTGTCCTCCTGCCCCTGCCTCCCAAATGCTGGAAGGGCAGGAGTATGCCATCATACCTGGCATATAGAGTGTGACCCCCCCCCCCACACACACACACGTCCTCCTTTTTCTACCCGCCTAGCTTCCCAGACTTCCTTCTTTGCAGCTTTTGACTTTGGGACTAAGGAGATGCCCCATTTGAGCACCGTATCATAGAAAACCAATGTCACCTCTCTGGAATTAGTGTGCTCCTCCCCAGGACTAGCTGATGAGATAGTCTGCTGCAAAGATCTGTTACCCTGGTCAGAGAAAGCCAATTCTAAGTCTTCCTCCCACCTCGTTTGGCTCAGGATCAGTTTCTAGAGGCAGTTATAATTGTCTGCAGGTGAACCGTTAGATACAATGCCTTTGGTGGCGGAAGACAATAAGGATTCCCTTAGAGAAACTTCTTCCCTGTGATCCCGAACTATTTGGTTTCTGGTTCTGCAAAGGCAGCATTTCCCACCTCCTCACGCCATTACCACCCAAGGAACCCGCCCGTATTCGGATCCTCATTCCTGGCACCTGAAATGGGAGGGGATCCCTTTCTTTAGAAAGGTAGAAAAGAGGGGGAAGAGAGGGAGGCGTCAGATGTTCCCAAAGGCAGTGATGATGGCACATCTATAATGTGTGAGAAAAAAATCCAAACGGTGACACCAGGGAAAGAGGCCAAGATGAACTGAACACAGCTCATCCCAGAGTTCTCCAGTATATGGTGACAGGGTAGAGGTGCAAGCCTTGGGTTTCCTCCAGTAGCTGAGTCAGCAGGAAAGGGGAATCCTCTTTTGTCACTCTGTGTGACTTGGACGGCAACGAGTGGCCTGCCAACGTTAAAAGAGAACCCGTTTGCTTAAAATTTAGCTACTTTGGGGCTTTAAGACTAGTAACCAATCACAAGAAGGGAGCCTGAATTGGCTTTGTTATAGCTCCACAAGGAAAGACAGCACTAAGAGGCAACTATGGAAAAGGGAGACCCATGGGGGGAGGGGACAGATCAAGCTGGCTTGGCTCCTACAGTAAAGTGCTCAGGGACCAGCAGCTCCGACTCCGGAGTGTGACAGCTCAGGGGCAGATCACCTTCTGGAGCTGCCCATCTACTGTCTGCTAAAGAGCCTGGAATAAATGACACTCCGTCATCATCTACTCAACACCGCTGCTTCCATCCTCCCACCACGAGATCAACACTGACAGAACCTTCAAAGCACAGGGCTGGGTCAGGGACCTTTACAGCTCTCAGAGCTGTGTGTGCTTCTCGTATGACCAACACAATTGGGAGGCATTCACCCACTAGGACATTAACCACTCCAGGGGGAACAGTCAGGGGAGTCCCCGAGAACCTGCCTCAAAGCTAAGCATGGCGAGGAGAGGCCCCTGGCATGCAGAGAAGGAAAACTATTACAGCAAACTCAGACATGGCAGACAGAGGACAACGCAGGCTCAACACCAACAAACCATAGGAACCACATGAGTTCACAAAAGCATCTGACCGCACCTCTGAGAGTGTGGCTAGCAGTCTCCAGAGCATGAGGATAGAGAAAAGCTGTTCCAATACTTCATTTTGTTTTTTTATTGCCTTCTTACTTTGCTACACCCCCGTTTTTTTACTATAGTTTCATGAGCATTTTTACTTCATCATATTAAAGTTACATGTTTTTATATTCCCCTTCAAACATTTAAACTTTTGCATACCTTTCATTATAATGAAATGCCTTATAAGGTATTCTCCTTTTTGCTCCACACCCATTCCTTCATACTTTAAGTAATTTTTGTTACTTTGTAAAAAAAAAATACCGTGTTTTAATACATTTAGAATTTTAAAAATTGTTGTCTGAAGATTTCATACTTAAATCTTCAATTTAATCTTTCCAATTTTTCTGCCTCCCCCAACACTTCCCCTTTCAAGCTTCAGGTCCTCTTCTTTTTTTCAATTTAATTTTGTTTTAATTGTGTGTAAGAGTGTGTGTCTGTATGTGGGTATATGCACGTGTGTGCATATGCACACGGAAGCCAGAAGAGGGCACTAGACCTGCCAGAGCTGGAACTACAGGTGGTTGTGACCTGCCCAATATGTGTATTGGGAGGCAAACTCTAGCCCTCTGCAGGAACAATAACCTCCTCCCCCTCCTTTTCCTCCTCTTTCTCAAAATAACAATGGAGTCCAATTAGTGCTGTTTGACTACACATGGATATGTAGACATCCACAAGACTGTGGACAACCCACCAGTAGCCACACTCCCAAAGGACAACAATATTGTTCCCCCAGAAGACATCAATGACCAATAGCTCTTCAGTTAGGGGTGGAGCGCCATGAGCCCCTCCCCCAGCCATGCTAGAATGATGACCGGCTTGATCTTGTGCCTGTCTTATACAGATAACCATAACACTGTTGAGTGTAGTGTCCTCGTCAAGTACAGAAGACAGCATTTCAGGGCACCCTTCCTCATCTTATAACTTTTATATTATTTCTGTCTCCTCATCCACAATGTACTCTGAGCCGCTGAGGAGCTGAGCCATCTATCTGGTCAACTGAGATAGATGTCGCCTTTAAGACCGAGAGCTTGACAGTCACTTATTCTCAACACTTTTGCCAGTTGTGTGCCTTGATTTCTGCCCATGGAAAGGAGGACCTTCTATGACCAAGATTGGAAATAGCACAAAATCTCTGGTTGTAAATATAAACACTCAGGGGGTGGTTTAACAACATGTACATTGAGGAAGACAGCAGCCAATTCCTTCCTAGGGCATATGACCTTCCCCGATATTGGCTTTTGACATGGTTTACAGTCTCATTCCCTCTTTGTGGCTCGGGCTTCAAATCTACACTTAAAAAAAGCAATTGGTTGCCCAATAAACAGTCAACCACTACCACACCAACAGGCACAACTTGTCTGACATCTCTGTACTGTGCAGTGCCCACTGCTGGCAAAGTCCACTGCTGACTTCTCTCACCCAGTGGCCTGCACTGTGCCTTCCATCACTAGGAAAGTAGCCAGCAGGGAAGATGCTTCCTGCTCAGCTCCAGCTTGACTGCTCCATGTCCTGCAACACAAAGTGTGTCTCCATCACTCCCGCTCAGCACAGTGCTTGAAGCAGAGCAACGAGATAAAGAATAAAAAGCAGACAGATAAGAAAGGAAGAAGTGAAAGTGTCCCCATCGGCAGATTATATGATCCTATACGTCAGAGAACCCTAAAGCCTCCACCAGAAAACTCTTCCGGCCGCTGAGTACCTTCAGCAAGACAGCTGAGTGCTGGCTGTGCACCTGGAGGAGATTGAGCCTAGATCCTCATCTCTCACCCTGCACCCAAGGAAAGAAGGAGGCGGAGGGAGGGAATGAGGGAGGGAGGAAGGAAGAAAGAGGGATGGATGGAGGGAGGAAAGAAGAAATAAATGAAAAATTTTATGACCACTCCAAATATAACCACTATATGATGCAGCTATACAACTCCTGAGTACGTATCGAAGTTGCCATACCTCTGAGATATGATACTTGTTTATTAATATTGCACTATTCATGGTACACGTGCCAACAAGCATGTCCATCAAAAATGGATGATTGCTGTGCATATAAATAGCAGAACTGTATTCATCGTTATGCGGGAAAATGGCTAGAACTGGAGATCATTATGTTACGTGAAATACATCAGACTGAGAAAGATGAATACCAAACATTTTTCCTTATATGTGGATTCATAGGTGTGTGTGTGTGTGTGTGTGTGTGTGTGTACGTGTGTTGAGTGAGAGGGGAAGTAGAGGTCTTAAGGGCTGAAGAGGGGAAAAGAGGGAGTAACAGAACATACAATGTGAAATTCAAACCATGGGACTGCTTGGGGTGGGGACCAGGAAGAGGGCTGTGAGGGAGATGGGAACGGCAGTGCAGAGGTGACAAACACATATGAAAACGCCCTAATGAAACCCCTCACTCTGCATGCTAACTTGAAAAGCAGACTTTCTACAAGATGCAAAACAAAAGCCTGGGGAGAAATGAAGCATATAGTAAGTGCATTTGCTTCGTGTCCACCTTTATTTTTGCTTTTTGGTTTTCTGCAGCTGAGGCTGGCCTCAAACTCTCTATGTAGCTGAGCACGACCTTGAACTTTGGATCCTCAGCGTCTACCTTTCTAGTGCTGGGATTATAAGCATGCACCGCGTACCAGACCCTAATGCCTGTGGCTTGGAAAAATGGGTTTGACTTTTACATTCATGAGCGAAGCTGATGGACTGAATGAGCTATTATAAGAAATACAACATAAAGGCTTCCAGTGAATTTATTACGAAAAGACATAATCATCACCTTTGACACAGAATGTTTGATTTCGTACTTATTTCTTATTTTCCATTGTCCCATTTTAGGGCTTACCAAGGCTTATAATAGCATCCTTTTCAGCATACCACAAAGAATCAGCACTTTAATAGAACCTTTTTCGAGTAGGCTCTTTGTTATAATCTTGAAGAGTGCATTTCAATCATACAGGTAAGGTAGGCAGAATTCAGTTTCATTCTTCACTGAGTCATTTAAAAAATTATTGCATAAAACATGAAGTCTATTTAACCAAATACAGGGGTCGCATTCTATGTGAAGCATTATATATAATTTAAATATATATACGTTTATACATACATACACACACATATATTTCAAAAAAGAAGTGGAGAAAAAAATTTTCCTCTGCTTTTCTTTATGATTTCACTTGATTAACCCTGAAATACAATACTAGGATTAAGTATTTTCCAAATAATTTGGCTAGAAAACAAGTTATTAATACATTATCTTAATTTTTGAAGTTGTTGGTTGCCTTAATTACTTTTTTTTTTCTTTTTTTTTTTTTTGGTTTTTCGAGACAGGGTTTCTCTGCAGCTTTTTTAGAGCCTGTCCTGGAACTAGCTCTTGTAGACCAGGCTGGCCTCGAACTCACAGAGATCCGCCTGCCTCTGCCTCCCGAGTGCTGGGATTAAAGGCGTGCGCCACCACCGCCCGGCTTGCCTTAATTACTTTTATCTTGCTGTGAAGAGATGCCATGACAAAAGCAGCTTATAAGACAGAACATTTAATGGGGACTTGCTTAGTTTCAGAGGCTTAACCCATGACCATCATGGGGGAGCAAGGCAGCAGCCAGGCAAGCACAGTACTGGAGCAGCAGCTGAGAGCTTACACCTAGCTGATCAACAAACAGGAGGCGGAGAAATCTCAAAGCCCACGCCCCAGAGGCACACCTCCTCCAATAAGGCCACACCCCAAATCCTTCCTACACAGTTCCACCCCCTGGGGACCAAGCATTCAAACAGGTGACCTATAAGAGCCATTCATCTAAACCACCAGACATGTCTACTCAGATTTGCAGCTTTTAAAAATTAGTTTTAAAAATACAGTTGTGTATGTGTGTGTGTGTGTGGTGTGTGTGTGTGTTTGAATAAAGGTGTGCAATTGCCAAGGTACATACATGAACACTAGAGGACAGCCCGCTAGTGTTGGTTCTCTCTCCAACAGTGGGTCCTGAGGATCACACTCATGTCAAAAGATCTGAAAATCCTTTACCATTGAGCCATCCTACTGGCTTTCTGATTCGCAAGTTTATTGGTCATTCTGATGACATAATCCGAAAACATCTGTTGGCTATAGAACAAAGTCGAGTCAATTGCGAACTCCACAACTGGAATTACCTATCAAAAAGCCTCACTTCTCCTGTTGTACCTGCCTCACAAAGGCGAGGACTTTGCAGCTTTAACAGTCCTTCTATGTTGGAATGACAGAGGGGTTTTGTTGTTGTTATTTGTTTTTTCCTTCTGGAGACAGGATTTGTCTGGGTAACATGCTGTCTTGGAACTTGCTTTGAACACTAGACTGGCCTCAAACTCAAACTCCGCCTGCCTCTGCCTCCCGAGTGCTGGGATTAAAAACATGCACTGCTACCCGGAATGGAATGACGGGGTTGTAAAACGGGTAACTTGCAAAACTGACACTCAGTGATTTCCCTAATCACTGAGTAGGACACAGAGACCCTCCCCTCTCCTTCTCCCAGGAGCAGGCAGCACAGAGTGATTGGAGCATATCCACCCAAACATTTAAGATTTCAAAAAAGGATGAGAGTATTTGAGCCATGATGGGGCATAGGAGAGGGCTTCCCAGGAGAGGTGACTCCAGATGTGTATGACCAAGATTGCACGGGAATTTGCTTGTTAGAAAATGGGTTGGGAAGGTGACCTTCCAAGAAGAGACGTCATGTGCCAAGACTGCGTATGGATATTCCAGGAAGAATGAGTCAGCTCGTGTACTGGATGGAGAGGGGCATGGGAGATGGCACTGAAAAATGCCCACATTTTCCTGGTGTCCACCATAGAGCTGCTGCGGAGGACTCACTCCTGTCCAGGGAAGATTTCCACTTGCCCACCAAGGATGCTTCTAGATTGGCGCGAACTGCTAATGCTGGCGGTTATTAAAATTCAAGAAAGTTCAAAATGACATTCCACCTTCAAGAGAAAAAAAGTTCATCTAGCCTACGTGTTAGAAAATAAAAACACCCTGTCTTTGCTAAAAATAGATGCTAAATTGAAGTGGTAGCCAGACCAAAACAGGAGACTTCAATCTGGATGATGTTCAATAGGTTTTAGTAATAACAATCGTAAAAATTGTAAAAAAAAAAAATGTTCAGAAGTTTATGGTGATGAGTACAAGTCCTTGAGGAAGGTCTCAGGTGTGGCTCAGTGGCAGGGTATGAGTTCAGCATGCACGAGGCCCTGGGTTCAAGCCCTAGAATAAGTTCCTCTGGGAGACAGCCAACTGTCTTATGGCCATATTGAACAGCAAAAAGAAATACAACCTTCTTAATGCTCGTGCCCGCATTCAGACAGCCTTGCCGAGAGCACAGTGAATTATGAATACAGCAAGGTACATAATTCAATGCATGCATAGGTGGATGCATATTCCATTAAACATTGAACCCCAACTTCTGCATGAAGGAGGCTAGCAAGTCCTAGTCCCCTTGATCAGTCCCCTAGTATGAGGATAGATGTTGATGGTGAAATCTTGTGCTCCTATTTGTGGCAGAACGCATGTTCCCTATATATCATCCCCTCTCGTCCACACGTTTGCAGTGTGCAGCTGGCATTCCCCTACTGCAAGACGAAGGGGTGGAGCCTGTCTCGTCTTCCTAGGCTGTGAACGAGACAGTGGCTACGACAGAAATGGTAAGGTGCGACTTTTCTCTGCTGGCGTCTCTTCAGAACCCTTGTCCTTGGTATCAAAATGCGGCTCCGTATAGAAACTCCAATTAACACAGCAGAGGGACCACTGCCAGGTCTGTTTGTGGAGGGAGGGACTGAGGTCTCCAGGCAACACTGAGCAGCACTTGACTGGCAGGTGAGACTTCAGAGGGCCTCCACGTCCAGGCATGAGTCTCTCCACTGAGACCCCAGATACCAAGGAGCACGCGTTACCCATTTCCTTGTGCTCGGCCTCACTTCCTGACCCACAGATTTTTGTGAACACAGTTGGGTCAATTTGATTTTCAGGGATATTTGACAATAACTAACGAATTACAGGACTGAATAAAGGCAAAATAGATACCCAGACTTCAGGAATAGTGATGTTGGGTTTTGTTTTGTTTTGTCCTAATCTATATCCCTGAAGTTTTCATAAACTGAAGCCTTATGTACCAGTGCAATGAAAGGTACACCCCCTCATATTATCCTAGACTGGAAAGTGCTTGAATGCATGGCAGTGGGATGCTTATCTTTGAGGAAAGACCCTGTGTCCAAACTTCAAGTAGCACTAGCTGAACATATCCCGACTTTCCCCAATGGACTATGCAGACATTGACCAGAATACCAGCACAGCAGGGAACAGCAGGTGCTTACAGTACTGCTGGACACAGGTTCGGGGCTGACCTCAACCCTTTCACTATGACTGCATTCAGCGTGAGAGAGCGAAGGAATGAAGTACAGCATGGGGTTGTGCCATGCTGAGCCCTGGAATCCATGAACTTTCCTATGATGCTTCTTTACATCTGAAAATTCGGCTGCTACCACATTTTCTGTACGGATACAGAATGTCCTGAACCAAGAGTCACAGCCCACAGCTGCCCTATTCCAAGCTTTGATCTCCTTATCCGTAGATGTGAAGACATTATGGTGGCTGTCTCTCTAAGAAGACAGCTCTCACCCAAACAGGAAAAGGAGAAACTACTTCTGCATCTCTTAGGCAATCACAGAAGCTAAAGGGGAGGACAGATATTCCCATAGCCTCTGTATTCAACTTGTTTGTTTGGTTCTTGAAGAAGGCAAAGTTTGGAGAGTCACTTCATGGCTAATCCATCCTGTGATGAGTCTGCTTTCGCACACAGTCTACTAGATCAAGTCAGCTTACCTTGGACCATCCTATGGCTGCTGCTTATCAGTCCAATATGCCTTTCTCCATCTTTGTGGATTGAGAGCCCACAGAGATGGAGATTTTACCGTCTTGCTCAGAAGCACATCAGCTCCGCTGTGCTCTAGTCTACAGGAACCTGAACCTCCTCCACCGCACACAACCTCACACTGCCTGTGCAGGCGTGGTGCTGTGCTGACTGGGCCTGGAAAGCAGGAAGCACCAAGTGTCCTAGATTCCTGAGGAAAGTGGAAATGTGTCAAGAGGGTAGAAATCCAGGACCTGTCACGTCAGCGATGGAGCCCACTCTATTGGTCTAAACGGTTTCTGGGTATTCCTCCCAAATCAGAGCTGATTGCTATGCTGTTCACACAAAGGCATAAGTGCAAAGCTTGCTGGGCTCCTTTATATAAATGATGAAACCTGTATCAACATTTTGGATGGCGACTCTGACCCATTTACTGAGGAAGCCATACCCTTGCCAGCGTTAGTGGCAGCAGAGCAGAAAAACCTGTTCCAGGCCACAGGGCAGGAAGCGACCTCCACTTTCCTGTAAGGTCCTAAGCCTCCAAGAGCGAAGAAGAGGTTGGCACCAGAAGCATATGCAGCCTCCACAGAGTCCTGGTGGTGTACAGCAAACCATTCTTTCTTTGGCAAATGACCATTCTCCTTTTGAGAAACCACTGGTTTCTTACTGGTCTCAGTAAGGCTTCCAGGCTCCCATTAATGGGCCATTAAGATACCACGTTATCCACTGGTTACTAATAGATAAAATAGAGATTTATAAGATCAAATCTCAGGCGGGCAAGTTTCAAAACCAAATGGTTCTTTTTCTTAGTGCACATTCTCCTTGCACTCCTGTCTCTCTCAGCTCATCTTAATGTGCAATTGTTCACTGAAGCTCGTTTTTCTTGTATCGGGACAGACAGCCTATGGTGGGTTACATGAAGTCTATAGCCAGTTTTGATGAATGAAAAGATTCTTTTTCCATCTAAAAACTTACATTTACGTGAATATCCTTTCAGCTGAAATTACACCCCTGCTATTTATCGACAAATAATGTACATTCGTAGCTAAAAGAAACAGGTAAAATGGAAATCACATATAATGGAAGGAGTTTTAAATAGATAAAAAATTAGTGGTGCGAGTACAAATATACAAAACCACAAGCATGTATGTTATATTTTACAAATATGAAACATGCTTGTTTTGTAACCTACTTTTGATAATAATATATCCTAAACATTACTTTATGGAAACATATTTTTAGTAAACTTAATGTATAATATTTTACCATATAAGTGTGAATCTGTTAAAGTGTATATGTATATATACATACATATGTAAATATGCTATATATATTTATACACGTATATAAATATATAATCTATGTGTATATAAATATATACTTTATATATAGTATATGTACATATGTGTCCATATTTTATATATATAATTATTTTATGTGTATGTGGGTATTTTGCGTGCATGCATGCACTATATGTGTGTGTGCCTGGTATCAGATCCCCTGGAATTGGAGTTTCCATGTAGGTGCTGGGACTCGAACCCAAGACCTGTAGAAGACCAGTCAGTGCTCTTCACTGCTGACCCGTCTCTCTAGGCTCAGGGTGACAGATCATCTTGGTTGCCAACGTAACTGCATCTGGAATCCACTAAAACCAAATCTGCTTGGCAGAGCCGCAAGGGGTTTTCTTAAGCAGAGCATTCGAGGCTGGCTAACACCTTCTGATGACCGCCCACATAAAAGGACATGGGGGAAGGGAGGCTTTGCTTTCTTCCTGCTTGCCCTCATTCTCGCTGGCAAGTTTATGGCCCCTGTTTATGCTGCTGGATTCCAGTGTAGCCTAAAGCCCAGCAGCTCTCCAAGAATCCTCCCAGATTCCAGCACCAGATTGGGATGGTGGAGACATCCAGTCTTGTGGATCGAACTGGACCCTTGGCCCTTCTGTTAGGAGACAGCCATTGTTGGACCTCAGCCTGTAAGACACACTAATAAACCACCTTTTAATATGCATTCATTCTACCAGTTCTGTTTCTTTAGAGAACGTGGAGTCTTTGAGTGACTCTCAAAATTCCCTTAGAGACTTCACAAGCTGGCTTCCGTTGCCTCCACGTATAGAATTCTTATCTTCGATGCTCCAATGGAACAGTCCATTCAGCTTTGAGCACTCATGGCTTTCCCAGCCCAGAGCTCCAAATACTTCCATGATCCTCACATATGGATCAGGATTTCTGGACAATTCTGAGATCATGCAGAATTTTCACTTGTCTGGTTACCAGTAATCCTCATCAAATTATCTATGCACACTCTCACATCTTGTTTCTATTGAAAAGACAGTCTTTTATTGCCAAGAGTGCTCATTGACTTTTGAATCATTTTCCTACAATAGCACAAATATTCTCTAAAATTTGTCATTTTTGTTTAAACTTCAACATATTTTTTAAAGCGTAGGTCTTTCCCTATTATGTATTCAAAACCAACAGCGTTTTATGATTTCTGTCTTTGATGTTGTGTGTAGAAAGGTTTTCGCTCACCCTGAGAAGTTATCAAAATATTTATACTTTACCTAATGATTTCATACTTTGTTCTGTAACTCTAAAACTATATCCCACTAAAATCATAATTTAAGTTAAATGTTTGGGTTTACTCATACAAAACATTTCAAAGTCAATTATGCATTTTAATATATTGTCATTGTGTGTATACATGCTGTGTGGGGACTCGACATGCTACAAGGGCAACACAGAAAGGTCAGAGGACAACTTCCAGGAGCCAGCTCTCGCCTTGACTGAGGGACGCGAGGACTGAACCCGGATCCTCAGGCTGTGCAGCAAACACTTTTATCCGCTGGGCCACCAGCCCCCAGTCATTTTTACTTAGAAAGTTGTTGTTCTCATTTTTTTTGCCAAAATAATAGGGCAATTTTAGAATCATCTACTGAATAAAATACCCTCAAAAATTATGCGAAATGCTTAAATTTGCAAAACAAAATAGTAATTCCTTTGTGTGTAATGAACGGCTTCATTAAAATGCAAACCACCTACCCTTCAATTCCCCCATTCAATGTGTTCAGTTCAATGATTGTTGGTAGATTCAGAGAGGCAACTATCATTATAATCAATTTAAGAACATTTTTATTATACTATAAAGACACCTGTATCCATTAACTATCACAGTCAAATCTCTTATGTCTCCGCTAACTTGTTTTAGTCTTTAGAGTATAGAATTCAATATTGGCAACAGTAATACGCTGACTTTAGTGGTTGGGTAGTTGGCTGGGGTTTTGTTGTTGTTTATTTGTTTATTTGTTTGTCTGTTGGTTTTCTTTTTGTTTGTTTTAGCTATCGGACTTATTTTTGAAAGAAATGATACAAATTCAAGAATTTCAGTGGCTGTACCAATACAATTTACAGAGAGGGTAAAGATAGATAATTCCAATATGCATACGTGGCCATGGAGACCAGAGAGGGCACCTATATCCCGAAGTTACCGTCTCCCACTGTGAGCTGGTCAAAGAGACATTTAATCCATGCCAGATTCAGAGGCTCACATGTCCACGAGCTGCTTCCTTGAAGGACACCACTTCTCACTAGGCACTGAGTCTTAATAAAGTCTTAGAAGTGCTGTTTGTTTGTTTGTTTTGTTTGTTTTTAATGTGTTACTCCTAAAACCAGAACATATTTGATTTTGGCATTTCTGGATTAACAATCCCTGTCTTTTAATTGGGGCAAATGGCCCATTTACATTTAATATATGTTTTTTTTTTTTTTTTGGTTTTTCGAGACAGGGTTTCTCTGCAGCTTTTTTTTTTAGAGCCTGTCCTGGAACTAGCTCTTGTAGACCAGGCTGGCCTCGAACTCACAGAGATCCGCCTGCCTCTGCCTCCCGAGTGCTGGGATTAAAGGCGTGCGCCACCACCGCCCGGCTAATATATGTTCTTTTACACACACATACACACACACACATATGCACGCACACTCGCACGAGCACGCGCGCGTTAAATAACCATTTAGAAATTTTGTTCTACAGACTTACATTTCTTTTTCTGTCATTTCAATTATCTGTTATATATTAACTCTCTCTCTCTCTCTCTCTCTCTCTCTCTCTCTGTGTGTGTGTGTGTGTGTGTGTGTGTGTGTGTATGTGTGTGTGTGATGGTACATTGACTCTTGGGATTTGTTCATGTTAAGCAGGCAGCAAGCATTGAGTTACATAGCAGCCCATAAATCTTTTTTCTATACAAACTTGAACACTTGGGTGGAATCTAGGCTGAGACAGAGAAGGAACATTTCTATCAAGTTCACAGATGGTGCTGATGCTGCTAGAGCGTTGACCACACTTTGGAAAACAGCAGTTTAGAAGATGAAACAGACTGTCCATGAGGAGACCGGTGAAGAGGTATTTCAAAACTGAAGTAAAAGAGAACCATGTCTGGGGCTGGCGAGACAACTCAGCACTTAAGAGAGCCTCCTGTTTCCCCAGGGGACGCTGGGTAAAAAGTTTCACAGTCCAGGTGCCCCATTGCACTGATGAGAAGAATTCAGACACATTTTACATGTCATTTGGTAACAGATACCTTTGTAGCAACCTAATGTGGGCTGGAATCTGCAAACATATAAACTAATTGGAATTCATTTACTGACAAAATAGTAATAAAGCAACAAATGTAATGATTTGCAATTATAACACAGGTTTTTTTAAAAAAAATTGAAGAGGGTACTACTACAAATCAAAATTACAGTCTTTTGCACACTGGTTTATGTCCTAGAGAACAGCTAACGCACAGCAGGAGAAGAGGGTAGAAACATATGTGATAAGAAACACCATTCTGTTCAGTGTTTTCCTGTGAGTAATTATGTTAATTGTAATATAAATGTACTGTTGATCTAGGAACTCAGCCGATTATGCAAGTCTACTAAAGGCTGGAAAATTTAAAACCCAGGGGAAACAAAACTTGACATCTTCATTCATGAATGAGAGCAAGAAACATTTTAAATAAATCAAATGTGTCAAGATCTCACCGAAAGTTTTACAGCTCTGAAGCGTTTGTGACAAAAAAAAAAAAGGTCATTTTCCTCAAATTGCAAATAAAATTTAATATCACAAATCTCCTGGATTTTAGTTTCTGGTTATGTTTTTTAATATATGATTTTTGGGAGAACCATATAAATGGAGATTTTTTTCATAAATGGTATCCACAAGTGGAGACTAGAGATCGAGCGTGAAAAACAATTTCCAACACATAGATTAGGTTGCTTTCAAAGTGTGTGGCGGTGCATGACTTTAATTCTAATGTAATTTATGTGGAAGGCGGAGGCTGGAGGAGCTCTGATTTGAAACCAGTTTGGTCTCCACAGCAAGTTCTGGGTCAGCCAGAGTTACATGGTGAAACTTTGTCTCAAAATAAGAAGACAGCAATTAATATATTCTTTCATTTGAGACAATGTCTTATCATGGTGGCCCTGCTGGCCTCAAACCTGTCATCCCCCTGCCTCAGCTTCGGGCCCCTCAGTGCTCGAATCACAGTGGCTCACCATCATGTCTATTGTATTCTGGAGTACACAACTGTATTAGTCACCTGCTCAAAAACATCCCTTGGCTGCTGAGACACAAGCTTTGCGACAAAACAAACAAACACAACAACAACAACAACAAATCAATACATACATTTACCATTATTAAGAGTCTCGATTTGGGGTGGAGAAATGTCTCAGTTAAGAGCATTGGCTGCTGTTCCAGAGGACCTGGGTTCAGTTCCCAGAACACACACAGTGGCTCACAACTGACTGTAACTCCAGTTCCAGGGGATCTGTTGCCCTCTTCTGGCTCCAGAGGAACCAGGCATGCAGACAGGTACTCAGACAGACTTACAGGAAAAGCACCTATACACAGAAAATGATATTTTTTTTGAAAATGATTCTGGACAGTGGAAGGTCTACACTCTAGCCAAGCTTTATTCCTTTCTGGAGTTGGGGGAGGATCCATTCTCTGCCTTTTCCTTTGTCTTGGAAGTCACCTACATTCAAAAGCTCATGGCACAGTTAGAGTCAAAGCTACCAGCCAGTGCCAGTTGTGTGTTTCTCAAATCACATTATTCTGACTTCTCTCCTATGTTCCACTCTGAAAGACCCTAGCAATTACACCAGGACTACATACAGACTTCAAGATAATCTCCCACAAAAAGAAAAAAACTAAAGTATGATTATTTTATGTATATGGGTATCTTGCCTGTATTTATGTCTGGTGTACAGACAGACCAGAAGAGGGTGTCAAATCCCCTAGAATAGAGTTGAGATCATTGTGAGCTGCCATGTGGGTGCTAGGAATCGAACCCCGGTCCTCCGGAAGAGCAGTCAACACTCTCAACTAATGGATCATTTTTCCAGCCCCTTAATCTCCCGGTTTTAACACGAACCAATTCCCTCTATTAATTCCCCCCGATGGCTAACCAAGAGACACACAGATCATTAAGGCTGAGGAGGTGAGCCTCCATGGGACTCACCCATAGCTTCCCAGTGACCACCAAGCCCTTCCTGAAGTCAAGGCCACCACGCTATTGGTCACAAGTTCCCTTTCCACCTTCCCCATAGCAGTCAACTGCAGACCCCAGCGCACACATCACAACCAGAGCCTGAAGCTTTGCTTGTGGCCTTTTTCTCTCCTATGATCATCTTTTCATTCCTCTTTCCCTCACCAAGATGAAAGCTCTCTTCTCAAGGCAAGTGTCTCCTTCTCCATGAAGCTTTCTACATAGCGTCCCCTCCAAAGGTCCCTAACATCTACCTGTGCCTCCCTATAGAACTTGGCATTTGGCCTTTTTTTGATGGCTACCTATGTTCTATATGGCTTTCTACTAGGCCAGTGGTTCTCAACCTGTGGGTCACGACCCCTCTGGGGTCAAATAGTGGCTATTTACACTATGATTTAAATAACATATTTACATAATGTGGCAAAAGTATGGCTAGGAGTCACCACAACATGAGGAATTGTTCTAAAGAGTTGCAGCGTTAGGAAGATTGGGAACCACTGTGTTAGGCCACAGTCCTGGGGGCAGCACTAGGAAGATTGAGAACCACTGTGTTAGGCCATAGTCCTGGGGCAGCACTAGGAAGATTGGGAACCACTGTGTTAGGCCATAGTCCTGGGGCAGCACTAGGAAGATTGAGAACCACTGTGTTAGGCCATAGTCCTGGGGCAGCACTAGAAAGATTGAGAACCACTGTGTTAGGCCATAGTCCTGGGGCAGCACTAGGAAGATTGAGAACCACTGTGTTAGGCCACAGTCCTGGGGCAGCACTAGGAAGATTGAGAACCACTGTGTTAGGCCACAGTCCTGGGGCAGCACTAGGAAGATTGAGAACCACTGTGTTAGGCCACAGTCCTGGGGGCAGCGTTAGGAAGATTGAGAACCACTGTGTTAGGCCATAGTCCTGGGGCAGCACTAGGAAGATTGAGAACCACTGTGTTAGGCCATAGTCCTGGGGCAGCACTAGGAAGATTGAGAACCACTGTGTTAGGCCATAGTCCTGGGGCAGCACTAGGAAGATTGGGAACCACTGTGTTAGGCCATAGTCCTGGGGGCAGCACTAGGAAGATTGGGAACCACTGTGTTAGGCCACAGTCCTGGGGCAGCACTAGGAAGATTGGGAACCACTGTGTTAGGCCATAGTCCTGGGGGCAGAAGCTCACAGCTTCACTTTCATTTGTGGGCCTGTTAGGCACATGAGAAATGGAACCCTTGATTCTCACCCATATCCACCTATTTAAATCGTCCTTTGGCCACAATAGATTTTGAGAAACCAGAAAATCAATTCAATCTATCTATCTATCTATCTATCTATCTATCTATCTATCTATCTATCTATCTATCTATCATCTATCTATCTATCTCTCCCTCTCTATCTCTCGATGTATCTATCATCTATCTATATTTAATTACATATAATTAATATATTATTTAACAATAACATCAAAGAAAATAACATCCAAAGAAAGCTACTTCTTTGTGAACAGATAAAGACTGGAGATGTAAAGTGACATTTTGTTTATGATCTAACAAATACTACGAAATCTTCAGACTGAAAAGAGAGCGCGCTCCTGTCTCATCCCGCCTTCTATTCCTCTCCAGTGCTGGGATTCAAGGCGTGCGCCACCACCACCCGGCCTCTCTGGCTAACTAGTGTGGCTGCTGGGACTAAAGGTGTGTGCCACCACTGCCTGGCCTGGCTGGCTGACTAGTGTGGCTAGCTTTGCACTCTGATCTTCAGGCAAGCTTTATCTGCTAGATCATACACAAAATACGGCTATAGAGATGTTGGCACAACCCCACTTCTCTTGTCTTATGGTCTGACGGATTTCCCCTTGGAGTACACCAATCTGAACATACAGGTCAAAGCTCAGGGATTTCCTCAGGTGTCACTGTGTCCCTCTCCATGTGCGGGAACAGGGCACGTGAGTGTGGGTCTGAAGGTCCTTTGCTAAGGTGACAAGCAGCCATCGTGCCTTGATCTCTCTTCTACCTTCCTCGATGTTCTTCAAAACAAATCCTGTCTCCATCCCTGTTAAGGTTTTCTACCCTCTTTGATTTCAAAATATTGGTTTCTTAGGAACAAACTTTGTCTTTGCTTTGGGTTTTTTTTTTTTTATTATCAAAGGGGCGGGACCTTCAAGACAAAAACTTAAGCACAGAGTCGGCCTCTAATCACCCCCTCATACCACACAGCAGACGGCAGTCCCTAAATTCATCTTTCCTTTGCTGTCCAAAGCAGGTAACTGCAAAACCAAGTGTTTGCAACTGTGCACATTGATTTCTCTTAACTAATCAATTTAAAATGCGCTTTGTACACTAATTTTAAATTATTCCCTTCCTTCCCTTCTACATTTCTCTAGTCTATTTTAACACCACTTTTTATATTCAGTGGCATCCGCGTCTTTTATCTTCAAAACACGAACATTAATCACAGTGAATTCGTTTTGAAGTGCAATGCTTTGCTTGCTGAGCAGATGAGTACATTTCTCAAGGTTTTCAACTCTTGGCTAATAGAATTACTTGCACAACTTTGAAAACTACAATACTCTGGCCCCAACCAAGTTCAAATCAATGTGCCAGAAAACCGAACCTAAGCACAAGAATTTATTTTTCAAGTTCCCAAGCAGTCAGACCCACAGCGCAGCCATTGTTGAGGACCAGAGAGCATGGTGCACACCTGTGAGTCACCAAGAGCCAGCGTAATGTTGGGAGCAGCAGCAAGAAGCAGCTAACTCTGAAACTCAAGACCATGCTATGGTTAATCCAGACAATGGGTCACATCCCTAATCAAATCCTTAGCTGACTTAGACACTACGTGACTAGACACAGCGATTCCCTCGCAAAGTAAGGATTTGATGAAAACACAAATAAATGGATCAGGACTTAGGGATACTTAAAAAAAAAACGTTAATGGAAGGGCAGCATTCTCCCCAGAGGTCCGCAGCTCAACGAGATATGTATTTGTAACACCTGTCCCCTCCCCATCCTTTGCTGTAATGCTTTGAGGAAACTCCAGGAAAGAGTAGTTGCTCTATTATCTGAGGAGGGATTTCCTAACAGTTTCCTATGATGGCTGGATTTGGAGAGACCGTGAGAAGTCGGTGAGACCTGAAAGGAATAGATTAGAACATTAAAAGTAAGGTAGGTAGGGATAAAGCTCTGGGTAGCCAATGGGACCAGGCAACGAGGACTGTCTACTCGCAAGGACACCATAGAAACTAACTCTTATTATTCACCTGACTCTACCATGATATTTTGCGTACATTGAATTTTTCCATTACCCAATGCTTACAGAAATTTCCAAATTGAACACTTAATTGACAAAAAAGTGATGTTTGTTCTATAAATACTACAATACATCATAATTTGGACAACGATGCATACTTGGCAGAGGAAACCTTGCCCAAATTGATGGAGAGGTCATTCATCACTTTCTGGACCGCAACATATTGTTATTTTCCCAATTCTGACAATTTTATGGACAGTCTAGCTTAAGATTTTGTTTGGTACCTCTTCAAAGCAACTACTGCCAAGTTCTTAACTGGCACTGAGAGGGGAAATGAGATTATTTACAAGTGGAGAGACAGAGAACTTTAGTATTACATAAAACTTCGTGGTTGCTTCCAAGTGATTTAAGAATCAATGTCCTAATGATTCCAATTTATTTCTGTTGCCAGATCCTGCCTGGAAATTGTGGACTTGTTTTTTTTTTTTTTTTTTGTGGTCAATTCTAATTTGTCTATTCCCAAATTAGATATTAACCATCTACTAGTATGTATATGCCCATGTATAACTCCTTATTGATTACAGCACTATCTCAAGAATAATTAGCAGTGTTTCAACAACTATGCCCACTCCTGCATGACAAACTAGAGTATCTTCTAAATCAGTAAATGACTACTTGACACCTTTCTTAGATTTTTTTTATTTAATTCTGATTTTTGAAAAACCTTCCAAATCCATGAGAGTTCTTTTTCGAATACTAAGCACTAAGCGGATTAAGTCACATCTGTCTTTGAGACCCTACCACTTGTTCAAGGGCTTGGACATTAGATTCCGTGTTAGAAATGTCTATTTCTATATTTACTGTGCCTGCATTATGGTCATTTTTTTTTAAAGCAAACGAATCTTCATGCATTACCAGAAGACTTCCAATGAGGAGTCAATCATATTTTTTAAGAGTAATTACTTCTAACTTTCCAAATTAATGAGTTACTCTGGAGGTTCTCTGCACAGCGATGGTGAGCTCGTTTAAAACCCTAATTCAGATTAATTTATCTTGTCACGTTCAACAGAACACGCTCGTTTGTGTACAGGATTCCTTCCCTTTGGAATGGTTTCCTGCTCGGTCTTCAAGCATAGCCCTCACAAAAGTAAAAAGGGACAGCAACTTAAAAAAACAGACGCACCTTTAGTTGGTGGTAGAAAGGACCGAAGGCATCAAAGAACCCCCTTGCAGAAGCAGGCGCGCTGCAAAGCTCAATTAGTTCACGGACTGAGGACAGTGCTTTTTATAAGTGCTTTTTTCCCCCCTGGGAACTTTTCTGAGTCTCCCTCTCTGCTCTCCAGAAGCTCACAAGTCCTAACCAGGTTTTATCTATTTTTTCCTTTTTTTTTTTTTTTTTTTTTTTTTTTTTGCTTGTGATAACAAAAGAAGTTGTCAGGAAAGGGCTGTGCTTGGTATATTTCACCGAGACGTTTTCTATTTTCAGTATATTTCAGTTTTACTGTTCTCCAACAGCTCCTGATTATCTCTACTTGGAGGTGGTTGGGACCCACCCCCACCAAACAAACAAACTGGACCTAATCAGAATTCCTCACTGGATTCCTGTTGATCCCCTTCTCTCCCTTTCCCTCCCCCAAATAACCCATCTTTAGACCTCAAGTTAAAAACCTCTGTTTAGAACTAAAAGGCAAAAGCCTAAGAATATTCTAGGAGCGAAGGACCCCTCCCTTCAAGCTCTCAAAGGTCACGTCTTTTGGAGTGCCTGAGGCCAGTAGGAAGCTCAGGCGCCCGTTGACCTTACACTGGAGTAGCTGAGTCCCTGCTAACCCGTGGCTATGTTAAAGGAAAAGTTAACTTTCTTTACCCCTTGAGTTTGGGTAAACCCGTCCAGCGGGCGCTGCACCTGGGCTTGGAGGGAGCTCAAAAACCTAAGAACAGCTAATGTTTGCAGAGAGACTCTGGGTACCACCGCCCCGCGGGCAAACACACCCCGAGGACTGGAGCCCTGCAGCTCCACAGATGTGTGCACGCACCTAGTGCCTCATATGTTCTTCTAGCAAGGACAGTACACTACGAATCTTCCCCTGAAGTCTATCCCCAGCGCTGGCCTCGAACCTGCACCGTTAGGCGGGAGCTCCCGCATCCTTACCTTGGGGTTGGTCAGGAGCTGGTGCTGGTCGCTGTGTAGCAGCGCCCTGGAGTTGGACTCGGAGTTGTTCACGTATACCTGGACGCAGGGGTACTGCGAGGTGCCCCTGCAGTCGGTGCCACAGGTGAAGGTGCACTCGAACACCTCTCCGATCTGCTGCACCGACAGCACCGTGCAGTTGGCCGCCGTGGCTTGCAGATCCTGCAAGGCGGGACTGAGCCAGCAGAAGCCGAAGATGAAGAGCGACACGACGCCGGAGATGATGAGGAACAAGCCGAGCCGGATGCTCTTGTCTTCGGCTTCCGTGTACTCGTAAGCCACCCTGAGCTTCGCCATCGCCCCCCACTCTCCACGACTGGCGCGCTCCCCGCCCCCTCCCGCCCCCGGCGCGGAGCTCGACTGCCTCGGGCGGGAGGAGCCGCCGCCGCCGCCGCCGCCGCGCGACAGCAGGGGAGTGGGCGGCGAGGGGGCGCGCGCGAGAACAAAGGGGCCGAGGCCGGCGACGCCCCCGGCGGCGGCGCTGCCCGGGGCCCGGCTCCCGGGTGCCACGGTCGCCTTAGATCGTCCGGCACCCCGGGGCTCCCCGAGCCGGCCCCCGCCCCCGCGCGCTCCGCGCCCCGCGCCCGTTCCCCGGCGCTCGCCGCCCGCTTGCCATCGCCTCGGCCGCTCGCCCGCCGCCCCGACGCTGGGAGCGGCTGGGCTGCCGAGCCCGGGCTCCGCCGTGCGGGAGGCTGCTCCTCCCCGCCCTGGGCGCCGCCGCCCCGCCCCGCCCCGCGCCGCGCCCCGCAGCTCTCCCGTGGGCGAGCACCCCCGGGCCGCCGCGAGCTGCTCTCGGAGATCCTCGCCAGATGCAACCTGGTGAGATGGCAGAGAGGGCCGCGGCGAACGCTTAGCATCAACAGAGCGCAGCCGGGGAGAAAGTTAAAAGAGGAAAGAAAAAAAAATTTTTTTTTAAAGTGGGGGTAGGGTGGCGTGAGCATGCAAGGCGGGAACCCGGGTTGTGCAGCCGCAGAGAGCTGCTAGGAGGCAGGCGCACCGGGAAAGCGAGCTTAGGTGACAGCGAGGGACAGAGGACACCGGCGCGGAAGCAAGGAGATGCCCACCGGCGAGCGGCGGGAGCTGGGGGTCCCTGCCGATGCCACGCTGCCCCCGGGCCTGTCCAGGCGGAGTTCGCAAGACTACTCAGGCGGGCTGGATCGGAGGCTCAAACCTCTGTAGACTTCGCTGGGAAACTAGGTCTCAGGCAGCGGGAAGGACCCCTAGGGGTCAGACGCAAACAGGTGGTAGAGACTTGCAACCTGGGACGGTGATGCCTCTTCCCCTGGCTTTCCAGATGTAGACAGCAGAGTCTGTTGGCCTCTTTAGGAATCTTGCCACTGTTAGCCCGCACAGGGATTTGCAGGTGAGCTTTTTCTGAAGCGCAGTGCAAGGCGACTTTAGGTCCAGCTTCTCGAGTTCTACTTACTTCGTCTTTGCTGCTTCCATATCCACCCTGTGGATGTAAACCTTCAACCTCTATTCTAACTTTACTTTGTAAGTTAAAACTACTTTTTATCTAAAATGTTTTTTATTATAAAATCAAACTTGAGAACCGTTTCAAGCTACGTTTGGAAGAATAAATAAAAAAAAATACATAAATCTCTTCGTCTTGATTTGCCAAGTCCGCATGAATGAGCTCATGTTTCTGGTGAATACCAAATGCAGAAACATGGAAATATTAAGCCCACTCTCCCAGATGTCAAATTCTTTGCTGGTTTTGTCTGAGTATCTTCCCATAGGGTTCTGACAGGTTGTGGCGACATGTATTTCCAGACAGTGGGAAGGGAGACCTTCAGTATCTGTTTTTCTTAATGAATTAAAAAGGCTGCCGGATTTGGAAAACTTTAGAAACTACAAAGATATTATGACGCCATAACTTCTAAGTCCTGGGCCAGACAGTTCATTTTATTTTATATTTCTGCCTGGGATTTTTTTTCCCTTTCTGTTGATGTAAAGATATTTGTTAGAGACACATTGCCTATAAAGAAAAATGAGCTAGGGGCTTTGATACAGGAGGAGGAGCTTGGTCCTGCCTCAACTTGAGGTACCCTGCTTTGTTGACTCCAATGGGAGGCCTGCCCTTTCGGAAGGGAAACTGAGGAAGAGTGGATGCAGGGTGGAGGTGAGGTGGGGAGGAAGGTAAATGGGAAGGGGGGGACTGTGGTTAGTATGTAAAATAAATGAAAACAATTAATAAAAAGTTGAAAAAACAAAAGTGAGCTCAATAGTTGAAGTGTCTTAACCTTAAATCGCAAATCTTCGCTGAGTGTTTTCCTATGACTGGTTCCTATCCGTATTTCAAGAAGGCAGCCTCTCCTAGGATCGGAGATGGGGATGGATGAACAGGTAACAAAATCACTTAGTCTGAGGGACTGAATCCCAAGGCAAAATAATTCATACACAGTCCAGAAAGCCCTGGACAGAGCTTAATGAACTAAAACACAGTTCAATACCTCTACAGCGCAAGTGTTGTGAATAAAACCTCTCCCTCACAACTGTGTAAGACCCAGGAAACCAGGTCAGGGAGTTCTGTCTTGACAGAAATGTTCATTTAGTTTCTTTATGGTTATTATTCTCAAGGTGATGGAAGAAGCCGTTTCTCTCTGCCTTTGTGTTAGTCAAGCATTTAGTTTTCTCTTCTTTCCTATTTCTAAGTTGGCTTGTCTTCTGTCTTAAGTGAAGACACATATCTAAAGACTTTGCAAATTAAATCAACTCTTCGATCCTGAAGGATGCACCGGAAATACATATTTGTTTCTTTTACTTGCGGTAGGTCCACCTTGTAGCATTCCCAAGAAAGGCCGGAGAGACTTGTTTCAGAAAACGGGTCATCACTGGCTTCAAGTCAGAAGGGCAGCAAGACCCTCAGGAACCTCAGGAGGGTAAATTTCCCTGCTCCCAGGGAAAGTGAGGGGCATCACAGAAAAGGGGCTAGTCCTTCCTCTGAACAGACTCTGAAAGGTACCATGTTCAGAACCAGACTCGCTCATAGAATACTGTTGTCTCCACAGCTCTCGCGATAGCCAGGGCAAGTCGCAATGAACTTTCATTTAGAAGAAAAGCAAGACTTTCCAAAAGACGAACATTAAAGCTTTGCTACCATCAGTTTGTTTTGGGATCAACAGTCTACAAAAAGTTCTGTGGCTTATGTTCAAATTGCAAGATCCAATCTGGTGTGCATGCAAGGAGGACTTGAATATCATAAGCATGGAGCATGCTGGGAAACGTTTGTTATTTCCAGAATCATCACACTGTGGTCTTTCTATAACAAACTTAGTAAACACTTGTATAGCTAAACTTCACGGATGAAAAAAGTCATGATTTATCACTGTTCTTATTAAAATTCACATACTGGATGAGTTTTAAACCTTAGCAACTAACTGTAATTAGATAAGAGACTAGTGATCCAATAAGGAAAGCATATAGAAATCTTATTTTCTCGATTCAGACATAACTAGAAAACTAAGTCATCTTTTATTTAATCTTACAATATTTAGTTTGGGAGCTGGAGAGATGGCTCCGCAGTTAAGAGCAGGGACTTGAGTTCTATTCCCAGCACCCATGTCAGCACGGCCCAATCACCTCCAACTCCAGTGGACCGGACTCCTCTGGCCTCGCAGGTACCAGCTCTCACATGCTTATAAACAGACCTACACAGACAGATTATTAAAATAATACATTTTTAAAATAAACGTTTGCATGCGACCAGAGAAATGATTCAGTGGTTAAGAGCACCGGCTGCTCTTCCAGAGGACCAGGGCTTGGTTCCCAGAACACAACAGAAGCTCACAACCATCTGTAACTCTAGTTCCAGGGGATCCAGTGCCCTCCTCTGGCCTCTGCAGTCACTGTCTGATTGTGATGCACAGACATACGTGCAAACACCCATACACTTAAAATACAAATAAAGATCAATTAAAAAGATGTTTTCAGGCTTACTAAATGATTTCTAGCTTGCTATGGCCAAGAAATAAACTTTATCATGATCTATGACTCTTAAATGCTTATCTTCTTAGTCTTTAAATTTTCAGCCATAAATGCTACCTATTTTACTAAACATACTATTACTGAGAACACTACTACTTCTAGATACTTAGGACATATTAGTTTAAGATTAACCAAGAAGCTCAATAAGACTTTGCATTTCATTGAAATAGCAAATACTTTAAAAGTAGTTTATTTTTAAAAGTTCAAATTTGTTTGTACAAGGCTTTTGTTTACATAAAGCACAGATAAGCAAAATGCCAAAAGCAAAAAATGTAATCATTTTACAAAGTAAAAAATGTATTAATTTTAAAATTAAAGAGAATTTTATACATGCACACTATAAGAAACCCATCCCTCCCTCCAACTTCTCCCATACCCCCAACCCCTCCCTCCTCCTAGCTTCATGTACTTTTTTTAAGATTTATTTATTTATTATGTATACAACATTCTGCCTCCATGTATGCCCGCACGCCAGAGGAGGGTGCCAGATCTCAGTACAGATGGTTGTGAGCCACCATGTGGTTGCTGCGAATTGAACTCAGGACCTCCAGAAGAGCAGCCAGTGCTCTTAACCTCTGAGCCATCTCTCCAGCCTCTCATGTACTCTTTTTAATAGCACTGAGTTCAGCTAATGTTGCTCTGTGTGCACAGACCAACCACTGGAGTACAAACAGCCAATGCAGTCCTGAAGCCAACTGGAAAGCTCCGTTATCCAACAGTCATCAATTGGCCAGAGCTCTTCAGCTAAGGCGGGACTTCATAAGCCTTCCGCTCATCCTTGTGTAGATATTAAGATTTTAAGTTTTATGAAATGTTCTAATTAAGTAGTGGTAGAGTTCCTAAATTCTTACCACTTTTTACATTCATTGACCATTTACAGGAGACACTTACTTATGTAGAAAAGGGAGAATCAGCTGTGGAATGGGAAGTTAGAACCCACGTGACTTTGACCCCAGATCTAGCAGTAATACATCTGATGCAGTCGACACTATTTCTCTTCAAATGAAGGAGTTGAGCTACAATTGTTTTAACACTGTAGGGTTAAATTATAAGTTGATTTTGTTGTTTTAAGAAAAACTTGTATAGCTATGTAATAAGCTTATTATTTGGAATATTTAGTTAAAGTATTTCAAACAGTCATCAGACACAGAGAACGTCTTCCAGTGGCTAGCAGGGAGTGGGGGAGTATCCTTGGGAGTGGGGGAGTATCCTTGGGAGCATGGGTGTACATTTCCTGAATAACTACATGGACTGGGTTATTCACAGATGTCCTAAACTCATCTTCTTGTAGATGGAATTCTCTGTCCTGCCTGGTCCGGCACCCGTTCAGTCCCAAATAAACACACAGAGGCTTATATTAATTATAAACTGTTTGGCCTGTTGCTCAGACTTAATTAGCTCTTTCAACTTAAATTAACCTATAATTTTTATCTATGTTTAGCCACATGATTTGGTACTTTTTCTCAGTAAGGCATTCTCATCTTGCTTCCTCTGCTGGCAACTGTATCTCTGCTTTTTCTCTTCCCAGAATTCTCCTAGTCTGGTTGCCCCCACCCCGAAATACTTCCTGCCTGGCTACTGGCCAATCAGCGTTTTATTAAACCAATGAGTGACAAATCTTTACAGTGTACAAGAGCACTGTCCCAATGCATTTTCTCATGAAAAGGAACATATACTGAGATTACTATTTTCGAAAGGATACATTAAAAACAGATTTCAAATGTTATACCCAAGGGCTGCTCAGCATCCCCACTATGAAGCCTATGAAGGGGCCACTCTGTAGAGGAATGCTGTAGCTGATGACTTAATCTTGCTCCCATTTGTTCTGATTCTGAGTCACATTCGTGTTTAACAATGCTGTTGAGACACATTCCAGATCAAAGGACTGCTGTGAGAGATTAGTATTTAGGTTAGGTTCAAGCTACAAAATAGACACACACACACACACACACACACACACACACGAGATAAACAGGTGCTGATAAGTCACTTGCAATAGACTGGAAGGAAATCCTATCTCATTTATGCAGGAAATAAGTAATTCTAGCAAATTTTTCTTGTCTTTGCCTGGACACATGTAATAATGGAAAACACACTGACCCCTATCATCTACCCACTACTGTTTTGGATCATTTAAAGAAGTAGAACTTTCTTATGATAAATTAATACTTGAGCCTTGCCATAACAACAGCATATCATCTGATATTACTTAGGGTAAAGATAATTATAAGAATAAAGTCTTAAAAACAATGAATCCTCTTCAGATGTGTAGCCAATTTTCCCTCCAAGGTCTTTTCTTCTGGTACACATTTTCTGGCTACTTCGTTTTCTTTTGATGGGGTTTAGAACACTAACGTTTTATACCCTTACCTTAAATGCTAAGAAAAAGAATAATTCAAAATTGGAAAGGAAATCCCACTTTAATATTCTACGAAACAAGAGCCTGCACCTTCAAATTCCACGCCATGTAATTTACAAACATCCCAAGGATAATGGTCTTGTTCAGGAATGTCACCGCAAGTGTAGAAAAGCCAGAAAAATGACTGGCTCATCTTCATTAGACAATTCATATTCTGAATAGTATTTTGCAAGTCAACTAATTCAATATTCAAATTTTAGACCTACATTTAGAACGAACCAAGAATAACCCAAAGTTTTAGATAATGTAAATGTAGAAATAATTGAGCACAGTAACATAAATGACATTTGCATAAAGGTATGTTTTATGTAATAGTATACTTAAAGAATATTAATTATTCAAATCCATTAAACATTCAAATGATGTTTCTCTTAAGAGAAGGAAATATTTAACAACTCAAAGTCAGACCAAATGAATGCACTGCTACATATGGTAATTAAGACTCCATCTTAAAATAAATGTTCAGTATGTAACACATTTAAAGGTAGCTTTGAAACATTGTGGCTGCCCTAAATCTTTATTTTTATACACAAGAAGATGGAACTATTTATGTCATTCCCTCCTATAATGTTTTCTTATTGAAGTATATAATTTTGAAAGTTTCATCTAAGTTTTTCCATTATAAATGAGTACCAAGAGGCCAAGGTCTTAAAATATCAATCCACTTGTAGAAATTATATCACTCTTGAAATCTGTGGCATTTCTTCCCAGATGTTTGAAGACCTCAAGTACCGTCAAAATTATCTCTAGTATGGAGTAGAAACCAATTTCCCTGGAAGAAAATTTCCTTTTTACAAATTAAGGACAATATGTGGCCAAGATATCCCGTAGGTCAAAGACTGTGCAAATGACCAAAACATTTCATGGGATGTTTATGCAAATTAAGAGACCACCTCCTAAGGCTGGAGGGTTGGCTAAGTGGTAAAGAACACTTGCCCAGGACCTAGGTTTGGTTCCCAACACCCATGATGGCTCACAATCGCTCACAATCCAACCCTCTCTTCTGGATTCTAAGGTCACTGCACACATCCATGTAGATGAGACACTCATACACATAAACCTGAAAATTAAGAACTGTCTTCCTTAGCTGGTGCTTTATGCTGCTTGACGGAGTTAACGCAGATTCTTGCTTACTAGCAAGCTAGCAGAACACAGCTGTAGTATGGTAGGTGGCCTACCAGGCCATTGAAATGAAGAATGAACGCAAAATTGGTTTGCAGCAGAGATATTTGAGATGTTTCAGCTAGTGCTTGTATACTATTTAAGCAGGAATTTGAATTTGCAATAAAGAGGAAGTTGTGAAAATTTTAAGTTACAACTTATATGATTGGCAGAAAGTTTTATGATCTATACATAGAAGTTATTTCATGGCCCATGGATATCAAGTTCTTAAAATCATATAACATAAAGAAAGTGCCAAATCTGGATGACTGGATTTCCAACTTTCAATTAATGAATATATTGATACTGTATGCAATTACTTCCAGCAGTTTTTATGCATAAAACTAAAGTTAAGCAAAATATTCTCCAGATACAGTGGAGGTAAGTAGATTTGCTGTTGTACACTTGGAAACTAGCTGACTTGTTTCCTGTTCTGCTGATGAATAGTATTGTAAAGATGTGATCTCTCAGAGAGGACGCTGGGTGTCACAGGGGAAAAAAACCCCACAGCTCTGGCACGTAAGACTTATTCTAATGTTCACTTGGTGACAGTTCACGGCCACCTTAATCTAGTTAGTATGAATACATTATACGAAGCCTGAAGTGTACAAATGGCAGCGACTTCAGATGTGATCTGCAGCTGCTTCTGGTTCTTCTCATGGACACTAACATGTCCAAGTGGTCCTCAGGTCTATTAGCTCGGAATCCCATTGCTAGACTGGTATATTCCTATTGTAACCTCAATGCAAAGACAGCTATACATCAAACTGAATGATTATTTTTAAATAATAGAAATATCACTCAGTCTAACTCACATGACTCTACTATGGTAGGAGACGAATGTGAACATGAATGCCATGTATTACCAGTTTGCTCCGAAGTATTTACTCCAAAACAGCAAACACTGGCTCCTCTTTCCCTCGGATATACTAAAACGAATTAATATAGCCTGGTGAACACTGCTAATATGTGTTACCCTTCATTGTTTCACATGCCTGCTCCCGTCAACTAAAGGGAGGAAAAGAAAAATAGCAAATTTAATTCAATTTGCATCTTACAATCAGACTTAACCCCCACCCTCAGTAGTTTAAGTACCCTATACTGAAATTTTTAGAGAACAGCGAATTCCTTAAGGTTGTACTTTTCAGCTGACATGACTTCAGTCCCTTTTTATCAAGGATACTGACACCTCCAATTGCTGAGATAAGGCCTGAAGTTGTTAGGAGCACCCTTTTAGTATGAAAACTGGCTGTCCTGTCAAGGGCTAACCACCCAGTTTCTGCTTGATCACTTCGAATACTTTATATCTTCATCAGCCAGCGAGCACTGTGGGGCAGTGTAATGATAGCCCCCTCATTCAACTTTGAGTCTGAGACTTAACCTTCTTCTCAAATTCCTGTATTTGAAGAGAGCTGCCACAACTCCCCTTGTTCTCTGGCTTTAGTCAAAATTCGTGTTTTAACAGATCTGAAACATATCCTTTCTGTATGTTTGCAGTGTTTTAAAAAAATGGGATGTACTTTCTAGTTGGCTGTCTTCATCTGAGACTTTTGATGTGGCAATGATTTCTAGCACATTTTCAGATATACACTAATTATCCCCGTTCCTTCTAACACCTTTTCAGCTAACTTCAGCTAACCACAGGAGAGCAACACTCTGTCCAGTTGCTTACCTTATGCACAGAACACTGTCCAACCAGTCCCTCTTCCACTGTGTAGTATGAAGACAAACCTATGTCTTAAGGAGCAAGCCGTCTTAAGCTCCGAATTACTGCTCAGGGGCACAAGACGCTCATCTAGCCTTACTGAGGTCCCATGCTCAAGCCCAACCTCCACAAAACAAATGCAATGGCTCTGGCTCCTTAGTATTAGACTGACAACACCTTTATTTGGCCCTTGTTTAGCTCTTTTGCCACACACATGAAATCACTGCTCATGGGCAGCCCTGGAGTTTGATCGGAATGTTTCTAAGCCTTTTCTCATGCCGTGCTCTTACTGCCTTTTGCAGTGATGAAGATTTCTGCAAAACGGGAGACGCTAAAACCTATTCCATGATACTAGTCTTTAAACAGAAAACAATCACGTATGTAAAATCAGTAAGACATTTGGTAGCCAGAGGGCAGAAAGGGCTGTGCAGTATCAAAAAAAAATCATTTAAAATAGACCAACATTTCAGATGTATGACTTTCAAAGGCAGTGATTCTTACCATGTCCTGAACAAAACACACTTTTTCCTGTAGCAGTAGAATATATTAGCATTGTTGGCAACAGAAATACTCTTCATTTGTATTGTTCTACATATAAACCACTCTCAAGCCATGCTATATATCCAATTTTTAAAAAAATGTTACCATCTAAACTGCAAACTCATGACTCTGATCTAATGGAGACCACTTGATTCAACCCAACACTGAAAACTACTGGGTTATCTCTCGATGCATGTATGTGCTTCCTCTTCCAGATCTGCTCATGGTATGATCCAAGTCACTGTCAGATACCACTGGCAAGAGGAACCTGGTGACATGCCGTTAAAATCTAACGTTTTCAAAGTAAAGACATCTCATGTCTTATCTTAGTCTCTACAGATTTTTTTTTTTCATTTTAGTGTGTAAGTTATCAGAGATTTTTAACTCAGAGCCTCACATACGGCAGGGCAAGCACTCTATCAATGAGTTATAGAGCCCCAGATCCTAAAGATTATCTAGTTAGTAGAAACTTCTAAGTCTTTATAAACTATAGCTGAGGATATGTAGGCATTCCTGTTTCCACATATATGTTTTCAACAACTTTGTGCAGAACGGATACCACAAATGCAAATCTATGTGAAGCGAGTCTTCCAGGGTCATGCTCAGATACCTCATGTTTTATAGGCAATTGGCATAATGTATCAGAAGATCTACATTTGTAAATGATAGGATTCAAGGGCATCAATATGATGGTTCACAGGAAAAAAAAACCCTGAGATTTGAAAGCTAAGTGAAAATGCTTAATATTTTCATGAAGTTACAGCAAAGGATAATCATTTCAAAGCCCAAATGATCCAATTTGTACATTTTATTTCCAAACTGAAATGATAAAATATACCAATTCATGAACAAGTGTTAATAAAGTACCTGTGGATAAATGGTTGGTTTCGAAGGTAGTGCAAGAAGTTAAGTAAACTTTTCAGTTCTTAAGAAAGATTACACTGAAGGAAAAAGCCAGCAGAAAACTCCAGAAAACAGAGTTTTATCATGCATGTCACAGTGCACCTCAAGCTCAGATCCTTGTATTCAAAAAGTTAAAGGAGTCCCTTTTGCAAGTTACTAGCTTCCGTTCCACAAAGCCAGTCACAGTTCAGCAACGTTTGTGTGCTAGTGTACCCATCTGCTACACTGGTAGAGGACAAACTACATAGCTATACAGGGGAGAGGAACAGCAATAAACATAAGGGAAATAGGAGATGTCTAGTGTAGTGTCTTTTTTGTATGTAGGATGGAATTTGAAACGAGTCCTTTCACTTGCATTTGGGTTGACATCTGACATCAATTGTAAAAACAAAAAAAAAAAAACCGTTTAATAGGCAACTTTCCTTAATTTTGATGCTTCTGGATACAAGGAACCATAAAATTCTTGCCTCTGGCTCTTAATAATTGGATCCAGCAAAGAAAACCTTTTCTAAAAAAATGTACACTGGGGTTTGCCTGCATGTCTGTGTGAGGATGCCACATCCCCTGGAACTGGGGTTACAGACAGTTGTGAATTGCCCTGTAGGTACTGGGAATTGAACCCAGGTCCCTTGGAAGAGCGGCCAGAGTGGCCAATGTTCTTAGTGGCTGAGCCATCTCTCCAGTCCCCAAACATTGTATATATGTTTGTGCATATGTATTGTTTTTTATATATCTGCATGTATGCCTGCATGCCAGAAGAGGACATCAGACCCCATTACAGATGTTTGTGAGCCATTATGTGGTCACTGAGAATTGAACTCAGGACCTCTCAAAGAGCAGTCAGTGCCTGTAACCTCTCAGTCATCTCTCCAGCCCAATATGGCCTGTCCTGATTTGTCAATGAGTGAGTCACACGTAATTGTGCTTTGGCTGATACTTTAGTCACTGAAGATCCTTTTCCACTGTGTTTTTGTCTACCAGTTGCTGATGGTTATGTAGAAAAAAATTAATTTTATAAATTATTATGGAAAGATGAATTCTTCCTTGTGATATCAAGGAGTTGAATCTGGTATACATGAAACAGTGCAGCATCTGTTAAGTTTTGGACACTGTAAAGTTATAATATGAAGTGTCATTTTTACTGAGGTGATACTTTGAATTCTGTAATTTTTTAAAAATCCTGATGATTTTATCCACTTTGGCTATCTAAAAAATATTTAGAGAAAGGTGAATTTCATGTTCTTGTATATTCCTGATACACAAACTTAGCATTTTCATAAACATTTACTTTTCAGAGATGATCTAGGCAATGTCAGTAAGATTTCATTCATATAAAGAAATATGTTAAAAATAAAAACTAAAAAATTAAATCCCATAGCTTTCTTCCTATTCTCTCTCGCTCTGCCGGTAGTTTCAGCCTTCAAACACTTTAAGCACGATATTTTCACTTAGATGTCAATAAAATAAAATAAAATAAGATAAAACCCAGTAACCAAATATGAACTATACAGGCCAGCAGCTGAAAGTAAATTTCATAAAGACAAATGAGTCTAAAAGTTGTCACGGGAATCCTCACCAGTTTCTCAGGGAACAAACTCTGCTGGGTCCCAAGAGTGCTCGGGAAATTACTTGTAGTGTTGCTACCACCCATTCAACTTTTCTCCTATAGTTAATGCTGAGGATGCATTTAAAACAAGGAAAAGGGCCCACTGTGGATCCATTAGCCTATTTATTGATAGCTGAAAAAAAAAAAAATCTAGTCACACCATTCAGTGTATTTGTGAAACTTCAGGCTTTTATCGATGTTTTTCGTGTTGAAGAAGTCTGACAATTTCAAATCAAAGTCAACACTGCAGTGAGGAGAGCTTTTCTACTTTATTACAAAGAGAAGAAGCCTTTATGTGGTCAGAAAATACAAGATTGATCTTTTTCTCTTCCTATGAAACGCTGCTGTTCAAACAGCCAGAGTGAATTGTCTCAGTTCACGTCTTGAAGTCCCATCACATTCACTTGGGTATGGATGTCCTTGGCTGCTGAAAATCTGGCCCTTTAGTGCACAGGGCGACAAAGTCCCCTGACCAGCAGTTCCAGAATGTCCCATTTTCATATATTGCGTCCATGCACACCTCCTAAAAATGAGGTACAGCAGGGCAAACATTTTCCAAAATAGATGTCATATATATAATATATACACATTCGTACATACATACCTTTATTCATGTGATGTCCAAAATTTAAAAAAAATGTACACATTTATTACAAAATCGTAACAAAGACTGGACAGTGTTTTGCTCATTCTGGAAAGATGAAGCTCAGTAACAACACAGCCCTGGAAACCATCCAGAGACCGTGGCAATCTCTTTCTTCTACAGTCATATTCTTGCATTAAGCCTGGCGAAACTGCCTTTCAGAAACAGAAGGGGAAGTAAAATGAAAGAAGCAGCCCTTGCTCATCTTTCCAAATGAAATACGAGAAGGATCTTCACATAAAAATGCACAAACATTTGTTATTTTATTACCAATAGTGCTACAATGAACAATGCAAATTTTGTGGTCTAATTTTGTTGAGTCTTTTGTGGGTTTTCTTTTTTACATTTAAGAAACTAAATGTTAACTTCTGTCAGTGTACTTGCTTGTCTTTATAGACCCAAGTCTGTCTGCTGGCAAAAAGAAAATAAACGAAAAAATTCAGACCCTGCTCAAACTAGAGAAAACAAATTACAAATTTAGTTGTTGGGCAGCACATAATTGGTAAGGCAGGACCTCAAATGGTGACCCTTTACGTAAGCCAATTGCCAGATCCTCAAGGAATTAAAACCAGGTTGCCTGAGCCACATCAGTTCTGCGGATCTGTCGAGTACTGTGCTGAGACAGCCATACCCCAGGAAAGGGAAGTCTTTTAGAAGGCTTGCTGAGCAGGGTTGTAGTTGAAGGTGGATGGCAGGTGAGGCCGTTCTTCTAATTTGTCATATTCCAGATGGAACTCCTATAAAAAAGAACATCAAAACTTGAGAATTTAAATTATTTCATAAATCTCTTTAAAAACGCATTATTTAGTGTGTGTTTGTGTATCAGAGAGAGAGAGAGAGAGAGAGAGAAAGAGAGAGAGAGCGCTCGTGCGCATGAGTGAAGGTCAGAGGACAACACACATAACTCTAGAACTCCCATTTCATAAATGTCATAAAAGATAACTTAATGGCCATTTAAAACTAGATGATAGTTTTGGTGTATGATTATCAGAAACCTGAACGATTACTGATTTTAATTGAACTGTCCAAATATATTATGGTTTTTATTTTTAATATTTATTTGTGGATAAGGGGGTAAACACACAGCACAGTGCACATAGGAGACACATTGGTTTTCTACTTCCATTGTGTAGGTCAACTCAGGTCTTCAGGCCTGTTGGCAAATACCTACACTCAGAGTCATCTTGCTGCCCCCCCCCTCCTTGTTTTTGTTTTTGAGACAAGGTCTTGCCAGTTTAGGCTGGTTTTGAAACTCCCCACATAGTCCAAGGAGGCTACAAAGTCACAATCACTCCCAACCCAGCCTCCTGAATACTGGGGTTACAAGACCTGGCTTCAAAAGTTTTAAAATTTAAGAATTCACCAGAGATGCAAATATAACTGCATACTTAAGAAAACAAATCCAAATATCTCTGAAACAACAAAAGAGAGAGAGGCTCTAAATTTACTCATTCTATAGCCTGAATCAAACTGCCACAAATTATTTTTAAAATCTCTCTCAAGTTATTAAACCTCAACCCACATTATCTACTGAGGATTAAACAAGTACCCTTAGCAATCATTGGTTAACTTATCCTATTGTGTCTGGTATCAAACTGATCCCATGTTAATTAAATGAAATTTGCATTATTTAGTTAAAACAAGACCTCAGGCAATAGTGATCAAGCTTTTTGACACCAAACACATCAGCACACATATAACTGACAAGCTACTATGAACCAAAACTAAAGACAGCTCATTTTTTTTTGTAATCTTTGTATGTATCTTGGGTAAATTGATATTATACTATATTAAAGACTAGGATCCAAACTTAGCAGGGTCTGTCTTTCCTAGTGTAACACATGAAGGGTTTGTGTGTTTTTAATCCAAGATTCAAAACAAATTTATTACATTATACTCTTAAAATAACTTTGAAAACATTAAGCATCTTCACAAATGTTTATAAAGAAGGTACACTGTGTGACTTTATCTGACTGAGAAAGGCACAGGGCTATTTGCCCACTAGCAAGAAGGAGCAAACGGCAGTCGCCATACTTAAACTCCCTGACAAGTGGCAGAGCTGCCCCTGCCCATGGATGAAGCTGAACTAGCACAATTAGCACATTCACATTAGCACAATTTTCCCAGTTATTCTTTGAAATGAAAATGCATCTGCATCTAAAATATACTTAGTATAAAAAGCTTACCTGCAATTTTGATAACAACAAGCTCTAAGTTACATTTTACCCATCCATACTGGCAAGATACGCTGATTTATTAGTATTTAAAGAGTTTAAATTTAACCTCATCAATATTATATCCTATTATTAAAAAAGAGACCAGTTTGAACATAGGAAGCATAAATACTTTAATATTTAAAAAATATTTACACACTAACTAGAAATATTATGGGTCAAATCTTGTCTTCCATCAATAATCTTTTATCTGTTTTCCACATATTTTTATTCTTCTTAAAGTAGCTGAACCTTGCATCACTCTTACCTCTTTAGCTACATCTAACTTCAGTATGCATAGCATTTCTTTTATTACACACACACACACACACACACACACACACACACACACACACACACACACACACAATACTCTATCTTGTGTGTATGCCTGCAGGCAAGAAGAGGGCACCAGACCCCATTACAGATGGTTGTGAGCCACCATGTGGTTGTTGGGAATTGAACTCAGGACCTTTGGAAGAGCAGGCAATGCTCTTAACCTCTGAGCCATCTCTCTAGCCCCCCCTTTTTAAATTTTTTTTTATTTTTTTTTAAATTTTTTATTATGTATATATAGTGTTTTTGGGCACCAGAGCTCATTATAGATGGGTGTGAGACATCATGTGGGTGCTGGGAATTGAACTCAGGACCTCCGGAACAGCAGTCAGTTCTCTTAACCTCTGAGCCATCTCTCCAGTCCTCTTTGTATAACATTTCTTTTACATGTCAATGATGTGGTCTTATTGGAGGAAGAGTGTCACTGGGAGTGGGCTCTGAGATTTCAAAGGCCCATGCCGAGAAGGCCCACAGAGAACACTGTGGCTACAGCCTCCATTCGTTTAGCACTTACAGAGACACAGCGCCACATCGTTACCCCACTACGCATACATCCTTACCAATAAGATGAAGTTACGTGGTATTTACCTCCCTATTCCGCAAACTCCATCACTTTGCAAGCCCTGTGGCTGATGTGACAATGTCATATTTATGAACATTCTATAGTTTTATGAAGTCTCTTAACAGAATCATTAAAATGTCTTAATACTAAGTAATCTTATGGAAAGGTCTGAGCACATCTATAAATAGTCATTGTAAACTATACTTCACCATAACCAATTTTCACAAACTGCTCATTAATACCTGATAGGAACCAACAATTCTCATTGTTTCCCATCACGATGGAAGAATTTTGAAGAATATCAATGCAAGCAACTAACATATTATTTAGAGAGCTTTCTTAGGGAATAACTTAGATACTAACTACCACTCAAGAGTTTTATTTTCCTACTTCACTAATATTCTTAAGAAGTGAAAAGTTGTTCAACTATATTAGGAGACAGGTAAAACTCAGCAAAATCACTTAACAAGCATACATCATAAATAATCTTATATTTTATATAAGAAACATTTTCTTTAAAATAACATTGACCTAAATTGGGAATTGTTTCTGAGGAAATAAAAAGTTCTAATATTAATGTTTATGAATATCTCACATTATGAAGAGAAGATAGTTCTCAAAAACTATTCTTTCTCACTTGATTTCTTAACAAACACACAATCCAAATTTTACCTATCATTATATAGCTATGTATTGCTTAAGTGCACTCATTTTTGCATGTGGATTTAGAATTCAAATTATTGAGCATAAAGCTTCAAAATGAATGTAAAAAGCTTCGGTTCTCCTCCAAAGATCTTGTCTCTGATAGCATGACCTTGGATCATATACAGCGTGCTCTCTGGGATAACTTGGGAGTAAGTATTCATTCTTAGACCCCACTCACAGATCTGACTAGAGCACACACAGTAGGAAGGAAGGCTCTGCAATTTGTTTAACTAGTTCCCCAGGTAATTCTTGTACAAGCTAAAATTGGAGAATCACAATTTAACCAAGAAACAGTCAATTGAAAAATTTTCTTTTTTGGAAGAATAGCAGTAACCTCTAACAATGATAAAAGTATCAGAACTACTAACACATACATCCACCATGTGCCAAAAGGAAACCCCATATGCAGGGTATGGATATGTATGCACAGAATTTCATTCAATCTTCATGATATCCATTTTAGAAAAAAAAAAAAAAACCAAAAAAGTTACAGAAAGAAAACTTGTACAAGGTCAAAGCAGAAATGGAAGTTAAATTATATGTTTCTGTTATACTGTTTAAGAAGAAAAAAACCCTATTTTAAAATATACTAATTTAAATACTTCTATTTAACTAAAATGGTAAGTAAAGAATATAGTCTTTGAAACTAAGACAATATTCTCATTAACTATAGCTGTTGAAATGACCGACATAATCTAAGGACTAAGCACTAACCACATTTACCACCGAGACACAGAAAAAAACCAAAATAATTTTTAATCTCTTCTGTATTTTCTATTGGATTCATATTTTTAAATTTCTTTTAAGTTTTATAAGAAATTCTAAAAGTCCAAGCTTTTCAATGGTTTATATTTGATAACACTTCAAACTATCTTAAAATGTAAAACATTCTATCAACTTATTACACTGAAAAAAATCACCCCAAAGCAACAAGAAAATATTGCCCAAAGAACTAATTTGTCAGAAATACTATTCTTCTGTTTAATCTTTTGTAGCACTAAGAATCACTGATGGAAAGTATATCCAAAGACATAGAGTTGGGAGTTCTCTGAAACTAATAAGTGTGGGTTATATTTACCATCAAGGTGACTGAGCAAAACACCAGTTACCTCACACCAGCATTAAATATCTACTCACACAGAAATTTACACAATGCAAAAGGAGAAATTTTCTTTGACAGAATGACTTTGTAAAGCAAAGTTATAAAATCAAAATAGAACAAAATAAACCTTTCCTTACAGCCTATTCTCCTCAATGTTCATTCATAGGAACAATCAATGGTGAGTGTTTGCAATTCTGCATTAGATGATCTGCAAATAAAATACCCAGCCACCTTCCCTGAAAAGCGTGCAGAACCTTTAACAAACTGCTTTTAGATAAAATGTCACACCCTGTGTAAACTATAACAATAAAATGAAAATATGTGACTGGGATTGTAAATAATGTGGCAGTCATAAAAATATTTCAAATGTTAACAAGTCTTACTCCAAATCATAAAAATCTCTTACCAAATTTAATAAATTTTCTATTAGTGAAATGAGTTGTTTCTGAAGACTTCTATGAGGCATGGCAAATATCTGACACATTATTGGAATAGACATATTGTTACATATTAACAAACAAAGGAAGTTTTAAATGACTATCTATATATTCATACATTTTACACATGGAAAAAAAAATATACCTTAGCTACTTTCCTCCAGTTCAGACAGTCAAAGAAGTAATATGTTCCCCTCTCATATGTATTGGTTTTCATAGTGGGCTCCATGCCTGGTGCTCTGGTAATCCACACCCGTTCTTCTTTGTGGTATCTCCAATCACGGTTAAAACTTCAATTTTTAAAAGAGAAAGATAAGTTAATTTTTCCTATGACCCATGTTAAACATTTATACATGTGGTAAGCCTTTTCTCAGAAAAGTTATATCTAAAGTATATACATATGGAAGGGTCTTTATCTGGCTCTACTATAAAGTATAGTTATTCAAATACAGTAAGATAACTTCTTTTGTTCCAAAAGCACATTTTTTAGTACAAATAATTTAATTAAGTTGAATAAACTTTATGTAGACAAAATAATTTAGAAGTTATGAGTGATATAATAAAACTTGGGCAGACCAAAGAAAGAGGCAAACTAACAGCCTGGTGACTTGCACTACTACGTAAGTTATTAAGTAAGAAGCCAATTTGAATAGATTACTTAAATTCATACAACTTTACAGTCATGATGACAATAGAACAGCCATTTCATAAAGTTTAATTTTTTAACTTTGAATCATAAACCGTCAAAATCTCTAAGAGGATATCATCAGAACCCAAGTGATGATCTATAGCACTTAGAAACTGGTTAGCAACATCCAGAGGAACAGATGTCCCCTGATGATGGACTTCCATATAAATACATGCTTTCCTACAAACAGTTTGGTAGCTCACAAACACAAATGACATGACACAAAAGCCAAATACAGATATACAAGTGATTTGATACATTTATTTATGACTAGATTAAAAGGAATAGGTGGTAATCCTCATTTCACAAAAATGAGAGGGAAACAGTGAAAAAAGTGAATTCTCTCAACTGAGAAATTTTAAACCTGACAATTCAGAATCAACATAGAGGCACAGGTATGCAGGGTCTTGTCTATTTAATAATCAAATGACACATATTAAATAACGAGATTCTGTGTCTATTCATCATAAACATCTGTGGTTCTTCAAGAATCACAACCAAACTCATTCAAAAACTTCAATTCACTAAGCGTGTCACTTCATATAGTTGGAATTAGGTCTAAAATTCTTTTTAGGTTACAGTGATTATACAGCTGCAGAACACTTTCAATATAAACAAAATTCATTTTACTAAATATAAAAATAATCCCCAATCTCTCCTTTATACTTTTGTTGTTCCCCTGATGGTCCAGGGAATGACTAAAGCCTGGAGGTGCTAGGCAAGCACTTCACCACCGAAAACATCCCTGCCAACAACTTCAATTGGGCAGGGAGGAGAATTTTCAGTAAAAACAAAAAGTTGTAACCATCATCATTTTAAACACCTTCAGAACATCCAAGATATGCTAGGAGAGAAAGTGGTAAGATACTCTGAACATACAGCTCTACCGCAGCTAAGAGTTGTAACACATCTCCTCCATTCATGTAATAGAGATAGAAGAGGAGGTCTTCTCCGTATCGGCCAAGCTTGATTGCAGCCAGCTATGAAAGACAGAAAGATTGTTATGAACTGTAAACCAAAAATGTAAAATTTAATTGTTGCTACTAAAATAAAAATTGGAAGGATAAACAGAAATCTTTACTTAGCGCAGACAACTGTCATTTCATAATTATGCTGCCAGGGAGTCAGTTTTCTAGCATTTCTTCATCTAAATGAATAAAGTTACTTAATGAACCCTAATCCTAACTCAAAAGAATGAGTGTATATGTAAGTATTCCATGGAGTGCCAGCTACACAGACCTGCAAATGCGGAATCTATATGCAGTGATTCACAAACCATTCTGAGATTTCCAGCAACCACAGATGGTAAGGAGAAAAACCATAAAGACAGCACTCTATTTTGTGTAAAGGGATGGCTAAAGGATAATGTTTTCGCATTTCCCTACAAGGTAGAAAACAGCCCACAAAACTATAAACTACACGTAAGTGCCACAGCTCAAAATCTCATATTATCAAAGTATCGACCTAGTCGCTTGGCTTCTGTGCATCATCCCAATGCAGTCTCCCCTATTATGTTCCGGTGGCAGTTGTGAATGTAGGACATTCTCCAGCACTTCTCACACTGTACTAAGATTCTGGAACACTTAGGCAACTGTAGCCTCAGGGCTACATTTCTGGTGGGGCACAGACGGTGTGAAGAGGCTAACTTCAAAAGGGGTTGTGGTTTATCTGGATAAGTTTGCAAAGAAGTAAAAGCTTCCTTAAGCATAAAACGAGAGAGTCAGGAGAATAAGGACCAAACTTCCTAAGTCAGTTTATTGTCATCAACTATGGTTACTATGGTTACAATTAATAATTGTAGAAAATATCAGTCCTAACACTGGTTTTTAAAGCAAGTCCCAAAACATTAGTATTGTTAACAAAAAACAGAATTGTTATACATAACTGAATGAGCATACAAAAGTATATCCCAAAGATTGCTACTAGACTATCATGCTGTCTGGCCTGAAAATGGTACCAGGAAAGGAGATAAATCCACACTGAGAACAGTATGCTACACTCACCTTATCCCTAATGTGAATGTTCGTTAAATATTCAGATGGAACATGGAAGTCTGTATAAAGAAAAAACACTCTTATTAACCGATTCTTAGAAAACGCTTTTTAAAAGATTCTAAACATAAATAGATCCTCCTACCTATGTCCTGAGGCCGACAAGGCGAAGATGCCCAGGGTGATGCAAATTTGGGGTAGAGATTTCTGAACAAGAGGTAAAAAAAAAAAAAAAAAAAAAAGCCACTTTAAAGAATAAAGTAGTAAAATATATTTATAACTTAATTTTGGTAAAATAAGTTTTATAAAAGACTTGAAATAAAAACTGAGCACCGTTCCTGGTTCCCTTTCTGGAGTTTCCTGCAACTTTCTAGCAGCAAAATGAAAAGGGGGCTGCTTCCTTCAGCACTCTACCACAGGACACACAGCGCAGAAATTACAAACACTTAGGTACATAATTTAAATGTTCTACTTTCAATGAGCTATAATTAACAGTGATTTTAATTCATTTATATATCATTCTCCAATTTAATTACTTTCCATGTATACCTTATTCAAATGTGTAAGCATTAGGAGCAAGAGTTCATACTTACCAGGTATTTATTTGTTTATGTGCATGCTATTACCTCCACCTGGAACTTTCCTAGGTGCTCTGAGCACAGTAACTGAACAAAGACTGCTGACACCATACAACTTACTTTCGATTTAAGTATATGGAGGATTGGATGCAGGCAATAATTAACATAATAAATAGTTTATTCAGGGAGGGCTTGAAAGTAGGGAAATGGTTGTATAATTAAGTGAGGTGGTCAATTTAAATAAGATTTGATAAATTTAGATTTAAACAAATAAAAAGAATATGATAAAGATAATCACAGGTAATATCTGGTAAACATTGTATCAGTCAAGGGAAATAAGAGAAAAACCATGACAGACACATCTGGACATGAGAGGCAGAAGACGACGACCAGTGAAAGCACGATGAGCAAAGGAAAGAGCTGCCGAGGTAAAGTAGGGAGAAAGGAAGAACAAGGTGAACAGGGGAGGGCTGTTCTTCAGGGAGTTCTTAAGTAGAACAACAAATCTGCGGGTGGTGCTGAGCAGAGCAACAGCCTATTCAGAAGGATTACCTTGAGTGCAACATAAAGCTGTACAGAAAGGGGAGAAGGAAAACCAAGACTCCCTGCTTGGTGATCCACTGACAAAACTTCCAGGCAACAAGCCAGAGGGGCAGCAATGTAGTGAAAATGTGATTCGATTCCGTGTCTATCTGAGAGGACTTCATCTAAGGGAGAAGGAAGGAGAGAACTAAGATAATGCTAGGTTTCTCCAAGTATAACCAAGACTGAAAAGCATAGACAGTGTGGGCTGGAACCAGATCAGTTAAGAAGTATTTAATTGGTAATGGTACCTAAAGTCTCAAGTTCAGGAGAGAAGTCTGGAATGTTCAATCTACATGGTCCTTCAAAGCACAAGACTGGACAAGATCATCATGGAATCAACAAAGAGGACTAATTCAAAGGTCAAGGACAGGCAGTGTCACCAGCATGGGAAATGGAGAGGGATGAGCTAAGGTGACCAGATGAGAAGAACATCTTCAAGATTAAGAGAAAGAGCATCTCATGGTCCACTTGGTTTACTTCCAGAACATGGTTTAGCGGAGTGGTGAGAGCAGAAACCTAACTAAAATGGGCAAATTAGAAAAGTTAAGATGATTCATTTGAGATGCTTTGCTTCAAAAAATAAATTAAAAATGTGACTGACAGTAACTCAGGAGGTTGAATCAAGATAAAAGTTATTTTGATACTAATGGAAAAATAAGTTTTTCTCCATGTGACTAGAAATGGCCAAACAGAAGTATTGTGAGTTAGATGGAAATACAAGTGCCTGCAATATTACTTAGTCAGAAGCAGGAGGACTTAAAGAGTCACCCTGAATTACACCAGCAAGACCGTTTTGGGGTAGAGTGCTTGCCCTACATTTCTATAACCTAGCTTGAGATACTAGCACCAGAGAGAGCAGAAGACGTTAAGATTCACACTCATGGAAAGTTTTAAGTAGGAAGCAGGGACCAAACACTCTGGCACAGGTGTGTGAGATTAAGATGGGTAGGACCAGGTGGCACGGGTGTCAGATGAGGATTGAGGTAGGACCAGGTGATGCCCTCTTCCATTCGCTTCCACTCTTCTCTGTAAGGAGAACATTATTTGAGAGTTATGGACTGGAGAAAAGATACTAATAGCTTGCTGAAACACAAAATAGTCACATGGGATGTAACAGCAGCAAAGAATGAACAAGCAGTCAAAAGCAAAGAAAAAGTTGTAAATGGACTATGCATATCAGGTATGAGTATGTTCCAGAGCACGAGTGTAAAGCAGGAGTAGATGATGGAACTGTCGCTCTTCCACAGTCCACCCAGTAGGTGGATCAAGAATGAAACAAGCAGACAGAACAAGGGTAATGGGAAGAAGAACACAACTGAGAGAAGGCCAAAACAATCAAGAGTCACATAAATCAGATATTATAACTGACTATAAAATTTAATGGTGAGAAGGAAGTGGAAGAGGTAAAAACATCAAGGAAGGTAGAAGAATAAATGGATGAAAAATCCCAACAGAATCAAATGACTAACTATGTCCCAGCACGAGAGAGAAGGGAAGTAGTGATGGTCAGACAGCAGGGTAAAGTCAACCTATGAAGAGACTCAGTTCCTAATAATGACAAGATCAATGCAGCAGATAAGGATTTGGCTTGGGGGCGGCCAAATTCCTTGTAGATAGATCCTTACAGAACAGTATTTCTCAGTGACGATGGGCTAATAATGGAAGGAATGACCCCAAGAGTTAAGCAGGCAGTAGCAAGTAGTAGCAGATAATAGAATGTGATGATAAAATTAACTACAAGTTTGAGGCTGTCCCGGGCAGCAAAGGATATATTAAAATGCCTACGATGCTGCCTCGATTATTCTGTCTTTAAAAAGAAAGAGGTAACTTTACAGTGATCTACTAAATGCTAGAAGTTTATTTACAAATATGGAAGAAAAAAAAAAAAAAAAAACACTTACTCAGGAGAGTTCAGATTGAGGCCTAATGTTGTCAAGTCACTTCCTAAAGCAAGATGTACCATTCCTGGGTCTGTCTCTGCTGCCCTGATAAATGTTAACAAGCCAATCATTCCAAATTGGTCCGTCACCATCCCTTGAGGAATGTTAGTAACTCGACCTGGTTAAGAAAAACAGTTATTTTTATTTTCTATTAGGGAAAATAGAGAAAATGTACTTTAAAATATCTCTGACATATTTATGGAGTCCCACCATCAGGTAACACCTGGATCCCCTTTTTCTGCTGATTATTGTTTTGTGTTGTTGAACTTTTATCTCCAGGGAATTTGGGTCCATCTGTACTTGAAGTCGTCTTCCCCGTTGTATTCAAATTCTAGTATAGAAAAAAAGTGTGACATTAAAATGTGCAAATTATGCAAGTTTAAATTTATTAACATCATGCTAGCTATTCACTATTATATTTAAAAGGTAGTAATTACCTGTTTTCTACTCAAATATTCTGTTCCCCAAACTGCCTCATGGTAACCAAATAAATACAGTGTCTACACATGACTATTTAAAACATAAGAAAGCTAGAGAAAATGGGTTTTTATTTTTTTAATCTCAGAGAATAGATCACAGGGGATGGGGGAAACCTTTCTTTCTCGGGGTTTTTATACCTTGGGAACACACACTTTAGTTACAGTCAACACTTACATACAAGAGAAGAATTACACAAACTACAGCACTTGAGACATTACCAGACAACCTCTGAGGAAAACTAGGAATGTGCACACTTTGTAAGTCACAGATGTCCATTCTTACCCAACAATTCTCTTGACAATTTCGCTTATCAATACCCCATCACACATACAAAAAAAAAGCTACTTGCAGTGAATAGTAGAAGAAATCAACACCCTTGTTAAATCAGGAAGAAGCTGAGTCGGCTGAATCAACACAGGTATAAAAATGTGTATAAAGATTCTTCAAGGAGAAAACTTACTCAAGAAAAACACAGCTCCTTAGAAGTCTATATTATCAAACTTCATGGGATCCAGCTGACAGGGACTACAATAAAAGTCTAAATTAACTGACAAGTTCAACAGAAATTGGCAAACCTATATGAAATAGGAAAAAAATAGGCTATCTTCTAGTTACAAAGCTTTCCACATTCTTCAGAAGTTAGATTATTACAGTGTTCAAAATCAATAGTTCCGAAGCAGTATCTAGTAAGTAACTGTTAATGGAAGACCAGTCTACAAGGAGAACACTACAATCACATCCATGAATCTCCGGTACTTACAGATTTGCTGTCGTCATTACTTGACGTTGGGTCTTTATAGCTGGAACCAGGTAATGCTGGAAAGTCTTCATTGTGTATTGAGAAGTCCTGGGATTGCTCATTTGCAGGTTTTGTTACCATTCCAACTATGTAATGAAAATAATCCAGAAAATTATAATTGGATCTATAATACTGTCATACAAATTACACAAAAAGTTAACTTTGCTCATAATGTACCAAGTTTTTTCTTAAAGCATGTAAAACGATAATTCAAAAATTAGTATTCAGGATAATAATAAAGAATTAAATTTTGATTTACTGCTGAAAAAAACTCAACATATAAAGCAATATAAGGAAAATAAGTGGTTATCCTGCAACTCTAATCTAATGTTCTATATGTGCTTAAGATAGGATCTGATATTGGTAGGTAATATTAGCCAAAATGTTGGCTTACAGGCTAGCTTTAAATATCTGACTAGATGTCACAAACACGTTAGCTGTCAAAATAAAAATGAACACAATAAAAATTTTAAAAAATGTCAGTATTCTACTTAAAAGTGACTTACAGAGTGAGCAAATTGCAACCAATTATAAAACAATTCCACTTTATTTCTCATTTTCTTGGACTCCATGTTACAGATGTAAAACATGCAAGAACTGGGAAATAATCTTCCCACTATGCTTGTCATTAGTCAGGCCCTTATTGGAGAACAAAATCCAGTTTGGGGCTCCACAATTCAAGAAGGAAATGGAGAAACTAGAGATGGTCCAAGGAGAGCAACGGGAATGTTTAAAGGGATGGAAAAAGGACCTATGAGGAAAGGTTAAAAACATTAGCATCTGAACTGAGACTCAAGTAGCCAGGTACTCAACTCCCAGGGCAGGTCACATTTCGTTATTTCGGGAAAACAGATTTGGAAGCTTTAAAATATAAAGTTTTCCCTCTACACATTATTTTTATTCATATTCAGGAAGTACAGAAATTGAAATCCTTGACTGATAATGGAGAGAATATGTCTATTTTAAAATAGCTGACAAATTAACTCATCTAATTACTGTCTTACTATTGTTCCTTATCAGGTCTCACGCCCTAGAGACAATGTCATAGAAATGTCTATAAATTGTTATGTCTAGACTGTTAATGCAAATGATACTCCCCTAACATGTTTTTCAGCTCTACTAGCCAAATTCTTATCTTACTAGAGACTGTAAAAAAGAATAATTAGGGATATTAATGATGGTCAAGAATCTATAAAACTAAAAATCTTAAGCACTGGTTCTCGAAAGGGATTACAATCTTTTCAAGAGGACATTTGCTAATAATGTCTAGGAAGGTGTGTCACAATGGATGTTGCTGGCATGTGCTAGGCTAAAGCCAGAACTGTACTAAATAGTCTATGCCCTCACACCACCTGTTTTCTGAAGAGAATTATCCAGCCCCAGTGTCAACAGTGTGACTCAGAGAAACACCTCAATGCACAGTCATTGTTAATCACCAGGAATATAGTCTCTTGAAAACTGTGGGGTCAACTAACAAAAGCCCAACCACAAAAATAATCACTTATATATAGCAAATTAAAACATGGAGAACAGAAAAAATAACTTCTGAGTACCAATGAAGTCAGCATTTAGGTTACAAACTTTTACCAATGAACCATGCATGTTATTGTGGATACATGGGGGAAAAGTTTTCAAATATGAATTCTGACAAAATAACACTAGTCTGATTTGACAACATAACACATATGACCAACACAGAGACACACATGTGTATACACATGACTATAACTTCAATTGGCCATCACTAAAAATCTTGATTACCGTAAGGTGCTCTTCCGGCCAAGGGGTTTATTAATGGGGTGGGGTTGCCACTTCCTTCCCTTCTACTTCGGTCTGCTAATGCTGGGAAATCTGACAGGTCCAACCCTGTCACATTTTCACTGCCATCTAAATGGTAAGAAAGAATAGTCATTACTGATTCTACAGACATTTAAAATGAGACTATGAAAACCAAAATGTAACTGAAAACAACAGGTGTCCTCTTTAATAATGCAGAGTGGTGTGATACATATACAGGTAAGATACTGTGGACTGACTTGTGTCACTGAATTTTCTAATAACCAAGGAAAGCAGCATGCAGCCAGCACATTAACATACCCAATTCTAGAGATTTAAGAGATAGAGAGTGGGGTTATACATTATATCTCCCAATAGAAGGGGCAATAAAAACTTACAGCTTATTAGGGAACAAGAATTAAACTTTTTAGATATAACTGGATGGATGGGGCTGTATTTGGTTTACTTGAAAATTCACCAGTAAGGTATGATGATGACATTACCTTTCCGGACAAATGTCCAGATAGACTCTGAGGCAAACAGTAGACAGAGAACCCCTGATACTTCTGTCTTGTACACTATTAGTTTGAGATTAAAAATGTGTACACATGTATGCATATGTTAGCTACAGGCAAGGATGGACTATTCCTATGTCTCAGGAGCAGGTGGGGAATATAGGAATGACAAAACCTAATTTATATTACCTGTTGATACACAGTAGGCGCTCAATAAATATACTGGATAAAGAATTTATCCCTTTTGCATTAAATTGCTACCATTAGAAACAAACATTTAACTGAATTTCCTATTTTAACCGTTTTTCTCTCAACTTTCAGTGTTCCTAACCTTGAATTTGAATTTTAAGTCACTTAATTTTCTACCTACAATTTACCCTGTACTATAATTTTTCTTTAATCTAGGTTTCTCCTTGTTTTATAAGCATGTATAGTTTTGGGGCCATTTTCCAATTAATTTTGATCTTTCTCAAAATATTACAATTATAAGAATCAACTATTAACTATCCTAAGATTAACTGATTTTTTTAAAAAAGACTTTATTAACACACCAAGGTGGTAATTTCAAAATACAAGGGAAAAGGTAAAGATAAACTATCTCACACAAATTATTAAAAAACATTTGTGAATTTTCCATTAAAAGTACAATATGGATAAAGCAAAAGAAATGAAAATCTTTACTGTTTTAATTTATAAAGTAATATCTCTCAAATTATGATTAATTGTAATTTTTCTCCAAGTAAAAATTAACTTTTAATACACATTCTTAAGTCTTCCAATGTCCAATTAAAAATTGTCATGTGTTAGGTGAGACTATAATTTAACCAGCAATTTATAGTTTCCCAAATGTAAACTTAGGAAAAGTCTTGAAAGCAATTTTTCCAGTACAAAACCTAGGAATTTAAAAATTCTGAAGCTTCATAGCAGCAAAATAAAACATCATTCAGTTGAAATGTAAGAAGTAGCCTTTCATAATGATTTCACATTAAGTATGAAAGTGTATACTTAAATACACTTTATTGAGGTATACAACAAAGTTAATATACCCTAAAATCACCCCCAGAAAACTATAAAATTTAAATGCTTATAATCTTCCATTCCTTTCAATGGTTTTAACCTTGGTTGATCCATTTCAGATGTTCAACAAACCACCTCAACACTCAGAAGTCAAAAGCTTAGAGCTACCACACATGGAGGCTTCCTGTCAAGTCTCTTCTCATATTGATGCATGTTCTACCTCACAGGCTATTCTTCCTGTCAAGTCTCTTCTCATATTGATGCATGTTCTACCTCACAGGCTATTCTTCCTGTCAAGTCTCTTCTCATGTCGATGCATGCTCTACCTCACAGGCTATTCTTCCTGTCAAGCCTCTTCTCATGTCGATGCATGTTCTACCTCACAGGCTATTCACCTGCGCTCCACCCAATAGCCTGTTTATTTGCCCAGCAGTCATGGCAACACCCCTCACTTTCTCACTGACAGAGGACAGGGGCAACGAAACCAGCACCACCACTCCAGAGCTGCCTTCTTCTGTCTGAGCAATTGGGAAAAGGAACCAACAAACTTTAGTTTTTGCCAAAAATCAAATTAGTTTGCAGGTAGCTCAATCTTAAATAATACTGGAACAAAATGTGTAAGGATTAAAGGTGAAAGTCTGTATTAAAGCTATTGTAAAATGGCCCCTCCAGCAGACTCCTTTCAACCTGAGCCTCTATGATCAGAATGTCCTGCCACCCAATTCAGGCTACACTCTTGTTATCAGGGATAGGGCCAAGAATAAGAAGAGTTCTGAAGAAGAAAAAACCAAACAAACCAAGATTCTGAGGCACAAATACAGACTAAATTAGTATTGACTCTTTACATATTAAAAAAATGATGTTATGACACAAAATACTACATTACAAGACCAGGTCGGGGGAAACACTGACATTGCTCTCTACCGTTTAGCTCATTCCTATCTATCCCTGGCAGCTTTTCACTAAATTCAATTCTACTATCTAAAACAGTCAAATTCTATTAATGTTTAGAGAACAGTATGTTAAACTGCTTGTATTTCAGAACTCTACTGTACTTTTAGTAGGGTACTAGCTCCAGAATAAGCTTACCTGTTCCATTAAAAATGTTACTTGATAAGGAGTTATTCATTCCAAATGCCTGATTCCTGTTCATTCCAAATCCAGACATACTGGGTACATAGAAAATAATTTTAGATATACAGTAAGAACACTAACTTAGAAATGAAGAAAAACAAAAGTATATACTTTTGGTCTCCTCATATAAAATAACAATATTTCAAAACCAATGCTAATTTGAGAGTATAATCTTCATTTTTATTTAAAAATTTTTCTGAAACTCTTCAATGAACAAGAAAGAACCAAACAGTTTAAATAAATTAATTTTAAAAACAAAGAAACTTACTTATGAATGTTGAAAAACGAAGATTAAGGGTACCATTTTATGGCCTTAGTGTGCTATCTTGCTGGAGAAATTCAACTTTCTCAAAATGCAGGTAGGTTTAGGATCCCTCCCTCACCCCGCCTTGAACACTTGCTTTCTCTTCTCTGATTGGTAAAGCTTGCTTTTCAGTGTTAAGTCTTCTCTTCACAACCTCTGTATTTCCCAACTACTCATTTCCATGAATTCATGTCTTACTGACCCTTTCATTTGACCCGAATTAAACTGACCAGGTACTTTTTTCAAAAACTGAATTCAGTGTTCTAAAACACATTATTTTATCTCTATATAGCTTAGCTTTCATGTACCTAACAGAAAAAAATTTCTATAGCACTCCCAATTTTAATGTACAACACAATTTCTGAAAATAATTACAAATAACCCCCTTTTGTTTTGTATAAACCTAAGCAGGACAAAACAAAGAAACAAAGGAAGAAAGGAAGGGAGGGAAGGAGGGAGGGAGGGAGGGAGGGAGGGAGGGAGGGAGGGAACTTAGAAAAAGGCCAGATAATTAAGAATGTCAGTAAGAATTATTAATGACAACTGCACACAGAAACTCCTCTATCATTCAATGATCTTCTGATAGGTCTGTATGCCTGTGAAAGCACCTCTAAGAATGTGAAGGTGACAGCTCTAACCGCTCTGCCTAAATCTGAAAAACTAGCCACCTTTTGGTGAGCTATGCAGTTAATGGGCAATATTCCAAGGCAGAGTAGGTGAGTAAAAATAAACATCCCCCGATTACGCTAGAGCTGCTGGTTGTATAGGGACCTCAACCACGGGTTCAGAATCCAAGTGAAGCCGTTCATATGAGTATCAGTAGCACATATAAGCAGGGATGGAAAGCTTTACCACAGTGACACTTTTTACGCAAAGTATTTCCTGAATAATTAAAATGTGAAAAATAAAAGTAAAACTTTAAATCTAAAAATATATTCACTGAACAAGAATGCAGAAAGACGTAATAAAGTTCAAGCAATACAGTTAAGAATCTATCAAAAGGTAAAAGCTGTAAAACCACGCTGCAAATAATTTATTAAAAACTTAAGATATGTAGACCCTGCATAGACTAACTGGAGATTATGGGCTAAAGTTGAAGAGGAAGTGTGCTAACACCCATTTTAGTGCAGAGTTGACAGCGGATAGAAGAATCCGATTAAGATGTGGGAGCAACAATTAAGTGAAGGTACTTTCTTTCACTCTATAGTTTTTTGTAAAAATTAAGTATAAACATAGTATGATATGTGATTCAAACTTACATGTTCTTTTGCAAGAAAGTCTTACATTTAAGATACAACTCTAACGCTACCCAAACCACGTAAACATACCAGCAAAATTAATCACTGTTCTTTTTTTAAAACAATATTTATTTATTTATTATGTATACAATATTCTCTCTGTGTGTATGCCTGCAGGCCAGAAGAGGGCACCAGACCCCATTACAGATAGTTGTGAGCCACCATGTGGTTGCTGGGAATTGAACTCAGGACCTTTGGAAGAGCAGGCAATGCTCTTAACCTCTGAGCCATCTCTCCAGCCCTGAATCACTGTTCTTATTTGTACAAAACATGCAATGGATAGCAAGAAATAGAAGGAAAAATCCCAGGGTTTTCTTGTTTTGTTTTCAAATTCTAACACAAAATTTAAAAGAGCACTGTTTGGAAATAGTCTTTCGTTATGAGCACCCAAAGTACTTTAGCACAGAAGGTACCTAAGCGATGCATAACTAACGCACGGCTGTAAAAATCAAGCACATTTTCCTTCAGTCATGTTCATAAACTCAGAACTCTTAGCACCCAAGCACATAAACTTTACTTAATAATGAATGGAATAAACAAAAAAGATTTGCTTAGTGACAACCCATGAACATTCCCTTTCTAATACTACCATCAACAGAAAGAATTAATGTGCTTTGTAAAAGAGTAACATCTTTCTAAGAACATGTTCTAAGTTTAGAAAGGGTTAAGGATTGTGATGGGAAACACATCTTAGCTCACAAATAGACGATAAACACACCTGTGAGACAGGAGCCACAACTTAGAAACAAAGGGCTGGGTATGGAAAGGCAAGCCTGAGGATACCCCCAAAGACAATTATATGCAGTATCAATAAACATCTTACCTGTTCACAGTAAAAGGCTGTCGAGAAGGCTGCTGCTTTGGCATACATATTATGCTTGGCGAGCTTCTGTTGGGGCTACCTAACCCTGAACTGCTCATGCTATTTGTCCTGCTAGGAATTCCAATGCCCTGACCAACCTGGGAGTGGTTCATCATATTCCTAGGATTCATAGGCAAAATACCCCTGAAAAAGAAGTCCATACACTAAATAAGCTCTCTACAATCACTCATTAAAATTCTATATAAATAATCAATTGCTCTAACCCCTAGAATTTCAATTACACATTCCAGTTGTATTCCTACTCTTATAGAGGAACTAAAAAAGGTGCCATCATAGATGAGAACTATTGGGGCAACTATGATAAAAATTATAAATGCTTTTCACATATATTTAAAATAACTTCATTCAAAATTCCTGTCATCTTATTCTCTTGATCTTAATAATACATATAATCCATGTTATCTGTTTTATTTCACTCCAAGTGAGCAGTAGAGGTGTGGTGAGGGGCAAGCAAAGAATACAGCTATCTGGGGAGTCATTTTAAATTGAACATAATTGGGGAAGAGGTAGACAGCTTTTGCAAAAGCTCCCCAGGAGGTGATTAAACCTTGATCTATGCAGTGACAACTAGCACACAGCTTCTAGATCAAAGCGCTACACTACATTTTCACTGCAATGACATCAAATGAGCATAAGAACTGTTTTCTTAGTGAAAGGCACTGAACCAGATAATCAAGTAATTAATTACCGTATTAAAAAATTAAAAGCTTGCTTACTCTACCAAATACATTCTGGAAGTATCCTGGCCCATGAATAAATACCTGCTTGGAGATGGAGGCGTGTGAAGTGGCATTGTTGGTACCCCTGTTGTTGGCGTGACGTGGCTCGGTAACTGAGTGCCTTGTGATAAGCTGCGATTTAACTGAGGGGCATTGTTGCTCATCCCCCTCATTGGAAGGCCTAATGCACCTAATAAGAAAATTCAGAAGAAGGAAATTCATTGCCATCAGGAATGAAATTGGTATCCATCTTCTGGAGTTGGCAATCTAGAACACTTTAAAATGATCTAATAGTCAACTAACTGCAAATGGACTCTGATTTTCAATAAAAGTTCTAGTCTAAAATTTAGTATTTTGATTATCTTTTTGTATTATTTCCACATTACTATCTTATGATAAGCTATGTTAATAATTATAACAAATGAGATGTTACATAATACAAACTGTTCTCAAATTCATTAAGGGCATATTTGTGAAACTGGCACATACAAATATGCCTTTAAGAAATTCTGCTATCTTGTGTGTTTTGTTTTAATTTACAATTAATGTACACAGAAAAGACATTCATAGCTGGGCGGTGGTAGCGCACATCTTTAATCCCAGCACTTGGGAGGCAGAGACGGGGATCTCTGAGTTCGAGGCCAGCCTGGTCTATAAGAGCTAGTTCCAAGACAGGCCCCAAAGCTACAGAAAAACCCTGTCTCAAAAAGACCACCCCCCCCCCAAAAAAGAGGGAAAAGACAATCATTCCCATTTTATCATAGTATCTTAAATCTTATATTATCCTTTGCAAATCCACTTTAGAGAAAATCTATTTAATGCATACTTCTTAACATTGCAATTTTTACAAACCCAATACATAATGTTTTGTAATTTCTAAAAAATCAATTTGATATAGGTATGATTAAAAACTTGGAGTGATTCAAAAAGATTTATTCAAACTATAAGGCTCCTGTATTTCTCTAGCACATCTGGGGCCAGATGCAGGAATTGACATGTTGCCTGGGTGTACTTTTTAAAGACTACTGAGATTTGCAGTTCAGATATAAAATTCAAAAGTATTAATCAAATTGGACAAACTTACTTTTTACATGCTTGACACACTATTATTTTCAGATGACAAAAATATAAATTATTTTGAGATTCAGAATAGAGAGTTAATATTCTATGCATGTTCATCTTCCTCAAAGGCATACAGGATCATTTGTGTTGCCATCCTATCTGTCTATGAATGCCTCCTCTTTCCTTCATCTTTCTCACCTGCGTGCTTTCAGGGCTTTCTTTTCAGCTTGTTGAATACTGACACACTGGTCAATCAAACTTATTTCAAACTGAAGCTAAATAAAGAAAAAAGGCTGACCAGAAAATAATGACTTGAGTGTTGGGGATTTAAGACGGTATTTCCCTTACTGTTTCAGTTTTGGGTCTGAGCATTTCAAAGCTCTGAAGAGTCTGAGTCTATGCCTTTCACATAGTGTACTACATGTACCATACTCTTTCTCAAACACCTTTGTAAAGTGTGTCTTTTGGCACAATACTGTTCTCACAGGGACTCCACTAACAGCTACTTGAAACTCTCAGAATCTCTCCAAGCCCTTGGAGGAGAACTGACCTAGAGTGTGCACTGGCTGGCCACTCTATTTTATTTGTGTCTAGACACTGTTGTGGTGACCTTAATAATGCTACAGCCTACTATCATTTTCTCTAAACCTGGGACAAAATAAGGAAGAAAAAAGATTAAAAATCAGCCTACTCAAGATTCCTCCACAAGAAACAGTGCTTTCCCTCCCTCAACCGTGCAGTTTTCCTATAGGTCCTGTGACTGGCTCCAGAATAAACCATCAAAATGGTAATTTTCCTCTCACACATTTCCTGGGTGGTTACCGTGCAGCAAACACTACACAATCTGTTAGGGAAACAGCAGTGCGTAAGACAGAAAAGGCTCCTGAACTCAGGTGCTCTCTACACCTAGTGTCTTAAAGTCAGCTCTAGATGAAAATGTCCAGCAAGAGTGTATCTGCCAGTTATTCAGTGTCAAAGTTATACACTTTAGGTCTTAAAGATCACCTATTCTCACCTACTCTGTCTACATTTTACAGATAAGAAATCTGATCCTTGGATAAGTTAACCGACTTCTCCAAGGCAACAACACAGAGAACTAAGACTAGAATTCGGTCAGATCTCTTTAACTCCTAGTGTTCTTGAATGGCAGTACCATGCTAGGCAGAATCAATGGTGTTCACAATGTGAGTGTCCAATAACACATTTCATCTTTTTTTTTCCTTCCAGCCTCCTTTTGGCTGTGTCTCTAGCTGTGGGATATTTACCAATCATCTTTGCATCTGCCAATCCTAAATTGTCTATCTCGTCTCCTCTCCCATTCTAGTTTCCTTCTTTTTAATACTTGTCCATTCTCCTTTCCTTTTCATTATTCTTACACTGGAATTCATACGTCCTCCAAAATTTACTATCCTTTTGGCCTCTTTAAAGAAATCAGTAGGTCCTACAAAAGACTTTACAGTCACTTTCCGTATATGTATTTTTTCTGTCTGTTCTGTATAACAAAAATTTCTAATTTTAGAACTATTTTAAATATTGTACATAATTTAAATACTGGCAGAAAATTCTGGCCAAGAAAACAAGAATAAGTAATGCTTTTTATTTTAATGAAACACTGGCCAATTCCAGTTAATTTATAATTAGTGGTGAAGGAAGACAATCTGGAGAAAATATACTTCAATGTTAGCCTCCAAATTCATCTTGGTTAAACACAGCTAATAAATCCAACACATTCATTTTGTTGAAATATCTACAAAAGATGAAAAGAAAAGAATATATACTACGAACTGTTATTACCAATTCTTAAATATTTGATAGTTATTTGAAGTTTAACTTAAAACGGAAGTTCTTTACAACAATAAAAACACTCAATGAAAGCATACAGGGATTTATTTTTAGGAGACAAAATATTATTACATTGGAGATACTTGAGTCAAACTAAGACTAACTGGATAGGTATAAACGGAGGGGAGAAAATTTAATCTTCTAACTATAAATAATAACACAAAGTCATCTCCACAATATCAGGGCAAGAACAGAGCATGTGAAAGGAAAACTCAAGCGACTGCTGCTGACGGCATAAAAGATCTTCAAAGGGTGAAGCACAGGACGTGTGCAGGAGCCTGCAAATGAGTGTCTGGGAGGTGAGAATGAAGTTAATGACCTAACAAACTTTACCACTTCTTGTAACTAAAGAATTTTATAAGGAAGATACTTTTCTACCCCTATTTTTACACATAAAGAATGAAAAGACAAACGTCAATTGAAAAGGTTATGGTGCTGAATCAACTCTTCTTTTAGGAAGATTCTGGGTACATATTTTAAATAGAGTCCTACCTCTTATTTGGCAAGATATGCTTAACAAATAATGAATTAAAGTCTTCAAGGATTCTTTTTCATAAAACCCTAAGAAAAAGTGATTTAAGCATCCCAAGCATTGGTGACAGGCCCAGTCGGTAGAGATGTCCCCAAGCCTGAACTCAAGTTCTCTCTCTAGGACCCAAGTGGTAGAAAAAAGTACAACTGACTTCGAAGTTGCCCCCAACATGAGCGTCATGGAACACACGTGGCCTAATATAAATGTACACAAAGTTTTTAACTAATGAAAAAATGTAAGTATTCCATGAATGATTTCTAGTAAAAGAGCAGCTTCACAACTAGTACCTTAGGTACTTATAGCAAATTGTTCCATCCACAGAAGTCCCTTTGCTAGAGATATTAATAATCTAGAGGAAAGCTGAGTTATAGTACAGAATCCTGGTACCTGAGTGAAGGCCTGAACAATCAGTCTCCTTTCATTATACCCAGGTGTCTAAACTTCCGGAAAAGTTCTGTGCCATGCCCAAACTAACAATAGTGCAAAGTAGAGCTTGATCTCCATGATTTTTTACCTACAACCTACGCTGCAGATAATTATTTCAAGGTAAAATTATGTCATTTTATTTCCTTCATAAAATCCAAAGAATTTACAAACAGAAAAAAAAAAAATTCTTAGATCAGCCAAGTTATACATGAAGAGCTAAGACGAGCCATTAAATTGCTTTCTTAGCATCACAGCAGCCGAGCTGGAGCAATGGCTCAGGGCTAGGATGACATACTGATCTTGGAAAGGACCTAAGTTGGGTTCTCAGCACCCACAATTAGAAGCCTTACAACCACCCGGAATTCTAATTCCAATAGATCCGATGCTCTCTGGTCTCCATAGGCTTACACATGTGGGTGCACATAAACTTATAGGCACACAAACATATACAGAAATAAAACTCATGTTTAAAACAATCACAAGCAACAAATCAGAAAGGCATCAATCTAGTTTGTGATTCCTCTCACAATTGACATTACTTGTATGTTCTTATAGTTGTTGCTGACCGTTGTTTCTTCTTTAGAAACTGTAGCTTACTTTAACTTTGGGGGATTCAGGGGTTACCAGTATAATCTCTACCCTAAACCATCCCAGTCTTTTTAGAAGGGACAGTGTTTCTGGAACCACTATTCTATAGTAGTAAGTACAACCATAATTTAGTCTTTAGAATTCTGCCATGACCCCAAAGAAGAAAGGTTTTCTAACATTTCACTGCTTAGATACTCTGTGTATGATTAACAATCATTCTTGAATCCCCCTCTTCTCTTCCAATCTGTCCCTATATCTTCACTATTCACTGTTCACTCACTAAGAATGCCTTCCCTTCTTTTGCATACTATGTAACACATATACAGATGGAAGGATTAGGCCAGTCCCTGTGTTTGAATACATATACAGTAACTCAGTAGGCATGGGACTAGAAAAGGTCTCCTGGAGACTATATGCATGTAATAATGATCACGATTTAAACAGGAAGACAAGATGGTGGCAGGAGTGTTGCAAAATCAGGTGGCTACAGATAGCATGACAATTAAGTCTGAGAGAAGACAAGCTGTATGAAAATGAAGACAGGTGAGCAATGTAAATGTGCTGCCTACAATCCCTGATATTCAGGATGTCTAGAAAACAAGGGGGAGGAAAAAGGAAGAAGAAAAATTACAGACCTGAAGGAGAACTTGCCTTACCCAAACTAAGGAGATACCAGATGAGAAATATGGATGGAACACACTGGTTTCAAAACTAGCTACAAGAAGCTGTTGCGAACCCCAGAGAATACTAGCCAGCAGGAGCTCCTCAGGACCATTTCCCATGGAGCAGTGACACACACTTCCCAAGGTAAACTTGGTATTCTTCTTCAACTAAGTTTCCAGTGTAGATTGTGAACACCCATTCACAAAATGATACAGGTCTCAAACCTTATAAAAATGCTAATTTATCTTCTCAAACTGTACATAGTAAGTTGTATAAACTTTATTTCCAAAATATCCCAAATCTGCCTACTTCTCAGCCACTAGCCAAATTCCTGGTTTCTAGAGTCTTGTCTCTTATTCTTTCCCCATTCAGTCCACCTTCTACACAGCAAAGTGATGGTTCAAAATGAAACGGCACCATAAAACCTTTGCTACTACATTTAGAACATATTTAAATTACTATTTTTTATTTTATATTTATTTATTTTGTGTGCGAATGTAAGCACATGTGTGTAGAGGTCAAGGACAACTTGTAATCTGTTTTTCTTTCCATCAGGTAAGTTCTCATGTCAAAAGGTTGGTAGCAGTTGCCGTTACACACTGAGCCATCACGTGGGCTGGATTCTTTATTTCTTAAATTTTATTTTTTTCATGTGTATGGATGTTTAGCCACTTGTGTGCCTGGTTCCCAAGAAGGCCAGAAGAGGACGTTAGATCCTCTGGAATCACAGTTACAGATAGTTTTAATGTGTCACATGGGCGATGGGTCTTCTAAGAGTAACCAGTGCTTGTCATCTCTGAGCCATCTCTCCAGCCTTCTCTGAATTATTTAGTGATTTTTACCAGACTTCCTATAATCAGAGATACCCACTCTCTCACTGCTCTCTTCTCATCCAGTAAACTGATTCTCTCGCTCTCCTGTCATTAAATGAATTATTAGATTTTCCATGCTTCCTGTACCCAAAAAGACCCCTCAATATCACTCATTTTAGGGACTATCTTCCTTACAGTCAGGTGTCCACATTACATTTTAATTCCTGAGAGACAGAGCAGTCTTTTTGCTCGATTCAGGTAAAGCATGAACCCCTCACTCATCTCATTAGCTCACCCAAGTTTTGTACTACTCATTACTAGGACTCTGGTAGTTCCTTTCTTTGCCTACGTGTTTATTCTGTTTCTTCCCATTAAAGTACTGTGAAAGGTAGGAACTTTATTATTTGTTATAGTCTTGATTAGATCTTGGAATATAACCACATTCAGAGTTGTACTCAGTAAATACATAATGAATGAATAAATCCTATCACAATGTCTTCAGTAGACAGTTCAGTAGATTCTTGGAATCTGCAGATTCAACACTAGTAATTTCTATGCAAATGATTCACTGGGTCATTTCAGGTTTCAGAAGCTCTATTCCTAGCTCATGTTCCGAGCACCACTCTCATAAAGAAGCCTAGTTCTGGCTCCACCACTTGTCCTCTCTATGACCATGCAAGTTCCTTAACACTTCATGGAGTTGGGAAAAGTCATGCACAGTAAATACTGAAATATTAGTGTTCCCCCATATTTTTACTGTGCCCACAACAGCTGAAGGAGTCAACAATGTTAACGGTGAAGAAAAATGAGACAATCTAATAAAGTGACAGTTTTCACCGGAAAACAGACATAAGGGGGAAAAGTTATGATACAACTTTGATCTATAATTTGGAAAGTTATGAAAAATTTTGAGGTATATTTTACACAAAAGGGAAGATTATTCTTACTATTATATGAAACCAATTAACAACCAGAAAGTTTCCTATTCCCTATACTGTTTCATACCAGACCTATCTAAGGGCTTATACTATTAGCTGATCTACTTATCTTCCTTGTTATAAATTCAGCAAATATTTACTGAGTGCTTTCCATAAAACAAAGTACCAATAACACAAAGACAATTAATATACAATAAGGAACTGCAGCAGCACCCGCCATAGCAGTGGGCCTGCACAGACAGGGTAAGGGAGAGTGGTATCATCCATATACATCTCTGGTGTCTGGAATGATATGCTATGTGTATTAGTCACTCAACAAGCATGTAAAACTCAGTTCCTAAAGCAATGCGAGTCACTATTCTGTATTGAACAATGTCACTGTCATCAGTTTTAAACCATGTCAACTGTGCTCTTTTGCTCTACAAAGTATACTATGTTTATACACGAGTCTCAGTCACAGGAATTAGATACGCTATGCCACCACTCACAAACCAGGAGTTGAAATCCTAGAAAGATTTTTCTTTCTCAAATAATGGCCTGAGACCTTTCAGAATCCAGACAACTATGTCTATAATACAGCATCAGGACAGTTAGTTAACTAACTGCCTATACTTAATACACACTTTAGGAAGTACTAGATAATGTTTCCTTTTTCTCCAGTCCCAAGATTGTAAATACTTACACTCCAACTATGTAACTACTTCATTTCAATGCAATGAAGATCTAGCCCATTTCAATCAGTACACAGTTTTACAGAGCCCAGAGACAGGAAGGCTGCAAAACTGACTCAAATCTTATGCACACACTTAGAAGACAAGTGGAGAACATCACGCAACTTGAACATTATATGTTTTCTGGCTGCTATAGTTATCAACTGCTGAGCAAAATCTACATGAACCCTCAGGTGAAGTTGTATATTTAGGTATGATCATATTATTCTAGAGCCTGAAATCATAAAATCCTCTAATCCAGTATTTTCTGGATACCTCATATGCTTATCACATAATTGTTTCCACCCCAATCTGACAAAGCGTACATCCAAGTACTCTTGTTTCCATCCCTAGAGGTCATCATCCTGATGTTTAATTTCACTAAGTTTTAGCAATGGAACAGAAAAATTTCCTTCCTCATTTCCACTATCTCTAACTAAAAAAAAATAAAATCAAGACTAAGCAAAAAGTTGGGAGTATACAGTTCAGTCTTTGCCTAGCATGTGCAAGGCCGAGACTCTATGTCCAGCACCAAAACCTAAACATAAGCTTCAGAAATCCCAGTCCGTGGAAGGCACAGGAGGAGGATTTGAGCTCCTGACTAGAATGGCTGCATCGTAAGACTGTCTCTAAACCTCAGACACATACACAAACAACAATAAAACCCCAGAGAGAGCTTACATTTGAACAGCACAAATCACTAATGAACCTTGTAAACTACAAATGGAGAGTTAAATGGCAGTACTTAATACACTGAGGTGAGAAAAGAATTTTTAGGTTCTATCACTCTCAGTGTATAATTACAATAAATGCCACAAGAATATTCTAATCCAGTCCCCTATTAATTCTTTATTCCTCTATCCGTCACTAGTCAGCGCCTCACATTTTAACAAATACAAGGAAACTTTGACCCCTTAAGTCTCACATTGTAGCTTGTGTTCTCTTGTTTCACAGTGTGTTTTCAGACTACCTACTACTTAAATGATGTATCTGGTCCCCTGGGGTCTCTTATAAAAGGAACTGGCAACTAGGCTGTCTTTTGTCACTAACTGTAAATTCTAAATGTGAACCCTGGAAAACAGCTGCACGCTGAGCTACAATAGTTATCCTAGTATTTGTTTTTCAGTAGGCTTTTTTCTAAAACATCAGTTTAAAATATTAAAAATGCTGCTTCACCAACTTTATTAAATATAACCATTTTATAAATCCAAGTTCAACAAAAAATGTTCTCATACATAGCTTTTTTAAAAATTAGAAAGATACTTTTCTAAGAAAAATAGATTTGCTTGATCACCAATCTTTGTATGTCCTTAACCCCAAACAAAGCAAATTAAAGAAAGCTGAAGTCAGTAACTATCTGTCATGCCAAGGACATCACCACCTTCCAGAGTCCATCCCCAAAGCAATGTCACATCTGCAGGTTAAAACAGCTCTGAGGTCTTGACAGCTGTTTGCAATCACCACTTTGAAATAACCCCACTTTCCCAAACATATCTTTTATCCATTTTATATCTTCTTTCTACTATGATAAACTATGGGCTTTAAAAAGCAAACAGGCCTATGCAGTTGCTGCACTGAACTAGAAGAAAGCTTTAAACAGCAAGGCATTTCTCCAGGCAGGCTTCCCAACAGGGCAAAAGTCACACCACACATAAGCTAACAAGAGCATGTTTACTACGAGCTATAATATTGCCTCGAGAGGTAGGATAAACATTTGTAGATAAAAAAAAAAAAACTCTTCCTTTCATAGAAGGCTTTAAAATATGCTCTTGCTTAAGTATGAAATTTGTATTTACTAATTCTGCATTAACAAATTGTTGCAGAGCAAAAGAAGAAAACCATAAGAGACATTTTAAAAAAAAAAGGATGGAAATAATGTTCATCTATACAAAATACGCCACATCCCCCCAACTTTGACATTGGTCAACAGGGTGAAAAAGTGGTTTGACAAACTGTTTTGACACTTGTCAAAACTTTGGTTCTCCTCCTACAGGGCGAGTTTCAAATCAAACTAATTTTGTCTTGAAACTGATTACGACAGTGATCAGATACTACCCTCTACAGTTTGCTGGTAACTTAGAACACTTTATCCCAGCTCCCACTGACAGCAGCAATAAGAAATAAGCCAATTTTTAAAACACTAACAAAGATGACAAAATCTTATTAGCATGTAACATTTTGGAAATTTAATTTGAAAAAAGTTTTATGATTTAGAGTTTTATAAAATTTTATGTGATGGTAATAACTAACATTTATTGAGCGCTTACTATGCGCCAGGCACTGTGCTAAGCGCTTTAAAAGTATTATAGCACTTTGTAAAATAAAACCTTACAGAATGAAAAGACCCTCAACTATAAGTAAAAATTTAGGTGTTATAATCAGGAAAAACCAAAACAAAAATAAATAAATTAGTACTTTCTACTAAATGAAAACTATTTCTCAAACTGTTCTAAATGGGCTTAGAGCAATAAATAGGCCCAAATCTAAACAAATAAACAAAACCAACCAAAGGCAAAAACCTTTAACTTTTTCTAACTGAAACATAAAAATGACTGCTTTAAACTGTTTTGAAAATTTTCAAAGAAACTGCAAAAGAACATATAGATATACATGATGTCAAAGTAAATTGCAACATATCCAAGAAATAACAATTTAGAATTAGTAAGGCCCGACATAATGAGGCTTCCTACACAAGTAAAATATAATTTTGAAAATTAACTATCTTCTGCTAAGCCCTGTAGTAAACCCACAACAGTAGAATTGTCTGTTCTTTATTTTTTCCTTAAATATAAAGTATCCCAGAATAAGTACAAAATTCTTACTTTGTTGCCCGTATAAACTTGCCCCAAATTGAGACAGCTGACCTGATGTAGATGGTGATGCCAGCATCTAGAAACAAATTAATTAGATTAGAGCATAAAGGAAGACAGAGCATTGTAGTTACAAGTCTATACTTCATACCAAAAACGCAAGACTCAACCCACAGCCCACATTTCTTACATTACTACCATAACCAGATGAAACCAAACTGTGTAAACAGAAATAATTAGTGCTATGAGTTTTTAAAAAGTTATATTAATGTATAGCAACACCATTACTTCACTTAAAAAAAAAGCTAGCCTACTAATGAAAACATAAAGCTAAAATCTCAGTCAACTTTATAAATTTATAGAGTATACATTAAAACAAATTCTAAATTCAAACTATTACCAAAGTAGAAAATTTTGTACTTTATAAAAATACATGCTGAGTTTTATATTGGCACAGCTATATAAGTAGAGAGAAAACATCAGCAAAAGACAAGTAAAAAACACAAACAAAACCACAGATCTGGCATCTGATTTATACGGTTTCTTATTGGATGACGTGGACTTCTTCATATTTGCTGTACAAAGAATGCACCTGAATTTAGTAGAACAACGTTGTACTTTCCTAGAAGAATATAATTTTTTTTTTTTTTTTGAGGGAGGATGGTTTTTTGAGACAGGGTTTCTCTGTGTAAGAGTCTTGGCTGTTCTGGTATCGGCTTTGTAGACCACGCTGGCCTCGAACTCACAGAAATCTGCCTGTCTTTGCTTCTTGAGTGCTGGATTAAAGGTGTGTTCTACCACCGCCCAGAAGAATAAAGATTTAAAGGCATGTTACATTCATAAATCATGCAGTTTCTTTTTTTATTTCTTTACAGACAGAAACGCAGGAGTGCCATTTATAAAATAGATATTCAGGTAGGATAATTGAGGACATGTAAGCCAATGTTTCAATATTCCATTTTATACAACCATGGAAACATTTTAATTAAATAAAACATTGGCCATGACATCAATAAATGTATAATCTAGTGGGAAAAGAGAAAAAATTATGCAATTATATTCCAAGGTGGTGCAGCAAATACTAACGCAAAAGTAGAACATCCCTGAAAAAAGACCACTCTGCCCAAAGATGAGGAAATCAGTCAATTTCTGTAGGGTGCTAACACTGGATGAAGAGGCATCTCTTAGGCCAGCAACATGCAGTTAATACAAGATTAATGTCATAATCAGATAGCATGGTAAGAAATAGTGGTGACTACGTAATAGTGATTAAAATGACACTTAGTCCTACTGAAGAATATCAAAATGGGAAATAGAACGTTGGGGGCAAAAGCCCAAAGGGCTTTCTTTAATGTCAAACAAGATGGCTGCCAACTATAACAATAAGAAAAAAAGAATATTAAGCAAGGAAATGGCAAGAATAAAATATGTGCTTGAGGAAGGAAATTAATAAAGAACTGGATGGAACTGGTGAGATGGCAAAGCAGAATAAACACGGAACTGTAAAGAAGGGATTACAGCTTCAGGAGTCACTGTTTTATCTTTGTGCAGCTGGGGCATAGAGAAGAGGGGCTGCTGAGTGGAGAGCCACAGAGAACAAGGAAGTCCTGTAGTTCCAGAGGAGGAAAACTAAACACTTAGGCGGAGACATGCTGCACTGACTCTAAGTTTACAAACTACACATGATGGGTGTTATCAGCCAAGGCACATCAGACCCTGCAGAGAGAGGTGATTATACACCACTCTAAAATAGCAACAGCTACAATAGAATTAATTTCCTAAAGAGGCAGCAACTCCTGTGTGTGTGTGTGTGTGTGCGCGTGCGTGCATGCGCATGTGCAACACACATGTTCTTTCTTACATCCAGGCTGTGTATTCTAGACAATTAACATTAAAATTATATAACCTTTATCAATCAAATAGTTCAAAACATGGTCAAATTCTTTTGTTAGGGACCTATAGTCACTACTGTTACCATATTAACTATAAATATTTTATAGACATATTAAAAGTTATTTCCAAGCTGCATGAAAAATTGAATGAGATGTATAATTTTTAATAAACCCGTAGTTGGTGACAACAGGTTTATATAAAATAGTTAAGAATCATGACTTTGTCACCATTATTAGCTATAAAACTGAGAAAGAACTGTTTTTGAAGATTAAATATCCAAGACATTGGCCAATATAACTATGTGACTTACAATGAACATAAATATCTTCAAATGCACACCTTAAAATGATATTCTTCTAAAAATATAAGCTTACTGAATACTTAATGCCAAAGAACAGACATTTTAGTGGGCTTTCTCACAAAGGCCAGAAATATGCAATTTAATTCCATGCACACTCGGCTGAGCACTGAAGGAGGAGTAAGTGAGAAGGGCTCAAAATAAATGCAGAGATGCCGTGAGACTCTCCGGTTCGCCATAGTGTGACATTAAACATCACTTTCTACACTGAAAACACCAAGTTATTAAACAGTGCATTTCAAGAACATAGCAGCTTAATGAAAATTAGAAATGTACCCTGGCAAAGCACCAACTACTACTAAAAGAACACAAAAACTTTATGTATTTTAAGTGCTAAAAGCTAACCATAAAAAATGAATTTCTCAGAAAAAACATAAAACCTTAGACCAAGAAACAGATTACGCTGCAGAATGCAGTGTGAGCAGAAATGCCCCAGTTTCACAGACTCAAAGATGGTAAAGGAAAGATAGCGTTATCTGCAGAATGGTGAGACCATCGTCAGCTGGTCACCACGCGCCCACTGTAAAACACACTCTGCAACACTCATCTCTCAAGGACGCTACACTGAAGCCAAACAACACAATAAAAACTTGTAGAAGCAACCCAAAGAATAATAATAGTTTTAGTTATTTATTCTAAGTTCTTAAATGGCCCCTTTACCTGTTCCTAATGGTATCGATACATTAGAACTTTGGTTGTTGGCTTGAAATGGGATGCTACTATGCAAGCCAGGCTGACCTCAGAATCCAGCCCCTCTTTCATCCATCTCCCAAGGTGGAAAGCTCCAGAACTACATCTTAAAAGTTATTTTCATTAACAGTAGATACAAGAGACATATGTGACCAGTAACTCCAGCATTAAGTCCTCCATCTCCTCTATGCTTCCTAATAGTGATGACTTCTTGTGCTTACTCTTGCCAATAAATAGATCTGTTATCATTAAACCTAATTTATAACATTAAACAAAGTTTGGTGGTGGAATTAAAATTTTAAAATAAAATTTCTCTAACAAATATTAAAAAGAAATAATTTTAAAATTATACTTTAAAATTTGGTCCAATTTACTTAAAAGAATGGTGACAATTTCTCTACTTTGAGTAAAAAACTATTAGCTTTTGACTGTATCTTATCTACACAAAGGAGAGAAAGTATATTCATGCATGTATACACATAGACTTAAAGAAAAATTTTAAATTAATAATCAATGGTTTAAAAGAAATGATACCAATGAAATCAAACAGAAACAAGGAAACAAAGACTAAGAAGAGGCAATACTACTAAAAGGAATAAAAGAGAAAGGGAACTGGAGAAAGTAGAAGACAAAAATAAAACTTTTTAAAAAAAATCACAAAACTTGACACCTTATGAATCAGATACAACAAAACAAATTTACATAATCTTTAAAATGGTAAAATAATGAATTTTCAATACTACACACCTAGGATGAAAATGCTTTTACTAAAAAGAATAAAAGGATGCTGTGTGTGTGTGTGTGTGTGTGTGTGTGTGTGTGTGTGAGAGAGAGAGAGAGAGAGAGAGAGAGAGAGAATGAGAATATATCCCTCGACAGGTTCTAGCAATGTTCACACTCGAAAGGCTCTATATGCACTAATACCAAGTCTGTATAGCAAAGGCACTTCCACAGTCACCCAAATGATCTCTCAAAACAGTGTTTTTCAATCCTCAAACTTACTTTTAAAACCACATACATGTGCATGCGTGTATACACACACACACACCAACAGATTAACTATCCTTCAGTAATTCGAAATTCTAAATCCAAGCTCCCTCCCCACAAAACAACCCCAAAGTTGAAAAATATGAAAAGAAATTACCACAGTCTTGATGTATAAAAAGTTTTAGAACTGGTTGGGGTATTTGGGATTTTAGGTACTTCTAGCTTGGAGTATTCTGGATTAAGAAATACTTAATCCATATGCTAATCTGATGATTAAACATTTTATAATTATTTTGTAGATAGTGATACTGGATGCTTCATAGATATGTCATCTCAACGTTTTACATTTTAACATTAAAATATTATTTGAAGATAATGCAATTGCTATTCTATTTTTTAAAATTCTAGAAATTACCTGACATTTAATTCCAACTACTTTGGAATATACTCTGCTTTATTTATACTTACACAGTGAGTTCCAAACCAGCCAGAGGCACACAATGACCATATCCTTAAAAACAAAGAATCCAAAAAAACCTGACATACACACCCAGACCATATTCTATTAAATGTATAAGATACTTTTAAACATTTTAAAGATTCTATTTGTCAATAAATGTAATTTTCAACAGTATCTACTCCCCTTCTCTTAAATGAATACAGAGCATATACTTTCTAACTACTACAGATTCTAAGAGGATGGCTCTAACGAGACAGACAAAATTCTTGCCCCTGCTAAGTTTAAATTCCAGTGGCTTAAACAATAACCAGGCACTTGGAGGCACTGATAAATGCTATACATTTTTCTAATAAAGTTTTAAAATTTTTCATCTTTATTGTTTATTTTGTGTGCATACGTATACATGTGTGACTGCATACACCCCAGAGCTCTCAAATGGAGGTCTATCATTTGTGGGAGGTCAGTTCTCTCTGTCCACCATGTGTGTCCAAACTCAGGTCATCAGGCCATGGGCAGCAGACACTACCAGCTGAATCATTTCCATGGCCCTGACACTACAGATTTTTGAAATGCAGAGAATTTAAAAGACAATAGTCTAGTTACATACTACTGCCCCTGTGTTCCAGATGAGAAACTGAAGTGCACAGAGATGCCTTATTTTGCCCCAGGACACAACGCGTAAATCATGTAGCTAAATTTAAGCTCATATTAGATTTTCTACAGCTCACATTCAGTCACCAAAGTGACTAAAAACACTTTATAGACAATGTCAATGATAAAGCCCTCTTTAGTACCAGACAGTCAGTCGGTAAAGGTGCCAGCATGCATGTGAAAAGCAGGTACCCCATGTAATACAATCCCAGTGTTGTGGTGGAGGAACCCTGAGGTTTGCTGGCCAGCCAGCCCTGCCTAACCTTTAAATCCAGGTTGAGAGAGTGAGAGACTCTCTCAAAAAACAAGGTGATGGTTCCTGAGGAAGAATGACTGGGGTTGACAGCTGGCCTCCACAAGTAAACACATAAATACAATCCCGCCAGAAACGACCCCCTGCCACCACCCACCCCCCAAAACCCCAAAAGAGCAACATTCCGCTACTGAGCTACATTCCCAGTCATCCTTTTGAAAGGAGGTGAATATGGTACTGGAATTAGTACTGCTGCACACTGATGAATACACTTTCATAAAAAGGGATGCAGAAGACTTTATCCAAGATGTTAAAACACTCTATGAAGTCAAAGCAACTCAAACTGTTGTAGTCTTAATAGAGACTCAGTAGAATTTTAAAATCATGCTCAGGAGCACCCCAAACTTTTATATATTAAGGGGATCTTCTCACTTGGTCATTAGTAAATATTCTAAAACTCGGAGATAAGAAAATTACCATATGAGCAAAATCCAGCAAACTGCTAGGTTTTGTAGAGTGCATGACGGACAGCAATTTTTACATTATGGTTATGGAGCATCCTTCATTCTGCCTCTCAGTCTACATAGCCAAGTTACTACCTGCTTTTTAAGAAAAAGGTTCTCTGACCCATGATCTATAGCATAAATATAAGTGGGTAACACCACAGAGCCAAAACGGTATCTGCCACCTTAAACCAGAATATGTTTCTAACAGGCATAAGTTATAAATCTAATTATGAGACAGAATAGGAAAGTCCTAGGGAATGTTCTAAATATACCTAAACCAGAAAACATTAAACAAAATCCCTTGGGCTAGGGATGTGGCTCAGTGGTAGAGCACTTGTCTAGCATGTACAAGGCCCTGTGTTCAGTCCTCAACACACATAAAACAAACAAAAAGCCACAAAATATTGGAAATTGTTTGCAGACACAATTTAACCTGATTTAAACATTATACAATGTAAACATACATTAAAAGATTACATGGTAATCCTTTAATATGTACAATTTTTGTTTTGTGTAGTATTTAAAGAGAAAATTTGATGAATCATTTTTAAGAAAAATGATAAATACCTTTGTAATATAAAAACCATAAAGAGGAAATTTTGAGAAGATACTTATAAAAGAAGAACTCAAGACCACATCAATGTTGAAACATGTAAGATCACAAACACAAGTATTACAGAAACTACAAAAGGTCAATAGCCATATGGAAAAGACACATCACTCTGTGTAAATCTATGCACTAACATTTAGAAACGTTTTAATATATGTACACTGTTTTGGTCTGAATTGAAATGTCTGTCAAAGGCTCATGTGAGCCAAATGAAGGCATTGTGAGGAAGCCTTGCTAGAGGAAGTGAGTCACTAGGAGCAGACCTTAAAGTCTTATAACCAGGTCCCACTTCCTGTTCACTTTGCCTACTTCCTGGTTGTGGATTGCTGTGATTAGCTGCCAGCCCTACCCTCACCCACTGGCTCCTACTGCTATACCCTCCCTGCCAGGAAAGAATGCATCCCCTTAAACTCTGAGTCAGAATAAACCCCCTTTCTTACATTACTTCTCCTTAGGCATTCTGTCACAGCAATGAACAAGGTAACATGCATCAAAACAATAAGCTTCTTTGGTCTATTTGCCAAGACTTATGAGCTGGTATTCTTAAAGGCACAAGGAATGCTACTGACAATAACAGTTTTTATACACATTCTGATGGAAGATGTCACCATGTTTCAGAAACTTAAATCATTCTAAGAATTTTGAAGAAAATATCTGAAGTATAAAATTAAAGTCCTAGCAGTAAATTAGTCCTAACATGCCTTGAGTTTTTCTGATCTATATATCTATACTTTTAAATTTTACATAGTCTGACTGTACTGTTTGCAGTATCAGAAATAGCAGCAGTCTTCGGTACCTGTTATATTGTTATCACCATTTTACAAGCAAGGAAATAAAGACTTTGAGACTTTCTTGCTAGCAGGCAGTCAGGACACAAACCTATTTGTATTGCTTTTGAGTTCAAGTTCTTGGTCTGCCTATTTTATTACTTCTTAATTTAGTGCCAAAAGTTTCATGAAGGAAAATATTCTGTCACTTCTATATTGTGAGCCCCTGGGTGATGTGGATATACTAATCCTGATTTAAAATCATACTAGTGATCTTAGAAAACACACATTTCTTGTATTTTAAAGTTATTTTTATATTTATTTTATGGTTTTGCCTGCATGTATGTCTGTACATCACAGGCAAAAGAGGGCACTAGATTTCCTGGAACAGGAGTTAAGACTGTTGTGAATTGCTATGTTAGTGTAGGAGTAGAAGCAGGGCCTCTCAATGCTCCTAACTGTGAGCATCTCTCTAACCCTGGCAGACATTTCTGTTATTCATTGTCTACATAAGCTCAATTTTGGATTTCTGTTTAAATCTTCACATATTCTCAACTAAACCCATCATCAGCAGATTTATCCCATTTCCCTAGCATACTCGGCTTTCACTGTATACCCACAGTCAAACTATCAATATCACACCCAAACTGTATGCAACACTAGTGATGGAATCCAGGGCTTCGCTCACACTAGGCAACTGCTTTACTGCTGACCTCCACTCCTCATTTTTTAACCTATAAAATCAACACTTAAATCACTCAATTGTAAGTAATAATTCAACATAATTCACATCAAATATCAAATATCTTGGCGTTAAGAAACATTACAAAACTAGGTGACATTACTTCATAAGGTTTTAAACGGCACACTAACAATAAAGCCAGAGCACATGTAACTTGGAGGGAAAACTGATGATTTGTTTCTAAAACAACAAAATTTTCAAATAAAAATGGTGATAGGGGATATAGGATAACCAAGTCCTAATGTGAACCTAGGCTTTAAATAAAAACAAGGACACGTTACAGTTATATACTCAGAACTGAGAGCACTGTTAAGTAAATTAGGGAATAGCAAATCCATAAAGTGTTAGAAAGAAAGAAGCTGAACAGATACAGAGGATCAGAATATTAACTGGCTTGACTAAAAGGTATAATATACAAACTAGATTTAAAACGATCTGAACAAATAAACTTATTTTAAAATATCCTACAAATCTGTTACCTTTCATGTGGAATGGATTACTGAGCTATTGGCCTTCCAAAGCACAGATCTCTCTAGTATATAACCTACACAGTGACAAAGACTTTCAACTGTACTATCTGTAGCTGAGGAGAGACTTTTTTTACTTGCAGGCTAGAATTACAGTCATTAGATCACACAGTAAGGATAGAGTTTATTTAAACTTGCTATTTTATGTACCTTGAAATACTTCCTATGAAACAAAACCCCAGATTTCCTCTAAGTAACATTATTTAGGCCAGGTCTCTGAGAATCTCCTCTAACAACATTATCTAATCTCAGCTTGACCATCATAGGACACTAATGTTTCCCATGACAAGACAGGGCTTTTATCTTTGTGTCCCGAGGGGCTTACAACTGTGCTCAGCGCAGTCACTGAAGCACAGACAGTCCCTGGAGTTCACATGCTCCTCTTCAGGGGTCTCGAAACAGGCACAGGCTGCTGAGGAAACACAGTGTAACTGATAACTTACATCTTTCTCTGACCGATGTGGGAACATAGAAGACTGGCTGTAGTACATGTTCTCATCATGGTAGTCGCTGTCCACCCCCTCTACAAACTTCTTTCTTGAAGCACCAAACATGCTGTTTGTCACCTAAACAAAAATATTACTTTCATCAAGAATAGTATTTTGGAAAAGTCCGGCTTTATTTTACCCGTATGGAAACAAAATGAGTACTACTATGATCCTGAGACAGAGGCACTAAGAGTGATGGGACTCATGAGAAAGATGCAAATCTGACTACGTGGTATCAGCTCCTACCCAGGCCCTAAGAGCAAGAAGAAAACAATTCTGTTAACTTTTATGAAACTAAGTCACTTATTCTTGGGAAAAAAAACTCATAGCTCAAAATATAAACTTTCCAAAAACAGTTAAGTTTTAAATCTTCACATATATTACAAACATCAGTGTCTGTCAATACATATCTACTTTTAATATTGTTTAAGAGCATTTTTTATTCATCATGGGAAAGGCATTCTAAAATTGTATGCTAAGTCACAACTATCTACATATATAACAGGATAAACTTAACACGATGGTATACATTTACGATATTTTATTTACTGCTTATTCTTTGGTTTTAAAGTTTTTATAAAAACATTAACAATTACAACTTTACAACAAAACTAGTAAAAACCTGTGCTAATTTCTAAGTTTATAAAACTATCAGCTTGCCAACATGAAGTTTTTTGTTTCTATTTTGTTTTTAAATAGTTCTTACTCTGTAGCCCAGAGCAGCCTTGAATTCCTCATCTTTCTACCTCAGAGCTCTGAGATTAAGAGGTGTCACTTAGCCAATGAGTCATTTAAGGCCATTATGTCTTCTCGCCCCTGCCAACATTCTGAAGCTTAGAGTAAACTGAAAGCCAACATCAGAGATTTAGAGAGACCTGAATAACATAACCACATTGTTCTAAGTATACTCAAGTCAACTTTAATGTCTGTCTTACTCATGGCTACAGCTATTCCTTCAAACAAGAACTAAATAATCTTAGAGAAGAAAACCACACATGCCTACCCACCAAGCTCCTAAATACTTTCTAAGCATTCTCTAAAATAAGGACAAAAAACCCATCCTTTCCTGGGTTTAATTTCAGAAAATGAAGAGTTACAAAATATTTAGATCCAGTACATTAGAATTTTTATCTGTTTTGCAGACATTAAGAAAACACCTAATTTTATTTATAGGATCGTTATTCTAAGAAAGAATAAACATGGACAAAAGCATGTATATCATACATAGTTAAATATCTAGGCATCTCCGGTTAAATTTACATACATGAATGAACTCAAAATGATAAAGTAAACTTTTCTTTGAAAATATTTATGTAACATTATCATTAAAACCAATTCTAGATTCCTAAAATCCCAAAACTGAAATTAATTATATAGAATAAGTCACCATGTTTAATACCATGCAAATGAAATGCATCCTCTACTGTATTTTCTCACTGAGTGTGGGGGTTGTGCATAGAGGGAGGGAAGTGGGGCAAGAGGGAGAAGGGAAGAAGTGGAGAAATTACAGTTTAATGAGAATACTAATCATTCTGACATGACTTCAACAACAACAAAATAATAGCAGTCACTGTTCTCCAAAGGTGAATCCTGACAGGGTTAGCTACAGGGATAATATACTTCTGATCCATGGCAAGACAGAAAGAGGAGACAGATGTTATTACTTTTCCTTACGGCTAGATTATTGTTAAAGAATGGGCCTTTGTTCTATACATAATGAGGGACCAGGATAGAAAGACGTTTTGGAATGAGTAGGGAGGGATAGTAAAAATGGAAAGAAAACAAGGAATGAAAATAAAAGTAGCAGCAGGAGACTAGCTGCAGAAAAAAACCCTTAATTAAGAGACAGACCCCTCAGGGGTATGAGGGATTTGTCACAGACTGCGTTCAATGTGAGTGTGAGAACCGAAGTCCAAGACACAGGCAGGATATACATCGAGTAGAACTTTGTAGGCCTAGAGGCCTTTGGGTTTTACCCACGTGAGGTGGAGAAATCAAGATGAGTGGTGTTTGGGGGAAGTTCAAAGAGTGACACTGATTTCCCAACTGCGTCTCTAAATGACCTAAGTTCTGCTGTGAGAGAACGGTCTGTGTGGGACGGAAGCGGGAAGAGGAGTCAGGAAGGGGGCGAGGAAGGGTGATGGTTTAAGACTACAAAGGTAGCAGATCTGTTGAGTAAAGTGGCTGGATAAAGGACAAACTCTGAACAAGAGCAGATAAGGATGGGTGGGTGAGTGTGGCATTAAAAAGAAAGTTATTTACATTCTCTTACTGCAAAAAACAAAGAGAATCTAGAAATCACATTCTACCAACAAGAAAGTACGTATTATAAGGAAATTCCTAGCTATCTCATATAAATGAAAGTCAATTTTATAAATAACTTTAAAAAAATAGTTTTTTTGTTTTGTTTTGATTTTCAAGACAGGGTTTCTCTGTAGTTTTTGGAGCCTGTCCTGGAACTAGCTCTTGTAGACCAGGCTGGCCTCGAACTCACAGAGATCTGCCTGCCTCTGCCTCCTGAGTGCTGGGATTAAAGGTGTGCGTCACCACCATCCAGCAAAAATAGTTTTTTTTTAATTTAAATTAAATGTAAAATTAAGTAACATTCCCTCTTTCAATCAGAAATAAGTATTGTTACATTCTTTGATTAGGGGCTTACATTGTAAATTGACTGACTCTTGATTCTTATATATATCAAAAGAACAGAAGCATAGACATTACCCTAGGGATAATGTTACATATCAAAAGTATTATTTCTCATGGGGGAACATTTAATTAAAACATTTTCAGCATTCTTTTGACTCCATAGGAAGCTATATACTTTTTAAAGCACACAGAAAGGTTAGCTTATACTAATATTCTCTACCAATCTCATTTTTCAAAAAGAATTTTATCTCACAAAGTAGTACAGAGAACTATGCTGGGGCAGAATGAAGTATATTAAGCTGGCTTGGATTTCTAATTGTATTATTTTATGACTTATGAAGGCACAATACCAACACAAATTCCTGCGATATTCTTGGCATTTAAGTACACCAATTCAAAGCCAAATTCAGTAAGTCTGAATAATTACAAAACAAATTTCAAAACTCTCCAGTTTAGATAATCTAACCAAAAATTTCAGAGAAGATGTCTAAGGATGGCTGTGATGGAGAAACTGGGCAAGGCTTTAAGGTTTCTAAATAAGGGAAATAAACTAGAGTACTTTATAAATCTAATTAGGAAACATGCACATGGTTTTTTACAGAACAATAAGCAAAGACAGGAAAAGAGAAAAAGTTGGACATATTACCTATGTATATACCCAAAGAATAGTAATATTTAACAAACAGCACGCCTTTCATTGAGATCCCCAGAGACCAATCTTCCTTGAGAACTAGCATGCTAGCAAATGCTGGACTGGGCAGAGCTCAGCCCTGAAACATCCTTCCCACGAAAGGAGCCCTTACCTAGTAACAAACACACAATGATTTCAAAACCCTTTCTCACACCACAACTCAAGGCTCTAGCAGCACAGTTAAGCGCTGCCAAGCACTTCTACTCCGTAAGTGTAACTTCACCAGCAAGAACAGACTTAAACTGATGTTCTTTTCCACTTGCTCCACACAACCAGCAAGTGCTGCTTTCCCTCGGCTTTTATTCCTCCTGACATGTATCTTAGTTCATGTTCTAGAGGCTCACTACATGAACCCCAAGAAACATTGTGCTGAATGATGACAAAGCTTGAATAAAAGTTCTAGTCTTGAACAAGCTGACAATCTGGTTAAAGACAAATTTGTGAATAAATTTGCAAATTCAAATACAAGATCATTTAATCTGTCTAAGGAAAAGTGAGTGCAGACAAAACTTTGATCATACAAAGAAAAGTGGGAGAACAACAACTTTGGACCAAGACAAAACACATATACTAAAGGCTCAACAGTGAGAAAAACCTAGAAACAATGGAACATTCAGTACATCCGGGTGTTTCGGCAAACAATAATTCCAATACCAGGAGGTAGAAGTAGAAAGCTCTGGAATTCACCAAGGCCACCTCCCCAACTCCGCAAAAAAAAAAAAAAAAAAAAAAAAAAAGAAAAACCCTTTCTATACAGCTAACAGAACAGGTTATGGAAGAAATAGTAGGTGAGAAAAGCAGGCCCTTCAGTGCTAAATTAACGGGCAGAGCACAACAAAGGAACAGAGTACAAACCTCTAGGCTGGGTAAAGTAAGCTCTCTTACACTTTACTGAAATCTACCTGATCTCAACAACTAGCCCAAGCCAATCAAGCTCTGAATACTAACTGAAAGTATCTACATCACCTCCAGTCACTTACGAGCACAGGCAGTCCAACAGCACCCACAGAAGTATTTACCAGCCTGTTCTTCACGCTCCTCAAACCTTTCCTCCTTCCACACAATTTAAGAGACAGTTTATGTTTATGGATCTGCTGATCAAGCTCCTTCAACCACCTGCCCAGATAGATAAGCTTAAAAGCTCCATGTAATACATCTCCCTGACCTCTCCTCACAAAATCCTTCCACCATTTAATTACTGAAACACTTTCAGTCGCTCCAATTCCTTTCCACCTCAGCGTCTTTGTACAAGCTGCTGTCTCTACAATGCTATGGCTCACTGTCTTATTTGAAATTTTAATGCCAATTCTTAATCAGTGAGAGAAAGCAATTTATCATAACTGTAACTGTAAAATGATACTTTTATCACCCTGTATCAGGCAAAGCCAGGTGCTGTACACCTTTAATCTCAGCTTTCTGGAGGCAGACAAAAAAGTCAGACAGATCTCTGGGCTTGAGGGGCCAACCTGGTCTATATGGTAAGTTCCTGGACAGCTGCAGCTACATAGCAAGGTCCTGTTTCAAACAAACAATGTACCATCATTACAATGCTATGACGCTAACAAACAATTAGTATCCCTTATTTTATATCTGGAAAACTCAAGACCAGAAGTTAGGTCACTTGCTCACTGATAAGTACATATAAGATATAAGTATCTGATAAGTACATGGATAGACTCTGATCCTAAACTAATAAGGTTCTCCTTTTACACACTATGGTGACCCACAGTCAAACATAAATACAACTTTTACTTTACTGTGTGTTTTCTTCATAAAATGTAAAGGGGGGTAAGAGTCAACATCATCATCAATAACAGGACAGTCCTTATTTTGTGATTAACAACAGAGAAAGTGTAGGATACTACAACAAAGTTTACTATATCTGAAAGGTCACTGTAGAAGACAACAGTCTCTACAACACTGATCATACCTATTTTAAAGAAACTTAGATTAATTTTAAGAGTAAAAATGTTTGAACAACTGTGTTAACTGCAGAGTAATTGCTGCTGTGCGTAGTGCTGTGCTCCCAACTTCAGGAGGCAAAGGAAGGAGACCTGAATCTGACAAAAAAGGCAAAATAGATCAACCTCTAGGCTGAGGCTGGCGTTCAGTTGTAGGACTGATGATCAGCAAGGCCTTGGGTCTGACTGATTCCCAGCACTGTGGGACTGGGGGGCTGGGGGAGGAAAGTGAGAAAAATTACTCAAGGGAAACTTCAAGTAGAAAAAAAAAAACACAAAAATTAATATATACCAATTTTCCACATTCCAAATGTGAAATTTCTAGAGTAAATTTTACTGTAACCAAACTCTAACTTTTGTTATGAAGCTAATGATTCAAACGTTATATGATATATATCATATATATGTTATATGTTTTATATATATATATATATATATATGACACATCTAGAAAGTGGAATAAATCTATTATGGCATCCATTTCTTGGGGATTCTATTTAGTAGTATGGGGTTTCCCTGATAACATGCTGATGCTGTTACCCAGCATAAAATCAATTAGCTCACAATGGTAATTAAAAGGTGTCTGAGCTGGGTACTATGGCTTGTTCCTACAGCACCAGCAAGGAAGGACAGGCTGAGGCAGGACAGGTTGGGCCCAAGAGTTTATAGCACACCAAACCTACAAAGAGAGGCCTTGTCTCAAAATAAACAAACAAAAAACCAGAAAATAACAAAAATTGCTAGACAAACAGAAAGCACCACAACCACCACCCAAACCCTAGACTGGTCTTAGCATGTTTCACTGTTTCATGGGCACCAATTTTTTTTTCTCCTAGCTGTGGAGTTTACATTGGCATTGCATTATCAAGGAAAAGCTAAGAGAGAAGGGAAAATCTGTCCCTTTCTTAGTGATTAATGAGCACGTTGGCAAGTTACTCTGGCTGCTAATATGGAGTTTAACTTAACTTGCCTTTTCAGTTCAATATATTCCACAAACACAAAAGTTCTCTCTTGTCTACCAAAGTAGGGGAAAGGGGTAAAAACCACAACAAATTGTCCGTGATATTTATCTGACTTTACTAAGAAGTACTCAACTAGCACTGAAACTATTCATGAAGAGTCTGATAGATTACGTCTTACTATTATATGAGTGCCTAAGTTCTAGACACTAAAACTACACGAAATATTCCACTGGACAATATTATAGTCAAAAAATTTTTTGTTTAGCAACATGTTGAAATTTTTAACTAGCTACTTTAATTTCCAATTATTATAGTTCTAATATTATTTAATTCCTGAGATTCCCCCCAAATTTCAGCCAAAAATAAGTTAGAATTTCAGATACAAATTAAGAGCCTAGAAATCAAAGCCAGACATGTCATATTTTTAGTAAATGTAAAATGTTCAATAAATAAGCAACAATAGGCTAAGCGGATACTGCAGATGACAGGGGAAGATGCACAGGAGACTGGATGGTAATATGCTTTGTTGAAAACCCAGGGCCCTGGCACACATCTGTGCCTACCATATTGGAGAATGTATGTCTTAACAGTACTTTCCAAGGGTTAAAAAAATAGCCTGTGTATTTTTGAATAATCAATACAAAGACATAGGATGCCCAAAGTCTAGGAGGCAAAAGTAAAAGACAGACAACGTTCTAAATTCAAAACTTGAAATCTGGTGCCCGAGCAGTCTTCCAACACGGCATTTCCACACAGATACGCCATAGAATGAATGTGTTCCTTCCAATTGTGTATGCGCTGGAAAGCGCTCACCATTGTGCCTCTTTCTAAGAGTTGGTTTGATCTTGGTAAAGTGTTTTGTTTATTTAAATAAAATGATTTGGTGGGTTTTAATTTTTTTCATTTCTAATTATCAGTAAGCCTTATAGGTCTAAATCCAACTTGTTAAACATAAAACACTTTAAAATAAAAATATACCATTATAAAACCAAAGCTCTAATTATCTAATAATGCTAATCTATAAAAGGAAAGAAACATGTATTTTTGAATTTAAAAACCACAAAGTTACTATTATTAAAGATACATGTATCATTAGTGGATCATCTATGCACTAAAGAATCAACTCTAACACTGTAAGAAACTGAATTGAAAACCCATGCAGGAGAGCCCAAACTTGAGCAGTACTTCCTCCTTACACAGAGTATAAAATTATAAAATATCCATGGAAGGACAAGTTAACAGCAGAGAAATTCCTAAGTTCAGGATACAAAACAATCCCTCTAAACAACAAAGAAATGCCCCACTGCAAGTAATTGAAGGTGTTTCTCAGAAGGACTGGGGGCAAACGGTCCTGACACGTTGCTGAAGAATATGTATTTCTACACAGCACTCAGAAAACTAAAGCTTTAGAACTCAGGAAAGAGAGACAAACTACTAAAAAATTTACATTTGGGAGTCTGTAATGCCAACAAAATACTTTGTATTTCAGTAATCTATGACTCACAGATACTGGAAAAATGTCACCTATACTAGGTGGTATCAAGAATTGTTTTTCCTGGGTTTAATTTCAGATGTCTTGCTGCATGCTCAGGAGTCTATGCATCTCACTGTGTGAATTACAGGGAACAGAAAAGTATTCAAAAGCCCTGGCTGAACCGTGTGTGGATAGCATGCTTTAACTGCATCCTACTTATTTTTGCTAATGGCAAACCCAGAAGGACAGAATGTCCCAGTCCTCCTGTCACACTTTAGAGGAAACATGCTGGAATTTCTCTCATTACCTGCTTACCATCTCAGGGAAGAAGAAAGCACACTTAAAGCTAGTGAAAGCTTAAATAAAACCCACCACCTCTTCAGACTCACAGGGCAAAAATTGTGGTCTTTGGATTTGCCTTTTTCCTTAGCTTTTTTTCTGAACTTGTGTTTTCTTTAGACTTTTACCTAATAATTTACAAAATAGCGTTATGAAGAAAACACACAAAAAAATTTCTAAACTAACAAAATGACTCACTGGCAAGATGGCCCCATCCACCCTCAGAATATAGATGATAACACCATGTTAAACCCCAGCTTTCCCCACCATATACTTACCTGTGCAACTTCTTTCAACATTTGCTACTCTGGGGATTGGAAAGCTCAGAGCTGGAGGCTGGAGTGGAGAAGGAAAGGTTGGAGGGTGAACCATGGCACCAGCCCCACACTAGGAGCTCCCTGAGATATTACAGCAGGGTTGACACCATAGCTCTCAAGTTCAAACTCCAGCAAACGATAAGAAAGGAGTCCAACCAGAACATGATAAACGGTGGGATTCTTCTGCTCTTTGAAAAATAAGGAAATCATGCTATAAAGATCTGAATGTCCAGTTTCAACATTATGACTCCTGTTTATCTCTTCATATTACCCAACCCCAGAATCACTTTTAGACTGCTTCAAAATGCTAATTAAAACAATCCAAAAAAGGGCAAAGCTCTGAGCATCTTGCACTGTCCCAGAATATGCAAGGATAGGGCTTACCTGGCCTTCATGAACACACGCTAGGAAACTATGTTCAAACATGTTACCTTTCCACTCCTTACACACGCTAACACTACGCTCTCATCATGCTAACGTCAATCAACAGAAGGGAAGCTGGGTTATACAACTCTAACTCCTACAATGGACCAGTGAACTGTTTACAATGAGAGAACTTTTGGCTTAAGCATTTCTTGGGAAGAAATTAATTCAAGTGTTCTAGGTTGAAAAAAACGACGACAACAACAAATAAGGGCCTGTCCGCGGGAGATTCACGTCAATCAAATCAAATGATAAAATTTTAAAAGATTTTAAGGGAGTGAGGTGGCACATACTTTAGGTAGGAGGGTCACTTGGGAAAAGGCGGTGCTAGGGACTGAGATCAGGGTCCTGCGATGCTAGACAAGTGCTTTCACCTGAACTATACTCACTTCCTAGTCCCTACTCACATTCATAGATGTGAGTACTTGTTTAATAATTTAAACGCTAAGTGATTTAGAGATAAATGCACTCCATTATAGCCTATCCTGTGCTAGCTCTATGTCCTCCTCTCTTACTGTGTTCCTGCTACACACTGGCCCCTTGCTGTTCCTCACATACATCAGGTACATGACCAGTTTAAAGATCTTAGTTCTTGTTAGGTCCTCCAGATACGGTATTACTCCAGATATACCCAGCTTCACCCATTTCAGCTGTTCAATTATTTCTCTGTTTACTTACATTTATTTTTTTTCAACTGGAGACTTTACCCAGTCCTTCTGCCTTTTGTGACATCAATGTCGGATCAGATACACTGGAGAATGTCTCAATTTTGGTTCATAACCAAACTGATGTTTTTCATAACCAGACTGAAATTATGCATGTGAATGCTGTGTCACCAAAAGAAGTGCTCCACCTTTCTCTAGTCCATTACATGTACGCCATGTATTTCCAATATGAGTGAATATGATGCTATATTTATTCTACGCGGCTCTAGCCTTGAACTTGGTTAAGCTGGTACACCCTTGAGTTTTTCCTACTTCTGCCCTTTAAAATAATGATGTTTTCATGTTGGATGAGCCAGGTAAGTTATTACATTGGTAAATAAATAAGTGCTTTATTTGCATATGATGGTTGCTTTGTACTGAAAGCAAACAAACCCTGAGGCATGATTAAAAAGCAAACTGCAATCTTATTTGGGACAGACAAGAAGACAGGCACAGATTTTAGCTTTTATCGTCACAGATTTAGGGTACACAGAAATAACATAATAATGATGACAACATTTAACGAGAGCGTGCCTGCAGACACTGCTGCAGCACTTACTACTCCGGCGGTCTACGGCAATTTGCTTTTCTCTCGTTCCTTCTTTATTTGTTAAACTGAGTACTTTTACAAGGAAAATCTTCAAGAAGATCACACTATTAAATGTGAACTTGTCAATGACTGCACATAATCAGCCCAACATGATATCAGAAGAATTGAAGGTTCTTCTTCTACCCATTGCATTTTTAGAGAATTAGCACAGTACTTTTATCCCGGCAGAAAGGTTTTAAAACTTAATAAGCCACATAGTGTTCCACATATGGTCTTTACTTTTTGGAGAAAGTATCAGGTTTTCATTAAAAATTGTAACTTCAAGTAGGAGAATGAATGACAACTGTTTAGGGTCCTATTATATACTGGGAAAAAAATGAAGGAAGGAGTGAATTCAAAGGAATGGACGGCAACTCGAAATTTATTTACCGATCTGTATATTTCTTTCCAAATGATCTTCTATAAGTCCTGCTGTGATAGCTTTGTGCTGCATATTATACAGTGTTCTTTTACAACAGAGAGCATCTAAGCTGCATGTAAATCTAGTCTCACTATTCAGAATGATTCATCTATCTTCTCAACTCATTTATCATTTCAGAGAAGGAAACCTTAAAACTGTTCCAACCAAGATGGACTAGTAGTAAGAATCTCTTCTCACACTTTAAAAATGGATAAAATACAGAAGCAAATGGATTGGTAGGTAGTTCAAGGCCTACTCAAGCCATACAGAAGGCCCTGTCTCAAAAAAAAAAAAAAAAAAAAAAAAAAAAAAAAAAAAAGAGGGAAACACATTAACAATAGCTCTCAGGTACGGAGCCCAATAACTGCCCTTCCTAACTGACTATACGAGTTTGCCAATATAACAGATCTGAGTATTAGAGCTCAGTCAGCGTCATCCATAGAGCCTAAAGGAAGCCAACTGAAAGCTAGGCAGGAAGAAGCTGCACAGGGAAACAGCTAAGGAGAACTGGAGAAGGGCCCAAAGGCTGTAGTGCAGTACTGACCAGCAAGAATGGGAAGGCGCCATAAATGGTATGGGGAGTGAACCACCCGAGAAGAACCAAGAAACTGATCCTAAAGGCTCCACTGAAATACACATCATTATTGTTCCCAGAAGCAGGAAAACACTGTAAAGTACTCAGGAAAACACTAGCTTAGCAGTTGAAGAAAATTAGCCCTACCTAAAAGCTACTGTTTCTCTTTAATGAAATTTTTTCAAAAGAAAATGGGCAGACAGAGGCAGAGACAAGAGAAAAATCTCATAAGGAGCAAATGATTTCTAAATAATTTAACTCCACCCCCAGGAAACCTCAAGAATTTTAACACTAATATTAAATAATATATAAGACAACAAAATAAAACTACCGAAGACAAAAAATTATGCAAAGGAGCAGTAAAATGAAGAGTAGATAAAACATATAGGGAAAACTGAGCTAACCGACAGAAGCGTTCTACTGATTAAAGGCATAGATGGCAGAACTAGTGGACAAAGACAATGACAGCATCATCAAACACGAAGTGCAAAAGGAGGCAGAAAAGAAATCAGCATGCTAATCAGAACATGGAGACACCGTGGGCCAAAACCCATTTAACAAAATATGAGGGGAAAAAGAAAAGAAAGCTAGAGAAGTAAATCAATAAATGAAGGGAGAGTCTAAGGGCAATTTATATATATGTAATTGAGTCCCATGGAACAAAAGCACAGAAAATATCTGAAGGACCAAACCACCAACAACCCCCCCCCCCCCCAAAAAAGAACCCAAATGACAATTTGATAAAAACTATAAATGAACACAACAACTTCCAAGCACTGGAGTCATGGAGAAAATGATGCCATAATCAAAAGCATATATTTTAAGATTATCATCGTTAAGTTCAAGGCCTTAGTAAGGTCTACAGAGTTGAGTTCCAGGGCAGCCAGGGCTGTTATGCAGAGAAATCTTGTCTTGAAAAGATAAAATACAAAAAACAAACAAAAAACAAAAAAAGATTTATCATGGTAAGACAAAAAGTCTTAATCCTTAGTATCAAAAAAGAAAGATACACATAAACAACTAAAGATAACAATCACAGAAGAAATAAGTCAGAAAACAGTCGCATACCATTTTGAAATTGTTTGACTGGCAGACTGGGTGTGCCAGCACAGGTACACCTAACACTCCCATCTGCCTGCTTCAGTCCCACGCACGGGATTACAGGTCTGTGCCACCAGGCCTGGCTAGCACACTATTTTTTAAATTCTAAAAGAGAAACTACCAATTTTCAATTTCTTACTGGGCAAAAGTAGATTTTAAAAATAAAGGGAAAAAAACCCGACAGGAATCCTAATAGAATTCATCACCACCAGATAGGCATTTAGAAGAAAACCCTTTGGTTTTCTTTTAGTATGATGGAAATGATACCCCAAACAAAAACATGAAGAAAACGGAAAGAGAGGTGAAATGGGGGAGGAAAGAGGAAAAAAGAGAAAAAGAGTAGAAAATGAAGAAAAAGAGAAAAAAGCCAAAGTATGGGTGATATTGAACAGCAGAAAACCATGATTACCCTGCCTCCCAGCAATCACTAATAAAAACATGTGACAGAGATGTAGATGCAGGAAGTGAAAACAAACACGGTGCTGGGTCACCACAGCGCTAGGGACGCCCACCTCCCAACCTGACTCCACTCACTGCTTTACCACGGTCCAGCAGGGTTCTCAGGTGGGCATGCATAAACAAACAGTGGAAATTAATAAGCACAAACATTTCCATAATTAAATATACTGCTGAACATGGAAAGGAAACAGGAAAACAGAGCACTCCAAAACATTTTTAGCACATAAATAAATAATTTGTATCACACTAATTACATTCTCCAATGACAAAAAGGGATTTCAGGAGAAATCAACAGAAAGCAACAAGAAAAGCTTGATGCAAATTTGAGGCCAGCTGGGCTACAGAGTGATAACTTGCATCACAGACAGCGAAGACAATTTATGAAAGGACAGCACAGGAGAAAGAGGAGTGAGGGGAGCAGGAAACAGAAGGCAATATCCCTGCAACCATTTCTCTACCTCACCCACATATTAGCTACATAAAATAATCACCACGCCAACATCCTATTTAATGGTGACAACCTAAAGCTTTCCCTGTAAGGTGAGTAACAAGGAAAAGATTACAACTCCCCAACAACTTCTTTTCAGAAACTTACCAGAAATACTCATCAATTTAGACACACCAGGCATTTAAACTAGCTTTTAAATGATTCTTGGTAGAAAAATACAAAAACTACTGATGAGTATAAAAGTTCTGCAACAGTGATGGGTATAAAACTCAACTTGGAAAAAAATTAGCTATTTTAATACTAACACCTATATAATATACTCCTTTAATGTACCATTTATAACCACAGATCAAAGTGGTTAGGAGTAAATATGAGTGAATTTAAAGGTCTGTTTAAAAGGTTAAGAATTGGACTTAAAAATATCCAATACATGAATTCACAGATGGATAGAAAACTATAGAAGGATCATCATCCTCTCCAACCAAAAACAAAATAATTCTACTCAAACTCTTAGTTTCAAATCTTTAAAATATCAAAATATTAAAATATCAAAAATGTGTCAAAAGACTCAGTAAGACCAAAGTTAACAGATAAATACCAAACATAAAGCTATGACAGTTTGAAAACGGAACAGCATTGTACAGCCATGGACAAGCTTATCAGAAGACAGGAGTAACAGATAACGGGGACAAAAAGCCAGCCCTGGTTAGCTAGGGCGGGACTGCCGGTAAAGAGAATACTGGACTCCCAACTCATACCTTATATGATCTAGTTCAGATACATTTAAACTTAAAGAGGAAAGGCAGAATTTAAAATCTTTAATCTCAATAGAGAAACATGTCTCAAATAAAATCTCAATGGATTGTGACATTATCGAATGACCAACAAATACTGACCATATGAATGAAACTCAAAATTGGTATACTCTCAAACATAATCCTCAAAGATCACTTGGGAGTTGACAATTCAAGAAATTTAGTATAATAGTTTATTAAATAACTTCCCTAGCGTCATGCAGTCCCCTCTTTTATTATTTTCATTCAATGTTTGGAAATCCATGTATTGTTTTCTGGGGCACCCCTGGCTCTGTTCTCCCTCCCATTTTTGTCTGGACCCTTTCCCACGCCTGCCTTACACACTGCACCATTCTGACTGCGTTCTTTTGTCCTGGAACTGGCTCTCTAGACCAGGCTGGCAGGCATCTGACTGCATTCTTTAGAGGTTGAGAGCACTTGGACATTCCTCTCACAGGAGGTAACGGGATCTCTTATAGTCATCATAGAATTTGGCAAAAACTACTTTCATTTCCAACTAGTTAATCATACTAGCCAAAAACCATCTGCTGAGTACTGTTCTCTTCGGTGGCTGATCAACACTGAACTGTTCTGTCTTCTTAACTACAAATACAGGTAAACTGGGGCTCCAAGGATGTCATCTTCTCAATTTTATTATAAGCATGTCAATGGGTTTTGATTTGGCTATATAGCTGTTTTGTTTTAATATGGGAACTCAGAAAACTCTAAACACAAAAATGAAGCTGTAATCACTGATACTAGCAGAGACAACTCTGCTTGCTCCTATTATTTTATACAGCTCACACCAATATTTGTATGAGCAATTTCAAATTTAATAATGAATAATTTCCATATTCACAGATGAGGCAAATAGCTTTTTTCTCTCTCTCTCTCTCTCTCTCTCTCTCTCTCTCTCTCTCTGAAGAAAACAGTATTTTTCATGTAAAGGCTAGGGCCTAAATTCTCAAAAGGAGGATATAGTCCCAAATAAATACAAGGTATGCCACCAGATACTTTTAAATCTTTGGAAAACAATAGTATCTGACATATTTAAACTACCACTGTAAGACATTAGGCCTAACAGATTCACTTAGAAGAATTTTTTGGTCCTAGGGCAAGTTTATAAAACTAACACATACTACACCCCAAGACACTAAGGGTATGCATAAACTATCAGTTTTATTTCAAGGAAACAAGTTCTTTAGAAAACAAATGTCATGGGGCAGTTGAGATGGCTCAGGGGTTAGAGATACTTGCTACAAAGCCTGAGTTCAAAAAACAACTCCAACAAGTCATCCTCTAACCTCCACCACGTGGTTTTGTGTACGTGCACACATGAAACAGGAACACAGAAACAAACATAAGAATAATTAAAGAAAACAAACCTTGATGTCATTTTATGACTTCAGAAGAAAAATGTTTGCATGTAACACAAAAGAAGGCTAGATAATCTAACAGTGAGCCAACCAGTGAGGAACTTGGGAGCTCATTTAACCTGGTATTAGTTGGCCACAGAAACATGGAAAAAAGGAAAAAAGCAGACAGAAGGTCAAATAAAATACCAAGCTTTACTTTTAAAATTTTAGGTTATAAACTCCAAGTGACTTCGGCTGCTGAAACTGTGACTGTGGCACACACTTCAATATTCCACTGCTATTACTATTATTCTACACCACGTCTGCTAGCAGCTGTAATATGCAAAAGAACCAAATATAGAAAGTCATCATTTCAAGTTTTAGCCCACTATATTGCTTTGCATCTCTGTCTAGGGACAATAGTTAGGGCCCTTTGTTGTCAAAATTTTCAAAAGCAAAAAGAAAACTGTGACCCAGTTCACTAGATTTAGTCTTTTTATTTTTTAATTAATTTTTTTCATCTGCTTACTGCTGTTTACCTTTATTCTATACCAAATAGTAACAAAGACTAAAACCTACCTCCATCATTACTCTACCCACTAGGTCTACTGACAAGTTTCAACTATTAAGTACTCATTTAAAAAACAATTCCCACATATTTTATTCTACCAAGTGTTCTCTATATTTCTTTTCTATCTTTCATATTTTACATATTTGAAAATGCACAGACATTAGTAGTAAGGCATTAGAAGGTACCCTGTACAAGCTAACTGGCACAATTAAGACTCTAAGACATCATCAATTAACTTTAAATGCTGAATTATAAAAAAGAAAAGGGGCAATTCCACCAGGCTTGGTGGCACACAGCTTTAATCCCCAGCACTTGGGAGGCAGAGGCAGGAGGATCTCTATGAGTTTGAGGACAGCTGGTCTAAAGGGAAAGTTCCAGGACAGCTAGGGCTATAGGGCTACACAGAGAGACCCTGTCTAGAAATTCTTTCCATGGCTTAGTTATACTTACATTTTGTTGGAGCACAAAATATTAATCTGTATCTAGCAATACCTAAAACTTAGCAAGTAGAAATACACCTATCTAACCATTTATGGATTTAATAATTAGGTTAATTTGTACTTTATATTACACTGTCAAGTGTTAAGAGTTTAATTTGGGAAAGTGTGTACGGTTTAGGTAGGCTGAAAGTTCATTTTTCCTACACAAAACAATGGAATCTAAGGCATAATGTCAAAACATATGAAAACTACATACATAATAAAAATATGTATAAAAAAGAATGAAACACCAAACTCAAATTAATGATTACTTATGAAACATAAAAAGCAAAAAAATGAGATATGGCAATATCTCCAAAAGTATAATGAGCAAGTTGAAAATAGACACTTGTTAAAAACAACAACAAAATCCTGAAGAGCAGCAAACTTCACATTGGCACTTTTACTCACTAACCAAGACCACACAGCACAGCACTAAAGAAAAAGTTATGAAGGTAAACTTTCACATTGGACTTTTGTGTTTTCCTTCAACAATTTTATGTGGAACAAATTATTTTTATTGCTAAGAGATAAATGAAAAAAGGTTCTATTCATAGTAAGAACCTTGGAACTACCACTAGCTGATATCTAGCATATTTCCCATTTCTTCCTTTACTTTTTTCACTGTAACTTTACTCAAGCAATATGCTGAACATCTCTATAGCAGGTGCCAAGCTTAGGTACCGGCAGCACCAAAATAACATACAGTTCCAGTTTTCAAAAAGCATATTTCATACAGAAGCACTGTCTTGCACTTTTATACAGTGATAAAAACAATCAAATATGCAAACTTCACTACAGTAGCCACCAGCAGATGTTTATTTTTAGTATGTAAAATGTGGCTTGCATGGCTGGTAAACTAAAATGTTAATATCATTTAATTTAAATGAGTTTACGTAGCCATTTGTTTCTACTGTCTACAGAACTGAACAGTGAACATATACAGGTAACTTAAGGAAACCAGATGACTGTTCTGTGCAAAGGTGAACACTAATCTACAAGTACATAAGATGAGCCCATTACAGGGCAGCTTCTAGAAAAATGAAAATCAAATTACTGAGTCATGAATAAGGGCTATCAATCCATGAGAGATCCAAATAATTAAAGCCTGGGGCACAAGGTGAGTTAAAGCAGATAAAGGCAATTAGGCAAGGGGCACTGAGGGAATGAGGGTCAGAATGAGGACAAAGTCGACTAGGTGCCGTGCTCAGAGCTTGACCATGAGAGAAGCCGCTGGTGAGCCAAAGCGGCAACTACGATGATTTAGACTTATGTATGCTCATAGCTGTGGGGAGATTAGTGTAAATTACAGAAGGTAAAATAGTACAAAAAAAAGATTTTAAAAACTGACATAATGCTCATTTCCTTATGAAAGCTTGATAACCCTTCTAAAATCAATGTACTATGAACCATTTAAATAAACTGCTTTCCTAACTAATTTATTTATGCAAACAAACTTCATCTACTATATTTAAATATCTAACTGGGCTTATGGACCAAACATACAAAGCAGATACTACTACAAAAATCAGTACTTTAACTCACATTTATCTGAAAGTCATGATAAGGACTATATGGAAATGAGTTAGAGAAATAGTCTTGTTAAACTCAAATACTGGGCTATTATCAGGAAGCTTAAAGAATCAAATTCCAAAACCAAAAGCTCTCAAATGAAGTTATACAAACACAAAAAGTCTACTTTAACAATGAAAACAACAAAATTTCTATAAAGTAAAGATGTATAAACTTCAATTGGTTTCACTGTAGATTATACAAACTCCTAAGAGCAACTAAAAAACAACAATGTTTACTTTGGTGTTTAATGTTTTGTGATTGTCCAATACGATCTTAATAAATCCATCCTGATGCTAAATACAAAACCATACTTCCATGCATAGGTTCTTTCCAAGGAGGCTTCAAAACAAAAGAATTTTACAAATCAGACTTAAACAGCTATTTCTAAAGTCGTTTCAATGTACACTGGACAACATTCTATAGTAAATAAAAGGCAAACAGGAAAATATATCCAGCTGGCAAAAGCCTAAGAATACATTTTCTAGGCAAGCTTAAAAACTTGCATTATTTGCAAATTATATGGAATAAAGTACTTTTAGAATAGTATAGGAAGAAATAAGGAATGCTTTTCATGTGCAAAATATAACTGCTTTATTCCTTTTATAAGTATAAATTCTGGAATTTTATATGAATATGGTTCCATGATGCAAATTAGCTGTAAGGTGTAAAATCAAACAAAAGTTCTATATTAACACTTCACAAAAAGGAAGTAAGCACCTCAATGATACATAACGAAGAATCACACCATTCTTCACATAATTTAACAAAACCTCACAAAAGATGAAAAGCCCAAGAAGTGTGACCAATCAAAATCTTCCACACTGTTGAAGGTGGTTTCAAGGCAGGACGAACTAGCTACACACAAGTACAAATAATTAGCAAAGGCCAGTCAGGTCTAGGAGGACAAATCAGAAAAGGAGGCTATGGAAGACTTGACTCAGAGTAGTCTCCGCTCACTCTGCTTATCAACATAGTAACAATTGGGCCACAATCCTCATCTCAAGTTCGGTGAAAGCTCTAGGTTAGATACAGAAGTGTTTTACTGGAGGGAGTGCTCAAATCAGAAGCCAAGGCTTTTAACCCAAGGCTCTCTGCTGACACACACACTAAAAACTCACTTTCAATCTTCTCCAGTGCTCACCTGCCTCAAAGCAGGGAAACAAAGAACTAGTCTCTCAGAAACGTGACCAGTGCGAGAGTGAGTGGCTGTCCAGAGCCCGTCCACCACTCTGACTCCTGAAGTGAGACTATGTATCTGTACAGGACACCGAACAGCTCACTCTACATCAACTTTACTCAGTAGTTCACATTACTTCACATTTCATACTGAATTTAATGTCGGATGAAATAAAAAAGTTTTCCATTTAAAACTTAAAACACTATTCTTTAAAAAACAAATCAGTTCAATAACACTATCTTTAAAATTCGCCTTCTTTGAAAGCGCAGGAAGAACAGCAATATTACAAGTCCATTATCTTTTGAGCATCCCGACATATGAAGGATGGAAGTGTTAAATCAGTAAGGAAACAAGAATCTGATGTTGTAAGAACAGCAAGTTAGTGGCAAATAAAACAGGATCTGGGTCATCATACATTCCTAGACTTCATTTGTATTTCTTCTGTAACTTTCCCAATGCTGTCTACGTTTCACCAACACTCTAGTATACAGAATATAACCCCAGGCTTACATTTCAGTCTTTCAGAATCATGCATAAAAATAAAACTTTATCAACTACTGTCTCTAAATTCAGCCATAAAATCATATATTATATATCAAATAGCCCTAAATTTTGGCATTTATGTCAGAAAACTTGTTCTGGTACTAAATATATACATTATAAACATGCTTTACTATGGAAAATGTTCAGTTATTTCAGCCGTCAATTTTATTATATAATTTTCAAACTTACAACAAATTTTTCAGGAGGTGTATCCACTGTAATCAGCTAGTTCCAGTCAAATGTTATATGAACATAGTTCAATGAAGTCATATGACAAATACAGAAAGGGGAAGGAAAAAAGTCTTACCTGGTAGTTTCTTTTCTCAGATAATGTATGTCCATCAGTCCTCACCATAGAGTCGTGTCCTTTCCTCACAGTACTGGAGGCAATCAAATAGAACTGTCACTCAAGGGTCGTGTCACAGGAAGGACCGCCCACCAGTTCTCCCTCTAGAGTGGAATTATCCAAAAGCCATCAAAATTACTAACATGTAAATACATATAACATTAACAAAAATATTCAACTTAACATACAAAATGCAAAGAGAACCAAAAGTAGCTGTCTTACATCTAGCCCACCTTTGCTCTTGAGTATTTAAAGGAGGAGACTGAGCACTAGACTCTGAAGCAGACTGTGTAGTATAAAAATTTCCGCTCACACCTGCCCCCACCATTATGTCAGTCATCAGACATTACACACAAAGAAAAAACTTTAAAGTGAAAACAAGCTGATGGAAAAGAAAAAACAACTAACCCCTAGCATTTTTTTTAGGTCCTAAATGATCTCTGGTTATTCTACGAATATTCAGTTAATTCAGATTCTGTTATTTAACTAGATGCTCCCACCCCAATGCCTATACTTCAATGTTAAGTAATGTAAAATATTTATACATTGACTCATATCACCCACAAAGCTTATTTTCACATTGTAAGATGTAAACACATCATATTTTTAAGACAACTGTTAGGTTAAAAATCCACTCCAATGTTCTATCAACAACATCAACTCCAGTGATGAAGAACAAATGCCTGCCTTTCAGCCCCTTTCCATGCACACTCTTTGGCATGGGAGAGAAGTTAATGACGCTCATCTCTTAACCTGAGTATACACTCTGCATGTCAGATTTATCATATAACTCCTAAATGGCAATCCTGTTTTAATATTAGGGTATACTAGTATTAATAAAGCTCTTTGATAGGCTCTACCTTACTGGACTCATGCTAACTGGATTTAATATTAGGGTATACTAGTATTAATAAAGCTCTTTGATAGGCTCTACCTTACTGGACTCAGTGGACATAGTCTAAAGTTTGAATGACTATGTTATAGAGTAAGAATGTTTTCCTCTTTGAATACAATGTGTAAAATTCCACTTAGTACACTTTCATATTACATAAATTTTATCAAGAGATATATTTACATCTAAAAATAACAAGGTAACATTTAATACCTTAATGCCACACAACAGCACATACTAATTATATGTTATATTTAATAAAACAAAGAATAATGCAATGCGGTGATTTCACATCAGGAGAACGAAATGAGGTTCAATAAATGAAGGGGACATTACATAATGTATCTAAGGTTGTCTGTGGAAAGAAGAAAACGAGCAACCAGGAACAAGCAAGTCATTTTCCCCAAAACACGTTTACAGACAGTTTTCCCACAAAGTCCTACAAATAGTTAAGTTACAAAACTACGTTATTTCCCAAAAGTACAATGAAATTTTCTATTAAGCAGAGCTATCTTCCATGAAAGGAAAAAAAGAGAGAAACTAGCTTTATTTATCCAAGCAAACTGTATGAAACAGCAGTTCTGATATATAAGCACCAGTCATTTCAGGATATTAAGAAAGCAGAACCTATGAAGTGAGTGCTCCCAGCCCATGGTAGGGAGGGTTCTGAGAATGACAGGATGGCAGAGTGGAAGCCAATCAGAGTTCAAGGTTCTTAACAGTCCAAACAAGTTCCAGTCAGAAAGAGGAAAGAAACAAGGTAACGAAGATTGGCAGAGCAAACAGACAGAAGGCTACAGAAATGAAGAAATCCAAGGAACTAAACAGAGAATTCCTATTAAGGTTTAAACTGAGTAATGAAAATGTCTGCAGAAAAGTATTCTGAAAACTTATGAGTAGTGGAAGCAATCCTCAAAGCTCATGATCAGGCAGCCAGAGCAGAGAAGGTAATGAAGGAAAGCCTCAGCTAACAACTAAAAGCAGCTTTAGAAAAAGACTGTGGGGGACTGTAAGAAAGCCCCAAACCACGCTCAGAGAAGATTAGCTTGATTTCTAAGGAGCAGAACTGCACCCGCAAACAATCCCAACCACAGAACACAAACCAACCCTACCTACTCGCAAAAAAGAATCCAACAGTAAGTATGCGACACTTACCAAAAGCAGGAACACTAGAACTCACAGTAAGCTGTGCATAAATGGTGGAATTACTAGGTAAAGATGTTAAAGCGGGTATCCTTAAGTATATTCTAGACTTTCAAATATGCAAGTTAATGCAAGGTTTGCCTGGCAGTAGTACAAATACCTGACAGAAACTCAGTTTCAAAGTCCAGCAGGACTGATGAGGAGTGGTAAAGCAGACTCTGTCAAAACGTAGAACAAAGGCCAGAGCACCACACACTGGGAAGACTGGCTCCAGTGAGGGCTACTGCTCCCTGCACAGTTTCCTCCTCCCCCTCTCACTATTCACCTTGGATCCATCAGTGGATTAGACAGCTATGGAAGAACCTTCATAAACTAATCATCTCAGGAAATGATATCACGTGGTTCTCAAAGATAGGAGGAAGCTATACTTTACCAACCTCCTAGGATTCTGGAAGCAGTCAGGGTGATCATCAAACAAGGTTTGTCAGCACAAACAAACTTTATGGTTACAATTTTCGTCCCTTTTTCTTGGATGGTCTACAAATGCAGCACTACCAACAGTGGTAGAAGGAAAATTACACCCTAAGGATCTTAACCACCCCCGCCCCAAAAACCAGGGAATAAACAATCCCAGACAAATCAAAATCAAGAGGGAAAATGCACACACTCATGAACATACCACCACTTCAACAACAAACAGGAATCAACAATCACTGCTTATTGGTATCTCTCAACATCAATTCTCCCCCCAAACTGGGGGGGGGGGGGTGTCACAGACTAACAAAACAGATGTGTAAACATGATTCAGTCATTCCTCTGCTGCACTCAAGAAACACACTAACATCAACGACAGAAAAAAATATTCCAAGCAAATAGATCTAAGAAGCAAGCTTTACTATCTGACAAAATTGACTTCAAACCAAAACTAATCAAAAGGCACAGGGTAGAACACTACATACTCATCAAATGAAAAATCTGCCAAGAGGACATTGTAAATCTTAACATCTCTGCACCAAACAAGGGCAACAAGTTCATACAAGAAACATTACTACAGCCTATGTCACATACGGATCCTTACACACCAATAGTAGGATATCTCAATATCCCACTCTCACTAATAAACAGGTCATCCAGACAAAAACTAAACAGAAATGCTTGAAGTTAACTGACATTATAAACCAAATGAACCTAACAAATATTTTCAGAACATTTCACAGCACCTCATGGAACTTTCTCCAAAATTTACCACACAAGTCTCAACAGACACAGGAAAACTGAAATAACACCCTGAATTCTACTTGACCATCACCAACTAAACCAACAACAGAAACAACAGAAAGCTTACAAACCCATGGACACTAAACTAGCCACTACTGAATAAATTATTGGTCAAGACAGATATTAGGAAAGAAATTAAAAACTTTCTAGAACTGAATGAAAATGAATATACAACATACCCAAGCTTATGGGACACTATAAAGGCAGTTCTTAGAGGCAAGTTTATAGCACTCTACGATGGAAGGAAGAAAGAAAGGAAGAAGAGAGGAAGAGAGGAAGAGAGGAAAGAAGAAAGGAAAGAAGGGAGGGAGGAAGTAAAGGAAAAACTGGAGAACTCTCATACTAGTAGCTTAACAACAAACTCAGGGATGAAATCAACACACACACACACGCACACACACACACACAAAAAAAAAATCAATTACGTTCTTTGAGAAAAACCCTTACCCAAATTAAAGGTAGAGATTATATCCAAATTAACAAAACTAGAAATGAAAAGGGGGACTTAACAACAGACACCAGGCCTGGAGAGATGGCTCAGCGGTTAAAAGCACTAGCTGCTCTTCCAGAGGTCCCGAGTTCAATTTCCAGCAACCACTTGGTGGTTCACAACCATCTGGAATAACATCTGATGCCCTCTTCTGGCCTGCAGACAAACATGCAGGTAGAACACTGCATATATAATAAATAAATAAATATTTGAAAAAATCCAGATAATCATAAGAACATACTTTAATCAGAAAATAAATGAATAACTATCAGAAAATAAATGGATAATCAAATCAGAAAATAAATGGATAACTATCTCAATACCCCTTACCAAAGTTAGATCAAAGTCAGCTAAGCGATGTAAACAGATTTATAGTTTCTAGTCAAAGAGAAGCCGGCATTATAAGTTTCTCAATCAAAAACATCCAAGGGCCAGATAGTTTTTAGCACAGAATTCTACCAGACTTTCTAAGAATTTTTAATACCAATACTTCTCAAATTTTTTCACAAAATGAAAACAAAAGCAACATTGCCCAATTAATTTTACAAGGCCACAGTCACCCTGATTCTCAAACCACATAAAGCCCAAACAAAGAAAATTACGAACATAGATGCAAAACTGAAAGACACTTAGTTATGCCAATAATATGATATGCTGGAAAAGCAAAAATGTCAAGTTAAACAAATAAATTTTTCTTTACTGGCCTTAATTCACAAAATTGTTAAAGTGACTCAGAAAAGTAGACACGGATAGATGATTTTCCCAATACTACTTTTTCTCCAACTACAGTGCTCAATAATATTTCAAATAATTGGAAGTATGGAGGTAGTAGCTAAAATATCTGTAATTTAATCATCACTACACATTCAAAAGTTAAAGGTTGCATTTAATGAGGTTAAATAGTTGAACCAGTTAGCTAAGTTTGGTATTGTTATTGTTGTTTGCTTGTTTAATTCAGTGAAAGTATATTCTGGATTGGCTATTAATTAGAACCAACTAAAAGATCTGACCAGTTTCACTGAAACCAAATAAAAGCCAAAGTAAATGCATTTAGTCAAATAAAACATAGGTTAACTATATTCTAAATGTTTGGCTCCATACCCATAGATAAGTGCAGCTGTCACCTGTCACCAAACAAGTTACCCCCACCCAAGAAGACAGAAAGCTACAACTTATCAAATGCTGGAAACAACTAGCTGTGGATGTCCAGAGGCAAAGGATATATTTACAGATCCTGCACAATCCCTACATATGGCTAGGAAAACATAAAGGAAAGAAGAAGGAGCGAGCCAGAGGATGAGGAATTCTGCTGCAAGATTGCATCTTCTAGCTATGATAGAAGAGGTTCACCCCTGGAATCTCAAAGATAGGGCTGCTTAAAGACTGAACTATGACACTACAAGCTGACTTGACATGCTAGCATGGATGGGAGAAATCGCAGAGTCCACCCAGAGATGAAGAGCTACAGGCAATTAAAAACCTAAACTTTGTGAAATTACAGAACTATGCTAGTAACAGTGTTTTCCTTAACAGGTTCCAAAAATGTCCGTATGTCAAGCATAGTGACACAAGCCTCTAACTCCAGCACTCAGGAAGATGAGACAAGACAGAATGCAAGGCCATGCTTGATGACAAAGTGAGTCTAGGGCCAGCTTTCATTCCCTTAGGGTGAGAACTTGACAAATGCAACCTGAAAAAGAAAAGGTTGTCTGCTTACAAGTCTAGGCTGCAGTTCATCTTGGTAGGGAAGCCACAGTGGCGGGGACTTGAGAGAACCGGTCACATTCATCCACAAGAAAGCGAACTGTAACGCATACATGCTACTACTGCTTTCTCTGATCTTTTTGTTTGTTTTGTTGTTGTTCTTGTTTGGGGTTTTCCAAGACAGGGTTTCTCTTTTTAACAGCCCAGGCTATCCTGGAACTCACAGATACCTGCCAGCCTCTGCCTCCCAAGTGCTGGGATTAAAGCCCAGATGCTTTCTATTCTTACACAGCCCAAAATTACCGCTAGAGGAAATTGCCACCCACAGTAGATTGGTCTCCCACCTCAATTAACATAATAATTAAGACAATCTGTCCTGAGTGTGCTCAGAGGGGGCTAGAGAGAGGGCTCAGTGGTTAAAAGCACAGGCTGCTCTTCTAGAGGATTCTAGCTTGATTCCCACTACCCACATGGTGTTTCACAAATGTGCTGAGGTCCATCTCCCAGGTGACTTATTTTTTCTTTTTTCTTTTTTTTGGTTTTTCGAGACAGGGTTTCTCTGCAGCTTTTTAGAGCCTGTCCTGGAACTAGCTCTTGTAGACCAGGCTGGCCTCGAACTCACAGAGATCCGCCTGCCTCTGCCTCCCGAGTGCTGGGATTAAAGGCGTGCGCCACCACCTCCCGGCCAGGTGACTTATTTTTGTCAACTTGACAGAACTCACCATGGACAACTAACATGATATATATATCAAGAACCTTGTATCGAAAGCCAAGTTTCCTGGCTGTCACTAATTTATAGTTTGATTACAGGGATAAATGTTTCCAAAACCTGAGTTGATACTAGTAGTATATACACAAGAAACATCAGCAGACAAAAAGAAACTCCTGAATTTTAAGAGTAAATCACAATTAGACTGGCAAAACTGCCAAAATAACTACAAATATTTTCTGAATATCTTAATTCAGATTTCAAAGGTCAATTATTAATATAAAATAGAAGGTTTCTTTTACTGACAAAGAAAAACAAAAGTTAACCAACAAAATTCCCTTTATTCTCTGGTCATCATAATTTAATAACTTTAGATTTTGTATCTCTGTAGTGGTAGCTTTCCTGATATCCTTCTTTTAATCTGACTATAAATAATGCTATCACAAATATTTGGTCGCTCAACACCCAGATTTATGTGTTTTACAGGCAAAGCAATGCAAGACACTCAAACTGTCTCTGACTAATGGTCAAATAAAATGCAATACAACAAAGAGGTCCTACTGAACTTCAGTAACACCATCAACACTTTCTGAGCCTCATGCTTGTAAATTGAATGGGAATGGAAAACACAGGAGGAGAGAGGATCCTCTGTCACCTCCCTGCGACGTTAGAGCTGCTTTAAGTTTAAACAAACTGCACAGCACAAGCAAATAAGAAGAAAACTAAGGAGAACTAAGTAGATACTCTTACAACTGGGGTGATCAGTTCAAAGAAAAGCAACTGTTAAAATCAATAGCACCCTCTAGTAACAGTACAGAAGTCATCTGAAGGGCCCTTCACAGCAACAGCTTTGGTTGGACAATAGAAATAAAACAGCATTACAAAATAACTTCACAAGCAAATAGAGATAAAATAGAGGCATCTTTCACAAAGAGTTCAGTCATAAAAGCAAGCAAAATAAAGAATGGCTGCAAGAATATCTAAAGTGGAGTTTATAAGACACACACACACACACACACACACACACAAATAATATAGTGTATGTGGTACTCTGAATGAAGACGTTCCCCATAGGCTCATATATGTAACCACTTGGTCCCCATTTGATGGTACTGTGGTAATTTCAGAGGTGTGGCCTTGTTAGAGGAAGTATGTCACTATAGCCAGGCTCAGAGAGTTTAAAGCCTTGTCATTTCCAGTTCACCCTCTGCTTTGTGCTCACAAGAAGGGAGTGAGCTCTGAGCCTCCTGCTCTAGGCACCAGGTCTGCTATTTCTGGCATGCCTCCTCTCCATATGGACTCTTGTCCCTTGGTCATGGTGTTTTATCACAGCAACAAAAACATGGGGGAAAATGATAGAAGAATAGATTCCAGGTGATTTTTAGTAAATATGGGTGCAATAGCTAAGAGACTGGACTTAGGCACAGGGTATATTAATGCAAGAAAGTTATTAAGTAGGAGAAGATTTAAATAAGTTGGCATTTATTGGAAGTATCCTGCAAATCTCCAGGCATTATGTTTGTCTACCTAAATGCAAAACAAAGTCATCAACTCAAAGCATGGATATAAAAGGAGATGTCAGAGGTTTAAAGCAGGAGGAAAAAATGTAAAATAATTCTGAGAGTCAAGAGCTAGGAGGAAATACAGTATGCAGAAGTGTCAGTACTAAGGAGCCACTTAGGAAGCTAGTCTTAAGACAGGCAACTGCAGGGAAGAAGGAACAGGGCAAGCAGCGGACTGAACCAAAGCCAGAAGTTAATGAGCATGAGAGGAAAGAGGATTAAGAGTGCAGGTAGAAGTGATAATGACATGTGGAGGAAGAAAGAAGAAAAAAAGAAGAAAGGAAGAAGGATGAGAGAAGAGGAGGAGCAGGATGAAGCCGCCCCATCCTTGTCCCGACCTTCTCCAACTTAGCGCCACTGCACTTGTTGCTGTTTTCCGATGACTTCACCTCAGTTTTTCAATGCCAACCACCTTAACGCTGACACTTCTGTCTTTACAAAGGCCTTCACTGACCACCCAACTGTCTGAATTTTGTTCACATTTGTCTGTCTGTCAGCCCTTAGTATCTAAGTCCTCAAAAAGAGGCTCTTTGTCTATTATGCTTATCACTCTTATCTTCAGTGCCTAAAACAGTGACACACAACATAAATACTGAATTAATGAACCACAAAATACATTGAATGCTTTACTGACTTCAACTGCATTAAAACACCCTTTTATAATACAAGTCTCTATTCCCCTGCTTTACTGACTTCAACTGCATGAAAACACCCTTTTAAAATACAAATCTCTATTCCCCTTGACATTCTCATGTAGGACTAGACCTTCTGGGATGACTAGACTCTCTATGAATCATACCTTTGAAGTTTTCCAAATCCAATTCAGTTTAAGGATGAAATGTTCAAGGTATTAAATAGCAGACTCTTTCCACTTCTGTCAAGATTCCTGGTTGGCTCACCAATGTCCCTCTGACCTCAGGAACACTATGGTTGTTCCTATCTCCTAATTTCCCCATATCATTTAAGAGTAAATAATCAATATAATCCAACAAAGTGACCATGTTACTAAAGAAGACATAAAAGAAAATTACACCTTCATTTTACTAACCCACTAACTGAAATGTAGTATTTACTTAATTGAAAATACAAGTAACAAGTCCATAGCTTTACTATCTGTCTGCATCTGTGATTTTTGTCACCACTAATTTTTTCAGATATAATATTTCTACAGTCATTTCATTTGCCTCTATTACCATTTATACCATTATCAGTCTAAACATTACTATGTAGCATTATACTTTGTGTTAATAAGCATGAAACTGAATATGCAATCATTATTTTTAAAACCGATAGTCTAATATACTTGGTACTTTCAGAAGCATTTGATTTTGCACACATGAAGTATTACTCTGAGAAAGAGTGTACATGTTTCAAGCAAGAGCCATTCATGAAACCAAGTCTCTAGATTAGAAAAGAAATCTGGAGGAAAAAAAACAACAGCACATTTCATTTAAATATCTTGTTTTAAAGATTTAAAAAAGAAATGATAATTTGGGAGAGTTTTATTCATACAGCTAATTAGTGGCCGACAGGTATAATAGAACCAAAGATTTCTGCCTCAAAATTCAGACTAAATCTTTGATGTGACCTGGCTAAAAGAAAGCACAAAAGATAATACACCTCCATCTTTAGGAGGGACTAGGTCTGTAGCCTAGAACTCCGGAGGCAGGCTAGGCTGGCTGCTGCACCTGTCTCTAACTTATCAGCACTGGTATTTATTACAAACCTCATCACTACACCTGGCTGTTCTTACTGCGGGTTTTAACCAAATTCAGGTCCTTAAGCACCTCACCAACTGAGCCCAAGACATACAGTCTTCTATGTAACTAACAGAGATTCAAGCTGACGTAAATAGTAACCTTGAAAGTGGAACTAACACAACCAAGTTTACACTTGATTATTTCAATACTCCTACCTCTCAGTTATAACAGGTCACATAAACAGAAATCAGACAGAGAGAGAAGCCCATCACCACAGAAACGAGAGATTAATATTCAAAGAACACTATAATTTAAAAAAATTACTTTGGGGCATGTGCTGAGGATTTTATCAAGACTGTGGGCATAACAAGTGTTCTACCACCCAACTAAACAACAGCCACGAAGACAGGTTCTTTAAAAAAAACTGGTTTATCGGGTGTCAAGTGGCTAGTTAGAGGTTAGCAGCTGGTAAAACCAAGGCCTGAACTGCAGAGCTCTCTCTCAGGACTACTCAGACTGCAATCTGAGTCACATCTCTGACCTGAGGAAAAGTGATGTTCTGAACTTCCCTAAAGGCCATCAGATATCTACCAAAACCTTCTAAGATTACTTACTGCTGGAGGCTTTCTGATAAAAACAAATCCAAACAGGCCTGACAATCACGTGGGCTGAACAAAGTTCCTGGGGAAAGTTGTTTGTACTAAAGACTTGAAAAACAGTATGTGGGCTACCTAAAATGTACATGGGACAATGACCCCTCGGGTCAGTTTGGCGTTTGCTCCCCTTTACTCTGTATGTATGTGCTATCTTCTCTCCGTGGTGATCACAAGGACCAGGAAGCCAGGGGTGTGTGTGGGGAGGGGGGTCCAGAAAATCTGGCCACACTATTATATATGTCATTTTAAAAAATGATATATATTGAAGAATTGAATTCATATGAAAGATATCTTCTGATGAATCTATAGCTTTAGTAAACAAATTTACAAAAACAAAGTGTGTATATACTGTAACTCCTAGAGCAATCTCTAACAGACCAAACAAACAAATATACTTAGGAACACAGAGGATAAGTACAATGAAAGACAGAATAAACAGATCAAGAATTAAAAACACAGAAATTGTGAAATACAGGTAAACTATTACTTAATGGAAATTTATAATTTTAAGTGTTTATATTTAAACGAGAGATGGAGCCAACCACCAAAGATTACGCCTTCCAAAACTAAGAGGGCAAAATGAATCCAAAGCAAGTAAAAGGGGGAAAAAACGAAGAAGGGGAAGTGCATGGAAGGAAGGGAGGGAGGGAGGGAGGGAGGGCGGGCGGACGGAATGCCGGCCCTATGAAGAAGTACCAATCTAGAGCTTCAAGTAGAAAAGAATGACTAAAACAACGCACTTCACGCAGACTAATAAACCAGAACTATCACTTTCAGGAATGCGGAAAAACGCGTAATTACTGAGCCCCAGGCATCAAAAAATAAGAAATACAGGTGAGTACTGAGCCCCCAGGCATGAAAAGGATAAGAAATAGAGGGACAACTCTCACAAATGGAAATTTAGATGAATGTGACTGAGGCCACGTAAATCCACTCTGATAAAAACCCGAGCAGCTGTGCATCTGCTAGAATAAGGTAAGTGCAGATGAAGAACAGCCGCCATCAGTGTGTCATGTCAGTAGTGCAGGAAAGAAACCAGGAGGCAGCACTTCATTTTCATCACTCCTACACCAAAGCCAAATGCATTACATGATGATGAAAAGTTCAACAACAAAATGCCTAGAAGCCATTCTGAGAAAACAGGTTCACTTTATATTTAAATTTGATTTAATGAAAAAAATTACTAGAAAAAAATCTTAAAAGAAAAAAATAGTTATCTCAGGACTGTTCTAAGGTATAGCAAAACTAAACAAAACCATCCATACTTCAAATAATCCACTAGGCCTCAATAACAACTGTAAGAATCTTAGTATGTATGTACCTTGACTTGCCTCCCTCTGCAAGCTAAGCTGACCATGAAAGATCTACTCTGGGTAGAGAGAAATCGAGGAGAAAGGGCTCGCTCTCCCTTGTCCTGGGTATAGTACCTCCCCAGGACACCTGCCTCTTCACCAGCTTTCAATGGTCTTGATAAATACAGAGAGGCTTGGCTCCATACACTCTCGGCCTTCAACCCATCCCATTCCTATCAGAGGCCAACTAGGCTGTAGACTGGCCCAGATTCTAGAACATGAAAGCTTTCTACTCCCCTCAAAACGTAATTGGTTTACCAAAGGAAACGGGGGAAGACAACTAGGAAGAGCCTTATTGGCTTCTAAAAAACATCAAAGGCGAGAAGGGGGTAAAAGAGCCCCTCAAGGGGCCCAATCTTTAATCAGACAGTACAGACAGACAAGAAATACACTCTGAGGCCTATCAAATCTAACAGCATAATTAGTAGCAACTAGTGAAGATGGATACCTGAGTGCCATACCAAGACAATCTAAGAGAACTACAAGTGAAAGACATACTGTTAAGAAATCATTGTCATCTTAGGATAACTATATCTACACCTTTAAGGCTTCATCCTCCAGAGTATGACATCAAATACTTCCCAATGCAAAGCACAAAAATTCATTAAAACAGTGCAGAGAAGCCACTGAATCAGCTGTAAGTCTAGAAAGAGGGGATCAGTGTGTGCAGATGCTGCAGTGCACTAAATGTCAGCCCTCCACAGATTACAACACACGGGGTAAATACACAGGGTAAAGCGCAGCCCACAGCATCAGAATTAACAGATTTCCAAATAACCAGTTGTTTAAGGGAAGCATTAAAGACTTAAAATTAGGAACAATAACAATAGCCCATCATTTTAAAAAGATCTTAGCCAGGCCTAGTGGGAGACTTCTGATCCCAGTTTTGCTTGGTTTTGGGTGGGAAAAGATTCCTCATTTTCTTTTCTTTTGTCACATTATGATTACAGCATTTACCCCTTCACTTTCACCCTCCAAACATTCCCATACAACTCTCTTTGCTCTTTCAAATTCATGGTCTCTTCTTTTATTGCTACTCTGTGCATATATGTGTATGTATATATACATATGTCTATTTTCCTAAATGCAATCTGATCAGTCTCTATACTGTCACTCACTCACACGCATGCTTTCAGGGCTGACCACTGGTACTGGAAACCGATTAGCACGGTCTTCCTGGAGAAGACTATCTCACTCTCAGCATTCTTAGTTGCCTGCAGTTCTTGGTGCAGGGTGGAGACCTCAAGGGCTTTCCTGCCAACCACTTTGGCATGTCTACTATTGTAGCCCTTGTTCAGTCACGCTGGTGAAATTTTATGGGTGTAGCTTTAACACTGCTAGAAGACACAGTCTCACAGCAAACTCCCTGCTCCTATGGCTCCTACAATCTTTCCTCCCCCATTCTACAATGTTCCTGAAACCTTAGGCAGAGTGTTTTTTAGATGTATCCATCGGGACTGGACTCCACAACTTGTCATTTTGACTGGTTGTAGCTTTCTGTAGTGGTCTCTAGTTTATTACAAAGAAAAGTTTAAGTTTCTTTTCTTTCTTTTTGGTAATACACTCAAGACTTTTTAGACTAGACAATGAGTTCATGGTCGTCACCCTTGGCAAATGACTCAAACACTGAAACATTGCTTCAATATAAAAGAAAAAGAAGGCTACGGTTATTTAGTTCCTTATATAATGGAGTAGCTGACCATGTGTGAAGCCCTAGAACCAATCCCCAGTACCAGCAAACAAATAAACAAATGCCCAATTAAACACAGGACGAGAGAGAGAGAGAGAGAGAGAGAGAGAGAGAGAGAGAGAGAGAGAGAGGGGTGAGGACCAGCAGCCTGCTGTGTTCCTGCTGCCCGGCTCCCGGCCGCCTGGCTAGTTTATGCCCCGAAATAACAACACACAAACTATATTCATTTAAACACTGCCTGGCCCATTAGTTTCAGCCTCTTACAAACATCTTGACTAACCCATATCGAATAATCTGTGTAACGCCACAAAGTGGTGTCTTACCGGGAAAGATTCAGGATATCTGACATGGCGACTGTCTCACTGAGGAGAGGCAGGGCAATTGCCGGAAGCATCTGCCTCACATCCCTCTTCCCAGCATTCTGTTCTGTCTACTCCACCCACCTAAGGGATGGCCTATCAAATGGGACAAGGCAGTTTCTTTATTAACCAATGAGAGACCTCCATCAAGAGAGGGGGCACAATAGTATACTTGAACTGAGCAAACGAAAACTGAATAAATAGCAAATAATAAAGTAGCCTAGAGAAAAGAGAATTTAACAGCTACAAAACTAAAGATTGTGTAGCCCCAAGAACAGAATTAAGAACTATAGAAGAACCTCAGGAATATATGACACAATTAAGAGAACCCAGATATGTAGAAAGCAGAGGAACAGAAAAGTATTTGAGGAAATAATGGTTAAAAACTTCAAATTTAACAAAAAGCATTATCTAAAAGTCCAAGAAACTCAATTACCTACAAGTAGGATAAACAACAAGAGTAATGCCCAGAAGCAACACAATAAGATATACTTAAGGCAACAACAAATAGAAATTCTTTAAGATAGAAAAAGAAAAGTGGTATGCCACATACGATGGGCAAAAAGATTAGCAACTTCTCACTAGAAACAAAGGTGAACAGAAAGCTATAGGATGACATTTAAAATATATAGCTATCAACAGGCGTGACAATAGTAGATCAGACAAAAGAAACAGCTTTCTTGGAGTATCATATTATCTGATTATGTACATTATAAAATGTACATAGTAAAACCTAGGCAAACAATAATAAGGAATACTGTGATAGTTACTAAAGAAATTAAGTAGGTATACTTCTGCAATCCCAGCAACTGGGCAGATTCTGAATCTGAAGGCCCCATATCATAACAAGACTCTATCCCATTCCATCCCACTCCACCCTGAGAAACAGAAAAGAAAAATACATACATTAATGCCAACTTTAAGGAAGTTGGGGGACTGTACTATTTATTACCAGACAAAACAAACTTTTAAATTTAAATATATATTCTTGCCAAGTGTGGTGGATCTCTGTGAGTTTGAGGCCAACATGGTCTACAAAGCAAGTTCCAGGACAGTCAAGGTTGCTACACAGAAAAACTTTGTCTCAAAAAACAAAACAAATATATAATTATAGTCAAAAGATTGGGCTAATCTTGAAAATCTGTCCATTGCAATAGATATGTGTGTATATGAGTAAAATAAGCAAACCTAAGATGAAACCCTCAGAATAAATTAAAGAAAACATGACCAAACAAAAAAACAAGAAACAGCCAACTCAACAACAGTATCTGGGCAATTTTAATAATCCATTTCAAATAATGTATACAATAACTTAGACAACAAAATTACCAAGCCAACAAGAGACTAACAATGACATGAAACAGCTAGAGCTGACAAACCTCTATAAAACAACTAACAAACAGGACATTTTCATGCGCTCTTCAGGACAATTTCAGACTGGATCATAAATAAGTCTTAAATTGAAAAAGAATAAAATCATAAAATGGGCTACACAAGTGGAGTGGAGTGAAATTAAAATAACAACAGGAAATTTGCAAAAATTCCACAAGTCTGTGCAAGTTAAACAACACCCTTCAAAATACTAACTTGTAAAAGGACGAGGGTAGAAAACAAAACTGAACATTTTGAAGGAATCAAAGCACCAGATCCCGAAATGTAGATGACATGAATGAAGTGGCGCTTGAAGGAAGTTTGTAAATGCCGACATTTTATAAAGACATCCGAAGGCCAGGGCCGTACGTAGTTCAGTGGTACAGAAGTCACTAGCACGGACGTGGGGAAGAGGGAAAGAAAGGCAGGAAACAAAGGGAGGGAGAAAGAAGGAGGGAAGGAAAGAAGAAGGTGAGAGAAAGAGGGGGCATTGATTTCCAATCAATTAACTACCTAAATTTCTACCTCAAGAAACTGGGGGGGGGGGGGGGGGGGGAAGCTGGGCGGTGGTGGCGCACGCCTTTAATCCCAGCACTCGGGAGGCAGGGGCAGGCGGATCTCTGAGTTCGAGACCAGTCTGGTCTACAAGAGCTAGTGCCAGGACAGGCTCCAAAGCTACAGAGAAACCCTGTCTTGAAAAACTGAAAAAAAAAAAAAAAAAAAGACAAAAAAAGAACAAACTATACCAAACAGAGAAAAATAAAAATGATAGAATAACTAAGAAACAAAGAAATCTTAAGGTTGGATATAGGGGGAAGTAACCAAAACTAACAAACTTTAAGCTAACCAAGAAAAAGAAAAATGAAACTGGCATAAAGAGATAGATCATAATAATAACATAATTACAGTAAGAGAAGGATAAAGAAATAACAGGTTCATGTAAGAAACTATGAAACTAGAGAAAATGAACGAATTCCTAAGACATCAGGCTATCAAAACTGACAGAAGAAATAAAACAATTGAAACAAGACCCATAACAAGCAAAGAGACTGCATCGATAGAAAAGTTTCAACAGGGAAAAAAGGTGCATGACCAGGAGACTTGAGTGATGAAATTCTCAAATATTTAGAAGAAAAAGAACCAGTATCACTTCACAAACTAATCCAAAACAAATAACCACCCAGAACACTTCTTAAATTATTCCTGTGGTCAGTATTAACCAGTTAAGACCACCAAAAACATCACAAGAAATGCAACTGTAACTAACAAAATGAGGAAATGAAACCCAGCAACATATAAAATTTGATCCCTAGGACCTCCATGGTAGGAGAACGGACTCCTGCAAACTGTCCTCTAATCCGCCATGTGGGCCCCAAGGCACATGTGTGCCCACACAAACAAATAAACAAACGTAATGTACGTCTCCCAAGTTATGATTTTACAAAAGGGCACTGTCAGAAGCATAATGAATGGTGAAACAGTCAATATTTCCTTCTAAGAGCAGGACCAAAACAAGGTTGTCTACTCTCGCCACTAGACAGAACCACTAGGCAACAATGAAATAGCAAGTGTTCAGCCCGGAGAGGTGGTGATATCGACTCTAGCTGCAGACCACATTATCGGCTCTATGGAAAATCCTAAGGCAGTCACTAGATTAATGATTTCACAGCAGTTTCACAGTAGTTTGAATTTTAATAATCTTTACTGTATCTTATCAAATGGTTAAATGAGGAAGTCCAATGACACAGTACAAGGTATATAAATCAATATGTAAGAATCACATTTCCATGCAGTAATAATGAAAACCCCAAAAAAGAAGTTAAGAAAGCAACTCCATTTCCCAAGCAAAGAGGTTAAAGAACTTAAGTTTAATGAACAAAATTTTTACTCTGAAAACTGCAAAAAAAAAAAAATATGGAAAAAATTAAAAGAACTATATAAACAAAGTCACTCCATGTTCAAAGAAGAAAAGTGGCAATATATCTCAATGATCTACAAATTAAACAAAATCATTATTAAAAATTCCTGCTGGCTTCTTGGCAAAACTAAACAAGTTAATCCTAAGAGTCAAATGAAAATTCAAGGGACATGTATTGATCAAAGCAATTTGGAAAAAAGAGCAAAGTTGGAAGTTTCATTTCCTGTTTCAAGCTTGTGGCATGTAATGAAAACATACTAGGCTAAGACTACAACAGTAAGACAGACAGATGTCCTCAGAGCGGCTCACAAGCCGCCCCTTTCCCCAGCACTATTTTATCTCTGCCTTCCTTTCCCACTACATTTCAGTGACAGTCTTGCGATTTTGTAAATAAGACATCTAGTATAGTCCGTTCTGTGTTGCTGCCCCTTCCCAAAAGGCCGTTCCCTTGGACAAACACAGGCGTGTTTACCCATGCACTCACTCTAAGAAGAGACATCACCCCTGGCTTCTTTGTCTCCACCACCTGACCAACTGCCACAGCATATGCTATCACAGGTATATTTTCTTTCAACAGTGCCTGACACTTAAAGGAGTTAGTCATATTTATCAAATGAATTGATGAACTAAAAGCATAAACTATGCAACAGTATTAAAACTCACTTATTTTGACCTACCCTTACAAAGCAAGCCACTCATCTCAAACACAACCAGATATCAAACTACTTTTAAGCCTTCCAAACACTCTAAGCTTAGTAACCAAACAGGTTCTGATTTTAGTGTCTAGTATCTTCCCAACATTTTGCATTAATAGTTGATACAGCACATTATTCAAAAGTTCTCTTGAAACTTTGACACTGTTAAGTTTACCCAGTAATAATCACTTGAACAATTTTGAACAGTATTTCTGCATAAAAATATTTGTTAATATTATTAATAAATAATATTAAATATTATTTAGCTCCCTCTCTTGAACCACTGAATGATGCTCAGCAGGGTACCAGGGCTAGGACTATAACCTAGTATTATAGCTTTGTCTTTATTCTTATCGATGAGAATGAAGAACACAAACAGAAAAAGGAATACAGTTTTCTTAAGACATAAAATTTTAAAATTTTTCAGAAAATTAAAAAATATGAATCTAAAAATTATCATTCACAATTTTAAATTTAGAGTAATTTTATACAACCATATTCAGTAGACAATTCACACACAGTATGATATAAATTGGCAAAACTGATGTAAGGGGAAAAAATCTTAAGGAAGATATTAAAAGCTTTGCTAAAACATTTTCACACAGTCAACAAACTCCTTTGGGGCCCTTCTGAGGTTTCAAACATACAACAGCACACAAGACTGATTTGGGCTGTGGTGTACAGCTCCAAAGCAGAGTGCCTGCTAGCATGTGGAAAGGCCTTGATTTGACCCCAGCAGTGCAAACACCAACACTAAGCTAAGCAGACTTATTCCCTAAACCCATGATGCAGAGGTACACTGAGAGGAAAAATGCAAAGGCAATAACTAATTGCATGTTAGGCATCTCTAATGAAAAGAAATCCAAAACCTGAAATTCTCTAAAATCTGAAAATTTTTGAGTGCTTACATGATGCTCAAATTTTTTTTTCAAATTTTAGAGAATATTTTGATTTTAGGTTTTTCCAATACAAGAGGCTCAACTGCTCAAGTCTATATAAGTATTCTAAAATATAAAATAGCAAGCACTTCCAAACCCCAGCACAAATAAGAAGGTATATGCAATGAACAGGTGAGAGCTAAGGGAAAAGAGATTTATTTAAGAGAACTGTTCGCTAGTTATAATCTATTCTTAAGGTTTAATGCACACACACACACACACACACACACACACTACGGGGTACGTATGCTAAATGTTACACATGCATTGTTCCTCTGAATTCTACGGAAAGGATGATTAGAATCTGAAGACTAAGTAGACTAAAGTCAGTTACACTGAAGAACTGGAGCTACTCTAACCCTCCAGTTCATGTTCATATATTACATTACAGAAAGGCTTTCTACATAAATGCTCAAATACCCAAGGAAGAGTAAAACTGAATTTTCACCAGTTATAAAAGTGAAAATTAAAGCTAAATGTTGGGTAATTAAAAAAACCATCAAGTCAGTTCTGCTTTGGCCATTAAGAATCATGATTGGGCCGGGTGGTGGTGGCGCACGCCTTTAATCCCAGCACTCGGGAGGCAGAGGCAGGCGGATCTCTGTGAGTTCGAGACCAGCCTGGTGTACAAGAGCTAGTTCCAGGACAGGCTCCAAAGCCACAGAGAAACCCTGTCTCGAAAAAACCAAAAAAAAAAAAAAAAAAAAAAAAATCATGATTGGGTGGGTGGTGCCTCTGCATGTCTGCATGTCTTCAATCCCAGCACTTGGGAGGCAGAGGCAGGCAGATCACAGTGAATTTGAGGCCAAGCTGGTCTACAGAGTGAGCTCCAGGCCAGCCAGAGCAGTTACACTGAGAAACCCTGTCTCTAAACCTGGTCCCCCACACAAAAAGGTCTCATGATTGGGCAAAGTATTATGTAACATTAGAAAGCGTTCATGATCTTAGAGTTTTTGTTGTGTTAATTAAGTTTCAAAGATCCAAATTTCTCTACAAAAATGATGCATTTGCATTTTTGCCTTTCTGATAACTTCTAACACCATTTAAAAAAAAGTTTCTTTCAAAAAAGGACAGCACTGAATATGTCTGGAAGGTGTTTCCCTTCTTCTGAAATACATTCCTTAATCCTCCAAATTGTCTACATAACCCTGTATTACTTGAGCAGGCAGGAAAAATGAGACTGTAGTCACCACTCACACTTGGTGGTGACAAACAACGCTGTCCTACCACAGCACACTCATCTACACTGCACACTTGGGAGTGACTTTAATTTTCCTCTTTTCCTAATTTTATCATGATTATCTTTTACAGTTTGCCTTCTTTAGCACTAACCTCAGTTTATTTATAGCATGTAAAAATTTTAAGAAACAATACATAATAGTATCAATTCACATTGCTGCAATGACACACATATGCCCCAAAACCTAAACTTACGATAGCTATCTTACCGATTTATACTTAAAAGTAAACCACAAAACTCTTAAATCGACATAAAAACAGTTCAAATGATTATCCTGAAAGCTAGAAATTAAGAGATTTATTCTTTTCCTGAATCATCTTAAATTTATCAGGGAAGATACAATTTTTAAAAAAGCATTTAAAGTTGCCAGAAGCAAAAATACTAGAATAGTCACTACATTTTCTATAATGCCTCGACATTTTAACATAGACATTATTTGTTCTGGGCTGGCATATACAATTAAAGATAAATGCCTTAATAACATACTGTGGGACAAAAGTTATCCAAAAAATTAATTCTCTAGTTAATGTCCATGAATTAAACAAAAAGTCTTTTCAGCTTTAAAAAATGCACTCTTAGACTAAACTGGGCAGATAGAAACAAATACATGACGCTAAGGCACCCTGTAGTTCCTGGTTATCCTTAGCAAAACTATCAAAATTATCAAAAGGTCCATCTTGACCAGGATTTACAGGTAAAAATATACTTTCTACATTTTACAAATATAGCTTATAAATAACTTTTAGATGTCTTTTAATTCTGTCTTTTTAGGCCAAAAAAAATCTGATGAAGTTCCAGTTTCTAAAGTTTTAATATTTTTTATAACAGTGTAATATGAAAAAATCAGAAACCCTAACAAGCATGTAAAGTAACTAGATTTCATCAGAACAAAAAACATAAAAGCATTCATTGCCCTTTTTTTCAACTCACGGCCATCATTTTCCAGATTCTGTGATTCACTCTCTACTAAAGCTATTTGGTGCTATTCTGTTTTCCTTATATGGTATTTATTTTTAATACTCCAAAGCTCTCAGTACCCAGAAGAAATTCTCAAGATTGAAGAATAAAACTCAGTATCAGTTATTCAGATGGATTACACAGACAAGGAATGTATACAGTGCTGTATACAATGCTTTCAAACAACTGAAAGCTTTTTTAAAGGGGAAAAAAACGAGCACAAGAAAACATCCGTGGCCAATAATAAGGTACACAAATACAGTTACAAAAAAAATTGTAATAACCCAAAGAATACTCAGAATGTGTACTTCTGAAGATGAAGGAAGGCTTAAGTCAAATAACATTACATACAAAGTACCAGTACTTTAGCATGCAAAACCACACAACACAGTTAAGTGGCTTACTAAGACGATCACTGCTAAATAGCTGTGCCTCTCCAATAACCTTCAAATTCCCCTCTCCCGAAGTCCATAAGCCAGACATTTAGATAAAGTTCATCAACAGCAAAGCTGCAAATGAATACAACAGCAACACAGAATAACATGCACGTCACTCACACATCTTTAAAGAAAACTCTCAGTACAACTCATCGTTATCACCTTACTTTCAAAATGCTTAAGCTAACCAAATTCCCTTCCTTTCTCAGAAGCCATCAGCAATGCGGGGGAGGGGGGGGACTACTACTGTCCAAGTGAGGCTCCTAATACAAACTGATCTGCCCCAGCACACAGTCAACAAAACTCAGCCAAGCCTAGATTCCTGTCTTCTAAGTGTGGAATCTTTCCAAATTTTTTCACTGAAAATGGAGCTATCCATACCAACAATAATTAGGGAGACCCTTTCTCGGTGCGCTAATACTCTTCTGTTGTTGTTCTTTAGTATTATTTTTAGATTAGCATACTAAGTGATGAATTTCACTGTGGGATTTTCATACATGACTGTTGGACTTTCGTTCTCATTCAGCGCCTTCCCCCATGGCTCTTCCATTCTCCTCCAACAAGACACGTTTACAGGCCTAGTGCGTAGTGCCTGCTCTGCACTGTGCAAAGTGCCTCTGGGAGAACAATGCTAAATTAATGATGTTTCCTCAAATACTGAACATCTTACTTCATCCAGCTTCATCTAAACAAAATTCCTAGCAGGAAAACAGACATGTAAAAACCATAAAAGCAAGACTGTATTCTATGTGTTTACACTTAAGGACCTGATACAGAGTTACATTCTGAATTGTAGCTAGTTCTTACCTGCTTCAGAAATATCTTCAATGTAACAAGTACTTTCAAAAACAGACAAACACAGCACAAGACCTTTCCTTTCCAGTCCTTTCCTCAGTCTATGAGGTAATTCACTTAAAAAAAAAAAAAAACTAGAAAACTGAAATTTGAAGAGGCTGAGCAATACAATAGTTGAGTCAGAATAGTGACTTTAACTCAGGATGACTAGTCCTAAAGATTTTTGAAAACCCACTTAAAATGCTGTCAAATAAGAACATTCAAATTTTGTCCCCCCAAACTTAGTATGTACTCTCCATTTACATAAAAAAATTTGAATTACAGCTTTAGCTTATATGTATCACAAGCAAATTCTCCAAAAAATAAAAACTACCAAGTTTAAAAATCTTTAACAAAACCTTTAACATTAACACAAAATGCTTAATTTGGCCAACAGAGATAATCTAATCCTTCAATACTGACAATTACACCATGGACTTTGAGATTTTAATTGTCAGATGTAAAATCTAAAACTGCCTGAAACAGATATCTGGCTATTTTAAAGGGAATGGGGAAAGATATTAAAAATTTGGCTAGTGACTCCATAGTTCCAATATTAAAGATTTTAAAAAAGAAAAGACCTCTTATGTGATGGCTATATCACCTCCTTAATTAACCTGTATGTGATCCCAGAAACCATTAAGCCCTATGAAGGATCACCTTGTCATTCTCCTACGTTTTCTCAAGGGCAACTCACCCTAGACAAGCATTGTTTCTCTGAAACAACTTAATTTACAAGGCTGTTCTCTCTACCCTACAATGTTCCTAAAGAATGCACCACAAAAACTTAAATCATAAGAAATTACTCAGTGCAAACATAATAGTATGGGGCACACTGCAACAGTTACTGAACTACACTACACAAGAGGGGGCCTTATTAACCATGAAAACACCACCAAATTCTAAGGAATGCCAATTACCACAAAACCAAAAATCTATACATGTTTTCATTATTCTAAGGAGATGCAAATCAGGTCATTTTATATTTGTTCTCCAATATAACTTTCTACAGTACAAACAGACCTCAATTCTGTCAGATCTAGAAAACATTTTCAAAGCCTCTTAATGAAAAACAACCCAATCCCCACATGGCCTGCTGAAACTTACTAAAGCTGACAGGATCTACTCTTACATCCATTAAGAGACAGGATCATGTCTTAACCACTCTTTCCTGCTTAGCACGTACACTGTTTATGCAAAAAGCATGTATTGATCATGAAATATGTTGCTTTCTTCAAAGCATGCAAAACTTGATCCACCTCAAGGCGTTCATTCTACTCTTCCCTCCTTGTACGTCTTTCACCCGTATTCTTGCATAGCTTTCTCCTCTTATACTTCTTGTTCAAATGATACCCACAAAACCAAGGCCCTCTCTCAACGCTATGTAATTTCATTTCAGCCAACGCCAGTCAAGTGCTGCTCCCTTCACAAGTTCAACATTCTAAAATGACTTATTTTATTTCTCCTAATACTAATCAGGACAAGACATTAGCTTATAGGTAGACACGTAGATCCCTAACATACGCCCAGCACTGATAATGTCTAACATTGAGCAAACACTCAAATAAATCACTAAGAATTAGTTGAGAACACCTGGAATGCCAATCTAGAAAAAAATTTCAATTTTAACAATTTCTATCTAAATTACTTCTTTTAAAAAGGAAAAAAATCTATGAATTTTACATCTACAGAAACAAAGGTAAAGTCTTAACTCCTTCAAAGCACAAAATATAAGGACTGGAAGCAATCCAGGAGATTATGAAGTTCAGTGCTTCTCAACTATGCTCAAACACTTTAAGTGTTTCACGGAACCCCTGAAACACGGGTCACCATTCTTTACACATATGTATCTATTTGAAAACATGCCAACCCCCCCCCATACACACACACACACACTCTCTCGCACGCACGCACGCACGCACTAACCATCTCATACTGAATTTGAACACTTTGGAGGCTGCTAACTCAACTGCACGGTAAGTCGGTTACTGTAGACCTCAAGGTTTTGCCTGGCAAGCCTAAGAATACACCTTGAACTTCTCCTAAGACAATACAAATCAGAATGGTTATAGCTTATTTAATTTCTCACTAGACATGCTCACTCACACAAAAAATCGTGAAAGCTACACCCTCAAAGCACTACTCTGTGAATACAAAATTAAGGCAGAGCTCCAGGCCTCTCTACTCAGCAAATCATCTCATGAACTATGCATTAGGGAAATGTGTATAAAATGTGTCATCAAAGATTGATTTCTGCCTATTCTCATTTTAATATTATTACTTATAGGTTTTCAGTGTTTCTCAATGCATGTTTATAATTTTTAAAAACATGAGTGGCTGCTGAATATTGTCAGGGCATCCAGCTTGAAACAGAAATCTGCTACCACTCTCAAACTTCTCTCTCAAGTGAATAAAATATCCTACATGTACAAGGTGACCAGAAAAAAAAAGAAACAAACCATCCACTTATACCTACTTAACTTGATAAATCATATTTTTTCCTAGAGTAATACTAAAAATAAATAAAAGATGAGACCGAGTCTAGACTGACGGAAAAGACCTCGCAATACCCTATCTCTACTACTAATCTAAACAGGCTGACTATTCTGTCTCTATAAATGCCAATGTTGAAATTTTAACTATTTTCAACTTTAACATCAAGGTGACAACCATACAAAACTACAATACTGGGAATGTACTGTCCAAACTGTACATGTATTTTTAAAGTACAAGGCACTAATGCCAAACAAACTAGATCTTTTCAATGACATGGTAAAGTTCATACAATTTTACTGATCTCTGAAAGTATAAAAACTAAAATCTGTATGCAAGAAAATTATAATTAACAAAGTAAAAAGACATAAAAGCTTATTCCTGGCAGCTATGACACAAAACCAAATGTTCCTCTCTCAAAATACTATTACATAATCAGTCATTACCTTTTGTCCAGATGCTTATACACAATGGAGCTATATTTCTAAATCTGATATATAAATGGAAAATGGCTTCTCAGTATGTCTGGTGAGGAAAAAGCAGGCCTATTCAATGCTACCCAAACTACCCAAATATACAACTAAGCTTGTTGATCATTCCTTGGCACACTGAAATTTATTGAGTAGAGACTTATTTTCTTTTTCTTTTTTCTTTTTCCTCTTTGAGTGAGGGTCTCAATGTACAACCCTGGCTGATTTGGAACTTGCTACACAGACCAGGCTGGCCTCAGGACATCTGCCTACCTCTCCTGGGATTAAAGGTGTGTACCACCACACCTAGCCAAGTGAAAACCTATTTTCACATTAACATGCTTCAATCAAGCAAAAACAAGAGAGAGCATCCTCAGTACTAGAACAAATTCTTTGTAAAAGTATGCACCCTTTGGATCTTTAGTAGTTCAAGTCTCTGGAAGACACATACTTAAATAAGTACAATGTAAGAAAAGATTTCTGTAAGTCAAGCATGAGCATATCCATTAAATGCAGCCCAGGAATAATTTATCCTGCTTGTTTTTGGTATTTGTAAATTGGACAAACAAAGCTGGCTCTCAGCTTTAAGGGTCTCTCATTCAAACCCTGAGAGGCTAAATTAAATTAGTTCTCAAATTTTAGCCTCTCAGAAATGCATAGTGGTACCCATCTGTAATCCCAAAGCAAGTTGCAGAACAACCAGGGTTGCATAGTGAGACCCAATATCAAAATGTAAAACAAATACCTTTACAGATTTTAGAAAAGTAAAATAACCTATATATACAGCATGTTAACATTTATTTCTACATCAAAATATTAAAAATTCGAGTGACCAGTAATTTGGTCAAGAAGAAGAATTCTAGCTGAAATTTGCTAGATGTATTTTAAAAATCAGATTTAAAGATATAATAAAGCATCTCACCTAACCTCCCTAAGAACTATGATATTCAAACTAGATAATTATACAATCAATGCAGCTCACCGGTATGTGCTAAGGTTTTGGGTTTGATTATCAGCATATCAAAAACAAAACAAAGACTAGAGAATTCTGCCTTTGTAGAGAACTTTGGGTCAGGCATTAGAGAGGAAAAGGTAGGAGAAAAACAAACAAAAAGAATCCAACATCAAACAGCTTAAATCTAGTAGGTCATGGCTAAGTATTATAAATACAATTACCTTCTGAATACTACATGTTACCTTCCAAAAATGCCTGTGGCCATGCAAAGTACAGCTAGAAATACCGGCTCAGTATCAATACTGTACCAATACAACAGTATCAATATTGTACTAACATTTTTTCCAAAATTCCACACAAACCCTACAGACAGTTCTCAAGAAGTTAGTTACCTACTTTCTAACAGGTAAAGCAGTAAATTAAGAATAAAAAGGAAGGCTCTAAAGAGAGAAGCAAGAAATGAGGAAACAGAAGATATCTACCCATCTTTCCAAACGGGTTGTTGCTCTTGCTCTGTAGACTGGGAAACAAATCACTGACAACTGCTAATCCAGCCACCGTTTTGCCTGAAGCATGTTTCTTGAGACTCTGCTAAATACTACATACAGAAAGTACCAGATATGTAAATGTAATCAAGACAAGAGTCCTATATTGCTAGGACTCAGACCTGTGGACATTATGGTGGGAGAGAGAGAAGAAAGGTAAATAAAGACCCATGGTGGCATACTCAATAACGGTTAAGACACAAGGACTGTGGAGTCAAGAAAGAGTTCATGAAGAAAATGACAGGAGTTCTAAGTTTACCAAGCAACAGAGAAGTGACACTTAACCCTTCCAACACACACACACACACATGCTTATGAAAAGTAAAATTTTCCTCAGAGTTGGGGCAAAAACACGCAATCTAAATGGACCCAGACCCTGAGTTTGATCATACACAAAATATTTAAGTGTCTAGCAAAGAAAAAATGTTCTGTTCTTTTCTAGACCGTTGGGTTCTCATTTGCATGCTGTATTAGTCATGCACCCTTATCAAGGTTTAGATGATGTAAAGCATTTTATCACTTCATAATGGAGCAGCATCCCTCCCTTATGAGTTACACACAAGGCATCTGCATCTTCATTTCAGAGAAAGAGCTGTCAGAAAACAGAATAACAATTCTATTTCTAAGCCAGGCGCTCACTAGGGAGACAGAAGCAGGCGGATCTCTGAGAGTTCAAGGCCAGCCTGGTCTACAGAGATAGCCTGGGCAAAACAGAGAAACCCTGTTGTGAAAACCCAAAACAAAACAAACAAAAAATAAAGAATTCCATTTCTAAAAAAAAAATCCCTGATAGTGATGAATAAGCTATATCAGCATGATTTGTCCTAAGAGCTGAAATTTTTAAGTAGAAATCAAAGAACACCACACAGAAACAAAAATACTACCACTTAAAGTTCAATAAACTGATCCAAGGTAAAAATTATAAAGTATTTTTGTAACCTTAAGCCCTAATTTCCCTTATAGTTCTTTTCAAATGTAAATTATTTTACAATAGATTTCAACTTGAGCACAGCTTTTTCCCATATTGAAAATGTTACAATTAAGTCAATTCCTCCAAATAGCAAAGGTAAAAATCATTCTTGGAGGTCAGGAAGGCCAGTCACCTGAATCTACAAGAACTACTTCTATCCTAACCTAGGTCTTCTGATCCACTGCTATATACAATACCACGCAAATTACAGTACAGCTTATTAATTCTGAAACTGCCCCTGAAACTGCCCACCTGGGACCTTGACTTACTGTGTTTTGTGGTTACAAAATCCACTAGAGGGGCTGCAGAAACGGCTCAGCAGGCAAGAGCACTTGCTGTTCTTCCAGAGGACCTGAGTTCAGTTCCTAGGCTCCATGTCAGGAGGGTCACAGCTAGCTGGCTCCAGGGGTCTGAAGACTGCAGCCTCTGCAGACACTTGCACTCACACACATACCACCCACATGCAAGTTCACACACCTACACAAAATTTAAACTATTTGACGTCCAGGTAAGAAATTCATACTTAAGAGTATCATTTCCGGGGCTGGGGCGATGGCTCGGGTTAAGAGCACTGGTTGCTTGCTGTTCCAGAGGTCCTGGGTTCAATTCCCGGCAACCACAATGGTGGCTCACAACCATCTGTAATGAGATCTAGTGCCCTCTTCTGGCCTGCAGGTATACATGCAGGCAAACACTGTATACAATTTTTAAAAAAAGTATTTTCCTAAAACTATCACTATTTGTGTAAGTTTTCCTCTAATATCCACTCAAACAAGCACATGGGATCTACAGTCTGCTTTTAAATGTGTGCTCTCAAAATGAACTCTCTACAGTAAAATTTTCAAGTTTCTTATTATATGTAGTTATTTGTATGGATACCTTCTGAAGCCAACGTGGGGGAGTTGATTCTCTTGTTCCACCATGGAGATCTGGTATCAAACTAAGGTCATCAGGCTTGGTGACAAATGCCTTTACCCAATGAACTACGTCTTTCATTTCACAATTAAAATTTTAATCAAAAGATACTACTACTACTTAACAGCACTTCAAAAGAGCACAAAATTATAGTTACTTATACTGGTTATTACTATCTACTCAGGTTTACATACATACAAAGGCCAAATTTTCTTATGAAGCAAATTTGTCAATAAAAAAGGAAATAACTGTACTATCCCATGCGTGTGAAAAACTTCAATAATGGTCCATTAAAGTATTGCTAATATCAGCAGATACTTAAAAAAATACAGAACAGAGTTACCAGTATACTTAATTTGCCAATAATAGGGTACATACATTTACTTCTGAAGTTTTAAATAAACCTGAGGCATATCTGAGAAACCAGAAAGTGTAAGTTAAGTACCCACCCTCATATAGGGAAAATAGAAGCAATTATTTCTTTCAGGGAGCATAACATTTGGAGTTTATTTCGTTTTCCAGATCGGACAGTTCTCAAAAGAACGGGACACAAACCCCTCACACAGGCACAATTTCCTTCACTTTTCATCATACGAGCATTTGAGAACCGAATTTTTAAAGGCTGTATTTACTGTTATGTTAATGTGCACATGACTCTCAGTCTCTAGGATCTGATAAGGTTACAGATATCTCTAGACTATCATTAGAACCACAGTGCTCTGCCAACACACTCACCACCTTAACGTCTGTATTAATAAAGCATTAACAGGAATGCAAAAAAATGTGAAATACTTTTTTGTTCTTTCTGGTCTATTTACAAAAAAAAAATCACTTTAAAAATATGAAAAGGTTCCACTTTAATTAAGGATCTTGCAAAATCAGCCAAAGTAAAAGTGGAAGAATCTGTCTCTGTGCATTTTGAACTTTTCCTTTGGATTTAAGATAACAACAAAAACTAAGTAAGAGAGTGCAACACACAGTCCTTATTAATGATCTTGAACCATTAAGAAACATATCAACGACATAAGACCTGAACACAGGCAAATATTTTGGTGTAGACAGCCATTTCAGTGTATTGGATTTTTAAACACTTCCAATCTGGCATAAAATTATCTTACAAAATTGCAAAAGATAAATCCAGTGATGTTTGGATAGAGATTGTTGTCAAATATACCAAGCATTCCCAAACAAACTTCTTATGAAAGTATACACTTTTAAATGTCTATCCCACTCTCTCCACATAAATTACCCCCACTTATTTCTTTGGGAAGAGAAATCATTAGGGACACAATTCCCTAGCTCTAAGATTTCTCACTATGGAGAAGAATAGAAAATGTATTCAGTTTTGAACACTAAACATGCCTGCCTTCGCTTGTGAACAGATTTGGTTAAGTCAGTATCATACTTACTACCATTTGCCAAGAATCTAAGGATCATATTGCTGTATTTTATTAGGAGCTGTCCAGATGATTAAAGAGAATTCTTGGATCAAGAATTTTATGAAAATGAAGCAAAAACACTCTAAGCACTTGGTTTTCCAGATGTTGAAAAGTGGAGATGTCCCCTAGGATTTCCAAGAAAGTGGTACCCGTACAGAGAAATTCTTTGGCGGTAATAACGTACTAACAAGGGCTCAAAGTAAATGCAAATGACAAAAACTTCGAAATCATTTTACAGAAGTACAAATAGCTTTTTCTACGGGCCTACAGATAACAAGAGTTCTGAACTCTCCTGGACAAACAGTACCTCAATTAAGAACTACCAGGTTTCTTTTAACCCGACTTATTTCTTTTATGAAACTTTGATGTTAAGACCTAAGACAGCAAAAGGTAGCGAGGAGAGGCCCCGGCGGAAGTAGAAACCAGGGCTTGCAACTTCACAGACAGAAGTGTCTCGGGGTTCCTCTGCCGCCCCAGGACCATCCGAACTCAAGTCTCTACACCACCAGGGAAGCTTCTCTCTCCGCGAACGGTGGCAGAAGCAGCACCGGACTTGCTCTCCTCCTCCTCCTCCTCCCTCCACCTTGCAGGGGCCTTCGGTGTCTCAGGGCCTGGAGGCTCCTGAGGCCCGTTAGCCGGTCCGATGTCCCCATCGTTCGCAAACAAAAACACACAAGTGGCGGATGCTGCGCGTGTACTGCGAGAACGGGGATAGAGTCAAGGACCGGCAGCTGCTGGGAACGTGGCAGAGCCGTCGAAGGCGGCCGGGGCTCCTCGGATGCTGCCCGGCGCTGCCGCCTTCTCGTCCACCCCAGGAAGCAGCAGGGCGGCGGGGACCGCTCTGCGCCGGCGGGAGCCGGGGGAGCCGAGTGCGGGGAAAGCCCCGCCGCGGGCGGGCGGGCGGGCGGGCGGGCGGCCGGGACCGGGCCTAGAGGCTCCGGAGCTGCGGCGGCGGCGGCGGCGGCCCGAGCACGGCGACGCTTTACGTCCTGTCCACCCCGCCACACACCCCCTCCCTCCTCCAGCGCCGCCACCCCCCTCCCCGCCCGCTCCGCTCTCCCTCTCTCGATTGGAGCCGAGACAAAAGCAACGGGAAGCGGCGGGCCGGGACGCTACCCGCGGACCCCGGGCGCGACCGGACTGGCCCCGAGGCCTTCCCCCGCCTTGCGGGGGCCCTCAATCCGCCTCCCCCGCCGCGCGCCCCGCTGCCAGACTTCCGAAAATTTGCCAAAAACTCACCGCATGAATTTTCTTGTCCCGCGGATCCAAGATGGCGACGTATCCACCGCGGAGGCTGCTGGGAGCAAGACCTTTACCCTCTGACCCCCGCCGTGACCCCCGTCGCTCCGACTTCGCTCTAGGCGGCGGCAGAAGGTGGCGAGCAATGCTCGCCGGATGGACTGGGTGTTTCTCGGCACGCCGGGCGACGGTGAGAAGCTCGGCGCTCCCCGGGAGCCTTTCCCGGGGGTTTTGCCGGCTCCGGCCGAGGTGCGGCGCTGCCCGGCGCCGGTTCCGGAGAGCGGGAGGAGGGGGGCGCTCTGCGGCCTCGACCGTCTCCCCGAGCCACACCGCCGCCACGCCAGCCCGGAGCCGCGGCCTGGGGTCCGAGCGCGGCCTCGGGTGCAGGGGCGGGGAATGGTGAGGTGGCGTGGGTCCGCCCACCCGGGGACGCGCAGCGTGTTTGTGTTTGTGTTTTTGTCGGACACCCCGCCCCCGAGCACCTCCTGCGGTCCGTCCCCGGGGCCGTTACTACCTTGCCGGCGCGGTGATCGCGGGGCTCGGCTCCTCCCGCCGTCCCGCAGCCTGCGGTGCCCCCGCCGCACGTCGCCGTCACCTCCTGAGAAGTGAGTTCCCCGGCGCCGAAACCCGGGCGTCTACTCGCCCCCCCACTTCCCCGACCCCCTCCTTTTTCTGCGGCTTGGTTTTTGTTTTGGTTTTTTGACGTGTTCCGGTCTAAACCTGGTGCGAGGAAGTAAGGGGAGCCTGTTTTTAAAGCACTACCGGGTGTACTTAATCTCACCGAGCAATGTTTATGGTACTTAATTTAGTTCCCGCCCGGCGCGCCCTTGGTCAACCGTAGTGACCAGCTGGCCCGTCCTCCAGACTGCTTGGAAATACTATGGCTGTAGTGAAAACTTCGGGGAAAGAACGTTTTGCTCTCCAAAACAGGACTGTCCTTGAAACTGAAATTCGTTTTCTTTGCCGTTTAGTACTCTTCCTTTATTGCTGTGAACATCCGTAAACTTCGTGTTTTATAATTACTAAAACTTGCTAAACGCCTCTGTGGGATTTGAAGTTCTTAGTTTCATAGTGTATTGTTATTCCTATTTGAGTAATTGATTTTATGAATGTGGATTACTGTTTGAAGTAAATAAAATATCTGCTGTTTGTTTTATAACACTTCCTTCTTCCTGCCCCCAATCAATCACTACAGCTTCGATTTATCCTAGAAAGCTAGAGGCAAGGAACAAGAAGAAATAAAAGCCTACTGTGAAATAAAGTTTAACTTTGTCATGGTTTTGAAGGTAGGGTATTTTGACGTAGCTGCAGATATATAAATTTTTTTAGCCGGGCGGTGGTGGCGCACGCCTTTAATCCCAGCACTCGGGGAGGCCGAGGCAGACGGATCTCTGTGAGTTAGAGGCCAGCCTGGTCTACTAGAGCTAGTTCCAGGACAGGCTCCAAAGCCACAGAGAAACTGTCTCGGGGGAAAAAAAAATTAATGCCAACAGGTACTGGTGTACTCAGGGAAAGGGAGTTATTTTGCTGGGTGTTCACTAAATACTCCACCTCACCATTTCATGTTTTGTTTTGTTACTTCAGGAAAATTCAAGAAGGAAGGACACAGTCCTGTATGGCCCCTCCCCCAACAGTTCCTTCCTGCCTTTCTGCTTTCTCTTCCTCTCAAGTTAACATCTACTGCCATAAGGTAGTGTGTTCTCAGACTGCCTGGCTGTACCTCTAAGCGTATGTAGTGTGTGTGTGTGTGTGTGTGTGTGTGTGTGTGTGTGTGTGTGTGATGGCATGCAATACAGAGTACCTTAACCTGGCTATATAGTACATAGTATAGCATCGTCACATAAAGTAACGTTAAATGTTTTAATTCATCACGTTTCTTACCTATATTAACTTTAAAATCACAGTTTTGTCAAAACGGGAAGAATTGTTCCCAGTGGGGAAGGTCTGAGAGTTTTATTATGCTTAGTTTTGCACTGGGCAAGATAAAAACGTTTTCTTAATAAGTATACGGAATAGGGATGCTAGAAAGAAATTCGGTGATCCTATTACTCCTAAGAGCACGACTTGCTTAGGACTAATGCCCACGTTTTTAACTTATAGATGTGTTTTTAACTTATAGATGTGTCGAATCTGTAAGTTGGTAAGAACTATTTAATAGGTATTGAATGGCCTAGCATTTTACTAAAGGCTTGTGTTGGTGGCTCAACATAATGATGTAAGCACGCATTAAAAAATTTTAAATTGTCCTGTTGCTTCAAAACCTTCTTCCCTGGGCATAATTTTTACAGTTCTTTGTGCCTAGCACTTTGGAAACAGAGAAAGGCTGACCTCTGAGTCCCAGGCCAACCTGATCTATATAACTAGTTGCAGGCGGCCGGTGCTATATGTAAAGTGAGAACTTACCAAACAAACTGCTTCATCTCCAAAACCATACCTGATGACATGTTTCTGTGATCCTGTCACTTTACTGTGCGGACTGATGACATGTTTCTGTGATCCTGTCACTTTACTGTGCAGACTGAGGCAGGAGAGTCAACCTCAGTTTGAAGCTAGCCTGGACAACATACTTGTAAGACCTGTCTCAAAAACAACTAAAAAGGTTCGTAGTAATTGCTGATAATGATCATATTTACCCATTTACTATTCTTTTTTAAATTTTGGTAGTGAAAGTATTTAATAATATTGTTACTTTTACTTGAAAAACAGTTCACACAGCATATGTTTGTGTGTTTTTAAAATATATGTTAAATTTTTTTCACAAAAGTTTTCCCTTGGATTTGGGGGAAATGCTTTATTAAGGAAAAAATAAGTTTGTATATATTTGTAGAAGGGAAAGGCCTTCCTTTAAAAAAAAAAAAAAACAGTAGATATGATGCTGGTGTGTTTGCCATGACAGGGCATAAACAGGACATCTCAAATGTAACGGTCTGAGAAAGAATGGTTGGCTCCCCTCTCCCCCCCCAGCTTGCTCCTCTCTTGGGTTGCTAAGTTCCTAAGTTCCTGCCCCTGGTACTACTCAGGCAGAGCGTGGGCAGTGCTCCTCACTCTAACTACCTTAGCAGCATGTGCGGGACTCGCCACAGATACATGCTGACTTCACTCCCCATCAGCTCACTCCTGCCCTCGTCAGCTGCCTGGTCTGCCTGGAGTGCAGCACTACCTACTCTGTCTGCTCCCCACACCTCTGTCAGCCGTCCTTGGATACCAGCAGAACCATGTTTGAATTTTTTTTTTCAGGTGTGTTTCTCAGTTTTTTAAGACCCCCCATAGCTTTCATATTTATGTATGTATTAAGTATGATGTGTGTGGAATAAAGCCTAAAAGGCCTTTCAAGCTGGCGCACTCTGGCTCCTGCCTCCCTACATGTTGTTCCCCTTGTTTTGCCGCCTCTTTCTGTCATATACCACACTCTTTCCAGTCTGTAGCGCAGACTGTTAGTTGCCATCCCCAAATCTCTCTTTTTCAGAGTAATAACTGCACGCGTGGTCACCTGGGGTAGAGACTGGACTTTTCTAGCCTGCTTTGTAGTCACGTGGCCGCACTCAGGGACCAGTTGGTGTGCTCCATCCCCTCTGTAGTCCTTGTCATGTGCTCCTCCAGAGCAAGCACGCTCTTCATCCCTGTACTGTCTGTGGTTTCTGCTCTGAAATAGTGATAGCCTGGAACTCTCCTTGCCAAGGTAGGACATGCATAGGTTCCTTCATTTTAAGAATTGGCAAAACTTAAAACTGGTAGAAACTAAGATCCCTCGGGACTTTGTGGGTCAGAACACGGAATCTGCACTACATTCCTTTCCATTTTTTATGTGGGGAATGATTGGTTACCTTTATTTTTTTATTATTAAAATCACTATTTGGAGCTAGACATTGAGTCAGAATGACTACCACAGGTTTTAGGGTAACCTAGACTATGGAAGAAAATGTCAGCCTTTTTACAGTGTCTCTGGCAGACTTCCCTTGGCAACCCTCCCTAAGGTAGTTCCCCCCATGTTTTTTCTCTAATACTGCCTTCTACAGGAGTAATTGCAAAATTTGTAAAATCCAAGCTAGGAAAATATAGCACTAATGAGTAGCCAGAATTTCCAGACCTTGGTAATGAAGATAGATCACCCACCCTCCATCTCCAGCAAACCTGTGTTACAGAAAGGAAGGGGAGCAGGATGAATGATGCAGCATACTGCACATCAAATCAGAACACCGTATAGTGTGTCTAAAGTAACTAGCCGTCTGCTTGATTTTTATATATTACCAAACTTAGTTTCTTCATCTCAAATAAACGGAAGTATCATGAGCTCAAAGTGGCCACATTACAAAAGGTTAAGAGTAAGCCCCGCTCTGTGACAACATGTGCGGCTCGTTAGTCTTTAGCTGTTAAAAGATTCCTTATGGTAGCGCAGAGGACAGTTCAGAGAAGCAGCTCCTTACCCTGCTGAGAGTATAAACTGGCAGCTCGTTTCTAGAGTGGACCATTAAAGCCCAGAGCCCTCGCTCAGGTCCTCTTCTAAAGGAGCATCGTAAGGAAACAAGGATGTGTTACTAGTAGTTACTAGAGTATGTATTGTGTTGTTGACTAAGCAACCACCATGGAATGAACAGTATTCAGCCATTAAAGATGATGTTGACAGTGTTGGTTTCTGTTGAGGACCTGTCCTCTCAGCTGTTAAGTACCTGTATGCTTCCAGTGTCTGCACGTGGGTTTCCCTCTGCTTAGCTGTGTACTAACGCTTACAGACTCCAGGTGCTGGGGATTATGTTCACCCATGTGACCTCACTTGGCCTTAATTAGGTCTTTACAGACTGATTTCCAACACCACCATATTCTGAGGTACGGAAGATTAGAGTGGCCAGGAGTAGTACAGTTCAGCCCATAACATACAGGAGGGCAGAAATGGCCGTTAGTCAGCAACCAGAATCAGACTGAGCCCATGAAAGTTTAGACTGCTGTAAATGCCAGAGGAGAGTCGATACAAATGTGTTAAGTAATCACTGCTCTCCCATGGTTAATTAGCACCAAAAGGGTGGTGAGGACGTTCCATTTTGATGAACTTGGTTCAGTTTTGACATTGCATACCTGAAGAGGGCATCATATCCCATGGGTCAGGACCTGTTCCACAGTCTGCTCTTCACTTGAGATGCCAGTCGCAAGTCAGGAGTTGTCACCTCCCTTCCTGACTGACATGCTGTAAGTCAAGATTCCATAACCCCTTCTTCAGCTTCAGTTAATTTCCTCTGTTGATCACAGACTTCAGGGAAACACTTTACCTGTACTTAGGAATTTATTAAGGAAGATCCTAAAATAATCAAATGGAAGAGATACATAGGGATGCAGGGAAAGACTTAGAGATTTATACCCTCTTCAGGTATGCCACATTCTAGGGACCTGCATATGTTCAGCTATCTGGAAGCTCTCTGAACCCAATCCTTAGGAATTTTTATGGAAGCGTCAAAGTATAAACATGATTGATAACATTATTGATAATTAACCAACACAACCTTTTTAGTCCATCTCCTCCCAAGAAGCAGCAACATCTCTTCTGAAGCTATTGAGAAACCCACCAAGAGTCGCCTCCTTAGAACAAAACATTGCCCTGTCTTCCAGAAATTGTAAGGAATTAAGGATCTCTGTGCCATGGATCGAGACCCAGATCAACAACATACATGTGCACATTACATCTGCTGCATATAGATGTGTAAACGACATTGTGTGGTTTATACTTGATCGATCACCTTCCTGGACCTGGGGGGAGTTGGGAGGACCTTGGTCTTAGCATAGAGTGGGGAACCCTGATGGCTCCTTGGCCTTGAGAAGGAGGGAGGGGAGGTATGGGTGGAGGGGAGGGGAGGGGAGGGAAGGGGGAGGAGGAGGGGAGGGAGGGGGGAGGAGGAGGGAAGGAGATGGAAATTTTTAAATATAAAAAAAAAAATAAACCAAAAAAAAAAAAAATAAGATATAGAGATGTGTTTTTCTGAGCTGCTATTAATGCAACTGCCACATGGTTTAACAAAAATACACAATGCAAAAGATGTAGCTCCTTCAAAAAATGGTGCTGAAAACTGGATATTCACGTGTTAAAGAAGGAAACTAGATTCCTATTCTCACCGTATACAGAAGTTAAAGTGGATCGCAGACGTTAACCCCTAGAGGAAACACTTGAACGTGGAGGCAGGGGCTTTCTGAAAAGACTAATGGGACAGGGAGAACCAGCAAGAATCGAGAAATTGAATTGCAGGAAATGAAAAGCTGCACAGAAAAGAAAGCAATGAAGAGGTGTAAAATGCCATAATGCAGCCCCTTCCTGTGCATGCTAATTTTATGTTAAGTCAGAATTGGGCAAAGTAGAAGGAAGGGTGTTTATGGTCATAATAATTTTTATGATTTTCTGAACCCTAATCATTAAAATTAAGACATCAGCTGGACATGGTGGTGCACACATTTGATCTCAGCATGCAGATGGCAGAGGCACGTGGATCTGTGAGTTCCAGGACAACCTGATCTTCCCAGAGATTTCCAGGACAGCCAGGGCTATGTAAAGACCCCATCTCTCTAAACAAAAGTGAGGGGCACTAAGTCAGCAAGGGTCATTTAAATTTGGAATATCCTTATTGCTGTGAATGCTCAGTTTTCCCACCAGTTTTACTATTTTTTAAGCCTTGATCCAGACACAGGAGTGACAGTGCTTACCCACTGCCCATCATTCAACGTCAGTTTCGTCATGTAGCTTTGTCCAACTCGAAACAGAACCATGAGCATTAAAGTCAAGAGAAATTATTAACTTACATAGTTGGTTCCCTTGTGATCCTTAATTGGCCTCTTAATGGCTTTAAGTAAATACAAAAAAATTAAAGTTTTGTAGAAAATTATAGATATTAAAGAATACATTAGCTTATCACCAGAGATTCAGGAAGCAGATACTAAAAACCTGAGCTGAAGCATGCACACTGATAACTCTTGGGCAAATTGTCAGCCTCCATAGATTCCATTGTGCTATGTGAAAATGGAACATGAAAATACAACTGAATCTGAGTTGTGAAAATGTTCCGTGGATATATAGATTTGTAAATAACCTAATATTCAACAAATAATAGTTAAAATGGCAATATAATGTTTTTATGTAAAAGATCACATAATCTTAACTATAAATAGAGAAACAGCAATAACTAATGAGACATCAGGAAAGGTAAGTGCAATGAAGTTAATACCCGTAAAAATAGTCATTAAGTAAACAACAGAAATATAAGTGTGCTAGCTTTATATTTTCTGCTGGCACATAGAATATCAAGTAGGAAAGTGAAGTGTATTCTTGAATGATCAGCTCTTACAGTGTCAACTAGTGGTCATGTGATTTTGCTCCTGTGATTTCCTAATATACATGTCGGATTGTGAGCTGACATCTCACCCACAGCTCCCAACAGGGTTGTAAAAGACCTGTCACTGGGGAAAGTGGACTGGTGGTGAATGATGTGTGTACATTTTCATCTGTGAGCTCATGTGTCTGTGTGTGTGCACAGAGGCCAGAGAAGGATGTCAAATGTCCTGTTCTGCCACTGTCTGCCCTATTCTCTGGAGACAGAGTCTCTGCCTGAAGCAGGAGCTCACCATCTTTTACCTAGGCTGTCTGGTCAGCAAGCCCCAGCCCTGGGACAACAGGCTCTCATGTCTGGCCACACCCGGCTTTTTGTGGAGGTAGGCAGTAGGGGATCTGAATTCAGGTCCTCAAGCTTCCACATCAAGCACACTTACTGAGCCCAGTTCCCAGCCCCAAGACACCACAGTTAGAGTATTATTAGCAGTAATACCCAAATAACTATGTTTTCACTATGGTAGCTCTGCTCATATGAAGTAAAGCCTGTGGCCACAATTTAAGTGTTTTAAAAAGCACTGCTTAGAACTAACCAGTGGATTTCACAGAGTAGAGCTTAACCAGTGTATTTCACAGAGTAGAACTTAACCAGTGTGTTTCACAAAACGCTATATTAGTAAAGGATTAGTTTCTGTTAACGTCTGTATTACAGATGTTTCTGTAGCTACAACAGTTGACTGGCAAAGATGGTCCTTAAACATCCTCAAACCTTTTCTCTTTAATAAAGCAGCTTACTTACAACAGGGAAGTGGTTCTTTGTAAGCATCCATGTGCTGGTCTATTTTCTGTTGCTATGACAAAAGGGTTCTCAATCAAGGTAATACTTAAAGTTTATTCAGCTCATAGTTATGAATGTCCAAGAGCATAGCACAGGCCTTTGCCTGGCTCTAGAGTGAGTTTTATGACAGATAGCATCATGGTAGTATACATAGCACTATAGAGGGCAGCATTCCCAGTGACCTCAGCCTCCCAGCATTACCATGCGGAGAATGGATTTTCCAGCACATGAACCTTTGAGGGGAATACTCAGACCATGTCCAGTTGCACCTACCGAAAGAGAGCCTATGGAAGAGGTGGGTGGAAAACCTGGAGAGGTGGTTAATCAATCACAAGCTTGGCAGCTGCCCTGATGTTCAGTAAACATAAGAAGAGATCATAAAACACAGGACTACCAACTGGAGGACATAATGGGCAGCCACATGGTGGAATCTCCCTTCTCCCTGCTAAAAGCAAAAAGTTGAAGAACAAAAGTGCTTTCTTAACTATAGTGTGGTACAGAGGGGAGAGTTGGTTCTGTTCTGCAGTGAACAAATAGCATACATATTCCACTCTGTCCTGAAGAGCTTGTGAGTGTCCGGTTCCCTGTAGAAACGGTTACAATAGAGAAGGGAAAGGAAGGACTTAAACTGTTCCTCAGTCCCTCCCTCAGTACACTGGTTCATGAGCTACGAGTTTAGTATTGTTGCAAAGCTGTTTATTGTTTAATATATATGTGTATTCCTTAGTGTATTAATTTTTATTGAAAACTATAAGTTATCTGTATTTGATGAAAACACTATACTTGAAAGGTTTAGTTCTGAGTTCCTGTACATGGAGATTAAGGATTGTCTATGATTAATAATAATATGGGATATGAATTGTATCACAAAAGATATTTTGAACAGGATTAGAGGAGATATTTTTCTAATCCTTTGGGGGGTGAGTTTTTGGTTTTTTGCATTTTTTTAACCTCAAGAAAGATAGTAAGCTAGCATTAGCACCGTGGTTTAGTTAGAGCTGAATATTTGTTTATAAATGGATGCTGTAATACTGACTGGAAGTTTCCCCATTTCCCTAGAGTTGTGATTGCACCATTAAGCTGAGTATAAAGTGTATCAAACATGTTACATCCTAAATTTAAATATTAAGTAAAGTTAGCCAGCCCCAGCACCACCTCCAAGCATGTAACTCTCTCCACCTCTAGTCAAAAGTGACAGACCAAAGAGAAGAGAGAAGCAGTGCTGCTTGGTGGCCAATCTCTCCCAGATGCAGCTGAAGTGGGAGAGGGTGTTTGAACGGCATGTAAAGATCCTTCCTAAAAGTAGGAAGACAGACACATTTCTCTGTTAGATACTGCCTTGGGAAGGGACAACTGGAGGTGAGAAGAAGAAAAGTAATTTCAAAGAAGGCAGGACAACAGGAAAGTGGCCTCTCCATCTGTCACTAGAACAATGATGGAGATTGTCATACCATGCCATGGGTGGTGTGAACTCCAGGTAAGGTGTGTAAGCTGAGCTTTGTCAGTATGAAGGCTGGTACAACAAGGTGATGCAAAAGGTAAACTTCTTCCAGAATCACACCATTAGGAAAGAGTTGTCCTATGTAACTTTGTCAACTTGATGTCACCTAGAGTCACCAGAGAGGAAAGCTTTGGTTGAAATATTTTCTAAACCCAACTGGCCTGTTGGTATATCTGTGGAGCGTTTTCTTGTCTTACTAATTTTCCGGGAGGGCCCTGCCCACTCTGGGCAGTACCATCCCTAGACAGGTGGTCCTGGGCTGCCTAAGAAAAGAGCATGAGCCAGTAAGCAGCATTTTGTCATAGTTTTTGCTTCAGATCCTGCCCTGACTTCCTTCATTGGAGAACTGAGTAAGATCTGGAAACATAAGCCAAATAAGACTTCCTCCCCAGGTTGCTTTTCGGCAGAATGTATTGTCGCAGTGATGGGATGAGCCCATCGCTGCCTCCGTCAACAAAACCTCCTCAGAGACAGAGCTGCTGACACTCAAGAGTCTCAGTATATAGAGTTGGTAAATATAGCATGCTCACCTAGTTGAGGGCAAATGTTTGCCTATTTTCTCTCCCTTCTACCACAAACACCAAAGGCACTAGGCTTAGAGAATTGGTATCTGAAAGCCAGATTTCTCCCACACACAGCTGCCAAGTCACTCCAATGCTCCCTGTACTGAGTAGGCAGAAGTAGAGGGTCAGGAGCTTGCACTTCAGCTGAGAGTGAAGCTTTAAAGCAAACAAGACTGAGGCTTTGTGTCTTTTCTAAGAACTTAACTTACCGAAAAATCTTAGGATCTACATAAAAATCAGTTAAAGAGCCATCAAGGAAAAAAGTGAATATTCAATTTGATTGATATTTGGTATAATAATAGTATTATGGAAAGTGAGGAAGAGACCTGGTCAGTCCTCATCAACTTAGACCATGAAACCCAATATGGACAAGTTCAACAGAACTGCCATATATGGGCTTCCCATGCAAGCTTCAGCATTGCCAGGACTTACATTTCAATTCAACTTCAGTTATGGAAAGTGGAAGAAAAGTTGTTTTCTTGTTTTGTTTAAATTCTCAACAGGTCAAAAATTTCGAGTAAAACAGGCAAGTACTTAAATATATGTATACTGGAGTTAGGTATTTCATTTGGAATATGCTTTCAAAACTAAGTTTTTTAGTTCACATACACAAATTGGGAAATTTGAAAATATCCTCTATTTGTAGTTTTAGCATTGGCTAAAGTTTTAACAGAATTTATATCGGTTTACTTTGATTAAATAAAAGTAATACATTTTCACTCAGAAAAGAACAATGAATAAATATAAAACTGTGTTCTGTTACGTTGTACTGATCTATTGTGTATGTAGAAGGGTGTGTGCCATGATGTTCATGCAAGAATTGATTCTCTTTTTATCATGTGGCTCCTAGGGATAAAACTTCAGTCACCAGACTTGGCAATGGCAGGAAGTGCCTTATCCTCTTGTTGGCCCAAAATCTGTGTGCCGGAGTATAATGTAAGGGTTAGTAAGATGGCCCGGCTGGTAAAGGGCTTGCCGCCAAGCCCAGTGCCCTGAGCACATGGAAAGAGAATCCACTTTCCCAAGGTCCTCTACACGCAAGTGCTGACACAACAAACACCCTTGAGAGGTGTTCGAGATTTCATTCTGGATTTGGTACAGCAGTATCTAGCTCATATGAAGTCAAAACCAACCTTACCTTAGCATGAAGTGGAGCATAAAGAACCACTCTGTTTGTATTGTGGTTAATGAGTAAAGCAAGTGATTGCTTCCCAGCTTCAGATGTGAACAGACAAGTGGACCATTCTGTTGTATGATGAACAACAGGAGTGCGTCCAAATTCCCAGTGCACGCCTGCGACACATCTGTGCTGTGTGCCTGCGACACATCTGTGCTGTGTGCCTGCGACACATCTGTGCTGTGTGCCTGCGACACATCTGTGCTGTGTGCCAGGCACTTACACAGGCACAGGAAATGGGCAATAAGGAAGGCGAGTAAAAGCCCTGTTTTGTGAAGAATATAAACAATAAACAATTTTTTAACATAGTATTCACCAAAAGAAGCAAGAAATGAGCTAGGGAGTATACAGGATTTTGTATTTTGTAGATCTTGACAATGATAATGAGAACTCTGAGGAGGTAGCAGTTGAGCTAAATGTCTAAGAGAATCAAGTGCATGTTGATATGCATGATGCTTAGATAGCAGGTGAGTCATTTGGTATCTCTTAAAGAACATTAATACGGTTAAATTTGGCTTTACAAAAAATAGCACATTATATTGTAACATTAATATCTCCATAGAAGTTGGTTGGTTGTAGTCTCGTTCATTCAACAGATTCCTATATTACAGGCTTTATTTTAGGCTCCTGCCATATAACACTGAATAAAATACACAGATCCTTGACCATGCGGAGATTAGACTCTAGCAGGAAAGTAGAGTTTATTTTCCTGTATAATCTGTATTATTCTGTGACTTGTTTTATAGAGGTAAAAGTAAACCACAAAACTATCCTAGTTGGGTTTCTATTACTATAATAAATACCATAGCCAAAGACTACTTGGAGAGAGGATTTATTTCAACTAAAAATTGAGGCCCATCATGAAGGAATGTCAGAGCAGGAACCTGGAGGCAGGAACTGAAGGGGAGACCACAAAATGCTTTTTACTAGTTTGTTCTTCATGGCATGCTCAACCTGCTTTTCTTCTATCTCTTGTGATCCAGAATCTTCTGCCCAGGGGTGGCATCATCCACAGGGGGCTTACTACTCCACACACATCAATCATCAACTAAGAAAATGCCCTTACAGACTAGCCTGCAGTCCAAGGTGATGGAGGTATTTTCTCTATTGAGTTTCCTCTTCTAGTTTATGTCAAGTTGACATAAAAACTAGCCAGCACACAGACACAAAGAGATTATAACTGCCAAGAGCTACATGAACAGTAAGGAAGTTAGACAGTGCTTCCCATAAGGAAACAGGTGTCTTGGATATGTGGGTGGGGTATGTTTTTAAAATGTTTGTGTTTATCACGAGACCATAGAGAACTGCATCTGGAATTAATGTTGCTAGCAATATTTACTATACTTGACTGTTTAAGGCACAGAAAATACACTGTACGCTTATTAAAAATAAATGGGAGTAGGAGGGATGTCTCAGTGGTTAAGGGAGCTTGATGCATATGTAGAGGACCCAGTTCTGTTCCCAGCTCCCACATGGCAGCACAGAGGTGTCTAATACCTGTTTCAAGGGATCTACTACTCTCTTCTAACCTCTCCAGGTTCCTGCATTCAGGCAGTGAACACAAACTACAGGCACGCACACACAAAAATAGTTTTTTAAGTGATGATTATTGTCACCGTTATTGTTGCTTGAGACAAAATCTCTCCTCTTGCACAGGCCAGCTTGGAGCCCACTACATGTCCCTGCTGTCTCAAACAGTCTTCCGCCTAAGCTTCCTAAGAGCTCCATTATGGCCATGAGACACCATACAAGACAGTAATGCTGTTCTTAAAGTTGCATTAAAGAGTTAATTGAGATTAGTTGGGGGCACATTATTTCATGCTATAAATTGTAAGGCTAACAAAAGTGGTTTAAATGAACTTTTATAAGTTTGATAAAATTAGACTTATTTGCTTTATTTTTTGGTTTCATTCAATGTCTTCCAGATATTGGTAACTATCAAAATTTGTATGCATACAACCCTTATTAATATGCATATCATACTTGTTCTGCAGAGTTAGCTAAAAGTGTTCTAATTTTTAATTTTTTTAAAATGTTCATTTTTACTTATGTGTGTGTGAGCGCCTAGATCTATATGTGCACCATCTTCCTTGGGTACCATGGCAGCCAGAAGAAGGCACTGGATTCCCAGGAACTGGAGTTATGGTTGTGTGCCACCATTTGGGTGCTGGGAACTGTTCAAGAACAGCCAGTGATCTCAACCACTGAGCCATCTCCCCAGTCCCCAAATACTAATCTTTGAAAAGAATGACTTTTTGAAATAGCCACACATAAAATTACAACTATATATGTAGAAATTACAGCTATATTTCCTTTTCATTTCTAATTAACTTTCTAAGTTTTGAATCCATGTTGAATAATAAATAAATTTTTGTAAATAAAGTATAATTTTTTTACATTTACTATGTCTCTGTGTGTGTCTGTGTATGTGCGTGCATGCACCATGCAAGCTCAGGCTCTTCATATCTGTGAAGGTCAGAGAACAGCTTTCTGAAGTTGATTCTCTCCATCACATGGGTCCCAGGGATCAAAGTCTGTTCCTCAGGCCTGGCAGCAAGAGCCTTCACCTGCTAATCCATCTCACCAGCTGAAGGTACAACATCCTTTACTGCAAAGACTGTAACTGTTTTAGTTGCTTAAATACTTTGCGTATTTCCTTTACTAATACAAAATTAATGTGTTTGATTTACTTTTTAAAAATGAAAAAAAGGATGGCTTGTTATTCCCCTTGAAGTCCTTTCAAACCCAATCAACATTGTCTGAAATGTATTTTCTGTATTATTTGACAGTTCCAAGTATCTTGTGTCTATTTTAGTTTTCATATTTGACCATATATTTTCTAAGACAAAGAAACAGGCCTTATCAATTAGCCCAATGATTTTTCACAAAGTATTTGCTGCACTCTGTTCACAAAACCATATCTGGTGTGTGTGTGTGTGTGTGTGTGTGTGTGTACAGTATAGCACACAAAAGTATGCTCTACTCAAACTGAAGTATTTTTGTGTTTGAAGTGTATTTAGTAGGGCTTCTTTTTTTTGGGGGGGGGGGTTTCGAGACAGGGTTTCCCTGTAGTTTCTAGAGCCTGTCCTGGAACTAGCTCTTGTAGACCAGGCTGGCCTCGAACTCAGAGATCCGCCTGCCTCTGCCTCCCCAGTGCTGGGATTAAAGGCATGCGCCACCACTGCCCAGCTTAGTAGGCCTTCTTGATGAAGAAAATAAGTGTCCTTCTACTATTCTTTCCTTGCCTGTGGTGGTTAGGAGTTGATTACTTGGAAAACCCTGTAGCCAAAGTAGCAACCACCAGTTTTTCGATACAAAGTTGATCAGAAGCCAAGTTGTTTTGTTTTTACAATAACACCAAAATTATTAAGTTTAATGATCTAAAAGAAAAGCTTATAAGCTTCCTTTTAGTTTTCACCTATAATCTACACAATAGAAACTTTATTACTATAATACTTTAAAATCAGCCATGACTGCACTATTTGATAGATTAAAATTTTGAATGCCATAATTTTCCCTGGTTCTACCCAACCCATAAACTACACATTAATCATGTAGAATTCAGCTACAGTTATGATGTGATATCCTTAAAACTCATAGCTCTGTGAGTTAATCAGTTCTATTTAAGGAATAAAATTTTAATAGCTGGTCTAAGAGCTTGAACTTGTCATGGTTTCGAAAGAACAGTCTTTTGGCCTCATTAACAAGAAATTATGTTTTAATGAAGTAATTCTAGTGTTATATCAAAGAATTGCTTTATTAGCGTTAGAAATCATTAGATAACTTAAAAACACAATTTACATTTGTCATACAAGCTTATGACTTTAGAACTAATAAGTTCAGCAGTTAAATTGCAATGTGCTTAACCAAGCTTGTATAATTAACATATTTTTATAATATTAAAAGTGCAATTTGAGTAGAAATCTTTCAATCCAATCTCTTGTGACAGATTATAGCTCTCCCCTCTTCAAAAAAACTTGCAACAGTTCAGAAAGCTGACCATAGTTACAAGATCCAGATATCGTCTGTTAGAAGGCAAAGGAGAAGCAGGTACTGAACCTCAAGAAGCATCTCTCACAGTGGATTCCTGAGAAGTCAGTGGTAGGGCTTATATTATGAAGCACAGATAAACTTTAAAAACTTGGGGAAGGAAGAAAGCTGAATTAACTTTTAGACTAAGTTTTTAGAATAAGATAATGGTTTGAATTTTTAGTCTAGCTATCTAATTAATGGATAACAATAAATAGGTAGTACAAATACCTCTATATTATAAATATAGAACTTGTATTTTTTGGTGGTTTGAATAAAAATGGCCCCCATAGACTCATCTATGTGAATGCTTAGTCATCAATGAAAGAACTGTTCCAAAAGATTACAAAGATATGACCTTGTTGACGGAAGTGTGTCACTGGGGGGTGGGCTTTGAGATTTTCCATAGCCCATGCCAGACCCAGTTTCTCCCTCCCTCCCTCCTTCCACCTTCCTCCCTCTCTCTTTCTCTCCCTCTCCCCCTTCTCTCTGTCTCTCGTTGATGTAGCACAGCTACTGCCCCAGTACCATGCATGTTGCCGTGCTTCTCAACATTATGAAATGAACTAAATCTATGAAAGTGTAAACAAGCTCTCATTAAATGCTTTGCTTTTCTAAGACTTGCCTTGGTATTGATGTCTCTTCAAAGCAACAACAGAACAGTGACTAAGACAGTTTTTTAACATACCTAAGTTCTTCTCTTGTACTTAGAAGTGTACTGTTGACCTTGAGAAATGAGATCACTGAATGAAATCCCATGATCCTCATTCTAACAATATACTGTGTAACAAACACATGCAGCTATCGCAGCAGAAAAGATTCTAGAGGCGCTAAGGCAACAGAAAAGGAATAGTAAGTACAGCTTGGGTGCATTAGATGTGCCTGCTTACCGGGAAAATGGTAAGGCAGAGAGCATAGGCAGAGTCTAGGTAGAAATGGGAATGTGGTGTGTTGTAATACTAAAGACAATGAGAGGAAAGTCCTCTGTGATAGGGTGATGACTCGGAAGGAGAAAAGAATATGAGTCGTTGAGTATCTGTTGAAGAACATTCCAGGAAGCAAGAACCAGCCCTATATGCGTGGGACCTGGCACAAGGACATTATTTGGAAACCCCTTCCTGTTTTAGTTCTGAATTTGAACTAGAGAGAAGAAACTAGAAGACAGAGCAATCACTGTAATCCAACGTCTTAGAGTTACTTTTCACCTGTAGCTTTTCTTTTTCAGTGCTGGGGATAAAGGGATAAAGCTCGTGGCTTGTGCATGCTGGGCAAGTGTTCTGTCGCTGAGCTCCATCCACACCCCTTAGCCGAACCGGTGGAAAGAGATGCTCTGCACCCAGTGTGTAGTGGTTGACTTTAAAGGATAATCAGACTCTCTGAATGTAGAACATCTGTAAACCCTTGGTGAGGATGGAATAATCGTGTATTTCAGAATTTGTTTCCTGCTTTTAATAGACTTTTAGTAGGAACAGATGACCAGTAGCAAAATCTTGCTCTTTTCACATTCTGTGTTGCCCGTGGTCATGGGCTTCTGGCATCTGAGTGTTCATACCCATCTGTTTATCAGGCATCTTGCCCATTGTTTAATCTATGCCAATTCTAAAAGGTCATATGTAAATCAAAATGGGCAATATATATATATATATATATTCTTTGAGGTATAAATATATTTTATAATTTCTTTGAATTATATTTGTAGAAAGACCTTTGTTAAAGTAACTTCTGTTATGTGTGTATAGAAAGCAAAATGCCAGCAAACTCCTTAAGTTTATTAAGATTTAATTTGTTCAACAAGCTGTTAAATTTAGGGAAAAGGTACTATATATAAAAACATCCTTTAAAATAATAAGTTATTTGAGGGGGAGAAAGTAGTATTTGACACCTACTGAGAATGAAATGCTTTTACATGATTTGTACATGTAATTCTCACGATAGTATAAAATATATGCCATCCTTTGCTAAGAGATAAGAAGAAGAATCTCTTACCAGTACCTCATATACACAATAGCCAGCATCACTTGAAGTCCATGCTGTTTTAACACTACCATTCCACTTAAGAAGCTGGAATCCAAACACGAGGGCAAATTGGTAGATTTGTAACAGTGAAAGACGTGGTTTGTAGAAATTTAAATTTTCAAAAGCCAGAAGATTGCCATTCTGCAGTGGACAGCCCCTCACCCATGTACTCACGGGTAGCATCAACTGAGCTGAGTAGGTTCTCAGAAAAACAGACAAGGGACCTGGAGTCGGAGCGGGAAATGAAGTGGGGATAAACAGGACCATGTTTTGTTGCCTACCTGTATGAAATTTTTAAGAATAAAAATGTTTGCTTGGTTTTATGATTTACTTTTTCCCAGACAACTACATAAAACAAATGAGGATGTTTGGTGTGAGAGGCGTCGGGGAGATAGGGAATGGTGCCTGCTTTGCTTCTTGTCCCAGGTCCATACCCAATTGTCCGTTTAATCTTTGAAGGAATACTTACAAATCACAGGACCTAAAATGTGATTTTAAGAGCCTCTATTATAGCTGGAATACTTGGTTGATACTTTCAAATATTATAATTGATGTGTTTTGCTCATCTGCTGGTCATAATAAAAATGGAGGAAAAAGTTTTGGAGCCATGAGCTCCTTTGTCAGTTTATATTGAATTATCTATTCATGTTTCTTCCATCTGAAAGTAATGAATTGGGTCTTTCATATATCTTTACATCTTAGGTAAATAGCAGATGTTGCAGCTTCGTACCTCCAAGAACTCTTGAATCTAATTGATAGAGACAGACATGCAAATGAAAACTATCCATGTGTTACCAAGAAAACTTATTTTCTTAATATTTGATTAGAATGATTATAGGATTACATGTTTAGGGAATACTCTAAACATATTGGCAAAAGCTCCCCTTTTTTTTTTTTTTGGTTTTTCGAGACAGGGTTTCCCTGTAGTTTCTAGAGCCTGTCCTGGAGCTAGCTCTTGTAGACCAGGCTGGCCTCGAACTCAGAGATCCTCCTGCCTCTGCCTCCCGAGTGCTGGGATTAAAGGCGTGCGCCACCACCGCCCGGCTGCTATCCTGCTTTTTGAGACAGGGTTTCTCTATGTAACAGTGTCAGCTTTCCTGGAACTGACCTCAAACTCACAGAGCTCCGCCTGCCTCCGCCTCCCTATCCCTAAATCATGTCCGTCTAGAACCTTGCCATGTGGCCATATTGGAAATGAGTTCTTTGTAGATGTAATAAATCAAAACAAGGTCATTGGCTAGGCAGTCCTAATAAGGTAACTGGTATCATTATGAAAATGGAGAGGCATAGTTCCACAGTGGAGAAACTGGAAATGGAGGCATAAACTAGGTGGATGATCCCTAAGCCATGGATCAGCAAGAACTGCCAGCAACCACCCGAAGCCAGAAGAGGCAAGAGAGCATTCTTCCCTAGAGCTTTTGGAGGGAGTGTGGCTCTGCTAATACCTTGGTTTTGAGTTGTGGCCTACACACCTGTGAGGGTATTTGATTTAAACCACCACTTGTGTGTTAACTTGTCACGCCAGCTCCAGGTCACATCCGCTTCTGGACCCATCCGCTTCAGGTAGGTTAGGAAGGCCTCTCTCTCCAAGGCGATGCTTTGGGTTGTTTGTTTGAGGCAGAACCTCATGTATTTCAGGATACCCATGAATTCTTTCTGTAGCCAAGAATAATCTTGCACTTCTAGTCCTCCTACCACCCCCTTCCTAGTGCTGAAATTACCAGCATGTACCACCACGCCTGGTCTGGTTAGTGTGGTTGGAGCTGGTGAACAAGAGCAGAGCACTGTGCATGCTGAACGGGCACCCTACCCAGATTATTCGTTTGTTCGTCTATTCACTTACTTGTTTTGATAGTGCTGGGAGGTAACCGAGAGCTCTTATAGGGGCTAAGCAAGCACACTCTCACTGAGCTCCGTCACTGGCCCTCGTAGATGACTTTAAAACCAAGACATAAATGATAACAATAACTTATCTAAGATGCAAATCTCACCAGAGAGCAAACTCATCGGTGGTATTTCAGCTCATTGGTAAATATTTAACTGACTGGTTGTGGTGATTTGAATCAGAAATGTCCCCCATACTCTTGGACATTTGGACATTTGGTCTCCTGGTTGTTGGTGCTGTTTGGGGATGTTTAGGAGGTGCAGTCTTGCTAGAGGAAGTATGTCCCTGGGGTGGGCTTTGAGAGTAAAATTTCCCTGCGACTTTCAATTTGCTCTCTGTTTCAAGATGTGAACTCTTGCTGAGCAGTATGGCCCAAGCCTTTGATCTCAGCACTTAGGAGGCAAAATTTCTGTAAGTTCCAGGCCATCCAGAGCTATACAGTGAGACCATATCTCAAAAAATAAATAAATAAATAAAGTAAAAAGATGTGAGGTCTCAGCATCCGCTCCAGTTGACATGCTTGCCTGCTGCCTTCACCCTGCCACTGAAGCCTCCGACCCTCTGGAACAGTAAGCCAAAAGGAATTCTCTCTTCTGTAAGATGCCTTGGTCACAGTGTTTTATCACAGAGATAGAAAAGTAATACACTAGTTCTAAAGTCAATATTTTCCCTTTCTCCAAGCCTTTTGCAAAACTTAATATGAAGTAAATATTAAATATTAAAGAAATTGGGCAGTGTCACATGCCTAGTGGCATATATTCAGATTTACACAACTTAGATTCAAGAACCTATGATTCAGATTTAGACAACTATATTCAGATTTAGACAACTTAGATTCAAGAACCTATGATTTTTTTTTCTCATCTTAAGACAGTTTCACTTGAAAGTATAGGCTGGTCTCCAAATCCTGATCCTCCTCTCTCAGCCTCCCTAGAGCTGGGATTACAGGTGCGAGCTGCCATGCTCGTTAGGACAATGTACTGTTAGCTACCAAACCAGGAATCGTATGGGTTCATAGTTGCCCCACAAACTTCCAGTCCTATATTTTTAAAATATAGTTCATCTCCTTAATCCATGCCTGTCCTCTCCTTTCTGCCAATAGTAGCATTGATAATGGTAATCGCTGCTGAATTTTCAAGCACTACATCTGCCAACTCTTGATTTAAGCAACAACCCCACAGAGTAGATTTGGTTTCCAGTATGTAAGACTTAAAGGTGATGGAACTTGAGTTGATCAGATCTGTCTGACTGGAAATTTTCCACTTTCTAAAGAAGTCTCTCTTCCTCCCCACTCTCCTTTCTCGGGAAAAAGAAAAGAGAGAGTGGGAGAGAGGAAAGAGTCTCCCAGATCCGAAACCGGCTCTCGCTCGAACGATCACAGGAGAGAAAGAGATCTCCCTCTCCCCTCCCGTTCCCTCTCCTCCTCTCCCTCCTTCTCTCTCTCTCTCTCTCTCTCTCTCTCTCTCTCTCTCTCTCTCTCTCTCTCTCTGTGTGTGTGTGTTTTCAGCTCCTGGGGGCCAGCACTAGATCCCAGTTAATCCTCCCCCAAACTCTTCCCAGTGTTGGAGTTACAGCAGTTGGCTTTCTAAGTGAGCACAAGGGATCCACCCTCAGGTCCCCAGTCAGCATTCTCACCCACTGAACCCTCTCCTGCTTCTTGTTTTGGGGGAGGGTTTGGTTTTGTTGACACAAAGTCCTATTCTGTAGCCCAAGCTGCTTTGAGGAAGTCACATGTGAAGTGTACAACCCTAGTTCAGTAAATTCTGATATATTTTACACTTGTGTAATAATCAGAGCATTCTCAAGTGGAAATGTTCCTCATGTGTCCTCCCAGTCTGTAATCCTTTGAAAGTAAACGTCCCCTGCCCTATGCACCTCCCACCACAGGCAGCTCTGCTTACTTGTGAATGACAGAATCCGGCAGCGCATGTCCTTGTGTCTTGTTTCCTTTTCAAAACTTTCGCTGTTAGTGATCAATGATTCTTCCAACAGACCTGCCAAGCTTTAGTCCTACTCTTTTTACTAAATAACTACTGACCTTTTGCTAAACAACTATGCTAATACAACAAACTAATTTTTACTAAAAGATTAGTATGTAAAATGGTCTTTTTTCCAAAAGAAAACTTCCTTTATAATTTATATGAACTCTAGAAAAATAGCTACTCTATTGATTTTAGCAGCTTGAGTTATTTTTGGAGGGAAAATAAATTGTTAAACGTGGTTCTTAATCCCTTTTTCAGTTTCTGTTGACATAAAATAATTTCATTATGACATTTTATAAGTATATCATTAATACTTTGTCCATGGTCATTCCCACTCTATACCCCCCCTTAGTTCCCTCCTTTCTCTCCCGAAATTGTCCTCCTTTCTGTTTTCACTGTCATGAATTCCGTTACCCACTCTTCCACCATTGCTCTGAATGGATAATAAATATATTGTATTTCTATGATATGTTCGTTAGGTTTATTCCTGGACTATTGTGGGTAGATATAAACCAGGCTGATCTTGAATTAACAGAGGTCCTCTTGCCAATCTGACTTCAGTGGACAGAATTTTAAGATTACTTTTAATTTGCATTATCGATTGGAAGATGTTTTTCTATGTGTATTTATTTTTTCAGTTATTTATATATTCTAGATGCTAACTTCCTGCTGCATAGTTGGCAAAGACATTTTTTTCTTTCTGTAGGCTTTCTTCACTCTGGTGGTTGTTTCCTTAGGAGCCTTTGATATAATATAATCCCATCTATCAATTCTAAGTGTCCGTCCATATACCATTATAGGCATTTTTGCCTGCATGTATGTCTGTGTACCATGTGCATGCCTGGGGCTTATGGAGACCAGAAGAGGGTATCAGTCTCCTACAACTTGTTACAGACAACTGTGATCACCACTGGGGACTAGGAATTGAACCCAAGTCTTCTAGAAGAGCAGCAAGTGAACCATCTCTTTAGCCCTTTAAGGTCTTTTAAATACAGGATTATGCCATCTGAAAATAAGTATGCTTTAAATAAACTTCCTTTCCTATTTGTGCCATTTTCTTTTTCTTGTTTATTGACCTACAAACTATCTCAATTCTCTAAACCTTTTTTAATAAAAAAATATTTTCTAGTGATTTTGGATTTCTTTGGAATCTAATGGAACACACACACCTTTTCAGGAGAGTGGGTTGGAGACAGGGTTTCTTTGTGTAGTTCTTGCTGTCCTAGAATACCCTCTGTTAACCAAGCTAGCCTCGAACTCAGAGATCCAACTGCCTCTGTCCCCCCATTCCCAGTGCTGAATTAAAGGGAATGCCACCACACCTGACCACACATCCCCTTTTCATCTGTAATTTTAGTTTGTGCTAGGTCAAGGTGTATTGCATGCCACCAGTGACATACTTCTAACTAGCTACATTTTCCTGCCTGCCCTACCTTTTGATTATATCATACCAGACACCCATTAGGGGATTAATCCATTCCTCAGGTCAGAGACCTCATGATCCAGTTGTCTCTTGAAATGTCATGAACACATTCATGTGCTTTTCTAACCCGAGGTGTTACTTAATCCAACTAAAGTGACAGAACTTTCACAAGTGCTAATCCCATTCATTCATAAGGACAGATCCCTCAGGACTGAATCACCTCTCTTATTCCCCTCTTAAAGCTGTGGCATTAGGAATTGAGTTTCACCATGAATTTTGGAGTAAGCACAACATTCAAACCTAAGCAATAATTGTGTGTTATAAACATTGTATCTATAATGTAATTAAAGGTAGTACAGAGTAAATCTGAAATCTGGTTTTTAAGTGATCCGTATGATAGAGAAAAATGAGCATTGAAGTTTACTGTCTCAAAATATGCAAGCCCGTAAGCTTCATTTAAATTACCCTAAGCTTTCTGAATCATCTTAATATAGAGATGAAAATATTTGACATGCCTGACATGGTTAGTGTCAAGATCAAATATGAAATAAAGCTATGTATATGTTTTATATAAAGGCTTGTATATATGCGGCCAGAAGAAGGCGTTGGATGCCGTGTAACAAAATATCTGAGTTTGAGTATTCTTTAACAAATAAACATTTATTTTCTCACACTTTTAGTAGTTACAGATGATTGTGAGCATCATGTGGGTGCTGGGAATCAAATGTGGGTTCTCTGAAAAAACAGCAAGATGAACCATTTCTTACTAACCAACCTATAACCTGGTGGGAGGAGGTTGGAGACAAGTAGTAATATTATGCTCATCTTTACTTTGGAGTGCCACCTACTGGTAAATAAAATCAAATATTTGACAAATGAAATAAAAATTATGTTGAGAGATATTGGAATATTTAAATTATAAGAGATTGACATCAGCAGGTTGGTACAATAAGAGTTTACAGTTCTTGTCTCCTCGCAGAAACATCAGTTTAATCAACTATTTCGTATTTCAAACTGCTTTCACAAGGGCAAAGTAAAATCTAGGTGTGAGAGTTCAAGAATGGATGCAACACAGAGCAAGAGATGGACTGAAAAGGATAGGAAGGACACTTTACATTACTCGTGGTCTATGATTTGGATGTATACATACAAAAGTTGAGTGTTGGAATTTAATTGCTTATGTAATCATGTATTAAGAAGTAGAGTCTGGAATAGGAAGGAGATAGCTTAGTTGGCAAAGTGCTCTCCTTACAAGCATGAGGACCCAAATTTGAGTCTCAGAACCCGTGTGAAAAATACCAAGTGTGGTGGTGTACACTTGTAATTGCAGCACTAGGAAGGCAGACATAGCTAGGAGCCTAGGGATCATTGGCCAGCCAGCCTAAATTGCCTGGTGAGTTCCAAGCCAGTGAGAGACTCTATCTCACAAACGGTGAGTGGTACCTGAGGAATGGCACCGAAGGTTATCCTCTAGCTTTTCCCATGCATTCGTATGCATGTGCACCCACAGATAGGTACATGCACAAGAACATAAGCAAACAAAGAAAGGGGCATTTATGAAGTGATTGGGTCACAAACGCTCTTTATGAATGATAGTAAGGCTCTTAGAGGTTTCAAGCAATGCTCATCTTTTTTTAATTATTTATTTATTATGTATACAATATTCTGTCTGTGTGTATGCCTGCATGCCAGAAGAGGGCACCAGACCCCATTACAGATGGTGGTGAGCCACCATGTGGTTGCTGGGAATTGAACTCAGGACCTTTGGAAGAGCAGGCAATGCTCTTAACCTCTGAGCCATCTCTCCAGCCCAGCAATGCTCATCTTGTTTGCCATTCTGCTTTCTTCCACGTGATCAATACCTTTCCTTGTTTCCAGAGAGTTTAATAATAGCATGCTTCCTTAGAAGCGAAGAACAACATTAAACATTACCAGACAACTGAGCTCGATTCTGCCATAATCTTGGGCTTGCCAACCACTAGGAAGTGTGAGAAAATAAATGTTTGTTATAAAATACTCAGTCTCAGACATTTTGTTTTCCTTTCCAAGTTTCAGGCCTGCCCTAATACAGGCTGGGTCCTGCAAACTTAGAATTCCGCAACCTAGACTACGTACTTGCCCCAGTAGATCGAGTACTGAACCAGTTCACACACAACCAGGCTTCAGACAGCCCTGCTTCCATGGAATTATGGCTATCTTCATCCCATGAACCTAAATGTGCTGGTTGGTTTTATGTCAGCTTGACACAAGCTAGAGTCATCAGAAAGAAGAAGCCCCAATTGAGAAAAATAAACGCCTCCTTAAGATCCAGCTGTGGGCAAGCTTATAGAGTATTCTTAGGTACTGATGGGAGAGGGCACAGCCCTCTGTGGATGATGCCATCCCTGGGCTGGTGGTCCTGGATTCTATCAGAAAACAGGCTGAACAAGCCAATTAGCAGCACTCCTGCATGATCTCTGCGTCAGCTCCTGGCTCCAGATTCTTGCCATGCTTGAGTTCCTGCCCTCACTGCTTTTCATGATAACTGCTATATGGAATTGTGAGGAAATAAAGCCTTTCCTCCCCAAATTCCTTTTGACTATGGTGTCCTATCACAGCAATAGTAACCCTAACTAAAATGCTTAACAATAGTCCTTCCCCCGTTCTGGATTTGTCTTCGTAGACAGAGGCTTCAAACTGGTCCCTACAGATACAATCCCAAGGCATCCTAATGTAGTCTCTATCACCAGGCCCAGGCCAGTGGACTTCTGCACCAGGCTGTTATGCCTGCTCCCTTGGTTTCATGCCAGACCCATCCAAGTAGGCCTAGTCTCTTGGGCCAATCCCCAGAGGATTCCAAAACCGTAATTACCAGCAGATTTTTCTAGATGACCTCAGAATCTCTGACAGCCTAACTAGTAAGAGATTTGCCTTCCCAGAGTCAGTCTGTTAAATAGGGATAGATACTGACACAAGGTCACAAAGAACTTTAATAATCAGGGAAACATGACTCCATCAAAAGAACCAAAGAAATAAGTAACAAACAATGTAGAAAATGGATACCAATAAACTTGCTGATAAAAAAATCCAAACCAATCCCAGCACTCAGGAGGCAGAGGCAGGTGAATCTCTGTGAGTTCAAGGCCAGCCTGGTCTACAAAGCGAGCTCCAGTACAGCCAGGACCAGGACTGTTTCACAGAGAAGCCCTGTCTCTAAAATCAAACAGAACAAAAGAGCAACAACAACAACAACAACAACAACAAAACAAACAAACCTTCTTTGAGATCAATGAGCTACAAGAGAACGCAGAAAACTAAAAACAGAAAAGCAGTACATGAACAAAATTAGTTCAATGGTAGAAACCATTTTCCCCCTGTAGCTGAAGAACACACACACACACACACACACACACAAATACATAAATAGCTTCAATAGCACACTTCATAAGCAGGACAAGTGATTGTTGAGGTTGAAGGCCAGTCACATGAAATTACTCAAAGGAAAGTAGAAATGTAAAGAGTGAAGAATGCCAGTAATAAATGACCCAAAATTTCCAAGTCTGCTAAAGAAATCAAACACCCAAGTCAATAAAGTCCAAAGATCCCTAAGTAAATGCAGAAACACCCTCAACAAAATGCCTTAGAGTCCAATTCAAAGAAGTCAACTAGATAGTTTTTAAAACAATAAAAAGATTTGTTATGTATCGTGAAATTCAAAAAGCTGACCAGTGGATAACTCAGGAGAGGTACAGGCTGGGTAATGGTGGATGATGTAGTCAAAATACTGAAATAAAAAAAAAATCAGCCAATTAATATGGTACCTGAAAAAGCTGCCTTTCAGAAATGAAGAGATAAAGACACTCTCCTCAACAAAAGCTGTGGAAGTTCCTCACCGCTAGCCCTGCCTTAAGTGAGCCATGGAGGGAGCACTTCAAGTTGAAAGGGACAAAAATAAGACAAAAACATTTGAGAGGATGAAATTACCGCAAAAAAATAAGGCTGTGTGCAATACAGATGGTGCGGACGTAGTTTAGTGCTACAGTGCTTGCCTATCAGTTCTGGTCCTCGTTTCTAAAAAAAAATAAGATTCATGGCATCAAGACTATTATTGTGTGCATGAATATTTTTAACTCCAGAACAGGATTTAAAACGAGCATTCATTACAACAAGCCCAGCTATTCTGAAGCCTGAGGCAAAGGGATCATTTGAACTGACAAGTTCAAGACCATCCTGGACAGCACAGTGAGACTTTGTCTCAAAAATGATCAAAATATAAATATTTTAGAAGTCAAAATAACTATTATCAGGAGAACGTATATGGTGGTGCATATCTCAGTGCTTGAGAAGTTGAGGGAGAAGGACCATAATTGCACAGCTAGCTCAGACGACACAGTGATATCTTATCTCAAAAAGAAACAAGAACTAAACCAAAACTATAATTTATTGATGGATACAAAATATATAAAAGATATAAATTATGATATAAATAATGCAAAATGATAGAGAAAGGGAAATTATACTGGGTTTTTAAAAATTTTTTTTTGCTTCTCTTTCTTCTCTGTACCCCAGGTTGGACCTAGGGCCTTGCACATGCTATGTTCTAACACTGAGCTATACCCCAACCCTTCTTTTTACTTTTGATTTTTGAGATAGGACTTGCTAAGTTGCTCAAGTTAACCTTAAATTCACTCTATAGACCAAGTAGTTTTTTAATTTATGATGATCTAGCTTCAGTCCAAAAACTGGGGTTACAGACTCGAGACGTAGGCCCATCTAGTGTTCTGTCAAGAAAAGGATTTAGAGAAAGTATAAGAGTTGTACTTTTGGGATTCAGATGAGTAAGTTTATTGAGCATTTAGCAAGCCGATGTAAAATAACAAGTAGAAAGTAGCAGATGGATAAACATCAACTCATGCACTTTCCACATCAGGCAGAAATGACTGGGGAAGCCCTGGTAAATCAACAAGCTGGAACTCCTGATTGACAGTCCCAGGCAAAACAGAGCATTTCCCCTGGGGGGAGGCTCTCAAGGAAAAGAACTAATACATAGCTAGCTAAACCAGGAACTGAAGCTCTTACAACATCCAGCAGAAACTGGGTTTCCCCTACTCGCAACAGTCCTGCTGGACTTTCTAATTGGGAGTTCTAAAGAGAGAGCTTTCTTTTCCCAGAGGAGCTTCTGGCTTCCCATTCTCACTACAGGTATTTATACCATGGGATAAATAGTAGTAACCTCAGTTGGAAATGATTTACTTTGTGGCTATCCCCAAGAGCACAATGTTTTAAATACATTAACAGTTTGCTCTTCTCCTTCCTCCCTGTTAAGTAGTCCAGGCTGCCACAGGGAGAGAGTCTTGGAAGGCGCTAGAGATAAACATACTTGAGTCTGAGACAAGGGAACTTAGTCTCAGAATTGGTTCTCAGTGAGTGCAAACAGCTCCTGTCAATTTAATAATACAACTTCTATTGCATCTACAGAGATTTGGATTGTGTGTGTGTACACACATGCGTGTGCGCGTGTGTATGTGAGAGAGAGAAGGAAAGAGAGGGGAGAAGAGGAGGAGGAGGAGGAAAAGAAGAGGAGGAGACTGAGGAAGAAGGAAGAGGAGGAAGAGGAAGAAGAAGAGGAGGAGGAGCAGCTCTGGCTGGCCTGAAACTAGCTATGTAGACCAGGTTAGCCTCAAACTCATGATGGCAATCTCCACTTGCCTCTGCCTTCTTGAGTCCTGGAATTAAAAGCATGTGCCACCACACCAAAGATTTTGTTTAGTTTTATTTATGATGTGTATCTATGTGCCTATGATGCAAGTAACCATGGAGTTCAGAAAATGTGTCAGATACCCTGGAGCTAGAGTTATTGGCAGATGTGAGTCAGCTGATAGGTGCTGGGACCTGAACTTGGGGCCTCTGCAAGAGCAATCTGCACTCTTAATAACTGAGCCATTTCTCCAGCACTCAAGCAAAGTTTTAATGCGTGGTCAAAATTAAGTATTATAGTTTCAAAGTAGCATATAAAGACTGTAAAGTGTTTATGTAAGTCTCATGGTAGCTCCAAAGGAAAAAAAAATTACCTTTGCTATATGCACCACGTGTAAAAGATCAAAGTACACTACTACAAAATCATCAGACTCAAAGGAAGCTAATAATGTCAGAATGAAGGAAATATAAAGCAGAATACAGCAAACAAAATGAAACAATAAATGCCTTCTAACAATGATTGCTTTAAACATAAACACAATTCAAAAAGATAGGAACTGAATAAAGTTTTTAAAAGAAGTAATCAGTATTCAATTACATGCTACCTATGTAAGATGGTAGCTTCGGGGAACCATGTGGGCTGCCATGAAGGGAAATAAAAAGGTATTTTATGTAAATAGTAGCCAGGACAGCAGGAGTAGCTGGACAGACCGCAAAATATAATTTAAGTAAAAAACTCTCACAAGAAACAAAGGGGGTCATTATATTAATATTATAATAAGTGGGTCATCAGGAGGATGCTGTAATTGTAACCAGATAGGCATTCAACAATGAGGTAACTAAATCAATATAGCAAACAGTAACAGAATTCAATAGACATTAGAAAGCAATAGAGTAATACTAAAAGGCCTTAGCACCTCATATGAAAAACTGATAGATCACAAAAACAAATGACAGGGAAATATTGAATTATATATATATATATATATATATATATATATATATATATATGCCAAATGGAACTAACATATATAAAGGAAATTTTCATTCAGTAGCAACAAGAATACATGTTCTGTTCAAGTGCACATGGAACATTCTCCAGAATGGATCATACATGAGGTCACAAAAAAACTTTAATGATTTAAAATGATTGCAAACATGCTGAGAACCTTCCAGCTCCAGTCCTCTGAACTGTAAACAAAACGTTTCTGTGTTGTGAAAGATTATGGAATCAGAACTGGGGAAACTGGAAAGTTCGCAACTGAGTGGGAATTAACCTAAAAATCTGAGACAAATGGAAATGAAAAGACAATCGCATAGTGGATACAGCAAAAGTAGTTCTAAGAAGAAAGGTTAAAGAAATGAATGCCTACGTTAGAACAACAACAACAACAAAAAAGGATCTCAAAGAAAAAATAACCTGTATACCTCAAGGAACTAGAGGCAGGCTGAATAAACTAAGCCAAAAATTGGCAAAAAGAGGAAAATGATAAAAATTTGAGTGAATTTTTTTAAAAAAGGCATAGGAAAGGTGAACTGATTGTAAGAGTTGGCTTCCCAAAAATATAAACCAAATGAGCAAATTTAGCTAAACTAAGGGGAAAAGGCCCAAACCAAAGTATAAAAAGGCGACATTATAATTGGTACCACAGAAATTCAATGAAGAATAAGAGGCTGCAATAACTATTTGCCAAAAGTTGGACAATCTAGAAGAAATAAATTCCAAGATGCATGAAATTTACCAAGATTAAATTAGGAATTAATAGAAAATCTGAGCAGACCAACAGTCTCAATAACAGCCTCACCCTTCTCACCTACCCCCCAAATCTAAGACCTGTTGATTTCACAGGTGACTTTCCCCAATATTTAGTGAAGAATTCTGCTAGTTGTTTTTAACTATTCCAAAATATTAGACTGCTTAAAAACTTTATTTTTATCTATTTTTTTCCCCAAGAGAGGTTTCTCTGTAGCTTTGGAGCCTGTCCTGGAACTCGCTCTTGTAAACCAGGCTGGCCTCGAACTCACAGAGATCCGCCTGCCTCTGCCTCCCAAGTGCTGGGATTAAAGGCACGCGCCACCACTGCCCTGCTCTTAAAAATCTAATTTTATGACGTCATTAATACCCAATCATTAAAAGTAGGCTGTTGGATAGGAGCATAATTACAATGAACGTAGGTTTGTTTTTTTAAGTTTAAAAATGCCAACATTTAATTCCAGTGTTTATTTATTTAAAGGATCAAACTCTGTGATCGAGTGGAATTTGTCTATGGGATGCTGCACCATATTTTTCTACTGGCATGTGTAAAGTTTCTTATTCGTTAACTCTCTCATCGCTGTAATAAAATACCCACAGAACAAGGTGAGGGAGGAAAGATTTACTCTGGCTCATGGTTTCTCGGATTTCAGCCCATCGTGGCAGGGAAAACATGGCCACAGTAGCAGCTTAGTCTGGCAGGCAGGAGCTTGTGGTAGCAGTTGTTCACATAGTGCATACAGAAAGTAGCTAAACTGGAACAGGGCTGGGCTGTAACTTCAGAAGTGGAACCCTATTTCCTACTCCCACTACAGAGAGAGTTCCAGGACAACCAGGAGTACACAGAGAAACGCTATCTTGAACCTCCCCCTAAACGACATTATCAGGGATGTTCAAGAGACCCATCCCCAAACATAGTATTGCTGCTGCTCTTGCTTGTTTCCCAGAATTTGAAGGTAAGTCCCTGAAGACACCACACACTTCAGCTACAGGACTTGAGGGAATGGACCTGGAAACTCCCTCCCCGGGGACTAGCCCTCATAGTAGTGGAAGCTGCTGTGAAAGCTGTCTAGGGAAAAAGCCACTAATAACTCTACCTATGATGTGTTTGAAACACACAATGATGGACAGGACAAAATATCCCCAAGTGTGCCGTAGTAGAACATCTTGAGAGAAACCAACAGCTGCCAAATTGGACTTAAGATCAACTCAATCAGAAAAAATTTATTCCTGGTGCTATAGACTTAGCTAACTGCCCTTGATTAAGAAGGTGGAGGAGAGTCTACCACCACCACTGTCCTAAGACGGTGTAATTTCTAACTGCATTCGAAGTACTTATCCTAATGCCCACAAAGGTACATAGCTCTCGGCCATCCATCAAAGAAATCTCTCTCTCTGAGATGGAGACCATGACAGAAAGCCACAGGTGGTCAGAGTGAGAACAGTAACCGTGCAGTGATTGGCCCCAAGTGACCCCTCTGCAGCACAAGTTAATGCGCTAATGCTCTGGGAACCCGATGGAAGAGGGGCAGGAAGAGTGGAAGGACCAGAGTACCAGGGCACCTACTAAGAGACTGTCTTCTGCATCCTTGAAGTCGGGAAGCTGCATCCCCGAAACCATGGTAGCATAAACAAGAACTGAACAGTGGTAACACCTCTGTGCCAATGTGGATGGGGGAGTGCTCACAATTCTTCATACCCATGTATGAAGAACTACCAACAATTAATGGTTGTTGACAGAGGGAGAATCAAGTTTTTTTCTAGGGATGAACCTCCAAATTGATTATTACCCAGTGGTCAGCCCCAAAATATACATATGAGCAATAGTAAATAAGCAGGTTGTATTTCTGTATTTAAGCATTTATATATATATATATATATTCATATATCAATAATAATTAAAGATGAGTTCTATACCAAATAATTTTTCTTTCTAAATTTGTTAAACAAGTGAAAGGATATGTATGTGTTTGGATCCTGAAATTATTGTTTGTAAGATAATAAACAGCTTCGACATTTGAACTCATCTGATTTGTACAATACTTTTATCTGTACGCAAAGAATATGTCCGACTGTGTTAAGATTTGAGGTGATGACCATAGAAGTTAGGATAATGTCATGTTTGCGTTGTTAGATATTTTATTCTTTATGTAGATGCATAGAAGATGATACAAGAAAATGAAGTTCACTGGTGAAGCATCACCAATGCGACTATAAGCAGAGAAGTAAAAGAAAGTGTGGAGGTCTAGACGTAGACCCCAGGAAAGTATGGAGGTCTAGACGTAGACCCCGGGAAAGCGTGGAGGTCTAGACGTATACCCGGGAAAGCCTGGAGGTCTAGACGTAGACCCCGGGGAAAGCGTGGAGGTCTAGACGTAGACCCCGGGGAAAGCGTGGAAGTCTAGACGCAGACCCCAGGAAAGCGTGGAGGTCTAGACGCAGACCCGGGAAAGCGTGGAGGTCTAGACGTAGACCCGGGAAAGCGTGGAGGTCTAGACGTAGACCCGGGAAAGCCTGGAGGTCTAGACGTAGACCCCAGGAAAGCGTGGAAGTCTAGACGCAGACCCCAGGAAAGCGTGGAGGTCAAGACGCAGACCCCGGGAAAGCGTGGAGGTCTAGACGCAGACCCCGGGAAAGCGTGGAAGTCTAGACGCAGACCCCGGGAAAGTGTGGAGGTCTAGACGCAGACCCCAGAAAAGTTCGGAGTCTAGACATATACCCCAGGAAAGCAGAACTAGTTATTTTCAACCATAACTGAGTATCTTGAAATGGAAATGAGTTTCAGAAACTCTAAAGGTAGATAATGATATTGCATCAAAAGGAAAGGAGTTATAATGATTTGAAAATCATCATTTTGAATGGAATGAAAAATCTCCCAAATAAAAGGATACAAGTACGTACTTATATATGTTTTGTATAAATCTGCCACCTTAAAATTCACAAGTAGAAATATTCCTATTGTTATGCTGAAGATACAAATATCTGAGATGTTGACTTAGAGATCTGTGCACTGCTGTGGCCACCACCCACAGCCGGACAGTCAGCGGTGATGTCATCTGCACTTCTGTGAGCTCACTCAGTATCCCAGGGCCCCAGAGAGCCAGCACTGTTCAATTCCCTTTCATCTTCTTGTAATTTTGGGGTTGTTATTCACTGTGCAAGTAATGACATGATGAAATTTAGCAAATATTATAGAAATCGCATGGCACTGGATGAGACTGGCACCAGTGGCTAGCAGGATTGAGATGCCCCCATCAGTTTCTATTCCATAGTAATTCACTCAAAATTTCAAGTCATTTAAATAAAAGGCTGTCTGATGTTGAAAGATCCAAATGTGCAAACTCTACCTAGATCAAAGGTAAGTGGCAGTTAATTGCTTTGCAAAGCATGTTAGAATACGCAATGTATGATCAGTAAGAGGAAACAATTAGGAGGAAAACCTACTTCAATGTGATTTGTAGTAAATATCTACCTTGCCACCAGATTTCAGGGATGCTCAGCCTTGCAACAAAGCAGTCAATGTTTGTCCGACAGATTCCTGAGAGTTTAAGAGCAAAAACTTTCAAGGATATCCGAGGAGAAGTGTTAGGAGTGACCTGGTTACAGATCTTTCATTTTCTCCCTTCTAAAATCCTGCCTGTTTAAAAATCAAGCGGCACAGCCATCTGGAATCCTCTGCAATCCTCTAACGGACACATCCGCTGCCTGTGATCATTTCTGCAGACCAGCAGGCTGTTTTGACAGAGGGCACCGGATCAGCATTAGTTTACTTCACTCTGCCCTTTTATGAACCAATCCCGAGAATCTTTAACCACGTCTTTCCCCTTCTGCCTACTGACTTCTGTACATCTGAAAGATATAACATAAAAGGAAACTCAGTGAGATACTACACTGTTGAGGTGTATGGGACAACAGGATCATGTGTACTGCCAGAGAATCAGTGTCAGTGGAAGCCCACTGTGGTTGCTAAGAATTCATTGAGTACAGATGCAGTCATCATAGCTAAGGTGGGCTTTATATTTAAAGACCTCATATGAGTGGCTATGGTTAAGAGAGACCTGTTTCTGACTCAGTTATGATTTATGGATTTTATTTATAGTATCTGCTATGTGGATATTATAATAAATGAAGTACTATTTACTTTATTTCAGTTCTTACTAAAAAGCCCAATGTATTCCAGTCTTAGTCCATTTGGGCTACATCAACCAAAATACTATAGAATGAGAAATTTATAAACTGCGGAAATATATCACAGCTATAGATGCTGGAGAGTCTCACATCAAGGACCTGGAAAATTATTGTCTGGCTTGTGCTCTTTGTTCAGCGTAGGTCTTCTCAATGAGGCCCACTATAGCACAGGAGCAAACGGGCTTCCCTAAGCCACTTAGAAGGACATTAATCACATCTATGAAGGTAGCTCCATGTTGACCTACTTGCATCTCAGGGGCTCACTTCTCAGTACTATTACATTAGAAATTAGATTTTAGTATTTACAAATTTTGAGGATTCAGTTGGGAAAACCAAAGTATGTATTTAGGCTTGGGCCTCAGATGAATTTTTAAAAAAGCCACTTCGTTCGATAGGTTTGGAGGGAAAACATGCACTAGAGAGCGGTCATTCAGTGACAGTGTAGTGAGTCGTGGAAGAGTTAAGTATGGCGTGCAGTAGAAAACATGCAAGAGGTTTGGGAAAGGCGTGCTTTGTTTGTTTGTCTTTTCAGAAAGTAGCTTTTGGAATGAGTCTCGAAGGAGATATGAGAAAGAGCGCTTCAGCAGGGGCAGTGGCTGAGAGAGGCAGCATTGGTGGTACTAGAAACGTGGACTAGGACACGAGATGTGTGTGCTGCAGGGGGAACGGCAGGCAGAGTCCAATCATGGAGGGCATCATATCGCGTGTTAAATGACTTTCCTGAGAGATTTTTAGAGAGTGCTTTATTTTAGCAGAAAAGTCCTTTTATTATTCTTATTAGTTTTACACTACAACAAAGTATGTGGTCTTTCAATCTCTCGGAAACTTGAACATACTAACACTCATACATCTCCAATCAAGGCTAGTCTATATAGTTTCCGACCACAGAGCATGTATCAGAGATTATCTTTGGAAATACCAATTCTGAGAGGCACACTAGAGGAAGTAGTGCACCAGTCTCTGGACAGCCATTGAGAGCTCCAAATAGATCAATAGCATGAGCAGGTGTGCATTTTAGGACACACTGCAAGTGTTCCAGAATTCTCCAATAGTAGAGAAGGAGGCAGATATAATGTGACAAATTGATAATAGAGAGATCATGTAGAGTAACACTGTGTCAAAAAGGGGAGGGGAGCATGCTCCCAAGTAGTACTTCACTAATACAAGTAGGATAATTTTTAAAATGTACCCAAGTTTATGTTGACAGAATTTGGTGACTAAGTATAGACGTGAGGGGCAAGAGAAGATGCAGTTTGTAACATGGGGACCAAATGGGTGGAGTGTCAGTAATTAAATAATTAGACAGGGATTGGTGAGTTTAGGAGGAAACAGTGAGTTTCATTTTGGTCAAGTAGGAATTGAAGAAATACATGGAATACCTAGTGACATTTCTAGAAAATAATTGGATACCAGTGTAAAGTATTCATACTTGGTAGCAAATAAGCATCTAGGCTTTAACGATAATGAAAATATAAAATCATCAAGGAAAAGCGAGTATAATTAGGGAGTAAAATGGGCCATGGGTGTGGAGACCAGGAGAACCCAGCAACATGCTTACTCAGAAAATGACTTCAGAACCTTGAGATTGTTATTTAAAAGATCTTAGCAACATTTAGCTTATTTAAATGATTATGTCTTTGTCTATATTAAATCCATGTATCTTTCTTAGTTTTTATGTTGGTCAATATGAAAAATTTAATAAGCATGAGAGCTTATTCTGCCATGAACAGATTACTAGAATTCCACTTCTTCTTTACTTCAGAGCATTTTGCTTCTTTTTGTTATCTTTAAACACAAATCCAACAGCAAATAAATATTTGAAATGAGGCTGACTTATTTGAACACATAATGTGATAGATCGCCAGTCATAGCTCCAAAATTGCTACATATGAAGGACTTGAGGAAGCAAACTCATTAGAGATGATGCTGAGCAAGGTTCACACAGGAAATACAGAAAACAGTCTCCATTTCTTTGGGGGGATGTGGAAGTTGATGTGTTGCAAGCCGCATGTTGAGGTGGCTTCTGTTGCAGTCCAACCATGATGGACATGAGGGTATGGTATGTTCCAGGGTAGGGGAATATGGATTAGAAATGTTAGGTAGGAGGAAGAGAGAGACACACACAAAAAATGCAGAGACATAGGATAGTACTGGGAGGGCAACTCAATGAATACTGAATACTGAATTTGTCCGCATTTAAGATGCATACTCTTTTATACCCCAGAACAAAAGGGAGGGATGAAGGCAAAAGACTGTTTTAACATGACACAAAGGACACCCAGAACAGTTACTTGATGTGGGATTCCCCTCTGTATGCTGTGAATACCATTGGTTAATAAAGAAATGTCTTAGGCCTGCACAAGGCAGAATATAGGTAGGCGGGGAAAACTAAACTGAATGCTGGGAGAAAGAAGGTGGGGTTTAGAGAAGCCATGTAGTCCCTGTAGAAGTGGATTTAAATTTACCTGGTAAGTCACAGCCACATGGCAATACACAGATCACTAGAAATGGGTTAAATTAAGGTGTAAGAGTTAGCCAATAAGAAGCTAGAGCTAATGGACCAAGCAGTGATTTAATTAATACAGTTTCTGTGTGATTATTATGGGACTGGGTGGGATGGAAACCTCCTAAAACAGTTACTTGCTTTAATACTTGAGACATCTAGCCATTATTTCCTGAATAAAGCATTCTGACTTTTTGTGCAGGATATGCAGCAAATACACCCTAGACCAAGTATCCCATAGGCAGCCCCTCCCTATGCCAAATGTCCTATTTCAAAGCAAAGGAGCAAGAGTAGGCTTGAATTCTCTGACCTTTGGTCAGTGTAGAGCAGATCCACCTCTGTGGGCCAGCTAAATGTCCAAAATACCAAGTAACCACACCCTAGGTCAGGGTTTCTTGTTTGTAGACATACCTGTTGTCAACAACTTTGAAAGAGTCAAAATAAGTTCAAACTCTCTGATCTTCAGTCAAGGTGAAACAGACTCACATCTGTGTGCCTCCACATTGATGAAACTTATGCATGGTTGGAGAGAAAATTCCCGTGAATCCTTTATTTGTCCCCATAACTACTCATTTATATAATCATTTCCAGTAGTTATTAAAATTATCATTTGAAGACACCAACAGTATTCAAGCTTTAATTCATTTCCTACAACTACATTATGTTCTAAAAAGCAAACTTGAAAAAATACTGCACAAATTTCTGGGTAAGTCTCATCTTCATGATTCATTCATCAACATAACTTATATTGTTAATTACATTGCCTTTTAGCATTCAATTCTTCAGTACATTGAGGTTGTTAAAATATATACATAATGGAAGGAGAAAGCTGTATTCCAGAAGTTGTGCTCAGATCTACACACACACACACACACACACACACACACACACACGCATGCATGCTTGCACTAAATAAGTAAAACAAAAATATAATCATTCTGTGGCCAAACATGGATTATTTACTTATTACCTACCACTGTTTTGTATCTACTACAATTATGACCATTTAGTGGCCTTTATGATCATTTAAATATTTTCTTGCAAGCACAGGGATTTTGTGATCCTCAGATTCCCAGAGACATACATGTAAAATGCCATACATGACAGTATGTGGGGGTGGTAATCCCAGCTCTGGTCAAGCAGAGGCAGGAGGATCCCTGAAGCTTGCTTCTACTCTGCTAGCAGAACTAGTAAGTTCCATGTCCAAAGAGAGATTGAGTTTCAAAACCTTAGACTGAGAACAATTGAAAAAGACCATGGTGTCATTGGACCCAAACTGCAGACAAGAACCATATCTGTCTGTGGCCTTATGACAGCCAGAATCTGTGTTGATACCCACAGTACTTGTTATCATTGAAGGCCAAGTGAATGCCCAGGGTCTGGGCTGCCACCTGGGTACATATTAGTGTTTGAGAACCACATGGCCACTGGGTCTATGCTATCCTGGACATTCTACAATGCCAACTAGGGCCATGATGACATCCAGGCCCAGACTGTTGCCAGGGCCATGACTGGGTTCATGTTCCTTTCACAGTCTGAGTCTGTGCTGATGTCCTTGACTCCTGTTGCTACCAAGAGCCAAATGGATGTCCAGGAGCTGGGTCACCAACTGTAGTCATGTTGGTATCTGAGGGCTGTACTGCCACCTGGGAATGTGACATCATATGAACCCAAGTTGTGACCAAGGCCTTGTCTGGGTCCATGGCCTTGCCACAGCTAGTATCTGCATTGATGTCTGATGCTCTTGTTGCCACTAAAGGCTGTGTGGATGACTGGAATCTGGTCCACCACCTGGGACCATGTGAGTATTTGAAGGTTATACTGTCACTGGGTCCTGAGAGACCTGCACTCCCAGTCAGGGTCATGGTGCTATCTGGGCTCAGACTGCTACAAAGGATCATGTCTGGGTCCATGATCCAACCATGGTCCAACATGGCTGGGGCCTATGTTGATATCCATGGACCATATCCAAGAGCCATGAAGATGTCAGGGTTCGGGCTGCCACCTAGGGCCATGCTAGTGTCCAAGAGCTTAGCCTCTGCCAGGGCCATAGAGTGGCCCGCACTGTCGCCTGGGAGTCATGGTGTCTTCAGGACCTGTGCTCTGCCAAGAGGATGTCTGGGTCCATGGCCCTGCTGCTGCCATGTTCTGTGTTGATGTCTGTGGCTCCTGTTATCACTGAAAGCAGTGAGGATAGGGCTGCACAGAATCTGGGCACTGCCCCTTGCTGGATTCAGCACCAAGGAGAGCTGGCTCTGCCCCTCACTGGCTGAAGCACCAGGGAGAACAGGCCCTGCACCTTGCCTGGACAGCACAGTCGAGCTGATCCTGCTGGCAGGGGCACAGGCAATGGGGCCCTGTGAACATGTGTGGGAGATCTGGTGCCACCCCTCTTCTGCCATATGGTGAAGTGGGTGAGGGAGTGATAACCTCCTCCCTCCCCTGCCCTCAGAGCTGTGGTGGGTGGAGAGCTGGCCCCGAGGTCAGGAGAGTGGGAGAATTGGCACTGCACCCCAGCAGCAGCAGCACTGCACCTCCCCCTGGCAGCGTAGAGAGCTGACCCTGTTGGTGAGGGTGTAAGTGAGCCAGCCAGGGGGTCTTAGAGCAGGAGAGTTGACTCTGTCCCCCCATCTTCCAAGTTGTAAATTAACGGCCTTTGAGAGGAGGGAACTTTGAAATGAAAGCCCTGGGTAATACTTTCTCTACCCATGAGCTAACAAAGAATGGCCTCACCAGATGGGACCTTAGCTTTGAACTTCCCAGCCTCCTTTCCTCAACCACTTCCTTCCTTTCTAAGATGATACAAACGAGACTGCCCCAGGCGGTTGCGGGTAAGCAATGTGAATGTGGATATCATGAAGGAATCCAATATTTGAACTGATATTTTTCTCCCTGTTTCAGTTCTTTTCATATAAATAACATATAAAATTTCATATAAATAACAATGATAAACTTCTGATAAAACATAATAGTTAATCCTTTGATGGAATGGTTCAATTATCTACAGCAGGAAGAAGCAGGCAATAATTACTGGTTGAATAAAAGAAACGTTAGGTGAATGTTCTGTCATTCTAGTGTTTAGACAGAGAGCAGCTGCCACTCCGTACTAGTTAGAAAGACTAAAAATACAATACAAAGCTTGCAGCTTTACTGGCTGAAAAGCCTGAGGACAGAGTTTAGGGCAAACACAGCCTCTAGAAGCTGAGGGAAAAACTAGAAAGGAGGCCAGGGATTGGTAGGGATGAAGGGATGGAATGTCACACACTTCTAATCCAGTACCTAGGAGACTGAGATAGGAGGCTGACAAGTACAAAGCCGGCCTTGGCTACATAATGAGGAGAGATGGGGATGGACAGGAAGGAGGAGGAGGAGGAGGAGGAGGACGAGGAGGAGGAGGGGAGAGAGAGAGAGAGAGAGAGAGAGAGAGAGAGAGAGAGAGAGAGAGAGAGAGAGAGAGAGAATCAAATGTTCCCTATATTCTTTACCAAAATTTTCAGTCAGCCCTGTGTGTCACCAACTTCAGCAAGTCAACTGACTGAAATCACAATACTGATAAGTGGTGTGGGAGGTCCTTCTGTCTATGTTTTGTTTTTATTGGTTAATGAATAAGGAAACTGGTTTGGCCTGATAGGGCAGAATAGAGCTAGGTGGGGAAAACTAAACTCAATGCTGGGAGAAAGAAGGCAGAGTTAAGAGAAGCCATGTAGCCCCACCAGAAACAGATGCCCGAACTTTACCTGGTAAGCCACAGCCTCAGGGTGATACACAGATTAGTGGAGATGGGTTAATTTAGAAAGAGTTAGCCAGAAATACACTTAAGCTATTGGCCAAACAGTATTGTAAATAATATGGTTTTTGTGTGGTTATTTCAGGGCTGAGCAGCTGGCCTCCTACAACAGATAAGAAAGCTGTTTCCTATCAATGGTGAGAAAGCTTATGGAGTCTAGTCAAGTCTAATAATAAATCAAACCAATCACTGTTTTTCAGAATTATAGAAGAATCTAAAATATCACCACACTATTTTAATATCATAAATACAAGGCATGGTAATTTGATGAAGAAATCAAGCAGAAAAAGATAGTTAATAGAACATGACCTCTAAGAAGATCCAGATTTGGGTAATAGCAGACAATGATCTTAAAACAGACATTAAAAATACATTCAAGTGCATAATGAAAATATGTAAATGACAAATGAAAAGATAGGAAATCTTAGCTGAGTGATAATATAAAGTTTTTAGAAGTAAAAAATACAATAGTAGAAATAAAATAATATTCAAATATGATTAGTGATATATATATATATATCAGAATAGTGAACATACTATCTCAAAGATAAATAGAAACTATCTAACCTGAAAACAGAAATCCTGAACATATCCTTAAAGAAGGGCCTGAAGTGTAATTCCAGAAGTTTATTATGGGATTTAGCTTCTACAAAAGAAAGACTGATTTTTCAGGAAAGTACCAAAACAAGTATTTGAAGAAAGAGTGGCTGAACTTTTCCCCAATTTGATGAAATAAAGAAATGTGTATCAAAATGGATTTCAGAAAGTTCTGAGCAGAATAGGCCAAGAGACACCAAAGCCAGCACAGTAAAGTCCTGAGCAGGGCAGGCCAAGAGACGCCAAGGCCAGCCACGGTGACTTTTCTACCACACATCTAATGCAGGAAAAATTCTCGAAATAAACCTGAGGACAATGACATATGGTATACAGAGCAGCAATTAAGTGACTCTTGTCTCCTTCTCACTAACAGTGACATCAAAAACCAGAAGAACGTCTTTAATGTACTGGAAGAAAACAGAACGCCCAAGTGATGATCTCAGCAAAACATATCCTTCAATATAAAGGCAAAACCACATTTTCAGATTTAAAAAAAGCAAATGAACAAACAAGAGAATTAATTCAGTACCAAAAAACCTGTACAGGGTGAGGGGAGAACTGCCAAAGTAAGTCCTTTGGAAAGTGGTAACAGGTGGTGATCCAGGTATCTAGAAAA